>NC_080839.1:1997488-4397488 GCF_030435755.1 Ochotona princeps | reverse complement strand
GGCCAGATGGGCCACTAGCCTATTGGGGCAGCAGGCGCTGCACTGTGTCCATGAGCAGCTGTGCCTCCAGTGTGGCCTGGTGAGTTTGGGAGCAGGCTGGCGTATTCATGAGGCCTATAAAGGATGACATTGGCTGCAGTAATCTGTCTGCAGCTTGCTGAGAGTGTATTAGCCTGCCACACGCTGATGGAAATTTATGGTTGGTACAAGCTGGGAAATACACAATGCATTGGGAAGCCTGAGGGCTTGAAGTTGACTTTCAGCATCCAGGCACAGAAGCCTCCCTTTAATGCAGGTTACTTCTGGGAGTGGCATTCTAGCACTAGTCATCCTTGAATAACCAGCACACAGATAACTTTGGAGAACTGAGGTTTTTGAAGCAGCTTCCAGATTAGCAGACGGGGAGGAAAACACACGACATTTGTTCTGTGTTATTTTCAACATTCTCTATTTTTAGGCTTGCTACTGTTGAACTAAAAATTGAGTGTGTAATATGTGCTAAGCATTGTCCTACCTCTGCAAGGAATACTTGGAGTGTATGTGTGCATGGGTGTGTAAAATCTCCGCAACCTCGTGCAACTGTTGGCACTGGAGTCTGAATACTCAGACACTACAACACCCATTAGAGTCCAAATACGGAAGACATTAGATATTCACTATGGTTTTTCTTTGTCAAACTGTTCAGTTGTGCAATCATCAATTTTACTCGAGTTTCATCACCTTCCCATAGAACTGGACACCCATTAGTAGTCATCGTCTCTTTACCTTTGTTGTCTGCCTCGCTCTTCTCACTCCCTGACCCCAATCCCAGGCAACCACGAATTTCTGCTTGACTTCATGGATTTGCCTTGTGGAATTTGATGTAAATGAAATCATGCCGTATGAAGTCTTGCGGTCAGCTTTCTTTCTCTTTGCACGGTGTTTTTCCGTGTCCCCCTGTTGCAGCCTGGACCGGAATTCACTGCTTTTAATTGCTGAATAATGTTCCATTGTTGGATGTACTTCATTTTATTTTACCATTTATCAGTTGATGAACATTTTGATTTTTTTCACTGTTTGTTGATGTTAATACTTCTGGAAATATTCACATACAAATTTCTGTAGAAACAAGTTTTCATTTGGGGGGTTGTATTGGGGAGTGGAAACAAATGGAAACATTAGGTCATGTGACTCCATGTTTAACCATCAGAGGTTTTCCAGTTCTTTTGTATTCTTATCAGGAACATGGTGAGATTCTATTTCCCAAATATCCTTCCCAATACTTATTAGCAGGCATGAGGTAGTATTTAGACATGATTTGATTTGCTGTTCCCCAATATCCCTCGATGCTTACCCTCCTATCTTGCAATTATGGCATATTTCCGTCTGCCCTTTGAGTAGATGCTTTTGAGTAGAGATGCAAGTAGTTGAGCAGTCATTTGCAACAATGAGAAAGCTGGAATTGAAAGTGAAGCCAGGATTCAGTGCTGTGGCTAAATAGACTTAGCCTCCCCGTTCAAGTGCTTACATTCCATATGACCACCAGCTCCCGCCCTGACTGCTCTGCTTGCCCTCCAACTCCCTGCTTAAGGCTTGGAAAATCACTATTGGGTGACCCAAAGCCTTGGAACCCTGCGCTTGCATTGCAAGCTCCTGGCTCTTGGCTCCAGATCAGTTCAGCTCCAGCCAACGTGGCCACTTGAGGAGTGAACCAGATCTTTGTCTCCACCTCTCCTTCTCTCTGTGTAAACTGGTCTTTCTAAATAAACATAAAGCGATTGTTTTCTTTAAGAGAGGAAGCCTAGACTCAAAGCCCAGCATTCCAATATGGTGTGCCAGTGTCCCAAGCGGCTTTTTCATCCCTGTTTTTACTTTCTTGATGGAAATAATTGAAGCACAAAAAACTTTCAATTTCGGGAACATCCAACTTATTTATTTTTTTCCTCTGTCCTTGGGAGTGAATGGGTTCTCGGTGCTGGCATCCACCCCTCCTAAGGTATTCTCTTCAAGAGAACATGGAACCCAGACTCCAGGACTAGGCGCAGGGTTTTGGTATCGTATCTAAGACTGTTCTGCCTAACACGAGGTCATGAACATTTGTTGCTATGTTTCTTCTAATAGTTTTATAGTTTTAGCTTTTAGAATGAGCTTAATGATCCATCTTGAGTCAGTTTTTATATGTGAAGTGAAGGAATCTGATTTTATTTCTACATTGAAACCCAGCTATTCTTGTGCCTTCTGTTGGAATCACAATGCCTTTTCTACTTAATTACATTCCACCCTTCTTGAAAATATATCATAAATGCTCTGATTTATTTTCAGACTTCCAATTCTGTTCTGTTTTTCTAAGTGTGTGCCAGCACCATAAGATACTGATGACAATAGTTTACAGTGAATTTAAAAAACTTTCATGAGTTTTCAAACTTTTTCTTCTTTTAGATTATTTTGGTTAAGTAGAATCCCTGGAATGTTCATATGGATTTTAAGATCAACCTGTCAATTTTTGCAAATGAAACATTTCAGATTTGGATGGAATTATATTTAATTTGTAGATTACTTTGGAGAGTATTGGCACGTTTATAATACTAAATCTTGCAGTCTGTGAATCTACAATGCTATTTCCGTTTTTTTTTTACATCTCTTAATGTTTTTCAACAATGTTTTAGAGTTTCCAGTGTACACATGTTGCCCTCTGTTCTTCAAATTTATCCTGTTTCTTTAAAAGATTATTGACTTGAAAGACAAAATTATTGGCTGGGTGGGGGATGGAGACAGAGAGGGAGGGAGGAAGGGAGAGAGAGAGAGACACAGAGAGAGGTCTTACACTGAGTAGCTTCTTGTGAGCAAAGGTCACCTTCTGCTATTTTCCAGGCACACCAGCAGGGACCAGGATTGGAAGTGCAATATCTGGGACATGAACTGGCACCCATATGGGATGCTGCAGTTGTAGCCATTACTTGAACCCACTGTTGCACAACACAGGTCCCAATGTTTACCATCTCTTGTGTTCCCTCTACATCTTTCCTGCTGGAAACCGTTGGTACTTGTATTTCATGTAGATGAGATACACTGGCAGTGAGTTATCTGCCTTGTTATTTGTCTGGGATGTGTTGGCTTCACCTTCAATTCTGAAGACTCTCCCTCTGGCTAACAGCACATTGCATCTGCAGGTTGGTGACCCTGGCCTCCCACTTAAGTCCCATGTTAATTTGATCAGTGGTTGAGTGGATGTGCAGACTTGCCTTCCGTCCCTGTGTTTGATTTTTACTCCATTCTCATTGCCTTCAACTGTCTCACAGTGTGTGGACGTGGAGGTCATGTAACACTTTCTCTGCTAGAGTTCTGGTTTTCATCTAATTTATGAACTTTCCAGCAAATATCCTTTTCAGATATCTCCCCTGCCTATTTCTCCCATTTCTTCCCAATATGCTAAGGCTGCCTGCAGATCTCTGCAGCTCTGTTTATTTTTCTTCAACATTTTCTTCTGTAATTTAAGACTGTTTAATATCTATTGAGCAATCCTTGCATTCATTGATTTGTTTTTCTACCCTTTGCAGTCAGACTGCTGTGGAGCTCATCTAATGATATTTTTTCCCCACTTGGTGACAATTGTCAAAGCTAGAATTAATTTTTCAAAGTTATAAATAATAATAATTTGACAAAGATATCATTGATAGTCTGTTTCGTTTTCCCTATCATTCTTTCTTTGTATTATCATAGGTGTTTTTGAAATATATTTCCAAATCGGGGTTCACTCAGAGTCACTATATTCAGACTTCGTTCCTTACATGCTAACTTGTTTTCTTTACAGTGTAGTTACTTGAGGGAGCACTTATTAGATAATTCTTTTTATGAATATAAGGAGAAGAAGCATATAGTGTATACTTTGAGCTTTTTAAAAATTGATTTGAAAGATGTGAAAGGTGGAAAGGTAAATGAGAGATAGAGATGGAAAGGAAATTTCCATCTGGTGATTCATTTCCTAAATGCTTGCAACAGCCAGGGATGGGCCAGGCCAAAGCTGGTAGACAACAGCTCAGTCCATCTCCCACATGAGTGACAGAGGCCATCACCCTCTTCCTCCAGAGTGTACCTAACAGGGAGCTGGAGTCAGAAGCAAAGCTGGGAGTGGTAGACATATACAGATAAGATTAGATATAGACATAGATATAGGCATAGAAAGATAGGCAACCCCAGTAGCATCTTAAGCACTGTGACACATACTCAACCCCTAAACTTTTAGTCTCTGTATATTAGTTTTTCTTTAATAAGGCTGCATCTATGCCTGTGTAGATCTTTGGTAAGCCAGGTTTTAAGTCATTCTCTTGTGTCTGTAAATTGTCTAGCCAGATCTCTGTGTAGGTTGGAGAATGCGCTGTATTTTGCAATCATGTCTCTGTCTTGTGGGCTTTCTCTTCTTGAATCTCCCTGTGCTGAGTATTTTTCCAGTCACCTAGGGATACACAGAGGGTTTATCTTAGTCCTATGTTTCCCCTCTTTCTAGTATTTCCTTTTAAATCTCTGGTTAGCCCATTGCTTACCCTAATTGGGTCCCCAGTTTCAGGCTAGTACTGCTGTGGACGTCTTTTATGAAAGAAACCTGAGCTGGGCATGAGTCGAAGCATTAAAACAGATTTTATTCATGAATGATCCTAATAAGGGACCTCAGAGAGTAACTAGACTCTGTTCAAAAAACAGCGAGGATAAATGTGAATTTTACCTAAGGACTAGTCTGGGGGATGTTGACAGAAAGCTACTAAAGGGGAGACAAGAAGGCTAGATAGAACTGAGTTGTGTAGGCTCAGGTATGTAGAAACGTGGTTGGATGAGGCTAGATCAAGCTTGGCCAAGGGAAATCTTCATCACCTTAAGGCTCAACGGAGTCTGCTTTTTGCCCATAACATCTTCAGGGTTTATATCCCCAGCCCACTCTTTATAATCCCACACTTTGGCAACCAAACCACTGCTGTTTGCAGCCGTCGCTAGGCTCTTGCCCCTGCCTTTCTGCCTAGTTGAGTGCTGGAGAGATAAGCACAGCAACCCCAGGTGACAAGTCCACAGGCTCTTGCTCAAAACTCTAGCATTGTCTCAACAATTCTTCTCACTTGGCGATTCGCCTTTGATTTTTAGTACCCCTGAAGTTAGTGTTTCAAACAGTTCTGTCTAGTGCTACGTGTGATTGTCCAGACAGGAAGGACTGGTGTCTTTCTGCAGCCACAACTGGAAGTCCCTCCAAAGGGTGCTGGCTTTTCTGTGCTCTGATAATCCCCACGTAGACAAGATCGAAATCAGTGTTTTTGAACCTCTTTGACTGTGGAAGTCCCTCTTTTGTTCCCCAAAATCATTCAACATAGAATTTGTCAAAGTTTCATGTGCAGAAAACTCATCTGGCAGGGGATAAATTCAGATTCCATACCTGTTTCCCTCCTCCCTTCCCCCGCCCACCCCAAGAGTCTATTGAGTAAGCCTGGGTTGTAAGAATATGACTTTTAAGGTAATCTGAAAACCAAACGTTGGTCTTGTTTCTATTGAAGGTACCAGTTCTTAGGCTCCCAGACCTCTTGCGAAAGGCAGTCCTACTTGGGGGCAGATACTCAGAGGAACTGAAATCTGTCAAGTCAAAGAGACATCAGCAGTGGCATTTCTATTGCAACACTTGGTTCTTCACAACAGCCAAGGTATGGACTCAATCTTGGTGGCAACTGAAAGATGAATGAATAAAGGAAATGTGGTAGATACACACAATGGAATACTATTTATCTACAGAAGAATGAAATTCTGCCATTTGCTGTGATGTGGAGAGAACCAAGGGACATTACTTCATGTGAAGTAAGTCAGGCATAGCATGACAAATATGGTACATTATCATGTAGGTGAAAGCTGACTAGCTGATCTGATCTAAGTAGAAAGTAGAATATGTGGAGCCTTGGAAGAGTAAGGGTTAGGAGGGAAGAGCAAGGATGGCAAATAGGCATAGGGGATGGAAAGAAGAAACCATAACTTTATATTGCACAACAGGACACATGTGGTTGATCACAATTGATCATATGTTTAGAAATATGTAGTCGAGAGAGGCTTTCGAAAATTCTCGCACAAAGAAATGGTGAATTTGGCATGAATGACATGGCAGTTTTCCTGATCTGACACATTGTAGGCTGTCATCTGAAGATCAAACTTGACCTTTGTCTGCAGAGTACATCTATTTTTATTAAATTTAATGTGTGATTTCTGTATTTCAACATGTTTGTAATACGATATCCTATATATAAGTACAATTATGATGTGTCAGTCAATAATAAAAATTAAATTAATAACTGAAAAGAGTGCTATGGACAAGGTAATGTCACATGTTTTCCAAATCTGTTTAGCTTTCTTCCTTGATAGGAACCTGTCAAACACATTAGCCAGTGTCGGGCAGTAGGCACTGCTCTCCCCTTATCTGAAGGCAGAGTGGCTAGAACTGACCAACACATGTGCAGAAGGCATGGATGGATTACCTGGCACCGTGGCAGGGAAGAGCACACTGGCATTCTTCAATCTCTTGACGCCCACTGGTGGCAAGTGTAGTGGCCTCACTTGGAGATAGTGACACTAACAGTTTGACCAAATATGGATCCTTATGTCTTAAGAGACAACAGAGGACAAAGGGTGTAGAAAGAGAAGGAGAAACACATAAACTTTTAAAATTTAAATTTAAATGTGGTGATACAGTTCCATAGGCGCTGGGATATCCCCTCCCCACCGGATCCCCTCCCCCACCGACTCTCCCTCTATTATTTCAATGCATGGTCCTTCATGAACACTCTCTTAAGTCGATCATTCCGCCATTTAAGTGCATCCTGACTCTCAGGGTTACCTGCCAGCAGGTCCTGAGGCCGCCAAGGCAATGGCGTTCTTAAGCCACAGAACCACAGGAGACAAACTGGTGAGGAATGTCCATTTATTTAGCACAGATTCTAGGGTTTTAAAGGTAAGGAAGGGAATGGCAGGAGGGCATCTTCTGACAGTCCCCCCACCCACCAAAGACACTGTAATTGTCTAGAGGACACGTCTATTCCCCTTGTTCCTGCTGTCAGGTCAGGGGTCACATTTCACACGCAGGGCTGGAAGCTGTCATAAGCAGATAAGGTGTAAGCCATACCCACCAGGCAGCAGGCAGTGGCAATGATAGAAAATCTAATATTTTATTGTCTAGGTATATTTAGAAGGTTCATTAGAAGTCTGCTTTTATTCCGTAGTGGGCATGCATTCTGTCAATTTTTTTTTGCTTCCTGGTACTCTGGTCTTCAATTATATCCTGCGTTTGTGAGGTTACACATGTATGTTTATCTACCTTTTTGTTGTTGTTGTTGTTTTGTGTTTTCTTTTTTTTGTGTGTGTGTTTTGTGTTTTCGATGGAGGTTGTCTTATATTAGAGCAAACATATGATATTCATCCTTTTGGGTTTGGCTCATTTCACTTAGCATAATGGTCTCCAGTTGGGCCCATTTGGTTGCAAAAAGTAAAATTTCATTCCTTTATTCCTTTTTTAATAGCTGAGTAGTATTCCACAGAGTAGATATACCACAGTTTCTTTACCCAGTCTTCCTTCAATGGGCATCTAGATTGTTTTCATGTTTTTGTGGTTGTTGGTTGTGCTGCAGTAAATCCAGGGGTCGCTTTCTCTTATGTATGTATCAGTTCTTTTGGATGTATTCCCAGAAGTGGGGTTGCTGGGTCATATGGTAGGTGAAGTTTTAGTTGCCTGAGTATTCTCCATACTGACTTCCACAGTGGCTGCATTAGTCTCCAGTGCCTGCAGCAGTGGAGTAGGGTAATCTTTTACCCCACATCCTTGCCAGCAGATATTGTTGGTAGTTTTCTTTGTGTAGACCACTCTCACTGGAGTTGAGTGGAACCTCACCGTGGTGTTTATTTGAATTTCCCTTATTGCTAGGGAGCTTAAGCATTTTTTCATATGCCTGTTAGCCATTTGGATTTATTCCTTTGGAAAGTGTCTGCTCATTTCCTTCATTCATTTCTTCACTGGTTTGTTTGTTTTGTTATGGATATCCTGGAGTTTCTTGCATATTCTAGAAATTAATCCCCTAATCTGTTGTGTAGTATGAAAAGATTTTCTCCCACTCTTCTGGTTACTTTTTGACTTGGTTGATTGTTTCCTTTGCTATGCAGAAGCTTCTTAGTTTGATGTAGTCCCATTTGTTTCAGTCTTAAATGCCTGTGCTTTCGATGGTTTTTCTAGAAAGTCTTTGCCTACGCTTCTATCTTGTAGAGTATTTCCTACGTTTTCATGCAATAGCTTGGGTTTTGGGTGTAGGTTTAGATTCTTTATGCATTAAGATTTGATCTCTGTGTCGTGTGAAAGGTCAAGGTCTTGCTTCTTGCTTCAGCAGGCTGCTATCCAGTTATCCCAACAGCATTTGTTGAAAAGACCATCTTTTTTTTTTTTCTTCAAAGACACAAATTTTTAAGGGCTAAACCATTGAGTTTTGGAGTTGTTTACCACGTCATGAATGTAGTCTCTTCTGATTTAGGGGTTATTGAGTGGGCAACAGTGAAATGACCTTCTGAAGCAGCTCCATGTATTCAGGAAAGCAAATGTAATTAGCAGGAAACCTACAATCTCAACAATGAAGGACTGGCAAATTCCAGTGTCATCTGATCCAGCTCCTTCCCTGGTGAGGTAACATTCACATTCCACATGCCCTTCCTGAAATTGTTAAGGTCTGACCCTTAAGTGGAATACAATGTCTTAGATTTAATCAGAAGGACAGATGGAAGGAAACATCCCATCTCTCCAGAACCTGCACTGCTGTAGCTGCAGCATCAGGATGAAAACAAGAGTCTTTCTATTTTAATCTTCAGTTAACCAGCATAACTTGTTAATTATAATCTGCAGTTTAACCCCTGAACCTTCTCATTACTTGAGGTTTTGCTTTGTGTGCCATGATGGAGACAGCACATAAACACTGAGGCAGATGAAGACAGTTGTTGCACGTGTTCATAGACAAAGAATCCATAAAGCCAGTAAAAATGCTTTTGGCAGGGAAATACTTGAAGCTGTCCTTGTATCTAGGAAAAATGCTGCCTAAAGGAAAGCTAGCTGGTTGTATTTCCGTTTAAACAGTGAATATTAGTCTGAAAAGGTGATGGCTTTTTAAGTTTTTCCTCTTACTGTCTATTCAGCCTCTCTTTTGCCTAGCTCCCTCCACCCCATCAAAAAGAAACATACCACTGACATGGTTCATCACTGAATTAATATGCAGAGAGCACTTTGGCTTTAGAAGGGAGAAATTAAAGGCCAACTTTCAGCTCACAGAAAATACTGTGAGCCCATTGGGTGAGGGTAATGGATGCCCCGTGAAAGTCACATTGTCACCCTTCCCTTCCTTTATTAACTTTGACATTTGCATGAAAATTGAATCTGGGCTTCCTAGGGGCTCATCTGCTCCAGCTGCTCGCCCCTTACCTGAAGGCTTAATCTTCTGTGTGTGACAAGATAATCAGTTCTCCAGCAGGCAATTATGATGCCACACAGAGGCAATTATCACTTCAGGTGAGAAAATAAACAGCCCACACGGATGATCCCTTAAAATCTTTAGGAGGATCTTAATGTCATTTTTCCTTGAAAAGATTTCACATGAGAAATCACTCGAAGTCTTGGAAAGGAACCCGCAAGGCATTGGTGGTAGTACTCAGTCTGGGCCCTCAGCCAGCTATTGATACTGATTCCCCAAATCCTTGCTTAACATTCTGGAGGGACCTTCCCAACCTCAGCTCTCCCCTGCCAAGCATGGCAGGTTAACTCCCAAATGTTGATCCAATTAAAATTATGTCGCAGGGTTGTGCCATTTGTTAGTAGAAAAGAGAAAACACTTCATTGCACAGAAATTAGAGGATTATGGAAATAAAAAGATGGCAATAAAACACCTATAATCCTATTAATCCTATCGCCCAGAGAAAACTACAATATCTTGGTTCGTCTATTTTCCTTTTCAGTGTGTGTGTGTGTGTGTGTGTGTGTGTGTGTGTGTGTGTCTGTGGGTGTCTGTGGGTGCATTCACTTTATTTTTAGAAGAATCAAACC
Source organism: Ochotona princeps (assembly GCF_030435755.1). Taxonomy (NCBI): domain Eukaryota; kingdom Metazoa; phylum Chordata; class Mammalia; order Lagomorpha; family Ochotonidae; genus Ochotona; species Ochotona princeps. The sequence goes on along the minus strand of NC_080839.1, from coordinate 4,387,422 downwards.
ACAAAGTGCACGCTCTTTTGTGAACTGCTCTTTCAAACTCTGGCCATTTCTTGTGACCATATTTGGATTGTAATATTACATTTTTTACTGTTTTATCTTCTAAAAGTGCTTATTTTCTTATACTTGAAAGGTGTAATAGGGAGAGAGAGAGAGGGATTATATTACAACGACCTCAAGTCACCTCAGGGACACATCCTGAGCCATACTGGGTATTTTCAAATAGCTTTTGCTCTACATTTGCAACATTCTGGAACTTACAGTTTCTACTACACAGAGAAGGGGGAGTGTTCAATGGCCCGTGGAAGGTGGTGTAGATGCTGGAGCGGTGTACACAAACAGAAGAGGGTTTGAACGGTGCATAGAAAGGGGATTGTTAGGCGAGCCAAGCTGAGATGAACCATGGCAGGTGTTACGGCCAGAGCTGTGGGCCAGCAGTGTCAAGTCACCGTTCAGCTGGGACTGTCAGACAGTAGCCTGCACTGTGCAGAGGTTGTTAGCGGAAACAGTCAGGCCTCAGCTCCTTCCTCTAACACTACTGACCTGCCTGTAGCACGAGGAGAGGGACTCAGGGCAATCGGCCTCTCCGAGCCTCAGTTTCTTTCCTTGTGACATGTGGACAGTTTAAAGTCTGTGCAACCAGAACTTAAATGTAAAATGTCTTCAAATGGCTTTGGTCCAGTTACCACCCCCAAATCAAGGGCTATTGAGTCTCCTCCTCTTCTGGATCATGTCTTCATTCAAAACATCTTAGATTCCTCAATTTGGGCAACACTTCCAGGAATAAGAATTTAGATCAATTCAAGCTAACACCTTAGTCCCATATCTGTGTGGAAGCTCTCTGCACCTGCCACCAGCTGGGCCTGTGTCTCCAGGACAAAGAGCAGGCAGGAAGATGGGCTTTTGTGTTTTACTTCCTGGTCTGGGGAGTAGAGGGTGGAGGCTGGTGGTTGCTCTGGTCCGATTTGTACTGCCTCTGTCCCAAATGACTGGGCTCTTTCCCTGGAGACAGCCATCAGCATCGCGTCAGGGTCACCCCAGCGTCCACTCGGACACTGGAAACACTTGGCTCACTGTGCAGGCACTTCGGTTCACTCCAGGCTGGACGTCCTTGGATTCCAACCACAGTGTTCTTGGTGCTCAGCGTTTGCTTCCCTCCCACTGTCTGGCCCTGGAACTTTCACTATGTTTCTCCTTTTAAGTGTATCTTCCTTAACCTGGGAGAGGTTATGATTCCTATTGATGACTCAAAATCCAATAGCAGTAAGGGAAAACATTTGATCATGCCAGTTTACAACGGGAAAGTTCTTCATTTTAAGAAGCAACCCAGAGAAGGAACAAAGACAAATGGTCAGCAAGTGATAAAAATCAAACATTGTACTTCAGTAAAAGGCCTCATTTTTCTACCAGAGAAAAATAGAGAAGAGAGCAACCATCCTAAAGGAAGGTGGGCCAGAGAAGACAAATGCAAATAACTCTGTAGGGCTATGCCATCCCACGTGCAGATGAACCAATCCCCTCCCCGTAATCCACCCTGAATTAATCAGTTTACCTACAGTTTTTGGTTTTACTGTCATGTAAAGCAATGTGCATTCAGTAGACACCATTCTTGTCATGGTGAATGTGGGTCCTCCCCTGGCTAGCGCTGTTCTAACTCATCTTCTCTGACCGCTGGGCAGTGACAGCCACAGCCCCTGGTCAGCCCTCTGGTCTCCAGGGGAAGAGCCCACACAGTGTAGGTGCTGCTCGGCCACAATGTATTGTAGGGCAGATGCAGTCAATGGAGTTGACTCACTGTTTTCTTGATGTGTGGTGGTTTGGTTGGGCTGTCGCTCCACCATCTGCAAGGAGTATCTGCAGGTTGGGTGTGAAAGAACAGACACTCTGGGCAAAAAGCAATCAAAATGGTGTGTGAAGAGGCAGCACTGCCCCTAGGAAGCCATTCCAAGGACACAGCGGGACAAAGGAGATCCTCAGGGGCGCATGCAAAGGGGCAATCACTACATACCCCTGTTAGTGATGGCACAGTCCCCTCAGGAGGGGATGGCAGGGGCTGCAGCCTTCACCAGAACTCTGGCTATGCTGGGATTTCCAGGGCACATCATTAGCGAAAAGGAACAGGAGAGAAAAGTGCTCATAACACTGCTATTTATCTATGAAAAGGAGGCTGCAGACACACATTTTGAGAAGATGGAATATTCAATATAATGGGTAAAATCACTTAACTGTAGCATGTGTGTGGAAAGGGGCCTATGCTGTGGTCACCATATGTGATGGTGGAATCCCATATCTGAGGGACAGTTTGAGTCCCAGATGTTCTGCTTTTAGTCCAGCTCCCTGTGTCTGGAAGCAGTGGGTGACTGCTCCAGTGCCTGGGTCCCCACTAGTGACATGGGAGACCCAAAAGACATTCCAGGTTCTGGCTTTGTTCTGCCCAAGCCTGACTGCTGTGGCCTTTGGGAAGTGGACTAGTGGTGGAAGGTCTTTCCCTGTCCTCTCTTTCTCACTTGCATTTCACATAAATAGGAGAGAGAGAGAGAGAGAGAGAGAAAGAGAGAGAGAGAGAGAGAGAGAGAGGAAAAGGTGGAGAGAACAGAAACAGCAGCTGGACTTGTCTTAATCCCCTTTGGATTAGGTTTGATAAAAATCACACAAACAAAAATCTAGCAGTAAGAGCTTGATCATCTTTCCCCAGAAACAAAGAAAAAAATGATCTCCTGTAGCTTCTTTCTAAAGGCTGACTTTCATGGATACCCAGAAACTCATTACAGAGACATCCGGGAACTGTCTAACAATGCTGCCTTTATTTTAGAAGTTTCTCTGCATGGTGGAAAACGATCGGTGACGAGCCACAAATCCCAGGTTCTGGGCCATCTACCAGCTTCCACGAGGTTCAACAGTGTGATATTGCTAATGGAGAACTTTCCCGGACCTGCTCAAAGGACTGCATGCAGTCCAGCTTCAGATGTATTCCTCCTGTGTCCATGGCTGAGCTTGGGCCTTGTCTCATCTCTCCTGGAAAACCCAGAGGACTCTCGCCAGGCTCAGAGCACCAAAGGACAGATGGCCCCAGATCTTGTGTCAGATTGTTAGAATAGAGAGGAGTTAGGTGCTGTGTTGTACAAGGAGAAGGTGTGAGTGTGAAACCTCTATGATGTCATTTTTAAATTATTAATTATTTTTATTTTTAAAAAATGATTTATTTATTTTTATTTGAAAGGCAGATATACAGAGAGGAGGAGAGACAGAGAAGAAGATCTGTCCAATAAATCACTCTCCAAGCGGTCGCAATGGCCAAAACCACGCCAGTCTGAAGCCGGGAGCCAGTAGCTTCTTCCAAGTCTCTCATGTGGGTACAGGGTCCCAAGGCTTTGGGCCGTCCTCAACTGCTTTCCCAGGCCACAAGCAGGGAGCTGGATGGGAAGCAAGGCTGCCAGGATTAGAACTGGCACCATCTGGGGTCCCAGCGTGTGTAAGGTGAGGACTTTAGCCACTAGGCCACAGCACTGGGCCCAGTTATTTTTATTTTTGATGATTTGTACATTGTTGAGTAGGGTGATTAGGGTCAAGGGCTATAGGAAGGTGAGAAAGATCCCTGCCTCTGAGGGAAGGGGAAGACAGGGAGAGAAGCTACACCCAGCCTCCCAAATGCCTCTGCACCCCGGGATGGAGGACAGCCATCCGACATCACCGATGTCGGGCATGCTCTGAGGGTCCTGCTCAAGAGGTTTCAATAGTTTAACAGTCCTGAATTACTGCCAATCTCACCACTCCAAGCACAATGAAATCTCTGCAGAAGCCACTGGTTGACATAGCCCGCCTTAGAGTCTCTGCCCAGATTTTCACTTCTAACAGTTGGTTGGGGTAGTTGATTGATTTGTTCTGTCCTCCATCCTCTGTTGTGGTACCGGGTGTCCTCTGCAGACTCCAGTTGTACTGCTATATCCTCCATGTGCACTTGGATATACTGTCCACTGCCCCATCCAAGCCACTGAGGAGACCCAGATGTGACACATGAACTTCACGATCAGACCATGGAATCTGCAATTCCCTCCACGGTTGATGTTCTGAGTCCGACAAATCATTTGGGGGGAATGCCCACAGAAACTTCATCTGAGGTGATCCCAGATTTGATTCTGTGTGTGCTTCCAATATGGGGTCCAGCACAGTATGTCACCCTAATCAGCTTATGCGCACACTGGTGGTTGCAATTGTTGAGTCCATTCTACATCCAGTCCTGTCTTCCACACAAATCAATGGCTGTTGCAGCCCAACCTAATCTTGCTCACCACACACTTGGCCCTCCCACAAACCAGTGGAAACTGCAACCTAGTTGAATGAGCCCACAATGACCCCGACCAGGCCTGTCCCCTGCCCTGGTTCCCATGCTTGCCAGTATGTACAGCAGACTGGTCCAGTCTATCCCACATCCCATTCAGCTCTCATACCTGTCAATAGGCATTGAAGCCTAGTTCAACCCAGCCAGTTCTACTATCCAGCCCACACAGCAGGTGCCACTAGGCTCACTCCCAGACCTAGATCTCACACGTACCAGTAGCTGCTAGGTGTCTCCATCTTGACCTAGTATGATCTGGTGAATGTTGCAATCTGGCCCGCTCCATACCCTGTTTTAGGATGCACATACTAGTCTCGGTCCCTGTACTGATGATTGTTGGCAGGTTCCATGGTGACACCTAGCTCAGCCCAACCCCACCACAACCCTTGGGCTAACCAGCAGGACTTGCCTTTCCACAGGGTTTGGCCTACATTTCCTCCACAGAATCTTACCACCCCCCTCAACTCTGGACCTGGTTCTCTTATGTGTTGGTTTGTGTTATGGCCCTGCCTAGGGTGACCCATCCCCTGTTCCGACTTTCAATCAGGTGCTGAGATAGTCCTGATGGACAGGGCCCCAGCCCTAGTTGTTTTCTGGACTGGTGTGTGGTACTCAGCAATGTTCAATGCTAACAAGCCCAACTGTGGATTTTTGGTGCATGAGTCTGACCCATACAGATGTTCAGCCTCTCTACTTCAAACCACCAAGTCTCAGTCCCTCGCTTATCTGCAAGTACAGTAGCCCCGTCATTAAGTGTCCCTTAGGATTCATTCCTCACCTACACGTACCGTGGCCTTATCCATGGATGTCCGTGGGCAGTAATTATAGGTCCCCAAGACCCCAAAGCTCTGAGCAGACTTACCCTGGACTCTGCCTACCAACATGGTGGCAGTGGGCAGAGCCATGATCCTGAGCATGCCCAGAGCCATCCCCAAGATCTACCTTCAGAATGATTGATGTGGATGGAGAAAATTCTTAGACCTCAGGCTTACACAACCCCAGGATTGGCCCACCGCTTGGCAGCAGTGGACGGGAAGCTAGGATTTCCAGCAGGAAGCCTGGCCTCGCATGGATTCTCCCAACTATAGCCATATGGCTGGGAGATTCAGATACCTGCACCTCTGAGCAGACTTACCTCCTCTATAATATCTGGGAGAGCTACTCCACAGTCAGGGTTTAGATTCATTCCAAAGTATGTCAGGATTGGAGGCACTTTTAGATGATTTTTGCGGTCAGGTCCTAGGCATGCAGCAAGTTCATTTTCTATGCAGTGCTATTCCCCTTTGGGTACCACATTTCCTCTTTCAAACAGTTTGTGCCTTGCTCACTTCTGAACAGCACTAGCTGCAGAATTTGGAGAAATATCTCAGCATTTCTGCAGAATACCTTTTGGGTATTGGGAATTGCCTTTTGGGTGCCCGGCACTGCCTTTTGGCAAATGGAACCAGCATGTCCCAGTGCCGATTTGGTTGTTCAGTGATCTGTGAGCCCCAAACCAGCGGAGACAGAGTCAGAGACTTCCTGCCTTCAATTTCCAGCAAGCCATAGTTGTTTACATTTTGCTTGGTAAATGAAGGTCCCTTTCAGTCTGGCCATTGGTGGTCCCAGATTCCAGTTACTGGAAATCAAAGCTGTAAACCCAGCCTCAAACCACAGTGGCCCAAGGCCCACTGGCCACCTCGCACAGCTCCCGGATGCTTGCCGTGCTGGGTAGCACTTGCCAACATGAAGACAAGGGCAATAAAATGTGAATTAGGTGGAGATGAATGCGTCACAGAGGCAGGGAGCAGTCATTGAGCAGATGTGTGTGGAAATTAATGGTGTGGGGATAACACATTTGGATGCACTGCCTAGTAGCCGGCTCCGGGAATTGGCCCCCTGACAACTGTTTGTTTTACAGACAGGGAAGCCTGCTGTGGAAGGAAGGAAAAGGCAGGAGGCCCAAGCTTCTGCATCAGGTGTATTTGGTGTGAATGAAAGAGCTCCCACCATCTGTTTTAGGGATGTCATGGACGTTGTCACGCACTTTATGGTTCCCAAAGTTTTGCTAGACAGTCAATAATAATTTTTTTTTTTTAATTTTCAGAAGTTCACTATGAGAATATTTTAAAAGCTTCATAAAAAAAGTTAAAAGAGAATAGGTATTTTCCATGTGGTGTACTAATTACTCATTTATTTATTTCAGAGGGAGAGAGAAAAAGATATCTCATATTTGCTGGTTTACCTCCCAAATACTGATAACAACTAAGCCAGGAGCAGGCCGGGCTACAGCCAGAGCTGGGAACTCAATCCAGCTTTCCCAAGTGTGTGTGTGGGGGGCGAAGTTCCAGCACCTTTAGTCCTCACCTGTTGCCTGCCAGAGTACATACCAGCAGGAAGCTGGAATCAAGGATAAAGCTGGGACATAGGACCCAGGCACTCTGAAAAAGCAATGTGACAATTCCAAGTGGCTCCTTAATTGTTGTGGCAAATGCCTCTCCTATGGTTATCCAAGTTTAGAGTCCTTTTTAAAAATTTCATTCATTTCCTTATTTGAAAGACGAAATGACAGAGAGAGATAGGGATGGCAAAGAAAGAGATCTGTTTCATCTGCTGCTTCACTGTCCAAATGGCCATTAACAGGCCAGACTGGCTGAAGACAGGAGACAGGAGCTCCATTTGGGTCTTCCATGTCTGTGGTAGGAGCCCAAGCCATTGCGTCATCATCTGTTACTTCCCAGGTGTAACATCAGGGCTCAGTCAGCAGCTGGGATGCTGGGATTCCTTCTCAGGCACTCCAATAGGGGATGCAGCCATCCCAAGTGACGGCTTAACTCACTGTGCTACAACGGTCACCCCTCTTCACTTCTTTTTTTTAAAAAGTTTTGTTTATGAATTTTACAGGGTGTAAGAAGTTTTGATCTGATTTTGTGTCTGAATATAGAAGATAGTTGCATAATGTCAAAACTGCAAAAAGTCATTCTCATCTTTTATCCCAGATAGCCTGGTCCTATCAAGCTCTTTTGCATAAGTTTTTTATTTAATCTTTTTGTAATTTTAAAAAGTATTTATTTTAGTTTTTATTGGAAAGTCAGATATACAAATAGAAGGAGAGACAGAGAGGAAGATCTTCCATCCAATGATTCACTCCCCAAGTGGCTGCAACAGCCAGAGCTGAGCCTATCCAAAGCCAGGAACCCAGAGTCTCTTCTGGGTCTTCCATGCAGGTCCAGAGTTCCAAGTCTTTGGGCTGTCCTCTGTTGCTTTCCCAGGCCATAAAACTGGGAGCTGGTTGGAAAGTGGAGCAGCCTAGACATGAACTTGGTGCCCATATGAGATGCCAACTCTGCAAATGGAAGATCAGTGTACTCTACTACCACATTGGACCCATACTTGACTTTTAAAATAGACTAAGTGAAAAAGTCAAGATAGAAAATGTGAACAGATATTTATGCTTCGCCTATAAACAGAAGCCCTTGCATCCACAGGCGAGACTCGGAAGAAGTTCCTAGTTCTTGGCTTCAGATCGACTCAGTCATAACCATTATGGCCATTTGGGGAGTGAAGCAGCAGATGGAAGAGCTTTTTGTTTTTTTTTTTTTTCTGTCTTCCTGTCTCTCTTTTTGTAAATCTGCCTTTCAAGTATAAATAAATAAATCTTTCAGAAAACAAGTCAAGTCATTTTAGTATTTCTTCAGCATGCATTTCTTCCTACTAAAATACCATTGCTTCATGTGAGTCTATTCGGTCACTCCTGTAAAGAAGGACATTTTGAGGTCATTATTAATATCTTGCTCTTATACACAACTGTGCAATGAATAATCTTATGTATGTGCTGACTTGTCAGTAGTCATGTACTTACTTGCACAGCATTGCTGGGTGGTGACTGCGTATTTACTTGGGTAAAATATTACTGAAGTCTCCCATGGTGAGCAGACCATTTGTCTCCTGGAACTGTGTCCCCACTGCCTCTCCAACAGCATCCTAGGCTTCAGTTCAGGAAAAATCCCGACTTAGAGAGTGCTAATTTGCCTATGTGATATATTTAGTGGAGTTGATAATCTTTCACATATTTAAAGAACATTAATGTTTTGTTCAATAAGTTGCCCATATATTTTGCTAAGATTTGTACTGGATTCATTTTTTTTACTGCTTTAAGGACACTTTATTAGTTATGGAGATTAGCTCTGTATATGTGACGAACATTGCAAGTATTTTTGCTCCATTCATTCTTTGGTATTGCTTTTGCTGTTTTTTTCTAAGCAGTCAAAGTTATCATATGGTTGTCAAAGAATTCACCCTTTGTCTAAAAATGTGTTTATCTATGGATCAAATTTTTTCTTCAAGAATGGCTCTCAAAAAAAAAAAAAAAAGAATGGCTCTCACACATTTTTTTTTTTTGCCTAGTTTCCCTCCCTTTCCCACTCATAAAAACCCTTGTGATTCTTTCCTTTGGTTCTCTACATATCCCGAATAATCTCCCTCATGCAATGTCAACTGGCTAGCTGCCCCACTTCCACCTTCAGCTGCAACACTCCATTTGACATGAAACCAAACACAGTCATGAAGGCTGGGAATATGATACACTCTTGGGAGCCATCCTGTCCACTGTGGTGTCTCACTTTTTGATCTGGCTACCTACTCTTGCTTTACTAATGTGTTGCAGTCATTTGAGGTGATCCAGGAAACTTTCCTTGATGAGGTCTGGGTATTGTCCCACACCTGGGAACTGGTGTCAGAAAGGCTTTTTGCAGCCAGTGTTCCTGATGAGACCGAAGGTCTTACACACTTAGAAACTGATCTTGGAAGGAAAATGGTACCATCCTTGGGCCTCCAAGACTGTGCGGAACCAGTCCTGCAGCACCAGCAAACATCCGTTCACAGGCTCCCTGGGAAGATGGACAGCAACCCAGGGGAGGGGTGGGGTGTGTGTAGTGGGAGGGTGTCACATTTCCTTGTCTGGAAACTCAGATCACTCACAATGTAGAACTGTGATGGCGACCTTGGGACTGTCCCCACAAAACCAAGCTGAAATAAACCCAAAGTTGGGAGAGTTGGAGAGCGAGAGCAGCAACTCAGAATCTCCAGTAAACATGAAGGAACTCTTCTCGGAATCTAGAACCTGGCTGCACACTTGGCTGGAAGAACAAGACTTTCTACATTCTTCTGCAGAACAAAAAGCCAATTTTTAAGAAGGTCAAGAGATCTATCCTCCCTTCTGCCTTGTGTTGGACTGTAGCATCCTATGGAGGTTTCCCTCATGGTGTTTGTCTTGTTCCTCACCCTGGCAGGTACAGGCTAGACCCTCATCATGATGCAGCACCCTGGGGAGCTTGTTAAGCTAGGCACATTCAGAGCACCAAGCCTTAGTGAAGATGAGGGGTTGAGAGGAACCCCACCGAGAAGGTTGGCCCATGGAGACTAAACAGAGTTCACTGTAGTATTTCAACATTCTCTGCTTACCTGAAGCCACACTCCCTCTACCTCCCCTTCCCTTCCCTTCCTTTTTGTCTCCCAGTTTTGGGAATGTGGTATGGGGTGGGATACTGTGAGGCATGGTCTCTCTCATCCAGTTTTGCTTCTCTCTCTGTTGTCCTCTGAGTCTCTGGCTCTGTTGCTCTGCCTCTCTTCCTCTCTGTCTTCTTACGCTCCTCCTCTCTGTTTCTTGTCTTCTTTGCCCTATGTCTCTGTCTCTCCTCTTTCTCCTGACCTTTCTGTCTCAGCTCTCTTTCTTTCTTTCTGGATCACCTTCAGCTACAAACTAGATGTGAACCATTTTAAATCTTTCCTAGAACTTTTGTGATAAGCCATCCTTCACTGGTTTGAATGTTAGGACTTGAAAATGCTCAACGTTATGTTTCACACATTTTCCTGTTTACAGAGATGTCCTACTTTTGTCCTTGCAGAGTTCTGCCCTGGAACGGAACTCCTGTGTCAGCCCCAATGGGACTGGAAAGTGATAATGTGGTAGGCAGAGTTCCTTCCCTCCCCCTTTGCTCGCTCCTCCCTTCCTTCCTCCCTCCCTCCCTTCCTTCCTTCCTTCCTTCCTTCCTTCCTTCCTTCCTTCCTTCCTTCCTTCCTTCCTCCGTCCCTTCCTTCCTCTCTTTCTCCTCCCTCCCTGTCTCCCACCTCCTTCTCCCCTCTTTCCCCCTCCTCTCCGTTCCTTTCCCCATCCCCTTCTCTTCCCTCCCTCCCTTCTTTCCTTCCCTACTTCCTCCTCCTCTCCTGCTCTTTCTTTTTAACACACACACGCACACACATATACTCTCTCTCAGAGACACTAAGTCTCCTGAGTGAGTGTTTACTATAGCCAACTCCTTTTGGAGTTGAGCCTTGTCTCATGCTTGTGTGTTAGCACTTCTTTATCCTTAAGATGCATTTTATTTTTGGAATCAACCACAGGATCTCCATGGCACTGGTGCTGCAGGCAGATCAGCCTGATGATGACACATTTGATCAAGTGGGTGAAGACAGCTCTGCTGGATCCCAGAGGAGGCCACATCCCATGGGGCAGGTCTTTATCTTGGGGAAGAAGGCACGCATTTAAGACAATATGCTGTATTGGAAAAAAATAGGAGCTGCCTTTGGAGCCTAAATAAAACTGAAGGGAGGGATGAATCTGTTAGGCTTGTAAACAGAGGGGTATAGGTTTTATGGTTTTGAGAAACTGCTCTAAAATAATTAAGGAAATGTTCTTGTGCAACCAGAAAAGGGGTTGTGGACAGGAATTCCTGCGAGGCACCTGCTATGCGGTGGTCAGGAGTGGGGAGGCCTCCATGCAGTAGTGCCTGTCATCAGATGCACCATGTCAGACACATAAGACACCACTACTGTCCTGCTGCCTTCACGTGGGGGCAGCGGTGGGCTAATAGGGCTCAGTACCATCAGGAATCAGAATGGGGCAAATGAGCCAACTAGGAAGCGTGGTAGAATGTCAGTCTCCCACTTACCATCTACGCCAAACCATCTAACCCAGAAAGAGCTGAAGTAACGCACGTGTGACAAAGGCAGCTGCGCACAAATATCTGACAGGAAGGAACAAATTTTGACTTATTCTCCGTAGCTGCAGGGAAGACATTTTCTTTCTTTTCTTTTGAGCTGCTATATTTCAAAGCAAGATTTAAGGCAACTTACAAAGACTTGCGATGATCTGAGACCTAATGAAATTTAGACATTGAGGTGATAAGATTAGAATAAAGAGAAGGTAAAGTTACAATACCTTCTCCTAACCTACGGTGTCATATTGTGTGGTTTTAGTTACCCATGGTGAGCCACAGTCCAAAAACACTAAATAGAAGATTCCAGAGTATGATTTTTGTGTATTGTTATAATTACTCTATTTTATTATTTCTTGATTTTTATTTGAAAGGTAGATTTATATAGAGAGAAGGACACACACAGAGACATCTTCCACCTTTTGGTTCACTACCCAAATGACCAAACAGTCACAGCTGGGTTGATCTGAACCAGAAGCTTCTTCTGGGTCTCCCACATGGGTTCAGGGACCCAAAGATCTGATCCATCCTCTGCTGCTTTCAAACACCCTAGGAAGGGATCAGAAGTGGAGCAGCTGAGACTTGAACTGACACCTCTATGGGTGCTGACACTACAGGTGGAGGATAGGCTTGCTAAGCCACCACACTGGCCTGAAGTTATTAGTGTTATCTCCTTCTGTGCCTAAATTATAATTAACCTTTTCATATTTTTTATTACAGGAAACAGTACAGCGTATGTGTTCCTTTGTTCCATGGGGAATTGGTTCCAGGAGCCCATGAGATGCTCAAATATGTGGGCACTCAAGTTCAGGATGTAAATGGCATTGTGTTTGCATGCAATCTGCACAGCCTCTCATAAACTGAAAAAAAAAATCACTTGTGGATTACCTATAATACTTTATGCAATATAAATGCTATGCAAATAGCTGTCATACAGTTCTACTCAGGGAATAATTACAGAAGAAAAGGTTCATGCATATTAAGGATAAAAACAATGCTTTCAACTAAACATTTTTATCTGGGTTGGTGAAATCCACAGTTGTGGAGCTCAGAGACATAGAAGGCCTACTGTTTCTGCACCATGGGCGCTCTGCAAAGTGACCGGCATCCTTGGAATGTCCCAGGACGTATTTCTCATGGAGAGCTGCTAGGGTGTAGAACTGGGATTATGGGCCTAAGTTGTTTGTCTCTCAAACAAATAAAAACTAGGAGGTTATGGAGTCCAAGGATGGATTGCAGCCTATGCCCGAAGAATCTAATTGCATTATAAAGAATGGAAAGAATTGGCATGCATTGCTGGTTGTTGGGTGCCTGGTTTCTCAAGGACAGTATGGGTGATTACCCAAGGGTGAGAGGGAAGCTTAGAATGAACCAACTAGCAATCAGAGAGTCATACGAGACATCCTCAAGGCTGTATGCCCTAGTGTAGATGCAGATGGGAAATATAGATGGACTCGTGTCTATGCATAGGTAAAATAGGCTCATGAATTTGCCAGCTGTGTGTATTGAAAGCAATGACATTTCAGTAGCAACAAGCACACCTTGCATCCCGATGTTGGTTTCAGATATGAGGGCTAGCTGGAGAAATGGCTGAATCTGAGGTTGGATAAATTATATACTTACACATGAACTTGGAACACCTTTACATGGCCTGAAAATAAGGAAGAGCTCAGAAAATAAAAGAGTGAGGCTATGTCAAAAGAATGCAGGGACCAACATAATAAGCTTCCAATGGTCAAAGCTGAGGCCAATGTGAACCAGAAGTTGTAATATTGTGTAGAACCTAAAGTATTAAAACAAGCCAAAGTGGCTAAGTCAATCAATGGGTGTAGATAGAAAAGCTCTCTGTTCAGCACACCCAATAACTCATGCAGATGCTCATTTCTCCAGGAAGTGGACCTATTCCCCACCTTTACACGTAGTCGGGCCTTAGTGACTCCCTTCCAAAGAGCACAGTGTGAAGAAAGGCGAGATGGAGCCGGGGAGATACCCTTGCAGTGGAACAGGTAATCCAAGTTAACATCAGCAGTGGTAAGTGGGACTGATGGTGCAGGCACATCTCAGAGTCACTGTGGGTTCAGATGCAGACCCCTGCAAGAAGGCACTTATCACAACAAAGCGAGTCACACGATTGCTTTTTAATTCCCAGTGCATGCAAGTTATGTTTAAAACATAACCTGTTAGGGAGTAAATAGCATTGTGTCTGAAAGATAAATAAAAGTACCTTATTGCTTAAAAAAATCATAAGTGATCATCTAAGCACTTTGTCATCTTCCTGCTGGTGAGGTATCTTGTCTCCAGTGTGGACAGCTGCTGGCTGATGAGCATGATGGCTGTTGAAGCTTGGGAAGGCCTTGGCAACCTCTTCAGGAACCACGTCACGTGATCGCTCCTTCCTTCCAAGCAAGAGCTCTGTAAGATGCAATGCTGTCTGATAGCATTTTATCCACAACAGAACTTCTTTCAAGAGTAGAATCAGTATTCCCAAACTGGAATCTCAACAATGTTTCCAGCATCTTCACCAGGAGTAAACTGCATCCCAAGACTACTTTCTTGGCTAATTCAGACGAAGCAACTCCATTCATTAAAGTTTTATTATGTGATTATGTGATTGAAGTGAAGAAAAATCATTTAGTTAATTTTAAAGGTAGGGAGACAGAAATCCCATTCATCTGTTGGTTCATCCTCAAAATAGTCGCAACAGCTGGGCTAGGCCAGGCTGAAGCCAGGAGCCAAAAACTCCATCCCAGTCTCTCTCTCTCACGAGTACGGCAGGGATACAAGTGCTTGAGTCATCCTCCATGGCCTTCCCAGGCACATTAGCAGGAAGCAGCAAGGCTGGGACTGGAATCAGCACTCTGATATGGGTTGTAAATACCCCAAGAAAATATTGATTCACCAAAATTTGAGTTGCACTAGGGGTGTAATGGTCCTTTTGTGGAATGCTTCTGGCATACTCCCAACTACCAAATATGAATTCTCATCCCTGGGAATGACAGCAGGAGTAGGATGTGCTTTGGAAAAGGAGTATTCTGCTTGTGAGAGAGACCTGAGGATGAAGGCCCCATGACCTCTGGATCCTTGGCAACAAAGTCTCCTCAGTTATGAAACTCATGATGGGAATAGATTTCTTAATGGAAAACTTTCATATAGAAACTGGTAGAAAGGGACTGAATTTTATATTTGTGTGAAGCAAGAAAAAAAAAAAAACCTAAAGCTTTTAAGCCATTTAAAGGCCATATGAGGATTTAAGCTTTGTGGAAATTACCAGGAGCCTTTAAGAAGCCACTGCATGATCCTGGGCACAGAGTTGAGGATATGAAGGCAATGGAACACAGATGTCATCAAAAATGATATTGCCTCTGATTGTTGACTTAGACTGGATGCTGACCAATAGTCAAAGCATGATCATTGTGGGGTTCGTTAGAAGATCCCTTGGAGTTACTTTAGACAGCACACACACACACACATCATGGTCAGGTGATGTGTGCTATTTTAGAATGTTCCTTCTATATCCCACCTGTTGTCAGTGTCCTCTCTTTAGTCCCCCTCAAAGTCTATTTCTATAATATTTCCTTTAAGTTATGAGCATGACATTGTAATAGTTAAGTTCTGATAAGATTTGTCCTTTAAAGCCCCCAAACATGAATATATCTTGACAATAGGATGCTGGACTGTATGCCATTGTCCATAACCGCAATGTCAGAATATACTTGTATATCATAATGATGAACTTATGACTGCTTATGAAGGTCTATACTATTGTAATAATAAAGGGGAAATTCGGGGAGGGATATACAGAGGGGAAAAGAGAAATCCCAAAGCCTATGGACTTATATCATAAAATAAAAAATAAATTAAAGAATCAAATATAATAAGATAGAGAACATGCTCTCTACTAGTCTATGTTTCATTACTGCAAGGAGATGTTACAGTCGGGTACTTACAGGAAATAACAAGGAATGTTTAGTTGATGGGAGATTCTAGGGCAGGAGCTCATCTCTGGTTAAGACCCATGTCCGGCAGCATCACAGCCATCAACAAGCGTAGAAGGAAGTGATCACACAAAGGGACAGGGAATCAGAGTGAAGGGAGGGGTCAGTAACTGCCTCCTACAAGGTCCCACTGCCCACATGGACCCTTGGAGGCACACTTAGACTGCAGCTACACCGTCAGAGAATCTTGTATTGAATGCTGCTAGAATCAGTGGTTTCAATTTTACTGGCTTTTAGGTGTACTGCTGGTATTAATATTACGCATTAGTGCAGGTGTTTCTCCAGGGATGGGCCCTGGGCAAGTCCCTGGGAGCTCATTACAAATGTTCATCTCTAGGTCTCACCTCAGACCTGCTCTATTAGTAACTAGAGAGTGGATCCAGGAGGCTGTGCCTTAACAGACCCTGCAGGAGCTTTTGATGTTCATTCAAGGCTACTCATTAGCTGCTCCAAGTCTTTACACAACGCCAGAGTGTGGTTGGGGTTCATGCGTGACAGAGTGGCACTGCTATCTAGCGGTATTAGACTCACTGGGTTCTGTTTCCAGAGCTGCTGACTCATGTTTTTTACATCTCTGGCTCCCCTCTGAGGAGCAGTGAAGAGGAACTTTACGCATTCTCAGAAGGGAAGTAGGAGCATTCCTGCATTGAGAGTCTGCACTGGTGTAGCACCATCATTTGCTTATTTATATATTTTAAAGATTTATTTATTATTTATTTGCAAGCCAAACATACGGAGAAAGAAGGAGAGAGACCATCTATCTGTGATTCACTCTCTGAATGGCCAACCAGCAGGGCTGGGCCAAGCTGAAACTAGCAGCTCCATCCAGGTAACTCACATGGTAGCAGAAGCCCAAGCGTTTGGACCTTCCTCTGCTACTTTCCCAGGCTGTTAGCAGGGATCTGGATCAAACGGAGCAGACAGGACACCAGCTGGCACCCATGTAAGATGCTGGCATGGCAAGCAGTAGCTTAACTCACTACAACAATGAATGGTACTCTAGAGAGTCCACACTATTCGGTGCAGGTCTTGCGATGATGGAGGCTCCTCCAGCTGCAGAAGAATGCTGCCCTAGGCTGCAGCTACAGGGTCGACATGACTGTGCCTTGCTCCACCTGAGCACAGGATCTACCACACCTGCTGCAGACACAATGTGTGATAGAAGCCCAGCTGTCACTTGGCACAATCCTCCAGCCATCCGCCAATTGGCCACCCTTTGTGAGTGAGGATACAGTCTTAGATTTTTTAAGAAAATCAAGGAGTTGGGACCTGCAAGGACTGGAATTTGATTCCCAAGGCTCTGGATTGGAGCTCTGGTATGGCCGACTTTCCTAGTGAGCATAACCTTCCTTGCTCACACCTCATCTTACAAGAGAGCTAGGGGATCAAAGTAAGACTCCGCACTCCATCACACCCCAACCTACCTTACAGAAAGAGTAGAAAAACAAGCAATGAGCACTAATAGAACCTGCCAGAAGGCATACAACTACATCATTCTCAGTTGCCTGGCTCCTGGAACCTCCCAGAAGTCACACAACCACTCCAATGCCAGTAGCCTGATTCCAAGTCTCATATTCTTACAGATTTTGCTAAATTGGGGTTAATAAAAGAGCCTAACGTTAGGATTTTTTTTTACTTTTCATGAGGAAAATGCATTCCAGGCACCATGGTTTAATGTCTGTTGTATTAGACCTTTAGTAAATGCCAGCTAAAGTTAGCAACACCACTATTACCTAGTTCAAAGTCACCATGCTGGGTTTTTCTTTAAATTCTGTTTTTGCTATAACATGTCTCTTTGTGTGGTTGTCAATGTTAAGGCTTTTTAATATTGTATTTTATTTTATATACACTAAAAAATTATCTGGTTATTTGAAAGGCAGAGTTAGAGTTGAGAGAGAAAGAAAGAAAGAAAGAGAAGTTGAGAAGAAAGTCTTCCATTGCTGATTCACATTCACTCCCCAAGTGGTCAGAACAGCCAGGGCTGAGCCAGGAGCCAGAAGCTTCATTTATTCTCCCACATGGGTGCAGGGACCCAAGTACCTCCACCATCTCCTGCTGCTTTCCCAAGCTATTAGCAGGGAGTTTGATTAGACGTGAAGCAGCCAGGATACAAACTAGAGCCCAGATGAGACAGGTCTGACCTGTTATAGGTGGTAAGTTTAAATAGACAGGTAGTGCAAAATCAAAGAGACAGAATTAGAGTCAGACACACAGAGACCAAGACACCATGCGCGTCACATTAAAAAAGCTAGGCTGGTTAAAAAAAAAAAGGAGGAAGGGTTCATATGGCAACCACTAGGTTGCTAAGATTGAACCCCTTTTCTCCAGTCTACTGTGATGAAGATGGGGAGTCGGTCCCTGCATGTCTGACTTGAGTCTCTTTCATTCAGCCCCGTAGCCACACAAGGAAAGAGGAAACTTCTCAGTTGCCAGAAATTCCAACATTGAAACAATCAAACTGTATCTAAATCTCTACGTTAGCAAACTTCAGATGATCGTAATAAGTTTATAACACACTCTCAGTCGCCAGCATGGATCACTGATAGCCCCCCTTAAATAGACAATAGCTTATCTGTGGGCATGAGAACAGCATAGGAAGATGGGAGAGGGCTGGGGCTCAGGGGCAAGGCTCTCTCTGTCCCTGGAGAACAAGGCCTCTGCCTCTTTTGCTAGGCGGTGGGGCATCCAGCCCTGTCTCTTACCACCCAACACCACCTCTCCACCCTTGCAGCAACCGGACTGAAAAGCTTCCAGCCCGGCCATGCTGCAGTGGCAACCTCCTGCGTTCTTTTTTCTTTTTAGTTTTTGTGACGTGGTAGATTGTGGCGAGCAGCGAACCACAATTGAGAAGAGAGGGCATTCAGGACAAAGTCTATCGTACAGAAATCAAGCGAAGTGGAAATGTGATGAAATGGTTGTGGCAGCAATAAGCAGAAATAAATGTTAGAGAAGGTATGAGCAATCCCACTGTACACTGTGAAATCTCTCATTCATGCTCATCTTCTGGGCTGAATCCAGGGCATTCATTTGCTTTCTGAAAAATAAGTGCTGGGTCTTGATTTCTCACTGACTTCCCAGAAACTCTCGGTAAACATTCCTGTCACAGGAACCTTCAACAACACATTGGAGGGTACTCCCGAAAGTTTGCAGAAAGTGGGATTAAAATGCAAGTTTCTCCTGGTGTGAGAAATTGTGACATTCATGTAGACAAGGAGCCATCAAACAAGTCATGAAAAATGTACATATGAAAAAATAAACTACTCATGGATTTCAACTCTTTTGTGCTAAAGTAACCTTACTAAAAATCAGTTGACCAACTGATTTATCGAACAGTGAGACAGATGCTGACAGATGGAGGTCTCACCTACAGGTCTACTTCTCAAATACTTTTAGACTCCTTATTAAACTTATTTGAAGTCCTCTTGTATAGCTTTCACTGGGATTCTGTACAAACTCCTGAAGGCAGTTTTGTGATTGTTGGAGAGGCACCCACTGGCCCCTACCACGCATGGGTGTTCTCATTACGAAGATTGCAAGGGCAATTTATGACAAGGCAGAAGCAGCCTGACATTTTCCTCACACTGGGCTGGTGAGCAGTGGTGGTATGTATGACCTTTGAGATGGTGGTGGCCTCCTGGGACCTCACAGAGATGGCAGCATGAGTGGCCATGCTGAGGATGGCAACGGATGTCTGGTCATGTATTCCTCTCCCTCCATCCACACTGTCCTTCCCTGTGGAAATTTCCTCTTAGGCTCCAAGAAGTTTCAAAATATGTTAAAGTTCAAATTGACTATCTGAAAACACATTTTTTTTTCACTAGTAGAAAACCTTGGACTTGGCACTGGGATAATGGATACCATTTTTTGTGTGTGTGTTTCCACATACTGTGGGGTCCTGGGCAGCAGGTGCTTGAACACCCAGGGGTGACAGCACCTGTTGACATAATGACTACAGACAGTCCGTTAGAAAACACACTTTCCAATGCTTTAGAAGTATGGACACTGAGCAGACTTCATTTCTTCATATACTCTCTTGCCTTCTCTCTGCCTTCAGTTGGCTCTTTGTCTTAAGATTTATTTATTTTACTTGAAAGGCAGAATTACAGAGACAATATCACTGGAGTTAGGTGGAACCCTGATGTGGTTTTTATTTGTATTTCCCTGATAGCCGGGGAGCCTGAACGTTTTTTTCTTATGACTTTAAGTAATCTAAATTTGTTCCTTTGAAAAATATCTGTTCATTTCCTTCACCCACTTCTTCACAGGGTTGTTTGTTCTGCTGTTGTTGAGGGTCTGAAGCTCTTTGTAAATCCTGGATGTTAGTCTCCTATTTGTTGTGGAGTGTGCAAAGATTTTCTCCCTTCCTGTTGGTTGCTTCCTTACGTTGCTGATCGCTTTCTTTGCTGTACCGGAGCTTCTTAGTTTGATGGAATCCCATTTGTTTATTTTCACTCTGTGTTTTGGGTGACTGTTCTTAGAGGTCTTTCCCCATTCGTGTATCTCGCAGAGTGTTTCTTGTTTTTCCCTAGTAGTTTGATAGTTTGTTGGTGCAGATTAATATCCTTGATTTATTTAGAGCTGATTTCTGAATGAAGTGAAAGGTGGGGGACCCTTGAGTCTTACTTTTACAGGCTGCTATCCAATTGTCCCAACATTATTTGTTGAAGAGACAAAGGTTTTTTTTTTTTGTTTGTTTGTTTGTTTGTTTTGTCAAAGATTAATTGGCTGTACATGTGTGGGCTCTCTTCTGGAGTTTCTATTCTGTTCCATTGATCTTCTTCTCTATTTCTGTACTGGTACCAGACTGTTGTTGATGACCACTGCCCTGTAGTATGTCTTGAGGTCTGTAGTTGTGATTCCTCTAGCTTGATTTTTATTCTTCAAGATAGCTTTGGCTATTTGTGATCCAGTGAGATTGACCTACATTCAAAACTCTACTAATAACACCTGCTGGCATGAATGTGGGGAGAAAGGTACCTTACTTCACTGCTTCTGGGAGTGTAGGCTGGTACAACCACTGTGGAAGTCAAATGGAAAGTGACAGGACAACTGAAATGTGATCTATCATATGACCCTTCCATTCTACTTATGGGAATATATCCAAAGGAAATAAAATCTACATATGGTAATGTGACCTCTAATGCTACATTTGTAGCAGTACAATCCACATTAACAAAGACATGGAAACAACCCAGCTGCCTGTCAAAAGAGGAGTGGATAAAGAAATTGTGGTATATCTATTCTATGGAATACCACTCAGCCATTAAAAACAATGAAATCCTATCATTAGCCACAAAAATTCCCAACTAGAGAGCATTATGCTCAGTGAAACCAGACAATACCCAAAGGACAGATATGATATATTATCTCTGACATAGGCAACCTTCATGCAAAATGAAAGATTACTAGATAATAGAGGTAAAATACGTGTATATACCGTCATATAGAGGAACTGTACAATAGAGACTATCATGTCAAGAAATGAAGATACATTGCAGCATGAATCTTTACTCCTGAATCAAAAATAGACTCCCAAAGAAACTATTAAATATATCCTGACAATAGGATGCTGCACTTTCTACCATTGTCTATACCTACAATGTAATGATACATTTAAATAGCAGAAAGATGGACTTAATGCTATTTTTGAAGGACTATACCATTGCAATAACAGCAGGAAATCAGTGGAAGAAAGCAAATTGGGAAAGGGGACAGAGAAATCTTTGAACCTATGAAACTGTATCACAAAATAATTTCATTGAGACTAAAAATGCACAGACAGAGAAGGTAACACAGAGATCTTTCATCCACTGATTCACTCCCCAAATGGCCATCACAGCCAGAACTGAGCAGGCTCCAAACTGGGAGTCAGGATTACTTTTCAGGTCTCCAAGGACCTGGCTCATCCTCTGCTGCTTTCCTAGGTCATCAGCAGTGAGCTGGATCATCATTTAAGCAGTCATATAAACCAGTGTCCATATGGGATGCCAGTGCCCAGGCACAGGATTAGCCTGATATGCTACTGTGCCAGCTCCTCTTTCTTCTTTTTATAGCTCCATCATCCTTTTTTCCCAGTGGTGATAAGGCAAATTATATTTTCAAACTGAGTTGGCCTTTAGCAAAACAAATAGTTGCTATGAGTACTATACAGAGAGTGTTATAATGGCAATAACATTTTTATATTATATTATGTAATTTAGGATGTACCTTCAAATATATTCCTTGATTTTTGGGACTTTTGCCAGAACTCAATAAGCTAAATATTGGTGCCAATCCCTATCGTTGAAAGCAGCGCTCTAGTTCACTGGATGGACTTCTCCACACAGCTTCACCTGAGTGAACATTACGAATGCCTGTGTAGCAGTACAACGCATCAGAGGTTTAACTCACCTCACATTGCTGTGTTGTGTTCTCCTGGCCGTGTTCAGTTACCTTGGCGGTTGCTAAGCAGTTATGACATACTTGAAACCTGTTTCTGGTGACTATTGACTATGTTGAGTTAGCTTGTGTGATGATTCTCTTCCCTATGAATAAACAAATGGCTTTTAAGAACCAACTCCTGAAAAAGCATATCTTTCTATCATTGAATATATCTTGGCACTTTTATTTAAAATCAACATCTGGAGTGGACATTCAGTGTAGCAGTTAGGAAGACTCTTGAGGGACAAGAAATCTGTATTACAGTCCTGGCTCTGTTCTCTATTCCAGTTCCTTGTCAATGTTACTCCGTGAGGTAGCAGGTGATGGCTCAAGTATTTGGGTCACTGTCACTTATGTGGAAGACTCACATTCAATTCTGACTTCCTGGCTTCAACCTGATCCAGCCATGGTTGATGCAGGCATCTGCGGAATGAACCAGGAGAAAGGAGATGTATAGTCTCTTTTCAACCTTTCATGGAAAAAAAAAAAAAAAAGAAAGATAAAGAAAATCATGAAAGACCACAAAAAGTCAATGATCCTGAGTAAAATAAATAAATACATACATAAATGAATATTAAAAAAAAAGATCAACCTGGAAGCCTGACTTCACAATAACTGATTTCAAAAATCAAACATACTACTACACCATAGTAATTAAATCAGCACGGTACTGACATTAACAGAACAGAATAGAATGCCTAGAAATCAATCCAGTACATACAGCCAACTGATTTTTGACAAAAGTGCTCAGACCATACATGTTGAACAACAAATGGTGCTGACAAAATTGGATGTAAATATGTAAAAAAATAAAATAAAATAAAATTGAGTCATTATCTATGACCATTTAAAAAAAATCTACTCAAGATGAATGAACTATCTAAATTTAGGACCTGATGTCATGAAATTGCTAAAAGAAAATGCAGAAGAAACACTTGAAAACATTGGTGCAGGTGCTGAATTCTTGGATAACAGCCCCAAAACGCAGGCAACAAAAACAGAAGGGATTATGCCAAATTCAGACATTTCATTACTTCAAAAGACACAATCAATAGGGTAAAGAGACCCCGGGGCAAACATATTTGCAAGTGCTTATCTGACAAAGAATTACAATTTATAATTTAACAGGAATTTTAAAAACTCAAAAGCAAATAAAATAACCAATTCAGCTAAGAAATGGACAAAGGATCTCAAGAGAGAGACAGTTCTCACAATAAGAACTACAGGGCTCATTGTGATGGCTCAGTGGCTAAATCCTCGCCTTGCAGGTGTCAAGATTCCATTGGGTACCTTTTCTGATTCCAGCAGCTCCACTTCCCATCCAGCTTCCTGCTTGTGGCCTGGGAAAGCAGTCGAGGACGGCCCAAAGCTTTGGGACCCTGCATCCATGTGGGAGACCTAGAAGAAGCTCCTGGTTCCTGGCTTTGGATAGGCTCAGCTCCGGCCATTGTGGCTACTTAGGGAGTGAATCATTGGACGGAAGATCTTCTTTTATGTCTCTCCTCCTCTCTGTAAAATACTTTCCTTCCAATAAAAATGTTAAAAATTTTAAAAAGAAATGCAAATGGCCAAGAAGTACATGGAAAAATGTTCAACATTACTAGCCATAATGGAAATGCAAATAAAAACCACAGTGAGATAGTTCCTCAACCTCACCAGAATGGCCTTCGTCCAGAACACAGCAACAAATGCTAGCAAGGATGTGGAGAAAAGGGAACTCTTAACACACTCCGATGAAGGTTTGGATCAATAGAGTCACTGTGGGAAAAGTACGGAGATTTCTGTTAAAGCAAAAACAGGCTTGTCATATGATCCATCAGTCCCAATACCCCCAAATGACCTGGACATGTTAAATTAATGAGAGAACAGCACCACGGTGAGTACAAGTACATTGTTCACAGTAGACAAGAGATGAAATAAATCAAGATGTCCATCATCACATGATTGCACAGAGAAAATGATTGGGTATACACAATGGAATATTATTCATCTATAGGAAAGGAATTAAATTATTTCATTTGCATCAACTTTGTACAACTGGAGGACAACATATTGAATGAGATAGGTGAAACACAGAAAGACAAATATTGCATTTTCTGCCTTATATTTGATAGTCAATATTAAAAAAAAAGAAATGCTTGCATGTATCACTTTTGGTGCGAACATGCTTTAGCAAACTTTGTTTTAAACCTTTTTCAAATAAATTAACAATTACATACTATTATAGTTTTAATTATCTGCCACTATTTTAGAATTTGCCGTGTAGGAATGAAGATGAAGATCTTTTCATTTGATTGTTACTCATAGCCCTTGTCTGTATTTCTGCTGAAATAGAGTGTTTTTTTTTTTAAGATTTATTTATTTTTATTGGGAAGGCAGATAGAGAGGAGGAGAGACAGAGAGGAAGATATTCCATCCGTTGATTCACTCCCCAAGTGAAAAAAATCAATCAACACATACAACCCCAGTCAGACTTCTTGCTGACCTCTCACAGGAAACTCTACAAGCCAGAAAAGAATGGAGCAACATATTCCAGATTCTAAAAGGAAACAATTGTCAACCCAGAATAACTTACCCAGAAAAGTTTTCCTTTGTCCTTGAAAATGAAATAAAATTCTTCCATAGTAAATTCTTCCACAGTAAAGAAAATCTCAAAAAATTCACCTCTTTCAGACCTGCCCGAAAAATGGTACTTAAAAGGCTTTAATGATGGAGAAGACAAATAGCATATACCAAAACCAAAGGTGAACATGGAGAATGCCCCCAGAAAGACAAAAAAGAAGACGAAATCGAACAATGCACAACCATTTTAGCAACAGGATCAAATTACTCCCCATCAATATTAA
Source organism: Ochotona princeps (assembly GCF_030435755.1). NCBI lineage: Eukaryota > Metazoa > Chordata > Mammalia > Lagomorpha > Ochotonidae > Ochotona > Ochotona princeps. The sequence continues at coordinate 4,362,854 of NC_080839.1, read as the reverse complement.
CCCTGAATATAAATGGCTTAAGCTCATCAATCAAGCATCATAGATTTGCAGACTGGATCAAATAGCAAAACCCATCTTTCTGTTGCCTGCTGGAGACACATCTCACCGACAAAGATATGTGGAAACTAGAAGAGAAATAGACATTCCAAGCTAATGGAAAAGAAAAATGAGCTTGTGTAGCCATTCTTATGTCAGATAATACAGACTTTGATGTGACAATATTGAAAGTGATGAAGAAGGACACCATATAATGATCAAAAGAAACATTCGGCAAGAAGAGATCACTGTATTTGTTTCTTATGGTGGTTTCTTTTTCATTCCTAATTTTAATTTATTTTTCTCTCTTTTTCTTACTAGTCTGGCTAAAATTTGTTTTGCTCAGCTTAAAAAGGGGAGGTTCTTTCTTGTTGCAGCTTGTAGTTTTTATAGTTTCAGTTGTATTTATTTTTGCTGTGATTTGTTATCACTTCTTGCTTCCTGTTCACTTTTAGTTTATAATACACCTTTGAGATGCATTATTCGATCATTATTTGATGTATTTCTAATTTTTGTAAGTACCTGATGTTATAAATTACCCTTTCAACATTATTTTTGCTATATCTAATGGGTTTTGATATTTTTGTTTTCATTTTCATTTCTTCAAAAAGTTTCTTTTTCTTATTAATTTCTTCCGTACAACGTAGGTCATACAGGAGTATGGGTTTCTTCAAAAATATTTTTGATTTTTTTTTCATTTTTTTCAGTGAAGTATCGGTCATTCAGTAGCATGGAATTTAACTTTCATATTGGTGTAAGTTTTTGTATTTTTTTCCTGTTGTTAATTTTGTTTTATAGCTTTTCATTTAAGGGAACATATAGTAACTGTGTACTAGAGACTGTCATATCCAGATGTGAGGATACAATGCAGTATACATCTCTACTTCCAGACCAAAGATGGACTCCCAATGAAACTGTTCTATGTTGACAATAGAATGCTGGACATCCTGCCATTGTTCACACCTACAATGTCAGGATAAACTTAAATAGCAGAATGGTGGACTTACGACTATTTACGAAAGATTATACTCTTGTAATAACATAAGAGAAATTGGTGGGGTGGGGGAGGGAACTATGTAAGGGTGGTAGGAGAAATCCCAGAACCTATGGAACTGTATCAAAACTAAGTAAAAATAAATGAATCAATGAAATAGTAATAAAAAAAAAAGAAGAAGAAAATTCTCTCTACGAGTAAAATCAATGACTCTACCAGGGCATTTGCAAGATCAAAGTAATACTGTTAGCAGCTTCACCATTGTAAGAATTTTATTCTTCCTGTTTGATGAGTAGTTGATAACACAAATCACAAACATTAAATTCTTCCAGTGCTCCATGCAACAAGTTGTACAACATATCCTGGATAACTTTAAGAACTGGCGTTGAAAAAAACCATTCCCAGCTAACGTCTAACGTCTTCGGGAAAGCTGAGACGCTTTGTCTTGTTGGCAGTGACAATGAGACTTGCGGCAGCGGGGTATGAATGACTCAAGTTTTCTACTGTGGGTTCTTAGCATTTCTGCCATCATCAGGAATTTTGATGAAAAAAGAAAAAACAAATGCTGACCCAGAAAAAATATTTACATCAAAGCTTTATATAAATGATTAGTTTCACGTAAGCCCATCATCAGTGGTATAATCAGAATTCTTTTCCTCAGAATATTTGACAGTCTAGAGACAACTAAATCTTCAGTTGAATTAGACATTAGACTTTCATGCAAATGAAGCTGAGTCTTTTAAACAGAGCATATCCTGGGCTTGGATTTTTCTCCGAAACTGATCCAAAGATATTTCTTTGCGCCTCATTCAATCCTATAGGCAGGGGTGACTAATAGAGCTGTTTGGGGTTATAAGGGAGCAATTGGATTCTGGAATTTTCTTTTGTTCTCATACAGAACTGAATCCTTCTGGAGTTTTTTCATGCTGTGTAAAAGACAACTTGCTTCACATAAAAAGAAACTACTATAAGGAACCGAAATGCCTGGCAGAATCAACAGGAACTGCTTATACGTGGGGCCTTGAAGGAGATGAGTATGTAAACGATATTCCACTACAATCTCTTTTAAAATTGTTTGAAGATTTTTACATAGTTGATCTGGGTGAGGACTGAGAACTAGGGAAAAGCAAGTGTGATCATTGTTGCCAAATTTTCTATTTCTTCTTTCCATTTCTGGAGGAAGGAGGAGATAAGGGGAGAAGCTATACCCAGCCTCCCAACCACCCCAGCACCCAGGGTGGGGAATGGCCACCCGGTATCTACCCACGTTCCTGATGTGGTGCATGCTCCAAGGGTTCTGTGGTTCTGCTCAGGTGGTTTCAATATTTTTGAAATGCTGTCGATCTCTCTAATCCAGGCTGAGGAAACCCTTCCAATGTCCATTGTCTGACATAGCCCACCTCAGAGTCTCCATCTGCCCAGATATTTGCTGTCATCGTTTGACCGGGGTAGTTGTCCAATTTGTTCTGTTCTCCTTCCTCTGCTCTGATACCAGATGTCCTCTGCAGACCCCAATGTTCTGCCGCATCCTCCATGTGCATCTGGGCCTGCTATCCGCTACTCCGCTTTTGCTACTGAGAAGGATCGGTTCTCATAGGTGGGCCCAAGGATCCGGCCAGGAGACCTAGGCCCCGCCAGACCAATCTTTTTTTTTTTTTTTCTAATTTATTTATTCTTAATAGAAACGCAGATTTACAGAAGAAGAGGTACAGAGAGGACAGAGAAAGATCCTCTCTCTGCTGCTTCACTCTCTAAGTGGTCACAATGACTGGAGCTGAGCTTAGCTGAGGTCAGGAACCAGGAGCTTCTTCCGGGTCTCCCACGTGGGTGCAGGGTCCTAGGGCTTTGGGCCTTCCTCCACTGCTTTCCCAGGCCACAAGCAGGAAGCTGGATGGAAAGTAGAGCAATTGGGACATGAATCAATCCCTGTATAGGATACCGGTGTGTGCTAGACAAGGATCTATCCACTGATTCATTACTCTTGGCCTATCTGTGAGGACAGATGCTGGGAAGAGATCCCCTTCCTATAAACCAAATACACTCACATCAAAATTATACAGAGGTCCAGCATTCTTATTAATGGAAAAAAAAAACTCTTTTATTTTTCCCTATCCAATTCCAGCCTTATTAGTGTCCCAGTGCTATTCAAACTATCTGATTCCTCCCACATGCCAGTCTCTGTGGGTGTAAGACAGGAAACGCAAAGCGGTTTAGGCTCAAGTACAAAAACATGGACTACAACAGGGAAGGTTCTGTGGAGTGGCCTCTATTATTTTTCCTCTGATTCAGCCAAGGTGTTGAGTGATGAGTAGTCCATTTCTGTGGAAATTTGTTGTCTTAGGCCACTTAGAGTCTTAAGTGACAAAGTCTTTCCAAGCTAATTTGGCCAGGGACATGAACACGCTAGAAAAATTGTGGGTAGCTCCCACAGGAACAGAACAGGCACTGACATTGCAGTGTCAGGGTACACCCAGGACTCTTGGAGCCCATTCCTCATCTCTTCTCTTCCCCCCATGACCTTTCTCACTCCCATCACAGAAGTCTTCTTTCTCTGCACCAGTGACGGAGCTACCAACAGTCCCGTGTACATCCTCAGCCACATTGAGCAGTGCTGCTGCTATCACAGCTCCATACGTCCCAAGGTAAGGATGTGGGTCAGCCAGCTAAGGCTTGGCCAGCAGGTTGCCCAAGTCAGGAAGGTGTTTGTGTGATCTGAAGAGTGGTCCAGGAATTTCAGAGGGCAAGTGCAATGAAGACAAAACAACTCACACTGGGCCATCAGCGCAGTAGTGCCCAAGGCAAGTCAGAAACTGTGGAAATGAGGAGCCAACTGTACTTAAAAAATAGTGAAAGAGAGGTGATCAGGCTTTAAAACCCCACCTTTAGTAATGAATAGACATTTTATGTTGAAGAAGAAATGCTGCTTTAGCATTAAAGCCCTAAACCATTGGTTATGGACTGATTGGGTTACCTTTTAATCACTGAGTACATTTCCTGAGGGACTTGCCTGGAAATCCTTTTGAAAAGTTGTGCTGGAGGCTGGTGCTGTGCCATAGTGGATGAAGTTGCTACCTGCAGTGCCAGCATCCCATATGTGTGCCAGTTTGAGTTGGCTGCTCCACTTACAGTCCAACTCCCTACCCACACACCAGGGAAAGCAACAGAAGTCCATCATGGCCACATTATCCTTTGGCATGGGTGTGCAGGTGTGAACTGGGTCTAGGATATGCCAGACTGAGCTAGACTCCAGCACCAGCTGGTGCTCATGGTAGATCGGTAGGATGGGTGTGGGATGGGCTGGACTAGATCTCAGAATCCACCGAACCAAGTGAGAGCTGGGTTTGGCAGTGGGCCAGTCTGGTAAGGCCATTGTTCTTCCCAGGATAGGAGGTGGGCCAAGTCAGGCTGGACCCCATACCAGCTAGTACACACAAGGATTGGATCTGAGGTCACTTCAGATGAGGTTTCTACGGGCATCCCCCTCAACTGGACCGTTGGACTCAGAACTCCAACCATGGGGAGAATTGCAGGATATACGATCTGACGGTGGAATGCATGTGTCAAAACTGGGTCTCCTCAGTTGCTTAGTCAAGGTAGTAGATGGTATACCCAGATGCACATGGAGGATATGATAGTCCACTGGGCCTACAGAGGACATCTAGTACCACAGCAGAGGGTGGAGGGCAGAACAAATTGGGCAATTCTTCCAACCAAGCATTGACGGCAAGTTTCTGGGTGAGTGGAGACTCTGAAGCAGACTGTGTTATCCAGTGGAACTGGCAGGGAGTTCCTCATCCATGGAGCAGCTAGGTCAATAGTATTTCAGAACTATTGTAACCACTTGAGCGGGGCCTTTGGAGCATGCTTTATGTCGGGGTCCCTGGAATAAAATAGAGTTATTCCAGAGTTCCCCATACCCTGGCAATGAAACAGTTGGGAGGCTAGGTGCAGCTTTTCCCCTACCCTTCCCCTTCCCCCGGGTAAAGGAAGAAAATGAAGATTGGAAACAGTGATCTCATCCATTTCCTCCTAATTCTCATCTCTAATCAGTGGTCCACAGGAGCATGCATCCTTCTCGACTATGTAAACATCATCAAAAATAAATCTTAACAGAAAAGGTGGCCCACATGATCTGGCGCCTGCACCTGTGGGGAGACCTCGACAAAACTCCGGGACCCAAGTGTCAGCCTGGAGCAGCCCCGGCCATGATGGCCAAGTGGGAACTAAGCTAGAAGATGGCAGAGCCTGCCCTCTGTTTTTTTTTTCTCCCTGTGTAACTGTCTTTCAAATAAATAAGTAAATCTTCAAAAAACACATTCGCAGGAAGCTGGAATCAGAAGCTGGATCCGCATATCAAACTCGGGAACTCTAACACGGGACAGAGACGTTTTAACCAGTCTTAAATGCTAGGGCAAATGCCTGCCCTGCCTTGGTCTTTTATCCAAGGTAATTCTGAGATGCAAACCGTGTAGTGTCTTAAATCTAGAAAGCAGCAAGCCATGTTCTAATCCACCTACACTTTTTTGGGAAACAGAATTTTGCAGTCTTAGCTGTGTGGTTTTCCACCATCCGCCAAGGCAGAGATGTAGCAAGTCAGAGGGCAGGGAACAGCTCCTCTTCATTTGGATTCTTTACCAGTGTCTTGTACATTCAGGTGCTCTATAGATGCTTACCTCTTTAAATTTCTGCTCTCTTTTTGAAAGCAGGGTATTGGAGCAAGCAGCAAGGACTTCACCAAGTGCTACAGTAAAATGATGGTGTAGAGCTTACCATGTTTAGGGCCCAGAGTGTCTCAGAGAGGTGGGAGCCTGAGAGTGGCTCTTTGGGAGCTAATCCCAGTAAGATTTTTGGACAAGCCTGTAGATTAGGCGTCTGGCAGGCCAAAATGTTGTTTAGGGTTTGACTTATTAAGTGAGACTTAAAATGTCAGTTTGTTCCTTTGGTTTCAAGTTTTCATGGCATTACATTAAACTAGGCATCATCACAAGAAATAGTTTTTACAAGCCAGCATGGTGGCTCACCTGGCTAATTCTCCTGGCATCCCAGTTGGGCTCCAGTTTCGTCCTAGCTGCTTGGCTTCGGACACAGCTCCCTGTTGATGACCTGGGAGAACAGAGGAGGATAGCCCAAAGCCTTAGCCCCCTCACCCACATGGGAGACCAAGGAGAGGTTCGTGGCTTCTGGTCTCAGATCAGCTCAGGCTCTGGCTGTTGTTGCCAATTGGGGAATGAACTAGTAGATGGAGGATCCTGTCGCAGCTTTTCTCTATAATCCTGCCTTTCAAATAACAAAAATTTAAAAGATTTAAAACACACCAGATTACAACAAAAGTAAGACGCTATCTGTATGTCAAAATTTATCAAATTCTGAGTCAAAGAACACTCCATGTGAGTTGTGCTGTGTTGTACACTGAAGGACGTGCCTCCTTCAGTACCTGCGTGTGGACTTCTGCACTTGGCTCCTGGTTACAATGAGGCCTTTTGCTGATGTGTTTACTTCCACTCTTGGCTGGTTTCCTTCCCCAGAATCCAGTGTCAGAACCTTTATTCAGTCCACCAGCCCCTCTCCTGCCTGTTGTTTTCCTCTTGTGGGATTGGCAGCCTGTTTTTCTCTCCAAGAGTCTTTGCAGTCCTTCCTGTCCCTGCCACTTCCACCTGTTCCCCTCTGTGTTCCTGTGACTCATGACTCTTGACTCACAGGATCCTGAGCCCAGGACTCTGCCGAGCCCTGGGTGGTGCTCAGATTGGAAAAATGTGCTCCTGGGCTACCTGAGGATGCTGCATGACAAATCACTCAATCTGGTAAACAATGACAACTTATTGGTTTTCAAAATTTCCATGAGTTTGGCAGCATCCTGGATAATTCTATTGCTGGAAGCTTGGTTGGAGCAGAAAAACCCAGTGAGATCCATTTCTCTATAGACAGACAACTTGGGGTCTGCTGGTTCCATGAAGACCTGCTCTGGGAGGTCCCCGAATGTCACCTCATTGGCTGGGCTGGTAAACATTTTCTGTGGTTGGCCAGCTAGTAAATATTTCGGCTTTGAGATCCATACGGTGCCTGTCACAATTACTAAACTCCTTTTGTTGTGATGCAAATGCAGCTATCCATGACAATACGTAAATGCAGGAAGCTGGCTATGTTCCAACAAGACTGTATTTATAGAAGCAATCAGTTGGCTAAATTTAACTGTAAGCCATAGTTTAGTGACCTTGATATTGGTCAAAATAGTTCCAGAAGACTTGAGTGGAGTAATGGCACATGCATGAATGGAGGAAGGATCATGGGATGGGCCTAACGGAGTGCGGAAGGCACAGTACCAGGCGCAGGGATCACAGGCCTGTTGGTGAGGGGCAGAGAGTCTAGCGGATACAGTAGGTAACACTGATGAGCTCGCTGTGCTTACAGGACTAGGGCTGAGAAGGAGGGTTGAAGGTAGCAGGAAGGACCAGCTTCCTGGCATCCTCGAAGCTTAGGCTCTATTCAGGATAAAGGAAAAGGCACCAAGCTGCCATGGGCAGGGGCATCATCAGTCAGCGAGTCAGGTCTGTCGTCTTCCTCAGTTTATCGCACTCTGAACTCTCCTGCACTGCAACCTGAGCTTGTCCACAATGTGGTGCTGGGGTGAGCGTTCCTTAAAGCAGTAAAACTCAGGCAGACTGGAAAAGGTGTTTCTTCTTATCTATTCCGTTAATGAATGTGCATCAGTGTTAGTAACAGTATTAGGACTCATATCACAGGAGAAGATGAAGGAAAGGAAACAGAGAAGCAACACTGCTGTAATCAATGAGGCAGGAGCTGGCAGGGGGTTGCCAAGATTTAGGGAAAGTCATGGGATGTCACAGGTTCCTGAAACACGGAGTGGATAATGTCTTTCTTTCTGCCCCAGATGAGTAGTTAAGTAGACAGAATGAAGAAACAAGATGTTAGGTATGTGGAAGGATTTCATCCCACAGGTTTATCTATTTTTGACAAAGAGAGAGAGAGAGAGAGAGAGAGAGAGAGAGAGATTGCGTCTATGAGAGAGATTGTTCCCAAAATGTCCACAACAGCCAGTGCTGGGCCAGGCTGGAATCAGGAGGTGGGAGTTTAATCTGGGTCCACCATATGGTTATCAGGGTCTCAAGTACTTGGACCACCTTCCATTGCTTTCTCAGGCACATAAGCAGGGAGCTGGAATAGAGGTGGAGCCCCTGGTTCCTGAATCAGCACCCACATTGGAAGTCAGACTTACAGGTGGTGACTTTACATAAAACACTGCAGTGTGCGCCTCAAGGCTTGATTTTACATACTTCAGTCAACAACTCAAGGATGAGGACTGGCGATTGGCGATGACCATGCCGTGAGTAGCAGGTGCTTATGAGCAGGGGATGGGGACTCTGTGAACCTGTATTTGGAGTCAGTCTGACAACACTCCTGGAGTACATATTAGCACCGTACTGGAAGACACGTCCACTAACTCTCAGAGGAAAACAGCAGGAAGTGGATGAGAATATGACAGAGAATGAGGGCGAAAGGATTCATCTCAGAGTGATAACATAAATCAGGTCTCACTGTTTCTAACATAACTAGAGCAAAACAGAGGAAGATTCTGGATTCTGCAGGTATTAGAACTAAGAAGATGTTTATGGGTGGGTTAGGATTAGGTGGTCAGGCTTGCTCTGGAAAACACTACTAGTCCAGGAAGAAGAGGCATCAGTCTGCTCTGGGAAAGAACTTTCTTACTATCAGAATGACTAAAATGGGAATGGTTCCTCCAAGGAGTGGAGAGGTCCTGCTATCAGGAGCTTATCTGTGGTGGTACGAATGGGTTCCTGTTAGGAGCAGTTTTAAAGTCATTCATTTCACAAGCTCATTGAGTTCCTGCTATGTTGCAGGAGTGGGATCTCTTCTGTGCCATGGTCTCACTGAATTTGTTCTTTTATATAAAAAAGATTCATTTATTCTTATCAGAAAGGTATATTTGCAGAGAGAAGGAAAGACAGAGAGAAAGATCTTCTGTCCAATGCTCACAACAACCAGAACTCACTAGATCTAAAGCCAGAAGCCAGGAGTTCTTCAGGGTTTCCTACATGGATGCAGGGTCCCAAGGATCTGGGTCATGCTATGTTGCTTTCCTAAGCCATAACCAGGGAGCTGGATGGGAAGTGGAGCAGCCGAGACACAAACCGGCAACCATATAGGATGCCGGTGCTTGCAGGGAGAGGATTAGCTAACTGAGCCACCGTGTGAGCTTTTTTAAAAAATTAGCTTTTAGAAGGCAGGCAGGGAATTACTAACTTTGTATATTCTGCATGGTACTTGGGGAGTGGAGATTTGGTAAATGAACAAATAGCTTCACACATCATCATAATGATTATGAATGTTAAAAAAAAACATGGATGAATGCATGCTACCATTTGACTTAGTAACCATCCCCCCAGAGATTTATTAAAGAGACACAAAACATATCCACATGAAGATGTGGATGCAAATATTCATAATAGATTCAGTTGTAATAGTTGGGAAAAATGGCAACAACACAAATGCATGTCAAGGGTGAATGAATGACTGAACAGTGCAGTATAGCCATGCAGTGGACTCGCTACTAAAACAATCACTAAAATGGAAACACTGATAATGTCTACAGTCAATGAGGAGGAAGCTAAATAAATGAAGCCAGGCTCAGAAAAGTCCATAATATTGATTATACACACACACACGTACAGAAATTGCATAAAAATCAAAAGAGTAGTTGTACGAATCAGATCGGCAATGCCAGAGGCCAGATGGTAGGGAGTGGGAAAAACTTGTGAAGGGCAAATGGAATTTGTGAAGGTTAATGGAAATGCTTTGTGCCATGGCTATGCAGGTAGTTATGCCTACCGACATTTATTAAACACTGAATGACTGACACAAATTAAGAATGTGGAGTTGATTGTATTTCAATTATACCTCCATAAGGCTATTAGAAAATAATATGAAGAGACTTGGCTTTTCCATCTTGGAACAGTTGGGGAAAGTTGGAGAAGGTTATGTGTAAGTAGCTCAGCAGGTTGCATGATGGGAGTAAGGCTCTAATAACCTCTCTTTCCACGGCTCGTGTTGCCAAGATTGGTTTCAGTGGCTGTTGCACAGAACTGGCCCAAAGCAGGAAGGGAGAATACAGTGCTCCCCTCACAGGTTATGTCCTGTGGCACCTCGAGTTCTCGCTTGGAGTAGAAGATCTCCCCTGGTTTCTTCTTGTTGTTCCTTGGACAAAGCAGAGGTCAAGCTAACATAAAGGACCTTTGAGAGTCAATTTTGTGACATATTGGTCAAATCCTGGACCCACACTCTGTTCAGCTACCAAGCTACTCCACCCTTTCCTGCACCACCAGACAACACTCCAAGGACAAGGAGCACCAGTTAGGTAGCAAACAATGACTCAAAAGTTCATGTCCACAGACTAGAGACTCCAGAAAACAAGTATGAAAAATGACTTGAAAGATCTCCTTGTAACACATACACGGGGGAAGACACAGAACCAGGACTAAAAAAGTATCAAGAAGCGCAAAGAGATTCTTACACAAATATTCCCAAAGAGGCAAGATTTTTGAGCAGAATCTGAAGATGGCAGACATGTTCCGATCTCCCCCTGGAACCACTAGTTTCAAGTTTTAGATTCTATACAGAGTAATTTACAAATTCCCTCTCCTATTTGCAAACATTTATCATTGTTTCAAATAATGCTAGGGTTGCATATTTTCAGTCCTTAAAAATGTTAGTTTTAAGGCAACTTGCAAAATCTAATTGTAGTCTGTTGCCTCCCAGCTAGATAGACAGCCCGCTGAGGGCAGGAGGGGCCACACATCCTGGCATACCTGGCACAGGCTCCAGCACTGGGTCTGGTACAGAGAGGACAGCTCAAGTGGAGGGTAGGAGCAAAGATGGAAAGCTAGAAAATTCAGGCCCTGGTGGGAATGGTTGGTTGGCATTCACAGCCTCTGGCCTTCATTTTCCTCCATGAAATGAAGTCCTGGCCACTCTACAGGACTCACCGAAAGTCAAGTTGTGAATCATAAAGCAATGCTTAAACTGCAGGCTGCAAATTACTGGGGATGGTAGCTATACCTCACAGGTGTCTGGACAATGGATCTCAAAAACACTCAGCGTGGTAATGTCACCATTATCACTTTTTCACCACTGAAAATGGTGACAATTTTATTGTCACTACCTTGTAACTTGCATTTCAACAAAGCACCTAGAACATACAGTGCCTTCACAGAAGGAATGAATGATCTCTGATGTTGAGAGGGGGCTTGGAAGGAGCTCACTGGGAGTTAAAATTTCACTTTAAGCATGTTAAGCCTGCAGTTCCATGGCAACCTGAAAAATTTGTGTATGATAAACTACATAAATATGAAGGTAATTCATGAAGTCTGTACAAAATGGAATTAAAAGATTATTTTTTAAAGATTTATTTTATTTTTATTTGAAAGGCAGATTTACAGAGAAAAGAGAGAGAGAATATCTTCCATCCACTGGTTCACTTCCCAGATGGCTGCAACGGCTGGAACTGAGCTGACCTGAAGCCAGGAGCTAGAAACTTCTTCCAGGTTTGTCATGTGTGTGCTGGGGCCCAAACACTTGGGCCCGTTCGATCGCTTTTCCAAGCCATAACCAGGGAACTGGATCAGAAGTGGAGCAGCCAGGACTCAAACCTGCACCTATATGTGTATCTATCTATATATCTGGTATTCAAAAAGTACATATAAATTGCCATATTATGAAATAACTGCAAGAATTTCATTTTTTATGCACGAGAATAAACTGTAGTAGGTATTTGGTATAGCAGTTAAGACCTTGTGTGAAATCTCCACTTTCTGACATTGGAATGTCTGGGTTCAACTTCTGCCTCTGTTTTCCGGCCAGCTCCATGTTAACACATACTCTGAGAGATATAAATCATAGCTCAAGTACTTGGGCCTCATGTGGGAGATTCAGAATGTTCCAGACTTGTGACATCAGCCTGGTCCAGCCCCAACTGTTAGAAACAAAGAGTGAGCCAGTAAACGGAAGATCGTTCTCTCCCCGGGGGTTGGCACTGTGGCCTTGTCCATTAAGCTACTACCTGAGATACTGGCATCTTGTACGGGTGCTGGTTTGTGCCCTGGCTGCATCACTTCTGATCCAGCTTTCTTCCGGATGCACCTGGGACAGCAGCAGAACATGGTTCTGGTACTCAGTTCCCTGTACCCATATGGGAGATCTGGATGAGGCTCCCGACTCCTGGTTTTGGCATGGCACAGAATCAGCTGCTGTGGCCATCTGGAGAGTGAACCAGTAGATGGACAATCCCTCTGTCTCTCCTTCTTTCTTGGTAACCCTGCCTTTCAAATAAACAAATATTTTTAAAATTTTAAAGGTAAATTTACATTTTTGGTTTGTTTCTTCCATGAATGTTATGAAGTCTCCTTGTGTTCAACAACTGAAAGAATCACCAACAATGCGCAATTAAAATACTGAAAACCAAACAGTTTCTGGGGTACACTGTGGAGCTTTTAGCACTTAGCTGCAGACCTGGCTCTGACAGCTTGGCCCTGAGTGTGATGGCTCAATTAACGATGATGCCCCAGGACTGGTGAGAATGGAGTCCCTGCGACAACTTTCCCACCAATCTGGGTTCATGATGTTAGTCAAAACTGGGAGGGACTCTTGGATCATTCCTAAGGCAGGACATTGCATAGGAGCTGTGAAATCTGCAAGATCTTTTGTTCTCTACCCTGTCTGTGGGCCACTGCCGTTAGCCTACCCAGATCCCTAGCTAAACAGAGTGCACTTCAGTATGTGGCAGGCCCAGTTCTAAGCCAGACTGCTGGCTTCGTTCTGGGCCACCTGAGGCTGGAATCCATCACCCATGGATACATAAGCTGGTGTTGCAAACCTTTAATTAGCATGCAGCTGGTTGAGCCATTGTTTCGGATTTTATACTAAGAAGTATGCTTTGAGGTGGTCCTTGTGGTACAGAGAGCTAAACTGCTGTTTACAATGCCAACATGTAATATTAGAGCACTAATTTGAGTCCCTTCTGCTCCACTTCTGATCCAGCTATCTTCCAATTACTTAGGAAGGTAGAGGAAGATGCTCCAGGGGCATGGGCTCCTGTTACCCACGCGGGGGATCAAGATGGCATTCCAGGCTCTTGGTTCCAGTCTGATAGTCGCAGGTACTTGGGAATAAACCAAGACATGCAAGGACTCTCTCTCTCTTTCTTTCTCCTCTGTCTCTCTTTAACGCTTCCTTTCAAATAAATCAATGAGCAAATCTTAAGAAGCATATTGGTGGCATGGTGGATTAGTGAATAAAGCCAACTGCCTGAGACACTGGCATCCCATGTGGGTGCTGGTTCATGTTGGGCTGCTCGGCTTCTGATCCAGCTCCCTGCTAGCACACTTGAGGAAAAGTGGCAGAGAACAGTCCAAATGGATGGACTGCTGCCACTTATGGGAGACCCAGATGAAGTTCATGGCATCCGGTTTCAGCTTGGGAAGCCCTGGTCACTTTGGCTATTTGGGGAGTGAACTAGGAAACAAAAAATATTTCTCTGTGTGTCTTTCTGCCTCTCTCTCTCTCTCTCTCTCTCTCTCTCTCTGTGATTCTGACTTTCAAATCAAGTAAATAAATATGAAACACGCATAGATACCCCCTACACACAGAGGGACGCCTCCCCCCCCCCACCACCACACACAGAAAGAGTCGACTCTAGGTCTTTACTCATAAGGCAAAGGAATTCTGAGGTGTGTGCACAGGCTGCTTTCCGGTCTGGGCAGCTGGGTCAATTACTCTCCAGTGGGGGTAGCTTGGCTTGCATTTTCACAGCCTTCCCAGCTTTTTGGCTAAAATCCTGAGAAGGAAGGCTTGGAAGAGACTTGAAAGCAGCCTCATTCAATGTGTTTGTTGGTAGCTCCCTCACACCCCCAGAGGTCCCTGAAGGATAAGGAGGTCCTTTCTCCTTGCAGTATCTGTGGCTGCCCCTGTGGCTGGGGATTTATACTCCCATCCACAGGATCCTGAGCACAGACCCCAAGAAGCCGCATCTACCTGTGGGGTCTTGGACAGATAGTAGAGGTTGCATTTGGCCATGGGATCTTGGGCCCAGAACCAATGGCCATATCGCCTTTGGGGTTCTGGTGTAGTCACGAGAGGCCATGTCTAACCAAGGGGCCCTAGGCACAACTCTTGGGGTGCTGGACAGTCACCAGGGGGCCACATGTGCCTACAAGGTGCTGGTTTCATTCACTAGGGGGCCCTGTCTGTGGGACCTGCTCACACACACCAAGGGCCACACCTTCCCTTGGTGTCCTGAGCACTTTTAGCGCCTTTCTCACAGATCCGTTCTGTAAGCCAGAGCCATGCACAATAAAGACTCTGTGCTTCTCCAAGTTTTACAGGCTGAAAGGAAACTTTTCCCCTCTGCCTTTGGCTCCAGTTGGTTATTTGAAATGGCAAAAGTTATTAAAATTCCAATATGGAAACTGGCTTGATAAACAGGAAAGGAGTTTTGAGAACCCACCACTGAGCACGAAAATTAACTCTGTGCTGGCTGGTTCGTTTCTTGAGGCTGCTTCTGAGGTTGGCCTGCAGGCCTCTCTCTGCAAAGGTTTTTCCTGGCTGCTGTTCTTGACCACTGTCATGAGCCGTTGTTACCTTCACCACATATTTTTCTAATGATTTAACATCAAATTTAAAAATATCGGGTCATTCAAAATGATATTATTTTGTGCAATCACATATTTCCTTTAATATGGTAATAGTTATTCATTCATACCTATGGCCTCTCCATATTGATTATATCAGGTAATAGAAAGAGAGAATGAATCAAACATTTCAATGTCCTAAATGAAAAGAGAGGATTGCGAATCAAGGCATATAAATAAAATAAGACAGACGGGGAAACAATCAGGGGGATCCGAAGCAGTGCAGGAGTTCCAAATGAAATACGTTCCTGGCCCAAAGAGAGAAAGAGGAGCAGGCCGGTCACAGCCTGGAGTATGTGTGTGGCAGGAAAAGAAGCTCACAGAGAGGCCCAGCATGATGGCTAATTGGCTAATCGCCTCCTTGCAAGTGCCAGCATCCTACATGAGCACTGATTCCTGTCCTGGCTGCTCCATTTCCCATCCGACCCCCTGTTTGTGGCCTGGGAAAGCAGTGGAGGATGGTCCAGGAGCTTCAGATTCTGCACCCCCATGGCAAACCCAGAAGAGGTTGCTGGATCCCAGCTTCAGATTGACTCAGCTTCAGCCATTGCGACTACTGGGGGAACGAACCAGCAGATGGAAGAACTCTCTATCCTCTTTGTAAAAATTTGCCTTTCCAATAAAAATAAATATATATATTTTTAAAAGAAGATCTCAGATTGTTTGACATCCTCTGTTGAGAAGAAGGGTTCATCTCCATTCTCCATGCCTGTAGGTTTTGTGAGTGCTTTGTTCAATGAAACAAAAAGGATTGATTCATGTCAGTTTCTAGACCAAGACTTTACTATGTTGGCAGATCTTTTGCTTGCTTTCAGAATCCCTGATCTTGGAGCCCACTCCCTGGGTGCTTGAGCTACGGTGCTGGAGAGGCCCTTTGGTTGACACTTTCAACCTAAGAGCAACAAGGCAAGCAGATGAGCTGAGCTGTCTGGGATTCCTGCCCAACCCATTTGCCAGCTGAGCACATCAACATCATAGGAAACCAGAGAGCAGCCCAGCTGAACCCTGCTCAGAATTCCTTTTTTTTTTTCTTAAAAAAAAAAAAAAGACTTATTATTATTGGAAAGCTGGATATACAGAGAGAAGGAGAGACAGAGAGGAAGATCTTCCATCCGATGTTTCACTCCCCAAGTGAGCTGCAACGGGCCAGTGAGCTCCGATCCAGGTCTCCCACGTGGGTGCAGGGTCCCAAAGCTTTGGGCCGTCCTTGACTGCTTTCCCAGGCCACAAGCAGGGAGCTAGATGGGAAGTGGAGCTGCCGGGATTAGAACCGGCGACCATATGGGATTCCGGGGCGCGTTCAAGGCGAGGACTTTAGCTGCTAGGCCATGCCGCCAGGCCCTAGAATTCTGATCCATGGAATTGTGAGCCATGATACAATAGTGGTGGTTTTATTATACCATGGAGTCTAGGTGACAGGTAAGAGCCGTGACAGGTAAATGAAGCTGTAGGATTTGATTCACAGGGATAAAGGCTTAAAGGCTTGGGAGAGAGTGGAAATGCTTGCTGCTGGCAAAGCCATGAAAAAGAGTCTCTCAAATACTCAGTTTTGGGGTAAATTGGGAAAAATATAGGGAATAAAAGGAAAAATTACTGGTGTGCATTTTAAAGGTCAAACAGACAGTCAGAAGTTCATGTGAATGTTACATATCCCAGGGTTAATGGAGTGACACTAAAGAGCGTATATTTTAACTTACTATGGAATGTAAAGTACATACAAAGAGAATGGTATAATGATGCCCTGTTGTCCTGACCTCTTTGCTATAACAAGTGTTATAAATTGGGTGCCTTATAAACAACAGAAGTTGGTTTCTCACAGTCTGGAGCCAGTGTCCAAGTTCAAGATACCAGTAGATTCACAATCTAGTCAGAGCCTGCTTCTTTGCTCTTCTGGCTGTGTCCCACATGGTGAAAGGGGCTGAGGAGATTGTAGGGTCTCTTTTATAGGGGAACTAAGCCCATTCATGAAGGTCTGATCCCAAGAGCCCTCACTCCAATATCATCACTTTGTGAGTAGATGCCAACATGGGAATTTTTAGGGGACGCAAATATTCAAATTACAGCATCTGTACATATTATATGTGGGGTCTAGGATACTATAGCTGCTTTCCTGGCCAAACAGCTATCAATATCTGCCATTGAGAAATGCAGATTCCTGGGCAACACCCAAAACCAATGAGATCCGAATTGTTGGGCTGTAACCTGGGAAGCTATACCCATAAGCCTGCCTGTACCTTAGAATTTGGTGACTAAGTTTGGGAATCGCTGGAATGAAGAGTCAAAGTAGCTGTAGGAGAGAAAGAGAGAGATAAATTTAAGGGACTGTGAAGAGACAGACTTTACGCCATCTTCATGTGTAGTTAACATTGTGTAAGTGCTATAGGCTCAATGCTTGTGACTTCCAGATTCATATTAAATCTTGATAGTGATGGTGTTAGGAGGTGAAGTCTTTGCAGATGATGATGTAATAAGCGTGGAGCACTAATGGGATTATTGCATTTGTAAAATGGATCGCAGAGGAGAACACTTACACTCCGAGAGGATATGGAAGGTGTGCACCATCTAAGAATCAGGAAGTGGTCTCTCGCAAGATACCAAACCTGTTGGTGCCTTTGTCTTGGACTTCCCAGCCTCCGGAACTGTGGGAATGGATTTCCCAGAGTTTGCAAGGTGCCCAGTTTATGATATTTTAGAGTGCTGCCCAGGCAAGGAAGTCCAGAGAACATCCGGAGACACCTGACCATCCGGACACCGACTCCAAAGTGAATCGGATCAGACTGGACGACACTCACCCAGGCCTAGATCTTGTCCTTTGAACACTTCTACTGAAGGAAAATAAAATGAATTACCCAGAGGATATTTGGAAAAGTGGAAGGCCTCACACTAAACTATGACACTGCATCAAAAGCCAGGGACTCTCAGGGCTGATGCTGTTGTTTTTCGGTTGTTTGATTTCTTTGTTTTTCTGTATTATATTCCAATCAAAATTTTGTGTTCGGAGGGTATCGCGATCATTAGCATCAATAGAGATCTCAGGAATTACCCAGGATATGTAATGTTCCACTGATGCAAGAACTGTGAAGTCTCCCAGAAACCATTCTTGTTTTACCACTAGACATTCAAGTTTCCCATGGTTGCTGAGTGGCTCCTTGACACCAGATGCTAGTGACGCGCCTCTTCTTGATTAGAGAGGGTAAACAGCTTCAGAAAGAACACTTGCTCCTAATGATCTTCTGGCAATGTCTTCGCATCATTTCCTCCACCGCCACCCGCGACACGGGCTTGAGTAGGCAGGAATGGCGACAGGTAAATGAGCTTCTGTCCCCTCCTCAGGGAGAGAAACGGGTCCTTATTCTCAGGAAATGTTCTTCTCATTGCTTGGCTGATCATCAGTTTAAAAATCAACTTCTGTAAGAGCCTTGATTTGTCCTATCAATACGATACGTGAAATAATCACCATGTTATTTTTTCAATAAAGGCCCAGAAAGAAAAACCATAATTTGATATTTGGAAGGCTTTCCTCCTTGCAAAATCTCTGAATCAGTAAAAATAAAATCTCCAGCTTGCATTTTCAGCTGTAAATGAGAATAACGCTGTGAAAGGGTGTAAAATGTGAACGGGCTGCCAAAAGACAGAACTGCGGGTAGCTCCTTTTCTGGCTTGCCGGGGAACTCAGCTGTGATCAGAGCCTGGGTTGAGAGGGGGACAAGTAAGCATTTCCTCAGAAGTGAATACTAGCAGAGGTTGGGGTGAGCAGGAGGATCCCCACAAGCAGGAGAGCAAAGTTAGTATGCTTAAGCCACGTGCTATGCCAGTCTAAATAGGAGGTTGGCTTCGTTTGCTTTGGGTTTCTCCCTCACACATGTGTTGTCCTTGGGCAAAAGGCAATACACACCTTTAATGTCACCTGCCTCCACCCCTCTCCTCCGGCTCCTCAGGAGCTCCTGTGCGATTTCCTACTGTAAGCTAATGCACACACACTTTGATCTCTTTGATTGCACCCTGGGCAGCCCAAGAGGTTGTTATTCAACACTCAGGCTCACTTAAACATGTTTTCTTTAGTTGCCATCACCTGTTTACAGGACAATGTGCTATGCCTTCTTCCAAAGGGGGGGCTCTTACACACTTTTGGTGGAAATGTGAGTCAGTGCAGCCACTATGGCCACTTTTGGCCACATAGTGGCCAAAGTCCTTGCCTTGCATACACTGGGATCCCATATGGGCGCCGGTTCTAATCCTGGCAGCTCCACTTCCAACCAGCTCCCTGCTTGTGACCTGGGAAAGCAGTCGAGGACGGCCCAATGCCTAGGGACCCTGCACCCGCGAAGGAGGCCCAGCCAGGGAGGCTTCTGGCTTTGGATCGGCACAGCTCTGGCTGTTGCAGTCACTTGGGGAGTGAATCAGTGGACAGAAGATCTTCCTCTCTGTGTCTCCTCTCTCTGTATATATATGTGATTTTCCAATAAAAATAAAATAAATCTTTAAAAAACCTGTCATTTAATCCAGTAACTCCATTATATGGTGTTTACCCAAAAGACACAAAATCATGGTGTCAAAGAGATACCACTGTGCTTGCTTTTCTGCTGTTCGTAACAGCCAGGATAAGGAATACACCACTGTGTCCATCATTAGGTGAATGAAAAAGCAAATGTGGCATATACACACATTGGAATACTCTGCAGCCATAAAAAGGGACAGAATCCTGCCATGTGCTATGAAATGCATGGAACCGTACGACATCATCTTGGATGAAGCAAATCAGATACAGGAAACTTAATTCCATATGTTGTTCCTCATGAGTGGGAGCTTTAAAAAGTCCCAGTCTGAATGCAAAGTGTTGATCTCTGGAAGGAAGGTGGAGTGGGAGGAATTGGGAAGTTTGGAATCAAAAAATTAGGGGAAGCTGCATGTAGCTCACCCATTGTGACAAACGTCTGATTCAGTGACATCAAAAGGGAGGGTGGGTATGGTTCACAAATGTGGCACACGAGTTAATAAGGGGAGCCGAATTTGGAGTACTCTTTGTAGCACACAAATTTTTGGAAGTTGAGAGCTGTTCTGCAATAACAAGGCACTGTTTCTGTCTGCTTCTCCAACTGCCTTTCTTGTATTTTCTGAAGACTGTTGACATGGTAGGGAGGTAGCACTGAGCATCCGAAGGTGCGGACAGGGAGACACAAGATGAAGTTAAGAGGCAGTGTGCAGATCTCAGTGGGTGGGAGCCCTAGCTTTGGCTCACTGCGTCTGCTGTTCAGCAGACTTGACACGGGGAGAGCAGTTTCTTGTGCCCGCCTTCAGAGTCCAGGACTGCGGAGGGGGCGGCAGGAGTCAGCGATTTTGCTGATGGCAGTGGGGCAGTCCACTTCGGGGGTTCTGAAAAGCTATTTTTCCTGACTCTTTGCCCAGACTGTGGAGCCTTCCAAAGGCTCACACAACGCTGTTCTGCCAAAGGCATCTTCAAGAGCAGCTCAGGAATCAAGGAAATTCCAAAGACTGCTTTATGAGCCAAGGCTGGCCAGGAGGGAGCAAGATGGGGAAGGTCTTGTGTTGGTGCCAGGAAGACCGGCAGAGCAGTCAGCGCGCTGGGGCGGGCAGGGAAACATGGGGACCAGGGATGGAGCCTGGGCCCTTTGCTGCTTCCAGGATGCCTTTAGCATTTTCTGGGTCCCTGCACCCCAGCTGTGCTCACAGCTACAAGTCCCAGGAGCTCCTGGAGCTCATTGTAGGGAACATCCTTGGCTTTGGAGCACAGGGCTGCGGCGCAGAAGAGCAGCCGGCCTCAAGGGCGCTGACTGGGCATGTGGCACAGTCCCTTGGCCCTAGGCCTGTTGGCATCACGCCCTCCCGCCCGCCTGAGGCCCCGCCCTGCAGGAACGCAGAGAGAGCCCGCAGCAGCTCCTGTGCCCAGCTTCCAGCCAGCTCGCTTTGAGGCTCTGCGTGTGGTGCTAAGCCCTTTGCCCTAACATTGTCGCCGCCATGGCAGCCTCCTCTTCCCGGCCTGCCGTCTTGGCCCTCACCGGGCTGGCGCTGATCCTGCTGCTGTGCGTGGGACCAGGTGAGTGAGGGGGGAGGACTTGCCCAACGGAGAGCATCGCCTGACCTGAGGTTATGGTGGCCTGGGCTGGCGATGCCGCCTGTCCAGGGAGGGAGATGGGTGATGGGGATGGAGGTTTAGGGGACCCACCCTTATCCTTGACAGGGTCAGTGGGATGCTGGAACACCAGATTCAGGGGTTTGCATTTGAGGGGTGTTAAAATGGTGCCCTAGGATGGGCTGAGAGAGCACCAGGTTCTCGGATCTGCAAGTTAACCCTTGGGGGCGGGGAAGGTCTGAAGGGTGCGAGCCGAATGTTTCTGGGGTTAATTCAAGGCAAAGGGACTGCCAGCTATTTAGGCAGGAGGCGCCCTCCAGACCCAGGGAGGCAAATAGCCCCCACAAGCGACGGAGTTGGGGTTTCCCTTTTTGCCAACTTCTCTGCCAGATCCGGCTCCGGTCTGCAAACCTGGGCACGATCCTGGGGGTGGCTTTTAAAGGAGCAATGCTCCTTCCTGGAGCGCTCAGTGAAGTTGGCTGGACGTGCAGACATTCGCTATTCTCTCCGAGAAGTACACCCAGAGGCATGCCTGCAATGAAGAAAGTGGGTGAGTGTGCAGACAGCAGAACCCGGGGTCCACAGACCTTACCTCAAAAACACAGTTTGAAAACTTATGTTTTGTTCTGGTGCCACCTTGGACTTGTGTGGGGCAATACCAGGCCGAGAGTTGTTCCTGGTCCAAGAGGGGGATGTAGGCATACTTCCGAAGGCAGGGACTGTGAGCCTCCCCCATCCTCCCACATTAACTGCCAAGGAAACTGGAGTTGGAAGGTTGGCAGTGCTTGGCCCAAGATCCTGGAGTGATGTTTGTGCCATGCCATATAGCTGGGCACTTTTATTTTCAGGGTTTATGTTTTATGATGTTTACATAGTTGAGGAGGGACACCCATGTGGACCACTGATTAGGGTGGGAAGGGTCCAGGAATGGCAAGTGGATGAGACAACTGTTTCCAATTTTTTTTTTCTCTTCCTGTATCTAGAGGAAGGAGGGAGAGAAGGGGAGAGGGCTGCTCCCAGCAGCCCAACCACCACATCAGCACTGGGGGATGGGGACAGCCACTCAGTGTCATTCTAGGGTCCCCACTGTAACATGGCTGAGGCTACATTGCCTGAGGCAGTGCCCAAGTAGCTTCCACAGTTCTGAAGTATTGTTAATTTCATTGTTCCAAGGATGAAGAAATCCTCCCAAAGTCCATTGACTGACATAGTCCACCTTAGAATTTCCACTTGCCCAGACACTGGCTGCCAAAGCTTGGCTGTCCAATTTGTTCCACCACCCATGGTACTAGATGTTTTCTATAGGCCCTAATGACTTGTCATGTCCCCATGTGTATCTGGGCAGGCCGTCCACTGTACTTCAGTTCTATACTTCAGGCCCAGTTCTGATACATGCACTTCATTGTCAGACCACAGATCCTATGATTTTCCCTGTGGTTGGAGTTTTGAGACCAGCAGTCCAGTTGGTGGGAGGTGGGGCAAAGAAACCTCATCAGAGGTGACCCCAGTTCTGATTCAGGTGTGTGCCAGCCATTGTGTGGTCTGGCTTAGGCAGTCACCTGCTTCAGCCTACACTCATACAGTTGTCTTGCAGTTGCAAGGTTGGTTCTATCCCCAGTCCCATCTCATATTCCCAGAGATGGGCACTTAAACAGAAGTAGAAGACATGTATGGTGACCTGGCTTCTGCACTTTGCTTATTCAAAACAAGTATGGAAACCAAACTGTAGGTTGAGTGGGGGAGAGCATGTAGCGGGAGCCCAGGGGGATTGTTCAGGGGAGGAGGGTTTCTGTTTAAGATCAACCACAGTGAAGCAACTCAGTAATTTACATGGTATCCATTACCTATCTACCCACCCACTTTTGATCCTTCTTAAAAATATTTATTTGAAAGGCAGACAGAGTGATTGGTAAAGAGAGACCTCCTGTCTTCCAGTTCATTCCCCTCACATGCTTCTAACATTTAGGAATGGACCAGGCAGAAGCCAGGAGCCTGGAACTCCGTGTTGGCAGAAGGGGCCCACCCACCCCAGCCAGCACTGTTGACTTGCAGAGCATGCATGAGCAGGAAGCTTGACTCCAGAGCTCAGCTGGACTCAAACCTGGATATGCAATGTGGGATCCCTAGCAGTGTCATTAAGTGCTGCTCTAAAAACCTGCTCCTGATCCTTCTGCTCCAAGCAGCACACCGAGTGAGTTGAGTGAGCACTTCCAAGGCACATTCTTTAATTTAGTTTATAACAAGAGCCAATTAAAATGTTATCATCACTGATGTGACTGTAGAATCCCAAGTGTGCTTCTTTGTGATATCAGAAACATTTTAAAAAATATTTATTCATTTGAGAGAGATAGTTACACAAAGAGAGAGAGAGAGGGAGAGAGAAAGAGAGATCTTCCATCCATTGTTTCACTTCCTAAGTAGCCACAACAGCTAGATCTGGGCCAGGTTGAAACTGGGAACCAGCAACTCCATCTGGACACCCAGAAATAGGGAGAAGATGATTATCCTGACTTGATTCGTTTATCCATATTTAGCTTCTTTCAAAGAGGGCCTCTTTCAATTTTGAACTTGCCAAGCAAAAGGATGGGGTCAATTCAGGAGTGCTTATTATCATGGTCTAGCAGTAACAGCATTCATAATTCACGACTTGAGGCTTATCTATACTCTCTGGTTCCAGAGCTAAGAATTGGTGGGCCTCTCATCTCTAGAATATTTGGGGCTTCTTTGTAAATGCCTAAATCCCATGTCTATTTCCACATCAGATTGCCTCCTTTGTTAATAGTCAAGCACTTTTTGCAAAAAAGAATTTGCATGTGATTCAGCAATCCCATTACTGTGTGTGTATATATACATCTCAAAGACATGAAAATTGATCAAAAATATATCTGATTCACCAAACTTCCTGTAGCACTGCTCTCAATGGCCAAACTATGGAATCAACCAAAGTATGTACACCAGCATCAGGTGAACAACAAATAAAGTATGTTGTACATACAGGACTATATTATTCAGCATTAAAAAGAATGAAGTTCTATCGTTTGCAACAAAATGGACAGAACTGGAGGATATCACACTTAGTGAAAAAAGCCAGACAGAGAAAGACAACTTCTACATGTTCTTCATAAGTGAAAGCTAAAGAAAATGATCAATCTGAACACAGAATGGTGATTCTTACAGGCATAGACATGTGTGTTGGGCAGGGAGCAAAGAGGGAGTTATATAATATGGTAGAGCTCTAGAGCTCCAATATCCTCATGTGTATCATACAAACAAACAGAAGAAAGCCTCCAATCATAAGGTACTGTTAAACAAGGGCAAATGCTGTTGTATGTATTGCATATATATACAGAAATGTCACACAGTGGTCCCAGAGTATGCACACTTATTAAACTGTAAGAATTACAGAGAATAGTGAGTGTTGCCAAGGACACTGCAAACATGGAAGCCCTTATTTATTGGTCATAAAAGTGTAAAACTGAACTCTAGGAAGTTTTGAAATGTAGAACTTTGGAAAATAGCTTGCCAATTTCTTTAAGAATAAAAATAAATTCACCATGTGACCTAGCAAAAAAAATAGTCAAGCACTTTTACAGAAGGCAAATAGATGGGGAGGCAATACTTCATTCTGTATATGTCTCCCTGTGAGTTATTGGAAAGTAACGAATGTTACCATAATGATGAATACTAATACCAGTGCCCTGGACACACTCTTCTGAGCACTACTCTCTTCCATTTATTTGTTTTTGTTTTTGCTTGTATCACCTTCAAGTTGGATGAAACTGAACCAAACAGTGGTGTGGTGGTCTGATCAGAGCAGCAATGGAGCTGACTTGTCAGTTAGTCTTTCCTTGGTACCCATAGGGTTTTGGTGCCAGGAACCCCATGGGGTCTGCAAGTGCTCAAGTCCCTTCCACAAAATGTGGTAGCATTTGCTTCTATCTATGCAATCCTAATACTATCCATGCATCAAATAAGCTTTAGATTACTTATAACTCCTTATACA
The DNA here is from genome assembly GCF_030435755.1 of Ochotona princeps. NCBI lineage: Eukaryota > Metazoa > Chordata > Mammalia > Lagomorpha > Ochotonidae > Ochotona > Ochotona princeps. Next base: position 4,338,012 of record NC_080839.1, on the reverse strand, counting down.
ATGTAAATGTGAAATCATGGTTACAACTGTGTGAACTAAGGAATTCTGTGCTTGTTCAATGCAGGTGCAGTCATGGTAGCCCTAACTGCATGGTACATGAAGGAGGCAGGCAGTGAATCATGCAGCCAGAGACCGCAGGTGCTTTTTGAACAGCCACGTCACGGTGGACCGATCTGAGCACAGATAATGAAAGCCACTACATCTCTGCCACAGGCTGCTGCACACTGCCGTAATATCTCTGCCTGCCATCCAGCAGAGGCCAAAAAGTGAACAACTACCTCTGCGCCTGACCCTCAGCGTGGTCCCTAGAGAGTCTGCCCAAGTCATTTCCATGCCATTAAACTTTTAAAAGTAGGGTGACCACGTAATTTATCTTGCAAGTTAGAACGCTTCTGAGAGAAAAATGAGGCATTATCCTTGAAGGATAAGCAGTATGGGTATAATATAGGGCAATCCTTGGGGAGCCAGAAGGGTGGCTACAGTCCCCATGAATCATGAGGCAGGCCTCTGAGTGGAAAATGGGCATGGTGGGTTCTAGAAGGCTTTATATTACAGCCTGGTGCTAGAATGAGCAAGCTCTTTGGATGGCACAGTCCCTCTAACGGTGCTTGGGCAGAACTGGCAATCATGTGCCTGGCAGGCAGTAAGTAGATGACCAGGGCCTGAGTGGGTGACTTGGGCTCAGAGACATTCAAACTCAGGTTGTGTAAGCACAGCAAAGCTCACCTGCAGGTGTAGTGCGGCTATGGGCAGCCAGTTTGTGACTCAGCATCCAACCATACCCACTTACCCAGCTACATTGTCAGCTCTTTCAGTAGGGGTTGATTTGGGGAGGGGTGGAGGAAATTTCCAAGGTTGTCAACTCTCATCTTTCCTGGGTCAGAACACTTTCAAGAGCATGGCAAAAGCTCTGATTTTATACCCAGGATATTGCACCATTGTAGATACAAATGCAGCGTTCATTACCTTCCCACCCTCACTGCAGCCCAGCTATGGGCCAAGAGGCTGACATCTCCGGCAAGAAGGAGAACACCGCCATCTTAGTGCTTCTGAGTTCCTTACTCCCGCAGGTGCTCTTGGCTGGGAATGCCAACAGTGTTTTCCCAGGAGCTTTGGGCTCACCTGTCCTGAGACAGCCTCATTTCTGCGTGCGATTATTAAGGATCAGAGTCCTCAATAATTCCTCAAATCAGCTTACCCATGATGTGGGGTGGTGTTCTTCCATACCAGATATGTCCTTTCTGTGAAGATGATTGGCTGGGAGGGGTGGGGGAGAGGTAAAGGAATGAGAGGGGGAACCCCTATACCTACAAAGCACTATCATGGAAAATGATAACAATAAAATTTGAAAACTGACTAAAAAGAACAGCAAAGGATGTGAATAACACTTAGTTTGTAGGATGAGGGTAACTGTAAAACTTGGTTATGTTTTTAAGAGTGGTGTTTCCTTGACTCATTTCTGCCTGCCTCTGCTTCACAGGGATGCTCTGTCTGAGTTATGTTTTCTTCTTATAAGAACATTAGCCACTGCATGTGGGGCCCACGCCCAACCCAGCATGTTATCATCCTCAGAACCTTAACAGAGTTTATCCTCAAAGACTGCAAATAAAACTCACATTTGGAGGTTCTGGGTAGATGAGGATTTAAGGGACATTCAACCAATGGCACCTAGGAAGTGAGAATCTTAAGGGGGCACACTTAGCAGACGGTTAACCCTCATGGTGAGATTCAAGGGCTGAAGGAACAATGTCCCCTTGGTCCGCCACGCCATTGTCAATAAGTGGCAACCTGAAATGTCTTTCCTGTAGGCTGACGAATGCAATCAACATTACATATGGTAACTGTTGGGAGCACTGCACGAATGCCCTGCCCTAAGACGGTGGCTGGCTCAAGGTCAGGAGGCAAGAGGAAGACAGGAGGTCACAGGTGAGGCAGATCTGCCTCCTTTCCAGGGCCTGGCCAGTCAGGTAGCACCCAGTGGACCTACAGGAATGGAAGTGATGGGAGTGAGAGCTGAGGCTGCCATGGCAATGAATGTGGCTGTTATCATCTCTAAGGCTAGCCTGTCTTTGCAATTTTTTGGAGCATGGAGAGTATAACTGTTTTAGCTGCTTCTGTGATTTTTGACTGAAGGAATTGGGAATGCTTTCATTAGAGAAGGATGCTTTCGATTGTTGTCTCATTGTTTATGGAATTGTGGAGTCTGTAGTTGTGGGGGGATTCTGTATTTGGGATTTCTGTTTTGGAGGATTTTTCCCCCGTGGCCTGTTTTCCTGTTAGATGATGGGTGGTTTGTATAAGTGAAAAATGTGATGAGAATGTGCTACTAGTTGGCAGATGATCGCATGTGCCTTGACCTTGGAGTCCTGGCTGTTGCTCCATAACTACTGTTAAAGAGTGAATAATGGCTTACTCAGAATTATCTTTTGAGACGCCTGCTTAGCCTTGAAGTGCAGACGGAGTGACCAAATGACTGTACATGCCCCCTGAGTCATGAAGAAAAAACAAAATAATTAGTTACTTGTGCAGAGGCTTGTGAGGTGTCTGAGTAAATAAAAAGGACAGCCTTTTCTTGGGCTGTGTGCAGGATCGCGCAGGATCGTGTAAGATCATGTAAGAACGGGTGAGACCATGTAAGAACGTGTGAGAACGGGTAAGACCAGGTGAGAACATGCAAGAATGTACCAAGTGTCAGTGTCTGTGTCTTTCTTTATCGCCGACTCCACACACCCTTCCCGAGCTCCGAACTCTCGGCTGGAGCTGGACTCCGGCAGGTAACCATACCAAAGAAAAGTAGGGGCAAACAGTTCTTTTTTTTTTTTTTCTAACTCTAATTTTGGCATCTAATAAATTGAAGAATAGCATGCAAATTTGAACCTGATTTCTATTTTCATTCCTTTAGGTGGCATAAGAGGAAATAAGCTCAAGTTGATGCTTCAAAAACGAGAAGGTAAACTCCTCACCCCAAACACATAAAGGATGCATTCTTACCTGGGAGAACTCACCCCAAATGGATAAGGGATGCATCCTTACCTGGGTGGATAAGGGAGGGCAGTACCTTAGATTTGAAAACACCAACCATGTTCACTCTCCCAGGTTAGCAGATCTGAAGGGCCTGTTCTGTGGGATTGTGATGTGGAATTTTATTAGACAAATATTAGGGCGGCAACCACTTGAAAGGGTTTCTCTGAAAACTGTCGAGGCAGACTTAAAAATGAAACAGCACAATGATGAACACTGTTAATTTTAATTGAACACTGTTTATTTTAGAACCATGAAGCATTTAAGAGATCGGCCATACATTTAGGGCATATCTTCCTGTGCACAACAGACCCCAACAGAAGGGCATGAACCTGGTCTGGCTGTGGGTAGTGCTATATGACCCCGTCAGCTGTTGGGGAGAAGGGTGTTTATGCAGGGAATCCCTCTGTTGTGGAAAATGCTCCTATGATAATTGTGGTAGGCAACAGTGAGGTATCATTCATGTAGAAGAGTCTGGAAGTCTCCGAATTTGGGGTCACTGGTTAGATCGGTTAGTCCCATGGTGTGGGCTGGTGAATGTGGTCTCTCCTGCCCAACACGCATCTTCACCCGTGACATTCCTTAGAAAGTGAAGTGTGGCTGTGTTTCCGATGTGGCCATTTAATCATTTACTTTCCCCCTCTCTTAGTTTATGGGAGATTTAACCTTTGCACTCTGAAGTGGGGCACCTGAGTGCTTGTTCCCATATTTATGCCCTTCAGGAATGCCCAAGCAAGGGCAGTCCTTTTTAAGTTCTGGGAGCCCCCTAGGGGACACCAAGCATCCTTTCCAGCACTTCCCTGGGGCCCTGGATCCTCCTCCACCTCGGTGGTTGCTCTGAGTGTTCCCCTCTATGTGACAGGTGGCTATGAAACATCACCTTATGGAAGCCTAGGGTTGAGTAACTCCCACAGGGCCATCTTGTCTTGGGTGAGCAAACTATTATGGTTAGGCATGCATGCCATTGCCTTTAACTCAGTTTAATTCAAGAAACATACATTGAATACCTACTGCAAAAATACAATGCCACAGATCCCCCAAGGGTTTGTTGAAAATAACACTGCCAACAGCCATGCTGCTGTTTACCTGTACAAGCAGGAATGCATTGGGCACTTCGCCTCCTGCAGCCCTTGCATTCCTTGCAACAACACTAAAGTAGGGACTGTTGGTCTGGTTTAGTAGATGAAGTGACAGAGGTTCAAAACTGCAGCTGGGCAAAGTCCAAGGGCATGGCTGCCTCTCTGAAGCACTTGGTCTCAACAATCGGGCTGTGGTGGAGAAGGGGTTAGAGCAACAGGGTTACCACAAGGGTCAATGTCCCTGATTCAAGACTCAATCCAGCAGTCAGTGATGGAGACACAGTCCAGAGGCGTGCTGAGTGTCCCCCCAGCCTGGTGTGAGAACCAGGCTACGTTGGTGCCCAGTTCTTCACTCTCACACACCTTCCTAAGCAAGCATGACCCTCACTGGGTGCGACAGACTTCTGTGTGTGACACTAGGCACTCGGTTCTGGTCCTGACTGCAGAGCCTGGGGGTAGGCCACCAGCTTTTGGTGAGTGCATCACAGCGGATGATCTGTATCTCCTCTCTACCCTGAGGAAACTAGACATTGAACTTGAACCTAGCCTGTGTCCCTCTATATGCCTGCAGCTAAGGAGGAGGCCTGAAAATGACCTGCAGTTGTGTTGATCACAAGCTTGTCATAGGCCACGTAGAGAGCTGGAAGCAACGTGCGTGTGGCAGGCAAGGGTGTGGTACAGGAGTCTAATAGTGACCCCCTTTAACCTGCCTGGAAATCATGCTTTGTACATTTCAGCACTTGCTCCAGCAAAGACTGAAGTGGCTGTTGATGAGAACAAGGCCAACGAATTTCTCAGCAACCTAAAGCGCCAGAAGCGGCAGCTCTGGGACCGGACCCGGCCGGACGTGCAGCAGTGGTACCAGCAGTTCCTCTACATGGGCTACGATGAAGCGGTGCGTATGCTTGGCTGCCCACCCCGCAGGCTGGTAGGCACAGATGCCTGGCTTGGGCGTGTAAGGACCAGGAAGCGGGGCTTTGCAGTTCACTTACTACATGCCAGTGCTCCCCAGAGCTGGATTCCATGACCAGTTATAAGGCAGAATTAGGGAGAGAGAAGGAATCTTCCAACCATTGGATCGCTTCTCAAACAGCCTCATTGGCTGCATCTGGGGCCTGTAAGAATACAGGAACCCAGAACTCCATCCCAGATGCTCGCATGGGCAGCAGCGGCTTGAGCACTTGGCCATCTTACACTGTTTCATCAGCAGGTGCATCAGCAGGGAGCTGGGTTAGAAATGGAACAGTCGGGTCTTGAACCAGCACTCATATGGGATGCCTGCATGACAGGGTTGGATTAACTCACTGTACACCCCAAAGCTGGCCCCTAGGAATCTTTATAACTTTTCTAGGCATTCTTAATATAACTCAAATGTCAGAAGCAATAAGCCTGCTACAACGATCTTTGAAGGGACTGGAAAGAGATGCAAAGTGTTTTCTCAAGAAAACTGGTCATTGCGCATGTTTCAAAAAATGTATTTGAAAAGCAGAGTGAAGATTGTTGGGAGGTGTGTGCTGATTACTCCTCAATTGCCCACAACGGCCTGGGCAGGCCGAAGCTGGGAGCCGGGAGCTTCTTCCAGGGACTCACACGGTTGGGTCATCCTCTGCTTCTTCTTCCCCAGGTGTATGAGAAGGGAACTGAAGAGGAGTGGCCAGGACTCAAACCAGTGTCCACATGGAATACTGGCATTGCAGGCAGTGGCTAACCTGATACACCACAGTGCTGGCCCACTTTGCACGCGTTTTAGGAAGTTTGTCAGTGCATATATGGGGAAAACTGGCTTACGGTTCATTCCCTAGGCAACAATAATAGACAAAGGAAGCAAATTAAGGGAAAGGCATATCTGATGAGCCTGTTTTATACTCATAAGTTCCCAACTGGGATACAGGTGCAGCGAGACAGTAGCAACCCTGAAGTGCACAGTCGATACGGGAGAGCGAGGGGAAGAATACTTGGTCAGCTCACCCCAGGTAGGCAGCAGGCAGCAGGTGGGCTTTCATGCACAGTATCTCCCAGTGGGCACCTGGAAGCATTTTTCCAGCCAGACACATGATTCACATAGAAGGTATATATAAAGCACTGTGATGAGTAAAAAACAAAAACAAAAACAAAAAACAGTGAAACTCTTTCAACACATTTTTATTGGCTGCATAAAATGAAATCATCAAAACAAAGTTTAATTTTTGATCAAGTTTTCCATGAAGTTTTTCTGGTCCGTTATGATTATCTGCTGTGCAAATAGCTAAACAGTTGTGACCAAAGTCTGGGTCAGGCATGAGTATAAGTACTTCTGTGAATGAACTTACTTGCCATCAGTAACAAAACAAACGGCAGGCTTTGCGTCTCATTCCTTGGCTTGTTTCTCACTTAAGTCTATAGTGGCCCAGTGGGATTTCTGTGGTAAAGACACAATCACGCCTGAGAGTCCTTAAGGACTGTAAGTGCATGGTCCTCAAGGAATCTCATGCAACAGCACCAAGTTTCAAGAATTTTCGGCAGCATCTGGTGTTGTGAATTAAGAATAAAAATCTGTGGGAGAAGAATCTCCAAAAGTTCATGGAAAACAGAATTAAAAAGCATGCAAGTTTTCCATGAGTGTATTTGTTTGATGTTTAAAGTTGAGAAACAAACAAACATAGAAAGGGAGGCAGGGGGAATCCCATCTACTGGTTTGTTTCCCAAATGTCCAACCACACATCAACAGGGACTGAAGGTAGGAGCCAGGAATGAGATTCAGGCCTCCCACCTGTGGCAAGAATGCAAATACTTGAGCCATCTTTGCCGCCACTCAGAGTTTGTGCTATGTGAAGCTAGAACCAGGAGCGAGAGCCAATGTTGCATGCAGATGCCCTGACACGGGAGGCAGACACTTCACCATCAGGCTGAACGGCCGCTCTTCTAGGAGTTTTCAGAAGTACCCTCACTTGTTTAGTTATACACCAGACAAGTATGCTACATCATCTTTTAGTAATTTGCATCTCTTTGGTGACCATCAGCAAAATAGGTAATTAAGAGTTTAATGTGGGGAAATGGCTGAAATAATATCCATGATAAAGCCTCATATAAGATTAAGTATGAACACAAAGAAAGAAACAGACCCCAATGTGACTACGTGTGGTGTTGGACAAAAGGAATCATGCGATCCTCTTTTTCTTTGACCTGCTTTCATACACAGACTTTAAAACATGTAAGTCTGTATCATTTCTGTATCTACACAGAAATGAGTTTATTGAAAATACATGTTTTAAGCCAAAATCTCAAGCAAGCTGCATCTCAGGAAATGAAAAATACACGAAGCAAAATGGTAAGCGAATGTGAGAAGCACGAATCGCTCTCTCCTCACGGTATGAGCCCTCTGCTCACCCAGAAAGGGGTGACTGTCGGCCACAATGACATTGATAATGGGCAAGCTGGGGTGTCCTGCCCTGGAATTCTCAGCTCAGATGTTCCTGGACTTATCATGGAGCTATAGCTCTGTAAACTCATTTGAAGTTGGAGATCTCATCAGTAGAAAACACAGTTAGTGGCTGAGCTGCATAGCATACTGGGGAGTGTGGGTGGTTTCCTTCACCCCATGGGGTTGACCCAAAGCTCTGACTACTGCTGCCCAGCCACCGCCAGGTGAGCACACCACAGATGACTGGACCACACAGCACTAGCCTAGGCAAGACCCACTCTGAACATGCCAAGTACCCTTGTTGCTGAAAATGTGGGGGCACCACAATGCTGAAGCACTGAAAGCCAAGGACTGCATTCATGCATATTCAGTGACAACCTTTAAAATAAGCTTAGGTTCCTAAAGCCCCAGACCCTAGGTGAGTACGTGCAGGAGGCCTGGAATGGTGCCTGGGATTCTGCATTTCTCCCCAGTCACAGCGATTTAGATACATGTTGAGACAAACTGACGCTCTAGCCCAAACTCCTTGGCCTACTCCAACGTCTTAGTCCTGGTTGGCTCTTTCTCACTTAGACTCTCACTGGTCCCCAAGCATGGACATGTGTGAGTGCCAAGCTGAGTTCATCTTGTACTTTCACCACCCCAGAATGGTTAGTCTCCCCTTTAAAGAACAGATTACTGGCACAGGCCATTTGCCCCCACCAAGAACCTGAGCATCGTTTTGCCCCCTCTGATTCATTTTCTGTCTTTCCCCATTTCTTTGAACATTAGGGGTGGCAGCTGCCCTTTCTGTATCTGCCTCCCACATACATCACAGGCTTCTTGAAGGCAGGCACCTTGATTCATTCTGAGTAGCCCACCAGGGCTTAGTACAAGTTCTGACACTCAGAGCCCCTTTCAGAGTGTCAGTGCGATGCACACTACCAACAACCTGGGCATGAGAGTTGCCATCAGACACATCTACAATGCCCTCTCCCAGAGCCATGTGACACCAGGGCTGCATTTGATTTAAATCTGCTGTAAACACAATGGGTTAAGCCCAGCAGCAGGATGGGAAGCGGAGCCAGTGTCTGCCAAGAGGAGAGCTGTCCCTGAGGATCTAGCCAACCTGTACCTGCAGATGCCCGCTCTATTTAGCAAAAGAGAGAAGAGTGCTTAGTCTGGACATACTTGGAATCAGTGTGGCAGAAGTGGCCTAAGGCATGGCCTTGAACTCCCTTGGAGGGCAAGAGTTGTGATCAGTGTTCGCTGGCTGAGTGACTGTGTCGACTTCTGAGTCATTCCTAGCAAGAGCTGTTAGGCACCGAATGAGGAGCTCCTTAAAAGCCACAGGTAAGGTGTGCTTGGGGGCAGGGTGCGTTGTTCAATGTGTTTTGCGCCATTCCCTTCTTCAGAAATTTGAAGATGACATCACCTACTGGCTAAACCGTGATCGGAACGGACACGACTACTACGATTACTACCAAGGGCACTATGATGAAGACTCGGCCATCGGCCCCAGGAGCCCCCACAGCTTCAGGCACGGTGCCAGCGTCAACTACGATGACTACTAGCCTCCTTCACGACCAGTGGCCTAGAAGCAACAGTTCTTGTCTTCACAGCTCTCCCTATGCCTTGTCCCATTGGACTCCTGTTGGGCTTGATCTCAACAGATCTTTTCCACCTACTTTGACCATAACAAAAGAGTCAAATCAAAGAATCTAAGTGCCTTTTGATCGTTCATATATGTCCCTAACACAATGCACCTCGTTGAAAAAAAAAAAAAAACAGAAATAAAAGCATTTCCAAAAAGAAAAAAAATCTCAGAATTCATTTGGGTGAAAACTAAGCTGGTGACTTTTACTCCCTCGAGTTTTTAAAGCTGAAACATCAGCTGAGAAGCATCTGCCCACTCTAATTCCTGGAATCGTCAGCAGCACCTTGGGCAGAACACGGTCTGGGGGGACAGGGTCTTCAGATTGCTACAATATGGTCTACACTAGGGAGGGCATTTGGCCTATTGGTCAGCAGGCTCACCTTCCACACTAGTGTCCTGACTCCAGCATCCTGCTAATGCCAGCCCTGGAGTGGAGTTCCTGGTTCCCGGTTGTCCCAGCAGGTGGATGCCCCATGCATACAGAGAATGAACTAACACAGGGCTCTCTATCTACCTCTCAAGTAAATACATACTTTTTTTAAAAATTGCCCTACCTTACATGCAGGAAAAAACGCGGTTGAATTTATCTACAGCTATGGAGCTTGGTTGAACTGATCCTTTCCGTTTGGCAGATATTCCAAAGATTTCTCTCACCAGGCCCTGAGCTGGAGCTGGACCCACTTAATGTCACCCAGACAATGAAGAGCACCTCTGGAATTTAATTCCAGAGCCGTTCCGCTTTGTGTCTTTTTGAACTCAGCAACTCTGGGAACTTCACCTGAGTGGCCCACAGTGTTTGGGTTTTCATACTAGATTGTTTCACTCAGCTGAACCATTTTGCATTTTCACTGGTACAGTTTGTTTCTTTTTCCTGCTACTTCCGGGCCTGACCCAAGCCCCATATAATATTACAGAGGAGGAAAGAAGAGGAACGAAGGACTTTTTGGTCTCATCTCTAATCTCAAAGGGAGTGTTCCTGTTCCCCATGAACTATGCTTGCTGCATGTTTTCAGAATCTGTCTTTTTTCCAGGTTAAGACAAACTAACAAAAGATAACAGGTGCTGGCAAGGATGTAGAAATAGAGGAACTCTTGTACACTGTTGGTGGTAATGTATTTTGGTGCAGTAATTATAGAACATTCTATAGAAGTTTTCCAAAAAAACACAAATGGTAACTAACATATGATCCAGTAATCCCACTACAATGTGTATCGCCAGAGAAAATGAAGTCACTCTGTTGAAGGGGCATCTGCATTCTCATGTTACTGCCGTTCTAGTCACAACAGCTAAGAAAACATGGACAGTCAAAGTGTCTACTCACTGATGCAGAAAGTAGGGTTCATACATGCCATGGAATACTACTCAGGTTTACAAAATGATGGTGTATTGAAGTGGAAATAACATGGATGGAAACACCGGTCATTATGTTACGTGAAATAAGCCAAGCACAGAAAGAGAAGTATAACAGAATTTCACTCATGTGTGGAGTCTTATTCTGGGAGAAGCTACCGGGATAGTGGTGGTTGTCTGAGGCTTGGGAGAATGGGCATAAGGGAGGGGAAGAAAGGATGACTAATGGATGCTAACTTTAAACAGGAGTAAGAAATTCTGGTGTTCTATTGCACAGTAAGGTGAACTTAGATAACAGTAATGTGCTGTGTATAAAAGAAACCAGAGGAAAACATAGTGTTTTCCCTGTAAAACAATAATAACTATTTTAGACAGATATGCTTATCTGATTTGGACATTATGCAATGTTTACATTCATCAAGACATATGAATGCCATAAATATGTACGATTTTGTACCACTTAATTTTTTATAATTCTTCCATATTTTCATTTGAGTACTGATTTTTGTTTTTGTTCATTAAGATAATATATCTTATTCTTTAGACATGTTAATATGGCAATTCTATAGAGATTAATACGATAATTCTATGAATAAAAATTGTAAAATATGTCATTTACATTTTTTTTTACTAAATCTAACTTAATCATGATGCTATCTTGCTTATTGCATCATTGCATTCATATTTATGAGCAAGATTGACCTATAATTTCCTTTCTGGGGCTCGGCAGCGTGGCCTAGTGGTTAAGGTCCTCGCCTTGATCCCATATGGCTGCTGGTTCTAATCCCGGCAGCTCCACTTCCTCTCTATCTCTCCTCCTCTCAGTATGTCTGACTTTGTAATAAAAATAAAATAAATCTTTAAAAAAAAATTTCCTTTCTGATCCTGTTTTTTGCTAGCTTGAGTGCCATAGTCATTCTGGCTCCATAAAATAAAGTGGGAATATTTTTCTTTTGATTCACTGATCTATTTGAAAGCCAGAGAGCTTCCAGCTGCTGAGGTTGGGCAAAGCTGAAGTGAGGAACTCACTGAATTTCCTATGTGGATGAGAGGGACCCAACGGCTGGAGTGGCATGTGCTGCCCTAGGGTGTGATGCCCTAAGTGGTATTTTCAGCCTTGTCCCAAATGTGCCCCCTTCAATTGTTTTCTTTATGTAAGAACCTAAGAACGAATCGCCTTATTTTCTGAATGTTTGGTACTATTTACATAAAGCCACTTGAATATGGTGTTTTCTTGCTATTGATAGTGTTTATTTTGCAGCTAATGGATTGCTCTCACTTGCACTGTCTTTCAGTGTTTTGCTCAGTCCTACATCTCCAGGCAGCCATGTTTCTAGGGAAGTGCTGCAGTTGTCTAGACTGGCTCTGGACTTGTACCTGTTGGTCACGTCTGTGACTGTGTTTTTCTCTCACTCCGTTTCACACGGATCTTTTAAAAGGAATGAGTCTTATCTTTTCCAATACACAGTTTTGGTTGCATTGATTTCTTTTGTATGTTTCTGTATTTTGTGAATTTCTATTCTTATAACTTCCTTTCATCTACTTCTGTGGCTCTTTGATTTCATTAGATCTTAGCTGTATTCTGGATCTCCTTATTTATTTTGAAAGGCAAGCACTTCATGCTCTAACTTTCCTTCTGTGATTGAGTCCCGTGAGTTGGCAGTGGGCAGGAAGATGGTAAAATCTTGTCATTTCAGTTACGATTTCCCCTTTGACCTCTGAGCTATGAGTGTTATTAAATGTTCACATGAATGGAGTTTTATAATTATCCTATTGGCTTTGCTTTCCAAGTTAATTGCATTGTGGTGAGAAATCCTATTGGCAGATCTGGATCCTTTACAGAGTTTAGAGGCCAGCTTTATCAGGGTGTGCCCACTTAGGTACCTGTGCCACAGACACTTGGAAGGAATGTCCTTTCCAGGGGCCAGCTCATTAATCCAATCCCAGCAGCTGTCCTGTTCACATATTCTATTTTCTTACTGAGTTTCTTTGTTCTGTTTGACCTACCAGTTACAAAAAATATGTAAAATTATCTTTGAAGATGGACATTTTTTCCTCTGACTCTTGGCTTCCTTATTAATCTGTATAGACAACAGTAAGTACAAATAGAATTAAATCATTCGCTTTCAGGAAAGGGGATCACTTAGCATTATGTAGCAAATTTCCTTATTTTGAGTAATGCTTTTTGCCTGGACTTCCTTTTGATATTCATGAGTATATTAGCTTCCTTTCAATATGTTTCTCATCGATTTTTTTTTAAACATTATTCAACCTTTAACTTTTCTGCATGCCTTAAGCACATTCATTTAATAAGCACATTATTCTTTCTAAAATGCAGCAATTAAAGCTGTAACTGGATGCTTTTGCTTACTGTATTTAGTAACTTGATTTGATTTCCCACAACCGCATTTTGAAGTTCTGATTTGTTGTGTTTTACTCCATTCTTGCCCCTCTTGTCCTTCATTTAGAACAGCTGCTTTTTATCTCCTCACTGGTTCTCCTCCCTTTTTTCTCTGAAGACATAAACGGGGTCTCGTCTATTAGTGTCTGCTTGATTGAAAGTAGTCAACAGTTATAGTCCTCTCCAGGATGGGCCATGCATCCCCCAACCCTATTTTTACGCCATGAGAACTTGGTGTTTGAGCTCTAGCCAGGCTGTCTTTGGCTTGTATATAATTGTTGTTTTCTGTTTAATAGATGGCCACATGTTTATCTTGTCTCTCCTGTAACTCACACTAGGCACCTGAGGTTTTGGGTTTGAATTACGGCTTTAGAATCTCTTGCATGAGGGTTATCATGGCTTCAGAATCCCTCCAAAATTTGTTTGCTACTTCCTCCTGTTTTACTTGGCACAGAACCCTTGGCTTTTTAATCAGGGTTTTAAAGATATTGTTTCAGGGCCAGCTCAACTGGCTAGTCCTACACTTCCAAGCATAGTATCCAATATGGATGCCCATTCATGTTCTGGCTGCTGCATTTTCAATCCAGTTCGCTGCTTATGTCTGGTAAAGGCTTGGGACCCTGTCGCCATGTGGGAGACTCAGAAGAAGTTCCTGGCATTGGATCAGCTCAGCTCTGGGTGTTACAGCCATTTGGGGAGTGAGCCAGCAGACAGAAGATCTTTCTGTTTTTCATTATTTCTGTAAATCTGTTTTTCCAATAAAAATAATACATTTTTTATGAAAGGTATTATTTCACTGGCTTTGGTTTCCACTGTTAAAGAGTTTCATTATTCATTTCATTGCCTTATTCTGCAGGTATTCTCTGATAATTTTTATAGCACTCATTTTCAATATTATCTGTGAATCTTTATATGCCTGAAAGAGTACTTTGGGAAATTGGTGGAAAATAGAATTAAGAGCTGTTTGCTTCAGCACAAAAATCATCAAGCCCATGAGTTGCTTTTTTTTAATATAATATGCATGTCCTGTGACCTTTCTGAAGATGCTTCATATGTGTGACTTGAAAGGCTTTTTTCAGGATAATAAGCATATATCTAATTAAATTTTAATGAAATTAAAATTGTGTGTTTTAATATGACTTGAATTTGTTGCATGTCTTAATCTGAGAATGGTCATCTTTCAACAGATTTGGAAAATTCTCATTATTATCTTAATCCAAAAATATGTAAATCTCAATTGCATTTATCCTGCTTTTATTTTCTTCAAATTTGCTTTGTTGTGTCTCCTATCTCCTGCTCAAGTTTCTCCTTTGTCTCTCTAAACGTAGGAAATGGTTTTGTATCTTTCTCATTTCCAGTATCTGAAGTCTTTGTGGATCTCTTCTGCTTGCCACCTATGGTTTCTCATGGTGTCTTGTCTTCTTGGTTTTAAATCATTTAAAATTGCAACCTACTCAGTTTGAATCCTTGTTTTTAAGAAGTTCTTGATGCCTGAGTTCATTTCCTTTCCTACAGTTAGCACTTGAATTTGGCGTGCAGTGCAGCAAGGTCCATCAGACAGAGCATGGGGGATTCACACCCCTCTGTGTGATGGACCTAGTCAGGGCCCCCAGGTCTCAGCACTAAGCCAAAGCCATCCGGGAACTCAGTTAGAGGCAGGGTGGTCTGACCTGGCTTGTCTTGTCCTGAGCCCTGTGCAGCCTTTGGAGACACCCTCAAGTGCCACAGGATTCTGCACAGACGTTCACACAGTAGTTGGCTTTCTCTTTGGTTTGGGTTTCTATAGATTCAGTTGCTTCTTAATCATGTAGGGGATGCATCTAAAAAGATCTATTCGCATCCTTGGAAGGTTGATTCAAGGCTCTTCTGAAGACACCAGCGTTGTCTGATGTGTGAGTCCACTGATAACATGGTACTGCACTTGCCTCTAAGTTATGTACAGCCTCCTGCGTTCTTCAGTCATCTCTAGGTTGCTTATAATACCCTGTACTGTGCAAAAGCTACACCAACAGTTCGCTCTTTGTTATGAAACAATGATAACCAGAAAGCTTGTATATGTACAGCACAGAGTCAGGTTTCAAAATATTTTTAAATTTAATTCACAGTTAGTTGAATACCTGGATTTAAAACCTGTGGACACAAGGAGTGACTACAGATGGGTATAGTTGTATATATAAAGTAATATTCAACATTTCATCTAGTTCCACTGAGAAATTTACTTGGGTTATCTCATCTGTCATTCAACCGCAAAGGGAACTACTATTTTATTTCAAATAAAACATTCCTAGGCTTCTAGGGGAAACATTTTAAAATCAGATTTTTACATTATTTAAATTTATTTGAGATGCATAGACAGCGAGAGATCTTTAATATGCACCACAGCCCTGTCTAGGCCAGCCTGGAACGAGGAGCTGGCAGCACAGTGCAGACCTTCTGTGTCAGGTAGTTGGCCAGGAACTCAGTTACTCGGGCCATCACTGTTGCCAGATTGAGGACGCAGACTTGGGCTTTAGCTTAGGTGCCCCATATGAGGTGTAGACATCTCAAGCAGCTTCTGAACCACTGGGCCAAATACCTGCCCCTACATGTTGGGCCTCAGTACTTAAAGCAACCGTGTTAAGAGGCTATTGAACCATGAAGGATCAGCTCCTGAGAACGGGTCAATGCCGTTACTGTGATCGACGCACAATCAGCTCAACGGTTGCTAGAGCTTGGCCAGAGGCCCCTTCACTGAGCACTTTTCAACTCGTCCTACCTTTCCAAAATCAAAACACCTTCTTTCTAGAGGTCTGATTTACTCCCTAGGTCCTTGCACAGCCATTCTTATATAAAGCCATTAAAAAAAGATTAATTCACTTTATTTGAAAGGCAGAAAGAGACAGAGACCTTCCATCACTGGTTCACTCCCCAGATGGCTGCAACAGCTGGAGCTGGTTGGTGAGCAGCCAGGAAACAGGAGTTCCTTCCAAAGGTCCCACATGCATGCAACGATACAAAGATTTGGGCCATCTTCAGCTATCTTCCTAGGTCATTAGCAGGCAACTTGGATTGGAAATAGAACAGCTGCAGTATGAACTGGCACCCATGTGGGATGCCAGTTCCTACTATATCACAGTGCCAACCGCATAAAGATGATTCTTAAAAAAAAAGACGAATTACACCATGAAATGATATTCACCAACAGCTGAAGAGCAAAAGCAGGAGGGCTTAGGCTCAGGCATTGCTGCACCCACCCACCTCCTCCATCTTTTTAAACACAAGCTAGAACAGAGGACATTCACATTGAGGGACCTGGCCACCCAAGACAGGCCATGCTGGGCATATCATGCCTGTGTGGGCAGAGTCTAGGGTCTGGCTTGTTTGTTCATTTTCAAACATCTGAAGGGCTGTTGAGAGAAAAAAAGTCTATGTCTTGTCCTTGGAGATCCCCAGGGACCCAACAGGGACTCAGGAGTGGTTGCTCGGTGAATTTGATTTTTGGCTCAAAATTGAAGATGAGAACCAGCTGCTTCCTAGAGAGCTTCCAGCAGGGTGAGTGAACATGTGTCAGAACTGTTTACAGAAACTCATGCATGGCAGGATGAAGCCTGAGACCGTGGGAAAGCAAACGGAGGTTCCCACACTACAGCAGCTCCCTTCCCCTCCTCTGCCTGCCAAGCCTTTTGAAGAGACCTAACCCCACATCCCTCGCAGCTGTCCCTGCCATCTTCCCACTGATGTGTATGGATCAGAAGGGCAGGCACGCTGTGGACAGGAAGAGCTATTGGAGGTATAAGAAATCCACCACCTCCTCTTAAGCTAAACACACTGAAGGCTTGAGCAAGTCGGTGGCCTTGCTCCTAAGGAGACCAATAATTTTTTAGTGGTGTACTTAGCTAACTTGCTTCCCATGTCACATTTCAGCCAACAGGACACACAGATAGGTCCATTAGGGAAGAGGGATTGATGAGGAGCTGTGTCTTTCTATTGTTTTCAAGGTCTAAGACACCTAACCAAAACGCTGGGGAGAGAGGAAAGGTGACACCCAGTGGCTCCCTCAGGGTTGAGGTGGAACCGAGGACTGGTACAGCCTCCATAGCTATGAGTCCAGGAAGTGGGGTTGGGACCAGTGGCGAGGGAAGCCTTCACTTGTGAAGTCAGCATCCCATATTGGAGCACTGTTTTGAGACTTGGCTTCAAGTTCAGGTCCCTGTGAGTACACTGGGAAAGCAGCAGAAGCTGAGCCAAATATCTGAGCCCCTTCCAAAGACATGGGATACCAGTACAGAGCTAGCTTCTGGTGTTAGTCTGGCCCAGACCTGGCTGTTGCAACCATCTGGGGGAGTGAATGCTTAGCACACAGGACTTGCATTTCACACAAATGAAATTCAGGGATTCATTGCTCTCAAAATGAGCTCTCATCCATCTTTCCTTCCTTCCTTCTTTCCTTCCTTCCTTCCTTCCTTCCTTCTTCCCTCCCTCCCTCCCTCCCTCCCTCCCTTCCTTCCTTCCTTTCTTTCTGAAAAACAAGTAGTGTGAAAACAGACTGGAAAATGTGCCATGGGACATGGTAGGCAGCTGCTGCTGAAGAGGGCCCAGTGCTAAGAGGAAGCGCGAGTGAGGTTCCCTGCTACAGCGACAGCAGGTGGATCTTGCCTCCCGCCATTTGATCCCTGGCTCGGGTTAAGCAAGCATGACAGGACCTTTGCAGCTGGCCAGCTGACTCACGCACCATTTTGTTCTGGGAAGAAATAAAGAAGCACTGTTACCATAATTCCCACCTCACATCTGCATATTCTATCACCACATCCACACTGCTACCTCTCAAAGTCCAAAGTTTTGCTCCCTCTGCTTGAAAATAATCTTTCAAATCAAGGTCTGTCAGGAAGATGAAGCCGAACAGCAAGCACAGGCTGTGATTCAGGTGCATTTTCTAGGATCAGTTGAAAGGATCATACAACTTTTCTTTAGCCTATTAAATTGGCAGACTATGCTAATGAGGATTTTCAAATGTTGAACTAGTCTTGCGTCCCTGGCATAAGCACCACTTGATGCTGTGTAACTCTTTATACCTATTTGCCGAGATTGCTTTAAACTCTACCTGTACATCGAGGAAAGATGCTACTCCCAGTTTTTTTTCCTTGAATTATACTTACACGGTTATACACACACACACACACACACACACACACACACACACATATATATGATTTATCTGAGAGGCAGAGAGAGAAACAGAAAAACAGTGGGCACACAGGGAGCTCTCACTGACTGATATTCAAAAACCTGACAACAGGTGGAGGACAAGGTTGGGAACAGAGAACACAGTTCAGGTCGCCCATGTGAGCGGTCAGAATCCAGTACCGTGTTGGTGGGAAACTGGAGCCCAGTGTCTTCCAGAGCAGTTAGACAGGCACCCCAATGGGGGTGTGGGCTAAATTCCTTTTCCTGTTTGATAGAATTTTCAATGGCAATTAATGGGCCTAAAGGGTTTTTTTTTTTTTTTTAGGAGGATTTAAATTAGGAATCTAATTTCTTGTGATGCTATTCTAATAATGTATCTCACAGCTTTTGCTTTTCCAGCAGTTGGTCCATGCCATCTGCCCATTTATGCAACAGGCTTTTACCCAAGATTTCTTCATCCCTTTGGTATCTCTTGGGTGTTATCTCTTGGCTCATGCACCAAGTTTTCTATCAGTTTTTGTGGGAGTGTGTGAATTTTGTTTTCAAGGAACCAATTATTTATTACATCGATTTTCTTTATTCTTATTTTCCAAATTGATTTGTATCTTTTTTTAAAAAAGATTTATTATTATTGGAAAGCCGGATATACAGAGAGGAGGAGAGACAGAGAGGAAGATCTTCCATCCGATGTTTCACTCCCCAAGTGAGCTGCAACGGGCCGGTGTGCACCGATCCGATGCCGGGAACCAGGAACCTCTTCCGGGTCTCCCACGCAGGTGCAGGGTCCCAAAGCCTTGGGCCGTCCTTGACTGCTTTCCCAGGCCACAAGCAGGGAGCTGGATGGGAAGTGGAGCTGCCGGGATTAGAACCGGTGCCCATATGGGATCCCGGGGCATTCAGGTGAGGACTTTAGCCGCTAGGCCACGCTGCCGGGCCCGATTTGTATCTTTTTTCATCCTGTCTCAGTCTTTCCTTCAGCTTCTTTGGTGGAAGCTCAAATCCTGGTTTTAGGGGCTGCTGTTGTGGTGAAACCTCACATTGGAGCACCAGCTCTTACCTGCTTCTGCTCCAGCTCCCTGCTAATGCACGTGGAACCGCAGAAGATGGCCCATGTGCCTGGGACCGCATGGAAAACCCATGGAATTCCAGGCTCTTGGATTCATTCTGGCCTAGCCCCTACCAGCACAGCCATTTTGTGGAGTGACCCAGCGATGGAAAATTTTTGTCTCTCCATATTGCTCTGTCACTCTGCCATGCAAATAAATAAGTATAAATCGTTTAAACAAATGTCTGATTTCAGATTTTCCGAAGTATTTTAGCTGCTTTCCACAAACTGATCAATTTTCATTTTCAGAAAATACATTTTAAAAATTACTCTCCTTAGGACTTCCTTTTGGTCCATGTATTTAGAAAGGCGTTGCTTAATTTTCAATCATTAAATTTCCTTGTCATCTCGTATTGCGTTCCAGTCGGATCCCACTGTGGTCATTGTATTGTTTTAAATCTGTCTAGGTTTGTTTTATGGCAGAGGTGATGATCTGTCTTGGTATGTGTTCCGTGGGTAAGTTAAAGAATTTGTGTTCTGTTGCCATTGGGTAGAATGTCCTATAAATACCTATTAAATCCTGTGGGTAGTTGGTTTTCGAATTCTCCAAAATCTGCTGACCTTTTGTCTAGTGCTCCTATAAACGGACAAAGTAGTTTTAGATTCCAAATACAATTGTGAGTTTACCTATTTCTCCATAGGTCTCGGCTGGACAGTTCCTTCTGGTCATTTGCTGCTGATGAGAGGCTTGCTGCCATCCTGTTTCACTCCCAGAAGAAATGTCATTCCCCTCTGGCTGCCTTGAAGACCTTTTCCTGAGGTTTAAGATGTGCTCTGGTGTGGTCTGTCTTGTTCTGGGTTTATTCATTAGCTTGATCCTGCTGGTGTAAGTGGTTCTTCTTGTTCAGTGTGGGAAATTGGCTTTTTCTCCTCCTTTCCCGGGGCCATGACAGACTTGCTACAGTTCCACAAATCTCTAAAGCTTGTTCATTTTCTTTTACAGTCCTCTGTTTTATTGTTGCTGCTGTTTAGACACGGTCATTTCCATCGTTCTGCCTCCTAGCGTATGGCTTCTTTTGTTCTGTTGCCGAACTCCAAACAGCTTTTCCTTCTGGTTATTTAATTTTTCATTTCCAACATTTCCCCTCAGTTTCTTGTACTTTTCTTGAGTTGAGATTTTCCATTGTGTTGCTTGGAGTATGTTTACTGTGTTTATGATCATCATCACTGCTGCTTTAACATATTTTTGGGTAATTCCGGTGTCTCTCTTCTCGCTGCTGGCCTGTAGTGTCTCTTCTGTACTTAGATAGGTTTGTTTCTCAGTGTGTGGTGAGTTTTGGCTGAAAACCAGTGCCTTGAGAAAGACTCTGGCTTTAATTTGCTTATGTAATGATTAATGTATTTGAAAGGTAGAGCAAGAATTTTCGAGATTATTTTCCATTTGTTCGCTCTCCAAATGACTACAGCAGCCAAGTCTGGGCAAGGCTGGGCAGGATGTTAGAACTCCATCCTGGTCAGGAAACCAAGTACTTGGGTCATCTTCTACTGCTTCCTCAGGCACATGCCCTGTTCCTCAAGTACGATGCCCCGCTCAAGCCTCCGCCTCTGCTCTCACGGGGCTTCCAAGGTGCAGAGCAGGGCAGGTGCTCCAGGCGCCTCGTCACACCCAGGTCCTAGGCATCCATGGTCTTTGCTGCAGGATGGGGCTGTGGCTGCCATGCTTCTTCATATGGGGTTCAGCTGCCATAAAACCATCACTGCCATTACTGTTTGACATTTTAGCAGGCTACCCCTTTCCTGCAACGTTGACTGCACAGGCCAGGATTTGTCGTTCTTTTTTGCCACGGTGTCTAGTAGAGGTTCCTGGGTTGCCGAAATTTCCACGTCCAGGTGAGGATACAAAAGGCAGAAAACAAACTCAGGGCACACATGACTTGCATTAACTTTAGTGGGCTGCCACAGGACATTGCAGACGGGATGGCTCAAGCACTGGACACTGATTTTTCTCACAGACAGTTCCAGAAGCCTCAAGTCCAAGGTCATTTGGGGGTGGCAGGGTTGTTGTCTCCTGACGTCTCCTTGCCTGCCATTCTTGACTTCCTGCTGTGCCCTGACGTGGCCTCTGCCCTGTGCATGTCTGGGGTCTAATTTTCCTCTCCCGAGGACATCAGTCAGACTAGACACTAAAGGCCTTCCCTAGTCTCATCATACTCACTCCACCACTTCGGAGCTGTGACGGATGAACCTCACCACACCCTCAGGGCCTGGGGAATTTCAACCTTCCGCATGAACATGCCCATCCCCCACTGCAGGCATGGGAGGTTCCAGGTCAGTCTCCCTGTTTCTGCTTAGACTCTGGTCTTAACATTGAACTTGTACCTAATGCTGTTGCAGGGTGCAAGCGAGATCACACCAGACATGTCTAAGATTTATTAAGGAGTCTTTAGTAATCAAGCTTGAAGACAACAGAGCACAATAGCAAATTACAAGTCCATACAGCAATCCACCTAATCATAATCCCAAAAGAAACAAATGGTCATCATCCTTAAGTCCATCCATTAAGCTAAAGACCTATGTCCCAGCTTCCCCAACAATATATGTTATCCTAAGAGACATGCAACAAATAAGCTGGACACACTCACAAATAACCTGGACACAGTTACAAAGCTGCAGACATTCACCTTTCCCTGGCTTCTCTGCCCACATTCTACTACTGCTAGGCCTCACCCCTCCTGGAACTCCTGATAGTACACAGACCAGAAACAACATTATAACCATTGTCCCATCTAAGCAGCACACAGGGACCATGCTCAGGGGATTACCTGTCCTGGGTCAGCCAAGAGTCAGGGTGCCAGAGTAATGGAAGCACCTGGCCAGAAAGAGAGAGAGAGAGCCCCTGCTTCATGGGCCTTTTAAAGGGGCTTGTGAGGGGAGTGGCTACACACAACAGAATACCGTCCCCTCTCAGTTGATAGGTGAGTTACAGGTGGGCAGGAGCGAATACCTAAGAGTTTTGGGCTAAAGAGTTGATTAGTGCTCGTTAGGATGGACAGGAACAGGAACTGGGCTTGTACTAAAAATGCCTAGACTAATTGGACTTGCAATATCCTGGCTCATTTAGGATGTGGGGGAAGTAGTTGAGGATGCAATTACTATTCCATTGTGTAGGACCCACCTTCAGGAAAGAGGTTGGGGGACACAGCCAAATTTCATTTGCCCACTGTCAATGGGTGCTGGCTATCACTGGCTGCACCCCATAACAATGCTAGCGGTACAGCAGGGTCTGGGGATTCACAGAGGGTTACTTCCAGGCCTCTTGAGGTCAGCAAAGTCCTCGAAGGCTCAAGTCCCAGGGGGCAGTTTGCACAGAACCCATGTAAATCCTCCCGTGTACTTTACACCAGCTCTAGATGACTGGGAACATACAAGCAGCTGTTACACTGCACTGTGGGGAGCAGGGTCGAAGGACACATGTCTTCATGGTAGTAAAATTCCGTGGTCTAATATTTCCTGCACACACCTAGCTCCAACTGCAATGTGGAGTGTGCTTGAAACAACAGGGAAATATGTCTACTTTTCTGACACTTGGGAATTTATTTTGAATTCTTCTTGGTTCTTTAAGGACCACTCCCATCCCACGTGGCTGGCAAACAGTAGAACCGGATATTTGGATTCCTGCATCCTGAGTCTCTATACCATATTAATTTTACTTCAAATAAAATTAAGTCCGAAATACAGAAACTCAAAATTCAAAGAGTATTAAGATGGCATTTTATGAAACATTGAGGTGCTTTAAGTCTTCACTTTTCTTTCCACGTAACTGCTGCTAGAATTTACCCTTATTGCCCAGTGTGGCTAAGCATCAACAGAACACAGTCAAGGAGACACGTGGGTTAATTCTGTTTGCTCACCAGCACAGGAAAGCCCTATTGCTGTACTTGCAACAAGGCAGATCCCTCAGCAGACAGCCCAGTGACAGTTGGAGGAGCAATGCAGGCTAAGCTTCCAATGTCTCACTAAAGATACCCTAAGCCACTGCTGAGAAAGCCCAGGTGAAGCCCAGTATAAAGCACTTCAGTAGACAAAATCTTTATGTGTGTGTGTATGTGTTTTGTCTTTTATTTTTTAAAGTAACGATTTCTTTTTTTAATTTTTGACTATCTTTACATAGTTAATTATGGTACAAAGGGTCAAGGGCTACAGGAAAGTGAGTAAGACTATTATTTCCACATTTTTTTTTTCTGTATCTGGGGTAAATGGGGAAGATAAAGGGAGAAGTCCTACCCAGCCTCCCACCCATCCCAGGTCCCTGATGTGGGGCATGTTCTGAGGCTCCTGCTCACGTGGTTTTGACAGTTCAACAGTTATGGATTGTGGCCAATCTCGTCATTCCAAGCACGACGAAGTCGCTGCAGAAGCCACTGATTGACATAGTCCACCTTAGAGTCTCTGCCCAGTTTTCACTGCCAACATATGGCTGGGGTAGTTGATTGATTTGTTCTGTCCTCTGTTGTGGTGCCAGATATCCTCTGCAGTTCCAACAGACTGCCAGATCCTCCGTGTGCACCTGGTTATGCTCTCCACTGCTCCGTCTGAGCCTCTGAGGGGGTGCGGCTCTGGCACTTGCACTCCATGGCAGACCATGGAACCTGCAATTCTCTTCATGGTTATGGTTCTGAATCCGGCAGTTCGATGGGGGAGATCCCCAAAGAAACTTCATCTGAGGTGATCCCAGGCCTGATTCTTGTGTGTCCTTGCCAGTGCAGGGTCCGGCACAGTCCAAAGCCCCAATCAGCTGGTGGTTGCAATTGCTGGGTCGGTTCTGTTTCCAGCCCTGTCTTCCACTTGGCAGACCACGCTGATTCTGCCCACCACACACTCAGCCCTCACATAAACCAGTGGGAGCTGCAGCCTAGTTGGGGAGACTCCCCATAACCCCCACCAGGCCCGCCCCCTGCCCTGGTTCCCATGCTTGGCAGTATGTACAGAGAAGTCCAGTCTGTCCCACATCCCTTTCAGCTCTCATACATGTCAATGGGCTTTGAAGCCTAGTTCAACCCAACCAGTTCCACTATCCAGCCCACATACATTCTGGTGGTTGCCATTCTGTCCAGCCACCCCTGCCCCAGTCCTGGTTTTCATGCTCTCCAGTGGGAGTGATAACCCACTATTTCCCTCCTGGGCCCACTCCAGGATCATGCACTTTCCTGGTGGTTCTGTAGGTTAACTTGACAGATTAGACACCAGTGCCAGCGTCTGCTATCTGATGCTGTGGCAAAACTCAACCAACCCTCCCCCATTCTGCTTTATGTTGGCACCAGTAAGGACAGTCAACCAAGCCTGGCTCTTCCCTGATTGGCTCACGTGAGGCCCACAGGTGTTGTTACCCTGCCCGGTCTGGTATGCCTGCATCCCAACTCATGCTCTCCAGTGGATGAGGTGTTCCAGCAAGGGGGCCCTCCACATTCCCCCTACCACCTTTACCCCCTCCCTGGTTCCTACTAGATGGGTGCTGCGACCCAGTCTGGCATGGCCCCCTCGCCTCATCTTGGCATTTGCTAGCAGGTGCTGTAGCCTGGTTTGGCCTGGGCCACCCCCAATTTCAGCTGGTGAGGGTTACAGTCTAGCCCAGCCCAGCATGCATTCTATCCCAGCTGAAATGGGTACTGGTAAGTGTTGCGACCAAACCTGGCCTGACCCACACGGTTCTGGTGCTCAGATTCGTCAGCACGTTATGTGAACTGGTTCAGCCTGGTCTGCCCCTGACATGTGCTAAATGTATGCTGGTGGATACCTTTCCCTGGCTTGGTCTGCGCTGCTCCCTATCGTATCGTGGTTCTTACACTCACCTGCAGGGACTGTGTCCTGCCAGAGGAGTTGCCCAGGCTCCTCCATCAGAACCTCTCCCTATACCAGATCTCGCACATATAGGTAGGTCCATGAGTCAGCCCTACTAAGTCCATCTCCTGCCCTAGCAGGAACAGTGGCCTTTCCTGACTGGCCTTCAACTCATCCTGGTTTTTACTGTTGGCTATTTCAGCCCAGCCAAGGCTCATTCATACCCAGACACAGCTCACACATGGCTCAGTAGGGCCAGAGACCTTCCTATATCTACCCTGGTCCTCCAGAGCACCAGATGGTGCTTGAGTCTAGCCCAGCTTGGTGCATCCAGTCCCAGTCCACACTTGTGCCAAGGGAGACTGCAGCCATATCCAGACCAGAACGCAGCCCTCACTCCAGCCCCTGCACTCCTCAGTGGGAACCCCAACTCAGCTTGGGTGTCCCCTTAGCTCCCCAACCCGGTCTGTTCCCAGCCATAGATCATGCGCATGTCAGGGGTTACTCTGATCCAGCTTGGCATAGTCCCTTACCTGTCTTGGCCTATGCCTTACATGCTGTGGCCTAGAGTCCCTGGCTCATGCAGACCAGTAGGTGTAAGACCCTAGCTCGGCATGACTTGTGCTCCATCCTGCTTTCTATTTTTGCTCGTGAGCTAAGGTTTGCTTGGCCCTGCCCAGTTCACCCTGTTCCATTACCAATTTACACGTTAGCCAGCCATTGGAGCTACTTTGCCCAGCTTGTCTGACCCCCCAAGTCTGGACCATGTGTTCACCAGTGGGAGCTATGACCGACCAGGGGAGTTTCCCAAGTTTCTCCACTTGACCCACTCCCAGACCCAGATCTCATACATGCCAGTGGGTATTAGGCCAGTGTCCGGCATAGTCTGGCCTTCCATGAGCTGGTGAATGTTGCAGCCAGGCCCACCCCACACCCTATTTAGGATGCACAATCAGGTGCTGCTGCCTTGACCAGTCCAGACTGTTGTCGGTTCCTTTACCTGTGAGTGATGGCAGGCTCCTTGGTCACACCTAGCTTAGCCCATCACCACCCCAACTCTTGAGCTAACCAGTGGGACCAGTATTTCCACAGGGTTTGGCCCACACATTCCAGACAGAATCTACCCCCGGAAATGGCTCTCCCATGTGCTAATTAATGTCATGGCCCTGCCTAACGTGACCCGTCTCCTGATCCATCATTCTGTCAGGTACTAAGATCTGGTCTTGCTAGACAAGCTCCCAGCCTTAGCTTTTGCATGGACTGGTGTACAGTGGTCAGCACTGTTCGGTGATAACAAGTTCTACACAGGACTCAAAGGAGGATGGTATATCAGTCTGACCCATAAAGATCATCTGGTTCCTCTCCTCCAAACTACCAGGTCTCAGTATCCTCACTTACCTTTAAAGGAAAAGTTACTCTGTCACTGGGAGTCTTCAGGATTGATTCGCAACCCAGAAGCACAGTGGGCTCAATATGGAGCTAACTAGATAGCAATTCAAAACCCCAAAACCCCAGAGCTCACCACTGGGCAGCCAGCAGGTGGAGCCTGGTGCCAAATGGTGCACTGGCCACTGGCAATAAGCTCACTGTGTGTTCGCAGTGGCTGGAATCAGGGCTCCAAGCATGGAGTCCAACCTGGCCTGGGACCTGCCAACAGCCAACAGGCTGCTGGAAGTTCTAACCCCCAGACTCTAAGGTCACCCCCTCCCGATCCCATCCACCGCATGATGTTGGCAGCTGGTGGGGCCCGGGCCCGCCCTGTTCTCCAGAATTCCTCTCTCAGTGTACTCACCAGGAAGGGAGTAGCCTGCCCAAGCACCAGAGGCTACGAGACCAGGGAACGAGACCCCAGGCTTCTCTTACAAGGGTGCTAACTGCACTGATGGGGCCCAAAGGCCACACCTTAGTACACCTGCACTAAGATTAGGTTTCTACAAGGGAATTTAGGGAACGACCCGACATTCACACCACACTACCCTCTTCCTGGGCCATTCGTGGGCTTAACTTGCCATGCGTCCCTGGATACATTATCCCTTTGCTTTGAGAACTTGACACAATTCCTACTCCATCCTTCCCTGAAAACATGGTGGGAATCATAAAGAAAATCGAAAGAATGAACCAGGTGCTGTCAAGTAACAGTGTCAAGAGGCTTCTGTGCTTTGGGGTGTCGGGCTACTCCCAGTGTGATGTAACAGGGTTAATCCTGGGATCTGGGGTCTCTTCCAGCCTGCACTGCATGGCCTGGCTCTGTAAAACTCACAGGGACCCCTGTCTGCACTTCCCCATGAATGGGCTCACCATGGCCCACGTGAGTTCCCAGCTTTATCCCTGCAGCCCAGTCAGTGTCACCTCACCAAGTTCAGGAAGAAGTGATGAATCCAAACCTTAGGAAGCATCCTTGCGGCTTCAGCTCCAGTATCTTCCTGGAAATGCAGCATCCTTGGCTATGGCCAGCATCCTTGGCTATGCGCCAGACAATGATGTAACAAACAACTAAAAAATAAAATCCCAAGGTGATTTTGAAGGACAGGCAAGTGTTGTTGACATGAGTTAGGTATCTCAGCATGTCCTGGTTTTGAATGTTTATGACCTCAGAAGCAAGTATTCTGCCCGCCTGTTTACCCAGCGGCTGTCCAGGCTTTTGTTGCTAATGGGTGGAGCCAATCAACTTGGAAAATGTGCTGCTTTAATTTATTGCATTGTTCTTTAACTTAATAAAACAGGAAAAATAACAACTTAGTATTGTACCTAATGAAAACAGAAGCTCTCACAGTTTTCACTCAATGAGCTTCTTAGTCCACAAATCATCCTGCTAAAGACCAATGGTCCTTCTTGGTCTCCATCGACGCTGTGCGGCCCAGGAGGGTCACAAGCTGACTCTGATTCTGGGGGAGATCTGAACACTTCATACGGCAGTTAGCTCCAGTCTGAAACCCTGAAATTCACAACGCTCTAAAAGCTCTCGCTCTCCGAGTGCCACACTCCAAGTTTTGGATTTTGAAGCATCTCAGTATTCAGATTACGGATGCTCGACTAGCAAGTCTATGGAAATATTCCCAAATCTGAAAAACTGAACTCTCCAATATTCTTGCCCCCAAGCAGTTGGGTACGGGATACTCAACCTGTACAACACGCACAGCCTCGGCTCCACAGCATTTACGCAGTTTTCAGTGTTCACACGTCCCATTATGAACCACACGAACCAGGATGTCCATGAAGTTTCGTTTAAATTCTCCAATGGTTTCCTTAGTAACCCAGTGTCGGTTCCAGGCAGAGATGAGTGCCAATGTTTACATTCAAAGTCCACAGGTGGTAAGATTCCATATTTTATTAAAATAGTATATTTAACCACGGTTGACCAGGAACTTCATTCCCTCCCGCACCCCTCCCCCCCATATGCAGCACAATACAGTAGTGATTTCAAATATCCTTGGTCATGATAACCAACAGAAATATCTCAAAGTCAAGTTTGTAGCTAAAAACTAGACCGTGGAAAAATTCTGGATTAAAACGACACATAAAGCTCTCCAACAGAATTCTTTTTACCTGCCTGAAGGTGAGTGCCGGGACACCACCTACCTGACAATACTGCTCGCTCTCCGTATGCATAGTGTAACGTCTCATTTATAAATAACATCGATGTTTTTCATTCCATTTAATGTCCTTTTCAGCTTCACAAAGAAACCAGTAAATAAAACTGTCAGTGACAGTCACGACATAGCTCTCACAGCGAGATAAAAAACTTGGAAGTCGGCAGAGATGCATCTATGCTATTTTACATCAAAAGACAGATCCAAAAAGTGCAAGGCAAAGTCTGCAGGGTTCTGAGGGGAACTTTTAGGCACATCCATTTCTTTAAAGCAAGCTTCAGGATGAAATTCCAGTTTGTTCTTCATGACACCTGTTAAAAAGTCTTTCTTTTTTCTAAAAAAAAAAAAAAAATACATCTCATCAAGTGTAAAACATGGAGTTCTCGTGTCCTAAGAGGTGAGGGATTCAGCTGTGGCGTGTTCGTCCCTTTTTGATTCTGGCAGGCTTTGGTTTGGGGATGTACTGGTTATTTGCTTGGTATTCCAGTTCTTTACGGAAGTAATGAATCGCTTTGTTTAGGCCTTCCTCCAGCGGGACCTGTGTGAGGACACCACGAGAGAGAGAGAGAGAGAGAGAACGCATCAGTAGAAGGCTTCCCTGCCCCAGGCCTTGCAGGAGGCCTCCTACCATAACAGACAGCTGGCTTCAGGCCTCACTTCACGGTGATGAGAGTGTCACTGCATCCTGAAAGCAGTTGCAGGAGGGCTCCTGGCTTGTGTCCATGCAAGTGGGGCAGAGGAATGGCCGAGACTGGGGACCCTCCACCACCAGGGCATAACTCCTGCACGTACCACAGGCTCCCATCCCAGCATCAGCTTTGCTCTTCTGATGTCTGGTTTTCTTTTCTGCGGGTCATCCTGGGCTTCAGAGAGGAACTGGATTTCACTTCCACTGCCTGGAAAAGGGGCAAGAATCACAAGATGCTGCCTGCAGTGGGGCAGATATAGTATGGGTTCTTTGCACATGGTTTTCAAAGCTGTCAAGCCACCTGCAGGACAGAGGACCGCCCTTGGACACCTAGGGAATGTGGGGCAGACCTTGCGCAGCTTCCTTCCGGTTCCATGAGAGCTGCAGCATGGGGTGCTGGCATGCAGGCTCGTGTGGTTAACACAGCCAGGCTCTCACATCCCTCTGGGCTGAGGAACTGCGCTTCTCACACACCAACATGCACGCAGACCACAGTGCAGATTCTGCTCAGGGATGCCCTGCGGGGTCCAGAGGCTCGCTGCCTGTCTAAGCGAGCCCCGCCCTGGGTGGCAGGGTTAGGAGTGGGAGGCACACAGCAATGCCCTCCGTACACGCATCCTCCCTAGGGCGGCACAGACAGCCTGTGATGGAGAAGCTGGCATGTGGATCTGCCCAGAGCCGTGTGAGCTGCTGGAGCCATGGGAGGCTGCAGTTCGTGTCTGAAGAGCTCTGCATCCTACGCCCGGGGAAATAGGGTCCCAGCTGTCCAGGCATTAGAACAGCGCAATGACAGCTCACGCCAGGTGGGCTATGCGGCTCGTATCAGAGCGCTTTCTAGCATGCTGAGTTGTGGGGGCAGTCATCAAGCCAGTCCCATGTGTCTTGATTTGAATTTCTGGCTTACCTCCCTCCAGGATCAGGGCACCACAAAGAGCTAAGCTACTAGGCCTCCACTAAGACTTAGGTTGAGGCCCAGGACACACAAGATTCTAAAGTTCAAGGGCATGCCTGGACACGAGTTCTCCTTCTAAGGTGACAGAGCCCACGGCACGACAAAGTCAGCCCAGCCAAAGCTGCAAGCAAGCATTTTCAACTTGCCAAAAACTACAAGCCGGTGTTGTTGCTACAACACCCCGAGTCTCCAGGCTCAACAAGAACGCGTGCTGAAAAATCAAATGACCGTCACCTATGCAGTTTGACCTAAAGGAATCATACCCCCAAATGTGGGACAAATCTACTCTTCTAATGTGTGCAGACCTTCAATTAAAACGGAACGAACCAACTGTACCTCCTTTTCTTTTTTATTACTTGCATGGAGAATAGGAAACATGTTCTTGATAAAAAGTTTGCATTGTCTAGTTCAATCAGCCCTTAGGAATCGCCTATTTTCTCACCAAGGTATCATCAACAAATTGGGGGGGGTGGGTGCCACCGATTTCATTCAAGACACGTTTTCTCCTACTTACCGACAAGGTTTTTAATTAACTGAGCAAATTCTAGGATTGTGTGTTCTTCTGGGTTTCCCTGGAGAAGAAACAGTTTCTGGTTATAAGAGAGATGACAGTAACTCAGCAAATCTTCAGACATGCTGTCTACTTCTCGCCTGTGAGACGCCAGACCCTGCCTAATGCTCCGCGGGGGGCTCCACTTACCAGGCGGATTCAACCGAGCCCCACGCTGACCTCTACCTGGGCTACGGAGTGTCCGTGGACAAGGGCCTGTGGCTAGGTCAAGGGCATCTAATGTTAGCACATATGTACTGCCTCAGTTTGCAGCACAGTTGCCCTTACCTAAGGCTTCTGTAACGTCAGGGTCACTTGGCACAGGAAGTCTGAGCTCACACATGATCACGCATCTCCTCTGGGCGTGCTGTGTGTGTAACCTGCTCAATGATGAGCACGCTCACAGACAAGCCTCCTGCGCAGCCTCGAGACAGACTGCAGGCTGCTACACTGAACTTCTGGGGGCTTTGAGGAGAACCGGTTCTTTCCTTTTCTTCTTACACACATCATTGTAGTGACTGTCTACTTCCCTTCTCAGGCCCAGACATCCTAGTTTGGCAACTCCATATTCTAAATACTTCGCATTCCCAATTTCCCAGCTGAGTTTAAAGATGGATGGTCAGAGACCACAGGGGGCCCTGGTTCTTATAAAAACCAAAACATCGGGCCTTGGGTTTGGGGGCAAGTGCCGCTCCTCACAGTGTGGCGGCTATGGGGGGTGCCCCTGTCAGGTCGGACCCAATGCTGGGGGCTCATGCCAAAGACACTGCCGCAAGGCAGTGAACGAGTCCTCGGCCTTCCCCAGGGCGGCCAGTGCACCATGTGGTGCCAGGCTTTGCCTGCTGGCCGCCCGGCGGCAAACTCTGTGATTTTTTAAGATATGTTTGCTGCCTGGGGACACCCATGACTAAGTCCAATTTTAGTGTAGGGGAGTAGTGAATCTTGGGTGATTCCCAGTGACAGGGTCATGGAAGTTTTAGGCATGCGTGGGGACTGAGACCTGGTGGTTTGGAGGGAAGTACCCAGGAGACAATTACGGTTAGTCAGATACACCAACCCAATTCGGAATACAGAAATGGCCTGTTTGCCTAGAACATCACTGATCGTCACACACCAGCCCACACCAATGCTATGGATGGGGGCCTCTTTGGCAGTGATGGGTACCATTACCCAACTGTTTGGTGGAGTGGTGGAGTGGTCACATCTGGCAGGGTCAAGACTCTATCCAGTATGCGAGAGAACTTGGTCTGGGGGTAGACTCTATGGGGTTGTGTGGGCCCAACCCTGTGGAAATACAAGTTCCCCTGGTTAGCTCGCAAGCTGGGGTTGGGATGGACTAAGCTAGATGTGACCATGGCACCTACCATCACTCACAGGTAAAGGAACCCGAAACAGTCAGGGCAGGATGTGGGGTGGGCCGTGCTGCCACTGGAAGGGGACAGAATGGGCAGGGCTGAACAAACCTTAACTCACAAGAAACAACAGAAATCAGGTTGGAGCACAGGTCATGCCAAGTAGGTCCTTACACCTACTGATCTGTGTAAGACAGGGATGCTAAGCCACAGCATCTAACGGGACAGGACAAGAGAGGGGCTCTACCAAGTTGAATCAGAGCAACCACTGGCCTTCACGAGATCTCAGGCTGGGATTAGGCCCGGTTGGGCAGCTAAGGGGATACTCTAGCTGGGTTGAGTTTCCCACCAATGAGCGCATGGGCTGTAAATGGGGCTGCGTTCCGATCAGGATACGAGTGTAATCCCACTTGGCACAAGTGTGGACTGGGAATGGAAGCACCAAGCCGGGCCAGACCCCAACACCATCTGGTGCTCTGCAGGACCAGGGGAAATGTATGACAGACTAGGCTAGGTCTCAGCCCTTACTGAACCATGTGTAAGCTGTATGGGGGTATGGAAGAGCCATGGCTGGGTTGGAACATCCAACAGTAAGAACCAGATTGGGTTGAAGAACAGTCAGGAAACACCACTGATCCTGCTAGGACAGGAGGTGAACTGAACAGGGCTGGCTCATGGACCCACTGGTATGCGCGAAGCCTGGCACTGGGAGAGTTTCTGATGGAGGAGCCTGGGCAACTCCTCTGGCAGGACACAGTCCCTGCAGGTAAGCGCAAGAAGCACAATAGCAAATAGCCCAGAACAGGCTATGGAAATTATCCCACTGGTATACACATGGCATGGATTGGGGGCAGACCAGGCTGAACCTGTTCACATCACCCGCTGGTGAGTCCGAGCGCCAGAACAGAGTGTGGGATGGGCCAGGTTCGGTTGCGACACATACTAGTACACAATAGGGAATGCCAAGGTGAGATGAGCCGTACCAGATGTGGTTGCAGTGCCCAAACAGCACATGTGATAATCAGGGGGAGGAGGCAAAGCTGACAGGGGAATGTGGGCTCCCCTGCTGGACAACTACTTCCATTGGAAAGCGTGAGTCGGGATGGGGGCAGATCAGAATAGGCAGGGCTGTTACACCTGTGGGCCTCATGTGCGCTAGATAAGCGAAGGGCCACGGTGGGCTGACTGTTCCGACTGGTGCAAGCAAAAACTAGAGTGGGTGAGGGCTGGTTGGGCTAGCTACAGTACTAGCTGGCAGAGGCTGGCACTTGGAGCTAATTCTGTCAAGTCAAATGCCAGAACTACCTGGAGAAAGCATAATCTCAGAGTGAGTGTGGCCTAGAAGGGAAATAGTGGGCACCTCTCTCGGGGCTACCACTCTCATTGGACAGCATAAACACCAGGACAGGGGCAGGGGTGGCTGTACAGAAGGGCACCTGCCAGTAGGTGTGTGGGCTGGATAGTAGGTTGGTTGGGTTGAGCTGGGCTTCAATGCCCATCGACACGTGTGAGAGCTAAACAGGATGTGGGACAGACTTGACAAGCCTGCGGTACGTACTGGCAAGCCTGGGAACCAGGGCAGGGGGCAGAACTGGTGGGGGTTATGGGGAGTCGCCCCAACTAGGCTGCAGCTCCAACTGGTTTGCGTGAGGACCGAGTATGAAGTGGGCAGGATCGAACTAGACTACAACACCCGTTGGTTCACGAGGAAGACAGGGCTGGAAACAGAACGAACCCAGCAATCCCAACGACCAGCATGTGCATAAGCTGATTGGTGTGACGGACGGTGTCGGACTCTGTACTAGCAAACTCGCGCAAGAATCAGGCCTGGGATCATCTCAGATGAAGTTTCTTTGGAGATCCCTCCAACTGAACTGCTGATCTTAGAACCCCAACCATGAAGAGACTGACAGCCAGTGGATTCTGAATAGGGTTCATTGCGATTGGAACTGAGAGACTGGCAGCAATCCAGAACTGATGAACTATCAAAACTGTATGAGCAGGACCCTCAGAGCACGCCTCCCATTGGGGATCTGGGATGGGTGGGAGGTTGGGTGGGGCTTTTCCCTTTGTTTTTTTTCCCTGACCCCAGATACAGGCTAAAATGATATTGATGTGGAAACAATGGTATTACCCACTTTCAAAAAAAAAAAAAAAAAAAACAAAAAAACAAACAAAACAAGCCTGGCTAGCTAGCAATACAGAGCCCTGGCAACAGGAGAGAAGGTGGGACTTCCGGGGCTGCTGGAAGACATGTGAGTCAGCTTTTACGGAAGATGAAGTTTCTAGAAGGGTACAGAGTCCCGCAACAATCCAGGGCAAAGTCCATCCAAAAGGAGGGAAGGAAGAGGCTACCTAAGGAGAAGTGTGGCTGCTCTCACAGCTTCGGAAGGAAATGCGACAGGGCTGGTGCCGTGCTGCAGCGGGTTTCGAGGTGAGCATTTAATGGACACGCTGCATGTGTGCTGACGGAAAGCAGCACCAAGGCTGGTGCTACGTGGGGTTCTGAGCTGCCCCAGGGCGAGCCGGGCAGAGGCAGGACTCACCAGGTTGACTGGGCTGCTGACGTTGCTGTTCATGAGCGCCACGAGGCCGTTCACCAGGTCACTGGAAAAGAGGAGGCGAGATGCTACTAACAGTAACAGCCAGAGCTGACAACACACAGCCATGCGGGGAGCAGGTGAGGATGAGAGAGAGGACATCCTGTAGACCGAGGCGCTGTCTGTGATGCTAAGGGACTTATACATGACATGGCAGCCACGATGTTTGTGGGCCTGGACACGGTCAGCGGGATGACAGCTGGCTGAGCGGCGGACTCACTGCTTTGGGGTATTTCTGAAATCCTTTAATAGTTAAGGACTACAGATGAGCTAGAACAGGCATGTACCCAGCACAGAGTTCACAGGGTTCGTGATGGAACCCTGTGTTTGGTGTGAATCCACGAGCTGACCTGTGTCCAGGCTGGCGGGGATGCTTTCAAACAAGATCCTTATAGTGATGAACCCATCTACGTAGGTCCTGTCCTGTGCTTGCAAATCGGAGGAAGCCAAGCCAAGACAGCTGAGGGGATGTGGTCAACGGGAACGGGGCTGCCTGGTGGCCCATCTCCAGAGGGCTTGGTGTCAACCCAGGCATCTGGGTGTCTCCCACGCATCACCATCTGCTGGGCCATGGAGGTGAAACCCATGAGCAAGCTTTGGGTTACCGAGGTTTGTTCTGATTTCCAGCAGCTTTAAAGTGTGCCTCTGTTACTTTGTGAAAATGGCACCTCACTGCTCAACACTGGCTTCCCCTGCCTCAGCTCCTCCTGGGCTGTGTTCTCAGACTTCTTTGTTGGAGCTTGGTAACACGGACCTCTCCCCCTTTGTCCAACTCCATCTGTACCAGTGGGGAGCTGGTTACTATAGGTCATGGTCAGTTCCCAAACGGAAATCCCAGATAGGCATTATTTTCCTTTTATTAAAGAAAAAAAAAAGGGGGGTGGAGAGGCTAGGGTTGTGAATTTACTAAATTGGTTCTTTCTGCTTTCTCACTTAGAACAAGTGGGTATGTGACATGAGCATGCATAAAGTGTCCTATCTCACTGTTAAGTCACCGCTGAACTCAGATGGCTTGCTCTCCTTCACAGAGGATGTGCAGGGCACTCGGTCAGCAGGACAGCGGTCCCGCCATCACCAAGCTCCAGCACACACCTGCACACACTGAGAAGGAGACAGTGAAAGCAGCCGTCCATTGGCCTGGACACACGCACACAGTCGGAAGAGGCTCAGTCTTAAGCAGCTGTCCGCACTCGGGGCAGGCAGACAGCGCCAAGTGTGTCTTACAGGGCAAGTCGTCTTTCTGGCCACCTTTAAGGTGAAAGCTCGCTTAACCTGGGGCTCTTGGAAAGTGTCACTTTGACAGAATGACTGTTTCAAACAACACCCGTTATGTCAATGACGATGCAAGTGCCCCAGGGAAACAGCCACGCAGACATTTCACTGTGTGTGCTGGCCAGCTGCACACGGGTCCCTGCTGACCATCAAGGGGGGAACAGGGAGCGGAACTTAGCGTGGCAGCTGTGGGCCCAGAAGGTGCTGTGCAGGTGCAGGTGGGGCGAGCCTTGTCCCATCAGTCATCCTTTCAGACTGCACTGAAGGGAGACCAGGCTGCATTACCGTGAGCGCTGGCAGTCGCCTTGCAAGTCAACTGGCCGAGCTTTCTGAGTGGTCTGTCAGGCCCGCATGGGAGCTGCGAGTGGGCGCTGTGACCGCTGGGTGAGAACACAGCTCAGGCAACTCCAACTGCCCGAAGCGTTTTCATCGCTAGCTCCCCCAACCCCTCAGTGAATTTTGCCTGTGATGCCTCTGAGAAGTGGGGGTGACCAGTTTCCCCTCTGCTGTGTCCCTCCTACTGCCACACTTGGGGTGGTGGCTGGGGGAGCCCGGGATGTCACAAGGTCCTTCAAGGCAAGTCCACAGTCTGTGGATGTTTGAGTGCCCTGGGGACAGTGGACCCTGCGGGGGTGGGCACATGACAGAGAAGGCAATGACAGCGAGCTGTTACGAACAGCTAGTCTCCCTGCACACAAGAGCTATTAGTGTGGTCTTGCCGCAGGAAGCAGCCAATACAGCATGTGGGCCCTGAGCTCAGCGTTCCAAATGAAGCAGTCCTGAAGGAGCGGTGCCCACCACTGTCGTGCTAAGCGGCTTCTTAGACTAAGCTCCCCCGAGTGTCCCGGGCAGGGCTGGTCATATGACACTTCTGCCCTGCGTGGCATGAGTGGGGAGGTCAAGCCACTGGCTGAGAGGCAGGTCGAGTTGCAGCTTTCTTCTGGACCAACTATGAAAAGGCTGGTCTACAGCGATCACTTCCTCTTATTAACCAGCAGTTCCACTTCTCCAAGACATGGCTACCCAGGACCCTCAGCACATCAGACTAAAGTTGAGGAAGCGCTGGCAAGTTGCCCAGATCCGTGCCCTCTCAGCTAGCCCCTCCACCCCACAGTGCCCAGGAGAAGGCCCCCGGTCAGAAGGAACAGCACTTTCTGAGGGACGGTTGCATGGCCATGACTCAGAGACAGGACTGTGGGTCCCAATGCTGCAGCCTGGCAGGAGGGTCTTGCACAGCTAACAGAAGTGACGGGCTGGTGAAGCCACTCTTACAGACATGACTGCTTAGCAGAAAATGTTCCCCCCTCAGCCCAGCCTTCTGTCTAGGAGCCACTAACCAATCTGATACAGTAATGAAACAGTGAAAACCACCCTGTGAAACTATTCTAAAGGATGTTTTGGTTTTTTATCTCTATTTAGTTTCGGTTCAAAATTCAACATTAGGATACTCCCAAATGTCCCACTCTCAATGAGAACTCTCATCTGTGCCCCAACGCTGTGTTTACCATTGGTCAGGCAGCTGCGGGATGTGTAGTGTCAGGTGTCTAAGGCCATCTCTGCCAGTGTGGAAGTCACCCTCCGGGCTGGCAGTTCCACCTGTGCAACGCTAGGTGGCAGCAGAGGATCAGCACAGGAATCACACAGGAGTCAGAGCAAGCACTTCGCTGTCAGTGATGTTGGTTGCACATCCACACACACATATCCATGACAATGCACAGAGGGCCTGCACTGGCCCAGCCCCTGGTTCGCACCAGCACTGTGTCACAGTAGCCCGGGCTGGGCCTTACCTGACATACTGGAATGCCCTTGTCTGGGAGCCGGATCCATATACCTGGAAGGAAATTTGCAGTTAGGTCTCTGCAAACATCACGCGTGCACTGGAAGGTGGGGCTCCATTTAACTCCAGGGGGTACCTGGACCCCAAAGGGGCAGTGGTACTGACTCAGAGCACCTCCAGGCCCATAGCTCATCTATATTTCAAACTCACAGTCTACTGGTGAGGTGGTAGCACCTGAACGAGGTGGCTTCCATTAGAAGCGGATATGGCAGGTACAAGTTATGCTGCTGGGAGTCCATGTGGCCACAGTCCTGCCACCCACAACTAACCCTCCCTGGCTGCCCATCAGAACAGCTAACACTTGGCCCACTGCAGTCCGCACACCTTCTGGGGATAAGCAGGCATGTCCTAATGTTGCTATATGGCTTTCCCAAGTGATTCATTCTATCATGCGCCAAGGTCACATGGACAGCTCCAGGAGCAGCTCCCAGCCCACTCTGTGTCCCTGGCATGAGTCCACACCTGTGCATCGCAGCTCATCCTTGCCAGTCAAGTTGCCCTTCTCCTGTATCCCAGCTGGCCAGAGCTGCTCACTCCTGGGGTGCTGCTCCTGGCTTACCTCCACGCAGTGCTTGCTCTGGCCGCTGTCCCTTTGGTTCCCCACAGGGAGCTCCTTCCCACCAGCCCAGCATGGACCTCCGCCTCCTGGGACAAGTGCAGACTGAGCACCGCCATTCAGCAACCCACTGAGCTCTGAGCACTTGGGAATGTCAGGGACCATTTGGGAGCTTTAAGGATCTGTGTGCACACCGTGAGCTGTCCTGGGACAGGATCCAAGCCCACACAGAATTCATGGAGGTGTCTTGTACATCTCAGGCACATAAGCAGTGTTTGGGCTGCTACAAGTGACGCATGTGCGATTTCCCACCTGTGGCACCGTGCCATGCCAGAACCAGTTTAAAATTTTGACTCTAGACTGGGGATGCTAAACCTGCCAGAGACTTCCTAAGGCCACAGTCCCAGGGAGTGACAGGGCCCCAGGTGTCTGTCTGCTGATCTCCCGTAACTTGCTTGACTAGGCATCCCAGCGTGAGTGGCCCTGCTGGCCTTTCCCAGTGGGACGCTGCAGCAGCTGGGCCCACAGGACCTAAGCAGCAGAAGGGGCAGGGAAGGGCAGGGCAGGACAGCTTCATGAATTTCTTTTTGGTAACTTGCCATTCACTGATCCCCACCCTGGTCTTTGGCTACAAATCTCTTCTTGCCTAGGCTGTGCCTGGAATGGAGCACACCCCCACCCCATAGCCCCTGAACTGTCTTCCCCTGGTGGGCTAACAAGCGTCACTCTCCAGCGATGTCCCTAACAGAGTCTACAGCTTCTTTCCATAGTGAAGGCCTAGGGCGGATGACTTCTGGTGTCACGGTGTGAGTGACAAGGATAAACATTACACCAGCACTGAATGTGCAGGCTTCCCAACATTTCCCTTTGGAAGACTTTTAACAAGAGACATGATCTGGAATTAAGTTCCAATCCTGCCACACCAGGGCTGTCCAGGGAAAATTTTAATAAAATCATTATATCTTTTTTCACCTGGACACTAGAGTCAATTGTGGTAAGGCACAAAGCAGAGTTAAGACCCCCTGTAAATGTGCCCAGGCTTCTTGGAGGAATAAGCCCAGGAGAGTGGGAGTTTGGTGTAGTAGAAGCCTTCTGCTGACGCAGGTCCATGCCACACTGACCCTTCGCTCTGGCTCCCGACCGGCAGCAGCGGGAGACGCCAGCTGAAGTGCCTGAGCTCCTGCCATCCCTGTAGAGTCCCTGGCTCTGGCATGGCTCACTCACAGCCAGAGTGGGTATTTAAGTAGTGCACCAGCAGATGGGAGAGTGCAGTCTCTCTTAAATAAATAAATCAAATTTAACAAAAACAAATGAGAATACCACGAGGCTTCACGAGCTGGATTTACCCAAATGACTTTTCAAACTCTGTTAACAGGGATCCAGTGTTTCCTGGATTTCTATATGATTCCACTCAAAACACAGCTTCAATATACAATACATTTAGGATAGCAAAATAGTCCCTGGGGTCTCCTAAGAGGTACCCTAACAGGCAGTAAGGAGCAATGCACTAACAGGCTCGGGGTGTCATCCTTGCAGAGGGTCCGGAGAAGGGCCGGGTTCTCAACAGAGCAGCTGTAATGTCAGTGGTCACACGAGCTCAGCGTCAACAAGGAAGACTGGTTCAGAGTGACTTGCCAGAAATGGGGCAGCAAGGGCAAGAGGAACACCTCTATCGCTCCTCCTCAGGAAGGCTGGCTCTGGGCAGTCCCACGAGACTCTGCTACACTTTACCTTTCAACTGGCCTGAAGTGGATGCCTACTGGGGACTGCATCGAATTCCTGGTGGGAAGTAGACTAGAGCGTGACAAAAGCAAACCGAGCATCCTGAAAAGGCTCCGTTGGGCCTCCGAGGCACCAGAAGGCTTCTGGAGGGGATGAAGTCAGGTATACTGTGGATTCATGACGACCCCGGATGGCACCAACAAGCCCTGCTCTCCTGACCCTGGCGCACAAGCACGTTTGGGGAGAGGGGAGCCCAGGGGTTGCTATCACCTGCCTGCCAACGATCCGTGCCTTCTCAGGGTTGCCTGGGAACTCACCCTCCGGCCAAGGAGCCCACACATCAAGAAGTGATTTAATGATTTACTCCACTGATCTTACAGGTTGACCAAGAGTCACTGACTGTGGTGGCTCAACTGGTACTGGGGCTGTCCCCACGAGTGGAATTCTCAAGAGAACAGCTGGCCTGAGGGGTTCCCAGGACACTGATCCCTCAGAATTCCAAATGCTAGCACGAGGGAAATACAGGGTGAAGGAGTTTCCTCTTGCAACAAAAGCTACAACTGCGAGCTTCCAGCCTGGTCCTGGTCACCGTGCACCCAGCCATGAGTGTGGTCTCCACCTCATGCCACTTGGATGCTGTGTACTCAGGAAAGCAGGGACACAGCTACAAAGGTGACAACCTCCTGGTTTTGAAGGGCTTATCCCTGAACTCGCAGCACTTGGTAAGCTAGAAAAGTATTATTTCAGTTGATGACAGGTGCAGTGGAAACAATACAGTTACAAGTAACCAAGGTGAGAACCATTATAGATAATGGGACTTCAAAAAAGTTCATGGCCCACATATGCCCTTCCTTTTGCCCACTGCAATCCAACAGTGCTTCATAGCCACATGGTGACCACTGAACGGCATTTAGACACAGCCCTGGCTCCGGTGCAGGCCAAGAAACATCATCCTGGCAGGTGTGCAGGCAGGAGAGATAAGGACAGACAGCAGGACAAGGCCTTGCAGGTCCTCAGTGGGGCAGGGTGACCATCACCTCAAGCTTGCCCTTCTTCACTAGGGGAATGGGGAAAATACGTGGATATTAAATGGCAACTGTGATAATGTTACTCCCTGTATCAAGACTCACTCATCCCTCACCACTTGTGGGCTACAGTGGCCTCAGTGGCAGCACAGGGCACCCACCGTGAGTGGCTCCCCCTGGAGAGCTTGCAGGATGAAGTTGCTGACCACACGCCCATCATTCATGTGCATGCGTGGCCCAAAGGTGTTGAAGATTCTGGCCACTCGCACTTCCACGCCTTCCTGGAAGAAGAAAGAGAGAAGAGAAAGGAGAGGAAGTGAGGCAAGCCACCCTCTGTGGTGCAAGAAACAGTCTGTTGCTGCCAAGTCAGAACGGCTTCTGTGTTGATTCCAGAAGGTCCTCATCAGACTGACATGGGGACCCAAAGGTGGCCAGAGGCTGCAAAGCGGGAAAGGTGCCAATAAGAAAGTCCCCTCCCCCCACCCAGTAAATATCTGATTCCAAATGAAATCACAGCATGAATACACCTTTAGAAATGATTATTTGAGGTAGAGATGTCAAGGCAGAGGCATGGAAGACAAGACTGTTAAGACAGTTCCCACCCACAGCAGCTGTGGTTGGACC
This sequence comes from Ochotona princeps, assembly GCF_030435755.1. Classification (NCBI taxonomy): domain Eukaryota; kingdom Metazoa; phylum Chordata; class Mammalia; order Lagomorpha; family Ochotonidae; genus Ochotona; species Ochotona princeps. The sequence goes on along the minus strand of NC_080839.1, from coordinate 4,296,311 downwards.
AAAGACAAAGACGGGCCATCAGTTCAACTCCGGTCTTCGCTCCCAGGCAGGTGGCAGCAACTCAGCTAACTGGGCCATCACTGTTGCCAGGCCCCCTCCTCACTGGGATCTGGATTCCCGCAGAGATGGAGCCAGGAGCCAGAGCCCACTTAGGTCAACCATTACTGAAATCACCAGCTCCGCACCCTGCCACCTGCCCCTCAATAGCTCTTTATAAGCCTTTTCACATGAGGTACTGTGCAAATTTGCCACCCAAGAGAGGTGTTACGTTCATGAATATTTGACTAGTAATAGAAGACTAAGAAAGCCCTCTGCCCTGGGAAAGCAGAACTATAGATCTGCTCTTAAAAGGTTACTCTGCACCTATGCCACTAACATATTATAACAAACAAACAAACAAAAAAGAATCTGTTTTAGTGTTCAGCTAAATATGATTTAGCACCCCATGGTGGTTACCAGCTATAGCCAGGGACACAACAATGCTACTGGACGCGGCCATCTCCGTGTGTAACTCCCTACCCCTTCACTCCTTCTATGCATGTTTTAAATGCTTCTATTGCTACAGTAAACACATGCGCATTTTTTTTAAAGCACCAAAAACTTCCTCAACGGATTTCTTAAATTTCACAGACTGCCTGCCATGGAATTGCATGTTTTCACTGAACACCTTGGTTTAGCGGATCTTCATGTGTGCATGTGTGTATTTAGCAGATCTTCATGTGTGCATGTGTGTATTTAGCGGATCTTCATGTGTGCATGTGTGTATTTAGCGGATCTTCATGTGTGCATGTGTGTAGTGCCTGTGTGTTCTCTGGGTATTAGAGGGCATGGAGTGTGTGATGTGAGAACCTGAGGCTCTTGCTTCCCACTGCATCCATGTGACATTAAGCCTCCACTTCCCCTCCAGCTCCCTGCTGATGAGTCTGAGAAAGCAAAGGAAGACAGCCAAGGGCTCGGGACCTGCAGCCGTGTGGGAGACCCTGAAGAAGCTCCTGGCTTTGAACTGACTGAGCTCCAGACACCGCAGCTCTTTGGGGACTGAATCAGCAGATGGAAGATTCTCTCTTCCTTAGTGTAGCTCTTTCGAATAAAGAAAGAAATCTTTAAAAAAGGAGGCACGTGGGGGGTGGAAGAGGAGCAGAGTTTCACAACAGAATGTAAATTTAAAAGTTTCCATCTGTATTTAACTGACAAGGTGAAGAAAGGATGAATAAGGCTTAGAAAAGAAACCAGAAAATAGCTGAAGCCAGGTGCCCAGCAGACACAAAGCTGGATGGACTGGGCTACCTTTCCAACAAGTGACGCTTGTTCCTGGAATTGTATGTGGGAAACATGGAAGCTCTTCTCTTTGTATTAATACGTTCACATGAAAAAAAAAAAAAAGCATCAAATGGCAGAGAAAAACAAGAGCTGGGCTCTGTGGATAGTACAGGCAGCCCTGGCCCAGCCCTGGGAGCAGTGACACTTTCCTTGGGACTTGGCCCTCGAGCCCGGACACACTAACAAGACTAGCTACTCACTCAACTTGGGTTCTCTCAATAACCACACACAGGGACCAGCACTGTGGCTTAGCAAAGCAAAGCTGCCAAGCAAAATACCAGCAATCCGAAAGATGCCAGTTTGTGTCCTGGTTGCTCCCTTTCCGATTCAGCTCCCTGGTAATGGTCTGGAAAAAGCAATGGAGGATGGCCTAAGTATTTGGGCCTCTGCCACCCACTGGGGGAGACCTGAACAGAAGAAGTTTCTGGATCCTGATTTTGAACTAGAACAGTCCTGGCTATTGTGGCCATCTGGGGGAGTGATCCAGATGGATGGAAGATCTCTGTTTCCTCTCTTTATCATGTCACCTTGACTTTCAAAAAGAAAGGAGTACAAGTAGCTCCCCTCACAGACACTGAACTCCATGTGCTGACTCTAGTTGCTGATGTCTGTTCCGTTCTCGCCAACCCACATCTCGGAGAGAGCTCTAACTAATCTATCTCAGACCTGGGCAGAGGGCCACCAGGAAACCCCAAACTCTCCCTCTCCAGGATGCAGTAACCACGCTGAAAATGCAAGCAGTGCCAGCAGGCCGTGGTGTTCAGCTGAAAGGCTCACTCAGCTGTGAAGGGCCAGTCAGCAAATCCTCCTGGCCTGCTCAGCCCAACACCGCCTGCCTCCTGATCTCAGTCTACTGTCTCTCACTCAGGGCCTCTGCACACAGGCCAATGCTCACAAAACCACACCTGACTCCCCTGCAGCCACAGCTCCGTTCTGTGGTCCTGCCTCTCATGGGGAGTCACGAGGCATTTATGACTCCGAACATCAAAAAAGATCAGGAGATCTCTGGCATGCGGCCCCATTCTGGGCATGTCACTCAGCACCTGCTGTAGAGGCCCCGATGCCTCGGAGCCAAGGGTGCACTGCCTTCTCTCACTCAGCTACAGCTGGTTGGGGGAAGAGAGGCCTCTCACTGGAAGCCAGCTGTGGACCTGTTTCCAGGCCCAGGAGCTGGAAGCAAGTTGTGGAGTACCCTCTTCCAACTCTATATCCTCCTCAAAGGGGGCTGCAGGGAGGAGGTGAGTGGGCACAGCTGTAACACTGACAAAGGTCAGGTAGACGCAGGCACTCCAGTGCATCCTCAGATAACACGCCACCTTCTTCGGAGAGCGAGGCCTTCAGACAGGTGCAACAAGGCCTGTAAGTGACACCTACATTAAGTGAACAGAAGCGAGCAGCAGCTGAGTCCCAGTGCCAGGAAACAGCAGTCACTTTGGAGGCTGAGCCACAAAGTCCTCTTCCCCTGTGAAGCCACACCCAGAGGGTAAACCCAACGTTGAGTGGCAGGTGCTTGGGTAAACCCTCCCCGGTGGCTAAGGTGAACCTGGCTCAGAGAACAGTGCTAATGTCTCGTGTTGTATGTCTTTCGCGTCTTGACAGGGCAGTCTCTGTGTGTCCCCAGACAGCCCTATGGCTTAACAGCTTTGCTTCCTTCTTGTTTTGCTGGTTTTCCTGTTTTTCTACGCCTGGCAAAACATCCAGGCATAGCATAACATGTCAGCTATGTGTGTTTGCCCGCACAGGTGAAGAAAGGCACTGTTTTCCTCCTTCTGTGGCCTTGACCCAGATGAGAGCGAATGAGGTGTGGGTCCTATCCCCAGAGCCCCGCTGGGGTCACCTTCTTAAACCAGTGAGTCTCCACCTGAGGGACCTCACGACTCACAACACAGATAGCACGGGTGGCAGACTAGAAACTTCCCTGGCGTCTTCTTAATGTGGACTTATCAGGGCTCAGTGAGGCCCACAGTGACCTTACCCAAGTTCACTTTTCTTGACTATATTGCCCCTTTTCCCATCAGGACTCAACCTATCTACTGTCTCACACGCACCAAAATCCCAGCGGGAGCACCCGGGGTAGGAACACGGTCACCTCCGGCTGAACGCTGCCCGTGAGTCAGGTAAGCATGGTCACCCTCCGACCGAATGCTGCCCATGAGACAGGCGAGCACAGTCACCCTCCCAGCGTGCCTCCAGGAGGCCTTTCTTAGGATACCTTCCAAGTGACATGTCAGCTGTGCTCAAAGAGGAGACTGGGCCCTGGGCCAGGAGGGCAAGCAGCGTCATGAACCCTAAGCACAGAAGACCGGATGCTATCTCAGCCCAGGACCCCAAGGTCCACAGTGTCCTTTCCGGAAAGTGCTAAGCCTGTTGTCCACTGGCAATCCTCAAGCTTCGGCTGGTGATGGAGAATAATCCAGGTATTGTTGCAATGTGCGGAGTCCAAGGTGGTCCCGCAGGGAGCACACTAAGAACCAGGCCACAGATGTGACCTTGTGTTTAGCAGTAACCACCTGGGGGGCCTCCCAGGGCGAGATGCACACCAGACCCCACACAGGCGGCCCTATGCCATGGGAATGATGGGCAGCTCTGGCAGAGGACGGTCCTTGCTCCGCTCTGGGAAGCTGGGAACAGCTGTCCCCATGGCTGCCAAGGAGTGCAGTAATTACAGTTTTCAGGGAAATTCCTTCTATGCAACTGAACTCCTGGGACCCACAAAACAGAAATTTAAATGTCAACATTCCAGAATTATCTGGCTGCTGTTTTGCTGAGGCCTTCAGCGTGTAACTTGTACGGATCCTATGTGTGCCTGTGGAGACCACACGACCATGGCTTCAATCCAGGTACCCAGGCCAGAGCCTGGCATCCCATCAGTGCTCAGAAGTGCTGGTCTATGACTCCTAAGCACGATAATGATGATGAGCACAGACCCGAGGGAGGATGTATATGGATAATCCATTTGCGCACCAGCTTTGCCTGTGAGAACTCACTGAGAAAGAAGTACAGCCATTAGACTACAGAAGAAAACAGTTGGTGATCCTTGACACAGTGACATGCGCCCCTCATGCTCAGCTGTCTTCGTTACCAAGGCACACTAAGGTGTGATGAGGACCACCTTAAACTCCAGGTATTCTGGGCTCGAACGTGATGAAGGCATGTTCTTCAACTAATATCTCTTAGAATACATCATAATATAACCTAATAGCCCCGAGGAGCTTAAAAGTGATCAGTTCTGCTTCTGGCTAAGAAATAAAGCAGAAAGCCTCAAACATTCCTAATGGCACAGATTATTTAACGGATCTGTACCACTGAGCTTCAGTGAACAGCAACAGAATTCCTGGGAGCCTCTTCCCAGGAAGTGGACAGCAGGAGCCTGCTCAGTGCTAAGTGATGGAGGACAATGACAGACTGTATGTGGATGACAAGGCCGGGGAATCTGATCTTGGCCCCAGGCTTGCACTGCTGGCTCTTCCGGGACTAAGATATGTGTGGGGTAACTCCCTGAGCATGATGTAGCCACGCGAAATGCTGAGCTCCCTAGCTTGCAGATGGGCTCTGCTCCCAGGGACAGACACTGCCAGCTATCACCAGCCTGCCCTGGGACATTCTGAGGCCACATTTATTTGCCAAAGTGTACTGTGGTACTAAAGGTCATTTTCTTGAGGATCTCAGAGTGGGGACCCCAACACAAGGACACACTCCCTGAGAAACTAGGCAGAACAGCCCAGGCCCTGTCTGAGCCCCTGGGAGCCCGTCTCCTGAACTCATAGATCCTGCACAGCCCTCAGGTAGGCACAGGAGGTACAATGAACTCCAGCATGTCAGGGGAACGACCTGAGTGGCCAGCGGGCTCCACCACATGGTGGCAGAGCCGGCATGGAAATTTTAATTTCTGAAGTATCAGGGTGAGCAAATCTTTACTGTGAAATAGCCATGTCCAAAACAGCCTGTGCAGAAGGGACGGGTGAGAAAGCAGGAAATAACAGTGAGCCGAGCAACAGGGAATTCATTTTATGCTTAAACAGGCGACTGATCTGCCAACTTGGGGACTTCACGTATGCAGAAAAAGCTGGAGGTGGCTGTGGACAAGCTGGCAGCCTATTTACACCCATCAGTCACGTAACAGCATTCTGCTCTATTGGCTCATCTCCAGCAAAGCTTTTGGAGAGAGAAACAGAGAGAGAGAGAGAGGGGAGAGTGAGAGAGAGAGAGAGAAAGCTGTTGATAATACTGCTACAGCATGCTTTGGGGCAATTGGGCCTCCCCAGGATCCAACCCGGGCACAAGGAATCCTGCCTACTCCGTGAGCAACGGGATGTGTTTCTGTACCTGCTTCATGTAGGCGTAGCACATGGTCTCTGCCACCCGCTTGCCTTCGTCATAACAGGCCCGGGGTCCAATGGGATTCACGTGGCCCCAGTAATCCTCACTCTGAGGGTGCACTTCAGGGTCTAAAAGAGAGAGAAAAAGAAACTGCTTTTATCCATCTTTCCTGGCAGTTCATATACAGTGGAAACGATGTGGGATTCTGATTCAACAGATCCCTTGCAGGAAAGCACAGAGCAAAGCTCAGGAATCTATGTGCACTCTATACCACGTTCCAGTAACTCGGTGGCTTGGCTTCTGATACTGAGTGAGCACAGCATTTTACACAGGGAATAAGCATAAGAGATTAAGTCTTTCAACCTGAACTCTTGCCTATCTTTTATAATTTGCCAACGTTTTTTGTATTAGGCAAGCTATAATTGAATACAATTTATATGAAGAGACAGATGGCTGAATTTTATGTTGATCAGGTCTACAATTACAACAAAACATGTGTCTTGTAAGCAGTGCACTGACTTTCACAGGTGCCCTGACTGGAACCAATCTGAGACCCAGACAAGACGCAGCACCGAGCTGTGCAGGATGGGCAGGGGATGGGGTCTACCAACAGCTAGGCCTCCCTTGACCAGCGTATGCATCAATCACATTTTAAGATATGTGTTTGGGAACAGACTATTAAAGAAACCAAGTAACGTTCTTTTTTGACAAAGGTATATTTCTGGAATGTGAATTAAAATTTACTTTATCTAATAGCAAGAATTTGGACCAAGAAGCCTGGACGAGACCCAGCAGTCAGTATTAAAAATTCACATCTTGTGATTCCTGCCCCTGGCCTGCTTCGTGTCCACTGGGGCCTGAGCAGACACAGAGAGATGAATATGCACGGACCGCTGGGTCACGTGTCTAGGCTGACCAATGCCTGCGGCGCTAACACTGCATCCACAGCACTGCACAGGCACAGAGCAGAGGAAGGTTGCTTTCCTGGAGAGGAGGCTGAAAATTCCTTTAAGATGGGAGCACTTGGGATGAGTTTCCCACCAAGGGGTGTATGTACTGGAATGGGGGCTGCGTTCTATCTAAGAAACAGTTGTAGTCGCCCGAGGCACTAGTGTGGGCTGGGATTGGATGCACCAGGCCGGTTCAGATCCCAACACCATCTGGTGTTATGGAGAACCAGGGTAGGTGTGGGACTGACTAGGCTGGGTCTCAATCCCCTTCTGAGCCATGTGTGAGCTGTATGTGGGTATGGACGAGCCATGGCTGGGCTGAAACATCCAACAACAAGAACCAGAATGGGGTGAAAGCCAGCCAGGAAAAGCCACTGTTCTTGCTAGGACAGGAGGTGAACCGAGTACGGTTGGCTCAAGAACCCCCTGGCAAGCACAAAATCTGGCATTGGGAGGGGTTCTGATGGAGGAGCCTGGGCAACTCCTCTGGCAGAACACAGTCCCTGCAGGTAAGCGCAAGAAGCATGATAGGAAACAGCCCAGAATAGGCCATGGAAAGTTTCCCACTGGCACACATTCGGCATGGGTCAGGAACAGACCAGGATGAATCAGCTCATGTCATCCACTGGCAAATCCGATCACCAGAACAGAGTGTGGGATGGGCCGGGTTTGGTTGCGACAAAACCAGTACACATTATGGAATGCCAGGGCGTGGTTGCCTGTACTGGATATGAATGCAGCACCCAACCAGCACACGTGAGATCCAGGAAGAAAGGGGCAGAGCTGGTGGGGGGAGTAAGGGGCTGGTCCCCTTGCTGGACAGCTACTCCCACTGGAGAGCGTGGGCTGGGATAGAGACAGACCCGACTAAACAAGGCTACAACACCTGTGCACTGCATGTGGACTAGATCAGGGCCGCAGCATCAGCTGGCAGAAGCTGGCACTGGGGACTAATTCTGTCGAGTCAAATCACAGGACCACCTAAAGAATGCATAAACCGGGACAGAGAGACCTGGGAGGGAAAAGTGGGTTCCCCCTTCTTGGGTCACTATTCCCGTGGGAGGGCATGAAAACTAGGACGGGGGCTGGGGTGGCTAGACAGAGAGGCACTCACCAACATCCGTGAGGGCTGGATGGTTGAATTGGTTGGATGGTTGAATTGGTTAGATGGAACTAAGCTTTAATACCCATTGACAAGTACGAGAGCCAAATGGGATGGGGGACAGACTGGTCTACTGCTACACATACTGGCAAACCAGGGTAGGGGGTGGGCCTGGTGGGGGTTATTGTGGGTCGCCCCGACTAGGCTGCAGCTCCCACTGGTTGATGTAAGGGCCGAACCAGACTGGACTGCAACACCCATTGGTTCCAGTGCAACTCGGGACTGAAAACAGAACCAACACAGCAATTGCAACCACCAGCTGATCGGGGTGATGGACTGTGCCGGGCCCTGTGCTTGCTAGAACATACAAGAAACTAATCTGGGAATACCTCAAAGTATCTTGGGAGATCTCCCCAATCGAACTGCTGGACTCAGAACTCTAACCAAGAAAAGACAGAAGACAGAACAGGACAATCATTCATCTCAGCTATATGTTGGCAGTGAAATATGGGGCAAACGGAGACTTTATGATGGACCATATCAATCAGTGGACGACCTCATCGAGCGAAACTGGCAGTGATTCATAACTGGAGAACTATTAACACCACTTGAGCACATATCTCAGAGTATGCCCCACATCCGGGACTTGGGGTGGGCGGGAAACCAGGTGGGGCTTCTCCCTCAATATCCCCCTTTACCTCAGATACATGATGGAAACAATATTGACATAATAGCATTACCCAGTTCCCTACCCCCCTGAAGCTTTTTTCTTTTCTTTTTTTTTCTTTTTCCTTTAACTGTAATTAACTATGTAAAGATTGTCAACAACAATACAATAAAATAGATTAAAAAGAAAAAAAGATGGGAGCACTTCCCACTGCACGACAAGAGAAAAAGTCTAAGGCAAAGAGAAAACTTATTTACAGTGAGGCACCCAATGGCCAACCTGAGATTTCCTGGGGAGTCTCCACAGGGGCTGTGCGATCCTGGCCCCAAGAGAGATGGCCATGTGCTGGCAAAGAAGGAAACAGAAAGGGCTGGGCATCCATCTGCCCTCAACTGGCACCAGCCGGGCTGAAGGGTCAGGTTGCCTAGCCTTAAAAACTAGCCCCTTCCCCAATCATTTTGCCACTTACAAAAGTTAGGATCTAAATTAAAAATAATTAAATCAGTCTCCCTTTCAGCACTTGGCAAGACTAATAGACTTAAGCCGATGTGCCCAGGTTTACTCTCGTTATCAAACATTTAGGGATCAGCAATGGCTGAATTCCACCATCTGTGCCCGAAAATCATATCAAATACATAGACCATGAGTGTGGGGGGAGGAAGAAGCGTGGCCATGGCAAAGACATCACTGTGCCCTTCCGGAGGGAGACAGTTCTACCCTTTAACCATCTGACACACCACCCAAAGTGAGTGATGTGCCACTTTGCCACAAGGGTTACAGAGAATAAGAGGGGACTTCAATATGTTTATGGAGGAAAAGGCACCTGGCACAGGGGTTAGGATATGCGATACGTTAGAGTGCCTGGGTTCCAGTCCTTCCTCTGTTTCTGATTCTGCCTTCTTGCTCATGCAGACCCAAGGAGTCAGCAGGTGACAGTTCAAGTGAGCAGCTTCCTGCCATCCTCAGGACAGACCTGGATGGGCTTCCAGCCTCTTGGCTTCGGCTCAACCCTGTCGCTGCTGCTGTAGGCATTTGGGAAGTGAACTAGGGAACAGAATTTCTCTCGCTGTCTCTGCTTCCCTCTGCCTTTCAAATAAACAAAGCTTAAAAAAAAAAATCTTTAAGTTTCTGGAAAACAAAATTAAAAGCTGAATTAATTTTGGTGCCTGCCATTTTGAAACTCATGTTTAGTGTCTTTATAACACGTGTCTTCTTCGAACCTTGTGGAAGATCCCGGAAGTTCCCCCAAAATCTAGGAAAACGTCTCGGTTGCTTCATCATTTCTCTTTTCTACGACAATATGAAACAGAAAAACTATGCTGTCAGGCTCTGGATTCCACTGCATCACCAGCAGGTCTCCAAAACACTGCAGAACAGAACCTCAACTGCAGTGGGCAGACAGCTCTTAGGTTTGCCGCCGGAAACACCACCTGCAGTGCCGGCATCAGCTCCAAGTCCTGGCTGCGCCCCTTCCAGTCCTGCTGATACACCTGGAGAAGACAGCTCGAGTTCCTGCGCCTCTGCCACCCATATGGGAGACGCGGATGGAGCTCCAGCCTCCCAGCTTTGGCCTGGTTTAGCCCTGGCTGTGGCCATTTGAGCACTGAACTAGTGAGTGGAAGATCTTTCTTTCCCTCCTCTGTCATTTTGCTTTCAATTAAATAAATCCTAAAAATAAGAGGAGGAAGAAAAAGAGCAAGAGAGAGACAGCTCTCCTCCAGGCTCCTTGTGTGCTTTTGTAAATAGTGGGCAAGGAGGGATGACACAGCTTGCAAACACAGCCCCCTGGGTGCCTGGCACTACCTGTTCGAGGTTCTTCCAGAAACTGGCACACCACAGTCCAGCACATGCCATCATTACCCAGCAAGCTTTAAAGGTCAGCTTGCGAGGTACAGTAACTTTGTGTAATAGAGACTGCCATATCCAGATGTGAAGATACAATTCAATATGCATCCCTATTTCCAAAGCAAAGACGGATTCCCAGTGAAACTTACGGACTTATGACTGCTTATGAAGCAATGTGTTATTGTAATAATACGGGGAAAATCAGCAGGCAGGGTGGATAAAATCCCAGACCCTATGGAATTGTACCATAAAACTAAACAAACAAACAAACAACAAAACCAAAACACACACACACAAAAACCCCAGCAAAAACAAAAACAAAATTAAAACACACAGGCCAACTTGCAGGCCACAGCAGGCCTTGCACAGGATTCTTCCTGAAGAACACTGAACTCCATCTACGTAGGCTAAATGCTCCTGAATGGAAGTGACCTGGGGCACTTGTGGAACGCAGTGGCTCCTTTCCCAGTCAGGTGGAAAGCGGTCTTCCTAGGAGTATGGTAACATCCGTGCCTCTCAGAGGACCATGGCAACCACAAAGGTCAAGATGGGAAGTTTCTCAGTTGCTCTGTTGGGGAAGAGCACCTGCAGCCTGGGACTGCTTAGAGATACCATCCACATTCCATTTCTCCTGAGCCCAAGACAGAATGTAAACAGCCCTCCTGACCAAGGAGCAACCCCCACAGGGGCCCCACTCACCTCCATACACCTCGGACGTGGAGGCCAGGAGCAGACGGGCACCGACTCGCTTTGCCAGCCCTGAAAAGGCAAAGGCAGGATTAAAGTATTTCTCAAGTTATTTGACCAAGTACTTTTTTTTGTGCCCAGTTTAAACAGTACATTAAAGGTATCTGATGAGCTACCGAGTTACCCACTCTTAGCATAGCTGGTTTGCAACCAAAATCCAAGCAGAAGCAAGGGCAAGCATACAGTGCGGGGTTAAGATGCTTCTTGGGAGGCCAACATCTATTCCAGAGTGTCTGGGCTAGAGTCCTGGTTTGAGCCCTGAGTCTAGCTTCCTGTAAGGTATACCCTGAGAAGCAGCAGAGGTTGGCTGAAGCAGCTGAGTCCCTATACCCACACTGGAGATATGACTGAGTTTCAAACTCCTAACTTTTTTTGACAGACTCCTATGCCCTCTGTACTATGCCCACACTGGGCATATGTACTCCTATGCCCACACTGTACTTCATCCGGTAAAATCCCCCTGGTAGGCAGTGGGACCTTCGCACCTGGTCTTCAGGACAGGCCACCTGCCTCAACCTGCTCGGAACCTTCCAACTGTGCCCGTGCAGCTCTCAACTGGGCCATGCAGCAGCCCTCCTAAGGCTTCCAGGCCCAGCTCATCCACCCCTTCTCCAATGCTGCTTGCCCTGCTCCTCAATTTTCCTTTTTAATCTACTCTAGTACTTGACTGTACAATCACGCACAGAAGGAACTAAAACACAGCTATCTCCAGGTACCATGGAATTGAGAGCCCTTCAGGCTCTTCTCCAGAGTCCCTGTGGCCTCAGCAGTTTTGAGAAGGCCATGATCTTTATGAGGCCCTTTGCTTTCTAAATACACCCCATCACTGAGCAAAGATTGGAGGAGAGGCTGAGCTGGGCACTGCACCTGGCAGGGACTCCCTAGCAGATCATGTAGAGAAGGGAGATGAGACACGGATGTACACATGTATGGGCAATGCTGGGCTGGGCTGGGCACTGCACCTGGCTGGGACCCCCAACAGGCCAGGTAGAGAGAGAGATGAGGCATGGATGTTCACACGTATGGGCACTGCACCTGGCAGGGACCCCCAACAGGCCATGTAGAGAAGGGAGATGAGACACGGATGTACACACGTATGGGCACTGCACCTGGCAGGGACCCCCAACAGGCCATGTAGAGAGGGAGATGAGACACGGATGTACACATGTATGGGCAGTGCTGGGCGAGGGTGGGCACTGCACCTGGCAGGGACCCCCAACAGGCCAGGTAGAGAGGGAGATGAGGCATGGATGTTCACATGTATGGGCAGTGCTGCGGGGCTGAGGTGAAGGATCTTATCAGAAGAGAAAGCGTGTCTGAGCTTCTGTGGGAAAAGACAGCCATGAAGGTGCACCTTAAGCACAAGACAGCACGAGGATAATGTATGGTGTGGAGACAGAAAGAGACCTGAAAGAGAGGATCTGAATGTTCTCATATAAAAAAATGGTAAATGGTTTGAGGTCCACGATCCAAGTCATGTGTACTGAGATCTGAATGCTACATAATATGTACAAGCGCTGAAACATTACACATACAGTTGGTAGGCCACAGCTACGTTAGAAATTTTGAAAATTTTAAATAATAATTAGATATGGTACCACTAAGGGTGAGGACTTGGTGATCACTGGCACTGAGGCCACCCACCATGTGCTAGGGTGAAGGAACGTCTAGAGAGACGGAGTGTCGTCTGGGGACTTCACAGACCCACGCCCTGCACACCCTACACCAGTAATCAACAGCACCACAGCAGGGCATCAGAGACGGGGGTGTTTTCAACAAAGGGTCTCGTGGGCATTTCAACTTCACCTCATCGCAGCACAACGCACACAGTCAGCCCTCGGCAATCAGCCAGCTAGTTTCATACAGACAAAAAGGAGGAAAACGCAATGGTCAGCCCGGAGTGTCTGTGATCACTCAAGTGTGTTCACACTCATCAGTTACAAACTGTTAGTGCCACGCATAGAAGTACATAAAGGTTATTTAGACTTGCTCCCTCACGATCAGCTCTGAAGGAAGTATCAAATTCCGGGGGCTTGGCAATGAGGGGACCAATACAAAGATTAGACACCAATTTAGTTACAGCTGCTCCACTGCGCATGTGGTTCAGTTAGCTACAGTCAATTGCCATCCAAAAAAAAAAAAAATGAGGTAGAAGCTTTTCGGAAGCAAGCAGAAATTCCTAAGTTCAATTTTGTGCTGTTTTATGTGATAAAATCCTGTATCAAGCCACTCAGTAACTCAGGTGGTCAGATCGACGGCTGTAGTATTATAGTTCTTGTGTTCAAGTCACCCTTCTCTTACTTAAAAATTGCCTCTGAAAGCTAGAAGAGTGATGGTGCCCACTCAAATATGCCAACGAGAATTTATAAAATGCTTCTCTAAGTGAAAAGGTTTAAGTTCTCAATAATGAAAAAATTTCCAAGTATATGTGAGGTTGCTGAGAACTATGGTGAGAATTCATTTTGTACTCATGACATTGTGAAGGTAAACAAAACTCATGCCAGTTTTGTTGTTACACTTCAAACTACAGAAGCACACCGTGGTGTGCGATGAAAAAATCAGTTAAGATGGAGAAGGTGCAAAATCATTGGGCGTGGTATCACCCATGGTCTCATCTACTGCAGGTGGCCTCCCAGACAAGATGGGGCTATTCTACCTACGCCTGAAATCTCACAGGTCCCCAGCCAGGGCAGCAAACAGAAGACAACGACAACTCACCCAGCATGTTTAGCGTCCCAATTGTATTGGTCTTCAGCGTCTTGATAGGATTATACATATAGTTGGGAGGGGAGGCTGGAGAGGCCAGATGGTATATCTGATCCACTGCAGAAACAAAATAAAAGTCTGTTATTCCTACAAAAGGCAGGCATGTATGCATGCGCGCGCGCGCGCGCACGCGCGCGCGCACACAGGCCCTCCCAAGAATTCTACCATTTATTAATGGCAACAGTGTTTCTTTCACTGAAATTCTAGTTGTTACCATGTTACTATGTATAGACACTAATTCACATTTGGTAATTACAACAAAAATACAAAGTCCAGTCTTCTAGAGACAAAACACTCTGAGTCGGTGGAAATCTGATCACCGAGTTGATTGTTTTCTGAGGTACCTGTCCCAGATAAAACACTCAAATCACAGAATTCAGCCTGATTATCCAAAGTAAATGTTTCATTTTGTTGTGAAGCAACATACATAAAAGATCTGGGGCTGGGAGTGGGCGAAGTAGGGAAATTGTAGGGACTCGTGTAGTGGGCTGCAGCTCCCACTGGTGAGCGGGCCTGGCCTGATGGGCAGTGGCACTGCCAGCATAAGTGCCAGCTACTTAGGGGGATTTTGGACGAGACCTGAACGGGACGAGGGACGAACTGGGCCAGTCTGATGCACAAATCAGTATATGCAATAATGTGGCTGGGGTCGGGGCCTGACGGGAGATCCTGGGGGGCCACCCTGACTAGGCTGAAGTTCCTGCTGGTGTGCGTGAGGGCTGAGTGTGTGGTGGGCAGGGTTAGGCTAGGCTGCAGCATTCAGTTGCAACCCGTATATCAGATGGGGTTGGGGAACTAATCGGGCAACTGCAACCACCAGTGTGTGTGTAGGCTGAGGTGAGAGACGGAAAAAGCCAGGCCCTACACTGGCTGGCACACAAGGAGTCAGGTCTGGGGTCATCTCTGGTGAGCCTTCGTTGAGGATCCCCCACACCCCAACTGGACCACTGGACTCAGAACTGCAAGCACAGGGAAAACTACAGGCTGTGTGGTTTGACTGTGGAGTGCATGTGCCAGAACTGGGTCTCCTCAGTTGCTGAAGCCTGTGTAGTGGATAGCAAGCCCAGAAGCACACGGGGGACACGACGAGCAGTTCACCGAGTCCTGCAGAGGACGTCTAGTACCATGCATGCAGAACAAATTGGACAGTTCTGGTCAAGCTCTGACAGCAAATATCTGGGTGAGTGGAGAGATTAAGGTGGACCATGCCAGCCAAAGGACCTTAGCACAATTTCCTCATCCCTGCAGCAATGAAATCAACAGCATCTCAGAACCATCAAGACCACTTGGGCAGTACTCTCAGACATGCTCCACACTGGGGACCCTGGGATGACGTCGGGTGGCCATCCCCCATGTCCAGCTGCTGATGTGTTTGGGCTATTGGGAGTGGCTCAACCCCCTTCTCTCCCCACTTTTCCCAGATATAGGAAGAAAAAAGGCTGCAAACAGTAATCTCAGCCATCTTCCTCCATTTCTTGACCCTCCCTACCCTAGTTGGTGGTCCCCGTGGAGGTGCATTCTTAACAATGTAAACATCACCAAAAACAAAATAAATCTATTATTATTAAAAAAAAAAATCATCCACAGCTCCACCCAATACCACCTTGCTGAGGGCCAATCCTCCAGGAACAATGGGTTCCTAGGGGACACCCACACTACACCCCAACCCTGGTGTATCAGACAACCGCCTAAGTTGTCTTCACTAAAACTGCAGCCTAGTCCTCATGTGAACCCCAAATTACCGGCCAAGTGCTTCAAAAGGAAGCAGGAAGCCAATAAAAAACTGACTACTTCAGAAATGTTAACTATTTACGCAATCTTGGCATTGTGAGAATATACAAGGCACAGAAGAAACAGCAAAGGAATATAGGCAGATCAGATCATATTGAAATGATACCAGCTCAATGAAGTGGAAAGGCAACAGCTAGACTGGGGAAGCAATGCTGTAACTGTGTCCACCGGCTCACGTCCCTACTGCCTAAAACTCTGAAAGTGAGCGAAAACAATTTGGAATTCGTTTTATGAATTAACACTTTAGAAAGTCTAACCTTTTTTAGCAGCCAAAGAAATGCACACTGAAACACTGCTTTCTGTCATGTCAGTGAAATACTGCTAGTTGTTTAAGATAAGGCTCAATATGCTTAATAGAGAAGAGAAGACGATACCACTGAACGATGAAGGAAAGACAACAGCATGCCTGGGCGCAATTAGCAGATGGTTTCTACTGCAGATAGAAGATTCAGACAGGGGTATTTGTAATAACCCTCTCTGGAGGATACCGAGTAGCACTAAGTAGCTACGACATATTCAAGCAGTGAGAACTGCTCAGCAGTGACACTGATTCCTCAAGGTACTTTTTACTGGCACGCAGGAAATGGTTACGATCTGACCCGAAGCACGGAGGACGAGTGGAATGCTACACTCCTGCGGCAGCGGGCGTCGTGGGAGGGGCGGTTAGCTGCACACTTGGAGCTGGATCCAAGGCTGAGTTCTCGGCCGCTGTGCAGTCAAGTCTGACCTAAACTGACTCCAGTTCGCCCTTGAGGCAGGGGTTGTTGAGCCGTGGTCACATAAAGGCGACAATACAGTTAAGTCTGCGGGCTCCTCAGAGGCGTCTATGAGCAACACAGCTTACAGAGTCTTGGAGGAAGCGGACTGTAGTCTCTGGAAGCCTGCTCAATGAGCAGCCCGCGTGGCTGCTCTACTCAAGTACCGCAAACCAGGTGCCTGTACACAGCAGGCAAAGTCTGACAGCAAGGTGTCAGCAAAGCCACGCTTCCTCCAGCAGCTCTAAAGGAGAATCCTCCCCTCACCTCCTTCAGCGCTCCTTGCCATGGCCTCTGTGACCCCACTCCACCTTATCCTCTCTCATCTCCGCCTTCCTTACAAGGACATGGGATTTTAGTCCATCCACAGCACTCAGAAATCCCTGGGCACATTTGCTTGGGTTCATTTGCAAAGACTCTTTCGCCACCAGCACACTGAGACCCCACCCCTGGCACTAAGGTGCTGCCCTGCACACAGTCAGCTCATTTCAAAAGCAGAACACAACACTCGGCGCGGCCAGGCCACAAGGACGGCCCTGGGGGAATCCAGCTGCCCCAGGCGGGACCATCTACCAAACGGAAAACAATGACCACGTGCAGGTTCCTCTCACCTTCAATGTAGAGAGGCTCCACCACATCGTGGTTAATCAGCTCGAAGTTCTCGTGGCCAATCCAGTGCTCCACGTTTCTCTTGCGGCCTGTGAAGAAGTTGTCCACCACGGTGACCTCATGGCCGTCCATCATGAGTTTGTCGGTGAGATGGGAGCCCACGAACCCTGCGCCTCCGGTTATCTGCAGGAGGACATGCATGTAAGACATTCCTGGAAACAGCACTGGAGAGCGTGGTGATAACCATGCGTGGCGCAGCCAGTCGCAGGCCACTCCCACGGAGACCCTCCCTCAACCACCAACCAGGTATTCACACACGCTCTGGTGGACACACTAGCGCGACGCTCTAAGTCACAGCAGTCCTGATGCTTAACAGCCAGCACTACTTCCAAAATGTCCTTTTATCAGAGATAAGGAACTGACACCCAAGCTCAGTTTTTCACTGAGGTCTGCAGGACAGAATAAACCTACAGCCATCCGAAACACATGCTCTCTCCGCCATCAGTTTGTTTTACCTTTAGCCCTCCTACTGCTAAGATTCAGAAACAGCAACATTCTGCCCCCAAGTACTTAAGTGCATGAAATTTGGTCCTCAGTGCGCTGATACAGGGATGCTGCCTCTGGGAGGAATTAACCTCCCAACAGTCCACCCAAGAGGACTGTCTCAAAGAGCAAGCCCAGCTTTGCCCTACCCTTCTGGTCTTGACGCATGATGCCTCCTGCAAGCAATCTTGCCATAATGACACCTGCCATGCGGTCTCCGCCAGAAACCAAACGAAGGGGGTTATATGATAAATGAATTCTTGGACTCCAAAACCATGAGCTAAACACACTTCTCTATACAGAGCTCGGCTCCAGGCATTTTGTTGGGACAGCAGAAAATGGACTTACAAACCTCCATTCCACAAGTGCACCTCCACAACAACAAGAAGATTCTGAAGAAAAATGACTGAATTTCAAATTTGACTCACTACTAACATGCCTGATTCATAAAATTAAACTTCATTGCATTAATAAATCTTCAATTTATTGTATTTGGTCAAAGGTTCCACAGTATCTAAGTCAAAATTATCCTATTTTAAAGAACTTTAACCTCTTCTGATTAATAAACATATATGTAAATGTTTCAAAAAATATTCTGTGGCAATGTAACTACCAATTTACCTAAAATAGCTGGCTGACAGCAACGAGCTGAGTGTAATGCACTAAACTATACACCACCATCTCTAACAGGTCAATATTTTGGCAGTGATATACACTTCCTGGGAGGGGCATGCGTTTGGGGTGGTGGTCAAGATGCTGATTAAAATGCGTGCATCGCATATCAGAGTGTCCGAGGGCAAGTGCCAGCTCTGCTCCCAATTCCTGCTTCCTACTAATGCGAACACCACGAGGCAGTGGGGACGTCTCAAGTAGTGGGTTCATGGCATCCACACCACAGACTCTGCAAGAGTTCTCAGCCCACGGCTCTGGATGCACCCAGTGCCAGCTGCTGGGAACATCTGGGGAGTCGTCTAGCAGATGGAAAAACCTGTCTTTCTACATTTCAAAGAAATAAAATTTTAAATTAAAATAATTATAGAAATTCACCTGGATTACTATGCATTTCAATTATTTTCTTGAGCAACTCTCTTCTATTGAGAATACTAAAGGACTTGTGTGACATAAATGGGAAGTTATAACATTTTTTCCTCAGCACGTTCAGCCCACCAGGCGAGTATTTCAAACGGAAACCAAACCCAGAAGCACAGCCTTTGGAAAGCTTTCTCAGGAACATCACCAAGCTCGTTCCCAAGGGACACTACCGGAGGAGAATGAAGACTACTTTCCTGCAAATGCTTAGGACACGGAGAGCTTTGCAATGTAGGAGCTCAAGTCCACGTGCTTCCAGTGCTTTCTCTGGTGGGTCCTACAGGCAGCTCAAGGTCAGCAAGCACACCCACTTTCTTCTACACTTCCCAACAAAACTCTCCTTTGTCCTAAGGCTTCACCAATCACTGAAAAGCCTTTATGGTCTAGAAATAATGTGTGAGACACATGTGCCAAATGACTTTCCATATGCTTACCCTATGGGACAGCAGATGAGTGGGGAATGCTAGGTCCATTTGTAGTGATGCTGTGTAAAGTGAATTTTACTCTGGAACATTCGGGATCCATGGAAAGAACAGCCCACATGGAAACAGTAACCCTGGCACTACTGAGTAAGTTCCATCTACTAGTGCTGCTGGAGTTTGCGCATGGTCCCCCAAATGCATGTGCTAGAAACTTAACATCCAGGGCCACCACGTGGGAGTTGCAACTTAACGACAGGGGATTAGTCTAGAAAGGTGTTGTCCTCATAGATGGATGAGTGCTGCTACCTCAGAAGCAGATCCATGATTACACGGATGACTGTGGCCTCTTCTTCCTCTCTCCTGCCCTCTCTTTTCCTTTCTGCCATTGTATGATGGAGCACAGAGGGCTGGTAGCAGGCCTGGATCCTGGCGCTCCCAGCCACCAGAACCATGAGAGGCTAACTTCTAGCTCACAGTAAATCACCTAGTCTGGAGTTCCCTGTTACAACAACACAAAACACACTGACACAAGACCATCACATTTTGATTGGTCTGATAAGAAAAAATTAACCTTGAGACACCAATGATTTCAAATTCACACACATTTTGCGAGTGACAGAAAAAACCCTGAATGATGGGCACACAACTGTTGAGATTTTAGAGTCTGGGCCCAATTTATGTAAGCCTTCTTGGAACAGCAGGAGGAACAGAGTCTTTGGGATACACACTGCTACAACCCAAATGACAGGTGAAAGAAAAATAGTCATTTATTGTCACAGACAAAAAAAAAAAAAGAAAGAAATTCTGTGAACAGCTGTGTGAGGCATTCCACAGACCTATTCTCCAACAGTACCCAACTGATGCAAACTTCAATCAGCCAATCAATAACCAGAACTGTAGAAGTCGGAGACAGGCATTTGGCCTTGTGCTTTAGAAGCTGGTTAAGATGCTGATGTTTTTTTTTTTTTTTGCATATATCTATTGCCCATTTGGATTGATTCCTTGGAAAAATATCTGCTCATTTCCTTCACCCATTTCTTCACTGGCTTGTTTCTTTTGTTGTTATGGCCATGCTGGAGATCTCTGTATACTGTGGATATTAGCCCCTTGTCTCCTGGGTAGTGTGCAAAGATTTTCTCCCACTCTGTTGGCTGCTTTTTTATTTTGTTGATTGTTTCCTTGCTATGCAGAAGCTTCTTAGTTTAATGTAGTCCCCAAACTCCCTAGCAATAAGGGAAATTGAAACAAAACAACATTGAGGTTCCACTTAACTCCAGTAAGGATGGCGTTAACTACCAACAATACCTGCTGGTGAGGACGTGGGAGGGAAAAGGAACTCTACTCCACTGCTGGTGGGAATGCAGGCTGGTGCAGCCACTGTAGAAGTCAGTATGCAGATTACTCAAGCAACTGAAAATTCTATTCCTGGATCGTCAAAGAACCTGATACATGAGAAGGCAAACATGCACCCCTGCGTTCACTGCAGCACAATCACAAATTGCAAAAACTTGGAAACAACCTACGTGCCCATCAACAGAGGACTGGATAAAGAAACTGTGGCTCATCTATTCTATGGAGTACTACTCAACTATTAAAAAGAATGAAATACAATCGTTTGTAGCCAAGTAGGCTGAATTGGAGACTATTATGCTCGGGGAAATGAGCCAATCTCCAAAGGTCAGATACCACATGTTTGCTGTGATATAAGATAACTTCTATCAAAAATCTCAACGTTAATATCGCTAAGGATTGTTTTGCTCATCTTCTTATGGAATGGCTCTGTTGTTTCAATTTACACTTTTGTGGGGTCAAATCTAATTATTTTTATAGTGAATCTTGTCTTTTCACACTTACTATTTATTTGTATGTCTCCCATTAATTGATCATTCATAAGAGATGGATTGCTTGTAAACACTTGAGGTTGCAAATATCCATTTCAACACTGTTTTGCTACCTATGATGAGTAACGAAGGTCTAGTTTTTAACTGTAATTTCCTCAGTGCCACAAGGATGCTGCACTGGCGTCTATTCCTACAGGAAGGTTCTTGATTCCTGTTTTCACCACCCCTCTGATGTATTTTTATTTTAGCCGCATGCTTGTTAAATTCACATTGATGAAAACTTATTACTTTCACCCTTATGTGGACTGTGCTCAATGGTGCTGTAATTTAAGGGATATAAAATGGAAGTGTAGCAGGTTTGATATGTTCATATGTGGAAACAAAGTGCTGTATGTCTCTATACATAGAGACCAAAGATGGACTCCCAGTGAGAGAACTGAATATATCCCAACAGTAAGATGATGGGCACTGACAATGTCCACGCCTACCTTGTTGGGAAACATTTCAACATCATGATGGACTTGTGACTGTTCATGGAGGACATCCATTATAAAACTAGAGGGGAAACCAATGGGTGGCGGGTAACCTTGCGAAAGGGCCTGGGCAACCACCAAGTCTATGGAACTATATCATAAGACAACATAAAATATTTCTAAATGTAAAAAAAAATGCCAATGGTTAAGTACCACTGTTCAAAACCTGCCTCTAGCTCAATCCTGACTTATTTCCTGCCCACCCAGCCCCTTGCAGGCAGCAGCGATGGCACCAGCAGCTGGGCCCCTGCCACCCAACTGAGACACCTGATTGAGCTTCCAGCTCCTCGCTTCAGCCTGACCCATTCCTGACCAAGGTGGCCATTTGCAGAGGAAACCAGCTTCTCAAACTAATTTAAAAAAATCCAAACCACAAAATTCTCTCAAACTTGTGTTAGGCATCTATACCAAATGGAGTAACAATTTCAACAAAATCTACACGAGAAGAGCCAAGAGAATATGACACTTGGTTCATGACCTCCTCCCTGTACCTTCCTCTTCCTCTCCTCCCCACCCAAGTTCAGAGCGTGCTGAGTGTGGCTGAATGCTCCTGGACAACACAGCGGAGAACCACAGGATTCGGGTTCCCCCGGCCTACTCCTAGGGCCTGGGCTCCACAGCCAGAGGAAAGGCAGACCCCTCTATCCTCAACTCCACAGCCCTGGCTCGCAGACATCCTCTGCAGACAGAGCTCATCCATGCAAGGGGCTCCACAGCTGTCCTCACAGGAACTGACTTCATTTCAAAGAAAACATAGGGAAGTTCAAGCACAAGCATGTTCTCAAAAGCAGTGGGAGCTTAATGAGCAAAGAGCAAGGGACAGTCGCTCAGAATAAACATGCCGGAATCGAGATCAGCTCGTCTGCCAGAGGAAACCCAGGAAAGGGGCAATGAGGAGCCTTCCCGGCATAGGAAGCAACCTCAAAATCCACCTCTGAAAAGGCCTGGAATTGAACTGCATCTGAGGGAGACTTTACTCACAAAGCACTGTTGGAAGCAAACATCAGCTGGCAATGATCAAAACTTAACAGTTGGGTGTGATGCCACAAGAGGCAGACAGCCGAGCCCAGGAGAGAAGGAGACAGTCCACGGAAATCTGTCAGAATCACTGCTACCAGGGGCTGAGGCCAAGGCTACAAGGCAGACTAACAGGCAGACGTTTCAGGATGTGGGGGAAACTGACCTCCATGAAAGAAAACAAAGATGTCACTTGAACATACAGGCTGCAGGTGCGGGCTGCAGGCAACATCAGAATTCCCACAAAATAGTCATCGCTCAACATCAATAGGGATCTGGCCCAGGACCCCACCGATGCTCAGCTTCTTCACGTGAGAAGTTTAATTTACACATCATCTAGGCAGATCTGTCTGTGTACTTTAAACTGTCTCTAGCTTACTTCTAGCACAAACGTCAGCGTACCACCGCTACATCGTGTTGTTCAGAAAAATACAGAGCCTCAGATGATTACAGGACATCAGTATGTGCACAAATATGAATTCAAAGAGACGACAGGAAGGAGGAGAAAGAAGGAAAAAATTTCAGAGAAATAATTGCTGGGGTCAACACTGTGGCACAGTGGCTAAAGTTGATGTCGACAACACTGTTATCTCACGGGCCCTGGTTCATGACCTGGCTGTTCCTCTTCTGCTCCATCTCCCTGCTGATGTGCCTGGGAAAGCTTGGCCTCTGTACCCATGTGGGAGACCCAAAGAAGCTTCTGGCTCCTGGTTTTAGCCTGGTCCAGCCTATCCATTGTGGCCATTTGAAAGTGAATCAGTACATGAAAAGAAATACATCAATGGTCCTGAGACCCTCAGGATGAGCGTCACAGGACAACTCAACAGGCAATCAGCAGTCATTTCACTAAGCTATGCTGGACAGCTCGGCAGCCACAGACAACAGAAGGATGGACGATGCACCCTTACATAATACTATATTAAAAAGCTTCTCAAAATGGATCACAGACCTAAATTAAAACAGTAAGCTCTAGTCAACTTAAATCAGGAAACTGTTTCTTTTCTTCTTCTTTTTTTGGTAAAGACTTATATAATTTTTATTGCAAAATCAGATACTCAGAGAGGAGGAGAGACAGAGAGGAAGATCTTCCGTCCGATGTTTCACTCCCCAAGTGACCACAATGGGTGGTGCTGCGCCGCTCCAAAGCCAGGAGCCAGGAACCTCCTCAAGGTCTCCCACGCGGGTGCAGGGTCCCAAGGCTTTGGGCCATCCTCAACTGCTTTCCCCGGCCACAAGCAGGGAGCTGGATGGGAAGTGGAGCTGCCGGGTGATGGAGGCCATGCAGTAGGTGTGTATAACACGAAGGTGTGAAGAGAACAGCTCCCTGACTGGCAGGGCCCGGGGAGCTACCAGCTGCTTAGCAGGGCTAAGTGGATTCATCTCTGACCACCTTGACGCAGTTTTCACTCCCCCTCGCATGGACTCTCAACCACCCCACTATGTAATCTATTGAGGCATTGTCTGCCCCTGTGAGATGGCTTTTACAACCAATGTGAGCTTAAGAGTTAATGTTACTGAGGATGTCCTGGTGAGTGGGCCTTTAACTACACACAGGAGTATAATTAAGTCTGTGCTGTTTACCCATTGCCATAAAATCTGGCCCAGATATTTATCATGCTTTCCGGGGAATGGCTTGATAAGAGGAACTCTAAAAGTTATCCTGTTACTGTGACCCTAAAGGTCATTCTGCTATGACAAAGAATATAGTTACTGTGACCCTAAAGGCCATACTGCTATGACGAAGAATATAGCTACTGTAACCCTGAAGCCTATCCTGCTAAGGCAAAAAATATAGTTACTGTGGTCTTAAAGGTTAGCCTGTCCTTGCAATTCTTTAGAATATAGAAAATGTAGCTGTTTTAGTTGTTTTCATAAATTTTTAGCTAGAGGAAATATAGGGTGATTTCACTAACATCATAAAGAGATATTTTTGATTATTGTTTGATCACTTATGAAGTTGTAGAGCCTGCAGTTGTGGAGGAATGTAATGTTTATAACTTTTTGTTTTAGATCTTCATGGTTTTTCTCTCTTGATGTATTTCTCCCATTTAGTGATAGATAAGTTGAATAAGAATTGTATTAGGAGTGTATTACTGCATAAGATGTGTTGTCTACTGAGAAACTCTTGGTTGCAACGTTGGAATGGATAATGCCTTGTCTAATACTGAAACAATTTGTGGAATTGTCTTTGGAAACACTCACTCATCCATTGTAGAGTTGAAACTTAAATAGAGTAACTTAGTTCATTGCTAACTGCAATTCTTTCCGCCGTTTTTACCCTTGCTTTACTTGTTTGGTTAACAAACTGTGAGCTTACAGACCTATGGCCAACTAATGTCAATAATCCTGATCCCCATAGAACAAGGCCCCAGTCCTTTTAACTCATACAAGATAGGGGTCTGGTTGATGCAGATGGCGCCTAGGTTATAGCCCAGACCTGAGGAGAGCAGATGAAGACTGGCAAGCCAAGATAAGCAAGGAATGTGGAATCCTTCCTCAATCATTTCTCAGGAAGTTGTAAATTGTGCCCCCCTGAAGCTGTGTTAATATGCTCCTAAGAAAAAACTTTGTACTGCTTCTGTATAAATAAAGCGGACAGCTTTCTCGTTTTGTCCACTACGATCAAGGAATCTGGTGGTCCGTCTCCTTCTTTCTCTCTTCACGCCTCATCCACGCACCCTTCCTGAGTTCCGAACCTCGGCTGGAGCTGGACTCCGGCAGCCGGGATTAGAACTGGCGCCCATATGGGATCCTGATGCTTTCAAGCTGAGGACTTCAGCCGCTATGCCACTGTGCTGGGCCCGGGAAACTGTTTCTTAAACACGGCAACAAAAATTTTTTTAAAAAGTCAAGGGGAAAAAAAACAGACTTCAGCAATGTGCTTCAAAGAATACCATGGAGAAAGGGAAAAGCAATGGGGTCACAGGAATCTGGCCTAGCAGCTAAGACACTCCCAGCCGACTCGCAATGCCAGATCGCACTTTCCTGCTCATGCCTACCACAGGAAAAAGATCTGATGGCGCAGGTGACTGGGCAGCACGTGGAACCTGCACTGAGCCCCCAGCTCCCAGTGGCGGCCTTAGCCAGTCTACCAACGCAGGCGTTTGAGGAGAGAACAAGCTGCTTTTATCTAACTCTCAGTTTCAGAAAGAACATATTGCAAATCATGTATTTCATAAGAACCTCCTATCTATGCCATATAAAGGATTTTTATAACTGTATAATATAAAGGGAAAATAATCCAATTACCAAATAGTCTGCGTTATCTAAACAGAACATTTCTCCACAGATATGGAAATGACCGGGAAGCTCTTGAAAAGATGCTCAATGTCATTAGCCATCAAGGACTTGTAAATCAAAACCTCAGAAAGGTCTCACGCCACACCTAAGGGGCTAGGACCGGAAAGGCATAGTAACAAATGGTGTTTGGTGTGCACAGGAGCTGGAAGCTGATGGCTACCACGGGGGCGGGGGGGGGGGCGGGCGCAGAAGGGCGGAGTTTGCCTCCGACCAAACCAGGAACTGATGGCAGAATTCTGACGGGCCCCTCAGGTGGTGAGACCACTGTTGCACCAATGAGGGGCACAGACCCATATCTGGGGGGATATAAGGACCGAGGCGACCCCCACCCCATCTCGGCTTCCATGTCAAGGAGAGTTTACAAAGCCCCTTCCCCGTCTCTTCCATGCTCTGTTTCCTCTGCAGCCCACTCCTTCACATCTGCTTTTCTGCTGCCTGGGGAAAGGAAGCCCGTGACCGTGGGTCCCTGAAATAAAGGCCATCTCAATTCTTTTCATATATGTGGCTGAGTTATTTTTTCCCTGGTGGTCGGTGAATCTGTCATTTTGGCGAGTGGCGAATCTAACAGAAGCCCCAAGCACGGCTGCTGGAAATGTATGATGCTCCTACCCTGGCAAACTTCTGTTGGTTACTCAAAAGGCTAAACAGCTTTCATACGATATAATAAATGTACTAATCAAATGTGGTAGCCATACAATGTATTATCTGACAATGAAATACATAAAGGCTGATACGAAGTGTAACGTGAATGATCTTGAAAACATTCTACTAAGAGAAGGAGCCTGTCACAAACGGAGGACTACCACACGAGTCCAGCTTTATGAAACAAACGGCAAAGCTTTGTGAACAGAGAGTAGATGTGGGCCATCTCCGGCTTGCAGTGTGGAGGATGCTGGAAAACAGGTAATAATGGTCACAGGGATTTTGAGGCTTTGGGATTGGATGTGGTGATTACTGCACAACTCCATAAACAGACAAAGTACCACTGGCTTCTAGACTTTCAAGGGTGAGCCACACAGTGTTCGGCTGTTATCTCCAAAAGGCTGTTACTTAAAAAAAAAAAAAGTTCAGTCTCTTTGCTCACATTGTGCTGCACGACAGGCAAAGAAAACTCTTTCACTGATAAATTTGCACTGACCTTCAACAGGGGCATGATTAGTCAAGAAAGCGTCGTAGTCACTGAAGTGATACAGGAACCAGGAAGGTTAAAAACCGGCATAATGGAAAAAGAAGGCATCATACTTTTCCCAAAGTTTCCATCCTATCTAACAGTTCACTCCTTTCCAAAAGCCAGAAGGACTGGAAGACTGTCCACAGAGAAGCTTACACCTGCTAGCTCCACAGCAGTATTACTCAAAATGCTGTCAGAGGATTAAGGGCCACAAATGTCCATCAACGGACAGGCAGAAGAATAAAATGCTGTGTCTGTCCACACAATGAACTACTGTCCAGCTACAAAAAGGAATGGAGTACTGATTCATGCTATGGTGTGGCACACCTCACTCAGATGAAATGACCACAAAAGGTAAATGAATGTCGGCAGCAGATCGTTTCAGAGGCTGTCCAGTGACTCAGCTAGGAAGGGAGAGTGACCACTAGAGGGTGCAGGTCTCTTTTCAGGATTATAACAAGCAGAAGCACTGAGAAGGGCCCAGTACAGTAGCCTAGTGGCTAAAGTCATTGCCTTATATGCACCAGGATCCCATATGGGCACTGGTTCTAATCCTGGCAGCCCTGCTTCCCTTCCAGCTCCCTGCTTGTGACCTGAGAAAGCAGTCGAGGACGGCCCAAAGCCTTGAGCTATTGCACACATGTGGGAGACCCAGAAGAAGCTCCAGGCTCCTGGCTTTGGATCAGCTCAGTTCCGGCCATTGTGGCCACTTGAGAAGTGAATCATCGGACAGAAGATCTTCTTCTCTGTAAATCTGACTTTCTAATAAAAATAAGTAAATCTTTAAAAGAAAAAGGTCCTGAGAAATCAACACACCAAAAACTCAAAAAGTGGAGCTACTGCAAAAACTTATCCACAACATAATTAAAGCCATATATGAAAAACCCAACGCCAGCATCATACTGAATGGAGAAAAGCTGGAACCCTTCCCACTGAGATCTGGAACAAGACAGGGATGTCCACTTTCTCCACTACTATTCAACATAGTCCTAGAGGTACTCGCTGAGGCCATAAGACAAGAAAAAGAAATCAAAGGAATCCAAATGGGAAACGAAGAAGTCAAACTCTCACTATATGCAGATGATATGATTCTTTATGTAGAAGAGCCAAGAGACTCAATACAGAGACTGCTAGAACTTGTACGAGAGTTTGGTAGAGTGGCAGGGTACAAAATTAATGAACAAAAATCAACAGCCATAGTGTATGCGAACAGCCCCAAGAAGGAAAAAGACTTAACCAGCAAGATACCATTCAAAATAACAGAGAAAAGTATGAAATATCTGGGAATAAATCTAACCAAAAATGTAGGAGACTTATTCGAAGAAAACTACAATCTGCTTAAAAAAGAAATTGAACAAGACCTCAAAAGATGGAGTAACATCCCATGCTCCTGGATAGGTAAAATCAATATCATTAAAATGTCTATACTGCCAAAAGCAATATATACATTCAACGCAATCCCAATCAAATTGCCCAAAACATTCTTCATGGAACTGGAAACAATGATCCAAAAGTTCATCTGGAAGCACAAAAAACCACGGATAGCTAGAACCATCCTGAAGAACAGGAAGTTAGCAGGGGGAATCACAGTTCCGGACCTCTGGACATACTATAGGGCAGTGGTTATCAAAACAGCGTGGTACTGGCACAAAGATAGAGAGGAAGATCAATGGAGCAGAATAGAAACACCAGAAGGAAACCTACACAGATACAGCCAAATAATCTTTGACAAAAAGACAAACGACAATCCAGGCAAATGGGAAGGTCTGTTCAATAAATGCTGTTGGGACAACTGGTTAATAGCCTGCAGAAACAAAAAAATAGATCCACATCTCTCACCATACACTAAGATCAGATCTAAATGGATAACAGATCTAAACCCACATCCAGAAACCTTCAAACTTTTGGAAGAAAATGTTGGAAACACACTGGAACACTTAGGGGTAGGCCCTCACTTCCTAAAAAAGACTCCAAATGCAGTAGAAATCGAGACCAAAATAAACAATTGGGACCTCATCAAACTAAGAAGCTTCTGTACAGCTAGAGAAACAATCAACAAAGTAAAAAGGCAACCCACAGAATGGGAGAAGATCTTTGCGCACGACATAGGTGATAGAGGGCTAATCTCCAGAATATACAAAGAGCTACAAAACAACCAAAATGTCAAAACAAACAAGCCACTCAAGAAATGGGCACGGGAAATGGGCAAACACTTCACAAAGGAACAAACCCAAATGGCAAATAAACATATGAAAAAATGCTCAAGTTCCCTGGCAATAAGGGAAATCCAAATTAAAACATCAATGAGGTACCACCTAACGCCAGTAAGACTGGCCCACATGAATAAAAGCACCAACAACACTTGTTGGCGAGGTTGCGGGGAAAAGGGATCCCTACTCCACTGCTGGTGGGGCTGCAGGCTGGTACAGCCTCTATGGAAATCAGTATGGAGAATATTCAAACAACTCAAATTCAACATACCGTATGATCCAGCAATAGCACTCCTAGGAATATATCCAGAACAATTGTTTTATGAGAAACCAACATGCACTCCTATGCTCATAGCAGCACAATCAGTAATTGCAAAAACATGGAAGCAACCAAAATGCCCATCAACAGAGGATTGGATAAGAAAGCTATGGTTCATCTACTCCATGGAATACTACTCAGCTATTAAAAAAAACAAAATGCAGTTCTTTGTGGCCAAATGGGCCAAACTGGAAACCATAATGCTAAGGGAAATGAGCCAATCACAAAAGGTTAAATACCACATGTTTGCCTTAATTTAAGATGATATGATGTTATGTATAACATGTTATGTTTTGAATGTTATATGTTGTGTATAAACTAAATTGAAGTATAGGTGAGGTGGTCACAGAAGGTGGCTGGGAACTCGCATTTACTTTTAACATGTTGGTTACTCATTACTATGTCAATTAATTCCATAATGATGTAAATTTTTGCTGATGGTATGATGGAGCTTTCAATTGACTGGGATAATACTCTGCTAGCTCTGTCTTCAGACCAGAGAGGGTATACCTAAGAAGACGTTGAACTTGACTGGACAATAAGATGCTGGACTCTATGTTTGGTGTATGCTTGCAATGGGGGAATCTCAACTGAACTTGAGCTGTGGTTATGCAACAAGGTGGAGGAATCCACCATGGTGGGAGGGTTTGGGGAGGGGTGGGAGAACCCAAGTATCTATGTAACTGTGTCACATAATACAATGTAATTAATGAAGTTAAATAATAAAAAAAATAAATAAATAAATAAAAGAAAAAAAAAAAAAAAAAAGAAAAAGCCTTGTGGGCAGGTGAGGACTTATGTGTTTGGCACTGTAGCACCTGGCTACAAATGTACTCCAAGACCATATAAATTCAAATAAACAATTTTAATGATAAAAAAAAAAAATAAAATAAAAAAAAAATAAAAAACAAATATCCTTAACTCCGTAACTGGATGCTCAAGCGGTGTATAAACTCAGAAGCTTACACGTGAATTCTGTGCAATGTCAGTTGACTCTCAAGTCAAAAACAAACAAAAACTTTCTTTAGATTACTAATACCAACGATGTGCAAACTTACCAAAATTCTTTTGCGATCCTTTTCTGATAAAAACTTCACTGGTGGGTATTTCTGGGTGAAGCTGTGTAATGTGGAGAGATTGAAAGTGAGAGTCAATCATTTCACAGGACTGTTCTCCCCATCCACCCTCAAGGCCACGCTGGGCTGCAGGACCGCTACTGTTCGCCACTTCTCCTGACTGAAAATGAGAATGGAGGACCAGAAGACTGTCTAGCTGAAATTTAAGAAATATCTGAACCTGTTCCTTGCTCGGAATTAAACTGACAACATGTTTTGAGAGGTGAAAATTTAAGAAGCCTCTTGAAGCTTTTAGAGGGTCCCCTCTCTAAATCACGTTAGAAACAAAGAACAAGGGAGGCAGTGGCGTTTTGAAGACACCATGAGAAGCATGGCAGAAAGCAGCAGCATGAGGCTGTGGTCCAGTGCGGGAGACAGGGCCTCCCATGGTTCCGGAGACAGATAGGTGCCTCCTGTTCTGGGCAGTCACAAATCCAAGCTCCCCTTTCTGACCAGCGACCCTGGCAGCAACTGCTGTCTGTCCATGCAGGCTCTGATCCTTCCTCAGTATCACCTTATGTTTCGATGCCCTCTTGCTCCCCTAAAGGCACCATGGGGTCCTCGGCTTACACAGAGCCAATGAATCCAGACTGGAAACTGCGTTCTTGAAATGACTGTTAGTAACAGAGGCGCTTCAAGAAAAATCCAGATGACCAGCTTCATAGTTCCTGTTTGAATTTCAGAGGTGTTAGGCCAGGCGGCACAGGCTTTATCCAGAGTGCCTGTCCCCACCACAGGCCCATAGCTAGCACAAAGTACATTTTCTTTCATTTTTGCTTGATGAAACAGAGTGTAATGTGTCATGGGACAGAAGACCTTGACAAGTGTCCTTTGCATGTGACGCAGTGTGCAGGGGTATTTAAACCAGTACAAGAGGCCTTTCTATTATAATGTAGACACACAGTGCCATTAAGAGCTTACAGAGTCTCAAAAAAAATCAAGTTTCCCTTATAGACAAGGAAACCAGAGATAGGCAGATGGGAAGGTGTGCCTGGGTACCCAGGCCTTCCCCTTGTTAGCTCTGTGACCCCGTGAGCAGGGGTTAACTACAGCTTTCCTCCCACGGGGTGCCCTGGCCACAGCCTGTCTCCAATGCATACTGCCCACAGTGAGCCCCCGGGCTGCCCTGGATACAGTCTGTCTCCAGTGCGTGCTGCTCACAGTGAGTCCACGGGCTGTCCTGGATACAGCCTGTCTCCAATGCATACTGCCCACAATGAGTATTCTGTCACTGGGTGACAGAGGCAAGTGCTGCTTTCAATGGGAGGCAATTCCGTAGGACTTGGGGGAGAGAGAAGCCAAACTGTCAAATAACTTTTGAGTCATTCTATAAGCTCCCGCCAGCATCCAGCATTCAGCAAGGGGCTGGCAACACAAAACAGAACTGTCTGCAAGTTCCCCTCACCCTCTGAACTTGCAACATTCATGCCTTTAGCCTCAGTGCCATCCCACCCACACTTAGTCACACAGCACAACAGAAACTCGCCTAGCTCCCATCTGCCCTCAGAGCACCATGATGCCAGCCCAGGCTGAAGCCATCCCCTCACTCACTCACTGTGGAAGCCTATTCTCTGCCCCCTCTGGCGGGGAATGGCACTGCAGCTATGTGCAGGAACACAGAAGTGGACGGGGAGAACCGACCCTGTGAGGAGCGCTCCTGGAGCGAGCAGATCAGTTTAGTCAAGAAACCAAGTTGTATTCCAAGTTGCTAGCTTAGAATAAAAATTTCCCCCAGTATCTGCAGGTCACGGGTTCTAAAGTTCCCTGTAAACACCAAAATCCAGATTTCAAATCCCTTCTATACTGTATGCCTATGACCAACACATTCTCTTGCAGTCATCAGATTGGTCTTGGGTGACTCACACTACCTAATACAATCCAAATGCCAGGTAACTAGTTGCTGCATGGTGATGCTGAGGGAATGATGACAAGACAACAACAGGTCCCACCTTTCTAAAGGCATTTTTCCCCACCAAATCATTTTCTGAGGTTGTTGGAACCTGCAGACAGGGGAGTCACAGAGCCCGTCAGAAAGCTTCATGTGAAACTTAGTGTGCTATTTATTCCAGGAAAAAAACGATAGGTGGCTGTCTTGTACTCTCTGTGAACAAAGAGAATGCATGGGTGCTGACACACGCAGTGACTTGTGCAGGATGGACTAAATGGAGGGTATCTAGTGTGGCTAAAACCTTTCATCTAAAAAGCAAAACCTGTTGGCTTCCTGCTTTGTTTTCTTTTAACATGTGGCAACAACTTTTAGATTCATATGCATCATTAACTCATTATGGCATTTCCGCAGAGTGGGCAGCACCTGCAGGCGGCCACTCGGTGTCCCTCAGCACCTGTTCCATTTACCCAGTGTGGCAGGTGGGAAGCAGACTACAGAGAGGCACGGGGCTTCTAGAAGCCTGAAAACAGGACTCCGTATGGGGCCGATTCACTCAGGCACTTCCAGCTGAGCACCTGCTGTGCTAACCACCGGGAAGCCTGCATTCCTGAGCAGGAGACAGGCAAGCAGACAAGAACTGAGAAGAAAACGCCAAGTGGACCTTGGCCTATCTCCTCTCCAAAACAACCCTGCACTACTTACACATGTGATGCTAGAACTAACCTTGCTCTTTAGTAGAAACGTTAGTAAAAAGTAGGCTTATTTGGAATACACGTTATTATCATTATTCGCCATCCATTTGAAGAACAAAGCCACGGAGGTGAAATGAAAAGATATGCAATTGGTCCTCCACATCACAGGTTCTGCAACACGGATTCAAGCAATTGTGAACAGAAAATATCCAGGGAATACAAGTAGAAAGTTACATCTATATTGAACACATGTAATCTTTTCTGCTTGTCACTAGTACCTGCACAATAGAATATACAATCTACTTACACAGCACTTACATTGTATAAGTATCCTAGAAACGACCTTATCCCTGTGGGAGAGTGTGCTTGAGTCAGAGGCAAACACTGCACTTGGCACAAGGGAGCTGAGTGAGCATCCTCCAGGGCTGGGTCCTTTTCCCCAGAGCCACTGCTGACTGCAACAGTGCCACAGGCTCCTCCACCCGCTCCTCCACTCCACCAACCAGCAGACCCTAGGAAATTCTTAAGCCTAAATTCTTATTCTTGTTTTAACAGATCTTGTTTGTAAGCTCCAGGGAAGTCATGCAATTGACACATTTCTCATTTCAAAAGTTCAAATAGGGGTGGACTATAGAGCAGGAGTCAGCCTATCAGTAAAGATGCCCGTGTCCCACCTGCAGTGCCTGAGTTCAGTTTCCGGCTCCAGGGCCTGCCTCCTGCTGCTCCCAGCTGCACCCTGGACAGCACTGACAGCCACTCTGGCTAGAGACAGGGACTGAATCCCAGGGCCTGCCTCCTGCTGCTCCCAGCTGCACCCTGGGCAGCACTGACAGCCACTCTGGCTAGAGACCAGGACTGCGTCCCAGGGCCTGCCTCCTGCTGCTCCCAGCTGCACCCTGGGCAGCACTGACAGCCACTCTGGCTAGAGACCAGGACTGCGTCCCAGGGCCTGCCTCCAGCTTCTGGCCACCAGGTGCATGTGGGGAGTGAACCAGCAGATCATAACCTCCTCTTTATGGCATCTCACAGCCTCTCAAATAATCAAAATTAAAAACATGGATATTATTACCTAAAGAAAATGACTGTATATAGATTTTTTTTTTCTTTACTTCCAGTGGGTTTTCTTGACATACATAAAATATTTTTTAAGCTTCCTTTAAAATATCTCTATATAACTTTATCAAAGGCAGGATTTCTGGCACCTATTCAACACAATGCTATCAGGAATGGAATTTCTACAAAATCACGGCAAGAAAAATTTAAAGCAACTGCAGCCTCATGTTACTAAGGCAATCTACTAAAAATAACCACCAGCTTGCACTCCAGTATGAGTGGAAATTAAGGCTGCCCTGATTGCTCCGCTGAAGATAAGAACGAAAAGAAGGAGCATTCCTCTCCACTCTCATCCCCTGCGATCCCTTAATGCAAAAAGTCAAAATGAATCTGCTCTTCATTTTTCCTTTTCCTTCTGGACTCCTATAAATACTGACTCCCACCGACCAAACTCATCGCAGGAAGAGAATTACATAAATTCTAAAAAACCATCTCCAGTTTTCTTTTTCAAATTTTTTTTTCTTTTTTTTTATTATATTTTTTGACAATCTTTACACAGTTAATCTTTTTCAAATTTTCTTACAATTTAGTTGTTACTTCAGACATACAAAGTTTTCTACATAGACACTCAAAGGAAAAGCTCTGGTGCCAGAAATGCAAACATATTAATTTTTTTAAGAGTCACAGAGAGGACCTGGCGCCATGGCCTAGTGGCTAAAGTCCTCGCCTTGAATGAGCTAGGATATCATATGGGCACCAGTTCTAACCTGGCGTCCCTGCTTCCCATCCAGCTCCCTGCT
Organism: Ochotona princeps; assembly: GCF_030435755.1. NCBI lineage: Eukaryota > Metazoa > Chordata > Mammalia > Lagomorpha > Ochotonidae > Ochotona > Ochotona princeps. The sequence goes on along the minus strand of NC_080839.1, from coordinate 4,261,446 downwards.
TGTGGCCTGAGAAAGCAGTAGAGGATGGCTCACAGCCTTGGGACCCTGCACCCGCGTGGGAGACCCAGAAGAGCTCCTGGCTCCTGGCTCCTGGCTCTGGATCGGCGCAGCTCCAGCCACTGCGGTCACATGGGGAGTGACTCATCAGACGGAAGGTCTTCCTCTCTGTATCTCCTTCTCTCCATATATCTGACTTTGCGATAAAAATGAATAAATCTTTAAAAAAGAGTCACAGAGAGGAGGAGAGACAAAGAAAGATCTTTCATCTGCTGGTTCACTTCCCAAGTAGCCACAAGGGCTGGAGCTAAGTCAATTCAAAGCCAGGAGTCAGGAACTTCTTCTGGGTCTCCCACACGGGTGCAGGGTCCCAAGGCTTTGGACCATCCTCCCAGGTTACAAGCAGGGAGTTGGATGGGAAGTGGAGCAGCTAGTACATGAACCAGCACCCATATGAATCCTGGCGTTGTGCAAGGTGAGGATTTAACCACTAGGTTATTGCACCAGAAGTGCAAACATTTTAGAAGTGTGAGTGACACAGAATGTGTGACCCACAAGTCACATGCTCTGCAATCTCTCCAAGTCAAAGAGGAGGAGGAATTTACTTTGGAATGGAATTCAAGTAAGCGTTTCTGTCATATTACACAATTCTGGCTTCTTAGCCACTGTACCTAGACTTGGCTTCCCAAATTCACGCAAGACATAAAGATCTCAGTTATACGGTACGTTAATGGATGGATGCTAATGGCTGATGGATTAGGATGGAGAACTGACTGTACCATGGTGGCTAGAAGGGAATTCTCACATGAGGCTCAGCTGAGTCCTGTTCAGTCTGGCTTCTCTGCTTCCGGGCTTGCCATACAGTCATTCCTTTGCACCTGCTCCACCAGATGACAGATGAGGGAGTGTCCTAAGCCTGAACTCTGACCTCCAAGCTGCAAGCCTAAACATTTTCCTATTCAAGAATGCCCTTTGCATTCCTGAAGGTATTTTAGTTAATGTAACACAAAGCTAATGGAACTCCTGATGTACATTGGGTACAAAAGCAAAAACCGACAGAGAAAGCACGATGTACTGGACCCCACATCTACAGCTCCGACAGTGTCTCCACCCTCCAGACGAGTCAGCTCTGAACTCTGCTGGACTTAGTACACGCACAAGCCAGCTGATGTCCTGCTCAAGTTATTCACAACAGTTTACACACGGGAAAGCCCTCACAGACCCAGATTCATTCTTCTTTCAGAGTTCCAGTGGGGCTTATACTCAAATGGGCCAAAAGATCAAAATGTTTAATGTGGACATCTGTTTAGACTGTCAATCCATAGAAAAACGAACATCACAAGAGAACTTTCGTAATCTGCGCGGTAGAGATAGATAGGCGGACGGAAAGAAAGCGTCTGTCCACTGCTTCATTCCCCGGATGACCAGCAGCCAGGAATGAAGAAGTCCATCCTGACCTTCCCTGTGGATGGTAAGGACCCAGGGTCTGCATTCCCAGGCAGCTGGAGTCAGGAACCAGAGCTGCATCCAACTTGGCTACTCTGGGTAGGTGCTGTGGCACAGGGGACAGGCTGCCTCAGGGAATGTCTGCCATTACATCCAGGAATGCCTGGCTACCTCCCAGCTACTCTGCTTCCAGCTGAGCTCCTTGGTAACGTGCCTGCGAGGAGTGCTGGAGTCCTTGCTGCCTACGTGTAAAACGAGGATGCAGTTCTGGGCTGATGAATTTGGGCTGCCCCACCCAGGAGGTTGTAAGCATCTGGAAAAGCTATCCTTGCAAGGAAGATCTCTCTGGCTTTGTGCCTGTGTGTGTGTCTCTCCCTTTCTCGCCATCACTCAGCCTAAAAAAAAACATTAAACAAACAGAAAAGCACAGAAACCCAGCTACCCAGACACAGCCAGTGTGCTCCTTACTTGAAGTCTTGTTGCTATGCTAAATGTTCACTCCAGAAGGGCTTTAAAGTTAGAATTTACAGTTAGGCTTTAGGAAGATTTTTCTGGAAATGTAAACTGAATAAGTAAATAAACATCCTCGATTCTGGAGAGAAGTCATGACTCATCAGAAAGAGTCTTTCAAAAGAGGAAAAAAAAAGATTTAAAAACTCTACCTTCAAAGTAAAAAGTCTATATTGACCTTTTCATGGAAGGGTTCTTTGAAGGATGCCTTCCATTTTTCATGATGGGGAATTAATTATTCAGCTGATATGAAATTAGATACTGACTTTCCCATATCACAAAGCCTAGTATCAGCATTTTTCTCTATTCAAGATGAAGGCAATACATACCTTTTCTCCAAATCTCTGATTTTCTCTCTTAGTGGTTCAACAATCTGGAATAATAATAATAATAATAATAATCAATTTTAAAACAAAAGCAATCTTTTACCACTTTTTTACCCCATTCTGACATTTCAGATACACATGATAAGATGCAAAATCGATTTTAATTTCTACCAATTGACTTCCAATCTGAAATTCAGGCAACTTATTTGAATCACCATGCTAGAATTAAACAGGTAAACTACATGCTAGATCTTATTCCAGTTACTGTTTACTCACCCACCTTACTAGGAAGAATAGAAAGGGATTCCAGGTTCTTTAAACCAGGCAGGTCAATACGGCCTCTCTCTTTTCAGGAAGAAAAGAATCCCCCAAGAGCAGCCTAGGAAACTTAACCTTCTGTTCCTGCACTGAGATCCAAGCGATCAGCATGGAAACCGCAGGGCACGGGTGAGTCAACCCACATTCACGTTTATAACATGCGCTTGGGCAGAAATAGAGTGACCCAAAGCTTCTCTATGACGCCGGAGCCAACATGAATGACTCCAGTCTCTTTCTACAGCCAAGCGTGGCTATTTATCCATGGCCTCACACTTGTTTTAGGGTCAGGACCTGAATAGGGGAATGCACACTGGTACTCCTCCATCTCTTCAAGGCAATCAGTTCAAGTGTGAGTCAATTCTTTCTGTCGCTAAGGTGAAATTTAACGCATCACACCCTTAAAAACAGGCAGTGGTCACCAAGAGACCGCTTCTACAGGAGAGTAAGCAGGAAGCCTCCTCTTGATTAACGGAGTAATCTTCTGAGCAATGGTTTTGAATCCCACAACAGCACTAAGTTATCCAAACAGACACCAGCACCAGCAGAGACAAGGGAATGGAGAAATGTAGCAATGCAACAGAAGACACCGTGGAAAGTGACTAACCTCTTCAATCTTGCTTTCAATTTTTAGTTCACCGGTTTCCTGGATAGACCTGTTGAGCAGAAAGCTACAAAACTGAGATCAATTGAAAGGCTCTGTGACTTCAAGATTTGCTTCCAACAAATCATGACACAAGCACCTCAGCCCATTTCCTTGTCCCGTTCAAGTGTCTGTCCTGGGTACTCACTGCCTCTAGAAGGGTGTGTCAGCGGGAGCAGAGCTTGTAAACCCATCCATGCACACACCCCTATCCAAAGGGACTGGATCTAGAACTCCTCTCCCACACTGAAATCTGATGATATTTGTCCCTTACATAAGAAGGGATGTTTCTGCACATAATCTAGGCACATCCTCGTCCCATTTGCTTTAAGTCATCTCTAAATGATCTCTGATGCCCGACACAATGTAATTGCTATGTAAATTGTTGGTACACCGTAAGATCGAAGAAAGAATGACCAGGACAACAAGTCTGTACATATTCTGCTCAGATGTAGCCACCAGAGAGAGGCTCAAATCCATTTTTAATCTGCAGCTGATTAAATCCAGGAATACGGAGTGCCCCGAGCATTACCTGACGGATTGTTGGTATGAAACGGAAACAATCTCCTTTCCGTCTTGCCTCCATGATGGGACTTTTAAGGAGAAGCAAGAAGTGTTTCTGTAAGAGCACGTGTTTGTCTGCTGAACCTTTTCCACAATTTAGTGCAAAATGGAGTATTTCCAAGTGAAAACACAGAGCTCCTTCAGATGGGATCTGGGCACCCCACCTAGCCACACACAGCCGGCCTTGTCAGGAGACACAGCAGCCCTGGTGGCGGGATGCAGACCAACACCACCCCACCCACCTTGCAGGGCCAACCTCACAGGACAAGCTACCTGGGGCACAGGCACCGTTCACACAGCATTTAAGGCTGATGCCAACTTCATCATCACAGCTCGGAGTGCTATTCTGACATTTCTCAATGTCATGAAACATAGCAGAGTGAATTTTTCTTTAAATGAAAAACTGTGCTAACAATGTCAAATGTTTTAAGATCAATGCTCATTACTTTTTGTAGATTAAAAAAAGTTAATTACTTATTTAATTTGACTAATTTTTAAATCCTTCTATGAAGACACAGCTTTTGCTTTTACAAGTGTCCCTCCTGACCAATTAGGAAGCACAAGTTACTCACACTTGGAGTACAAAGCTCCCTAAGGCTGCTTTGATATACACAGGTAGCCTCAGGCCCCACATTCCAAACAGGCTGAGCACCCCTCAGCTGAAAGCCCTAAAGCTAAAATGGTCCAAAATCCAAAACTTCCTGAGTATTGATGTGGTACTCCAACTGGAAAAGTCAACATTTTATCTTATGTCACCTGGCACAGTCAAAACATACATATAAATACTGCATAAAACCACCTTCCAGCTATGTGTCTAAGGTATGTGGGAAACATCAATGATGAATGTTCTGACTTGGGTCCCCACCCAAGATATAGCATGATGTACAAGCAAATATTAAAAAAAAAAAAAAAAAATCCCAAATTCAGATCACTTCTGGTCCCAAACTTGAGTTAGTTCCCTGGAGCCAGGTCAGCCGGGTTTTCCGAAGGCTGATCCCTCTGGCAAGGCTCTGCAGGAGCAACGGCTGTGCTGCTTGCCAAGCTACCCGCACGTGGACACTGACCTTCAGTGGTGTGAAAGCCAGGGTGTGCCCTCTGCAGGGGAGGGCAGGGATTGGGCAATCTGGAGGAAAAGCTGCTTGGGTAAGTTAATATCAGGTGACCCTGTGAATATTCATGTAAGAAAAGAAATGGCTTTACGTATGAAATACACAAAATTCAATTTCATTTCAAAAATATTCTCTGATTAACCCATGATATCTATGGCACATCAGTAGCAACTAAAATGTGTCTATAAAACCCAACCATAATACAATTAAAAACAATTACCTCATATTAACGAAGTTTCCCCAAACAGCTGTGAAAAAAGAAGACAAAGATGAGATTTAAAACCACAATACTCAGGGTTTTATTTTGATGTAAACATGATTTGTAATCAATATTTTAAAGCTGACTGAGAAAATGACATTCTAATCCATGAAGACTATAAAGTCGCCACTTGATTTTCCAAAATCCACCTAAAATGAAAACAGAACTCCTGCTTGGCCTTTGCAGTTGAAGGGTGATGAGCTTCTGATGAATAGAATGGCCCAACCTTTGCCTGGGAGAGGATTCTGCAAAAATGGAAAGTTTGCATTCCCGAAGGGAAGTGAAGGGTTCAAGTCAGCCCCTGGCCCTTTAAATGTTGATGAGGCTCTGAAGCTGAGTTTTAGCACCATCAGTTCTAGGCACTCACCAATTTCCCTTCTCCTACAGTCCGATCTGCCAGGCTCTCCCTGGTAGGCAGGCCAGTGCACACAGGCCAATGGACACAGTCCTCAACACAGGGTCTAACCCCAGGGTCTAATCCCTGGTCTAATGTTACTGCAGGTCACCGCTGCAGTTTGAATGTCTCCACCCAAGCGCCTGCTGAAGTGAGGTCTCCACATCAGTGAAGCATGATGAATTGGGACCAGGTGGGCAGACAGGACTGGGTCTAGTGGATTAATGGGTCACAAGAAGGGTATCTTTGTTGTGAAGATCGAGTTTCCTCTGGCAAGCTTGCTGTCCCACTCCATGGTGCATTCCCTTCTGCCCTGACCTAGCAGATGCCTCTGGCATGCACTTGAACTTCAAGAAGCAGGACTTTGATAAACCACTTTCCTTTGTAACTTGTTCACTCTCTGACATTGTATCACAACAACACAAACCAGACTAAGACAATGGTTTGAAAATGCAACTCTGGACCAGGAGCAATCATTGTACAGAAACCTTTAACATAAAGTGTGGAGACTGATATTTTATACACATTTCCAGGTGGCTTTCCTGCAGCCCCTTACCAGATCCTGAATGCCTCTGGGTGCTGGGGACCCTGGGGTGCTTCCAGGGCAGGAGACAGATGCCTGCCTAGGACCGGGGAAGGACGGGGGTGAGAGGCAAGTAACCCAAGCATCTCTGTGTTGATATCCTCTGGTCCATAGTGAGGCTTAATATTTGTAGTACGATTTAGTGACAAGAATCATAGTCTTACAGGAAATTCCCACTGTAAAAAGGGGAGGGGCCCAGGCCAGTAGACTAATGGCTAAAGTCCTCGCCTTATGCGCACCAGGATCCCATGTAGGTACTGGTTCATGTCCTGGCTGCTCCACTTCCCTTCCAGCTCCCTGCTTATGGCCTGGGGAAGCAGCAGAGGATGACAGAAAGCCTTGGGACCCTGCACCCATGTGGGAGACCCAGAAGAAGCTCCTGGCTCTTGGCTTCGGAAAAGTTCAGCTCCGACTGTTGTGGCCACTTGGGGAGTGAATCAGCAGAAGGAAGATCTTTGTCTCTCCTCTCTCTCTCTGCAAATCTGATTTTCCAACAAAAATTAATAAATCTTAAAAAAAAAAGGCAGTGGGGGGAGAATGTTGATGATTCCATAAAGGCACTTCTACCTTTAAACAGAAGAGCAAACTACTGACAGAGCAGGCAACCATAATAAACTCTAGTGGCAAGGAAGTGAGAAATGCGAGAAACTAACATACAGCCGTAGGAGGTTCATTTAAAAAAAAAAAGAATGTCTACATCTTTGGATGTAATTTTACTTTAGAGTATTACTCTCAGGAAATAATTACATATACTCATACAAGAAAGCGGTCTTCAGAAACATCATGACCTTATTTACGCTCACACCCACAAGTAAGAACAAACCTAAACACCCCCAAGCTAGATCAGTTATGCTACAACTGTTCAGGGTCATGGCTGACACTCCTGTAACCAAATACAGGTTAACAAGGGGAAGGCAGAATGACGTCAATGGATCACAGCTACATAGTAGCCTCCAGAATGAAGAGCCAAAGACACAGGGTAAAATCTCTGCTTTATGCTTATGTGTAATGGCCTGGCGACAACTGCAGAAATGTGACAGTGTGTGTGTGTGTCAGTAACGGCCAACAGAACCAGGAGCACTTCCAGCAGGGCCTGTGGGCTCACGTTCTTCCTGAACCCTCTGTGCAACATTCCTTCCTGCTGGCCGTGAGCCAGGGGCCTGTCTGCACTGAGGATCCTCACCTAAGTAAACAAGGGAGCCCAGACAAATTTCTTCGTGGTCAAGGGGAGGGTAGGAAGCCTGGACAAACAGTTTCAAGTTTTAAGGCTGACTATGAGGCAAGGGAAGCTACTTTCTAAGGTCTCCCTTAGGAAGAGCTTGGAATGGAAGGCGGCAGGAACCAGGACGACCTGGGACTTGGTGCTGCTCTGAGGCCTTCCAGCCTCCTCCAGTTCAAAGGACCTGGCAGGCTCAAGGGCCATTCTTTAGAGTTTTCAGAGCCCCAAACACGAACCTGTTGCTATGACACAATCAACTGACACAATCAATACCTGGCATGACTTCCACGCTCCAAATTACATCACAAGAAAGAGACTGAAATTGCCCAAGTCCTGAGCTTATTGTTCCTGAGTGATTCTTCTCCCCTGTATTTATGTACCTATGTGCTTTTGCAAAAGGAGGGGAGAGACTGTGAGTGCCCTGCCGCACGCTGCATGCCTCCGGGGTTCCTCAGTTCTTGGTCTCCAGCCGACTCCAACACTGAGAAGCCCCCACTGGCTGACCAGAGCCATCCAAGGCCACGAGCACTTCACTGTGCCACCTCCAACAACAGGCAGCCTCTCACCTGCTCTGCTGAAGAATTATCTAGCCTATCAAGGAGGGGCCTTCTGTGCGGCGAGGCCCTCTACAAGGTCTTTTCCCATCTGTTCACTGTTCCAAGTTTACTCAGCTCTTTGCTTTCCAATCTCGAGTCGGTACAAAATGTCTTTTGCAGAGGCATCTTCGAATCCCTCTATCATGATCCGATCCATCTCAATGAGCACCAGAGGCTGCCTCCCCAGCATACAGCTTCTCTTCCTGAGCCTTTCTGTCGCTCCCCAGCCCCCAGCACTTTCTTCACAGCTCTCCTGGGGAAGCCGGTGAGGGCCAGTGTGAAGTGTCATCCAAGCCATGGCCTCAATCACCCTCTGTTGCTGCACAGTAACAGACAGAAACGATTCATGCCTAGCCTGCTTTCTGAGGCTCCCATCCTTCCTGGCTCTTGCAGATGTCTCGCCCCAGATGGCCTTTCCCTTGCCTCACCATTCCCTCCTCCCCAGAACTGCCCCCTGCAAACATCCCTGTCCACCTCAAGCCGTCAGCTCCTCTGCAGGGGCGCTCCTGGCCAGAACAGACTCCACATGCCAGTATTCCATGCCTAGGCCTCCACAACCACACCAGGGGACACTGGCGTTGCCCATGTGACCGTGGCATCCTCTCTCGCTGGATGCTTGTGGTGTGGGGTGGGGGGTGCAGAATGAGACGGTTTCTTACCCTGATCTTGGTGACAATGGGCACATGGGCTCCAAGCACTAACTTGGTTAAGTGGAAGCCAACTTTCTGCCTTTCCTTACAACACGTCTTATTTTTTAGTCTTGGGGAGTGGTATAGACAATAAATGTTAATCATTTTTGCCTCAAGTCTCTGAGGTCCCTTACACTAACTGAGAGCTGCACCTGCCTTGCTTGGTGAGGAAGAAGACGCAGCACTAAGGCCCAGAACAAAGACGGACACACACAGCACCCCTGTGGGCTGCAAGGGTAGACACAAGTACTCCCCAACGACTAGGAAGCCCCACTCCATGGTTTTGCATGGGGAAGCCTGGAAGGCTGCACACTGCTCAAAATTACTGCTGCTTCTAGAAACCTGCAGCCTGCTTGCGTTAGTCTGACCTAGCTTGCAGTACCTCAAAGGGACAGCCAGGCATTATTAATGGATGATCTCTACAAATATCTAAATTAAACTCTTATACCTAACACCTGGAGTCAGTATCAAACGAGTAAATACAAGAGACATAAATCCACTATTACTGACCAAAGGTTAAACTGAATTCCTCTGAGCACATTTCAAAACACGCTGATTTTAACAATACTGTTGCACACAAATTGAGGACCAATGGTTTCACAATTCTTGTTATGACTTTGTATATACTCTGTGGTATACCCAGTTCAAGAAAGTCTAAATATTCACACAGGGTCAAAAGTTGAGTTATTTTCAAGCATATGATTAAAAATGGCGGCTGGTTAAGTGGCGCAGTGAGTTAAGCCACTGTTTCTGACACCAGCGCACACATCGGAGTGCTCATCAGCCTTGGCTGCTCCGTTTCCAGTCCAGCATCCTGCTAATGCACCTGGAAAGGCAGTGTGGATGATGCCCAAGCCTCCCCACTCCACCTGCTGCACCTGCTACACCTGGGGCACCTCCAGCACATTCCAGCCTCAGCCCTGGCTACTGCAGTCAATCGGGGAGTGAACCAGTGGATGGAAGATCTCTTATCTCTTCATCCTTTCTTCAAAACAAATCGTCATAAATCTTCACAATAAAGAAAAAATGAGTGTCCTTTCTAATGAAGAAAAAAGAACACAGCAGCGCTTTTGCAGTCTGTGTTAGTCTAAGTAGGTTCTGCATGAGCTAGCACTTGACATAGATCCTTTCGGAGCACAATTTGAATCTGAAGTGGGGGGTCTGTACAGATTTGGTAAGAATTCCTAAAAGTCCAGGGCAGGGGTCCCCTGAAACACACAAAACCCCGTGCCCAGAGCTTTCCAAAGCCTCCAATGAACCAGAGATCACAAGCAGCTGAGAATTCGCGAGAGCTTGGAACTTTTGCGAGAACAGGACAGGCAGCACAGAGCCTGTCAACCCACCAGGGAAGGCAGGTCTGCAGGAGACATGTCCACAGCACTGCGACAATGCTGGATCTATTCCATTCGCTATTTCAAACTAGCAAGCCCAGGTATTTCACGCTGTATCCCATGAAGAGGTAGGACTTCAGGAAGCTGCTCCACCCCTGCTCCAGCACAAGCCCATGGAACACAGTCTGGGTCTCCGTAAGGCATGCCTGCAGACCTGGATGGGCAGCCACACCAGCTGTGCCTCTCAGACTCCTTCACTGCCCACCCACCAGACACCTGAAGAACCTGCGCTGCAGGGCAGGACGGGTGAGACCCAGCACACAACACCTGCACCTTCTACTTGGCAGTGTGTGTTGTGACCAAAATGCAGCAGGATGCTGGGGGAGGAGAGCCTGGGAAGCTGGTTGGAGAAGCTTCCCCTGAACTGAGCCGGTTACCAGAAAGCAGGGGAGGTCCACCCAAAACTGCAGGCAGCAGGAGCATGACACTCATTCTAGGAAAAGAAAACAAAACAAAACCCACAGTACAAGTCACCAGCTGGGCACCGGGCACCTAATCCACACTATGCACCTAGACAATCGAACTGAACCAGCATGGGGAGAAAAACAGCAGGAGCACTGGCAGTCAGCAGGCATAAATGCAGGTCTTTTTAAAATCAATTAGCAACATAATTTGCTGAGTTACTCCTATAGGCCAAGCAAGCCGCGAAGCTCCAGGAACAAGGCTCCTGCCCGTGCCAATCTTCAGCAGTGAAAAGCTCTCCAGGACCTAGCAACGAGTGAGGTCGGGGTCAGGGAGCTCATCCTCCACTTGCAGCCCACAACTTCCAAGCTTCCTTGGGCCTCCACGGCATGGACTCCAGCCTTGAGTCAGAATCTGCTAGATTCTCCAACCTGCCAGGTCGGCCCTCGCCTGAGTCTCCTTCCAACTCCTGCCCTCCCTCAGTCCATTGAGCTCTCGCCCCCAAAGTCACTTGTGGGTGCCTCAGCAATGGAACCCCCACCAGCTGCCCCCAGGCCCGTTCACCTAACAACAGGCTTTGGGACCAGATGCGCTCTCGATGTTCTCAGATATCCCGGGGATGGGACACAAGTCTGTACGTGGAACTGATCTGTTTCATATGTGCATTATCCACAGGGCCTGGAGGTCATTTTTTCCAGCCTTAAAAAAAAAAAAGTTTCATGGTGTGACATTTTCCATTTGTGGCACCACACTGGGGCTCAAAAAGTTCAGACTTCAGACATTTTTAGATTCGGATGCTGGGATTACAGATACTCCATGTTTATTGTCTGTCTCCAATAAAATATAAACACAGATTTTCTGTTTCCTTCATTAGTTCAATCTAAAGTATGCAGACAGAGGAACACCGTACGTGCTGAAAGGAGGAATTATGAAAGCCTCCCTAGGTCACTGGGATCACTGCCCCGGGCAGGAACTGGCAAACGTTTCCAGCAAAGAGTAAGAGTGAATACTTGAGCGTCGGCAGGCTCCTGCTCTCTGTCCTACTGCTCCACGCTGGCGACGCAGCAAGCACAGTGAGCACCCGGTGAGCGCACACCGTGTTCTTACGCCACTGCAATCGCATTTCACATGACTCTCGGGTGCTGTGACTAACGCTTCTGCCGTAACTTTTTCCTGATAGACTCAAAATTGTTAATTTTTTTTTTTTTAACTTTGGCTCTGACAGAGAGAAGGAGAAGCCGAGGCCTGGGCAGCCCAGAAGAGAAGCCACTGCATTGCAAAAACGCATGGAGGCTGTCAGCACAAGTGGGCCAAATGATGGGCACAGATGAGCCTGCAAGAAGAGCTGGGGAGGGGCCAGGCAGGCAGAGGCCCCTGGGGAGAGGAAGAGGAGCGAGATCACAAGATGAAGATGGGCCATGCCAGATGGATGTAGTCATAAAATACTCCCCAGCAAAGTCCTATTAATGAACCAAAGATGTGTGCCATCATGTTCCTCTGCTACTACAAAGACGGCAAGCCTGGGTCAGTTTGCACCAAAGCATGCGGGTGGAGTGTGCGGCCAGAGGCTCCTGCCTGCATTGCAGCAGACCAGCCGACAGAGAAGCTGGGGTAGGGCAGAGCTCCAGGGCCTGGGAGTGAGTGTGCTGCAGGATGGGGAGTGGTGGCGGTGCGGCAAATCGTGGTCTGGGATAAGCACATGTTCAGGCCGTGTCAAGGCATCTTAAAGCAATCCTGGCCAGGATGTCCACCTGGTGAGAATCTGAGACCTGGAGCTTGGAAGGCCAACACCAGCCAGGGGAGCCTCAAGGGTGACCGGGTGAAGGCTCCTTAGGATGCGGCACGGGTCACTGCATGGCTGCCAGGTGGTGGACACAGCCTTGCAGCCAAGCCACACTGCTGCCATCTCCTGAGCACCTACTCCAGGCAGACCTTTCAGGCTCACCAGTCTATCCACAAAGTCAGGCTATCGTTATCTCACACAGCCAGCGGCAGAAAGGAGCGAGGGAAGAGCGAGGGATGTGCTCCAGCCCACACAGTGGCTGCCTGCCCAAACTCTGCCATGCCTCGCCCTTCCATGGTCTGTGTGGAGTTGCCCCATCTGCATGCAAGGACTGTGTGCTCATTTTCAAGCTTGTTCTCAAAATGAGTCCCCATCCCCACCTTGCCCTGACTCTGCAGGTGTATCATGACACGTACGCCTACTGACAGAAACACCAATGAAATCCACAAGGGGCAGGAAAGCGGGCTCCCACATGGAACTCTCCCTGGCTAGGGTGAGGGCATTTTAATAGAGGTCTTGAGCAAACAAGGCACCCTGAGTACCTTTTAAGTATCATTGGCAGAGAAGGTTCCAGGACTAGGCTGCTGCTGGACTGTTTGTTGTTTGCACGCTTTTCTGAGAATGTTAACTGCACCAAGATGTCTGACCCATAACCATGTGGCCGGTGCTCACCGCACAGCTGGACAGCGTCACTGTGGTTTTTATATAGGGAGTCTACAAGGTGGTACTTTTCAACCCTACCCAAACATTGTCTGATGCGCTTCCTGTGGGGGAAGCCTCCATGTCTGCCTTTGAACCTGGGACTTGTGCTGCTTACATCACAGGAAAGGGTGGAGATGACTTCTGAAGATAGTCACCGATGGTCAGCGCTGCTACCTTACCAGCTGGGACATTCAGTTATAGAGCCTGGGCCGCCATGACAGACAGCGATCAGCCTGAACCTACTGAGACGCGGCAGAGTCTGTCCCTAGAGACCCGTGAAGCAGCCACCTGCAGGTGAGCTCTCAGCTCCTGGGTTGTCTCAAATGAACTCCCCACTTCATTCCACACTTCTGACCCAAAGAACCTAGGGGTGTGGTAAGATGATGGGGGCTTCCTCCAGAGGCAGTGAACTGGCTGCTTAAGCCAGCTCTGCCACTCTGTAACCTAAACTTCAATCAACCCACTGAGGCACTCAGATAGCTTTTCCCATTCAAGCACTCCCTGGCAGGTGTGGCTGCACCAAGAGGCACAGCTCTGCAGAGAACAGCCAATCAGGCCCAATCGTGAGGGGCAGAGGAGCAGGTACTGATCCTCCGAGTCCCCGCTCTGGCTCCTGACGCCAGCTCAGCATCAGGGCGGCCCCTGGGAGGCAGCAGTGATGGCTCAGGAAGCTGGGTCCCTGCCACCCACATAAGAGACCTGGAGTGACTCTGGGCCATAAAGCATATGGGAAGCTAGCTTACAGAGGGGAGCTCTCTGTGCCTCTCAAGTAAACTTTTTAAAGCTTCCTAGCTAAAAGAAAGTCAAGGGCCAGGTCCAAAGTCCTGGCAAAATCCTGAGTGCCTCCAGCCCAAGCTGCCTGCTTGTACTCCTCCTGTCCCCAGCTGAACCAAACATCGGATGTGTCCAGGAGAGAAGTGCCTTTACTCACCCCCAAAGCAGCTCAGTGATCCCAGCTCTCTGGAAAGAAGCCAGTACCTGACTCGCCTTAGGAAACTTGGAGGTGGCAGAGTTTAAATGTTTTCCCAAAGCAGATAAGAACTTAAGTCTTGCAATAATAAAAGCACTGAAAGTCTGGCTTAAATTGGCCTAGGTTCCAAAGAGAAGATATTGTTCTCTTTTCAAATTTCTCAAATAAGCAGCACGTGCTGAAGTGAGAGTGCAGTTTCTCTTTTCTACTGAGAGGCTGAGGCTGCTAAAGGGTGGGCAGCATAAGCCACCACAGAGCAGTCCCTCCCCGTGGAGCACACCCTGCCCACGAACCCTCCGCCTGTTTCCCAGCCTGCCAGGACAAAGGCCCCCGCCACATGTGGCCCCTCAATTATTGTGTGTCCTAGCCTCCAAAGTGGAATCTATGGTTCAGAATCTGCCCAATCACATTCTATTAGTAGGAGAAAACAGACTAAGCCATTCACCATCAATTTCAGGGGAAGTATTTTTGTCCAAAGCTGTCATGTTCATTAAATGGGTGGTTGAAAGTGAAGGAAACTGGGGCAGCACAGCACATTAGGCCATCACGTGCAATGCCAGCATCCTATACGCAAGTCCTGGTCCAGCTGCTCAGCTCCTGGGCCAGCTCCCTATTCCCATGCCTGGGAGGCAGTAGGATGTATCTACAGGAGACCACATGGAGTCCTGGTCCAGCTGCTCAGCTCCTGGGCCAGCTCCCTGCTCCCACGCCTGGGAGGCAGTAGGATGTACCTACAGGAGACCACATGGAGTCCTGGTCCAGCTGCTCAGCTCCTGGGCCAGCTCCCTGCTCCCACGCCTGGGAGGCAGTAGGATGTACCTACAGGAGACCACATGGAGTCCTGGGCCAGCTCCCTGCTCCTGGACCAGCTCCCTGCTCCCACGCCTGGGAGGCAGTAGGATGTACCTACAGGAGAGACCACAGAGAGGTCCTGCCTCCTGGCTTCAGCCTGGGCCAGCCCCAGCTGGTACGCGTGTTGGAGGAGTCAATCCGTGGATGGACTGCTTCTTCTTGTCTTTCCTTTCTGCCACCCTGCCTTTCAAAAAAAGCAGTATTTTTGAAAAGTGCAAGCTACTGTGGACTTTGTAGATGATGTCTGGTTCATTAAAAAGTCTATACAGGGCCCGGCAGCGTGGCCTAGCGGCTAAAGTCCTCGCCCTGAATGCCCCGGGATCCCATATGGGCGCCGGTTCTTATCCCGGCAGCTCCACTTCCCATCCAGCTCCCTGCTTGTGGCCTGGGAAAGCAGTCAAGGACGGCCCAAAGCCTTGGGTTCCTGCACCCGTGTGGGAGACCTGGAGGAAGCTCCAGGTTCCTGGCTTCGGATCAGCGCAGCACCGGCCCGTTGCGCTCACTTGGGCAGTGAATCATCGGATGGAAGATCTTCCTCTCTGTCTCTCCTCCTCTATGTATATCCACCTTTCCAATAAAAATAAATAAATCTTTAACAAAAAAAAGTCTATACAGATGATAAGTGAAAAAGGTAATCCGGACAGTATAAACATAGAGTTGATTTTTGCTTCTTAAAACTACACCATGTATATCTGAATATTCTAAAGGGAAGTCTGGGGGACAGAATGTAACGCATTTCTATATGTTGGTACTGAATTATTTTGACTTCTACAATCCACAGGAAGAAAGTTCAAGTGCATTTTTGAAGTCTGTAGAGGATGCTGATTTGGTTTAATGAAACCACAGGGTCCATATCAGGGCTTTCAAAGTACAATGTACAAATCCTGCAAAGCATAATTTTAATTATAAAATAAAACCCAGGTCCTGTGCTGCGGAGTAGTGGCTTAAACATCTACTGTCCCAGGGTAACATGTAGGCGCCAGTTCAAGTGTCTTGGCTGTTCCCCTTCCAATCCAACTCTCTGCTGGTGTGCCCAGGAAAGCAGCAGATAAAGGCCTGAATGCTCGGGTCCCAGCCCCCCATGTGGCAGAACCAGATGGAGCTCCTGGCTCCTGGCTTCAGCCTGGTCAGGCTCTGTTCATGGTGGCCACGTGGAGAGTGAAGACAGAAGATCTCTCTGTGTGTGTCTGTCTCTCCCTTTCTCTCTCTTCCAGACAAATAAATATAATTAAAAAAAAATTAAACCCGCACAATTTCTAAATTAGAACAGCGAGAAATTCAAAATTAATTACTTACTATCTCAAGGACAGCACAAAGGGTGGCCCCAGAGAAGGACAGGAACTTTCTGGAAATGCAGGCTCTTGGGCCCAAAGCAGGGCTTGTGTGACCATCTGACTGCTCACGTCCACCCAAGATTCACAAGCTGAAGTCCTAACTGCCACGGTGACGGTGCTGGGAGAAGGGGCAGAGCCCTCAAGGATGGAGCCAAGGACCCTCTGGAAGAACCCAGGGAGTGCCTTGCCTCTCTCCCACATGATGAGAAGGTACCACCTGTGGACCAGGAAGTGAGTCCCTGACCAACACTAAATCTGCCCACGCCTTACACTGGACATCGAGTGGACAATGGGAATCTCTACCACGGGAGAGCACTCCATATCGCTGTGGATGCTGGTCTACGATGACAGTGTAGAAAGTAGGCATCTGTGGAATTACAAGCTCTGGGATAGGCCCAGCCACAAGAGCTCCAACAAGTGCTCCAGGGAGCGCTGCTGCGACCCACAGCCCGCCTTTACTCTCCCCGCTTGTCTCTGCACACAGCCGGGGTTTGGGCAGCACAAAGAACAGAGTGAACACACACACCAGGAAGCATCGTGTCAGACGCCTTGCCCATGGAGACATGCCATGTCTCCCTGCCTTGCCCAGACAGCTGGCAGACCCTGTGCCCAACCCTTTATCATTAAAAATGTTTTATTATTGACGATAACTACATTTATGGGCACAGAGGGAAATTTGTGCTTTTGTGCTCCTAAAGCACCCAGGTTTATTGACAGTTGTTGTGAACTGGGCTGCAATAAACACGGGAGGGCAGCTAACTCTTTCATATACTGACTTAATTTCCTTTGGATAGAATTGCAGAAACAGGATAGCTGGATTACACTGTAGGCCCATTTTTAGTTTTCTTGAGGAATCTCTGTTATTTACATTCCCACCAACACAGTATTACAGCACCTTTTTCTCCCAAACCTCCCCAGCATTTGTGATTGTTTTGGTTTCTGGACGACATCCACTCCAACTGGAGTGAGGAGACTTCTCACTGTGGTTTTGACTCACATTTCCCTAACACTGAACTTTTCTTTAAGATGTATTTCCTTAAATGAGAGGCTGAGTGACAATCAGATAGGGAGAGATGGACTTTCATCTGCTGGTTCACTGCTCAAATGACTGCAACAGCCAGTGCTGAGCCAGGAGCCTGAACTCGTGAGTCTCCCACAGGTGCGATGGGTCCCAGGGCCATCTTCAGGTGCTATCCAAGGCACATTGGCAGGGATCTAGACACAGAGTGGAATAGCCAGATCTCAAATTAATGCTCATACGGGATGCCCACACCGCAGGGAGCACTTAACCTGGTGTACCACAATGCCAGCCCGAGCATTTTGTTGTATCTGTTGGTCACTGTATTTTCTCCTTTGAAAAATCTCTTTTCACATCCTTTGCCTACTTAGCTAGATTCTTAGCTTTGCCACCGTTACTGACTTTCTTGAACCGCTAATCTATTCTGAATATTCTGTAAAAGATTTGTTTTATTTTTTTACTGGAAAGGCAGATACACAGAGAGAAGGAGACAGAGAGAAAGATCTTCCATCTGCTGGTTCACTCCCTCAAGTGGCTGCAATGACCAGAGCTGACCTGATCCAAAGCCAGGAACCAGGAGCCAGGAGCTTCTTCCAGGTATCCCAATTGGGTGCAGGGCCATTTTTTTACTGCTTTCCCAGGCCACAAGCTGGGAGATGGATGGGAAGTGGAGCATCTGGCATATGAACCAGTGTCCATATGGGATCCCGGCAGATGCAAGGTGAGGACTTTAGCCTCTAGGCTATCACACCTCTGAGTATCTATATATATTGCTATATATAGATATATTTATTAAAGATTTTGTTGTTTTTATCAGGAAGATTTACAGAGAGAAGGAGAGACAAAGACCTTCCATTTGCTGGTTCATTCTCCAAGTGGCTGCAACAGCCCAAACTGAGCCAATGTGAAGCCATGATCCAGGAGCCTCTTCCGAGTCTCCCGCGCAGTGCAGGGTCCCAAGACTTTGGGCTATCCTCTACTGCTTTTCCAGGTCACAAGTAGGGAGCTGGATGGGAAGTGGAGCAGCCGGGAGATGAACCGGCACCCATATGGGATCCCAGCACATGCAAGGTGAGGACTTTAGGCAGTGAGTCACTGTGCCCGGCCCTATTCTGAATATTAACGCTTTATCAGAGGCAGAGGTTGCTAACACTTTCTCTCCTTCAGTTGGTTATATTTTCTTAACTAGATTTTAACAGATTCAGTATGGTTTGCAGACATGATTCTAAGAAAATAATAATATTCCTTTCCTCCTTCATTCTCCCCTTAGTTTTTAAGATAATATATTTTAGATTTACATTATGGTAAAGTAATACTTCTTCGACTAAGAAGCTTAACAAGTAAAAGGCGAAAAGACGCTAATAGGAAAATAGACAATGGCTAGAAACAGTGACCATTTACCCATACACTAAATTTTAAAGTAATCACAGATCATTCAAAGTATATTTGCATGACATTAACTACTGTTTTGGCAGAAGTATAATATTTCATTAAACTATATCAGCAGCAATATTGACAAACACAGGAATTTCTTTCTTTTTTAAATTTCAGCTCTCACATATAAGAGAGAACACACAGCATTTGCCCTTCTTTCTCCAGCTCATTTCACTCCACAGGACGTCCTCCAGTGGCAGTCATTTTGCTACAACTGGTAGAATTTAACTGTTTTAAGTAGTTAAATGGCATTCCATTGTAGACACAGATGACATTCTCCTTACCCATTCACTTGAACAGGGCACCTTGACTCCACACTTGGCTATTGATACAGTGTATTTCTGCCTTTTGGGGATATACCCAGTAGTGGGATTGCTGGATCATATGGTAAGTCAATTTTCAGTTTTTTTTTTTTTAAATCTCCACACTGTTTTCCATAGTGGCTGTATTAATTTAAATCCCCATGTCACTGTTCCTTCCTTTTGCTAATCACTTCCTTTGCTGAGCAGAAGCTTCTAGTCTGATGTAACTCCATACACTTTTTCTGCTTTTACTGCCACTGCTTTTGGGGGTCTCACCCTGAAAGCCTTCTAGAACAATGCCTTGCAATGTTTACCCCATAATCCTCTTTAGTTGACAACTCAAGTTTAGATTCTTGATCCCTTTTGGCTTGATGTTTTATATAGGGTATAAGTGGGGGGTATTATTTCAAACTTCTGCATGTGAAAATCTGATTTTCCCAACACCATTTATTGAAGAGACCGTCCTTTCTCCAGCGATTGTTCTTAGCACATTAGACAAGAATTAATTGGTTGAAGATGTGTGAATATATTTCTGGGGTTTCTATTCTGTTCCATTGGTCTACATGTCTATTTTTATGCCAGGACAATGCTGATTTGGTTACAACAGCTCCATAGGATGTCTTGGAAGCTGGTAGTGTGAGCCAGATGGTCTCCCAGCCTTCCAGCCGCTGCTCTACTTCACAGCTAGGAGAGCGGCACCAACGCTGGGTGGGGAAGGCAGGTCTCCCAGAAGCTGGCAGAGAGGGGCTCGATCTGTGAGCGTGACTTCAACCTCTAATACCAGGTGCTTCGGGTTTTCTCACTGGAGGAGGAGAGCGCTGCCCTTCTCTGAGTAGCTGTCTTGGATCCCCACCTCCGCCCCGCCCAGTCCACTTGAGTATCCACCTGGCAGCAGCCGACCAGCTTCACAGCCCTTCCGGTGCTGCCATCTCCACTTGGCACCACTCTCTCTCACAGCAAGATGGCTTGTCCTGAAAGCTGTTGTCCTTGCCATTTTCCTGTTCAAGATTTCCAAGTCACCACTGTGACTGCTCACCTCTGATTATGGAAAGAATCATGTAATAGGGCTGGCATTGTGCAGCCCAGAAGGCTCACACCTCAGAGCCTCCCATCCCTTTGGGTGCCAGTTCATGTCCACGCTGCTCCTCTTTCAACCAGGCTCCCTCATAACGGCCTGGAGTAAGCAGTGGAAGATGGTCCCAGTGCTTGGACCTGTTATCCCTGTGGGAGACTGAATGAAGCTTCTGATTGTTCTGCCTCTGCCATGGCTGCTGAGACCCCCTGGGGAGCAGATCGGAAGATGAAAGATCTCCATCTCTCCTCTCTCCGAAATACTTTCAAATGATTAAGTAAGTCTTTCAAAAAACAGATACGCACCATTGTATTATGCTCATTAGAAAAGAGAAAATTAAAAGCACGAAGAGGTCAAGACTGTCATGAACAGACCATGGTTTGCTTACAACCCATGAGAATGTAAAAATGATCTGCAATTCATGGAAATCATGCTTGGGATGGTGCAGTGATGTTCGGCAGCAGCAGCCAAGGCTACAGTCAACGCCAGGGTCACCAGGGAAACCACCACACTCCACAGAGCTGCACTTCCGGGTCAGGAGGGAAACCACCCCACTCCACAGTGCTGCACTTCCGGGTCACCAGGGAAACCACCCCACTCCACAGTGCTGCGCTTCCGGGTCACCAGGGAAACCACCCCACTCCACAGTGCTGCACTTCCGGGTCAGGAGGGAAACCACCCCACTCCACAGAGCTGCACTTCCGGGTCAGGAGGGAAACCACCCCACTCCACAGTGCTGCACTTCCGGGTCAGGAGGGAAACTACCACACTCCACAGAGCTGCACTTCCGGGTCAGGAGGGAAACCACCACACTCCACAGAGCTGCACTTCTGGGCTGAGAGGGAAACCACACTCCACAGTGCTGCATTTTCAGGCCAGGAGGAGGGAAACCACCCCACTCCACAGTGCTGCACTTCCGGGCTGAGAAGGGGGGAAACCACCACACTCCACAGTGCTGCACTTCCAGGCAAGGCTAAGTATTCAGTTGGGCAAATTCAATGTACTATCAATGCGTCATGTTTTCAATTATTTTTCTTCCAGAATATTCCCTCTTTGTAAGCCCGACAGCATCCACGTGTGTGAATGTGAAGTAGCAGCAGTGAGTTATACAATCCCTTTTCATAACACTTCATGTGAAGGCTTCCAGCATCCACTTTAATGAATTCCTTGCACCTGTCCCCCTTGCCACCGTGCGGCTGCTCCTCCAGTTCCCCCGGCAAGCAGGCAGTACAATGGGAGCACTCCCAATCCTCCAAACCCAAAGAATACCTTCCAGCTTCTACACAACAGGTGCACTGCCCAACTATGAAATCAATGATGTTGGTCGCAGATGGGCCTCCTGATGGCAAGGAGCTCTCAGCAAAATCCCCCATGAGGGCTTGGAAACAACTAGAAGCAAGGCTCTTTACCTTTACTCTCTGATGCAAAACCTGGCAGGATCATGCTGTCTTCCTATCACCACCAAGCACGCCCAGTAATTCCCCGGCTTGGCTCTAATGCATGGCCACAGTCCAGGTCCTCTCTCCCAACGACTGCTGACCCCTGGGTTCCCTATGTCCCCAGGCATCCCAGCAAATCCTGAGGGCCCTTTGTAAAAAAGCAGTATTCACCACTCCTCCAATCACCTCTCAGTTCTCAGTCCAGTTGTCCTCCCAATGCAACACTGAACACTAATCATAAAGGCCTCCTAAGGGCCCAGCATGATAGCCTAGTGGCTAAAGTCCTCACCTTACATGCACCAGGATCCCATATGGGTGCCAGTTCTAATCCTGCCATCCCCTATTTCTCATTCAGCTGTATAGCAGGCAGTTGGCTCACCCCCTCTGACAACGGGGTACTAGAGGATCGAATCTGTGAGGAGGGAGCCCCACAAGAACTGAATCCCTGTGCTAACCATTTCTGAAGGTAAAACTGAGGTTAACAATGATAACAGGGCCTGGAGCGATAGTGTAATGGTTAAAGTCCTCACCTTGCATGCGCCGGGATCCCATATGGTCACAGGTTCTAATTCAAGCAGCCCCGCTTCCCATCCAGCTTCCTGTTTGTGGTCTAGCAAGGCAGTAGAGGGCGGCCCAAAGCCTTGGGACCCTGCACCTGCATGGGAGACCTGGAAGAAGCTTTTGGCTCCTGGCTTCGGACTGGCTCAGCTCCAGCCACTGCGGCCGCTTGGGGAGTGAACCATTGGATGGAAGATCTTCCTTTCTGTCTCTCCTCCTCTGTGTATCTGACTTAGCGATAAAAATAAATAAATCTTAAAAAAAAAAAAAAAAGAATGATAGCAGAATGTAGACTGCAACAAGAACTTGAACACAAACTGGTTGAGACCCCAAGACATGAAGACGTATTTTACAGTAAAGCCTCACTGATCTAAAAATGAAGTTTTGTCCCTCAGGGGTCTCATCTTATTCAAGCAAGGTGTTAGAATATCAGTTGGGGGTCCGGAGGGTGCCGTGGCCTAGCGGCTAAAGTCCTCGCCTTGACCTCACCGGGATCCCATATGGGCGCCGGTTCTAATCCCGGCAGCTCCACTTCCCATCCAGCTTGTGGCCTGGGAAAGCAGCCGAGGACGGCCCAAAGCCTTGGGACCCTGCACCCTCATGGGAGACCTGGAAGAGGTTCCTGGTTACTGACTTCGGATCAGCGCAGCACTGACCGTTGCAGTCACTTTGGGAGTGAATCATCAGACGGAAGATCTTCCTGTCTCTCCTCTCTGTATATCTGACTTTGTAATAAAAAATAAATAAATCTTGAAAAAAAAAAAAAAGGAACATCAGTTGAAAGGAACAGAAGCCTCCCCCACCCCCTGGAATCCTCACCAGGCAGTCCATGCTCCCAACTCCCTCGGAATTTCTCACCAAGCAACTCACCCGCCCCAACCAGCCGCCCAGAATCCTCACCAAGTAGCCCATTCTTTCAGCTGCAAGAGGACAGTATGACACAAGCCCACTACACATGAATGAAGTAAATTTCTGCATGGGAATATGTGCTCCGAACAGACCAAAAAGAAAGCAAATTTGAGAAAAATTGAGGCATAACACCATGATGGGGTCAGCATGCCACATCCCATGCGGGAGTGCTGGTTCAAGCTTCAGCTGCCCCGCTTCCGGTCCAGTTCTCTGCCACTGCACTGAGAAGGCAAGCGAGGATGGCTCAAGTCCCTCACTCCTGCCAACTGCCTGGGAGACCCTGCTGGAGCTTCCGGTTCCGACTTCAGCTGAGCCCAGAGCTGGCTGTAGCAGTCATTTGAGGAATGAATCATCGGATGGAGCATCTCTCTTGCTGTCTCTGTAACTACCTTACAGATAATAAACGAACAAATTTTAAAATTTACATTTTAAAAGGCTTGGAGAGGGAGACAAATCATCCTGTTGGGGAGGGAATGGGGAGGTAACCGAAAGAAGCTTCCCGCTGGCTTCCATAGAATTTGAGTGCTAAAATTATGAACTGAAAGACTCCACCACCTTGCTGTGCAAACTGTACCTAGCCCTTAACCACCACGTGCCTCAGCACCCAAATCGTCCCAATCAGCTTAGCAGCAATGCTTGCCCATGACGGGGATTACGAACAGGTGGCCGATCCCGAGCAGGAAGCTTTCTGGCTGCAAATCTTCACGGGACAAAACCATTCTGCCTTCGCCACTCACAGCAGTGCACTGTAAACAGGCCAGCTCCTGCCCATCACACAAGGTCCAGTGCTTGGACCTTCAGAAATGTCTTCAACGAACCTTTAGAAATGTCCTCATGTGAAATGTTAGGGGATGGCATCAAATATGGGGAAGATGATAAGCAGAGACAGGAAGGAAGCGAGCTACCCAAAGCGAAACTACCGCAATTCTGAGAGACAAGCATTAAGTGAAGGGAAGTAGGTGTCCCTTTCCCCCGTGGGCCTCACCAACACCAGATGTCTAGCATGCTACGCAACACTTGCCACGTTATTACCTTTACTCATACAGTCTACCGAAGCAGATGCAGTAGCAGCTTATCTAACAATCACATTAATATGCAAGGGCACTGCCAACCGCTTATGGAAATTTATGAAAAAAAACTGCTTGTATTTCAAAGGTTGGGGGGGGGCAGCAAAATAAACCATAAAATGAACTTTTCAAGCATCCTTGTATATATACCCTGAGGGACCAAACAAATGCAGCTTCCGAATTTTCTCTCTGAAGGGAAGAATGGATTCATTACAAATAAAAGAGCGCCAAGGGAGTGCGAGCCACTGGTCCAGGGTGGGCAACATCCAGGTCAAAGGTAGAGAGCCGCTGAGGCCATCTGGTTCTGGCCCCTGTCAGGGCGACCCAAGGTGAGACTCAAACTACAGTGAACCATTGGCACGCTAACTGACAGGCTGACAATGCTGTATGGCTGGAAATGCTACACAGCATTCGGTAGTCAAAAATACTGCTTCTCTGGATCCTATCACCGCCTCTGTTTGTCACATTAAACAAACAAACAAGCAAACAAAGAAAATGGGTTGGGGGAATAATAATGAGTCTCAGGTTACTAACAATGCTGTTTCTAATTGGGCCACTGGTTAGGAACAATGAGAGGGCAAAAACCTCATTTACCATGTACTTTCATGCATTTCTTGGTATGTATACTGTATTTCAATAAGATGATTTAAAAATGAAATAGATTTCATTTACAAAGAGCGCAAAATATTTAGAAATAAGTCTATATTTGGGAAACAAAAACAGTTCAAGTAAAAGAAAATTTGTATAATAGTATACTTCTAGATGAGGAAGTTAAATAAATACCCAGATGACCCTCGGCAGCGAAAAGGTTTTCACGTCCTGCCCGCGCCCACCAGCACAGGACCAAAGGAATCTAACACAGCACCCTTGTGGTGCCCCCAGTCTCACATGCCCACCATGGGCACACTGCTCTCCTCCCATCACTTCTTGCTGGACACACAAGGCAGAAGCGGGCAACCCTGCACAGCCCATGATCCCACACAGCAGCTGGCAGGGTTGCCAGGCCTCTGGAGACTGCTGCGGGCCCTGCCTCCCCCCCTCCCCTGCCCCGGCTTCCTGCAGTGCCAACCATAACATTGATCGGGCTATTCTGGGACTTCGCACTGCCCAGGAAGCCAAGAAAAACAAAAGCAGTGAGGAAGTAAAGGTAAAGCCAGACTTCTCACCATGCTCCTCAAGAAAGGGTATGCCCTGGAATCGGACCCTGAGAGCTAGGAGACAGCCTGGCAGGTAAAGTCACACTGATTCCTTCTAGCAGGTGGCATGCCGTGACAAGAACAAGATGGGAAAAAGGGAGGAGCGTAAGAGGCAGTGGAGAAAGAAGTCAGCCTACGCTCTCGGGTGAAATCTTCTTGTTAATATTTCCTGAGCTTCAAGGAGTTCCCTTACCTGCAAGGTGTGGGACCTGACAGGTTCCAGCTTTCAGGTACTTTCAGGTCTGGGAATATTTGCATATACATAATAAGGTATCTTGGAGCAGGTCCTTAGGACTCAGTAGAAAACCCCATGTGCTTCATAAAAAGCTTACACATACAGCATGAAGGTAACTTGCCACAATATTTTTAATCATTTTGTGCGCGGTGTTGCGTGTTGCAGAACACTGCATTCCTGGATGAGGGATGTTCACCTGTAATGTGTTTGGTATGGCGTTTTTATACAGAACACTGCAGAGAAACTTGACGTATCATTGAAAACACACAATGCCCACGTGACACGGGCCAGCCTGCATGAGGGACTGGAGAAGCTCGCCTGCGTGTTTAGCACAGGCAGCCTCGGCAGCAGGCACAGGCTTGAGGACTGCGATTTCTCTTCCACTTTACTCCCTGGTTTTCTTCCACAGTGACATGTGAAATAGGGTGTTTAAGAGAGGGCACAGCAACAGAGAAGGAGTTGGGGTGCACGGGTGCCTTCAAAAGCCTGCATGGGAACTGGTGATGCAGGGCTCAACAGGGCACATTCAGGCAGGTGCTTAAAAGGACATAGTATATGGGCCCAGCAGCGTGGTCTAGCGGCTAAAGTCCTCACCTTGAACGCCCCTGGATCCCATATGGGCGCCGGTTCTAATCCCGGCAGCTCCACTTCCCATCCAGCTCCCTCTTGTGGCCTGGGAAAGCAGTGGAGGACGGCCCAAAGCTTTGGGACCCTGCACCCGCGTGGGAGACCCGGAAGAGGTTCCTGGTTCCCGGCATCAGATCGGCACAGCACCGGCCCGTTGCGGCTCACTTGGGGAGTGAAACATCGGATGGAAGATCTTCCTCTCTGTCTCTCCTCCTCTCTGTATATCCGCCTTTCCAATAATAATAAATTTTAATAAATAAATACATAAATAAAAGGACATAAGTGTGCAGCAGGTGGCAAGAAACAGATGGATGAACCTGGAGTTTATTCCTTGCCTTTCGGATGACAAGGCTGGGCGCATCTCTGCTGAGGGTCCCATGGGCCTGGCTGTCCAAAGTTGCTTGGAACCCTGTGATACCTTCTTCCCCAAGTGGCTCATTCACTGAGGCTGTGATCTCTTTGAAGAAACCCTTCCAATTTACCATTGTTACTTTTAAAAATTGAAAATATTATTGCCTACAGAAAGTAAAAGAATGCAAGACTTATTTTTGTAAAAGTTACCCCAAGTCCCTGAGTGGGTTGAATCAGGACCGGCATAACCACAGTTTGACAGAACCAGCCTCAAATCATTGCTCTCATTTTCCTAATGTTTTCTAAAGATTTATTCACTTTTATTTGAAAGGCAAATTTACCGAAAGAAGAAAAGGTGCAGAGAGAGAGAGAAAGAGACAAAGATTGTTCACCCACTGTTTCACTCCCAAATGGCCAAAATGGCCAGAGCTAAGCAGATGTGAAACCAGGAACCTCTTCCAAGTCTCCCACATTGGTGCAGGGACTCAAGAACCTGAGCCAGCCCCTGCTGCTTTCCCAGGCCATAAGCAGGGAAGTGGACTGCAAGTGGAGCATCGGGAGACTTGAACCTGCCTGTCTGGGATGGAAGCCCTGAAGTCTGAGCCTGCCGTGCACAGGGCCAGCCCCTCCCACGTTTCCCTGCCTGTCAGGATGCGGCCATGGTTCGGCACCCAGAGAACCTGGTAAGCAGCCTCTTACACATGGAAGTCCTTGGACATCAGCACACCCTTGCTCTTGACGTCTCAGGCGTCCTGCACTGTTCCGGCTGCTTGGACAAAGTCACACAGCCCGCGGAACTTACACACAGTAGGAATTAATTTCCCACAGGCTCCATCAAGGTGTGGCAGACGCAGTGTTGGCTGAGGCCCCGATTCCCACTTCACACATGGCACCCTCAAGTGGCCAAAGGGACCCAGTAGGTCTCTGGGGTCTCTTTCATACAGACACTAACCCTAGGCCTAAAACACGCCCCAGAGACCCCCACCTGGGAGATAAGGATTTCAACACACAGGTGTTGGACCATGGTACCGACCTATAGATCAGTACCTTATGAAATCTACCAGTGAGTGTATTTACCCAGACCGGGGGCCACAGGAGAGAGCAAAGCACAACTACCAGGCTACAGAAGCTGACTCAAATGAAATTGGATTCTGTACACTTAGCTCTCTGTAGCCTGAATGCTCACTCCCCGTTTACTCAGCTAACTGAATCAAATTCACGTGGTGCAAGCTTTCCCGGTTGTACCTTTGTGGACCGAAGGGCTGCTGCTGTCTTCCAGATCTGTCCATCTACCACTGGCTGACTCAACGCCCTGGGCCCTGGGGGCATGCTTGCTCCTGGAAAGCCCCACAGCCCACTCCTCTCATGGGGCTCAGCACTTCAGAACTATGCAGGCAAAGAGAAAAAGGATGAAAAGCAAGACTTCCAGGTCCTAAGTGCAGCTTCTACCCACAGGACACTTCTAACACCTTACAGGTAGGTTTGTCCTACACCAGGAGCCAGGTCTCCACTCCCCTGACAGCGGCTGTATGTCCAAGATCTTGAGTTCATTCTGACCCTGTGCAGCCGGGGTTCGCAGAGACCCCAGAGGCTGTCCCCAGTCCTCCTCAGGTGTCACCTGTGAGTCGCAGGCCTCCTGTTCCCTTGATCAACTGGCTCTCAATCGAAGGTGCCAGGTGCGGTATTCCGTCAGGACAGAAGACAGAAGGCAGTGTAGTTCACTCACCAATGCCAGCTCGTCACAGTGTCAACTTACAAACAGCCCAAAGGAAGAGAGGTACAGGATGAGGCACGGGGAGGGCCAGCACCCTCCCAGCACTTCACTCAAGTCTTTACAGAGCCTGCGCTCTGGAAGCCACCCCTTTCCTGCAAGTTAGGACGCTCTAAGCCCCTAACCTTTGGTCATTCCCCTTGGCCAGTCCATCCTGCATCCAGGCTAACCTCCAGTGTGTCAAAGGGGATCTCCTAGGACAAGCAGGGGACACTCAGGAAATCAACAGGGGTTTCAGGAGACCTGCAACAGAAACCAGGGGCACAGAGCCAATGTATGTTTGTGCTGTATCACCCAGGTTCAAGGACACACCTGCAATTTAATCCCAAAAGACAGCTGTCACCCAATATATAAACATATATAAAGAAGTCCTTAAAAATGAGTAGAAGAGGGTCTAGTGCAATAGCATAGCGGCTAAAGTCCTCACCTTGAATGTGTCGGGATCCTATTGGGGTGCCCTTCTAATCTTGGCAGCCCTGCTTCCCATCCAGCTCCCTGCTTGTGGCCTTGGAAAGCAGTCAAGGATGGTCCAAAGCCTTGGGACCCTGTACCCATATGGGAGACCCGGAAGACTTGGCTTCAGAACGGTGCAGCTCCGGCCTTTGCAGCTGCTTGGGTAGTGAACCATTGGACAGAAGATCTTCCTGTCTGTCTCTCCTCTCTGTACATCTACCTTTCCAATTAAAAAAAAAATAAATCTTTTTAAAAATGAGTAGAAAAGGTGAAAACCCCAACATAAAAACGAACAGACTGCACCAGAAAGATAAATGAATAGGCCTTCCACATTTGAAAAGATGCCCTGTCTCCTGAAAGTGCCCAATCCCATCTGCTGTCTGAGTTTCACACCTACACATAATCCAGGAGCAAACGAACATGACAAGGAGACACCATTTTCCATGTGTAAAACACAAGCATGTGTCAATGAGGTGCTGGGGAGTGGCCGGGGGAGAGGAGACAGCAGCTCTCAGGCTCCGTCCCTGGCTGCTGGCAGCCTGCACATCACCGGGCTCCGTCCCTGGCTGCCGGCAGCCTGCGCACTCACTGGGCTCCGTCCCTGGCTGCTGGCAGCCTGCACATCACCGGGCTCCGTCCCTGGCTGCCGGCAGCCTGCGCACTCACCGGGCTCCGTTCCTGGCTGCCGGCAGCCTGGGCATTCACCGGGCTCCGTCCCTGGCTGCCGGCAGCCTGGGCATTCACCGGGCTCCGTCCCTGGCTGCTGGCAGCCTGCACATCACCGGGCTCCGTCCCTGGCTGCCGGCAGCCTGGGCACTCACCGGGCTCCGTCCCTGGCTGCTGGCAGCCTGGGCATTCACCGGGCTCCGTCCCTGGCTGCCGGCAGCCTGGGCATTCACAGGGCTCCGTCCCTGGCTGCCGGCAGCCTGGGCACTCACTGGGCTCAGTCCCTGGCTGCTGGCAGCTTGCTCATCACCGGGCTCCGTCCCTGGCTGCCGGCAGCCTGGGCACTCACCGGGCTCCGTCCCTGGCTGCTGGCAGCCTGGGCATTCACCGGGCTCCGTCCCTGGCTGCCGGCAGCCTGGGCATTCACCGGGCTCCGTCCCTGGCTGCTGGCAGCTTGCTCATCGCCGGGCTCCGTCCCTGGCTGCCGGCAGCCTGGGCACTCACTGGGCTCCGTCCCTGGCTGCCGGCAGCCTGAGCATCACCGGGCTCCGTCCCTGGCTGCCGGCAGCCTGGGCACTCACCGGGCTCCGTCCCTGGCTGCTGGCAGCCTGCACGGCACCACGACGGGATTTCTGACAGCAAGACGGTTGAAGAAACACCAATGGCCTTTCCTCAGGGTGCTGCAGCACACACCCACAGCAGTGCCACACGCCCATAGAGATGGCAGCACGATAAAACTATGTGCGGCTCCTCCAGAAATACCGAGGGGGAACAAGGAGAAACAGCGTGTGCATTACACGCCCTTTGGGCAGCATTCAGTGTGTGCACAGAAACAGACTCAGGCAGGTGGGCTCAGGATCACACACCAAGCAGGGCAGTAAGCCAAGAAAGAATGGGGGGCGGGGGCGCCAGAGACTGCAGGAGACACCCAAGTGTAACTTCGGGGGTGTTCTGACTTTTGACGTAATTTACAGTCTTAAACAAACAGACCTTCAAAAATGAACCTAGTTTTCGGGGGGGGGAATTATTTCAAGCAACTCTCCAACAAAACACTCTGTACACCCTCACGTGATACAGTCTGAGGAAAAACCACCAAGAAATCCTGCATTTTCTGCAGCTGGCTGTCAGCAGGGTAACCAAGAAGACGGTTCAGAAACTACGCTTTTTATGAGAGGAACAAACATGTACAACACGGACGCTGAGGATGAGGCTCTCCTGACGGTTCAAGGAACGAGAGGGCGGGCTCCATGGGACAGCGGGCTGGGGGACAAGATGGAGAGCCAGGCGGGAAGAGGGACCTGCAGGAACTCACAGCCGGCAAGGACATGTGAGAAGCCCCCCAAAATAAACTCATCTGCCACTCACAATGGACACATCTAGCACTCAGAACCTTCAGTTCTGAATAAATCTCTGTTAAAAGTTAGTAACCAGGGCTCCCTGAGGAAACAGGTAAAGTCCGATTTGGAGCAGAAAAAGAAAAATGAACCCCGTAGCATCTAGAGATCAGAGAATCGCTTGAAGGCTGAAATAGTTCATGAAGGCCACAGTGACTTAAAAGACCAAACAAACAAAAACACCCAAACACATCAAATTGCAGTTAGACGACTGGTGCCTCCCAACTAAGTCCTCACCCCAATTCCCAGGACTTGTGAATGTGACATGAGCAAACGGTCCTTACAGATGTGAGTAAAACTTTGAGACTAAAGATCATCCTGGATTATCCAGCTCTACTTTAAGTCCAGTGATAACAGGCAGTGGCTAAGGGTGGGGACGATGCCCACGCCCCAAGCCCCAGCACCCCAGGCTCCCCTCTTGGTGCAGCCCCAGGGAGGCATTGGCGACTGGCTCCTTCCCCCCCACGGGACACGTGGACTGAATGCCCAGGGCTGGGCTGCAGCTCCAGCCCTGTCCTGGTTCCCGCAGCGATTTGGACTGAATCAGCAGATGGGGGCTCTCCCTTGGTCTTTTTTCTCTATCCCTCAAATAAATAACTAAATACAATATATTTTTTTAACAAAAGAAACAGGAGAAATCTGGTAGATGGAAGGTGAAGCCTGGTGAGGGTGAAAGAGGTTGAAGCGAGGCAGACAGCCAAGACGGCCGACAGCCGCAAAGGTACCTGCACAGGCAACTAGGCTCTCCAGCCTAGTGTGGCCTGCAGAGCTTTGACAGCAGAAACTTCTGTTCTACAGCCCCCAAGTTTGGGGGTAGCAGCATATCCCAGCAACGATAGGAAAGTAATACAGAGACTGAGAAGAAAAACGGAGGGAAAGTTCTCAGAAGAAGCTGTTCAGAAACAAAAGGTACAAGGATTTTAAAAATGAGAAAGCTACCACTTGCAATCCCCAATATAAAAACTGATCTAAGAAGGACGGTCAGTGGATGCTAAATGGCCTGGAAGCAGGACATTTACACGGTCATCAAGAGCCAGGCAACAGGGCCAGGCAGCATGGCCTAGTGGCTAAAGTCCTCGCCTTGAACGCCCCGGGATCCCATATGGGCGCCGGTTCTAATCCCGGCAGCTCCACTTCCCATCCAGCTCCCTGCTTGTGGCCTGGGAAAGCAGTGGAGGACGGCCCAAAGCTTTGGGATCCTGCACCCACGTGGGAGACCTGGAAGAGGCTCCTGGTTCCCGGCTTCGGATCAGCGCAGCACCGGCCGTTGCGGCTCGCTTGGGGAGTGAATATTCGGACAGAAGATCTTCCTCTCTGTCTCTCCTCCTCTCTGTATATCTGGCTTTCCAATAAAAATGAATAAATCTTAAAAAAAAAAAAAAAAAGAGCCAGGCAACGGACTACACAGGGAAGACGCACCTTACGAAATGAAGCCACTGGAGGCCACCCTCTCCAGGGCACTGTCAACAGTGGCACCTCACACTTGGCACCATCAACAGTGGTACCACTTGACGTTACACATGCCCTGACGTAACGACCACTTACAGACATTATATAGTTTAGGGCCAGCACTGCAGTACGGCAGACGCCAGTTTTTATAAGGCTAGCATCTACACTAGGGTGTCTGTTTCGGTTCTAGCTACCCCTTTTCTGATCCAGATTCCTGTTTAAGCACCAGAGAAGGCAGCAGAAAGTGGCCTAAACATTTCTGCCACTACTACCGTGTAGACCACCGCCGAGTTCCAGGCTCGTGGCGTTGGTCCTGCCCCGTCCTGCTGTGGTCCACCGGGGAGTGAAGCCACTGATGAATGGTGATCTTTTCTTCTCTCTCTCTCCAACTTTTTTCTCTTCTCTGCCCTGCTCTTCTGTCTCTCCAGCTGATGGAAGGTTCTCTCTTTTTCTGTCTCTTTCTCTCTACTGGTCTCTCAAAAAAAATAAATAAAGCTAAAGTTTACCTGAATGCAATTTTAAGAAAACAATCATACAAATCTAGAATGCTGGAAGTTTTAATTAGAACTGCTCTGAGCTTTTTGTCTTTCTCTTTTTTTTTCTTTCTTTCTTCTTTTCTTTCAATTTCTTTAAGAAAGCAGTGAAGGCTGATGCAATGACTCAACTGGCTAATCCTCTATCTGCAAGCTCCAGCATTCCATATGGATGCTGGTTCGTGTCCTGGCTGCTCCATTTCCCACCCAGCTCCCTGCTTACGGCCTTGGGACCCTGTACCCACACAGCAGATGGGAAGAGGCTCCTGGCTTCAGATGGGTTCAGTTCCAGCCATCACGGCCATTTAGGGAGTGAACCAGTCAGTGATGGAAGATCCTTCCCTGTCTCTCCTTCTCTCTGCAAACCTATCTTTCTAATTAAAAAAAAAAAATGTAAAATGAAAATTTAAACAAAAAGGCAAAGCAAAAATAGACGAAAAAAATCTGCCTATTATAGCTTAAGAGACTTACAGACAAAATAACCAAATTATTACATATATTATACATCCTGACTGAATCCTAGGTTAAACAAGATAAAACAAAAAACCCAGAAGAGACATGAAAGGTACAAGTGGGAGAAGTTTAAATGTGGACTATATCTTATATAATACTAGTGATGTTCACTGTTAGGGTGTAATATGGTAATGAGATTACATAGGAGAAAGCCTGTATTTTTAAAAGATCTGTGTAAAAGTATTTAAGGGTGAAGTGGCAATTAAGCCTGAAATTTGTAAATAGCTCAAACAAAAAGTGAATATAAAATTTTTATTAATAGAGTGAGACAAAGAACAAAGAAGAAAAGGGACTAGTTTATGCAGGTAAAGTGTTTGGGTGCTGCTGAACTATTCTCTGAACAGACATGACAGAAAAGAGGCACGGAAATTTTTAAATGTTAAAGTTTAAAAACCGTTTCCGGGTTGTGTGTCCAGTCCCTGCTGGAAGGGGCAGTCCTCAGAGGGTTCCAGAGTGCGTTTCGGGGCTCGCTGGGCTGCAGCGGGATGGGGGAGTCCAGGAAGCAGGGCTGCAGCAGCAGCACACACGCATCTTGAAAAGGCCCAGACACGGGTCTCTCCACAGCACCCTGCTGCCTGCAGTCTGCCGGCGTCACCATGATGTCTAACCCGCTGTGCAGGCTCCACGGCAGCAGACCAGGAAATGCTCCCTGAGTGAATTTTTGAGGGCGGCCAAGCTGCCTCAAAATCAATGTGGCTGTTGATTAAGGTCAAAACTGTACTCTACTGAAAGTCCCGTTTCAGAGAAGTTTGCGGTATCACCATAAAAGCACAGCTGGAGCACAGAGACAGGTTATTTAGACGGTGTTCGGGCTTTACGTCTCCTCAGTGGAGTAAGGGCAACAGGAAAGGAAGGTGCCCCAGTTCCAATGTCACTGCATCAAAACCCAGCACACAGCAAGAGGCACAAGGATACTGCCACACACTGTGGGTGCAGAGCGCAAGAGCTGAGGCGAAGACACAGACCCCAAAACCCTATCTAAGTGTCACAGAATGTTTTGCTCCTTCTTGATTTTTCTTTATTTTGTTCCTGCTTAAAGAATAAATCTATATAGACAGGGTAAAGGGGTGGAAGAATTAGCAACAAAACATTGCTGGAGCGGTGGGTGCGGTGGACAGACAGGCCAAGCCTCCACCCTGCAGTGCTGGCCGCCTACACGGCCGCCTGTTGTGTCCTGCCTGCCCCACCAGCGATCCAGCTCTGCTTAGGGCCTGGGGAAGCAGTGGAGAATGGTTCAAGTCCTGGCACCCCTCGCCCACATGGGAGATCCAGAAGAAGTGTCTAGCTTTGGATAGGCTCAGCTTCAGCTACTATGGCCACCTGGGGAGTAAACACAGATTGAAGACTGACCTCTCTTCTCTTTGTATATCTAATGTTCAAATAAAAACAAGCATATCTTCAAAAAAAACAGGCTATGGGAACAGCTAGCTGGGACAGCGGGACCTCGCACTGGGGCAGGGTAAGTTAAACCTCCACTTACAACACCAGCATCGCACGGCCTAGTGTCAGCAGAAGTCCCAGCTCTTCTCATGAGCTAGCACTCCTATTAACATGTCCAGCAAGGCAGAAGATGATGGCTTAAGAACTCAGACCCATCAAATGGAGACTCTGAAGTCAACTGTGTCAGCCAACGGACACTGGAAGGGCTCCCTCATTTTTGGATTGGTAAATGTGACAGCATTGCAGAACTACCGAAACAACCTGGGAAGAACCCTCGAGCAGACTCCACATCAGGACCCAGGGTTAATACTGGGTGGCTGTTTCCCATCCCTGGGTACTGGGTTTGGGAGGCTGGGTATGGCTTTTCTCCTTATCTCCTCTCTCCCCCCCCCCCAGAAACAACAAGAAATAGAAACGTTGGAAACAATGATCACATCCACTTTTCCCTAACCCCCAATCCTTCTCACCCTGATGAATGCTGTAAACACTATCTAAAATTAAAACATAAGAAAAGAACTTGGGCCAATGCCACTCTCACGGGAGATCAGGATGGAGTGCTTGGTTCCTCATCTGCAGCCTAGCCCAGCTCTTGCAGGCATCCGAAGAGTCAACCAGTAGATGGAAGAGCCTCCCCGCCCTCAACACTGCTCTCCCCTCTGTCAAAGGAATAAACAGATCTTCACAAAGATAAATGAATAAAAAGAACTGGTGTATCTGCAACAAGTGAAGGCATAAGCCTGACTTCCAGAAATGTCTGGGCAACAGGACAGCTTCTGGCTCCAGTTTCTGTTGCCACGAAGTCCAGTGAGTCCATCCGTGACCTGGAGCAGCCCGGTCCAGCTGCAACAGTGGGGGTTGTCACTTAGCCTGCAGCTCTCTCTTGACGCAGCTCCAGGACACAGCAGGAGAAACAGAGGGTCTATCACCTGCTGGTTCCCTCTCCAAGGGGCCACCATGAGCCCGCATGACAGAACCAATAAGGCAGCAAGGCGGGAAGCTTCCAGCAAGGAACAGCAAGGGCATGCTCAACGGACACTAGCCATCAGCTCCCGAGTTCCCCACTCGGTAACACTCCCAGGTAATCAACTGGAGCTTAGCCTCAAACTGTAAAAGGAAAGGCATCTGGAGGAGGAAAAAACTGAACACAGAGAACTATCGTTAAGAGAACATAACCACGGCAGCAGAATGAGCCAACTGGCCAATCCTCAGCCCACAAGAGCCAGCATCCCACATGGGTGCCACTGCATGTCCCAGCTGCTCTACTTTGGATCCAGCTCCCTGCTTGTGGCCTGAAAAAAACCACAGGAGGATGGCCGGAAGCCTTGGGACCCTGCACCAACATGAGACCCAGGAGAGGCTCCTGTCTTCAGATTAGCTCAGCTCTGGCCATTGAGACCACGTGGGAGAGCCCGATGGAGTGAAACAGCACATGGAAGACCCTCTGTCCCCCCCTTCTCAATAAAAATAAATACATCTTTAAAGAGACAGAGGACCCAACCCAGGCTGGCATTTGGCTTCATGGTTAGCACTGCTGCATGTCATTTCAGACGACCTGAGTTCAAGTCCCAATCCCAGCAGCTGAGTCTGCAAGTCCGTAAGAGACTTGGACTGGGTCACCATCAGCATTTGGAGAATGAAGCAGTTGGTGCGACAAGCATGAAACAGAAACCATATTCTAGGTTTTTACTAATTCAGTATAGAACTCATAGAAATAAAAAATGATGGGACAAAACGTATAAAATCATGAGCAGAGTATAAATACAAAGAAGATTCTGAAAAGTAAGGCTACACTTTAAAATACTGACAGATCAGAAAGATAGTGAAATAAAGTACTTTTCCAAGCAATACTACAAAATGACCAAGAACAACTGGAAACTGTCAGAAATGAACAGTCACGGGGCCCAGCGGCGTGGCCTAGCGGCTAAAGTCCTCACCTTGAATGCCCCGGGATCCCATATGGGCACCAGTTCTAATCCTGGCAGCTCCACTTCCCATCCAGCTCCCTGCTTGTGGCCTGGGAAAGCAGTGGAGGACGGCCCAAAAGCTTTGGGACCCTGCACCCGCGTGGGAGACCCGGAAGAGGTTCCTGGTTCCCGGCTTTGGATCGGCACACACCAGCCCGTTGCAGCTCACTTGGGGAGTGAAACATCGGACGGAAGATCTTCCTCTCTGTCTCTCCTCCTCTCTGTATACCCGCCTTCCCAATAATAAATCTTTAAAAAAAAAAAAAAAGAAATGAACAGTCACAGATGCTGGATGTCCAGGGCTCCAGGACCCCCAGCAACTGGAGAAAGCAGGCCAAGGCCTCGTACCAAGGCTTTGTGAGCTCTGGAGCTGTAGCAGCCAGGCGGTCCCATTCAGCCACAGCAGCCAGCTAAACGGAAACCCACTTAGGCGTCACAAATTGATCCTCCAAGTATATTCCAAGGGCTTTGGGTTAGTGGGAGGCAGGGCTAGGACACTAAGCACCATCATCTTGAACGCTGCAAGTTATTTATCCAGAAGGGAAGAAAGCTCGAACAGCAACTTAACACTCACTGCTGAATGTAAGGTTCAGATGCAAAGGACAGCATTTATGCTGATTCCCGGGCAGGCCACAGTGCAAGGCTGCACCCAGCCGCCAGCCAAGCGGCAAGGAGGGCCATCCCAGTCAGATCCAGGAGCGTCACATTGGGACTACCAGGTGCAGGGCTGCACCCAGCCGCCAGCCAAGCGGCGAGGAGGACCATCCCAGTCAGAGCCAGGAGCGTCACATTGGGTCTAGAGAGGGAACAATGACTGCTAGGGCCATAAAGGAGACCCAACAACTTTCCAGCAAGAAAACGACTGGCTTGAAAGTCCTTCGCAACATGAGAAGCCAGCAAGGGTTGGAACAACACTTAAAACTTTGAAGGAATCCTTTCTCTTGAATTCCACATTATGATCTAGCAAATGTGACCGAAAAGTCACATACAACTCTTCTCCAGTCTGACCCAAACCAGGGAGTGAAATGCGACAACCACACGGTCAGGACACATGAGCGCTTGTGGCTAGCAGCGCCGGGTGACAGGCAGAGCTGGGGGCCACTCCTGGGCACACAGAGCTGGGGGAAGGCTCCGCTCCAGGGGACAGGCAGGGCCAAAGCTAGTATCCACTCCTGGGCACACAGAGCTGGGGGAAGCTCTGGGATCCTTGCAGCAGGTGCACGTGAGTAACAAGCTGTCACTCAGGAACATCTCAGGGCAAAGCAAGGACAACTGGCCAAGCATATGGAGTTGGATTAGCTACAGTGCGTAGACAGCAAAGCAAACAAGACAAACAAACAAAAACAATGTACAACAGGGTTCACCACGAACAGCGTCTACACAGTCACATACAGAAACACTAAGTGTTGATCTTCTCAAAATCACACCACATCTTCGAGAAAGGAAGAGAATAAACAATCCTGCTCCAAAGAACAGAGTCACTGCGTACATAACAGCTCCAACTGAAAAGTCAGGAAGCTGTGATTCAGCGGAACAGAGATAAATATCAAAATAATGAGCCAGAAGTGAGGCACTTCTGCTGGGGGAGAGGGATGGCATGGCAGGGCTTGTCATGCCCTAAGAAACCCTGCAGCGGTTTTTGTAAACGCCACAAACATGATCTAATTCTTAAACTAAATGCATACTAAAAGATAATAATAAAAAAACGCATATATATATATAAAAAACCCACAGGTTGGTGTGAGCAGTGACCGGCCGGTGACACTGCTCTGACTGCTACGAGGGCTGAAGCACACAGACACAACCCTGAGCTGAAGGACCGGGAACCTCATGGCTGCCAAAAGCATACGCGCGGAAGAGAATTCGAGGGCAGTGCCCAACAGTCTTAGCGCAACCAGAAGGCAGATGCTGGGCCACAGTGGGGGACAAAGACTTCGGGAAAGTTCTAAGCAGTGGAATGAGAAAGACTCAAGGATATGGGGTCCCATGCTTTGAGCCCTAAGTGGAGACAGCAGGTCCCTAAGTGCATGGGGTTTGGTCCCGGCACACATTCACGCCACTTGCAATGGATCCAATCC
This sequence comes from Ochotona princeps, assembly GCF_030435755.1. Taxonomy (NCBI): domain Eukaryota; kingdom Metazoa; phylum Chordata; class Mammalia; order Lagomorpha; family Ochotonidae; genus Ochotona; species Ochotona princeps. The sequence continues at coordinate 4,222,893 of NC_080839.1, read as the reverse complement.
CACCCACCTCCCCTTCTGGGAGAGTTTTTCAAAGTGGGGCAGCAGAGACCACAGCCAGAACACCACAGGAGAACCTATTAGAAACCCGCACTCTCGGGCCACACCCTAGACCCACTCAATCACCTTCAGGGGCTTCCGAAACACCCTGTTAAATCTGAGAGCCTCCATGCTAGACTGAGGGTCTAGCCGGCTGGAGCCAACAAGCTTCAACAACAGGGGACCCTGAGGACTCAGTAAGCTCTGTGAATGAAAAGCTAGTGAGAAACTGGCCCTGTGATTCCCTGGTCACTAACTCTTTGGAATTCTCCACCACCAATTCAACAGTGAACCCGCTGTTCCTGAACCTGGATCCCAGCTCCAGCTCGGAAGCCCCGCTGAGCTTACCCTTCCATCCAAGTCACCATCTAGGGACTTCCTAGTCGCTCTCAGCCTTCATTTGCGCATCTCCAAATCGGAAAAAAGGTATTTCCCAGGGTCAGGATAATTCACTAGCCATGCCTCCGCGCGCCCGATTTCAACACACAACAAACTATGGTATCATCACTGCCCTTCTTAGAATCGTTCAACTTTTCTCCGCTTTCTCGTTCACGTCTAATGGCAAACACTTCTGCAGAGCGCCTTTTCCCTAGCAAATCTGCTCACATCTCACGCCCATCCCAGGCCTGAAACAAGCAGCAGCAGCAGCAGCAGCAGCAGCAGCCCAGCTCCACCTCCCTGGACAGCAGGGCTACAGCACACACAGGACGGCTGTCCTCACACTGGCCTAACTAGAGCTCAGCTGAAGTCACCTTCCCGGTCCACACACACACACACACACACACACATCTGGAATTACATGAAGTATCCGTCCCCTCCACCCCCCACGCTCACCCCAATCAGCCACTGTGCAGGTTGGACTGGGAGATAGCTCCAGTCTGATTTCGGAAAAGTAACTAACAGAGGCGATTCAAATACATGCCTATAGAAGAAATATCCCTTTAAAAAAAAAACGGGTTTCTGCATCCCTTAAGAAGCAGAGGGTCCAGCACGTGCCTGCAAAGTGGCCCAGTGCCCCGGCTGCGCGCGCCCCGCCCGGGCTCCGGGGACACCTGGAGTGCAAGCTGGGCAACCACGACAGTGCCAGCCTGAGCAATTCTCCTGAGGAGCGAGCGAGCGAGCAGTCGAAGCGGGGACTCTGCCAACGGTATTTTGATCCAGCCGAGCGGCGCGCGCGGCCGCGGGTGTCCCGAGGGGTGTTCCCGGCGCGGCCACCCTCCGGAACCGCCGGCTACCGGGGCGACGTGGACAGCGGTCGGCCGGGGACGCCGGTGGGCAGCGCGCCCGGGGCCTGCGACCCAGCCGGCCGGCAAAGGACGCCGGTGGTCAGCGCGCCCGGGGCCAAGGCCGCCCAGCGCGCCAGGCGGGCGGACGGGGTACCCGCTCCCCGCGCGCGCGCCCCGGGGGCGGCGGGACCTCCCCTCCTCTCCCAGCCCGGGAATGAATGGGGCCGCGCGCGGCCCGCCACACTCACAGGCGACGTAGGCGAGCAGGGCGACGGCCAGCAGCAGCTTCATCCTCCTGCGGTTGACGGCTGACACGAGGCGCAGCAGCGCCTTGCTCACCATGCCCGGGAGCCGCGCCGGTCCGCGGCCCTGCTGCACAATGCGCCGCGGCGGCCCGGCGCAGCCCCGCCCCCCGAGCGCTCCGCTTCCTGCCGGCGGCCGCGCTGCGCAGGCGCGGCCACGCCCCCGGGGCCACCCCACCGCCGCCGCCCCGCCCGCCGGCCGCGCAGGCGCAGTGGGGAGGGGCGGGCCGGCCCGGCGCAGGCGCGGTCGGGTGTGTTTGTCTCGCCCTGGGGTGCTCCCTGGCCCGGTCCTGCACGTGGGGGGCGCCGGGGTGTGGCCGTAAAAGGAAACCCTTATTTATGCTGTATTTGGCCGCGTCTTTGAAACTCTTTGAACGGCCCAGTTGACTGCTGCTCTGTTTGCTTGGCTTCTGGCGCTCATTCAACGGCCGCGAAGACGGCAAATCCCGGAGCTCGGCCTTCCCTGCCCTCTTTCCAAATGGAAGGAGTTTTGTATTTATTATTTTTTTAAGATAGTGAAGGAACGCTGGGTATATAAATGTAAACTAAGCCAGAAACGGACGGGCCGTGCCTGGGACGCCTCCCCTTGGGTGTCCCGTTTCCACCTGAACGCAGCTCAGCGGCCAGTTTGTTCCCATGTTAACGTGTCTGGGATGTGCAGGGATCCACAGAGGGCAGGACCTCTGGACAGGGACAGACAGGGCCACCTGCACAGACCCCCGAGAGGCCGTGCGGTGGGAAAAGAAATGCACAGGACTTTTGCCCAACTCAGCAATCCAATACCGTTCTTTGTTGGAAACTTCCAAGAAAAAAAAACAAACTACGGATAAGCAGCGATACATCAAAGTTTGTTACAGCCTTCAAATGTGGTGACTCCGGGGTTCCACCAAGGGCAGAGCCACGCTGTTGGCCATGCTGGCCAGCTGCAGAAGGGCCCTCCTTCCCAGCAGAAACCCAGGGTGAGTGGTACACCTTCCGTGGAGTTCCTGGGTTCCCAGGAAGGCCATTCCCCCTGGAGTGGAGCAGCTCAGAACAGACCCTCCCTGTCCCTTACTGCTGGCATTTTAGATTTGAATAAGATCCATCTTTGCTTGTTGGTTTTGAAAAGAGGAGTACCTCTCATTCTGTGAATCCATGATTTGTTTTAGGTTAACCATGAGGAGCAGAGATGGTAGAAAACATTTGGTAAACACCTACCCTCTAGCCACAATCAGATGTGAAACCTCCAGGCAAATTTGAGGCTTTCAGGTTGTACGTGTTTTGGAGCTGATGGTGATGGGATGCTAGTCATGTCTGTGCAGAACTCCTTCAATCCAACTTTTCACATCCCTTTTTTCCTGCTGCCAGCCACTGGTGCCAACTTGGCCTCATTGGAATACATCTGTAGGAATGTCATTAGCCCCTGCAGCCACTGTGGAGCTGCGGCCATGATGGCTACACGGAAGGCAGTTGGGGGCCCAAGACCCTGCTGTCCAGCCCAGCTGTTGGTAGAACTGGGGAGTTGACAAGCACAGCATGCAGCTGGTGGAGTTAAGCAGGCTTGGGTAAAAGGAGATGGTGGAGGTCTCTGAACACTTCTCGAATGCTTGGGGATCCCTGGCCTACTTTCTTTCTTTCCAGCCGGTCCCTGCCTGCCCAGAAGCCTCGATCTCACCCTCGCTGACAATCCCTCGCTTTTCCAGTGGGTCTATTAACAATATTTTTGAGCAATTACTGGTGACAAGGCAGTGTTCCTGACACTTCGGGCAATTTTTATATGGCTCCTCTCCTAGAATGTTAAAAGCCGGAGGAGGAGAGTAAAACTAATATATTTATGAAATTCCTACCATGTGCCCGGGCTGTGAAGTGAAGCCGGTTCTCACAGTGTCTCATTGAATTCTTCTGACAGCGCTCGGGGGAGGGTAGCTGTTACTGCGCTTCTCTCTCCCCTTCCTTTAAATCTTTCTAAAATGTATTCATTTTTAAATGGACACTGAGAGCTGTGTGTATTTGTGATGGGCAGCACAATGTTTTCTGGATACACTGTGGAATATCTGATTTGCATGCCCCCATGGGCTCACATACTTGTTATTTTTTTTATGGTGATAGCATTTGAAATCTTGCATGTTTTCCTTGTTATTAGCCCTAATCCCTGTGGTGTGCAGGAGTCCCTTGGACTTCCTCACAAGTGAAAGTTGGCACCTCTTGGTCAGTGCCTCTGCTATTCCCTCCCCTCCCCTCAGTGTCCGTCTGCTGTCTACTTCTGTGAGTTCAACGTTTTCAGATCCCATCTCAGAAATGGTAAGACTTCCTTCTGGTTTTTCAGGCCAGGTAGTAGTCCATTGTAGGTACGTCCACATTTCCCTGCACCATTTTTCTATCGGTGCACCGTTGGGTTGATTCCACTTCTTAGCTGTTGTGAACATTGTGTTATGAGCTTGAGTGTTGTACCAACAGCTGTCTGATACCCTGCTTTTGATTTTTCAGAGTGCATACCTAGACATGGAATTGCTGGATTAGTTGGTGGTTTTATGCTTAGTTTTTTTTTTTTTTTTTTAAGAACGTCTATTCTGTTCCTTGGTGTTTGTGTTGCAGAGAACTGCATCTGTGCACATCTGGCGAGTGTCCATGCTTACCGTCATGGAGCTGTGAGTGGGAGGCTCACAGGTCTCAAGCCACACCTTGCCCCTGTTGAGGACAGCTTTCCATAGGTGAGCAGAGCCTTGGGCAGGAACAGCTGCCATTCACAGGAGCGTGTGGTGAGTGCACACTGCAGTTGCATGAATGCCTATGGAATTTCACAGAGATATGCTTTTAAGCTGTGGAGTGGGGCTTGTCATGGCCTGTCCAGCTGGCATAGGCTCACAAGAACTGGCCATCCCCAGTTCTTCCTGTGGGAGTATTTACATTGACAGTAGAAATGAGCGTTGGCTATGAATCAGGGTCTTTGTTTCTATCAGCTTCTTTCAGCTTTTCAGTGAGATGGTGGGAGAGAAGGAAAGAGGGAGAAAGAGGGCTTGGTTGGCTGTGCTATTCCGGAAATGCCTGACGTGAAGTACAGGGTCACAGGGTCTTCCTGATTCTAAGAGGCCACACAACCTAGAGCAGAGTCCCTCTCTAAAGGGTGTTATTCCATGCCTTCTCAGGAGAAGGAGATATGGGAAGTAGGCTGTGCTTTCCTATGGCTTTAATTCCTACCTCATCATCCCAGGAAGAAGGTGACTGCAAACTGGCTTAACAGCACAGTACAAATTAATTGAAATTACAATTTTAATATGCCTGTTCTTGAGTCATTTTGTTTTAAAGATGTATTTATGTGCTTGAAAGTCAAGACTTACAGAGAGAAGGAGAGATCTTCCACCTGCTGGCTCATTCCCCAGTTGACAACAGTGGCCGGGAATAGGCCAGGCCAAAGCTTAGGGCCAGGAGCTTCTTCCCAGTTTCCCCCGTGGATAGGGAGGCGGGTCCCAAAATGTTGGGCCATCTTCTGTTAGTGTTCCCGGGACACTAGCATGGAGTTGGATCAGAAATGGAACAGCTGGGACAAGAACCCACACCCATATGAGATGCTGCTGTGGGAGGTAACAGATTTACCTCTAGCCACAACCTCCGACCCCCAAGTTACTTTCTTATGACTTTTTTGAAAGAACAGCTTTACATATTGGTGGGAAGGGCAACAAGGGAAATCCCTGAGCCTATGGAACTATATCATGAAAAAAATTGTTTTAAGTTCTAGGGAAAACTTGAGAGGATGTTGCGAGATCTCATATTTCCTATGGTGAGCATCTTGCATCCGTATGGGTTTCTATCATTTTGTGTCAAGAGTTCACATTGCTGTTGACCTTGATTAGGTCAATGCCAGCTGAAGGAGTGTTGATCAGATTTCTACCCTAGAATGTTGTTCTTGCCACCCTTTCTCTTACAGCGCTCTTTAGAAAGAAGCTAGCTAGACACAACACATCCCGATGGGTGGGTGGGTGAGGTGTGATCTGCCCTCTGTGAGGGAGGAGGAACTATGTTACATGTTAGCATCCACCCATCTTTGTGTGGTAATCTTTTCTATTTTCCTTAACCAGTGTTTTGTTTATCTTAAGAAAGACAGACTGGTAGAGAGAGAAAGAGCACCCACTGTTTGGCTGACTCCCTGAATGCCTACAGTGACTGGGGCTGGGTTGGGCTGGAGCTGGGAGTCAGAAACATAATCCAGGTCTCCCATGTTGGTAGCAAGAGTCCAATTAATTCAGTCATTATCTACCTCCCAGGATTAGCATTAACTGGAAACTGGAAACAGAAGCTAGAAGCAGGAATTGAAGCCAGGTACTGGTGGCATAACATTTGGCTAAATGCCACTCCTATTTTGCCCCCTTTGCTGTTTGTATTCCCTTGCTTTCTTACACTGCAAGACACACCAAGCTTATCTTGTGTATTTCTTAGCACAGTCATAGAATCACATTTCTCTGAGGATTCATGGTTCTTTTTGTTGGGAAACAGCATTGGTAACCTCAATATGAAACTAGATGTCCTGACATGACTGGGGTATCACTGTTCTAGGCCTTACTACCTGACAGAACATACAAATATATGTGTGCGCTGTAACCCATGCATGTAAGCATGTTAATGAATATTCCTAGAGGCGACCATCTGAGTGTCAACAGGAGTTCTCACTGATGTCTCCATGTCGTGTGTACTGATGCTTGGATCAGCCTGGCTCCCTTCCCTGCTTAGCTGAACTCACTTCAAAGATGAGAAACCTGACTGCCACTGTCTGATGAAATGTTGTGTTCCAGGGAACATGGAGAGCAGTATTGGTTGTGAATCTTAGACTAGCTCATCACTGGGAATAATGTCTGTGGCTTCCATCCCCCCCCTGCACACACACAAAATAATTCTACTACCAGAACTTCATGAAAAAACAGAATTATGGGTGCAAGTTTATTTTGGTACAGAAAAATCCAGGTGACTTTTCTTTTTCATGATATATGGAAACTGCATTATGAAAAAAACATGCATGAATTAAAACAAAATTTTTAGTTCTCCAAAATGTACTCGTTTTAAATTCTGTTTTTCCATCTTTGAGGCATTTTTGTGTATGTACACACACACACACGCACACACCACCACCCCTTCCTTTTCTCTCCTCATCCCTTCAACCACTTCCCATCCCACCCAATCCTAGAATTACTGCTTATTTCTATGCAATGCTGTTGCCTCAGTAACTCCCTCTATTAATGGCCTTGAATTCCTCTCCCCAACTTACTTATGAAAGTGTCTTTGTAAGCAAATCTGGCTCCGTCCGGTAAAAGGATTTGGCTGATGCTCTTTACAGTGATCTGCAGCCTGATCAGGATGAGACCTAAGTTTGCTGCCTGAAAACGTCAGATGTCCTTTGTCCCTCATGGGCACCCACTCCCGCTGTGCAGGAAGGGTTCTGGCAGTGGGTGCCAGTGACAGACAGGAACAGAGCCTGCCATACGAGTTGCAGCGAGAGTGGGAGTGGACAAAACAGAGAAAACTAGTCATTGCAAAAAGGATATGAATGATCACTTCCACAGTATTTTGGAAGCCATGGAAGTTTGGGATGATTCTAGAGATTCCAGTGCAGGGAGATGAATGACATAGGACTCTAATTTTGGATACCAGGCTGCAGGTCCTCCTGAAGTGTTACTCAGGAAACATCGGTAGTTTTCCTCTAAGGTGTTTTATTGCAATGAGACTGCTGTGCCAGATTTTAGGGTTGTCAGGTTTCACATGCATGCCAGTCAGTCACAGTTTAAGCCTGTGTGGAGCTTGCAGTTAGGTGGGGTTCTTGCATGCAAGTGCAGTGGGAAAGTGCAGTGTCAGCGCCAGTGCTGCGTGGTAGTGGCAGGGAGGGTTAGCATGGAGAGACTGTGTCTCTTTTTGGTTTCCTCATTCTGTTTACAAATCCTCTCCAGCTGAAGAATTTCACAATGCATTTTTAAGGACTAAGAACTACCAATGATGGAGCCAGTTTTAAGCAACCCCCCCCCCCCCCCGTTTCTTCTCAGGTAGCAAGCATGCTTGCTTTTCTGGTCCATAGTTACTTTTGCATTTCAAATAAAAACAACAAGGAGGTGGACTAAAGCCCCCGAATTCCTGAGAGCAGGACACTATGTGATAAGGTAATGTGAATTAATCAGGTTTGATATCAGCTACTAATAAGTCAGACCTTATAAAACCCACACTACTCCAAGGTATAAGAACAGGTAGGCATCCAGCATCTTATTGTCCAGTCAAGTTCAGCGGCTTCTTAGGTATACCCTCTCTGGTCTGAAGACAGAGCCAGCAGAGTATCATCCCGATCAATTAAAAGCTCCAACATACCATCAGTAAAAATTTACATCATTATGGAATTAATTGACATAGTAATGGACCCTATGGACTCTACGGACTCTATGGACTCTGTGTTTGGTATATGCTTGCAATGGGGGAATCTCAACTGAACTTGAACTGTGGTTATGCAACAAGGTGGAGGAATCCACCATGGTGGGAGGGTTTGGGGAGGGGTGGGGAGAACCCAAGTACCTATGAAACTGTGTCACATAATACAATGTAATTAATGAATTAAAAATAAAAAAAATTAAAAAAAAGAATAAAAGAAAAAAAGAACAGGAAGGCGTGAAATTAGAAGAAGAGCTGCCGTTGGACTATGAAATCCTTTTTTTATATATATTTTATTTTTTTTATTCATTGATTACATTGTATTATGTGATACAGTTTCGTTGGAACTGGGAATCACCCCACCCATCCCCCCTACCCTCCCCCCATGTCGAATGTTCCACCTTGTTGTGGACTATGCAATCTTTGGATCCAAAGCAGAGTTCTCAATAGCTCTTGATGTAACTTAATTCCATCTAGCAGGAAATTGTCCCAATGAATATGTACTATGTAATAGAAGCATTATCTTTTCTGTGATATTGTAATCTTGGACCGTACATGACCTATACAACTATAAATGTATAGGTGGTCAGAGCAGGGTTGCAGTGTGGTTGTGCAGGAAGGCAGAGTAGGAAACAGGAAGAAAATGGCTTCCCATTACATGTCTGAGGCTGAGAAGTTACAGAAATTAGATTGACTTTGCTTGGGTTTCCTGGCGCACAACCGGTGATCACACTCATTGAGGCACTTGAAGGAGGGGAGGCAAGCAGCTGGTGCATGCCAAGTAGTTAAATAGTTCGCTTCCAGTTCACTGTCAAGAACACACAGAGTCAAGGATAGCATTTAAGGAGGGTGGGAGTGACCGAATTCAGTCAAAAAGCGAAGGAGGTAATTGGCCATGGAACTATAAAGATATAAAACTCATAAAATTGGTGTGAAGACAATTCCATAGGCATTTCAAGGTGGTAATTTTAAAGGATAGTCTTGATTTAAGTGTGTGTGCACAAGTCAGTTGCTTTACTTTTTCATATTTCATATGCAGCCTTCTATTGCATGTAAATTGCCAGTCTAAGGAAAAGCAGAGACTGTGTGATATAGCAAATCTCCATCAAAACATAGGGTGTAGATCTCAAGGTTGACACAGGGAAAATTTTACATGTCAACGGGACAAAATGGATTTTTTTTTTTTTTTGTAGAATGAAAAAGGGACTGGGATGGGGAAGAGAGCCCAAAAGATGCAATCCAATGGATGTACTTTGCTCTTTTCGAAGACAAGCAAGCATATGTAGTTTAATATACGGATTCAAGAGGAAGCCAGAAGCATCCTTGCAATTGTAGCTTGAGAATACCCAAGGCCTCTCTGCCTTTCCACACATCAAATACTGATTTTGCTGGGGAAATATTTGAACTTGGGAAAGAGCTTTAAAAGATATCCCTGGGACCGGCATTGTAGAATAGTGAAATAAGCTACCAACCACAAGTAGCCAACAGTTCGACTTCCAGTCCTACTCATTGGTACTATTAGTACCTGCTAATATACCTGAGGAAGTAGTGGAAGATGACCAAAGTACTGGGACCTTGCCACCCACACAGAAGACCTGGGTGGAACTTCAGGCTCTAGACTTTGGACTGGCTCAGTCCCAACCATTGCATGGTAGTGACCCAGTGGATGGAAAGTGTCTCTCTCTTCCCCTCTCTCTTTCTCTAATTTTCTTCTTCCATCTCTCCATCTCCCCACTCTCTATAGTTCTGCCTTTCAAAAGAAAGAAAGAAATCCTTTTTTTTTGGGTGGGAGAATGCCATTCCAAGGTGAATTGATGAATGATGTTAAAATTACATTACCCAGCTGTCCATTAGTGGTTGAATGGATGAGCAAAATGTTGTATGAATATATAATGGTGCACTTTTCAGACTTACAATTCCATTATAGGGCAAAATAAAATGAATCTTGAAAATATTAAAGTAAGTAAAGTAAGTCGGTTACCAAAGGATACATAATGTGTGGTTTTACTTGTTTGAAGTACCAGAAATAACTCAGAGCAACAGAAGGTGGGGTAATTGATGCCTGGAGTTAGGGCTCAGAGAAATGAAGAGTTGGGTTAATGGGTCAGTGTCACTAAGGGAAGCTGAAGTTCTAGAGATAGGTGGTGATGGTGGTTACCTGGTAATGGCAGTGTGCTTAATTTCACAACTCTGCGTGTCTAAAAGTAGTAAAATGGGCAGTAATGTGGTACTGCTGTTAAATACCGTTTAGGATGACCGTGTCCACAGCAGAGCTCATCGTTAGGATGGCAGTGTCCACATCAGAGGAGCTCCTGTTCCGGTTTCTGCTGCCTGCCATGTGTACCCTGGTAGGCAACAAAGCACGGCTCGAGTACTTGTGTCCCTACCCTTCATGTGAGAGCTCCAGATGGGGCTCTAGGTTCCCGGCTTCAGTCTAGCCCAGCCTCGGCTCTTGCGGCTGTTTGGGGGAATGGAACTGTGGGTGGAAGATTCTGTCTGTCTCCCTATCTCTCTGTCTCTCAACCTTATATTTAAAAAAAAAAAAAGTAACCCGCGCTTATTGGTATGATCAGCAATGTTACCTTTATTGCAGTTTTTGCTCAACATAGCTGACTCTTAATATAGTGACAAAAAGTGCACCTTGAAGCCTGTGAGATTGATAGTGGATTACAAGTAATGATAAAACCAGCAATCATCACCATTAGTGGATTTTAATAAAATCCTTCACATCTGGGTTTGCTAACTCTTCGACGCTTTCTATTAATTTTCTACTTTCTGTTGTTTTGAGAAATAGAAATATCATACAGAAAATGTGACGTCAAGTCATGCTGACATGTGCCTTCACTAATAAAGAAGAAAGTATCTATGGTAGATTGTGCAGAAACATTATATGATGTCCTGTGACAATCAGCAGGTGCTGCAAAAATGAGGGTTGCAATTCAGCAGCATTACCCTAAGAGCTACCAAGAGAAGCGTCATATTTTGTCCTCTAACAGGTTTTTAATCAGATTAGAATAATGGAGGTCTCAGGTGTGATACAAAAGGTATGTGTCTCTTAGCACTTGAAAACCAATCTCAGATGGCTGGTAATTGTTGCAGCTCAGTTTTTATGTGAGGACATTTACATTTGCGAATGTCCAAAATCAACCTGGTCTGCTCCAAGGGAATGGTTGGGGTCTGTTGACTAAATAACATGGTTATAAGAAGAGCGGTACAAACTAGGGCCTCAAGTACTAAAAGTGGGAGCCCAGATTGCTACAAAGACTGTGTCTCCCCCTACTGCTCTCTCCTAACTCCAAACACACACACACACACACACAAACACACACTCCCAAACACACACCCGAACATACACACACATACCCAAACACACACACACCCAAACACAGACACACCCACACACACACAAAGACATATACACACATGTGCACACACACACCTCCCCCCACACCAAAACACAGACATACACACACATCGAAACACACATGCACACACAGACATACACACAAACACACACACACACTCCCCCACTTCTCTCTTATGCAAGATGGAACCTCCCCCTGCAGGTGGGAAACATGGTCCTGAGAAATTCAAGGGTTACCATAAGTGAACAAGCGGCAGCCTGTATGTAGGCTGCTTATTTGTGTATGGATTGCAATCTAAGAATGGCTATGTATTTTAGATGCTTAAAAACTGAAAGTGGCATTTTGTAACATGAAAAATATCTCAAAGTCACACGTATCAATGCATCAGGTTTATTGTAAATAACCACAATTGCACATTGGTTGCTTTTGTACTGGGAAGGTAGAGCTGTGCACTTGCCACAGAGTCTAAGTGATGCCCTCATCCGTTTACCTTGCTGTTCCCCACATGACAAATAGGGTCACACTGCTGTCATGCAACAGAATATTACTGCAATATACTCATTAGGTCAAAATAAGAAAAAAATATGAAGTAGACTTGGTGTATCATGCTTTCTGAAAAAAATTTATTTGAGCACAGAGAACTCTCACCTGCCGGCTCTCTCCCACCTCCTCGCAGCAGCTGGGGCTGGCCCATTTCATCCAGATCTCCCACAGGAACGGCAGGAACTCAGTGACTTGTGCTGTCACTGCCGAGTCCCAGCACGAGCCAGAAGCTGCAGGCGAGGTTGAGCGGCCAAGTAAACACAGAGACTCCAGTAAAGGATTGTGAGCATCTTAACTGGCATCTTCAAGTGCTGGGCTAAACACAGGCTGCCCTGCGTATGCCTTAAGGAACAGTAAACTAGGGATTATTTTGTTGGATTAGAAGGCAAACATGCAGTGACACTGTAGTGGCATGACTGAATTCTTACCCAGCTTGGCATGACCAGGCTAAGCATCCAAAACAGAATTCCTGATCTAAAAGATTGTCTCACCCAGCAGACCTCTTTCTCACAAAATAAAAAGGAAGCTGCAAAGTTGATTTCTAAGTAACTCATTTGTCAGCTAGATAAGGACAAAATGTATCAATAGGAGATTAATTAAATCATATTTTGTTGCAGTGGCCAAAGAAATCTATCCAGGTATAACACACTTGTCTAAAACTGTTAGCCTTTTGGTGAGAAGCAGTTCTGTATAATGTTGAAGACTGAAGACTTCGGAATTCCATCAATAGTTAAGAAAATAGCATGGTTTTTTTTTTTTTTTTTTTTTTTGGCTCTTGGTGAATTAACATTTTTCTGAAACTATGCAACTGTTGTTTATTTGGAAAGTTAGTGGAGAACTTGAAGTAACAGAATAATCAGCCTCTATAACCTGTGAGGAAGAACTATGGGTGAGAATATTTTCAGAGGTTAAGAAATCAAAATTCAGTGCAACCTGAGGTAGAATCTGCTAAGATGTGTTTCATCTATTGGTGATAAAAATGGGTTGAAAGAAAACCAGCTAAGTTGGACAAGCTCATAAAGTTTGTGAAACTGCAAATTGTTCAGAATGTATGGCTGTTTAATATTCTTTTAAAAAAGATTTATTTTTCTTTAAAAGGCAGATTTATAGAGAGAAGGAGATACAGAAAGATGTTCCATCTGCTGGTTCATTCTGGTGTCTACAACAGCCGCAGTTGACCCAATCTGAAGCCAGGAGCCAGGAGCTTCTGGGTCTCTCACATGGGTGCAGGGACACAGGCTTTGGGCCATCCTTGACTGCTTTCCAAGGCCACAAGCAGGGAGCTAGGAAGCTCAACAGGAGGTGGGGCAGCTGGGACATGAACCAGAGCCCATATGAGGATTCCGGCATGTGCACAGTGAGGATTTTAGTCAGTGAGCTATGGCGCTGGGCCCAATACTATTATTGTTGTATTTGAAAGGCAAAAAGAAGAGAAAGATCTCCCACCCACTGGTACAAACCCAAATGCCTGTAAGAGCTGAGACTGAGCCAGCCAAAGTCAGGAGCTGGGAACTCAATCCGGCTCTCCCACATCTGTGGCAGGGGACTCAACTACTTGGGCCATCACCTTCTTCTTAAGTTGTACATTATTAAGCTGGAATCAGGTGCAAAGCTGTGTCTCAAGCCTAGGCACTCCATTTGGTTTTATTTTTATTTCTCTTTTAAGGTTTTTTTTGTGTGTGTGTTTTTATTGGGAAGGTGGATTTATAGAGAGAAAGAGAGGCAGAGAGGTCTTCCTTCTGCTGGTTCATTCCCCACGTGGTCTCAGTGGCCAGAGCGGAGCTAATCTGAAGACAGGAGCCTCTTCCGGGTCCCTCATGTGGGTGCAGGGTCCCAAGGCTTCTGGCCTTCCTCCCATGGTTTTTTTCAGGCCTTAAGCAGGGAGCAAGATCAAAAGTAGAGGAGCTGGGACATGCAGCAGCACTCAGATGTGATGCCGGTGTTTGGAGGTGGAAAATTAACCTGTTGTTGGTCTTTGCAAATGGCATCTTAGCTGCCCCAACAACTCTTTGCCCTTCATTATATGATTAATGAGCAGGCTATCAAGGTGGAAAAATATGTGAATATATCTGGTGTTACTGAACAGTTAATTAGATCAGTAGTCTTCTCCATTAGACTTAACCACCGTGAACTCCTGTCAGAAACAATATTATTGGGGTTCATAAAATACCCCAAATACTGGCACCTTGATGTGGTAAGAAGCCTTAGAACCCCTGTTGGAATGAAGGTGCGCTTGTCCTTCCCTTGTTACAGACCCTTTTGACTCAGCAAACTGAGAAACTTTCTGCAAAATTCTCTGTGCCAAGAAAAACAACTGTCTCTAACCCTTAGCCTACGTGAGCTAAACGCACACCGACCTTACTTCACACACCATGATCTTCTATTTCACTCCCATTGACTATCACAAGGGACTCCCTTATAATCCATTGATTCTTCAGGACGAACATTCTTTGTTTCCAGGTTTTTGTGCATTCTCCAAACCTTGTGAGTTACTCTGAATCTCCTTTGGTATTCCTCTAAAAGTTTATAGTCTCTCCCTCTCCTAAAGGAAAGAGGGTTGTAAGTGTATGAGCAACATTGGGCTATGGGTAACATATCCCTGTGGTTTTCCTAATCTTCACCTTAATCAATGTGTTTTATTTTTTTTTCTCTCACTTTGTCTATCCTTGCCCTTTTATTCAGTGAACCTTGGGAGTAAAGGGGAAATTTTTTGCCCCTACAGTATCTTGACTTGCCTTACGACTTGTTCAAAGAATAACCAATGGAATATTTTATTGTAATTTTTTAATTACAGGGTAAATTGAATATTTGCAAAAAAGGGAAACACTGCACTTAGCCCTTTTTATCTAATGTCAAATAGCTATGGATATTAGCTTATGCTGCCGAGTACACTGTTTTGTCTTTCAAAAACAAAAGAGATGACAACAAGGAGTGAAAGAATACTTTAGAGCTGGCATGGTGCAGGCTAATGCTTTACCCTGCGGTGCTGATACCCCGTGTGAGCAACGGTTCACGTCACAGCTGCTTTACTTCCTGTCCAGCTCTCTGCTTGTGGCTTGAGAAAGCAGTGGATGGTCGCACAAGTCCTTGAGTCCTTGCACCCATGTGGGAAACCCAGAAGAAGTGCCCAGCTCCTAGCTGCAGATCAGCTCAGCTCTCTGGCTGTTGCAGCCATTTGAGGAGTGAACTAGCAATGGAAAAGCTTTTATGTCTCCTTTCTCTCTACAAATATCTACAGTTCAAATAAAATAAATAAATCTTAAGAAGAAAGAATACATTTACTCTTCCTAGATGCCCACAAGTCCATTATCATGGGAAGAATGGCAGGGGGTGAGCCTCCTTGGTGCTGCTCTTGGTTGGAAGGCAGCGTGTTTCACTCAGCACTCTGGGGAAACATGTACTAACTGAGGGACTCAGGCATCTGAGAGCCTACAAGATGAATGAGACCCCCACAAGCCCATGGGGATTCCAAGGGATGGTCTCAACAGTGAGTGGCACTAAGTCGGGAAGCTAGTGACAGAGCCCAGGGATGCTAGCCCAGAGAGAACCAAGCCTGAGCTTGAGGTGTGAGAATGGGGAGGGGAGTGTGCCTGCCTCTATTTCTTACTAGTGTTTGGGACTTCTGCAAAAGCAATTGCAAGTTTTTAGAATGTATTTTACAGGTGGGGAGGTGAATGGATGGGGCACTATACACTCCAATCTGCTGCTTTGCTCTTGAAATGCCTACACCAGCTGGGGTTGGGCTGGGGCAGAAATCTGGAGCCCGAAACTCCAAATTCAGTTCAGATTTCCTAGGTGGAAGAAAGGAACCCAACTTGCTGAGCTGTTACCATTACCTCCTTGTTGGAGCCTGGGCACATACTCCATGGGTGGGCACAGCCATCTTAACCTCCAAACTAAATGCCTGCACCCTGGGTTTGTTTTTATGAACAAACCTCATCAACTGGTAGTGTAGACCTGGGGACTTGTAAGGCTGCTGCTGAATCCCCAGACTTTTTTTTTAAACAAAACCTTCCTGTCTATCTTGCTGGCCTTACCCAGAGCATTGAACACGGGTATCAGTGGCAGTGGCCAACAACCAAGGAGGGTATCACCTGTGTGACTATTAATTTTGAAAGTTTTTAGCTCCAAGCTCTGTGGAACTTGGAGTATTTACAAGTGGATCATGCAAAGACTTGTGTGTTGAACTACTCTGCTAGCTGGTGAGGAAGAGAGTGAATAGGTTAGGGCAAGGTTCCCAATGGGCAGGCAATCGATTCTCATCTTTAATGCCCATGCCAACTTTGATTGTGCATGCTCGATTAATACTCACTAACCATCTGACTCCAGGTACATCACCATCTCAATTTATTTTGTGAAGCATTTGTTAAACATTGAAGATTGTGATTTCCCTGCAGTATGCTGAGCAGAGGTTTCCTTCAGTGAAGGAAGAGGCAACCTTACCTAACCAACAGCATGATTCACCAAGTCTATTGAAAATGATGAACAAGTGTAGAGACAGAGTGCTTACTTTGTAAAGAAATAATCATTATCTTCTTTAATCTTACTACAAGTCTGGTTGATCCTTTTAAAGATTTACGGAGTTAGGGAAAAAGAAGAGAGTGAAAGACAGATCTTCCACCTGTTATCTCACTCCCCAAATGGCTGCAATGGCCGGGGCTAGGTTCCGGTCCTCTCACAGGAGTAGCAGTAGCCCAAGTGCTTGGCCCATCCCCTCCTTCCTTCCCAGCACTTCAGCAGGGAGCTGGGTCACAAGTGCGGCAGCCAGGACCTGAACTGGCACCTGTATGGAATGTCATCACCACAAACAGTCGATTTTCCCACAATGCCACAACATAGGCCCCAGATATCCGATGAATTTTAAGTCCTTTAAGTATATGGCTGCATACTAATACCGATTTTTGGAGAGAGAACTCTAGAGGCTTGCAAAACAGTGTTGAGATCCAATCTTTGGTGCCCAGTTTGGAAACCTATTTCCTGCTGGTAATTCATGCCTTAATCAATACTCAGTGTTATCTGTTTCCCTTCAACTGGGAATACAACCTTGTAAAGGCAAGATTGGTTGTGTAGGCTTGCAAAATATCCCCGTTTACTCTTTCTTTAGCCCAAGTCCCCATGATGTTCAGAATAGGTTGTGGAAAATGAGCTTTGGAACCTTTTACTCACCTAGAAACAATGTTTAAGTTTTAGCAATGGTGAAAATGCTGTTTAGAAAGAAGAGCTGTTGAGAAGTTTACTGTGCATCGTGTAATATTTTCCTCGGGACTAGTTAAAAAGAACACTTTGATTTTCTAGCATGTTTTTTTAAAAATGTTAAATACAGAAACACATTTATATTTTGTTTTTGAAATTTTATTTTTTCTTTTTAAACACATGCGTTAATATTTCTCTCAAAGGGAGTGGGGTGGCAACAAGGTTCTTGGACCTGGGGTACGTGGTTTGGGAATAAAGGAAGGGAGGAGGGGTGAAGAAGGTCCTGTTTGAGCAAAAGAGCTAAGATACTGTTTTAAAATATGGCCCATGGATTTGGGTTTACAAACAGAGAAGGAATGACCTCACCTATGATGAGGTCTGACAAGGGGGAAAATTTAGTAGAGGGAAGAAGCTTTTGTTTCCTGCTGGAAGATTCAGAATTCAGCACCTGTAGCTATAATGTGGTGCTACTTCTGTATTCAATTGGCTAGGCTCCAGAAAAGACACAAGAGTGAAGGCAGGCACTGCCAGCATGCCACCACGCGTACATTCCTTCCTCCAGTCTCCCAAGGACAATGGACAGGAGCGCTATGAAGGCAACCTAGCAATCCCTAAGAGGGCGAACCCAGCCCACTGAGGTCAATGGGTAGGTGGGTAAGGAGGCCATGGACAGCAGCAGCGGGCAGCCTGCCTGCTCTGAGAGTTTCTCTCTCCTGGAGCAAAATGTCTCTCCCTTAGACCTGCCAGGTTCCACTAAAGGGACCAGAGGAAGAGAACCACTTGCTGCAGCCAAGACTTGCAAAGTCAAACTTCCAGGATCACTTATCACCCTGTCAAATGTGCATGGAGAACCCAGTGGGCTGTGCCTCGGGCCATCCCATAAAGATGGCTGAGGGGAAAGGCAGCAAGGAGCTGGCCTCACTGTGGTTACTTCCACATCAAACAAGAATGGGAATTCTTTCACTTCCCCAGCCTGTCCAGTGCAGCTCCCTAGGTAAAGGCCTCAGGCCTGTGCCTTGCCACCTGAGAGTTCCTTTTCCTGAGGTCTCTCCCTCGAGGAGGAGCGAAAGGGTCTGAGGACCGTCACTACAACCCTGTGGATGTGCTTGGTCAAGGGACCAAGGTGCAGATTTGGACAAGGGGGTCAGGGAGCAGGGTCAGGAAGCAAAGGCAAGAGATGACATCTATAACCTGCGAGGCCGCTGCCTTCGAGCCTGCAATCGCTGCTGAGGCCTTGGGCTTTTGGATGCTGTACCAATGGAGAATGAAGGAGTCTCAGACTTGAAAGATCCAGTTAAAGCAAAGCCTTGGGTGGGTCGTGAGGACACCTCTCTGCCTTTTCCTGAAGTAGGAGTGTTTTGAGCAAGGGTGAGTGTGGAAGTGCCTCCAAATACAGGCTTGCTAGCCACATTGAAGGCTGCTGGGTCCTGATTGGATGCACCCTGGATCTTCCGAATCAAGGTCCCTCCAAAGGAGGTGGTATCTTCTACAGTCCCACTCTGCCTCGCCCTTAAGCTGAATGCTTCAGAGGGGGAGCTGGTGACCTGAGTGGCCGTACTGAGCCTGAAGCCTCCACTGCCAGTGTGGGCTGATGATCCCTCAAATGTGAAGGGTATGCCACTGGTCCCACTGCAGGTGGTTTGGGTGGTAGCCCCAAAGGTAGACATGGTGGCTGTACCAATGAAAAAGCCTGCTTTGCTGCTGCCAGTGGCTGACTGGGTGTTTGCTGTGGCACCCAAGGCAGCAGTTGTAGATTTCAAACCACCAAGAGGCAACTGTGGGGTACTGCCAGCCACTGGCTGAGTGGGGGCCAGCACTGATTTTACCTTTGGGGCCGGGGCTGTCAGGTTCCCCAGTGTGACAGAGCTACCAAATTTTTGGGCAAGGGCTGACTTGGCAGCCCCCTGTCGTTGCCCATCTATGGCCCCAAACGTGGGCTGTGTGTTGGCCCCTAGAGATGGTACTGCAGTGGGCTTGGCACTTGAGCCAAAGGACATATTGAATGTTGCAGGGGCCACGTTACTAAACTTTAGTGGAGGCTGCCCAGTGGAGATGGGGACTGAGTTTGTGAGGGTGCTACCCGAACCGTTAAAATGGGCAGTGCTGCTGTCGGCCATGTGAACAGCACTGGAGGACTGTCCAAAAGTGGTGACTGTGGCGGAGGCTGGCATGGTAGGAGGCTTGCCAAATTGGAATGTGGAGCCCTCAGCTGGGGTAAAACTAGCTCCTGAGGTAGGGGGAGCTCCAAAGAGGAAGGGTGGTGCTGTAGAGGAGGCAGTGGTGCCAGTCTCACTGCTCAGGATGCTGGGCACACCCGTGACACCAAAGCCAAAAGCAGACTTTGAAGCTGAGTCTGTGGTGGTACTGGCTGTGTTGACAGAGGCCACCTGGGAGGTGACAGTGGCTAGTCCAGCGAAGGCAGGGACAATTGAAGCTGGGTTTGGAGTGTGCTGGAAGGGGAAGGGAGTGGCCAAGGGCATGGGTGCAGGTGGACCTGGGATACCACAGTTAGGCATGACAGTTGGGGTGGAAGTGCTGGTCAAGATCTTACAAGATGCTGTGGTTGTGCCATCATGGTCAGACAGCAAGGGGCCTCCATTCTCAGTTTCAGCTGGAACTTCAACGGTGGACTTGAACCTGGAGGGTGCTGAGGGCCCAGCTGGAGCTGCCGGGGAGAGAGAAGAGAGAGAAGGCGGTGCTCAGCAAAGCTCCACAGTAGTAGGGACAAGGGAACGGGTAGGTGGGGATGAGGCTTTAGCAGTTGTCTGAGCCTGAGCAGCTGGAGGGGACTTACGGGTGTCAGTGACTAGTGTCAGGAACAGCTGTGGGTATAAAATATGAAAATTTACCTGGAAGGGGCCCTGGCTGAGAAATGGCAATAGGAGCCAGGCCAGATGTCTTTTCAAGTGAAGGAGCCACGGTGGTGCCACTCTCTGCCTTTGGGGTCTCTAATGGTGGCGTAGTGCTGGGAGCCGGGAAGGTGGCTATCAAAGATGCACTCCCGCCGACAGCCGGAGCCAGAGTAACAGGCTGCTTCTCCATGGCAGCAGGGCTCGCTGCATCCTCCAGCTTGTCCACCAAGAACCTGTTAAGCCATTGGAAGACAGCTGTCTTTTCCCCGTCGTACTCCTCCACACTGATGGGATAGCCCAGCTGTGGCCCTGGAGGTAGGGTCAGCGGCTCCCCTCGCCTGCAGCGTAGCAGCTGAACCTTGCGTTTCCGCGGCCTAGAGCTGTCAAGTGGGCTCGGAGACCGGGACCTATTTTCTATCTTCCTGGTGGCTGAATCTGCCGCCCGTTTCCCCTGCGACTCCCTCTCGGTGGCCAGTGTAGGCGTGGAACCAGAAGGAGAGCGGGGCTCCTGGTCCTTTGCTTTCTTTCCGGGCCTCCTTGGCACCTGCAGCTGAGATGAATAAGAGCTAGAGGAGGAAGATGAAGGGGGCCCACTCCTCTTTCGTGGCTGCCGGAGGCCTCGGAGGCCTCGGAGGCCTCGGGTGGAACTGTAGGAGCTGGTAATGGCATTGTGGCCGGAGCTGGGGATGCCTGCCGCGTACTTAGTAGCCACAAATGAGGGGCACAGACTCATCTTATTCAAGAGCTCATCCGAGTTCTGGGAATCGAGTCCTTTCGTCAGAGGCTCAGCTTCAGGCGCCAGAGCAGCAACGCCCTCATTGGCTGCCTGGGACTCCAGTGTTGAGAATCCACTGCCTAGGTTATCAGGGCGCCTTCTTTTATTCTCCAGACCACCCAGGAATATCCGGTGTTCTTCGTCCAGGGTCCTTTTCCTCCTCTCTTGGAGGATATTCAGTTCAGCATAATTTTTCTTTGTGACCATGTCTGAGGGTGAGGGCAGTGCCGAGCGGGTGATCCGATCTGAGATTAAAGTATGCATCAGTTTGCTGTGAGGAGGTGCGATCCTCACGGTGCTGGAACCACACACCATTTTGGAATTTCGAGCAGAGAGCACAACCTTCTTTGGACTACCATCCCAGCTTACAGCGGGAAGAACCTTCACAAGCGGGTGCCCGGTCTGCCGGATTGGATAGCACCTTCTAGGTGTTATTATAAAGCGGTCTGAAGGAGCCTCCAGGTCCCGTGGGGAAGACCTCCTGGACTGCGGGTGAAGAGAAGTTAGATGGGGGTGAAGGTAGAGTGTATGATGGGTTGGGGCAGCAGGCGGTGGTGAGCGGGCTGCTGGGTGGCAGCCGGTCTTTTCCCGAACCTCCTGGGTGCCGGCCGGCTGCGGTGGGCCGGCTCTGCCCAGGTAACTGCCCATAAGGACAATTCAAAGGGGTCAGGTCCTTCGAATAGAGTCAGCGGCTCTAGGAGTTTTCGATTCACTACCAACTTAGCCAGAGGCGAAGTGGGCAATGTCCGTTGGAGCGCGTGTTCCAACGAACTGAGTGTGACACGAGAACCCCGGGGGGGCTCGTGCCTAGGTTCCCACGCGGTCCTGGAGAAAGCTCGAGGTCCAGCAGCTTCGTGTGCCCATCGCTGCCGTCTTGATCCACCACTGGCCCCCATGTGGCATGTGGCGCTCTAGTGCCTGTGTTCCGGACATTGAGGAGGGATGATCCTAGGGCAAGAATCTCGTGGCCAGGAACGACTCCTCCCATTGAATAGGTGCAACAGGAGGAACACAGAAAGCTTAGTACCGGGAGTTCAGGTCAGGGGACACAAGGCGTTTTGACTGGGTGGGGACGCCCCAAGTCACCCTGCAGAGGCCCTGAATCTAGAAGGATCATTCGTGGAAAGCTTTTCCTCAGCTGAGTTTGCAGATTTTTTTTGGTCTTGTGTTTAATTAAAGGATATGATCTTGTTAAAGAATAAGGAGGTGAAGGTGGAGGTACTGCAACAACGTGACACAAGTTGTATACACTGGAGCACGGCTGGTTTTTGTTTTCCTGGGATATGTATCTGAAAGCATCAATAACCCTATATCTAAAGGGGTTATGGAAGAAGGCAAGTGATCTTGGGTCTGCATTCGGCTTTCTGGAAGAGCTTCCCGGTACTTCTTCCTACACAACAGCTCCCAGACCCAAGCAGTTGCTGTAGCTGTTTGAGGGTCTCTTCCTCCTGTTTGAGGGGTCCTTTGTCTCTAACTTTGCTGTATAACCTTTCATTGGAATTTTGGTTGTTGTCGTTTTATAGTTTGTTGCTGTGCCTTTAGATATCTGTGAAGATCCCAAATTGACTCTGCTATTGCCACTGCAATTTCCCCAGGCCTGTCTTAAATGCACATGCGTATTTGAAGAATAACTTCACTGAGATATACTACGTATATCATGAAACTTGCCCCCGAGCTACATGGTTTTGAATTAAATAGAGTTTTCCCCCAATACATTGGCCAATAAAGTGATTAAGTTCAGGTGAAAATATAGCTACATTTTGATACAGTTGTTATAGATCAGAAGATCTTGTTTACTAAGATCTGTGACTTCAGGACTTTCATTAATGACCTGTGTTCATTTATTGTGACAACCAATCGGGATCTGGTTTTACAAAGCATGCTGAAGAGTTTCCATGTCTTACACTTGGCCTAGGTCCGGCATGATTATGCCTGGATAGAATGTATCAGCATCTATCTTGGCTTCATTTGGCTCTTGCTTGTCTAGGATATACAGCCATTGCTAACAAAATGATATTAAGATTATATAAACTCCTACTTAGGTATGTGTAGATGACCGTTCTCAAAATATTTCCTATGCAAATATGGAGATTAGGATGCTTGCTGGTGACCTGGGGGACTGCAGCAGGAACTGCTGTTAAGATGTTAGCAGAACCCAGTTTTAGCTAAGGCTTTGTGCACTTCATGCAACCAGAGCTGTCTTTTGGAAGTATGAGAAAATAAACCGAGTTTGACATTCCTGTTAGGAGTTGAAATTTTTGGATGAGTTCATCCTTCTGGGAAGAAAAAAAGGCAATTTCAGTCTGAGGTGAGGAAGTCGCAGTTTCTAGAGTGAGAAAGTGATGTTGCTTGTATATTTTCCTTGAAGTAGATCTGTAGTATTCATGATTTCTAGAACTTGCAGAATATAGAGTAGTTCAAAATTTAGCAGTTCTGTGCCCTCTTCTAGTGTCTAATTACACTTACTTATTTGTTTGCTCATTAGTGTATTGATTATAATCAAAGAATGGACTTTGCCCTAACTTGTGTTGGCTTTGTATTATGCTAACTCTGGCAAAGTATTTAACAAAACACCAAGTTATCCACAACTCAGACTAGGTTTGCATGAGAAAAATCATCAGCTGACCTGTGTATGTAACAGTCCTTAGTTCTACAACTTTGATTATTTCTATCCCTGGGTACAACTTCTGTGGCTTTAAGGAGACAAATGTTGTCTTCAACACAGAAGTCTTAACTTCAAACTCTGGCAGTGCTAAGCCCATGTGGAAGTTATTGTATGTTTTGGAGCTATCCAAGAACTGGTGAGAAGATGAAGAGGTGTATGCCAGTGAGGGTGCCAAGACCTTTCTGCACAGCGGGTGATCAGGAGGAGGATAAGCAGCAAGAATGCTTTCTTTCATAATCAGACTCATTTCCAGCATAGTGGACACGTGGGATCATCCCTGCAAACCTCAAGTTGCCTAGCTCAGTGCTTGGTTTATAAAGCAGATACTCAGGAACTGTTGTTGAAAAGGCACAGCTATTAAGCCAAGTGTTGGGTGCAAATGATCACCCACTCATTGTGAAGGGCAAATCTCCCTGATTTATTTTCTACCCACCATGACATGTCTGTCGCAGTCCTGTTAAGTGCCTCATTCTTCCCCCAGGGACGTAACATCCATGCTTTCCATAGTCAAGAGATTTGCAAAGCATTTTCATGGATGAATCACATTCCCTCAAATTCATATACTGGAGTGCAAATCTTCAGTAATTGAAAATGCAATTCTACCTAGAATTAGAACTTCAAGAGGTAGTTATTGAGAAAGCTGTTTGCTGGGGTCCATGTGGTGGGTGTGGAGGGCACGAAGGTGTGAAAAGAACTGTTCCATTGCAGGCAAGGCCACAGAGAATTTCCCACTGCTTGGCAAGGCCTGGCAGATGTCTCTGTATCCACCTTAAGGCAATTCCAACTCCCTTTGCATGGACACTGGACAATCCCGTTGAGAATTCTGTAAATGCTTTAGGCATTGTCTGCCACTGCAAAGTTGGTCTTTACTATCAATGTGAGCTTGGAAGTTGATGTTGCTGATAACCTCTTGGCAAAAGGGCCTTTTGCTATTCATGCTGTCTCAGCTGCCCCCATTGATCATATGCTAATCAGGGATGTAGCAGGAACCTATGCTTAGTGTTTTCCTGCCCCACTGACCATATGCCAAATGAAGGGTGTTAAGTCCCTAGGTGTAGTGGAAATCTATTCTTTCCCTCTTTCCTTGATCTTTAGCTCCCTCTTTTTGTGATGCACTTCCTGCTTAACTGATTCAAGATTAAGTTGTGGAATGAGGATTGTAATAGGAATGTGCTACTGATTGATATGTGTCTCTTGAGAACTTCCTGACCACAGGATTAAGACAGCTGATATCCTGCCTCAAGGTGAAACAGTTGGCAGAACTATCCTTAGGAATGCCCGCCTGACCAGGTGTGAAAAGTCTGTGCCAGCCTTTGTAACTGTTTCTGTATAAATAAAGCAGACAGCTTTCTCGCATTGTCCATTATGATCCTGGAATTGTAGTGGTCCATTTCTTTCCTCTTTACACTTAATCCACACACCATTCTTGAGTCCCGAACACAACTGGAGCTGGACTCCAGCAGCTATGGTAGGAACCAAATCCAATCTGACTGTTGATCTTACAGAAGGAAGAAGTATAGGTGCGTACAGTGATACCCACTTGGAGATTGTAGTGAGCAGGTGGCTGCATCCATGCTAACCAGCAGCCTCAGACCTCTGGCCTCCAAAGTGCCATTTCAGTGTCACCACAACTCCACCCATACTGTGCGCTTTGTCATGGCAGCCTTAGAAAATCAATACAGATATTCTTTAATCCTTACAACCAACTCACAAGGCCAGTGTGGTGATCTATACAGTTGAGTAAAGCTCTGGCTCCAAACCTGCTGTGCACCCTTCTCTATCTATTCAGCGCTTATTCTTCCCTTACTGTCCCACTTTGTGCCATGTCTCACAGGGAGGTTCTCTACCTAATTCCTAGTTGGTTAGAAGCAGTTCTGGATCTATTCTAAGACACCGCCATTACTATATCTCTATAGATCAATTTCTTGGTTGTTTTTGTTATTGCCATGTTTCTGTGCTTTGGAAATTTAATAAAATAAGACATTAAGCTTTGGATTTTCAAGAAGTTGATCAGTGATAGTTTCTCTACAATACTAACAAAAATTTTAAAAAGGAACCCAAACTTCTCTCACTTCAAGCATTATTGAACTGTCAGACTCAAAGACTTTAGAGCTGGAGACTTGATGTTTTTGTGAACACACAGGAAAGCTATGAGGCTGAGAGAGCAAATGCATTGCTTAATGTCAGAACACAGTTTCAAGATTTGAAGACATTATTTCTCAGCTCATGGGCAGTTGATAGCAGGAAATCATAGAGAGAGAGAGAGAGGAGTGATACTGGAATTGCGGATTAGTACTATAAGCTGCTGCTTATGATGCATATATCATGGTGCTGGTTCAAGTCCCTGTTGTTCTACTTCCAATCCAGCTTTCTGAGACTGCACCTGGTAAGGCAGTGGGTGGTCACCCATGCACTCGAGTCTTTGTCACAAATGTAGGAGACCCAGAAGTGGTGCCTGGGTTCTACTTCAGCTTGCAACAGCTCTGGCTGTTGTGGGTGTTTGAGGACTGAATGGCGGATCTTTATCTCTCTTCATCTCTGTTCTCCTGCCTTTCAAATAAATGGATAAATAAATATCCCTGGGTTCATCGTTCCATTAAATAATTGAAATTTACGATGAACCTTGCCAATGAAGAGTTATTAAATTATCTTCCACTTCCATTCTGATTTCCAAGGCTGGGCCATACTAATACGATTTATGAACGCATGCATGAGTAACTAACATTTTCTGGGTACTGTGTGTCAGGGTCAGTGCTACCAGCTTTATAGGGATTATCTCATTTTAGAAATCTTTCCATCTAAAATCACTTTAGCTAAAAATGTTTTGGGACACAACTGCAATTGGGCGGAAATTCACTTACATGGAAAAAACTCTTGCACTAAATAGCGTTTGCTTAAATGACTTCCTCCCCACACCCCATGCATGTATATGTACTCCAGAATACTTCAAAGACCTTATGGAAATACTAACACACATGTATATACATACGGATATTTATTCTCATGTGTATGTGTATACACATCCATACATTCATACATATGTAAGGGTATTTCAGAATGTTTCTGTTAAAAGTAGATTTATTTTGGTGCCAAAGTTGGAAACTCATGCATAGTTTTTTCATAGTGTGTGTTTTGTCTGAAATTTGGAGGGCTCCTCATGTGTTTGTAGGTGTGCATATTAAAAACACAAACACTTGAGGCTGATTATGCTTGTGAGTCAGTCTTCATGTACTTGCTGATTTCCTGTTCCTTTGGGTCTTTCGTCTGATCTGTGTATCATACATCTTTCAGCGGTTGATGGAAGTGACTTCCTGTGGTCACCTTCATCACCACCTTTAGTCCCTTTTGCTCCCTTCTCTGATCAGTTCTCACTTTTCTCCTGCTCATTCCAGCCTGTGAGATATGGCTGGCCACTCAACTTTTCCTGTGCCTGGATACAGCCACCAAGTCAATGCCTAACTCCTTTGAACCTTAGATTCTTAGATCCCTGAATACTGTTATCTTTTGATGCTTGCAACTGTTGCAGGGAATCACCTGTATCATGTTAATTCATTCACTAATCCATCCTCTGAGGGCTTTGTTTTCTTGTGTGTACAACAGAGAGTATGTCAACTGGCGAAACCATATCAACAATTAAATCCTAATAGCCCTGTGGGGATTGTTGCGATTATTAATGAGAATAACATAATTTTAACTTAATTATTAGTATATGTGTTAATTATTATAGTATAGTTCACATAGGACTCAGTGTGCTTTTATGTGATACATAAAAAAGAATTTTAGCAACATCGCTGTAGTGAGCAATTATAGAAGAGAGCCCAACTTGGGCCTTGTGTGAGGCTCCACCTGCTGCCACTGAATTTATGGAATTACTTGCTTGATTTTATGATTCAGCTTGCTCAGAATTTCTTCCTCAAATTAAGGATGGATAGACTGTAATGTAAGTTATTCTGTGCAGTAGACTGCATGCTTGTGTTCCCCTGAAGCACATAGGTTGAAACCTAATCTTCAATGTAATGGTATCAGGATACGTGACCTTGAAAGAAGACTGAGGCGTGAGAGTGGAGCCCTCATGAATGCAACTAATCCATTTATGAAAGAGACTGCAGAGAGTTCTCTTGTCCCTGCCACCAAGAGAACACAAGACAGCAGACTGTGGATTAGGAGTGTCGCCTGACAGTTCATCTCTCAGCATCTGGATCCCGGGCTTCTGGTCTTCAGAATCATGAGAAATAAAGTTCTGTCATTTGTTAACCTCCCAATGGCTGGTGTTTTGTTACGGAAGATCACATGCACTAGGACACTCTACAAGGTGCTTGAGGTAGAAAGAATGTGCCTGCTGAGCCATCTCCTGACAGCACTCTGCCAAAGCAGAGAGAGCAGCTCAGTACGGCTGGACTAAAACTGACTGGAAAGTAGGGGTGAACCCATCATCCTCTGCTCTGGCTGCCTTCGGTTTGTTTCCCCTCCTTCAGGACACACAGTTGTTTGTGCTGCAGCTTCCAGCAGATTCTGTTGTTCTGTGCTATCAATATTTTGACCGAACTATTTGGTTTGGATTGGATTTTCTTTTCTTTTCTTTTTTTTTTTTTTTAAACCAAAAGGGCTTCCGTGAAAGCAATCTCTAATGTTAGGTATTTTCTGTTCAAGTGGGATGGCTGAACCTGAGAAGGATAATGTCAGGACAGTGACATGAGACTGTTTTAGGAAACAAATGCCTTTTCATGGAGCTGGTGCTGTGATGGATCAAGTTCATCCTCTGCCAGCATCCCATATGGGTTCATGTCTTGACTGCTCCACTTCCAGTCCATCTCGCTGCTTATGGCATGGAAAAGTAGTTGAGGATGACTCAAGTCTTTGGGTTCCTGTATCCACGTGAGAGACCCAGAAGAAGCTCCTGGCTCCTGGCTTCAGATCAGTTTAGTTCTTTCCATTGTGACTATTTGGGGAATGGATCAGCAAATGGAAGACCAATTTCTCTGTCTCTTCCTCTATGTAAAATCTCCCTTTCAAATGAAAAATAAATATTAAAAAAAAATGGTGCCAGGGGTGCTAGTGCAATGGCTGAAGTGGTTAGTCCTCTACCTCGCAATGCTAGCATCCCATATGGGTGATGGTTCATATCCTGCTTATTCCAGTTCCAGTGCAGCTCCCTGCTTATGGCCTTGGAAAGCAGTTCGGAGCAGCCCAAAGAATTGGGACCTTGCACCAAAATAGAAGAGCTGGAAGAGGCTCCTGGGTTCAGATAGGCTCAGTTCTGGCTGTTGCTGCCATTTGGGGAATGAACCAGTGGGTTTCTCTGTGTCTACTCTCTGTGAATTTGCCTTTCCAACAAAAATGAGTGGATATTTAAAAAAGAAAGAAAGAAAGAAAAAGAAAAACTCAAATGCCACTCATTACAAACATGCCCTATAGGATCTAAAATATGGTCACAATATGTTTGCCCAGAAATTTCTTTCCTGAATTTGAAATGCCAAGGGAATGAATTTCATTTTTTCAAAACATACTTACACATTTTACAAGCACTAATTATGAGTGCTTATAAAATACAGAAATGCACGCCTGTTCCAAGAAGTGGGTGGGGTCTGGAACGAGTCAACACTCTGATTTTTCCACCTTCAGATCCAAAATCTGCTTTTCATTTTTGAGCCTTGACATTCCTTAAACCTTAAAACTGTCTATTTTGTTGTTGTTGTTTTCATTCATTCATTCATCTATATGGGCTACACTTTTGGGGTGGAGGATTTTTTGGTTATTATTATTTTCTATGATCCAAATTTGTAGGTATAGGGACTCCATGTCCTCCTCCCCCCATTTTTTTTTCTCACTCCCCATTATGGGCTGCTGTTACTTGAAAATCTTTTCATTCCCAATGGCTTTTCATTTGCCGAATCTTTTAATACAAGTTACATTGAGACTTGTTTTTTTTCTTCTTTTCCTAGTCATTTCTGTTCTTATTCCCTTTTTCTCCCAAGTTCTCTCTTAACACATGAGGGAACAAATCATGCCCTCAGGTTCAAGAAATTTTTGATGACTCCCAGGAGCCTACAAACAGAAATCTACACTGTTCACCATAGAACTAAGATTCTTCAGAATGGGTTTTTCAATGTTTCCACTGTACTTTTCCATTCTGTGCCCCCTCTGTTCTTTCCATGTTGGTTTCATGCATTGCCCATAGCAGTGAATTATTGTCTTTTCACAACCCCACCTCTCTTCCTGGATGACATTCCTCTCTCTGTAGCCTACTGGACTGCCTTGGATGTCTTCCCTGTCTCTGTTGAATTGAGTTGCTCTCTGCTGGCATTCTACACAGATACTTGCACAACTCAGATGGTGTCTGTTGCTTTCTGCTTTTTTGGGGTGCTCACCCCCTGACTTAGCCCGGAGGCCATGGGCTCTTACTGAAGAAGATGGCATTTCTGTTTCTATTCCCTGCTTGCTTGTGCATTCCTCTGTGAGTCACAGGTATTCATTGTGCATTTGCTGAAGTTGGGAGAGATTTGAGTATTGTGGTGGTTCAGAGAACCGGGCCCTGAGGCCAGTCAGCACTGGTTTAGAAACCAACAATTTAGTGTGCAATATTACGTAACATTAGCATTATATCTCTGTGGGATGAAATTGATAGGACTAAATGAGATCATAGACCCCGTAGCCTGACAGTTAGTGCTCAGTGTTCATTCTTATTCTCAGTTAATCTAGATGCTTGAAATATCCTTGAAGAATATGTCCTGGGGAGGGTATTTGGCCTCATGGCTAGATTTCGTTGGGATTCCTATGTCCGTGTTGCAGTGCTACCGCTTTTGCTTCCAGCTTCCTGATTATGCAAATGCTGGGAGACAGGAGACAATGGATTGTGTGGTGAGTCCCACTCATGGGGGACACATTGCTTGTGTTTTTAGCTCCTGACTTCAGATATTTGGTGAGGGAATCAGCTGATGGGATCACACTCTCCAAATATGTTTTAAAAAGAAAACATCAGAAAATCAAATCCCAAAGCATTTGTCCCCAGGAGATATGCAAAGAAGAAGGAATATTTCTTTCTTCTTATTTTGCAGGGAGTTTGAATTCTTACAGACTGATTTCCGTTTTTTAAAACAATGTATTTATTTATTTGAAAGGCAGAGTATGCGGAAGAGAGAGAGAGAGAGAAATCTTCTGTCCTTCTGCCCCTGTTTCACTCCCAAGTTGACCACAGCGGTTGGGGCTCATCCAGGTTGAAGCCAGAGCCATCTGAGTCTCGCATGTGGGTGATAGGGGCTCAAGCACTTGGACCATTTATATTGTGTTCCGAGGTGCATAACTTGGGGGCAAGGTGTATCAGAAGCAGATAGAGATTTGTACCAGCACTCATGGGATTCCAGTATTGCAGGTGGCATAACTCACTGTAATACTATACTGACCCCTGATTCTCTCCTTGAGCCAGAGCCCATCCACCTTCTGAGTCGTACTCACCTTGGATGAGCATCAGGGGCTGGGAGGGCTTGCTTGATACAGGTGGCTGGGCACTACGGCAAATTGGTTTAAAGTAGG
The DNA here is from genome assembly GCF_030435755.1 of Ochotona princeps. Lineage (NCBI taxonomy): Eukaryota > Metazoa > Chordata > Mammalia > Lagomorpha > Ochotonidae > Ochotona > Ochotona princeps. The sequence continues at coordinate 4,192,028 of NC_080839.1, read as the reverse complement.
AGCTGAGAATGAGAATCTGTGAGAGCTTCCCAAGTGAGCCGATGCTGCTGGTTAGGGCTGACACTGTAGGAACCACTACCTTGTCAACACTCGGTTCCTCTAGGCAAGGGCTTCATCTGTAGTTTTTCAAGTGTGGGTATTCTGGAGAACATATTGTATAGCTTCATATGGAGGAAAAATGAGCTGGAATTAGGTGTTCTTTTTATCTCCAGACTTGACTGAATGATCATGTTAATGATTTGTAGGTTATTAATTGGTTGGTCTCTAAACATCTTTGAATTATTCAAGTTGGCATCTCATGTGGAAATGTTTATGTCACATTAGGAGCTGACTTGGGGATTCTCAGGTTGCTGTATCTCATCAGTTTGATAAGGTCATCTTGCCTTTGTTGGGCAGGCCAGCATAACCCCAGTGTGTGTATTCTTCTGATGTGGATGCTGCAAGCTGCTACTAAAGTGTGACCCTGACTTGGTTGCTAGCATGGTTACTCTGTATGAAATAATTGTTTTGTCAGAGATAAGAGGCAGGCTGGGAAGAAAGATGGAACGCAAGCCAGGAAGGATGGGCAGTCTCCTCTCTGCTATAAAACATATGTCAGGAAGGATGGCAGTCTCCTCCCTGCTGTAAATACAGAGTCAACATCTTCTTGGATGGGTACAGTATCCCAAAAGTGGTGAGATTGCCTGTTGGTTGGAACACAAGAATTCTTGAACCTGAGATTAATTTCCTATAGTGTCTGTGTGTGTGTGTGTTTGTGTATGTGTGTGTGTGTGTGTGTTGGCTTAGGAGGCAGACATTACTCGTTTAATTGTCCCAGCCACCTCCAGCAAGAGTGTTTGCGAATATCCTTATTGGGTAGATGATGAAACTGAGCTTTGTTGAAGATGTCCAACATCTGTTGAGATTTCATAATTAGTGAGTGATCAAGCCTGGGCTGCGAGCCCAGATTGAGCCCCCAGTTAAAGGGCAATGGTACTATACAAGTAATAGCCTTATGTCTTCACCACCAAGCCTGTAAGTGATCGGGCAATACGCAGATAGTTCATTCATGCATTTCATTTAAATACCTACTATATGCAAATGATCATGCAGAACATTCTGGGAGATAAAAAGATGATCAGATCATAAGTTGGTAGTTTAATAAATTAGTATGGTCATTGTTTAATGGAAAGCACAGGATGCTACATATTGATTACTGAACCAGGCCTATTAATATGGAAGTATAAAAACCAAGGAAGCAATGTTCATTTTTCTAACAAAAATGCCCAACTACTCAAGCAGTATTGGCTTTCAGTGTTCAATGACTTTGAGGCATTGTAATGAAGTCTGTGTCTTATATTCAGTTGACTACTGACTCATCGTGATTCCATTCCAAGGACTGCTCTTGGAGGAGTTGAACTTAAATCTATTGCCCAATTTCATTTATATCTTATAAGAATGAATTTGATAACAACAAATCATAAGAGAATAGAATAGAAATGGTGGCCATCAGTATTGTTTAATGGAAGAACCAAGAGTAGAACAGCCAAGTAAGTGTTATGGAAAAATCCAGGGTTTACTACAGCGTAGTGCTACCACCATCGTTACATTTTATTTTAAGTGTGACCAAGAGTCACAATGAAGGAATTCTAGGAAGAGTAGTTATCAGGTAAGATGATTTTATGTATTTATGTAATTATTTGTATAAGTGTGTATTTGAGAGAGAGAGAGCTCATGCTAGCACATTTAACTGCTGGTTTATTCCCAGAATAGCTACACAGTCAGGGCTGCTCCAGGATGGATCTAGGGACTCAGCATTCCATTCACATCTTCCACATTGGGTAGCATAGTTCTAAGTACTCAGGGTGTCTTTGGCTGCTTTCCCAGGTACATTTGTAGGGAGCTGGGTTGGAAGGAGACTGACTGAAGCTCTGATATAGGATGCATTATGTGACAGATGGCAACTTCATCCTATGTGCCCCCACGCAAAAATCCCAAACAAGCTACATTGAGTGTCCAAAGACCCTGGTCACCCAGAGAAAGGACAGGGCTCAGCAAGCATCACATACTTGATGAGGCTCTCTCTTCTTTCTCTGCTGTCTCAAGTGGGGCTTTGCTTGAGGATGCTTCCCGACATAACTTTAGAAGACAATGGCTGATTACAGGCACCACCTCAGGACATGGCAAGAGCTATCTGGGGAAGAGGAGCTATTTTCCCATGAGCCTGTTTTGATGATCCCGAGTAAGAAAAACCTTTCCAAGAAACTCCCTAGTGAGTCCCTCAAGATTCATCTGTGCATGCTTAAAATAATTCCTATAAGGAAATGTCAGGGTAACCTTGGATCAATCATAGTTGACCTGAGCCTCAGAGAAAAATTGAAGCTTTGCTAACATGGAAGGGAAAAGTGCTCACTGGAGGTAGTCAACATGTCTGATTCAAAGTTGGGACATTAAGACTGCCACAGTGAGGAATATTTTCTAAAGTGAGAGGCACAGTAAATGGTCCTGAAAGGAAGCCCTTGGGAAATTTCCTACCTTGAATGGAAATAATGAGTGAAAATGTGTTGCTTTCCTTGCTCCATCCATCCATCATTATGATAGGCATTTATGATTACTACTTGTAACTGACAACAGGAGTTTCATCAGACACTTGAATAGATGCCCAGAAGTTTGCTGGAATCCATTTCTATTCAACTGAAAAGAAAAAAAGTTGTTAATTAATGGGAAGTGTGGTTACGCTTCCAGAAATTGTTAGCAGCAAATTCTTCCAGGAGTACTCTCAATATGTGTGATTGTGTATAGTTAAATAACTGGTAACATGATTAAGAATAACGTGCAATCTTCCCATATTCAAATGATATCAGCAATTGTACATTGTAAAAAAAATATAAATCCATGCTATGGTCAAGTTAGTACTACCACTACTATCCCACAGGAAATCAGACTGTTTGCCTGCCTCAGCTAGACTTGGCCAAAGAGAAAAGTTTATAAATGGAAGAGGTAAAATGTATTAGAAACCATCACTCTTAGAAAGTTGTTATGGTCAGACATAGCAGGTCTCATTAAAACCCAGCCTCATGGACAAGCAGCTTGACAGTCTTTCTAGAAGTTTCTGCTTAGTCGAAGGAGACTACACTCCCTATCCACTATTGACTTCATTGACCTTTGAGGTGGTTTCCTTGACATTCATTCCGCTGGCGATAGTCACGAAGGTTCCAGTTTTATCTTAAATGCTTTTTACAGTTAGATTACATAGAGTGGCTACAGTGCTCCTCATAGAACCATGACAGATACTGTTCCTTGGTTTTTCTTTATGTTTAGCTTCATTTATTTTTGCTCAAAAGGCGAAGTTGTAGATACAGAGGGAGAGACAGAGAGAAAGAGATAATCATCCATCTATGGGCTCACTCTCCAAATGCCACCATCAGCCATAGTTGAAACCCAGCTTGATCTGGGACTCCCATATGGGTGACATGGGACCCAAACTGATGCCTTCATCTGTTGCTTTTCCCAGAGCATTAGCCAAGATTTGAATCAGAAGCGGAGCAGCTGGAAGGCAAAGCAGTGCCTGTATGGGATGCTAGGATTTCAAGAAGTAGCTAAAGTGCTGCACCACAATGACAGAACCCATCCCCTGTTTTAAAAAAAAAGATTTACTTTGGCTTCTGTTTTTAATTTCAGCTCTCAGCACACACAGAGAGGCATATATACATACATGCACACATTTCACCACCACCATGGCTGCCACCAGCACCACCATGACCATCACCAGCACCACCACCAACACCATGACTGCCACTACATGTTTTATTAACTCAGCTTCTTTCTCCAGAATTAACAACTATGATAAGTAACATTTACTTATAAAAACATGGATATCTTACATATATGATATTAAAAGTGCAAATGAGATCACACTATTCATATTGGATTAGTAACTTTTCCATGATTGTGTTAAAATACCCAATGCAGGCAACTTTATAAAGGAAAGAGGTTCTTAGTTCTTAGTTTTTGGAGATTTACGGTAGGGAGTTGGCATTGGTTCAGTTCTGATGAGAATCTCATGGAGGATAGTAGGGCCTATGCAAAACGAATACAGCATGTCCCATAATAGGAAGCCGGAGTGTGATTCAGGATTAGGCTTAGCTCTTGTAACAGTTCCTGTCAAAAGAACTCACGCTGGGAGTCCGGTATTCCTCCCGAGGGAGCTGCCCAGGTGATGGGCAGGCTTCCCATAAGGCCCACCCCTTGAAGGTCCTCCCCCCCCCACTTCCAGTTGTGTCACCTAGGGGAACCAGCCTGCAACACATAAATTTCTGGGCAGACACTAAAGTCATATCAAACTGTAGCACATATCATTCAGCAGTATTATTCTTTTTCTTTTGGTGGACCTTGGTTATATTTTTATGATACAGATATGGCCGTCACTGTTCCAAAGAGATCCATGGTATTCTGTTATGTAGCCATAATACAATTTGTTAGCTATTCCCGTATGTATTTATGAGCATTTAGGCTGCTCCCGGTATTTTACTACCATTCATATCACTTCAGTGAACTTTGTATGGTTTGCTGTGTGCACATGGTGAGCATTTTGTATCATAGAGGTGCGACTGCCATTACAGAGCACTCAATTTAATGCTTTGGAGTGTATTGCAAAATTTCCTATGAAAGTGGACAATTTTTGTTTCTCCAGCATCGTGTCATGATTACAAAATCCCTGTTTGCTGTTAAAAACATAAAAGCCAAGACAATAATTCATTTAATTACTCTCAGAACTCTTTTACCTTTTATCTTAAAATATTTTACTTATTTTTATTGAAAAGGAAAATATACAGAGAGAAAGAGATGCAGAGAGAAAGATCTTCCAGCCGCTGGTTCACTCCCTAAGTGGTCCCAACAGCCCATGCTGAGCCAATCTGAAGCCGGGAGCCAGGAGCTTCTTCCAACTCTCCCACATGGATGCTTTGGGCCAGCCTCAACTGCTTTCCCAGGCCACAGGCAGGGAGCTGGATGGGAACTGGAGCAACCAGGACATGATCTGGCACCCATATAGGATCCCAGTACTTGCAAGGTGAGGACATTAGCCACTAGGCTATTGCCATAGGCCCTCTTTTACCTTTTCTAATTTCTACTTGATGTCACTATGTCTATAAAACTTTTAGGATAGATACAGGACCTAAGAGTGAAAAAGGCTATGATAAAAAAAGTTCCTGAGGAGAAAACTGAGAAAGAAAACCTGAATTCTGGATTTATAATCTTATATTTTATTCTTGTAACTCTAAATTCCTGGTTTTTAGCCTATGACTTTTTTCAAATAGATCTTTATAAATAACTGCTGCCAGCTTAGCTTAAGCTATATGAAAGCACTGTTCTTGAGAGTTAAAGATCATCTGGTATCTATTGTTTCATGTGGCTCATCCTAATATTAAAGTACAGGGAACACTGTACACAGGCATTTAACAAATATGTCTTGATGAGATTATTGAATGCCTGTAAAGCACTGTCTGTGATTAAAAGATAATATTGGGAATAATGAACATAATTATTAATAGAATAATGAGCATAATATTAAGCACAAAAATTCACAGTAGTGAGAATGGATGACTTGTTGGGTTTCTGTAGCTCCACTCTTCTTTTTTACAGAATCACAAGATTTTGAGGCAGGTGTGTAAGATGTCACTGGTTTTACTTTGCCTAGTATCATCCTCTGCACGTAGTAGGCCACATGAGTAACTTTTTCAAAATGGCTCTGTGTGTGTTAGCAGCACAGCTTACAGCAGTGACAGATGTCTCAGTTCCCCTATCCCAAGTCCCATGAAGTGACACCGTTGGCCTAAGTGGGTGCTACGCACGTAGGGTCAAAGGTTCTGCAGCTTGCATGGTGAGGAGCAGATAAGCCAATTTTCAAGAGGTTGCACATTAGTCATATTCTACATTGCTGAATATTGTTAATAGATTTCCTGGTGGATTCATCACAATCAAGGAAGAATGAGAGTACCCAGAACAATAGTTCAACTGGCTAAATTTTCTACTTCCAAGTGCCGGGAACCTGTATGGGTGCCAGTTTGTGTCCTGGCTGCTTCACTTTCCATTCAGCTCCCTGCTTGCTGCCTGGGAAATCAGTAGAGGCTGGCCCAAAGCTTTGGGACCCTGCACTCACACAGAAGACTTGGAAGAAGGCCCTGGCTCCTGGCTTCTGGCTTCAGATCAGCTCAACCCCAGCAGTTGTGGCCATTTGAGGAGTGAAACAGTTGGTGAAAGATCTTTTCTCTGTCTCTCTTTGTCCCTGTAAATCTGCCTTTAAATAAATCTTTTAAAAAAGAGATTGCTTGATGATAGGTAAATAGAAATCACATAGTTTAAAACATGAGTGGAAAGAAGAGCAAAAAGGGACAGGACCGAAATTCCAAGCGCCAGGAGACAATATCAATTAATCTAATGTTTGTATGGAATCCTAGAAGTAGAAAACAAACAGGAAGGAACAAAGGGGCACTTGACGAAGCAATTGTTGAGATTTTCAAATTAATAACAGAAATCCCCCAAATTCAGAACACAAAGCAAGATAAATATAACAGAGAGCAAAACTGAGCAATAAATCAACATGAAGAACACCAATGATAGTGATTGCCCAGCTCCCTTCCTCCCCCCGAAAAAAAGGAAGGAAGGAAAAAAATCCTATATACTTGGGCCTGTATCTACAGTTTGAATACCTTCCAAAGGCCCATGTTTTAAGAGGCAGCACCATCGGGAAGAGGGGACTCTTCGGAGGTGAGGCTTAGCGGGAGATCCTTAGATCACGGTCTACCCTTGTAAGGCGGTTCTTGTGAAAGAGTTGTGGTCAAATTGGAATGTAGGGCCTAATCTCTGGCTTGCCATGTAGTTCTTCCTTTACACATGCTCTCCTGTCTGCTACCCTCACCAGCCGCATGCTAATGAAGTTGCATGATGATGAATTTTCAAAACTGTGATATAGGATATTGTGTTTCGGGTGGTGACTTAGCCAGGAGTGCCACAACACCAGCTCTGAATCAATAATCTGTGTCAAAACTTGTAGCAATGCGTTATGTTTATAGACTATGAAAGCAAAACATATGACGAAATGATATAAAGAATACAAAAGGTCTTCAGCAGTACAGTATCATTTGAAGGTAGGTATGTGGCCAGCACTGGGATGACCATGGACATGTCTGAAAAACAGCTATCCTCTTTCATTTTGGCCACTGCCATGCCGTCCACACTGAGCATGATCTGGGATGTTGAGCTGCATAAACAAACATGGGAATCATTAGGAGGGCGTGTAGTGCTGGTGGCAGGCTCTTCAGGACGAGCTTTGACAGGTGTCACCCAGGTTACTTAGGGAAGTTTTGGTATGCGGCATTACCACCTAAAGAGGACCAGAGCTTCTGCCCAACTGTGAACTGGATAGATTATAGACCTTGGTCAGTCAGCAGACACAGGGAGGTGCTGCCTGGAGCAAGGCTGGAGCAGCTGCCTCACCAATGTCATGAAATTGTGCTGCTGCAGGTTGTAGGGGAAGGGAAAACTGCCACAGCAGCCAGCCTCTGGTAAGCCAGCTTCTTCAGAAAGCGTGTGTGTGTGTGTGTGTGTGTGTGTGTGTGTGTGTGAGAAAGAGTATGTGTAAGGCTGCGTATGTTCTGTGTTCTGGTGGCTTGAAGCCACTTGGAGAAGGATTCATTGAATGTTAAAAACACCTTTCAATGGGCCCGGCGGCATGGCCTAGCGGCTAAAGTCCTCGCCTTGAAAGCCCCGGGATCCCATATGGGCGCCGGTTCTAATCCTGGCAGCTCTACTTCCCATCCAGCTTCCTGCTTGTGGCCTGGGAAAGCAGTCGAGGAGAGCCAAAGCTTTGGGACCCTGCACCCGCGTGGGAGACCCGGGAAGAGGTTCCTGGTTCCCAGCATCGGATTGGCGCGTACAGGCCCGTTGCGGCTCACTTGGGGAGTGAATTATTGGATGGAAGATCTTCCTTTCTGTATATATCCGGCTTTCCAATAATAATAAAATCTTAAAAAAAAAAACACCTTTCAAAGAAAAAAAAGCAGATATTGATAATAAATACTAGAGATCAACGAGCTAATAAAAGGTTTGATTAATGTAAGAGATAGCAGGAAAAGGAACGATGAACTAAAGGAATGAAGAATAAAATAAACAACCAGAAATATGATTAATTTCAACTACCAAAACACAGTCAATATGAAGCATAACTTATGAATAGTCTTAATTTACTCATACAGATATTGAATTTGCTGTTAAACAACTTCAAAAAAGAAAACTCCAGGCCCATATAGTTTCTGAGTTCATATAATTTTACTGGTGAATTCTACCAAACTTTTGAGAAATAGTATTGATTCTGTATAATTTCTTCCAGGAAATACAATCTTCCCAAATAAATTTTATGAGGCCAGTGCTCACCCTATTTCCCAAATCAGACAGTACATCAAAATTAGAAACCCATATCCCTCATTGTCATAGATGCACAACTCCTCACAAAAATAGAAGCAATTCAAATCCAATAATATAGCAAAAGAAGAATACAAAGGGCTCCAACTAGGAAAGGAGCACCATCTGAAACAGTCCTTGTATTTATGAGTAGAGAAAACAATTAGGTGGAGGATCACATGTGTGAAAAAGATTAGATGCAAAGCAACTCATTGGACAAATTTAGTATGCCCATTAATGATAAAAATAAGACGCTCAGAAAACTAAAACTAGAGGAAAATTTCTTAACCTGGCAAATGACAGCTATGAAGCACAAGCGCACAGCTGACTGTACTCCGCGGTGCATGGCACAAGGACCCTGCTAGCTTTACACATCATGGTGCCCAGCACAAGCGCACAGCTGACTGTACTCCGCGGTGCATGGCACAAGGACCCTGCTAGCTTTACACATCACGGTGCCCAGCACAAGCGCACAGCTGACTGTACTCTGCGGTGCATGGCACAAGGACCCTGCTAGCTTTACACATCACGGTGCCCAGCACAAGCACACAGCTGACTGTACTCTGCGGTGCATGGCACAAGGACCCTGCTAGCTTTACACATCACGGTGCCCAGCACAAGCACACAGCTGACTTCACTGTGCATGGCACAAGCACCTAGGTAACTTTACACAGTGCATGGCACCCAGCTGATGTTACATACCACGGTTCATGGCACACAACTGATGTTACACACCATGGTTCACGGCGCAAGCACACAGCTAACTTCACAGTGGATGGCACAAGCACCCAGCTGATGTTATACACCATGGTTCACAGCACACAGGTGACTATCTTTGTGTGGGTGATCATGGTTTACTTCTTTGTTCACAGGTTGAAGTCCATCTGGATTGTTTTAAATGATGTTAGTTATGAATAAAACTTCTATAAAATCCAGGGCCCGGCAGCGTGGTCTAGCGGCTAAAGTCCTCACCTTGAACGCCCCGGGATCCCATTTGGGCGCCGGTTCTAATCCCGGCAGCTCCACTTCCCATCCAGCTCCCTGCTTGTGGCCTGGGAAACCAGTCGAGGAAGGCCCAAAGCTTTGGGACCCTGCACCTGTGTGGGAGACCCGCAAGAGGTTCCTGGTTCCCAGCTTCGGATCGACATAGCACCGGCCCGTTGCAGCTCACTTTGGGAGTGAATCATCGGACGGAAGATCTTCCTCTCTGTCTCTCCTCCTCTCTGTATATCTGGCTTTTCAATAATAATAAATCTTTAAAAAAAACTTCTATAAAATCCGTGTTATATAAGTTTTTGTATAATTTTTAATTTCTCTAAGATATATACCTAAATGGAATTAGTGTCACATGATGATCATTTAGTTATCTTACAAAAAGTTGACAAACTGTTTTCTATGGTTTGATGATTTTGTATTTCATCAAATAAATATATAGGAGTTCCAGTCCTGATTTCTATATCCTTGCAAACTCTTGGATTTGTTGGCATATTTTAAAATTCTTTTGATTTTTGTTGTTTATCCTTTTTTTAAGAGACAGTCTGACAGAGATCTCTCACATGCTGGTTCACTTCTGAAATGCCCACAGTAGTGAGGCTGAATCAGGTTAAAACCAAGAGGCAGGAGTTCCATGCAGGTCTCTCCCAGGGGTGAGAGGGACCAGGCCACCTGAACCATCAGGTGCTGCCTCCCAGGGTCTACATTCTCAGGAGCTGGAATACAGAATAGAACCAGGACTCAATCCCAACACTCTGACGAACAACATAAGGGTATCCAAATGATCTCGAAACTATTATGCAACATTTATCTCTCTTGACGTATTTTTAAACTTACAGTTTGGCACTCCATTGTGGCTTACAGCTTTATTTCCTGATGATTAATCAGTTGCAGTGTTTCCCGTGCTTGCTTGCTTGCTACCCATGCATCTTCTTTGTTAGTCTGTTTAGAGCTTTGCCTCCTTTGTTTTCTTAAACTGGATTATTTCTCATTGAATTTTAGAAACTTCTTTGTATAGTTGAAGTGAAAGATGTTTGTAAAACAAAATGTGCTTTGAAAATATTTTTCCAGGTTGTGTCTTGTCTCTTTATGGTCTAAATTATGACTTTTGCAAAGCAAGGGTTTTAAATTTTGATAAAGTCCAATTTGTGAGCTTTTCCTCTTCTAAGTCATACACTTACAATATATTTATGTATAGGGAGAGAGAGGACGCACACTTTTATATTTGGGATCATTTCTCAAACACACACGCACAGCTAAGATGGGACCGGGAGTGAAGCCAGGAGGAAAAGGACAGTCCAGGAATCCCACATGGGTGGCAGAACCCAGTTATATCATCCAGCACCCCTGCCTCACATGGTCTGCATTAGCAGGAAGCAGGAGTCAGGAGCCAGAGGCCCAAATCAAACCCAGGTATCACTGTTCTCTTACACAGGCTTTGTAGTTTTAGCAATTTGTATATGGTCCACTTTGAGTTTTTTTTTTTTTAATGAGTTGTGAAATGTGGATTGAGGTTAATTTTTTCCCATTCACAGTTGTTCAAAATTTTCAGTATCGTTTGTTGAGAACACATTCATTGTTCCATGCAATTGCCTTTTATACCTTGGTTACAAGTTATTGACTTTTTAATGTGTGTTTGTCTTCTACTCCATTGACTCATTTGTCCAATACCACACCGTCTTATTTAAGTTTTTAAGGAAATTTTGAAATCATGTTGTTTTTTAGCATGTCGTTTTATTTTTAAGCTTTATTCATTCATTTCTTTAAAAATATTAATTTATTTATTTGAAAGGTAGAGTTACGAGAGACAGAGAGACAGTGGTTGTAGAGGTCATGTCTCTGCCAGGCTGAACAAGGTCCCTGGAGCTTCTTCCAGGTCTCCTGGCCCAAGCATGTGGACCATGTGGTGTATTAGCAGGGAGGGAGCTACATCAGAAGGGGTCTATCTGGAATTTGAAGCAGCACCCATATGGGATGCTGGCACTGGCCGTGGCGGCTTAAACGGCTATGTAGCAGTGCTGGCTTATTATTTATTTATTTGAAACAGAGGACGAGAGGGAGAGAGAGAGAGAAACTTTCTCTTGTCAGGAAATCCATCTCTTCTTCCCATGTGGGAAGTAGTGGCCCAAGGACTTGGACCATCTCCTACTTCTTTCCAAATGTGTCAACAGGGGGCACTTTAGGAAGCTGAGCACTGGGTCTTGAACACTGAGCTAGCACTCTGGTAGCAGATGTTGGGAGTCAAGCAACTGCTCAGCTTGCTGAGTTGCAGCGAGGCCCCACTGGCAATTTTAAATCACTAGCCTTCCTCTGTACGTTTTAGAATCACTTTATGGGAGGGAGAGATTGACTGGACTTGTGCTGCATCCACCAACCGATGGGAAGGAGCCTCTGCAGCACCTACCTGTTAAAAGGGAAGTCAGGATTCTTTCCCTCTGCTGTTGACTTCTCCATGGGCATGTGTAATAGTGTCAGAGAGTCTCAGAACAAAAAGCACAGTGTCAAGAGCAGAGATCAGCCACAGGACCAAGACGGCCCACAAATGCTCCCATTTAGTCTTTGATATCCTGGTAATCACTTGAACGCACATGTTATCTGCTGGTTAAAGATGATGATAAATGAAGGTGTTTCCAAAGGGAGTGTTTTGGTTAGAATCTTTCAGCTTCTAAGTTACCAGGCCCCCATGAAAGTTTGTGTCTTTTCAGAGCACAAATAGGCCCAATTCATGTGAATGTTTGTTTAGGTTGCATTTTTAGAGTGTACATGTGCATCCATAGTAAACATTGCGCCATGGGCATTGCTGATTGATGGGACCAGCCCAACTCTGGCCATGGCAGCCATTTAGGGAGTAATCAGTGATGGAAGACTCTCTCTCTCTCTGTCTCTCCGCTGTAACATTGCCATTCCAATAAAACAAAATATTCAAACAATGTTCATTTATTTGAGAGACAGAGTCTCTCTCTACCCCTCCCCCACTATCACCAAACATACATACACACAAAGAGAGGCAGCTTAACATCTGATGTTTCATTCCCAAGTGTTTGCAATAGATGGGACTGGGCCAGATTAAAGCCAGGAGCCAAGAGATAAGAATTCCATCCAGGTCTTGAAACATGAATGATGGGGGCCCAAGTACTTGGATCACTATCCACTGCGTCCCAAGTTCATGAGCTGGGAGCTGGCTCCCGAGTGGAGCAACGGGGTTTGAACTGGCACTCGGCAGATACGGGACGCCAGTGTTGTAAACAGCAACTTACCCTTCCTGTGCCATGACATCAGCTCTGCTCCACCTCTTTTCGGGCGACCTCTGTTCCAGGCTCGACCCTCTCAGTCTACCCTTTTGGACCTCTGGAGGTAGCTGCTTACTGCTGCTTGAGTCCTGAGTGCCTGTGCCTGTCTCCCAACTTTGTAAACAGTCCCTGGAAGATGCCCTTTGTTTCCTGCAGGGGCTCAGCCCATGCCACGGTTTAGAAGTTAGTTAGGACAACGATGGCAAAATGCTGAGGGTGGCTGAGCACCACATGAGTACCATGTTGGTATATTGTTCACTGAATTAGCATCTCACAGCTTATTTCATACTAAGTCCCTGAGCAGACTACATATCTGTAATTCATGGAAAACCAAAATTGCTGACAAGGCCCTTCACTAGGCACAAGGCTAGAGGGCACGAAAGCCCATCCCATCCGTTTAATTATAAATCCAGGGTTGTTCTTATTGCCTCACACTGCTTTAGGCAACATAAGATAGGCTAATGACTTGAGTGAAATATCTGGGAACAGAAATAAATTCCAGATTTCTTCCCAATGCTATCACCACTCATGTCTCACCAACTATAGGCTTCCTTTGAAAGATCTTGGTTTCTAGTCCTGGCCTCCATTAGGTCTTCTTGTATCCTGTTTGAAGGCAGAGGGCAAATGTTTCCTTCAGTCCTGTTATTCCTTTCAGGGTTGTGTTTGATCTGTGGTGCACAGTTGTATATTTGTACGAATGAAGTACAAAATATTTGTTTCAGAAATGCCCTGCCAGGTTAGTCTTTTGAGAAAATTCAGCCATTGTTGATTTTGCTATAAATAATAGATTTGTCCACACCTACCTAATTCAATCCACTGGGGCTGTCCTCTCGCTATAGCTGAGCACGTCAAAGAAAAGGGACTAATAAGTAAATAACACCTAGAAGAGTCACATTAGTGATGCTCACACTGCTTGTGAACCAAATAAATTGAATCCTTTTAAAACAGCTCTTCGTGAGGAACCAGATGTTTTTAAAATAACTCCTGTCAATCAAAAGCATTAACAGGCAAAGAAATTTAAGTTTACACTTCAGCTGGAGGTCTGTAATTTAGTCATCCATACATAATTGTTGGTAGTGGTTGGTAACATGTTTTTTTAAGCTTTTTTAAAATATATATTTTATTGCATTTCATTTTATAACAACGTTTCATAGGCTCTGATGTTCCCCCATCCCCTCCCCGTGCCCTCCCCCCATGGTGGATTGCTCCACCTTATTGCAGTATTACAGTTCAAATCCAGTCTTGTTTCTTTCATTGCAAGCATGTGCCATGCATAGAGTCCAGCATCTTATTGCCCAGCTGAATTCAACAGTTTCTTGGGGAGACCAACTTTGGCCTGAAGACATAGCTGGCAGAATATCATTTCGACCAATTAAAAGCCATAACATAACATCAACAACAATTTCCAATATTATGGGGTTAATTAACATTGTATTGAATGACTGATATGTTAGACAATGTGAGTTCCTAACCACATCCTGTGACTACTTCATTAACATTTTAATTATAGTTTGTATACAACTGGCTTCTATCTATCTTAAATTGGCTGTAGGATATTATTCAGCTGTCTTGTGTCTATTTTCATTTTAGTATTTAGCAGTTTATTGTGTTGAAGCATAATTTTTATTGAACTTGGCAGATTTTGGGATAGTCTAGACTGGCTTATACCTTTAGCAAGGCATGTGACACCTGTTGAGGCATAGAACACTGTTGGGAGGGATGTGCAGAGAAATCCTCCATACCCTAGTTAGGAGTAGTTTATTTTCGTTTCCTACCTAGTAAGGTATGTGTGAATCCCCACTGATTGTTTCTTGTCTAGTTCTAAGCTTTCCTTTTGTTCTCTGTCTATTCTAATTTTTTTTGTTGTTTGTTTTGTTTTGTTTTTTGGGGGGGCTCCAGGGCGACCCTGGTGGTCATTGCAAGAGAGGGTGTGGGTCCAGTATTGGAACTAAGTAAGGACCAGAGAAAGCTCCTCTCCCTGGTCTTGGAGAGAGGTTATTGTTCTGTTTCTGTAGACCGCTCAGGGCTCCTGGCTGTTGTTCTGGTGACATTGGGCTCTGTGAGGAGGGATTTGGACTTCTTCTATCCCATGTGGGAGATTCAAGTGGGAGTGGATGACCTCAGAGTACCTAGTCTCCAAAGGCACCCTAATTCCCCTTGGTTTCCTTGGCGGTTGGGATGTAGTTCTTGGTGCCCATACTGATAGTCTTTGGTGAGGATCCAGGAGTCTCCAGGGCTGGGATACAAGTCTCCTCTTGTCCACCTGCTCGACTCTGGGATTCCCCCCTGCTCTGTGCATATGACCTCCTGTTAAGAGGTTGTCAGGATCGCTTTTGATACCCCCCATATGCCTTTGTGGTTTTACTATTGTCTAATGCTGATTCGAATCTGTTGTCTATAAGTTACCTGTTATGTTCTTGATACGTTATGCTTTACATCTGCCTCACACATTTTAGGGACTTGGAAGATTTCTCTGCTCTCCCTACCCATTACCGAGAACCGTAGGGTCTTAAAAGTGCATTAGGTTTCACAATTCTTTGATGTAGATTGTGAGCAGTCTGCCTCACATTGATTGTAGGTTCATTGATTACATCACATTATGTTGTTGCATGAGATACAGGATGTTAGAGGTTGAAATAATATTATATTTTACAGGTACCATTTTTCAGATTGACATCATTTCAACTTAAATTAAGGCAAACATGTGGTATCTAACCTTTTGGGATTGGCTCATTTCCCTTAGCATTATGGTTTCCAGTTGGGCCCATTTGGCCACAAAGAACTACATTTCTTTTTTTTTTTTTTAATAGCTTAGTAGTATTCCATGAGATAAATAAACCATAGCTTTCTTATCCAGTCTTCTGTTGATGGGCATTTTGGTTGCTTCCAAGATTTTGCAATTATTGATTGTGCTGCTGTGAACATAGGGGTGCATGTTGGTTTCTCATGTAACAGGTGTTTCGATATATTCCTAGGAGTGCTATTGCTGGATCGTATGGTATGCAGATTTTCAGTTGTTTGAGTGTTCTCCATATTGATTTCCAAAGAGGCTGTACCAACCTGCATTCCCACCAGCAGTGGAGTAGGGTTCCCTTTTCCCCACATCCTCGCCAACAAGTGTTATTGGTGGTTTTTTGTATATGAGCCATTCTTACTGGCATTAGGTGGTACCTCATTGATGTTTTAATTTGGATTTCCCTTATTGCCAGGGAACTTGAGCATCTTTTTCATATGTTTGTTTGCCATTTGGGTTTGTTCCTTTGTGAATTGTTTGCCCATTTCCTGTGCCCATTTCTTGAGTGTTTTGTTTGTTTTAGTGTTGTGGTTTCTCTGGAGATCTTTGTATATTCTGGAGATTAGCCCCCTATCACCTATGTAGTGTGCAAATATCTTCTCCCATTTTGTGGGTTGCTTTTTTACTTTGTTGATTGTTTCCCTTGCTTTGCAGAAGCTTCTTAGTTTGATGTAGTCCCATTTGTTAATTTTGGTCTTGATTGTTATTGCTTTTGGTGTTCTATTTAGAAAGTCAGGGCCTACACCTAATTCTTGCAGGGTGTTTCCTACATTTTCTTCCAAAAGTTTCGAGGTTTCTGGATGTAGGTTTAGGTCTTTTATCCGTTTAAATTTGATCTGACTGGAGTAAAGCTACAACCATTTCCACTGAGATCTGGAACAAGACAAGGATGTCTGCTATCACCACTGCTATTCAACATAGTCCTAGAGGTACTTGCAGAGGCCATAAGACAAGACTAAGAAATGAAAGGAATTCAAATGGGAAATGAAGAAGTCAAGCTTTCACTATTCACAGATGACATGATCCTTTACATGGAAGAACCAAGAGACTCAATACAGAGACTGCTAGAACTTACATGAGAGTTTGGTAGAGTGGCAGGGTACAAAATTAATGAACAAAAATCAACAGCCATAGTGTATGCAAACAGCCCCAAGATGGAAAAAGATCTAACCAGCATAATACCATTCAAAATAACAGAGAAAAGTATGAAATATCTGGGGATAAACCTCACCAAAAACGTAGGAAACCTCTTTGAAGAAAACTACAGTAAGCTTAAAAAAGAAATTGAGGAAGACTTCAAAAGATGGAGAAACATGCCATGCTCCTGGATAGGTAAAATCAGTATCGTCAAGCTGTCCATACTACCAAAAGCAGTATACACATTCAACGCAATCCCAATCAAAGTACCCAAAACATTCTTCATAGAACTTGAAAAAATGATACAAAGGTTCATCTGGAAACACAAAAAAGCACGAACAGCCAGAACCATCCTGAAGAATAGGAATTTAACAGGGGGAATCACAGTTTCGGACCTCTGGACATATTATAGGGTGGTGGTCATTAAAACAGCCTGGTACTGGCACAGGGATAGAGAGGAGGACCAGTGGAGCAGAATAGAAACAACAGATGGGAACCCACACAGATACAGCCAAATAATCTTTGACAAAAAGACAGACGACAACACATACAAATGGAAAGGTCTGTTCAATAAATGCTGTTGGGACAACTGGCTAATAGCCTGTAGAAACCAGAAGATAGACCCACATCTCTCTCCATACACTAAGATCAGATCTAAATGGTAACATGGTTTTAATGTGTGTCAATTTGGCTTATCACTAAGCCATTGTATAATCTGAATACATTGTGAAGAGGAAAGCAATTTATCATAAAAAAAAAAGATTGCTAGTGTGACATTTCATTGAATTCTTAATGACACCTGTAATTAAAAGAGGAGTGTTCGCACACCCAAGAGCCTCAAGTGCTGGAAATATCCCCAGTTTTCTCTGGAAAAGAAAAGACATTCAAGGCAGGTGCTTCTTTGAATGGTTTGCAGTTTCCTGCCGTTTCGGGTGTGAGTTTTTCTGACGTGAGGGTATTCCAGTTCATTCCACTTGGAACAGTGAGATTATTGGGAACCGTTGATGATAGCGGACTCAGGAAATGCTTAGTTTTTGTGAGATAGTCGTGATTCTGCAGCGGTGATGAGGGACACGTGGCTGTGTGGCAGGGCAGTTCTGATGCCTGTGACTCAAGAGGAGATACTGTGGGCATCTGGTGGACAGGCACTTGGGATGATGATCAACACTGTATCATGCATGGGGCAGCCAAGAATTTTAGCCATTCTCTATTGCTTTCCCAGGCCATTAGCAGAGAGCTGGATCAGAAGTGGAATAGCCGGCACTTGAACTCGGACATTAAGATTCTGCCTGCTGGCATCCCATAATGTCTGAGATCAAGCCCCACCCCCTAGAAAGAAAGAAAAAAGAAAGAAAGGAAGAAAGAATCACTGTAACCCTCCAAAGGAAGCAGCAGCAAAAATGGTTTGGGGAACTGAACAAATTGAATGCATGTTAAAATTCCTGCACAGTTTAATGGATGCCAGCTTCTAATTGGCTGACCCTGTTTTTGTTTCGGAGGAAGAGGGTCAAGATCACGCCCAGGGTGGAGCCAGTCCAGTTTGGCAATGAGAGGTGAACTAAGGCTCTCTCTAGGCTTTGAATTACTATGTAGCACCACTTTCCCCTGGGGCACTCTAAACACCACATTCGGAGATTTTAACAATAGATGAGAAGACGTTTGTCAAGCACTCTAGGCTCCTTGGAATAAGGGTCTTGCAGGTGGAAGCTGTATCATTATTCACATGAGAGATGCTCCAGCAGAGTGCTCTGTGATGACATGGTGTGCTCTCTGGCTGATAGCTGTTAACAGCTGTTGTAGCTCCACATGCAGAGCTCACACAGCTCCCATTACCAGCCTGCTGGTTTCAGTTGGCTCCCTCTTTATGAAGCACCCAAGGGAAAGACAGGCAAAAGAAAGTTTTCAGAAGTATGGCTTCAGCCTTTCATAAATTCCTCATCCATTTTCAACTTCATGCAAGTCAACTGATATTTAGGATCCATCTCATTTTTAAAGTCTTATTAAAAATGTCATTGTCCTATAAACGTAACTGAGACTGCAAAGACAAATATGAACTTAGAATAAGGCATCAAAATATTTCAACATCTCATCGTGTTGGCCCTTAACATATTAGTTATTGGGTATTTATTAAGCGCCTTCTTTCATGAAAGTGATCAAAACAGTGAATTAGATTTTAAATGGAATGAACCCAACAAAGGAAGGCAAAGCACACATTAATGGCAGATAAGAGAAATACGGAACATATATACAGAGGAAATTCACAAGAAGTGATATATCTGTCTGGAATACAGCAATTGTGTGGAAGGATTCTCTTTTGAATAAAAAGGTTTAAACAGAAACACAAGAGAAATTGAGCAGGCTGTCTTCATAGAACATCATGGCATTAGTCACAAATAATAGCAAACAGTACTATTAGCTATTAAATAATAGCTCAACAGTGGCAAAGTTACACCTTTCTGATTTTCAGGAGGCAGCAGGTGCGTCACAGGCCTGCAGCCCAGCAGGTGAAGTCAGGCCAAGCATGCTGGGAGTCAGGGACACTGAGATGTATCATTGAGGCCACCTGAGAGTCCAGGGATTAGCACAAGTCATCTGAGCCAAGGATTAAGCCAGCGGAAGCTATGGCTATTCATCACATGGTCCAAGAGCACAGTCATGTTCATGAATCATCAGTGGAGATTAAACTTTCCTTTGAGAGTAGAAGGTTAGCTATCAGAGATGTCTCTCACTGTTTGGTCCAACTCTCCCATGTTTTGCCCCTGCCATGGCAAGTGGAAACAGAATTTTCCCTTAAAACATGTTATACTTATTCTCTTGTCAGCTGCAAGAGGGTTTATTTGAATTAGACATTGCTGTCATAATTTTCTTTTTTAAAGATTTATTTCTTTTAATTGCAAAGGAACATTTACAGAGTAAAGGAGAGACCGAAAGATCTTCCATCCACTGTTTCACTCCCCACAATGGCCAGAGCTGAGCTGATCTGAAACCAGGAGCCAGGAGCTTCTTCCTGGTCTCCTACATGGGTGCAAGGTTTCAAGGCTTTGGGTCTTCCTTGACAGCTTTCCCAGGCCACAAACAAGGAGTTAGAAGGGTTGTGGAACATCTGGGATACAAACTGGTGCCCATATGGCATCACAGGCATGCAAGCAGGGGACTTTAGCTGCTAGGCCGCCACGCTGGGCCCACCATCATAATTTTCAGAAATGGAAGCCTTCAAGAGAAACATGAAAGCACCCTCTTTTAATTGTAGATAGGTGGATAGATAGATAATCTTTACATAGTTGATTAGGGCAAAACGATCAAGAGGTACAGGAAACTGGGTAAGACCATTGTTTCCACACTAATATCATCATTTTTTTTTCTGTATCTGGGGTAAGGGGAAAGACAAAGGGAGAAACCCCACCCAGTCTCCCACCCATCCAAGGTCCCTGATGTGGGGCATGCTCCGAGGGTCGTGTTCAAGCAGTTTTCATAATTCAACAGTTCTGAATTGCTGCCTATCTTGCCATTCCAAGCACGATGAACTCTCTTAGAATTCACTGGCTGACGTAGTCTGTTCACGGTTGGGGTTCTGAGATCAGCAGTTCCATTGGAGGAATCTCCAAGGAAACTTTATCTGAGGTGATCCCAGACCTGATTCTTCTGTCTGAATGCCAGTACAGGGTTCGGCTGGTGTTTGCAATTGCTGGGTCAGTTCTGTTTCCAGCGCTGTCTTCTGCACGAACCAATGGGTGTTGCATTCCAGCCTGATTCTGCCCACCACACTCTCACCCCTCACATAAACCAGTGGGAGTTGCAACCTAGTTGGGGAGGCTCCCCATAACCCCCACCATGCTTGCCAGTATGTGCCGCAGACTTATTCAGTCTGTCCCACCTCCCATTTAGCTCTCATAAATGTCAGTGGGCATTGAAGCCTAGTTCAACCCAACCAGCCGTACTATCCAGTCCACACACATGCTGGCAGGTGCCGTTCTGTTTAGCCGCCCCTGCCCCAGTCCTGGTTTTCATGCTCTCCAGTGGGAGTGATAACCCCAGAGGGAGGTGCCCACCATTTCCCTACTGGGTCACTCCCACTCCTGGATTATGCATTCTCTGGGTGGTTCTGGAGTTTAAGTTGACAGAATTAGCCCCCAGTGCCAGCCTCTGCCAGCTGATGCTGCAGCAAACCCCAACCAACCCTCACCCACTCTGATTTATGCTTGCACCAATAGGAATGATCAGCCCAGCCTGGCTTTTCCCTGATCTAGCTCACATGAGGCCCATAGGTGTTGTAGCCCTGCCTGGTCTGGTCTGCCCCTATCCCAACTCAGGCTTTCCAGTGAAGGGCACCCTCTTTAGGACACAGAGCAGGATGGTGGTGAGACCAGTCCACAAGCATAAGCATTCCCCAGGTCATTCATAATTTAGGCAGATAAAGAGCTTCCACACACTACAGCAAGAACCAAACTGGGTTGAAGACCAGCTAGGAAAGGCCACTCATTGTTCCTGCGGGGACGGGAGGCGTGCTGAGTGGTGCTGGCTCGTGGACCCACTGGTGTGCGCAAAATCTGGTACTTGGAGGGGTTCTGATGGAGGAGCCCGGGTAGCTCCTCTGGCAGGACACAGACCCTCTGGGTGAGCGCAGGAGCATGGAGGCAAACAGCCAGGAGGCCATGGAAAATGTCCCGCAGGCATGCATTTGGTATGGGTCGGGGGCAGAGCAAGCTGAATCAGTTCACGTCCTCCACTGGCGAATCCGATCACCGGAATGGAGTGTGGGTCGAGCCAAGTTCGGTCGCGACAATAAGCAGTTCACAACACGGAATGCCAAGGTGAAGTTGCCTGAGCCAGATGTGACCACAGCACCCAACCAGCACATGCGACAACGAGGAAGGGAGGGGGCAGAACCGGCAGGGGAATTAGGGGTGGTTCCCTTGCTGAACAGCAACTCCTACTGGAGAGCGGGAACCGGGATGGTGGTAGACCAGACTAGGCAGGGCTACTGCACCTGTGCGCCCATGCGGACCAGATCAGGGAAAAAAACAGGCTGGGCTGATTATTCCTACTGGTGCATGGGTTAGTATGCTACACAAACAGGCGAACCAGGGAGGGGGTGGGCCTGGTGGGGGTTATTGTGGGTCGCTCCGGCTAGGCTGCAACTCCCACTGGCTTGTGTGAGGGCCGAGTATGTGCTGGGCAGAACCAGGCTGGACCGCAAACACCCATCAGTTCCAGAGGAGGACAGGGATGGAAGCAGCACCAACCCAGCGACTGCAACCACCAGCTGATCGGGGTGATGGACTATGGCGGGCCCCACACTTGCCAGCACATACAAGAACCTGGTCTGGGAATACCTCAGACAAAGTTCCATTGGGGATCCCCCCCAATCGAACTTTCGGACTCAGAACGCTATCCATCGAATGACAAGACAGAACAAGTCAACCAGCCACCTCAGCTGTATGTTGGTAATGGAAAAACTGGGCAAACGGAGACGCTATGATGGACTGTGTCGACCAGGGGACTCTCCAGCAACTGCAGTGTGCTTGGAGTGACAAGAGGGGCAGCAATGCAGAACTGTTGAACTATCGGAACCACTTGGGCAAGACCCTCGGAGCATGCCCCACATCTGGGACCTGGGGTGGGTGGGAGTCTGGACGGGGCTTCTCCTTTAAAATCTGCTTTTACATTAGGTTTATTAAGGAAACAATACGGAACTAATTGTCTTACCCATTTTCCTGTAGGGCTTGGACCTTTTTACCCTAATTATGTCAAGATTATCAAAATAAAATTAAAAAAAAAAAAGAGCTTCCTCAGTGAAGCAAGTGTCTCATAATGTCTCCCAGTTTCTCAGTCTGAGAAATTGACATGAAGTTGTTTTTCTAAACTGTCCCTTATAATCTAGATCTGTGGCTATGACGTATATGTGGCCAACCCCCTAAGGACAGCTCCTAGCCTAGAAAAATTATCCCTAGTTTCCGCACATACATATTTTGAGTACTGAGAACAGTAGTTTTTAAAACAGTGCCTACCACTATTTCAAGCCAAATGCAGCTGATAGAAGAATGAAGAATTTTTACAGCCTTTCCCAGACACATTAATAGGGAGTTGGAAATTAATTGAAAGTGCAGCAACTGAGACTCAACCTGGCAATTTTATGATGAGAGCTGCATAGGGGGCAACTTCACCCCCTGTGCCACAGTGCTGGCCCCAAGTGGAAATTTTTGAAAACCCAACAGCAGTTAGTGGACAGGCAATAGAGGTGTAAGACACAATTAAGGATAATTGACACCCATTACTGTGAAAGAAAAAAGAATGGAGCAGTTATTAGAGTTCAGTGTAGGACCGTTCCTCTGAAACACAGGAATAAATACATTTTGCATTCACACACACACACAATGTATGAGTACCGCATAAAGAATTAACAGAGGAGTGCTTAACAAACTTGGAGAATGAGGTGTCCGTGTTGTGGCGCTGCATAGGACTCGCAGCTTCTTCACTCCCAATCCAGCTTCCTGTTCATGAACCTAGAAAGGCAGAGCAGGATGGCTGATGCTTTTGCGGCCCTGTTAGTCATGTGAGAGATGAGCCCAGATCCTGGCTTCGGCTTGTTCCAGCTACGTCTGTGACAATCATCTGGAGAGTGAACCACTACATGTATGCTCTCCCTCTGTCTGTATCTGCCATGTACTCTGTCACCTGGCCTTTCAAATAAATAAAATATTTCCTTTAAAAAGAAAAATTGAGAATGACAAGTTCAGGTACCTAGGCAGAAGAATCAAGGTACCATCAAGGTCAGAGAGGTCCAGTGTTTCCACAGTAATGCCAAGAGACATTGTGGCAATGCCCACAGTGTCCTGAGAGAAGCCAGTGACCACCGTAGAATAGCCTGGATGGGAGTCTGTTTACACATAAGCAGGAGGTGAAGGAATTCTAGCAGTTCTAGAAATATCATTCCCATTAGCACTAATTTTGGAGCAAACATTTTCTTGAAGCATAATGTAACAGTTAAGCTCCTAAATCCTAAACTTAACCTTCAAAAAAGTTTTACAAAATGAGCACAGTTGTGTAGCACTTCTGGACCAAGATGTAGAACAATGCCCTTACCCCAAAACATCGCCCTTTTTTTACACCCGAAACAGCCCCTTCCCACAGTTACACACTGGCTATCATCAATGCCATGTTTGTTTTTGAAGTTTATGTAAGTAGATTCATGTAGCACTCACTTTTGTTGTCAAGCTTCTTTGGCTCAGTATGACATCTGTGTGATGTACCTACGTTGCCTCAAACTGAAGTTTGTCATGTAATTTTGATTTGCATTCTGGTGATTTTGAATATTATAATATGAAACTTGAGATCCTGTTAAACTCTTCCAAGGAAAGTGGGCTTAGTATTTTTGTTTCAGTAGCAATCATTCCACAGTGTTGATCCACCTCTGTGAGCTGTGGTCCCAGCATCTATTCAGTACTGAAAATCCTTTCAGTGCTGTCTTCCAGTTCTGCCCAAGACCTGAGAACCGATGACTCTTGTCACATAATTATTCCGTCCCAACTTCTGTGCTAAGAGGAAGCCAAACTTCAGCATGGGTTCTAGCAGCAGGAGGTTGTGTGCCATGCCACCATGGGAATTTACTGCTTGTTCTTGCAATCGTCCAACTACAAAGCCTTGACCTCTCTTTCTGAAAGCATCCACTAGAAAGGGCTTGCATTGAGAATACGCCTACAACTAAGGAGTGTCTTTTTTTTAAGAACTTGAGAGCAATGCCTTTGATATACAATCATCAAAAAGGGCAAGACCTCTGTCTCCTGGCTTCTGTGAGGATAGAATCCTAACATTGGTAATTTATAGCTAGTAGAGACAGCTAGACTCACTGCATGTACACTGACCCCACCCTTTGTAGCTGTCGCTTCCCGGACTTCTCTGAGCCCAGGCTTACTCCCTTTCTTATTCCTGTCTTTCCCTTTGAAACACCTGGACACCTCAGCTGTGACCCTATGTTGGTAGCCCAGCTCTTTCCCCTGATGTCAGTAATTACTGAACAACATCTATGTGGCTTTAGCTGAAGTCTGTCTGTGTTTCTCGTTGGCAGTGGCCTAGGCCATAGTTGAGCTATCAACACTTTGGTTGTGTTCATTCCAACCTGACCAGAGCTTGTGTAGCTCTGTACTAAGTCCAGTACCTTTCTCACAGACCTGAAGGGTCCCTTTCTCCAGCTCTGCACACTATCTGCCTTCCTGCGATTCAGGCTCCAGATCAATGCTTTAGCTTCTTTTGTGCTGCCAGGCACTCCTTGCAGCAAACGTCACACCGTGATGAAGCACAGAGAAACCAGTGAAGGCCACCAACAGCACAGGGTCATGGCTTCTTTGTGAAGGCTCACTAAGCACAGGGTTGAAATATTAGAAAAATTCTGTCCTGAATCAGGGCCAGTTCCCTTGTTAAGTAAGTCCTCTGGCCAGAGAGAGAGAGAGAGAGAGAGAGAGAGAGTTGGTTTCTCTGGGAGATTTTCTTATCTGTACCCATCACCAGGTTTGGGAAATAGGGCATTTGAAACCAGGCTGCCAACTGATCAATCAGAGCGCCTATAAGACGCTATAAGGCCATTTCCTTTTCCATGGCTGTAAATATAATCTGTTCATATGTTGGACAGGATATTCTGATCCATGTTTGGTGTCAGATGTTTATTTTTAGAATTTTTATCTTGCTCAAGAAAGCCTAATTGGTATCTCTATTAACAATATATAGGAATTAAGAAAAAATTAAATCAAATTAACCCAAATCAAAGAAACAAGCTCATTTATGATGATTAATTCTTTTTTTTGTAAGATTTATTTTATTTTTATTGGAAAGTCAGATATACAGAAAGGAGGAGAGACAGAGAGGAAGATCTTCCATCCTCTGATTCACTCCCCAAGTGAGCCGCAACGGCTGGTGCTATGCCAATCTGAAGTCAGGATCCAGGAACTTCTTCCAGGTCTCCCACACGGGTGTAGTGTCCCAAGGCTTTGGGCTGTGCCTGACTGCTTTCCCAGGCCACAAGCAGGGAACTGGATGGGAAGTGGAGCTGCTGGAGTTAGAATTGGTGCCCCTATGGGATCCCAGCGCGTTCAAGGCAAGGACTTTAGCTGCTGGGCCACACTGCCGGGCCCTATGATGATTAATTCTAAGGTATGATTGTTTATCTGCTGTCCTTATGTAGTTTTTCAGAGCCCTCTATTATTGCTCTGTGTCTTTTGGCGATTTTTGTTGTGTGCATTGTTATCACTTGGAGAAATCATGTTCTACATCTGAAACAAGACTCTCCATCTTCTATTTGTTAAAGCAACTTTCATTTATTTGAAGAGAAGAATGACAAAGAAAAACAGAGCTTTGATCTGATGCTTCACCCTGCAAATGGCCACCATGGCAAGGGCTGGGTAAGCCTGGAGCCAGGAGGCTAGAATGCCATCTGAGTCTCCCATGTGGGCATAGGAGCCAAGCAAGCAGAATGTTTTCTTCTGCTTTCCCAGGCACATTAATGGGGAGCTGAATTGGAAGCAGAGAAACCAGGACTTGAGGCAGCACTCCGATGTGGGATGCTGATGCTGTTGTGGCAGCCTCCCATGCTAAACCCCAGAGCCAGCCACACAGACCACCTGTGCAGATATAGTTCACTTGGAATCATATGGAAAGGGATTTGTTCTTTTAAAAAGTCATTTATCTTACTAGTCTTCTAAAAATAACTTGCTGCCTACATTGGGCATCTGTCTTAATTGATTTAGTTAATTTCCTAACATTCAGGTGCTTTAAACTTTTAGCAATATAAACAGTACCTCTCTAAATCTGTCAGTATGCCTTATTTTTGAGGATATGAGAAGAATATATTTAGCCCCATAGTGCTACATTACTGCTGCCTAAATCTTTATAAAACTTCCTGAAATATTAATATTTATTCTCTGTCTTATGGATAATTCGGACCTAAAGAAGGAATGTCTTTTCTCCAGGCTGCATAATCAGTAAACAGTAATGCTAAGTTTTCAAATCGGAGCTTCTCAGTGAATATTGGTCAGATGAATAAATATGTATGGTTGAACACAGGCAACTTAGAAACCAAAGGCACCCGGGCTTCGCTTGTAACTGATGCTGACTATAACATGGCACTTCAAAAAGTTTGTGAAAAAATGGAAATAAAATCAAAGTTTATTTTGGTTGTAGGAAATTTTGAAATGCATGCATTGTTAACTATAGCATGCATTTTCCCATGCGTGTGTGCTTGGATTCAAAGTCTTATTTGTTAGAAAAATAAACTTATGTTTTACTTTCATTTTCCATATACTTTTTGAAAAACTCAGTTTCCAGGGAAAAGGAACCAGTAAGATTGATCTATCTATCTATTTACCTACCTACCTACCTATCATCTAGTTTTTCTACCTACATATCCATCCATCTATATCTGTTATCTATCACCTATCTATCAATCATCTATCTGTATGTATCACCTATTATTTATCAATAAATGTGTCTGTTATCTAGCTTCATCTATATGTATCTTTTATCAATCCAGACATTCATCTGTATCTGTTATCTATCATCTATCTATGTATTCTATTACCTATCATTCTGTGTCTGTTAGCTATCATCATCTATATCTATCAATTATCTATCTATCTACCTAGATTTTTAAAGGAATTGGCCCATGCAGTGGTGAGTGGGTTTGAATTTAGCAGGGCAGCCTGGACAGCTGGGATTTCAGAAGGAATTGATGTTGCTGTCTTGACCCTGAAATACAAGGAACAACCCAATAGACTACGGACTCTGGTAGGCTCACAAACACCTTCACAGCAACATCTAGACTAATAGACGGATGAACAACTGAGCAGTGTAGCCTGGCCAAATGGACACATAACTTCACACATCCTTCTGACTGGCGGATGACTTCAGGAGCATTCACTTTATACTTAACGCCTCCCTGTCTCTACTAAAGAGAAAGATGTGACACCTCATTAGACTGAAGAGATGAATGGGATATTTAATATACACCATTTTAAAAACTCTCCGTCATAGTAACATAGCTTCTGTTGATGACTGTTGAAGTGGCTGACACTGTTTTCTGCTTAAATATTACCCCGACAGCATCCTTATAGTCAGCCAGGAAGTGAAACCATGAGCAGAATTTTACATTTCACTTTGGCTTCTTTAAAGGAATATAATCCTACCATATAAAAACCACATTTTATTTATCTGCCCTCTTAATTTTTTTCACAATTCGTTTTGAAATCATTTTCAGTTTCTAGAAAAGTTGCAAGTATAACATTGAAATCACTGAAAGCATTAACCTTTGATTCCTTTTGCCTTTTCAATGTCTTTTCCTCACATGAATATGTAAAGTTTTTTTCTGAACCATTTGAGGGTAGGTAGCATATACAGTACCTCTGTGACCCTTTCACTTTAGTTTGTATTGTTTTAGTTTAAGATTTATTTTTATTTTTTATTAGAAATGCAGAGCTACAGAGAGAAGGAAAGACTTGGTTGACTCCCCCAGTGGCTAAAATGGTCACTGCTGAGCTGATCTGAAGCCAGGAACCAGGAGCTCCCTCTAGGTCTCCCACGTGGGTACAGGGTCCCAAGGCTTTGGGCCATCCTCAAATGCTTTCCCAGGCCACAAGCAGGGAACTGGAGGAGAAGTGAAGTAGTTAGAACATGAAGTGGTTCACATATGAGATCCTGGTAATACAAAGTGAGAATTTAACCACTAGGCTGCTATATGCCAGAGCCAGTTTGTATTACTTAATAGGGATGTTCTCCTTTACTGTGATGTCTGTTTGGAAGTCTTCTTTTCACTGCCTTGTGTGTATTTCTTAGTAAATACCTTCTCTTATATCACATGAGAATAATGATACTGGCCTATTGTAGTGATGGGGAAATGAGCTCTGTGCTTGCATTCACTGTCCTTCCTACCTTATCCAAACACGCACAAAGTCAGAAATGTGTAATGAATTCTCCTCCTCCAGATACCCGACTATGCTCCACTGATTTTCATCTGTGCCAGTGTGATTTCTCGTCTTCTTCCAGCCCCCTTTCCAATGCTAGATTATTTTAATTCAATTTGCATGTTCTTATTTCATTCACTGATATTTTGGAAAGTCTGAGAAAGATTGACTTAAAGATATAACCCATTCGAATTTGTTCTTTTGAAAAATATGTGTTCCTCTTCATCCATGTTCTTTACTGGGTTGTCTGCTTTGCTGCCATTGAGCTTCTGAAGCTCTTTGTAAATGCTGGATATTAGTCCCATCTGTTGTGTGGTGTACAAACACTTTCTCTCATTCTTTCGGGCTCCTTCACTATGTTGATCTTTTCCTTTGCTGTACAGAGACTTCTTAGTTTAATGGAGTCCCATTTGTTCATTTTGTTCTAACTGCCTCTGTTTTAGTGACTTTTCTAGGAAGTTTTTCCCCATCTCTGTATCTTGTAGAGTGCTTTAAATGTCTTCCTCCAACAGTTGCATGGTTTCTGGGCACAGATTTAGGTCATTAGTGCATTTAGAGCAGATTTTTATATAAAATGAGAGGTGGCTAATAGATATATGAAAATGCTCAGGCTCCCTAGCTATCAGGTAAGTACAAATAAAAACCATATTGAAGTTTCATCTAACTCCGGTGAAGTTGGCCTACATTCAGAAATCTACAAATAAGCCCTGCTGGCAAGGATGTGGGGAGAAAAGTAACCTACTTCACTGTGGGAGTTTAGGCTAGTACAGCCACTGTAGAAGTCAGTATGGAGAGGGCTAAGACAACTGAAAATTGATCTGCCGTATGAACTGACTATCCCACTTCTGAGAATAAATCCAAAGGAAATGAAATCTTTGTATAAGAAAGTATAATCCTATATATAATAATAATCGTATAAATGTAATCTTATATTTAGAGCAGCACAATGTACAATTGTGAAGACATGGAAACAACCAGATGCCCATTAAAAGAGGAATGGATAAAGAAACTGTGGTGCATCTACCCTAGGAATACTACTTAGCCACTAAAAAGAATTAACTGCTACCATTTGCAACAAAATGTTCCCAACTAGAGACAGTTACGCTCAGTGAAATAAGTCAATTCCAACAAGGCAAATATTGTATGTTCTCTCTGATGCAATATAATCTTCATGTAAAATATAGCGTTTATATATATATATATATGTATATATATATATATATATATATATATATATTTTAGAGAAACAGCATAATGGAGGCAGGTATGCTACCAACTGAAGATACAGTGCAGTATGCATCTCTACTTCCAAATCAAAGATGGACTCCCAATGAAACTTGTAAATACATCTTGACAATAGGATGCTGGAATTTCTTCCATTGCCTATGCCTACAATGTTATGATATATTTAAATAACAGAATGATGGACCTGTGACTGGTGTTGAAGGACTATGCTGTTGTAGTGATAAAGGAGAAATCATTGGGGATGAGGAGGGTAAATAGGGAGGGTAGAAGGAGACATCTCTGAAACTATGGAACTGTATCATGAAAAATAAAATTAAAAACAAGATGTAATTCAGATGCCATGATCACACTTAGCAATAATAAATTCCTTCCTGCTGTCCAATTAGAATCCAGATGTCTTCAGTTCTATCACAAGTCTCATATTAGAGGGAAGTTTTCTGAATCAGGACCGAAAGAAAACCTACAATCTTCATCTTGTTGAAATACTCCTATTTCTTTAAAAATTTTGTTCACACAGATTTAGAGCATTCTTCCTCCCACATTCCCATCTTCCTGTCCTCCTGCCTCTTCCTTTCTTATTTTTTCTTTTAATTTTTAACAATGACATGCTTTCAGTTCATTTTATAATCATAGGCCTGAAAAATTGGGTAGATATAGTCTTTTTTTTTGTAGATATAGCTGGACAATGACAAATAAAGAGGTTTTACTTCAAAATTACTTCAGGTAAACAAGTCGAGAGTTACTGCAATGCGATGATTGAAAATTTTTATTATTATTTAGCCTAGAAATTCCCTGCCTCCTTTGTGCCCTAGAGACACATATGCTAGAAGTGCAGCAAAGAGTTCTTGTTTTAACATTATTTATGAAAGCAACATATGAAAACATCCTAAATGTCTCTGCAGGATAATGGCTAATTAATTGATTCATTTACGTAATGCAATACTGTAGATCAATGAAAACAATGAGTCAGTCACACAAAATTGTAGATAAATTTTAATTATGTGCTAAATGGAAAAAAGAAAGTCACAAATATATGCTATGCGTGGTCTATAAATACAAGGAAATGTGTTTATTGTGTAAAACACACAATGATAAACTCCAAGGCACAGAGAGTCAGAGCGTGGCAGGGCGCGAGGGGAGGAGAGGGGCATACCTGGGGAGGGGAGAAGAAGGAGGACTTCAATGTGCTAGCTTCCTGTACGTCCAATAGGTTGAAAATATTTAACAACAATAAAGGAAGCTATGCTGTTAAGCAAAATTTGATCTCAGATGATTTGAGTCTACTTCATTATGTTTTCATAGACCCTTCTCCTCATCCAGTGACTTGTCTCATTCCTACTTTTCCTATGATTCCTTTTATAACTCTTCCTTCCTTCTCTGCAGTGGATGTTGAATCTGAAAAATCAGATGCACAATCTTTTTCTGTCTCTCTAATCTACCTGCCCATCCATATCTCTCTCTGTTTCTATTTTGATCTGTTTGAGAAACACATGGTATGGGACACCCAGAGCTGAGCAGACTGTAATTTACTTGGGACTTACAAACTGAAGCATATCTTGGTCGGCTGCAAGACAGTCATTACCAGTGTTTCAAGGCTGTTGAAAAAAGAGTGTATAGACCAAGTTGATCTGTGACCAATCTAAGTGTACCGGGGCTTTCTGAAGAATGTTAATGTTCCTAAGGAACACTACAGGCATCAGATAAGATCAGCAGCGGGCTCCCTGTGGTCTTCACCACAGCAGAATCCTAAACATTCCTGAGGTCTCTCTTCAAGTCACAACAGAGGACATGCCTTGTTGCACAATGAGCTAAGCATTGCATTTTGTATTGCTGGTTTAAAGTCTCAGCTGTTCCACTTCTGACCCAGCTCCCTGCTAATGTGACTGGAAAAGCAGCAGAAGATGATCCCAGTACTTGGTCCCTGCTGCCCAAGCGGGAGAGTCAGGTAGAGTCCCTGGCTCTGGGCGGAGCCACTGACATGACAGTCACTCAGGGAGTGAATCTGTAGGCAAAAGATCTCTCTTTTTTTTATATATACAGATTTATTCATCTTATTACAGCCAGATATACAGAGAGGAGGAGAGACAGAGAGGAAGATCTTCCGTCCGATGATTCACTCCCCAAGTGAGCCGCAACGGGCCGATGCGAGCCGATCTGATGCCGGGAACCTGGAACCTCTTCTGGGTCTCCCACATGGGTGCAGTGTCCCAATGCATTGGGCCATCCTCGACTGCTTTCCCAGGCCACAAGCAGGGAGCTGGATGGGAAGTGGAGCTGCCAGGATTAGAACTGGCGCCCATATGGGATCCCGGGGCTTTCAAGGCGAGGACTTTAGCCGCTAGGCCATGCCGCCGGGCCCAAAAGATCTCTTTCTGTCTCTCTCTGTATGTGCTCTTCAAATGAATAAGTCTTTCAAAAATAGAAAATATCTATATCTTTTAGCCTCTACATCTTGACATCATATCATGAAATTACAGTAGTGAAAGCAGTTTTGTGCTGGCAAAAGAATAGATAGATTGCTACGTTAGTTTAGAAAATGCTGAAGAAGCTCCAAATCACTAAGGGGTTAGTGCTCAGCTCTTCCAACACAGTAGGGGGGGAAGAGACATGACTTCATAAATGGCTAAGGCAACAGAAAAAAGAAAAAGGTTATAGCTGAGCAGGAAAATCTATTTCAAATGACTCAGCTGTTTTAATGTAAAAAGCTTGCCATCAGCATGGGAGAACTTTTATAGAAAAATATTAAGAAGAATATTAAGAGGTGGGAAGGTCATTTTGAGCAATATAAAAATTAAGGCTCTAGAAAATGTAAAAAAAAATTAGAGCTGAATAGTACAGGATAAAGTAAATGTACCACATTTTCTTCATGCATCTGTCTGTTGATGGGCTTCTGGGTAGTTCCATGACTTAGATGTTCTGAATTGCACCGATATAAACATGGGGTGGTGGGCATTTGTTTCGTGTGCAGAACTCATTTCATCTTAAAAAAGAATGGACATTCACTATTTGCAACAGAAGACCCAGCTGGAAACTCTTATGCTTAGTGAAATAAGCCAGTTCCCAAAAGATAAATTTCATTATGTTCTTTCTGATATGTGACAACTAATGCATAGCGGGCACACGCGCACGCGCGCACACGCACACACACACACACACACACCATAAACTCTGATAGGGAAATTAACGTACTGGGACATAACAGCGTGTGTCTTTCCTTCTGAATAATGGTAGAACTCCCATCATTATTTTTAATTATTCTTTTACACTTGATCTTAGCCAAAAAGCAGAGAAACAATTAATTATGCTTTTATGTATGCTACTTCATTTTCTTCCTTTTCCTACATTTGTAATGTTATGATACATTTATGTATCAGAAATTAAGCCTGTAACAGTGAAATGAACGACTTTGCCATTGCTGTAGCCTGGGGACAGGTAGTCAGAGAGGGAGTATTGAGAAGGGAGAGGGGTAATGTGCTCCTCAATGCATGTGACCTGTATCCAGGGAAAAAAGAAACAGTTCAAAAACATAAATACATGTTACATTTATGTTCAGTGATTACATTTTAAAAATTCTACAAAGCAGACATTGCAAAAAGTTATATTAATTAAAACTCAAGCACATACTAAAGAGAGACTTGCAATGAATATACAAGGACAGAATTAGATTATCCAATATATAACCTTATTTAGGATTCCTAAATCATCAGTAATAAAAGATTTTACAAAACCTGCAAGGTTTCTGAATTAACAATGCACTGAAAAAAAAAATCCAAGGTGATTATGAGGCTTAACCTTATAAAAAATACTTAGTCTCAATGAAAATGAAAGAAAAGTAAATTACAATAGCTAGATATTGCTTTTCATCTGTCCAATCAGATGACCTAGAAAGATGAGGAAGTTCCGTAATAAACAAAGAGGGGAAAGGCATTCCCAGCATTCCCATATGTTACTGCTGGGACAAGGCAGCAAATACCCTTCAAAATTACAAATGCTTTAAACCATTTATTTAAGTATTTGAGAATTAGTTTTTACTATGGGAGCGCTCCCATTTGCTGGTTTGCTCCCCTAAATCCAGAGCAGGGAATTCAATCGAGGTCAGTCATATAGCTGGCAGGAACTCGACGACTTGAACCATCACAGCTGCCTGCCAGGTCTGCCATGGTACGAAGTTAGCTTTAGGAGTTGAGGCCTGGATTCAAATTCAGACATCTAGGTATCTTAACTGCTGGCTAACCATCTGTCTCGCTGCAAATACACCTAGTTTTAAAGTTGGTAGTTCATCTTCTAGAAGTTTGTTCTATCAATATACACACATGTAGGACAACAATGAAAACTGGATGTGTGTTGTACCTCTGTCAGTAGAAACCTAATACTAGACAAAACCTAGATGTTAATTAAATGGTGTGTGCAGGGGCGGGGGGTGCAGCTAGCTAAACAAATTTTTAAAATATTTTTTTAGTGACAAAAGTGTTAATATTAGTGTTATTGTCCAGGTAGCTCTATATGTGCAACAGGAAATATTCTTCCAGCTATTATTTCCCGTAACATTTTCCACAAATGAGCAAATGAGGAAATATTCTAAAAATCAGATTGGTCAGTTGGTGATCAAAATACGGGAAAACATAATTTAGTTTCAGAAACAGGGAAGAATTAAACATGTAATAAAAAATACTATGAAAACATAGAAAATGCCATGTTTTGTAGACTTGGACTGAGGAAGATTTCCTAAGCAACTTCAAGCTTCAGTGCCATAGTCCAAAGTGAAATAAACTGACAGGTTCCATGACACAGAGATTTTAAATCTTGTGACTATCAAAGACAGCATGAGCAAAATTTTCAGAAAGGAAGTCGATGGGAGAAAATATTGTAAGCTATGAAGGGACACGTGAATAAATTAATAGATACAAAGAACTTTACAAATCACTAAGAATAATAAAGAGTTGCATCATCTCGTGCCTGCAGAGGGCAGGGAGGTCACTGGAGTTGTTGGTGGCCTATGGCCAGAAGGGCACACCGTGGGGTGTAGACAAACGCTTGCCCCTTGCGGAAAGGGACCTTTCTTAAACTAGTTCAGCCTCTTGTTGCTGTTAGGAGCCTGGTGCTCTCAGAACCTTCAAATATTTAAAAAAAAAAAAAAAAAAAAAAAAAAAGAAGGAGCTGGAAATCTGATATTTAAAAGTGTTGTCTATCTGGATTTCTAAAACATTAACAAGAAGTGTAGTGAAGAACTGTGACAGACTGTGCGGAATGAGCGAGGCTTGCTGTAGAGAACAGAGCAAAGGCCGTGAATGGGCCATTCCCAGGAGCACAGTCCAGGCAAATGCCAAAGCCTGGTGCTATGGTCCGAATACCGCAGCTTCCGCAAACACCTGCACGAAGCGGAATCCCAAAGTATTGTGTGAATGCTATGAATAAGGTGGCAGCAGAAGCCAGTTAACGGCGGTCAGAGGCAGAACCTTTGGAGAATGATTGGCTGTTACAGTGAAGTCCCCTGTGCTTAAATCTTGGCGCCTTTAAAAGGACGTGTGGTCATACAGAAAGACACAGACCCTGGTGGAATGCTGGCTGGACGGAAACAATACCCTAGTGTGCTGGCCATGGCGTCCCCGGGTGGGAGTTTCTTAGAGGTATTGTGGTGGGCGAGTGCAGTTAAATGGAGTGATGGCAGCAGGAGGCATAGATCCCCACTAGAAGAGCAGAGTGGGCACAGGGCCATCCCCAGAAGGGGCATCCAGACTGGAAGGTGCCAGGGGACAGAGACAGAGGTCATCTAGCAGTAACTCCCAGCAAGCCTTGTGCACCTCATGGGAAACATTCCCTCCTTTTGTTTATGCCTTGTGTTTAATTTGATGACATTTATTTAAGGTGGCAGTTTGCTGTTCTTCTCATTTCTTTAAGATTGATTATTTTTTCCCATGATGCAGACTTACAATGGTCTTGCTCAAATATGATGGTTCAGACCTGCTGTCATGTGGGCCATGTTAACTCTGAAAAAGCTATGTTTTAAAAAATCTGTTTCTGGACCCAGCAGTGGCCTAGCGGCTAAAGTCCTCGCCTTGAACACACCGGGATCCCATATGAGCACCGGTTCTAATCCCAGCAGCTCCACTTCCCATCCAGCTCCCTGCTTGTGACCTGGGAAAGCAGTCGAGGACGGCCCAAAGTCTTGGGATCCTGCACCTGCATGGGAGACCCGGAAGAGGTTCCTGGTTCCCGGCATCGGATCTGCGCAGCACCGGCCCGTTGCAGTCACTTGGGGAGTGAATCATCGGACAGAAGATCTTCCTCTCTGTTTCTCCTCCTCTCTATATATCTGACTTTGCAATAAAAATAAATAAATCTTACCAAAAAAATCTGTTTCTTGGCAGACTGTAGGGTGAGACGGGTTTTGTGTTGCAGTCTAACTAGGGCTCTGTGTCTCCTTACAGGGTGGTGGCCCAAGGCTTCAGCACAGGATGAGAAGGGGCTTGCATCTGAAATTTTTGGGGGTGATCCTCGGCCGCTGCACCTTTCATGATAACCACAGCCCTCTAAAGGGAGCACACACTGTTCCAGGTCAGACCCACGAGTTTCCTACATGCTCCACGAGGCCTGTTCCTGAGACTGATCTCCTTTGAGAAAGTTCTCTAACTACTTCACAACATTTCTACCTCCTCCACTGTACTCTACTGAGTTGAAAAGCAGCTTGCTGAAGGTTGGGTAAGACCATGGAGACAAGGCTTTGAGGAACATGTTGTCCAGGAATCCCCACTTTTTGAGATCTCTTAGACCCTGAAGGGAAAGGACAACACGTGGGCCCCATTTTTCCTCTACTTTGAAGGGCTACATGAGCATCTTTCTTATTCTCTTCTGATCCCCAGTAAAAAGATCCACGATGACATACTGTTTCTGAAAGTGTCTTTGTGTTTTATGATGTCATTGGGTAGGATTTTCATGTTCACAAGTTAGAACAGTCGTTCTTAGTTCATGACTTTCTGAAGAGTGCAATTAGACTTACATGGTTTGGAGTGTTCTACCACTGGGTTGAACTGTGGTTTTGTGAATTGTAGAACTTCTGTAATCAACCTTGAAATGCCTTCGACATTGAAATTCCTCAGCTTTGAAATGCCTTATTGACAATGGCCCTCTATGGACCTGCAGGTTTAAGGCCAAATCTGAATTAGTCCATGCCTGCTTTTCAACTTTCACCTCCAATGCCCTCCAAAAAAACTCTAGCTCATCTGGCCAACCTGCCCTGTTCTCTGTAAAGGTCTTGGCATTCACACATCCATCCATTCATTCACTCATTTATTTATTTAAGAAATATTTATCCAGTGCTCACTGTTGCTCTGGAAAAGACCGCATGGTACCCGAATCCCTCTTGTCCAATCCAGTCGGCTTGCAGTCTTCACTCTTCTGACCAGTCAGCAGTGTTTGTCATGGTTAATCAATGGATTCTTTCTTTTCCTCCTTTTTCCTTGGCTTCCACATTCTCCTGGTTTTCCTCCCATTCCTCTGGTTGCCTTTTCTGAAGATTTTGGCTGGTCCCTCTTCTTCCCTCAGAGTTCCCTACGGTACAGTCTGCAGGCTCTGTCCTTTGTGTTTGGATGGTCTTGGCCAGGCCTGTGAACCATTATATTCAGAGAAACTCAAGTGCATGCCTTCAACCTTGACTGTGTCTTTCTGGCCCACTCCTCCATTCAGTATTCTCTAGATTCAGATTTTTATACAGATGGTCTCTGTATAAGATCACTGACTCTCCAGATGTTTTGGCTTAATCTTTTTTAACTTTACAGTGATAAAAAATGTAAGCAGTCAGCAAACACCATGCTTTGACTTTTCAATTTAAAACTTTTCTTATTGTGATGTCTGATGTCGGGCAGCTCCTAGTCTTTCTTACAGTCCCAAGAGAAAGGAACCTACACCCAACAGTGCATTGTGTTGCTCACTGCACTGTTGGGTGTTTGAAAGGGAAGGGATATCAACTGCATTGTCAGCTTAAGGTGTTTTTAACTTCCAGTATGTTTATGGGATATAATACTACTGTTGAGTTGAAGGTCATCCATGTTTATTTTTCCATAGCACCGGGGCAGTTTCTGAACAAGCTCCACAGTCTCAGATGATGAAATCAGGCAAGATTTGTAGTCACTTCCCAGCATGTCCAGACTGAAAGTAAATGCCTGCCTTCCCTGCTTCAACCACACAAACTCCTTTGCACACTTGATCTGTTTTTAGGGACTTGACAGGTGAAGCTCTCTCTATGAGGCACATTCAGTGCACTCCCATGTGCTGTGTTACCTCCTCTACTCCATCCCTCTCAAAACCCCTCTCTTCACTTGTTCACTCACCCTGTGTCAGTTCTCATCACACGTTTCACCAGCTTTGCCTGAAATGCTTGTGTTTCTGTCAGTGGGATATCTCCTGCCTTGGACAGTACATTTCATGAGAGCTTGGACTTGATCTTGTATCTTTTGTAGCTAAAGCAGTGGCTGGCATTCTGCAGATTCCAAAGGAACTGACTATAGGGGTGTTCCAGGCATTAGATCTCATTGCTCCCCAAAAAGCTGCCACAGTTTTTCATGTGCACGCATTTAACAGAAAGACTCTTGCGTTATGACCTACACCCTATCTCTGATTTATTCACCAGCTCAGTGGCAGGTGGAACAAGGCAGGGATTATGATGTTAGCCTGTAAGTATTCTGGGCCAATCAGAGTCGAAAATGTGTACGTTGATGTGGTAGCAACCTATGTTTTTCTTTTGATGTAAGCATTTCTGAATTACTTAATCCAAATTTTGGTCTAAAGGAACACAAATCTAGTTATGAGTTATGTTATCTCATAACATTCAATGTGTAAGAAGGTTCTCCCATGAGATAAAGCAAAGAGATCAAGAAACCAAATCCCATGCTGCCCACGGATATGGTGGGTCAGTCATTTATTTTTCTTTTATGATTATTACTTTCCATGATACAGTTTTGTAGGTGCAGGGATTCCCCCATCCATCCTAATTTTCCCCTCCCATTTTCCCCTCTAACCAGCTTCGCCCATATTATTTCAGTAGTATAGACCTTTAGTAATAATTACAAACTTACCGTTCTGCTTTTAACTGCATCATGGCATTCATTGTAGATCTAGACAAGTGTAGAAAATCTAGTACTACGTTGTCAAACTATATTTAACTGTTTCATTGGAAGTCCTCCTTTTCTGTGTGAGTAGAGAAACATATTACAATGTATTTTCACTCCTCGGTATGCTGGTCTCTGTTATACAGTTCATCTATGAGAATATATGTATATGTTTGTCCACCTGTGTATCTATGTGTTTTGTATTTTGCATGAAGGTTACCTTGTATCAGAGAGAACATATGGTGTTTGTCCTTTTGGGATTGGCTTATTTCATTGATCACAATGGTCTCCAGTTGGGACCATTTTGTGGCAAATGGTAGAATTTCATTCATTTTCAAAGTGGGAACCATGAACTGCTGTCAGCAGGTCTAGGATATCAAAATGATTGTCATGATAATGCTGTCATTGTTTGCTTTTTGTCACTGTGTTGTTATTTACTCTTATGGTGCAAAAACAGTGGTGTCTTGGTGCATTTCCTGTTGTTTTAACAGAATATCTGAAACTGAGTGCTGCAA
Organism: Ochotona princeps; assembly: GCF_030435755.1. Taxonomy (NCBI): domain Eukaryota; kingdom Metazoa; phylum Chordata; class Mammalia; order Lagomorpha; family Ochotonidae; genus Ochotona; species Ochotona princeps. Next base: position 4,152,566 of record NC_080839.1, on the reverse strand, counting down.
AAGAAAGAGCTTGATTTTGACCCACAGTTCCAAGAGCATGGCACTGGCATCTTGCCTGGCTTCTGGTAAGGCTCCCCATGCTGCTCCCCACACAGTGGGATAGCACATGGGCAAGCAGACACTGGCAGAGAGACCAGATGGGGAGCAAGGAAGTCAGAGAAAGCCGCACAAGCTCTGTTGATTCTGTAACTGCCCACTAAGACAACCACTCCACTATTGCGGGAACTGCACTAACCTCTTTGAGGGGACCCCCGTGCCCCAATATCTTAGAAAGATGTCATCATCTTTCACCAGCGCATTGGAGACCAAGCCTCAGCCTTAAATTTTTGGTAAGGACAAAAGCGTATTTAAACCACATCAGTAGGTATAAGTGCTAATTCTTTAGTACCAATCACAGTAATTTAGCAAAATTCTAGCCAGCAGTCACTGGGCCAAACAATGAAGTGATTGAGTCACGAACTGAAATGACACTTTTTTCCCCCCAGTGGGACACGATTGGTCAGTTGAATGAGCAACTTACAAACATTTTTTTCAAAATTTGGTGTCTGGTAGACATTATCTCAAAAATACACAAAATGAGCCTGGCAGCTTGAGAAAATCAAATAGCTCTTTGCTGCCAATAATCATTGTCTTCAATGAAGATTAGAAAGTTGGAAAACTTGAATGGTCTCCTATTACTTATAGACCTATGATGAGATCAGTGGTGATAACAGCAAACAAGATGTTTTTGATGAATGCATCAGCATTCAGAAGACATATGCAACTCAGTGAGCTAATATTTTCCAAATAATTAGCACAAAACGGTGGAAAGTCCTGCATGGATCACCATGCCCATGTGCTGGTTTGGATGATCCCAAGGTGATCAGATAATGCATGCTCTCTCCCTCTCTAGAGCTCAGTGTCCTGATTTCTAAAACTAAAAAGCAGAAGGAATGCTCTTCAAGAACATGTAAAGGGTGAAACAGCTGTAATTTTAATCAGACAAGGAAACAGTTTCCAACTCCCTTTATATAAATCTATTAACATTTTAAACAATCTAAAAATTTCTCGCATTTCACCAAGGTTTAAGTGCTATAAAGCCTCACTCCTTTGCAGAAGATGAATAATGAGAGCCTTCCTTGATGGGGAATGGGAATACTCTGGGAACGCTGAAGATCCACGTGTCTGCACAGCTCTCTCTTAGTATTCAGCCACCTCTAAGTGAGAACCCATAGTTCTACTCTGTTCCCCTCTGCACCTCAGCTGAGTCTTCACATTCCAAAGGATTGATTGATTTTTCATGTCTGGCAGCCCCATGTTTGATGGTTACTAATATAATATCCTAAATAATAATGATGACTTATTTATAAATCCTACTGTTCTAAGAACACCTGGAATGCCTTGGATAGGACTGTGAAGCAGTTCTAATAAGAAGACAGAGGAAGCCCTGTTGGTTGTTAAGGACTCTTCTCACCTCTCTTTTATGATGGCCTTGCCACCCTGTATCTTAGCATGGTCAATAAAATCCAAGAGCAGCCATTTTTGAATTATCATTGAAATTTACAGATCAGGACGAGGTAGTGAAGACCTCTCAATTTGCTAAAACCCAGGAAAGAATCTGGTTTCAAAAGATAGGGTTAGTAGCATCTGGAAAGACAAATGTTTGATACAAGAAAGGTTGATTCCCAGGATTCAACTCAAGCCTGTTGACGTGGCTGACCTTTCAAGGTCTCAGCAGGAAAGATAACTCCAGAGACCTGACCCACATTACTTTGTTTGGAAAAGAGTATGCAAACCTCTGGGGCTGGCACTTGTCACAGAAACATTTTCTGTGAAAAGAGAACAATCTTCTCTTTAAAACTGATATATGGCACACTTGAAGCCTCAGTTCCCTTGGTACAATGCCAACATTTTCTAACTAGTCTATCTCTTATGTTTAGATTAGAAACTCTGCTCATACACAAAAAAGACAGGCATTGTGCCTTACCAATCTGTCTCCTGATCCTAACCCAGTATGTGGTATAGGAAAAAGCTCCCTAACAGTGTTGAATGGGGTGTTGGTTAACACACTATATGTGATGCTTGCATCCCATACTGGAGAGCCTGGCTTCCAGTCCCACCTCTACTTCTGATTCTTGCCCCTGTTGCCCTTTAGGAGCTAACAGCTTAGGACTTAAGCAAGTGCTCATGTCACCCATGGCGGGAGACTTCTCACTCAGCCATGCTGTTGCAGGCAATTGAGCAGTGAATAGCCCTCTCTGTGTGTGTGCATGTGTGTCTTACTGCCTCTAAAACAAACAAACAATAATAATCAATGACGTCTGACTCTGCATTTTTATCTGGCGGCTTTTGTCATGTTAAAAGGCAGTGTTCACTTTTGTAGTGAGAACTCAGGCCTTTCTATATTGTTCCTGCTATATTGTTCCTGCAACTGTTTCAGGCATGAATCGAAGAACAAAAGCTTCCTCCTCATGCCAACAGATTCTGTAGTTGAACTGAACTATCCTCTCAGTGAAGCCATAAAGCTCTGCAGATGCTCACAAGTGGGAAGTACTTCTATGGCTCTTCTTCATTTATTCACCAAAAAACACCAAGGGCCCTGGAGCCAGGAACTTGAGGAATATAATGGTAGGGTAGGATTGTATGATTCGGTAAACATTAGAACTTACCAACTAGATTTGTAATTCAAATAAATTATGAATGACTTAAAAATTATATTGAAAGTAACAGGTGATGTGCTACTTGGAACAGTTTTTCATGATTCTTGAGCTTAAATACTGATATGATAGTGTTGTACATTTAATATTGAATTTTGCTCTTTTCTTGGACTCATGAGAGGTGGTACAATACTAGATAGTGTCCGTGAGCTATAGTGCCTAGTCAGAAATTGAAGACCTTGTTGCAGTAGCATCCTTATGAAATAGCAAATTGTATTTTATTTAGTTCAATGCTTCAAATATTCCTCAGCCCAGTGCACTTCCGGCTGTGGATATTAATGGCAAGGACTTGTACAAACACTTTGCTGTTCACGTTTACTACAATGTCCAATACATTGCATTAAATAATCAACACTTTACATTTCTGTTAGTTTTTTTTTTGCATTATGGTTAAGGTAGGCCAGGCTGAGTCATAAGGTTTGGTTGGGTAGCTTTATTAAATGTATTTATAGTTGTATTTAAAAGAGAGACAGAAAGTCAGAAACAGAGAGTTCCATCTGCTGGTTCATTTCATTATGTTTAAAATAACTGCAGGACAAAGCTAGGAGCTGGAGCCTCTGTGTAGGTATTCCCAGATGGTTTGCTGGGGTCCAGCCTTTCAAACCATCGTCGCTGCCCATCTGTGCATCACAGAAACTTGGAATTGGAAGCGGAAAGGGCTTAGCATCCAAGCACTCCAATATGGGTTAAGAGTATCCCAAGTAGTGTCTTAACTGAAGATTCCAAGGCTTGCCCTTCTCTTTATAAATTTATTTTTATGTGTGTATGTGTGTGTGTGAGAGAGAGAGAGAGAGAGAGAGAGAGAAACTGATTTCCTATTTGCTCACTCACTCTCCAATTGTCTGCAGTAACTTGGACTTGGCTAATCCAAAGCCAGGAGCCAGGACCTCGATCCAAGTCTCCCATGTAGGTGTGGGTTCCAGGAACACAATCCTACCACCTATCACCTCCCAGTGTCTACACTGGCACAAAGCTGGAATGGATGGGTGGATGGAGGGCTGAAGTTGGAAACAAACCCAATGTAGGTGCTACAGCATGGGGCATGGTCATCCTAACTGGTGTCTGTTAGACCAAGCACTCTCTTTGGTTTTTTTTTTTTTTTACTTCTATATTTTCATTCCACAATGAGTTTATTGTGGCGTAATTTCATCACAATTTAAGAGCATCTATGTAAGTATATCACATGCACTATATGGGAAATGCTTCATACTAAAAAAACCCATATTCAGCCTCTAGGCTACAGTTAATTGTTGCTCATAGTAATGCCTGTGATCTGTGTGGCTCACTGTGCGAAGCTTTTTCAGATCACATTGCTTAAATACTTTAAGTGGTAGATAGCAGGGCTGAGACAGTGGCCAGCCTGACTCACCTCATTGAATGACATTGAAGTATTCACTCAGAAAATATTTGTTGAGGATTCTGTGCTTCTCAACAGTGTGATGAGGTCTGTCGTCATCTCTCTCTGGAATAAACTGAGACAGAGAGACCAGGTACACTGTCTTGAATAGCAGATCTGTCATTTGAAGCCGACTTGAAGCTTCTAGACCCTGGCTTACGGTGGAATCAAGTTCAGCATGGTGAAAGACTGTTTCTTATTTAATAAAGTAAGGGAAATAGAAGTGAATTCAGATGATGACATGAAGATCCTGTTTTCTCACGTGAAGTGTGGAAATGGCCTGCTACGTGGGAAGCTTCACCCCTAAGTGGTTCTCAGAGTCCTTTCGGGAGATTGTATAACCCCCCAGTTTCTGATACAACAGCTCTGGGCGGCTCTGAGAATCTACTTTAAGCAATAACCTGCACCCATAGATGCTAATGCTGCCAGTGCATGGGCCACATGTGAGGCCCTCTTACAGTGAGGTGGGGAGTAAAGTCAGGACATTCAGCTTTTAGTCTATGAACTTGACCCAGTTACACAGCTGGGGTGTGTGTGTGTGTGTGTGTGTGTGTGTGAGAATTTGGATTTTTGGAGCTCCCCTGAAGATTAAAGGGTACCAGGTAGAAGTGGCTCTTTCTCTTTAAGAGCATTTTTAATTTGTATAAAAGGAAAAAAAATTTTATGTATTTCATATACATGGTTTTAAGAGTATAATGATTCTTCCCACCCTCCTTCCCCTTTTTACTCCCACCCTCCCCCCTCCTCCGGCTTTTTTCTTTTCATTTTAACAACGGCACACGTTGAATTTTCTTTATAATCATAAGCTTAACTCTGCACTCAGAACTCAGTGAGTAGTAAGTGGAAAAAGCACCATTCCACAAGCACTACGACAGCAACCAAACCTTTGCAGATAACACAAGTGTCTGCTGTGGATCCACACACAGGCTTGTTCTGAATGCTTGACCTCTGCATCTGAGAGACAGGCATGCTGCTAAGGACGCTGAGGAAAGATGCAGGAAGTGGAGGAGTTGTACGTAGCTGAAGCTTAATCTGGATAAGCCCCATGGCAGGCTGGGGGTGTACCCTGGGCTCTGCAGAATTCCTGCGGACTCGGGGCGGGGGAGGGGGACACTGCACTCTTGTCCCTGGATTTCCTGCGAAGCGTATCCTGAGACAGGTGCAAATTGTTTGTTCAACAGCTGATCCCAGGAAACTTTAGCAGAGAATGGAGCAAAGGAAAGAAGAGCGACAGTGGCCACACTCCTGAAGCCTGTTATCTTGGTGGCCTCTACTGCCTCAACGTGCTAGGGGAAATGCTGATTCCTTAGAAGCTACTTCCTCTAGGTCACTTCCTCTCATTTCCCATTGCCTGAACAAACCCTTAGTGGTGATAGGTTGGCCAGTGCAGGGGCTTACATGCCCAGGAAGCACCCAGGGCCAGGCACCTAGGGCCATCCAGTTCTCTTGCCAAAGTCCTGAGGCTCCCACTGTTGGTGGCCACACACCTTACCCTTCAGGTGCACCAGGCAGAGCCCAGGAGCCACTTGCTGCCATGCTCCCTGGGGACCAGCCCTGGCTCCTGACTGTGCATGGCCAACACCTTTCTCAGGGAGTACAGTACAATGCTATTGACCAAGGTGGGCTCAAGGGCTCCCTGACGGCCTGGCTATACTTTCTCCATTACTCAGAGCCTGTAGTAGCCTACAAGGGTTTCCAAAATGGTCCCATGGCCCTGCTACTGGTGTCCACACCTGTGTACTGCTGCCTTCCACCTGCGCCTGAGTTGACCTGCGTGTTCTTACGAACAGATCAATCCGTATGAGTAGTTTTCCTCTTTCTTATACCTTGTTGTCTATTCTGGATTAAATTTTTCTTAACTAACCATAAGCCTCATATGTGTGCAATTTTTAATTTCAAAATATTTCATGAGTAACTTATTTACATAAGTTTTCTTCTTTGAGAAACAATTACACATTCACTTACCTTCTTTGTCCATCTAGAGCTTTTCTGTTTTTCTGTCATCCTTTTTATTTTTCAAACCAGTTTCACAGTCTTCTCGTTTCTAGATCTATTCTTCTAAAAATATTTTAATAGGATCTTTGATCTATTCAAGCATCTTCCAACTCCATGTTCAAATTTGTAGTCTTGTCTTGTCTCTCTGAATTCTGCCAAACTCGCAATTCATCTATATATACATTGTAGCATCTTTCCTGGATTCTTGCATTTCTTTTTCCTGTGTGTAATTTTTTCTTATTTAAGTCTATTGCCTTGATTTGTTTCTGATTTATTTATTTACTTGATTATAGAATCAAGAGAGGGAGAGACATGGTAAGAGAGGGAAAGACTGCATTTCGGTTCACTCCCCAAATGTTCACAGTATTCCAGGAAGTGCCAGGCCAAACCCAAGAGCTAGAAACTCCACACAGGTCTCTCACGTGGATGAAAGGGACTCAGAAGTCTGAGCCATTACATGCTGTTTCCCAGGATAGATCAAGAAGCTGAACTGGAATTGTAGGAGCCAGGACTCAAACTGGTGCTCCCGTATAGGTGTGGGTGTCCCAACCAGCAGCTTGGACACAAAGCCAACTCGTGGCATTTTGTCTTCACAGTTGTTTGTGTAGTATCTTTGTCAACGTCACGCAGTTCTTTCAACAATTTCATCATGCATTAGCTCATTAGTTGACTCATAAGCAGTTAGGTATTTGGAGATTTGTATGTGTGGGGGAGAGGAGTGCTGAGAACTGGAAGAAGGGGAAGGTGGGCTGAGCGTGGCTTGCCAAGCTTCTTAATCCGGAGGCTCTCCTTTTTTCTGCCACCGCAAAGTCTGCTTCCTGAAAATATACATGCTGAGTCCTGATTCCTCTGATTCTTTGAACCATAGTCTAGGAATGCTTCTGCTGCTGGCCCTACAGACACCAGTCATCTCGCTCCTTCCTATAAAGAATGATATATTCTTGCCCTTCAAGCAGAAATCTGCCAGATTTGCAACATAGTCTGTTTCCTTCATTGTGCACTCTGCGTGGCGCCTCTGTAAGGTTCTTTTCCACCTGCTCAGGGTTTTCCATATCTTTTCTTCCACATGACATGTATTGACAGCAGTTCTTTTAGATATTTTAGAGATCTGAGAACGAAGTATGTCTCCTGATCATCCTAAAAAATTGAGTTTGCAGAATATTCTTCTCCATTCTTGTTTTGCTTTTACTTGATTTCTAGAAAGAGAAAAGTGGAGACAGATGTAACGATGGACATGCTCACTGACATGACCACGATTGCTCTTTTGCACCAACAAAGGCTTCCAAAGTTCCTGCCTGGGGGGTCAGTGCTGCAGGTTAGTAGGTTAAGTCCCATTCTGTGGTGCTGGCATCTGCCAGGTGTGCTGGTTCAACTCTTGGATGTTCCATGCAATTATGCCTGGGAAGGCAGTAAAGAATGGTCCAAGGCTTTGGGCTCCTGCTCCCCCATGGCAGACAGGAAGAAGCTGCTGGCTCCTGGCTTAGGATCAGTCTGACCCTGGCTGTTGCAGTTTTTTGGGGGGTGAACCAGTGAATGAAAATCTCCCCCTCCCTCTCTCTCCCTCCTTTTCTCTTTCTGTGTGTTTTTACTTTATCTCCCTGTAAATCTGTCCCTCAAATAAAAAGAAATCTTTTTTTAGAAGAATGCCTATGTAAAGTGAGACCAAAGGGGAGATGTCTGTTTCTCAATTAATTTCTCATGGCCAGGTAATTGGTGAACAGAACCCATTTAGTCAGCAAAAATAAGCAACAGGGTAAACTGGCCTGAAAAACAAAATGATTATACGCACATTCCATAAGCTTATCAATGTCATTTTTTTCCCCAAAAACTCAAATTCTTTTTTTTTTAAGTTTTATTCATTTTATTACAGCCAGATATACACAGAGGAGGAGAGACAGAGAGGAAGATCTTCCATCCGATGATTCACTCCCCAAGTGAGCGCAACGGGCCGGTGCTGCACTGATCCGAAGCCAGGAACCAGGAACCTCCTCCAGGTCTCCCACACGGGTGCAGTGTCCCAAGGCTTTGGGCCGTCCTTAACTGCTTTCCCAGGCCACAAGCAGGGAGCTGGATGGGAAGTGGAGCTGCCAGGATTAGAACTGGCGCCCATATGGGATCCCGGTGCGTTCAAGGCGAGGACTTTAGCCACTAGGCCACTGTGCTGGGCCCTCAAATTCTTCATTTCATTAATCTTTTGGATTTTTTGTTTCTGTTTCATTTATCTTTAACTGTCGTCATTTATTTTCTTCTTCTTGGTTTGTTTTTGTTTTCTAAGGTTCCTGATAGGCTTTTTAAATTATTTTTCTGTTTTCTAGAAATGAAAGGACCCTGCTATCATACCTTTTCTTCTTAGCGCTGCTTTTGCTAAACTCCATACATTTCAGGAAAGTTTTGTCCCCATTCTCTTTGGCTTTAAGGAATTTAAAAATTTTCCTTTTGATTTATTCACAAATGCATTGTTCATTCAAAAGTAGATTATTCGATCTGCATGGATTTATGTAATTTTTAGTATGTCTTTTGTGCTATTCTTTGTGGTTAGAGACACAATCTGATTTCAAGTGTTTTCAAACTGCTGAGTCTTATTTGGGGGCCTAACATGTGGTCTATGTAAGAGATGTTCCAGGTGTGGATAAAAGAATGTGTGCTCTGCAGTTGTTGGATCCGAATGTCCTGTGCATTTCTGCTGTTTTCATTTGGACTATATTGTAGCTTAATTTTGATGTTTCTTTTCCTTGTTTTTATTGTAGGCCTAGAGGATATTTTCAGTGATGGCAGTGCCAGTGGATGTAGCAGTTTCCCTGTTATTCTGCCAATCTCTCCCTTTGCTTCTACATTCTAGTATTCATTCTTCTATGCTCGAGCATTGAATGCATACGTCTTCATATCTGCTTGTGGACACTTTGATCACTAAATGGAAATCTTTGTCACTTTTTGGCAATTTTTTGTCAAAAATCTGTATTTCCTCATATTAATATAACTGCTGCAGTTCACTTTTGCTTTCTGATCACCCGTGATATATCTTCCCATTCTTTCAGTCTCTGCATGTCTTCACTGGCATAGTAAGTACCTTGTTTTGCCATTTTAATGCATCCACTCAGTGTTTCTCTGGATTAGGAGTTTAATCTGTTTGCATTTAACGTTATTGGGAAATAATTATTTAGATGGTACTATTTAGACAGTTTTCATTTTATTGTGAATGGCATACTTTTTCTGGCAGGCTAGTGTGATTTATGTTGGTAGCTGTGCTTCTCTGTCTCTGTCTGTAGAACTCTTTTTTTAAAGTATTTATTTATTTCTATCGGAAAGGCAGATATATTTCTAGAGAGAAGGAGAAACAGACAGAAAGATTCTGCATCTGCTGGTCCACTCCCCAAGTTGCTGCAATGGCTGTAGCTGAGCCGATCTGGAGCCCAGAGCCAGGTACCTCCTCTGGTCCTCCCACGCAGGCTCAGGGCCCCGGGGCCTGGGGCTGACCTCCACTGCACTTCCAGGGCACAAGCATGAAGCAGGATGGGAAGCAGAGAGGTGCTCACATGGGCTCCCCAAGTGTGCAATGTAAGGAGGAGTCATTGCGCCAGGCCCCTGAATGTAGGACTCTTTATTTTGTAAATCTGGTCTGGTGGTAATGAACTTCATGAATGTTTGTTGGTATTGAACGATCTTCTTTCTCCTTGATTTGTTAAGGGTAACTTTTTTAAAATTTTATTTTATTTTATTTTATTTTATTTTATTTTGGGCTCCCCCCCAAATTCCCACCCCCTGACAGATTTTCCCCATGTTGCTACAATAGTATAGTCCTTCATAAGGAGTCATAATTCCGTCAGTCTCTTATTTAAGTGTACCCCGACATTGCTGGTACAGACAATGTCAGACAGTCTGGCATCCCATTGTCTATACATTTCCACCAGTTTCACTGGGAGTCCATTTTTTGCTTGGAAGCAGGAATACATGTTTCATTGTACTAAGGGTAACTTTTTCTGAATAAAGTATTTCAGGTTAGCATTCTTTCTTTTTTTTTTTTTTTCTTTTGAGAATTTGGACTTTAGTATTCCATTTTTTTTTTTTAATCATAGATTTTTACTGAAAAAAAAAAAAAACCTGCTCTTATGGAATTTCCCTTAAAGGTGATACAGTGATTTTCTCTTGTGTATCCTAAAGTTTTTTTCTTTGTTTTAGTTTTGACAGTTTGAGCAGAATGCATGGTTGTAAAGATGTTTTCTGGTTTTGTCCATTTGGGATCCTGTGGGTCTCCTGTACTTATATGTCCTTCTGTTTCTTGAGATTAAACAATTTTTAATCAAGGAAATTCAATCCATTGAATAAGTTTTCTATACCATTAGTCCCCTGTTTTCCCATCGCTTCCCACAGCCTGAATATATACTCATTTCATTGTATCTGGAAAGACTTGAAGGCTATCTTTAGTGTGTTTCTTTATTGTTCATTTCTGTTTCTGGGACATTTCAGATGACCTCCCTTCAAGTTCAGTTGTTCTGTTCTTCTGTTTGATGAAGTCTGTTGTGGAGGCTTTCCCCTGTATTTATTAATTGGTTAGTGGACGTTTTCCTTTTCAAGCTTTTGATTTGGTTGTGTTTCAAGATTTCCATCTGTCTGCTGAACTTCTCATTCTCAATCTGTGTTGTTTTTCTGGTTTCAGTTGTGTAGCTATGTTTTCTTGTATGCCTTTAGTGCCTTTATCATCATTCGCTCAGCTTCCTTATCAGACATTTGGTCAGTCTCCCTTTTTTGGGATCTGTTGCTGGACAATGATTGTGTCCCTTTGGCTCTATCATGTTGCCGTGCTTTTCTCATTTTATCTGTGGTTGCCCATTGAGATTTGTGCATCTGGTGGATTCATTTTCTCTATGTTGTTTGAGAGGGTGGCTTTCTTGTAAATCTACTTTCTCTTCATGATATGATTGGAATATCTTTTTGGTAGGCAGTTCTTCCTTGGATGCTGTGGGGATATTTTCTATTCTTGTTTCAACTGCAGCTGAATGCTTGTAATGGTAGAGTTTGTGTAGAGGTGAGGACAATGTAGTGGCCCATATTGGTACAGGGTGTGGATATTTATAACATCAAGTGCTCAGAAAAAGTAGAAATATCTCAAGTAAGTGATCTAACACTGTATCTCAAGGATATATTAAAAAAGAAAAATGAACAGGAAGCAAGAAATGATAAAAATCACAGCTAAAATAAATGGAAATGAAACGAAAAAAAAATACAAATTGCAACAAAAAGAGCAATTTTAAAAAGATGAGCAAAACAAACTTTTAGTCAGACTACCAAAGAAAGTGAGAGAGAAAAACCTAGCAAAGCTAGAGATGAAAAGAAAACAACCTAAGAATCTAGTAACACTATCTCTTCTTGCTGAATGGACCCTTTGATCATCATGTGGTGTCCTTCTTCAACTCCATTAATATTTCTCATGTCAAAGTCTGTATTATCTGACGTAAGGATGACTACATCAGCTGTTTTTTCCCATTAGCCTGGAATATCTTTTTCCATGTTTTCACTTTCGGTTGCTACATATTTTTGTTGAGCTAGTCTCCTGTAGGCAACAGATAGAGGGGTTTTAGCTTTTGATCCTGTTTTGATATCCTCTTCCTGTGCTTCTGTAACTCCTTAACTTTGTTAACCTGTGATTCTTGATTGATGACTTTACATTCAGGCTTATTATCGATAGGGAATAATTTGGTCCTGTCATTTTAGCAATGGTGGTTTATTGATTTAGTCTTTGGTGTTTTATTGGGACGCTCTCAGTTTGATTTTAGTAGGTGCTATTTCTTTTCTCTGTCAAGAGAACATTTTTAAGTATTATTTGTAGGTCAGGTCTGGAAGAGGTGTATTCTTTGAGTTTTCTTCACTATCGAAGAATTTTATTTCATTTTCAAAGACAAAGGAATGCTTTGCTGGGTATGTTATACTGAGCTGACAACTTTTCTTTTTGAAATCTGGAATATGTCACTCCATTCTTTTCTGGCCTGTAGAGTTTCTGTGAGAGGCCAGCTGTGAGTCTGACTGGGATTCCTCTTAACATCAATAGATGTTTTTCATGTGCGTATTTAAGAATATTTCCTCTGTGATCAACTGAACAGAGCTTGATTATCATGTGTCATGGTGAAGATCACTTTTGGTTAACCCTATTGGAAGTTCTGTGCCCCTCCTGTATTTTCTTTCCCAATTCTTTCTCCAAACTAGGAAAGTTTTCCTTTATTATTTCATTGAATACATCTTTAAGCCAGCTCCTCTTTCTGTACTGCTGTAACTCTTTAATAGTGTCCTTTAGTTCTTGAATAAATTGCTTAGCTTGGCCCAACCGTGCTTCCAACTTTTTGATTTTTCCACCATTGGTGAAGGAAATATCTTCCAATACTAAGATTCTTTCTTCTGCCTCACTCATTATATTATTGAGATTTTCCACTGAATTTTTAACTTGCTCCATTATGTTCTTCATTTCTCATAATTCTCTTGATCTTGTTTGTGTTGCTATTTCCTTTGTGGCATACTTGTTAAATGCCTTGAACTCCTGTATGTGGTTCTCATTGTTGTTAAGAAGCTTTATAACAAGTTTTTAAAAATTCTTTCTCTCCCATTTCCTTGATATCTTCCTCAGTTAACTCTGAGGTTGGCAAATGTTTTTGTTTCTTTGAGGAGGAGGCATCAGTTAGTAGTTTCTTCATCTTAGGGCCAGTTTCTAAACTATGATGTCCAGTAGTCTACAGGTCAGTTTTACTGATTTTGGTGTTACTGTATGATCTATGAGTCTGTGAAGAATTTAATAGAAGAACAAAATGTTTTTTTGAAGAAATGAAAAGAAAAACAAAAATATCAAAACCATTGAGATGTAGCAAAAACAGTATTAAAAAGGCTACTGATCTTGTATTTTGCAAGAAAGAAATTCTACCATTTGCAAATAAATGGTACCAACTGGAAGCCATTATGTTCAGTGAATAAGTCAATCCCCAGGAAGAAATATCATATGTTATCCCTGATATAAGGCAACCTACTTGGAAAGTTGTGATCTTATAAAAATTTACATTTTGCTTACCATCATTTTACCTTATTAATTATTAGCTGCTCCCAAATTCCTTAGAATTCCACTATCAATTGAATTGCAATTCCTGTGAAGATATTACATCATTTCTGTCTTGCCTTTTCATTGTATCCCATATACTACTGATAATTTTTTGTGAATTTCCCTCCTCCCCCCTTGTTTTTCTTGGCACTTAAAATTTGTTTCTTCTGGGCTATTTTTTCAAGTTTTTTTAAAAATTTATTTTTTAGAATGTCAGAATTACAGGTAGAGAGAGAGGGGTCTTTTATCTGCTGATTTACTCCCCAGGTGGTCACAATGGCCACGCCAAAGTCAGAAGCCAGGGACTAGTCAGGGCATAGGCACATGAACCATCGTCTGCTGCTTTCCCAGGTGCATTAGCAGGAAGCTGGATCAGAAGTGGAGCAGCAGGGACATGAACAAGCACCCATTTGGGGTGCCATTCAGCCACTGGCTTTGCACACTCTGTGCCACAAAGCCGACCTCATATTTTTTCCAAATTTGGCCTAATGTTAACCTATCTATGAGTTCAGATACTGAAATTTTCAGTGTAGAATTATTTAGCTTAATTTTTATTATTTTTAGTATTAGTTTAATTTCTGGCTTTTGTTAAAATTATTTTTGGTCTCACTTTGAAAAGTTAGAGATTAAGCTTGTGCCTCATAGATATGAGTATCTGGATTTACTGAGAACGTTTCCAATGTCTGTTCTTCTTAGTTTCCAGTGAGTTTTTGGCATTTCATGTCCCTGGTTATTGTTGCATAAGTGCCTAATAGTCCATGTGTGCAACTATATTGAGTCTGATGCAAGAGAAGATTTCCTATTGCTTTCTACGGGATAATAGATCCCTTACTGTCGTGAGAGCTGGAGATGATCTGAAACTGGACCTCATTCTTTGGTAGAATAGTTTACAAGAGGCTTTCAGTACGTTCTTAGGGGAGCTGGCGTAGTGTGCTGCAGGCTAAGCTGCCTGTAACCCCAGCACCCCAAAGCAAAACACCCATTGGGAGTCCCAGCTGTCTTGCTTCCTAGCCAGATCCCTGCTGGTACACCTGTGAAGGCTGTGAAGGATGGCCCACACACCTGAGTCTCTGTCCCTCTAGGTAGGTGACCTGAGCGGAACTCTTGACTCTCACTGGGGCCTCACCCAGCTGCAGCCATTACTCCATTTAGAGTGAACCAGCTCTTTCTGTAAATCTTTAAAATAAATTTTAAAAATCAGTTTTTAAAAAACAGCGAACTAAAAGTTTAAGCAGGAGATACTATTTTAGTACAAAATAATCTTTAAAATCCATGCATTTTTTTTCCAAATAGGCATACTCCACGAACTTTTTGCTGACCTTTCATAAGCATGAATTTTAAAAAAATGCTTCCAAATAAACTTACTTTTTACTTTCATTTCCCATGAATTAGAAAGAAAATTATTTGAGAGGCAGAAAGACATAGCGACAAAGATGGGTGATTGCAGGAGATTGGGGAGGGGATCTCTCACAGACTAATTCACTCTCTGTTTATCTATAATGGCTGGAGCAAGAAACCTGACACAGACCTCCTGTGTGTAGCAGGGACCAACTACTTAAGCTATCGCCTGCTGCTTCCCAGAGAGTACGTTAGCAGAAAACTGGAATTAGGAGTGGAGCTGAGACATTTGTTAAGTGTGTGCCAAGCAGCATCTTAGCTGCTAGACTAAACACCTAGCCCAATACTTTTCGAAGTACCTTCATATCTTTGCTACCCTGTCTCAAAGGTGTAGCTCCTATAGATTCCAATTTTGAAGATTATGTGTTTATTAGGGTCTATTGGGTTGCTGAAGGGAAACAGCCTTACTTATTTTCCCCAGTTCCTTGGGACTGTGTCCCATTTAGCTTAGTTTGCATAGCAGTCTCTGTTATGTGAATGAAAGATCAAATGTTGGGCTCATGTTTCTCTCTCTCTCTCTCTCTCTCCTCTCTCTCCCCTCTTCTCTCATATTTACCCAACATTTATGTTGTACAGGTTTTCTAGTTATTCACAATGAGGGGGTTGGCCTGACACAAGCTACTCCACCAGAGTATACCATCGCCCAGAGATAAACACTGAGGGAATATAAAACCTTTCTTTAAAGAAGTAGATACTCTTTGGCTGACAGTGGGACTGTGACCTAATAACTCAATGTGAAGTTGGCAATATTGTGTGTAGAAATGTGTTCAATCCACCTGGCTGATGGAATGTGCTAGTTTAGCCACACTGCACTCTGATCAGTGTCCATCATTCCCCGCTCACGATTGTGGAGTGGACTGGGAGCTGCAGCTGCTGCCTCCCAGCTTTGGAAGGGAAGGTTGGAATTCATAGGTAGGAGCCTGGAAAAGGATCCAAACTCAAATTAGAGCTACAGCTCCTCTGGAATGCATAGCACTCATGCATGCCATTGGAAGGTCAAAAATTACAGAGCAAACTATGGAAAGTTGGATATTGTCTTATTTTCTTTTTATTTCTTGGTGCAAGAACAGCAATCCTTGAGAAACAGGTTTCAGCACTACAGTTGCAGGCTCCACCTTGGACAAGAGACATTCTAAACAGGAAAATGCTACTCAAACTTGTTTGCCAATGAACAGATGGCCCAGTGCTTTCTGACATGATGAGCAGTGATGGCTGAAGTATCAACTGGGCAACAACAAGTTGACACTCAACACTTCTACTTACATTTACCCATTACTTTAAAAAATATTTATGTTTATTGAAAAGTCAGGTTTACAGAGAGGAGGAGAGTCAGAGAGGAAGATCTTCCTTCTACTGATTCATTCCCCAAGTGGCTGCAACAGCCAGACTTGTATTGATCCGAAGCCAGGAGCTTCTTCCGGGTCTCCCACATGAGTTCAGGTTCCCAAGGCTTTGGGCCATCCTCAGCTGCTTTCCCAGGCACAAGCAGGTAACAGGAAGAGAAGTGCGGCCACCAGGACATGGACCAGTGCCCATATGGGATCCTGGCACATGCACGGCAAGGGTTAAAGCTTGCCAGGCCCAAACCATTATTTTTCAGGAATAATTTTTATTTCACAAAATGTACCTTGGAGTAGTTAGAGCATAAGCCCAAACAAAGCTAAAATATTCATGTGACAAATAAGCTGCCACCAGCTAGCTCAGTGCCTTTCTTGACAGGAATCTGATGACATGTGTTGATGTTGTATTTTCTGTATGATGATGTGCCTTACTTGCAAATAAAAACAATGTCCTCAGACAGCAACTAAAGCATCCATCTTGGGCTCTCCCAGCAGTACTGACTTGTTTCCCTTACCACAGTTTTCAAGTTTTCAAGTTTTCGTGGGATGCTTCCTAGTGTTGTACATTGAGTCAATGACCTCAGCCAGCTATCTTACATTGCCAAATGAAGCATTTTCTCCACTAAACTAATAGACCAAGCTCATGTATAGATAAATGCCTCATGCCAATAGTAAGGTTGAAATGTTAACGAAAAGTAACATGGCTCTCACATGCTACTTGGCCTGAAGATAAGATTCAGGCTGCTGTATAATCTTTGCTTTAGCGTCCTTACTCACACTAGCATTGTTGCCCTAGAATTACTTGCCTTTCCTATGGGGCCTGGCAAGGATCTTGCTGCTGATCTAAGAGTCTCATCTTTAGTTCTGTTTCCCTAAGAGCTGATCCTGACCCAGAGGCTCCAGCTGTCAGATCTGAGCAGTCATATATATATATATATATATATATATATATATATATATATATATATATATAATTAATTTCATTGCATTATGTGACACATTTTTTTATGCACTGGGATTCCCCCCGCCCCTCCCCAAACCCTCCCCCACCCCACGGCGGATTGCTCCACCTTGTTGCATTTCCATAGTTCAAATTCAGTTGAGATTCTTTCATTGGAGGTTTCGACCAAGCATAAAGTCCAGCATCTTATTGTCCTGGTAAGTTCAATGGTTTCTTGGTGAGACCATCTCTGGTCTGAAGGTAGAACCAGCAGAGTATCATCCCAATCAAGTAAAAAACCCAACATAATATTTACAACCATTTACAACATTATGGCATTAATTGACATGGTATTGATTAACCAATATGTTACTAGGGAAATGCAGGTTCTCAACCACAACCTGTGACTTCCTCATAGACATTTCAATTTTGGTTTATATTCAACCATGTTCCATATACCTTAAAATGGCTATAGATTGCTATTCAGCTGTCTCTTGTCTATTTTAATGTTAGTATTTAGCATTTTATAGCATTGAAGCATGATTTTGCTGAACCTGGTTGTTTTTTGGGTAGTCTAACTCTATAACTTTAACAGGACATATGTCAACAGTTTAGGTAAACGTTTTTGGGAGGGGTGTGCAGAGAAATCTTTATCACCCCAGAGAGGAGTAACTGATCTTTGTGTCCCACCCAATGAGTTATAAGTGCATCCCGGCTGACTGTTTTCTGTCTGTTTCTAAGCTTTCCTAGTTGTTCTCTGTCTATCTATTCTAGTTTTGTTTAGTCTTCTGCAGGTCATCTCCTGCCGCCCCAGTGGCCTGAACTCATACTTGTCACCCTCCTAGCGCCACTCACCTGGCTGGCCATCTGTGGATGCAATCTTCTCTACATCTCCTGGCTTATGTAGGTCTCACCTTGCAACAGGGCCACATCTGATTCCCGCACCTCTGGGTTCTACCATGCACCTGTGACATGGGAGCTGCTAAGGAGAAGACGAACAAGGTCACCCGAGCCACTTACCACAGACTGATCACTAGATGAACAGATAGTGCAGAAGCAAAAATGATAGTAGCTTGCCTTTGGTCATTCGATTTATTGAGAATGGTTGCAGCGAAGCTTTTACAGAGAAACTTTGCTTTCTTGAAAGTATTCATTGGCCTCCAGATGGCAAATCTGAGGAAGTGACAGAAGTTCAGCTTGTTTAAAATTGTTCGTAGTCATCCGCAACTGAATATTTCTGGACGAGGCTTTTCTTTTCCTTGAAGTTTCAAAAACTACAATGGAGACGTGTTAATGTGCACGAAAGGAAGATAGGAATGACATGACTCCTTGGATTCTAAGCTCTTTAACAACTGGAAGCAATTTGCTGGCTTTAATTCATTTATCTTCACTTTTTTCTGAACTAGTTTAAAACAAATTCCAGACACTATGTCACTTTAACTATCACTGTTGTAGAATTTTTTTGTTAAAAAATATGATCTTTTCCGTAACATAATTAGATTAAACCACATCAACACCAGTTCCTCAATACTGTGTAATACCCAGGTAAGGTTGCTTCTTTCCTAATTCTATCCCTGGTACGAGCTGATCTGTTTCTTTTAGGGAAAACAAGATAAACATACATCATTTAGTTGTAATTTCTAATAAGGTGTTTCTGCTTTATTCAAGTTTCATGTTAAGATACTGTCAAACTTCCTATAAAGTTGCAAGACTAGGGCAAAGAAAACTCTCCTTCCTTTAGCCCAGATTCATACATTTTCAGGCATTTTGTTGTATTTGTTTTATCTTTCTTGTATTTGCGCTCTTTTTAGTAACTATTTAAGAGAAAACTGTCCTTTTACTCCCAAATACTTCAGTTTGTTCCCAAAGGAAATAAGGAAATCACATAGTATAACCACAATGCAGTTACCTTTATGGGAAATCACAAATTTTACATTTTTTGCCACAGTATAATTCCATCCACAGCTGATATGTAAGTTCTGTTGGCTATCCCAATAGTGTTCTTTACAACTATTGTATTTTCCAACTCAGAACCCAAACCAGATCATGCGTCACACAGTCTCCGTGGTCTTGCCATGTCTTTTTGGTTTTGTTATCTAAATCGATAGTCTTCTTTTGGCCACAGGCAAGTTATTAGTAGAATATGTTGCAATTGGGACCAGGCTGATACATTCACATGGCTTCTCATGGCATTGGTAATGCCGTATTTCATCACTTGGTGAACATGACATCTGCTGGACATTTCTATTATGAAGTTATTGATTTTCACATTGGAAGTCGGAAGTAATTGCTGGAATAAATAATACTCTGCACTATGCGAATGCCTATTTTTCTCGTTAAACTTTCATCTGCTAGTTCTGGCAGCCACTGAAGATTTTGCAATGCCATTTTTCTTCTATACTTGTTAATTAGTTTTTTTTTGTTATGAAGGGGTGCATTCTCTTCTACAATTGCATTCTTCCTCTCATTTCAGTTTCTACCTATGTCATCATTAGCTGTCTCTTTAACTCCTTCTCTAGCTCTGTCTCTGCCTGTTTCCATCAGTAAGCACCCATCAACTCTTACTTCGTTGAGTGGATTGTCATTATGCTTACCGCTGATTTTAGTGCTCTGGGCATCTTTGTCTTCTGTGTCATCATTACTGGAATGGTATGTCACCTTCTGGCACAATAAGATAAAATGGGATCAGTTGATAACAGGATAAGTTTGTACTTTCTGTCTCCCAGCCTGCCTTTCGCTCTATCTCCAAGGAACCTGGGCTAAAGACTTAATTCTAACAACCACTCCATATTAACTTGTTATTATTTTAAAATTCAGCAAGAAGTTCCACTTAACAATAAAATAAAGTCATCTCTGTTGCACTAAAAAAAATTCCTTGAACAAACATCCTTTAGATTGATAACAATTGTTCATTGATGATTTAGCAAATGTAAATATGTTTGGAAATCCTGGATATAGACTTAACAACTTTTACAATAGAAATAATACCAGGTGACCAACACCCAACCTTTGAATTCATACTTCATTATTCAAATCGAATGGGCACTTGATTGATAAAATTTCCACCAGTTCTGCTGGTAAAGACGTTGTGCTCTGTGAACTGCTTCATGTCAAAGCAGCATGCTACCCCTCCCGACTTAAAAACAATGTGGAGGCTCAGGAGCACTTCACTAAGATTTTTGTTTGTTTGTTTGTTTATATTGAAAGACAGACTAAATCTTATGGAGAGGAGAAACTGAAAGATCTTTCATTTGCTGCTTTATTCCCCAAATGGCTCCTCAGCTGATTCTAAGCCAGGAGCCAGGAACTTCTTCCAGGTCTCCCATGTGCTGTAGGGTTCCAAGGCTTTGGGCTGTCCTCCACTTGTGGCCTGGGCTTTGTTTCCCAGGTCACAAGCAGGGAGCAGGATGGGAAGTGGAATAGCAGGGACATGAATTGGAACCCATGTGGTATCCCAGTGCTTTAAATGTGAGGATTTAGCCATTGAGTCATTGTACCAGGCCCCACTTGGATTCCTGCCTTTCGTTATTTTTAGTCTCTCACCCATGTTCCCCTCAATAAAAGACCAAGTTCTGTTCATCGGGTTGTGTTATAACCGTGTTTCTGCCATTTCTATGTTCACAGGGTTACTTGCGGTGCTAATGAACACGACAGATTCCTGGTCCCACTGTGTAATGACATGAGGCTGGAGTGGTATGCAGGAACCTGAGTTTTTCATAGCCTTGTACTCATGCAGATTTGTAAATAACTAATCAGCAGCCATCCAGTGAGAGACACTATCCTAATGTTTGTCATCTGCCTGCCGCAGAGTGGGAACCATTTAATCACAGAGGATGTGAAATAGTGATTCGAAGCAATTCAAGATGCTAATTTGTGGGCAAATATTGTTTGTTGTCTCCAAAGCTCTTACTAACCTAGTAAAAGTTATTAGGAGGTCGGAGCAAGTGGGACTCTCCAGGGGTCTTCGGGGTTCCTCCATTCATGAAATTAATGTGTTAATGGGCCCAGGGAGTGATGCCCTCTCTCAGGAGTGGGTTGCCTGTGGAGGTCCCCATGCCTGGGTCTCTCGGGATTTCTCTCCTTCACCACATGATGCATGGCACTGCCTTGTGACCCCATCAGCATGAAGGCCGCCATGAGAAGCAGCCTCTCAGACTTGAGCCAAATTAGCCTCTCTTGGTAATGATGTCTGCGGTGCTGTTATCAGCAATAGAGAACAGAGATCCTGGCTCTTGGAAATGAGCTAGCTGCAGATGTTTTAAACTTGATTTCTAAAAGGCTGTGAAAACCATTCGGTTAAAAAATAGAATGAAAACAGTTCCCACAGTGAAGCTGCGATCAGATCAGCAGGTGAACTATGTGTCAGCGTCAGTGTTCCTGAACTCAAAATTTGATAAATGCTGAGGGCGGAAGAGAAAGGGCTCCAGAAGTCTGGTCAGCAAACTGCAAACAAATGAGGAGAGCTTGTCTTGCTCTGCTTTGGAAAGAGCGAATGTTCCCAAGAGCAGAAATTTCAGTCCTTGTATTTTGGAGATTTTCTCTATTCTGCACCATGGGGTTCAGCCAGAACATGCCAGGGCCACTGCAAAGAGGTCAGGCCATTTAGTAGGGGTCCCTGCTGACTGCCTCCCGCTCTCTTCCTGCACAAAGCGTGTCTGTCCCATACTTGCATCTTGAAGAACTTGCTCTGGACAATGGAAGTCATCCCATGCTGAGCCATGCGTGCCATTTCATATATCCACATGCTGGTGTAGTGTGTGATAAGTGGTTAGGAAAAAAAAATGCTTGAAAGGCCAAAGGTCAGAACATATAGAAAGAGGACACAGGCTAGATCTTGAACTCTATACCAGGCCAAGAGCGCCGGTCTACCAGCTTCCTGTGCGTTGGCTTCTGGTGAGGCTCCAGGCCAGCAAGGAAAGTCAAGCCTGCAGATGGAATGGCCCAGACCCTCGGGACCTAAAGCTCTGGGACTGAATTCTGACCAATACAGCAGCCACCCTAGTAAAAAAAAAATGCTTTGAGGAAGTCTGAATCCCAGGAGTTTTGCACAGAGAGTGTATGGACTGATTGATTCCCGGCCTTGGCCTCTCTGAGCTGCTCCTGTGGGTGGACCCTAGGCTGGAGGAGCTTGCCTTACCTCAAGCATCATTTTTTATTCCTGGATGTAAAGTCTAGATTCAGAAAAGAAAGACTTCTTTCCTCTTGCACTTGCAGAGCTCTCCTCTTTGGCCTCAGGACTCTCCCCGAGGCCGTGCGCTCGCCTGACTCTGCTCCTTTCCACTGTACAAGTATCTGAGTTGGATGTCTCTGTTAAGACCAGCCTTTGTATCTCTACTCAGGCACATATCTAGCCCACAGTTGGCTCCTTGGGGTGTGTAGAGAAGGTTTATCACTTCCTCAACCCCCTTTCCTGTGGGCACATACCACCTGACTCATCCAAATGCAAACCCCCAGGACCACATCAACCTTGACAGTGTCAGAATCAGAGGCGATTGTTGATGTATTTGAGCCACATTCCAACCTATGTGATAGATGTTCCCTTTGTCAGAGAGGACAGGAGATTCTTGTGTGAACTTGACCGCCCATTATGTAGATTAAGGCAACTGCTACTGGTACTTGTCAAGGCAACTTCATCAGGGATCCTGACTAAGGAAACAAGGATGGAAAAAGAAGAGACCTGGTCACTGTCTTGTTTCCATTCAGAGAAAGAATAGATGATGAGTTAGAGTCCAGAACATCCAGATTGCCAAGAGGAAGAGATCTCAGAGCTGTGGAGACTCTTGTGATGTGTGGTCCAGGAAAGAGGCACTCTCTTCCTCTCTTGATGGAATCAAAGATGTGGACCCTCCAAACCTCAGTCTTCCATTGTGAAAGGCAACAGGGAGCTCTGTGCTGGGTGCAGGTGCAGCCAGGAGTCACGCAGGGGGAAGGAGTGTAGGTCCCATCAGGGCACAGAGGAGGCTGCAGCCATTGCGTGGGGAGATGCAGAGAGAGTCTTGGAGAATGCAGGAAGCATCTGAGAGTAAGAGCCTGACAGTTCCCAACTCAGGGCTGGCTTTGAGGCTGACTGTTGCTGGTGATCATCCACATAGCTCAGTGTTTTCCTCTGGGCTGGTGAAACCAAGAGAAATCCAGAGGCAGGAGCAGAGCAGGGCTGATGTCACCAATATTCAATGGCTAGTTGTATTGATGCAGTCTGAATGCTGATACCATGAGATGGTTTTTAAAAATTCCAGATCATGTACGTATGGAAAACATTTGTCCCATTATATGCCATAAATATAGGCTACAACTTCTCTGATTAGCAGAATAGCAGCACAATACAATGATGGTTTAACTCACAGAGTGTGAACCCAGATGCTTGCCAAAAGCTTCGATCAGAACGGTACACATAGTAGAGAAATAGTACTGTTAATTTGGTAAGTTATTTGAAAAGTTTGCACTCATTAACACCTATTCCAGTGAATTCCTCTCTCACATCCATACATTTCCAAGGCAATTTCCTGACTGTAAGCCTAATTTTGAAGAAAAAAAAATGCCAATTTGCTGCTATGATCTTCTATAATGTTGGCGGGAATGGATCCAATGCCTTTCTTTGTTTTTGTTTTTTTTTTCTGGATTGCTATGATCTTTGCCCACCACAACCCAAAATGCCACAGATAAAAATGTTCTTTTCCTGGCGTGTAAGCTTGGAACAGTGATTAACGAACCACTGGAAAGGTTGGATTCCATGAGGGAGTGCCCAAGTTCAAGGCCTGACCCCACATTCTAGCTTCCTGCTAATGCACACCCTGGGAGGTAGTTGGTGGTCTTTGGGTCTGTTCCCAACTTCTAGCTCAGTCTTGACTTAACCCTGGCTGTTACAGCTTTTGTGGAGTGAATCGGAGATTGGGAAATTTCTGTCTTTTTCTCTTTCCCTATCCCCCGCTGTGCCTTTTAAATCAATCAGTAGATCAATAACTATGACTTTCCTGCAGGGAAACTTCTCTTTCTCTGGCTGGGGTTTTTCAAGTCCCAAGCTGATACGGGCAGTTCTGGACTTTCACTAATGGAAAGTGAAAATTTCCCAGTGACCTATGAGGAGCGTGTCCCTCTGTGTTGTGTTGCCTGTGTGTGTTCCCGGTACCATTATGGAAACCTTAGCCCTGCACTGGAATGACATTTGCAGATGGACCCTTTAAATGCAAGTCAGGTTTAGAGAGTGGAGCCCCACTGCAGAATCCGGGTCCCTTCAGGCAGAGGAAGGGACCAGAGCTTGCTCTTACCCTGCTGTCGGCCATGTGAGAGTTCAGGGAGGAGGTGCTGTCTGTGAAGGGCAAGCGACCCTCATCAGGCACAGAGCGGGTCACTGCCTTGCATTCAGACCCTAGGTTCTTCTTTTTTTTTTTTTTTTAAAGATTTTTATTATTATTGGAAAGCTGGATATACGGAGAGGAGGAGAGACAGAGAGGAAGATCTTCCATCCGATGTTTTACTCCCCAAGTGAGCCGCAACAGGCCGGTGAGCACCAATCTGATGCCGGGAACCAGGAATCTCTTCCAGGTCTCCCACGCGGGCGCAGGGTCCCAAAGCTTTGGGCCGTCCTCGACTGCTTTCCCAGGCCACAAGCAGGGAGCTGGATGGGAAGTGGAGCTGCCAGGATTAGAACCGGCGCCCATATGGGATCCCAAGGCATTCAAGGCGAGGACTTTAGCCGCTAGGCCACACCGCCGGGCCCAAGACCCTAGGTTCTTAACAAGAATCAACGTCTGTTGCTTAAGACGCCTGTTTGTGCCATCACTTTGGTGGCTGCCTGAGCTGCCTGAGACACTGCTGGGAACCCTGCTCAGTGGGAGAATGAGAAGATAAAGGTCTGTGCCACCTGTGAGCCTGTCTCTGCAGCAACTCAGAGATCTTCACACATCTGGCACTTCTCTTTCGAGATGCATGTCCCCTGCCACTCTACTTCCATTCTGTGTGTATCTTTTTAGTGGTAACAGTCACATGGGCATCACTACCCAAAGGGGCCTTCAAAGTTCTGAAGCGAAGGAAAGCTGCCTGCTGCTCTGGAGGAAATGCACAAAGACCTGGGCATGTTTTGTTATTCATAAGCCACACATATTTATGTGGACTTGATAGCTTTTTTCTTGATGTACCTATAATCTCTGGAAATACTAAATCCAATTTGATAATATTGCTGACAGGATTTGTAACTGCATGTGTCATGGTGAAAGTTTTGAAGGTTATGTTTATACCGCAAGGTATGTACTATGAATGATCCTATTATATGAAGAACAGGTAAAACAGGGTCCTGTGTAATGACACAGCAGGCCAATCCTCTGTCTGCAGCACTGGCATATGGATGCTGGTTCATGTCCCAGCTGCTCTGCTTCTGATCCAGCTCTCTGTTTATGGCCTAGGAAAGCAGTGAAGAATGACCCAAGTCCGTGGGCCCCCGCGCCTGTCTAGGCGATGGGGAAGAAGCTCCTGGCTCCTGGCTTCAGATTAGTTCATCTCCGATCATTTTGGCCATTTGAAAAGTGAAGCAGCAGATGGAAGATCTCACGGTCACTCCTCTCTGTAAGTTTGCCTTTCAAATAAAAATAAACAAATCTCATTTTTAAAAAGTGGAAAGACAATTATGAATACTACTTTTGGGATGGACTACCCATGGCAGTGTCATCTCTCTGTCACCATTATTGTCCTGCCAAGTGTCATTTATCAATGATGCCCAGAGTTCTTGATTAGCCTTTCCTCTATGCTGTGGTTTGAATCTGTTTCCCCCAGGGTTCCTATGATGGGAACGTAACCTCCAAGTTCACATACTGATAGTGTTCGGGGAACTTAGTAGGATTAGGCGCAGTTGTGAAGGGAGGATCTGGAAAAAGAACAGGAAGAGAGAGCTGAGCTAGCAGGTTGCTCTGTCTGCCGTGGGATACCTATGCCATGCTGTGGCACAGCAAGAAGGCACTTAGCAGATGGTAGCACCACGCGTGTGACTTTCAGGCCTCTAGCTCTCAGAGGATGTAAGAGAGAATTAGTGTGCTAGCTTTGATAGTGGGATTTTATTTAAGAATTATGAAGGAATCAGGCTGTTGAAAACTGCTCAGTAGGTGATAAGGTGTCAAGAAATTACTAAGAACATTGAAAAAGAAGGCGCTAAAAACCACAGGCTAACAGTACCCATTTAGGGGTCTGGTTTCTCATTATGAAAGAGTAATGAGTTCTGGCATTGGAAGAGAAGCTATCTTCCTTAAATTAGCCAACCCTTGTATTTCTTGAAAGGTGACTGCATGTAAACCAATGTGCTAATTTATTAGGAGAATATAAAATGCATACATTATAATACCAGAGCCAATTAATGTTGTAATCTTTCCAGAACACTGCAAATTCATCTTTCCCTATCCTTGTACATTCCTTCATACATTGTTTCCTCATTCATTTTCTTTGCTCTTATCCATCCATCCACCCATCCATTCCTCATAATTTTAATTCAAAATATTAACAAATAATATTTTTAAATATCTTGTGACAACACGACTCTATACCTTGTGACTTGATTGCAGGAAGAATTCTCTTCAAGTGCTGTCACAGGTGTTCCTGAACAGGTCTCACTGAGTTCTCTGGTCTGCTGAGCTGCCTCAACGTGCTGTGAGTCAGTCAGGCTGCCTGCAGGTGTTCACTGCGTGGCGACTGCTGTTTCTGACCTGTGGACCACCATTGCCACCAGTGCTGCTGTGTTGTGAGACAAGCCTCCTGCTGCCAGCTGCTGAGTCTCTCCAACAGTGGTGAGTATTGTCTTAACTCCCCATAGCATAGCAGCAACCAGGCCATGTGTGACAAGGCTTCACGGCAGCTAAGAGAAGCACGCCACCAGGGTTAGCTTTTTGGTAGATGTGACCAGATCAGCAGCTTCCCAGACTTGCTCACAGCCTGATGCAGATGCAATAGAGTTCAACCCAAGAGTGAAGACCATGACCACTCCAGCGTTTGTGACCCAGCCCACCCAGACCCGGGGGAAACGGAGAACTTCCCACACTCCCACCTTAGTCTGAAGCCAATCTCTTTTTTTAAAATTAGTTTTTAAATTTTACTTATTTTTATTATTATCAGTTTATTGTACAGTTCCATAGGCCCTGGGATTTCCCTTATCTCCTCCCCAGTTATCCTCCCTCCTCACTGAGTTCCCCTAAATTATTACAATAGTATCGTTCTTCACAGTTCTATGTCCATGACTGCCGGCATGGACAATGGCAGAGAAACCAGCATCCTACTGTCAAGATACAGTAAACAGTTTCATTGGGAGTCCATCTTTGATCTGGAAGTAGAGATGCATACTGCATTGTATCCTCACATTTGGATATGACAGTCTCCATTACACAGTTCTTATACATCCCCTTAAATGAAAAACCACATACAAAATCAACAACAGAAAGCAAAATAGAAATTTACAATGCCACAAGTTAAATAACATGCTACTGAATGACTAATGTGTCGCTGAAGAAATGAAAAGGAAAATCAAGAACCTTCTTGAAGAAAATGAAGTTGCTGTATGATCTATGAGAGAAGAATTTAATATGAGAAAAAAACTGTTTTTGAAGAGCTGAAACTAATAAAAAAATCAAAATCTATGAGATATAGTTTCCACTGATCTTTGTTGGTGAGATATGTCTCCTGTAGGCAGCAAATTGTAATCACAATAATTGTATCAGAATGTTGGACACTGGGGATACCCACTCCTCAGGAGAATTCTGTACCACCTCATGCAGTATGGTTATATCCTACAGGCACAGTCAGTTCATGAACTCATACCCGGACAATGCAGACTGATTTCACTGTGTTCTTAGAGCATTTTGCTTCCAAAATTCTTCCTGATGTTATGTGCTACTCTCCTCTAAATTGTGGCTCATCTTAATTTTAAACTGAATTTTTAACACCATGTGCTTATTCAAATTTTTCTGAGGTTTGAGAAGGTTAGGTGGAATTCAATACATAAAACTAATTTTGCTTAATTTAAAACAAGGCAGCACAAAGGAGTCAGTGGATAGACCCAGCGTTCATCACAGCATTCATCACAGTGTTCATCACAGCTCAATCTCCCTGCAGAGCTCTGGGTAGCTCTTCAATATGCCTCAGTGTCACAGCCCCCTTGGAGCAAGGAAAGCTTTGTCAGACACAGATAAGGATACTCCCAGGGGTGGCATTAGTCAGTTGGGGCTTCTGTCCATTCCTGAATTTAGGCAAAATGAGACAAGGCTTCAGGTAGAGGCATGGAGAACAGTTCTTAGAAGCAGAGTTCATGTACAAAAGCAGCGCATGTTGAGGAGATATGTTTGATGCACCAATGGGCTTGGATACATTCAGATAAATGGCATTACCTGTAGCTTGCAGCTGAGATCAGTCTGCACACACGACATAGATTTTGCTTCTGTGGGTCTCCGATAGGTGAATTCATACCCTTGCCAAGGTTCCTACTTGCAAGTTGGAACGCTGATAATGAAGACTGGAATCCAAATAATTTGATGACATTTGGCAAAATTACAATAAGTCATATTCTCCTGAGGTTCCAAACTCCACTGAGTCATTCCCCTGGGACAGTTCGACTCATCTCGGATGTCAAAATTGCTGGTTGTTCCTCTGGAAGACTAAATAGGGTCAACAGAGATTTAAGATTATCCTTGGAGAAGGATCTTAATCAGCACTTTGTCTGTAGAAGTTTCTGGAATGATTGGGTCCTGGCATAGCCACAGTGGTCCACTGGTCAGGGACAAGTCTTCTCAGTAGAGTAATGTAGCAACAGTAAGCCTGAAACAATGAGCTTTGGAGTCAGAGGAGCAGAATGTCTGTGTTAACAGCATTCTGACCAAGGAACACTATGGATGGACCTCATCCATCAGAAATGTAAAGCAGGCAAACTGCTGGGAGAGGCAGAGACACTGGCTTTGACAAGATTCATCTCGCAAATTCATTTCAGGTGACAACTTTGTGCAAAAGATACAGAATCTCAGAAAGTGCTAGTGAGTTATCCTAAGATTAATTTCAGTTCAAGGGTAACAATTGTGGCAGGTAAGTGTTCTGTGAGAATTTGCCTGCATGGCTCTTAGCATGGTAGTATTAACTCATAACTTCTCTTCCTTCCCATTTTTCTGTCCCAATAATTAAGGGGCATTAGAAGCAGAATTTAATGTAGGATGCAGAGGGACTTGGTTTTCTCACTATTCTGTGAAAAATTATGCTGCAATTTGCACCAATAGCTTCATAATGATGCTGTACAAATCTATATGGTACTAGTGATAGAAGTTTTGAATCCTTCATATACCTTGACTTTCAACGTTATCCCTTGGCTTGTTATTAAGTCTGGTAGAGAATAATTACTGGGTGTCAATTGGTCACTTAAAATGAACTACCAATGGTGAATTGGATATCATCTGAACTACAAAGCAACTGATTTTGATGTAAAGTTAATATTCCATCATGTTTTTGGAGTTGGTATGGAGTAGGCTTAACTGGTGTCTTGTAGAAGTAAAGA
The DNA here is from genome assembly GCF_030435755.1 of Ochotona princeps. NCBI lineage: Eukaryota > Metazoa > Chordata > Mammalia > Lagomorpha > Ochotonidae > Ochotona > Ochotona princeps. Next base: position 4,123,218 of record NC_080839.1, on the reverse strand, counting down.
CTTGAATGCAGCTCATACTCCCAAAATGTTTTTTATGGGGTGTCATCTGATTCTCAACCACAGTTGAACTTCCAGGGAAGTTCCTCTTGACTGGTCCAACCGAGAAGCGAACTTTAAACTTGGCTTACAAGATGTACTTCAAATATGTCTGTCCAGTAAGAAATTTGCTGCCATGAGTTTATGATGTGGTTCTGAGGTGATGTAGAGGATTTCTCCACCTAGTGAAATTGCAAATGATAAATGGTGTCTGTGACAAAAATATCTGGGGAAGGAAGTATTTATAGACTTCTAAAAAGGTGCAGGTTGTGTGAGAATGGCTGTGGGGTATTTGATCTAAAAATTATTTCTTCAAAGGCAGATCAAGAGAGAGAATCAAGATGGTGGAATAAGGTAAGGACACATTTAAACAGGCAGAGAAACATTGTCAGGGTGAAACAGAGAGGGCACATTCCAGGAAACAGGACAGAACAGACCAAAGGCAGAGGGGAACCTGAAGAATGATGGACACAGGAAAGCAGCAGAAACAATGGTGTGGTGTTGCAATGCACGGATACTCCAGTGGCATTTAGCCAGCGGCAACGTGAACTACACTGCTGTGCGGAATTCCACCATCAACCAGGTGGGAAGGGGAGTTTACAGGAGGTGAACATAGACAAACAACTGTCCATTCTACTGTTTGTTTGATTGGATCAGGAGCAACAGATTCCAAAGTGGTGGTACAGGAATAGGGTGGATTTCATAGACACCCAATTTTCTGCATGGAGGCAAAGGCTAAGGGACAGGACTGGGCCTGCACTAAGCTGGTAATCAGCCCATTTCACTCAGTGAATTGCAGTCATATGGCATCCTACAGGTTCACCCCAAATAGGTCCAGGTAGCCCCCAAACCTAACGACCAGCAGTTCAAGAACTCCATGATTGGCACATCAGGGCCATTTTGTACAGTGTAGCAAAGGCTTTGAGACTACAGGAACAACAGTGAGCTGTGTATATGCTGAGCTGGGAGTGAACTCACTGAGCTCAGTGCATTGTATGGGTTGCCACTTGCTGGAGGGAGTGGCACAAGTGACTGCAAACAAAGAGCTATGTACCAACCACAATACGTAAAATCAAATTGTAGACCTGTGGGTGACACAGCTTAGAAACATGCCCTAAAGATAAGAATCTGCTAACCAGAAATGCAATGACCAGGAGCAGAAGAAGATACAAAAACACAATGAAAATTACTGAAGAATTTGCCCCTGCAAAGGAGCAAAACCCTTTGCCAACCTCAAAGTTAACTGAGGAAGACACCAAGAAAATGGGGTTTCAAAATTGAGAACACTTATTATAAAGCTTCTTGTCAACAATGAGAAGCATGTAACACAGGAGGTCATGGAATTTAAGAAATATGTCACAAAGGAAAGGAATAAAATGAAGCTGACATATCAAAAATTAAGAATACAGGTGCAAATTGAACGTACAGTGGAGTCTCCAAAATGGAATGAATGAAGCAGAAGAAAGAATCTCAGAATTGGAAGATATTTCCTGTTACCAGGGGGAAGCAAACAAAAAGCTGGATGCACAACCAGATCAAACTAAAAAAAAAAAAAGAAAAACAACTATTCAAGAATTAAGAGACACTATTAAAAGGCCAAATATAGGAGTTATGGGATTTGCAGAAGATGAAGAAAGAGAAGTTGGGTTTAAAAATATATTCAATGAAATAATAAAGGAAAATTTCCCTAATCTAGAGAAAGAATTGGGAAACAAAATCCAGAAGGGGCACGGAACTCCCAACAGGGTTGATCAAAAACGATCTTCACCACGACACATGATAATCAAGCTCTCTTCAATTGAGCTTAAGGAAATTATTCTTAAATGTGCTCATGAAAAAAATAAATTGACATAGAGGAATGCCAATTAAACTCACAGCTGACTTCTCACAGTAAACTGTATAGGCCAGAAGAGAATGGAGCAACATATTCCAGATTCTAGAAGCAAAAAGTTGTCAGCCCAGAATAACGTACCCAGAAAAGCTTTCCTTTGTCCTTGAAAATGAAATAAAATTCTTCCACAGTAAAGAAAGAAGAATATGCTTCTTCCAAACCTATCCTACAAAGGATACTTAAAGATGTTCTCCTGACAGAGAAAAGGCATAGAACCCACCAAAACCAAAGACAAATGCGAAGGACATCCCAAGAAAATAACAACAGAAGACTAAATCAATGAACAACACATACTAAAATGATAGGACTAAATTACCACTGATATATTAAGTATATTATATATAATATGTATATAATAATTACATAAAATTATTAATTATATTAACCCTGAGTGTAAATGGCTCAAACTCATCAATCAAGCATTGTAGATTAGTAGACTGGATTAAAAAAATTTACTTGTTACATAAAGAGACACATCTCATCATCAAGGATCAGTGGAAACTATATCTCATGGATTTTGATTTTTTTATTAGTTTCAGCTCTTCAAAAACAGGGTTTTTTCTCATATTAAATTCTTCTCTGACTCGTAGATCATACAGCAACTTCATTTTCTTCAAGAAGGTTCTTGATTTTCCTTATCATTTCTTCAGCAATACATCAGTCATTCAGTAGCATGTTATTTAACTCATGGCATTGTAAATTTCTATTTTTCTTTCTGTTGATTTTGTTTTGTGGCTTTTCATTTAAGGGGATGTATAAGAACTGTGTAATGGAGACTGTCATATCCAGATGTGAGGATACAATGCAGTATGCATTTCTACTTCCAGATCAAAGATGGACTCGCAATGAAGCTGTTTACTGTATCTTGACAGTAGGATGCTGGTTTCTCTGCCATTGTCCATGCCTGCAATTGTGGACATAGAACTGTGAAGAACGATACTATTGTAATAATTTAGGGGAACTCAGTGAGGAGGGAAGGGACTTGGGGAAGGGGTAAGGGAAATCCCAGGGCCTATGAAGCTGTATCGTAAAATGATAATAATAATTTAAAAATGAAGAAAAACAGACAGATTAATGGAACACACATATCAATCTTTCACCTGCAGCCTCACACCACAAAAGGCCTCACTTCCTGTGGTTGATCCAGGGTCAGCAGGATCCAGAAGTCTGGCTGGTGCTATGATATGGGGTGCCAGCACCCTTAAGTGGCAGCTTAAACCATGGTGATATAATGCCAGCCTCCTCACGTGATTTTTTTTCACCAAGGAGCCTTCATTTTGGAAGGTATGCCTTGGTAATGTCTTTCACTTTTTATCTCCCAGTGTTTTCTCAATGGAACACTGGTGGACAAGGTGAATCAAGAATTAGATGCATGGGCTGAAGAGCATGCTAAGCAAGGCTGATCCCAGCCAGTGAAGCTGAAGGACCAACTCTCAGCTACTGGTATAGTACCAGACACTGCAGCAGGGAACACCAGACAACCTCTGAGAGGCAGTGAGGTTGCATCTTTACTTTTTCATCAAGGAAGGCATGGTGACTCACGCTTCTCAGAATAGATATGAATACTGAATATGATGCTCTTGTAACACCAAAGGGGAGCTTACTGAAGGCTCCATTCATGGTTGTGGCAATGCCACATAGCATTGCTTCCCACCAAGGAAATTATTTTACAGCCTATTTATTGCTGCTAAGCTCGTTGGATGCACTGATATTCAAACATTTAATACTAACCTTTAAGAGTGGTGGGAGATAACCTATTGAAGAAGTAGTTATACCAGTTACATACCAATACTTTAAAAGGTTGAAAAAAGGTGTTAAAAATACAGCAAATGTTCTTATATAATGATCTGTTTTTATTCACTTGAATAGAACAGAGAGTGAGAGAGCGAGAGAGTGAGAGAAAGAGAGAGAGAGAGAGAGAGAGAGAGAGAGACTGCCTCAATGTCTACAACTGCTGGAGTTGCGCTGGGGTTAAAACCAGGAGCTAGGAACACAAAATAGCTCTGTATTATGGATGGCAAGAACTCAAATACCTTTTCATAATTGCTACCACTTACAGGGTGCATTAACAGAAAGCTGGAGTCAGGCATGAGGTGTTGAAACAAGGTCCTACAAACACCTTAACTGCTAGGTGAAAGGTTCATCTCCTCTCACCCCCAGTATATACTGTGCCATTTCTCCCTAGCCTAAAGAAAAGTATACAGAACCCAAGGAATGGTAGATTTGGAAGTGGAAACTCTTATTACACACTTGCCCATCTTTCACTTCCCATGCCCCAAACTTTGATCTTCAATGCTGGTTTGTTTCTCTTGAGGGAAGACAATTAGCATAAAGGGACATTATCATGGGGCTAATGAACTGCAGGCAAAGACTTTCACTTGGCTTCATTTGTTCCTGGATAAAGAGACCAGGAAGAGGGTAGTCATGGAGACTGTTATGGGTGATCCTGATTATCAAGGGATATCTGTCTTTGTGATCATCCACTGTGGACAGGACTGAGTGTTTCAAGAACTCTGGGATTGTCTATTGTTCATGTTGCATACCTAGTGATCAGAGTTCATAAAAAGAAATTATAGCATCACCACGTGAGACTGTGTGTGGTTTTAATGTGAACTTTTAACTTGGCTCCTGAATGCATGCAAAATTTCAACCCCCAAAGTCATAAGCTAATGATTAAGTGTAGGAACTTAGTTTAATCACGGTGCTCAGGAATTGGACAGAGTGGGAGGTTCTTAAAACACTGGGCGGAGGGGGGGTATGCCCTTGGAAGGTAGTTCTCATGAGAGAGTTGCTTATAAAAACCTTAGTCAGGTCCAGCTGTTCTCTTTGCTTCCTGTTCTCTTCCTGCTCACCATGAGATCCTTTCCTTGGCCATCCTCCATGCTACCCTCATCAGAGGCCAAACCAAGGATGATGAAGCTCACATGCGCTTCTAAAACTATGAGCGGAAATAAATTTCTTACTCTATCTGAAGTAGCTTCTCAGACATTTCACTGCAGTAATGAGATTATGACTAATATAAGCTTCCAAAAACTCATTCTCTTTGGGAATGTTCGTCCGGGTCATTTCACTAGAGAGAGAAATTTCATCATCTAAGAAGGCAAGTACAAGTGGAATGAGTGGTGGAGAGGGAATGTAGTGAATGCCTGTGGCTTAACAGGAGTTATGTAAAATTCCATCCTTCCTCACTTCATTATGTGTACATTTCTAGTATTATAACTAAATGATACCCCCTAATAAGAGACTAAATAACCACAGACATGTGAGGGAGGATTTTGAAATTCTTTAATCCCTGAAGATGAGACATGGTAGCCAATATAACTTACATTTTGAGTAACAGGGAAGTTCTACCTAGCAGGATAGGGATCAACTAGAAACTTCGTTCAGGAGAGGTTTTGGGGTCATCTAGAAAGTGATTTAACTCATGGTGCTCAAATATAGCACATATTGCCACTCACGCCCTCCTTGATGGAAGGGGGAGCACGGTAAACCACTTTTCCTTTGGAGATGGTAATGCAATAGGCTGCCACATTCTAGAACATCAGACAATGAGCTGGCAGCCATCTGCCTTGTTGTATTTTTCCTCTCTCCTGTATTCCATGAGTGCCTACCCAAGAGCCTGCCGGGTTCTGCTTTCAGGGTCCCAACCATGATGCTGTCCTTACACGGCCAGCGTCATGGCTTACAGCCTGGATCCCTAGCATGGTACAGGCCCTTGAGGTTTAGTAGAACGGGGGTGGGGGAATGTCTGAGAGTGCCCCACTTACTGACGCTTGTTGCTGTTGCACCTGCATCCTCTTCAGTGTTTCATTGCCACCCTCCCACAGGCATTCCAGTCCAGTGAAACAGCCAGCGGGTGGCCTTCAGAACATCCTGCCCTCGCCTCACCAATCCCTTCGTAACAGCTGGGATGAAGGAAACCAGTCGGGCCAGCAGAGTGTGGGTGGATGTGTGTAGAACAAACAAGTCCAGCCTGGCCTTCCTGTGTCCTTAGATCTTTGATGTACTCATTTTCATTACAGCAAGCAGTTTATGGCCTTTTGATGTCATTTGCTACTGGCTAGCATTTGATCTAGGTCTGTATCAGCCATCCTAGCAAACTGTCAGAACTCTACCCAGTTGTGTGCACCCAAGGCAGATCATCTTCAGGAAATGTAGACACATCAGACGTTCAACCTCATCTGGAACAACGTCCCAGCCCCTCTGTCTGAGCACTCACAAGATCCACATCCACAAACAGCTTCCAGATTCTGCATGTGGAAAGGGCTTATTTCTGTGCCTCCTTTCAGATGGTCTCTCTCTTGGAACTGGAATCAAAACCAGGAGCCCATCCAACAAGAGCCAATCAGAACAGGAACTCAGCTCATTGTTGTTCTCAGAGACACACAGAGTCACTTGGAACAAAGATGGACAGAGCAGTGAGATTCCTAATCTCTTCCTAGGATGTGAAGCCAGCCTACCTGGGCTAAAGTGGCAGAACAACCAATTACATGTTTGCCTGTGGTTCTGAGGACAAGGAATCCACAGACAGTGAAACCTTGGCAGGGTCAGGACGTGGGATTTCCAGTGAATACATGCTTCAGCTTCTTCAAGAAACCACCATCTTTCAGTGAACCATTGAATCTCAGAACTGTTAAGTCATCACATTTAAAGGATCTCTTGCTGGATGTCTCAGCTGGTTTCTGTGGCTGTGACAGAATACCCGAGCCGGGTCATTTGTACCAAAACCAAATTCAGCTGGCCCCTTGGTTCTGAAAGGCTGAAAGTCAAACTGAGGTGACTAACTTGGAACTCATGGTAGAAATCAGAAGGGCAAACAAGAGTGCACAGAAAAACCGAAACTTGGGTGGAAAGCTTTCTTGATCATAGCTCACTCTCATGGTTGGTAAACCAATGCCCTAAAGAGCAAGAATTCACCACAAAACTCACTCACATAATGTCACTCACATGACATTACTAATCCACTCACGGGGTTCACTTGTGTGACCCAAATACCTTCGCATCCACACCTGCTCCTCACACTAGGAATCAAGAATCCATATGAATTTGGGAGGGTGGGGGAAACAATATTTTTACACCATGGCACCACCTATCATTAGGTAGCAAAGATGGGTAATAAACTAAGTATGAGGATTGAGTCTAAATTTTGAGGTCGATGTGATCTTGGTTGCCCTCAGTATTTTTTTCTTTTTGTCAGAGTTTGCATTGATCAGGAATGAGCGAGACAGTGAACTCCCGACTCTTGGAGACTGTCCTACATGGATCTCCAGCCTTGTTTTATCAGATCCTTCTTTCATTTTTATTTTCGTGAGAATGAAGATCTTGAGCTTAGCTTGGGCCCACAGAATATGGAACCAGAATGTACGAGCAAAATATTGGAAGAATGCATGAAGAAAAGAACCAGAAAGGAATGTGGGTGTTCTGTTTGCTCATGGGCCTTCTGATTGGCTTATCCTGGGTTACATCACACTCAAAGTAGGAGGGTTCTGTGTAGAGTTTACCTGAGTTCCAAAAAAAGGACCATAGGATTGGGAGAATGGGAGAATTCCTGGGCAGAGACCCAAGACCAATATCTGCTAAGGAAACCAGTACTGGGGTGTTAGCCACAGGCTTACCGGAGACCTAACACTAAGAAATTACAGGCAAATCTTCAGTGAGAATTCACCCCAAACCAAGCCTCCTGCTACTGCCTTTTCTGAAAACTGCCATCTCCCATCACCATTACAAGTCTGAGACATGGGTATAATTACAAATTCAAGTTTACAGAGCAAAAACCTGTGGGGTGCAGCAAGACCCAGACAACGTGACCCCAAAGAACTCCAACCATACATGAAGGAAAGCCAGATTGCACATCATCTAACCTAAAAGCTTCACTGGAGCATGATGAAAAGATGGACACGTTTGTGGTTAGAGAGAAGGAAGACGAGTGGAGGCGAAGAGAGAAGCAGAGGAAGTGGGTGGGGAAGAGACAACTTGGGGTCCTTAGAGTTCACTTACAACCTTCAAGTAAACTAGTTGACAGAAGGAAAAGGAATCAGTATCAACAACAACAAAGCAGGATTAATTGCTTCTACCTAAGGATGGCAGTATGGAATTCCGTTCACTGTAACAGAAAGAACTCAATGGAGGAAAGGTATGTGAAGTTGTTGTTAATGCTTGCAGTCCCAGGAGAAGACATAATCTGTTGACTGGTTGGTGAATTTGACAGCAGAAGGCTCAAGGTCCCAGCTTGGTCAGTGGTGAACAGGACTTTCCCAGAAGCAGTGTTCACATGTGTGCTAACTTGGGAAACAGCAGCTGGAGGATCAGCTGTGGGCACTGCTGGTCCCTGGGCTGATGGCAGCTGGGACTAAGGTCTCAACACTGTAAAAACACAGGGATACACAAATAAAAATTCAAAATGGTTGATGAGTGCATAAATATTTCAAATCCTGAAACTTGTTTGAGGAGTGATGTCTTTCATTCGGTGTCCCCTAAGGCACCTGTCATAAAAATCCACCACCTCTGCTTCTTCTCTTTCTGTGTGTGAAGATGTTTCTCTACGGGCAGTTTCTTAAGATATATGTCAGACTCCGTCACTCTGCATTTAAAATGCAGACTTTTGTGCTACTGAGACACATTCCATCAAAGAGGCCGGGGACAAGCAGCACTGTTGGCTTTCTGAGGGCTAAAATGTCGTCACCCTGGAGAACAGACTAGCATTAAAAGTACAGAGTTAAAGCTCAACGGGAAAGTCGACTTTCCAAACATTCTGGGTTGGAAATTGAAGGTGACTGTCCAAGTTATGGATGAGATTTCTGCCAACCTCTTCGTCGTTTTCAAAATTGAAATATGGTTATAAAAGAAAAAAATACAGCAACTCTATCACTGTAATACAATGTTTAAATTCTTGTTTTGCTTTGTTCATGTATGCACAGGCATACTCTTTTCATTGAGATGTATAAAGTTGTTCTTGTTTCTCTTTTCAACAGGATAGTGAACATTTTTAATGTTTAAAAAGATTTGTATTTGTTTTGATTTTTTTTAAATGGAGAGAGAGAGAGAGGAAGCAGAGGTAGAGAACTGTCCCATTCATGAGTTTCCTCCCCAGATACCCCAACAGTGGGGTCTGGGCTGGGTCAAGTCTGGCTCTAGGAACTCAGTCTGGGTCTCCCATGTGGGTGGTGGCAACACAAGTCCTTGAGCCACCACCTGCTGCTTCACAGGGCATGAGTTGGCAGGAAGTTGTTGGAATCCACAGTGGAGGTCAGACAGGAGCCCACGGGCATCTGCAGCGGTGTCTTATCTGTTACACAACACAGCTACCCTGGGTAGTTCCCCCTGTTGCTCTTCAATGGACATCATACACAGTGCTCCTCAAAAAGTTTATGGAAAATTCTTATAATGAAAAACTGTCCACATGTCTTTTTGTTTTTTTCATCAAGATCAAATCCCTTGGGGATCGGTGTAACAGCTCAGTGGTTAAATCCTTCCCTTACGAGTGCTGGGATTCCATATGGGCACTGGTTGGTGTCCTGCATGCTCTACTTCATGTCCACCTCCCTGCTTGTGGCCTGGGCAAGCAGTAGAGGACGGCCCAAAGTCTTGGGACCCTGCACCTGCCTGGGAGACCTGGAGAAGAAGGCTCCTGGCTTCTGGTTTCGGATTGGCTTAGCTCCTACCATTGTGGCCATTTGGGGAGTGAACCAGAGGATGGAAGAGCTTTCTCTCCATCTCTCCTTCTCTCCATAAATTTGATTTGCCTTTCCAATAAAAGAAACCTTAAACAAAATCAAATCACCCTTACGTTTTGTTTACAGTACAGTTTTTGAAGTCCTCTCACATTTTATTCCAGTTCTTACATTCTAAAGCTTTATTTGCAAGATTCTAGCTACATTCAGGAAAATGGCTTAGATTTGGTTTGATGGGAGCAAGTTCCTAAAGTTTATCTCAGAAAACTAAAATCACAGAAAATGACTAATCAATGCCATGAAAATACAGCATCTTAAAAACAGCTTATCTTGCTTACTTTTCATCCCAAACAGGTTAAAAGATGATAAAGGCACCCTTAGCATAGGTTTCTGTTTAGAGTTTGTATTTGCTTAAATGGTTTGTCTCTTTGAGCACATGATTCTAGAGGTGTCTTTCAATTTTCTAAATGCCAAAATTAGTCCTTTGCAGAGCGCCTGAGGAAGTGACAAGCCATGCTAAGAGTGTGACTGTCCCACAGCAGTGAACGTGGACTTCCCCAAGCTGTTCAGAGGATGTCTCTTGTTGTCACCTCTAATTAGGATAGTTGGAGTTCAGCTGAACAGTTTCTGAAGCTAAAGCTAGCATGTTGACAAAACACCTGCCAATTTAGTTGCCGGGTGACTGTCGTGCCAGCTGGTGGTTCAGCTAGCTTCTGGTGCCTCACTCACTTTGGAAATCAGCAGGGTAAATGAATATAGAATAAATTAGAACTCTCTTTAAGGCTTCCTCTCTGATCTTCACCGAGGGCTGATGGATGCCGGTGGAGTCTCTGGTACCCAGTGATTCCAGAGTTGGCACGTGTCATTTCCTGTTTGTGAGGTTGTGTCTGAGTTTGCACACCAAAAAGTTCAGGTTTGAACGAGATGTGTGGCATCACCCACATCACCAAAGACCTTGCTCGCTTCCTCATGGTAGCAGAGGACCAACTAATGGGACCCCATTGCTCAACGGGTGAACAAGAGAACCTGGCAAAAGGATCATAATCTCAGGGGCCTAAGGCTGGGGAATGACAGCCAAGATGGAGGCTTCAGTCTACACACAAAGGGACTGCAAAAGCTGTGTAGAAGAGATGTGGTCATTAGATGAATGTATTTTGTGCGAAAATATTTGGAAATCCATTCACAATATTTCCGTACTATACATTTTTCATAAACTTTTTGAAATCTATATCACTGGAAATGTTTGTCTTGCTGCACTGTGCTTTGAACATCATACAGATTTCCTGCTTTCTCCCCTCTTTTTTTTTTTTTGCCTTGATATTGACCAAAGTTGTTTTCCTGGCTTATTTCACAAAATCCTTATTTCACACACCTACTGTGTGTGGTGGACAGAATTTCCATGTTTTCTAATTATTTTTTTTTATTAGTTATGTTGCATTATGTGACACAGTTTCATAGGCTCTGGGATTCCCCCAACCCATGTTTTCTAATTATAATAGTGACTGTTGCATCTACGCGATGCTGTTTTGCATTTGGAAAATCCGCCTAGCAATAGCCAGAGCTGAACTGAGCAGCAGGTAGGAATTCTTGCTCAGAATACTCCCAGTCTCATCTCCAGATCTTTATCTGGTCATAGCTGGTTTGCATCCAGCCAATCCTGAGTCTTGGCCACATATATTCAAAGTCTGGTTCTCTGCCTCTGTGAGGATGCGAGATTCAGCTAACTACACCTCCCACCCTCATCAGGTCAGTAGTCCTGTCTGAAATCCTCTCACATCCACCACATCCCCTTTTCAGAATGTGGAATTGCAGTTTGATCAACAGCGGTTGGGTTTCAGAGCTGGGCACCAGAAGGCAGGTGTATGTGACAGAGGCTGTGGCTCCACCCTGTTAGCCCACAAACACACCTTGGCTTCTGCATTCTATCCACAGTAGGTTCAGACTCAGAATGGGTGCTGCCCTGTGGAGCTGCTATGATGACAAGTGAGCCACACTGAGCACTTGGCAAGATTGTGCCTAACTCCTCGCCCAAAAACTTAAGGCTCCTTAGCAACTGTGGCTATGTGTGGGATCACGTGGCTCTCCCTTGCATGTCAAGAACTCTTCAACCTGTTTACAGCAGATATCACAGCACCTGGCATGCAGTGGGCTGCTTATAAATATTTGTTGACCAAATAAATTGAAGAGAAAAAAAAACAAAACTTGTTCTTGGAGCAGAGCATACCAATAAGACTTAGAGAACCCACTTTATGGAATTGAAGAAGCCCTGTTTGGAGGCAACAGAGTGAGACTGATCTTGGCATCCTTGCCACAACATCAGGCACACGGCTTTCTCATCCATGATTTAGAAAACAGGATTGTGTGATGGAGTTCGAAGGCCCAGGGTGCTGTGTGTTCTGGGTAACTCGCTCAGCTGTGCTGCACACGGATCTGCAGCGTGTTCCCCAAGCACCAGTGATGTTCAAGCTGGGCCGGCTGCTGTACACCACCGTGTCCCTCATGCGTGGCTCAGGGCATCCCACTTGAAAAGTAGGGCTTGGATTTCGGGGTCTCTGAGGATACAAGGCTTAGGAAGTGAGACTCGTTTGGCTGATAAATGAGAACAGGTTCTGATGCTCAGTGAGTTAGTCAAGCTTTGTCACTGGAAGCGGGAGACAGCACATGTTCTATAGCTGGAAATAGCCCGTCTCACTCAAGGGCTCTTCTGGTCTATGATTTCCCTTTGTTCGTCCTGAGGTTTCCTGATTTTCAGTCTATTTCTTGGTAAACGTAATAGAATGCTGGTTTATTGTTTGGCTTACTTATACTGAGGACTAATTTTGAATGGAAATTATATGCCTAATGGTATGTAGATGAAGTTAGGTTGAAGGGACTATTGTGGGAATTTTGTAATTTAAAGGAAATGCAGCTTGCTGAATGGATTGTTTTGCCAATGATGAAAAGAGAGAATGACAGCCTCAAATATCAAAGAAAGAACCATGCAGAATATGGTTTGGGTAGACTTCTCAAATTAAGGGGAAATTCAGGTATTATTGTGTCGTAATCATGCAGTCCCCAGATAAATTCTGGAACGATTCCTTTCTTAGAAACCCGGCCTTCGTGAGAAGATCATTTTCATTAGTTTACATGAAAAGCTTTTAAGCATTTCTGATTTCACAGAAATGATAACTGGCCCTGGGAAAGCACATTATTGTCAATCTCTAAGGCTACAACTAGAATGCCTGATGAAGCTCCCTGGCAGTCCCCCTCGTTCACTCAGCAGCTCCCTGCTGTCCTCAGGGTTGGTCCGGCTGAGCCTCTTCCAGGTCTCCCACGCGGGTGCAGGGTCCCAAGGCTTTGGGCCATCCTCGACTGCTTTCCCAGGCCACAAACAGGGAGCTGGACGTGAAGTGGGGCAGCTGGGACATGAACCAACACCCACATGCGATCCTGGCACGTGCAAGGCAAGGACTTTAGCCACTAGGCTATCGCGCAGGGCCCAAGTAAGTAATGGTTTTTAAAGTTTGTTTTAAAAACGGATCAAAAGTATTTTACTTTGGTGCAAACACGGTTTGTGAAAACCTTGCATGTTGAAACCCACGGATTTTTCACCTATTCTTCAAAAATATTTGTTCAAAAGTAAACTTCAGCTGTTGGGAGCTTTTTGAAGTTTGTTCATATAGATGAGTCTTTATGTCTGGCGTCTCCACCAGCTCTGACTCTGGTGAATCATCACCTCCACATCCGCAGGCATCAGCGGTGTGCCACCAGGGCCCGAACTTCACTCACAGCCGGAACACGCTCTGCTGCCCTCGCGTGATGTAGCGCAGAACTGCAGAGGGCCGTGCCGGTGTGGAGGTCGGCGGCGTTATTGCTGCTGCTGCTGCTGCTGCTGCTGCTGCTGCTGCTGTTTCTTTTCTCCTCGCCTTCCTCCTCTCTCTCCTCCTCCCCCTCCCCCTCCTGCCTCTCCATCTCCTTCTCCCCCTCCTTCTTTTATCTTCGGTGACAAGTGGACTGTGTGCTTTGTTAATAGTCTGAAGAAAGCCAGAGGTCCTCTCCAGTGAAGAGATGCCTGTACGGGCTCAAGGTTCCAGAATACCTCTTGGCATTGGGAAGCTGGATTTTGTGTCTCTCTGCCTTCAACTGCCTGGTGCAGCTAAGCTGAAGGCGCTAAGGATTAGTTCTGCTGGCTGGTTTTGCATGATGTGACCGCCTCTCTGCTGCCTGTTCGTGTCTGCTGCACATCGACAGTATGCTGACCACTACCATGTTCCTTCACACAAATGCTTGACCTGTGCTCCAGTTTGCCACTGGCTTCCACTCCCTTACACTCCCCCTGCCCAGGGGAGGAGGCCCACCTTGGGGATCTTCAGCTGACTGCCAAGGTCATCACCAGTCATTTCGTGGGCCTTTGGGGGAGTGAGCCAGTCTGCTTGCCTGCCTGTCTCCCACTGTCACCCTGCCTTTAAAATAAATAAAATCACCGCAAATCTAAAAAGAAGGAACACTATAAGTAAGCTCTGGATAATTCAATTCATGATACAAATTTGAATTTAATAAAGTATTCTATGATTCGCATAAACTGGGTAGCAAGTGGAGTTTCCAACAGCCATTGTGGGTGCTGGCCTAACTTTCATTTTTGGAGTCTCTTATGAGACTTTTCACACGAGCCCAGGTCAAAAAGTTGGTGGAAAATAGAATTAAAAGACAGTATGCATTTTCCAGGAACTTTCTAAGGCTCATGTATATGTGTGCCTGAGTGTGTGTGAGAGTATTTGTCTCGGTATGTAAAGGGCATTGGTTCCAGGGCCGTGAAAAACACCAACATCTGTGGATGCTCCAGCCCCTTATAGACACAGAGTTAGAGATGTTTGTCTTTGCGTCCCGACCCCTCTCCTATACTTTGCTCCCCCTAGCTTACTTTTGATATCGAACACAGTGTGAATGCTAGACAAGTAGGTGTCGTACTGGGTGGCGTAGGGAACAATGACAAGACAAAAGCCTCTGTGTGTTTGGTGTAGGAGAAATATTTTTCCAAATGTTTTCCAGCTATGGTTGGTTGAATCCAAGACATGGAAGCCATGACAATAGAAAACTGACTGTATTTTATCTACACACACTCAATACTCTCACAACACACACACACACACACACAGCTACTGGCTGCTAGATCTTCCAGTGGCTCCCTTACCTTATACCTGCACATAATCCCCAAGTCCGAGATGAAAACAGTTTTCAGTGTTGCGCTTACTCTGTTGCTCCTGAAACTCCTTATTCTGCGATGCATTTGCTTCGCTCCCCTTTTGGGAAGAATGAAGTTTGCATTACTCTTGTGAGATTTCCTTACAATGCCATTGAGCACCATGTATGGCGTCTGTCCAGGGCTTGTGATGATTTTCTTTGGCTCATAATCTGATGTTGGAAAGAATCTTACATGATTGTATGCCTGAGATTCCATTCTGGGGCAGGAAGGAAAATCAGATGTTTAGTCAGACTTTTTCTTGGACGTGGGGGTGATTTTGAGGCTGTGTGTCCAGTCGTTCTTTGCAGCGGCTCTCAGAGACAGCTGGGTGGACCCTGATGGTGGAGCCTGCCTTTCTCCCAGGCCAGCCTTCCTGAGAGGGGACGTCCTCGGTGGGTCCTCCCTGGAGCAGGATGAAGAACTGTGGGGGATGTGCAGCGTCATAGCTCTTCCCTCCTGTGCACTCAGGATGTAGCCAGCTTCTCCAAGGGGGCCCTATGTGCTGAAATACTCAACCGTCCTGTGGGGTCACGCTCGGTATCCCTGGTCTTCGAATGGGGAAAGGAGACTTAAGAAGTCATCTCCAGGACCTCAGTAGGGTCATCGGCTCATGCAGCCATGGGTAAAGAAAAACACGTTATTCCCTGATACTTTGTTTCTTTGCACCATCTCATTCTAATCTAGAATTCTCAGTAGACCCACCTGGTTTCATGGGCACCTTGTCTTGGCTTTTTTTTCTTTTTTGCTCCCATGGTACCCAATACTGCCCTTACCCCTGACTACCCCATCCACTTCAGAAACCTTCCTAGTGTCCTCGGAGCTCATCTGTCTCCTAGCCTGTCAGCCAACTTAGAAAATCCTATGCCAAGAGAGATCAGAACACTTGGAGAAGTGATACCCCCAAAACCTAGAGGTCTCCAGGAAATGCATCCAAAGAAAGAAAGGAAATTTGTTTCAGGTAAGGGAGAGAGCAACCTTAGTGGATCAAGCATTGAGTCCAGTAGTGACATAACACCTCCGTGAGATGTTAATGGACATTTGTCCTCCAAGTGGCTTCAGATATGGAAGCCCTTGAGGGTCAATCAGGACATCAGAGCAGAGCTCTGACTTAGAATCATGAGGGGTAATTTCCTTTGTCACACATCCCAAAACTGCCCCACTGTACCCTGGGCTGGGCTGCATTCCTCTCTACAGTTCTAGATCTGTATCATTTATCTTGGGTTGAAACTCACCAGAAATGGTGATGATATTTGTATAGATTGGTCCTTGGTTTCTGAAGCTACAATTTAGGATTTTTCAACTTGATGATGCATGCATGAGTATTCCCACGTAACCATCTGGTTTTCATGTTCAGTGCACTATTTGATACATTAAATGAGATATTCAAAACTGCTATGAAATAGGCTTTGCGTTGTTGATCTTGCCCAGCTTTAAGTTATGCAAGTTTCAGACTAAACTATAATGTTCACATGGTTGAGTGTATTAAGTGCACGTTTTTAAAAAGTCAAGCATCAGAGAAAGGAACTGCGGGGACAGTGAGAACCCCCGTTCACTAATGCACTCTTTAAATGACTACAGTGGCCGTGCCAAAGGCAGGAGTTGGGAAGAGAGTCCAGGTCACCTGTGTGTCTATCGGGGATTTGATGACCTAAGTCACTGTGTGTTGCCTCCCAGAGCCTGCTTTGGGCAGAAAGCTGCAACTAGGAAGCAGAACTGGACAGTAAACCCAGGCACTGTGATACAGCGACTGTCATCACCAGTGCCTTAACCACTTGACTTAGAATATTTTCCATTTATCATTGCAGGCTTATAGGAACATAATCATATCAGAAATCTAAGAACATTTGTAATCACCTGTGATTATTGCTTCTGTCATAATGGATAGAATCTACAAATTAAACTAATCAAGATATTAGGATGGCCTCAGCCAAGACTCCCTAATGTTGTAGGTTCTGTTTGACAGTTCAGGGTGTTGCTTTGTGTGGAGGTGACATACGGGCGCTCAGTTTTATCCACTGACTGCAGCCATGGCTGGCTCTGCCATGCGTTGTGTAGCTTGCTTTATAGTCCTTTTCCCTATACCCTCTGGAATCTTCTGGAAAGCCTCTTTGGAGCTTCCACCCCATTGTTCTTGATGGACTTGTGTCACATCATCGTCCCAGCAATGTACCTTGTCTTTTATGCTTGGCTTGCTCCTTGTGATGTGAAATGACTCGCAAGTGCCCTAAGGGAGGGTTCTGCAGGATGAGAAAGCAAGAGCTTTGTTGTGGTTGCAGCCCAAGCTCCCTCATTTTCTGAGTTTAAAATTCGTTGTTTTATTAGATTTGGGAAACACTAATTCTGTTTTTTCAGTGGATTATTTTTGTGATTGTTGTTTTTCTCTCTGATGACGCTGTTGGCCCCGGAGATTAGCAAACAGCATCCATCCAGCACTCATGAAGTGTCTGCAGTTTACAGCCTGGGACTCCAAGCCGTCAAGATGAAGCCTGGCATTGTCAGCAGACTCTCGGGGCAGAAAGAACTGCCCGACTTCTGTCTCTTTTCTTCCGAAGGGTTAAACATTTTCCAAGTGAGCTGTCATCCATGCGAGCTGGTTCATGCTGTGGCTTTTCCCTGGGAAGATTAATACAGAACCATTTGTCTGCATAAGTATTTTTGAAGGGAAACAAATGAAAAGGAACAATTTCAGTCCAGTCCAGTCTAATCAGTTCAGTTTGATGCCAAAATCACATTGGGGCAACTAGGGAATGCAACACTGCGTGGCTGCATAGAGCCTGTGAAATCCCGCTGCTGTACCAGTCCACGACCACGGCCAGAACAAAGCTAGCTGTAATGACATTAGTCAAAGTCTGTGTTTACCTTTCTGCATGTGTCTAATTCACAAGGCCGAAAGACTCATGCATCTTTTCTGTTCTTGCTCAGCTCTGAAAGACACATAATCCAGCATGTATCCCAGGTGAGAACTTGAAGTGCCAGCTGAATGTCACAGCTGTTCAGTTGCCACACACAGTGGTTCATGAAGCACAGAAAATGCAGTAGCATGTTGTTTAGCTTCTTGTTGTAAATTTTCTTCATGTTTTTCCTTCATGCTGTTGGTTTTGTTTTGTGGCTTTTCATTTAAGGGGAATGTATGGTAACTGTGTAATGGAGACTATCATATCCAGATGTGAGGATACGGTTCAGTATGCATCTCTATTCCAAAGCAAAGAACGATTCCCAGTGAAACTGTTAGATATATCTTGACAATAGGATGCTGGACTCTCAGTCATTGCCCATGCCTACAATGTCAGGATATACTTAAATAGCAAAATAATGGACTTATGATCATTTATGAAGAACTATACTGTTATAATGATATAGGGGAAATCAGTGGAGGGGTTAGGAGCTTGGGAAGGGCGGAAGGGAAATCCTAGAGTCTATGGAATTGTATTATAAAATACTAAACCAAATTTTTTAAAAAGCATTTTTAAAGTTTTATTTATTTCTATTAGAAAAATTAAAATTTAGATTTACGGAGTGAAGGAGAGGCAGAAAGAGCTTCCATCCACTGATTCACTCCCCAAATGGCCACAGTTCCTGTAGCTGAGTCCATCTGAAGCCAGGAACTTCTTCCAGGTCTCCCACATATGTGCAGGGTCCCAAGATTTTGAGCCATCCTTTATTGCCTTCCCAGGACACAGGCAAGGAGTTGGATGGAAAGTGGAGCAGCTGGGACATGAACTGTTGCCCATATAGGATTCTGGTGCATGCAAAGCGAGGATTTAGTCACTAGGCTATCGCACCGAGCCCATTGCGGCAAGTTTTATTTCCACACTTCCTGCACTTGCATTCTTGCCCTGTGGCAGAAGGAAGTCTCAGAATGTTGCCGGGGAGATCAACTCCGGACCAGACATGGATTCCAGGCTCCCCATAGACCTCAACGGAGGACTGATCTTAAGAAAGTCACCTTCCAGGGACCGGTGCACTAGCCTAGTGGTTAAAGTCCTCGCCTTGAATGTGCCAGGATCCCATATGGTCACCAGTTCTAATCCCAGCAGCTCCACTTACCTTCCAGCTCCTTGCTTGTGTCCTGAGAAAGCAGTCAACGATGGCCCAAAGCCTTGGGACCCTGCACCTGCCTGGGAGACCTGAAGAAGCTCCTTTGGCTCCTGGCTTCGGATTGGCTCATCTCCAGCTGTTGAGGCCACTTGGGAAGTGATTCAGAGGATGGAAGATCTTCCTCTCTGTCTCTCCTCCTCTCTGTACATCTGCCTTTCCAATAAAAATAAATAAATCTTTCAAAAAAAGTCACCTTCTACCTTTTAGCATCTAGTTGGAATCTGGGCAAGTCCGTGGTTTTCCAAAGGGTGGGAGAAATCTGATTCCCCAGCAAAGGTGTTTGGAAATAAATTTGATTTTCACAACTCTGTTGATTTTCAACAACTCTGTTGGAAAGACACTGACATGTGGCAAATAGACACTTGGGAGGCTGGGATTCTCCCATGCAAAGTGTTGGCAGTGCTGAGGAACCTTATAAAGGTGGACGATCATTGTTAAAATGACTAGGCACAGAGAACAAATACCTATCACGAACAGGTGCAGATAGCTACCTGAATCCTGCCGAATTTAGCTTTCTCTAAGCTCTGTAAATGTGGGTTTTAGTGTTTCCATTTAATAGATTAGACTGTTGAGACACAGGATCCTAAACAATAGTCATATCACTAGAAAATGTTACTGCCAAACTTGGAAACCTCAATAATCTGAAGCAAAGGATTGTGAAGCACCAGTGTGTCTGATGGTGCTTATAGAACCCCAGATTCCGGAGTCAGAAGACAACTTGGAAGAAATCTTCTCGTCTGATGCCTTTGTTGTATAGGTCAGTATACTTTGCTGGCTAGTACAGGCTTGTTAAAAGACTTTTCTACATCTTAGCCCAGTAAAGCACTACCTGAGACCAGGTACTACATAAAGGAAAGAAACAAATTTAGTTTTTGGATACTGTGAGTTCAATATGAGGTACCTGATTCTGATGAGAGCCACGTGCTACATCGTTACATGGCAGAAAGGTGGAAGGGCAAGGGGTAAAATGTAGAAAAAACAAAACAAAAGGATAGCTTGCTTTGTAATATGTCCTTCTGGCAGTAGCTAGTGCAGTGGTTTGAGGACTGTATTAATCTCAAGTAAAGTCCTCCCTCCCTCTCAATACTGCCGCAATACAATTTCCACTTGTATTTTGTAGGGGACAAATGGTCTTTGAATGGTGGTAGCTTGGGCTGGTGTCACAGGCTAATCCTCGGCCTGCAGCATTGGCAACCCTCATGAGTGCCAGCTGGACTCCTATTCTGACAGCTCCACTTTCAATCCAGCTTTCTGCTAATGGCCTGGGAGAACAACAAAGGATGATACCGCTGCTTGGGTCTCTGTGTCCACATGGGGAGAGAGGTTTCTGGCTCCTGGCTTTGGATTGGCCCAGCTTCAACCTTTGCAGCCATTTGGGGAGCAAGCCAATGGATGGAAGATCTGTTTCTCTGTATCTCTTCCTGTGTGTGTGTGTGTGTGTGTGTGTCCTTCTCTCTTCTGTGTCTCTGTGAGTTCTCTCTCTCTCTCTCTCTCTCCTTCTCTGTATCTCTGCTTTTCAAATAAAAAAGAAACAAAAACTTAAATGTGATAACTTGTTACAGCAAGAAGTGTTTAGCCTAGAGCCCATCAGTTGACCAGGCCCAGGTCTTTTGACTAGGTCTGTTTGGGGTATTTTTTCTTTAATTTTTTTAAAATTTATTTAAAAGTGTTACAGAGAGTGGAAGCACACACACACACACACACACACACACACACACACTGAGAGAGAGAGAGAGAGAGAGAGAGAGAGAGAGAGAGAGAGAGAGAGATTCCTTCTACTGGTTCACTCCTTAAACTGCAGAAATGGCTAGCACTGGACCAAGCTGAAGTGAGTAGTCCTATTGGGTCTCCCAGGTGGATATAGGTACCCAAGCATGTGGGCTATCTGCTATTGCTTTCTAGGATTCATAAGCAGGGAACTGGATTAGAAATGGAGCAGTCAGGTCCAGAAATGGCACTAATATGGGATGCCAGCACCACTGGGAGAAGTTTAACCTAGTATGCCAAAATTCTGGTCCCAGGAACACATAAAGTGGGAGTATCTGGCCCTCTCAGCAGGACTGAATTGGCTCTTGATCTCTAACCAAGTAAATTCCCACTCTAGTAGGGTATGCAACATTTACAGGTGTGGTGGACATACATTCTATTCTGAAGTGTAAATAGGTAGTCCTGATTCTGTAGTATTTTCCGCAAGTGGCTCAGATATGCCAAAGCAAATTCCCACTGCCAAGTCAAATTACTTCCTTTAAAGATTCCTTCCTTTGTCTTTATTTATTTTTAAAATTTATTAAGGCCCGGCACGATAGCATAATGGTTAAGGTCCTCGCCTTGAACATGCCGGGATCCCATATGGGCGCTGGTTCTAATCCCGGCAGCTCCACTTCCCTTCCAGCTCCTTGCTTGTGTCCTGGGAAAGCAGTCAACGATGGCCCGAGGCCTTGGGACCCTGCACCTGCCTGGGAGAACTGGAGAAGCTCCTTTGGCTCCTGGCTTCGGATCAGCTCATCTCCAGCTGTTGAGGCCACTTGGGAAGTGAATCATTGGATGGAAGATCTTCCTCTCTGTCTCTCCTCCTCTCTGTACATCTGCCTTTCCAATAAAATAAATAAATCTTTAAAAAATAAAAACAAAAATTAGAGCATGGGAGCAAGGGAGAGGAGGACACTTCCATCTGCTGATTCATTCCCCAGCTGCTACTTTCAACTGCTGTGCCTACATGAGGTCAAAGTCAAGAACTTGACACTCAAGTCATGTCTTTCATGTGGCTAACAGGAAACCAATTACTTGAACCATGAGTACTGCCTCCCGCATGTTTGCATTTGTTGTGAATTAGAGCCAGGGGCGGCAGCCAGCAGTCAAACTAGTTGTTCCAATATGGGGTATCACCCTCTTAACCCAGTATCTTAATTGTGAGGCCAAACACCGGCCCCATGCCAGCTCTTCATTTGTCATAGTAATTACTCAGTTGAGAGCCGAGTTGGAAACAGTCTTATTAGAAACAATGATTGTCACCAAGCTGTTCTCTGTGATTCATCAAATTGCCAAGAGTTTTCTAGAAACGTTGCTTTATCTTCAGACTCAAAAATAGGATACTCATCTTTAATTCAACTGGTCAGTGCTGTAATGCTAGGCTTGCCAGATTATATAACTGAAGGGATAATTCCATAAACTAACTCTCAGGACTGCGAAGAATTCATTGCTAATTTAGTCTGGACTTTGTCCCACTTGCAAGCTGAGAAGCTGGCCTGCCTGCCACAATTTGCTATGGATATGGGAAGAAAACACAATTTCTTGGTTTTGAAATGAAGGGTTGTTTATGGCTCATGACAGTATGAGTAGTGTTGGTGCCAGCATTTCTTCGCTCCTTCCTTCAGCCCCAATTCCCATGGGTTCGAGAGCAGATGACATTTGTATTAGCAGTGTGTTGTGTTATAAGAGAGGAACTCTAAGTCTATGAACCTGTCACAGCGGTCAATGAACAGGCCTGCCCTTGCTCCAGGGTTTCCATCAACCACATGGACACCCCACAAAATAACCAGGAGCAAAGATGGCCAATGTCTGGCTCATGGCATGTACGGGATTCTGTTAGAATGACGGAGGATGTTCTCCCATCAGCACCCACCGTCTTGTCTGTGCAAGATGTTTCTATGAGAGTACCACTCCATCCATGTCTCTAATGAACCCCTCAACTTTCTCATAAATGTCCGAGCTTTTCAACTTTTGATAAAGTAACCTTTTAATAACACAGTAATTACCATTTTGAAGTGAATGAGTTGGTGGCATTTTGGTATAATTACAGAATTGTATAGCCATCACCTTTAACGAGTCCTCTAAATGCCATACTTACTAATAGTTACCCTCTGTTTTTCCTCCTTTCTCCTCACCTGTCTTCTTTCTCTATGGATTTGCTTGTTCTGGCCATTTCACATAAATGGAATTGTGCAGTAGATGTCTTCTGTGCCTGGCTTTTTTTTTTTTTTTTTGGCTTAGTGTAATGTGCTATTGATGTATTCCTTTTTCTTGGCTAAGCCATATTCTGTTGGGAAAAATTATGCTGTTGAATGTTACTGTCATAAATTTCGTTCTATCACACTTAGTAAGACTGTGAACAAACCTCCTGTAAAACTCTTTCTCTTAAAGATTTATTTATCCATGTGAAAGGCAGAGTGCGAGTAGAGACAGGGAGCTAGCTGGTTCACTCATCACACAGCTACAATATCCAGAGTTATGCTAGGGTGAAGTCAGGAGTCTGTCACTCGGTGTCAGAAACCCAGGTTCTTGGACCATCATTCCCTTGCCTTCCCAGGTGGAATTAGCAGGAAGTTGGATTTGAAGTTTTTTTTTTTTGTAATAACCAAGGCCAGTACTTGGATATGGGATGTTGGTGTCCCAAGTAGCAGCTTAATCTGCAGTACAACTACGCTGCTGCCCTTCTTAAACTCTTGGTTCTGTGGCTCGGGAATTTGGACATCTGGCCCTGCTCTACAGGAGCTAGGGAGACTTGAAGGTACTTGGTGCATTGAGGATGGTATCTGAAATAATTTCAGTTCCTTCTCTTCCCTTCTTCCCCTTCTTTTCTCTCGGATTTGCTCATGATGATGATGAGGTGTGGGAATCCCTGGTCAAAAAGCCTTTAGCTTTATGGTTTTGCAGAACAGCCCCTTGGGACTGTCTCAAACCCAAGCATGTGTCAGAACCCCCCTGTGGGGCTTGTTCAAGCGCAAGTGCTGGGCACCTGGGCCAAGCTCCCATCTCTGGAAGTCTGCAGTGGGACTTGGCAGTCTCCAACATGCCGGGCCCCCATTGCTGAAGGTTCTGGTTGGGGACCCCACATCAAGGATCTCTGGGTTGGAGATGAGTGCCATCTGTGAGGGAGGTTGGAGCTGCCATGCCCTCATCATTCTGTGAAGTTTCTGCCACTGCCACTTCCGGGCCCAGCAATGCTGTCCTCTGTGCTGCCCCTCACCCCCCGTGCTCCGCATGAGGCTGTGGTGCTCTCTAACATGGAATGGTCTAGTGTTGGGGTCACTTTCAAAGATCCCACAAATACAGATGGCAACCCAGGATGGATCCTGCTGTCTGATCTCCTCCAGTGATCCTGTTCAACTTTAGCTCATCCTGGGTACAGAGCCAGCTCCAAAGGAGAATGTGTTCACAACAAGGGCAGTACTCCAGGTATGAGCAGGGATAAGTGGTGGCTTCTCAGAGTCCACAGAGAAAGCACATTATGGAAGAACTATATGTGGATTTCCAAAATGTGTTTTGCAACAAAACAATGTTTTAATTTCATTTTTCAGGGGGCCAGTACATTGGCATACCAGGCTAATCTGTACCAGTGGCACTGGTATCTCATAGACACCAGTTCATGTCCTGGCTGCTCCACTTCCAATCTTGCTCCCTGCTGTTGACCTGGGAAGTCAACAAAGGATGCTTCAAGTCCTTGGACCCTTACACCCACATGGAGTCCCAGAAGAAACTCCTGGCTCCCAGTTTCGGATCAGTGCAGTTCTGAGCATTGTGGCTGTTTGTGGAGTGAACCAGTGGATGGAAGATCTGTGTGTGTGTGTGTGTGTGTGTGTGTGTGTGTGTGTGTGTATGTATCTATCTGTAAATGTGTCTGTAAATCTTTAAATAAAAATAAATAAATTTTTAATTCCATGAAGGTTTGGGAGTTCTCTCAAATGTTTGCCTGTGGCAGCTTCAAGAAACTTTTAAAGCAGTCAACAGGAAAGGGAATCCAAGCTTTGACAGGCCAGCGGGAGGTCAGACAGACTGAGGGCTCCTGCAGCAGGTGGGATGGGGAGAGGGGATAGAGGGAGGTAGGCAGCAGACATGACCTGCATTGGGAAGAGTTTGTGTTAGCTTTGGAATCAGTCCCATGGGCATGTGGGCAGCTGGGCTTGGAGAAGGCAGTGCCAGCAGCAGCAAGCAGGAAAAAGCATATGAGTCAGAGATTCAGGGATTGGAAACCTGGGTCCATAGCAAAGGGTGTGATGCCAGTAGCCAGAGCTCAGCACTTGGAGTGGGGTGGGGGTGTGGCCCTGGGGGCCTGGTGTTTGTGCAGCCTCTAGCACTTGTCAGTTTTAATATGTGTGTGTGAGCATCCATGTGCAGAAGGCCCAGATTGGGGGTATGTGTGTTCTGATAGCTGTGGTGTTAGAAGAGATCTGTAGTGAGAGCCTGCCCTGCGTCTGCAGCAGCCTCCAGCAGCTTGTCCATCAAGGTTGGTGAGCTGTGAAACCCAGACCCACTCATATTGCCCATCCTGGCTGCTGACCCAGAAGGCATTTGTCAGTACCCGATGCTGCAGCCAACTCCACCCTGTTTCTTTTCTTTTTGTTTGCTCCTCTTGTTCTGTTTCATGAGGCATCATTCATTGCAAGTCTCATTCCATCATTAATTGTAAGTCTCGTCCTCCCTGTTAGACAACACCCCCAAACCCCCTCACCTCCACAAAAGAGATGCTTGCTCGGCTGAGGCTGCTTTCAGAAGGGCTCTGTTAAGACCCAGTTGCCTGCAGGATTTACCTATGAGAATGAGAAACCAGCACTTCCAGAGAGCTCCATGGTGAAGAGAACACTTGGAGTTGTTACTGAAGGAGGGTGTAGAGGTTTCTGTCAGTAATTAGTGCTGACTAGATTAGCGTAGTTTGGTATGCCATAATGTTTTGACACATTGAGGCTGCATTTGGACTAGATGACAGCATTTGTTCATCTTTCTAAATCAGAGGATCTCCACAGCAGGCCATTTTGCTTCCAGAGTGAATTTGGCAACGTCCTGAGACACCCTGGGTTGCCATAACTGGAGGGAAAGGGGTGCTGCTGGCTTTTAGTGAGTACACTGGAGATGCTGCTAAACACCCTGCCAAGGCCCACTCTCATTCTTGGACAAAGAATTATCCCCCGAGAAACCTGTTGGAGAGTCCTACACTTGATTTCTATGTTTTTCTTGTAAATTGCTGTTCGTTGGGAATCTATAGTGTAATTTCCAAACTATGACTGTCTCATTCAATAAACAGAAGCTAGACAACTGTGACCTGTGGGCCAAAGCTGGCCTGCCATTTTCTTTGTAAATAAAGTTTTATTGTTACAAACCATGCTGATTGTTCTGTGCATGGTTTAGCCACCCTGCTTTGTATGTTATCTCAGTGTTGAATCATTGCAGGAAAAACCAGATAGCCCATGAAGTCTGAAGTACTTGCTACCTGAGCCTTTACAGGAAAAGTTGGCACCTGAGCTAAAGGATATATGAGGCTTTCACCTTCTGGGCTATACTTAATGCTGGGTGAGCACAAGAACTAGGACTGGGAGCAGGACAGGTTGGACAAGGTAGGTGGCATACATGAGGGCTGGCTTTGGGGCAGGGTCAGGATGAGTTAAGCCACAGCATCCATGGGTGTGCATGAGAGCCAGATGCAGTATGGGCTGGGCCAGGCTAGGTGAGGGTTATTGGGGATCTCCCTGACTAGGCCACAGCTCCTTCTGGTGTTCATGAAAATCAGCTCTGTGCTGGGCTGGGCTGGGCTGCCCAGTACCCTTTGGTTCACGTGAGATATGTGGCTGGGGTGGAACTGACCAGGCAGCTGCATCCACTCATATGTATGTTGGCTGGTGCAGGTGGCACACTGAACCAGACCCTGCCCTGGCTGGTGCACACAAGAGTCAAGTCTAAGGTCACCTCAGGTGAGGTTTTTCGGAGACTTCCTGATTCCACCGCTGCACTCAGACTCCAGCCACAAGGGAAATCACAGGAAGTGTGGTCCAACCTTGCATCAGGACTGGGCTTCCTCAGTTGCTGATGACTGTGCAGCGGACAGCATGTCCAGATTCTCATGGGGCTTATGACAGCCACTTCATTGAGGCCAGGGATGTCAACTGCCTCGTCAGAGGGTGGAAGGCAAAGCAAGCTAAACAGGTCTCCGGGCTGAGCTTTGCAGCACGTTCCTGGGTCTGTGGATGGACTAAGGTAGACTTTATCAGCCAATAGACATTGGAATGATTTTCTCAGTCCTGCAGCAATGAAGGCAACAACTCCTCAGAACTATAAAAACACTCTATGAGAACACTCTTCTCCACATTGGGGTCTCTGAGGAGTCATCAAATGACTGTCCCCCATATCCAGGTGCTGACGTAGTTGGACAGCAAGGAGCACAGCCCTCCACATCCTCCCCTGTGGACACAGGAGAAAAAAAATTAAAACATATGTCCCACCCACGTTCCTCCATACCCTTACCTCCCCACCCAAATCAAAGGCCCACATGGGCATGTATCCCTCTCAACTATGTAAGCAATAGCGAAAAGAAAATTTTAAAAATTTTTAAAAAAGTGGGGGGGCATATAAGAAGCCAGTGCTGTGGTGTAGCAAGTGAGGCCACTGCCTGAGCACCAGTGTCCCAGGTGGGCGCCGGTTCAGGTCTAGGCTGCTCCAATTGTGATCAAACTTCCTGCTAATTTACTCCAAGACACGCGTGTGAAGGAGTGGCGCTGGGGTCAGACAGACTGCTTTGGGAATACAGCTCCCAGGGCTCGATTCTGTGGCCCGTTCTCGGAGAAGGTCATCTGTGCCATTTATGCCAGCTTCAGTGCCTGTCATTCATAACTTATCTTCGATTAGAGGCAAGGAATGTTGGAGGGCTTAACCTTTGAGGCTCTTAGGAATGTCTATGGTTCCATTTAGTTTACTAAGGTGTTTTCCACAATGAGACCATGCTGACAGCAGGAGAATGAAGAAGGAAAGGACATGGGCTGAGGATGAGATGAAGGGAGAGCAGGTTGCCAGGAGTGGAAGTCACAGCAAATCAGGGTTATCTGTATCATGTTTTCACATCTTTTTTTTCTGAAGAATATGGAATAGGACCACTGTCTTGCCATGGAGCAAATGATCCTTTCCCTTTGTAAATGTTATGGGACTGTTTCTTTATGAGTCATAATCAAGTTAAAATCCTGTACAAAGTCTGGTCATAATAATAATAAAAATTCCAAGCAAAGTTAAAAATCCAAGGCACGAAGAAACAAGCTGTTCATACGGGAATACTCCAAAGATTTTGTTTCTTAAAAATAACGTTCAATGCACTTTTTGATATGGAAAGTTTAAAAGGGAGTTATAGCACACACATAGAATTCATTTTCCTTTTTCTACCTATTGATCTTCCCTCTAAAGTTATATCTGTAAAAAAAAAAAACCTTGGGGAAAGAAAGAATGTGTGTTAAGGATCTTTTGAGACAGAAATCTTTGAAATTCTCAGCAAAAAGCAATCTCAAATTCTACACTTTCTAGTTAGCCCTGGGGAGAAAAAAAAAAAAAAACGAAGACCACTCTTTGCTTGTTGAATCAGTATTTTGTGAAAGATCACCTCTTCCAAGGAAAGGTGTGTAAATAAGGCCAAAGCACTCAGCTAGCAGATACCCTAGGCTGGTCTTCAAAAGCACAATTGAATTCTAATGTAAGGATATGTTTGGTTCTAACACGTTTGCTGAAAGTATGAAGAAAGATACAAAGTAAGATTTTCTGGAAAAAAAATTAGAAACATATCAAAGTTAAAATTGTCTGTGAAAGATTGGGTAGAATGCTTTTGTTTGTTTATTCATGGACTATTACATAATGAAATAAATTAAAAATCACATCAGTTTCCACCAGCAGCATTCAGACATTTATGAGGACTGACTAAGTGAAGACTGGATTATTTGTTAAAACAGTTTGGTGCACAGTGTATTTTTATGTTTGGTTGACAAAATTTAAAAAGTCTCGTAGCCATTAAAGGTAGAACAAAAGGCTTCCATTTCCAGAAACATATAGGTTATCTTATGAACTTTTTCTACTTTGAAGTTAACTAAATTTTTCGTTGGTTATTCAATTAACTGACTTCTGTAGGCTGAGCATTCTTACAGAATGCTTGTAAGGGATTGGGCTCCATGTCAAGGGTTCAGAATACCCAGGACGTAAAATGAGTTGCTTGATTTGTGCACATGGGTCATTCACCACAAAGTTTGAGGAGTATCTTACATTTTCAGAAATTGGATCAGAATCATATTTTTTAAAGATTCATTTATTTTATTGCAAATTTATATATATATATATATATATATATATATATATATATATATAGAGAGAGAGAGAGAGAGAGAGAGAGAGAGAGAGAGAGAGAGAGAGAGAAGGAGACAGAGAGGAAGATCTTCTACCCGATGTTTCACTC
This sequence comes from Ochotona princeps, assembly GCF_030435755.1. Taxonomy (NCBI): domain Eukaryota; kingdom Metazoa; phylum Chordata; class Mammalia; order Lagomorpha; family Ochotonidae; genus Ochotona; species Ochotona princeps. Next base: position 4,094,110 of record NC_080839.1, on the reverse strand, counting down.
CCCAAGTGGCTGCAACGGCCAGTGCTGCACCAATCTGAAGCCAGGAGCCAAGGGAGCTTTTCCAGGTCTCCCACGCAGGTGCAGGGTCCCAAGGCTTTGGGCCATCCTCTACTGCTTTCCCAGGCCACAAGCAGGGAGCTGGATGGGAAGCAAGGCCACCGGGATTAGAACTGGCACCCATATGGGATCCTGGTGCGTTCAAGGCAAGGAATTTAACACTAAGCCACTACATCTGGCCTCAGAATCATATTTTGACAATTGTTTATTTTTAGATTTGTACAAGTGTGTTTATTTTGTTTATGTGAAGGGGTGTATATGGGTAGGGAGGGTGTGTGGGGCATAGGGAGACTGACACTGAGACAGAAATCAAACCTGATGGTTGACTCTCCAAGTGGCTGGAGCTGGGCCAGACTAAAGCCAGGAGACACAATTCAATCGGGGTCACCTATTTGGGTGGGAGGGCTCAGCCACCTGGGTCATTACTCGCTGCCTCTTGAAATATTTGTTAGTAGCATACTGGAATTTGGAGAGGAGCTGAGATTCAAACCTATGCGTTGTGGTATGAGCTGTCCCAAGTGGAGCCTTCCCCTCTTTGTCAAACACCCACTGCAAAATCTCCCCTTTTGAATAGACTCTGTTGCACTGGCACCCAGAGAGCAGCACACCCCTCAAGATGTGAAGGACTCCACACTGTGAGGGGTTCATGTATTCTGGGAGAAGGCCAGCATCTGTAACAGCTGAATGTTGATGAAGATTTCCTGCTTATGTCCCCGATGAGGCTCTTTCTTCCTTTTGACCAATCTGGTGGAATCCCAAGGTTTAAATATCAATGTGGAACTTGACTTCAAAGGCAAGAATTTTCCCTCTGCATCAGGAGAATAACCATGCTCTCTGGACGTATCAAGTACGATAGCCCTTTTCTTTTTGTCTTCTTTTTACAAACCACTCCAATTTTTATAAAGAGTTTCCCAGGTGAAATAAAATTCTCAAAAACTTCAACTAAGAAATGCCTCGTAGAAATGAATAATATTTCACATCAAATCACTCTCCTACATGGAAATCTTTCAAACATATTTTGCTGGATGAATTAATTTTGTTCTCATCCCAGCATTTTTCACTTTGGTGCCTTGCTGCTGATGTGATGTGATGAGCTGAAGTGACCTGTCCCTTTCCCTGCCTCTGGTCCAGTGTGGCACAACCCAAGCAGATGACCTCACCCCTTGCCGGAATTATTGGTCCAATAACAAATTGTGACTCACAAGAAGCCTCCTGTTGTCTTAAGCAACCTGGCTGGAGCCATCCTGACTTGCAGTTTTTGCTGCGAGAGAGCAGAATCAGGAACCTGAATTGGTGGTTTCTGTTTTCTACCATGTGCAGTGTGCCTCCAGTGGCAACCAGGGGAAGCAAAGCAGAAAGCTGAAGAGGGAGGGAGAGCAAACGAAAGGAGCCATCTGTTCTCTGTTGTTGCTAACAACATCACAGATGGGGTGGATTCTAGAGAGCAGAGGTTTACTTTGACTCATGGTTCTGGGCCAAAATCTAGGACCTCGGTCTCTGCTAAGGGCTTTTCTGCTGGTGGAGCCCCTAGGTGATACAGGGCATCACACAGAGACAGGGAGGGTGTGTGACCCTGAAGCCACTGGGATTCAAACGTGGAACTCCCTCCTGATGACCCAATCAAATCTGCTCACGGCCCCCACTCCTCAAGGTCTCCCCTCGGAAGGCCACCATGAGACGAAGTTTTCGGTTTATTGTTGGCTCACAGGTAAATGGGAGAAAACACCCGAATCTATTCCCCTTGGAAACAGCTGACTTGGATTTTCAATGTTGGTCCCGGTGAGAAATATGAGTAGAGAAAAACTACACACATCCTGACAGGAATGTGATCATTTCTGACAAGTCCATAGATCATTTGTTTCCTTTCAAATATCTCACCTGCTTCTATGTTCATGGCTTAATGTTAGTTATGATGCTAAAATTTACTTGTACCACCCTTAGGCTGAAGGAGTCTCTGGGGATCACAATCCTCAGGTGTAGATTGCTGGTTTAGAGATTCCTCCCTAAGTTCATACACTGGAAACTTAAATTTCCAAATGGGAACGGTGTTTGAAGATGAGGTGTTGGGAGGTAGTTAGCATTAGGGCAGGGGAGAAGCTCTGCTGTGGTGTAGGAGGAAGACAGAACTCAAGGTGATGCTCTGTCTCTGTTTTACCTTGTGATGCTTTCACCACCTTTATAATGCTGCACAAAGCCTAAACCAAAATAATTCACTCTCCAAGTGGCTGGAGACAGCCAAGCAGATGTTGACACTGGGTGTTTGGATTGCTCACCTCTGGAACCATAAGCCAAGTAAGCTCCACTTTTTTATAAGTTGGTCAGCCTTGTGTTAATCTTGTTATAGCAGTGGGAGACAGCTTTTGAATTCTCACGCTCACATTGCTTAATAAGAGGCATTACATCTTCAAGGTTTCATGGATCTCTCATTTTTAGGGTGCGTCTCATTAGCTTTTCCAGTCTTTGTTAAGCACTTACAGGGTGCTGGCCTCAGCTTTCAAGGCAAGGACAGTGCATGAACATGTGGTATATTGATGGAGTCTGAATGCTCCATATAAAGAAAATAACAGCCTGTCAACAAGAGATGCCAGGGAGAAAGAAGCATTTATCCTTTTGCAAGCAGACATTGAGAGAAATATGCTGGTCTAGACACCTATGGAAGGCGAGGGAGAGAGGGATCTGAAATTAGAAATGCGGCTTAGTATCTATAAGAGGAGAGAAAAAGAAAGAGCCATCAAGACCCACAGTCTACCAGCTCTTGCATAGAAATCCCATATTGAGCAGAAATGAAGAGCCCCTGTTCCTTTGAGTTGCCAGTTGAGCACTGTGGGACACCCTCACTGGAGGTTTGCAAGCTGACTTCCTGCCTGTCAAGTATTCTCTGGAAGGGGATTGAAAGGGAGGGAGTCCATGTGGGGGCATTTGAGGTGCTAGGAAATAAATGTTGATGGTCTTCCAGATTCACCAGTTGAAACTTTGCCTCCAATGGAATGGGTGTGGTCTTTGTGAAGTGTTAGGTTAGCAAGAGACTGTCATGGTGGGGCCCCCTGATGGAATTTGTATTCTGAGAAAAAGAGACCAGGAAGACCAGGAAGTAGATATAAGCCAGAACATGAGCTTTCATTGGATCCCAGCTCTGTCAGCATCTGAGGACTTGCATCCTCCAGAACTGTAAGAAATAAATGTTGAGGCTACTCAGCCTATGGCATGTTTTACATCTTCCCAATCTGACTGAGGCATGGGGAAAGCACTGAAGTTGCTGGAGCTTGAGAACAGGATCTGTTTAGCTTGTCTGGAAGACAGCAGAGAGCCCCACATCTGTGGGTGTGCACGGTGGAGAGTGGTGGGACACCAGGTGGCACGTGAATCAGAGAGAACGGAAGGCAGGTAGGGAAGATGGTGTAATCTTGAAGGATGGAATAATTGCAGCATCTTTGACTTCAGCTCTGGCAAGAAAGGAATAAATGTGCGTGGCTATGTAAATTGAGAGACACTTTCTACCATGAGATGGTTTCTGCAGTGGGGGAGATTGGAGATGCATAGTAGAATGGAGGACACACGATAAACATTTTCGTTTGGTTTCCATTATTAGTGAGGTGGTGTTTAATGAAGCAGAAAAGTGAGCATGACCAAGGACCGCATCCTGGGGCTTAGGGACACACAGGCAAGTGGGGACCAATGGTGAAGGCACTTTCAAGGGAGCAAGAAGGGACTCAAGAGTGAGTGTTGTGGTCCCGGCGGCGTGGCCTAGCGGCTAAAGTCCTTGCCTTGAACGCCCCGGGATCCCATATGGGTGCCGGTTCTAATCCCGGCAGCTCCACTTCCCATCCAGCTCCCTGCTTGTGGCCTGGGAAAGCAGTAGAGGATGGCCCAAAGCTTTGGGACCCTGCACCCGCATGGGAGACCTGGAAGAGGTTCCTGGTTCCCGGCTTCGGATTGGTGTGCACCGGCCCGTTGCGGCTCACTCGGGGAGCGAAACATCGGATGGAAGACCTTCCTCTCTGTCTCTCCTCGTTTCTGTCTATCTGGCTTTCCAATAATAACAAATCTTTAAAAAAAAAAGAGTGAGTGTTGTTCCAGAGGAAAGGTGAGTGAAGTGTTTCACCAGGTGGAGACCCTTGTCCATGCACAGTTCTGCAGGAGGCAGGTGAAACTGGGTTGACATGCAGTAACAGGAGGGTCAACAACAGTGATTTTTGCCAAGATGCATTTTGTGGTCCAAGTGAAAATTTAAGTGGATGGGTTTACAGAGGAAATGGAAGTCAACGTGGTAAAAAAGGACAGGATAGAGAACTCTGAGAAATTTTTCTTTGAAGGGGACCAGGGATGGAACTGAAATTGGGGGGAGGTGTGAGGGCAGGAGACCATCTTTTTTCTTGTTCTTCTCATCGTCCTTCCTTCCTTCCTTCCTTCCCTCATTCATTCATTCATTCATTCATTCATTCCTCCTTTTGCTGTTATTGTAACTAAACACCACTGCCTGGGTCACTTACAAAGAAAACAGGTTTATTTAGCATTTAGTTCATTTTTCTGGAATCCCAAACATCTGTCTTCAACTATCCTGGCCTCATTTAATCTTACCATCCCAAAGACCCTGCCTCCACATAGCATAAATACTGGAATTTAGGCATTAAGACTCCAATATTGGAATCTCCAGAGAATATAATTCAGCCCATAGTCTGCTATTCTTTGCCCACTTTTCTCTTTTCCATCTTTCTTGCAAGGTAAGAAAGAAAACTGCTTGTTTGTATTCTGGAAGGGGTGATCAAGAAAAGGGAATACCTCATGGTACAGGAGTGGGTGGAGAGAGATGCTGAGGTCCTGCCTTTGAAATGGCAGGAAGGGATGGGACTTAGTGCTTTAGTGGCCCGGTGGGACATTGGATCTGAGCCACCACGCATAATGATAAGGAAGGCTGAGTGTGGGACCAGACACAAGTAGACAGATGGAGACATTCGCCTCTTGATTGACTTTCTCAGTAGACAGATGGAGATATTCACCTCTTGATTGACTTTCTCAGTAGACAGATGGACACATTCACCTCTTGATTGACTTTCTCAGTAAAACGAAACAAGAAAGATGAGAAATGTCATCGTGTGAGTGTGAGTTCAGGGTTGCAAATGTGAGGAGAAAGGAAAAGGAATGGCAGTCTCTTCTAGGATAGAGGAGGGGTAGATTGTTCTGGCGAACATGCACTTGCTGGCAGTTCAAGGGGTCCTATGGACGAGCAATCCTGCACTGTAGTGAGGCTGTGAGTCTGGGCGTATTCAGGAGCCTGGGAGCAGGTGAGATAGGTTTGAATATAATAGGCTTTAGGGGCTTGGCAGGCTGAAAGATTTTGGGAGAGTGAGTAAAGGATTGAGTGTTTACAGAAGAAAGGATTACAGTGGTGCACTCTGGAATCTATGCCAGGCATGGAGGGAATCAAGCAAGAACCATGAACCAACACAGCATTGTGATTTTAGGTTCCCTTGGGAACGAATAATTGTGTTTACAAACACGAATAGAAAATTGGGGCAGGGTCAGAGTGGAAGACTTGTAAATGAGATTGTGAAGGGGCTCAGTTATGGTCACAAAGACTGTGGTGTGGTGGGCTAGGAAGCAGTAGGATCCTGGAGGAGAGCAACAAGGACTGAAAGGCCAGGTACAGGTAGATCATCACTTGTGACATGGAAAACAGTAGTCACAGCCACGCTGATGCAAGATTGTCAGGAAACGATTTGGGATGAGCTTGCGGGATACCCTCAAGAATAGCGGTTGGGTGATGCAGTCCGTAGCATGGGCAGGACATTCTTTCCTGTGAGCTGTAGGGAGAGGAAAGAGCGACTGGGCAGGGAAAGAAATACAAGGATTGGAAGTGGCAATGATGAGCCCGGAGGACCGCTTCCTCCTAAAACCAGAGAAGGTGGATGTGAGGAGAGAGACATCTTGGGAAGTCCCAGATCAGCTCAGGCTGGAAGGCAGATATTTTCAATGTGAAAGAAATAATCCATTGTTTATGAATATTTTCACTTGGATCTATACTGAATTTTTGTTTTACATAAAATATTTGGCAAGAAATATGAACTTTTGAGGCACATATTTCTTACATACATTTACATGATTGTATTCTATAATTCACTAAAATATTTTGCCCTGAAGACTTTTAAACTATGAAATTTCTGCTACCTGGCAAACGGTATGTATTGTAATTGTTATATTTCTATGCAGATCACCTAGTTTTGTTCAAATAATAGGATGTGGATAGTCAACATTACTATTTGCTCAACTTTCTGGCAAATTTGCAAAATACAGTCAACTTTGCTGCCTCTTGCTTTTGGGTGAGGAAATTGTGTCTACCTTGCAGTTAGGAAAACCTGCCAAGCATCTTTTCGGTGTGAATTGTCAGGTTGCATCTTTATATCTGGCTAAAGCTCAGTGAAATGACCATGAAGACTCCTAAGTGCGCTGTATTGTTCATCTGATTAAGCCGGGCAATTAAGCAGCCATTGATAACTCTGAGAAGGTAAAAATTTCCCTCTGAATCCATTGTTTCAATACACAGCCATAGATATGGGTATGAAGATAAACGCTCAAACTTTTGTAGTTTTTACGGAGTTTGAAGTTGAGACTGAATACTGTGAATATTGAAGACATTTCATCTTGGAAGACTTAACAAGAGCACGGAGTAACCCTTCAGTAGTATCAACTGATGCATTAGGCTCTGGGTTCTCACAGCATCCCAGTGCCAGCAGTGTCAGCCTCAGCAAGTGCAAAGTCCGAAGCCCCATTCCTACCCTACGGATCAGAAATCTAAGTATAACATATGGGTATCTGTTCTAAGACCACCATATGGATGCCTGAAAGTTCAGGCACAATCAATTTCTATGTACCATTCCCTTAGTGTCTGCAGAGAATTGGTTCTGGACCCCTCAAGATAGCAATACCAGCACATGATCAATGTGGTGCTGCGTGGCCTGCTGGCTACAGGTTTTGACCTGCCCACAAGCTCCTGTACACGTGTAACAACCTCTTGGATACCCAGAATGCCTAGTACACTGTAAGCGCTCTGGAAACAGCTGCTCTGTTATATTGTTAAGGGCATAATTACAAGAAAAAGAGGTACATGTTGAGTACAGACACAATTTTTGTGTAAATATTGTTTTTATTGGTTGAATCCAAGGATTCAGATCGAGAGCTGAGTGTGTGCTATGCTATCCCCTGTGTGAAAGGTACTGCAAAAGACAAGATTGATGGAATCAAACGTTGCTTTTATTTTGGTGCATAACATTTTGAATACCATGTTTAGCTGTTTTCAGAATATACGTTTTCCATAGAAATTTTGAAGACTGTACAGACCCATCCACACTAGGATAGAGTTTATTTTGTGAAACATTTGTTTGACTTTGAAAGGAAGAGTTACAGAGGGAAGGAGGAAGAGAGAGAGAGGAGAGAGAAAGAAACAGAGACGTCCAACAGCTGAGTTACTGCCCAGAGGGATGCAACAGCCAGGTCAGACCAAAGCCAGGAGCCAGCAGCCAGGAGCCAGCAGCCAGCAGCCAGGAGCCAGGCCTCCTACATAAGTGCAGAGGCCCAAGTACGTGGGCAATCTGCTGTTGTTTTCTGCACATTAGCAGGGAGCTGGAAAGAAAGTGAAACAGTTGGGACTTACACCAGCACCCATATGGCTTAATCTGTCACACCAAAATACCAACTTTGATACAATTTACTTTTTAAGATTCATTTATTTAGTTGAGAGGGAGGATGAGAGAGAAAGTCTTCCATTTGCTGATTGACTTCCCACATAGCCACAACAGCCAAGTCTGAGTCATAAAGCCATGAATTCCATCTTGGTCTCCCACATGAATAGCTTACCAAGGTCCTCCCTCAGCTCCTTGTAGCTTGAGACACACTTTCAGGGGACAGGGAGGACAAAGTCTGCCCTTGGTCCACCAAGCAGCCACCGCTGCTCCTCCCAGCTACTAAGACCCCAATTTTGTGATTGGCAAGCCCCACAATGGGATAGGTGTCTGGCATGGCCTAAATTATTTTCTTGGCAAAATTTCTCTCAAAGTCACATTTACTAGCCAGAATTTTCCAAATGAAAGGAACAACCGGTGTGTGGGCAGATGCTACAGAGCTCAGAGGAAGGGGAGATGCACTACCTCTCTTCCCAGCATCCCTGAAGTGAGAGGCAAGGCTTGGTCCCTGACAGCAGCTCAGCGGAGTCCAGTGTTACGAGCTGGAGCAGGGGGGCCTCTGCCTGGCCTTGCCTCTCAGCTCACCTGTGTTCTGACCTTGGGTAAAGCAGGAGAGAATCATGCTGTCTAAGCTAGACTGTAGACAAAGTCTGTTGTTGCAGAAAAAGGGAGATGTTAAAGTCCCTACAAGGCTTTTTCTTTTTAAATGAGTAAGTTTATTTGAGAGAGAGAGAGAACACCCATGTTCTGGTCCACGATGGTAGGGAGACCTGCAGCCAGAAGCTAGGATGGTTTGCACTGACTGGAAGCTGTCATCAAAAATAGAGCTGGGAACAAAACGCAGGCACTAGAGGTAACATGCAGCATCTTACCTGAGCCATTGAAGACAAGCATTGATGTAAGGCAAGCTACCTGCTCATTCATTGCACATGATGCTGTGTGCCTTAGGTGGGATAATCTATGCCAAGTGATTAAATAAAAATAAAGGTGATAACTACTCTAGTTTTTGCACTGACTTTAAAATGCAATTTTAAAAAGTACACCGATTTATTGTCTTACCTAAGGAGAAATCACCAGCAAATGTTAGCCATTTCAGTCTTTAACATATTAATTCTCTAATTACTTGATCTCAAGTCAGCTTGGTTTATTATATTCTCACTTTCTCTTCAGGAAAGGAAAATGTATTTGGAAGTACAAATATATATGGTCCGATGCATATTTTTTTTCTGCTGCTTATTTTATTCCTAATGGTTGTCTAGGGCCAGCAGCGGAAAAAAAGTAGACTCTCGGTTTCCAGCTGAAAATATGAGTTGAATTTAGTGCAACCACATGATTATATTTGTCAGTTAAAGAATAGAAAAAGCAGGAAGTGGGCATCTAGATCATCACTTAAGATGCTGAGATGATAATGCTCACACATACTAGAGTGTGTGAGTTGATAGCAGCTCAGAAAGTCTGAGGTTTGCTCTGCCACCCTCCCCGCCCCCCCCAAAAAAAGGGGTTGGAGCAAAAAAATGGGTTGAGTTGTGACAGCAACACGGTTCGTCCACTTTGGGATGACGAGGTGGAGGGCGCACATGTTTGCAAAACTGACTCCTTGTCCCCTTGAAAGCCTTTTCCTCTCTTCTGGGAGCCTTTGGGCAGCCTCCATTGTAAGCACTTAGGAATGGTGGGATCCACCTTCAGCCCTCTTTCTCTGCCAATTGCATTAGAAGGGACTACGACTTTACATTCTGCTTCTGTGGTCGTTGCTGCTGAATCTTCACCCAGACATTGTGCATGCCTGCTTGCAAGCCCCTGAGGGAAGAACACATCTATGTCAAGTGCTGCTGGTTAAACACGCTGTCTTCTGGTCAATGCAACTCCCTCTCCCCTCACCCGCAGTCCTCCTCTTCCTACGTGTTATTCTGGACTTGGCTCTTTTAACAACAGGTCTCAGCGTTCTTCCCACAAGTTCCTTCTGTCTATTTCCTTGGATCATTGCAATGTTTTTTCAAGTAGCTTGCCTCAGATCTACCCTCCACACTGCAGCCAAAGTGATCATTCTCACAGCTGGTCAAACTCACACATCCCCCGGCTCTCAATGCTGAGAGATCAGGGAGTTTGTTCCATAGGATTGGCACTTCTACTCTCCACTTCCCTGTTTGCATGCACGAGGGCCTTTGGAGCACTCTCCTTTTTCTGAAGCAGTCTCTCTCCTTACGGGCAAAATCTTTGTTTTCTCAACATACAAAACATGCTTGATGATGCATATCTAGGACTTGATAAACATTTGGAAATATTTTTGAAAATGTAACTGCAGAAATTCTGCATGAAATCTGACTTCTATTCCAATGTATGTCTCTGCCATCCTGCTTGTTTCATGAATTAGTTAGCTACTACTTTGAAACTAAGATCCTTCCATTTCAAATCCAAATCAAGAAACAAAAATTTACATGAAAATTGACTCCACATCCAGTCCTGAAACTTTCTTGGGCTTCTGTATTGATTTGAAATAAGGAGAAGGCAGGAGCCATAAATCAGACACATGGTTGGAAGCTTTCTAATCTCCTGATGAAAATACCTATCAATTGAGAAGCTGAAATAGTGGGGCATTTTTTCATGAGCAATATATGAGAAACTAGTATAATTGGCTCTGGATTTATGGCAAATACTTTGCACAATAGGGCAATAAATACTGCAAGTCTGTAGGTTTTTAAGGCAGCAGCTGTTGTGTAACCAAAAAAAATGAAATTGGTATTTTTAATCCCAAGTTTATTAGGTTATGTAAACACTGTTTACAAATCATCCATTAGCACACCCTAACACACAATCAGAGAAATACATCTTGGGTTTTCAAAGGTGCCTGGATGGGATCACATGGGAAGAATTTGTAAGGTCACACCCACTGTTTATAAATGTAGACATTTAAATAGTACTAAGCTTGATGGGGGTGCAAGTGTATGAGTGGATGTGAATGCATGTTAAAAAAGGAGTGTGCAAAAATCTGTTAGACCACAAATTAAGGCATCAATATACTTTTTAAAAACTGCACATTAACATAATGTATCAGATTGCGAACTAGTTTGCATTGATGAGAAGTCCCAAGCAGCACAAGGGATCGAGAGAATAGCCCTACACTGCTCCTGGTTGGTACGTCCTGGTATCCCCCTCCCCACCGGGGTCAAAGCTGATGGACACGGCTTGCCAGCCTCAGGGACGGCTGGCATCAAAGCATATTCCCACTTTTTCATTTTGTTGTGTGGTAAGCTTGGTGGCCCTGGGTCAAAACTGTAGCTGAATATCTGTTGACAAAAATACAGATTGGGGATTACCCAAATGAATTCACCCAGTTCTCACAGTAACAGAGTGACTCCATTCCTAATGAGAGCAGAGGCCAGCTGGTCCCATCTATTCCTGTGTTTTGGGCTAGCTCTTAGCACAGCCAAAGCAACACATTTCACCATGAGGAATCAATAGGTCTCCAGGGTGACTCTGGGTACTTCATAAACCAGAGTGATTAGGGAAATTAATGGTGGCCCACCATCCAGACTGTTTTCTCACGCAGGTGGAGGCAGATGCCATTAATGATCAAAGCTTGCCAAAAGTGCTCATTCCCAGCTGTCTGAAGGTTTTGAGCTTTGGGCATTGAGGCCTCCCTCAAAGCGAGAACATCCAGAAGAATTGGGGAGTTAATACCACGTCAACAACCTCAGAAGCTAAGGGAAAAGACCAAATGTTGGGGACATAAGTGCAATTTGGGAGACACAGGTTCAGATAGCTCTGAATCAGCATTCCAAACAAAGGGAATTTGACAGCTTATATGAGCGAGCAGTGTTGTATTTCAAACTAGAAAAATATTTTGGGTAGGGCAGTTTTGTTGTAGCTGGGAACAGAGTCTGAGTGATGGGGACTGAAAGTTACCAACCAAACACTGATCTGTGCTGTGATCCTGAGTGCCTGGCCACAATGAAATGACCGGTTCAGATGCCTACGGTCGGCTGCAACAGCTTGGTGTGCAAGTCCTCTTTCCTTTAACGGTGTCTTGCTTCTGCTTTCATCATGAGTTCTGCTTTCATCATGAATTTTTCTTCTACTTTTTACAACACCAGGAGAAGCCATCAGTCAAGGCTAGTAAGAGCCAGAGATCAAAATGCCCAGTGCCCGTGTCTTCAGGCCCCTCCCCGCATGCCCACTGCCTTGGATGGAATCCCAGCTGCTCACAGGGGAAACCCATCATCAACACAATTTCTCTCAACTTCCTTCAAATGCCTTCATTGTAAAGCTTGTTTAAAAAAATTTCACTTATAAACTCACAAATCACAACAACATTTTTTTCAGACCATATGCCTATTTGATTAAAATCTGCAATATGAAGCTGAATTACAACCATGTAGGTGATATTCAAACCTGAATCCTCTCAGTCTTGTCAAATTGTTCCCAAATAAGTGAGGTTTTGCTAGAAGTCTTTCCAGTTGTCTCCGTCGCCTGCTATTTCATCTCAAGGCCATCCCCAGCCTGTGTCTGCTTCACTATTTATACCCAAGGATTCTATCAGCTATGGAACAACCCTTGTGTAAAACTTCAGGAACAAATCTGGGTGAGAATCTCACAGGTGCTGAGAGGGCATGAGGGATTACAGAGCTCTGACCTGAGACTCACCACTGTTCCCTTCATTGGTTGCTAAACTTCCATTTTTCCTAATGCTGTAAAGGTTCTCTCCATAGGGGGAAGCCTGGGTACTAGTCTCATTCCAAGCATGAGCAGTTTAGACATTGCTGTCACTACAGAGGCCTTAGAAGTCTGCTTCCTGATTTATGCAGAGAGAAGTACTGGGGTAATTTCTTTTCCGTTTTGCATTTTTCTTGCAGTTCAAACTCCAATGTTTGAGCATGTTTTTTCCTTTGGAGATGCTTCATTTTTGCAGTCCTCAATACAATCCTCTTAGAAACATTTCATTCCATCTGAAAACTTTGTCTACTCATGCCATTTCTTGGTTCCTAGTTGTGTTTCTTCAGTTGCCTTCTGCAGATCAGCCCTGGAGCGCATGCTCACAGTGTGGCAACGCTGCTGGCCACAGCTAGCCCGGCTGAGCCCCTTCTGTTCCTTCTCCCCTTTAATAAGATGCAAGCTCAAGTGGCAGATTGCTGGCACGAAGGGATGGCTGGGTTTTATTTTTTAGCCATCCTTGTCTATCAATCTGCCTCCTCCCCTTCAACATTTGGGCAGTGATTTTATCCAACTCTATTGTCACACTTGGTGGGATTTTACTCAGTTCTGTTCCCCTCCCACGTATAAGTGTGTGTGTGTGTGTGTGTGTGTGTGTGTGTGTGTGTGTGTGGTGGGGGGATAATAAAAGAGAGAAAGATTGGGAGGAGGCTGAGGAAAGACAGTGAGACAGAAACAGGGAAAGGAAAGAAGGAAAAAGTGAGAGAGAGAGACAGAGATAGAGAAAGAGGTGGAGAGAGAGACACACAGACACAGAGGGACAGAAACAGGGGAGAGGGAGAGAGAGAGAGAGAGAAATGGAGAGAGAGAGAGATGGAGAGAAGGAGAGACACACTGAGATAGAGGGTCAGATACAGCGAAGAGGGGTTGAACAAGCTGGATTGGGGGTGGAGAGAGCAAGAGCACCCACATTCCTAACTAATTCTATTTGGGTTCCATGGGTTGTTTCTTCCAAACACTCTGGTTTTTTAAGTCTCTGCATTTTTAGGGATTGTAGAACTCTTCCTGGCATCTGAATTTTAGTCATAATTCCCCTTTTTTCCCTCTGTGACTGCCTTCTTGTTTATATTTGTAATGGGTGGATGCTGATGCACAGGGTCTGTGGTCATGGTGTTGAACCTACTGCCCATGAGGATGAGAGCCTTCAGGCCTGTGACGCTTCTGGCCCCAGTGCCTCTTTCAGATTCCCTGTTACACAGGTGCAGCTGTCTGAGCACAAGGCTGCTTCTGCAGCTCTCTTGGGCCAAGGCAGTATGCCTGGAAGGCAGCGCGGTGCAACCCTCACTCAGTGTGCTGCTTGGCCAAGGTGAAAGTTGTAGCCACACAAATCACGGCTGAAGCCACTTCAAGAATAAAACCTGTCTCTTTGGTTTATACCAATGCTGTAAACAGACTGGGCTGGGGTCAGTTACGCCCTCTGGGAGAGTGGAGATACTTCCTCTAACTGCTCCTGGCACCTTCTAGTTGGAAAGCCAGTGTTGTTTCTCTGTGAAGGAGCTGCTGCTAGCCGCCTGCAGCTTCCCACTGTGAAGAGGAACAGAGATGCTGTCCTCTGGAGTTTGGAGAAGGTAGCGTGCCGAAACCCGGCACCTTAGGTTAGTTTTCCATTCTTTTTTAAGAAGACTCTGCCTTTCTCACTCACAGTTAATTTTATCATCTTTTCTTGCATCAGTGACAACTGGTGGAATGCGTTCCAGGGAGAAGGCCTCCAGCCCTCGCCATCTGACTGGCGCTAATTTTTGCATATATGGATGACTTTACCTGAATTGGGACCTTGAAACCCAGGTGCACAGTCAACAGTCTGACATCAAATGAACTCTCACCCAGGGAAATCAGTTATTTAAAAGAGATGACCTCACCTATGTGAAGAATCCTGAGAATTGTAATGGCTGTGCTGCTGCTTAAATGTTAATGTTTTAAAAATTCTGTATTTTTGATGATACAGTTCTTTAGGCTCAGGGATTTCCCTTTTTATCCTCCCCAGCCCATCCCCCAAGTTTTCCCCTATATCATTACAATAGTATAGTTCTTCAACAACAGTCACAAGTCCATCATTCATTTAATTATGCATATCCCGAACTGTAGGCATAGGCAAAAATATCACGCCCAGCATTCTATTGTCAAGATGTAAAGGATTATGCATGCTGATGAGTTGAATTAAAAAAAAATTAACCTTCACCTATTGATGAAACTGGTGAGTTTTATGCTGATGAACACCCTGTAGAATCAACCACTTAACGATGTTGAGCTGGACAGATGAAAAGGGCCTCATTCCTTTAAATTGTGAAGTTGAAATGGCGACATCTTGCTCGTGTATTTTTCTGCATGTCCTGGCTTGGATGATTCAGAAAACAGCATCCTAAAGTAGAGGCCTTAGGAGTACAGCTGCCCTCTGCCCTCCTTAACCCTATAGCTCTCCCTCCAGGAAGCAACCACGGAAGCTGGAAGTCCGTCCTCCTGAACAACTAGAGCTGCTTCCCCAAAGTCAGCTGTAAGACTTGATAACAGCTGTCTATGCCTGCCCCTCCCCGCCACAGCTGGCCTGGGCCACTTGTCTGCAAATGGACCACAGACCTCAATTGCACAAGGCTCCTGCCCTGGACCCTGAAGGAAGGAAAGCTTCATAGAGATTAAGAACCTGGACACATTTGCTGGGTCTTCTGCCTACTCCATAAGCTCACATCCTGTGCCCAATAACATTTCAACACAACTGAATCCGCATCATTGCAGCTGAGCATCAAAATGGGACGGTATTAAAATGGGCCTTCGCTCTTTTGTCTGAAAGTTCTTATGCTGTGTTCAACGATGATCAAAAAATTTGCTATTGACAGGCAAGAAGGGCTCACACCTTTCCTGGCTGCCTATTGTGTCCTTGCTTATGTATTGTCCACTCCCCCACCGCCTCCACTAGCTTGCTTGCCTTTTGAAACCCGCTTTGATAAAGCTTTGAAAAATACGGTAAGGAAATTGGGCTGTCATCAGATCCTTTACAAATATGTTTTCCCAAGTTTCCACCTGAACTTTTGATTTTGCTTATCTTTTTCAAACTTTCAGGCTTGAAGGCATTTTTAAATGATGCAGTTGCCTTCATCAATCTTTCGCTTTATGGCTTTGGCCTTGGTGGTCTTATCAATCTAGATAAGGGAGCAAGCAGAATACTTGGCACCCAGTTAATGATAAGTAATTTGCTGGGTCAATAAGCCAATGATTGAAGTTTTTTTTTCCAATAGCCCCAATTTATCATTGTTTAGGGAGCCAGCTAGGCTGCTTTGGGAACCAAGTGGTAGATGCCTGTGCTTGGGATGAAAGGCTGTTCCCACAAGCAGAGCATGGGTTGGGCAGGTGCAGACAAGGAAGGGAGACTGGGACAGGGCAGTGAGGGGCGAAGGTCACTCCTTTCTGTGTTCACTCTACCACAAAAGCATTTTACAACCACAGATTGATTGATTGATTGACTGATTTAGCAGAGAGGCAGAACCCAGAGCCCCTATTTTGTAGCTCTTTCCCCAAATGTCTTTAATGGACCAGCCAAGAGCTCAATTCTGTTTTCCCACATGGGGAGAGTGAGGAATAAATTCACCCCTGTTGGAGCTGGAAGTTGAACCCGAGGGCTATGTCATGGGACGAGTGCATCCAAACTCGCATTCTGACTGCTAGGACAGACAAACACCCCTGGAAACATTTTGAGAGAAGACCCAGGGGATCATTTCCGCTATTTGGAAGGGTTCGCAATCAATATGTATCCATCAGCGCCTTTCTGTAATAGGAAATGGAAAATTTCCTTCACAACAAGAACACATCAAAAAACAAGAGTGGACTGAATGAGAATTGAAAACTGGAACTCAGCTGAGAGCCACACGTCTCAGTGGCTCCAAAGACTCATTTTTCCTGCAGGGAAAACCAGATTATTCAAAGATACCAGTTCTTCTGGGGGGAATTTACATTATTTGGAGTGACAAACGGCATGTGACCTGGAAGATGGCAGTGTGACCCACTGGTACCAGGTAGGCCAATGTGCCTGTGGGGAGTGATGTTACTGTGAAGGCAGCAGGTCAAGTCAGGAGCAGGATTTGGGCTACAGATAGACAGGGAGTGGGGGTAGGAAGGTGTGGCTCAGAGTTCTGATGTGAAAAACATTTCACGTTGTCTAGTGAATTTAGCTGTTTTATTTTAATAGTCCTGATTTAGACTGCATGTCTTGTTTTTTCTCATGTTGGTCCTTTCGTTTAAGGCCTTCTATTTCTTCTATGGCCACACTAACATACCAGGCGTCTGGCGCTCCGTTCCGCTGAGGACAGCTGATTCCCAACTCCAGATGCTGCAGGATCCACCTGCCAGGGTTGGGTCCATCTGTGTTTTCCTGTGCTCCACCGCCCCCTGCTGTCCAGACAGGGTGTGTGCAGTGAGAACGGACTAAATGTCGATTCTTGTTTCTCATGGACAGAAATAAGGTTTACATTTTCTTTGCTTCTGCCCACTTCAGGAAAAATGAGTACAGAGAAGCCATTATGGTTTAACCCAAATTAAAACAAAGCCAACATTTCTAACAAAAAGGGGCCTTTTTCGTGAACAAGTAGACTTTTTTAAGAAAGATTTATTTATTATTTTTATTGCAAAGTCATATACAGAGAGGAGGAGAGACAGAGAGGAAGACTTTCTATCCATTGATTCACTCCCTAAGTCGTCTCAATGGCGAGAGCTGCGCCAGTCTGAACCCAGGAACCAGGAGCTTCTTCCAGGTATCTCACGTGGGTGCAGGGTCCCAAGGCTTTGGGCCGTCCTTGACTGCTTTCCCAGGCCACAAGCAGGGAGCTGGATGGGAAGTGGAGCTGCCGGGACATGAACCAGTGCCCATATGGGATCCCGGCACGTACAAGGTGGGGACGATAACAGCTAGGCTTCCATGCCAGGCCCAGAAGTGGATTAATAAAAGGCATAGAGATGAAACTAGTGGTTGCTAGCATAAATATGTATTTATATAGAACTGCAAAGAATTTTGTAGCGCAAGTGTCCACAGCTTAAATTAGGTTTATAGTCCTCACATTATGCATCGCTATTGTAACAGTGATGCTTAAAATTTACATGCTTCAACATGTCGATTTTTAAAAAGCTGGTTTTAAGATTCATTTACTTGGGCCCAGCGGCGTGGCCTAGCAGCTAAAGTCCTTGCCTTGAAAACCCTGGGATCCCATATGGGCGCCGGTTCTAATCCCGGCAGCTCCACTTCCCATCCAGCTCCCTGCTTGTAGCCTGGGGAAGCAGTCGAGGACGGTCCAAACCCTGCACCCGCGTGGGTGAATCATGGGATGGAAGATCTTCCTCTCTGTCTCTCCTCCCCTCTATAGATCTGACTTACCAATAAAAATAAAATAAAATAATTGTTGAAAAAAACCCTGACATGTCAAGTTGTGGGGGAAGGCTCCGTCACCAAGAGTGGAAACATAATTCTATTCTTTCCTGACAGTTTTTGCTCAGTTTCTTTTCCAGTCATTGTTTCCTACTTGAAATGTGGCTAATGAGAAACTGATTTAAGGAAGCAAAGGGTCTGTTTTACCTTTTTAAGTTCACCTTGGCTCATATTACTAGTACCATGTTAAATCTACATGAATCTAGGAGTTTTCTGCCACTTTTCAACCTCCTGAGGTTGTTTTGTTTGCAAGTAATCCGAAAATCCACAACCCAATCAGTGTCTGGCTCTGGGATAGGACAGTTTTTAAAATGCTGTTTAACTTGTGACTTAGTCCTGTTTGCACCGAACACTCCTACCCATTAGGAAGCCTCTGGATCAGTTCGGGACCCCTGCAGGGGGAGTGCTTTGATGGGACTGTAAGCATCCATGTTGGAAAAGCCTGAATTAGCTAAGCAGCTGGCCAGATGCTGCGGCTCCTGCCGTGTCAATATGCATGTGTGTGCAGACGCTACCAACCCTTGGCATGAGCAGAAACTGCCTGGGAAATAGAATTCACTCATAAAGTCTCCGTTTGCCCCATATTTCGCTGCCAACATATAGCTGAGATGAATGATTGATCTGCTCTGTCTTCTGTCTTTTCTTGATTAGAGTTCTGAGTCCAGCAGTTCGATTAGGGAGATCTCCAAAGAAACTTTGAGGTATTCCCAGACTAGTTTCTTGTATGCTCTAGCAAGCACAGGGCCCGGCACAGTCCATCACCACGATCAGCTGGTGGTTGCAATTGCTGGGTTGGTTCTGTCTTCATCAGTGGACGACCTCATCGAGCGAAACTGGCAGCGATTCATAACCGGAGAACTATTAACACCACTCGAGCACATATCTCAGAGCATGCCCCACATCCGGGACTCGGGGTGGGCGGGAAACCGGGTGGGGCTTCCCCCTCAATATCCCCCTTTACCTCAGATACAAGATGGAAACAATGTGGACATAATAGTATTACCCACTTCCCTATCCCCCTGAACCTTTTTTTTTTTTCTCTTTTCTTTTTCTTTCTTTACCTGAAATTAACTATGTAAAGATTGTCAACAACACAATAAAATAGATTATAAAAAAATAAAAATAAAAAAAAAATAAAATAAAAAGAAATAGAATTCACTCAGCACAGGCCACGGGGATGGGATTCAAGCAGATGAAAAACGGTTTCTAATGGCACTTGTACCCGAGTAACTAGAGACAAGATAGCTAGCACAACAGATAGGTGTGGGATTCCAGCTGCTGAGGCAAAGAGAGGGGAGGGAATCATGGTCTGAGGGGCTTCAACTTTAAATAAAGGGTCTCACAAGACCCCAGGGAGAGATGCTATTTGGGCGAATAGCCGGCTGAGGGAGCCGGGCTGGTTTCTGGAAGAGAGCATACACAGCTGAGGGCAGAGCAAAGGGCCTGAGATGGAGAGTTCTACTGCCATCTGGTGGCAGATCAGGGGGCTGGTCAGCGAGTCTGGAGGGGCTCACAGTCGCACAGTCGCTGGGAGCCGGGTTGCCGCTGGAGAGGACTTCGTCTCCCACACTGACAGACACAGAATGTGGGATGCGAGTCGTACAGGCTTCCCGGAGGGCAGCCATGATCTGGATAAACTTGAAACATTTTTTTGGATGCATTTCTCCTCTTTCTTTTATTATTATTGATTTTTAATTAGAAAGACACATCTAGGTAGGTAGAGACACAGATGTCCCAGTTGTTGGCTTACCTTCCAGTTGCCCGGCTGAAGCTGGAACTGGGAATTGCCTCCTGGTCTCCCAGGTGAGTGACAGGCTACCCCTTGGGATGTGCACTAGCAGGAAGCTCGAGTTGGAAGCCAAACCAGGAACTCAAACCCAGGCACTCAGGTGTGGGATATGGAAGTAGGGAAATCCTACACAACATCTTAACTGCTGTGCCAAACACCAAACCCCTGGCTAAATGTTAAAAGTGGGTTTAAAGCACATCTCACTGCATAGCCAAGACTAGGATGAAGGTGAGAGGGCGGAAGCGCCAAGTTCCGTCCTGAAAACGCTCTGCTTGGGCCTCTGCAGATTCTGAAAAGAGGGTTATCTTGCGTTTGGGGTTTCTTGTATTTTTTTTTTTTAGAATTTTTTAAAAGATTTATTATTATTATTGGAAAGCCGGATATACACAGAGGAGGAGAAGCAGAGAGGAAGATCTTCCATCCGATGTTTCACTCCCCAAGTGAGCTGCAACGGGCCGGTGCGCGCCAATCCGATGCCGGGAACCTGGAACCTCCTCGGGTCTCCCACGCGGGTGCAGGGTCCCAAAACTTTGGGCCGTCCTCAACTGCCTTCCCAGGCCACAAGCAGGGAGCTGGATGGGAAGTGGAGCTGCCGGGATTAGAACCGGCGCCCATATGGGATCCCGGGGCATTCAAGGCGAGGACTTTAGCCGCTAGGCCACGCCGCCGGGCCCCAGTTTCTTGTATTTTTTTAATGCCTGCTGGCCGGTTATGTTGGAACACAGCCTTCTCTGAAGAAACCCAGTAACAAAAACCCAACCATTTGTACATGGCTCATTGCTGCTAAGAAACCACGTGAGCTTGCAGCCAAACAATATGTGACCTTTAGCGGCCTATGTGGCCCTTAATGAATCAAGGCTCATCTAAGTCTGGTTATCTCACAGGTGGCTCCACGTAATTAAGTGGGTGCTTCCCTTAGTTGCTGGAGGCATGGCTGTCCAGCCCCTAGGGGACACCAGCACTTGGAAGTGGAGGATTAGCCACTGAGACAACGTGCCAGCCCCAATCATATGATTTTTGTCCCTTCTTGAGTGCATTTATTGATTTTCACATGTTGAATCATCTACGCATCCATGGATAAACATCATTTAATCAGGACGAATGATCCCTTTTTTGATTTTATTGAGTTTTATTTGCTAGTATTTCATCGACAATTTGTGTGTCTATACTTGTCAACATGTAATACATGGATTTCTCTTTGCTGTGTCCTTGTCTAAACTAGGATGAAGGCAATGCTGGCCTAATATAATGGGTTTAGAAAAATTATCTCTTTCCCAATTTTTGGAATAGATTAAAATGTGTTCATTTTTCCTGGAAAGTTTGGCAGAATCCTGCCGTGAAGTCATCTAGTTCTGGGCTTTGCTTTGTTTCAAACCCATCACCCATTATTGATCAGTTCAAGTTTATTTCTTCCTAGTTCAGTTTTGGTATTATCCATTACATCAGTTTTTCAATTTGTTGTCCTGTAGTTATTATAATGGGTACTTTTGTGCTATCAATTGCAATAACACTTATTTCTCATCTTTGATTTGAGTCTTCTCCCTTTTTAAAATTCTAGCTAGGTCCAGTGCAGTAGCGTAGCAGCTAAAGTCCTCTCCTTGAATGCACCGGGATACCATATGGGCGCCGGTTCTAATCCTAGCAGCCCTGCTTCCCATCCAGCTCCCTGCTTATGGCCTGGGAAAGCACTCGAGGATGGCCCAAAGCCTTGGGACCCTGAACTCACGTGGGAGACCGGGAAGAGACTTCCGGCTCCTGGCTTTGGATCGGCATAGCTCTGGCCATTGTGGCCACTTGGGGAGTGAATCAACAGATGGAAGATCTTCCTCTCTGTCTCTCCTCCTCTCTGTATATCTGCCTTTCCAATAAAAATAAATAAATCTCAAAAAAAATCTAGCTAAAGGTTTATAAGTGTTTATCTTTTCAGAAACCTGATTCCTTATTGCAACATTCTGTGTCATTTTTATTTAGTTCTGTTTTAATTTTCATCGTGTTTTCACCCCCTAAATTTGTTCATTTGCTTGTTCCCTAGGTCCTAGAGATATATCCGTGCTTCTTTGATTTCACTGTGCTTTTTATATAGTCATTTGTTGCTATTATCTTTTCTGTTACTGTTCTTTTTTTTAGATACATCCCATAAGTTAAGCTATGTTGTATTTTGATTTTTCCATTTCTCCAATGTCCCAGGGTTCATTTGGGATCATCCGGCTTGCTCTTTATATATCTGCATACTTTCTAAATTGTCTTTTGTTGCTAAGTTTCAATTTTGTTTCATGGTTGGAAAAAAACACATACTATGATTTCACATTTCTTCTAATAAAATGACTCTGTTAGTAGTGAAAGATCAAATTATTGTTGTAGTTAGTGGTAAGTATAAATTACTGGCTGTTAAAAGGCAAGCATGATTGCGATGCTGACCAAGACCTTATCCCAGTGGGACACTTTCACTGCGCAGTCTTAGAGACTGATGCTCTGTCGAAGCATTCATGTTTGCTTTCCCTAGTGCTCTGAAATGACGAGAATGTTCTGCGATGACAGATATGAGGTGTGGCCATACATAGGGTCCTTGGAAGGAAGACCATGTTCACGATGACAATGTAATGGCCATAAACATCCCATGTTCCCTGCACCACTTCCAAACCTTGCTCCAAACCGAAACCATTGCCAATTCAGTAGAATGATTAATTTTTTATGAAATGCTTTCATTGTGCCCTTTCTACCATGTTCTTATAGCTTCAGTTTGAGGTGAGGAAAGAGAGCTGTTGATGTATTCCGGTAGATGTTTCCGTTATGAAAGCTAATTTCCTCTTCAGCTCTTAGAGACACCTCCCCTGCATGCTTTCAAGGTGCAGGTGTCTGTGAAGTATTCTCATTTTTGACAACGAAAGCTCTTCAAGTCTAATAGATTAAACTCCAAAGCCCAAAATGAGAGCCAAGGTAATAAGCGGACTGTTTGTCCATGGAAATTGCTGGAGGCTTTGAAGTTCTAATGCACTCATTTTATTTCCTTATTTGTTTAGCAAGCTGGCTGGGTTTAGGAGAAGATGTGGTTTAACTTGAAAGTGAGAAAGGAAGGACATGAGACTAATGTAATAAGAGAATTCACTTGTCCTTCCGCTTACGCATTTTTGATTTAACCTGCTGGTCTTGGAGCACACAGTCGAACAAAGATACATAAGCCATGCCTTTAAGGGAGTACACCTTGTTAGCCCAAGAGAGGAGGCCAGTGTGGGAAGGGAGCAGCAGACTGAGTGAAGAGTATGAGAATGTGTGCGTGTGAGCCTATACAGATAATACAGGCACTTGTGTGTAATTCGTGTATGTAGGTATGCGCATTTGTTATACAAAGGTGTGCATATGTGTGATGCGTGTGTGTGAGTGGTTAGATATGCATCTAGGCATGCTTGAATACAATGGTATGCACTTAGACGTTGATTTGTGTGTACAGGACATACACATATGTATATCGGAGTACGGCAGGTGCATAAGCATACCTATTGTTGGGTCCCTCGGAAGCTCTGTTTGTGCAGCAGGCTGTCTGTGTAGTTTAAACATCAGCTGTCTCTATTATTTTTAAGATTGCTTCTGATATTCTAATTCCCTTGTATTCATTTATTTTTTCTTTTTATGAGGGGAGAGTATGAACACAGTCCCCCACTACCATAAATTGTGCAGTCAAGTTGCCCACATTTGGGGGAATGGCAGGGGTCAGCGCATGCAGAGTGCAATGGGTGAGCCTTGCCATTGGAGGACCACCTGTGTGGTCACGGAATCTCCCCTGCCAGCCAAGCATTCCTTTGTACTTCTATAGAACTTAGAGACACTTGGTCAGATCTTACATAATAGCTCACTGGGGTAGTGTGGGATCGTACTACAGCTGTAGATCCTGATCCACACGCATGCTCTCTCTCTCTTCATTTACATATCCAGGTCTTCTTTAATCTCTGTCAGCAGTCTTTCATCCTGTTCACTATAAATGCCTCACTCTGTTTTGTTAAATGTATTCCTATTTCTTATTCTTTGCTGTTGTATATCACCCTTTACACTTTACTTTCAAACTGTTCATTGCTAGCACATTGTAATAAAATTGATTTTTATATATTGTTGATCTTGTGTGATATTTTGGAAGACTGATTTGTTATTGTTTGAAAGGCAGAGTTACACAGAGGGAAGTTAGGGAAAAAGATCTTCCAATCCGTGGTTCATTCCCAAAATGGCTGCAATGGCTGGAGCTGAGCTAATCCAGAGCCAGGAACATAAAGCTTCTTTTGGGTCTCCCATCTGGCTGCAGGGCCCCAGAGACTTGGGCTATTCTGTGCTGTTTCCCCAGGCTGTGCCCATGGAGCTGGATTGGAAGCGGAGCGGCTGGGGCATAAAATGGCATCCAAAGGGATCCTGGCACTGCAGGAGGAGGATTCACTTCCTATGCTACGGCATCCACCATCAACTTTTTTGTTTTTTAAATCCTTGCTGGTTAAATATGGCAATTTTTATGTAAACAATTTATAATGTTTTACATAAAGTTAATGACAGTTGTAAATACGCTTTTAATGTTTTCCATTCTTCCTTCCTTCCTTCCATCCTTCCTTCCTTCCTTCCTTCCTTCCTTCTTTTCTTTCCTGGCTTATTGAGATTGTTAGTATTTCTACTAGTTATAATGGTTAATACAAAGGTGAAGTTACACATCCCTGCATTCCTCCCAATCTTAGGGCGAAAGTGATTCGTTAAAGCTGACGTTGATTATAGGATGTGCTATTTGCTTTTTTGTTTGTTTTTGAAGTTACTTTTCATCTATTGAGGGAGTTCTTCTCTGCTGATGCTCACTGAAAGCTTTTATTATTAACAGAGTTTGAGTTTTGTCAAGTGGACTTACTGCATGTGTTTTTTTCTTAGTTTGATGATATAATAAATTTGGTTTGGAACATTAGACCAAGCTGGCATTCCATAGAGAATATTCACTTAGGGAAAAAAGTATTATAGTTTATCTAGTACAATTTGCTGAAATCTTCGCTGGAGTTTTTCTGTCCATGCGTATGAGAAATACTGGTCTATAGTTTGTTTTACTAGTTTGGTCTTTGTGTACTTTTGGAGTAATAATGGCCTTAGAAAATTGGTAGGTGCATCTTCCATAATATAGAGTTTTAATGAAACTTTATGTGGAATTGGTTTTATTTCTCCCTTAAAAATATGGTGAAACCCCAGCTGTAGGCAACTGCCTAGGCTGTATTATGCCTAGGCAAGTGCTACACTGCTGGGAGAAAAGCAGCTCATACCTGGTGGTCCTCATGGACGTGGTTAATGCCAAATTTGTGCTAACTATACCAGTGCACCAGCACAGTTGCCTATTGTGTGTGTATATATATATATATATATATATATATAAAAAGATATGTCAGGGACCCAGCATGATAGCCTAATGACTAAAGTCCTTGCCTCACACACACCAGGGTCCCACATGGGTGTCAGTTCACATCCCGCCAACCCTGCTTTCCCATCCAGCTCCCTGCTTGTGGCCTGGGAAAGCAGTCGAGGACAGCGCAAACCTTGGGACCCTGCACCCGTGTGGGAGACCCAGAAGAGGCTTTGGGCTTCTGGCTTAGGATTGGCTCAGCTGCAGCCGTTGTGGCCACTTGGGGAGTGAATCAGCGGACAGAAGATCTTCCTCTCTGTCTCTCCTCCTCTCTGTATATCTGACTGTCCAATAAAAATAAATCTTAAAAAAAATATATGTCAGGGAACAGATGCTAGCATGCCAACAGACAGGGTCTGGGGACCCATGTGCAAGAATGCATGGGCCCTGGGTAGGCAGGCAGGGCCCAAGGCTGGGATGGCACACCATTAGAGGAGCGGGCTTAAGGAGCTGTGGATTGTTCAGGGAGATGTGTGGGAGGGAGGACTACTGAGGGATAATGTGACAGGTGAGGATTGACTTCTGGGGAGATTCCACCAACCTGGGCACTGTACTTTCAGGTAAAGAAGAAGGCTGAGAGCATGTGGTTTAGCGGAGGGAAAGCAGAGTACCTTTTGGGACCAAATCAACACACCTGCCCATGTGGGATACCTGAACTGGGATTCTTTGGCCACCTGCTGGTGCACACAAAAGTCATAGCTGGGGGGCCTGCCTGGCAGGGCTATACCACAGTATCCACTGGTGAGTGCTGGGGCAGGCGTTAGACTAGGGAATGTTAGACTGAACCATGACACTAACCAGCTCAAAAAGAACTGGGACTGGGAGCAGATTCTGTGGGGCATTGTGGGCTCACCCCTGTGGGAATGCTATACCAGCTGATTTGCTTCAGAGCTGGGGGTGGTAGCAGGTTGACCTAGGCAGGACCATGGAACTCAACAACACTCATGGGTATTGGGGTCAGGAACAAGTCGTTACGGTCCAGGCTATAGCACCCACAAGAACACTCAAGAATTGGGTGTGGGGGTGGGCTGGAATGCAACATGTGCCAGCAGACACAAAAGTTGACAGTGCAGGGCAGACTGCTGAGAAAGAGTCTAGAGATCTGGGTCTGGAATTGGAGAACCTGGGGTACTACCCTGGTGGGCCACCGCTCCTGCTGATGAGCACATGATAGAGGGCTGGGTGTTGCCAGAGTTACATGGGGGTGTGTGAGGGCAAGTGGAGAGAAATCAGAAGAAACTCCAGTGGGGGAACAGATGTGCCCAGTGACTCTCAGCTCCTGGGCAGTGGTGAGGTGAGAAACGAATGATGGCAAGCAGTGTCTCATGGCTTGAGTTTACTGTGGGCTGACAGCCATCGAGGAGTCTTGGGTTGAAATGGCTTCCTTGCAGACCACAGGCCTTGCTGAGCAGCCAGGGATGGAGGTTTCTGCGCACCCTGCCTCAGGTCACCACCTAGAGACACTTATCTCAGAGCGAGCTGGCAGGACAGTGTCAAATTCAATATGGTGTATTTTGTAGTTCAGAAAGAAGATTAAATTTGGAAGGAAAAAAGGAACTTTATCCATATTACATTATTTGGTCATTTTTCATACAATTTTGGCATAAAAAATGGAAGTTCTTTTGAATCAGATGATTTGTAAATTATGAAATATAAATATCAGATAATATACGATCAGGTAAGATAATTTGTATGTTGTAAAATAAAAATGAAATAGTTGTTGATGGTGGCCTACTGGTGATGGGCAGCTAGGAATGTCTGCTCTAAATTAAGTCAGGAAGTGGATAGAGGGGAGGGTTCCATCCTCCACGGAGAATGATAACAAATCTTCCCTGAGTGAAGCTGGATTGGTTTGTCCTTGAAGTGTTCTGGGTTCTGCTGATCCGCCTTGTCTTACTGGCCACCTCAACCGCATCTGACTGTTGCAAGCCCCGCGTGTGTGTGGCAGAGACTGTTAACTGGACACAGCTTGAAGGACACACAAGAGCCTGCTGTTTAATCTGGCGCATGGCCCCATCTGTCCGTTGGGGACATCGGAGACACCTGTCTGGGGAGCAGCTTTCCTCCCCTTGGCATGGTTTCACCTTGCAGCTTGGGTTAAAGCCCTTGCCTGACCTCTCCCTGGCTGCTGCGTTTGTTTCCATGCTTTGCCAATAGAGACATGTCTTTTGCACCAGCTGGGGTTAAGAGGGCACCCCAGAGCAGGAGCAGCTGCCCTGGCCACGTGCGGCCCTTGTGGAATGCCTTGTTTAGCGCACGGTGGGAATAGGGCTGCTGGTAAGGTTCCTGGAAGCTGGCAGGTGTTCTCTCATTCTCTTAATATCAATCTTCTTTTTAGGGGAGATGGTTGTGGCTATGAAACATGAAAGGAACTTAAGGAAGAAACATGATTTCACATTATTTTCACCTCCTGAAAGAGCTTTGAGGAGAGTAGGGGTGTGTGTGTGTGTGTGTGTGTGTGTGCAGCTTTATCTATTTGAAAAGCACAGCATGGCTGATGATGGGTGCTGGGCAGAGACCTATGTACTAATTCCCTCAAGTGGCCTCAACAGCCAGGGTGAGGGTCAGACTGGAACAGGGAGTCAGGAGATCATCCTGTACGCCTATACAGGTGGCAGAGGCCCAAGTGTTTGGCCCTTTTTCTGGGACTTTTCCAGGAACATTAGCAAGAAGCTGGATCAGAAGTGGAGCAGCCAGGACTCACAGCAGCGCTCTGATGTTAGCTGCCAAGGTCACAAACAGCAGTCCCATCCTCCATACCACAACACCAGCCCCAAGGCAGGTTGGCCTTTTCTTTCCTTGAAAATGTTTATTTGAGAAGCAGAGCGGGGTCCCATGTACTAGTTTACCACCCACCTGGGTGGCGGGAGAGCAGTGATTTGATCCGTCACTGCTGCTTTCTGGGAAGCTGGACCTGGGAGCAGAGCTGAGACCCAAACCCAGGCATGTCACTAAGGGGTGTGGACATCCCAAACAGCACTTAACTGTTAGGCTAATGCCCGACCCTAAAGAGGCAATGGAACTTCTGGGACCCATGCAGGGCTTGCCCCCCCACCCCGCCACCCCACACATGAATCTCCAACTCCTGAAACAGAAAACAAATGAGCCAAAACTGAAACCATCCACTTATTACACAGGTTAGAGACCTTAAAGCCCAAGATGTTTACTTTCTATAAAAGATCTCAGTGTAGACACTGTGACAGAAGCTGTTTATTATTATTATTATTATTATTATTATTATTATTATTTTGCATCACTAAGGGAGCAGTGTTTTGTAGGCTCCTGAGCAGAACTTACTAAACTGAATTCCTGTCAGTGGTTGCCCTATAGAGGACACAGGTGCTTCAAATTATTTGAATATTACAAGCCTTTCACAAATCAATGTTACATCAGTCTACTATGTTTAATTATGAAGGAGAGGCTGCATGGTGGTACCTCTCGATGCAAAGATGCTCAAAAACGATATAATTTCAAATCATTTCTAATTTAATTATATAGTTCCCATCTTGTCCCAATTAATGCAAAATTAAGATGGAGATTTGATTTGCACTGTAAGTGGTTCAGAGGATAGCTCTGCCTTCATCAGTTGAGACTCTTACAGGAAAGCACCATTGGCTGGGTAGCTTGCAATCCATGGACATCTATATCTCTCAGTTCCAGCGGCTGAAAGTCTGAGGTGCAGTTGCCAACACAGGCCCCTCTGGGTTGCAGACTGCTGAGCTTTCCTTCTATCCTTTTGTGGTGGAAGAGACCAAGAGAGCTTCCTGAAGCCCCTCCTTCAAGGGCACTAATCTGCTGAGGCCTCACCCGGACACCCTGTCATCCTCCTGAAAGTACTAACTCCCAGAGCCATCCTGCAGGTGGGCAGAACTTGAGTGAACTGTCATGAAAGTTCACTAGAAAAAGAATCTAGGGTAGAAGGAAGACGTACCTAAGCCAGTCATTTGGCTCAACAGTTTTGACACTGGCTTCTGATATCAAAATGCCTGTGTTTGATTCTGGCTCTCGGCTAATGTGAACCTAGGGTGAAAGCCGGTGATAGTCCAAACATCCGGACCCTTGACTGACATCCACGTGGGAGTTTTGGACTGAGTTCCCAGCTCTCCACCTAGGTGTGTGCCAGATCCAGTCATTTCAGGCACTTGAGGGAGTAAATCAGTGGGAATGCTATCTGGTTCTTCACTATTTCTCCGCCTATCAAATCAATTCAAATGATTAAAAACGGGACATGTTTTATTTGAAAACTGAAAAGTACAAAATAAAAATGCTCTGAAGAAATGGGGAGGGGGCTGTCTTAGGTAGATCCTGTCGCGTTCTCACTCTGATGGGCTGTGCAATGAGAGGTGCAAACTGGCTGGAGAGTGCTCGGTCCTCATTGGTTGATCCTCACCGCATCTCACAGTTCATTGGCCAGGTCTCCGTGGAGGGTGTTTCTCTCCGCAACAGAACCTGCTTGAAGAACTCCCTCCACGTGGCTGCTCCAAGCAGCCAACTATTTTACCCTTTCCATTTTAGGTCCATTTTGCCACTCAGGATCCATTTAGAATGTTCAACTTCCCCTGGGGTTTCCAAAAATCCATTGGAGGGGGCAGGCACTTAGCCTCATACAGTTCTCAATTTAGAAGCCATACAACTGAATGTTTATAGTGTGCTACACTAGGAAGTGAACAGAGAATACTTCTGCTGTGGAACTTGGCAATATCCCTGGAGAGAGAGTTGAATGCAGTTACTTCTGTTGTCAGAGTTACACATTGTGCTTGGTAATGTTAGTGGGTAATAGATTTTACATATGCTCCATTTGCCTTTTGTGGTATAGAATCAGTGCCTTA
Source organism: Ochotona princeps (assembly GCF_030435755.1). NCBI lineage: Eukaryota > Metazoa > Chordata > Mammalia > Lagomorpha > Ochotonidae > Ochotona > Ochotona princeps. The sequence goes on along the minus strand of NC_080839.1, from coordinate 4,064,235 downwards.
TGAGACAAAGGAAGGGCCATTGGGACCCTGCATTTTTTTTTAATATTTATTTATTTTTATTGCAAAGTCAGATATACAGAGAACGGCAGAGACAGGAAGATCTTCCGTCTGATGATTCACTCCCCAAGTGACTGCAGTGGCTGAAGCTGAGTCCATCCGAAGCCAGGAGCCAGGAACCTCTTCAGGTCCCTCATGCAGGTGCAGGGTCCCAAGGCTTTGGACCATCCTTGACTGCTTTCCCAGGCCACAAGCAGGGAGCTGGATGGGAAGCGGGGCTGCAGGGATTAGAACTGGCGCCCCTATGGGATCCCAGCGTGTTCAAGGAGAGGACTTTAGCCACCAGGCCAGCACGCTGGAGCTGGGTCCCTTGTATTTTTAATAGTGTCATGCTCAAGGTAGAATCTATGCATGGGGGCTGGGGTGAAGGGAGTGCCATCTCTTGGCCACAGTCACCTAGAATTTAGCTTCAACAATAGGTAGCTGGGTGCAGGATGGAAAATCCTGCCACTCCTGGGAAGTAAATGCTGTGACGAGCTTCTTGGGGGGTGGAGGAGAGGAAATTCTGTGTTCTTGGATGTACTAGTCTTGGAATCGAATTCTCATTGCACTGAGCTGGAACTGGGGAGGAAGGGAGTAACAGTTCCAATACTTCAGACTCAACATTCTTCCCAAGATTCTCCTTGTAAAGCCTTCAATAATTATTTCAGAAAATACTTTTCACTATTTTCATTTGGGAGTGAGTTTACAGGGTTTCTCCTATGGAAGACAATTTTACTCTGACAGCCAGCTGAGCAACAGGGGTAGAAAAGTGTGAGTGAGCTGTTGCTAGGAAAGGAATGGCCATAGAGGCAGAAAGGAAAAGAGAAGGCTCTCCGTAGCCCAAAGGCATTTCTGGCGCATCTGTCAAGTTAGGAACCTGGTTAACTTTGGTGGAAAGCAGCTTGGAGTGTGGTGAGGATAGGATCCAGGCTAGACAGAATATCTTACCATTTAAAAGATCTGATTTATGGAAGAAAAGTTGAAAAATTAAAATACAATAGGCACATACACGTGGCAGCCCAGGGGGTAGAAAATGGTGGCTGTGAAGCAGAACCTCCCAAAATCTTCTGATGTGTCCATTACTTGACGCTCGCCGTGATCTCAAGTTCAAGAGGAGCCTCACGCAATGGTGAGAGTGAATATCTCAAAATACCTCATTTCAGTATGAGATCCTATGTTTCTTTGTCTGGCAGAGCCTTTGAAAATCACATGCTGTTTGGCACAGGCTTCCCTGAGAAAGAGAGAGTGACAGAGACACAGTTGCACAACGAACAGTCTTGTTTCTCCTAGTCTTGTCCGGAAGTTGGGTTGCAGGTGGTCCACTTTCTCTCTTCTCCTCAGAGAAGCAGTTATCCCAGGCCAAAGCACAGGTCTTTCCTGCTGCTCGTCATCACCTTTACCATCTTCTTGGCCAGTGCAGAGCTCGGATGTTCCTGTGCATACAATAAGATTCCAAGAGCAACCCTGGGAAGAGAGAGTGCCTAACTTTGAGAAGACAAGAATAATTCCTGACAGTTCCCCTTTCGCCATATTGTGCCAATGTGACTTAGTTCATTGGGTAGTCTTTTGTGCCCATGCCAGTGATAACTTAGTTGATTGGATAGTTTTACACACCAGTGTGAGGTTAAAAATTCCTAACAGTGGTCGTTCAGAGCTGCTCCCTCTTCCACTTGAAGTAATACGGGATGGTCTGCTTGCCGGTGAACTTCTAAGAGTTGGCCTCCAACTCATTTTTGGGATACAATTGTTCAACTCACAACATACGTGCCTGTCACTATTTTTATGAAATTCTGATCTTTCTGCATTTTCCTGGTTTTGGAAATTTAAAGAGCTAATTGAATTCTTCCTTGTAAGTCAAACATCCATAGTAAATAAAAGGTGTTTATCTGATACAAAAGTTTTGAAGTGTGTACATAGATTTTTAATAATATGATTTCTATGAATTTTTAGAAGTTTTAGTGTATTCTGCTTTCCAGTTTTATTCTCTGCCTTCAAGGGAATTATTATCATTAATTTTGTGTCTTGTGTTTTTAATCAGTTATCCTTATATGTATGTATAAAGGCTTTTGTAATTTTGTAAGTCTGTAATTTGGATACAAATATCAGATATTGCACTTTTTCCTGAAGCTTTCTTTAAGATTTATTATTTGTGTGTAGCAGGAGGCAGCTGTCCCTGCTACACCACTGTGGTAGCTTCCCTCCCCAAGGTTGTGTGTGTGTGTGGCTTGATAGTTCATTGTCTTTTACGACTGAATCATGTTGCATGGTAGGCACCTCTCATGGTTCGTTCTCCCTTCTCACCATTGGGAGGTGTCTTGGTTCCTTTCAAGCACAGGCAGTTATGAATATGGCTACTGTCAGCATTCATTTGGAGATTTTGGTATGCATGTACATTTTCAATTCATTCAGATTAAGATTTTTGGCATGCAGTTTTGGATCATATGGTTGAGACCACATTGAATTTCATAAGAAACCACTAAACTGATTTTCTCAGGGTTGCAATATTTTGAATTCCTATCAATAATGGATGAAAGTTCATGCTGTTTCTTGACTTATGATAAGAATCACTTATAAATTAAAATATGTAAGAGATGAGTTTCATATGCATAAGGTAGCAAATGAAGTAGTTTAGAATGGTTCATCTCAGATGTACTCAGACGTGTACACTTGGTTGTACTCAAAGGAATTAATCTATATCCTAACACAAAGCCTATTTTTTAAAATTTATTTTTACTTTTAGATGATGTTAACATTGTTGATGAGAGTGGGAAGGAACAAGAGTTAGGAAAAAGTGGGTATGATCGTTGCTTCCAAATTTTCTACTTATCCTTCTTGCTTCAGGGGGCAGGGATTGAGGGGGTACAAGAGGAGAAGTCATACCTAGCCTCCCAACCGCTCTAGCACCTAGCGATTGAGAATGGCCACCTGATAACAAGCCAGGGTCCCAATGTGGTGCGCATACTCCAAGGGTTCTGTCCAGGTGGTATTGATAGTTCTGAAATGTTGTTGCTTGCTGATCCCAGGAAGAAGGACCCCTTTCAATGTCCATTTAGCTGACCTAGTCAGCCTCAGAGTTTCCATTTGCCCAGATAATCGCTGTCATTGCTTGGTTGGGGTTGCTGTCCGATTTGTGCTGTCTTCTTTCCTCTGGGATGGTACAGATGTCCCCTGCAGTGTTTAATGGGCTGCCAAATCCTACATGTGGATTAGGGCCTGCCATTCACTTCTCTGTCTTTTCCAATGAGGAGGACCAGTTCTCACAGGTGGGCCAGGAACCTGAGACAGGCGACCCAGGCCCTGCTGGACCCGCCACCTCTGAGACTCATGAATTTGGCCCCCACCGCACAGGGAGGCCAAGTACGCAGGCCAGATGACTTGGGTCCCGTTGGACCCCTGCCCTCAGGGCCTATGATCCTAGACCCATCATGCAGGCAGGCCAAGTACCCAGGCTAGGAGACCTGGGTCAGGCAACCCGGACCCTGCTGGATATCCCACCTCTGGGGTCACAGACCTGGCATCCACTGTGTAGGTGGGACAAGGACCTGGGCATGTGACAGAAGCCCTGCTGGATCTTCCCCCGTCCCCTGACCGATCCCCCCTCGCCAGTGCTCATGGACCTGGTCCCAACCATACAGGCAGACCATGGATCCGGGCCAAGTAACCCGGACCCTGCCAGACACCCCACACCCGGGCTCATGAGCTAGGTAATAGGGGCCCCATCAGAATCCCCACCCATGGGGCTCATGGACCCAGTCCCTGATGGTGCAGGCAAGGCCAAGGACCCAGGCCGGGCAACCTGAGCCCTGCTGGACCCCCGTACTCCTGGTGCTCATAGAACTAGCACACACCTTCCTCTGACTGTCACGGCTTGCCTCACCTCAGCATTTGCCAGCGGGTGCTGCAGCCTGGCTCAGGCCAGCCTACCTCCAGTTCCAGCTCATGCTGGTGGGTGCTACAGCCTAGCAGGCCCAACCAGCCCCCAGTCCCAGCCCTGATATGAACTGGCTGATGTTGCAGCCTGACCCAGCCCCTTCTGCACCCTGTCCTGGTTCTCAGATGTGCCAGCAGATATTATGAACTGGCCCAGCCTTACCTACCCACTGACCTGACCCACATACATGCCAGTGGGTATTGTAACCTGGCCTGGTCTGGGTTGGTTCTTGCAGTCATCTGTAGGCACTATGTTCTGACAAAGGAGTTCCCCAAGCTCCTCTATCAGGTCTCCTCCCAATGGCAGATGTTAAGCACCCAGTGGTGGGTGTTTGGCCCGGTAGGTTTACACAAAACCTAATTTCTAAAACATACTGACTATCTCATGTAATTTACTGAATATTGTACTGAAATAAAAAAAAGGATGGCTATATGAGTGAACACATTTTCTCACTCCTATAAAGGCAGAAAATCATAAGTAATTATAAGCCACACACACTGCAATTCTATTCAGCTTTGAAGAAAGAAAAAAAACCAGAAATCTTGTCATTTGTGACAGGACAGATGAAAAATACTATCTTCAATGAATTAAATCAGGCACAGAAAGACAACCTATGATCTCCTATGTGTCATCTAAAACGTTGACTTCACAGAAACAGAGTGGAGCCTAGTTCCTAGGGCTGAGGATGCAAGCACAGGGAAGAAATGAAGAGGTGCTGGCCAAGATGAAGTCACAGCTGGGAGGCATCACTCCTGGCTCTGTAGGCCTATTTACAACATGCTGACTGCAGCTCATATCAATGCCATGAATTCCTGAAGACTCCTAAGAGGGCCATCTTTTTGTTTATTTTTAATACTTATTCTATTTATCCTAAAGGCAGAGTGACAGAGAGAGAAGAAGGAAGAGATTATTTACCCACTGGTTCACTGTTCGAATGATCACAACAGGCTGAAGGCAGGTGCCTGGAATTCCATCCAGATTTCCCATGTGGGTGACCAGGGCCCAGATATCTGTGCTCAGAAGTGATGCACTCCCAGGAACATCAGCAGGGAGCTGCAACTGAAGCACAGCAGTCAGGACTTGCATTGGCTCATATCAGATGCCAGTGTTGCAAGTGGGGGTTGAACTCACTTGTCCACCACACCAACCCCCAAAATGGCCACTTAAAAAAAGGTTTATTTATTTTTATTGGAAAGGTAGATTTACAGAGAAAAGGAGATACACAGAAAGATATTCCATCCACTAATTTTTCTGCCTTTCCATCCGCTGAGCTTGAACTAAAAGCCAGGAGCCAGAAGCTAGCTTCTTCCAGATCTTCCACAAGGATGCAGTTTCCTTCCCTAAATGGCTCTAATGACCAGAGACGAGCTGATGCAAAGCCAGGATCCAGGAACTTCTTCCAGGTTTCCCACTTGGGTGCACCCTCCAGCTGCTTGCTCAGGCTGTTAGCATGGAGTTGGATTGGAAGAGGAACACCTGGGACATGAACCAGGGCTCATACTGGTTTTCAGCACTTTAAAGTGAAGGATTAGCCTGTTAAGCCACAGTGCTGGCCCCAGCAAGTCATCTTTAATGTCCTCATCACACCGAAAAAGATAACTATGTGAGATGATAAAAATGTTAATTGGATTAAGTGTAAATCATCCATAATTCTTTCTTGCACACACATACATGCTGTTTAGTATAGTTTGACTAGGTTGGGGCGGGGAAATGAGAACACAGTTTTTTGCTTTTTTTCAGGTCTGGTGAGAACAACAGATCAGGAGAGCAGGAGAGCATGACGGGAGAATTGATTTGGCATTTTAACAATTTAGGTTGGCTGATGCCAAGGGCCAGGAGCTTCTTATGGGTTTCCTGTGTGAGTGACATGAGTCTAAGTATTTGCAGGATTCTCTTTTTTTCCCCAGGAGCATTATTAGGTAGCTGGATTTCAAGTGAGAAAGCGGGGGCTTGAACTGGCACCCAAAAGGAAAGCCCTCTTTGCAGGTGGCAGCTTGATCCTGTGTGTGACAAACACTTTCTCATAAGCACAATTTGAATGAGTGCATAACATCCCATGGAGTTGCCACCACTGACATGCTGATTTTCGCATGATTGCATAATCATTTCAGATAGTCTGCCACGCTAACACTGTGTCTGAGCCCATTTTGTATGTGAAGATTGTCTTCATATTTAGAATTATTCTCCATGTATTTCATGAATAAATTTATAGGGCCATAGGACAACCACATTTGTAAGGGTTTTGGAGACAACCAAACTGCCCTCCTTGAAGGTTATACCAACTTTGCATCCTGCCAGCCAAATGTCAGCTGCGTGCTATAGCTTGAGTGTGTGTTCTTTCCAGAGTCTATGTTAATACTGTTTAATTCTGGGGCCTTTAGGGGTAAATTGGGATTAGATGAAGCCATTAATGGCTGGCAGTCTTCCTCTATTGACCACAGGAAGCCCCGCCATGCTGTGATGCAATGTGAAGATTCTTACATGATGCCAAGCATATGCCAGTCTTCAAACCCATGAGCCAAACAACTTTCTATTCTATGTATGCTACTTGATCTTAACTATTTTGTTGCAGCAATAAAAAATGAATCAGGATGTGATATTTAATTTCACCATTAATTCCTGTAAGGTGGTTGCTAATTTCATAGTCAATTTCCTATAATTTCTGGTGCCAATGTTTGAAATTCCGTTTCTCCTCACCTCTAAAGGAACCTGAACTTACACGTCAGTGCAGTATCTCTTATTCTTAGTTTAGAAACTGTTAAGAATTTCTTTTTTAAAGATTCATTTATTTTAATTTTATTAGAAAGGCAGATCAGATTTATGGAGAGGAGAGACACAGAGAAAAATCTTTCAACTGTTGCTTCACTCCCCAGTTGGTTACAACAGCCAGAGCTGACCTTGACCCAAAAGCCAGGAGCCAGGAACTAGCTTTTTCCAGGTCTTCCACAAGGCTGCAGGGTTCCAAGGGTTTGGACCACCCTCCACTGCTTTCCCAGGCCACAAACAGGGAGCTGGATGAGGAAATGGAGCAGCCAAGACACAAGCAGGCGCCCATAGAAATCCTGGTGCTGGAAAGGTGAAGATTTAGTCATTGAGCCATCATGCTGGGCCCTGTTTAGTAATAATTAATAATCAACAATAATAATTTTTAAAAAGAATAAATATGCAATCCGACATTATTAGTATTCACACCAGAAGCAGCCAGCACCTTCATTGTGAGTGATCAAGATTGTCCAACTTGCATGGAAGCAGTGAAGAGACGGCCAACGCTAGATGGACAATGTTACTTACATTCTGCTTCCTGGGTCTTGGCAGTCGTAGGGCCCAGATGTGTGTGATACGCCACAGTTTAGACTCTGGCTGGTTCATTAAGATTATAGGTTGAAAAATGGCACTTTACAGTATCAGGAGGAGGAAATTAAGAGCTAAATAAGTAAATCTCTGAGCTCCTCTCCCTGCATGGAAATTAGCTTTCGCATCTGGGAAAAAAAACCCATGTCATATGTATACAGCAATTTCGGGGAACAGATTGTGGGGAGAGTGCTTTACTGTAAGTCCAAACAATGCTTTATTTAAACTCTCTGAGCGTGCATGAACCTTGGAATGCATGGCTCTTGATCTTTTTAAAAATGTTTTTTTAAAATGTATTATTGTTGTTATTTTAAATGTGGGAGGCAGAGAGGGAGAGAAAGAGAGAGGCAGAGAACACTTTGATTTGCTGGGTTACTTCCAAAATAATTGCAATATCTAGATCTGGGTCAGAGTAAAGCTAGAAGCCAGGAACTCAATCCAAGTCTAGTGTGGGTGGTCAAAGGCTCGGGCCGTCACCACTGTATTTCAGGATCTGCATTGAAAGTTGGAATCAGTGGTTGTAGCTTGTTATAGAATGAGCATCTTACCTTACATCTTAACAGCTAGGTCAATGTCCCCTCTCTATTTGATTTTTTTAATGCCATAATATCCATTCCTCATTTCTCAGATAAAGTCCATGGCCAGCTCCTGACTTCCTTTGTCTTTCCCTAAGATCTGGGGGATTGCTGATGTGATTTAGTGAGGTGCCACTCGCTTTCATGTGCTTCACTGTCTCCATCAAACGGAACTCTTTTGTTCTCTTGAGATGAAATCCAAGTGCATGAAGAGATGCTCTGGGTATGGTGGTTTTCATTTCCTTTGGAGAACACATGCATTTAATTGAGAAGAATGTGATTTGCAAGTTTGTAGGGGAGAACAACGAAAATCTATATTAGGTTGTGGGTTGATTTTCTTCAACTCTGCTCTTGGGCGTGTAGTTATGTTGACACATGGTCAGCCTTTCCTTGACAGGGCATGGCTGTTGTTTACAGTGGAAAAGCAGGGCCATCAAGACGGCTTTCACTGCATTGACCATGTCATATAACAGAGAGATTGATTCTTCAGGAAAAAAAAAAAAAACAGGAATTCAGGGGAGAAGTTCAAGATTGACTCAAATAGCTGCTGATCCTGGCTCTAACTTAATCTGATCCTGTTCGCTCAACTTTTCCAAGGTCTCAGCTTTCTTGACTGAGCAGTCTTGGTAAGAACATTGACATATTGCATAGTTTTGCTGTATTAAATGTGATAATACATAGGCAATGTATAAACTTTGTAAAATTAAAGGTATATATATATATAGGGAGGGAGCAGATACATGCTATCTTAATACACACTCCTCTTCTCTGTGCTTGGGAACCCCCACTTTCCTGTGGGCATCACAACTTCTGCAGAAATGTCAGGCATCCAAAAAGCAGGTCGAGGCCATCTCCCTGCGGTAAGCACTGCGGGTATGAAATGCCCTCTATTGCATCAAGTGAGTGGCTGATTCATGGCAGCTCACGCCCCTTAACTACTTTCACCTCTGACTTCCTGGCAAGAATTGCCTTTGCACTGGCCACAGCTTACAGGAAGGAAATTGCTGTTGTGTGATTATTTGCTTGGAATTACGCAGCAGAGAAGAAAATGTTGCTGTCCTGCTAGACTAGCCATAAAATGGGACTTAACCCTTCACCCTATTGTAAAATTAGAAAGCCATAAACCAGAGCGCACATAGCACATTTTACAGGCGTAAAAGATAATGGAGCATATGGTAAATTGAGCAAATGGTACGTGGCAGCGGCGCAAATGCTGAACAGGAAATCGCAAGTGCATAGACAATTCATAGTTCTCTTAATTCAGGTCCCTGACTGTGCACTGGAAACTTGTTTTCTTTAGACTACATGGTTCAAAGGGAAGCTTTCAACCTGGATTTCAAAATGAATAATGCAGTCATGGTCCTGAATGAACACAGGGTAATTCATTCATTTAACATACTCAGAATCGTTTTTAACGGCTCCTTCTGTTGTGGGCCAATTTTTGCCATGCAGTAAAATCACATTAACGTAGAGAGCTTGCATAAATTTCTCATCCAACTTCCTGTAGTGTGACTGTCTTATAAAACTGTAGTACAATTATTATAACCAGATGATAAATGCTATTATTTAACAAAGTGAAGGCCTTATATTTTCTAACTTCATAAACTTTCCACCAATATTGCAACATCCTACCTAGAACTCCAGTTGCATTTTTTGTCCTTGTCCTGCAGTCTTTCATTTTTCATTTGTTCCTTGTAGTTAGTGTGATATATATATATATATATATGTGTGTGTGTGTGTGTGTGTGTGTGTGTGTGAGTGTGTGAGTGTGTGTGTGTATACAGAGAGACAGAGAGAGAGAGAGAGAGAGAGGGAGAACTTCACACTTTGGAAGAGTGGGTCTGTTACTTTGCTCACTGTTGCTTCACTGGGGTGTGTATGACGTTTTTTTTCTCTTGAACGAGCTGAGATTCTAGAATTTTGTCAGGAATATCACTGAATAAACCTATGTCCTATTAAGCGTATCTTAACGAAGTTTCCAGGGGTTGATCTTATTACTGATGGTGCTGGCCTTCATCTTTCGTTGAAGCTCTGCCTGGGTTTCTCTATGGGAAAACATCCAGGATTGCCTTTGAAATTTGTCTGTATCTTGGGAAAGACACACAGGGGTTCTAAAAGTCCTGCTTCTTATGAAACACTTGCCCCTGCATTTCGTAGCATCCATCTTTGGATCATTGCTGTAAAAATACTTACTACAGTGTTTGCCCAACAGTGACATTCCAGATTCCCTTTTCCTTCTGTAAGTATTAGTTGAACTTCCAGAATAAGGAAGAGCTCTTCCCCATTTACCTACATATTAGTTTAAATTTTTTTAAAAGGACTTGTGCATATTTCATGGTGTTACCACCCAAATCCCAAGAATTGCTATGTGTTCCTCAGAGAGCTTCAGGTTTGCTCGAATGGGCTCTTGGTTGTCCTGTAAGCATCTGTTCTTTTTGAGCATATCCTTTTATCTGGGTGCCACAAGATGCTCTATGTTTGTGTTGTATTTTTTGGCTGTATTTTTTGAATCCACCACTTTTCAGAGAGCCCTGGTCCTTTTGTTCATGATGAGTCTTCAGAAACGAGAGCTGAGCTTCGGTGTGTTCACGCTTGGGTACCATTGCTTCTAGTCCTCTCACAAAGTTGCAGCAATATGCATGCAAGGTAACCCACTCTTTTTTTTTTTTTTACTGAAAAGTCAAATATACAGAGAGGAAGAGATTCAGAGAGGAAGATCTTCCATCTGTTGACTCACTCCCCAAGCAGCTGCAATGGCTAGTTCTGCACTGATCCGAACCCAGGAACCTGGATCTGCTTCTGTGTCTCCCACGAGGGTGCAGGGCCCCAAGGCTTTGGGCCATCTTCGAATGCTTTCCCAAGTCACAAGCAGAGAGCTGGATGGGAAGCAATGCCACCGGGATTAGAACTGGCACCCATATGGGATCCCAGCATGTGCAAGGTGAGGACTTCAGCTGCAAAGCTACCGTGCTGGGCCTGCTAACCCACTCTTAGGCAGACCTCTATACTACATCCATATCTGCTCATCTACCTCTTTCTCTAATTTCCTATCTACTGTTGTATGTATCATCTATCTGTGAAAACCATGAGTTTATATGAAGTTCAGATTCCAACCCACACCATGAGGTTTGTTAGCTTTCTACATTTTCTGTACCAGAGAAATCTGGCTGCCATTGTTTGTCAAGTGTTAATGTATGCCTGGCGTTGTTTTCATTTGCTAACCAATATTCCACAGAGCAATGTCCCTGCTGATGAGCTTAGAACATTAATACTTTTCTTGTTTTTATATCTTTTTGTGAAGATTTATTTATTTCTCTTGGAAAGGCAGATTTATAGAGAGAAGCAGAGACAAAGATCTTCTGTTCACTGGTTTACTCAGCAGGTAACTGCATTGGTGGCTGGAGTTGAGCAGATCTGAAGCCAGGAACCAAGACCTTCTTCCAGGTCTCCCAAGCAGGTGCAGGGTCTGGAGGCTTTGGGCTGTCCTCAACTGCTTTCCCAGGCCACACACAGGGACCTGGATGGGAAGTGGGGCATCTGGGACACAAACTGGCACCCATATGGGATCCTGGCAGAAACAAAGTGAGAATTTAAGCCACTGAGCCATCTTGCTGGGCCCTGTTTCTCCTTTATTTATTTATTTTATTTATTTAGAAAACAGAGTTACACACACACACAGAGGAGGAGAGGTGAGTGGGGAGAGCATGAGAGAGGGGAGGGAGGGAGAGAGGAAGAAAGAGAGACAGACAGACAGACAGACAAACAGAGAAATGAGAATGGAAGAACCGTGTATCTGCTGCTTTACTCCAAGAATGCTCAGAATAGATGAGAGTGTGCCAAGCCCAAGCTGGGAGCTGGCACTCAGTCTAGATCTTCATGCAGGTGGCAGGGATCCAGCTCCTTCCGCCAGCATTGCTTCCTTCTCCTAGGTCAGCAGGGCTGCTTTCTCCTTGTGTTCGGACACAGCAGCTTCTTTGTGTGTGCCCACCCCTGGTATGTCGCTGCATTTCCTCTTTATTAAGGGCATCAGTTATGTGAGGTCTAAGGTCATTCTTATGGCCTCATTATGACTGAGTCACCTTTGTAAAGGCCCTTTCTGTAAACATAGTCTTACTCAGGGGCTGGGGGTTTTGGCCTTCACCTCACAGTAGTGTCTGATGGATGTTCTTGCTAAGAATTTTATGATTTCCTAAGAAGTTGCTCATATCCACCAAGGGCTCAGTGTGTCACTGGCCCATGAAAAGTGGATTTTTTTTTTCTGTAAGAGGGGACGTTTGCTTAATGCTCAGTGGCTGAGTAATTTCAGCACAAGCCTGAAGCTTAGGAGATTTTGACAGTAGGTTGGCCCCATGTGGTCTTCATTGTCAAAAGGCAGTTCAGAGCTCCCCCAGTTCCAAAGTCCTTGCCCAAAACAGCAGAAAGAGCTCTGGTTTACCTCAGATACCCCCTATTTCCACCCCTCCCAGCCTGCCCAGTGTAGTCAATATCCTTTGATTGCTCGGAATTTTGGTTGATACCCAGAGGCAACAAGTGTGGCTCCTGTAAATGGATCTTTCCCTGACTTCTCTCAGTGACCCCATCTGTGACAAGCAATCTTCAGCCCCTTTCTGTCCCCATGGAAGAAAGGAAGCAAGTCTCCACTGCTTGGGATGGGAGGCTGCCCCGCTGCCACCCCTGGATGCCCTGAGAGTACATGCCAGGCCTCATGAGGGCTTATGGTTGAAGCTCAGCAAAACCAGAACACAAAGGCAGAGGGGTCTGGCTGTGGAGGTGTGTTCTGCAGAGCTCAATGGAGAGGCAGTGCAAGTGTGGACACTGCGTTCCTGGGTGGGTCGCCGCTGCTCCGCTACTCCCCCTCCTCCACCTCTTTTTCTTTTTACATTTGTACTCCCAAATCCACTCTCCTTCCCTCTCCCCCATGCCCACTCCTTTTCCCAGGCACCCCCATGTCCCTATGGAGTCCCCTGCTCCCTTCCCCTCCACCCTGTCTGGGATGTGATGGCCCAGAGTTCAGGAGGAAAGGGGAATCAGATCTTTCCCCAGGGAACAATTTTCACTCTGTATGCAAGAAGAAGTCATTCCACCTCTAGTAGATTTGCTAGTTCATAGATCCTCAAGGTATCCACATTCCCGAAACCTTTCAGGGCATCACTTTGCAACTACAGGGTCCCTAGAATTTCTGGAGTTGTGTGCCATTTGTGTTTGAGCAGAAGGGCTTTACGGAAGAAAAGGCAAACATTCTATTCCCTCCCTAGGAACCATCTGCACCAATCTACGTAGGACTGGTTTTTTCAAGTTCATGGGCCATGGAGCCATCTTGGCAGCTCAGCCTTGGATTGGCTACCATGAGCCTACTTTCTGAGAGGACAGTGTGCCTTCCCCAACCTGGCTCTGCAGAAAAGCGGAGCTCCCACGTGAATTCTTGAACACTTCATTAGCTGGAGCTTACCTAGCCATTGCACTGCACAATATCACACAGTGCTGGGAACCTGACATCAGACTTGAGGACCAAGCCCGTGCAGACCAGAACAAAAGCAGTAGAAAGCTGCAGGAGAAAACATGGAAATTCTCATTTCTTTTTTCTTGCCTTCTCTTTCCCCAATACCCTTACTTAGTCCCCAAGTATCCAATTCTCTTGGAGTTTTGTTAAAATTCAGGAAATGTTAATTAAAAGGTGCTCTTCCTTTTGATCCTTAAAAACAAAATTTGACTGTGCTAAGCAGTTGGAAGCTTTGTGCAGGCATAGAGGTGGAGAGAAGGTGGGGCTCTACTTCATCCCTTGAACCTATACATGTGTCAAAATAGCTCCAAGTGGTGGTGGGGGGGGGTTGTCGAGTTACCCCAAAGTATGCATGCAGCTTCCTAATGTCCTGACTTCTGCCCTCATTTCTTCTTCAAGAAACCTACAGAAGCCAGGAGTCCTTGGGCTGAGGCTGGGGCTTGTACTGTTGCACAGCAGTTAAGCTGCTGGCTGTAATGCCACCATCCCACAAGAGTATCTGTTATGTCCCAACTATTTCACTTCCAATCGAGCTTCCTGCTAAAATGCCCGAGAAAGCGGTGGCAGATGACTTGAGTACTTGGGCAACTGCCACCCATGTGGAAAGCCTGGATGGAATTCCCAGCTCCTGATTTCTGTCCGGCCCAGCTCCAGTTGTTGCAGCCATTGGAGGTGAGAACCAGAGGATGCCAAGAACTCTCTCACCTTCGCTTTCTGTAAATCTACCTTTTAAACAAATCAATCTTTGAAGAAGCAAGCTACAGTTCTTTCTTAAAGCAGAACCTAGAAACTAGGCTGCCCTTCCCACTGAACTGACCACGAAGCCTAAAAAGTTACCCAAAGCTTCATCCACCTTTCTCTGTAAAACTGACAGTAAAGGTATTTTCGGAACTACTTCTTTGGTTTTGCTTCCCAATATCCTCCTTGTAGATAGGGTCTGTGGGTGTCTGATTCTCTGTAGGGAGGACCTGTGGGTGTCTGGTTCTCTGTAGAGAGGACCTGTGGATGTCTGGTTCTCTGTAGGGGGACCTGTGGGTGTCTGGTTCTCTGTAGGGGGACCTGTGGGTGTCTGGTTGTCTGTAGGGAGGACCTGTGGGTGTCTGGTTGTCTGTAGGGAGACCTGTGGGTGTCTGGTTCTCTGTAGGGAGGACCTGTGGGTGTCTGGTTCTCTGTAGGGAGGACCTGTGGGTGTCTGGTTCTCTGTAGGGAGGACCTGTGGGTGTCTGGTTCTCTGTAGGGGGACCTGTGGGTGTCTGGTTCTCTGTAGGGGGACCTGTGGGTGTCTGGTTCTCTGTAGGGAGGACCTGTGGTCTCCCATGACACAGGGTCCTGAACACACTTTAACATCATGTGACTTCGATGCTTCCTGCATCCGACGAGCTCTGTGAAACTCATTAGGCACCATTTTCATAGCCAGGAGGCATCTGCAAGAGGGAATGTACAAATACCTTGTACTCAACCAGCATTTCACTAAACCAGCAATTCCTTCTTTCTTTGCTTTTAGTTGTCATTGTATTTTGAATAATACAAAGGGGTAGGAGTTCAATGAACATGAATGTAATTAAAGATTGTTAACGTTTTCCATTTCTGCTTCAGTGTAAATATTGTATTTTATTTGTATGTATACTCTTTTTCTTGAAGTAGGGATGAAGATGCTAGCATGAGATAAGCTAGGACTCATTGTGAAGATCATAGTGTGAGGAAGGAAAGTTACAGTATTATGTAAATATGCATTTAGAAATATCTGAGTGGCAAATGATATGGCCTCCATAATTTGGTTCTCTCTTGTCTGACTTATTTCACCAAGTGTAATTCTCTCTAGTACCTCTATTTTGTTGCAAATATCCAGGTTAAATAATACTCCATTGTGTGTTATATAACAATTCCTTTATTTAGTCATGAGTTTATGGACATCTAGGCGGATTCCGTATCTTTGGCATAATAAATAATGCTACATCTCTTTCACATGACCTCATTTCCCTTGGATATATTCCCAGAATTGAGATAGCTGAGTCAGATGGTACATCTTTTTTGGCTTTTTGAGGAATCACGTTACTATTTTTTGAAATGGATGTATTAGACTTTGTTCCTACCAGTAGTATGCTAGGGTTCCCTTTTTATACAGCCTCATAAACATTTGTTGTTTTTTGACTTCTGGGATCATAGCTGTTCTAATTGCAGTGCACTGATACCTCATTGTAGGTTTTAGTTGTGGTTTCCTAATGGATAATGGTTCTGAACATTTTAAAAATGTGTTTGTTGGCAGCTTCATGTTTATTCCTTTGGAAAATGTATACTCAGTTCCTTCACTCATTTTTTTAAGGATTTATTTATTTACTTGAAAGATCGAGTTACAGAGAAACAGAGAACGAGTATCTCCCATCCACTGGTTCACTCTGCAAATGGTTACAGTAGCTGGAGCTGGCCAGTCTGAAGCCAGGAGTCAGGAGCTTCTGTCAGGTCTCCCATGTGGGTGCAGGGACCCAAGCACTTGGGTCACTTTCTGCTGTTTTCACAGGTACACTAGCAGGGAGCTGGATTGGAAGCAGAGCAGTGGGTGTCTAAGGGATACAGGCAGCAGCTTTACCCATTACCCCATGTATTGGTCCCCATCGTTTGTTCTTTTTTTAACTGGATTGCCTGTGTTTTTACTGAATTCCTTGATATGAATTCCTTGATATGAATTCCTTGATATGAATCGTTTCTCAGATGCGTAGTTTAAAACACCCTTTTCCATCCTATCAGCTTTCTCTTCATTCTGTTGATTGTTTTCTTTGCTGTGCAGAATCTTTTTATTTTAGTGTTATCCTGTTTGTTTGCTTCGGCCTTATTGCTTGTGCTCTTGGATCTTCTCCATAACACTCATTGCCTGGGATGGTGTCTTAGAGCCCTTCCCCCATGGTCTTCTGTAACAGGTTCATAGTTGAGATTGCCTTTCTACAGTTGACCTTAACCTGGCCTGCCACTGATGGGAAATGTCACTTCCTGCTTCATTTTTTCCCGAATTCTAACTATCCTTCTCTTCTTCTTCTTTCTTCTCTCTTTCAATCCCACTTCGGTTGCTCTCCATTATTCCTCTTCTTTCCCATCCTTTTATGTTTCTTTGTTTTCTTTTGCAATTAGTGAGACTCACATGGATGAGCTACTGCTTACATGAAGAAAAATGTCTTAACTGCAATGAATTGTCATTTCCTACCATTATGTGTATTTCTCATTTGCAGTCTTCTTAGCATTTCAGTCTCATTATATGGGATGGATTGGATGATGTGTTTGACAAATGTTGTGCTGATGTGTTGATCTTCGTATGTCAGAATCTGACCTTTCTGGGCAACGATGTCATCAGAGATGATAAATAGTTAAGATGAAGAGATGTTGGGGTAGCCTGGGCTAGGATTCTCACTGGGGAAATGTGGGCACGTAGAGATGGAAGGGTCATGCAAACATGAAGGCCAAGGCTGAGGTGACGCCTCTACAAATCTCGGAATGTCAAGGACCGAGCGTGAACCACCAGGGCCAAGAAGAGTGACAGGAAACAGACTGTCTTGCACAGTCCTCAGAAGGAGCCACTGCTGCAGACTCCTTGGTCTTCCAGTTCAGAGCTAAGACCATCTCCCTGTGTAATTCATCCAATGTTTGGGACTTTGTTACACCATCCCTGCACAATGACCATTCTGCTCTTCTGTGGTTGCCTTCATGTATGACTGCATTTAGCCCTCTTTATTAGAGAAATGACGTGTCAGTACCAAAGAGTTTGTCAAACTTGGAAAAAAAAGATTGAAGTCACAGAATACAGCATAGATAGCAAAGGCATAAATTCTGACATCTTTTCCCTTAATGAGAATCAAATTAATTTGGAACTAGTAAGAGAATGAGCTGACACTGAAATCTCTGAACAGTATGATGCTTTCCAGGAAGTACTGCCGAGATGATGCTTCCAGTGTAGGGCTGCTTGGGGAGCCCCTTGTGAACAGTGGCCCCGTTGTATTCCTTACCGCTTTCCCAATGCTTGGCACACTACCTGACACATTGTGGCTGTACGATACATCATTATTGAATGATTGCACGTGTGGGGAAATGAATGCATTCTGGTGTCACAGAAGAAGGCAGATGCCATCATTCAAGTGAGAAAAGTGCTTTGAGCAAAATGTTAATCTTGGGACTTTTTTTATGTGTTCAGAAGGGTTTTCTCTCAGCTTACAGCACCGTTGCCATGCGCTAAAATTCCAGGAGACTTTTGGATAAGATTTCCTGTACTATCCTTTTGAATGGCCCTTGAAAGTGATACAGCTGGTCCTGCTTGCATGGAAGCAACACTCTCATTTTGTATGAAAGTGTGTGTGGGGAGAAGCAGAAGCTGTGTTGAAGGGGTGAGCCAAGTTTAAGAGGCTGAAGACTTGGGAGTCATCTGCTTCATGGATGGAATTTGCTGTGGGGTGCCAATGTTTTTAATGCATGCCAGTGTGAGTTCTTTGGGAAAGGTCTTAAGCCAAGCTCGACCTTGTCATATTTCCTGGCCCTCTTGGCACACTGAAGCAGTCCCTGAATGAGACCAAGTGGTTGAGCAGAGGGACGTCTTCTCTACTACAAGGTCAGAGTTAATGACCAAACTTAGTAAACAAGTGCAATGCTGGTGACAAAGCTCATCCTGGGAGCTTCAGGAAGCAGCTGGACTTTGCCCTTTGGAGGCCAAGGCCACTGGGTGCCATGACTAGGGTCACTATAGCAGCTACCAATGCCCAAACAAGGGGTACCACAGGAGTAAAGTACATATTCTTCGAAGACAAGTGATAGGATTCCATGTACCGTGTGATGCAGAGTCAGGTAGTGTTTATAATTTAGATAGTCAACACATCTTGAACATGTGTGTGTTTCATAAGGAGAGTGTGTTTGTAACTCCCATAATGTAGAAGGGCTTCCAAGCCCTAACCTGCATGTGTGGATCTGACTGCTGCCTCACCTCTTTTGGAGATGAATGTCCTCATGGGTAATGCTTCTTGCCAAAGGCCAATGATGTGTATTCTACTTGGTGGCACAGGTAGGTGGAATGTCCTGTCTGTGCAGCAAACATGGGCATCCCGGGCAAATGTCTCAGCTGGCAGAGAGTAAGTATGCTTTGAAGTTTAGAACCTCTGCAATCATTCCTTGCCAGTCATGTAATAGCTTCAACACATTGGGCTCTAAAAACCTACTTACATATTGATCTAACAGGAGTATCGTTATGCGACATTATTTCTCGTGTTTATTGTGCATTCTGCGTGCCTGTCTATAGTGGGGTTTAAACTGAATTTCTTCTTTCCTTCCTGATTCTAAAAATAATTTCATAATTTCTATGCTGGGCACTAGGTGGTGATGTTGGAACTTCTAAAGCCAGATCTAACTTTAAAAATTTTTTTTATTGTAAATCCTTTTATTAACAATTGTAAAAAAAATAACATCAGTTTTCTTTTGGGGAGAGATAATTGAATATACAATTAAAATTGAAGATTTTGTTTTCAACTTTTCCTTATTTTAGAATCACATTTTGTAAGCATTGTATGTTTAAAAGCATAAAAATTTTTAATTCTAATGAAGTGAGGATTTTGTTCTTTGTTGTTTGTCAAGGTGATAATTCCAATACTTAGGTGAAATAATAAAATCTGTCTTATGGTTCAAAGGGAATTCGGATTTCCTCTTTAAAGGAAATTTAGAATTGACCCTGAAAGCCTTCCCAGCACAAGCAGAAAGACATTTTTTTAAAAATAGTGTGCAGAAGAAAATTTCAGCCCAGCGCTAACTTTTTCTTTTTAGAGCATTTGCTTTCAGAGAGAGAGAGAAAAAAAAGAAAAGATCATTGTACAAGACCAAAGTCATCCTGGGTTATTGAAATACTGTACTTTTAGGGAAATAAGATGTTGATGTATTTGAGAGCTAACTCTTTGCAACCAAAGAAAAGCCAGGGTGTTGCTTGGAGGAGAGCAGTGTAAGTGGCCAAGGATTTAGAGAACTGTGGCGGGTTCAGACTCGTGTCCCCAGGTGCTGGTTCTGGGAGCCATCAGTTGGGAGGAGAAGTTGTTATCCCATGAGCTGAGGTTGGTTTTCTCTAAGTACTCTGCTATTGACGATGGGCAAGCAAGGCAGGAGGATGAATAAGATGGTACTGGTCTCATCTGTCAGTAACTTCACCATATACTCCACCTGCCAGACACACACCTGGCCGGAGTCTGCCTGGCCCATCCTCCAGCCAGGCAGGGCCTTGACTTACCAATCCGTGAACTAGGAGTATTTTTAAACTGGATCTCTTATTTTTAAGAATGTTGGGGAATTTGGTAAGAATTGCATCAAAATCAAATACAGTGCCTAAAACATAGTAGCTGCTCTCCATTGTTCCTTCTCCTGACCCAAAGGAAGCTACAGTCCTCGAAGCTGAATGACTGGCTTCAGGAAGTGGACTTTCGATGGAAAGCCAACTCAGACTTCAACACGGCCATTGGGATTTTAGTTTTGATTTAGTGGGTGCAGAAAGCTTCTCTACTTGCAGTTCTTTTCGTGGAAAATTCATAAAGCTGTTGCACATTCTAAATTAGTCACTGTCTCTTTTAAAACTCCATGCATCTGTCTTCCACAAATCACAACCAACAAAACCCAACATATAAATTAATGGTATGCACAAAGAAGTTAATTCTGTGGACATTTTAACTATCATCACTGCATATTCACAAATTCCTCTCCCCCCAAAAGATAACCCCCAAGAAGTCTTATTTTTATTTGATTTGTAAGACTTATTTTTAGATTGAAAATATTTAGCGTAAATAATGTTCAATTGTCTTGTCTAACTGAATAACCGAAATGATGTCAGAATATTTGTGCCTATTTTAAAAAATAGCAGATTAAAATAAGATTTGAATGCTCCCAACACACTCGCGCGTGCACACACACACACACACACAGTGACAGGCTTCTGGGGTGACAGATACACCAGTTGCTCTTATCTCATCGTTACACACTGTGACACTTGTGTGTCCATAAAACAATGAATTCTCTAAATGTACTATCCTGTAATAATTAGACATGGAAGTCTTTAAAAAAGAAAGTACTGTGCTAAGTGCTGTTCTCAGCTGAAGTCATGTAATTTAATTTTTTTTTTCAAATTATTTTCGACAGAGAGAAAAAGACAGACAGATCTAAAGAGTTCTTTATGTGGCAGTTCCTCCATGTCTCGGTTAATCCTGAAGTTGAAATCGTCTCGTCTTCTGCCCCTTTGGTGTGACGTGTCTCTGTCAGAGCGTCTGTCCCTCTTCTGCCCTTGGTCACGGCCACTCGGATTAGTGATTCCTGAGGGCTGATTCCTAAGCAGTGCGCATGTCTGCACGTCCATTTTACGGTTCCTGTTCAGGGCCCATTCTCCATTTGCATCGCTTGCACCCCTCCCTCCAGTGAGTGTTAGTCCTGGGTACGCGTGCCTCACTTCTGCCGTGGCCTCCGCAGCCGGGGCTCCCAGGTCCCCACTTTCCACTCCCTGCGATTCCATGTTATCTGCTCAGCCTTTTTCCTGCTCAAGGTCCAGCAGTAACCAGGATTAGGGAGATGCCAGCTGTCACTTTAAACTAGATGCCAGGGCTGTCAGTGGCACCTGTTGCACGGGCTTTCTTTGTTTTTCTTTTCCTCATGTTGCTGGAACCTGCTGGCAGTTAGGCCTTGGGGCAACCTGTGCTTGGTTTGGATGGAACCTGTGGGATGCCAAGTTGGTACTATTTTTCTGGTGGGACAGTGCAATGCACTGAGCTAGAAGTGAGGTGTCTCCTGGCTTAGTACTTGTGCAGCTCACTGGTATCCCCCTCAGGGGCTTTGCTGCAGAGCTCAGACTGGCACCCAATGTGACACTGAAAGGGCTCTGGGCTATGAGATCCACCCGGCCCCACATCCGCTCCAGCACTCTGCTTCCGCTCTAGAGCAGAATTTTTGGGGATTAATTTTATTTTTATTGGAAAGTCAGATATACAGAGAGAGAAGGAGAGACAGCGAGGGAGGTCTTCCATCTGATGATTTACTTCCCAAGTTGCCACAATGGCTGGAGTTGAGCCTATCCGAAGCCAGGAGCCTGGAGTCTCTTCTGGGTCTCCCACACAGGTGCAAGATTCCAAGGCTTTGGGCCATCCTCGACTGCTTTGCCAGGCCACAAACAGGGAACTGGATGGGAGGCAGAGCCGCTGGGATTAGAACCAGTGCTCATATGGGATCCTGGAGCATGCAAGGCAATGATTTTAGCCATTAGGCTACCGCACCAGGCACTCTAGACCGGATTTTAAAAATCAGTGGAATCTGAAGTTCTATGGTTGGGTTCACCTCCAGAGTGCCTCATTCCTGGCGATCTCCCCTTCCCACTGCACCAGTGGGGAGTTCAGATCTCTCCTGGGTGTCTGTCTGTTGCAGTGCCACTCTGTCGCCTGCGCTGCCTCCCCATGTTCACAAGTCTCCAGGCTTGCCTCTGCTGTCGACCTGCCCACTCCTACTTCCAAGGACTGCATTCTCTCTGCTTCTCCTCTGCTAACTCTTCTGTCCATTTGAACATGGCCTCACCCTGTTCAATCGTCTTGCTCTTTGGGGATATTTATGACAATACTTTAAAAAAAAAAGTTAGGCCAGGTGCAGTAACCTAGCGACTAATGTCTCGTACTGTAAAGTGCTGGTTCTAATCCTGGCAGCTCCACTTCCCATCCAACTCCCTGCTTGTGGCCTGGGAAAGCAGTCAAGGACGGCCCAAAGCCTTGGGACCCCACACCTGTGTGGAAGGCCTGGAAGAGGCTCCTGGCTCCTGGCTTTGGACTGGCATAACTCCAGGCATTGTGGCGGCTTGGGGAGTGAACGATTGGACAGAAGATCTTCTTCTCTGTCTCTCCTCCTTCTTGTATATCTAACTTTCCAATAAAAATAAAATAAATCCTAAAAAAAAAAAAAAACCCAGTACATTGTAATTGCCCTTAGAGTAATCTAGATTGATTGCATCGAATCAGTAACTTAGAATTTAGATTAAGCAAGAATGAGTTCCAAAATGAATGATGTCTGAAAGAAAACATTCAGTTTGTATTTTCTCACGTGCATTTTGCAAACATGAATTTATACATCCTGTGGCCTGCTAGGCCTCAACTGCTTCTTGTAACCAGAGATGTCTTTGTTTAATAGGGAACCTGAGCAGATTGAGTGGCCACAGAATGTACCCTGGATATGTGGATAGGAAAGAAACTTCCAGGCTCAAGGAGGGGTGTGGGCTCCAGGCGGAGGGGTCTGCCATAGGATTGTAGCTGCATCCTGATGCTGATCAAATCAGCAAATCCTTGTGGAGAGGATGATGGAGAGGAAATATTCACCATCTGGAGATCCTGGGAATGCTTAGCAAACATGACTGACCTGGTTCACTGTTAAAGCATTTTGTGCTTTAAAAGTGTGGTGATTTTTGAACAAGGCTTTCTCCCAATGAAAATAGCTTGTCTTTTGCACAGCTGTGTAAGCGGTGCAGCCGTGTAGGCTGTTTTCTGTATGCTGGAGTGTATGTGAATGTAGATATGTTCATGTACACAGTACATCTTTGTACCTGTGCATGTGCGTATTCTAACACTGTGTGCATGCATGCCTGTATGTAACCCTGCTTCCTCCCCTCCACCGGCCTCTAAATCCTGGCTTAACTGCTTGATCTGTATCTGTTTTGTCCAGGGATTTATAGCTCTGCAGCTGCACATACTTATATGTGCATTCAAATACAGTTGCAAGTATTAACGTTAATGTCTGTTTTACAAAACTGGAATCCCAAATGGAAGCTATTTCCATGTGCAAACACACATTTCTCCTTATCTTTCTCATTCCCCTCTATTGTGGCCAACAGCATGTCTGTTCGTAGAACTCATTTTCACACCAGTGGAGAAGCTACCTCTCACACACATCACTCCTGCTTACACCAAACCCTTGTGTCCACACAGCCCTGGTTTTCCTGGCTCCTTTTTCTGCCCACCTCTACCAGGTGGATTGGGTTATGTGAGTAGACGATCCCTTAAGCCACACTTCAGCGAACTTTTCTCAGCACTCGCTCCCTCACTGCTCATTTATGCTGTGCACATTCCAGTGACTCACAGGATGTCATCTATACCAACACCATCACTTACTCTACTCTCTAGCTTGCTGCTTGAACCTTCCTCACCTGAATTTGGAAATCCACAAGGCACTTGCCTGACCTTTATGTGACTGCCAATGTTTTTCATATATACAAAGCTTGCTTCTCGTCTTCCCACTGGGGACACGAGTTTGCCCTCAAAGGCAGAAATCCCATGTCTTAGTGTTTTCCCACAGTTCTTCACTCCACAGGTCTCTCCCCACACTTCTCGCTGCGTCCATGCTACCTCACTAGCCTGCAGAGAATTGCCTTGTGCAATGGAACGTGCAAAGGGGCTCTTTCCTGTGGAGGTCTTTTTCCAGTCCTCACACGCAGCATCGTTCTGTTCAGGGATGTTTGAGTGGCAGAAAGGGAAATCAGCCTCTTTTTCTGATCAGTGTACTTTCTAGAGCAGAAAATATTCTTGGCATAGCTCTTGACCTCAGGGGAATAAAACGATCTCTGGATTGAATGTTATGAAATCTCAGCCCCCAAAGGGAAAACTGGGTATTATTAGCTGTGTGTACCTAATAACACACACTAAATGAGTTGCAACTGTGAGCCATAGATAAAATAAGAATTAATGGAAATACGCTATTATTGGACTTTAATGGGAAGTTGATACAATTTTATGTGGTACAGTGTGGAAAGGTGAGGTGATACTGAAACTGTGCCAGCAGAGAAGCTGCAGAGTAATCAAGACAGACTCGGGGGCTCTGGGCATTTGGTTTTGGCTCTTTCTCCAGCTGTTGTCTGGCAGGAAGTGACTGCACCCATTTCTACATTCTGCAAGGGATAATCCTCTGTGACTGTTTTGTCACAGCCCAAGCTGCAGTGAGGAGCCTGGAATGTCCTGTGGCTGAGCCCTTTCTTGTCTTCTTGTGCAGGTGCTCTGAGTGACACAGTGGCAGGTGCAGGATTGGATGGAGGCTGTGATGGCAACCTCCTGTGTGTGGAGGAGATTTGAATGCTCCTTGTGCTGGGAACACACTGTTGCCAGAACTGCAGCTCTCCAAGAGACTGTCAGAGACCGCTGGTCTCGGGTTTGCTCTCAGTAACCCCAGGAACATGCAGAGAAAAATATGCTGCTTCCTCAGAAGTGGGGCATTTCCATGATCACAGTCAAATATCAGACTATTGGTCTGCTCTCTGTGTGTGCATGTGTCCACATGTGCAAATGACATGGTTTTAGCTAGAACTTAGTCTTTCTGCTGTATGGGTATCTGGAACATTCCATTGAACTCTAGTGAGCATTTATTGCACTCTGTCTAAGGGGCAGATGCGTTTCCTGTGAGGAACGGAGCATGGGGGTGCTGGGGAGTGTTTTGGGGTTGGATGAAAACCCATAGAGGTGAGATGGACTCCGCATTGTGAACTGTGAGGCCTGCATGATAACCTTAACTTTTTCTTTTTTAAACATATCCAGGTAAATCCAAAGAAGTCACTTAAACCTTCTGGAAGTTCTAGGACAAAACGCTATCGATGGTTACAAGGAATAGATTGGCTAGTTTATCAAGAAAGCCTCTTCCAGATCAAACTTGTCATCTGAGAGTGAAATACTATGTTATTCTTTTCATCACTTGATGCCTATCTATATGATGCATTAGATCTGGGAGCAGAAAAAAACGTAGCAAACAAAGGAATCCAGTAACTTCCGGCATCAACGTTATAAATTAGAAACTGTAAAAATCCCCTTCATGATGGCATTCCACAAATCATTACTTTGAGCATTTCTTCATTCATGAAAGATTTTCAAGTTCACTCTGTGAGGGTGTTTCTAGAGATACAGAGTTTCCAAAGGTCCCTGGAGAGCCTGTGGGAGGTGGATCTTGGAGAGAGAGAGAAAAACGAAAGCGGAGAAGCTAATTGTGGTATAGTGAGAGCTACGAGGTAAGTGTGTTCTCCTGAATCGCAATTCACTCTCAACACAATCACAATCTTGGTGGATGCTTCTACCCATAACAAAAAAAATATAAGATGGAAATGATTGCAACGTGTGACTATAAGCTCCTACTGCAGAAGCGAAAGCCATTCATCATAAGCAAGGAAATGTATGTGTGAGTGTCAGATAGATGCCGCCTGGGGGAAATGACGCAGGAAAATGCGCAGGAAAGAACACTGGTTCTGTAATGAGATGGGCGGAAATTCAGCTCCTGGTCCCTTTCTGTCTGATACTTGATTTAGTCACTTAACCTCCAGCTCCAGTGCCCCTGTTCCTATAAACACAGGCATGCGGTGCTTCCCTCACATACCTCCCTTGACAATGGGACACATAAATGTATCTGATTCTCTGGCCCTTTGGTCTTGACATTGCTCGTTTCCGCTAAGCATCTGCAGCACTTTCTTATATTTTCCTCAAATCCAGCATCATGCAAGTAACAGAAGGCTGCCCCAGCTTTCCGATTCAGCTGAGTCACTTAGTTACCTGGAATTACATTTGTCCTGTTCCATGGTTATCCATCATGGGACTTCATGCAGCCAGGGACATCCCCACAGGCTGTCGGTCTGCCCTCCTGTCACTTCTTCCACTCCGCTGGCATCCATCCCCTGATGGGTCATGCTTACTGCTTCTGTCCCTGTTACGGATTACACTCCCAGGCATCTCGCATCTCTTTTCCTGTGGCTAGCAATGATTTACGGTGAGCCTGGTAGAATGCCAGAGCTCATCCGTGCACCTTCTGCTTCATGGGAGCTGCTGGTTAGGCTGCAGGAACTTGCCAGTCTAGATGTTTTGCCCTGTACAACCTCTGCTGTGACTTCCTTGGCAATCACTAACAGGGATATGATATCATCTCTTCTGACCTCACATTGAGGGATTTTGCTGCATGGTTGCTGGGCCCAAGGGAATTCTGAAAAAATCATTTATGTCATTTTTACTTCCCAATGCAATGCTTGCCACTAAGATACTGGGTCAGGTCCCTGAAACCCAAGCTACAATTTTGTTTTCGAATGTACTTCTTTCTCTCTGTTTTCCCCGAAGGAACTGGAGGCAAGTTAGGAACAGGTTTTGACTCTGTCTCCAGAAAATTCCTTAACTCCTGTAAAAAGTGGTGATAATAGACACAGGGTGCTGTTAACCGCACTCACATGCATCTGTATTCCAGTATCCATTACAGAGAAACATACTTTCTTAAGGTTTATTGCAAAACAGAGCCCAGCACTTGCATTCCTTTGGCAGATTCAACACTACAGATCACCTTCTTTCCCAGACACCTAGAAACTCTAAATGAGATGTTCTTAAACACTTTCGAAGGTGCCAGTATGGTGGTGGGAGGACCCTAGAGGTAAGCAGAGGATGAATGGAGCCAAGCCAGGGAAATGACCCTAGGTACCCAGACTTTACCAACTGCCGGGGACCGGGAAACCAGTGGGTAGGCTTGATGCCATGGATGGAGCAGAAGCGAAGCTTGGAAATTGCCACCTGTCTTTAGACAGGGCTTGAGCTATCTGTTCACTACAGTTAGACACAGGATAGAGCAAACTGAGAACTCCTGCTCACAGCCGCAACCAGAAATACAGATGGCAGGAACATCATGTTCCTGGGGGTTGCAGGACTTGGATCTACATTTCCCATGTAGTGTTTGGGAAGAGTGATCAAGAAACCATCACATGGAGAAGTCTTCATGATCCAGAGGCAGAAAACTCAAAGAGAGCCTGTGATGTGAAATGAAATCATACAGAAGATGGACACAGTATCTGAGATGCTCAGTTTCATGAAAGCCGGCCTACAGCCTCTCTGCCTTAAGTCGGTGTATGGAAGAAGTGAATGCAAGAATACGATCGCACGCGTTTTGCAATGTAGCTGATGCCACTCGGGATGCCTGCACCTGTTTCAGAGTACCTGTGTTAGAATCCCAGGTCTGCTAAGTCTAGCATCTTGCTAATTCAGACCCTGGGAGGCAGAAGATGATGATGAATCAACTTGTCAAGCAGTTTCGTCTTTTCATCTGGAACATCTTAATTGAGCTGGAACAACTTAATTGAGTTTTGCTGTTGTTGTTTGTTTCTTCTTATTTTTTCAGTTATCAAGGCAAGATTTATTAATGATAGGAGTCTCCTGCCATAGCATCAAGAGGGGGACTCCAAGAGAGGAGGGGCATGTGAAAATGATTCTGCCTTGGTCCAGTCCCAGATGCTGTGTGCATTTAGTTAGAGAACTAGTAGATGGAAGATCTCTCTCTCTCTCTCTCTGTTCTTCAAACAAATAAAATAATGTTTTTAAAAGGGAAGATATGAATACCACTTACATAAACATTTTTGAAAGATTTTTATTTATTGATTGATTAGGGGGAGTGAATGAGAGGGAGAGAGACAGAGGATCTGACTTTCCTCGCTCACTCTACCACATGCCTACAGAGGCCAGGCCTGGGTCAGGTGAAACCAGGACCCAGACACTCCATCCTGGTCTCCCTCATGCGCAGTAGGGACCAGGATCCAGACCATCTTTTGCTTCCAACCAAGATACATTAGCCGGAAGCTGGATCAGAAACAGAACATCTGGAACTTGAACTGGCCCACTGATGTGCAATAGCATTGCAAGCCTCGGCTTAGTCTACTGGGCCACAATACCAGCCAAACATTAGAATGTTTTTAAAAATCAGCTTAAAAACAGAAAGGAGAAAACAGTCAATAATCTAAGAGGCTATGAAATGGAACAAGCAGATATGAGAAATACGGTAAAATATTGTAATACACACTATGTTGGTGCTTGTGTAAGGTTAGTTAATAGATTAGACAAAACTAGAAGGAGAATCAGTGAAATAGAAGATACACTGAATAATTCTTTAGAGCTCAGCACCAAGAGAAAATGAGATCATAGGAAGGAAAAATGACGAGATAAGAAACATCAATGAAAAGGTTCAATGGAACTGGAGTTCCAAGAGAGTATGGAAAACACAACCGGGTCAAAGTTCAAAAGATAATGCTGACCGTTTTTCAGAAATCAAGAAAACCTTTAGGTAAAAAGGTAGAATAGATTAAAGCATAATGAAACTACAAAACCTCAGAAGACATGTCCAAAGTATGACACAGAGAATCAGAAAACCAGTGCGAAGTCACAGTTCGAGACGCGGCAGTCTTTCTTTAGCCATAAAGGACAGAAGCCATAGAAAAAACATTCAAGCCTTGAAAGACCACATGGTGAATGTAGGATTCCTGTGAGATATATAAAATGTCCAGGTGAGGATAAAATACAGGTTTTCAGGTGTACAAATATGACTATTATTAAAAATTATGGGATCCAGCATGGTAGCCTAGTGGCTAAAGTCCTCACCTTGCATGCACCGGGATCCCAAAGGGGCACCAGGTTCATGTCCAAACAGACCAGTTCCAGAAAAATGAAGGAAAATTTCCCCAAGAAGTCAGATCAATAATTATTGCATCCACATGAACCAAAATTTCTTTACTTTAAGAGCAAGAAATGACAATACAATAGAAGATAGTGACAAAGCCATGGTAACAAAAAGAGGCGTAACCATACATTGCTGAAAATGATGTTTTAAATTTCTAAAAAACAAAAATTTTAGAAAATTTTAAAGACACAGCTGACAACTTAGATCTGATCATTTTATATGAAATTTTGCACTTGGCAAATGTATGATTTTTATAAGTGTGTATGAAACTTTCAAAACTATATTATGTTTACATCAAAAAGCCTCAATGGACTCCAAAAACTTTATAATACATAATTGTCTTATTATGATGTATGAAAATTGAAAAATTATTAGCTAGAATTCAAAAGCCTCAAATATTTATGAACATGTTTAAAAAACACATTGTTTTAAAAAGTTACTTGTTTTATTGGAAAGTCAGATTTACAGAGAAAATGAGAGACAGAAAGAAGGAACTTCTGCCTGCTGGTTCACTCCCCAAGTGGCCTCAATGGCCAGAGCTGAGCCAATCCAAAACCAGGAGCCAGGAACATCTTCCAGTCTCCCATGCAGGTGCAGGGTCCCAAGGCTTTGGGCCGCCCTCTACTGCTTTCCCAGGCCACAAGCAGGGAGCTGGATGGGAACTGGATTGATTGGCCAGGAATGAACTGGTGCCCCTATGGGATCCCAGTGCATGCAAGCTGAGGACTTCAGCTACTAGGCTACTGCACTGGGCCTGAAGAGTAATACATTTACAAATATGGACTGTAGTTAGACAATCACTAAGAATGAAATTTGCAGCTTTCAGTAGATTTATCGCAAAACCAAAGATTTCTGAGTAACAACTAGCAAAGTAATAATTTAAGAACTGAGGAAATTGTCAATAAAGCATACTGATAGTAAGTTTTTAGTTTTGAAAAAAAATTAACATGATGTATTTTTAAACAATGCTATCTAGTTTTCTCTATTTTGGGAGTAGATTAAAAGTTTAATATATTTTCTTATCTGATCCTCTTAGCCTATTTCCACACTTCTTTTTTTTGTCTTTCTCTTTTACTTTTTTTTGTGTCCTATTCTCCAACTCATTCTTTCTTTATGTATGTTTAGTCTGATGACAAATCCATAACGTGTAAACTTATTTTTTATTTTTATACTTTGTTAATAAAATATTCTAGTTACATTTTAATTAGATCATTTTTTACCCAGTCAACTAAATCATTTTTTATAGTGCTGTGTTTCCTGAAGGCAACTTCAGGCTAGAATTTTGTCACATTTAAATAATATAATTGTAATAAAGCAGTATGATTAAGTAGTTTTGTTGGTCATATCGAGTTACTTCAATATCAGATGTCTGTACATTTGTTTCTGTTGTCTTTTCTTCCTCCTTCTGGTTGTGTGTGTATGTTTACAAGGCTACCTTTGTGTTCTGGGCCTCCTGTTTTAACTATTGTTTGTAGAAATAATGTAAAATTTATGTTCTTCCAAGAAACAATCATATTTCTCATTATCTGGCACTTGGTGACACTCCCTGCGTGTCATCCTAGATTCAGGTAGATGGCCTTAATGCTACCAAGCTTTAAGTTTGACATGATTTCTGCTACCCTGGTGATTAGATCTCTGATGTTTGGTGGTCTCTGGTTGAGTGTTAATCAGAATCCGGCCAGTCCTGTCTTTGACCGCTGTCCCCCTGGCCCCGTGGCATAGCCAACTTCACAGCACCTGGGCAGCGGCTGTGGTGCTGGTGTGATTAGCAATATTTTGTGTAAAGATTTGTTTGAAAGAGTTACAGAGGGAAAATGAGAGGGAGACAGAGAGATGGAGAGAAAGAGTGAGAGTACACAGACCTGGATGCTCCATCTGCTGGGTCCTTCTCCGGATGGTGATACCACTCAGGGCTGGGCAAAGCCAAATGCAGGAGCCAGGAGCTGCCTCTAGGTCTCCCACATTGGAAACCAGAGCTCAATCGCTTGGATCTGTTTGAGTGTGGGTAAAATGTTATTGTTGGGCAGTGTGAGATCCCTTTGTACTGAAAAACTGCTACTTTGCTAGGCCAGGAGGTGCCTGGACTTTCGGAGGATTCCGCTTTAGCGATAAATCTGTTCTTTGCCGCCTTGCAACTTTGTGAAGCCAAGGGTGCAATTCTTCTCCGGTCCCAGGAACCAGGAGGAAGATAAGGGTGTGAGAATGGGATGAGCCATACAGATAACAGGTATGGGAACAGAACAGGCTGCCTGTGCCTGAAGGCCATATGTCTAAGGTTGCCAGTTTTGATGTATTTCCTAGCCTAAAAGGGCCTATACAAGCTTCTGTCTTGGGTTTGTTCGGGGTCCGACCGCCCGGCTTGGCTGGCCTGCATGCCCCAAGTGCGGTCTGACCCCAACATGCTAGCGCAATAAACTCTGTTTGCTGTTTGCATTACCAGTGAGACTCTCTGTCGTTCTCTGGGGGTTGACTAGCTCGCACCCTGACATCCGGGAGCTTTAGCCCGGACTCTAACAGATCATCCTCTGCTGATTTTCCCAGGCCATTAGCAGGGATTGGAAGTGGAGCAGCTGGGATGACCAAATAAACGCCCATGGCTTGCAGGTAGGTATTGCAAGTGGTGGCTTTACTCGCTACAGTCCAATGCCGGCCCCAGCAAATACTCTGACAGCTGCATGTTGACCTTTTGGAATTTCCACATTTTTTTCTGAATATTGACACCAATGCTTTTAAAGAAATTCTGTACTTCTCCTGAACTTCTAATATTACTTCTATAGTTGCTTAATGTCTTACATTATTTCGTTGAGTATTTAGGTTGTAAATTCCTCCACTCCATTCTTTCCTTCCTAGATGTCATGTGCTGATTTAACTTTTCCTGGATTCCTTGTTGGTTTCTCAAATCCAAGATCTCCAAAATGAGGCCCTTTGTGCACCGCTTGGTTGGGACACACATGCTCAAATACTTCCAAACCCTCTGAAATTGTCCATTCCCCTATCATGGCGGAAATGCATAATACAAAGCTTTGAACTTGTAGCTAACCTTTTTTTTTTTTCCCTGCTGTCACTGTCCTACTCAGTTTGAATCGGTCCTCTCAATATACTTCAGAGTCCACCTGTTTTTCTCTACTCTGAATCCACCATCACCAACCTCGTTCATTTTTAGAGTTTGTATTTATCCATCATTTACCTACCCTATATGTATCTATCTGGTGCATTGCTCAAACGTCTCTTATTGTCGGAGTTGGGCCAGGTTGAAAAGATGAGCTAGGAGCTCAAGAAAATGACTTCAGCTTTTGAACTGGGATGAGAGATTCTTGGATTCCTCTATTTCAGAGGGTCTCAAAGCAAATGTAGGGGCAAGAGAGAAACAGCCGAGCAAGGACTGTAATGTGGCTGCTCTAAGGCTGGGTACCTATTTCCACATGCATAGCTCAGGTTATCAGGGAAAGAGAGCCTGTAATGCCAGCAGAGGTTCAAGGAATACATGGCAGTTTGGGTCTTTTTCAATTTCATGTTTAATTAGTTCTTAACAGATTAAGTCTGACTTATAGATATAATTCTAATAACACAATGACATTCTCTTATTTTTCTCTCCAACCCTCCTTCCTTCTCTTTTCCCCTTTGCCCCCCTCTGTGTCTTTTAACATACGAGATAATCCATTTTCTGAAGCTTTATTAGGGGCTGTAAGAAAGCTTGTGAGCCTAGGCTGCTTGCTCCTGCTGCTCTCTGTGCATTCTGCCCACCAGGGTCATCTTTGTTACTCTTCAAAGGAGATTGGTACGCTCTGCCACTCTCTGATTGAGATCATGATCTGACATCTCACCTCCCCTCCTCTCATGACTGATGCTAACACCTTCATGTACTGTGTGCTGATCCAGTCTTATCCAATTTCTGGAGAACTCGTTGTACAAATGAAGAGGAATATATTGTTGCTGAGTACCTATTGAATTCAAAGCTACAAGGAGAATGAAATACAAGAAGGTGGGGATTTAGTATAGTGTCTAAGACGATCACATCCCACCTCAAAGTACCTGGGTTCAATACGTACCTCTGGCTCCTGACCCCTGGCCCCTGTCCCCAGCCTCTAGCTAATGCAGACCCTGGGAGGCAGCAGCGTGAACTGAAGGAATTCCATTCCTCCCGGCCTTGTGGGAGATCTGAGCCCTTTTCCTGGCTCCTGAGTTTGACCTTAGGCCATTCTGAACAGTGCAGATATTTGAGCAGTGAATCAGTGGATGAATACATTCTCTCTCTCATTTTCTGCTTCTCAAATAAATAAATATTAATTAAGAAAACGCTGAAGATACTTTAAAACACTCATGTAAAGTTAGAATTAAAAGATATGCTTATTTTGGTGTAAAACTTTTGAAATCCATCCAGTTTATTCGTGATGTGTATTTTCCATGAAATTTTTGACAGTTCTCTCATACAGTCTCTAACTTACACATAGGCTGGTACATTTCAAATGTGGATTATCAATGTATTTTCTGAATGAATTTTTCTATCTATAACACAACATTGTACAAAGCTGTAGCACTGAAACCTTGATCTGATATTGTTAATTGAACTTGAGTTTTATGGACTTCAGGGAGATACATTGCACAGACTGAAATGGACCATAGAACTGGGGGTACCAAAAAGTGTAACTGCTCTTCCCAATCTGGTTTTAAATGTTCAAGGCGATCAGAAATGCATCTCTGTTGTTGCATTCTGTCTTTGATTCCTGCTGAAACCCCTGGTGGAGACTTTGATGAATCCTTTCCTGGTTTGGAAAGAGGTAAGAGGAGACATCTCAGTGTAGGAGAGGCCTAAGGTCCTGACTGCTCAAGCCCTGAGCAAGCAGCTCTCCACAACTCTGCAGTAATTGCCAATTAGGGCACTGACTATGAGGGGGCTGGACAGAACAAGGTGCCAAAGCACTACTGTGCAGTAGTTTGAAAATACAAAGAGGGAAATAAAGTATCGAAGGGCCTTTTTTTTTTGAAGCAACTGTTCATTTATTTCTGAAATAGAAGACGTTGCCAATGTGAAAGCCCCAGTGGCTCACAGAAAAAAGGTATTTAAACTCACGCTCTGCTAGTGCCTCGTGTATTCACTGGGACAACACAGCCACATTGCTGTTTCTATTTTAAAATGCACAACTGCTGCACTCATTAAATCTTATTTAATCAGGCTAAGACTATTGGGAATTGTAATTGTCAGTTTTGAAGCACTATATAAAGTCCTTTCACACTGTGGGCTTCCATAATTGCACCTGGAGCATTCTCTCCCAGAGCCCACACAAATAATTGCCATCATCAAGGTATCAGGGGATTCTGCATCTTTCATGGTGTTCTTATAGGGCCAAACATATGGTTGATTTGACTTTCCAGAAAAGTAATGAAATGAATTAAGTTCTAGATGACTAGCCACTTTTTATGGTGACAATATTGACTTTATAATGAAGAAAAGCCAGATGCACTTGCACTTCGGTGTGGCTATAGATTAGGAAAATGAGGCAAAACAAATGCTTTGTTATGAAATTGGGATGTTGAATCTATATGGTCTTTATTCTGCTTCCCACTAGAGACTGTCATTTGGATAACTGCTCATCAGCTTAAGTAATAAGAGCTGTGATTATCATCTGACGTTTATTCTTCTAAAGCAAGAATTAAGCAGCAGCCCCACACAGCGTTGTCATTATCCAGAAGAGACCGCGGATCGGATGCAAATTCGAATAAATGATTGAACTAAATAAAATGTAGTTTTTGCTGGTTTCACCTTGGCATTTGGGGAAAGCTAAACTTTCTGTCAACTTTCCCAGAATTGTTATGGAAATATTAGTGATGTCAGATAAATCCTATTGTAAGTCGGATGTGTTGTCAGTTTTATGACTTACCACCAGGTTTTGCTGTTTTATTTTTTTTTTTAATTGCAGGTGTGTGTGTGTGTGGGGGAGCTGTTGTAGGAGTCTCCAAGTTCTTGAGCTAAAATGGGGTCCTTGATGTTCTGTCACATGCTCAAGGAATTTTGTTTTTCAAATGCTACTTTTAGTTTGATTTTTCATTTTATTGCTTTCTTACTTCCACCTGTTATTTGGGATAGGCATTTAAAAGAAAACAAAGAAATCTAATTGGCTGTACATACGGAATCAGCTTTCTGTAAAGATGGGAGACATTCTTCTTTAGCATTTAGGTTTCCCTTCTTGTTAAAAGTATCTCTAACTGTGTCAAGGCCTTGTGAAGTAAGCACCTTCCAAAATCTAATGATGGTCAGGTGTTTGTGTTATCAGCCTAGAATCTGTATAGAACTGTCGTTCATGCCCGAGGAATGACCGAGCTGGAATTATTCGATTAGGCTTCTGGATTATACCACTGAGGAGAGTCTTCTTTTCCCATTTATTCAATTGCGTTACATTTTTGGGATAATTTATTAAGTCTTTAATACATGTTGGCATTTAAAATTGTTCAAGGTGGGCCCAGTGCACTAGCCTACCAGCTGAAGTCCTCATTTTGCGTGTGCCGGAATCTCATTTGGGCGCTGGTTCTAATTCTGGTGATCTGCTTCCCATCCAGCTCGCTGCTTGTGGCCTGGGAAAGCAGTCGAGGACGGCCCAAAGCCTCGGGACGCTGCACCCCCGTGGGAGACTGGAAGAGGCTCCTGGCTCCTGGCTCCTGGCTTTGGATCAGCTCAGCTCTGGCAGTTGTGGCCACTTGGGGAGTGAATCAATGGACAGAGTATCTTTTCTCTCTGACTCTCCTCTGTATATCTGACGTTCCAATAAAATAAAATAAAATAAATATTTAAAAAACTTATTAAAGTTGGGCTCGGCAGCCTGGCCTAGTGGCTAAGGTCCTCGCCTTGATCCCATATGGCCGCTGGTTCTAATCCCGGCAGCTCCACTTCCTCTCTATCTCTCCTGCTCTCAGTATATCTGACTTTGTAATAAAAATAAAATACATCTTTTATAAAAAAAAACTTATTAAAGTTATGGCCTGGAGTTTGAAGCCCAGAAATGCTGTTGGTGGGGAAGGGGAGAGCAAACATTCATGACAAGGAATAGAATATTCAGCCATTTCACCCCGGTCGACAGCAAGCATGCTACCTTTCACGTTACCTCCTCGACATTGAGTGGCCATGATCCTGAATTGTATGCTACCTTTTATAGTTTTTATTTATAACTATACCTTTTATGTATAAGTCATAAACGAGTCTTTAATTGTGAACAGCCTTGAAAGCATAATCACATTGTGCGATCTTTTGTGATTCTCTTCTTTCATTCAGCGCCATGCTTGCAAAGTTCATCTGGGGCTGTGGTACTTAGCAATGCTTTGTTCCTTTTCTTATTGCCTATCCTGCCATTATCAATCACTCCACTGTGAACATTCAAGTAAAGTTGTTTTTTCGTAGAGCCATGCTTTCTTATATCTTGCAAGTGTACCTGGAACTGGAGGTGCTTGGTGATACAGTCATTCTGTAATATTTTGTGGAATTGTAGACACTTTTAAAATTGGCTGCATCG
The DNA here is from genome assembly GCF_030435755.1 of Ochotona princeps. Taxonomy (NCBI): domain Eukaryota; kingdom Metazoa; phylum Chordata; class Mammalia; order Lagomorpha; family Ochotonidae; genus Ochotona; species Ochotona princeps. The sequence continues at coordinate 4,027,866 of NC_080839.1, read as the reverse complement.
TTTTCCATTCCCACCAGCAATGCGTAAGAATTCTGGTTACTTCACATCCTTGCTTGGATTTACTCTTCTCTCTACATCCACCTGTCATTAATATTTAGCCATCCTCTGGTGTGGGAAGTGATATTTCAATGTGGTTTTGATAATAATACCTTCCTTACTGATATTTTCACGTGCTCAAGGACCACTTGCGTATCTTCTTTAGAAGTTTTCTAAACTTCTCCTACTTAAACTGCTGCCATTTTTGTTGTGGTGTAAGGATTCTTTGAAGAAGAAACATAATTTTAATACACAATGTCATGCCAAATGAGGACCATGAGTGGCATGATTCTGTTACTGGTTGACAGAAACTCTCAAATTCTGTTGAAAAAAAAAAAATGCGGCCCAGTCTCTCTAACCTGGGACAGGGGTATGCTACTCAGTTAGGTTCCAGCTATTTTTTTTTGTTTTTTCAGATTTATTTTCCTATTTGAAAGGCAGAGTTTTACACACACACACACAAGGAGACACATATAGAGAGAAACACAAAGAAAGATCTTTCATTTGCTGATTCGCTCTCCACAGAGTCAGAGCTGGGCCAAGCTGAAACCAAGAGCCAGAAGCTTCACCCGGGTTTCCCATGTGGATCGTGGTCTGCACCGGCCCAAGTATCTTGGCCACTCTGCTGCTTTCCTAGGTGTGTTAGCGGAGAGCTTTATCGGAAGTGGAGCAGCTGGGACTCGAACTGGCACATATATGGGGTGTTGGCATTACAGGCAGTAGCTTAATTTCCTCCTCATGACATTGCCCCCACCTTCCCTGGCTCCAGGGAGACTGAATTAGTATTCATGGCTCTTAGCTCCTCCTTCAGAAATGTTCTTGATTTCTTAACCTATTGTCACTTCTGATGAGGCTGCTGGAGAATGGGCCTTGCAATTATTTTTTTCAGCCTGCTATCTAAGTAAAACTTGAAAAACTTAAAAGTATTTTCACATTTCATGCATCCTTTGTCTTTTTAGTTTGGGCTGACAGTATTTTTTTTTTTTTTTTTTTTTTACCTACACAGGTCTCTTGAAATTTTGGTGGATTTCCAGTGTGTTTGGACATTTCCCCCATAATCCAGCAAATCCTCCTCTACAACTGTTTTCTCGCTCTTTCTCCTCCCCCCTTGTCCTCTCCCCACCTCTATAATTTCTATTGCATAGGCACAGGGAATACTGTAAGGAATTTACCTTGGGAATCCTAGAAGCCTATTTGTTCGCCTCAGAAAGTCTAAAAGATTCTAGCCTATAATTCTCTGTGCATTCTAAAGAAAGTGTTACAGGTCTATCCTTGATTGGATTTTCATTTGAAGCCATATTTTATTGACTATACTCTTGAATTTGACCTTCTGGCCTAGGTTAGGATATTCTCCTAGCTGAAGGAGTTGGTCTCACCTCAACTCTGGGAAGAAAGGTCATTTTTTTCTGTAAAGTTCATCAGGTAAACCTGTTAAGCTTATACAGGAAACAGTTTTACCAATACTTCATTGTCACGTTTCTAGCTCTATGCCAGCCACCTAGAATCAAAGTCAACTTGTGTATTTTGGGTTTTTTGTTTTGTTTTGGTCAAAAGCTAGTATCAACTTCTATATCAGTTAGATGCTTGCTACATCATAAACTCTACTGGCTCAACATTAGTCATATCAGGATAGGCATGGCCTAATGTCGCTCAAGCCTGACTAGTTGTAGATGCGTCTTGTTTGTGTATTTCCAGGTCACGTGGTGGCTGTGAGCCCAGTAGGCTTGGCTGGAATGGCTTAACATCCTTTCAATCTGTGGGTCTACTGGGCCATCCAAGACTCGTCTTTCCCAAGGCAATCGCCCCAGAATCTAAGCATCAGTAGGAAACTCAAAATGCTTTTGTATCCCTCTGCTTGCATCATGACCTCTGACGGCTCACTGGTTGAAGCAAACTCATGGCCACACTGAGAACTGGGGACCAGGGAAAGGCTCTGATGGAGAAACGCTGAAGTCACACACAGTGGTGAGGTCAATGGATGAAACCAATAATTCAATCAATCCAGCACAAGGGTTTATCATGATGGCCCATTATATAGTTGTCACATTAGCAGTAACAACTCTGAAGTACTTCATTCATATCCTGTTTACTGTTAAAACTTGAGAAATATTAAGAAATATTAGTTATTATTAATTTTGTTATAATCTAATGATCACACATGTATAATAGCAATGAAATGACATTGTCCCAGTTAGACCAAAAGCCTCATGGAGGCAGCCAAAGGGTGCTAACTGTACACTCTAAAGAGAGGGGTCAGACTACCTTAAATCCATTGCTAAGGAAAAATTCCCAAGAAGCCTCAGTGGCTCCTTGCCTCAGGAGTGTATAAGGGAAGATTTCCATGAAGTATTGATCGGTTAGACAGGAGAGGTTTTTCTTTCCCCTTTAACCAACTGAAGGCTGTTTTGAAAAGAAATGGAGCTTCATACAAGGCCAAGTGGAATGCAAGACTATGCCAGACACTGGCCTAACATCCACTGGCATGTATGAAAACTGGGTTTGGGAGTGAGTCAAGTGGAGGAATTTGGGAAACTCCCCTGGGGGGTCATGAAGTGTGGCCTGTCCCATCTATTTTCCATTAGTAAGGTGCTCTACAAAACCTGTGTGCACACGTTCTATACTTATTCTTCAGCTGAAAAAAATGAGATGAAACTGAGCTCAGACTGTGTGCGCCAAAGCAAACACTTTCCTTGAAAATTTAGTGACTGTAGCAACTGTGGTGTTAGAACTGTGCCTGGCCCAGATAAAAGAAAGTTTAGCAAGACAAAAGCAAAAACCACACACAGGTTTAGGGAGACTGAGCTAATAGATGGAGCTGTATCAGAGCTATCTTAGGGAGGAAAAAATGACTAATCATGAATTTTGTGAGCCTTTGCTGCTGTTACAGGCTTCTATCCCAGCCTAGCCAGGGGTTCAAGCGTTCTTGCCAAGCAGGATGCCGTTTTCTCGGCCAGGTTACAATCTCACTGGTATGAGGGTACCTCGCCTGAGATGGAGGCCAGCCCAACATGCAGTCCCTCAGGTTAGGTCCATAATTTTACTTCCCGAATCCAGGCCCCGCCACAGCAGTGACCTATCCTAGCTAGAACTTCAGAGTCCCTACAGTTTGGCGTGTCCTTCCTGCTGAGCAGGGCTCTGTCCCTGCGTCAGGATTTCTTCTTTAGACAATCCTCAGTATGCAGAAACTCAACAGTGGCAGCAGACCAGATCAGACCAGACCAGACCCATCTAGGTAAGAGCAGACCAGAGTAGGGCAGCTGAGATCAGTCCGGAGTTGTCCATACCAGACCAGGCCAGAGCAGACCAGACCAAGGCTGACCAGAGCAGATGAATGAAGAGCAGACCAAACCAGTCCAGATCAGAGTAGTACAAACTGCTGCAGATGAGATCAGATCAGAGCAGAATAGGTCGGGCCAGACCAGAGATAAGCAGATGAAACCAGACGAGTACACCAGACCTAATAGGGCTAATAGGGCTGGGGCAGATCAGATGAGTGCAGACCAGACCAGGCCAGAGCAGAGTTCATCAGAATAGAACAGAACAAGCCAGACTTCACAAGGATGCTCTGACAGATCAGTCCAGAACAGACTAGAGCAGACTGGAGCAGGCTAGGCAAAACCAAGTGGACCAGACCATACCAGTCCAGAAGAGACCAGAACAGAATGGGGCAGAACAGAGAGAACCAGACCTGGGTAGACCAAACCAGATCAGACGACGCCAGAAAAGACCAGACCAGACCAGAGGAGACCGGACCGGACCAGAACAGACCAGACTGGGGTAACACAGGCCAGAACAGACTAGACCAGACAGCAGCAGACAGGACAGAACTAAAATAAACAATGCCACAACACGTGGCTGGCCGCCACTGTAATCTTCCATTGGCAGCTCTGCCACCCTCTGAGACCACAGAGGGTGGAGCCGCCAATGAAAGTATTGTACAGAACCTTCTAGAGTTCAACATTCCTTGATGCACATAGATCTGACTTTGTTAGAGTGGTGAGAGACAGACCTCATTATTCATTCAGTCTGGCCAAGAATACTGCACTCCAATGACTAGATCTATCATTCCCCCAAAGATCCACAATGCCCTTGTCATCTAGCAAGTTCCTAGATGGGCTGCAATTGTTTCTGACTTTTATTATATGCCCTGTGCATTTTCCTAGCGTAAGGTAACACTGCCTTTCTTGGTCATTGCTTTAGCAAAACTTTATTTGAATTTATTTTTTAATTTTTAAAGATTTATTTATTTTTATGGAAATGTCAGATATACAGAGAGGAGGAGAAATGGAGAGGAAGATCTTGTGTCCATGGATTCAGTCCTCAGGCGGCAGCAGCAGCCAGCCAGAGCTGTGCCAATATGAAGCCAGGAGCTAAGAGCTTCTTTGGGTCTCTCACACGGGTACAAGGTTCCAATTCTTTGGGCCGTCCTCAACTGCTTTCCCAGGCCACAAGCAGGGAGCTGGATGGGAAGTGAGGCCGCTGGTATTAGAACCGGTGCCCATATGGGATCCCAGCACGTGTAAGGTGAGAACCTTAGCTGCTAGGCTACCACACTGGGCTCTTTATTTTTATTGGAAGGGTACATATATACAGAGAAAAAGAAGATGCAGAAAGAAGTACTCTCCACCCACTGCTTCACTCCCCAAGTAGCCACAAAAGGAGGAGATGAGTTGATCCAAAGCCAGGAGCCAGGACCCAGAATCCAGGAGCTTCTTTCAGGTCACCCACGTGGGTGCAGTGTCCCAAGGCTTTGACCTGTCCTTTGCTGCTTTCCCAGGCCACAAACAGGGAGCTGGAAGGGAAGTGGAGAAGCCAAGACACGAGCTGGTGGTCATATAGGATCCTAGTGCACACAGATGAGGATTTTGCTATTGAGTCATTGTGTGAGGCCCAACAGATCTTGACATTTAGTAAATTCTCTTTCATTATTCTCCCTTAGGGATATCTTCATCTGAAGTAGCATAAGGCTACTTTGTAACACTTCCAGAACTGATTTTCCATGAACCATGGAGAGTTCTGTGTATCCTATTTTGAAGCGATATTGGATAAAATAATTCTCCCCTCCTTTCCGTCTAAATCACGTAAATGTTTATAGACTTTGAATTACTAGTAATTTGAAAGATAGCTCAACCATGGTAGTAAAGCTGATGCTGAGATACTAAGTGATGCTGACATCATGATTTCGTTATTCGATTACACGCCCTGGAGCGCTTGTCTTTCAGTATTGCCCTACTCTGAACTTCTCTGCTTGCAGTGAGACGGAGCTTTCTGAACGTTTAAAACGCTCTGATGACCCTTAGAAATGGGTAAAAGGTTCCTAGCATTTTCTCCAGGCCCTCCATGATCTGACTTTTCAGGTTTCTCTTGTCTTCTGCTTCCTTCTCTGCTTTTGCAGCTGTATTCAGATTCTAATTAGCATCGTCTGCTCCCACTTCATCTTAAAGCTCGGTCACATCCTGCATCCCAAAGTTTTCTTTTGCAGTAATTGCAAAGCTGTTGACTTTTCTTTAAAATAGTGTTCCTCTTTCTGTCCCCTGGTTACTCCGCACTGCTGCACACTGCTTGCACTGCTATGACACGCACAACCTCGCCTAGTGTCAGGAGTCTAAATGATGTCCATCAATTTGGAAGCTTCTGATGGCAACATATTAAACACTGCCCAAAATGAGCTTAACCTATGGAGATTTCAGAGCATCGTTCCCACAAATTCAGAAGTATTTCCCACAGATTTTAGAAGTATTTCCAGCTACCGAAGGAAGCATTCGAAGGAAGAAAATGTTCTCCTCCTAGTTTTTATCTCTTCACCAGGCAATCAACTATGTCTCAGAAATGAATGGGCCGGATCTGCCATACGCCGCTGGAGGCTTGAAAGGAGACTGGGTCTGTCCTGATCTGGTGTATCTGACGGTCACTGAGGGAAGCTGTGGCTAGAAGGAAGGGGGTGGTTGTTGGGAGTGTCTGACTCACACCACCTCTGTATAAATGGGTACTGTGCTTTGTTTTTACAGAAACTTGTGGAGGAAACATCTTGAAGTGAGCTATCTGCTAACATCTTAAGCTCTACTGATCAAACATGGCAGCCATTAACCACACACAAGCTTTCAAGATTTCACTTAGATTAATTAAACTACATTTTATTTAAAAGTCAGTGTTGGGCAACAATCACATTGCTAGTATTCCATGGCCGTGTGTGACTGCCTCATTTGGGTAGCACAGATAAATATCATGTCCAGCATTGTGGGAAACTTTGTTAAACAATATCAATTTGGAACCATTGTAAGAAATCTGTTTAGCAAACAATCCAGACAAAGCATGTGAGAACACCATGAATATTAGTTGAGTTGAAAAAATTAGAAAACTTATGTGAAATGCATTTACTGTAGCTGTGGTTGTTTGTTCCCCTGGACTATGGTGCGTTTTATTTGAGTGAATCATCTCTACAAAGTAATCATTAATGGTATATTTTATGTATTTCTTCTACTGTGCAATTAATAGATAAAAATTTTAGCACCAATGCTCTTGAAGGCATAATGTGCAAAATTAAATTGTCACAAATAGCAATGACTTGAATAACAAGTGAAATCGCTGTAAATATATGAACAGATGGAGAAGCCAGTTGGTTACTCACACCATTTAATAGATTCCATGAATGTAAATTCAACTCATTAGTTATATTTCCAGTAGTTATCCTTATTAATATTTAAGTATAAAAAAGGAAAAGAAAACTTAGAGTTAACAAGTTCAGTACTTCCTTTGAAGTACTTTAGGGACAGAGAAAGTACTCGAAGGCATCACACCTTCTGTAGCCTGTTATGCACACTGTGCATTGCCCCCAGCCACTTGAATATTTTATTCCCAAATATATACATATTTATCTGAGAGTTAAGGGGAAGGGGAGAGAGAGAGAGAGAGAGAGAGCAAGTGTTTCCATCTCCTGGTTCACACCCCCAAAATGCCTTCACAGGTCTGGACTGGGCCAGGGGACAGCTTAGAGCAGGGAATTCCATTGAAATATACCATTTGTGCATCAGGGACCCAAATACTTGGGCCACCACCTGCTGCCTTCCATAGTGCATGGTGACAGGAAGCTGGGATTGGGAGAATTCAAGTCTGCAGGCGCTCTTGCTGCCTGAGATGGATAGGCGATCACAGAAAGGTCCACACTAAGAAGCAAACAAGCAAATTTTGGGAGGTGGTATCATTCAGCATTTCGTTTCTTTCATTAACATACTTGAGAGGAACGTTCTTGGAAGGCAGATGGTTTACTTTGACTTAGAGTTTGGTTCACAGTTCAGAGCTGGGTGGCTTTACTGTGTGTTGGCTGATGCAGACTGGCTGTGGCGTGGTGCTTGCAGGAGTCATCTCATGGTAAGTCAAGCAGAGCTAGGAAGAGCTCCTCCTTTCCTCCATGTGGCTAAGGGCCCCAGCATAGCAACCAAATCCAACCCAATCACTTCCCAAAGGCCATGCCCCGATGCCACCACTGTATCAAGCCTCAACCCTGACCTTTTAATCATTAGCATTCATTTGGTCACCATGGAACAGGGGTTTGGGGAGCCACTTCTTGTCCACTAATTCATAGAAATAGTTCTCACAAGTGGGTTATTACAAAATCCCAAACCTAGCTTGACCCAAACCTCTTGACTTCCTGTTTGGCAATGCAGTTATTGTCCCCAAGGACATTCTGTCATCCTCTACAACATGACGTGGCTGAAACAGCCCCCACCAAATAAGGCTGATGCCAGCACCTTGCCCTTGAACCTCCAAAACTGTGGCCTGAATAAACCTCTTTCTCTTCGTAAGTCTTCTGTTTCAGGTGTTTTGTTTTGTTTTGTTTAGAAATATGAAACTACCTAGGTGTTCCGTCTGATTTTCCCAGGGCTTGCATTTTGCATGTCGGTGTCACAGTCGATGCTACAGCACCAGTACAAGTTGGCACAGGTATGATGTGTCTATTTAACCCTGTCATTTTGTCGTGTGTAGAATCATGTAATTACAACAGTCAAGACACAGGACTCCTGCACTCTCACAAGACTCCATTATGATAGCCAGCAGTCCTTACACCTTTCCACCCCTCCATCATCTCTAATCCTGGCAGCTAAGCATCGATTTTCTATCTCCCCAATTTTGTCGTTTTAGGGATGTTACAGAAGTGGAATCAGAGTATGCAGTCTTCAATACTGGCTTTTTGTTTCACTGCCTGCAATCTATAAGAACCAATGGTTTGTCTTTCGTTGCAGCCAGAGCTTGTGGTGTGAATGTGTCACTGTTTATTTAGCCATTCATTTGTTTTATCGACCATTCGAATTATTGCCAACTTTGGACTATTACGAGCAAAGCTAGAATAAGAATCCCAGAAGGATTTTATAGAGAAATCAGCTTTAGGCTCTATGGGATAAATGCCAAAGAGTGTGACTACTGCCTAGAATGGCACATTTTGGCTTTAAAGAAGCTATCAGAGTAGCTTCACTGCTGTCGCAGCACCATTTTATGTGTTTACCAGCAAACGATGAGGGATTCAGTTTCCCCATGTCATTGAGAGCATTTCGTATTTTTGCAAATTCTGTTTTGGGTTTCTAATAGGTATCAGTTTAAATGTTTTCCCATCAAAATTCATTTTTTAAAAATTTATTTATTTTTATTACAAAGTCAGATATACTGAGAGGAGGAGAGATAGAGAGGAAGTGGAGCTGCCGGGATTAGAACCAGCGGCCATATGGGATCAAGGCGAGGACCTTAGCCACTAGGCCACGCCGCCAAGCCCACCATCAAAATTCATTTTGAAACTTAACCCCAACGGGGCCCATCTTAGTAAGCAGGGTTCTATGAGGAGGATGTGAGCACTCTGGCCTTAGGAATGCAGTTGAGTCTTACAAAAGGGCCCGTCGCCCTCACGCCATGTGGACACACAGCATGCCTGCATCTGCACTGGAAGCAGAGACTCTGCCCTCACCTGAAGCCTGCTGGACTTCCCAGTCTCCAGAACCAGGAGAAATACATCTCTGTTATTTATACCTTGCACCATTAGGGCATCGCGCATGCTGCAGGACTAGCTGCATTTACAACCTCCTGCGGATCTCGTTGCTGGATCCCTCTTCATGGAACCATTTGCCTCCTCTGCATCCTGTTGGGAAATGTCTCCTCAGCTGCCCCATGCTGTCCAGTTCTGCTGTGAGTCTAGCTTACTGTGATTCTAGTTAACGTTGATGCTTCAATTTATAGATGTTTTTGTGTGTTCTAATACTTGCTAGTCCTTTGTCAGATACATCATTTGCAGATCTTTTCCCTTGATTTCTATTTCACGAACAGGATCTTATACTGAGCGAAGGATTTTCGTTTTGATGAAGATTAATTACAGTTTTTAAAAGTGTCATATAACAGGTTATGTTTTCTGAGCCATGAATAAGAACTCTTTACCAAAACCTATTTTCTTACTATTTCATTTGTGTTATAATCCAGAAATTACAGGTGTTGGGGGCCTGTTTGTGACAAAAGTATGTTAAGCCATCCTATTCAATGCCATCATCACATATATATACTGGTTAGGGTCCCAGTTGTTCCACTTCTGACCCAGCTTCCTGCTCAAGTCACTGAGAAAGCAGTGTAAGATGGCCCCAAAACGGGGGCCTTTGCTACCTATGTGGCAGTCTGGGCTGGAATTCTGGGCTTTAGCCTGGCAAGTGCTGGCTGTGTGGCCGTGTAAGGAGTGAACCAGCAAATGGGAAATCTCTCTCTGTCCCTCTGTAACTCTACTTTCCAAATAAATAAATAAATCTTAAAAGCTTTTTAAAAATTAGATGCTATATGCTTTAATTTCAATCTCTGTTCTGTTTTGAGTTTATTTTGATGTAAAATGTAAGATACAGATTGGGGGTCATTTTAGTGGTGATAAAATTTTTTCTGGTATCACTTGTTGAAACAATGATTCCTTCTCTATTGAGTTGCATTTGTACGTTTGTCAAAAATCAGTGACCACATTTTGATGGGCCTCCTCTGGATCTTGTGTTCTTTGCCATTGATTGATACGATCAATTCCCTTTGCTGATACCACATTATTTGAATTTCCATGGTTTATGGTATAAGTTCTAAAATTGAGGGAGAATTACTCCTCCCACTTCTTAATTTTCAAAATTGGTTCCGTGATTCTAGTTCATTTTGTTTCTACATGAATATTAGAACAATTTACAATTTTATCGACACCTGCAGAAAGGCCTTCTGAGCTTGTGCTACAAACTGTGTTAAACCTACAGATTGACTAACAGAAAATTGACATCCTTACAATATTGAATTTTCCAATCTACTAACATGATGTGTCTTTCCATTTATTGATATCTTCTTTCATTTGTTCCATTTGCACTTAAGTTTCAACATGTGAATTTATTTGGTTAGATGTGTACTTTTTGGGGTTTTGTATTTCTTAATATTTGATACACATAAAGAGTGGTAGAACCAGATATATCTATTGACAAAATGACCGAGACCCCATCCTCTGGTTCACTCCCTAGATGTCCATGATGGCTGGTCCTTGGCCAGGGTCTGAGCCAGAGCCAGGATTTTGGAAACCAGTTCAAGTTTCTCACAAGGATGATAGGGAACCAGGTAACTGGGGTCATTACTGCTGCTCCAAGGGTCTTTATCAGCAGGAGCTGCGAGTTGAATCCAGATTCTCTGGTGAGGGAGGCAGACATTTAACGTACAGGCTAAAATGCCTATATCCCACTGAAGTGTTTTAGGCAATAAAAAATGGCACTGTGCTTCACATTTGTATTTTTAAGTGTCCATTGGTAATACATAGAAATATGATAGCTTTTAAAGTGTTTTTCTTGTTTCCCGGGACCTTGCCAGAGTCACCAAATGTAGGAGATTTTGTGGATTTCTTGCTAAATGAACCATTAATTTGAAAACTGGAGCTTGTGTCCCCTCCTGTCCTTCCTCTGTGCTTTGTCTTGCATGTCTTCTACAACACTAGCGTGGACACAAGTTGTGACAGACTACATCCTCGCTCTCCCTCGTGTTACTGTTGGAACAGTGCTGCCCTCAGGCTGGAAAGCATTCCTTTCCCTTGTTTTCTGGAAGATATCATGCATTCCTCTTTAACGACTTGGTAGAATTGTGCAAAGAATCCATCCATCTAGGCCTGGAAATTTCCTTTTCAGGTTTTAAAAGTTGCAAATTTAGTTGTGTGCCGGAGTCCAGCTCCAGCTGAGGTTCGGAGCTCGGGAAGAGTGTGTGGATGAGGCATGAAGAGAAAGAAGGGAGACGGACCACCAGATTCCTTGATCGTAGTGGACAAAGCGAGAAAGCTGTCCGCTTTATTTATACAGAAGCAGTACAAAGTTTTTTCTTAGGGGCATATTGACATAGCTTCAGGGGGACACAATTTACAACTTTTTGAGAAATGATTGAGGAAGGATTCCACATTCCTTGCTTATCTTGGCTTGTCAGTCTTCATCTGCTCTCCTCAGGTCTGGGCTATAACCTAGGCACCATCTGTGTCAACCAGACCCCTACCTTGAATTACGTATGAGTTAAAAGGACTGGGGCCTTGGTCTATGGGGATCGGGGTTATTGACATTAGTTGGCCATAGGTCTGTAAGCTCACAGTTTGTTAACCAAACAAGTAAAGCAAGGGTAAAAACGGCGGAAAGAATTGCAGTTAGCAATGAACTAAGTTACTCTATTTAAGTTTCAACTCTACAATGGATGAGTGTTTCCAAAGACAATTCCACAAATTGTTTCAGTATTAGACAAGGCATTATCCATTCCAACGTTGCAACCAAGAGTTTCTTAGTAGACAACACATCTTATACAGTAATATACTCCTAATACAATTCTTATTCAACTTATCTATCACTAAATGGGAGAAATACATCAAGAGAGAAAAAACATGAAGATCTAAGACAAAAAGTTATAAACATTACATTCCTCTACAACTGCAGGCTCTACAACTTCATAAGTGATCAAACAATAATCAAAAATTTATCTTTATGATGTTAGTGAAATCACCCTGTATTTCCTCTAGCTAAAAATTTATGAAAACAACTAAAACAGCTACATTTTCTATATTCTAAAGAATTGCAAGGACAGGCTAACCTTTAAGACCACAGTAACTATATTTTTTGCCTTAGCAGGATAGGCTTCAGGGTTACAGTAGCTATATTCTTCGTCATTGCAGGATGGCCTTTAGGGTCACAGTAACTATATTCTTTGTCATAGCAGAATGACCTTTAGGGTCACAGTAACAGGATAACTTTTAGGGTTCCTCTTATCAAGCCATTCCCCAGAAAGCATGCTAAATATCTGGGCCAGATTTTATGGCAATGGGTAAACAGCACAGACTTAATTATACTCCTGTGTGTAGTTAAAGGCCCACTCACCAGGACATCCTCAGTAACATTAACTCTTAAGCTCACATTGATTGTAAAAGCCATCTCACAGGGGCAGACAATGCCTCAATAGATTACAAAATTCTTAGTGGGGTGGTTGAGTGCCCATGCGAAGGGGAGTGAAAACTGCGTCAAGGTGGTCAGAGATGAATCCACTTAGTCCTGCTAAGCAGCTGGTAGCTCCCTGGGTTTTGCCAGTCAGGGAGCTGTTCTTTTCACACCTTCGTGTTATACACACCTACTGCATGGACTCCATCAGTTGTGTTAATCCTATTGGAACTGTCTCACATTGGGGAAACTCTGGACAATCGTGCCTCTCAAAGAATTGGTCAGTTTGCTTAAGGTTGTAGAATTTGTGTGTGCAGAGCTGTTTGTACTGTTCTTCTGTTGCCTTTAGTTATATTCAGTGTCTATAAACAGACTAATTCCTCTCTTGCATTTCAGGTATTTATCTATGTCATCTCTTTTTTTTTCTTGTCAGTCTTACAAGAGGTTTGTCCATTTTTTCAAAAAGATTTATTTATTTTTATTGAAAAGGTAGATTTACAGAGAGAAGGAGAGACAGAAAGATATGGTTCATCCCTCAAAAGGTCATAAAGGCTGATCCAAAGCCAGGAGCTTCTTGTGGGTCTCCCACATGGATGTAGGGATTGAAGGACTCGAGCTATCCTTTGCTGCTTTCTAAGACCAGAAAGCAGAGAGCTGGCTCAGACTTGGGATATGAAATGGATGCTAACACTGGATGCAGAGAATTAGTTGCTATGACTTGGAGCTGGCCCCAGAGATTTGTCAGTCTTGAAGCGTATCTTCAAAGGAACAACTTTTCGTTCAATTGCTTTTCCTTGTTGCATGTTAACATCACTGATTTCTAATTTTTCATTTTCTGCTTTTGGTTCTCTTGCTTTTGATTCCTTTTTTTCTATCTGTTTATTATCTATTTATTTTGGTCCTAGACTACTAATCTGTCATTTCTCCTCTGTCCTAATAAAATTCCTTTTTATTTTACCAAATTTATATTTAGCTTTATGTCTTTAGTTTCCTTGCTGAGATTTTATGTTTTTATTTGTTTTTTTTTTTCATGTGTAGTTGTAATTGTTCTTTGCAATTTTTTATGACTGCTGTTTTAAAACTTTTGTCATATAATTCTAATCTCTGACACCCTGGTATGAGAGGTGGTTTCCAACTATGTCATAAATATTTTGAATACCGGATGTTATCTCATGAGACTCTGGATCTTACTGAATTCTTCTCCTTGACCCAGTTGCCTCTGACATTCCATGGTCAGGGAGTTGGGATATTACCTCTTCACACAAAAGGGGGTTCAGAAAGGCTATCTTCTTACTACTGGCATGTTGGGATTTCAGGTTCTGGTTTTTTGCCAGTGCTGATACCACCTCCAACAGATGGAGTTGGAGTGCCTCTGTCGTATTCACTGGTGATTACCACTCCCAGGCCTCACTATCCCAGGCCAGTGGTGAAGGCCATCCTCAGATGCCTTTAGGTAGAGAGATGTGGGAGGAGAGGTGGGTTTCCTTATTCCTCCCAATGTGATCTCCACTCCTGGAATGGCAGGGACCCTCATCATCACCCAACAAGGATGGGATTCCTGACTCACGACTCAGCTTTCCCTGAGGATCCCACACCTTAGCAGGTGTGGGTGAAAGTGTAGGTTCCCCATCCTGCCTTGTCAGAAAGATTCGAAGTTTTGTTTGGTAACGTTGGTTTGAGTCACATTGTCACAGGTTTTCCAAGATGTCCCTTTCATGGCGCACTGACTGGGTTGAGAAGCATTTAGCCTTTGTTCAACAGCTACTGTATTTTCTGGGTGGCTTGGTGTTGTAGCATCCACCTGAAAATGTATGAGGACTAAATAAAACCCAGTGAATTCACCATTGTGTTGTTTTCTGCACCTACTGTCTCTATACAGGGTGCCTGCTTTCCACCTTTCAGAGGATCTAACTTTTCCTTTTTAAGTGGAGTTTAGAATTTTAAGCTGCAGAGCAAGAAAAAGGGAAATGATAACGTACTCCATCTTTACAGGAGCAAATATCTCACCATACGCTTTTATCAAAGTGTGTTACGCAAGATTCTTTGTCTAGAATTGTGTTCCACCGAATGTAAGATTAGCATTGGTTCTTTTAGTAAACAGACTGAACATGGTCTAGGCATGGAAAATACCAGAAATAGAAAACTGCTTATCATTCTGAGTGGAGTGATGAGAACTGTAGCCTTTCTTCTCCCTACACTGTGAACCTGATTTGTCTCTGTCCAGCATGTCTGCACTGTATGCATGCCTTATCCCCCCCCCCCTTCAGCCCTTGGTAGCTGTCATGATTTTAGATTAACTCTTACGATATTGCAGAGCATGTGTTCATCTCTCCCTTCTATTATATGATAAAAGCCCCCAAATGCAAGAGTAATGGCATTGGCCATTCAGATATGGCACAGAGAAACGGTAAAGTGCTTCCTGGGAGTGAAATGGTGGGTGTATCACTAGCAGTATGTATTAGAGGAAAAAGCATAGGATTTATGGGCACGGGCTACAGTCTCGCACATTTAATGGGTGTCTTCAAAAGTATTTTCCATAGCAAAGGGGTAAAGATGGATACAGTGTAGTTCAATAAGATAGGACACCAGAAAACATTTTAAAATTGATTAACGCTGTCCAAGAAAGCGAGGCTTGCTGGTGAGTAAGCTTTACAGCCTCCTTTGGGTTCCAGGAGCATTCCTCCTGGGTGTTCACCTATGTAATTAGGCATCTTAAAGAAAGGGTGTTTGGCCTCATGGTTAAGGCAACCACATCCCATATTGGACTGGTTGGATTTGGGTCCTGGATTCCAACTGCAGTTGCCTGTTGATGTTACCCTGGGAAATAGCAGGGTAGGCTCAAAGCAACTGAGTTCCGGCTCCCTTCAGGGGAGACCAAGACTACATTTGCAGCTCCTGGCTGCTACTCTCATTTAGGGAGAGAAATAGCAGGTGGGAGCACTTTTTGTCCCTTTGTGCATCTGTGTCTCTCAAAAGGAAAGAATCACAGGAAGAAAAAGTGAGCTCTTTGAACTTAAAGATAAAATGATCAAGTTCCCAAATTCAGTGAAAGCCTGGTAGATAACTATAGAACTTACCCAGAAGACAAGACAAGGAAGTACAAAAGTTGAGAATATAGGCAAAATGCAAAATAATATCATTCTAAAACAGAAATACAGTTTTAAAAAATCAGAATGAGTCTCCAAAGAATAATATTTCTTTGGAAAAGTGTGTGCTATGGTAAACTAAGAGTGTATTCAAAGGGTTGAACCATGGGACATTTCATAAAGCAAAAAGTGAGGAGATGACACTAAATTTTTTTAAAATTATTTTTGACTACAAAATTGAATAGTTGTGATGCAGATATCTCTTCAGGAGTGTGTGTGTGTGTGTGTGTGTGTGTGTGTGTAGAGGTGTGAAGGTTGTTATGCAATATTATAGTCAAGAATGTCTTCCTAACTTCCCACCCATATTTATTCAGATTTTTTTTTTTTGTTAGGATTGACATAGCAACTCCATTTGATTCTGGCTACTTTCACAGGATCAGAACTGGAGATCAAATATCCAGTGGGATTTCCAGGAGGAAGGACAATAAAAAGAAGGAAAGCGTGTTTTTCTCCCAAAGAAATAATAATAAAAAAAATTCTTACATAGTTGAAGAAAGTTCCATTTCTGTGACAGAAAGCATCTACCTGTGACACATAAAATGTAGGAACAAGTCCTAGTCCTAGATATATCATGTGCCATTTCAAAATATTAGAATAAAGTTTTTCCAACAATAATAGGTTACCTGAGAATCGTCTTGGCATGATTTCTCATGAGAATGCTACCGGTTAACAAAAGTGGAGGGTACTTCCTGTACATCTGTGTACATTTTGCCATCTTTTCTCATTGTTTCTTCTGCTGCCTCTAACCTCAAAGATGGAAAATCAAAGCATCTGCATCTTATTTGGTATGACTTTTTAAAAATTTTCATTTTAATTTCAATTTTAATTCTACTTAGAAGGCAGAGAGAGAGAGAGAGAGAGAGAGAGAGGGAGAGAGAGAGACTGAGCAGTAAAGGGAGAAGTCTTTAGTGGTTAACTTCCTAAATTCAGGCAACAGTTAGGGCTGGGCAAAATCCAAAACTAGGAGCCAGCAACTCAATTTAGATCGTGCGTGTGGGTGGCAGGGATTCATCAGTGCTGCCTCCTGCGGGCACATTTGTAGGAAGCTGGCTTGGAAACAGAAGCGCCAGGACTGAATTCAGGCACCGCAACATGGGAAGAAGGCAACCCAAGCAGTGTCTTAACTGCCAAAGACTCTCCAAAATTTTTGTTGAATAAAGAAATGAACATAGGAGCGGAATAAGGGTTAATTGTATGAAATAAGATGTGCAGGAGACTGTTACTTGAACTGTACTTCTGCAACGGACCAAACAGTCCAATTTAGTTACCAATCCTTTATAAGTTACAGGAGGCTTTGGAATCAACTGTTTAAGCTGTAGCAAATTAATGTGATAGTTGCCTTACTACTGATTTCTACAAACAATGTTTGATGGTGTTGTTGGTTGGAGGTCTCAAAACATGTTGTGATTCTGGGAACTGCTTAATTTACAAATTATGTTTTTTTTTTCCCCTCAAATAAACTGTGCCATAATTGCTTCAGAATTTCCACCTTTTAACAATTGACCATAGGTTTTCCCATCAAAAATCAGTTAACCTATGGAAAGAAGATTGTCTAAGACTTGCTGTTGACTTGCTTTTCTCTTCTGTTCTGAGAGGACTGACAGGCTTCTTGGTGGCAGATCAGCTCCCAGGCACAGAATCAAGCGTGTGAGCAGAGCAAAGAGAAGTGATAACATTACGTAAGTTCCAAATAGGCGGATTTTGCAGAAGGGCAAAATTTAGCTCCCAGTGAAGTTTCTATGGCTGGGTTTAGCATAAAGGTGATCTAGATCTAGGGGGCAAATGGAAAGATGTAAAGAAACAGAGTTCCTCCAGAGAGGTTCCCCAAGTGTCAAAAAGGTATTCACAGGTGGCCTTGCTTTCCCAGAACGCACCATACATTCAATCGATAGAGGATGTTCTAAACATCTAGATACCTAACTAGCCCCAATGCAAATGTTTTATGATGATAGCAAAGATAGAGAAACACCACTGGACAGTTAAAAATCAACTACATTGTGCTATGGAGTCTGCTGTAGTTACATAAAGCAAGTTCTACAACATGCAATGACATCTCACTGATTTCATTGGTGTGGCCCGTGTTGGTCAGTGTTGGGATGCTCACATTCAGAGGGTAGGAGTCATATTCATGTCTTGCCTAATTACCCATCGACAAATAAATATAATGTCAATACCACTCATGCACATTTAGAGCACTCTTAGATGGATCATTCTTCAATGAGAACTATGAGGAAAGTCTGCTTTTTTCTCGATAGCTTTACAGTAAATATTAGTACTGGTCCTGCTATTTCATTAATTTCACTTATAAGCTTCTTTGCTAAGTCTTAAAACAATTAATGATGTTACCATGAATTACTTTCCTGTGGTGGACAGGATCGGGCTGGGCTACAAACACCCATTGTTTTGCATAGAACACACGGCTGGAGGCATAACTGACCCGGCAATTGCAACTACCAGTGTGTGCATAGGCTGTTTTGGGAAACAGACTGTGTTGGACTCTGTATTGGCAAGCACACACATGAATAAGGTCTGGGATGGCCTCAGATGAGGTTTCTTTGACAATTCCCTACCAACGGAGAGAATTGCAGGTTCAATGATCTGACTGTGGAATGTATGTGTCAGAGCTGAGCCTCTTCAATGGCTTAGACAGAGCAGTGGATCGCA
Source organism: Ochotona princeps (assembly GCF_030435755.1). Taxonomy (NCBI): domain Eukaryota; kingdom Metazoa; phylum Chordata; class Mammalia; order Lagomorpha; family Ochotonidae; genus Ochotona; species Ochotona princeps. Next base: position 4,009,586 of record NC_080839.1, on the reverse strand, counting down.
TAGCCTGATGCACATGGAGAACATGGCAGTATATTGTAGTCTCCAGAGGACACCTGGTACCATAACAGAAGGTGGAGGACAGAACAATTGATCCACTACCCCTGCCAAGCGTTGGCAGTAAATATTTGGGCCAATGCAGACTCTCAGGTAGACTATGTCAGCCATTGGATTTTGGAGAAATTTCATTGTGAATTGAATGGCAAGATTGATGGCAATTCAGAACTGTTGAACTATCAAAATCACTTGAGCAGGACCCTCGGTGCATGCCCTACATTGGGAAGGGACCCTGTGATGGGTGGTTGGGAGACTGGGTGTGGTTTCTCCTCTTATCTCTCTCTTTCCCCCCAGACACAGGAAGGGAAAGGAGACTATGGAAACAGTAGTCTCACCCACTTTCTTCTAGTCCTTGACCCTTTGTGTTCCAATCAACTACGTGAAGATCGTCAAAAAATGTAAAAATCAGGCTGGAGACATCACAATTCCAGACCTCAAGACCTACTATAGGGCAGTGGTCATAAAAACAGCCTGGCACTGGTACAGAAAGAGAAGACCAATGGGACAGAACAGAAACCACAGAATGAAGGGGCTGGGTGCAATAACCTAGTGGTTAAATCCTCACCTTGCATGCACCCGGATCCATGAGGGCACCAGTTCATGTCCCAGATGCTCCACCTCCTATTCAGCCTTGGAAGACTGTGGAAGATGGCCCAAAGTCTTGGGAGCCCACACTTGTGTGGGAGTCCCAGGGGAAGCTCCTGGCTTCTGGCTTCAGATTGGCTGAGCTCAGGCTTTGTGGCTACTTGGGGAGTAGATCTTTCTCTCTGTGTCTGCTCTCTGTATGTCTGCCTTTCCAATAAAAACAAATACATTTTAAAAAAGAAAAACAGAAAATATCCCACACATGTACAAGCAACCAATTTTCAACAAGATAATTGAAAATAATCCAAAGAAAAATGTTGATCTCTTCAACAAATACTGGTGAGGTAAGTGGATATCAGGCTACTGAAGAAATAAGACCAGTACCTTCATCTTATACAAAAATCAGCTGTAAAAGGATCAAGGACATAAAGCTGCACCAAAACCCATCAAACTGTTAGAGGAAAACATGGGAAGCACTCTACAAGATGTAGGCAAAGGTGAAGCCTTCTTGAAAAGTCACTGAAAGCACAGGGTCCTGCATCCATGTGGACAAGACTCCTGGCTCCTGGCTTCAGATCGGCTCAGCTCCAGCTATTTTGACTGCTTGTGGAGTGAGTCAACAGATGAAAGTTCTTCCTCTCTGTATGTCTGACATTCTAATAAAAAATAAAATTTTAAAATAAAATACTTTGACATTCCATTAAACTCCAGTGAGATGGGCCTAATTCAGAACTCTACTAACATTTGCTTGTGTGAATGTGGAAAGACAGGTATCCTTATTCCCTGGTGGTAGGAGTGTAGGCTAGCACAGCCACTATGGACCAGTATGGAGAGTGCTAAGGCAATTCAAAATTGATCTATCATATGATCCAGCTATCCCACTTTTGGAAATATACCCAAAGGAGATGAGATCTGCCTATGACAAAGTGACTTGCAATCGTATATCTATAGCCACACAATCTACAATACAAAGACATGGAAACAACCCAAAATGCCTATTGAAAGAGGAATGGACAAAGAAGCTTTGGTACCTCTACTCCATGGAATACTATTAGGCATTAAAAAGAATGAAATTATACCATGTGCAAAAAATGGTCCCAGTTAGAGACCATTATGCTCAGTGAAATAAGCCAATCCCCAAAGGGCAAATATCATATAATCTCTCTGATATAAGGCAAACTTCGGCAAAATATGGGATCAATTGATGCATATGCAAACATGTATATACACATATTGTCATGGATTAACTATATAATGGTGACCAGCAAATTGAGATGTAAAGATACAATACAGTATGCACCTCTATTCTTGAATAAATGAAAGGCTCCCAGTGAAAATTTTAAATGTATCTTGACAATAGGTTGCTGGACTGTCTACCTTTGTCAATACATACACTGCCATGGTACACTTAAATAACAGAATATTGAACTTGTGACAATTACTCTTACTATTGTACTATATGAGGGAAAACAGCAGGGGAAAGAATGGGAGTGTGAAAGGGAAAATCCTTGTGCATGTGGGAGTACATCATGAAAAATGATAATCACAAAAAAAACAGAAAAAGCAAACTGATTGTTTCAAGAAGTAACTAAGAAAATATGGCTCGATGCAGTATTTTTCACCAATGACATAGCAACTGTAAGCATTTATACTTCGTTTTCTTTCTAAATCAGACAGCTTCCTGTGGACTTTGCAATAATCAATCAATAATTTGTTCTTAAAGCAAAAGGAAAGTTTCTGATCTAGTGATACATACAGTGACTAATTTAAAGTTGTTCAAAGTACAATTTTTAAACTCGTGTTGGTATGAAAGCAGTGTGCATTCCGTAGGAGTTGTCTAAACTTTCCTGGCAATGCCGGGGAGCACCAGCCACAGCACAGGGGTTGCAATGCACGCCTAACAATGTGTTTTGTTACTGGTATGTTTGGAACCTAGGTATTCAATAAACTGGCCAAGATACTCAACAAATCATTATAAGATTTGTCTAGATGGTTTTGCCCAACTTTAGGCATCTGAAAACATTTAAGGGAGGCTGGGTTAAGTTTTGAAATATGATGGATGAGATGGATTCAATGCATTTGCAGCTTAATATCATTTTCTGGTTATGATGGGATTATCAGACATAAAACCACTGTGGGTAAGAAGCTTTCATGTTGTGACCAAAGCTACTTCGTGTTAAAGGCTGTGGGACCCAAGGGCTTTTCAGTTGGTGTGCCCACTGTGTCTTCTGAATCTTAGTCGCCACAAGAATTGGAAGACCTTTGTGCTGTTCCAATTTGGGTTGTCAGGTTGTTAGACTGTAAGTACAGTGAGTTCCATTAGAAAGTGTTATCATACTGATTTATGTCTAAGGGGATTTCTGGTTGATTCAGGATAATCACAAAAGATAAAAAATAATCCAAATTCCGTCATGTTGTGCCAGACATCTCAGCTCAAAGTTGCTTAGTGAAGTGACCTGACAGGTACAATATCCAACATGAAAACACCTGGTACAAGATCAATACTCATATTCATTTCAGCTTATACTCTTACAAATCAAAGCAAGTTAGGAACATTTGGGGAAATTTTTTTTCTGCTAATGGGGACTGAGAATTATGGGTTTTGACTGCTAAGAAACATCAGGGACTACCTTTTAAAAAGGGTTTGCAAATACAGAGCATTTTTCATCCACTGGGGCAATGTCTATTTGTATGCTAATTCAGTGTTCCAACCTGTGCCTTACAAACACCTCTCTGTGTGACCTGAAGGAGAGCATTTAGACAATGGTGAGCGTTTTGAAAGCCTTTGTTCAAATTTTAAAAAAAAGCATATGTCTATATTTGTCACATATGTACATCTATATTTCAAGTATATTCATATTTCAAATATGTTTATATATATATATAATTATCCACCTTTCATAACATGCTAGCAGTAATCCTTCATAATAGCATAGACTAATATTCAGGCTACTAATAATAGGAATTATTCTGAAGTCTTCATATTTTCCTCTCCAAGGGAAGTGCGTCTTTTGATTGCTGATTCTACCCTATTTTCTTGTATATCAATTTTCTGTTGCAGAAATGAAGTGGTTTGTAGGGATTCCCCACGGTCTGCATTTTATTTTATCCCTGTGGTGTTTTAAATATGTTCCTCTGCTCCCTGGAGCTGTTATACATTGGTGGAGAGGTGCTTAATCAATTCGGGCTCAATTCTAGATTCTGCTCCTCCCTTTTGACCCAGGGCACTTCAGAGTGGTGTCCTCCCACTAGAAAGTACTTAATGTCTGTTCTGTTTTGGACGATGCTTATCAGCCCAATAGAGGCTTAGACCCATTTATTCTATAATATTTCACAATGTGATATTCTGTCTCGCTTCAAGCACTTATAGCTGGTAATTCAAGAAACTTTCCTCTCATTAACTGCCTGGATCCTCTGATGTACACATTTTGTAGTAACTTGATTCCCTCCCCTCACTTTTTAATGCTAGTTTTAAAATAATGAGTTGACTCTGGCACATATTCATTGTTGATGAATAAGCTGGGATTTTTTTCTCCCCTAAGTGTCATTAACTACTCTATTAAATCATCTAACATATTTCAACCAATTGCAGTCATTCCTGTTGCGGATACTCAGTTGCTTCCACTTTGGGTCCAGATGAGCCTATTCAAGTTAGTTCCTGAGTCCCTTGATAATCCTTTAGTAGCCTAGAGAGAGGCCAGGATTTCTGCTATGACAGAATGTCCCTTGTCCTTTGGAATCAGCCATCCCCTCTCTCAGTAGTGAGAAATGTGGCTTGAGGACTGGAGCCCAGATGTTGCTGCTTCTGAGTTGGTCTTTGTTTCTGGATCTTTTCCATGTTCCACATCAACAACATGTATTTTTTTAAAACATAGGTTGAGAGTTTACACTAATATTCCTGACCCAACCTGTGGATTGGATTGACCTTCATTAATGCTATCTCCCTGTAACCATGCTGAGAACTCACAGCAGTAACCAAGGCCTTACTTGATGTTTCTTACAAAAGACACAACAATACCAAACCTTAACTAGCATGAAAATGGTTTGGAGTTTTGCAGGATTTTCTTATTGTCCTTCAGTTATGTTCTGTTAAGGAGATACAGTCAAATTTTTGTGTTTGAGATCATCCATTCCTGTGCCCTTGTGGGTGGCTATGCTGTCAATTACATAACCACATCCATTGGTTTCATTAGCTTTTAGTTTTCAGGGACTGATTTTGAAAATTTTTTAAAGTTTTCATTTTGATTAGTGATAGAAGACACTTAAATTTAATATCAAGTCTAGGAAACAAAATATATTCAAATAAATCTAGCCATCATCTGTATCTGATGCTTTGTGTTTTCGCTCCTTCTTTAGATTATCGTTGGTCAGTAGTGAGCCTTAATAAAGTTAATAAATGGTAGTTCAGAATCTTCTTTTTTGAACCACTTTTCCAATAAAGTACTCTAGTCATTTCCCAAATGACCCTTTAACATTCATTAGAACCACTGAGTTGGAATTAAATTGGAACAGCTAATGGCATGCCATCAAACAACAGTGAGTTTTCACATGCATTTTTCTTATTTAAATGTCATTTGTTCTTTTTTCTTAATCTGGAAATTGAGAGTTCTCGGGGGTTTTGTGTCCAGCAGAACCTGAGACCCCCAAAGGGTGAGGCAACAGTGCTCTTCTACAGCAGAAACACTGGAGACAAACTGGCAGTGAAGGATGTCTGTTTATTTGAGCAAAGTCACAAGCTTATATAGAGCAGGAAAAGTGGGCAGGCAGAAGGGCGCTACTGACAATACTTACATCCAACAATGACACTGTGACTGGCTAACAGATACATCTATCTCTGGATCCTCCAATGAAGTTAAAGGTCAGGAAGCTCAGGAGGCTGTGTCTCAGGGCAGAATCTACCTGCTGAAAAGGGGGATAAAGGTAATATTTGACTTCCTAGAGTTGTTTACAAAGGAAGTCCTAGCACAGTTCATTAAAGTGGCAGAGAAGAGACTGGGATGCAGCCCATGGCTCTTGCTGCATGTCCAGTGAACCGGCCAGGTTGGGGTCTCAGTTAGCTGAGACTCTTGTCAGAGGTTTTCCTGGGGACACAGTTTGCCATCAGCATTTCAGGCAACAACTTAAATTACTTTGCGCAATAAAGGGTCCAAGAACTACTATTGTGTGGCTGGTGCTGTAATAAGCCCTGAGAAAACAGCCATAGAGGAAATAGTCCCTTCTCTCAAGGGAACTACACACACACACACACACACACACAAACTTTATTTACCATTCTGAGTATTGTTTAAATTGTGTCAAATTATACACCGTTGTGAATACTGTTCTGATAAGCTTCTCTCTATATAAACCTTTTGCCTATTACTTCGATAGACCACAGAAATGAAATTACATCTACAAAACATACATGAAAAAGCATTAATTTCTAGGATCTTCTAATTAATGGACATTCAGAAGTTCTGTTGCTAAATGGCAGGAAAAATATTGGCTGGTCTTGTGTGTGTGTTGTTGGCCTCCTTGCTTCAATAACTTTCTCTGGGATAGGTATTTAACTGGTGAAGTGAATGGAAGAGAAGGGCTTGGTTCTGTCTCATCTCTGCTGTGGCTGCCATTTGGGGAAGGCTGAATATCGCGATGGGTGTTAGCACAAGAGATTAAGGGAGGCTGCTGACGGCAGGATCACTTGCGTTGCTGAGATGAGTCTGAGCTTCCATACACTCCTTCTACCAACCGTTGGGTGCACAAAGCTTTGCACCTGCGCTGTTTGTCTGCATCAGGCCCACAGTGGAAAACATCATTTAATCATCAAGAGCTTGATTTATTCCCGAGGATGTCAGGCCAGCCTCACTTGACTCTGTGCTCACTGCATGCACTTAGAGAAGCTATTTCACCCAGCCAAGTCTTACTTCACTTGTAAAACAGGACATAATCATTTTTAGAAGATTCTGCGGATTAAACAACATAAACATTTATTGAGAGGCAAGGGATGTATGAAGTACTTAATAAGTGCCAGGTGATGAGCACCAGGACACAAAACATTCTGTCACTCAGGTCTTGATCACCAGCACTAACTTATTCTTACTTCCTTCGTGAAGTCAAACAACAGTGTTCTTCAAACCAGGACGTAGGGTTGCTATGTAAAATTTTCAGAGCGCCAACTACATTTTCTAGAAGATTCTTTACCTTTCTTTATGTGACTTACTTCAAGCTTGCTGGAAGGGCTGAAGAAATAGAATGAAATTTTTTTTTCCCCTGGAATTATTCCCTGCAAAATACAGCCCTTGAGTGGAAACATGACATCAGTGAATACGATAGAGTAGGGGGCTCTAAGACTCATCCTTTCTCACAAATACTGAAACAAGTCTCCAAAACATCACTTTGAAAGACAGGCAACGCCTGATAATAGCCAGGCAGACAATCAGGAAAAAGGCAACTGAAACACAGTAGTAGAGCGCTGTTACTCAAATTTTCATTACTACAGCAAGGTATCTGAGACGGCTAACTACACAAAATGAGAAAAATTACTTATCTTAGGATCTGTGAGGTTCCAGGAGGGGGGAAGTCCCATTAATCTGGTCTCTGTAAGTCTGTGGTTGATGGTGGAGGAGTGGAAAGGAAGAGTCACATGCACAGTTAGGCAGCAAACAGCCGGTTGGATCAAAGTCTAGGTTTTTACAAGCAACTCTTGCATTAGAATTGCTTTCTCAATGAAGATGGATGGCAGAACAGGCTGAATCACCAGTTTACATTAGGCCAGGTTGGGTGGCAGTATCTGACAGCGCAAGCTGGAACTGGGACAGACCAGGCTGAACCAGGCTATAGCACCCACTGGAAAATGTTGAGGTGAGGTGGGCCATGCCAGATAAGGCCACAGCTCTCACCATCACACATGAAACCTGGTGGCAGAGAGGGATGAGCCTGGTAGGGGAGCAATGAGGACTTCCTGCTAGGCCGCTGGTGAATGTGAGAGCTGGGACTGGGACCAGACCAGGTTTGGCAGGGCTACACTACCTGTTAGACTGCATGTAAAGTGGGTTAGGGAAAGAGCCAGACTGGATTAACTGACTCTATCTATTGGTGTGTGCATGAGTCACAGCAAGTGTGGGCCTGGTTGGGCTTTGCCACAGCATCTGCTGGCAAGTGCTGGGACTAGGGACATGTGCTGTCAGACTACACTGCAGAACCACCTGGAAAGCATGAGATCTGGGGCAAAGAGTGGGTTCAGTAGGGAAACTGTGGACACCTCTCTGATGGGCTGCAATTCCCACTGGTGAGCGTGAGAATCAGGACTGAGAGTGGGCCTGGCAGGACAGGCGGTGGCATGAGTGTGGGCTACAGGGTGAAACTGGTTGGGTTGAGTTAGTTTCAATGCCCAGTAATGTGTATGAGAGCTGAATGCGATGTGGGACATACCAGAGCAATCCACTACATATGTTAGTAGAAACCAGGGCTGGGGGCTGGCCCAGTGGAGATCATTACGGGTCGTTCTGACTGGTTTGCAGCTCCCCTGGTGTATCGGAGGGCCGATTGTGTGGTGGGCAGTGTGGGACTGGGCCACAGAACCCATCAGTTTGTGTCGAGAAAATATAGGAAGAAGGGCAGAAAAATTGGTCAACTAACCCAGCAAAGCTTGACAGCACATTTTTAAGTGAATGGAGACTCTGAAGTGGATTACCTCAACCAATTGACCTTGAAAGGATTTTGTCATCTTTGAGTCTGCAAGATCAGCAGTATTTTGGAACTATTGAAACCACTTGAGCAGAACCCTTGGAACATGCTCTACATCAGGGATCCTGGGATGATATCATGTGGCCGTTACCCATTCCCGAGTACTGGAGTGGCTGGGAGGCTGGGTGTACTTTTTCCCCATGTCTTACCCCTCACCCAGATAGAGGAAGAAGAAAAAGAAAATGCGTAAACAAAGGTCTCACCCACTTTCCTCTAATCCTTGAGTTTTCCCACCCTAATCAACTATGTAAATAGCATAAAAATAAAATTGAAAAAAAAGAAGAATCGCCTGCTCAGGAAACAATTGCTAAGGACCACCGACTAAGGTCCTGCATCTGTTTATCCTAATAAGATTGTTTCTACCCTCTTTGCTACCATCCTGATCCAATTAACGGCCTTGAGGCTCAACATTTGCATAAACACAGGCATCAGGTCATGTTCAAACTACATGAAGAGCATCGTGGTATTTAAATTGTGCTTGATCCCTCTCCAACTAAGCAGCAATTGTGAAGTTTGCAGTCCACATTCCCAGGATGAAGAATAAGCTGTGTTTGCCGGGCATCCTATTTATCTTGTTTACCCTGTCTAAGATCCTTGAAGGGTAGAACCAAGAAACATGCCTTTGTTTTACCTAAATTGGACCTCTTTTAGACAGGACTAGTGGTTATGGAACAGATGCATTTCTCAAAGACATTAGGAGACAAATGGAAAGCTCTTGCTGCCCTCAGACAAAACAGAAAACCTGGAATGAACAAAAATATCTGCAAGGAAAAACAGGGAAGTGAGATAACTTTGGGCAATCACGACTTTGAACAGCTTCCACTTGGACTAAGAATCTTAAGGCTAGTTTAGAAGCTCTCTCAGAAGAGTCCACTATGTTTTTTTTTTTTTAAACTCAGTTTGGGCATGCACTGAACACTAGGGATGACTTATTAAGGGCCTGGCTAAGTGTTGAAGGAATTACCCAAACCCATAGTCAGTCTACAGACTGAGAGATTCACTCATTTTCAAATTCCTTTTTATGTTTTCTCCTCCTCCTTATCTTCTTTTGTCCTTTTTCTTCTTTAATGTCAGACATTTCAGGAAATCTCTGGAAAGCCACTGGCTATTAAAGTAGAGAAAAATGACTTTGGAGGCAACACACGATTAAGAACACAGTCTTTATAAAATAATTTAGAAAAGTCATTAAACAAAACATCACTATAACCCAGAGCGAGTCACCACAGCAACTCCTGGTGAGGGGATAAAATGTGAAGTCCAGGGATATTGCTTTGCTTCATGCATCACCTCAAGCTGTCATAGAAAACTGCAACAGCATGCTTGTGACTTCAACAGCAGAACATCATGTTCATAGCTCCGGAAGCTAGAATGCCTGATCTCAGGGTTCTAGTTGGTTCAGTTTCAAGGGAGGGTTCCCTTCCTGGCTTGCATCTCATTGCCTTTTTTGTTTTGAAGTTTTCTCACATGACAGAGGGAATGTGAATGAATTATCTGTTGTTCTTTCTTTTGAGACTGTTTATTTGAAAGGCAGCATGACAGGAGATCACACACACACACACACACACACACACACACACCTTTCATCCACTGGTTCACTTCCCAAATGGCTGCAATAATCAGATCCTGACCACGCCAAAGGTAGAGTTAGGAACTTCATCCTAGTCTTGCATGTGAGTGGCAAAAGTCCAATCACGTGGATCATTTTATGTTGGCTTTGCAGGTAGCCGAATTATAAATGGAACATCTGGGACCTACGTTGATCCATGCAATAATGGGATAATCAGTATCACTAGTGGTGACTTAACCCACTGCATTGCAATATCATGTTCTGACCTGATGTGTAGAGTCCCAATGCTTATGACTTCATTTATCTCAATTATCTCCTTATGTGCATGATATTAGCTTTCTGTCATTATAACAAAACTTGAGAGCAGCTACTTATGAAGAAAGATTTATTTGGGGTCATGGTTTGTAGGTTGGTTTGCAGGTTCACAGTTCACAGTTCAAAATTGTGCAGTCTACTGGGCCTGACACCAGACTAGGACAGCAGTTAGTGGAATGCATGCAAAAGTAGGGCATGTGCAAGCCAGACAGCAAAGAGACAGAGAGCATGCTCAATTCCACACCCTGTAGTCTCTATCAAGTCACCATGATTCAATTACAGTGGCTCTGCTAACAGCTCAGTTTAATCTGTTCATTCTCAAAGGTCCAAGCTTTCACCCTTCCAACCTGTGCCTTCGGAGTTTACGTATATATCCTGTTCATTCCGTAGAATACATGTAAATATGGTCATATAGACTTCTATATTAGCGTGCAGCAGGAGGAACACAATTCAGTCTGCAACAGTTATGACAAAATGCCAAGTTTCAGCACAGAATTACACAAAGCACTGAAGACACAAATAAGACAAGGGGATGATTTTTTTCAGAAAGAAAAACAAATGAACAGAAAGTGTCATTGAGAAAGCACGAAGGATCTCCTTGGGTAAGACTTTGAATTCATTGCCTAAAAATCAAAGACCCTAATTCTTAGCTGCCAAATAGTGATTTTGACTACCATTACATTTTGTTCTTTGTATATCGAATCTCTCTCTTCTACACTGTATGATTTCAGCATTACAATGCTGAACTGCAATCTAAGTTTGTTTAAATTAAATATAGCTTCATGAAATACAGCTTTCCTGGGAGAAATGTTTTGGCACAATGAGTAGAGATACGATCAGAGGGCTGGTTCAATTCTCAGCTTTTTTGTTTCCAATAGAGCTTTCGTCTTCAGAAGCAACAGAAAAGGCCCAACCACTTCATCTTCATCTTTTGCCACCCATGTGGGAAACCTGGATGGAGCATCTGACTCCCAGCTTTGGCCTAACCCAGCCATGGTGATTGTATCCATCTGGGGAGGGAGCCAGTGGAAAGATGGTATCTCTCTGTCTCTCCTCTTTCTCTTTCATTTTGCCTTTCAATCAAGCAAATAAAGCAGGCATCCTTCCCTTTAAAATTTTTTCCTCTTGCAGACATGGCTAACTCTGAAACTAGAAAAGCACATACAAAAGGTAAGCCAGGAGAATCTTCTTCCAGAGATGAAGGAATTGCTATAAAAATACATGCATGGGGCACCTGCCAGCATGCGCTGGAAGTGAGTGAAGGTCGGGCGAGGCCAGACTGCAGTACCTGCTGGTAGATGCCAAGGTGAGGCAAGCCATGCCACTCTGGGGCTCATCTCCAACAATCACATGTAAGACCTGGGCCGATGGGGGAGTAAGCACAGCAGGGGAGCTGTGGGACTTCCCTGTTAGGCCACTTCACCTGCTGGTCAATGTGAGAACTGGGACTCAGAACCCCAACCATAGTGAAAATACAGGATCTGTAGTCTGACCATAGAGTGCATGTGTCAGAACTGGTTCTCCATGGTTGCTGAGCCCTGTGTAGTGGACAGCACAGCCAGATATACATGAGGGATGTGATGACCAGCTCACTGTGGCTTGCAGAGGACTTCCAGTACCATGGAGGGCAGAACAAATTGGACATCTCTCCTGGACAAGTATTTGGGCAAACTGAGACTACAATGCTGATTATGTCAGCCAATAGACCCTGAAAGAATTTCCCCAACCTTGGAGCAAGAAAATCAATAACATCTTAGAAGTATCAAAACCGCTTAGGCGGTATTCTCAGAACATGCTCCACACCAGGGACCCTGGGATGTTATCAGTGGCTTTCCCCATTCCAGGGTACTGATGTAGTTGGGTTACTGGGAGCATCCCTCTCCTCTTTTCTCCCCAATTTCCCCAGATACAGGAAGAAAAAAGAGATTGGAGGCAGATGTCTCATCCTCTTACTCCTATTCCTTGACCCTCCCCATCCTAATTGGTGGTCCGCATACATCTCTTTCAAGTTTGTAAACATGATCAAAAATAAAAAGAATCTATTATTCAAAAAGGGTACATGATAATACTTCAGAAAGTTCATTCAAAGTGGAATTAAAAAGTGTTTGATTTTCACACATTGTGCAATAATATTTGAAATTCACAATTGCCTTTTCATTCAATGCGTTTTCTTTTTTTAATTTATTTATTTTTTATTAAATTTATTCATTAATTACATTGTGTTGTAATTGCATAGAATCTGGGATTCTCTCCCCCACCCTCCCCCCATGGTGGGTTCCTCCACCCCGCTGCATAACCGTAGTTCAAGTTTAGTTGAAATTCCCTCCCTGCAAGTATTTGCCAAGCATAGAGTCCAACATCCCATAGTCCAGACAAATTCAGTGCATTTTCTATGGATTTTTATGGTTCAAAAAACGAGGTGGAGACAGATGTTGTGTCCACATATTGATTCATTACTCAAATGTCCACATTGTCTGAGACTGGATTAGGCTTAAGATAGGAGCTAGGAATTTGTCCAGGTTTCCCCTGTGGCTGCCAAGGGCCCCACTATGTAAGCTATCACTTGCTGTCTCCCAGGAAAGCACATTAGTGGAAAACTGGGATGGGGAATAGAGATGGGACTCCAGCCCAGGCATTGTGATATGAAATGTGGCCATTCCAAGTAGTGTCTTAGCCATCAGTCCAAACACGTGCCCTTCAGCGAGGTTTTGTAGACCCCTTGTATGTGTAGATTTTAAAACTTTCTTTGCACCAATATAAACTGACCTTTCATCTCCACAGTTCATGAAGTTGAAATACCCTTGTAGGTCAAGGGGATTCAGGAGCCCCTTGTTGGAACTCCCAAGGGCCAATGCCCGAAGTTGAAAAAGAAAATGAATGAAGAAGCACTGGATTACAAACTGAAGTAAATATATCCAAGTGTTCATACTAATATAAATCAGTAGCTGAACAACAAGTAAATGGAGACGAACCAAATCTCTACATTGAAAAATTGTCAGGTGTCATCCTGGAGCAAAAAAGGGATATTGGTTCAAAACAGGGGAAACTGGAATAAACTACTGACTTCACTTAACAATATGTTCTGTTGATTAACTCAATTGCAAGCACCACACTGATTTAAGGTTTGACAATGGAGGACCTTGAGCACTATCTCCACAGTTTTCTGTAAATCTCACAGTGTTCTCAACAGTGAATTGATTTGCAAAGCCAGATTCTCATGCTAGTCTCCCCACGTTTTAGACAACTCTGTTTTCTTTGGGTCATTGGTCAGTTGAGCACATGAAAGTCAGCTAGAGCAGGAATTGACAGGAAATCCCCATGGTTTTATTACATATAATAAAGAGCTTTAGTATTCATAATAAGACCGCAGAGAACTGCTTTCTAGAATGTGTGAATGACCCTTGGGGTCTAAGTTGTCATGGAAAAAAATGTTCTCCATGGTGCCAATTCAGTCTTGCACTAATTTGCCCAATTTGTTCTCTTTGTTTGCATGGGCTAGCGGCAGGCTCCAAATAGCGCTTGTTTTAAGAAATTCTAAGCCGCACCACGAAAGAAAGAAAAATATGGATTCTGCCACCAGGTAAGAGGAAGAGTGCTAACTGGGTTTATGGAGGGAAGAACACCTAAGAGGAGGATTCTACACTTGATCTTAGCCAAAAGGCCGAGAAGCAATAAGAGGAGGATTGACATGAGGGGTGGGTGTCTGGCCCAGTGTTTAAGACATCTGTGTGTTGCATCAGAGCTTGGTTCAGTTCCCGCCTCCAACTGCTGAATCCAGCTTCTTGCTCATGAGAGACAGAAGTGATTGCTCAAGTAACTGGATCCCTGCCACCTTAATGGGAGATCTGAGATAAATTCCTGGCTCGCAGTCAGTCCTGCCAAGTGCTGGCCAATGTGAGTAGTTAGTAAGTGAATTCTAGCAGTTCTCTCTCCTCTCTATTTTCTTCTCCTTTCTCTCCCCCACCTTCTCAAATAAATTAAAAACTTAAAGAATGTGAAGGTGCAGTCTTTGCCTGAAAGATGGCATGAAGATGGGGTGAGAAAAGGCCTGCCCCGACATTTCTCCCTTTCTGCATGTCTATGGCCCATGATTCTCTCTGTGCAGGCTGGCTGGAAGCCTAAACATTAGGGAGCCCTTGGCGATGACTTTGCAAGCACTCGGTCTCCCCAGCCTCTGAGCTGAGCAGAGATGAATAGAAGGTGAGCACAGTTCCAGCTCTGTCTTTACTTGCGTGTGATCTCAGTGTGTAATGAGGACTCCAACCATTCACACCTCCACTGTCCAGATGGGAGTCTCCAATTCATTCTCTGCAAAAAGGACCAGCAGTGCCTGAGCCCACGTTGGTGGCAGGTATTAGCTGAATCCATGTCTGGAGCAGGATAAAGTCAGATGGATCTGGACAGGTAAGTGACCCCCTCACTGAAAGGGGCTGTGCTGAAGAGACAAAGAAAGCAATGATGTGTGACCATTTGGACCGCAAACACAATCATTATAACAGGTGTAAGGTGAGTCTTGCATCCTGCACAGCCGTGCATACATGAAGCTGTTCAGAAAGCTCAGCACACAGAGATGATACAGACAGGCAGAGTCTTAACATCAAAGATGAGTGAATACAGTACAATGGTTTTCATTATTTTACAGATTCTAATAAGTAGATGAGGTTCATGTGCAGGTGTTTCTTCTATAAAGGCTAAATCTATTCATAAAGAACGCACTTGTTTTCAACTGTGTAACTGAGAAAAATTAAGCACAAAGAACCGCAAACAAGCCAAACACACTAAGAAAAAGTAGGTACTGAAATTTCAAACAGGAAGGATTAGCTAACTTGGGCTCACTTGCAGATAGCAAGTGTGCTGTGTTCCAAAAGAATGAATTACTTTGTAGGAGGACAATTAACTTTATTCTTACAGATATCCAATCAATTAAAGGAACTAAGAAGAAATAATTGCATAGACTTGAACCTTCTACCAGAAACTGAAATGTCTCCTAATTATAACACTGATGAGAAATGGGTAAGATTTAAAAATGTGCACAGACTACAGAGAGCAATGCATCTTTAAAAAAATGAACCCTGGGCTACATAATGCAATGTAAGCTATCTTTTAAAAGAATGTGGGCAGCCTATGGTTGCTGTAACAATTTTTTCCCACAAATCTAGTGGTGCAAAGCAAGAGAAATCCATTTCTCACAGCTCTTGAGGCCAGAGATCAGTTACAATCAGGACTTCTCACCATGTAAAGGCGTAAGGGGAAAAACTCCATCTCCACTTCCAGTTGCTACAGGTGGTCCTTGGCCTGTGGCTGCTCTGCCTCTGCCGCATGGCTGTATAACCTCCTCCTTCTTCCTTTGTATTCTATTTATTCTTAAATTCAATATCCATTCAGTGGGTTTGTTTTTTTGTGTGTGTGTTTAAAAAGTTTGTTCATTTGAGAGATAGAACAAGTGATGCAGAGCCAAACAGTGAGAACTGCTGTCTGCTGGTTCACTGCCCAGATTCCTGCCATTGCTGGGGATGGGCAAGGGCTAAAGCCAGTATCAGGTACTTAATCCAGGTCTCCCACATGAAAGGCAGGGATCCAATTACCTGAGCCATCCTGGGTCAGCATTAGCAGAAAGATGGAATCAGGAGCCAGCACTGGTAGTCAAACTGAGGCAAACTAATATAGGATCTCGGGTGTTATAACCACTAGCTGAATACTACCTCCTATGTGAAAAGAGTACACTTCACTGCATTTAAGGTCCACCAGAATGACTTAAGATCACTATTCATCTCATTTGTATTCATTGCATCTTTAGATGATTATCCCCAGGATGGCCGTGTTTGTAGGTTCTCAGAATTAGGATGCGGAATTTTCTTCCAGAACCGCAACTCAACCTGCTGTAAGGAGAAGTGGCATCCATGCAGGGGAAAAAAAAAAAAAGAAACAAACAAACAAGGAAAACGAGAGAGAGAGAGAAGAAAGAGGTAAAGAAAAGAACTAAAAGTTGAGTGGAGTCTAGAACTTCAAAGCTCCCCAGCACAACAACTCCTGATTTTCCTGGTTGTAAAACTTCTGTTGCTGGACATGAGTGAGCTCTGAAGGTCTACAGCACAAAACAGTGCCTTGCCTCACAGTAATATACTGTACATAAGTAAAAAAAAATGCATGCGGATAGAACTCATGTGATATGTTCCTGCCATGGAGGACGGCGGGGGGTTGGGGGGGGGGAGTCGTCTATCTTTCTGAAATTTCTGTCTGAGAAACACAGCTTGATGGATTGCAGACCCAAGTTGAATGTCCTTGCTAGGAGAACTCATATCTGGAAGCCAGATACCTTGGCCTCCTGAACAACAGCTGGCTTGTAAAAGAGCTGTGTTTCCTTAGGGTCTGGTATGGTTCATGCAGTTCCAGAGAAGCATAAAGATACTCCAGGGAATACCTGGAAAGATATCAAAATAAGCACATCAATAACCCGAGGACTACATTTTAAAAAAGCACAAAAGCAATACAAGAATGGAATCAATCCATGGTATGACAATTTAGTGCAGTTATGAATGTAAGTGGAGAAATGTATTTAGTCATTTATATGTATGTTCACTTTCCTTATGACTCGGAGGATTTGCATGACTGAGATGAAAATGCCTTGTTATATTTATTACCATTGGAAAATATGGTTGGAGGTATAATTAATTACATCTTCAAACAATGTATACAATTTCAAGAAACGTTGGTTAAATTTTATCCTATTAAACATATTGATTTATTCTATTGAGGATTAAATTATGGAAAGTAGTAGATATTCTACTTTACCTAGGCAGGTCCTTTAGACCTGTATTTATTATTCTAATTAATATTTGAGATAGTTCTTTAGTCAAGTTTGCTTTACTTATTTTGCGCATTTGAAAGGCAATGGTAAACAGAGACAGAGGGGAGAGTGAGAGAGTGAGAGAGAATGAGAGGGTGCTTCCATCTGCTGGTTCACTCTCCAAATGCCCGCAGAGTGGGGACCAGCAAAATTGCCATCATGAGTTAGAAGCTCAGTCTGGGTCTCCCACATGAATGACAGCTGCAAGCCACAGCATTTCAACATGGGATGTGAATGCTTCAAGCAGTGTCATGCTGCACCAGACTTTCACCTCCTTGGGATATTTCGTAAGAGAAACCTGCTTTAGTTCCTCACTCTTTCTACCTCTTGGAGCTAATGAAGGATGGGCACAACTTCATTTCTGACTGTGCTTGTAAAAAGGAGGAGGAGCCTCACTCTTTCAAGAAGTGGCTCAGTTGGATCCTCCTCTGACATGAGGAGTCCCAACAGTTTCCACTAATGAACCCAAACCGGAACTGAATTACTGAGCTCGCAAAGTCAGGCGGAACGCGGGAGTGTTTTTGTAATGGTGATAGTACTTCTGGGCCTTGGAAATTTGACTCGGTATACAGCTCTCCTCCAACACTGTCTCCTGATGCCTCCACTACCTGTGGTAATTAGTGCATGAGATAATTTCATGATTGAACTCACTAAGTGGGATGCTGGACTTCAATTTTTTCAAGATTGGAGGAGAGCAACATCACGCATGACATAGATAAAATGATAATTCCAGAGAATGATTTAGGGATAACAAAAATGAGAAGACTCCGCAGATGGGCAAACAGTGTGCTAGGTCTTTAAACTGACATATAAGGTCAACTGGCCCCAAAATTTGAAAGGACCAAGCCCAACCATGCCATGGATATTACGTCTGCTGTGTCTCTCTCTCTCTTCATGTGTACTTGATCCTGTCTGAAGCCAGGGCTGCCTTTGAATGACACTGGTTTGGTGGGATTTGCTTGCTCTGTGCATCTGGGGCCAGGTCTCTAAGGATCAAGATGGGGCAAGGACCCAGTGGTTTACAATGAGACTTGCTCTGACTCCACTCCTACCTCCTGTGTTATTTTCCTGGTTGTTATGGCTAGAGTACACACAGTAGAAACAGAGACTTGCTCCTAGGATCCAAAGAGGTAGATTCAATGGACCCATTTTCCAAGGCTGCAACACCTGCGTATACAGACGAGCCGGCTGAAATGGGACAGTGCCAGAACCTCAGCAAGGTGCTCAATTACATCACTCTGGCTATTTGAGCCCTTTGACAAAGGTAGCCACGTGCCCAAGCCTCCCTTATTGCTGAATGGCTGGCAGACCCTCCAAGTCACCCTTGTGTAGATCTTCCAGCAGCCGCTCAGCCAGCTCTGTTTCGCACCAGCCTTTCCGACACAGGGACATGTCTGCGCTTTCTGGGTGTGAATCACCACCCCCCTTGGTCCCATCCTTCCTCCTCATCTTGGAGGGAATCTTCTCCTTTTTAGACTTCCCTTGGATTTACAATGTCTCATTGTCAGTACCAGCTAGCCCCTCTTCCTCTGTGCAAGTGCCTTAAGCTGCATCCTGCAGTTCACCTGAGGTCTATGATGCCCTGTGCCCATCTGCCCTGGGAGGGGTTTCTCTGGGTTAAGCTTCACTGTGTATGGGAAGACCTGACACCCCTTTTCCCAAACAGTAAGTGTCATCATAAAATTGAAAAGAAAATCATCTTGAAATTCCAGACAAACGTGAACATGAAAATAGTACATTACCAATGGTAGAAATTCTGCTGGGAAATTCACTCTGCTAAATCCTCCAAAAATCAATTAAGAACTACAAGAGCAGTAGCTACAGAAGTCACATGCCACAAATCAAGACAGGAGGCAAAATGCCATGTGTGACACTTCATTTATAACATTTTTTCACTCGAAGATAGCACGGTTTGGAATTTCGAAGTTGTGCCTCCAGGGTCCACAGTTGTATCTTAGTGTAGATTAGTTCTAACCCTCTGAGTCTTACAATGACATCTCTTACGTGAAATGTTTGCCTTCTCATTTTGGAGCTAATAGGATGTGGTCGGCTTTCTGGTGAATTACATTAGTTCTAGCCATGCCCGGAGAAGAGCCTCGGAGTGCCGCACCTTCCATGGATCAAATGCAAATTCATTTGCAAGACAACAGCCTGCATCTGCTTTCCATTTAGAACTGAAAACTTGTGCTGTCATGTTTACATTTGACATTGCAAAGTGGAATCTTAATATTTGGCAGATACACATTGTACTTTGTCGAAGTAAGCACACACATGTTCTCTGTGATACAGTTATTAAAGAGGTCACACCCAGCAAGTGCACAGACTGACTCTCCAGGAGTTCATTTGCTTGCTGCTTTATAGTATTGGCTAAGTGGAGGGTTTATGGGAATCTTATCTCTGCATCATCAA
This sequence comes from Ochotona princeps, assembly GCF_030435755.1. Classification (NCBI taxonomy): domain Eukaryota; kingdom Metazoa; phylum Chordata; class Mammalia; order Lagomorpha; family Ochotonidae; genus Ochotona; species Ochotona princeps. The sequence continues at coordinate 3,990,084 of NC_080839.1, read as the reverse complement.
TGGAGCAAAATCAACTAGACATAGACATTAGACGTGAAATTGGAAATATGGTAACTTCTGTGACTGGGCTCAATCAGGTGTATTTAGTTCTTTACCACAATACAAATTTCACTACTTGAGAGTGTCTACTGAATTGTCTAAGTTGGCTATGCTAATATTGAACCTGAGAGGCAGTAGAAATGGCTCAAACAATTGGCTTGCTGCTACACAGGTGCTATCCCTGGATTTTGTTCCTTGTTTCTGGCCTCCGCCTTGAGCCAGTCTAAGTCAACACAGGCTTTTGGGAGGCGAGCCAGGAAGAGGGTCACTATCCACATCTGTCTGCCTCTGTTCTCCTTTGTGTGCCTCTGTCTCTACGCCTGTCAAATAAACAAGCTGCTCAAAAACACGCAATGACTTATAAAACAATTCCACTGCTTAGTTTCTGCATATTATTTTCTCTTACCACACTTGAAATTTTAAATGATGCCTAGACATTCCAATCAAATGTCAGTCATGTTAACTTTTCTCAGAAATATCAGAGGTAATCGATGTTAACCTAACAAACCCCAAAGCAAGAGAACCCAAAAGCAGTTCTTCACTTCAGTCAACCCACAATGGAAAACACTTAGGGGCGCATTCATGTTATATACATGTGTGCTTACTTAATGCAGATTAAAATTTGGACCCGGCGGCGTGGCCTAGAAGCTAAAGTCCTCACCTTGAACGCCCCGGGATCCCATATGGGCGCCGGTTCTAATCCCGGCAGCTCCACTTCCCATCCAGCTCCCTGCTTGTGGCCTGGGAAAGAAGTCGAGGAAGGCCCAATGCATTGGGACCCTGCGCCCGCATGGGAGACCTGGAAGAGGTTCCTGGTTCCCGGCTTCGGATCGGCATGCACCGGCCCATTGCGGCTCACTTGGGGAGTGAATCATCGGATGGAAGATCTTCCTCTCTGTCTCTCCTCCTCTCTGTATATCTGACTTTGTAATAAAATAAATAAATCTTTTAAAAAAAAAAGATTAAAATCTGCCCAGCCTTTAAGCCTAGCTAGCAATAGTCACATCACACTGGAAGAACTGAACTACTGGAAGAATGGAGCAAACAATAAAATACTTGTAAGGTATATGGCATTTTAGAAAGGATAATCCATATGTTGAGACCCACATAGAAAGTGTAAGTTACTTTCAGTGGACGAATGACTCATGTTGCCTGGGATGCAGCAGGCTCAAACAGAGCAATGAGCAAATGCTTGATTGCACTCTGCAGGCGAAGTCTTCTGCCAATCGGCAAATCCACCAACCTACATTTGCTCTGATTTCACCCTTTTTTCCAACAATAACAGATAACTTGCTTTTAGTTGCTATTTTTGTGAATTCTAAGATAGATTTTTTGACTGTAAGATATCATTAACCTTTCAATAAGTCTTCACATGTTTTCATTAAATTGTACTCAGATTACAATAGTTGGTACACATAACATGATCCAATTGGGTCTTTTTAGAAAACCTGGCTAATTCTTCTTTTGACTTAACTCAGCTGCACCAGTGCAGTTACAAAGAAATGAGGGAAAAGACCCAGGCCCTCATAAAAGTCATTTGAAAAGCTCAAGCATTGAGCTCTGAAAGTGGATTATACCAACCGCATTATTTGAATAAAATTCCATGTAAAAAATCATCACTGTTATTCATTTTCTCTAAGGGATGCGAGCACCTGCATCGCTTGAAAGTCCACCTCAATCTTGAGCAATGTAAGGAAATCTCTTCCTCAAGAAGTCAAAGTGTTAGAATATGGATGGTAGGCAAATAAGTGCTCCACATTCAGTTCTTTCCTTTTGATTATTGGTTTAAAATTTTCATAGTAACATTTGGGAAAACTCTGTTCTTAAGGCACGAGCAATTGCGGATCTTAGACATAAGCACCTGAACAAGCTGGAAGCAGTGAAGACATCCCAGAGTTCGAAGAGATTTAACACCTATCCTTAGCAGAACTTTCTGCACCCTGCTATGTCCCTGTCACACCTCTGTCCTCCCCTTTTGCATCATGCCCAAACATGAATTTTCAATAAATCCATCCTCGTTTTCAACATTGACAAAAGTAAAAAGGTACTTCACACAGCCAAGCTGAAAATTGCCTTCTCGTTTCTGAATCTATTTCATATTAAGGCAGACTGCTCTCAGTCTTAGTAGTCTAGACAATAGAGGCCTATCTTAGGACATTTGCTGATGCTCTCACAGAATGCTTGAGACTTGGGTTGTTGAAAAAGAAAAGAAGCTTATATTGACTTGCAGGTCAGGAGACTGCAAGTCCAAGATCAAGTGTCTATACCTGCTAACCTTCTGGTGAGGATCTCATATTGTGTGAAGCCTGGCAGAAAGCAGAAAGGCAAATGGGGTTGTGGAAAGAGAGGTGGGCATAAGATTTAGATATTTTCAATAACATGTTCTTGGCACTAAGCAGCCTATTGCGTGTATATAAACTCCAGGCCTCTTAAAGTCCACACCAGCATTCTACAGCACTTGCTGGTCAATGAATTTTGATATGAGTTTTGCTAGAAGAAATCCACATCCAGACCAGAGTTCTTTCTAGTTTGGGGTTGTGCTGTGTAATTTAGAAGGCTCTAGAACATTCCCAAGTGATCTCTTGAAGACAACATTACCTGAAACAAGACCCACTGTTCTAGAGAAAGTCTCAGATTTTGCTTTTTCTTTTTGAAGGTAAACGTCATGATTCAGTAGTGTGATGCCATTCAGAAAGTCTGCTAGATAATCTCTGTTGCTGTTTCCATACGTATAAATGTGTGTGTGTGTGTGCGTGTGTGTGTGTGCGTGTAAGCTGAGAGGTCTTTATTCACTAGCTTGTCTGACAAGTGCACTCTCATTACACCATGCATGCAAGAGAAGAGCATCCCTGATCAGCAGTGTCCAAGGGTTCTTAAACAATGACCATCCAATCAACTGAGAGCATTGGCGCAAGAATGCAAGTCATCCCATCAACCAAGCTTATATCAGTGCCCCATACAAATTATCCAATCAGTTATAGTGGTGTGGAACATGGATAACCAATCAGTTTAAGCATCATGCACTTCACACTATCCAGTCAATCAGAGTCACATCCCGTCTAATAGCAAACAACAAAAGCAGACAAACAGGTCCTCCCAATCCCGTTTATAGAAAACAATGTTGGGCAATCAGCTTACTGCCTGACTGAGCTGTACAAAAAAAAAAAAAAAAAAAAAAAAGATTTCATCCTGGAGTGAGATACCATCTGGTGATAAGCATTCCCCTCCATTTTCAAGACTTTCCAAGAACCCAAGCTCACGGCAAAGGTCAGATCATGGATGTGTTCCAGAAATGCTTCAGAGGACCTTGCCTTATATTCACCACTTTCTATTGTTTGGGCTACCACATTCCCCACTGGTCTTTAGTAACCAGTCTAATCTTGGACTTGACCATGTCTATAGGGTCATACCTAGTGGAAACAACCACCGTTATTACAGAATACAATGAGGCCCAGCAAGAGCAGGGCAACAGATCTGACTAGGGCAGTGAGCAAGGGAGTTAATCATGGAGACCAGGAGAATAGATTTTTTAAAATGGGTGCTGGTCTGGCATCAGTTTCTGGCTGGCTCCTGTCCACCTCATTCTTGGGAGGAGTCCTTCTTCAGCTGGCTGTTATGGATCCAATGTCACTTTTTAGCTACCTTGACATCTATGGTGCTTCATGATGTTGGTCTCACCAGGTCTCCAGGCTGGGCGGGTGATGACGTAGGATCCAAACCAGATCTCCTTGCTCAGACAGCAACTGTCTATTGTTTCCAGGCTGTGGGTATGAGGGGTGGACTCCTCACACCAGTGGGTGGGTATGATTAAGGACCTATCAGAGGTCCTGAAGAAAATGATAGTTGTACCAGTAACTTCTTTCTCTCCTGACTTTGGTAACAAGGGAGGTAGTCAGCACTACAAGATTTCAAATGGAGTGAGTCCCTTTACGTAAGGAGTACACCGAGCTCTCAACAAGGTAAGGAGCAGTAGGCTCACCCAATGACCTCCAATTTCTGTAAACAATTTAATTTGTTCATCTGGGCTATGAAATTTGGCCCATTGCTTGACCCTATAACTAGTGGTAGGCAAAATTTATAAGTTATTTCATAAAGTAATTTTTTACTACTACCTGAATGGTCTGATGATTGATGGGGAACAATTCCACCCTAGCACTGGAAAAGATTTATACTCATACAGTCTTGAGCTCTGTAAAGTCAAATTCTCATACTTCTTTAGGATTTGCTCCACCCTTCCACCAAAATCCACCCATACCTTAGAGGGGTCCCAGGACCTAGGGAGAGCTCTGTGTTCCAGGTGCCTCCGGTCAACATTGATCTCCCTGGATTCTGATTTGCTCCTGCTTGGGCATTCAGACACATCGGGTCTGAGGAACTTCTCTTGGGATGCCAGCCCTACAAATTTGACAGGGGAATCCATGAAGATCAAGTCATTAGAGCCTCAGGATAGATCTCGCTGGGGCCTCCAAATGTTCCAAGTTGACCAAATCCATCCCAGAAATGAGTCGCAGGCAGCCTCTTAGAAGCTCAGGAGTCTTTATTTGCCAGTTAGTGCTATCAGGTAGGCTGTCCCACTCCACCACATGTGAAAGAAGGGAGCAGCCCATTTTTACATATTTCGTACGGAGAACAGCAAGATAGGCTGGCATGGGACCCTTCTGTGGGAGCTGGGAGCTCAGCAACAGAAAGCGAACTCACTCACTGAGTAACTGGAGAAGAGTTTAACAGGAATGAATACCAAAGGTCATGGCTACATTTCAGAGCTCGACAAGGCATTATTCACAATTGCCAGAAATTGGGAGCAGCTCAAAAGTCACTGATAAATGAGTACATAAGCAAAATATGTATGTCAGTAGAAGTGGATATTATGAAGTCCCCAAAAGGAAGGGAATTCTGACACCTGCTGCAACATGAGTGACCACTGAGCATACGGTACTAACTGAAATAAGGTTGTCACCCTGAGACAAGTACTGAATGAGTCCACTTAGGTGAAGTATCTAGAGTAGACAATGTAATAAAGTACATGCGTGGGACTGAAGGAATGAGGGAAAATGGAAAGCTGTTTAATGAATACAGAGCATCAGTTTGGTAAGACAAAGAGTATTAAAGATCATTGCAAAAAAATTTGTAATTATAATTAACAGCACTTAAATGTGGTTGATGCATTTTATGTTACATGAATTTTACCATAACTAAAACATAAAAAAAAATTGATGGGCATCAGTGTGATTCCGGAAGGCAATGGAAGAGTGAAACGAAGGTCTGAGACTGGGAGGGTAGCTCTACAGAGAGGACTTCCAGGCAGGAGATGTGGCCCCTGGAGGAGGATGCCCTGAGAGGCACAGGGTGAACAGACCTATCAGGCTTGTTCTCCAACTGAGCTTTTTTCTCCACATACAGTGGCATAATCAACCGGCCGCTGGAAGGCCAACAAGTCCACCGGTACTACCCATGCAGGAGAACTTCCAGGCACACGGCATAGTGGAAAAGAAAAACTGGGGCAAGTGGAGGACATAAAGCTCAGATCCCTTAGCGTCTGCTTAAAGGGAAGAGGATGCATGCCTTAAACTATGACTTAAGGCAACATCTTTGACTTTTCAGGGAGAATCAGGGTTGGGAAATGAGGCAAAGGTTTGCTACTCGTGTAGGGATATTCCTGAATTGACTTCAAGGCCCCCTGAGTGCATGCCCCAAACAGAACGGCACCCTTGAACATCCCTTCAAGAATACATGACAGCCAGTCCCATCTAGCAAGCTGGCGCCATCAGAACCAACACAATGGTGGTGTGTCCTCACAGTCAGGAGGGCTTGACCAGTCTTCCAACGTCTGAATGTCCATGTCACTTCCTGTAAGCCTTACAGCCTCCTAACAGTGCCGGGCTCCTCGTGAAAAAGAAAGAAAATCTACTGTTTGTGACAAAATGGTCCTAACTAGAGATCATCTCCTTTAGTGAACTAAGCCAATCCCCAAAGGACAAGTATCAAATGCTTTCTCTAATATAAGGCAACCTTCATGCAAAAATACAAGATGAATCAATATATGGGGAAGCATGTGTGTGTGTGTGTGTGTGTGTCTATTCACCTAGAAGAACTGCATAATGGAAACTAGCATATTAGGAAAAGAAGATTCTTCGAAGTATGCATCTCTAATGTATCTTCTTCTCTGTGTCTCCTTCTCTCTACATATCTGCCTTTCCAATTAAAAAAAAAAATCTTAAGAACAACAGGAAATGAGCAGTTCGTGGAGAGGAAGTGCAGATGGTGTGGCGGGAGGGCATCTCTTCCCTGCTCCCCCAAGCTGATCCCTGCACAGGGCTGCTGTTACAGAATGCGACTGACTGGAGGGCTTAAGCAATAGATGCTAATTATTTTGTAATTCTGGAGGCTGGAAATGCAAGACCAAGGTATGGGCAGGATAGGTCTATCCTGAGGGCTGGTTCCTTGACATGCATAAGGGCCACTTCTTCCTGTGTCCTCTTGTGTGTGTGCATCCCAGTGTTCCAAGCACATTAAGGTCCATCCTGCTAATGGGCCATCTGCAAACACAGTCACATGAGGGGTTGGCGTTTAATCTAGATTTTGCTAGGCTAGACAGAATGCAGTGCCTAATGGTCTCACTCTCCTCTCCCTCAATGTAATGAGACCGTTTCCACCCTTAAGAGTGAGGAACAACTGTAGTGGGAAAAGTGTGTGGAGATTCTGGCACATAGCAGCGGCTTAACAGATGCAAATTCCGTTCCTTCTATAACACATTTCTAGTTTTACTCTTCTTCATTCGCCTCCCTGGATCGTAACAGGCATAGAGTCATTAGAATTTACTGTTGTTTTTTTTTTTTCAATCTTAGGCTTATTTTTTTATAGTTACTTAGAGGCTACACAAAAACCGAAGGGAAAAGAGCCTCAAAGTGTGGCTTTATCTCTTGAATCTCCACATACAATTTCCCCTATGATTAACATTCTGTATCACCGGGCCCGGCGGCGTGGCCTAGTGGCTAAAGTCCTCGCCTTGAACGCCCCGGGATCCCATATGGGTGCCGGTTCTAATCCCGGCAGCTCCACTTCCCATCCAGCTTCCTGCTTGTGGCCTGGGAAAGCAGTCGAGGAGGGCCCAAAGCTTTGGGACCCTGCACCCGCGTGGGAGACCCGGAGGAGGTTCCTGGTTCCCGGCTTCGGATCGGCGCTCACCGGCCCGTTGCGGCTCACTTGGGGAGTGAAACATCGGACGGAAGATCTTCCTCTCTCTGTCTCTCCTCCTCTCTGTATATCCGGCTTTCCAATAATAATAAAATCTTAAAAAAAAAAACATTCTGTATTACCGTGTTGCGTTTGTTGCGATTGATGAGCCAATATTGATATGTTATTCTTAACTCAAGTCCATGTTTATGTTCGTTGAGGTTCTTTAGAGAGATAGGACAGACATAGATACACATTCAGAAAAGATCTTTTATGGAAATTCCCACATGTGATAATGAAAGCATGGAAGTTCCACAGTAAATTGTTAGCTGCGGAATAAGAAAAGCCAGAAGTTCAGTCCAAGTCCAGAGCTTGTGGACCAGGTGCAGGCAGTTGGTAGAAGCCTTAGAATCCGAAGGCCTGAGGATCAGGACCTGTAACAGGTCAGGGAAGAAGACAGAGAGAATTCGCTCTCTCCTGCCTTTTCTGTTTGGGCCTCAGCGTGTTGGATGATGCCTGCCCATGCTGGAGAGGGGGAGGTTCCTGGTTCAGCTGCAGATTCAACTGCCTCCATCTTGTAGAAATGATGTTTAACCAGGTCCCTGAGATCCTTAGGCCAGTTATGCTGACATACAAAGCTAACCTCCACAATAGTTGCTGTTAGGGTTCAGTCCTTGTGAGCATCTTGTGTGTTTTAACCAGTCCAGTGTGGCAGCATTTTTGTGCCTTAAAGACAAGCCAGTGTGTTTTATCGCTCAACCCATTCCCCAACCCTGACCATCCACCCTTACCACAGTTGATCTTTATGCTGTCCCTGTAGTTGTGCCTTTCCCAGGAAATCACAGATTGAAGTCAGGATGCACATGGCCTTGTCTACTTGCGTGTTCTGGCTACTACTTCGTTGTTGAGACAGCTGTGTCTTTCCCTGGGCTGATAGCTTATTTGTTTTTATCACTAAATAATAATAAAATATCTGGAGGTATCAAAGTTTGTTGGTTCACCGACTAAAGACATTTTGATTTATTGTTGCTACAATGTAATAAATATTTATGTATAAATATTTGGATGGAAATGTGTCTTAAACTCATTTGGGTAAATAAAAGGAAATGTAAGTACTGTATTTTGTATGGAGGAATATCTTCAATTTTATAAAAAAAAACACAAAAATACCTTCAAAATTGGCAACATGTTTTATATTCTCGCAGTAAATGGAGGTTCCTGTTGTTTCACACTCTAATTAGCATTTGTTGTTGTGTTGAGATTTTAGTGATTCTAATATTGTACAAAAGCACATCGTTGTTATTTTAATTTCTGTAGCGCCCTAGTAACATTTTATTGAACATCTTTTGTTGTGCTTATTTTCCATCTGTGTATCTTTGATAAAATGTCTGTGTAGGTCTCTTGCCAATTTTAAAGTTGAGGTCTGTTGTTGCTGTTGACGAAATGAAAAGGCTGTTTCTGTATTTTGACTTATCAGCTCATTTTCAGGTATGATATTTGTGAATATTTTCTTCCCGTCTGTGGCTTAAGTTTTCATTCTTATAACAATACCTTTTGTGGAATAGATATTTTCAGTTTTAATGAAGTTAAATTGATTTTTCTTCAATTTTTATTGCTGTCTACTTGGAAGTCATTGTTAAACACCAAGTCACCTGAATCTTCTCACGTTGTACATTCTAGGAGTTCTATGCTTTTCTGTTCTTTTTTTTTTAAATATGGGTCTTTGACACTTTTGGAGTTCATTTTTCATGAAGAATATGAGTTCTTTTTGACTCACTTTTTTGGCTTGTAAAAGTCTGATTGTACCAGCACTGCTTTTTTTCAAAAGACGCTTTTCTCCATTGTGCCCATATTAACTTTGCTCTTTTTCCAAAAATCAATTGACTCTGTTCGTATGGCTCTCTGGTTCTTTCCTGTGATGTGTGGCTCCCTTTATGTTTCCCCATTGTCTTGACTGTTGTTCCTTTATAAATCAGTCCTCGTGAGAAGCACTGGATAAGTTTTACTACTTCCTATCTGACGGTTGTATCTCATAATATGAAACACCAGTATGGTTTAAACAACATCCATGTGAATAAAACACTATGACACACCTAAGTTTAATGTAGACCAAAAAATCAATTTTTCATTAGAACGATAAAGGAATGGCATATGAATACAGTTGCTGGAGCAATGACAAAAATTGAATCAATAAAAGCTTCATTTAATTGACATATTCTGTATTCGACAAAATAGGCTCCATAGTATTTGAGACAGATTCAGACACTAGAAGGGTCTGTTAAGGCTCGGATTCAGTGTTCCTTAAAGACCAAAGTAAATGCAGCTATGGATCAAAGAGAAACAGTTCCATGTGAGCCACAGTTTATAAAATGATCTACAGGCCTCTGGTATTACTAATTGTTTTGAATATTGCTGTTCCTTCGGAAGCCGGCTTTTTAATCAGCATTTGGACAACTACATCATCATAACAATTTGTTATTGCTTTTCAAGCTGGAAAATTACAGGCCCTCCCTCATTTTGTTTTTAAGAGTTAGCCTTGCTAAGATTTGCATTTTAAGGAGACAGGCAGGGAAATGAGAAAAAGCAGCCACCTGCTGCTAGGAGGCCCCTTTTTCCTCAGCCATGAATTCCATAGCAGGAAAAGTGTCACAGACTGGTCTTTTTCCTTCTGGGAGCTTTCAAAGTTGTGGTTTTAGCAATGCCATGCTTTTCTTCCTTTCTGCATTTTTTTTTCAAATTTTAACAGGAAAGTAGCTGCTAGTAGGGTTAATTATTTCATGTCAAGAAAACATTCAGGAGCGTACATGCATAAAATGTCACAGTGTTTCTTAACAGAGGAACCGTCTGTGCTCCAGCTGGTCAGAGTAACCAGGTGTGTTTTAAAGGTTGAGTTGTGAATAGCAAAGTTACTTCTAAGAGATGGCATTTATACCACTGGCTGCTTGGATGTTTATTTTTTATTTTTATTTTTAAAAGGTATATTTAATTTTTGAGAAGCGAATTTCCAGAGGGAAGGAGAGATACAAAGTAGGATCTTGAATCCAAGCGATTGTAATGGCTAGAGCTGAGCACATCTGAAGCTGGGAGCCAGGAGCCTCTTCCGGGTCTCCCACGCAGGTGCACGGTCCCAAGGCTTTGGACCATCCTCTGCTGCTTTCCCAGGCCACAAGCAGGGAGCTGGGTCAGAACTGGAGCACCTGAGACACAAACCTGCACCTATACGTGATGTTGCTGCTTGAGTATAAAGGATTAGCCACTGAGCCATTGCACTGTCCCAAGGATGTTGATTTTTAAAACTGTACTTTCCCAGCTAGTGGAGACAATGCCTTGTTCTAGCAAAATTAATATATTATGATAACATTCCAACAGAGACGTGTAAGTGAGGTGCCACTGTTCGGATGTGTTTGTTCCCCATACAGGTTCAAATATTTGAAGCTTGGTACCTGGATCACAACACGGTAGCTTAGTGGCTAGATTCCTTGCCTTGCATGTCTGAGATGCCATATAGGCACCAGTTCATATCCCGGATGCTCCAGTTCCCATCCAGCTCTCTGCTCATGGCCTGGGAAAGCAGTAGAGGATGGTCCAAAGCCTTGGGACCCTGCACCTACGTGGGAGACCCAGAAGAAGCTCTTGGATCCTGGCTTCAGATCGGCTGAGCTCCAGCTGTTGTACCTGCCTAGGGAGTGAACCAGCAAATGGAAGATTTTTTTTCTCTCTGTAAGTCTGACTTTCCAATAAAAATAAATAAATATTTAAAGAAGAGGAAGAAGCTTGGTACTCACTATAGTGGAAGCTTTAAGAGGCAGGGCTTTGGGAAAAGTGGTTATGTCACTAGTGCATCACCCTTAGATGCTATTAATGTGGGCTTTGCACAGTGAGTTAGTACCTGTGGCGGTGCATTATTGTGAATCCCTGTGTTACTCTGGCTTTTTGTCGCATGGGGTGATCTCTGCAGGTGCTCTCATCATGGTGGTGCCACCTGCCATGAAGCTACCCTCTAAAACCAAGTGGGTAGGACCACCAAATTTTAGATTTTTAGCTCCCAAAATAGTGAGCTCAGCAAATATCTTTTCTTTAAGCTTTGGGTATTTGATTATAGCAACAAAAATAGACTAGTAGCTTGTAGAATAGATAAGTAGCTTGTAGAAGGGGCACTATTTTTCTAATCTGGGCACCTAAAGAGATGATTCTGGCCACCAAAGGGGGAGGATTACCAAAGGCAGAGTAGACAGAAGCAAAAAACTTCTCGGTTCAATTTTTTTAATATTAAGAATTTATTTTATTTTTAACAGATTTACAAAGAAGCAGAGAGTAATACAAAAGAGAGAAAGAGAGAGAGAGAGAGAGAGAGAGAGAAAGGGCCATTGATTCACCTCTCAGATGGTTTCAATGGCCAGCACTGGACCAGGCCATGTTAAAGAGTTCCATCTAAGTGTCCCAGATGGGGTAGCAGGGATCTAAATGCTTCAGCAGTCTTCTGCTTAGCATGTCATTAACAGGGGGCTGGGTGGGAAGCAGAGCAGCAGGGACATGAACGAACGCCTGTATGAGATGCTGGCATCGCAGGTGTGGGCTTCATCCACTTTATCACAATGCTAGCCCCGAAAGAACTCTTTCAGCTCATTTGCTACATACGTGAAGATTTCATCCTAGGTATTGCTTTGCTGCCAGATCTGTGTATTTTTAAGGCTTGTTTGGCTAATACGGGCTATTTAGGATTAGCAAAAGGCAGAAAACGTGTGGATTTTGAAGTTAGTGATAATTCTCAAGTGATTCTGTGATGGGTCTGAAGTATGATGTTCTCTCAGATCTCAGAACTCAAATACTTTCTCTGCTTTTTAAGATTTCTTTCTCTTTAGCCCGAGGATTGGAATGCACAATATGGCAAAAAGGCATATCAGGATTTTCGCAGAAATCTTACAATGGAATCATATCAATAACCTGCAGCTTGTGAATCAGTGCTTGGATTTGGGGAATGCTCTTTGAATGAATGTGGGCTAGTTTTTATTTTTTTTAATGTTGTTTTCTTCTTTTCCTTACCTTGCCTTTAAATCCCAGTTTCACTGGGCAGTAAGTTTTCTATTTATCTCCATTTTAAGTGGCTATTGTTCTGCTTTCTCAACCTTGTGACTTCCGTCATTCCCATTATCCACAGACTTCACATGGACTTTAGGCACTAGGCTGTTTAGGTCAGTGATGTTGCTGTTGCCACCTGTGGTGGTTTCAAGCTTTATCTTGCTGGTGGACTTTGCCTTGCAGTTATACAGAAAAGAACACGGCAGTGCTAGGGACAGGTGGATTTGGCTCCAGGAGCTCAGTTCGTGCTGGAGAACAAAGTTCCTGCTCCAGGAGATGCGAACAGGCGGTCTTTGGTGGACATTTTCCCCAGCTTCCATTTCTTCTTTTTTTCCTTGAATTAAGCGTGATGAATTTTTCTTTTATCCGGGCTTAGTTCTGGGCACCAGGAAGGAAAAAAATCAAATGTCGCTTTTGGAAATTAGATGTAATCAGAGGAGTAATTTGGTGAAGATGAGGGTGGTAAGTGTGCCTTGAGAGCTGAGTTCTGGGTGCTAACAATTAGGAGGAGTCACTAAGAGAATGATACACCTGACAATGGAAATAGTTAACAAGTATTGAACATGTACTTGCCAAAGAACTTTGCTGAATACTCCACATCATTATTTCACTTAATCTGAGCAGGAAGCTCCTGACATGATGTGTCGTGTCTCATCTCCGTCACATAGGAGCCCACTACTCGGCTGACAAATGGCAAAGCATGAATTCAAAACGAGATCATAGCCACCCTTATTCAATCCGCTGTGGGTGTCAGAGCAGAAGGAACTCCAAGGGGAGGGCTGCAAAGATGCGAAAGTTCTCATATCATGTGAGACCTTTGATTCTCATGAAGCTTAGTTAGGCATGAAAATTGAAGAGTATTATTCTCACCTTCAAGATAATAAGATTTCTAAGCACAAACCGATTAGCTATGATGTAAAAACCATCTTAATCTCTTGATTTCAACTAGTAGAAAAGACTAAATAAAAAATCAGGACGTTAAAAAATTGGAGTGTAATTTCCCACAGCAAAGCTTACTTTTAATTCTGTCGACTATTCCAAAGAGCGATCGAATTGTCAGAATGAAAATGTACTACTCAGAGTAGAAATTTCTAACCTGGATTGTTTTGTGATCATGCCATTGGATTGGAGGTGGGACTATTAAAGATTTGAATTGGAAATATTTATTATGATTAGAAAAAAAACTATCTTACAATTTAGCATTAGCATACTTATTCACAGTTTGCACTTAGCTGCTATGTTCAGTCCAAATATTTGTAAAGTCCAAAGGTTCTTAGCAGAAGAGAAGTTAGGGATGGGAACTCCTTCCTAGTGGCCTGCAGCTGACATCTGGTGAATGGTTAGAAGGAACGGCTAAGTCATCAAGTTCCAAGACTTGGTGCTCCAAAATCAGCACCCCATAGATCTGTTGTTAACAAGACGTGTGACTGGCTGTACAGGTGTCTCTGTCTTATCTCCTCTTGTTCCAGAGTCTTCAATTTTTTCCTGCTTCTTCGCTGAAAATTTCTGTCAGTCGGACCTCTGGGACTGTAATAATCCTGTTTGTATTTTTCATATCCCAGAGCAGTTTAAATTAGTGTGGTTATACTCCATGCAGCCATCTTGGATCTTCCTTCTCAGCGTCAGTCTTTTATTTCTTTAAGATGATCAGGAAACAACTGAATATATTCCACTCAAAAGAGATATGTAAAATATGGTGCTAATAAAGGATGAAATGGTAGGGGTGTGATGATGAATATAGAGTCGCGAGACAAGTATTAAACAGAGGATATCCAAAGTGTAATGTGGAGTAGAGGAAGCATCAGTGGGCAATTTTCAAGAGGCAGTGAAAACTTCCACAAGGACAATGCAGCTGTGTCGCTTCAGGAGTGTCAGGAAAGGGAGAATCCTAGGAGGGGAGGAGTCACCAAACGTGTGGAAGTAGCTGAAAGTAGATTGTCTAGAATTGCAAAGGGACCCATGCATTCTGAAGGAGCAGGGAGAGTCAAAATGCAACTGCGTGAGGAGCAGCTATATGAGGAACAAATGGAAACTCAGGGACATTTCGCTATGCAAGAAACCCTGGTGACACAGGAGTAGCTGAAGAGAAAAAAGGTTAAGGAGTAGTGCCTTTTGTGAGAAGACTTAAGTACCTGTCATGACACAGTTCTTCTTGAGTCCCTCACATGTCCACCTGGATTGTAAGTAAACCATTCACTTAGGTAAAAAAACACCTGTTCAGGAATTTTTGTGTTGAGAATATTGGTTATCTAGAAGATAGAGACAATTCTTACTGATGAGCAATGGGGCAGATTAACAACATGTAAATCTGACAAATCTTGACAAAATATATTCGTTAAAACAAAGCTCCTGTGGGCTAAAAGATCTGTTTCCCTGAATACGGTTTCCGAGAGTGCATCCCATGGGTGCAGGCATTACCTGGACCCCTCTCACACTATCTGTGAGCACAGGAGCCTGGGAAATCCATGTCAATATGCTGCTACTTCTGCTTCTTGTGCTGTGAGTAAGAAAACACTTTGTGTCTCAGCCAGGAAGCTTGTGTTTTCTGCTGTCATCTGTAATTGGCAAGCAATTCGTCTTCTTGCCAGCAAAAGTCAACCTTTTGTGGTTCTGTAAGTATGCAGCAACGGTAAGAAAACCAGGCTGAAACCTGGAGACTGGGATATTATCAGGCTCTTCCGCATGTGTGGAAGGAGTCCAAACACTTAACTCACCAGCCCCTGCCTCCCCCAGTGCATACTAGCAGAAAGTTAGATCACCTCTGGTACTCTTAACGTGGGATGAAACACACCCAAGCAGTGGCTTATCTGCTACACCAGAACACTCACCACTCACAAGTAATTTCTACAATGATAAAATAATTCCATGACAGCCTTTCTTTCTACAAAGGTTTTTATTAGTATAGAGGGAGCAGATGTGTGTGTTCCATAGGCATAGTTCCAACAAGACAACCACACTCTTCTGCTACCGCCCGTTACCTCTTTCCCCCCTTCTCTTCATCCATTTTTGCAAAGACATAATTTTAATCAACTGTATTCACAGGCTTAATTCTTCACTGATCATACCAATCAACAACTGAAAAGTAGGAAAGTCACATTTCCACTGGAGTGTAAACACAGGCTGAAAACGGCAATTGTATGCCAGTAGCCTTCTGGCTATGATCAAGAAAAGTATGACTGTCTTTCAATAAAAGCATCATTTCTCTTGCACGTTGCATGGCTGATATGTCTGTGCTACTCTCTTGACCTCCAATCTGCACTGTTCCAACTTGCTCTGAGGATGAGGTTACATGGCATGCGTGTTCACCCAGTGAGCCAGGGGCCTTTTCTCTACCAGTCTCAGCAGCCTTTTCGATCTCAAATAAAAATTAAAGAGTGTACTTTTTCAGAATCTCACTAAATGAAAAAGGCCTAGTTATCTATTTTTCTATCCACATATATGTATGAAATATATATATATATATTTACATATACATGTTCTTCAAAGCATTTTATTACAGTTGAACTCATATTCATCTTTAAATGGATGAGGCAAACACAAATCTGGTAGGACTACATCATCAAAAAGTCCATATTCTTGAAAGTAATACACAAATTCAATGTGATCCTAAACAAAATCCCAACAACATTCTTCTCGGAAATAAAAAAAAAGATGATAGAAAAATTCATCCTGAAACACAAGAGGCCATATAGCCAAAGCTATCCTGAAGACTAAAAGTCAAACAGGGGAATCACAATTCCAGACCTCAAGTCATACTACAGGGCAGTGGGCATCCAAACAGTCTGAAACTGGTACAGAAACAGAGAAGCAGATGAATGGGACAGAATAGAAATACCAGAAGGGAACCCGCATGTGTACAGCCAACTAATCTTGGACAAACCAATTAATTATAATTCTGGGGAAAAGCCTGACCTCCTTAACAACTGCTGTTGGAACAATTGGATATCAGCCCATAGAAATGTGAAACCAAAGCCCCTCCTGTCACCTTATACAAAAATCAACTCCAAATGAATCAAGGACCCTAAACTGCAGCTGGAATCTGCTAAACTATTAGAGTAAAACATATAAAACACACTACAAAATACAGCCATTGGTAAAGACTTTCTTGGAAAAGTCACCAAAAGCACAAGCAGTCAAGTCAAAATCAACAAATTGGACCAAATCAAACCAGGAAGCTTCTGAGTGGCAAAGGAAATGGTCAACAGAATGAAGAAGCAACCAAGAGAAAAGGAGAAAACTTTGCATACTACACAACAGATAGGGGACTAATATCCAGGATTTGCAAAGAGCTTCGGAAATTCAATGACAGCAAGGCAAACGACACTGTGAAGAGGTTGTGAAAGAGTTGTGCAGGCATTTTCAAAATAAGAAATTCAAATGGCTAACAAACCTACCAAAAAAAAAATGCTTACACTTCCTAGCTATCAGGAAAATACAAACGAAAACCTAACCCCAGTGAGATTAACCTACATTTAGAAATCTGTTAAGAAACCCGATGGTGTGGATGTGTGATTAAAGGCACCATCCTTCACTGTTGGTGTAGGGTGTGCTAGTGCAGCTACTATGGAGTAGTATGGAGAGTGTCCAAACAACCGGAAATGGATTTACAATATGACCCAGCTATATTAGTCCTGGGAATATACTCAAAAGAAATGAGATCTTCATTTGAGAAAGTGACCTGCAATTCTATATTTACAGCAGCACCATTTACAATACCAAAAACATGGAAACAAACAGGTGCCCATCAAAAAAGGAGTAGATGAAGAAACTTTGGTACCAGGCCTAGCACGATGGCCTAGTGGTCTAAGTCCTCGTCTTGAAAGCGCCCAAGTGGGTGCCAGTTCTGATCCCAGCAGCTCCATTTCCTTTCCAGCTCCCTGCTTGTGGCCTGCAAAGGCAGTCTAGGACAGCTCCCTTGACTCCTGGCTTCAGAGCGGCTCAGCACTGGCCGTTGCTGTCACTTGGGGAGTGAATCATTGGATGGATGATCTTCCTCTCTGTTTCTTCTCCTCTCTGTATATCTGACTTTGCAATAAAAATAAGTAAATCTTAAAAAAAAAACAAAACAAAAACAAAGAAACTCTGTTACCTCTGCTCCATGGAACGCTTTTCAGCCATTAAAGGGAATGAAATTCTACCATTTGCAACAAAATGGTCCCAACTGGAGACCATTGTGAAATAGGCCAATCACCAAAGGACATATATCATACGTCCTCTCTGAAATAAGATGTAAAATACTAGACCAAAAGGCATATAGGTAAACATGTATATACATATATTTATCTGCAGGAACTGTTTGATGAAGACTAGCATACCAGGAAGTATTCAGCTCTGCTTCTGAATAAAAAAAATGAACTCCCAATGAAACTATTAAATTTTTCTTGACAATAGGATGCAGGATTTCTTACCATTGTTTATACCTACAATGTCATGATACACTTAAGTAGCAGAATGATGAGCTTTTTACTATTTCTGAAGGATTATACTATTGTAATAATATGGGGGAAAATAGTGAGGGAAGGGGAATGGGAGGGTGGAAGGAGGAATCCTTGTGCCTATGAAACTGCATAATGAAAAATCTAGAAACTCCAAAACAAACAAACAAAAAACAAAACCAAGTCTATAGTACTGTGTTGACAAGCACACATGCTGATGTAGATGGAGAGTAATGACAACGGTAGGTCCTATGGGCATGTTTGGGGCATTATTATGATCGAATTTTTGTTTTTTAATCCAGTCTACTTATCGATGATGTTTGAGTGATGAGTTTCAGCCATTTATATTCAGGGTTAATACAAATAGGTGATAATTTGGTCCTGTCATTTTAGCAATAGTTTGTTCATTGTTTGATTTAGTCTTCCGCTCCTATTTTGCTGGGATGTTTTTCACATTTTCCTTTGGTTTTTGGTGGGTGCTATTCCTCTTCTCTGCCAAGAGAACATCGTTAAGTATCATGTGTAGGGTAGGTCTGGAAGAGATGTATTCTTATAGCTTTTCTTTACTGTGGAAGAATTTTCTTTCATTTTCAAAAATAAAGAAAACTTTGTTGGGTACATTTTTCTGGGCTTATTTTTGAGGGGGATGGCTTATAATGTGGAATATGTTTCTCTATCCTCTTTTGGCCTGTAATGTTTCCTGTGTAAGGTCAGCTGTGAATTTAATTGCCACCCTTCTATATGTCAATTATTTTTTTTCACTATATGTGATTTTTTTTCACATTTCAGGATCTTTTCCATACATTCAATTGAAGAAAGCTTGATTATCATGTGTCATGGTGAAGATAATTTTTGGTCAACCTTGTTGGGAGTTCAGTACCTCTCCTGTATTCTGTTTCCCAATTCTTTCTCCAGATTAGGGAAATTTTTCTTCCTTCCTTGCTTCCTTCTTTATTATTTATTTATTTATTATTTCATTAAGTACATTTTTATACTCAGTTTCTCTTTCTGTGCCTTCTGGAACTCCTATAACTCTTGTATTTGGCCTTTTAAAAACTCCTCTTAATATTTGAATATCTTTTTCTTAGTTTGACCCAGCTCTACTTCCAGCTTTTTGATTGTTTCTCCATTGTGATAAGAAATATCTTCCAATTCTGAGATTCTTTCTTCTGCCTCCTTCATTCTATGACTGAAATTTTCCACTGAAGTTTTAATTTGCTCTATTGCATCCTGCATTTTACCTCCTGAGCTCTGGATAAACTCCCCTTCCCACCTGGTTGTTGGTGGATCTCCAGCGACTGGTGGATCTCAAATTGCTACTTGGTGATTACCACTGGGTTATCTGGTCACTGCAACAGCACACTGTTGTCTCTGCTGCTTTCCCCTGTCTGTCGGTCCTCAGGTTCCCCTCTGCCATCAACCTGTCCTCTTCTTTTTCCTGGAATGTGCCCTCTCTGCTTCACTCTGGCTGAGGATTCTCTGTCTGTTTAAATGTGTCTTTACCCTATTCAACCATCTTGATTCTAACTGACAGAATCTTAAGACAACAAATTTATGTTGCTTCAAGCTATGAAGTTTGTGATTACTTGTAATAACAACAATAGGAAATTAAAGTGCCACCTGAGCTTGTGGGTCTTGAATTCTATCCACTGCCTTCACTGGAGACATAGATCCAGGCTAAACCCCTTTTGTGGATGTTAATTCTTTCAAAGGACTTCAATTCCTTCATTTGCAGAACAATGGTAACTCATCTTGATGATGGATGTGGCCCTTCTTACTATATGATTGATTGATTTCACTGTGATTTACTGCTTTTGTCTACCTAGCCCTAAAGAAGTTGGACATCTAGTACCAGTTAGAACTGGAACTTCCGTGACACATTCTCTATTTTAACCTCCAATCCTACCTTGTAATAGTGATGTTGCCATTTAGGAAGGTAGGACCTGCTGGAAGACTTGAAGCTAAGTCTTGGTGCACAGTAACTTCAGATGTGGAACCCTGTGTAGGAGATCAGCAAGAAAGGGTCTATGCCAGAATTTGGCTGTTTGCTATCCCTGGTGTTGCAGGAATGAGCAACAGATACACAGACAAGTGTTTTTTTTGCTCATGAAATATATATGTTGAATATTCAGTGGTACTGATTTCTGTAAAATAGTTTTAAAAGGAGGCAAGCACTCAAAAAGGCAAAACAAAGAATCATTCACAGACAGCAAAATCTTGACTGGTATAAAGAGTGCTGTGGGATTTTAGAAGGGGAGTGAATAGAGGGTTTCATGGAAGTGGGAATTGAACATATGTCTTAATGGGCTGAACAGTGGCTGAACAGCCAGGACAGAAACAAGATGGGCAAAACAAATGAAATGAAATGAAAAAGGAATCAAATTATGGAGGTGGGATAATATTGTTGCTTTACCTAATCCTGCTATATTAAAACAGTTAACTCAGAGTTAACTGGCCCTGGAGTTGCAGTGTGCTCTCTGCCCTCAAACGGCACAAAGCGATCATTGAGGACAACCGTATTCTGCATACAGAGAGCTAAAGAGGCAGCCTGCTTCTGCAGGCACAAGGTGATGAGGACAGGAAAGAGAGCAGAGAGAGAGCTGCTGAGGTGAGACAGTGCGAGACATGAAGAGGGTGGGCACTTTGGCCCTGGAACAGTGCTAGGCAGAGAATCAATTGCAAGCAACGCAGCCCCGTGTGTGCAGGCCTGGCTCAGTGTGAGCCCCTTCCAGGAGCACAAGCAGGTCGAAGGAGGTTAAACCAGAGAAACGCATGGCATTCTGGTGTGTGCTACTGTGTGTTATTAATCCTTTAGAGCTCTCCTTAAATAGGTCACATCCCTCATAACCCAGTGCTTGGGGTTTATCGATTTTTGTGGTAGAGAATTTTGCTGCATTCCTAAAAATCCATTTCCAATTTATAAGAGCTTTAAGATGAAATAGCTGTTATTTAGCCTTTTTTTTTTTTTTTACTGAACGAGGAAGTGAGAAAAAGGCTCCAGAAAAACCAAAGAGAAAAGAGGAAATTGAATGCATTCTTCAAACAACACCGACCACAAACAAATCCTTATTCCATCAGCAACTCCCAAAGAGTTGGCTCATGATTTGGAGAATGAGGTTTTGCCTCTTATAGACTCGTTTTCACTGACTATGGTGGATTAAGCATTAAAGATGCATTGAACAGATCATTTTTTTGGACAAATATTAACAAGGTCATGGGTAACTTCGTATCATCCCTTCCTGAAATAGCCAGTCCATTTGATTAGCATGAGCCTGTTCTGTCTTTGTAAGGTATGTGAGGCAGGGAACTCCCAAGTAATACAGGACTTTTCTATTTGAAGTACTTTCGGAAAGAGATCCAGCTAATAGCTGTGCTATAGGTGATTATAACCACTGTTAGAGATGTCAGTGATGACCTGAAGGTTTGTCCCCAATGCACACTACATCCTTAAAGTCCCCGGTGTAGGAGAACTGTGGGAACGGAAATGTGCGCACATAGGCTTTGACTGTGTTGTAAAGACTTCATGCCTAGAACAGTTCCTTAGCAAGAGATCAAGAGCCCACACAGAGATAAATATTAGAGAAGTGATATCTTGTCAGTTATGTTTAGGTCTTTGTGTCACCTAAATCCACCTATTGAAGTCCTAGCCAACCCTCACCTGCCCCACCCCGGTGTAACTTTGTTAAAATTAGATCCTTCAAGGCAGTAATTAAGATTCAATGAGGCTATAATAGCACACCCAACCCCACAAAACTGGTACCCATTTAAGAAGAGGAAAAAAGACCAGAGCTATCTCTCCACTGAGAGAACACAGGGAGGAAGTCTTCATCTGTGAACAGTAAGAGAGGAATCATTAGAATCCAGCCATGCCGTCAACTTGAGCTCAGAAATCCCGCTTCCAGAAGCCCAAGACAATGAATGTCTATTGGTTGAGTAAGCCGTTTGTAGTATCCTGCAGTTGGCAGGCCCAGCTACTACATGGTCATTCCCTCAAACAGAAGAATTGGACACCTAGATGTTGCTGCTCAGACCCGAGCCTTGGGCATCATTCACTTGTCCACTGGCAATGGAGAAGAATGAAATTTCACACTGCCTCCAAGCACCAGTTGATTTTCCCAGACGTGACAGAAACCCAAAGTAGGGGTTGCATGCATCCAGGTATAACAGAATGTGGGCTTGATAAAGCTTACCTGAAATTGATGTTCTAAAGATTGGCCTGGCAGTTTCACGGCATTGTCAGAGCTGTGAGTTCTTCCTGGGGTCCTGCTGCCCTCCCTCTGGTAGATGATGTGCAGGTTTTATGGCGGGTTGGATGACTTACTCACCTCTAGGTATCATTTATATCCTGTGTCCCTCCTACCTGAAGGTAACTGAGAATTTGATGTCAAAAAACAGAAGGTTGTCCCATTGGTAAGAAAGAAGTACCACTCTCTGACAGCAAGAACTGACAGAGCAAGAGCAGGTTAAACAAAAAAGCCCAGTACTGTGGCCTAACAGCTAAAGTCCTTGCCTTGTATGCAACAGGATCCCATATGGGCACCGGTTCTAATCCTGGCAGCCCCGCTTCCCATCCAGTTCCCTGTCTGTGGCCTGGGAAAGCAGTCAAGGACAGCCCAAAGTCTTGGCCCACGTGGGAGACTGGAGGAGGTTCCAGGCTCCTGGCTGCAGATCGGCTCAGTTCTGGCCATTGTGGTCACTTGGAGAGTGAATCATCAGATGGAAGATCTTCCTCTCTGTCTCTCATCCTCTCTGTATACCTGACTATGTAATAAAGATAAATAAATCTTAAAAAAAAAAAACTAGTTTCGTTTACTCAGAACTGGCTAGCAGAGCTGAGAAGACAACAATAAAATGTTAAAGAGTAAAAAGAATCAGTGGATATTTTAATATCAATAACAAAAACAATAAAAGCAATCTAATTTAGTCAAAACAGTACCTTCTAGAGCTAAGATACGATACTGTTTAAATAATTTGTTTTATAAAATTAAAAGGAGAATCTGTACTCTTGAGAGTCAAATTAATTGTCTAATTGATGAAGTAGAAAAAAATCAAATCATAGAACAAAAATACACAAAGATGGAAATCATGAGCCAAAAGGGAAGTTACTGCAGAGGTCTGGCTAAAAGACTTAACATGGAATGTCCCAGAGGAGAGAAAGGAGGCTGGATTTACCCAATAGATGGCCCCAGGTTGGATGAATTTTTTTTGGAAATTTTGAACTCCACAAAGCAAAAAGATAATTGTGGAAAACTATGCTCTTGGCAAAATAATTTATTTACAAAGGAAGTATCCTTAAGCCAGCACCTGGTTTCCCATTTGCATGACTGGGTTGACAATTAAACACTGAGCAGAGGAAAACATGAAAATCACCCACTCTGGAGATAATAGTGTGACCACTACCTGTCGTTATGGTGAACGTCTGAGGGCTGTACGAGGGTTCTGGGGAGACATTATACATTGGATACCTCAGAAGCTGCTGTAGTTTCAACAGGATTTGGATCCCCAAACTCATGAAGACATTTGACTCCCAAAGTCTTACAGTGACCATTAGTGGATACATGTTAATGGTTGAGGGATTAAAGGCAGAAGCTTGATTTAATTATGACACCTGGAAGATGGATGGAAGGGAAGGAAAGTCCTCAAGAAAGGACCGGCTGATGATACAACCCGAAGTGCTTCCTATCTGTCTGCTTCCTGGGTTGTTAACGTGATTGTCCATTTGTCATCCCTTAGCTGGTGGGGCCACCTGTTCTTTGTGAACCATAAACCCAAATCATCTTCTTTGTTCTTGATTTCACAACTCTTCAGTATGCATTAAAGCAATGAAAACTTGGGGAATACTGCGAAGGTGAACACTGCTCAGATCAACTCCTTGCTTCATAATTATGAGAAATGTGAAATTAGGAGGGTTGATGATTCAAATAAAAATGGAAATAAATGTAAGAGCTGGCACTGTGGTGTAGTGTGTGAAGCAATCGGCTGCAGTGTTAGCATCCCATATGGGTATTGGTGTCTTGGTTGCTTTACTTCCTATCCAGCTCCCTGTTGATGCATCTGGAAAAATTGCGGAAGATGATTCAAGTCCTTGGGCTCCTGTATCCATATGGGAGACCCCAGAAGAAGCTCCTGGCTCCAGGGTTGGCCTGGCTGAGCCCTGGTCATTGTGGCCATTGGGAAGTAAAGCAGTGGATGGAAGATGTGTCTTTCCATGTCGCCCCTTTCTGTAACTTTGTCTATCAGATAAACAAATAGATAAATCCATTTAAAAAAAGAGAGTTAATATAGGAAAATCATCGGAAACTTACTGACTAAAAGTGAATACTTACTATTTCTGAAACATTTTATAATGAGTTTAGATGCAAGTCTCACAGTCAAGCTCATGCAGCCGTGTTTCCCTATGATCAGATAAAACATGCTGCACAGAACTTTCAACTATAAACGTATACACCCAAATCTGTACTGAGTTTCAGAAGTGCATGGTAGAACATACAAATGTAGAATTTATAGTGGATAAAATATATGAGATGAAAGATGTGGTTTTCTGCAAAGACTTGTCTGCTAGTGTTCTGCCAAAAAGCTGTGATTGGCAGGGCCAGAAGGCCTAAATGGAGGATCAGAGAGATGTGGAGGTTGGGGGTTTCTGGTAATCCTGCCAAGTGGGAAGCTCTGGAGGTCCCTATTCAGTGGTGGTGGGTGGGGGGTGTTGTAAATAAGATTAGAGTTAATATGAAGTTATTTTGTTTGGAACTGTAGCTCTGAAAAGCTAAACAAAAGGGAAAGTGAAGAAATAGAGACATGCAGGGAAGTGAGGGAGAAGAAAAAAGCCCCAGCAGAGAAGTCAGAAAGCTCAGGTTAAGAATGGTGACCAAGTCAAAGGGAATCTAGGGACAGGTGATGCTTACAACACTAACAGTGTTGACCAGGATCCTTCTGTTACAGGGGACCAGGTTGTGCACCCCTTTTTCCATGTGTGGGTCATTATAAGGAGCAGGTTCTGAGAGCTTGGAAGAAAAACGATTACGGTTTTCCAGAACAGAAAGTAAAACTAAATTATACACATCTACATTGGGCTAAAGGGCAAACAAAAGGGATGAGTCTTCCAGAAATGATAATGACTTCAGGGGCCGGAGTCACCAATGGGCTCTGTCACCCAGAAGGAGTGAGGATGGGTGAGTTTGAAGAGGAGTTCTTGGGCTGAACTGTTAGTGTAGGGGGTGCTTTGCCATCTGCCACCTCACCCTGACCCTATCACAAACTTCTATTGTAGGAGTGGACATTTGGCCTAAAGCTTATAGCACCCCCATCTCAGATAGGAGGAACAGGTCTCGAACTGAAAAAAAATCTATATATTAAAAACTTGCCGTGTGATTTATTGAATCAAGTGATTCTTGGATCAAGACCCTTCCACAAACCATCAAGTATCTTTTCTATCCAAATCAACCCTCCTTTCTATGCACTATCAAGCTGTAGCCATATTTCTCTAGTAAAAAAAGTTTAATTCCGTCTACATCTGGGCTCTACCATCAAGCCAAACCTGATCTCCTTATACAGCTGGACTCTACCTCAGACCATCTTCCCAAGTAACTGCTGTCTCTGGTGCCTCTTTCCCCAATACACTCATTATTATCTGTAGATTTTACTATCTTGTTTATTTATTGGACACTTACTGGGCTCAAAGCCAAGAATTTTGAGCTGGCTGAGGCAAGCACACTATTCACAAAGTTTCACTTTCTGCTGAGGCGAGAGAGTCACATGAGATGATAACTGCATTGTGAGGCAGGAAGCACAATTATAGAGACAGGGTCATAATACATGAGGATCCGGGGTGTCTTTTGGCTTGAAGGGGGGAAGCAGAAATTCAGAGACATACTGCTCTGAGTGTTAAGTAGGGAGAAGGTTTGGTATAGAACAAGATGGAAAGAAAGGTATTCTAGTGGAAGGGACAAGATGAACATAAAGGGGTGTATGTCCTTTCATGCCCTTTTCTCCCTCAACAGCAGGTGACAGTCCATCATGGGTCACTCCTGAGTTTATTTACCGTGAAGTTATAGATCTTAGAGAAGGGGCCAATGTCAAGATGATAATGGATGCTGGCCTTTAGCAACAGTGTCTTCTACAACAACAATTTGAAAACAACCCATCTAGTGGCTCTGCACTCTGTCCCCAAACAATTTCTCAGTGTCTGCTCCTGAGGATCTCATGCCATCAGTGTCTTGTGTCTGCTCCTGAAGGTCTTACACCAACACAGTGTCCTATGTCTGCTCCTGAAAGGCTCAGGCCCTCACAGTGTCCTGCATCTGCTCCTGAAGGTCTTATACCATCACAGTGTCCTGTCACTTGCCCAGGCAGTCTGGGTTTTAAGGAAAACTCGAAATTAACTGAGCTGGTGAAAATATAAAGATCAAGAAGGCTCTTGTTACTCCTATAACTAATCCTTGTATGGTACCTTTTGTTGTTATGGCAAAATGAATAAGACAGACTGACTTGATAAAGAAAAGAGGGTTTACTTGGTTCACAATTTTGCGAAGCAGAAGTCTAACGTCTATGGTATTCTTGGTTCCTTCTCAGGTTTTGATCCCATGAAAGTTTAGAGAAGAACATATTTCAATAACTTGTGCATGGCGGAAGCCTATGCATTCACCACACCCATTACTGTTCTCCTGTAATATGCCAGCAGTGTTTGCCCACATTTAGCGTTAGGAAGCCAATAAGTGATTCAGAGTTTGTGCTTGCTCTTGTAACAACTCATTTTTCCAGAGCTCTGTGCTCCCAAGGCACACCATTCTCCTTTGTGAGCGTAGTGCCTTGATGACTTAAGAATTTCCCTCTTGGCCCCACCTCTTAAAGGCTCCATACCATCCCCAAATGTCACCATCCTGGGCATCAAGATCCAGAACAAGAGTGCTTGGGAGACGAATCATAGGCAGAGTACAGCAACAAATAGTTTCACTACTTGCGGGCAAATGAGAGAAAAGTGGGGCCTGTGGTGTCTACTCAGAATTAAAACATGTCTGATTTATATTCTTGACCTCTGGCTGCTTATTATATTACAACTGGAAAGGTTTGTCCCCAAGCCCACTTGGAGGTTTCCATTGTGGATCAGCTCACTGCAACAGTCTTCGTGCTTCTTGGGTCTCGACAGGATTATAACTGAGTAGGTTCCGAGGCACCTCTCATTTTGCACACCGATAGAAACTTGGTTCCCAAGAAGACGCTGATTGTATCGAAAACGATAAAGATGATGACGTCAACTGACTCTCCTTTTAGACAATAAGTAGTTCTGTTTATCTCAGCCCTTGTGAATATGTTAGTCTTAGCTGGAACTTCTAAAGTTATCATTTGCCACATAAAAGATAATTTTTTTATTAAGGGAATAGCAAGCATTCTCACTTAATTGAACCTGCTTTTTTAAGCTTTTTCATTAAATGCCTCCGGGAGTTTTCTGTGGGAATTTGAATCCTTAGACCACAGTTTGTGGATGTAGCTTTACTAGTAAGGTGTTTTGTGTCTTCCACTCTGGTTCCTGTTGACTGTGCATTAAAAGCCAGCATGAATCATCTGTTATTTTTAAATGCTATCTAAGTTTAAGTTTCTCAAATTTGGAAGAATAACAGATGAAGAAAAAAATAAAAGCATGCCTTTCCATGATGCTATAATCAACAAAACTGTTGCCAGCGACAAATTTTTACTTCTATCTTGTCTAAGGAAGAAAATTGATTTTCTATGTCATTTGGTGACTTAATTGTCTTAATGATCCCAGGAGTCTCGTGACGCTGCATCACATTAACTCACAGAATCTATGTGTTTTTCTGTGCTTTTGTTAGAAGAACTGTCATTCTAAACAGAAGTTGGATCACATTTTTATGCTGTTGCTTTATGAAGGCATGAAAAATGCTACCGTGAAAGACAGGACTGGCAACTTGTTTCATTAAATTGTGCACGGCAGAAGCCTATGCGTTTTCCAGACCCACTATTGTCCCCTTTAATGTGCCACCATCCTGAAGAAATATTTGCAATGTTTGCACAGCATGATGCAGCTCCATTATGTGACCCACGTGGAGCCAGTTCCCATCCAATCCCAAGCAATACTGCAACTGTCCATGAGGTTTGATGAATGCTCCAGTGAGTCAAGATGGAGGAATCAGGTAAGGATATGTTTAACAGTCGCAGAAACATTAGCCAGGGTGAAGCAGAGAGGGCACATTCCAGGAAATAGAAGGTGATAGGCTGAAGGCAAAGAGGCGCCTGGAGACTGATAGAAACAGGAAAGCAGTGGAGACAATGGTGTGGTGTGGCAGTGATCCGATATCCCAGCAGGATTCAGTGAGTGGTGATATGAGCTCCACTGGCAGCTGGGATTAGTGGGAACAGTAGTTCACTGGGAAATCAGGAGGTCAGCTAAGACAAAAAGCTGCCACCCTACTGGTTTGTTTCATTTGACCAAGAGTAGAAACAGAGCAGCAGACCCTGAACAGGTAGTGTGGGAACAGGGTGATTTCACAGTACAGACCGTCCCCTAGAGCTGAATCAGGTGCCATTTTTGTGTGGGAATTGAAAGGCTATGGGACAGGACTGCACATGCACTAAGTTGGGAGCAAACTGAGTGGGGCGGAGGGGGTGTGGATTAGGGGATGGGGTAGGGGAAATCCCAGGGCCTGTGGAACTGTATCACAAAATGATGATGATGATGATGATGATAATAAATGAAGAGGAAAAAAGAATTGCTCCTGTGCACATTCTGCATCACTCCTACATGGTTATGGGTTGCCCACGTTGAGAATTTAAGGTAGAGTCAAACAATTAAGAGGTATGATCTTTGTTCAAGCCTAAGAGATTCATTAGTACTGTTGAATGATGGTCATTCAATACAAACCATTCTAGTTTTTGTGTAGAGATACTCAGCAATGCTCAAGGAAATGCAAAACACCAAAACTTCAATATTAAAGGCAAGTATTTTCAGGTCATGTGATAATAAATCAATGCTCTGTGTGTGTGTAAGACTTAGTTTAATAATGTCTTCCTTTTATTTAGGATGAGCTTTTACATTAAGAGATAAGAACATTGCACACACTTACATAATCAGGGCCCAGGATATTGGAACTGAGAGGCATGTTCAAGTGTCTACAGTCCGTGTCAAGGCTTTTGACCTTTCCTACAGCATCCAGAACAACAGATTCCTATGTCATATGGCCTCTCGGCCAACACCAGGTGTCTCATTCTCTCTCTGCCATGCAAAAATTCTTTGCGTTTGGTTGTAGGATACCTTTAAACTGGGTTGGAACTTACTCTTTTCCACATTTTTAAAGCTTGGGCAAGTAGCATCCCAAATCCTATCTTCTAGGGTTTTTTTTTTTTTATATAAATAGGAAAAATATGAAGTACGTTAGCATCCTAATTTATAACAGAATCTCCTAATTTTAACTTCTGAAATCACTTGTTTTTTAAAGACTCAACTCCACAGGAAATAAGATGAATCATTTGCAGTACACAGTCCGGTGACGATACAATTATGGAAATCATAATCTGTATCAACTTTCAAAACATTTTAATTATCTCAAAGTAAACACCATTAAACAGATTCTTCCCATTCTCACCTCCGCCCCAAGCCCTGGTAATCATTAGTCTATTTTCAATCTCTATGGATTAATATTCTGGATATTCTTTTTGAAAATCCATTTGCCATAGATTTATTTCTGGGATTTCAATTCTGTTCCTTTGGTCTATATGCCAACATATACATGATTATTATGTTTACTGCAACTTTATAGTAAGCTTTGAAATACCGTTGAGTCCTTTAACTTTATTCTTTTCTAAAAAGGCTTGTTTGGTTATTCTGATGTCTTGCAGTTTTGTATAAATTTGAAGATGGATTTTTTGGGAATGTGAATAGATTGAGCTGAATCTGTTGCTATGATTTAATGTGGTTTCTGGCTAATGAAGGCATTATTCCCAGTATGGAAGTACTGAAAATGTTAGATCCTTTAGTAGGTGTGACTCGCTAGAAAGTACTTAATCTTTGTGAGAGAGCACTCACTAGAATTTTGTTCTTTAAAGACGATAACACTTCCTTATTGTTTTGCCAAGATTTAGAAAGCAACTATTGTATTAGATTTGGGTGCAGACACAAATCCACTGTTTGGGACACTCACCATTGAGTCCCTGCTCAGCTTCTGATTTCAGCTTTCTGCTAAGGCACTCTCTGGGCAGCAGCAGGTGATAGTTCAAGCAATAGGTCCCTGCTACCCACATAAAAGGCCTTGACTGAGTCCATGGCTTCCAGGCACCAGGAAGCAAATGAGTGAATAAAACTTCTTTTTCTCCCTCATAACTAAAAAAAAAGCAGATTTTTAAAATGATAAAATCATCTCAACTAGCTGTCCATCTGCAAACTGAACACTCATCAACTTTAATTTGGCTAGGGATGGTGAAACGTCACAGAAATACATACACACACATATACATATATATACACTTATGTATATATATAAAACCTTTGCAGCTCCAGACCGTGTTGATAGATTGGGTATGTCGTCAAATCTTGAATGTCACTGATAATGATCAGTAATATATCCCATTCCTTCTCTTCTGGCAACATGGAAGGATTAAGCTTTCACAGGTGGATATGGCCAACCCACCTCTGTGAGAAATGATGTTGTAACTTCCACACAGCGCTGTGAGAGCGGATTGACGTCATTTCCCCTTTCCCGCCTTGATGTTGTGGAAACATGCGAGTCAAGAAAGCTGCTGTTGTGAAGAGTGATGCAGACATGGCTTCAAACACAGGTTTGGCCATTGCTCTTGAACAGTTTGGAAACTTTCAAGATTTGGAATTTTGCCTCTGGAACTCATTGTGTTTTCAGTTGTGAGCCACTGACTTTATTAAGTTCTTAACTTCATTATTCTTTCTATACAATATCACGTGGATGACAAATCTCATCCACCAACCAACCTGCTCAATATACTGTCAATATGGCAAGCACATGCAATGCACTTAAAAATGACTCAATGAAGTGACTAGTGTAACTTAAAGAGAACTCTCAAAATAATCCTATAGAAACAAAAATACTACATCTTACAGAAAAGATTTTTAAGATTTATTTATTTTTATTGGAAAGCCAGATTTACAGAGAGAAAGAAAGACAAATATCTTCCATCCACTGGTTCACTCTTTATGTGGCCTCAATGGCCAGAGCTAAGCCAATCTGAAACCTGAAGCCAGAAATTTCTTCCAGGTCTCCCACATGAGTGCAGGGTCCCAAGGCTTTGGACCATCCTCGGCTGCTTTCTCAGGCCCAAGCAGGGAGCTGGATGGGAAGTGGAGCAGCTGGGACAAGAATTGGCACCTGTTTGGAATCCCATCTCGTGCAAATTGAGGACTTAACCACTAGGCTATTGCCCTGTGCCAATTAGAAACGTTTTAATACATTAGAATTAAAATGTATTGAAAGTGCACATTATAATTTCTTTCAAAATTTCAGGGTAGATTAATGGAAAAATGAGATTCTGAAGTATTGCAAAAATAACAAATGTTATAATATTACATGTATTCATATACATATGTACACACATACATGCATAAACATATATTCATATTTGCTCCCAAACGTGGGCTTCTATATTTTCTTCTGAGTGTGAGAACTATATTTATGACTTTTTCTCATTTAAAAATCTGGCATTTGATTAATATTTATGACATTTGCATAAATGATTTCTCAAGTGTCATGTATATCGAAATTTCTGAAAGATCTCTTTTGACTTCTTCCATTTGACAAGTACTTTGAAATGATCAGAGAGCTACTGGATGTCAACTAACATAACACTGAGTTTACAAGCTAGTGTAACTGTAGCTTGTAAATACTTTGAAATAAATATTGTCATGTGATCCTTGTTTCTATAAATTCACATATCTAAATATATTTCGGTAAACCAATAAAATGTGTGCTAGTAACCCAGTAAATATATTTGAGTAATATATATTATATCCAAAACACAGTATTAATGTACATTAGAATGTATAGCTCTCTAGGAAGTATTTGCTAATTCTAGATTCTTGGTGGAATTAGTGAAATTCAATGGCTACAATGTCACACTTTTTAAAAAGTGCTGTGGATCTTCAAGGCAAAGTCTTGATTGAAATGAGTTTGCCAATCTAAAATCAATAACAGGATCAAATAGGAAAACCCCTGGGCAATGTAAGATTCAGTTCTAATCTTCTCTTTGATTCCGGCTCTGTTCACACCCTCACTCACTTCCTCATTATCCTGACATAGGAAAGGAATGCAACTTAAGACATTCAGAAGGAATTCTCTTTCTTACAACATGGTGTAATTAAGATCGACTATTTAAAATTTTCTAAAGTTAGTTCTCTTTTCTCCTTTACTTCTCCTTTTGACATTGGTGAGATCTGAATTTAAACCAAGGGCCAATTTAGTCTAAAATGGATTAGAGTAATTGACATTCTAATGTGTTCAACAGAAGCTGATTTGGAGATTTCATTTTACTAACATGATTTCTTGCCATAGAAAATGGACTATTTTAACTTTAATTATACATATGCATATGTTATTTTTATATATGTATATATATACACATATATATATAGAGAGAGAGAGAGAAAGAGAGAGAGAGATTGTGTACCACATGGTCGTTACAGTATGCTTTCAAAAGGTTAATCTGATTCTGTCACTGTTTGCCTTAAACTTTCTCATGTTCCCAACATGGGCTGGATTTTGAACGTCCACAAAATCTACAAATTGTAGTTCTAACTTCCAGTATTACAGAATGTGACTCTGTTTGGAAATTAGACTTTACAGATGAAATTAAACCAAAAGGCGCTCTTCGGAATGGCTCCTAATCCAGTTTCGCTGGTGTCCTTTTAAAAGGAGGAGAGTCAGACAGATGGGAAGTCCAGGGAAGGACGCAGGAAGCAGATAACATCTCTAAGTCTTCTACTGCAGAAAAGGTCATGCAAAGTGGCCTAAAATGCTTCTTATGTGGCAAGATGTTTTAAATCCACGCACAAAAGGAGACTATAGAAAGGTCACGAAACTAGTGCATTATGATAAAACGCTCTGTATGCATTTAGAAATACTTTGCACCTAAATAGATGTACCTTTTAATCCAATTTTTCCATGAACTATTTGGAGTGTCAACATATCAGTCAAACCAACCAACCAACCAACCAACCCTCAGAGGAAATGAACCGTTTTTTTTTGCCCCAACCTCAAACTGTTGACCTCAGAATTATGAAAGAAGATGCCACTGTGTTTAAATCACGTGGAACTACTTTGCTAGAGCTGCCCTGGCAGATTCAGATAACCCTCTTACATTCAGGATACATTTTTACTCCTTAATGCACAGGCATTTGCAGAATTTGACTTTTTCCCAATGTGTTGGTTTCTTTTTCTTCAGCCCATCTCCTAACCTTGTGCCAGCCACTTCAAACATTTTTCTATTTCCCTGGAACAGAATGTGAAATAGACTCCTAGCTTTTGCAAATGCTCTGCCTTTGGCTGAAAGAAACGCTCTTACTTTTCTAGATGGAATGCAGGTTGCACCTCACCTTTCCTCAGAGGCTCTTTCTGATCCCAAGCTGGCATTTGATTACTACATTTTTGAAAATTCAGCCAAGTTTCAAAGGCAACAACTTCTAGGCTTGGGATTGATGCGATGAAACTCTGCAGTATTCCACAGGATAATAGATTGTGACATTTTTTTCATGCATTTTGCCAGTTTTCTGACATTCTTTTATGCAACCCGATTTGTTTGGGAGAAAAAAAAAAATCCACAATATTCATTCAATTATTAGGCCAAAAAAGTTAACAAATTGTCCTGTTGTGGCAAAAAGAACAAGTAGTTGTTAGTGAAGTTTTCATGTTTGAGGAGCCCTTTGAATAAATTATTGTGTTGTTAACCAGGATCTCTGGATGCAGGTCATGGAAACCGAATTCTGTCCTGACGCAAAAGAGGAAAGGTGTTGGGTAGTGACAACCTTAGTGAGAAGTGAGAAGACTCAACCCTTGAGAAAAGCAGGAGACAAGCGAGCTGGGTTCATTGGCGGGAACAGTCGGCCTGGCTCTCAGCCATACTTGAGGCCCGCTCTGAGACGTAGGGTTCAGAGTCCTGAGTCAGAAATGTTCAAGTCGGGGACACATTGCCCACCGCTCAGGCTCCTTCTCTTACTGAAGAAAGTGCTGTCACCCGAACTTAGCAGCTAAACAGGATGTCAACAGCACCCCTCCCTGTTTTCATTGTGCTTCCCTCAGCTCACTGTTCTGCACCTTGTTGGGTATAGCCATGCATCAACACCACTGGAACACTAGAACGTTTTTTGAAAAGATTATTGTTTTTTAAATAAATAAACTCATGCACGACCTAGCAGGGAAGAAACCAGACAATACTGTCGGCCATTCCATGTTCTCTCGGTCTTCAGTACTGTTTACCTATCAAAAGTTTCTGTAGGTGAAACTCAATCGGAGGCACCACTGCTACCTGTGAAGTTGAAGGCTGCCTTCTTACTAGTGGTGAGAAACTCTGGATTTAGCAACATGCCCTTAACTTGTGCAGGCATCCTGGTGCGTCCCAGAGCAGTGGGGGCTTGTACGTGGAACTTGTTTCCTATCTCCCAATGCCTGCAGTTTCCCAGTCATTTAGGAGATTGGTTGCTTTCTGCTTATGAGGTCCACAACATGATTTCTTTCAGTATAACAAGTTCATAAATGTTTTTCCTACTGCTTGGGTCTGGGACCCCATATGAGATTTTCAAGATGCTACAGATAATGACTCCAAGTACACACATTCTGCTAGAAGAATCGTGAACTAGGATCCAGGAGAATAAACACAGGAGGAGCGCTGATTGGCATTTCAACAACTGCAAAGGAGACACAGGTGTGTAATCCACTGAGTCACCAGTGAGTTACACCTCCATGCTAGTGGATGGTGGTGATATTCTAGGTCACCTGGAACTGACAATTGTTCACAGCTTTATTGAGCTGTAGCTTAGAGCACCATGTAACTTACTCATCTTGAGTGTATAATTCAATAATTTAGCAAATTTAGCAAGGTTCTGTAACCATCATCGTAAATGAGCGGCAGAACATTTTCATCACCCAAATAATCTCTCTCCTGAAAACAGATAGAAGAAATACTATGAAAGTGATAAAAGCATTATTATCAGACTTCGGGCACACTTAAAACAACATACTATAGTCCATCATACCAGTGAGTATTCATAATCTGCTTAACCATAATTAATATTTTGTCTAACATTATGGGATAATATACATAGAGATATCATGAACCTCATAAGCTGTAAACAATTGTGGATATCTCCCAACATTCACACATTCACGTATGATAAATGTCTAAAAATAAAATGAATGGAAATTAATTTTATTTCTTTATTAACACTTTTTTAAAGAGTTTTTTTTTAATTGGAAAATCAGATTCACAGACAGGAGGGCAGACAAAGAGGAAGATCTTCTATCTGCTGACTCACTCTCCAAGTGGCTGCAAAGGCTGGAGCTGAGCCAATCTGTAGCCAGGAGCTTGGAGCCTCCTCCAGGTCTCCCACGTGGGTGCAGGGTCCCAAGGCTTTGGCCCATCCTTAACTGTTTTCCCAGGACACAAGTAGGGAGGTGGACAGGAAATGGGGCCACTGAGACTAGATTCCATGCGGAATTCTGGTGTGTGCAAGGCAAGGATTTTAGCCGCTAGGCTACCACGCCACACCCAATTTTTTTGTTTTTAAAGCAGAAAGTGGATTTTTGTTTGTTTTATTTTAATTGGAAAGGCAGATTCACAGAGAGAAGGAGAGTCAGGAGAGGCAAAGAGAAAAATCTTCCATCTGCCGATTCATTCCTCAAGAGGCTGCAATCTGAAGCCAGGAGCCAGGAGCCTCCTCCCATTCTCCCATATAGACACCAGGTCAGAAGGCGTTAGGTCATCCTCCACTGCTTTCCCAGTCCATAAGCAGGGAGTTGGATTGAAGTGGAGCACCTGGGCCACAAACTGACACCCAAATGGAATGTTAACACTTGAAAGTGGAGGATTGGCCAACTGGGCTATCACGTTGGCCCCAGAAACTAGTATTTTTAAGCAAAGAATATTTAGATGTTATAAAACTACCAAAGTCTGAGTGAAGCATAAAAAGAGCAGAAAGATTGTCTCCTCCTCTGTAGATGACAAACATATTGTCTGGATACTGTTTCTGTTTGGTGACCGTTTGTATCTCCTGCGATAGAGGTAGTGCCGTCTTGACCTTATAAGCCCTCAAGTGGCTCTCGGTGGCTGCAGCAGTTTCCTTCCTTGCCTGTTACTTTGCTGTCAGGAAATGAATCCCTTGGAAACCACTGGCTGTTACAGCTTAAAAAACTGTTCCTAAAATGTTGAAGCAAAGCAAAACAAAACAAAAAAGCCACCTAGAGAGCTAAGGTTTGTACCAGCTGGCCAGCTGTGATTTCTTTTCCCAGATGTTTGCACCGTGCTCCATCTTTAGAAGACAGGGTTACAGCTCTCGAAGCAGAGCTGCTTTGGGAATGATGTGGACAGACTGGGGCAATGGAGCACTCCGAGGTATAGTGTGCATTCCTGAGCTGCGCCAGGTGCCTGTTGACCATGTGTCAGAGTCCTCAGAGCAGTAAACCTGAGAAAATGCAGGCCAGCTTCTCCAGCAAGCTGGAGTTGAGGCCCCTCCTCAACTTTCTCCCCAGCTGCTAACGTTTTCAAGGTCATGTCACAGCACTTTGCCACCACTGCCCCTGAGGAGAGAGTTTGAAGTCTGTATATTGAAAGAACTGAGCCAACAGCAACAGGCTTAAAATGACATTTATTATTTCAACAGATGCTTTCCTTGAATTTTACTATTTCCCTGACAATTGTTCAGTAAACTGTAGATGGCTTTGCATTCAAGACAACGGATTCTCAGCATTGAATGATTCAGTCCAGGTCTGCTTGTTTGGGTACACCGACATGTTTCACCTGCTCATCTTCCTGTAAAAGGGGGAGAAATAGTCTTTTGTTTCCCAGTGTTTTGAAGAAGTCCAAGCAGTTTTTGGTAGTCAAAAGAGGGTTGATGCTCCAGAGGCTGCTGTGGGGAGTCTGCCGTCATGCCTGGTCTCATCAGGCTGGTTCAGCTGGCCTTCCTGTCTTCCAGCTCCTCTGCTCACAGAGAGTCAATTTGAATGCACAAAGGGCTGAGCCAGTAAATGCGTGCCATTGGGACGTATCAGTATGGATTCACATGCAGTGTCTAATACGGAAGCAGATAGAAATGGAATTATTGCACCCTATTTTAAATTATTCAATGATATTTATTATGCTATTGCAATTTTTATTAAAAACACATGTGTCAAGAAAGTGAGCCAACAAACCATCGAGTGGGAGAAATACTTTCCACACTCATCTGATAATGAATTATTATAAGAAACTAAACAACTTGCCTAAAAAGAGAGCAAAAGACCTGAGTGTATCACAAAAAAGATCGGTAGATGACAATTAACTGAAGATTTGATCAATGTCATCTCATTACTGAATTTCAAATGAAACAGTGACATCACACTACTTACCTGTTAGGCTAAACAGTCTGAAACACTGACAACCTCACGCGCTAGAGAGGATGTGGAGTGACAGGAACTCTCATGCATTGCTAGCAGAAACGCAAAATACAACAACCAATTTGACCCTTCAGCAGTTTCTTATAAGAAGCCCTCAGCATGCCATTCAGCAATAGTGGGTCAATACATACAGCCAGCTCCTTGTCCTCAGGACTTTGGGCTCCTCTACTGCCCCGGTGTTCCAGACCTCTAGGTTTTCTGGAGAATTTGTCACCTGTGTGCTCCCTCTGGTGCGTCTGGCTAGTTTCCAAGGGAAAGGCATAGGAAAGTGTTCACCTTCATGGGAAAGCGCACAGGCAACTCTCGAGGGTTTGTAATAGTTGTGATTCCTATGGCAGCAAAATCAAAGATCAGTTTGCTTGAAGAGTTGAATAATGTAAGGACAAGTACAGAGCTGAACCTTGGGACACCAGCTTGAACACTCAAACACCATCTTCAATTGTTAAGTCCATCATTCTGGTATTTAAACCTATCCTCACATTGTAGGTGTGGACCATGGCAGAAAGTTCAGCATCCTATTGTCAAGATACGTGGAACAATTTTATTATGAGTCAATCTTTGACTTCAAAGTAGAGATTCACACTGCATTGCATCTTCATATCTTGGATGTGATAGTCTCTATTACAGTTATTCTGTATCCCCTTAAATGAAAAGCCATAAAACAAAATCAGCAACAGGAAAAAAATAGAAAATTAACAACAAAATGAAGTTAAATAAAACATGCTACTAGATAACCCATGTGTCACTGAAGAAATAAAAAATGCATATTATAAACCTTCTTGAAGCAAATCACGCTGGGGGAAGGCAGATTTACAGAGAGAAGAGAGACAGAAAGGGAAAGATCTTCCACCTCCTGGATCACTTTGGGGTCACAGAGATAAGACAGATAATAGACATTGGCTTTAGATTCTTTATTGGTAGGGTGTTGGCACTCTCATCTGGATCATTACCTTTTCTGGCATTTCTTCCCATTGTGTTAGTGTTTCTTTTTTGAGAGACCTAGGCACCAGTGTGCTGAGGGGTCTCCAAGCACTATCCTGTAGAGATCGGAGTCTGCAGGCGTGGAGTAGCAGGGTGTGGGAATTTTCAAGGCACTTTTGGTGCGTCTCCAGAACACTGGACCTCAGGGCGCCACTTCCAGGGCCCAGCGGATTCAAAGCGCACTCTCAGCTCGTCCCCTACAGGTATGCTACCACAGGGCGTGGGGGAGTGAAGGCACTCTCTGTGTGCACCACCTGTGTGCAGGATCACAAGGCTCGGAGCACGGGACTATAGGGCGTGGGGTGTTCCAGGTGCTCTCTGGAGGCACCTCCTGCGCAGGCCCGCCCACCCCAGCGCTTGCAGGGGACTGACCGCCCCAGCGCTAGCACGGGACTGCCCAGCCCAGAGGCGTGCTTGGGTTCCTGTGGGATAGCACCGCCCAGCTGAGTGCCAGACCGCAAAGGCACGGGGGAGTATTCAGTGTGCCTTTTGCCTTTCTCCCGGACACAGCTTTGGCAGTTTCAAGGCACTCTCCCAGTGTCTCTAGACGCTGGAGTCTCGGGGGGGGGGGAGGGGCGGGGAGACGAGCACCAATTGTGTTCAGGCTCTGTGCATGCCCCTGGGGGTCCAACTCCCGAAGCCTCCAACCCACCACTGTCCCCACCCAACTCACTCAAACCTCAGGTTCTTGCAGTTTGCCTCTTCCTCTGGTGGGAACCCTCGCCGCGGATGCGTCTCCCAGCTACTGCGTCCGTTGCTGGTCTCCGCGGGTGTAGGCGGGTGGGACCTGGAGGCTGGGGCGGTCCCGGCGGGGCTTGGCGACCAGGGTGGGCGGATGCCAGCGGGTCCCGGTGACTCAGGGTCCTGGTGTCCGCAGCGGTGGGAGTCATGGCGGGTCCTGGTGACCAGGGTGAGCAGATGCCAGCAGGTCCCGATCACCGCTGGTCCTCACGGCCACAGCCTCTGCGGGTCGGTCGGCGGCTTTCAGCGTCTGTATTCAAAGGTGACTCAGCAGGTCAGGAGCGGAAAGTCGTCTTCCCTGCCCTCCGTTTTGTTTTTCCCTGGTTGCTCTTCCGAGTTGTGTGGATTTTTTTGGTTCCACACTGTCCAGGGAACTTCACGTTCTTCTCCCTGTAGTTCTATGCTGCTCCACTTACGCTTTTGTCGCATTCTACAGAACTGACCCCAATCCTCTACAAACTCTTCAAAACAATAGAAAAAGAGGCAACCCTTCTGAACTCATTCTATGAAGCCAACATTACCTTAGTCCCAAAACCAGACAGAGAACTAACAGAGAAGGAAAACTACAGACCTATCTCTTTGATGAACATTGATGCTAAGATTCTCAACAAAATCCTAGCCAACAGAATTCAAAAACACATCAGACAGA
Source organism: Ochotona princeps (assembly GCF_030435755.1). Classification (NCBI taxonomy): domain Eukaryota; kingdom Metazoa; phylum Chordata; class Mammalia; order Lagomorpha; family Ochotonidae; genus Ochotona; species Ochotona princeps. Next base: position 3,950,374 of record NC_080839.1, on the reverse strand, counting down.
TCGTTCATCCAGATCAAGTAGGATTCATCCCTGGAATGCAGGGATGGTTCAACATTCGCAAATCCATAAATGTGATACACTACATCCAAAAACTGAAAAACAAGAATCACATGATAGTATCAATAGATGCAGAAAAAGCTTTCGACAAAATCCAACACCACTTCCTACTAAAAACCCTAACCAAGGTAGGCATAGATGGAAAAATCCACAACATAATTAAAGCCATATATGAAAAACCCAACGCCAGCATCATACTGAATGGAGAAAAGCTGGAATCCTTCCCACTGAGATCTGGAACAAGATAGGGATGTCCACTTTCTCCACTACTATTCAACATAGTCCTAGAGGTACTCGCTGAGGCCATAAGACAAGAAAAAGAAATCAGAGGAATCCAAATGGGAAACGAAGAAGTCAAACTCTCATTATATGCAGATGATATGATTCTTTATGTAGAAGAGCCAAGAGACTCAATACAGAGACTGCTAGAACTTGTACGAGAGTTTGGTAGAGTGGCAGGGTATAAAATTAATGAACAAAAATCAACAGCCATAGTGTATGCGAACAGCCCCAAGATGGAAAAAGACTTAACCAGCAAGATACCATTCAAAATAACAGAGAAAAGTATGAAATATCTGGGAATAAATCTAACCAAAAATGTAGGAGACTTATTCGAAGAAAACTACAAACTACTTAAAAAAGAAATTGAACAAGGCCTCAAAAGATGGAGTAACATCCCATGCTCCTGGATAGGTAAAATCAATATCATTAAAATGTCTATACTGCCAAAAGCAATATATACATTCAACGCAATCCCAATCAAATTGCCCAAAACATTCTTCATGGAACTGGAAACAATGATCCAAAGGTTCATCTGGAAGCACAAAAAACCACGGATAGCTAGAACCATCCTGAAGAACAGGAAGTTAGCAGGGGGAATCACAGTTCCGGACCTCTGGACATACTATAGGGCAGTGGTTATCAAAACAGCGTGGTACTGGCACAAAGATAGAGAGGAAGATCAATGGAGCAGAATAGAAACACCAGAAGGAAACCCACACAGATACAGCCAAATAATCTTTGACAAAAAGTCAAACGACAATCCAGGCAAATGGGAAGGTCTGTTCAATAAATGCTGTTGGGACAACTGGTTAATAGCTTGCAGAAACAAAAAAATAGATCCACATCTCTCACCATACACTAAGATCAGATCTAAATGGATAACAGATCTAAACCTACATCCAGAAACCTTCAAACTTTTGGAAGAAAATGTCGGAAACACACTGGAACACTTAGGGGTAGGCCCTCACTTCCTAAAAAAGACTCCAAATGCAGTAGAAATCGAGACCAAAATAAACAATTGGGACCTCATCAAACTAAGAAGCTTCTGTACAGATAGAGAAGCAATCAACAAAGTAAAAAGGCAACCCACAGAATGGGAGAAGATCTTTGCACCCGACATAGGTGATAGAGGGCTGATCTCCAGAATATACAAAGAGCTACAAAACAACCAAAATGTCAAAACAAACAAGTCACTCAAGAAATGGGCACGGGAAATGGGCGAACACTTCACAAAGGAACAAACCCAAATGGCAAATAAACATATGAAAAAATGCTCAAGTTCCCTGGCAATAAGGGAAATCCAAATTAAAACATCAATGAGGTACCAACTAACGCCAGTAAGACTGGCCCACATGAATAAAAGCACCAACAACACTTGTTGGCGAGGTTGCGGGGAAAAGGGATCCCTACTCCACTGCTGGTGGGACTGCAGGCTGGTACAGCCTCTATGGAAATCAGTATGGAGAACATTCAAACAACTCAAATTCAACATACCGTATGACCCAGCAATAGCACTCCTAGGAATATATCCAGAACAATTGTTTTATGAGAAACCAACATGCACTCCTATGCTCATAGCAGCACAATCAGTAATTGCAAAAACATGGAAGCAACCAAAATGCCCATCAACAGAGGATTGGATAAGAAAGCTATGGTTCATCTACTCCATGGAATACTACTCAGCTATTAAAAAAAATAAAATGCAGTTCTTTGTGGCCAAATGGGCCAAACTGGAAACCATAATGCTAAGGGAAATGAGCCAATCACAAAAGGTTAAATACCACATGTTTGCCTTAATTTAAGATGATATGATGTTATGTATAACATGTTATGTTTTGAATGTTATATGTTGTGTATAAACTAAATTGAAGTATAGGTGAGGTCGTCACAGAAGGTGGCTGGGAACTCGCATTTACTTTTAACATATTGGTTACTCATTACTATGTCAATTAATTCCATAATGATGTAAATTTTTGCTGATGGTATGTTGGAGCTTTCAATTGACTGGGATAATACTCTGCTAGCTCTGTCTTCAGACCAGAGAGGGTATACCTAAGAAGCCGTTGAACCTGACTGGACAATAAGATGCTGGACTCTATGTTTGGTATATGCTTGCAATGGGGGAATCTCAACTGAACTTGAGCTGTGGTTATGCAACAAGGTGGAGGAATCCACCATGGTGGGAGGGTTTGGGGAGGGGTGGGAGAACCCAAGTACCTACGAAACTGTGTCACATAATACAATGTAATTAATGAAGTTAAATAATAAAAAAAAAATGCAAAAAAAAAAAAAGACAGATAATAAACCCCCACATGTCAAAATCCACAAATAAATCACGGATGCAAAGTTCCCTTGGCCCTGTAAAACGACACCATCTCAAGTTCCAGAGAGTAGAACTTGGCCACCTCTCAGAGATTCAACGGGCCCCAAACATGCTGGAGGTTTCTGGCCACAAAACGTCCTGGACCACTTCCCATCTGAGGCCTGGATCTCCTCTCTGTCTCCAGGTGAAATTAATAACAAAGGATCCAGAAGTAAAGAAAAAATATGAGGATATTTATTTCAAAAATATAGATCAATGAGTTTAGAGCTTACTGCAAAAAGCATTAAAAGTAAGGAATTTATACCATGTATCTTTGTAGATTCAAGAACCAGTTCTTGGTGTAGGATTTAGGAATCCAAGCTCTGAGAGCGATGACCACCTCCCACTTTAGTGTATATTCTTTGACTGGTTATTATAGTGTGTGGTGGAATTTCTTGGGACAGAGAATTGAGCAAACCTTTAATGCATTTTCACAATTCCTTATCTTGGATGAATTGGGAAGACCACATATGTGGATGATAAACAAGGAAACACAAAATGTTTACCTCTTTAAGCAAGAGTTGTTTAGCATGACACGTTATATTGTGGATGTGTGAGAATTAAGCGTCATTGGTACCGAGACCTGTCAAGGTGGCTATCAACAATCCTGGAAGGAGATAAGATGCAGAAAGCACAGAAATCCTTCCATAGAGAAGAATCAGCAAGCACATTAGAGTGGACGCTGCCACAGTTCCCTTAGCAATAGGTTGTGCATAGATTAAGAGTCCATTTGCAACAACCGTCGCAGGACTAGCAAATGCAGCATTATTTGCAGCTGCGCATTCATGGGTTCATTCAAATGTAGGGTTTAAATATGCAAAACTGTGTCTGTATTGAACATACACAGACTTTCTTTCCTAGTGACTGTTTGCATAATATTTACATTGTATTAGGCATTCAGAGCTGGCTTAAAATAGATGAGTTCTATGCAAACATATCATGTCATATGAGGAACTTGAACATCCATGGATTGTGGTGGTTATAAAAGGTCCTGGAACCAATCCCCTGTGGGTGTAGAGGAGAAGAACAATATAGGGTTTTTTTTTGTTTTGTTTTGTTTTGTTTTGTTTTGTCTCTCCCTCTCTCTTTAAATTGACAGTTAAAGAGTAGAGATACCCTTTTGCTGCTGGTTTGCTGTCCCAGTGCCTGCAATGGCCAAAGGTGGGCCTGACTGAAACTGGGAATAGGGAACTCAGTCCAGGTCTTCTTCATGAATGGCCCCAGCCATCTGAAGCAGCATCACTGCCCCCCCCCCCCCCGGAATGTTGAATTAGAAGCAGAGCTGTGAATCAGACCAAGGCTCTCTGGCATGAAATGAGGACATCCCAAAAGGCGTTTGTAGCCAAATCCCTGCCTCTACATGAGATGTTAAGACAAAATAAATATGATAGCCTGCCTTTTTGCTACTGTAAACATAGAAGTAGTGGTTGTTTTAGAGATAAGAGAATTCAGCAGCCTGCAGGCAGGCTCATAGTGTGAGGGGTTGACTTGTTGCATATCTGTGAAGGCAGATGTAATTGTGAGTATTAAACAATGAGCAAGGAGTATGAATGCTCAAGGAGTATTGATGCTCACTTCGTTGGCATATCCATCTAAGTCTTAGAATGTATCACATGGCCTCCAGTAACAACCTAATTTTAGATATTATTCTTTCATCTGATTTACAAATAGGAATCATAATATTCTTATAGTGATCACACCAATCTTCCTGCGGAAAGGGAGAAATTTTGCAGTACATTGGTACTAATTTGTCTATTAATGACCTTTTTGGGCCTCAAGTTGTTTATGAGTATTTGCTTTTATGATTGATAAACTCCCATAGTTATACTCTGGACCTGACTTCCAACCAAGATGTCATAGAGGGGCAAAGGTGGGCTAATCCAGGGTAATCTTCAGACCTGTAGGGACCAGGGCCAGTTGCAAACCGGCCTCAGGCATTTAAAAAACATAACCTTGCTTTCTTCTTAGGAAACCAGTGAGAGCAGAAGCATCTTCGAAAAGTTCAAGGGAAATGTAGACACTAAAAAAAAAAAGTATGCATGGATTTCAAAAATTTTGGCACCCAAAGTTATCTTTTCATTTCATTTTCCCATGAATTTTAGAAGTACCCTTTACTGACCTCCTTTCTGTGAAACTTTGTCTGCAACTGGCTCTGATTCCGAATGTTCCCACAACCCCACGTTACTCTTAATCTGTTTGTTCTGGATTTCATTTATAATCTTCTGCTGCATCTTTTGAAGAGCATGCTTCTAATAATATTAGCATAATAATTGTGTATGTCTTATTTGCTATCCTGGTCACCAATCTACAATGTCCCGTCCTGCTGTGAGTTTACCAAGTTTGTTCTGCAGAGTAAAAAGAATTGATCAGAATGATGAGCCTTTGAGGCAAACGAAACAACTACATGGTGGGGCATCATGTGTTAAGTCGCTGCCCAGCACCCCATATTGCAATGTTAGTTTGAATCCCAGCTGTGCTGATTCTAATCCAGCTCTCTGCTCATACGTCTGGGAAGCCAACAGAAGGTGGCTTAAACACCTACATCTGCCACCCACAGGAGAGACTGATGATAGAGTCTGGCCCCTGGCTTTAGCCTGGTTCAGCTCGGGTTGTTAGAGACATTTGGGGGATGAACCAGTAGAGCATAGAGCTCTCTCTCTCTCTCTCTTCTTGTCTCAGTGTCACTTTCTGTTTAAATAATAAATAAATCTTACATTAAATGGCAATGTAATCTTCCAAGACAGTCGCCTGAAAATTAAGGGTCTGCTTCCTGCCACATTAGATGAACATTAACACCAAAGGTCACGAACTAGGACTTGAGACAGTTCTCATTCCCTGTGCAATTCCGTTTCCAGAGTGTTTACCAGTGTCAGCGTCAGTGTGATGCCACCGATGTTATTCAGGTAACCTAATAAATGTCTGCTTTAAACCCACGAGATGATAAACAGACATCGTCTTTATTGCACCTCAGAAATCTTTGAGGGGAAAATAAAAAGCCACAAAACTTCTCCCAGCTGCTAATTACATACCCAGGGACTTCATCTAAAAATTTGGCTCTGAGGAATTGTAAAATTCTGTGTCGCACAAAATGATCTGTGTCGTGATTTCACATGCTGAACACAGCTGCAAATAAATTGGATGTGACAGCTTTCCCTTCTCTGCCCCGGCTGTATGGTTGTAGAAGATTGCATATAACATCAAGAAAAAAAAAATTTAAAAATTGCATAGACACGGTGACTTTTAAAATTCTAAAATAAAAATGTATGATTTCATTTTGCCTGACTCCTCTCAACCTGACACATTCTCTGTCATCATGAGGTCACCAAGGGCTTTTCTCTGGAGCAAGTCAGAGATTTCTGTCCTCTGCTGCCTGCAAGAACTTTATCTCAAGGACAGACCTGAATGGTTTAAGGACTGTTTCTTTTTTTTCTATTTTGAAAAAAAAAAAACTGGTTAACATGTACCATTTCTACATGTTCGTGGGGTGCAATACACTATTTCAACACAACTACAAAGCATGAACTTAGCCAGCCAGCCCTTCCATTTCCTTATCTTGCCTTTGTGTGTGGAGCCTACAAGCTCCTCTCCTCCCGTTCTTCCCATGCCTGCCACATTGTGTGAACCACAGCCGTTCACGGTACTGCGCAACATCCGGGCTTAGCCGCATCTACCTGCTTTGCGTGTCGTTACCTGGCTTCCTTCTGATCTCGTATCTCCACCCTCTACTCTTGTTACTCCAAGTTGAAGACCCAGTGCGCGCACACGCGTGTGTGTGTGTGTGTGTGTGTGTGTACATATGAAATGGAACAGGCAGTGGTTTGCTATTTTTGGCTTATTTAGCTTAACAGAATAAACTCCAGTTACATCTGTTCTGCTGCAGACCTTAAGATTTCATTCTTGTTGCAGCTGCATGAAGTCCATTGGACAGATATACCCAGAAGTGGAAGAGCTGTGCTACGTGCTAGCTCTGTTTCTGGTTTATTTTGAGGCCTTCCATGCTGTTCTGCATATTGTTTGCACTAATTTGCGTTCCCACCGACAGCATGGAATGACTCCTCTCACATCCTGAGTAGACTTGTTCCTTTTTGTCTTTCTCATAGGGCTGTTTTAACTGCAGTCACATGATACCTCACTAAAGTTTTACTGTGTATTTCCATGATGGCTAGAGATACTCAGCATATTTTGGTATATTTGTCTGCCATTTGTATTTTTCGGGGATGGGGCGGGGATTTGCCTATTCAGATCCTTTTTCCACTTTTTAACTGAATTGCTAAATTTTTTTTAGTGAGTTTTTAACAATATATTTTGTGGAGCAAGCTCCACATCAGGGACTTTGGGGTAGCATCTGGTGGCCGTTCCCCATCCCTGGGTGTTGGATCCCTGAGCCTGGACCCTTCCCACCCTAATCAAATATGTAAACATCATCAAAAATGAAATTTAAAAAAATGATAGTAGGGCCCAGCGCAGTAGCCTAGTGGCTAAAGTCCTCGCCTTGAAACACACCAGGATCCCGTATGGGCGTCGGTTCTAATCCTGATAGCTCTGGTTTCTATCCAGCTCCCTAATTGTGGTCTGGAAAAGCAGTTGAGGATGGCCCAAGCCTTGGGACCCTGCACCCGTGTGGAGACCCAGAGAGGATATGGGCTCTTGGCTTAGAATCGGCACAGCTCTGGTCATGGATACCGCTTGGGGAATGAATCATTGAGTGGAAGATCTTTCTCTCTGTCTCTTCTCCTATCTGTATATCTTACTTTGCAATAAAAATAAATAAATCTTTTTAAAAAATGATAGCAAAAAACTTCCCTTCCCCAATAGCTTGCCATAAGCTAAGCAATACTGTAATTACATCAATTCTTTATATGTTAATGTGTATGTTTATGTATATATATGTATATATTCTGAATAGTTTCCCTTTGTCAGATCAACACTTTGCAAGTGCCTTTTGTTCTGTTAGAACTTTAATAATGAAGAACTGGTATAAAATCTCTTTTTTTATACAGTGGTTTTTCAGTACACAGTAACAGGAAAATTAGCCTTGACTTTCAACAAATCCCCTTTGTGTATCAATGTTGCTTAAATACAGGCATGAAAAAAACATGAAACCCCTCCACTTGTGTGTTTTCCTTCATTTGTCCCGTGGTTTTTGAGGAACACAGATTTACTCATTATCTTGGGAATAGGGTGGAAGGCTTTTGATTTTAGAGTGTGTAAGAATCACACATTTTCCAATTATATTTTGTTGTGCTGTCTCAAATCAGTACTATGTATAGCTCTTTTTCCCCCTTTCCTACAGGAAGTCTACCTAGAGTAGTAGATTCCTAAATTCTGCCCAAGCACAAGGCATCTGTTTGCTCATTAGCTGTCAGCAATGGCCCCAAGACTTAGGAAAATGGAACTGTGAAAGCACCCGACCACTTCAACAATGGTGTGTTGCGTCAGTCCTGTGTTGTAGCAGATAAAGCCAATGCCTGTGACACCCGCGTCCCATCTGAGGGTCCTTTGTGTCAAGGGTACCTCATCTCTGATCTAGCGACACATGAATGGCCTGGGAAAAACTTCAGAAGATGGCCCAAGTGCTTGTGCGCCTGCAGCCCATGTGAGAAACCTGGATGAACTTGCTGGTTCCTGGTTTTTGCCTGGCTCCAACCTGGCTGTTGCAGCCATTTATGGAATAAATCAGCCGACTGAAGCTAGCTCTCTCTCTCTCTCTCCCTGTCTTACTGTAACTTCCAAACAAATACGTAAATAAAAATTTTGAAAGAATAGCATGTTTTCTTTCAGTTGTTGTTACTGTTTTCTGTGATGCAGGTGGCAGGTGCAGTGATGCCTCCCTCTCCATCCCTGTCTGCTTCTCCTATTTTCTCTCTTCCCTACTCGCCCATATTACCGCGGTAGTGCAGGCTTTGAGTAGCAATTACAAGTTTGGTATACTGCTGCTTCAATGCGTCATGGCATTGTAGGTACGACAAAAGTAGAAGAAGTAGTATCATACTGTCAAGGTGTTCTAGGCTGTTTCCTGTTGCTGAAAGTGGAACACTGAGATTGCATAAGTTACAATGAAGAGAAGTGTGTTGGCTGATGCTCCTGAAGCTTAGGAGTGCCAGGATCAAAGGTCTGCGTCTTTCAGATGTTCTGTCGTCTTACACTTTGACTCTTATAATGAACCCGTTAGCAAGATAACGCCATTAAAATCGATCTACTATCCCCATGAGGCTCAATCACCTCTTGCCAGGCCCTCCCTTTCAATACTGTTACATGAAGCATTAAGTTTCCAACATATAGTTCTGCTAGGTGCAGTCAAACCACAGAAATGAGTTCGTATAGCATATCTGAAAATCATTCAGAACAATTGTGTCTGTGCCGTAGACTAAATATTAATTCCTGGCCTAGCTTTGAGGCAATGAATAACAAAATGTTTGGCTGCTATTTCAAATAGCTGTGAAATGCCTGAAATGCCTCAAAAGCCCAGCAGAAATGGAGTGGAAACTCTCAAGCTAGTGTTGGTCCAACATGCTTGCAACCTAATTAAAATAGATAAGGGTTCTGTGGGTCTGACAATGTGCTCAAGAAGCTGGCACTGCTCCTCCAACTGCACCTTGAACCACAGGAAACCGAACATCTGGCTGCCTGGTGACATAGCCAAGACAGCTTCTACTGAGCATGTGCAAGATGCCCGCTATCGCTGATTGATGTCCAGAATCAACCAAGTCAGCCAATTCAGGGAAAGGACTCAGGCAAGACAAGATAGGACCAGGGTGCAAAATCCACATGGGCCTCTGCAGGATGCTGAGAGCATGCAGCTTCGTCAGTCCTATGTTTTAGAAATCAAGGGTGCCTCCTTGTTGTACTTGTTCAGATTTGTCAAATCAGACTCAGTCATATACGAGATCTAACCTTGCCCTAAGTGCCACAGGTGGCTCAAAGTCCTCATGAGAAAGGGGGTTAGGGCTTCCCACACAGCCCACCAGGATTCACCTTTCCCCATCAGACACAGTTGCAGCCCAGATCGATAGAGCCTTCTGTGAAGATGTGCACAGTAAGAGGGTTTAATCTGAGATTGTTCCACATGTTCCCGGAGAGTTGAACGGTCTATGTGGCTGTCTCCCTAGGGAGGCTTTCAAAGACTGGGTTTATTTAGTAGAAGTCATTCATTAAGCGGAGTAATACTGCTAGTGGAGTTCAACAAATAACATCTAGTAGATATGATTTGTTTAGCAGGTGCCATTCATGCTTCCCCACATCTGTCAGTGACAAGCAGCTCAGCAGAGGGGCATCTCCCTGAAAAGGAAGAGCCTTGTTACCAGGCCAGTTGCCTCAACTCCTCCCTCCTACCTTGCTACAGAAGGCCCAATGTTTGGGAATGCTCAATAGATTTTGACTTGTTCTCTGGGAGTGGTTTAAGAGTTTGCATTACTTGTTTAACCCATGTAAGTAAAGGAGCCTGGGTTAGTTCTGAGCAGACAATTTTAGAGCTCATGCTTTTAACCATATAACAGATCAGACGATATAATGGGATTAGATGAAGGAGAGAAGAAGAATGTGACTTGATGTTTGTTCTTCTGTTCCTTCTCTCCAGAGTCACCTCAAGCTAGACTTCGTAGAGAAAGATACACTTTTATTGGCTTCCTTCTTGGGGTCTGGGTAATTCTTCCTTCTCTTGCTCCTTCAGTCCCCGAGATGTCCTAGGTACCATGCTGCCCCTTTCCTTCCCTGATATCTTGCCCACATCTTTACAAATGAATTCGTTGCTAAAGTTCTTTGAATAAAGCCATCTGAGTGTGATATCTGTTTTCTTCCACAATCTTTAATTGGCACTAAGTCCACACACCTGCACTCATTCATGCGTGTTTTCAATGAACTTCATCCAAAATAAGCCCAAGGACTGTGTGTGATGCCAAGGATGTGTCCTGCTACTCCCAATTGCCTTCCCCTGGCGTGTGAAACACGACCATCCATGCCCCATGCGACACATGGATCTCATTGCCTGGGATGTCATCAATAGTGACAGCTGGGATATTTTGATTCCTTCCTTCCTCTCTGCTCTTTTGGGACATAGATTAAAGCTGTCAACATGAATTAACAGAAAAGCACGCCGTGGCAGAGACCACAACCTTTCCAAAGTCACTAAAGTTGACGACCACGGCAACATTCGAGCTTAGATCTCTATCAATTTCTTGGATTTCTCTGGAAATTGTGTAACACATCCATTTTCTACCTGGCATAAGTAGTCAATGAATTAGCTATATGAAAAATGAGGGTGACAACTAATTTCAATTTCCATCTCCTTTGTTAAAGTCTTGAATATAGATCAGCACAGCCCTAACTGCAGGTGTTGTTGAACCGCGGTGTTACCATGGAGCAGCTGCTGAGACTTCTAAGACAAAGACTCCTCTCCACTCTTAGCTTCCTCATTCTCACCAGAACTTAAAATTCTCAGTAACCTTGACACGGCAGTGTACCAATCTCTAAATCCAAAAGCACACAGAATAATTCCTGTGGTTCCTAGTAGGCTCATACTTGCATCTACAGCTCTACAATTCTTTCCAATGTTCTATGCAACTGTGATCCTTCAGAGACTGATGCTTTATTGCTCCTGAAGATTCCAATGTGTGAGGCAGGCCTGATTCTCTCAATGCTCACATGCTACTCCCTCAGATGTTACTAAACACCGCACCTGCCCTTTTTAACTTCTGGGTTATTGTGAGATGTTGCAGAGGGCTGGAGAGCAAGCTTAGTTTCCTTAACAATTCTCGCTATAAATACAGGCATTCTAAGGCTGTGATGTTGATTCCTATCATCTGTTTCTCTTACCCAAAAGCATTAAGATACTTTCTAGGGGTCATGACACTGTGAACAACCATTATAAATAAAACAAGGCTGCAGTCTGTCCTCTCATTGCGGTTGATGAAGGAGCAGGGAGGGTTGTCATCTGCCAGGGAGTGTATAAGATCTCTGAAACTTCACACTTTATTAGTTGAAGGAGCAGGTTTGTGTCTCTGGTCAAACTCTGCAGAAGGATTATAAGAAACAGATCTGCCTGGTTTTAGTTTCCTGCAGCATTTTAATCTGGAAATATTTAAAAAGAAAGCAAAACTGGAGGAACTCTTATAGTTGACACTCTGTGAGGGGTTTATTGTGTCTCCCTCAAATACATGTTAACATCTTAACTCACAGTAGCACAGAATGGGACTGCTTAGGAGTCTTTAAGGCAGTAATTGAGGTTTGCAATGAAGTTATTTGGGTGGAGTCCTTGTCCAATGTGATTAAGGCTCTCATGGAAAGGCTAGATTAAGATGCAGACATGCGTAGAGGAAAGATTGTGTGAGGACACAGAGAGCAGACAGCATCTGCAAGCCAGAAAGAGGGGCTCCGAAGGCCCACTGGCTTTCAGAACTGTGAGAAAATAAATGTCTGTTGTTTAAGTCACTCTGTCTCTGCTGACTTTGTTATGGCTGCCCCGGGGAATGAGTTCAACTCACTGCCTGGATTCTGCATTTCGCGTGGTACCACCTTGCCGTGTTTTGTGTGCACTCACCCACCTGTGCCTCTGGCATCCATCCATCCCCTAAACTTTATCTCTTTGTGATCTCATGGTGTCGGCAACGCCCGTGTCGCCATGTACCCCAAGTCGAGCGGAGGGACTAGGGTTACAATAAAGACAACACGCAGTGGGTCATTCTTATAAAGAGAATGCCGTTTATTAGAAGTTGGCCTGCCTCTTTTATAGTCTGCCTAGTTCTTCCCAGTATTTTCCCAATGCTCAAGCAACTCCTAAGCTCCCCTGGCGGCATCTTAAAAAAGGGGAAGCAAGGAAGGGGGAACTTGAGGTCAAGCCAGGGGCTAAATGTAACAGGCCAAGATTGCCCATCTTGTTATCCCTAGAGAAACAAACTAAACTGTGGAGTTAACCCTTGGGAGACTGGGCCCTGCATCATGGGCCATAGGGACACAGGGCAAAATAATGTCAGAGGTATGTTGGCTGGAAAGGCAGCTTGACCTGAGGATTGTCTCCCAGTCTCCTGTCTATTTCCAGGCTTTAAGGCAGACTGGTTACTGAAGGTATTTGGGATGGAATCTCCAACAGGACTTCAGAGAGGAGTAGCAGCCCTATCATGTGCTGTTGAAGTCATTCCTCCAAAATGCAGGGTGATGAGTTCCCTTGGAGTCCAGCCTCAAACCATCTGATACATTTTTTATCTACCCCCACCCCAACTTCCTGTTATCAGGGGCTACGTGGAATGCTTAGCATGTGATAGACCTCATGGCTGGAAGGAACTTCTTTTAACTTGAAAAGCCTCATCTGGATCAGTTGGGTGTTCTTGCCCATTGCTAGCTCTGTGTCTTGTCCCAAAACCCTGCTTCCTGGTCCTCTAGGCTTTCCTGCCCAGGTGAGAACGTTTGCTCTGCTGTTGAGGCAGTGTTCTTGTTACTGGTCATCCAAGGACGTCTCAAGGCCCTGGCCAAGGGAAACCTCATAGCTACAGTGCTACGGTCACTTGGAAACACTTAGGCTTATTATCCATGACAATACAATAAGGGGTTAGTAGTTGAGAGACATTTTCAAGGCACTCCCTCCCCAACACATGTACTCCCCAAGTGTCTCCAAAGTCATCACATGTAGGCAAAGTGCGTCTTCTTCCTTCACAATTTTGGCCCTGTAGTGGAATGCAGAGTCATTTTAGACCTTCCTTTCTCCCGCATTGCAGAAGATTTTCATGGTCCCTGGTGGATTTACCTGTGAAATTCCTTTTACAAATAGCCTGGGTTCATCAGACGTGTGTTGATAACACCAAAATAAAATATTTGGCATGAAATGTGGCTCTCTTTCCTCTCACGAGATTTTATGGCTCATTATACAAGGGGACTACAAGAAAAGGTCACAGAAACACATATTATAGAAAAACATGCACAGATTTTAAAATTATTTACAGCAGAATAAACTTATATTTTAATTTTATTTTCCCATGAATTCTTTGAAGCACCCCATCTCTTTGTGTATGTGGTCCCAAGAATCTTTGAAATGAATATGAACCAGGGAAACCTTTGCAAACACAGTAAGGAAGACCAATTATGCTTTTCCCCTGTAATGTTAGTTATAAATTTGCTCTTTCTCTGTCTGTAACAGGAATCTCTCTCTCTCTTCCTTCCTCTCTCTCTCCCTCTCTCTCTCTTCTCTCCCTCTCTCTCTCGCTCCCTTTCTCTCTCTCACTCTCTATCCTCTCTCCCTTCTCTCTCCCACAATGGCACAGGTTTGTGTCCTGGTCGCCCCACTTCCCATCCAGCTTGCTTCCTGTGTCCTGGCAAAGCAGTGGAGGTCATTGCAAAGCCTTGTCTCAGAATAAGTTCCAGTTTCTGGCTTCAGATCAGTTCAACGTCAGCCACGGTATCCATTTTGGGGAATGAGCCAGCAGATGGAAGATCTTTCTATCTCTCACTCTCTCTCTCTCTCTCTCTGTAAATTTGCACTTCCAAAAAAGTAAATAAATGTTTAAAAAAGATAATTCACCTGACAAAAAATTACCCAGGGAAAATATATGCAAATATTATGGATGATAATATTTTCATGTGTACAGGAGCCTCACTGAAAAGGAGTAAAAAATCAAAAACATAATTAGATTCAAAGCAGTATATTTCACTTTAACAAACAGTGGTGAGAAATGATTAGACAAAGGCAAGAGTATTAGCATGCTTAGGGCTGAAAGTGATTAGGAAATGTATAGCGGGATAAATGAAAGTCAGAAATATTTTGGCTGGTTTTTTTTTTATTAATTATTATGCATTATGTGACAGTTTCATAGGCTCTGGGAATCCCCCCATCCCTCCCCATGCCCCTCCCCCTTGGTGGATTCCTCCACCTTGGTGCAGTATTACAGTTCAAATTCAATCAAGATTCTTTCCTTGCAAACATATACCAAACATAGAGTCCAGCTACTTATCGTCCAGATGGGTTGAACAGTTTCTTGGGGAGACCATTTCTGGTCCAAAGTTAGAGCTGGTAAAATATCATCCCAGTCAATTAAGAGTCCCAATATAACATTAACAGCAATTTGTAACATTATGGAATTGACATGGTTTTGCGTAACCAGTATGTTAAAAAAAAACCAAAAAACAAGTTCTTAACCACAACCTATGATTTGCTCATTGACATTTCAATTTTAGCTTGTATACAGGACCGGCTGCTATATACCTTAAAATGGCTATAAGGTACCATTCAGGAGAAAGCCTGGATCCCAACCATGAAGACTCCCAGACCTTCACCACAAACTATTAATACGAGCAACAAGGACTATATCCCAACTGCCAAGGAGGCCACAGGGAATTGGATGCCCTCAGAGGCCGAGTACTCTGAGGTCACCCACCCCCAACAGGAGCTTCCGCTGGGGATGGAAGAAGTCCAAACACTACCGTGCAGAAACCAACGTCATCGGAAAGACAACCAGAAGCCCTGAGTGGTCCGCAGAAACAGAAGAACAATAAACGTCCTTCGGGACCAGGGAGGAGAGCTTTCTCTGGTCCGAGCCTGGCTCCACCTCTGGACCCCCACCCTCCCTTGCAATGACCATCAGGATCGCTCCGAAAACCCCTCATAGCAAACAATCATACAAACTAAAAAAAAAAAAACTAAAATACATAGACAAACAACAAAAGGTAGAGCTTGGAATCTGACAGGAAAGAGCTGGCATGGATTTGCTCATGCCTCGCTGGGTGGGACACGAAGATTAGTCACTCTTCACCATGGTGTTGGGGACTTTCCTGCACACCCCCCCCCAAAAAATGTTCTGCACCTTAATTGTTGACAAATGTCTTGTTAGAGTTACAAGCCAGTCTAGATTATCCTAAAATCTGCCAAGATCAGTAAAATTATACTTCAACACAACAAATGGCTAAATACTAAAATGAAATAGACACTAGACATTTTGGCTGTTTTTTAAGGTTCATTTATTTCTTTGAAGAGCAGAGTGACACACAGAAAACAGGAGTAAGAGAGAGATCTTCAATCTGTTGATTCATTCTCCTAACACCTGCCACAGCTAGGACTGAGTGTGGCTGGAGCAGATGTCTCATGTCAATGGCAGGGGCTCAGGTGCCTGACTCATCAGTCAGCGCTTTCCCAGGCACATTGGCAAGGTACTAGGTTCAGAGCAGAGCAGTGAGAGTCTAACAGGTGCTCTCCATAGGACACCTGCATGGCAGCTGGCAACCCACTCCCAGTGCCGCAGAATCAGTGGGAAGGGTTTCTTCAACAAGGGGTGTTTCTGCAGCCATCTTGGTACTCACTGCCTACGGTTTGGAGGGTTGTGTATTTCTTTTGGGCACAGGAGAGGCAGAAACGTGTGCTTTTCTTCTAACTGCGGTGGACAGAGTTCTTTTCACGTCTTCTGCATCTCCATCGCCTCCAGCTCAAGACAATCGATATAGAAAAGCAGCACACAATATTATGATATTAAAATCTGGCAAGAAAAAGGAAAATATACAAAATAAAATGCAGCTAACATGTAGATGAAAACAGACTAGATTTTTTTTCACTGATGAAAGTATTTATTTGTGCATTTTGTTATCAAAACCTTGCATTATGTTGGAAGGCTTCAGTCACTAATTAATGATTTTGTAAAAAGAATATATCATGTTTTGGAGTAAGCATTTCAAGAAATAAACTATTTGCAGAGTACGATATGAAAAAAAAAAGAAAAAGAAAAACATGACAATGTGAGATGACACATCATTTCCGTCCTTGACAGGTTGGTCATCTAGACATATCACATTAACTAAGATACTTGACCAAAATGGGCTTTAACTATTTCTTCTCATTTTTTAAAATGAACTTAGCAGAATGTTTAATATTATAAATGCTTCTCCTATCCATTCTAATTCTCTTGGGTAGATCTGCTCTAGGAAGAAGATGGATATCTGTGGAACACTTGGTGTGGATGGGCCCTTGAGGAGTGAAGTCAAGCTCCAGAAAGGGACTGAAGGAGAGGAAAGCTAACATGGTAGTGCTTGAACTGCACACCTAACAGAGGACACTTGTTCAGAGCAGAAATTCGCCATATTCAGCTACACCGAACAGCTAACAGTGTGAACACTTTTGTATCTGAGTTTCAGAAAGCTCAGAGTCTCTCAAGGAAATCTAAGGTAAGGGGGTGCTTAGTTAGATCTCTCTCTGTTTTGAAGTGGAGCCACAAAATCACAGGCTATGATTTAGAAAATAGGAACTCTATAGAAGCAGGAAGTGTGAGTCAGAACTCTGTGAGGATGATATGAACTCCCAGAAAATGCAGAATTCTTAGAGACATGATGGAACTCACACAAAAGTCAGAGAGTGCACCTGTGGGTCTTCCAAGTGGGGAAGCTATACAAAAAGGGTCACCCACAGGTAAGACATTACCCAGGGACCCAGGATGGTTTCCAACACTTTACTACAAAATTGGCAAACATTTAGCAGATAATTTTATGACCAGCCATACGCCTAAGCCCTAGACTCAGATGTCAATATTTTATCATGTTAAAAGATATACACAACGTTTTTCTGTTAAATATGTATTAATCCATCTTTGGGAGAATTCAAAACTGAATTCCCTCACTGGACAGGTGTGCATGATTGTAAGTCAGATTTGAGAGGCGCTAACCTCCAAAGTGAAGTTAGCTTGTTTTGGCCCACAGCTGTGGAGGCTCACAGGCTACGATGAGGTGGTCCCATCACTCTGGTGTCTGATAGGATGGTGGAGAAAGGGAAAGCTGGAAAGAGACGAGAAGCACACACTTCCTAGGCACTCTGTGCGGCCTCAAGCATGTGCTTCACCGTAGCGACTTAATCCAATCCAGTAACCTTCCAAGACACATTCACATACCTCAACTGGATTAAGCTGCAGTCCTATTCCATGCAACACTAATCCATGAACCCTTAACACAAGGTTTTGAGATTCAAAGAGCTGTATGAGTTGGAAGCTATGCCACCTGCAAAGCTTGCCATTTTGGTGTAGACATTATTTGGAGCCGATTAAAATTAAGAATCAACATAAGCAGGAAGAATGGTCTCCCATATCCCTTACTACCAGCAACCAGGATACAAATTTCCCCTTTTGAAGGTTATTTCTCATGGACTCAGACAAGGACAGAAATTCATACAACCTTAGAGCTGTCACTGAGACAAACCTGCATAAGCAGACTACACTAAAATACCTACCCTCTTTTCATTACATCACACCAGGCAGATTCTACCAGCTATGGTTTGAGGGGGCAAACAGATTTCTGGGGCTTCCCATCCCAGCTTCTTCCCTCAGTCCTCTCTGTATGGATGTCTAGTAAAAGCACCTTGAAAAGGTTTGTGCTAGACGTTTGCTATCCATCCTGCAGAGTAAAACTTTATCAAGTGCTACCTCTTAGTCTAACAATCTAGGACTGGCAATATACTTTGCACCAAGCCACCCAAACTGTGCATAGAAAACAGACGTATTACCCTAACTCAGCTTTGATCTTTCATGTCTCACAATACAAAGTTTATATTCCTCCACTCTTCCGGTCATTTTGCTTGTCACTCTATGCTAACAGTTTTACCTTGTCCTTTGCCAGTTAATGGAAATGTTTAATTTGGACTCTCTGTGAGTTGTATAATAAAACTGATGAATATGACCAAAAAGGTCCTTTACTAATTAAATATTATTTAATTGATTTCTAAGAGGGAAAATAAAGTGATAGAAGAGAAAAGTTCAGATGCCATGAAAATGTAAAACATAGGTTCCAACTGAGTCTTTCCTGAGAAGACATAGAACACCTTGGTGCCTATATTGGGAATATGTGTCCTTGGACATCTGCTGCCGTCTATTGAGTTTGCTTTCTGCACTTTCCTTTACCCGAAGCCAACCATAGCCCAAAAAAGATTCTATGGGAGATTTCAGAAGCAAACAACAGATATGTTTTAAATTATTCACTGTTCTGAGCAGTGGGGTAAAGTCTCATGCCAGCCCTCTCCAGCCAACCTAAACATCTCAAGCCAGGACAAAGCATGATCAAGGTGCTGGTTGACATAAGAATCCTTGAGCCTCCCAAAGTCTTAGGGTTGCACACAGTTTGAACACTCAACCTTATGGTGTGAGGAAGTCTAGGGTTTTGGCTGTCATGGTTTAGAGGGCATTGATTCCACAATGTTCAGAGTAGCATGGTGCAATCTCATTCCATCCCGTTCCATCCTGCCCAGGACATGGATCATCCAGTGTATCTACCCTCTATGTATACACTATCTACCCTTCAGTCACATACACATTTCAGCTATTAGATCCACTATTGTGGCATCTCAGTGTTTGTGTTCAAGTGTTTGTATTCAAGTCACTCTTCTCTTAATTAATAAGTAGTAATAGTTAATAATTACTAATAGTTAACAACAGCTAATAAAAACTAGTAATTAATAATAGCCAAAGGGAAGAGTTGTACTTATGGTAGTTTTATTATGGAATGTTGCTATAATTCTTCTGACTTATTAGTAGTTATTAATTGTTGCTTGTCTCTTACTGTGCTAACTTTCTGAACTAAATTTTATATATAAAAAAAACATATGGAGAATAAAGTAAAGGATTCTTATTCCTGGAGAATTATCTCCTTTTAAAAAACTACCTATTGAGAGAATCAAGATGACGGAATAGGGTAAGGACACATTTATGCGGACAGAAAAACATTTAATCAGGATGAAGCAGAGAGGACATATTTTAGGAAATAGGAAGGGACAGAACAACAGCAGAGGGGTACCTGGAGACTGACCGACACAGGAAAGCAGTCGGCACAGCAGTGTGGTGTTGCAGAGATTGATACTCCAGCACGGCGATCTAAACTCCAACAGCATCTGGAACGCCACCAGCAACCAGGTGGGAAGGGACTTTCACTGGGAGCTCGGGTGGTGAACCCAGACAAAGAACTGTCCGTCCTGCTGGTCCATTTGATTTGACCAGGAGCAGAGACAGAGCAGCAGATCTCAGACGGGCAGTGCGAGAACAGAGTGGATTTCATAGCTCAGTCAGCTCCTCAGAGCTGAATTGGGCGCCATTTTGCGAAAGGAGAAAAGGGCAAGGGAAGGGACGGAGCATGCGCTGAGCTGGGAGTGAGCTCATTTCTGGCTCAGTGAACTGCAATGATGTGGCATTCTACAGATTCCACCCAGGACAGGTCTGGGCAGCCCTCAGATCTGACGGCCAGCAGATCAAGAACTGTAGTGGTTGTACATCAGGTGCCATTTTGTGCACTGTGGCAATAGCTTTGGGACTGTAGGGGACAATAGTGAACTGCGCATGTGCTGATCTCGCGAGAACTTGCTGAGGTCCATGATTGCACTGGTCGCACAGGAAAATAATACTGACTCTGGCAGCGTACCAGCCAAAATAGGTCCGTGTGGCACTCAGACCTAACGGCCAGCAGGTGCCGGCAAGATCAGCGCCACGAACAACCTAATTATATAGAACACCTGGTGTTTCTAATCCTGCGACCTGCTCCAACCAGAAGTGGGAGAAAGGTTGCAGCGACAACAGTGCAGCCTCAGCACGGTATCACAGGAGGTAGAGAGTGGTGAGCCAAGAGCTGAGGCTGTGGAGACCACGGTGGAAATCTGACATAAGAACCCAGACCTGGAACTCGCTGGAGGTTGTGGCACAAGTGGCTGCAAGAAAAAGTTGTGTACCAACCGTAATAAGTAAAATCGCATTGTAGACCTGTGGGTGACACAGCTTAGAAACCTGTCCCAAGGAGAAGACTCTACTAACCAGAAGTACAATGATCAAGAGCAAAAGAAGAGACAAGGGCACAATGAATATTACTGAAAACTCCCCTGCAAAAGAGCAAAAGCCTTTGCCAACCTCAGAGTTAACTGAGGAAGACATCAAGAAAATGGGGGACACAGATGCATAAGACTCATTTTAAAACTTCTGATCAAAAATGAGAAGCTCATGCAAGAGTTCAAAGAATTTAAGGAAGCAATAAAGCAAATCAAGGCTGATATATCAGAAATTAAGAACACAGTAGAGCAAATTAAAAGTACAGTGGAGAGTCTCAAAAATAGAATGAAGCAAGCAGAAGAAAGAATCTCAGAATTGGAAGATATTTCCTGTCACCAGGGGGAAGCAAACAAAAAGCTCTAAGCAGAGCTGGATCAGGCCAAAAAAAGTATTCAAGAATTGAAAGACACTATTAAGAGGCCAAATCTAAGAGTTATGGGAGTCCCAGAAGGTGCAGAAAGAGAAGCTGAGTTTGCAAATGTATTTAATGAAGTAATAAAGGAAAATTTCCCTAATCTAGAGAAAGAATTGGGAAACAAGATCCAGGAGGGGCACAGAACTCCCAACAGGCTTGATCAAAAGCAATCTTCACCAAGACACATCATCATCAAGCTCTCTTCAATTGAATATAAGGAAAAGATCCTTCTTCTTTCTATTGTTGATTTTGAATCATGACTTTTCATTTAAGGAGATGTACAGTAGCTGCGAAATTGAGACTAACATTCAGATGTGAGGATATAGTGTGGTATGCGTTTCTACTTCCAGACAAAGATGGACTTACAATGAAACTGTTTACTGTATCTTGACAATAGGATTCTGGACTCTCTGACAGTGTCTATGCCCGCAATGATGGACATATGACAGAGTATGAAGAACTAAATGTTAGTAATGATATAGAGGAACTGGGGGGGGGGGGGGAGAAGAAACTGGGGAGGTGATAAGGGAATATGAAACTGTATTATAAAATAATAACAACAATAATAAAGTGTATTAAAAAAAACTACCTATTGAGATTTGAGCCATGGGGTTGGGGCAAAAGCAGCTTCCTGCAGTGTAGGGGGTACCCCAGGCAGGCCGGACCCAATGCTGGGGACTCTGGCTAAAGTCACTGCCACCAGGTGGTGATTGAGTCCTAGGCTTTGGACGGCCTATTGGGCATGAGGCTCTGCCTGCTGGCAGCCCAGTGGCAAGCTCTGGGGATTTTGGGATATGTAATTGCTGCCTAGGGACACATATGAATAAGGTCAGTGTAATTGTAGGTGAGGGATGAATTCTGGGTGATTCCCAGCAACAGGGTCCTGGAACTTTCTGGTAAGCATGGGACTGAGACCTGGTGGCTTGGAGGGGAGAGTCCATAAAATCTATTTGGGTCAGACTGATTCACCAGCCCAAATGGGAATCCTGAGATAGGCTGTAGGGGAAATAGCATCACTGACTGCCACACACCAGTCCACATGAAAGCTATGGACTGGGGACTGTCTGGCAGGGCTAGGTGCCAGTACCTGACTGGGTGGTGGAACAGTGGTTATGCTTGGTAGGGTCAAAATACTATCCAGCATGCGAGAGAACCAGGACCGGGGGTAAATTCTGTGGGGGAAGTGTGGGGCCAACCCTGTGGAAATACAAGTCCCTCTGGTTAGCTCGCGGGCTGGGGTGGTGATGGGCTGAGCTAGGTGTGACCATAGAACCTGCCATCACTTATGGGTAAAGGAACCAACAGCAGTCTGGGCAGGTCAAGGCAGTAGCACCAGAATGTGCATCCTAAAACAGGATGTGGGGTGGGCCGAGCTGCAACTGGAAGGGGGCGGAACAGGCAGGGCCAAGCAAACCTCAACTCACAAGGAAGAACAGAAATCAGGATGGAGCACAGGTCATGCCAACTAGGCTTTTACGCCAACTGGTCTGTATGAGTCAGGGATACTAGGCCACAGCATCGAAGGCAAAGGCTGAGACAAGTGAGGGACTAAGCCAACTGGGTCAGAGCAACCACTGGCACACACATAATCTAGGGCTGGGAATAAACTCGGTTGGAGAGCTGTGAGAGTACACCCTTGCTGGGTTGGGGTTCCCACTGGAGAGTGCGGGGGCTGGAGTGAGGGCTGTGTTCTGGTCTGGATATGGCTGCAATCTCCCTTGGCACAAATGTAAACTGGGGCTGGGCACACCTAACTAGACTAGATGCCAGCAACATCTGGTGCTCTGGAGGGCCTATATAGATGTAGGACAGACTAGGCTGGGTCTCTGCCCCTACTGAGCCAGGTATGAGCAGTCTGGGTATGGACAAGCTTTGGCTAGGCTGAAACATCCAACAGTAAGAACCAGAATGGATTGAAGGCCAGCAAGGAGGGCTGGCCCATGCAACCACCAACATGCGCAATATCTGGCATAAGGAGAGGTTCTGATGGAGGAGCTTGGGAAACTCCTCTGTTGGGACACAGTCCCTGCAGGTGAGTGCAAGAACCATGATAGGGAGAAACCTAGACCAGGCCAGAGAAAAGATACCCACTGGCATACATTTGGCATAGGTCGGGGGCAGACCAGGCTGAACCAGTTCACATCACCCGCTGGCAAAACCGAGTACCAGAACAGAGTGTGGGTCAGGCCAGGTTCGGTTGCGACACAAACCAGTGCAAATTATGGAATGCCAAGGTGAGGTGAGCCGTACCAGATGTGACCACAGCACCCAACCAGCACATGTGAGAACCAGGGAGGAAGGGGGCAAAGCCATCAGGGGGAGTATGGACTCCCCTGCTAGACAACCACTCCCACTGGAGAGCGTGAGTTGGGATGGGGGCAGACCAGACCATGCAGGGATACAACACCCGTGGGCCTCATGTGAGCTAGATCTGGGAAAAGCCAAGTTGGGCTGACTGCTTCGACTGGTGCAAGCATAAATTAGAGTGGGTGAGGGTTGGTTGGGTTTTGCCACATCATCAGATGGCAGAGGCTGGCACTGGGGGCTTAATCTATCAAGCTAAACTCCAGAACCACCTGGAGAATGCATAATCAGGGAGTGGGAGTTGCCTAGTAGGGAAATAGTGGGCACCTCCCTCTTGGGTTACCACTCCTACCGGAGAGCACAAAAACCAGGACGGGGCAGGGGAGGCTAGTCAAAAAGGCACTCGCCAGTATGTGTGTGGGCTGGATACTAGGGTTGGTTGGGTTGAACTAGGCTTCAACACCCATTGACATGTACGAGAGCTAAATGGGATGTGGGACAGACTGAACAAGTCTGCGGTACATACTGGCAAATGTCCTGGTGGGGGTTAATGGGAGTCACCCCAACTAGGCTGCAACTCCCACTGGTTTACATGAGGGCTGAGTATGAAGTGGGCAGGATTGGGATGGACTGCAACACCCATTGGTTCAAGTGGATGATGGGGTTGGAAGCGGAACTGACCCAGCAATTGCAACAACCAGCGTGTGCATGAGCTGATTGGGGTGATAGACTATGCCGGACCTTGTACTAGCAAGCACACACAAGAATCAGGTCTGGGATCACCTCAGACGGAGTTTCTTTGGAGATCCCTCCAACTGAACTGCTGGTCTCAGGACCCCAACTATGAAGAGACTATGTCAGCCAGTGGATTCTGAACAGATTTCATCGTGTTTGGAATAGCGAGGTTGGCAGCAATTCAGAACTGTTGAACTATCAAAACTGCTTGAGCAGGACCCTCGGAGCATGCCCCACATTGGGGACCTGGGATGGGTGGGAGACTGGGTGGGGCTTTTCCCTTTGTTTCTCACCTGACCCCAGATTCAGGGGAAAAAATGATGATATTAGTGTGGAAACAATGTTCTTACCCACTTTCCTGTAGCCCTTGATCCTTTGTACTCTAATATGTAAGATCATCAAAAAACAGTAATAAATAAAATAGAAACAGGGGAAAAATATAGAAGCTGGGTACTGTGATCTATCTGAGCACTTGAAAGGCAAGATAGAGCATAAAGCTTGGTGCTAAGCCAGCAGTTATTGCTGCGGTGCTTTCTTTTATTCTCCAGATATCTGTGTATATCCTTACTCATGCCAAGGAAAACCATTAACATGGAGCAGTACTGATTCCATGTGCTAAGTGGAGCTAGAGAGCTCTTGTTGTTGAAGTTTTGACTTGAAGTATTTTACACGTAAGCACTTGGGCACATATGGACCTGCTCATTTAGGAAGGAAGTTCTTTAGCCTCTGCATTCTTTTATGAGATCATTCCTCCAGTTTCTTGTGACTGTGTCCAATTGCTTTCTTATAAAGCAATTTAACTCTGCTCCAGCAGCTACAGTTCCTGACAATCAGGAGAGATCATTACCACGTGCCTTGAAAGTGGGAGCTATAAAACCAGATGCTGCGTGGAAGTTTGGCGCACATCTTCAAGGTTGTTTGCATTTGTGTCTCCCAGACTGCATCCTAATTAGCCCTAAGTAAATGAAATTTTGTTCTTGCATAGTAACAGGTATTCATTCGGTGGGCCAAGGTGCACAGCGCAGTCAAGACAGATTTGGAAGTAAATTATGAGCTAAGTTTTATTTTAACAGGAAGGGCTGAGCCTTAAAAACCGACAACAGCATGGCAAAGAGGACCAAGAGTTGTAAAATAAACTGCAAATGTGTAAGGCAAAGAAGAAAAAGAAGCAGAGATAAGACATACATTTGGCGCCACAGAGGAAGGTCTGTGAAGGATTGTGCCTTGGGAAGCAACAGCCCCAACCAGCCACGTGGAAAGAAGCAGGAGCAGCAAGTGAGTTCAGCGACAGCACTTATGGATTCTGGAGGTTCTGGTTGTATGAGCTCAAGTTCATGTTGATGTCCTGCCTGTCTAGTGGACGTTAAGCCACTAGGAAGCCAAGTAGGAAGTTAGATTGCTATGTTCTGATGAATCCTCTAAGATAGTCAGGTGTGACAAGAGATAGCTGTGAATAAAAGCTCTTAGCTGAATGCACATTTTATTTCCAGTTGAAAGTTGGGGGCCACAGTTGTCTTGAAAAAAAAATGAGGCTGATTTCATCTCAGGCTTCATTTCCAATCGAGAACACAGCTGCTCACCTCCTCGTGCAGCCAGCACAGTATGTATTTTCTAATTAAATGCAGTTGACTTCATCAGATCTGAATGCAGCTCCGTCTGGATTGACAAACTCAATCAGACGAGCTGTCTTCCTCCCTCTTTGGCTCTCTCTGACTCCACCTTGCTGCTCACATTGAAACAGGGCCAAGAAATTCACCGCAAAAATATTCCATTTGGAGAAGACATGAGTGGGGCACGCACGGCAGTCACTGGCTGCCAGCAAGGGAGAAGACCTTCCTGGCAAGCATGCCAGCCCTCTTCTCAAAGTTCCTTGGCCTGACTCTGCTTCTCCTTCGTAATTGAGAAGGAGCCTCCCTGTCCAGTGATGCCTGTGACTCTAACACCCGGGAGGGATTTTATTGTTCATTTTTTTTTCGGGTCTTCACAGCTAAAAGGAAGTTTATTTTTTTTATGATTTATTTTATTATTTTAACGGCTGAGTGATAGGGAGAGAAAGAGATGAAAAGAGATCTTCTGTTTGCTGGTTCATTCCTTAAGTAGCCACAGTGGCCAGGAGTCTGGAGATTCATCCAGGTCTTCCACACAGGCCCAGACACTTGGGTCATCTTCTGTTGCCTCCCAGGCTTGTTAGAAAGGGAACTGTGTTGAAAGCAGGACAGCTGAGATGTGAGCCAGTGCTCTGACATGTGATGCTGCTGTTGCAGGCAGTGGATGGATGCGCTTTGCTACAACATTGGCTCTTAACTAGAAGTTTAGGGTATTGAATGGGGAAGCCTCTGTGGAGAACATGAGCTTTCCCAGTCCACTTTGCACTTCTGCAGTAAGGCTGAAATCACCAACAGTGTCCTTGGCAGAGAAATGTTCTCAAAGTTCTCTGGAACCCCACTCTCTCTTATGCCTGAAAGCTGAGACTTAGAAGACTTGAAGAAGTCTGTTTTTCCTTCTAGATACCACACCTGCCTTGGTGATGTCTTGAAACATTTGAAAGGGTGGATTAGGGAAAGACATTTTTTAGAATTTTAAAAAAGATTTGATTGCTTTTTCTTGGAAAGGCAGATCAGATTTATGGAGAGGAGAGACAAAAGGATCTTCCAACCACTGGTTCACTCCCTAAATGGTCACGATGACCAGAGCTGAGCTGATCTGAAGCTATAAACCAGAAACCTCCTCCATGTCTCCCATATGGTTTTAGGGTCCCAAGGCTTTGGGCCATCCTTTACTGCTTTCCCAGGCCATAGACAGAGAGCTTGATGGGAGGTGGAACAGCCAGCACAGGAACTGACATCCATATGGGATCCTGGCACTGGCAAGGTGAGGATTTAGTCTCTGAGCCATTGCATCAACCTGATCACTCAGAGATCAGCCACAGGGCAGAGATATTTCATTTACTGAACTTAATACAATATCACAAGTTTGTGATAGAATGAATTACTGTTCAAAGGCATTTTTGTTTTTTTCTAAAAATTGATGGGTCTGGTTGTTGTCTGTGGGCTCCTCAGTGTATGTAGGTTCCCTACCTACCCTCTTTTATTTTAGCTTGCAAACTAGCCAGTCTTTCCAAACTCCTCTCTTTCTGGTGATGCACTGTTGCAGGCAGTGTCAAGCAACACAGCCGAGCAGTACAGCTTACTACTCACATACTCCCAAGGTCACGGGCTTTATTAGTACATGGTCCAAGCCACATCGATGCTGACAGAACAGGGATTTATAGCTAAAGCTTTTTCTTGACCTGACATGCTGACCTGTAGCCTCCCACAGTCACATGACCCTTGACATCCAATGAGGTGGGGAAGGACAACATGTTTGTGTTAATTGGATGTGGGGGGACATCCACTGGCTAGGCTCAGTTATAGCTTCACACACAACTGCCAGAGACACTAGGACATTAAATCTCACGGTGGCCATAGTAAAGTTCTCCTGCATTTTACACTCATCCTACTACAACCTGAATAGCATCTCCTTGTAGTATCAGTCTGCCACTCTTCTCCCATCATAGAAATTGCCTCAAACTCGACCCATTTGGAATATATGACACAGGCTGTATTCTGGCTTCAAGTATGCGAAGTTGTGAGATAGGTCTGAACTTCCCCAACCAACAAGTACCTCATAGAACTCCCTCTCCCAGGTGGTTGGAGGAGTTATTTATTTCTCTGAGAAGCATCACTTTGCAAATACAAAATGAAGCATCTGTCTTAGTGTTAGATGAAAAGTATTCATTATTTCTGGGGAAGAGAATACCCTGGATTTTTGGAAATCATTTAATATTGTCTGCCATAATCAGAAAGGAACAGTTCTAAGCACCTTTGGACAGGGTTCAAAATATTGAAGAAGGGATTGTGGTGACCAAAGAGGTTTGACAGTAAAATGCTAGAGAATTTAGTAAACTACATGCCCATTTCTTTGGGAAATGTGATATCTGGGTTCATAAAAATTTTAATGCCAAACACTACTGTTTCAAACTCTAGAGTCACTTGGTTATGTCATTGTCCTGTTATTTGCCCGTGTGAAATATGGCATTATACTTACCACTTCAGCCTTTCTTTTAAGAGCCCCAAAGACATGAAGAGAAAAATCAAAATGTCCAGGCTTGATTCTGCATGAGTGATGAATTATTCCTTCCACATCTATATGAAAACTGAACTGAACATATTAAATATGTTAGAATGAGTCATGGAAGGTGATACACTTGTGGTCCCCTGTAAGGTATCTGAGGAAAGAGTGAAGTTAAGATAGGGATTGTGGTCATCACCTTAAAAGATTTGCAGTCATTTTTTGGTAGAATGTAAGAATCTACTTGGAGAGTTGCAGGGTAAGGATTGAATGTCCACCATAAATGCAGGTGTGCATAAATGATCTAGGCGATTGTACATGTAAGAATAACATTTTAGTGGTGGCCATTTGGCCTAGTGGTTAAGATGCACATGTCTGATATTAGAGTCCATGGGTTCGAGGCCCAGTCCCACTCTTGCCTGCAGCTTTCTACTCATCTATGCTCTGGGAGGTTCCAAGTGATAGCTCAGGTTGTTGGGTTCCTGATCCCCATTTAGACGACTTGGTTTAAGTTCCCAGGTGTGGGCTTTAGAATCAACCGAGGACTGCTGGGGGCACTTGGGGAATAAATCAGCACACGAAAAAATTTCTCTCTCATGTGTGTTGTTTTCTGACTTTTAATTAATAAATCTCCTAAACATAAAATGGCTTTAATCACCCAACACGCCTATATTGGACAAATGCACATCCAGTTGTATTCTACTTACATAATCAAGTTCATTTAGCCAAAATCCAAAGTCATATACATGAAACAGAATGGATATTTTGCTAGAGATGTATCCATTGATTCTAGTTTTGGGCAAATAGACAACAAATATTATTCACATTTCAGAATATCTACTACATTGTTGTTTGTTCACTGATGCTATAATTGTGCTGAATGAGGATGTGATAAAATCATGTGTTCCATGAGTATCAGCTTATTTTCACTTTTTCTGCATCAACAAAGGAGTTACCTGGTGAGAAGTCTTGTTCTGTGTGTCGTGTGGCCATTGATGACACCTAAAAGTTCAAGGGGAAGGGCAGTGGTAGGAGCACCTGGGACAGAAGCCAATGTGTTCAACCAAGTTGCAGATTGGTTGTTGTGAGGAGTGGTGCTAAATGAGTGTTGGCCTCTATTACAGATAGGTTCACAGCCTGGCAGAGCTTGCTGCCGTGCCTTGATATTGGAAGCTCAGTTGCTGAGTCCATGTGTGACCACCAAACCTGCCACAATAATACTTTACTTAAAAAGTTTTTTCTTTTTGGACAAGCTTATGAGCAGGTGGCAGGAAGAATGCGTGGTGCCCACAGTCTGTCCTAAGCTGCTGTGTGATGTGCGAGCCACCTCTATTAGTCACTGTGGAAAATTTCTATGGCATAAATATCTTCATGATGTGTCACTTTAAAAAAGTTCATTTTCTATTTCTTGAGGCAATTTACTAATTTTCCATTTTTGGAGCCAGTGAATTAAACTTCTTGCAACACTGGCATCCCATATTGGAGTGCCTGTCAAGTTCCAACTTCTCTGTTCTCACTCAGTGTGATGTTAATGTTGCTGAAAAGACAACAGAAAATGGTCCCTGAATTCACATGATATACTGTGATGGAATTCTTGGCTCCTGGCTTCACTCTAATGTGGCCATTTTAAAAGTGCACCTATAGATCCTTTTTTTTTAGAAAAAAAAAATAAAAAATCTACTGTTGTTTCTTTCCATCCCCGGAAACCCTGTGAGACCATCAGCCAAGGGCTACCACTTAGTGTAGATCAACGCCACCAGCATCTTTCCTTGCAGTCACAGTGAACAAGTCAGAAACAACCTCCCTCCAACTATTCTTATAGTCAGTTTCCTGGGGGATGTTCCGTTTTTAATGTGTCAGTGTACCCTGCAAAAGCAGTGGAAAATTGACGCCACAAATTCTTTTTATTAGCCATGTGGTCCTAGGAATTTCTTTTTGTTCACAGGTGTGGGTAGAGGCCAAAGTCTCCATGCAAATGGAGGAGGTGCAAGATGACAGAGCCACTTGTTCCAAAGAAGCTTAACTTGTAGCTTTAAGTCATGGTGAAGTCTATTACCCACATATCTGTTCCACTGGTTAATGGACAACAGATGCCCCTGCTTAGCTTGGTGACTTGGTGACCTGGAGAACAGCTCGCTCTTAATTTGCATCTTGATTCACATAGCAGTGACAGTGGCCCAGTAACAAGTCAGTAGTGTGTGTGTGTATGTGTGTGTATTTGAAAAGCAGAGGGGTTAGTAGAAGACAAAGCTTTTGTCTTCTAAATACTAGTCAACTAGCCATGAAATAATCTTGGGTAATATCAGATTAGGGTCCCTATACAGAACACCCTGCCAGCAGGCTGGATTTTTTGAGGAATTCTAAATGTGTAACTCAGTAAAATCTGGCAACCTGGTAGGCAATGTGAGAAAATGGTTAGACTAGTGTGATCATATATAACACTCCCAGACATTTTACAATACATATTTCTCAGGTTACACTCAATATGAACCAGTAGAATTTTCTGATTTTTTGACACATTTATTTTTTTGAAAGAGAGAGATCCTTCAGCTATTGGTTTACTCACCAAATGCCCACAACGTCCAGATCTCCTCTGGGCTTAATTCAGGTGCTGCTCCTATAGGGAGCAGGTAGCTTGAGCTATTGCTGGTTCCTTTCTGTGCATGCATTGGTGGGAATCTGGAGTGGAGAGGCAGTGCTGAGAATTAAACCCAAGCATTCTACTGTGGAATGTGACCATACTAATCTCTTTTGATGAAAATAGAACTTCCTTTGAGATAAGGTACTACACTTCTGTTGTGATTAACAGTGAATTCAGGGCCCAGCAGGATGGCTGAATGGTTGAATTCTCACCTTGTCATTTTAGCAATGGCTCCTTCATTGTTTGATTTAGTCTTTTGTTGTTTCATTGGGGCATTTTCATGTTCATCTTGGTATTGGTGGGTGCTATTCCTTTTCTCTGTCAATAGAACATCTTAAAGCATCATTTGTAGGGGCGGTCTGGGAGAGATTAATTCTTTGAGTATTTTTGTAATGTGGAAGAATTTGATTTCATTCCAAAGACAAAGGAAAGCTTTTTCTGGGTGTTATTCTGGGCTGACAACGTTTTCCTTTTAGAATCTGGAATATGTCACTCCATTTTCTTCTGGCCTGTAGAGTTTCCTTTGAGAGGTCAGCAGTGAGTCTAATTGGAGTTCTTCTCTCTGTTAATTGGTTTTCCCCATGTGTATTTTTAAGAATCTTTTTGTGTTCAGTTGAAGAGATCTTGATTATCGTGTGTCATGACAAACACTATTTTTGATCAATGCTATAAAAAGTTCTGTGTCCCTCCTGTATTTCAATTTTCCTTTATCATTTCATTAAATACATCTTTAAATCCAGTTTCTCTTTCTATGCCTTTTGAAACTCCCATGACTCTTGTATTTGGTCTTTGAATAGTGTCCCTTAATTCTTGAATACTTTTGACTCAGTTCATCTTCCAGCGTTTTGATCTTCCCTCCATTGTTGTAGGAAATGTTTTCCAATTCTGAGATTCTTTGTTCAGCCTCACTGATTTTATTATTGAGGCTTTCCACTGAAGTTTTAATTTGCTCCATTGTGTGCTTTTTCTAATAGTTCTGCTTGATTTTTTTTCACTGTTACTATTTCCTGTGTGACATATTCTTTAAATTCCTTGAACTCCTATATTGTTATGGGGTGCAACCAATGATAGCCAGCGCCCATTGACAGTGGGCAAATGAAATTTGGCTGTGTCTCCCACCCTCTCTCTCCTGAAGGTGGGTCCTAACAGCAATGGAATGTTAATTCCATCCTCAGCCACTCCCCCCCTACCACGTAGGTATTCGCTCCTGCCCACCTGTGGCTCACCTATCAACTGAGAGGGGACAGTATTGCATTGTTGTGTAATCATATCCCTCACAAGCCCCTTTAAAGGGTCCCGTGAAGCAGGGGCTTTCTCT
The DNA here is from genome assembly GCF_030435755.1 of Ochotona princeps. Classification (NCBI taxonomy): domain Eukaryota; kingdom Metazoa; phylum Chordata; class Mammalia; order Lagomorpha; family Ochotonidae; genus Ochotona; species Ochotona princeps. The sequence continues at coordinate 3,918,394 of NC_080839.1, read as the reverse complement.
CATTCTGGTCAGGTGCTTCCGTTTCTCTGGCACCTTGACTCTTGGCCGACCCAGGACAGGTAATCCCCTGAGTATGGTCCCTGTGTAATGCTTAGATTAAACAATGGATATAGTAATGTTGTTTCTGGTTTGTGTGCTGTCAGGAGTTCCAGGAGAGATGAGGCCTAGCAGTGATGGAATGTGAGCAGAGAAGCCATGGAAAGGTGAATGCCTGCAACTTTCTAAGTGTTTCAGGTTATTTATTGCATGTCTCTTAGGATAGCTTATATTGTTGGGGAAGCTGGGACATAGGTCTTCAGCTTAACAGATGGATTTAAGGATAATGACCATTTGTTCCTCTTTGGATTATGTTTGGTTGGATTATGATTGGTTGGATTGCCATATGGACTTGTGATTTGCTATTTTTAGTGTGCTCAATTATCACCCAGCTTGGTTAACAAAGACTCCTTAGAACAGCCAGGGAAAAAGTCAGCTTGGACTACCATTTACCTTACTAGGTAGAACACAAAGATCAGTTATTTCTCATTAAGGTATTGAAGATTTCTCTGCACACCCCTCCTAAAATTGTTCTGCTCCTCAATTGTTAACATATGGCTTATTAGAGTTATAAGTCTGTTTAGACTACCCTAAAATTCGTGAATTTCAGTAAAAATCACACTTGAATACTATAAGGTGCTAAATATATAAATGAAAATGGACGCAAGACAGCTGAATAGTACCATATAACTATTTTAAGGTGTATAGCAGCCAGTTGTGTATCAACTATAATTGAGACGTCAACGAAGTAGTTACAGGATATGGTTAAGAACTTGCAGTTTCTAACAGACTGGTCACTGAATAACATGTTAATTAACTTCATGATGCTGTAAATTTCCATGTTTTTTCCTATTGTTGAAGTTGTGTAGTGGCTTTTCATTGGAGGGGATGATATTTTGCCAGCTCTACTTTCAGACCAAAGATGGTCTATGGATGAAACTGTTGAATTTGCTTGGACAAGAAGATGCTGAACCCTCTGCATTGTCCATGCCTGCAATGAAGGAATCATGACTGGATATGAATGGTACTACTGTAACAATATGGAGGAACTCAATATGGGGGGAAGGCTTGGGGAGCAGTTTGGGGAATCCCAGAGCCTATGAAACTGTGTCATAACATGAAATAATAAAATAAATTAAAACTACCAAAAAAATTTTAAAAACTCCTTAATAAACCTTAAACATGTCTGGTGTGATCTTGCTCGCACCCTGTAACATTATGTGCTTCTTATGGCTGTTTAAGGAGCTTTACAACACATTTTAAAATTTTCTTACCCCCATTTCCTCTGTGTCTTCCTCCATTAATTCTGAGTTTGACAAAGGCTTTCATTCCTTTGCAGGGGAGGTATCAGTAATATTCATTGCACCTCTGTCTCCTTTGCTCTTGTCATTACTATTTTGGTTAGTAGACTCTTCTCTTTAGGGCAGGTTTCCAAGCTGTGTTGGCTACCAGTCTATCAGTCGAGTTTTACTGATCATGTTTGGTATGCAGTTCTTCATTTGCAGCCACTTATGACACCGTGCTCATTGAATTTCAGTCCTGGGCTCTTGTACTAGGCTTCCACCATGGGCTCCATAGCCCCAGCTCCTGGCTAACTACTCTCCACCTCCTATGATTCTGTTCTGGGGTTGCACAGTTGCCTGCATAGCCTTTCTCCCAGTGCTGGTTGGAGTAGTGCCTGGGGTTAAGGGGATGCCAGCTATTCTAATTCACTGAGTTGGCAATGGTGCTGGTCTTGCTGGAACCTGTTGGCTGTTAGGTCTGAAGGCCACCCAGACCTATTTTGGGTGCAATCTGTAGGATGTCAAGTTGATAATTTTTCCCAGTGAGACTAATGCAATGGGTTGAGTCACGAGTGAATGTTCCCCTAGCTCAGCACCTATGTTATTCCTTCAGACCCATAGCCTTTTCTCCAGCACACAAAATGGAACCCAATGTGGCACCAGTGGAGGTCTGGCCCTGTGGGCTATTAAGTCTGGAGGCCACCTGGACCTATTTTGAGTGGAATCTGAAGATTGCCAAGTTGGTATTGTTTTCCCTGATGTGGCACTGGGGGGTGGGGGGGTCTAGGCTTGCTGATCATTAGGTACAAGGTCACCCAGACCTATCTTGGGTAGAGCCTGTAGGATGCTAATTCAGTACTGTTTTCCCTGTGGGACCAGTTCAATACATCAAGCCGGAAATGAGCTCACTCCTGACTTAGTGCAGGAGCAGCTCGGTGTTGAAAATACAGAGATCTGTATTGGTTGATAGTGGAGTGAATGATGGCTCATCCTTAAGTCTGGTAAGATGTTCATCGGTTGCAAGCTTTCGCTTTCTGAGTTGCATGTCCCTCGGTGAATGTTGCTGCCTGCCTCCACTGCCTTCCCCAATCCATATTGTGGCTGTCTTCCACCTCTGTGCTTTGTAAAATATAATATGGCACAAATTGTGTGAGCTGTGTAGTGTTAGCCTCAGTGGCCTGACACCTTTCACCTTCTCAGAATTCAGCATTGAAGATACCTGCAATGAAGCTGCTGTGGCTCACTATAACATAAGTGCCCCTCAGAGGAGAAATACAGAAAGCCAGCTGACAGCCATTACTACCTGCTAAAGGTGTGAATTAGTCCATGTTAAACCATGCGACCTGATGGACTTAACAACTGAATGTAAACAGCTGCCAGAGTGTCCAGGAAAACAGGAGCAGAGGAAGTGCCCAAACAACCTCTGAAGCAGGAGGAATAATTCAGGGCTCTTGTAACCATGACACTTGGCCCTGCAAGCCATTGTCACAGGTGCACCGATGGAATTGGATCGAGTGGGAGTGCTGAAGCAGTGAGAAGCGGAGAAGAAAGGCAGTGCCCACTGTGCTGCAGGGGGAACACCCTTCCCTCTGGGCGTGCTCGATGTTGCCTATCAGAGTTTGTGCAGCTTGTGCAAAGAATCCTGTAGACACATTTAGCTCTTTCCTTGGCGCAACAATTGCAGTCCCGTTGACAGCAGGGGTTGATCCCTTATACTGATAAGAGGGGCAGCAATGAGAAAAAGAGTTCAAAATCATATCTGACCATATTTTCTCACTTCATGAAAGAGGATTCCTGCCAAGCTGTGTTTAGAGAGTCTTGAAAACACATCTTCACTTCAAAGATTTTATTTCTGTTTGCTTTTAACATGCAAGCGGATGAAACTTCCCTGAAGAAGCAACCATCTGCAATGCTCAGCATCCATCAATGCTCAATTCCATTAATGATTTAGATGTATTAGACTGGGAAGATCAACATACTATAACACTACCCTGCTTCATATTCACTAGGTGTCAGTCTGTGTGAAATAATTTATATGAACTGTCTAGATTAATGATTGCAGTGATGCAATGAGTGGGCACAGTGATTATTTGTATTTCACACATGAGGAGGCTGAGCAATGAGAAGCAATAATGTACGAAGGTCACACAGCTGGTTTGGGACGCAGCGGCTGAGCCCAGGCATCCTTGGTGATTGGAGCAGTGATGTAGCTGGTCACTGGGTGCTTTGGCAGGGTGTGTCGCGACACATGCATGAGGCTGTGGTCAGTACTGTTGAAAAGAGGTGAGCGGTGCCAGGGGCGACGGGCATTGAGAGTGTAAGCAAGGAAGTAAGCCACTGTGATTGTTTTCTTTGAACTGTGCCTATGGAATGCATACATTCTGTTCTCTTTATATTAATAAAAAAGAAAAATATTAGTAAATAAAATGCAAGGATTGTATTTTCTTTGATTTTCCATCAAGGTTCTCTTCCTTCACTCTGGACTCCCAAATACTTTGACACTTAATTTTTTGAGACATTTGTAAATACTTCAAAACTGTGTGATTTAAAATGAAGGCAATATATAAATCAGCCATTTTCCCATAATCTGGAGATAAACACTATTGAAAGAATCATATAAGTGATCCTTTTGTGGTTCCTAAGTGTGCTGGTTGAGTTTACACATGTCTGTGTGACATGTGCCTCCCTTCAACCTTGTTACGACATTGCCACATTACCCTTCTGACATGGAAAAAAAATAATATAAGCACAAATGTATAGCTTATATTTGTTCATATGTGTTTAAATATATAAAATTAACTATGTATGTGTTGGGCCCAGCGGCCTAGCGGCTAAAGTCCTCGCCTTGAACGCCCCAGGATCCCATATGGTCACCGGTTCTAATCCCAGCAGCTACACTTCCCATCCAGCTCCCTGCTTGTGGCCTGGGAAAGCAGTCGAGGACGGCCCAAAACTTTGGGACACTGCACCCGCGTGGGAGACCCAGAAGAGGTTCCTGGTTCCCAGCTTCGGATCGGCACGCACCGGCCATTGCGGCTCACTTGGGAAGTGAATCATCGGACGGAAGATCTTCCTCTCTGTCTCTCCTCTTCTCTGTATATCTGACTTTCCAATAAAAAGAAATGGATCTTTAAAAAGAAAAACTATGTATGTGTTTACGTGAGAAAGATTATAACATTTGTCAGTTATGTTTGTGTATTATACAAGAGATCTTTACAAGGTACTGTGTGTAGATTTAAAATATATTTATTCATTTATTTTTATTATTTTCCATGACACACTTGTACAGGTATAGGAATTCCATCCTTTTCCTCCTTTTCTCCAACTTTTTTCCTCCAATTATTTACCCCCATATTATCACTGTACTATGGTTTTTTTTTTGAGTAACAATTACAGGGTTAACATTCGGTGATTTAAGTGCATCATGGAATTGTAGGCACAAACAACGGTAGAAAATCTGGCATCTTACTGTCAAGGTATTTTTTACTGTGTCACTGGGACTCTTCCAATTTTGCAGGAGTAGGGTTGAGTGCTGCAATCTATCTTTGCTTTCTGGTATACTAGTCTTCATTATACGGTTGATCTATGAGAATATATGTATATACTTGTTCACCTAAATATCCGTTTTGTGTTTTGCAAAACATTTTGCCTTAGATCAGAAAGAACATATGATAGCTGTCCTTTTGAGATTAGCTTATTTCACTGAGTGAGATGATCTCCAGCTGGGACCACTTTGCTGCAAATGGTAGAATTGGATTCTTTTTAATGGCTGTGTAGTATTTCATGGAATAGATGTGCCAGTTTCTTTATCCATTCCTCTCTCAATGGGCATTTGGGTTGTTTCCATGTCGTCTGCATTATGGATTGTGCTGTTATACATATAGAGTTGCAGATTGCTTTCTCATATGCAGATTTCACTTCATTTTGATACATTCCCAGGAGTGGGATAATTGGGTCAAACTGCAAATCAATTTTTAGTTCTTTGAGGGCTCTCCATACTGATTGCTATAGTGGCTGCTCTAGTCTGCATTCCTGCCACTAGTGGACTAGGCTGTCTTTTCACCCATGTCTGCTAGCAGGTGTTAATAAAGTTCTGAATGTGGGCCAATCTCACTGGAGTTAAGCAGAATTCATTGTGGTTTTTATTTATTCATTGTGGTTTTTATTTATGTGTCCTAATAGCTAAGGGGCTTAAATAGTTTTTGTATGTATATTAGCCATTTGGATTTAAAATATTTTTGCAACGTTATCTTTTAATTCCATTTAATCTTTTTAAAGACATTTACTTTGATTGAAAGCTAGCTATATATATATATAGCTAGCTATATATAGCTAGCTATATATATATATAATAAAAACATAGGGAGGGAGAGATTTTCCAAGCAGTGGGTTACTCACCAAATGGCTGCAATGAGCAGAGCTGGGGAGTCTGAAACTGGGAGTCAGGACCTTCTTCTGGGTCTCCCATGTGGGTTCAGGGGCCCAAGGCCTTGAGCCGACCTCTGCTGCTTTCCCAGCCCATTATCAGGGAACTGGATTGGAAGTGGAGCAGCCAGAACTCAAAGGGCACCCATATGGGATACTGACATTTCGGGTGGAGGATTAGCTCCCTACACAACTGTGTTGGTACAGCATTAATCCCATTTGTCTTTAGTTCTATGAACTTTCTGAATTGTGCATGCACATGAGAAATAAAGGGATTATAAGGCAGATACGGTTTTCTGTCCTACTTGCTTCCCTTCATGGTAGCTCATGAGCTGAAGCCGCCAGCACCTCCCTGCCTGCAATCCTGCCTGCAAATCTGAATCCCTACCCTTATTCTCACTTCCATGCAGCGTAAATCTGGACTTACTGTGGTTGGTTAGACATGTCCAATACAGCTACCACCTGCATCCTTTTTATGATCTGAAGCCCATTACAATATCGCCATAACATTACTTTAGCTTGTCTGTCTGTACTCCTCCTTACGCATCCTTTCTGCATCTTGTTTCTGAACTTCTTCTTGCATTGGAGATACGAGGGCCTGCATGAGATACTGCAGGCTCTCCCTTCTCATCCTGTGTCACACGCAAAGGAAGTAGAGGAACAGCCCCTGGTTGTGGGAGCCTGTCTCCCAACCTACTGCGTGGGAGGTGTGCTGAGAACTGAGTTGCACAGTAGGCAAAACAAAAGCCAGTGTTTGGAAGGTATGGCAACAGCAACATGCTTTACTAACACAGCATTAAATCTTGCTGTGCACGTGCCTTTAAGATATTCTTCAGTGTTTTCATTATCTGTATTCATCTGTGACTTCTAATTTTTCTTTTAAAATGTATTTATTCACTGTAGAGGCAGAGTTCTAGAGAGAGCCAAAGACTCCATCTGGGTCTTCCTCCTGGGTAGCTGGGGCCCTGGCACTTGGACCATCCTCTGCTGCTCTCCGGACACCCTAGCAGGGAGCTGAATTGGAACTGGAGCAGCCTGGATTTCAACAGGCACCAACAGGCATGCTGCTGTTGCAAGAAGTGGCTCAGCCTGCTGAACTACAAAGCTGACCATTGTGGTGTTGATTGTCTGCCAGCGACAGCAGCAAAGGATCAAATAAATACCCCAGTTGATAATGAAAACATATGTAAACAGAGATAATCATTTTTAGCTCCGAAATTTCTCTGCTGATCTTCAGAGATACTCAGGGTAGATGTGTGCTAGGAAGAAATATTTTTGTGTCTGAGATAAATTCTGCATATTATTATGTAAGTCCCACATAAATCTTCAAGTGTCAAAAAAATATTATGCAAGAGGACTGTGTGGATAAGAAGCAAACCCTTGGCCATGAACACTTTATAATATGCATCTCATTCAGAGATTCGGTTGCCTGTCAAGAAACATTGATGAAAATCTCAGTGACTCCCCTGCCATGGGCCAAGGAGTCAAGCTTTATTGCTATGGGCCCTAAGAGAAGGGGCATACCTAGAAAGCACAGAGAAACAAAGGCAAGAATTTTTGGCTTCTGAATTTCATTCATCACGACTCAGTTTTAAGACAAGAGCTTTAGGAAAGTATTCCATCAGGAAGACTTGCTTTTTATCCACATCAGACTGGCTAAAGTGTCCCCACCATTAAGAATGAGAAAAGTAGCTGGAGAAGCAGAATTAGACCCTGAGGACACAGGACAGGGAGCATCTCCCTGCTCTTTCTTGCTGCAGGCTAAATCCAAAGCCAAAGGAAAGGATCTGGGCTGAGTTTCAGATAACACTGCACTTGCTTGTCTCGGAGATTCCAGTACTGCACCACTCATAGGGTGAGAGTGACATTGACTGCCATTGTCCCTGGGCCATGGCGAACATAGCTGTAACTAGGGGACCTACAGGGAGGGACAAGGGAGAGCTTGAGAAAGAACCAGATTTCAGGCTTTGGGCTTCAGGGAGGGGTGTGGCAGCAGATCTGTTTGGAATGTAGTTGAATGCTGGACAGACATGAGGATGTGATGTGGGCAAGTGACAGTGGGATGTTGGCTAATTCACACTTACTATAGGCAGCTGCTCACTTGTACAGTCAAGGATTTTATTTGATACAACGTTGGTTTTATTTTTGGCTATAAATATGCATATAATTCTAAAAAGTGTAAATAGATGTTATGCTTTATTAAGACAAATACATCTTTACATGTTATGGTTCATATATACATATATATGCATATATATATTTATATATATATATTTACCCTAGAAAGCATCAAATTCAATGGTTTTGAGTTTGTTCAGTTTTGTAAAATCTTAAGTGTTATCTAATCTCAGAATTATATGAAAAGTGAATGGATTAGGGTTATTGAGTGCTGGTTTAAGGACGGAGATTAATCCAATTGTGGTGTTTAAACATGACATTTTTGAGAAGGGCATTGGATTCGATTGGTTTAGGCTGCTAGGGTGGAGACCCCACCCGTCTCTCTGCTCTCTGGTGGCCAGTGTGCTGCTCCAGCCTCAATACACAGCTGAAATAATGAGACCTGTCCAATCTCAGCACACTTTCAAAACTGGGAGCCAAATTAAACCTGCTCTCGTGATGGAAACTGACCAACACACATGTATATAATACCCATTTGCTTAACTTCCTTGAAAAAAAATCTATTCCATTTTTTTCCAATTAAATTGGGCTTCTTGATTGTGCTACAGTTTGGATTGATTTGAGCGGTTTAAAGGCTTTAGCCCCATTTTTTAGGTATTGATTATGGAAACACACCATGATTATGATATTTAGAAAAGGAAAGAATTTAGAAATAGATAACTCTTAGGATGGACCCTACCTGACTGCTGGTTTTGTAAGCAGAGAGGAGACAGACAGGTGCCCTTCTGCTTCTTACTCCATGATGTATCACTTAGGTACTTCACAAGCAACAAGGCCATCGCCAGATGCAAACTCTGACCTGGTGCCTCCAGACACCGAGAGCAATAGTAACAGATACACTAAGGCAAGTAATAATAGGTCTTAATACCTCTGGGTCTTAGGCCTTCATCACATTATGATATGCAAAATTTCCTCCCCCTGTGCCTTTTCCTTCCACTTCTTTGATTAAGCCTTTTAAAACACAAATGCCTTTCATTTAGGTAGTGTCCATTTATCTATTTTTTTTTTATCTCTTGTTCTTAGGTATCACAACTAAAAATGATTTAGGCTGACATGGTGGTACCGCTTCCAATTCTGGCATCATGCTTGAAAGAAGTGTTTAAATAAGGAGATGTGCGTCTCCGTACATTCGTGTTTAAGATTCTTTTCATTATTCAGGTCTTTTTTTATTTCTATAGGAGTTTTTGGTCAGTTGTCAATTTCTGCCAGAAAAGGAAACTGGGATTTTCGACAGGGCTCATATTGAACCCATATGACATTTTAACGTTACATTGTACCAACATTAAACCTTTCAATGCATGCATAAGGGATATATTTTCATTTTTAGAAGTTCTTAAAAACCTTTAGATGAAATTTTGTGGTCTTAAGTACTATGTCCTATAATTTTTAAAAAAATAGTATTCTTCAGCATTTTGTTCTTTTGACACTGTTGGAAATGATATGATTTTAAAATATACCTTTGGAATGTTGGCTAGAATGTATAACTGGTATTTTTTAATATTTGTTTGATATCCTCCAACCTAGTTGAACTTATTCATTAAGTCTAACAGTTTCCATGTATCTGTGTGATTGCGTAAATTCCACAAGGTGTTCTATGTAAAAACAGTGTCATCTATATCCTGTTAGCTATTTGGTTCTTGATTGGCAGGATTTTTCTTCATGACTTTAACATTTATTATTTCCGGTCTGCATGAGATGATGAAAAAGTAGCTGCTAATCTACTTTTAGGATTATATCCACAGAGGATTGCCTATATTTAAAGAATAGTTTTTCTCTTGCTGATTTGACATTCTCTCATTTAAAAAAACTCTATCATCTATCTATCAATCATCATCATCATCTATGTAATCTTTATCTGTCACCCATCTACTTGAAATACAGAGTTACAGAGAGGGAAAGGCTGAGATCATGCATCTATTGGCTCCCCGGGTGGCCACAATGGTTGGCGTTAGCCAAGGCTGAAATCAGGAACTTGGAGCGTCATCCCAGGTCTCCACTGTGGCTGCAGGGGTCCAAGCAGTGACTTAATCCACTATGCACCAATGCTGCCCCAAAACTTTTTGACCTTTATCTTTTGTATTTGACTATACTGCATCTAACTGTGGTTGTGTTTGACATCAATCTGTATTGAGATTGCACAGCTTCTCAGGGTATAGATCAATTTTGGGAAACTCAAGCATTTGCTCAAATATTCCTCCTGTCTTGTGTCTCACCTCTCTGTCTGGAAATCCTGTCTTGTATATGTTGGTATGATCTATGATTTTCTGCTCGTTTCCGAGACTGCTTATTTTTCTTTCAGTGACCTAAACTTGCTAAATTTAATCAATTTCCCTTCATGAATTATCGTTTCTCTTTTAAGCTTGCTATTGAACAAGTTTAGTGAATTTTCCAAAAGAGGTGAACTTTTCAACACCAGATTTCTATTTTTTATACTTCCCTGTATATTTGCTTATTTCTCTATTTTGTGAACCATTCCATATAGAAGCTTTACATAGGCCCCGTTATCTTTAATCTTTTGAACAAGTGTATAATATCTGAGCTAAAATCTTTGGAAAATAAATCTAGTAACTGGGTTTCTTTCTGAATAGTTTCTATCAATTGATTTTTCCCCTGTGTGTGGATTCTAATTTTTCCATATACTTTTTGTGCCTTTATTTTGTAAACCAATCATTTAAATAATACCATGGAATCATTCTGGAAATCAAGGTACTATCCATGGTTATTCATTATTGTCACTTACATGTTTAATTACTTTCAGACTAGTTCTGTAAATATGTAGCTGTTAAAATTTTTGCTAAGTTAGCCTATTATTCATCTCAAGGTAGAACAGTAGTTTTCTTAAACACTTTGAGCCAATGCATTGCTCAATCTTTCCCAAAACGTCTATGTGTGGATTGGGGCATGTTGGTTACATGCTCCATCAGTTGGCTTTTTGGAGACTGGGCTCTTCAGATGTCTCCTGGAACCCCTGCACGTACAGCTGTCTGGAATCGGAGGACCATGTCAGACATGCTCAAAGGGCACCACGAACATCTCATTCCCCATTTTTTCCTTGTAACGTTTTGGTTCAGTCTCTTGGTAGGCCCAACTGTTTCACTGTATTGATCACTGTGATGTTCATTGGTTTCCATGGAGAGTTTTTAACAAGCACCTTAGGGATTGGACTTTTTGCATGAAGAGCTGAACCAGGTAAAAGAATAGAATCACTAACAATGTGACTTTTAATGAGTTCCAAGGCTTTGGACCATCCTCTGCTCCTTTCCCAGGCCACAAACAGCGAGCTGGGTGGGAGTGGAGCAGCCAGGACACAAACTGGCATCCATATGGGATCCTGGCACTTGCAAGATGAAGATATAGCCCTTGAGCCATTGTGCCAGACCCAAAGCTCACTGTTCTTTCTTAGCCATTATTCTTGAGTGTTCATTCAGTTCTTCACTTTTATGAGGCTTTGGTTAGTTTCTACACATTTATAAATGTTTTATTTTGACTGTTTTCGCAATTTTCTAGAACTGAATTTTTAGAAAGTCTTAGTCTGCCGTGCCAAAAGAGCTCACAGAGTTTAAGTACAACTGGAAGAATGAGTGGAAATAAGCCCATTTAAGATTGAAAATACAATTTTGCATCAACACTAAGCTTCATTTTTTCTCATATTTTGATGTCTCTGACATTGCAATGTATCTTGCGATCACTGTTTGCCAATTGACAGTCTAAAAGCATTGGCTATCCTAACTGCAGAATGCATCACCGCCTTGGAAGGCACCTTGGGGATAAGAGAAGTTAAGTAGCTGGACTCCATGCTTGGTATATGTATGCAAGGAAAGAATCTTGATTGAATTTGAGCTGTGGTGCTGCATCAGGGTGGAGGAATCCACCAGGGGGGGAGGGGGAGGGGGGAATTCCCAGAGCCTGTGAAACTGTCACATAATGCAAAATATTAGTAAAAATATACATATATATAAAAAAAAGTGAGTAGCATCATGGCTGCTGATGGTGCAGTACGCAACTTGGGAGAAAAACACCACTAACATAAACGACTGCTTTGCAAGGCCATTCAGAAAAGAGAGAGACTCTGAAATGGAATGTTTTGACAATATCTTAAGCGACCAGTTTCAGGCAGATTGGGGATCACGGAATGTCTTAAAAGCTCTAGAACTTCTTAGCAAATAGAAAAACCATACGTTATTTCAGGTGGCTGGAGATGCAATGTGAGAACAAACTGAATTTGAATTTTCTTGGCCACTTTGGCATAGGACTGTGCTTTCAGCCTCTGCTTACAGAGTGGAGAAGTGGTCTTGTGGGTTTTTTTTGCTTTTCACTTGCTGAAAGATTAGTGGCACATTTTACTTGCTCAATAATGATTAATGGCAAATTTTTAAATAAAGAGTGCATTAAATCATGGCTCTGGAAATACTGAAGGGGGAAGGGAGATGAGGGGTTTTAGGGAGACAGCAAGGGAAGTATGATTGTCTTTAACTGTATATATGGCATGCATAAAATCTTTATATTAATAAAAATTGTAAAAAATATAGGAAGGAATGATGCAATTAATGCTACTAATGTATTTTTTATTTCAAAACACGTTTACAACATTAGCTCAACATGTCATCGGCAGAGCACATTACTATTTAATATTCACCTTTTCGTACCAAATTTTGACAATATAGAGTGTGTTTTAAGCTTCCTGTCTCAGCTTATGACTAGCCCCGTTTCGCCCGTGCAGTCCCAACAGGGTGCTCAGGGATGCGCACCATAGTGTGATGCGAGACTTGTGTTTCAGTTTAATTACATCTTTCATTGGTGGGCTGCACAGGCACATGACACCGAATGATGTCTTTGATTAGATAACATATGCTAGCCTAGAGCTCATGTGGGAGGACTCAGATGAACTAATTTTAAGTTACAGAAGAGTAAAGTTCTGTTTCTCACGTCTGGAATGTGACTGTGAGTGCAGCACTGCTGGACGAGCTGGGAGAGCTGCTGGCTTTTCACCTGCTGGTCACCAGCGATGTCCCTCAAGCTTTACCAAGCACTGGCCTTGTTCCTTGCCAGTAGATTTCACCAATGGCGAAGCACAACACTTCAGTGTTGAGTACCGAATGCTGGGTTAACTGAATATGCCTTAGGAATAAGGTAGTTTTGTTCCTAAAGCAGTGACTTTGTTAGGCAAATGATGTTGCAGCTGCTGGTGTTACCTTATCATTGCCATTATTATTTTTCTTTTTGTTTTAATTTTGTGACTTTAAGTTTAATGGCTTTTCTGATTGTAATTTTTATTTTAAGTTTTGAATTTTATAATACGATTCCATAGAGTCTGGGATTTCCCCCAGCCCCGCATAAATTCCCATGCCCCCCCCCGGACTGATTTTCCCCATATTGTTACGGTAGTACAGTCCCTCATCAGGAGTTATGATTCCATCAGTCTGTTATCTATGTGTGCCCCGACATTGTTGGTGCAGACAATGTCAGACAGTCCGGCATCCCATTGTCTAGATATGTCCAACAGTTTCATTGGGAGTCCATCTTTGATTCCGAAGTAGGGATGCATGTTGCATTGCGTCTTCACACCTGGATATGGTAGTTTCTTTTACTCCATCATTGTACATTCCAATATGCATGATGGTCTCCTTATATTAGAGAGAACATATGGTATTTGGTTTTTTTGGGACTGATTTATTTCACTGAACATAATGGTCGTTAGTTGGGAACATCTAGTTGCAAATGGTATAATTTCATTCTTCTTAATGGCTGAGTAATATTCCATGGAATAGATGTACCATGCTGTCTTTAACCACCCCTCTTTGTACTTGCATCTAGGTTGTTTCCATGTTTTAGATATTGTAGATTGTGCTGCTGTAAATACAGGATTACAGATCCCTTTCTCATATGCAGGCATCATCACACAGCTCCACCAGCTGGGAGGGATCACAGGGCACAGCCGGGATGGCACCACAGAGCACCAAGCAGGATGGGACCACAGAGCACAGCCAGGATAGGACTACAGGGCATCAGGCAGGATGGCACCACAGAGCACCAAGCAGGATGGCACCACAGAGCACAGCCATGGTGGCACCACAGAGAACCAAGCAGGATGGCACCACAGAACACCAAGTAGGATGGGACCACAGAGCACCAGGCAGGATAGGACTACAGGGCATCAGGCAGGATGGCACCACAGAGCACCAAGCAGGATGGGACCACAGAGCACAGCCATGATGGCACCACAGAGCACCAAGCAGGATGGGACCACAGGGCACAGCCAGGATGGACCACAGGGTACCAAGCAGAATGAGATCACAGAGCACCAGGCAGGATGGCACCACAGAGCACCAAGCAGGATGGCACCACAGAGCACCAAGCAGGATGGCACCACAGAACACAGCCAGGATGGCACCACAGAGCACCAAGCAGGATGGGACCACAGGGCACAGCCAGGATGGCACCACAGAGCACCAAGCAGGATGGGACCACAGGGCACCAGCCATGGTGGCACCACAGAGCACCAAGCAGGATGGGACCACAGAGCACAGCCAGGATGGGACTACAGGGTACCAAGCAGGATGGCACCACAGGGCACAGCCAGGATGGACCACAGGGTACCAAGCAGAATGGGATCACAGAGCACCAGGCAGCAGATGGGACCACAGGGCATCAGGCAAGATGGCACCACAGGGCACAGCCAGGATGGCACCACAGAGCACCAAGCAGGATGGGACCAAAGAGCACCAAGCAGGATGGGACCACAGGGCATCAGGCAGGATGGCACCACAGGACATTAGGCAGGATGGGACCACAGGGCACCAAGCAGGATGGGACCACAGGGCACCAGGCAGGATAGACTACAGGGCACCAGCTAGATTTTTGTGCAATCTCCCAAGAACAGCATTACTCAACACATGCTGTTTTCCATTATTGTAAACATGGGCACATTCTGCAGTTTTCTTCCTGTTAAGGAAGCTTTTCCTTCACCCTCCCAGTAGCATTTCCATTTCAACTCCCAGGCTCCTGTGAGTGCCCCGGGAGCTCTGCGAACACGCAGCTACATCTTATCCTCAGGCTATCTCACTCCCAGGTTTTCCCATCAGGGCGTGAGGGACTGAGCCTTTGTTTTAATCACCAGGAAGAAGTCTTGCAGATTGGGCATTCACTGGCAGTCACTGGTGTCTCCTTCCTGCCTATCGGCTCACATCGAGACCCTGGAGGCTTCTCGGATGTGAGCATTCCTTCATGTTCCCACCAGATGCACACACGGTCAAGTAACTCTAGCAGCCTAATTAGTCACGTTTCCCTTTAAGTGGCAAGTATAGAAATCCCATGGGCTGTTTTGCCATTAGGGTTGCAGATGACTTGGCTTGCTCTGAACTTTCCTTTAATAACTTATTTATATTGTCCATGGCTTAAGTGAAAGGGGAATAAATTAATAAAGGCGGTAAATTAATCAAAAGGTTGGATTACTACATCAAACAGCAGCATCTGTCAGCCTAAATAAGCCTTTTCCACTGGGTTCTGCCACTGCACTTCCCACGCACAGGGCAATTAGCCTCTAGAAGCAGCCCCCTGCTTACGCCACCCCCATGGCACAGGCCAGACTGCACCCTCAGGACTCTTTAGAGACACTGCAGGTTCTCCTTTGCCACTTTGGCTTCTAAAGAGATTTCAGCGGTGTGGCCCCTCTTCCCCGGAAATGACTCATGATCTTGTCACTCACTCATCCGGAGGTGGAGGTTTCGCAAATTAAGACAGAGAAACTTCTAGACAAATGAAAACATGTTTTATTTACAAGCAAAAAGTCTGTACACTGCGTATACATAAAAATATACAAAATCAAAATAGAAACTATCCAAGTGTTAAAATGTGTACAAACACTTTTAAAATGCGACTCCTGGAAAACCTCAACCCTCAATTAGTACACATTGCATTTTAAAAATTATCATACAAAAAAATTCCCAAAGCTGTTTATAAAAGTTCACTGGTTTCCACCAGAAGAATTGAAGTATTTTATCAGGATGTGTGTGTGATAAATACTAGGTTTTAGCACACCAATGCACTTCATTTCTTTAAAACCTTCCAAGAAGACTGTCCATAGAATCATAAAAGTTTCTTCCCCTAATCTTGTAAAAACCACGAGCTCTACAGAAACCTCTCTTTAAAAGTTTAGAGTTAAACCAGGCCTCTAAGGAGGGTACAATGTTTAAGCAGTGTCCAACCTACAGCATACCTTTCAAAACTTTCCATCCTATAGATGGAATGAACGAAGTATAGCAGGAGTGTGTGAGGCGTGGAGGTTGGGGCAGGGTAGAGGATTGAAAAAAAATGTTTTTTTAAACAAAAGGACAAAAACAGTTTTCTTCCTTCTCTTAAAAACTTAGCTTTTACATGACTCAAAACGAACTGTGAAGCTTCAGCCATAAAGATGGACAAAGACATTATGAAACCAACCATGTGTGTAGATGCGTGTATACGTGACTGCATATCTCCATGCACGCACTCTGACACTAAGCCTAAGAACTACAGTGATGCTTCAATTCTTCAAATTTCATCAGCAGAAACACGTAAAAGGATATTCTGCATTATTTGTCCTTACTAAAAAGGCTCTTTTTTTTTCATTTGCTAAAACAACAATCAGAACTTACGCTTTATTTCCTTGAACTGACAGCAAAATACTTTGCATTTATCAAGTATTTAAATAATGTCCAAGGGACAGAAACATGCAGAATAATTTCACGACGGGAAGAGTCAGAGTATATAAAAAAAATGAGCTGAAAACTTGTGCCCATTTTCCCCAAGAAATTAATTTCTAAGGGAAGCAGCCTCCTCCGACTTGTTACGTGTACTCAAGCTATGAGTCAGAAACCAACACAGTGTGAGAGAATATGTTCAGACTGTTTATCCTAGCTGTTCAATTACTGATGTCTCAGGAACTCCCCCAGCCCCACTCCACTTCCTTCCTCTGTCTCTTCCCATAGCTAAGAGAAACACACCAGAAAACCTTGAGTGCCTACACTGAGGGAGGGAACTCGAGTCATCACAGAAGCATACGAAACTCTCCCATTAGGCAACATCCCTCACTTCCACCTGACTCCACTGAACAGACTCACGCAGGTGCTGAAGCATCTGATGTCCAGCGTGCCTACTCAGAAGGGGCAGGCAACCGCATACGATCTGCCCCAGCACAGTGGACTGGCTCAGAAATACGTAACGGAGTGCCTGGTTTCCCAGATTTTCCAGTTTGGAAAATACTCATGATTATGGGCTGCATCGCTCTTGCTCAGGTCTATGATTATAACGAGAGAGGACTCCTGGGCAGCCCAGGGTTGACCGTCTGACAGAGGGAGCAAGAGATCAAAGCATCTGGCCACTGCTACTTCTGATGCAGGGTACCAGGAACTCTGTCCAGTCAAATGAAGAAAGACACAGTTACGGGGAGGTGGGGGGAAGCCACTCACGGACCCCCTTGAATGCATGCCCTCCACGCTTACATGCGCCTTCGACGGCTTCTGAAACGGCCCTGAACACAAAGCTCTTTCTAAGAGTGGCTCTGTCCGAATGTAGCGGGGAGGTCAGCCACAGGGGAGCAGGGCACTGACTTCCAGGAAATGATGGCCACTCGATGTCCTTCACACACTACCTCAGGGCAGCGTGTGGTTCAGAGAGAAGCAATGAGGCAGAATCCACATGCAGCTCAATTGTCACTTGTTTCTTGGCATAACAAGACCAACAAAAGATAAAGTCCAATTATTTTCAAGTACAATGTAACACAGTGGCTGTTAGTCCTAAGAGTGTACTAGGAACCCTAGTGTCTTTCAGTGGACCCCTGCCGTCTTACCAATGGCCCTTTACGGGACAAGAGGGAGCTCTGGAAGCCACAAAACTTGGGAGAAATGCGATAGGATGCATCCTGTTGTTACCTACTTCCGAGCCTGTGTTTAATGGAGCCCAGTAAATGTGGTATGTAAAGCTTGAATCAATGTCTGGCCAAACATTGTCCCTTAGGCCTCATCTGGCCAATACCAAAAATGGGCATCACATTAATTGTAACTGCCTACTATTTTGGAAAGGATAAATACTTTCAGCTTTTAAGTGGAAAAATGCCTGAAAAAATGATATATTAAAATACATACCACACTGTTTGAATATTCCACAGACTGATTCCCAAGAGCCTGCAAGGTTGTAATAAATTCAAAGAAAATTAATTTCCTTGATGCCATTCAGTCTTTTG
Source organism: Ochotona princeps (assembly GCF_030435755.1). NCBI lineage: Eukaryota > Metazoa > Chordata > Mammalia > Lagomorpha > Ochotonidae > Ochotona > Ochotona princeps. The sequence goes on along the minus strand of NC_080839.1, from coordinate 3,900,256 downwards.
TAACCTCAGTAAAACGGAGTACTCTTCTAAGAGTGCATGAATTCACACTTAACATGGCATTTAAGTGTTCTTGCAGTCTTGTTTGAGGCTTTGAACTTAAATGTTTACAGTGATTCCAAAGAATTATTATTTAATCAAGTTCTTAAGATCCAAGTGAGAGGCACCTATTCAGTTGCAGGCATTTCAAACAAGCCAGGCCTGGGAAATCCAGAGAGATTCAGGAATTGGATTACTGCACCACAGAGCTGCCTCACTGCGTCCCAGAGTCACAGAACTCACCATGCACAGCGAAGTATGGCCAAGCTCTTTCCCAAAGGTGGCAAGGAACGCAGCGTGGCCATCTTAGACATGTCATGAGCCCTGGTCACTGACTTGGTGATTCTGAAAATGGAGCTTCAATTAGGAAGTCTCCAGGCTGAATACTCTTCAATGACTTGGATTCCACAATCGTAACAAGTCACAGACATGACTGCTGGCCAGTGCAAGACCAACCACACAGAAGGCATCCAGTTCTAGAAACTATTCTTCCTTGAGAACATTCTGGAAAAAAAATGCAATCCTGAAATCTTTTCCACTAAACTCTTGTACCTTTCACACACTTGCCAAGTGACTTGTACTTAGACTTGTATTGTAACTGTCAAGAAGCCTTAGCCACACCACTGAGATATACTGTGGTTTTAACAGTGAAATAAGAATAGGTTTAATTAAAGTATTCCATTTTTTGCTAGTCCATTTAAAGGAAAACATGTTATTAATGTTTAAGTGATAGAAGCTAAGATAAACCTTCCCCTCAGAACAGAGATAATTTATTTTCCTTGTTAAAATGCAATCCATGGGGCCCAGAACAGTAGCCTAGCAGTTAAAATCATTGCCTTGCACGTGCCAGGATCTCATACGGGCACTGGTTCTAATCCCGGCCATCCTGCTTCCCTCATAGCCTGGAAAAGCAGTGGAGGACAGCTCAGAGCCTTGGGACCCTGTACCTACATGGGAGACCCAGAAGAGGCTCCTGGCTCCTGGCTTTAGATCAGCACAGCTCTGGCTGTGGTAGTCGCTTGGGGAGTGAATCAACGGACAGCTCTTCCTCTCTGTATATCTGACTTTCCAATAAAAAGCAATGCTTTCACTTAGCTTTATTCGAGAATATGGTTTTGTCAAGCTGCTGAAATGGAATGTATCAGTGAAAACAAGGACTGGATTCCGAAACGTTTGTAATAAGAAGAACTAGTGAAAATTCAGTGCTGATTTCCCATTGGTTGATAAGAGCCAGTGGGAAATTTAAAACATAATAATGCTCAATCGTGCACCCCCTGCAGCCTAGAGTGGTGGCTCCACAGACCTTCCTTCCGGCTTGGAAGGAACAAGGGCATGTCTTGCCTTCCCTGGCCAGGCTGTACCAACTGCCAAGTATATCACCGGCTGTGTATGAGCTGCAGGTGCACCTGCAAGGGAGCGGTCGCAAGGTGAAAAGGCTGAGGTGAGAAAGATCCAGCCCCTTGATTCGGTTTGTACTTGCCCATAAAGCCTCCTCGGTAAGGCATCAGGTATAGTTTGATGTTGGACTGCTCCAGATGGCCATGTTATTGTACCAGAAAGTTACCCTGACTCAAAGTCAGCAAAGCATCCGTTGGATGATGGGAAGCAAAGGAGAAATACAACGGCTCAACAAATGTACTTGAGAGAAGATTCTGTGGGTTTTTTTGTTTTGTTTTGTTTTGTTTTTGCTTTTGCTTTTAAACACATCTGATGAAAATTCAGATATAAGGCCTAGGAAACTTAATGACAAATGCATGTACAAATGCCACAAGGTAGTCTGTACGTGACCTTGGATGTTTCTAGAAAGAAACCTTGTCATGTTACCAGGAGTGTCCCTGAAACCTGTCATTGCAACCAACCCCGGTGACAGGTACTCATCATGAACAACATGTTTAGAGGTATTGTACTCATGGTTATGCGTTTGTTTCCTAATTATCTTTTTTTCTCATCCTTAGGGTTTTTTTTGTAATCCATTTCCATATTCAAAGCTGTAACACACACTCAGGGGGAACAGCGTTATGATGGCCACCACTAGATTACAATTGAAAGACTCAACAGCACATGTCTAAAAATCTATCTTCAAGTATTCTCGTGTGACGGCCAGGTTCACAGTAGTACCTTATTGCACATTGATTCCTGTGAGTTGCATTTTTAAGGGGAGCGGTCAGCGTGGTTGGGTGCAGGGCATGGCACAGTCTGCAAGCCGGGTAGGACCACCTTGCCCTTGTGACGCAGGTCTCGTCGGGTGCCCGTGTTCAGCCGCTGCACCAGCAGCTTCTCGTACAGCAGGGGATGGTAGGCGCCCAGCGTACAGGCCGCGTCGTAGTACAGCTCGTGGTAATGGCACAGCTCCGTCTGCCGGATGGACGGGATGTACTCGTATACGTGAACCTCTCGGCACATGGACATCATGATGAGGATTCCTGCCAGACAGAGGCAGGAGCGACCAGTGAGTGGTGGCAACCCATAGGACGACTGTGGCCGCAGACACCTGCCTGGCACTGCTCGTCACTACTTCTTCTAACTGATGTATGGATAGTTTCATGGGATGCAACCCCAGGACGAGAAGTGGGAAAATGTCCTTGAGCTTGAGGTGGCCACACTTCCGGGATACATCTGCGACTCCCACATTAGACAGTGAATATTACATTCTATACGAATGACCAATCTGGCTTTCAGTGCTATGACTGCTATGCAATAAAGCAGTCCCTTGAATCGTATATTGGAACAGCTACTATAAAGTAGTGGCTTTGAATGGAAAGAAATGGGGTTGGCAGACAGAGTTTAAGATTCACACTAACAAGGCCTGGGGTGATGACTCAGTGGCTTAATCCTCGCCTTGCAAGTGCCAGGATCCCATATGAGTACCAGTTCACATCCCACCCAGCTTACTGCTTGTGGCCTGGGAAAGCAGTTGAGGATGGCCAAAAGCGTTTGGATCCTGCACCCATACGGGAGACCTGGAAGAAGCTCCTGGCTCCTGGCTTTAGATGGCCTCAGCTCTTGCTGTTGTGGCCACTTGGGGGGTGAACCAGCAGACGGAAAAATCTGTTTCCCCTTCTCTCTATGCATCTGTCTTTCCAATAAAAATAAATAAATAAAGCTTACTACAAACAAACAGATAAGATTTCCATTAACAAAAGGATTGCTTCTCACTGGAACCCTTATTATTAAAACTGTTTCCTTGGGATCAGTACTGCGGCACAGCAGGAACAGCGGGTTCCCATATTGGAGCCCCAGTTCAAGTTCTGGCTTGCCTGCCTCTGATCCAGCAGATGGGCCCAATGCTTGTGGACGCCAGCTGAGAGTCCCTGGAGCCTGGCTCCAACCTGACCTGATGTCCCTGTTGCAGCCACCTGCGGGGACGAACCACCGGTGGACGGAAGTTCTGCACAATCGCTCCCCCTCCCAATCCTATCCGTTCTCTTTGTCATTCTAGTTTTTAGGCAAGTAATTTAAGTAAAATTTAAGTAAAATTTCCAAATAAAATAGCTTACTTTTAATATTTCAAAAAGCTCCAATTTCTGCTCATCAATAAGCAGATCTTATTCCTGATCAGCACTAATAAGTGTTCCTATCCTAGCACCATTGGAATTACCGTTAACTTGAAACTTCTTTAAGACATCAAAGACCCCTTCTCTGGAAGAAAAATGAAAAGATATAAAGGCACAGAGTTTCGTCCTGTTAGAGCTAGGATTTGTTACAGGGGAACACAATACTGCCCAATTAATGCAGGAACACGGAAAGCTGCCTGGTGGAGGTGTAGTCTAAATCTAAAAGGGTTGCCTGGTAGACAACAGGTGGAAGGAAACAGATGTTACTTCACACACAACAAGGTTCTGCTTGAAAAATCTGAGGGCCATGATTCAGTATTGTGTTTGAGATTGAAACATAGTTCCAACAAAAGATTACACAGGCAAAAAATCTGGTAAACTTCAAGTTACACATCGGTCCCTCTTCTCTTCCTTTTGGTTTACGACTGACCTCCACTCTTCCATGGCTGTGGGGTCAGCTCCAAGCCGTTGTGATTTTCTTGGTGCCAACAGGGAACAGGAGATGCACCTCCCGGAGGCCCAGATTATAGCATCAGAGAAGGAACATGGCTGGGCCCTACTGCAAATTTTTTAACTAAGTTTTTCTCATAATATGCACATATTATGCAAAAAACACTTTATGAAAAACAATAACTTTGATTTGGTGCCATGGTTGACAGCTACAGCTAAAATGTTTCTAAACATTTTTAATTTCTCTTTTCATCTATTTATGGATGACTAACAAAAGTTCTTAAATCAATGCTGGCCTGTTGACTATACTGAGGGCCAAGTTAGTCTAATAGAAATCTACCAAACATGTAGCACATTCTAAAAGTCACCTCATTGAGTTTACAATGAACCCACCTCACCTACCTTACATCCCAGCAAAACTGCCCTGTAGGCTTGGAAGGCTGCCCCTCAAAGCTGGGAGCTGGGGCCACCACTCCCCAGCCTCATACACAAGACCCGACTTCCCACCCCTACCCTGGAGGGATCCAAATTCAACAAGCCAAGAACGGTTTCTTCCGAAATAAAGATGCTTTTACATCGTTACAAAATCAAAAAAAGTATAAGTTGACGCATCACAATTTGGGAACTTACTGTACAGATGTTGGCAAAAAGTGATGTTTTCAAAGTAAGAAACCAAGTATCACTCACGTAGTTTCTTACTTAAGTACTTCATATTTAAAAATAACTTAGAGGGGAGGCAGGTGTTTCATCTATTGGTTAAGAAATTGAATTGGTTAAGCTGGTACCTAGGCAAGTGGTACACTGCTGGGAGAAAAGAGGTTAAGGCAGGTAGGTTTTCTGGGCAGGTTAAGGCCAAATTTGTGTTAACTGTACCAGTGTGCTACTGTAGCTGCCTATTTTCTATTCTGTTCTGTTCTGTTCTATTCTATTCTGTTCTACTCCATTCCATCCCATCCCATCCCATCCCATCCCATCCCATCCCATCCCATCCCATTCCATTCTATTCTTTTTTTATTATTCATTAATTACATTGTATTATGTGACACAGTTTCATAGGTACTGGGATTCTCCCCTCTATACGTTTGCCTTAATTTAAGATGATATGATGTTATGTATAACATGTTCTGTTATGTATGTTATATATTGTGTATAAACTAAAATTGAAATGTCAATGAGGTGGTCACAGAATGTGGTTAAGAACTCGCATTTATTTTTAACATATTAGTTACTCATTACTATGTCAATTAATTCCATAATGATGTAAATTTTTGCTGATGGTATGTTGGAGCTTTTAATTGATCGGGATGATACTCTGCTGGCTCTGTCTTCAAACCAGAGAGGGTTTACCTAAGAAGCTGTTGAACTTGGCTGGACAATAAGATGCTGGACTCTAGGTTTGGTATAAGCTTGCAATGAGGGAATCTCAACTGAACTTGAACTGTGGTTATGCAACAAGGTGGAGGAATCCACCATGGTGGGAGGGTTTGGGGAGGGGAGGGGAGAATCCCATTCTATTCTTCTATTCTCCCCCTCCTCCTCTTCTTCTTTTAAAAGACATGTGGGGAAGGTGAGGAACATAGAGTTGAGATACACAACCCTAGCCTAAAGGAAAGGAATTGGGGATGTGTTGGAGTGAGAGTGGCTGACAGCGTATTTGGCAGGGAAAAAATAACTTCTGAGAGGATCCACAAATCCATCCAGTGTAGCCACAGACAGGCAAGGGAGCAGAGATGGAATATTAGGGGGAGGAACCTGATGGCATGTCTGGGTAAGGCCAAGGAGCCTACCTTAATAGCATAACCCACAACCAAGCGATGCACACAAAAGCTGGGGTTGGGACACATGCCTGGTTGTGCTAAGCTGCACTATCCCCTGTGAGTATTGGAGCAGGGGGTGGGTCATGTCAAACTGGGCCCAGAACCCACCAGAATAGGAGAGAGCCGGAGAAGGGGGCAGATTGTGTAAGGGACATTTGGGCTCTCCTCTGTCCCTGCAGTATCCAGCAGCTTGCATGGAGAGCTGGAGACAGTGATGAACCAAGTCAGGCTGGACCACAGCACTCACTTGACAGGAATCTACCAGCAGCTTGCAGCAGCTGGAGCTTGGAGGAGGCGAGGCTGTGCCAGACTGCTGCACCTCCTGGCACATGCACAGTTCAGGACTAAGAAAAGACCACTCCAAGCAGGGCCACAGCACATACCAGCACATGTGAGATCCTGGGCCTGGTAGGGGATCTTGAGGTACCCCTCTGCTAGGCTACAATTCCCACTGGGGAACATAACAACTAGGGCTGGGAGCAGGCCATGCCAGGCAATGCTGAATACTCCTCAGCATCTGTGTGGGTCAGATATGGGGGCAGGTTAGGCTGGGCCAGGCCGCAGTGTCTGTTGGTACACATGACAGCCAGGACAGGGTATGGCCTGCACCTGGCTGGGCTAGGATGCAACACCCATCAGTGAGAGCTGAGATCATGGGTATGCCATGCCGGGTTGGGCTGAAGCACCTGCAAGCACCTGCAAGCACATGCAATATCCTGGATTTGGAACAGGCTTGGCTCCAACTCTGGGAACTCCCCTGTTAAGCTGCAGCTCCAACTGAGGAGTCCAAGAAATGGAGCTGGGGGAAGAATGGGATGGGCAAGGCTGCAGCACTGTGTGTTGGCTATGTTTGGGGGCAGGACAGACTGGGCCAGACTCCAGCAACTGCTGGCTCTTGCAAGAGCCAGCTGGGTGAGACAGGCAGGGGGCTAGGCTGTGGCATAGCTGGGTCACATGAGAGCCAGTTCTAGAGATGGGCCAGGATGAGCTAGGTTACCGTAGTAATTGTGAGTGCCAGGACTGGGGACCAGCCATGTCAGGCTTGGCTGCAGTACCTACCAATACATGTTAGATTTGAGGCTGGGAGCAAGCCTGATAGGAGAACTTGGAGAATCCCCTGCCAGGCTGCAGCTCCTTCTGGCGAACATGACAGCTGGGGTTTGGGGGAGGCCAGGTCAGTCTGGGCTGCAGTACCAACCAACATATGGGTCTAGGGGCAGGCTGGGCTGGGCTGGGACAGTCCACAGTCCAAAGTGGAATGACTGAGAGTCAAGACAGTACAGGCCAGGACAAGTTGGATGCAACATTAGTTCACATGAGGGCTGGGGTTGGGAACCTGGGCTAGGCTGCTTCACCCTCTGTGAGAGCTAGGATTGCGGGTAGGCTGGGCTAAACCAGGCTATAGAACCTCCTGGCAAATGCTGAGAGTGGGGGTGGGCCATCTCAGGATAGACTGCAGCACCTGCTTGCATGTGCAAGACCTGGAGCTGGGAGTGAGGCTGGTAGGGGGAGCTCCGGGGACTCCCTGCTTGTCAGCGTAAGAGCCGAGACTGGGGGCAGGTGAGGCTGGGCTAGGCCGCAGTACTCATCAATTCATGTGAAAGATGGGTCTGGGGTGGAGCTGATCAAGCAGGTACATTCATCAGTATGTGTGTTGGCTGATGTAACAGACCGATCTTGATCCTACATCACCCTAGGAGAGGTTTCTTGGGGAACTCCCTAACTAGAATGCTGGACTCAAGCCCTGGGCACAGGGAAAATCACAATGTATGTGGTCTGATCTTGGAATGTATATATCAGGGCTGGGCCTCATCTGTTGTTGATGCCTGTACAGTGGATGCTCAGATGCACACTGGGGACATGACAGCCAGCTCATCTACAGCAGCAGGGGACATCAAGTGCATCATCAAAGGATGGAGAACAGAACAGGTGGAACAATTCTCCTGGCCAAGCTTTATGACATGTTCTTGGACCTGTGGATGCACTAAGATGGACTTTGTCAACCAACAGACTTTGGAAAGATTTTGTCAACGCTGGTGCAATGAAGCCCACGTCATCTCAGAACTATCAAAATCACTCAAGCAATGCCCTCAGAACATTGTTTCACATCGGGGTCTTTAAGGGATCATCCAATGACCTTCCCCACACTCCTGGGTACTGACAGTTTGACAGCAAGGAATGGCCCCTCACTTTCCCTCCCTGCAGATACACACTTGTCCCACCCACTTTCCTCCATAACACAACGTTCCTCACCTGTATGAGAGACCCACCTAGGCACACGTACCTCAACTATGTAACCAATGGTAAAAATACAAAGCAAAAGAAAAAACAAAAGGAATTGGGTAGGGAGTCCGAGTCACTTATGGGAGTGACAGAGCAGCCCAAGCCCTGACTGCAGCTCTATCCTCCGGCTTCCCGCTGATACAAATCCTCATGGCTGGGTTCCTGCAGCCATCACTCTAGGAGACTTGGTGAATTCCCAGCTCCTTGCTTCAGTCTCAGCTCAGCAACCCCAGATGTCAAAGGCATCTTTGGAGGCAGGAGCTCTGTCTCCATGGGAAATAAACCAAGAAAACTAGAAAATAAAACAGAAATCAGAAATAGAGGAACTTTCTGTTAGTTCCTGACACCCTTAACTACAAATCTATGGAAGATAAGCAAGTGTGGGTATCTAACCTCTACTGGCTATTTGCATAATTCCTCTAGATTTTTGCCTAACTGGTTTTCCATTTCCTTTTGTATGCTCACATGAATCCATGATTTCCAATCTTATGAACCTTGGCCAAAAACATCCTAAAATTTAAGCAATAGCAGAATTTCTCCTACTGTTTCAATGACCGAATGATACAGTAAGAATATTGAGAGGTGGCATGGAATGACCTTTAAAGGGAAGGACAAATAATTTTTAACTTATTTGGTGCACATGAAAAGTCAAGAAGGGGCTGATGTACCCAAGCAGAACAGTTGCTAACAATCTTTTTTCAGTTAACACAGTCAATTTATTTGGAAAATGTGTTCTTTGCCTTTTAATTTTCTTAGAGCTGTCATACATACATTTGAGTTTAAGAGTCAAACTTTGTCATAGAATACTGAAAATTAACAAGAAATGGGGTTAAATCCACACATGTGTTCTCCCCAGTTGTTAACAAGACTCAGCAATGCACAGACACCTGGGGAAGCAATTCGTTACCAGTTCTGTGTCGCTTAACAACAAGGATACATACACACACACACACACAGAGGTGCACTGTTAGGTGTGTGTGTGGGAACATCAGAGCGCACTCACAGATTAGGATAGCTATAGGATCACTGGGGGACAGGTGGTCCATGGTGAGGAAAACACGGCTGTGCTTTGCAGTACATGATTGTAAACAAACAAAGAAACGAAAAGGAGCTGGGCCAAGGTAAATGTTTGGGGGCCTGTAGCAACCCTTAATAGTTGAGTATGTGTGAGTGCAGAAGGCGAGTGGGGCATGAGTGCTGCAGGCCTGAGCAGAACAGACTCCACAGGGCTCTTCGGTGAGCATCAACATTTAGCTAACCGGGAGAGCCCAAGCAATCGATGACTTCAAGAACTTTCTTACAAGAAAACAAACCAAACTAACAAGCTCCCCTTGAAGTTGAAAGGCAGGAGACAGCCTCAGGAGTGCTCTCAAGATGACTTGAAGGAACGCTTGGGCCCTATCTCTAGCATGTTTTCTGGAGTGTTGTGAAACTGAGCCGTGTCTTCCACAGGTCTCCCAAAAGCCCTGGGACATCCCACTGAGGAGGCGCTGTGTCAGAAGGCCCCCGTAATCTCTGGGTTGACAATTCACCAGGAGGACACAGAGGATCCAAAGTTGTCCTCATGGTACTGAGTTCCTATGATGAAGGGTAAATGGATAAATGAGCTGAAGGACAAGGTACACAGGAGGGAGTGGAGGGGGACCCGACACAAGCTTCAGAGCCTAGTCGGAGAGAAGTCATATTGTTCGTACTTCTTTCCCTCCGTGAGGAACTTGAATGGGACGAGTGCGCTTCAGACACCGTGTGAGGGTGTCAGGAAAGCAGCCAACTCCACACTGTGGGGACGGCCCTCCCCAGAGCCGCTGGCCTCCAGAAGTGAGGGAGAGACAGGTGCATGCTCAAGCCATGCACACAGACCCCGAAGGACGATGACAACACATGTGGAGTGTGGCCAACCGGACAGGCTGGTTAGACTCAGCACCCAGCTGGGGAAGTTGGCTAGAGACTCAGCACCAAGGGATTTTATTGGGAGTTTCAGAGTTGGCATCCTTGGCCTGGCAAGTGCCAAAATCTCAGAATGCTTGTAAGAAAGTGAGTGTTCAAACTCAACCCTTGCAGAAACAGCACAGGTACGGATCCAGTGCGCTGGCTCAACTTGCTATTCTTCTCCCTACAAACACCAGGATCCCATATAGGCTCTGGTTCATGTCCCAGCAGTTCCACTACCCAGCCAGCTTCCTGCTTATAACCTGGGAAAGCAGTGGAGATGGCTCAAAGCTTTGGGAGTCTACACCCGCGTGGGAGACCCAGAAAACGCTCCTGGCTCCTGGCTTCGGATCGTCTCAGCTCCAGCCATTGTGGCCACTTGGGGAGTAAATCAGTGGCTGGATATTTTTCTGTCTCTCCTTGTTTCTGTGGATCTTCTTTTCCAATAAAAATTAATAAATCTGTTTTTAAAAGTTAAGTCTCTTTCATGGTCAATTTTTACAAATGAGAAAAAATATTTTCCAGGCAATTATGACTCAAAAAATAGTGATTTGATGCCCCAAAACCTTGGGACTCTACACCCTCATGGGAAACAGAAGAGGCTCCTGGTTCCTAGCTTCGGATTGGCTCAGCTCCGGCCATTGCAGTTGCTTGGGGAGTGAATTCAATGGACGGAAGATCTTTCTATCTCTCCTCCTCTCTGTATATCTGACTTTGAACTAAAAATAAATAAATCATGGGGCCCGGCGCAGTGGCCTAGCGGCTAAAGTCCTTGCCTTGAACGTACCCCGGGATCCCATATGGGTGCCGGTTCTAATCCTGGCAGTTCCACTTCCCATCCAGCTCCCTACTTGTGGCCTGGGAAAGCAGTTGAGGACAGCCCAAAGCTTTGGGATCCTGCACCCGAGTTGGAGACCTGGAAGAGGTTCCTGGTTCCTGGCTTCGGATTGGCGCAGCACCGGCCGTTGAGCTCACTTGGGGAGTGAATCATCGGACGGAAGATCTTCCTCACTGTCTTCCTCCTCTCTGTATATCTGACTTTGTAATAAAAATAAATCTTTAAAAAAATAAATAAATTATTTTTAAAAATTGAAAAAAATAGTGATTTTGCCACATTACCTGTTTCTTTTATGTTATATAATACAACACAATTCTCAAACTAACTCTAAAGTATTTCCACTGGTCTCAATAAAATGTCCCACATGAATCAGCATAATCGGCAATGGACATATTTATTCACTTTAAATTGGGAAAAAAGAAAATTGAAAGCATGCAGAGATGATCACAAAATCTAAACGAACAAGGTTTCTCTACAAACATCTGCCTTGCAGGCTTAAATGTAACTGATAGACTATCAAAATTTAATATGATTGAGTCATTTAGTGTTTAGCTTAATTGTGATTGTGTACAAACTACTTTGCTTCTCACCTCGCAGAACGTTTAAAAACACTAGGAATGGTGGAATTTCGATGAGAATATCCTTGATTAAATAGCAAAATGAATTGTAGCTATAAAACAATCTAATTTCAGCAGCAGGAAAAAATAACAGCTTCAATCAATTCTAGCACACACTTGACTGTGTAAGTCATACAGGATGTAGATGTGGAATTTCTAAGCATATGACAGGCTAGTGGAAATCTAGTCATTGCTTGTTTTGCCCATATATTTGCTCTTAGTGGGTAGTGCTTGGTACATAGGATGGTGCTTGGAATGCCCGTAGCATTGAGATGTTGGGTTTAGGTCCTGGCTTTACTGTGGATTCCAGCTTTCTGTTCTTGCACATTCTAAGAGGCCGTGATGACGGCTCTAGTGTTGGGTGTCTGTCAGCCATGTGGGAGACCTGGATTAAATTTTTAGCTTGGGATACTAGCTTGGGCCCGCACCAGGTACTGCAGGAAACTGAGCGGTGAACCAGTGCGTGGGAACTCACTTTCTGTCTCTTGCTCCTTTCTGTCTTTATACATAAATGGATAAATGAACAAATACACCTTAATAGCGAACAAGCTATTTATAAAATTGATGACAAACTGAACATTCTTGGGAGCAACACTTGCTTTCTTAAAACAGGTGCCTTTCAAAATGGCATTTTTAGGGGCTGGCATGGTGGCACAGCATGCTAAAACAAATACATGCTTTTTTTAAAAATTGACATTTTGGGAAAATATTTTTAGCTAAAAGATGGTTTGGAAATTTAAATTTGAATTATAAGCTAGTAATTTAAGAAGCACCTACCGCATTAAAGACAAAAACATAATGAAAGAATGAAACTTGATGACAAATTTCAGCTCATTTATATTGTGTCACTGGACCGTAACACCCACTGTAGTTTCATGATTCATAGGAAAATACAGAAAAGTTAACCAACAAAACTGCATTGTTTTACACAATCATGGACATGGTTCGTTATTTTGTGCTAATATTCTGAGTCTAGAGAACATATTTGAAAAGGAGATTCTAAAATATAACATAAAACGGAAAAGAAAGAAAGCTGTGACTTGCTGATAAGTATAATATTCTTGTACACAGATTTAATGGTGTTTGTGAATTTCAGAAATATTACTGATGATATTATTAGTTCTGACTGGAGGTTTCTATAATAAATAAATAAATAACCAGACATTATAAATGAGTTCCACGACCACGTGTTTTGGATGGGATGCCTAGCTACAAACGCCAGTCCTCCAAGCTTCATATCTTCAGATGAGCTCATTCGCTTTCTTGAAAAACACAAGCTGAAGGAACTCCAGCAAAGCCTTTCTTATGCTCAGCCAGGCTGCAGGACGATTGAAATGTCTTCAGTTCCCCGAATGACAGCATAAAACCATGAGCACCTTACTAGGGCTCAAAGAAATACAGACGGGACTTGTGTGGCACGCTGGAGTGTGCAGGTGCCGCCTTGGACACTGAAATCCACTATGCGCACCTGTTCAAGTCCTGGCTTTCTACTTCCAATCCAACTCGCTGCTAATGTGCCTGGGAAAGCAGTGGAGGATCCCTGCCACATATTTGGGAAACCCAGGATAAGCTCCTCATTTCTGGCTTTGGCCTGTCCAGCTCTGACTGTTAGGGCCATTTGGGGAGTGAAACAGGGGATGGAAGACATCGCTGTCTCCTCCTCTTTCTCTATAACTCTGCCTTTCAAATCAATAAAATAAATCTCAGGAAAGAAAGAGAGGATGTTCATCCATGAACAAGTAGCTCACTGGGTGATAGTGAAAAACTCAACAAGAACAAATTATTCCAAAGACGCTAGCCTGACAGATCAGATCAAATATCCTGATTCATGTTAGACCATTTACATTTTAAAAATGCATGTGCTATCCAGTGGGTATAAGTATTCCTGGGGGCTGGTAGTATGGCACAGCCAGTTCAGCTCTAACTTGTAATGCCAGCATCCCTATAACTGGTTTGAATCCTAGCTGCATGGCTTCTGACCCATCTCCCTGGTAATGTACCTGGAAAACTAGCAGATGATGGTCCAAATTCTTGCACCCCTGGCTGCCACTCACACTAGAGACTCAGGTAGAGTTTCTGGTTCCTGGCATCAGCCTGGTTGTGCGCCAGCTGCCTTATTCTTTTGGGAAAAGAAACAGCAGACAGCAGATCTCTCTCCCCTCCCTGTTCTTCCCACACCCTCTGTCAGTCTGCCTTTCAAATAAATAAGTCTTCTTTTTTCGATAGAAGAATGATTTTATTCTTCCTGTGACAAAAGGGATGGTGTATATACTCAATTCCCAAGGCATCTGTTAGTGCACCTCTGTTTGCGTTGTGGGAACACCTACAGAGGTTCACTAGGGAACCCTCAGCAGGGCAAGATGCCAGCAAGCATTACCAATCATATTGCGGCCTCTGTGATGGCCTGCAGGAGGGATATTCCTGGGAATGTACTTTAAGGAAAGAGTGTGAAGGAAAGAAAAGTCATTCTTTTGCATGGAATAAACTATAGTATGTAGAGTATGTACAGTAATCTAGTCATGAATCACCAGCCTAATGCTGAAACAACCCAAACACTCAACAAGTAAAGAAGAGTAGCAACTACATACACCTATTTCATGTGTTTCTATGGTTTTTTTTTTGATACTAAAGAGAAACCTTTTTTTTTTTTAACCTTGATCATAGCTGTTAGTGAAGGGAAGTTCTTTTCCATCTGGGAATAGAGCCTTGTGGGACCTTGCTTCAAGTGCAAGAGGAGGCACATCCCATTGATACCTGTCTATGACTTGTTCGTGGCTAGGCATATAATGATGATAGCTTCTTCTTAAAGAAGAATAGAAAAAGCTAGGGGGCTTTGGAGGAGTAAAGACAGAGGATGGCTTCTTGAAATCAGCTACCAGCTGGTTTGCACATCTGCTAATCAGAAAAGCCAATCATCTGGGACAGGGCAACCAAAACCCACTCTTGAGAAGGACTACTGGAGTCAGCTGTTGCCGTTGCCATTTCCCGTAAATTCCACACACATACAATGAGTTCATGGGCAGAAACAATACAACACATGCAGTAATGGCAGACAATCTTACAACTGCCCTCAAAAAAAAAAAGAAGTATAATATTTGTAGATAAAAATTAATAAGGCTAGGATATAGGCTTTCTGGTACAAAAATTCAAGACACAGAGATTTAAGTTGTATTTTAAAAAGTATATTATTTTAGTCAAACACAAGTAAAAGTAATCATTTCCCTTGTGTTTGAACACTGCAATGAACACATACTCTACAGTTGTTAAAGAATCCTGTGTCTTCCTACTGAGCCCAAGTGCAAACTGCCTTGCTAGTACAGCTGTGACTAATAGAGTCGGAGGGCAAGAAAACTGACATTCTTTCAACTCCAAGGTTCTAAAAATGTAAAAGAATGATTCTCAAAGCATGGCTGCAGGGCCAGGAGCATTGGTACCACGTGAGAACTTGTTAAAACTGCAAACTTTCACCAGTTCCAAACACTCAGAAACTCCAGGAATGAATCCAATCACTAGCTTGTAACATGAAGCTGGAAACTCCCCAACACTGATCTTCCCACAACAAAGAAGCCAATGGATGTGACAGTCCACAACAACATTAAAAGACCTCTTAGATTCTTGCTCAATTCTCTTAGATCCCTTGTCCCTGGGAAACCTGCGGCCATGTTCTAAGGAAGCCCAAGCAGCCAGATCAACAGGATCAGACCATGAGGAACAACTCCCCTTACGGTCAGCTTCCACCAACAGCCACGTCAGGGAGCCATCTTGGAAGGAGCTTCCCCAATGTGAGCAACAGAGCCTGCATCCCCTAGTCAGCTTCCACCAGCAGAAACATCAGGGAGCCATCTTGGAAGGAGCTTCCCCAATGTGAGCAGCACAGCTTGACTGTGCCCTCACGAGGGAATGTGTGTCAGTAGCCTCCAGCTCATCGGCTCCCAGAGAACCTATCCGCAGAAACTGTGCACCAAATCATTGCATTTTGTTCTTTTCAGCATCCAAATTTCATTTCTGCAGTATCAGAATCAGATACTTGTCAGATTTTTGAGCGTCAATGACTAAACACATTCATTCATTTACCAAACACGTTTGCCCTTCAGCATACATTTGGAACTGGTTCCAGGACAGACACCAAAAAGATATGCAGAAGCCTGTTATATAAAATGGCACTGAATTGGCATACAACCTATGTATATCCTACATGTACTTCAAACCATCTCAATTCACAATACCTAATACAATACACATACTGTGAAGCAGGTATCACCCTACACTATTCAGAGAATAATAGCAGAAGAAGTCTGGAATATTCAGGGCAGATATAATCTTTGCATGAACACTTTCATTCCATTGTTGGTGGTTGACTGTAATTATTATCTGAATCTACCATGAGCTGGTTGGACTGAGAGCAGGGGGGCCCTTGATACATCTTTCTCTTTCCTTCACTGCACTTCCAGCAGTTTATAATTATATTACCTCTACGTACACACCTGCATTCTGTCTGGCCTTCACTAACCAAACTGCAGGTGTGTACGACCCTTGTCTGTTTTCCACCCTACTGCATCTCTGGGGCTTGTGATGGTACCCAAGGGCCTTCGGCTAACATCCACCTGATGGACAATTCCTCCCCTCTAGAGGACGAATGCAGGGCCCAGTAATAAGGTTTCTGGATGACACCAACAGCATCTACATCTAGCGGCATAGGACTCTCAGTCTCATCGGCGAGCTATACCTTGATAACCAAGAGACATCTTCTGTATTCGAAACACTCCAGTGTTAGGGGGCCTATACTCCATGCCTGCAGATTCCTAATCCCCTAGAAGGGAAATGCAGGCAGTGGGTTCAGACACCTAAACAATATGCTGGGAAGTTCTATTTTACATATGAAGAGCTCAGCAGTAAAGAAGGGAACTTTCCCTGCTGCCCCTGCAGTGGGTTCCTGTGTGGACTGCAGGCAACTCTCTTCTGGAGCTGATGTTAGAGGTTATGGTGTTTGCAAAGGACAAGGTGCAGAGACAAATCAATATTTTCCAGCAAAACCTCAGAACAGAAAGAGGCATTGAAGGACACCTCCTGTTAACAGAAAGAAAAATCTCACACATATTTTTTAAATCTTACAGTAGATGGAGATGTGGATGACATCATTTCCTGCTGCTTAGGGAGGTCAGATGGATGATGAGACAGATGTCAGCTGCCAGCATATTCCAGGTCAAGATCACAGAGTAAAGACTGTAAAAGTACAGGGGAAATTCAGAGGGCACTGCTGTGTGCCAGGAGAGCTCACCTCGGCTATATCATTGTGCCAGCATAGTTGCCTGCTCTTTATTTTTTATTTTTAAATGTATGTGGGTAGCAGATCCCAGCACGCCAGCTGACAGGGTCTGAGGACCCTCACATGAGGGGCCTCGGTTAGGCAGGCAGGGCCCAAGGCTGGCATGACACACCACCAGAGGACAGGGTATAGGGATTCGTGCACTCCTGGGTATGGGGGGGCTTGGATTGTTCAGGGAAGCAGGTCTGGAGTTGTGTGGGAGGCAGGACTGCTGAGGGAGAATGTGACAGGTGACAGATGACTTCTGGGGAAATTCCACCAATCTGGCCACTGCATTTGCAGGCAAATGAAAGTGCTGAGACCAGGTGGTTTGGAGGAGGCACATGGAGATTATTTGGGGCCAAACCAATATACCCATCCATGTGGGAGACCTGAGCTGAGGTTGTTGGTATTAATCACTGCCTATCGACACACAGGAAAGCCACAGCTGGGGGTGCCTATCTGGCAGCGTATCCATCTGTGACAGGGCAGGGTACACACCATGTTAGCCTGGGCCATGACACTGACCAGCTCACGAGAGAACTGGGTCTCTATGGGGAATTAATGGCTTCTGCCATACCAGCTGGTTTGCTCAAGGGCTGGGAGTGCTGCCAGGTTAAGCCAGGTATGACCATGGAACTCACCAACACTCATGGGTACTGCGGTTGGAAATAGGTCATGTGGTCCAGGCTATAGCACCTGAGGGATCACCCAAGAACTGGGTGTGGGGTGGGCTGGGCTGCAACATTCATCGGCACACACAGACTGACACTGGGTGGGCAGACTGTGTCAGGAAAAGGCCTAGCACTGGGAGTGGGCTTGGTGGGGGAACTTGGAGAACTCCCCTGGTGGGCCATGGCTCCTGCTGGTGAGTTCATGAGATAGGGCTTGGGTGTTGGTCAGGCTGGGCAGAGCTATATTGCTTGTTGGCAGGTATGTGGGTTGGCTTGGTGGGGGGTGGGGAGGCAGGGGAGGAGAGATCAGACCAGGCAGGGCCAAGCCAAACCATAGCACACAGTATGTGCGGAAGCCAGCATGGAGTGTGGGCCATGCTGGGCTAGACTAAGCTATCACACCTACTGGTTTACATGAAAGTCAGCTGGTAGGAGCAGGCTGGGCAGGCCTAGGCTGCAGCACCCACTGGTAAAAGATGGTACTGGGGCCACTCCAGGTCAGCCTGGATCATCTCATGGCAATGGCCAAGCCAAGGGATGGGTTATACCAGGCTGGGTCAGAGCAACCACCAGCACACACAAAATCTTTGTCTGGGAACAAGCCTGGTTTGGAAGCTAGAAACACCCAGGCCTGGTTGTGGTTCTCAACGGTGAGCACAAGAGTTGGGATGGTGGTTGCAAACTAGGATGGACATGGTTGCAGTATCCTTCAGCATGGATGTGGGCTGGGTCTAGGGTATGTCAGACCAGGCTAGGCTCCAGCACCTGCTCGTATTTGCACGAGCTCGGGTGGATGTAGGACAGGCTGGGCTAGGTCTCTGCACCCACTGAACCATATGAGAGCTGGGTCTGGGCATGGTCCACGTGTGGCTGGGTTGTAGCACCCAACAGTAAGAGCTAGAATGGGCGTGGGCTGGCCAGGCAAGGCCACTGTACCTGCCAGGACAGAAGGTAGGTCAAGCCAGGCTGTGCCAAGGACCCAACAGTATGTGCAAGATCTGTAACTAGGAAATGGCTTGATACAGGAGTTTGGGGATCGCTTCTGCCAGAACGTAGTCCATGCAGGTGAGCACAAGAATTAAGACTGGGAGCATCCCAGAGCAATCTAGATTATACTATCCACTGGCATGTATGTGGCATAGGTCTGGGAGCTGGACAAGCTGGGAAAGCTCATTGGACCCACTGGCAGATGTGAGAACCAGGATGGGGTGTAGGACAAGTCAGGTTGTATTACAACACCACCCAGTTCACACCATGGCTGGAATTAGTAGCTGGCTGGGCTGGACTAGGTTGTAGGACCAGCCAGCATGAGCTGGAACTGGGGGTGGGCCAGGTCAAGCCAGGCTGCAGCACATGCTGATGAATGCCAAGGTGAGACAAACCATGCCAGTCTGGACCACTAATACCACCAGCACACATAAGACCCGGGATAGGAAGCGAGCCCAGGAGGGGAGCTGTGCGGCTTCCCTGCTGGGTCACTACTTCCACTGGTCAGAGTCAGAGCTGGGACTGGAAGCAGAGCAGGCTGGCAAGGGCTACAAAGTCCGTTGGTCTGCATGTGAGCTGAGTTAGAGGGAAAGCAAGGCTGCGCTAAGTGAACATATCCACTGGGGCATGCATGAGCCAGAATAAGTGCAGGCTGGTTGAGCTTTGCTGCAGTGTCAGCTGACAGGTTCTGCCCTGTGCACGACGGGATGTGCAGCAGTCTGGTCCATTCTGCCCCACATTCCATTTGGCTGTCATTAGCATCAGTAGGCACTTCCCTTTAACAGCCTTTTTCTTCTGAAGAGTTGCTCTCAGCTGCTTTCCCTTTGCTCATGCGCTCTCTGTTCTTCCCATGACAACACTTGGCTAAAATAGTGCCCCTTAGGTTTCCTCATCTGCCTCATACCTGGTGGCAGAGGGAAGCAAGTCCCTGGGGTTCACATGAACTGTAACATTAGCAGGAAGTAGACTAAAAGGGACTCAAACCAACGTTCTTACTGTATGCTCGTACTCTGTAGTTGAACTTTCCATGCCACTATGGCTGGCCCCAAGGACAGTAAATGAGTTATGTGATAATGCCTGGCCACATTTTCTGTCCCCCTCCCCCTCCAAGGTGCACAGCCTGCCCCCTGGAAACCTGAGAACCCCTTGGCAGCTTCTGTCTCCTTTGCATTCTTTAAGTGGTTAGGAAAACTGGACAGAGGTGTCCTCCCCAGCTTTTGGTGAAAATGGAAAAGCCCTGGATCCGCTGTGTTGGCAGCCACCAGGAGAAGCCTATGTGAGAACCTCAAATGAGGCTTATGGGACTCAGAAAGGAGTTTTCCTCTGATTCAACTCTGATTAATTGAAACTTTAGGAGGCACACGTGTGTAATAGCTGCCGCATTGGACAGGATGGTGCTGGAAAATCATGGGGCCACTCGGCTGTGACTTCATCCTCACAGAGGCTGAGCCTGGCTTCCATTTCTCAGCTGGGGATGGCAGGGGTCCAAGGATGAAGCCACTGGCAAGCATGAAGTGGAATTCAGATGGAAATCTTTGCTGTCCAAACCACACTGGCACCGACAGCCAACTTTTGCACACCACAGAAGCCTTGAAAGGCAAGAAGGAACTCCAAAAACATTCAATTCTCTACAGTTACGAAGGGAGGCTGGTCATGGACAACATGGTTTCTCTCCATCAAAACACATGGCAAAGTATTTTTCTTGGCTGGGACTTTTAAACTTGAGTTTTTAGAACGACCTGTCAGTAGTCAGTATATCTGACAGCCGCCTCCCCCTCCAGCACCACTGTGCTTTGAAAGTGTTTCTGTAATCAAATATTGGCCCTATAAAGTCAGGAGATGGCCACAGTATGAAAAAGACTTTATTAAACTTCTGCCACATCCTGTGACGCTGTCTAAGCATTATTCTACACTGTTTACCCTTGGCTGACAAACCAAATTATGCTTTTTTCCCCTAAATCAACGGGGCTAAGAACAACCTACACAAAAGACCAAGAATTTAGGATTTCAAAAGTGTGACTGGAAGACAAAGAGTGTCAAAGACATGACTTTTCAAGGGCAGCAAAGGCGGTGCTTAAATAAGAAAACGATGGGCAGTTACTGTGCAATTTTTGCTGAAATTCTGTAAAAAGCATTTTGCATGAGTATAACACACTGAAAGCCCACTCCAGAGCCCGCAAGTGTCACACTCAGTTCATGACACTTTGTGCACCTTCTGTCAGTTCCCAAGCCACTGCCATCTCCATGGATCTCTCCTTTATCAGTGACAGCCTACTGCAGAGCCCGAGGAAGGCGCAGGCTCAGGACATCACTGTCGAATAGCCCTATAATAGCCTCTCATAATGCCAAGAGGATCCCAAACAACCCTTCATCTCGCCCTACTCAGGTCAAATCAGAAATAATGGTTCGACAAACTGGAACACAGAGCAAGAAAGCTAAGCGTCAAAGTGTGGCTAAAATCAGTTGGGGCCATCTATGATCACTTGGTTACCTGAAATCCCACTTTGGAATAGAGCTAGTGGAGTATCTGGCTTTGAGAGCTGAAGGGCACACTGGCACCAGTCTCAGGGAAGCTGTCACCATCAGCAGCCTTGCCACATGACCTACTCTCCCGTGGTGGCATATTCAGCAGCCATCCCACATTCCAGGGACACAGGAGCAGCTGTTGGATGAAAGATGGCATCGAATCCTTGTCAAGCCTCCCATCAGGGAGTGGGATCTGTGCCTTCTCCCCAGAACACGGTGTGCCCTGTCACTGTTCTCACCCACAACGTGGTGTGTTTCTAGCACTCTCTGTCCCGTCTTCTGGAATGTTCTCCCCAGGACTCTTCAGATGCCATTCAAAAAGACCATGTGAAAGACCATGTGCTGACGCATTGGCAGTGGGCCCGACTGAGCCTGTCCTCCATCATCCCTGCTGGAGGTCTGGACATGCAAGTGAATTAGCCAATTATCCCCGAGTGGTCCCCATCAGGAGTGTTCTAGCTAGTTCTGACTTGATTCACACAATCCTGGAAGAAACTAAAACATTCCTTGTTTTACATGTTCAAATTTTAGAATAGCTAGCAAGGCAAGAATAAATCAATAGAATACAATGTCTTTTTTTTCCATTCATAATCTACTTCCCTTCCAAACCACCTGCTAGCTGCTCCTACTCGATGACCCATGTCTTTACCCTGAGGCACCACCCTGCCCACCTGTCTTACAATTTCAGCCTTCCATATACACCTACCAATGAAGCCAGAAGAAGGTGGGTTGGGCTGAATCTTCTCTTTTGTGTTCTCCTGAATGATGTCCCAAAGCTGCCATATAAACTTAGGATGAAGAATGTAAAATGGTTGATTGGGATTTCTCTGACGATGCTGAATGTATGGAGTGAACAGGTTGTAATCTGGCTTCTTGTACCACTAAGGGGAAACAAACAAACAAACAAAATCACGGTCAAGTTCAGAGGATCGCACTAAGAAGGTCAGGGCATGTGTGGCGGGGGAAGGGAGCCTGTGATTCTTCACTACCAGCGCCACTTCTTGGGAGAAAGGTCCCGTACAAAGAGAAAGCAAGATTCAGAGGTTTGTCATCAGGGAGTGGGATCTGATGCTTTACTATTTACTACAATACGAGAGAGGGCTACATCAGAGGGGAGCAGAGTATACGTCAGGATTTGTGAGCCATGCACAGCAAGGATGGATATTTTGGGGGCTAGTGCTGTTGCCATAGTGGGTAAAGCTGCTGCCCGTGTTACTGGCATCCCATATGGATTCTGGTTCAAGTCCTGGATGCTCTACTTCCAATCCAGCTCTCTCTGCTAATGTGAATGGGAAAGCAATGAGGATGGCCCTGGAACCCAAGAAGGAGGCATCTGCCTCCTGACTGGCCCAGCTCCAGCCACTGCAGCCATTTGGGGAGGGAAGCAGTAGATGAATGATTTCTAAGTCTCACCCTCTCCCTCTCTATGTAACTGTAACTTTCAAGTAAAAGAAATGTAAAAATAAAAAGAGTGAAAGAGAGACAGAGAGAGAGAGAAAGAAAGAAAGAGGGAAGGAAGGCAGCAAAGAAAGACAGAAAGAAAGAAGGAAAAAAAGAAAGAAAGAAAGAAAAAGAAAGAGAAAACAAATGAACAGGTGTGCTGTGATTAAACAAAAGTCAAGCAAAATTTTATTTATGAAGACGTGTGGTGGCCAGATTTGGGTCATGGCTGTAGTGTGGTGAACCCTGAGCTCAATCAATGTATTTTGATAAGAAGTTTTCCATCTGCAGTGGCAGAACATACTTCACTGCTGTCCGGGTCTGCAGTTGGGACTGGGAAGATTGACATGGGTTGATGGATACGTACTAATTCTTGATTGGGATTGTGGGTACACAAGCATATTAATTTGTTGATGTTCATCAAAATGCACACTTCCCCGAGCAGGAAATGACTATAATGACAACCAAGCAGTATTTCACTCATCCAAAGGTTCTGTGGTCTTCACAAATTCGAGAATGATTTGACCAGCTCATCGGTAACAACTGAGCCCGCAAGCCAGGTGACACCGGTTAGGAAGTGAGAGGAGCGGGTCACAGATGACTCACTTGTACACTCTGTACTCAGGTCCTCTCGCAGCAGCCTCGGCCCGACAGCAAAGGCCCACATCCTTGCGGCCCACGTCCACTAGTAGGATGTGCTGGCAGGCATAGATGCTGCGAACAGGAGGAGCAGAAACGATCTAGCAGCTAAAACCTTCATTCGGTTCACAAATAGAAAATTTTAAAAGCCAACAACCTTGGATTCTCAGCTGGAGAGGGAGTGAGAATGCTCCAGCGCTTACTGGATAACTCATTTCAGGAGGAGGTTCATCTAAAAATCAACCGGGGCTTTCTCAAAAATACACGCTGAAGATGCTAGAAAAACATCCTCCCACAGACTATGAAAAATACTGTCCACGTGATTTGTACCTTTGGTCAAGAACCCATTGGCAGTCATGCCAGGGACTTAAGTGTCCAGTGTCAGCTTCCAATCCTCACTGAATACAAGTTCACTGGCCCTTCACCTATGAATCCACCGAAAGCAGCTGTGGCTTGCCACAATGGTCAGTAATGACTCCGTTTCAGCTCTCATGTTCAACGGGCTCAGAAAAGGCTGGAACAAACACTACCTACATAATGATGGGCAGTGAATGCATGGACTTTAGATTGCATTGCCAACCATATTCAATTCATTTCAAAAGATCTTACAACCCCTGGAAAGATCATACAACCCTAACAGAATGGAACAATTCTGAGCATAATCAACCCAACTTTCAATGTAACTAGGAATTTATAAACATTTAGATCTTCAACATACCTTTCCAATGCTCCAGTCTAAAAATAATACTCACCAAGTATGCAATTGTAAATGGGCATCTAGACGGGATGCATGCACATGTAATTGGTTAGAGGAGTCAGGATCAGGTTCATCCTGTGTTAAAGCTGATTCCTTAATGTGCTCATCCAACAAAGGCGGTGGATGAGCACTGGCTAGGGGCACCAGGGGAGCCACTCACCAGGTTAAGATCTGCAGAGTAAGGAGCAGGGTCCCAGGCCACCAGAATAACATCTTTATACAATGAACTGTCCATGAAGTGATGGTTGGGATTGGTCAGGATCTGCGAACAGGCAGAGAAACCATTTCAGAGCTGCTGTTTGGTTTTTCAAAATTATATTTTCAAAAGGATGAAAGCTTAAGAAGCTTAGGCTGTTTTCCTGTAGGGGAGGAAGAGAGAATACTGTTGTACTGCGGATAGCCTTAAAGAATATCTGAGGAAATGAGGTTTTTTCCAAAACAACCACCATGGTTTACACATTGTCTCTGCCCTTATCTAGGGGTAGGGAATCCAGCTTCTGAAAAAATGGAACCCCTGAAGTAATTCAGCACCCCAACTTCTTCAACAAACGCTTTGCCATGTGACTTGGAGAGGGAACTATGGGCATGGATAAACGGAATCAGGATGGAGGCCACAAATGTCATACACAATCCCTCCGTTGTGGTCATGGCTGGTACTGGATGAATTTTTCAGCCTTTCTTGTCAAACATCGTTTTTGCTATTGATTTGAAAAAAGAAAAAAAAAGCAAAATACAGGGGTAATGCAATGGCACAACAGGCTAACCCTCTGCCTGCTGGCGCCAGCATCCCATTATGAGCACCTATTCATGTCCTAGCAGATAAGAGATCTATAAACTACATATTTCCCCCCTTCTTAGGATGCAGTTTCTCACCACTATCAAGATACATGTCTTCCCTCACGTTTGAATGGCTCTGAAGTTAGGAAGCACCTTCCAGGTGACGTGTGTGTTAATTTGGTGGGGTTTATCTCCTCCTCTCAGGGAAGTTGTTATTAAAGGAATGTCAGATCTTATAGTCAATGACTTCCATAAATTAAGGGAATATGGTAACTGTTTCTTCCCTCGCTGCCGGCTACCTGGCGCGGTGAACTGTGCAGAAAGCTAATCGTTTGTTCTGCAAAGAACTCGTCATAAATCACTTATCACCTCATTTTTTCTACATAATTTTAAGGCCCTGGAAATTGCCGCGGTTTGTTCTGAGACTAGTTCTGCCATAAATCGGGAAGACATTTTTACTAAGAACACAAGGCAAAGGCGGCTTTTCCTTTTCAATTAAAACAAATCATTTCCAGTGTGTGCGCTTACAAAGTCTCAGAGCTATCCTATACGGACTGTCAGAAGTAGTTGCTTCGGTTTTTCTTCATTGGAATTCCAGCCTTTTTTTTATTGCCATGGCTTCTCTTTCATTCAACTGCCTTTCTCAGTTCCCGAAATACAACACGCAAATCTGATTATAAATACACTCACATGTATGCTTATGTCTGCATGAATCTATCAAGGGAGGAAAGGCATGGAGTCTTGCAGATGTCTGTCTACCTTCTCTCGGTTTGCCTCCTAGTTACCCATTTCTTCTCAGTTTCCATTTTCCCGCACGTCCTTTGCTCATTCTTGCCATGACCCATAGAAATAAGCAGGTATGCTGAACACAGCTAACCAGGTAACTTCTGCTCACTTACCCAGTTAAACTGGTTAGCTACAAAGTGCACGCATGCGAAACGCCCCGTGCAGCTTACCTGGGAATTGATGATGCGCATGGTGGTTTTATTTCCAACATCTTTCTCGTACCCACGTGTGGGAGCAGAGTTGAACCTCAACACTGCGTCGTGAGAATCTAAGGGCACATAAAGGACAAGCTTACTTTTCTTCTCTGTAAAATCACACAATCTAGGAAAGAGTGGTAAAGCACATTTTTCAATACATGAAGCGAATTACATACAACATACTTAAGACAGCTATGCAAACACTATTAGGTGATTTACTATTAATTTAGAATAAGCTCTTGATTCAGGTGATAGGGACTGCATGGGCAGGGGTGTGTGTGTGTGCATGTGTGTGCGTGCACATGCGTGTGTATCCATACATGTACCCTCACCATTTAAGTATATGTGCAATTTTTTTAAGTCTAAGAAAAGGATTGGCATTATGAAACACTCTGGATGGATTTCAAGATATTTTGCACCTGAGTGAGGCCCAAGGAGGGATAAGCTATGACCTGCAAGGTGGATATCCCATATGTGGGCCAATCTGAGTCTTGGCTGCTCCATTTCCAGTCTAGCTCCCTGCTAACGCATGTGGGAATGGCGAAGGATGACAATCAAGATGCTTGGGTGTCTGCTATCCACATGGGAGATCCAGCTTTAGCTTCAGCTTTCTGCTGTGGCCTGCCCAAGCTCCGGTCCTAGAGTTCATCTGAGGAATCACCCTGCAGATTCAAGATCTTTCTCCGTAACGGTTTCAAAATAAACATTTTTCCATTTGCCGTCAGCATCTGACCGTACCTGAGTGTGTGTACAGGTATTCATGTACATTTACATAGGTCCATTCAATTACAACCGATCTACATCATATAACTGATATATTGCAGGCAGTCTTTCTCCTTAAGGTCCCCAAGCACGTGGAAGGCGAGCCGTATGGGTGCAGGAGAAGGTGCTAGAAGGCTGTGAGGCTGAGGTTTCCTGCTGCTCGGGTTAGTATGAGAACCACAGTGCTGGAAAGGGCCTCTGGTGTCACTGCCTTGAGGCAGGCCACAGGTGTCTCTCCCAGTGGCAGCCACAACCTACACTTCCTCCTGACCCCTTCTGGTGCTGGATACGTTTACGGAAACAAACCAAACAGCTGTCACTTGTATGCAGGCTTGCACACCGCCACCAAGACACGCATAGGAGCAACGTGGAGCCCTCTGCACTGAGCCCTGGCGTGCCTGGCCTGCAGTCCAAGAGGACAGGAGATACCACCACGATCATCAGCTGTCAAGGTGCCTGAGGAGCTACAACGGCACGACGAGGCCCAGCACACCTGAAGATCAATGTGAATCTGCCTCTCTCCCCCTTCCACCTGGCAGCCATGCCTCCCACGTTCTCTAAACACTGGGCCGTGAGCTCCCGGGGGGTTAGGGAGGAGTGGGCACACAGGCAGGTGGGAAACAAGGTTTTCTAAGACACAGGTTGTCAAGGAGACAGAGAGAGGTGGAGGCAGTTTGGCTCACCTGGTAGCCCTCCCCTCTCAAAACACCAAGTGGCAAAACACCCCCAAACGAGCAAAGCTTTGGAGCAGCAAAGGTCAGGGCTCAGGTTCCAACTCTACCTGATTTCAGCACATATGGCTGGAATGTCTGGATCCCAGCCACCCAAGTGGGAAACCTGGATTGGGTTCCCGGCTCCTGGCTCCGGCCTGGTCCAAACCTGGCTCAACCCTGGCTCTGATGAGTATGCAGGCTTGCACACTGCCACCGTGACAGGCACAGGAACAGCTTGGAGCACTCTGCACTCACAGCCGTGGCACGCCTGGGCTCCTTGACAGCTCTGTCTTAGGGAGCCTTATTTTCACAGCCACCTGCCCTCTCATCCCAGGCAGGTCCTGGCTGTTGCTGGTGTGGGGGGGAGTCAGTGAATCAGCAGATGGAAGATCTTTGCCTACCCGTCTCTCTACTTTTCAAATATAAATAATAACTACATTTTTCAAAAAGCCTGATCTCTAAATTCAAGGGCACTGATGCTTTGTACACATGTTTCCAAAAACCCGAATACGTTCTATTAAGAGCTGTTTCTTTACAGTACAATTTAAGCACTTGTTCTCACTTTTTTTGAGGCATACTGAATTGTTTTTACTTTTGCCGAATACTACTTTATTATAAAAATTCAAAAGGTTTTGACCTTGATGGCTTAATTACCCAAAACAAGAGATGCTATATTTTGGTCTCAGAATCCGTTTATACTCTTAAAACTACTGATAACCCAAGACACTTTATTTCTGAAGCTTATAACTATACATATGTACCATAACAGAGTGCGACAGAAAAAAAAAAAAAAACGTTGCTTACTTATTTATCTTTAAGTAGTTTTTTCAGAAATATATTTTCAAAAACCAAAGAGCTGTGATGAACTGGTACTTTCTAATGTCTGTTACTTCTCTTTAACAACTGGGTCGTTATTCAATTCACTTCATCTGAGAGGTGGGAAGGGGGAAGACAGAACCCGTCTGCTGACGCACTAACTTCCAAGATACCAAAAAATGGCCAAGAATGGATCTTCCAGAAGCCAGGAGCTGAGCACTCAATCTGGATCTCCTAGAAGGGCTGGCTGAACCAGATGACTTGAGCCACCCCCTACTGTCTCCTTGCCTCTGGATCTCCTAGAAGGGCTGGGTGGACCAGATGACTTGAGCCACCCCCTACTGTCTCCTTGCCTCTGGATCTCCTAGAAGGGCTGGGTGGACCAGATGACTTGAGCCACCCCCTACTGTCTCCTTGCCTCTGGATCTCCTAGAAGGGCTGGGTGGACCAGATGACTTGAGCCATGAAGCTAGAGGCAGGAGCTGAAGGCTAGCATCTCACCCAGGTTTATTTGAAAGGAAGATTTACAGAGAGAGAAGCGGGAGGAGAGGAAGAAGGCAGTCTGCTACTGGTTCCTTCTCCAAATAGGCCGAGGTTAGGAACCTCTAGCCTAGAATTCTCACCTATGCTGCCAATGCTATCCCAGGCACATCAGCAGAGAGCTGGATCAGAAGTGGAATGTTTGGACCGCTGTCCACAAGAGATGCTGGCATCAGGGGTCTAACTTGCTGAGCCACACTATCAGCCCCATCACTAGGAACTGACCCAGCATCTTAATTGCTAGGCTAAATGCTTGCCCCACTTCTAGTTTTTCGAATGACACCTGATTTCTCCCTCTCTCTCTTTCCTCCCTCCCTTCCTTCATTACTTCCTTCTTTCAAGATTTATTTTACTTTTATTAGGAAGCCAGAGTTATAGAGAGTAAGCGAGACAGAAAGATCATCCACGCACTGGTTCACTCCCCAAGTGGCCACAACAGCCGGAGCTGAGCTGATCTGAAGCCAGGAGCCAGGAGCTTCTTCCAGGTCTCCCATGCGGGTGCAGGGTCCCAAGGCTTTAGGCCATCCTCGACTGCTTTCCCAGGCCACAAGCAGGGAGCTGGATGGGAAGTGGAACTGCTGGGATTAGAACCGGTGCCCATATAGGATCCCATCACATGCAAGGCGAGGAGGACTTCAGCTGATAGGCTATCCCACTGGCCCAATACTTGATTTCTGCTAATATATATATGTATTATATGTATGGAGGACTATTTGCAAAATCCTCCCACAGAGATGTACATATTAATTCTTTGATACTTTATCAAAGGTTGACACGTGGGCAGATATTGGCAATGATGATGACAGCTGGTCTGACCTGTCTCAGGCCCCTAACTCCTGGTTCCTGATAGTGTAGCCTGACAATGCACACAACCGGTTCCCAGTTGGCAGGAGAACTGGTTCCCTGCTTAAGTCTGGCCCAGACCCAAGGTTACAGGTGTTTGGGGAATGAACCAGCTGTGGGGGCTCTTCCTCTGTATCTGTCTCCTCCATTTAAGAAAAGAATTGAAATTTAAGCAAAACTTGACAAGTGTTAGTTGGAACCTAAAAGCACACAGATGATCTTTTTTTCTTTTTTTTTTTTTTGTAAGATTTTTTAACTTTTTATTACAAAGTCAGATAGACAGAGAGGAGGAGAAGCAGAGAGGAAGATCTTCCGTCCATGTTTCATTCCCCAAGTGAGCCACAACGGGCCAGTGCTGCGTCAATCGGAAGCCAGGAACCAGGAACCTCTTCCAGGTCTCCCACATGGGCGCAGGGTCCCAAGGCTTTGGGCCGTCCTCCACTGCTTTCCCAGGCCACAAGCAGGGAGCAGGATGGGAAGTGGCGCTACCAGGATTAGAACCGGCGTCCATATGGGATCCCGGGGCGTTCAAGGCGAGGACTTTAGCCGCTAGGCCCAATAATCTTTTTTTCTTAATGTATGTGCATTTCCATGTTTTAATGATTAAGTATTTAAAAAAACACAGGGTAGGGCCCGGCACGATGGTGTAGTGGTTAAGGTCCTCGCCTTGTACGCACCGGGATCCCATATGGACGCCGGTTCTAATCCTGCTAGCTCCACTTCCCTTCCAGCTCCCTGCTTGTGGCCTGGGAAAGCAGTGGAGGACGGCCCAAAGCCTTGGGACCCTGCGCCCACGTGGGAGACCTGGAAGAGGCTCCTGGCTTCGGACTGGCTCAGCTGCATCTGTTGCAGCCACTTGGTTAGTGAACCTCCTGACGGCAGATCTTCCTCTCTGTCTCTCCTCTGTATATCCGCCTTTCCAATAAAAACAAAATAAATCTTTGAAAAAAAAAAAGACCACAGGGTAATAGGGGGTCTCACCATGGGTCTCCTCCATGTTCAAGCACAGGTAACTTCCAGTGAATTTTATCATTGAAAACAAATGCAGTCAGTTAATTTTTTCAAAGTGACAGCCTCACTTCATTCCTTTCTGAGAAAATATCGGCCAAACATCGAAATCTGGATCACTGAAACATTTTTGTCGGTCACTTCTTCCAAGTGAAACCTGCTTGAAGCCAGAATCGACTGGTTCGACTCACAAGGCAATACATCAGCTGGTTTCCATTGTGTCCTGAGACAGCCAAGTACAACCCCTACTTCCCACTTTTCACCCAAAACCTAAAGTACATAGGCACCCCAGGGCTGAAGCTTTATAAATATAATCATTCGGGCCCGGTGGCGTGGCCTAGTGGCTAAAGTCCTCGCCTTGAACGCACCGGGATCCCATATGGGCACCGGTTCTAATCCCGGCAGCTCCACTTCCCATCCAGCTCCCTGCTTGTGGCCTGGGAAAGCAGTCGAGGACGGCCCAAGGCTTTGGGACCCTGCACCCGCGTGGGAGACCTGGAAGAGGTTCCTGGTTCCCGGCATCGGATTGGCTCAGCACCAGCCATTGCGGCTCACTTGGGGAGTGAAACAACGGATGGAAGATCTTCCTCTCTGTCTCTCCTCCTCTCTGTATATCCGGCTTTCCGATAACAATAAAATCTTTAAAAAATAAATAAATAAATACAATCATTCGCACTGCTACTCAAGGCCACCTGTTTATAGAAGTGGCAATGCTCAATCGAGAAAAATATGCCAACTTGGATCCTTGCCTCCACTACCCTGTCTGGTGCCCACCCTTTTACCTATCTCTGCTCTCACATCCGCAGGGCAACTATGAACAGTTACAAAGGAAGAGATCTCTGGTATTATTACGAAAATACTTGGCAGCTTGCAGATTCCCTTCAAGGCTCGATGGACCTCACTGTGCTAACGGGTGACCTGGGACAACTCTATGATGAGGCAGAAAGTACGAGGAGCGTCTGGACCGTCCAGGGACCTAGATGCTCCTAGCAAATCAGCAGGGAGATGGGGAAGCAAGGGAAGGGGGCAGGGAAGCAGCAGTATGGTCGCAGCATCCAACCTCAGCTGTGGGCCCCATGACAGAACCCCAGTCTAAACGTAAATCACCAAGCCAGGGTCCCCAGGGAGGGGTGCTTTCCAATGCACTGAGTAGTTACTCCCAAGGGCTGTCAGCCTTGGAGACCTCCCAGCACTTCAATGTCCCTCACCCTGGGGCACTCTGTTCCAAGTTAACCAGGCAGAGGGCTTTAACCACCTCCAGAGGTGGTGGTAGTTTTTGGAGCAACCAGACTGCCTGCCTGGAGGAGGCAGTGTCTAGAGACTGCTGCATTCTGGGAAGCTGTCATTGGGCAGGAGAGTCTGGAAGGGGCCACGGGAAGGCGGTGGGGGCTGAGAGGGGGTCTAGAAGCTGCCAGGCCAGGAGGCTGCCAGCACAAAGTCACTGCCCTGCTCTGGGGCCCACGTTCCTCCCCCTTGCCTGCGCTCAGCAGGAAACAAACATGCAATAGCTAGAGAACACGACCTCCCAGGCCCTGGGGAATACCTTGCCAGCGATAAGGACAAGCCAGGACCCAGAGCTCCTGAAGCTCCCAGCTCTGGTCTCCTCCCCTGCACCCCTAATCACTAAATCTCCATCCCTCCCAGCTTCCTAAGGGGGCCCATCTTTCCAAGATGAAGAACCACAAGATCTTGCCATAGCCTGGGCAAAAGGGGTTGGAATCCAGACCCCTGTGCCTCCCTGCCCTCCCCCATCAAATGGGAATAACCGTATCTATCGCATGGGGGCTAAAAGGCTTCATACGATACATACAAAGCTTTTTTCAAAAGAGTCTGCAGTGAACATCTTCCAGGTGGCACCTGTCGCTTCAACCATGAAGTGAGGTCCAATCCTCACAGAAGCCGTGCAAGGACACCTGCGTGACACTGCCCCGGCTTTCTGGACACTGCCTTTTCTTCTCCCTACACCCGTGGACTGCCACCACCACACTCCACACCAGGGAAGGTCTTGATCATTGGGGCATCGGAGCTCTCAGACCAAATCACCTCTTCAGAGAAGCCTCCCAGCCTGGTGGGGCTTCTCCACGCCCAGCCCTCAGCTCTCAGCCCATCACTTGTGCCCCATCTATCCTGTATAGATACTCCAAATTCCTCCCGACCACAGGAACCAGACTTGGCTGTCTCCGGTCTGTGCTCTATACGCTGGACAGAGTGTGCTGCCAGGGTTGGGCCCAAACACCTTTCATCTTGTGTCTTGCACCAGACCTTCTGGCATGCCAGCCACTAACAAACAGCCAGCCGGATGCTTGTACCAAAGGTCTTCTTCCATCTATTTTTGAGATCAGGATATGCAGAATTCCAAACTCTCTCCAGCCAGTACCTCCACCCCACAGCCCATCCACTTGCCAAAATGTTGAGTTCCAAGTGTTCAAACTGGTGGGGTTTACAACTGCCACATTCCTTGGACCAAAGAATATGACCCCGTATGACTGGCAAGCGAACAGATGACAGGACTGCACCGCAAGCGGGACAGACACCAGGGGGCGCTACAAGGCAGCTAATACAGACCCGAGGCTGAGTTTCCCCTGGAGGGAGACCCCTCTCTCTGGCGAGGGAGTTGCTTTGAATTCCAGGGGCCTCGGGGCAGGGCTGCGGTGGAGACAGCACCACTAACCTGAGGAATCCCCTGGCTCTGCCCTCAGATTTTAAGATCATGACATTTGGTTAAGTCTTTGGATGCTCATTCAGCCAATGCCCAAGGAGCTCTTTAGAGACCCACGCACATTTAGCTCCACGTGGCTGGAGGTCTGCAGCGTGCTTGAGGTATGCGCTGCGGTGGGCAGGGCACACAGAGCAACGATGCTTTGAGATGCCAGTCTGCGGAACTTAACACGGTGAGCACAAAATCTGATTCCAAGGAACGCAGACAAAACAAAACGATTGCCTTCTTGCTTTCTAGGCATGTTCTTCCAGTGTGGTTTCACACTTATATTCATGACACCGCATGTAAGCACGCACGTTAACTGTGGGTGCAGACTCTCAGAAAGATGCAATTTGCTATTTCATCATTCCCCCCAAACACAGACTTCCCAGCGTCTTGCATACTCTTACAGATGCCGAGTTTATAAGACCCTGGTCAGGGATATTTATGCAGGAATGAACAACACGGGATTTCTCCCTTGACATCCAAGAGTGATCCAAACACTGCATTTACGATGTCGGGGTGCAAAAACAAAGCCAAGCCAGCAGCAAGTGACTGCCTGCTTTACAGCCTAACACTGAGCTGCCTCCTCTCCAGGGTTAACACTGGTCCTCAGAAACCAGAAGGCGTCCTGGTGCCCCTTCTCCCCAGGGACCCGGGAGTTGTGAGCCGCTGCTCTTTCTCAATAAATTGCAGGCAGCTCTGCACCAGCTCTGGCTACACACGGCACAAGGACCGTGTTCTTGTGAGTAGTCTGCAGTAATGTCAGCC
Organism: Ochotona princeps; assembly: GCF_030435755.1. Classification (NCBI taxonomy): domain Eukaryota; kingdom Metazoa; phylum Chordata; class Mammalia; order Lagomorpha; family Ochotonidae; genus Ochotona; species Ochotona princeps. The sequence goes on along the minus strand of NC_080839.1, from coordinate 3,866,493 downwards.
GAGGGACGCAGGCCCCAGACCTCAAGGCCAGACTCTGTGCCTTTTTTTTTTTTAATTCAACTTTCAAACAATTTTCATCTACCTCATTGCCAAGAACACGTGAGCTGTGGACTGGCTCTTGGAGTGTGACGAAGGAGGATTGTGCCATTCCGTGGCCACTCTTCAGGGACAAAGACGTACCAACAGGTCGGCTTAGCTGGAAGCCAGCAGACAGCAGTCACTCCTTTGTAACAAGACAGCTGTGCCCTTGCAACTCGCTTCCTGATGTTCTGACCTGATGCCATCTGCTGTGAGACAGTATTAAATGCCACTGCTTTAAATGTGGCCTGGGGCCAAAGCAGGCACAACTGGTACTTGTACGATATAGAACCGGAAGTGCATGCCTGTGGAGTCAACGAAGAAGTACCAAGGGCCAATCTGCTAGCTCTCTGTGCAGCCTGGCCACCCAAAGGAGCTCCAGCAGCACAAAGGGGTCCCTAGAAGTGGGGGAAGAGACAGAACAGAAATGCCAGGGGCTGTGCATCTCAGGCAAGGGAGAAGCAGCGGGAGGCAGAATGGAGAACTCCTCGGTAGCCAATCACGAACAGCCTGGACTCTGGGCCAGCAATGTACTTGAAATCTAACTTGCTTCCTTCAGCCAAGACACACTGGTATCCACAGTTAGGGAGCTGCAATGCTGGGGCCAAGGGGGCTAGACCCCGTGGGTGAAACACTAGCACTGTGCTCAGGCCGCGTCCCAGCACTTACAGGCCTTAAGAATAAACACTGGACTTGCAAGGATTCCAACCTTGGGAACGTATTGCAGTCCCGGGTGAGTCCCCTGTCCCCAACTCCCGATCTATATTTCCCTGTTGGCCTGTCCTATAGATTTCAGACCTGCCAATCCCCACAGACACGCAGATAAATCCTTCAAAAGAAAAAACTGGCCGGGTTCCCTGGAGACGACTGCCCATAGGGCATTTGAAAACAGAAACTTAGGGAGTTACTGACTATGTTGGAGATGGTCCCCAACAGGAGCAGGGGCAGAGGTCTGTGCCATTTGTCCAGTGCACCTGCCCATGTGACGGAGACACCGTACTCTCATCAGCAGCCAGCCCTTGGGAGCCCCCCAGAGCACGCCGACTCCTTGCATGTGGCCTCCCTGGCCTTCTGCTTGCCTTCTCCCCCTCGGATTCCTCCCCTATATTCCCACCACAAGACAGGTCCAGAGGCTCTGGGGAGCCAGGCTGTGCTGCAGGCCAGGATTTCTATGAAGGCAGAGGTTTGAGCTAGCACTGGTGAGAAAAAAAAAAAAAAGACATCAGGGTGCAGGCAGGTGCCAGGCTTTGCCGCCCCAATGGCACCAGATGAGAGTACAAGGAAGGGTCCTGCTCCGGGAAAACCCACTACGCATCCCCCTATCCCCCTAAGGAACACCTACGCTGGGGGTCCCTAGGTCTCCACTTAGGCACCCAGCTTCCCACACTAACCCCAGAAATCCAATGCTGCCCACACCCGGTGGACCCACCTATTTCCTCCCCCAGGGAGGAGTTGAGGATGGCTCCGGCGGACATGACCACGGCACAGGTACGCAGTCCGTGCGGGTGCAGCTGGCTGAGGGGCACGGCGGGTACCAGGCGCCGCCAGCCCAGCGCCGCGAAGGGTGCCTCGGTACCGTCCAGCGTGCGCACGTGCACCCGTTTGCGCAGCTCGCACAGCAGCTGGGCCGGGCTGCGGCGCGCGGTCCGCGGGCCCCGGAAGCGCACGCCGTGCTTGTCGGCAGCCAGGTAGTCCCTCATGGCCTTCTGCAGACGCGGATTCAGCATTTTGGAGGACACGTTTCCCTTCCAGAGGCGGTACAGGAAAGTCCTGGACATGGAGGCCGCCAGCCGGTCCCCGTCGTCCTCGGCCTCCTCCAAGGGCTCGTGGCTCCGGCGCTGCCGTAGGTGCCGCCTCTTGTCCCGCCGCTGCAGCCGCCGGGGCCCCTGACCTTGACCCGGCTCCCCCAGGGAGGGGCGCCCCAGGGCCCCCTGGGGGTGGCTTGGCCACCCTGGCGGGGCTGCAGCGAACCAGTAGTCTTCATCCTCTGCGTAGAAAGCAGTTTGGGATTTCCTCCTCAGCTGGGATGGAAAAAACTCGTCTTCGTCTTCGAATCTGTCTGGCGCCTGCACCCATGGATGCGGGTCGCCGGGCCCCGAGTGGAAGGGACTGGCCTCCTGCCCTTCTGGCAGCGCCCTGCGGGCGTCCACGCTCCCGGGAGAGGAGGGCTCGTGCAGGGCGCCCATGATGGCGCGCTGCTTGCCCTGCACAGGCAGGAGCCCCTGGGTCTCCAGGAAGGAAAAGGAGCTGGGCACGGGCTCAGCGGGGTTGGTGCCGGTGAAGTAGATGAAGAGCACCGAAAAGAGGAGCCCCCAAGCGAAGATCCCCAAGAGCATTCGCTGTCTCCATTGCTTCAGGTGCAGTTTCATCGCAGAGCTGTGGGGTTGGCGCCTGCGGTCGGTCCTGAAGCGGTGGAAGGCAGGAGCGACCTGGAAGAGAGCCAGGAATTAAGGTTACCCTAACAGAGTGGGACAGCCGCGGGACAGTGCTGCTGGCGGCCTCACTGAGGGCTGCTGGGGGATGGCAGTGAGGAGGGGCATTGGGAGGCCCATGCATTCAGGGGCATCGGCTGCGTAACTAGGTCAGCCCCCGACCTCACCCTCTGCGGCCTCACCTTGACAGCCTGAGTGGGGGCCCACCCTAAGGAGAGCCCGGGGTGCTTGTGTACCTTCTGTCTTAGCAGACCACCAAAGGCTCTAAGCCCATATAACGTCTTGTTGGAGAGGCAGCATTGCGTCTTTTGAAAGGGTGGCAACTGTAGCAGATTGTCAGTCTCCCACAAGCCTGGTGGCATGCAGTGAGTGTGGGCTGCGGGACAATGTGATGCCAGGGTGCCCCTAAATAATTCCCTCCCCTTTAACAGCCAAGCCAGAATCACCGATGCCAAGAAATGGACACAGTGGGAGTAACACCAGCAGTTAACTTGCTGTGTGCCTCATCCTGGATGATTGCTTCCGGTTTTCCAAAACACGGGGAATACTGTCACATCCATCTTACTGATGAGGACACGCTGCGGTCCAGAGAAATTCAGTAACTTGCCCCAAACCACAGAGATCGCAAGCAACGGCCATTTCCATACTGATTGTTGGCTTAAGTTTCCAGTTGATTCTGGGCCTACGCTGAACAGTAGTACATTCTGAGTCCGTGTGCTCATACCAACTGAGCCGGTATTCTCCAAATTAGGTTCCTCAAACGATCGGTGATGAGGGTTCGTTTTCCCCCAGAATTGTCGCTGTCTGAAATGTTTACATTCCCACACCTGAATGTTGTGACTGCATGCAATTGCTGGCCACATTTCTAAATGCTTATAGTCAAGTTTTGGACGTCTCCGGGAACGGGCCGTGAGCAGCTTGTGGACATGCGCCATCTGAAGACGCTCAGAAGAGCATCTTCTGCGGGAGCTTCAGTTGTTCTGTTTCTACCCCTACTAGGTGCCCAGTGCCTGGAGGTAGCATAGATCCCATGTGTTGAGTTTGCAGTCCCCCCCCCCCCCCCGACTGCCCTGATTCCAGAACACAGCTGGAGGGAGGGTCCCCAGGCCACCACAGTTCCTTATAGTTCAGCCACCAGGCTAGGGAGTTCCTAATGACACCCTTCAGGTTTGATAGATTGCTGAGTGACTAACAGATGTAAGGAAAGTGCTGCACATATAGTGATAAATGTTAATGGGAAAGAATATATATAGGGTGCGATAGGGACCATTCCAGCCCATTCTCCCCTGGAATTGGTGGGGTTCCCTCTCATCATATCATACTGCTCAGAAAGTCCCCCCGAAGCCTATGTGTATAGAGCTTGTCTTGGGGTTCCATTACAGAAGCATGGTAGATTACATTGTGCGCCAAGGGGTGGAATTCAACTTCCAGCCCCCCTACTTGCCCAGGAGGTCAAGCAAGTTCAAACTTCCCATGTCACCTGGTTGGTTCTTCCAGGTAACCAGCCTCATCATTAGCATAAGAAAGTCTTACAACCTAGAGAATTCCAGGAACTTGGAGAAGCTCCAAGCCAGGAGGCTGATACTGGTTTCCCATCCTAGTTAAGTCTCCTCAAGGCAGCCTTTCTGCCTGGTTCTACAGTATTGGGCCACAGTTGTGGTAGGCCCTCAGAGAAAGGCATGATGAATGAGAACGACCTTTGGGACAGAGGCAAAGGGGAGGTGGGTACAGAGTGGGGGAGGTGACACGATGCACGGGGTTGCTGGGAAGCAGAGAACAGCTTCCGGCCTGGGTCAGTCCCTCCTGCATCAGACTCTTAGCTTGAGGGCATGAGACGAGGAGGTGACCCTTGCTGGCAAGGCGGGACTCAGATGGTCAGACACAGGCTTCACTGAGTGAAAAAGTCAAGGTGCCAAGGAGATTCCTGACATGGAAGGGAAGGACACCTGGGGCGCACAGACGGTCAAGGAGAGTCAAACAGGAGAGAGGGGCCCCCAGAGGCGGGGCCCCTGGGACACTGAGCCAGCGCGTTCTCTGCGAGGCACCCTAGTAAGCAGAGGGGGGAATTCACAAAATCTCGGGAGGGAATCAGCATCCCAACACCAAAGAAGCACATGTCTTCAGTAAGGAGAATCCCATGACTGCGAATGCACAGTCAGCACAGACGTGGGTCCACTGTCCGGACTCAGGAGTCAACTTGTGATCATCAAAAGCCTTTGCGACAACTTCTGAGGCCGCACACGTGTCGTTGCCAATTAAGTGACCGTTCTCCAAAATGAATAAACCTCAAGACCGTAGCAATCCTCTTCTAGAAAACACTGGAGAGTCTTCCACGCAATGCGGGACTCGCGTGTGAGTGCAGGCGTAGGTGACCCCAGGAGAGGGAGAGGCGCATTGTCATTAAGATGGCAGCTGTGGGTCGCGGTGTTCCTTGGGATGGCCACACGCACGGAATGCCAGGCAGGCTAGGCAATGGCAAACACGCTTTTCTTTTTGATGGAGTGCATCTGAAACATTCTCATGCCGGAGCTTAACCAAAGTCACCTGTCACCCCCTCTGCAGTGTCCTGTCATTAGTTGCTGTGGTGTAAGTGACATCGGGGAACTGCAAGAGGCCCATCAGGAGAACCATGTGTCCCCGGGCACCCGTGGCAAAGTGCCCCTAATCACACCTTCACGTGTGCTCTGCCCAGGATGGCTGTGGCAGCTGCAGCTGCTGGGTTCTTACCAGTTTGCCCACAGGAAGAACACTGGCAGAACCCCCAGCACATAGGACTTGGCACACTTTCCCCTCCTGGGTGATTCTAAGGGGGCTGTGTGGCAGGGGTGCCCTTCTGCCCACTTGTCTCCATTCCCATCTCTTCTCGCACTGCTATTTTCTCTCTAGCCAAGCTTCCAGGAAACCTTTTTTTATTTTTTTCCAGGAAAAATAAAAGGGCCCCGACGGCTGGAAATTGTTTGGATCATTCTATACCCACATGTCACCAAAGCCGGTGCTCATCTCTTAGATACGGATTCCCCAACAAAGAAGCAAGTTGCATTCCCCCATGGATATTCAGGCTAGTATAAAAGGCTGTTTAAATTCTCCTTCAAACGGTTCTGAAAGAAATCACATTTTCCAAAAGGCCCGATTTATCACAAGTTGTCAGATGAAATTATGAAATGTAAACACTGCCACAAAGGAATGCTACCATGCCGCGTACAGTTGGGGCTGCTAACTCCACTTTTTCAAGGGCATAGAGAGGTTAACTCCAGTTCCTGCCACTCTGATGAGGTTGTTCTCCAGCCCTGGGGTGGACAAGCTTTTATCACCGGATTCCTTGAAAGGGGTTTTGTTTTTTCCATACACTTTGATTGATGGGTTCATTGCATCCAGCTGGCCAGTTTTCTTTTTTGTGTGTGTCTTAGAGTTGCCTGGACTAATGTTAAATCTGAGTGTTTAACACGGAAATAATAAAGAAGATTTAATCTGAGTGATTGTGAGATACTTGTGTGTCTTCATAGCCTACAGGAATCATTTTCTTGCAAGAATCATTTTTCTAAAATTAGTTCTTGTCACATATCTAAGAAAAAAACAGTGTGCAGGAGACAGCAAGGTGTTTCCCCAGCTGGAAGCTCTTCACAGCCTCATGAACCCTTTACAGTAGCTCGTTTTTTTGTTTTTTCTTTCTTTTGTCTGTCTGGAAGAATCTCCCAGACAACTAAACCCAGAATCCTAAGGGTAGGTGTCTGAATTCATTCTCTTTCTAGTCCCAGCCAGTTCTTAAGCTGATGTTCAGAAGAACAGAGGGGGGGGGAAGGCCAAGGAAGCCAGCACAGCATCCCATCCCAGCAGAGCGCCTGCGCCCGTTTCTAAGGCTTGGGATCCAGGCAACATGGGCACAGCATTGTCCGGGAAGGGTAGTGTCCTTGTGAGGGGGGATCTCATTTGGGATGGGGACCCGTGTGACTCCAGCATGGGCACAGCAGGCCTCTGCTCGGAACAGCGTTGCTGCAGCTGGCGACCCAAAAGACCTCACTTTGTAAAAGCATAAATTCTGTTTTAAGGTTCATTTATTTAAAAGAGTTGCAGAGCGAGAGAGAGAGAGAAAGAGGTCTTCCATTTGGTAGGTCCGTCCTTCCTTCCTTCCTTCCTTCTTTCCTTCCTTTCTTTTTTTTCTCACTGTCTTTTTTTCTTCCAGACCATTAGCAGGGAGCTGGATCAGCAGTGGAGCATATGCGACAGGGACTTGCAGCCATATGGGGTGCCAGCATTGTATACAGCAGCTTGATCTGCTGTGCCACAATGAAGGTCCCAACACATCTGTTTACTCACTCTTGTCTTCCCATCAGCCCAGGCTAACCACTAGAAGAGTCCCAATCAGGATTTCTGAAATCAATGAGATGAATGAATAGAATTTATGAAACAGTGGAATCGTAATAGATATTGTAGCATAGGGAGTTATGCTTCCTCTTGGGACCCATACAAGTCCATTCAGAGTGCTTGGGGTGGCGTCCTGCCGCCACTTCTATTCTAACTTCTTGCTCATGTGTCTAGAAGGCAGCAGATGGTGGCCCACCTGCAAAGGCCACTGGACTTGGGTTTCTGCCCCCCAGGGTTTGGCCTGACACAGCCGGAGCTCCTGGGGTACGCATCGACAGATGGAAACTGCCTGTCTGTCACTGTGCCTTTCCAATAAAGAAATCTTTACCAAAACAATAATAACAAAATAAATGAGAGAAAACGCTACAGTAGGATTGCCCTGGCAGAGCCTTTGAGGTGGTTTTGGGTAGCCTTGCTTGCTGCACAAACAGGTGCATGGCTGTTCTGTTGTTCCATATTTAGGCTGACTTTGTCAACAGTAGTTTTAGCAGAAACGGGGATCATGTCTGCTGTTTACCAGACACCCATGGGCACCAGACACTGGTGCCCAGCACCTCACAGATCCCATTGCAATTCCTGCCAGTTCGATCTTTTCAGTGAACACCTCGGCAGGCCGTCTTCTCACTTGGCACTCAGAGGTTCCCATCTAATGTGCTTTCCCCAAAACCCTGTCTTTTTGCTTTGTATCTCAAAGCCAGAAAAAAAAAAAAATTGCTGGGTGATACTCAGCCACCAATGTTAACATTTCAGTGAGACCTTTCACCTTGTGGCCTAATTTCTGGCATCCTAAATTAACTAAGGGATCCCCTGGAATCCCATTTCTCCCAATATTCTTGTTTCTCTTCCCAAAGTAGGTCTCAAAATCCAACCTCACAGACCAGACATATCCTGAGAGCTTTAGCCTGCAGAAGCCTCCCAGACTGGTTTTGTATAGTGACTACGTGCGTTTCCATACAGGATACAGGTGTTAAGGCCTGGGATGGCAAGGTATTGCTGTACAGCTAGGAAAGCAAAAACAATTCCTACTGCTTTGTTGCATAAACCCAGGCCTGCAGAATGCACTGTGAAGGAGGAATGTGGATTAAAGTAATGCTGGAGTGAGGCAGGAGCTTGGTGTTGGACAATGGGAACGGCATATGTATCAGGGATTAATCATTTCAAGCCAGCGTGTGCCTGAGCCGAGGGTTGCTGAGTTGAGAGTCCGTATGGTGGCCAGCTGTCCTGCCAAGGCAGGATGAAGGTGTGCCGTTCTCTCAAGCTGATCCATCGCCTTTCTGTCTCAGATGATTTCAACAGGACAGCAGTTCTGCTCGAGAGGCAGGGCAGATGGGAAATGGTTTACAAGGCAGAAGCTCACATATGGGAGCCACTCTGGGCAGCTCTCAGTTGGTGGAAATGATGCCAGGCGTCTAGCCTCCATGGTGCGGGCGCAGCACGAGCTGCCTACCATCCGAGATCTGCTGGCTTCCTGTTTAGGACACCCTGGCCTGTTTGTTTTACAATAATTAACATTCAAATATTTACACTTGGTATTAAAGTAGCGCGCCCGGGCTTGTGACTGCAGCTGTAAATTCGCATCGGCAATGATGTCTGCTGGTGAAGTTCGAAGGTTGCAGACCTGCAGACTAAGCTGGAGGGTAGAAATGTAAGTGGGCTTTGGGGCGAAAGGACAGGCACCTGGCAGGGGGCCCGCAAAGGCTTCTGGAGCAGCCGTGCAGACTGCCCACCCTCATAGGGGTCTAGGGCCAATCAGCCAGCTGGCAGGCAATAGCCATGCCATGGCAAGCGAGTTCTGCTACCAAACTGGTGAGCATCCTCACCCTAAGCTTTGGGTGTTGCAGGCACGACTCTGTTATAATGAGTAAAGGTGACGCATGCTGGACCAGAAGGCCGGGTGATGGGACAGCTCTGCTTGCTCCATGGTTTAGGGCATGTTCCTGGAGCATCACTGCTTCCATGAAACGTACGCCATAGCAATGTTGAAGTTATCACGGCTCCAGAAACAAACAGTTAAGGAGCCGGGATTTCGCACAGTGCCTGGCCCAAAGTGGAAGCTCCGCCAATTCCATTGTTCCCATCAAGGTTTTGTAATTCTGTGAAAAGTAGGATAAGTGAAATAACAAACATCGGTTTCCCTTGCATGGAGATTAGTTCCCCTGGCACATGCCTGATGGTATCCCTCCCCTAACACGACCCGATGTTGACGTCCCAGAGTAGATCAGCACTACATCCTGATTCCAGCTCGTGAATACTAAAGAAACTGAGACTAAACAACAACAACAACAAAACCCACTCCCTGGTGTCTCCATCGTAAAAGCTAAACTATGCTACTGTAACACACTGCTGTTGTACACTGAATACCTGACAAACATGTTCTGATGTATTCACTGTGTTAATCAGCTTATTATAGTTCAACAAAGATTGATTAAAACCAAAGTAAGGTTGGATATGTGTACATATAGCATGATGCCTCACCTTTTAGGAGCTTCATTCCTGGAAAGTGAAGATTTCAACGCTTATGCAAGAGAAGAAGGAACAAAGAAACATGCTAGTGGTTCGATTCCCAGTCCACCTGTGTTCAGACAACGAGGTGTCACAAGAATCTGGGTCGAGAACAACTTTAGGGTTCAGACGACTTCCGAGGCCCCAAGCAGCACTGGTTTTTCTCAATGAAAAAGCGTTGTACGTCGCAGGACCCACAGTTTGAAAAGGCTAAATGTTTTAATTCCGTCTCCAGGATAAATCTCAAATGGTGATACTCAAGGGTAAAGCAATGTTGCAAAAGCAAACCTGTGAAACTGGGCCATTTATGTAAAATCTAAGACATAAAAATACATACCAGGTTGTTCAGGAACCAACCTCGGGGAAGGACAGAGAGGGGTTTGGACAGATGGGAGAGAGGACGCTTGCCTCCATGCTTCAAGACATCCCTTCTTATAAAGAAAGGTTGGGAACGAGACAAGGCCAGTTATTAAGAATGTATCAAATCTGGGGGCATAAGATCCCCTATGACATAACAGTTTCTCTGTTTCAACACACATTGAAAGCAGTCAATGAATAAATAACTAAAGCAGAGAACTACAAAAACAAGCAAGAGAAACCATTGTGTTTCTATTTCCGGCTGTATTTCCAGAGTTGGAAAGATTCACAATTCTAGCATTTGACATTGGACTTCAGCCTGAGGAGATGCTCACCTCTGGTGACATTATCCGTCAGGAGAAGAATAAGGTAAGACTCGAACGACTTCTGCCAAGTGCAGAAGGACTCTGAGCTTACAAGGGAACAGGAGCTCAGGCCGTGTACCCAACTGTGTGAATATGGGTCGTTTCTGGACCTCTCTGACCCTCACCTTTGTATTCTGTAAAGTGAAGATAATCCTGGCTTCTGTTTTTAAACGACAGATTCATTTGAAATGACAACGTGCGAGAATGTGTCCATTATCCCCGCACACAACAGGTGTCTAAAAACGTCTGCTGTGCTGTGTGTTGCAGTGAGGTATTCTTATAGACACCATGTGACCCGTAAGTGCCGGCCAAAGTGGAGTCTCCCAGTACCCTGTGTCCATGTAAGGGCCATCCCAGGATTGTCATCCCCGGTTTCTCTCTCCACCTTCAGTCTTTCCTACGGTAAAGGACTCCTCAGTCCACTGAGACATGGGTCATGATGTACATCCCCACAGATCCAAACTGCCCCTGCAGCAGGTTCTCCCAGGGTCCAGCCTTGCTATGGAAAGGAAATGGACGGTCTGGCAATTGAAATTATTTCTCGTGCCCAGACCACAAGCTTTGCATGGGATTACCAGGGATACCCACATTTTACTCTCTATCTGGCATTCATGGCACCTGTTGAGACACGTTACAGTTCCTTTTTGGGAACTCTATTCAAGCCCATTTTATGGATAGGAAAATAAGAGTCCCAGTAAGGGGCCTTAAAAGCTCCACTCTCGGTAGGGCTAGATAGTACCTGGTGTCACTGTAGCTGACAAAATGTGGACAACTGTGATGTTGTTTGTACTCACCTCCCAGCGTTCAAGCAGTCAAGGGAAAAAAAAACGTGTTAGCAAGATCATTCAGTTACACATCCTACTTCTTTACTCAGTTCCCATGATACGAGGAATAGTCCATATTTATCTGTAGCAATTATGTCTGTAATTTCATTTAATTTTTTGTCTCATGGAATAGCTGTCAATGAAAAATATCACCTTGGCACAAGTGGAGGTGTTAGTCAAAAGAATGGACAGGTTGGGCCCAGTGCAATCCCACACGGCGCCGGTTCTAATCCCGGCAGCTCCACTTCCCATCCAGCTCCCTGCTTGTGGCCTGGGAAGGCAGTTGAGGACGGCCCAGAGCATTGGGACCCTGCACCCGCGTGGGAGACCTGGAGGAAGTTCCTGGTTCCCGGCTTCGGATCGGCGCAGCACCGACCATTGTGGTCACTTAGGGAATGAATCATCAGATGGAAGATCTGTCTCTCCTCCTCTCTGTACATCTGCCTTTCCAATAAAAATAAATGAATCTTTGAAAAAAAAATGGACAGGTGAGCTTTGCTTTGTAAGGGTGTTAGATGCTTCAGTGTTGCAGCACTAAAACACTGGAGTTTCATTTTAAGGATAAAATGTGAATGTTTTTATTAAAAGAAATGCTAAGCTGTTAATGACCTTACGCTTGCGGTGTACACTGGGATGCGTTATCCACATACATCATGAAATGAACTAGTTGTGTGTGCCTGGGAGTGTGAGTGCAGGGTCCCAAGGCCTTAGACTATCACCTGCTGCTTTCTCAGGCCATTAGCAGGGCGCTACATCAGAAACAGAGCAGCCAACATGAACTGGCATCTGTATGGGATGCTGGCACCTACAGGCAGAAGATTAGCATGCTGTGCCACTGCACCAGTCCCAGAAGTGTGACCTTCATTGAAGACTCTGGGGGAGAGAATTGCATTCATTTTTGTAAAAGTCACCATGTACATAATTTGAAGTCAAATACAAAGTCCACTCGAATATTTAATAGGAAGCATGACCCTTCAAAGCCATTTCTCATGATGAGACTTTCAGTGCTGCCCAGAACAGGCTCTGTGCAGTAGTTCCTACAGAAAGAGGCACGCAGGAGGGTGCTGAGTGACACTCAGGAACGAGGTGCCACAGTGGACTCAAGGGAAACCTAGACGTGGGCCAGGTGCTTCTGTTCAGCATACTCATCATCCAGTTCACAGCTTTCAGGAGCAGCACAAGATTGCCAAGCAAGTAGGTAGTTAGCTTAGGATTCTAGATCCTGGCAGCCAGCATCAAAGTGCCCAGGCTCAGCTGGCAGCTCTGATTCCATTTCCAGCTTCCTGCTAATGAGAGGGCTGTGTGGGTCTCAGCTGGCATCCACTTAGATGTATGTTGTACCACCCATGCCGCGATCTCACCATGCTCTTCATTCTGTGGGTGTATCGCCGTGTGTGATGTCCCATGCTTCAACATCTCTGCCCATGCCTGCAGGTCCCCTTTTAGATTGAGATTTGGACCCTGGGAGACCAAAGGAATGGTTCAGTGAGTTGATTACCTGTCTCAAATGCTGAGAGGCCTGCATTGAGTTCCCAGCTCCTCGCGTTGGTCCTAGCTCAACCCTGGCTGTGGCAGGCATTCAGGGTGTGACCTAGAAGATGGCAATCTGCACTATTTCTCTTGCTCTCTTCTATCCATTTCTGTTCCCTCTATATATTATAAGTGAATTTATAATGTGTGTTTTTTTAAATGAGGACTAGTTAGCCCTAATCATGTCTCCTAACTTTTAACATATGCCATTGACTTTCAGTCATCGAATCAATGTTCCCAAGTGACGGGCCTCACAGGTGGCTTTCTTCGTACAAGCATGAGTGTGGACAAACGAGAACAGGATTGATTGCCCAGTACACAATAACCGATTGTTTTCTTCATTCATATGTTCCACAGACATTTGGCTATCTGTGTGGATTAGATTCCAGGCAGATGAGAGCGAGCACACTGAACAGCGCTGGGGGAAAGACAGAATGGAGCTTCACAAATCTTGTAAGTTACGCACTTTCTCTACTGAACTTCTCCCCATCACTTCTCCTTTTATCTCATGGTGATTTCCCATTGCCAAAGGATAACTGTTACAAAATAACTGGAGAATTTTTTTTGTTAAGTTTTATTTATTTTTTTTAAAGATTTATTTTATTTTTATTACAAAGTCAGATATACTGAGAGGAGGAGAGACAGAGAGGAAGTGGAGCTGCCAGGATTAGAACCAGCGGCCATATGGGATCAAGGCGAGGACCTTAGCCACTAGGCCACACTGCCGAGCCCTTTTGTTAAGTTTTAAAGCCGCATTCCAAAGGGTGAGGAAAAAAGGACATAAATTGGTATGAACAAATACTGAGCAAGCTTTCCCTTGGGTCCCCAATGCCATGCCTAAACCCCAAATTCATGTGAGCAACTGGCAAAAGGAAAAGGAAACTAGAGATAAGTTTGAGGATTGATCAGACAAGGAAACTAACATAGGGGGACTTATCATGCCCTATGAACTTTGTGATATCACAATATTTCAGGAATTACCCAGGTCCTTGGAACAGTGGCACAGTGATGTGTGTCAGAACCACAGTTTTCCATGCCCACAATAGCGTGAGAAAACAGCCATATATAGCCCACAGTGTGTGGAGGCTCCCCAAATCTAAAAGGGGACCTGCAGGCATGCGCAGAGATGCTGAAGCAGGGGACATCACACATGGTAACGCACCCACAGAATGAAGACCATGGTGAGATCGCGGCGTGGATGGTACAACGTACATCTAAGTGGATGCCAGTTGAGACCCACACAGCCCTCTCCCCACTGAAATGAAACCGAGCCCTGAGAATTAGAGGGGAACCAGGAACTGAAATCTCACATACAAAAATACATATCATTTGAAGGGTTAGTATCCAAATACTGAACGAAACAGATGTCTCAGAAAACAGTTTAAGTTGTATTTACAGAGGCATTTCCTGCACATTTGTGATTGCACCTTGAAAATACACGCCTGTCCATGTATGTAAGCGTTTGATTATAACTCAAACACATTCTCTGTATATGGATTCTTCCTACGTGTTTACCCAGAGCCTTCGAAGGGCTGCATTCTATGAAACTGACGAACCGCAACTGTTGAAAATCTTGTGATTCTAAGGCCTTTATCGCATCTAGTAACATAACTAGAATTCAGTGGGCTGCAGCATTTTTATGAGAGCCATCGGAGGTCTTCCCTCACAAATGTGTTGTAATAAAGCTCTAACGTACACAACTGGAAAGAAACATAGAGACGCGACCTCCAGAAGTTTATGTTGTGGTATGTGCAGCGAGGAAGAAGGAAGCGTACGTGATAGCATGGCCCACTCAGCTTTTATTGGCTGCAACGACTGGCTGACTTCAGTAAAACCACACATTTGGCTGTGTCTTAGGAGACACCAACACCAAATGTTGGAAAGCCTCGACTCTCAAAAGGTCAGTGAAGAGAAGGGTGAGACCACTGTTGTGGCTAAAGCATCAGTGGGCTAATCAAGATGACCGGGGGAAGACGGCAGCTCAAAACATCTCTAACATGACGCTGTGAATCAGACAGCTTGGTGGACTGTGCCACAGTGCCTATGTGAATCAAGTAATCTCATTCCAGCCCATCTTCCTTATTGCCAAAACCTCAGAACCTCTTTCTGACCTGCGGAGAGCTCTTTTTAGCAATCTAGAAATAGCTTACGACATGCCAACCGCTTTACTGCTCCTCGTTGGGAATGTTCATTGATCCCCGGTGATACACGTGCATATGTCCATCTGTAGGCATTCATTCTATGTCTAGGCACGATGCTAGATTGGTGCGCGTTAAAAAGACAATGCCTCAAAGCCTTATCTTGCATGAGCCTATAATTTTATGGAACTGATAAAGTTGTCCTCAAGGTACTACCTGTGTCAGCCAAGAACATGTCATCGCTAAATAAAACAGGCGTTCCTTTATTACTTCATACTGTTGCACAACTATAAAAACGGTATCGCAACTGGAGATCTGGCATCTAATGCCCATGGAGAAACTAAAGACAGTTCTGTGGCACAAAGGAAATGACTTATCTGGCATATATTCACTTACAGAGACACAACATGATGAGCGATCATTACAGACAGGACACGCAGCTTAGGCAAAATACGAACAGCCCTCCACCACAGTCATAAGCAGGGCAGAGCTGACGCTGTCGCTCACCCCACTGGGCACTGGCTCATGTTACTTCTGCTCTTGGGCACATTTAAATAACGGGTTTTCTTTTTCTTTTCCTTTGCTCTACAAATGTTTGCAGCAGCTCCATTACACTGGCTTAACACAGCATTAACTGCAGTACAGATACACACTCCCCAGATTGCCTTTGGAAAAAGGAAAATTTTGATCTCTATGACAGAAACACTGAATTCATCAGTCTAAAATTATTTAAGATATCACATGAGTTTGATTAAAAAAGAAAACCTCTCTCTGGAATCCATTTCTTAACAGTGCAGGGTGATTACTTTGGTTTCAAAGGAAAAACAGACACAACCTAGCCATGTTCTGGCTTTTTCGAAATGTCAAGTTCAAGTGAAGCCATGTATGGCCGCTGTGTGTGTATGTTGAGTTACATGCTAAGAAAAAGTATTTCTGGCTTGCTTTCCTTTCTCATTTGAGTACAAGTTTTAACCCCAAATCTGTAATAAATTAAAATATCAGTCCTAAGTGAAAAAGAACTGAGAAGCACAGGCAGAGATTAATGGAGGTGTATGGCGCTTCCCTTTATGTGCCAGGCAGTAAACCGAAACTGGGCCTAAAAGCTACATTTCTAGACGGAGACAGCGGAATGTGGTGAGAAAAATAAGTGTTAGAAGAAACCAAACCACTAAACTACTCTACATGTAATTAATTTGATGGTTGAATTATCTATTTTTCCCGATCCCCAAATCAAAATATACCATAAGAGAGTCACAAGCTTATTGCTTATAATGCAAATATTTTCTTTTTCTCAGAGAAGCCAGAGAACAAGACGTCAGTATGGATTTTTTCTCCCTCCATTCTTGCCATTCTGTATAATCAGAAACTGTTACAAGGCTGTAATCTCATCTTTTTATATAAATAAACAACCTACGGGCCGCCAGAATGAGGCAGGTGACCTGTGTTTAGGAAGGTAGCTGGGGGCAGGTGCAGAGTGAGAATAAAGGTTTCCTGGCTCACATCTGCTCTCTCGAGCTTCTGAGGTGTCCTTCTCTGGAAACAGAGTGCGTAAAATCTGAGGAAATCTGCTCCACTTCTCATAGGCTCCTGGTCTTCTAATGATGCCGAACGCATCAGATAAATTTGTTGATACTTGCAGAATACAATGGTGTGCCGCATAGAGTCTGGGGTGCATTCTGAGAGGTGCTGTTTGACCATTTTGGGATTGTGTGAACATCCAGAGAACATACTTGCACAAGCCCAGATGCCAACTTGGTCCCACGGTGATGCAGTGTTGCAGGACCTCCTCCATGTGCAAGCTGCTGTTGAATGAGATGCCATGATGTGGCACGGAGCTGCGCGTTTGCTTCATAAGGCACAGGAAGAGACTGCCAGCTTTCATCTGCAAATGCCAATATAGGCCAGGGCTGGGCCAGGCCAAAGCCAGGAGTATGAAACTCCACCAAGCACTGGAACAGCCACCTGCTGCCTCCCAGGATATCTGCATCATGAGAAAGCTGCATCAGAAGTGGAGTGGCCCAAACATGAAATGAGGCCCTCTGATGTAGGATGTGGTGTCTCGGGTGGTGGCCTCAGCAGTGCTTAAAGCTCTGTTAGCAAACAGGCCAGTGCGGTGCAATATCAGGCTAAGCTTCCACCTGCAGCGCCAGCATCCCACATGGGTGCCAGTTCATGTCCCGGCTGCTCCACTTCTGATTTGGTTCCTTGCTTAGGGACTGGAAAAATAACAAAACATGACTCAAAGTCCGTAGGCCCCTGTGCCCGCATGCAAAGCTCCAGACTTGGATTAAACTCAGTTCAGGCTGTCATGGCCTTTTGGAGACTGAACCAGTGGATGGAAGATATCTTTTTCTTTTTGTCTCTTACTCTCTGTAACGCTGGCTTTCAAATAAAAATAAGTAAATCTTAAGGGAAAAAAAGGCCTATAGCTAAACAGAATTCTGAAAAAAAAAATCTTTGAGGCTAAACAAGCACAGCAATAAAATGACTATATCACAAATTGTGCACAATCGTTAGAGTGAGGTTGAAAATATGTTTTGAGGAGCCTGCTTTCCAAGCCACGGTGCTCCCAAGGGAGGCCACTATGGAGTGGCCACCTCTTGCCATGAGGACGACAGCCACCAAAGAAAGGCTGGAGGCATCGGGGTTCACTCTGGGCTACAGATGTGACCTGGTATCACTTCATTACTCTCTGCCATCCTCAATTTTCTCAACTACAAACCAGGAAAAGCAGTTCCCAGCTCGGCACACTTCCCAGGGTAACTGTGCAACTGACATAGACTGGTCTAAAAAAGGATTTGGAGTTATGAAGTGCTACTATGCTTATTTGTGCGTGTGTCTGTGTGTATGTTGTGTTTGTGTGTGTTGTGTGCGTGTGTGTTCTTGGCTCTTTGACTTGGGAAGACAGTACAGAAGCTACAAACAATAGCACTTTTCAATGTGTGGTGCTTAGTGCCACCTCAGAATGTCTGGAAGGTGTATTTAAAATGCACATTTTTTAATTTGGGGGTTCTACTCAAACTCACTTAACCAAAAACCTGAGAGGCCTGGCCCAGCAGCCTGCCTTGTAAATGCTTCCCCCAACATTCTATACCCTTGGTAGGCTGTGATTGCTTCAGTGAGAGTCAGACAAGGCCGGAAAAATAGACAGGTGTGTTCTCTATGTGCCCCCGGGGATGGTTTGGCACTCTGGCACGAAAACAATGCTGAACACACTCAGTGGAATGCCCAAACTGCCGAGATGCCTATCTAAGCGCAGCCCAAGGAGCCCCAGAGCATCTGTAAAAGCCAGCCTCTCCCTATAGCAGGTGCGAGCCCCGAAGGCGGTGGACCAGGCCCGGCCCACAGCTGCATACCTTCGGACTGGTGACTGCCTTCAGCAGCCCTCTGTCCTCTTGCTGTCACAGCACACACACACACACACACACACACACACACACACACACACACATCACTCTTCTTTCGGAGCACAATCTTTAAATGACCAGTGTCTGGCACGCTTCACTTCCAAGGTTTGATGGATACATAAAAGAATGAATACAATACTGATTATACTTCCAAAAAAAGTAGCAAGGCATTGAACGCTAATCCCTTTGCAGAAACATAATCCAACTTGCCTTTCAATAAGACAAAGACAGTACACCTCTGAGTCATAAATATCCGGATCCAAATACATTTTGAAAGTGAGTTGTTTTCTCGGGCAAGTGATTAAGCCGTAGCTCATTCTCTTCCCCTGCAAGATTTTGGGGAGTATCACACAACTTAGCTCCCGAAGAACAGGATGTTAACTGAATTTCTTGTGAAAGGTGCTTTATTCACCTTCCAAAACAGATGCTCCAAAAACATTAATTTCCTTCCTCTGTTTCCTCCTGCAGTCTGATGACTTCTGTGATGGTCTACACCAGGCAGAGCTGCTAACAGACTTTCCCAAAGGAACTTCTACACTACATGTGTACCCAGCTCTCTGGAGTACCGATAAATATTTCATAGCTGCCTAAACGGAGGGGTAGTGAGAACTGGGCAATAGCAAGGACACTAAAAAAAAGCTACTTTTTTACTGTTCCTTTTCTCTCTGTTGTGTCTTTGTGGCTTCAAGCAGGTTGGAGGTCCGCGCCTGTAAGATGCTATGCTGTAATGCAACAAGTTTGGGTACCCATGTAACTTATCCATGAGAGATAGGTGTGGGACTGCAAGCCAGGCCTGAGTTCTTTCCAGAATGTTCTCTTTCTTCTCGAAGCCTTTAAGGCACTCCATTTGATTTGCTTATTCATTCGCGCAGACACGGCTTCATTTCAAAAGGGACAAGAAAATCCATTCGTGAGTTAGAATTTTTTTTGGCATCCTGCTCACCTCTAGACGTGACATTTAACGTCTCTGATCTGCATTTGTATGTGATCATCTTTATGACAACAGAATCAACCATCCCCCCTGCAGACTTTCTTGAACTTCTACTGAAGGCTTATTATAGACCGAGTGTGCTACCACGTAAACAATAAACTTGGCCTCATTAAGCAAAATAACAGTCAATCCATCAGGAAATAGTATTGTCTCTATTTTACGACGATGGGATAGAGGCTTCTGGAGTGTGGGGATTCACCAGACACCAACAGGGCTGGCATCTTGGGCCCGTGACCTGGTGATGACGGGGGATCCTCACTCGCAAGGCCACCCTTACTTCAGTGCACTCCTGGGTCACAGCCTGAAGTTGTCAATCATGTTGTCCTTTGTGTGACTTGTAGGTGAAGTTAGCTAGGGAAAGGGAAGAAGGAAGGCCAAGGATGAGCAGAGCAAATGCATGTAACGTGTGTGCAATCCACGTGTCCACTGCACCTTGGCTGCCCATTCACTTCCAGCACTCATGATGTTCCAGGAGTATAGGGTTCTGGAGAGGCAGTTCAGGGAGATTCAAAAGATAAATGCGTTACCTCTATTGTGGGGAATCTCACAACCTCCAGCGCCCACAATATAGGACCAGCAAATGCAAAGGCAGTTGAGCTTCAAGAAATACAGTGACCAAGGGTCCGATGGCTTCCTTGCTGCTGTCCCTGTATCAGCAAATCCTTTGCCCTGAAAATGACGTCATGCAAGGAAAGCAGAAGACCCATAGTTCCAGAATTAAAATAAAGTATGAATGTTATGGAGCAGCAGGTTAAATCACTGTTTGGGATTCCCGGATCACACATCATAGCGTCCAGGATTGTGTCCTAACTTTGCTACTGACCCAGATGCCTGCCCCTGTCCCTGGAAGGCAGTGGCTAATGGCCCAAAGACTTGGATTTCTGTTGCCATGTGACAGACCCAGAGGCAGCTTTAGCTTGTGCCTAGAGCGTGATCCAGCCCCAGCTGGTGTAGACATCTGGGGAGTAAACCAGCAGGTGGAAGAGCTCTGTCTCTTCCTCTCGGTGTTAGTTTACCTCTCAAATAAATAAATCTTCGGAGGAAAAAAAAAGCAAGTGAGATAAAAACAACAGAGTCACCATTCAGTGATATTGCCACAGTTCAGGTAAGAGCAAGACACTCTCTTGTGCCAACCCTGAGTTTTGGTGTCAGCATTTATCCTCCAAGTGTTCTTACATCTGTATAGCACGTGGAAAGATACGCAGGAAATTGCGCGTGCATAAATGTTTAATCTGGCTTAGATGAACTGAAGCACCATGACAAATAAAGAGAGATGGGAGGGAGAGTAAAGCAAGAAAACAAAAATATCAGAAGGGAAGGGCAGAAAGTTATTTTTAAATGTTTCCTAGGACACTCGTTGCTTTCTCAACACAAGATCCTGAATCTGCATGCTATTCCTCAGGCAGGCCTGTGCCACACACGTGGCCATTAGTCTCTGAAGCTAATTCCGCTGCAGAACGCATCACCAACCTCTACCATCTACCGCCAGCTAAGTCATTTCTAAAAGCCCTGGCAAAAGCAACAAGGTGATTATTTCAAAGTAACTTCAAAGCCCCTCTGCATTTTCTGCAGCCCTTAATTACACCTCTAGCCTTTGGCTGTACCGGCCAGCTGGTGCTGCTCTGTAAAGGAAGTAGGAGGGACCTGGAAGAAGCACTGTTACAAACAGGCCCTTTCCCTGGACACCAGAAGTACTCCTTGAGCAACAGATGAGCGATCCGCGTGCTCCAGTCCTGCTGTGAACTCCCCGTAAGGCCATTCCTGACACGAGGGAGGGGGGTGCACAGGGAGGGGGGACCTTCCTGCTGCTTCTCCCTCAAGTCCCCCCTCACCCCAAAGCACTGTCCGCCTGGCGAGTTCCATGCGTCATAGAGTTACGCAAGCAGTTGTAACAATGCAAGAAGCACCTGTGACTTTATCAGCGCCACTGATGCGAGAGATGAACACACAGGCGGACGCACAGCGAGTCCCATTCTTTTGATGATTCCATTTCCACAGACTCACAGGAGCATGGGATGCTCTCCTTGATCACAATCCAGGCATGCTGGCTCGCACTAAACACACTCATTTTCAAGAAAGAACCACAACACTTACTCTTATTATATGAGGAAGAAACTGAAGCCTTGAGAATGGTTTTTCATGCTTTTCCTACAACAAACAGGACAGAGAAGGAGACAGGAGTGGGGTGGGGAGGAGAGATAGGAGGAGGAAGAATGAACAACTCCCACACACGGTCCAGGTGGGGATCTTACAGTCCGAGGCACTTCCTCCGCCCCAAGGCCCCATCTCTTGGAGTTGTCCTCTACACTTGACAATGTCCTTTTACACACTGCAGCTCCGAGCCACGTGGATTTTAGATGAAATGTCCGATTCTGACCTCAGTGACACTGAAAAGAAACTCTTCGTAGGTCAGACGTTTCTGGAATCGGCCCTAATAAGCTACATGTCTGTGCATCAGTCCAGAGGCACAGTGAAAGACAGAAGTGAGCAAGCCCAAAGGGAGATGACACCTCGAGGAAAGCAGCGAGAGAATCCAGCGTGAAATACTGTCATCAATCTGGCATCGGTGTGGCATCGGGCGTTAGGAGACAATTATCATGAGCTGATTTGGTTCCTTCCTCAAGGAAGTTTCTAATCCCAGAATACACCTTTCTCCTCTAAATATCTGCTCCCAAGTATGTCAATGGTGTCTGGAGAGCATGAAGCATCATCACCATCATAATCCTTATTACATATGTTATTCATTGAAGGAACATCATTATATTTGGCAATGAGTTAGTAATAAGATAAAAATAAGGTGAGCAAATGAAAGGAGTTTATCCTGTTCAGCAGAGGTCCATAGAAGGAAGGTGCTGGTCCCTGGAGATAACAAAGATGCGTCAGATGAGCTCCTGTATTTTAGGTCAGGTTGCAGGGTATTTGGGGTGGGGACCACAATACCTGCAAGTGGAAAATACGTGCCCCAGGAGAGGAGTGCCGAGCTGGAGGAGGCCTGGGAAGGAGCTGTGATCTCCACCAGGATGGGAAGGGCACCTTTGCAACAGGTGCAGCAGACAGGAAGGGGTGGGAGCCTAGTCCTGCGGCAGCTTCCGTGTGCAAAGAGCTTGCCTCTTCCCTTCAGATGTGCTGAGAACATCTGTGCTGTGAACCATGGTAACTTGCTTCAACAACCAGAAAACCCCGTGTGTCTCAGCTTTTCATCCTCTGCCTCTCCCCCAGGCCCAAACGACGGCTTTATCTACCCTGGGCTCTGCGTGCGGAGACATCCAGATGGGGTGAGAAGGAGTCATCCCACCAAGGCAAAGGGAAAAGCAAGGCGGACAAGTTTACCAGGTGCAAAAAGCCCCTCCCCTGGCCTAGACTCTGGGCAGCAGTGGTGGCGGGGTGGGGGGAGGGGTTCTCCAGCTGTCAGTCAGGCCCTTCCAGAACTGGAAAGAACCCTGGGGAGAAAAGAAGAAAGGGCTTGTTTGCTTTTAAGTCCTCCTCATTAACTTGACTGATAGCAGGGGCCTCACAGTAGCTATCAGCTCCAAGGCTGATCCGAGTAAAGGGGACCGACCCATCCCCTCCGCCACAACCTCTTCCCACCCGCCCTTCACACCTGCACAGGTGTCCTGCTCCAGGCGCTGGCTGGGGCCTTGCTCCTTCTGCGTAAGAAAGGAGACAGACCTAAGGGCCCTTCCCTGCCGACTCTGACCTTTGATCCTGGAGGAGAGGGGGGTCCGTGAAGCATTCACTGGGGAAGACTGAAATGAGGGTAAGCTAAATGCCGAGCCCTGTCCTGTTTTCCACCTGCCGTGGCTGAGCAACTGCAGAACAGAGCTGCAGTCCTCTGTGGGAGGGAGAGCCTTTTGATGTGTCTATTGAGGGTCCAGGCAGCAGTGCCACCCCAGGACCGGCGGCCAGGAATTCCCGCAGTGACATCCTGCTCATCTGTCACTGGGCGGTGAGGCCGAGGCCTCTGCATTATCAGCCAGCAGGGGGCAGCCGTATCAGGGAGGCCTTTCCAGAAGAGAACAAAGGTTGCTTCAGTGTGTAAATTGAATGTTTAATAGCAATTCACTGGGAGTGCCCACTGGAATTTCCAATTACCTCAGATATTCATGAAATGTAAACAAACCCAGGACTTCTTGTTACAGCCTTATTATCAGTGTTGTAGGAAGCTGCACAAATGCATGTACTTCCACTTTCTGCATGCAAGCCTCCTCGAAGCACTGCAACCAGTGAGGGACGGAAGGAGAGAAAGAAAAGAAAAGGAAAGGAAAGAGAAGAAATCCAACAGATAAGCCGAGACGGAACCCCTGATGGAAGGGTTCACTCAGGCCAGCCCACCCATTCCCCTGAAACCACGGGTGCCTTTGGGAGTCTGTGCCAACCCCCAGTGATTGTGCGCTTCCCCAGGAGGCCAACACTCCCCAAACGGACCTTTGGCTTCAGCACAGGGAGGGGTTGAAATCAATATTCCGGAATTTTTCTGTCCACATCAGCTCTCAAAAATCTGCTTCAGGCCAACAACATAATTAAGAAGTGCAGGGAACCCATTGGGTAATGTAAACCCTATTAAGCTAGCACAGTATGATACATCATTAAGAAATATAGCATAACTTTTACAGATTGTCTCATTTTGACATACTACCCCAAGTAACAGTACCATCTTCTGTGCTCCAGGGCCCAACTCCAGTTCTTAACGGAACACTAACAGGTTTCTCATGGGAACAGTAGCCAGCAATGGCTATGGGCCTGTGTGAGACCATGGAAGCCCTGAGTGGTGATGGGGAGGCCAGGAAGAACCCGCCAGTGTGTCCCCAGCCGTGCCATTAAAGAACCTAAGTGTTTTTTTGATTTTGTGATTCTGCCTTAATTGCTTGGCTGGGGGCTGTGTGAACCCCAGGCTTGACAGTGTACCTGACACCCAGCAGGACGCCTGGCAGGTCACATAGGCAGAGCACTCCTCAGGAAGGAGGTCCCTGGTGTGAGATAAGATTCACCACCCTGTAACTCATCCGGTTGTACTTTTTGAAAGTTGCTTGCTTCAAACCCACCGATAGAAGCCTGCCAACTTGCTCTTTTTGAAAGTTAACAGTTAAACTGACCAATCATGACTGTATAATTATATGGAATTAGCCTGAAATGTGTAAGAACCCTGTGCTGTTCAACCGCGCTCTCTTCCCACCCACCCCACCCTCCGCCCTGCTGTTCCTGCTATAGCCTTGGCTGCAGCTGCCCCGCCCCCACCCAAGCCCTGCTAGGTTAGCCTGAATTAAACTGTCCTTGATTCTTTAGCACCAACTTCAGACTCGATAATTTTCTGGGGATCTCAAAATCCGGCACAACACCACAAAGACCCGCAATAACACACCTCAAGACATAACCAGGCAATGAGTGTGTTTCTGAGAGCAACGTGCAATTCTCCGCATGGCTGCGCCCATCCGTGGGTTCCTCCTGGGTCGCCCTCAACCATCCTGGTACCTCATGCACGCACAAACGTGGCAGAGAAGTCCTTCATGTTCTCTTAGAGTGCTAGTATAATGTTAGTATGTTAGGTTGGGATGCGTCTGGAACTTGGGAAAACTCCACTTTAGCGATAAATGTTGACCTTGTGAACAGTGTCACAAGCCTTATCTATAGAATGCACCCAGGTGCAGGAGGACAATGGCACAATCATCGGTCCCTGGAACAGGAATGCGTGTGGGAACAGGAATGAGCTGTCTAGACCCAGGGGCCTTAAAGATAATGTGTCTGGGAACGAAGTGGACTGTTTGCACCTGGAAGCCCTAAAGATGACCTGTCTGATTGCTGTGTTTGGATTTGCGCGGGCTATGACGCGTGTTACGACTGAAGGGGCCTATACAATCTCTAGCCTTTTGCTAGTTCAGGGTCCGACCCCTCTTTGGCTGGCCTGTGCGCCCCAAGATTGGTCTGACCCCAGCATGCTGGCACAATAAACTCTGCTTGCTTTTGCATTATCAGTAAGGCTCTTTGCCGTTCATGGGAAATTGACAAAACTGGACCCTAACTATTCCACACCCTGATCCTTCACTTCCAACTCTCACTACATCCAGCAAGGTTTGTTTTATCACTGAAAATGAGTCTAGTTTGGGTAAAAGGGCCCTTTAATTAACTGACACATCCCAGGCATGTCTTCAGCTTTGTTTCTTTTTTTTTTTTCTTTTAAAGGATTTCTTTTTGTCTTTGACAAACAGTGCGACAGAGACGGATAGCCTCGGTTCTCTGACTCACTCTCCCAATGGCAACAATGAAGGGAGTGGCCATGACAGGGTTCTGGGTACTGCAGTCTCCTGCTGCTTTTCCAGGCACATTCGCAGGCAGCAGGACTAGAAGTGGAACAGCTGGGACTTGAACTGGTGCTCTGAAATGGGGCACCTGTGTAGCAGGTGGCAGCTTAGCGTGCTGTGCCACAATGCTAGCCCCCTTTCTCTTGGCTTTCATCTGACCTTCTGCGAGCCCGCAAAATCTCAACAAAACTCTTTAAAGACTGGGCAGAGCGATGCATAGTGTTCAGTGCTCAGGAGGAGGTGAGCCTGGGAAGATTTATAAAAACGCAGAATGTGCCATATTTATAACGACTCCAGGTACACGCTGCGCCTTGTCGCCTTTCTCAGAAGGTGGCCCTCAGGCCTGTGGCCCTCTCCTTGAGGGAGTGATGGCA
Source organism: Ochotona princeps (assembly GCF_030435755.1). Lineage (NCBI taxonomy): Eukaryota > Metazoa > Chordata > Mammalia > Lagomorpha > Ochotonidae > Ochotona > Ochotona princeps. The sequence goes on along the minus strand of NC_080839.1, from coordinate 3,840,837 downwards.
GAATGGGGTCATGGCCACGAGTCTGCCATGCACGGGAAAGGATGGACACAGCACCTGCCACAGGCTTCAGGCTAAGAATGCGTGCCCGTGTCTGCACCTGCAGTGAAGTCGGACTGAACTCAGGGGCAAGGCACTGCATTTGTAATTCTTCATGAAGAGCGGACACTGTACATTGCCCTTAGTCTAGAGTAATCTTTTCCAAATTCGAATCACCTGTTCATAAATGATACTTGGGCTGGCAGAAAAATGTGGCTCAGTAACTATACTGCGGCCCCGTTCCCTGGAGGCGGCGATCACTGTCACAACAGGTGTGGGTAATGTATGCAGGGCGTTCTCGTCGTTAGCATGTGATCCAACAGGTAAGAATTCAAGCTAGATTGCTTTTATAAATGTCCCATGGAAAGATCCTGCCCAATGCATATTCTGATTACTGTCTCCCCTCCCCTCCCCCCGCTGAACACTTTGCTGAAGAACACAGATATTCAACCATATTTGTCATAATTACGGTCAGCAGTTGGGATTTCAGCTCATCTCACTGAGATTCACCAGTGCCACAAAAAGCGATGCTGATTTTCCAACATTGCTTATGAAAGTGTTTCTTCAACGTGGGAGTCTGAAGAATAGCGCAACATGTGTAGAGTGACCCGCTGATTCAGGAACCCGGTCCTCAAGGTGTTGGTAGGGTTAGGGGAGCTCCCTCCATGAGGACTGAACTTGAGGAATGAGTACAAACACCCTGCCTGGTCACTTTTGCTTTAGGACTCACACTCAGGAAATGGACAGCCATCACTTGAACTGAATAGACTCAGCTCCATTCACTCAGAAGACGTTTCTTTCTTTCTTGCTTGCTTGCTTTTTTTTTTTTTAAGATGTACTTCTTTTTATTACAAAGTCAGATTTACAGAGAGAAAGAGAGACAGAGAGAAAGATCTTCCAACCATTGGTTCACTCCCCAAGTGGCCACAACAGCCAGAGCTGAGCCGATCTGAAGCCAGGAGACAGGAGCCTCTTCTGGGTCTCCCACATGGGGGCAGGGTCCCAAGGCTTTGAGCCATCCTCTACTGCTTTCCCAGGCCACAGGCAGGGAGCCCGATGGGAAGCAGAGCAGTCAGGATATAAACTGGCGCCCACATGGAATCCTGGTGCATGTGAGTTGAGGTCTTTCGCCACTAGGCTACCACGCCAGGCCCCAGCAGACCTTTCTGAGGCAGCTGTGGCATTCAGCACCAGCCAATGGGCTAAGCGGCTGGATACAATCCCAAGACTGCTGCCAGATGAAATTTGCCTTGTGTGATCAAGTCTGGGTTAAGGAATCAGCAGGGGAATAAAAATCAAGGTTCTTCACATTCTGCCACAGGGGAGCACCTGAAAACAGATGACTGTGGGGAATTGGGTGGAGTCCCACACACAAGGGGATAATCTAGGTGTCAAAGTCCGAGGGAGCATCACAGGTTCCTGTTGGGAGCCGGAAGGCTGACTCTGCCGCTGTGCAGGTGTTTATGGGCGTGCACCGGAAGCAGCCTCCCAGTGATCTGCAAGGCTGTTAGGGAAGTACACAGCCAAGGGCATGTGGCAGAGCAGCCTGGCTTAGAGCAGCAGGTGGCAGAGCTGCCTTCCGTTTCAAGACGCAGAAACGCAACCACTGGACCCAAGCGGCTATCAAACGCGCTGCCCCGCACCAAACGGCTGAATTCTTTGGCTTCAGGACAATTCCAGATGTTTATTATGTGATCTGAGCACACCTGCTGTTGAGGAAGCAATCTGCCTGTCATCCTTTACACTGCTTTAAATCACATTTGTGTTTCCTATTCTCTTTGTTAACACGTGTTTCTTTGTTGGACAGAGGGAGACCAGGAACTTGGACTCCGACCAGCTCAACCACTCAACTAGCAGGAGCTCAAGCTCAGCTATCTTCCCAGGCGTCTGCATTGGAAGTGGAGTAGCTGGGACTCGAACTGAAGGTCCAGTGTCAGAGACTAGCAGCACACGTAATGACTGAATCCACCACACAGGATACTGGTCTTCTTCTTTCTTCCTACTTCATTTTAGCCTATCATTTTACCTTTATACCTGTTCTTGATGTATTTTAGTCTAGTGGAATTCATGCTCAAAGTTGGTCAGCATGCTTCAGTTAAGGCCAGGCAACTAGTGGGCTACGATACAGGTCTGGGTTGGGTTTTCAGGTTTTTATCATTTCTCAATTTCAACACAAGACTACAATTTATCTATGAGAACAAAAATCCCCAAGAATTGGTACGACCTCCATGTCATGATGACTTTTTCTGTGAAGGAGTTCTTTAAAAAAATCTCCTATGAGAATAAGCCATGTAAAATAGCTCCTAACGTTGTTCATCTGTCAGTGTCCACTGCAATATTAAATTATTCAAAATTCACATTTTGCCAAATGAAATTAGATTCTGTGATTCAAGCTGATGAAATGAAACTCCATTAGTCAAGCGAATTCCACTTTGAAGTGTTTTTCCATACCAATATAAGATGTCCATCTTTAATACACTAAGATACATTCAAATGTCTTCGAGGTTTACAACATAACATCCTAGCATTCAATGTAGGTTACAACTTAGTTTTGATCCTGTGGTTGTGGTCAACTGAAAGAATGATCTATAGCATTCAACAAATGGCCAGACTTACTCCAAGATCTTCAAAACAAACACACGTCATACAGCATGAATGCTTTCAAAGCATATATCCAACCTGGACTATAGTTGTACATCATTGCTTCGTTCCTGGTCCCCTCTGCCTTAAGTCTAGAAATATGACCTACATTGTTCAAAGTACTTTTGTCTCAGCTGTAGTAGAGGCTGGTGACAGTAACAATCTATTCTGTTCACAATCAGTGTAGTATAGTAACCCTTGGGGCCAGAGACTATGGCTAGCGGTGGTACAAGCAGAGGTCCTTAGGTGCTAGCATGTTTGTGTCTTGGTCTTTTGGTTACACAGGTGGGTTTGCTTTGTGGAAATTCTAGCTGCACACCTCCGAATTGTAGCTGTTGGCATTGGCAGATTCAATCCTCAGTTATTCTACATAGCAATCTTCAAAGGGATCAAGAAAACAAGATGATGAAATCATTGCCCCAAAGTTAGAGTAAATCTGAGCTCTGGAATGAGTGTTTCCCCCACGCCCCCACACACACCACCTGTTCCTCATGAGTGAGGGAGAAAGAGTTCAGGACTCTAGAGTCTTTACGAGAAAAGGGAAATTGTCAGGTGGGAGCAGGTAAGGATGGCATGCTTTTATGTGCTCTTCTCTCCCTGCGAATCCCACCTGTTGCTGTGCACTTCTGGCTTATGCATGCACTCTCAGGGAGAGGCATCACCCAGGCCATTTGTAACCACTTTTCCTTGTGTTAGGAAACCACCTTAGGCATATCTACTTTGCAAGCTGATGGCATGCCTACATTTGCTTCTTTGAGATCTCAGCCTGTACTTCGGGGATATTGTTACACTATAATCTTTTCTACTTAATGTTAATAGAGTATCTTCTTAAAAGATTTATATCTTTATGGGGAGGCGGAAGGGAGAATTCCTAAATCTACAAAAAATTGCATCGTGGGAAATCATAAAAATAATATCCAAAAGCAAAACCAAAAATCGACAAGGCAGAGTCACAGAGAGACAGAAAGATGGGAAGAGGGAAGACGCGTGCATAGAGACCCTCCGTCCCATGGGTCACCCGCAAGGCTGCACTGGGCAACCGAAGGCGGGAATCAGGAGCTTCGGCCATGTCTCCAGTGCAGGTGCCAGGATGCAAGCACTTGAGACCTCCTCTGCTGCCTTTCCGAGAGCACCATCAGAGAGCTGGATCTGAACCGGAACAGATGTGGCACCAACAGCCACCCAAATGGGATGCTGCCTGTGACACTACAGTGCCAACCCAGAAGCTATTGGAGTCTGATTTGTAAGAATACATGGAGTAGGGGCCCGGCGGCGTGGCCTAGCTGGCTAAAGTCCTCGACTTGACAGCCCCGGGATCCAATATGGGCACCGGTTCTAATCCCGGCAGCTCCACTTCCCATCCAGCTCCCTGCTTGTGGCCTGGGAAAGCAGTCGAGGATGGCCCAAGGCTTTGGGACCCTGCGCCTGCGTGGGAGACCCGGAAGAGGTTCCTGGTTCCCGGCATCGGATTGGCGCGTACCAGCCCGTTGCGGCTCACTTGGGGAGTGAAACAACGGATGGAAGATCTTTCTCTCTGTCTCGCCTCCTCTCTGTATATCTGGCTTTTCAATAATAATAAAATCTTTAAAAAAAAAAAAGAATGCATGGAGTAGGAAAAACGTAAGTAAAAAACGTAGTAAGAAAGTAAATGTGGTCAGTTAGATGGATATAGAGGAAAGATGGATATAGAGGATAGATGGATAGATGGATGGATGGATGGATGGACAGATGGATGGATGGATAGATAGATAGATGGCCTTCAAGTTGCAGATGAGTCTTAGCCGATGATACAGCTTGCCCAAGCTCCTGCACCATTCTCACCATGTTTGTGACTGCGAGTTTCTAGTGTTGAGTTTCAGTGTGTCTCCCATTCTACCAGCAGAAGCACTGAGGCTCATAATGCAGCCATTGTGCCCCCTACCCTTCAGACCATCAGTACCAAGGAAGAAAATTTGAGGCTGGGAATCACAGCTGAACATACCAAGGAGCTTAACCTCATCTCTAAAGAAAGATTTGCTGAGCAACTGCACAGGACAAACAACAGGCGTGCTTAAATGCCTCGTTGCATCTTCAATCCTTGCTTTGTTCCAGGGATTCCAAAAAGTAAGCTCAATCGTGCCCAAGTCCTGTGTTCGACCCACCTCTCCCCACAGAGTCAACTCAGGTTGTCACTTAAAAGAACGGGCGTCTCCACAAAGAATACATCTTCGAAGCAGACTGATCAATGTAGAGTTGACTTTGAATGCAGCAAAGAGTAAGGTTGGAGTGGCCGCCATGAAAGTCTTCCTTCGGGATTGAGCATGGACCCAGAAGACAGCACCCAGGGGACATGGCCAACCTCACTGGGCATTCAGAGACTGCTGCTGTGTACCAGAGCAATGTGGTCATTCCCAGAGCAAACACGTAGCGTGCCACTGGCAGGATTACTCTGTGTTTCGCTTCTACATCAGAAATTGCCCCCTTTTCATGCAATGTTAAAATACAAGATGGATCCAATTTAAGTGAGAGACCACCCACATGGAAACGCGGGGTTAGGGAGATTAGTTTAGCTCTGCCACTAGAACACGCACACAACACACCTGCTTATATTCCTGGGGTTCTCCATCATAATTATAATTAGGTTACATATCCCATGTACAAACACACAAGGTGCCGTGGCTCAGGAGTCTTTCAACTAAGCCTTAAGGGACATATTATACAGTCTCAAGCCTTTCTTCTACCACTTGTGGTTTTACACCCAATGCTTAAAAATAAAGAGACAACACTGGCAAAGCTCCAAACCAAAAATATGAACTCTGCTTTTTTGATGGCTGTGAGACAGTAACACGTAATTTTCTCCTGGGGTATGACAATAACGCAGCATGATATGTTGTAACTTTGCGGTACAAAGTGTAGAATGAGTGTAAAAATGTTCAGTTCTTTTTTTTTTTTTTTAAGAACGCAGGCAAACTACTTTAAAGCACACCTTCCCTACACAATTGAGCCAATTTTGAAAACTCAAACTCTTACTTAAGCAGGTAACGAGAGCGCTTACTTGGTGGAACCCCCTGAATGTGACGATACTGCATCAAGCCGTCACCCCTAGATACACACAGAGGAATGGTTCTACAACCTGCACGAACACCAACAGCCACAGGTGCTCAGGGCCCTTCCCAACACGGGAGTATTTTTTGCATAGAATCTATGCACACCTTGCCTTTGAATCACCTCTAGGTCAATTAGAGCACCTTGAATGAGGTAAACACCATGGAAATTGCTAGTGTAGTGTGTTGTTCAGGAGACAATTACCAGTAAATATAAAATCTGTTCAGTACAGATATAATATTTTTCCCAAATATTTCCCTGTAGGTGGTTTGGGTCCTTGGATGTGAAGCCTATGGATACAGAGTCACCTGCATTCACTCAGGCCGAGAACTTCATTAACTCAGCTTTCCCGGGTACTAATTTTAAACAGAAGGCAGAGGAGGATGTTTGTAAACTACACTGTGACTCAAAAGTGCCCTTTGGCAAATGAAAATCAAACTCTACATGCACACTGTAAACATATATTAATCTGTTTTTGCAAAGTTTGCAGCGCTTGTCCAGTACTCACTGATTATTCAAAAACGTGCCTACGAGACTAGAAGATACAATCTTTCCAAAACCAAAACTCTCCCCTCCTACCCCCAGGGGTTAGAGGGTGCTGTGACCCAGTGAAACATGAAAAGATCCATTCTCCAGGTCGCCCAGGTATTGGGTCCACTTGAGCCTCAGGATTTCAGCTGGCCTCCCTGGGCCATTGCCCTGGACCCGGGTCCCAGGTCCCTCTCAGGAGCCAACCTCTCTGCTCAGTCAGCAAGTAGGGAAAGGTGCCCACGGCTGCCATCCATGTTTTCAAATACGCAGACTCCAACAACAGCTACATATCAGAGGCAGTAATCCACATTTGTCCTACGTATAATACAATCAGAGCAAAATGGAAACTCTAAACATTTTTTTGCTAGCATGCCACAAGCCATATATAATACAGAACATGCAATTCTCTCAGAATTAAGATAGAGGAAGGACGTTCTTTGCCCAGTCTGATTTTGGCTCTCAACAACTGTGCCTCTCAACAATTAATATGTGGGTAGGCTAATTCCAGGTCCTACTATTTTTAAAGACTGTCCTCTTTTTCATCTGAAGATGTTCAATGGCACACAATTTTCTCCAATGTTAAAATAGAACTTATAAGCAAGATTCCGCTTCTAATGGTAGAAACAATGTCATTCATTTATTCATATACTTATTTCATAATGGGTTAACTATATTATTTAGAAAACAAATATTTTTTCTTCTGCCCATTTGTGGTCAGTGTTCTTAGCAGAGAGCAAAAGAACATGTTTTTCTTGCATTTCAGAAAAGTCATCCTTAACATGTTCAAGAAGTTACTTTTCCCATTCACTTTCCAAATAATGAAAGCTATTAGACTTTCTAAAGAGGTTTACCTTTGCCAAATTTAATTTACAACAAAATCACTTTAGGAAACACAACAATGACCAACACGCAAGAACCTTTACTTGAAAAACTGGCATAATTTGTTGTTGAAACTGGGTAAGGTGTTTTCCTCCCACGATCAAACTCTGGAATCAGCTCGAAGTAGAAGTTCATGTGTGAATTATCAACTTCTGAAAATAGAGCACCATCAAGATAATGCAGTTTTGTCTTGACAGTGTACTCTGTTGCTTTAGACAATGTATCTCTAAGTGTCCCGAGAGACTAGTTTCTGAGCCCGCTCACTGCACCAACTAAATAACTCAAAGCAGGCAGATAATGGCCTTGCATCTTAGGCTACATTTTCCCTTGGAAATTTCACTTGATATGATCCCCTTCACATCAGACAGAATTCCACTCCAGTACTGACTGCCTGGATTTCCGAACGTCATGGCCCGATTTTAAGTTGGGGGTTAAAGAAGCCTTTTTCCTGCTTGCAGGTTCTGACAAGCGCAGGCTTCCTGTCCACAGGGCTCCTTCACAGTCCTCCCCTTGCAGCCAGCGTGGCCAAAAGCTCACGGGGTGACCCAACCACTGACGGAGTCACTCCCCCTGCTCTGCTGAGCGCGCACGTCAGTCTCATAGGGAGGACGCCAAGCCAGCTCTGCCAAATCACTTCCTCTCTCTGAGGCTCCTTGGATTTGTGAAACAGGACTGCTAGGGTGTGGTGCACAAGGCTTGCAAATCATTTACTATCAATTATTCTGCAAACGACTGCTCTTGGCTGGGCACCAAGGAATGATCTTTTTAAGTATGTCATGATAAACAACGACCCATTTTAAGGAATTGCAGCACTAGAAAACATATTGGAGAGGGTTTTGATCCGAGTCTTCCTTTGACAGCCCTTGGAGCGGAGTGAAGTTGAGATTCCCCAGTGCAAGTCATTGCAGGGGCACTGGCCGCAGTTTCCCAGGCCCTTTGATCTCTAAGAAGGTCCGTGTGAAACAGTAGACCCAGGCAACACAGTGCACGACCTGAATTCAGAATTCTTTCCTACAGATGATGTCAAGGGTACCAAAAGCGGGAGGCGGGGCACAGAACAGCGTGTGGAAAGTCTTCCCCCAGAGCCAGCACCCAGGGTCATTTCCAACAGCTTCACAACTCCTTCCCCACACCAGAAAAGCCTGGCTGAGAGCGGACTTCCATCAGGGGACAGGGCTAAGACCACCAATTCCAAAAACACCTTCTGTCCTAGCCAGCTCCTATCTCATCCCTCTTTAAAACTATGTAACCCAGAGGATAGAGCGTAACTACCCTCTTTGAATTGCGACCGTTTTCCATCCACGTGGAAGCCAGGGTGGGGGAAATTTCAGATCAGGATCAATTTCAGATGTGTTAAGAGGCATCATAAAGGCCAGCAGTAGCTACATAGAACACTGAAACTATCTGTGTTACACGCGTGTCTTTCCCGTTCCCAAACTGGTCAATCTCCATAGTGACTTCTTGTGCAATCATTTGTGAATTTCTTCCCCTAGTTCTTTTACAAGGATGAGCTTTTCAACTTTCAACGATCAAGAAAATCCGAAGTGAACACACACCTTATCATGACTGAGATACTTCAGAGAGTTCATTGAAATGACTACATTTTAAGCCCAAATGGCAGAAGGCTCAGGAAGGATAAAAACAACACTGTTAGAGAACAGTACAGTATACTTACAGAAAAACACAGTGGAAAGACGGTCCTTATTATCATGCAGAAGATATTTTTATTCCAAATATCAGGGAGAGAGGCAGCAAATCTGCAAATTAATTAAGCTTCCCAGAGGACAAGTATCTCCAAGTTCTTATAAAGGAACCCATCATTTATTTGCCCGACCAGGAGGTACAGAAGCTTCTAAGAAGACAAGCTCATGAAAAGGCTTGGATAAATTCTAGCCCCAGAGGGTAAGATTTCAGTTAGCCTATCAGCCATACATCAGAGACCCACACATTCAAGTCAGCTCAGAAGGACTCTACAGGATAAAATAGTACAGGAACAAGCAGGCACAGGGATTTCCGCACAGCCCCTTCCAATGCTGAGCCTGTCTCTCTGGCTACACCGGTCCTAATCCCTAGATTTAGTGTAGGTCCCCAGCCCACAGAGTAAGTCCTTTCCCTCTTTTTTTTTTTTTTTATTTCATTTTTTGACAGTCTCATAGGCTCTGGGGTTCCCCCAACCCCTCTCCCTGCCCCCCCTGCCCTTCCCCCATGGTGGAATCCTCCATCCAAGTTGCAGTATTGCATCTCAAATCAAGTCATGATTCTTCCATTGCAAGCATGTGCCATGCATAGAGTCCAGCCTCTTACTGTCCAGTTAGATTCAGCGGATTCTTGGGGTGACCATCTCTGGTCTGAGAGCAAAGCCGGCAGAATATTATCCTGTCCAAGGAAAAGCCACAACATAGCGTGAACAACTATTTACATCATTAAGGGGTTAATTGACATGGTTTTGAGTGACCAATGTGTTAGAAATTGCAAGTTCTTAACCACAACCTGTGACTACTTCATTGGCATTTCCATTTTAGTTTATACACATCCCTCTTAATCATCCTCATCAGAAGCGGAGCACACGGGCCTGATTGCCCTCATCTGCATAATGTCATTCACATATTTCCAAATGTTCAATTACTTCATCCTTGAATCCTCCTTCAATCTACATACCTTCAACTCAGTCTTTACAAAGACATATAAACTCACTAAACACTGGTCTTTGCTCTCTATCAATGGCTTCACAACCTTCCTAAAAGGCTACTAAGGGCCGCCACTCCGATCACATCCTCTACAAGAAACGGAGCCCCCAACTCCAGATGCGTCACCACAGCCCACATGAAAGGCAAGGTATTACCAAGTACACCTGTTACAACAAGCAGTGAGGCAAGTACCCCGACGTATATCCACGCCTTATAACCTCACTGCAAAAGTCAATGTGAGCTGCCTATTTATTTTAGGTTTTCCTCCATGTTGACCCCAATATACATCCATTCAGTGCTCCCAATTTTTTTCCCACGATATAAGTACAAATAGGCTTCCAGAGCGATAAAAACTATGTCAGTTCGACAGCAGTGATGAGGAGGCTGAGTGAAGGTGAGTTCAAGTCCACACATCATGTTTCCCTTTCGAAGAAGCCTCAACCCTAAACTTGCAGCAGCAGGATACATAGCACTGCACTTTACTGCATTTACTGCGTTACTAGCCATAACTTACACTTCAAAATGGCCCCAAAATATAGAACACAATTTCCCCCCCCCCCAAAAAAAAGAAAGTATTAACTAATCCACGACATTTTTTGTTTGTTTGTTTGTTTTATATTGGGTGCAGAAAGTACTTTCAACCCAAAACGTGAGGCAAGCCGCCAATGACTCCTGCGCCCAGCTAGTCACAGGCTGCAAGTCCCGCCCGCCCAACTCGCTCCCTTTGAGGTCAGAAGGCACAAGTCAAACAGACCAGGGCTGCTGCTCCCAAACAACAGCTACAATAAAAACAACAACACGGGCCCAGAGCGGTAGCCTGGAGGCTAAAGTCCTTGCCTTCACCAACAGGATCCTTTATGGGCGTGGGTTCTAATTCCGGCGGCCCTGCTTGGACTGGTAAAGTAGTCAAAGAGGACCCAAAGTCTTGGGACCCTGCACCTGAGACTTTGGACTGGCGCAGTTCCGGCTGTTGAAGTCACTTGGGGAGTGAATCAATGGTCAGAAGATCTTCCTCTCTGTCTCTCCTCCTCTCTGTATATCTGACTTTCCGATAGAAATAATTATATCTTAAAAAAAAAAATACAAGTTCCCCCCAAATCCAAGAGAGCAGTGTTTTCCCCACCAAAGTGTTTCTGGGATTATACAGCAGCTTGAAAGTTCAGTCTGACAAAACAAATTGAGAACTAGGAGGACAGACCTGGAAAGGAACCGTCAAGAATCTCATTGAAATTCCTGGAAAGCGCTGCCTCTCCAGACACCGCTATTCAGCTCTCTCTGGAAGGCATCCCTGGTGGCGAACCCTGCGTCTAACTTCATTCTGTCCCCTAGCGCCGGCATAGTCCAATACAGACCAACCCACAGAATACTCGCAGTCCCGAAGAACACCCACCCCGGGCCCCGCGACAAGTCAGTCCACAAACGGAGTTTTTTTGCTTGCCAAACGTAGAACAAGTGACTTCGGTACCCGGTCTTTCTGTCCCTAAGCATGACAGCCACAGAGCATTAGAAGTCAAGAGAATACAGTTATAGCTTTTGGAAGTGCAGCTCTGCATTTAAGGGTAGGTTGAAGAATCACCAGCGAAACAATCTCCACTCTCTTTCGGAGTCGAAACAGAATAACGTAACAGAGCCACCGAGTACAAGTGCCCTCTCTCCTGGAAGCGCTGCCCTCTAGGTCGCTGACCGTCTCCAAGCACCCCCAAGAGTCACACCCACGCAGGTCAGACTCTGTCACCGAGTCTTACTCCGCGCACAGCGGCGGACTGGCTACCCGCACGGCGAGAGCGGCGGCACCCACCAAGCGCTGCTTCCTTACCAGCCTTCTGCGAAACGCCCAAAGCGCACGAGCCCACGGTGCCCGGCGCTGCCCCGGCCGCGCTGCGCTGGAGCCGGGGACGTGCGTGTCACATTTTCATTCTCCAGCAGCCAGCTCTGCTCGGGCGCGCGCGCCACGCGCTCCCACACTCACATGGACGCCCTCTTGTAGCAGGGACCCTCCCCTCCCCCGGTTGGGGGAGCCGTGGAAGTTGGGGGTGCTGCAGACACCAAGCGTGCCGCCCTGATCCTGCAGTTACCAAGCCCAGGGAACTCGGTGCGACCCCGCGCTCGCCGTCCCTGGCGGCCTATGGGATCAGTCCTGCAAACCCAAGGCTGCTCCGCGCCGCCGGGTAGCCGAAGACACAGGCGACCACAGGGAGCGGCGGCGGGCAGCGCGGCCTCGGGAGTCGGCGCACAGCTGCGCTCTCAGCCCTTAGCCGCGCACCACATTGTTCCGAGATTCGGTGGCGACTGGAGGGAGCGCGGCCGGGAGCTCCGGGACTCCGGGCGGCGGTTCCCGGCCTGGGTGCGGAGGCTGCGCGGCGCCCCGCCCCCCGAGCTCCGCGCCCCTCCAGCCTCCCCTCCCCCGTTGCCTCCGGCCTCCCGCCTCCCGGCCTGGGCTCACCTAGCGGGTTCGCAGCGGGCACTGGGAAGTTGCACTGGACCCCCCACCCCGCGTTCTCTGGGCCTGGCAGCTCGGACAAGCGGACAGCGCAGGCGGGGCGCACCCCCCACCCCCGCCGGCTCCGCGCCCAACCCTGCCTCTTGCGGAGAGTGACTGCAGACTTGGGCTGCGTGGGGCGGCGCGGTTGCCTAAAAAAGGCAAGTCTCTACCCAGCCGCCGCCTCCATCCACCCTTAGTTCCTCCGAAGGTTACCTGCACAGTCCCGCTTGGCTCCACGCCTGGCACCTAGGGACCGGTCGGATGCCCGCCGGAGGTTGGGGTGCAGGAATGCGAGCTCCTGGTGGGTAGCGGGAAGAAAAACCTGGGAGCCCGCGGAAGTGAGTCCCCAGCTTAAACACACACCCTCCGGCAGCTACCTACGCCCTGCTACCTGCGCGCCCGGCAGCGCCGGCGAGGCGGCCGGGCGGGGCGCGGGGGAGCTCGGCATCCTCTCTGGCCCGCCTGCTGCCTTTGTTCTACCCGCTCGCCAAACCCCGGGCCCTCGCTCCTCCGAGCTTCCCCGAGGTTCCCCAGGATGCAGATATTGGGAGCAGACCACCTATAACTTAGGAAGCCAGGTGATGGAGCTCCTGGGGGACCCTCACCTGCCCATCCTGCCTCCCTGTCGGCGCCAAACGCCAAGTGGCGCGGCAAAGTTCTCGGAACGGAGACACCCCAGGTGCCTGCGGGCAAGTGGTGAACCCGTGCCCCCTTACAGCCCGCTGGTTGCAGACCAGGCATCTGGAGCCTGCGGGCGGGGCCTCGGAGAGCGGTAGATCGGGTGTCGGTCTGTTCCCCCGCGGAATGCGCATTTGTCACCGAGGCCCTGGCGTTTTCTAGAGCCAACAGCAGCTGCTCTTGGGACCCCAGACCGCGCTGTTCTTTGTTTGCTGGTAAACTCGTTGCTTTGAACTTCAGCTGCGCTCCCCGCGGGCGCGCAGCGACGCCCTCCTCTCCCTGGCTGGTGTCCTGAGCGGATTTAAGACAGACTGCTTAAGTGTGGGGGCGCCCCAGGGGTCCGGGATGGGCCTTCCAAGGAGCGACCTCCGAGGAGGTTGGTCACCCGCCAACCTCCGTCTCTGCAGAAGGAACATTTTGGTGACACAGATCTGTCACTAAATGTGCTGCTTAAAAAAAAAAAATCCCTAAGACCGTTCCTAGAACTCAATGGTTTCATGTTTTGCTTTTCTTTTTTCTTAAAGAGAACGATTGGCTACCTAACTCAGCTTAAGTTCTCAGCCTACAATATGTCCCGCTGCCCCACAGCAGGCATGTGGGTCTGCTCAAAGAGTTTGCAGGAAAAAATCGCAACATCAGACAAATTAGACTAAAACCGACTGAGCGAGAAGTCATTAGGCTCGATCCCAAGCGTGCACTGAGAAGGTTCAGCATTTCCCGGTTGTGTTAACGGTCTCTGACACTCGGGATTTGCAGAACTGCCCGAGGGAACACTGTGTTTCTAAACAGAACTTCAGCCCATAAACGTGAAATACTGTGAAAGTGCACTCGCCCTAACCCCCAGTAAGCTCGTGGAACCAAGCGGCTGGAGGGTCTGGGAGGGGAAGGCTGCCCGAGTCCTGCCGCCTGTCCTCGGAGGAGCTTTGTGTTGGTCAGCTGTTCTGTGGGATCCCTCTTCTCTTCTGCAAAATGGGTGCGAACAGCACCTAAGGTTCATGTTCGCATTCAGAAGTGAAACCCGTGCACTAAACTTGTCCTCCAGCGTGGGAAAGCAGATACCTTACAGATTTTGTAATCAGTGACAGAGGAGGCGTTCTCAAAACACGTCGCGTTGAAGCTTCTAAAATTATCTGTTTTAGCCACTGCTCACAGTGTGTGTGTGTTTTTATACAGTTCCAGTGCTTTTTTGCATAAATGTTGCAACAGTGGATGTTTGGGTTACCTTTAAATACATTTTAATGAGTTAAATAAGCATACAAACGTATGCTTGTAGAAGAATTGCCACCCTAGCACAAATATGCCAATCACGGTTGCAAAATTTTAAATAGTCTGGGTTTATTACTTACAGTCAAGGTAATCAATGCAAGGAGAGCTAGACTGACTAATCCGTTGCTTCCGCAGGAAATCAAGAAGTCACTTGATAAACATAAAAAAAGTAGATTGTTTCTATCCAAATGCAATGCAATATTAAACAAAATAATTGACATTCCTTGTTTGAATTGTTCCTTGGAAAGCTAAGGAGAATTGGAGGTCTACAGATTCAGGAGACATTCACGAAAGAGAGAGAACAGCAAAAAGAATAAGCTTATTATGATACACAGCGCATCCACTGGCCCGTTTACTTAGAACACTATTGTTCCTTCCTTCCTCCCCCTCCCTCCCTTCCTCTCTCCTGGTTCCACAGGAAAATAATACCTACTGTGGCATCCTATGGGTCAAAATAGGTCTGTGTGGCACCCAGACCTAACAGCCAACAGGTTCCAGCAAGATCAGCACCAACAACAACCTAGTTACGTAGGACACCTGGTGTCTCCCTAATCCTGGGACCTGCTCCAACCAGAAGTGGAAGAAAGGTTCCAGAGACAACAGTGCAACCTCAGCACAGTGTCACAGGAGGTGGAGAGTGGTGAGTCAGGAGCTGGGGCTACAGAGACCATGGTGGAAGCCTAACTTAAGAATCCAGACCTGGAACTCGCTGGAGAGAGTGGCACAAGTGACTGCAAGCAAAGAGCTCCGTATGAACTGCAATAAGTAAAACTGAGCTGTAGACCTGTGGGGGACACAGCTTAGAAACCTGCCCCAAGGAGAAGACTCTGCTAACCAGAAGTACAATGACCAAGAGCAAAAGAAGAGACAGAGGCACAATGAATATTGCTGAAGACTCTCCTGCGAAGGAGCAAAATCCTCAGAGTAGCTAACTGAGGAATACATCGAGAAATGGGGGATACAGAATTCAAAACACTTATTATAAACCTTCTTATCAACAATGAGAAACAGGCAAAACAGGCATCCAAGGAATTTAAGGGATATATCACACTGGGAATGAATCAAATGAAAGCTGATGTATCAGAAATGAAGACTACAGTGGAGCAAAGTGAAAGTACAGTGGAGAGTCTCCAAAATAGAACGAAGGACGCAGAAGAAGGGATCTCAGAATTAGACATGATATTTCATGCCACCAGGGGAAAACAAACAAAAAGCTGGAAGCAGAGCTGGATCAGGCCAAAAATAGTATTCAAGAATTGAATGATACTAATAAGAGGCCTTATATAAGAGTTATGGGAGTCCCAGAAGGTGCAGAAAGAGAAGCTGAGTTTACAAATGTATTTAATGAAATACTGAGGAAAAAATATTCCTAATAAAGAGAAGGAATTGGGAAACAGCATCCAGGTGGGGCACAGAACTTTGAACAGGGTTGACCAGAAGCAATCTTCACCATGACACATGATCATCGAGCTCTCTTCAATTGAACATAAGGATAAGATGCTTAAATGTGCACGTGAAAAAAATCAACTGACATAAGGAAATGCCAAATAGACTCACAGGAGACCTCTCACAGGAAACTCTATATGCCAGAAGAGAATGGAGTGACATATTTCAGATTCTAAAAGCAAAATATTTTTGGCCCAGGATAACGTACCCAGCAAAACTTTCCTTTGTATTTGAAAATGAAATAAAATTCTTCCACAGTCAAAAAAAAGTTGAAAGAATAGCCTTCTTTCAGACCTGCTGTACAAATGGTACTTCAAGATGTTCTCTTGAGAGAGAGAAAAGGAATAGCACCCATCAAAACCAAAGGCAAATGGGAAGAACATCACAGTGAAATAACAACAGAAGACTAAACCAATGAACGACACATTGCTAAAATGACAGGACCAAATTACCACCCATTCATATTAACCCTGAATCCAAATGGTTTAAACTCATCAATCAGACCTCATAGATTAGTAGTCTGGATTAAAAAACAAAACCCATCTATTCTTTGCCTACAGGAGACACATTTCACCAACAAAGATCAGCAGAAACTGTATCTCATGGATTGGATTTTTTTGTTGTGGTGGTTAGCTTCATCTCTTCAAAACACTTTCTTCTCATTAAATTCCTCAATGAACCAGATCATACAGTAGCATCATTTTCTTCAAGAAGTTTCTTGGTTTTCTTTTTTCATTGCTTCAGCGATACATGAGTCATTCAGTAGCATCTTATTTAACTTCATGTCATTGTAAATTTCTATTTTTCTTTCTATCGTTGATTTTGTATTATGATTTTTCATTTAAGGGGATGTACAGTAACTGTAATGGAGACTATCATATCCAGATGTGAGGATACAATGCAGTGTGCATCTCTACTTCCGGACAAAGATGGACTCCCAATGAAAGTGTTTCCTAGATCTTGACAATAGGATGCTGGACTCTCTGCCATTGTCCATGCCTGCAATGATGGACATATGACTATATATGAAGAACTATATTATAGTAATGATATAGGGGAACTTAGTGAAGAGGGAAGAAATTGGGGAGGGGATGAGGATAATTCCAGGGCCTATGGGACTGTATCATAAAATGATACTAATAAAAAGAAGTAGAATTGAAAAAAGTAATGGTGCATCCAGAACTCTAAGTGGTACGTATGAGGGATGTTGGCTTCGCAGAAGGTGGCTTTTCCTAGTGTGACACACACTGGCCCCTCTTAGATTGTTTTACAGATGGTTTTAGGACTGGTTTTTCTAAGCTGTTGTCACGTGGGCCTGATTGACTTTTGACTTTTTACATCATTTCCATTCTACTACTAGGCAGTACACCCAACTTCTTCCCTTGAGAGAAGCGGATGTCCCCAGAAGCAATCTTCTTTATCTACCTGCTTAAAGTGTAAATCAAATCCATCAGTGCAAAGTGGTATAACACATTTCTGATTCTTTCTAACTTGGAATACAATGCCAAGATTGAGCAGAAACATTTGTTCCCTAGCTGATCTGTAATTTTTTTTTTAAAGAATTCACTTAATTGTTAGAAATGTAATTAAAGAAATAGATCACCAGGAAGAAAATCAACCTCATGTACTGTGTGTGATTATGGGTGGGGGCCAAACGCCTAGGCCGTCAGGACGTCATCACTCACACTTTTCCTTCAGCCTTCTCAGGCAGAGAGAAATTCAAAACATCCAAGATGTTTAGAAACATCTACATAGACCTATAACTTCACAGCGGGATGCCTACGCTGTCACAGGTAGCTGTGTGGCCCAAGGTACCATGCTGCCCACCCCAAATATTTAAAGCTCCATGTCCTATGTTGTTTGTGTCCATTCAGGACAAAAACACCCAGGACAAAATTTTTCCTTGATTTTTTAATTAGCTTCTTAAAAATTTTCTGAAATAATTTGAGTCTTCTAGAGAATGACATACGCAACACCAGCTTCCCAGATCCCCCCAAAACTAACACTTTGCTGTGTTTACTCCATATTTTCTAGATCTTCTTTCCATTCCGAACTGGTGGGAACTGAGTTGCAGTCATCACGCCCCTGGTCTGTAAATATTTCATTTTGCATTTCCTGAGAACAGGGACATACTGTTATATAACCGGAACTCAGTGATCATCATTGGAGAAGTAACACTGATATAATGGTAATACCAAATTTCAGTCTGCTGAAATACTAGCAGTTGTCTTTCCAATGTCCTTCACATCCAAAAAGCAACAAAACCAAGACAAAACAAAAGGCCTTGTGCGCAGGATCTGACCGGGGCTCATCTGTTCTGGTTAGTTGCTGTGTCTCTTTCTGTCTTTACGATCTGTAATGTTCTTTGGTGTTTTTGTGTTGCACGACCTTCACATCTGTGCAGAATTCAGACTATCTTGTTAAATATCCCTCAGTTGGGGGTATTTGTCTGCTGTTTCTCTGTGATGAGATTTGGAGTTAGACTGTGATTTTTTTTTTCTTTTCCTTTCCTTTCTTTTTCTTTTGTTTCCCCCAGCTTTTTAGTCCAGTAACCACAGAGCATTGTGTGTCCCAGGCATGCGGTGTGTTTGCTTTCTCCTTCCTGGTAAGGTTAACAGTGATGACTTGGTGACTTTCCTGCTGTTTCTTTCTCATTCAACTGCAGTTCTTGCAGATGTCCTGGGTGGCTGTCTTCTCAGGCTCTCACTCACCTTTTACTCCTTAGGTGATCTGACATGCAGTACTGCACATTTTCCATTTGTATTTCACCTCTACTCTTAATTGTTGGTATTTTGCCATCAAAACCTTTCTTCTTCCCAATGTAATGATTTAATAAAAAGCTAGGGATGTAAAAGTCTCTGTCATTCTCCTTTAAAGGGTTCAAAACTGAAGAGCAGAAACCAATAGAGAAAGGAGGAGGGCTGCCTTGGATCACCCATCTAGCAACTGCAGGAGACCTGGGCAGGAGAACTCTGAGATGACTTCCCCATGTCATGGGGTTGCTTGGAGAACTGATGGAGATACTGACGTGAAAGTGCCTGCCCCAGTTGAACATATGGTAATCATTTAATGAGCAGGAGCTGCTATTTAATGGATGGGAATAGGCCCATGGTGCAGATAAGGAAACCTCAATACAGAGTTGTCAGGGAAAAGTATAAAGATGATTTTGCTATGGAGGGATATTCTGATTTCTACTATATTTCTGCAGCAACGATTTGTTGAGGACCAAGTATATGTCAGGTTCTGTTCTAGGGTGCACATGGAAGTCAGTGTGAGGACAGGTGCTTGCTAATACTGCCTTAAGCTTTTTCCCCAGTAAGACACTGAACGCAAAATGTGCTGTTAACTAATCACACAGTAACTGCACCGTGAAACCTGCCCAACATTCCCTTACAACAGTAAACTGCAAGCATTGCATATTTCAAGCCTGCCTTACTTCTGCCGTGAGATTCCCACCTGCTGTTATTTTTCTTTTTTGCGATGTATTTGACAATCATTTATTTTACTACTTAAAAAAAATGTTTTTCATGACATAGTTTTGTAGGTATAGGGGTTTCATCACCCTTCCTCACTCCCTTCCTTCCACATTTCCTCTTCTAGCCATTTCCCCCCACAGCATCACAGAGGTACAGTGCCTAAGGAAGAGTTGCAGAGTTAACTTCCTGCTGTGTGAATGCATCATGGCATGGTATACATAGACAAAGGTAGACAACCTGGTGTCACCCTGTAAAGGTGTAACTGTTTCATTGGGAGTCCTACATTTATTTGGGAGTCCACACAAGATGCAATTTCTTCACTTCCCAGTGTGCTGGTCTCTACTGTACAGTTCATCTATGCGAATATATGTACACATTTATTTTCCTGTATCTATTTATTTTGCACTTTGAAGACTTTGATGTCAGAGAGCACATTTATCTTTCCGGGACTCCTCTACTTCAGTACACATAATGGCTTCCAGTTGGAACCATTTTGTTGCCAATTGAGTCTCCCTTGGGAAACAGGGTTACTCCAGAAAGCTCTGGATGGCCAGCCTTGCTTATGTTCATTTGGTTGATCTTTGTTCACTTCCACACAAGAAGAAAGTTTGCAGGATACTTGATTCCGGTCCAAATCCTTAGAAGGATTTGAAGATGTACTGAAGACTGGTCAAGAATTGTCTATTTTAAAAATAGCCCAGATGTGATGTTTCTTTGATTACCCTTTCAAATATGTCTCCCTAACAAGCTGGCAATGTGACTAATTGAAACCCATGTAACTGCTGAGTAATTTTCCCTTTGATTAGTGCTGTAATTTCTTATCATTCTAGGTGGAGCAGCAGTGCCAGCGCACAATTACAGAAGGTTTGAACACACCATCGCATTTCAGAAGTTGAAACCCAACTGTGATTTTTAAAGATTTGATTTTTTTGTTTTTGGGTTTTTTTTTTAAGAGGAGGACAGACATAGCACAAAATAGCTTTAGTCATGGAAACTAATGGATAATAATGATACCAAATTAAGAGATGTCAGAAGCATGAATACAAAGTAGAAACTTTGGATCAAACAGTTACAAAATTGCATGCAGTTTTTTCAAAAGAAGCACTAAATTGAGTGACACTTTTGTTTGGATCAAGCTGTTCCTCCCAGCATCTTTCTGTACTTTCTCTAGCATTATTTAAAATCAATACGGTGTCCCAAGGATATAACACGAATATTACATGATTGAGATGGACTGCAATTTATTAAATAGCACAATTTAGATAGCTATACATCTCCTAATTCAACAATCAGCAATGCAAAAAAAAAAAAGGTAAAATGTATTATTTCATGCATAAGTAATTTTAAATTTTGAGTGACTTAGCTAAGGGAAACCAATTACCCTGTGACATGTCATAATATTAGAGGAACAGTATCAATCTTTTGTCCTTTCCATGCAGCTGTAGCTTACAGCTGGAATAGTAAAGAGACATGATGAATAATTTGTCCTGAAAAGGTTAGCACTTTTTCTATTCTTTCCAGTTTATATAGCTTGTGGTGAGTGTTCCTGTTCATTTTGTCAACAAGGAACTGTAAAGACAAAATACACACAGGTGGTGTCACTGTGATAAAATCCATAGGATGAGAATATTCACAGAACACGGGAAGCCATGCTCAGCGGTGCCCCAGGGTTGGCCACATTCAGACAGGTGGCTTTCCACCAGCCAGGAGAGCAGTAGGCCTGTTGGTGTGACCAAGCGCCCCAGGCTCAGTGGGACCTACTCAGAGAGGGTGCTGGAGGTCCAAGGACTATTTCCACATCAGGATAGTTTCTGTTTTCTTCAATTTTCCCTCTCTGTAATTTTAATCGCCAATGGAGATCTGGAAATATTAAAAAGAAAAATTCTAAGAATAATTCCTCAGGGTTAGATGACACATTACGGGACAAGATTATATTTGTTTTGTTGTTGTCGTTAATATCCCTGTACATAATTTATAAAGTAAGTTTTATCATAGGCTTGTGTATACATACATGTCTAGGAAAACACACACATGGTTGCATGGCTGGATAGAATCTGTGGTTTTCCATACCCACTGGACTGCATTAGGGGAACATAGACTAAACTTCTCTCTGCTCTCCTGAGTGTAGTCATGCCTCTCCAGCCTGTGTGTGTCATGTGTTGCTGCAGGGGCTGATGGCAGAACAGCTGTGAGAACCCCCTGTCTTGTAACTCTTATTATCATTTTAAGAGAACTGAATAATTTGAAATTTCTCATTTCAAATATGGTAAACATGTCAGACCACATCCAAAAGCTTTCTTTAGGATCTTCAGTTTTGGAGAGAAAAAGGGCATGCTGCGTTGAAACAGCTGGAGCAGCATTAACTGAGGGGGTCAGAGCCCACTTACTGAGGGGGTCGCAGCCCACTTTACCAAGAGAGGGATCTACGTGGGGAGAGGAGTCTGGCTTGGGTACAATGGCCTGAGCTCCACCCTTCACCTGTCGCCTAGACTCCCTTGATAAATGCCCCAGACCCTTCTGGTTGCTCTTTTTTTTTTTTTTTTTAAGATTTATTTACTTTCGTTGGAAGAATCAGATACAGAGAGTGGAGGAGAGACAGAGGGGAAGATCTTCTGTCCATTGATTCACTGCCCAACAGCCAAAGCTGCGCTGATCCAAAGCCAGGAGCTTCTTCCAGGTCTCCCACGCGGGTGCAGGGTCCCAGAGCTTTGGGCCGTCCTGGACTGCTTTTCCAGGCCACAAGCAGGCAGGTGGATGGGAAACGGAGCTGCTGGTTTTATAACTGATTCCCATATAAGATCCTGGCTCATGAAGGAGAGGACTTTAGCTGCTGGGCTATCATACTGGGCCCTCTGGTTGCTCTTAAAGGCTCACAGAAATCAGCTCTCCCCCTCATCCATCAGTTAGCCTGCTGCCCAGGACCTGCCTGACCTTGGCTTCCTGTTTCTATCTGCTTGGTGTCTCCTTCAGTGTGGGTGAGCGAGTACCAGGATGGCTCTCAGCCTACTTCAGACTATGCGAGGGTCAGTGGGACTACCTTCAGTGCATGCCTCGAGGCCCCTCTGGTCTTGGAACAGGCCTAAAGACCCCAATGGTCTTCATGCCTAGAGACCCCTTTTTTTTGTTTTGCCAAGAGGCCCCCGTGAACCCATGCAGTTGGTAGGAGGCCAGATCCTTCCAGATATTTCCCTCCCCCTCAATCTCTTTTGGTAATTTGGGTACTTTTCAGTAACTGGGTCACCTCTTCCTCCTGCCTACCTCCTCCCACACCCATCTTGTAATGATCTTGTAATAAACAACTCCAGCATGTGGAGCTACATAAGCTGTGGTGGGGTACATGATGCTGTTCCGACAATGCATGTGATACTAATGTTAAATGACATGTAATAAATGCTTAACCCAATAGGAATATTGGTATTATCCCGAGGCTTGTTTTTCCTTACCCCGCCCTATATAAGCTTGTGCTTGGTTGCCAATAAACGGACATGTTCACCGTAACTGTCTTTGGTACTTCTCTACCAAGAATACCGTCACTGCACCACGTTACGTGGGTGGGTGGTCCATGGCCCAGAGCCCCGCACTTCTACTTTCTTCTACCTCCTTCAGTTCATTTGTTCACATGTTAATATCTCAGCTGAGGTAACAGGTATATTGAGAAAACTTGGTGATACTCCAGGCCATGTTGTTTTCTTAGTATAGACTATCAGAACATATAATGGCTTTTGTGTTTTCAATTGCTGCATTTAAAAGAGTGTAATTGCATCCAGAAAATACTTGTGAAGTGTCTTCTCCTCATGTGTTCTAGCACCAGTTTGAGGGCTGAGAAACAACACTGAACCCAACCCAAGGCCAGCCACCATGGCTCAGTGGATTACTCTCCATTTGTGATGCTGGTATTTCATATCAGAGCTACAATTTAAATCTGCATTTTCCCTCTTCTCTCCAGGCTTCCTGGCAAATGTGTCTGGGAAAGTAGCAGAGAATGGCCTAGATTCTTGATTCCTGCCACCCACGAGGAAAATTCAGATGGATTTCCGGTCTCCTGGCTTTGACCCAGGTTGCGAGGCCGTTTGAGGCGCGAACATGTGAGTGAACATTCTTTCTCTCTCTCTCTCTCTCTGCCTTTCAATTTGTGGAGGGAAGAAACCATGTCAAATAGCCCAGAGCTTCTGGTGCAGGATGGGGAGAAGACAGACTTTCACCAATAAACACATAAGCTATATGGTGTGATAATAAGAGTTATAGAGAAGAGGAGTAAGATCGGAAGTTGCAGAATGCAGGCAGTGGGAGTGTTGTGTTTGTAAAGCTCTGATCAAATAAATACTTGCAGGGAGTAAACGATGGGCTAAAGCTAATGGAGCAGGCTCCAGGATATCAGGGGTGAGAGAAGACAAGAAGCAACAGCAGAAGGTGATTGTCATGTATGAGTTGCGCTAAGGAAGCATTTATCTTTGAAGTGCTCATTGCCTAGGTGTCTCAATCAATAAAGGCAAGGATTTCATCCACTGGGTTGCTGGTTTTGTAAATGTTTGTTAGGTAAGTGAGCGGACTTGTGTCCCATCACCTATCTGTGCTCTATGGAAGGCGCCAGGTGGCTTTCACTTAAAGGCCTTGTCAAATCTCCTTGCTCTTCCTCTCTGTTAGCCTTAAGCAAAAGGGAAGCTTCCGCTGGGATAAGACTTGGCCTCCCTAGCAGTCATCAGAGGGACACAGACCCTGCTCTAAGACCATGTCCCCTGGGCCACCAAGGGACCTCTGCTGTAGGTCTCCCCCAATACTAGGACCACACTCCCCTTACTCCCTACTCACTCCAACCTGCTTCTCCCCAAGAAATCTCCTCTGTGTGCTCAGTGGACAGTGTTGAGTCCTGGGAGTCCTGTGCGTTCATCTTTGAAAAGGATATAGGTTTGACTACCAAAGGTTTGACTTCAAACAAAATCTGAAACTAGCTTGCACAGACTTAGGTCCCGCACATACTAAAAGCAACTCTGGTTTAAAACCATCATGTACTAAATGTGGTTTGGCATTGACAGAAAATAAAATGGTTATGGATACCCACAGGGTTTAATAGCAGTAGTAGTCAAGTTTAGCCATCCTGTAGACAAACACTGAGTTTTAATTTATTTTCTCAGTTAATGTCAATGAAAAACTTGCTAAGGGAAGAGCAGGTTGTACCTTGCTTGCTGGCATCACCTTCTACCCAGCTGCTCAAGGGAGGAGGCTGGCAGTCAGAGCACATTCACATCCCCTTTGAGTCCTAACATCCAGTTAAACCCTTTACATGGTTTAGTTACACCATTTGGTGAAAATTGGATCTCCTTGCCTCCAATTTCTTCCCAGTTCCATGTATCCTCTGGGGTTACTATCTGGTTACCTTAAAAAAGATAATAAAATGATAATACACACCTAAACACACAAGACACTATGGCTATGTCTCTCTCTGTACAGGGATATGCCTACATATTATACAGACATATCTATGTAAGATTTGCCAATCTGTTCTTTCATCTTTAAGACATTCTTTGACTTTCTGTAATGGTACTTCAGAGAATTCATGGAAAAATAGGGTTGAAGTAAGTTTACTTTGGTGCAAGAAAAATTTGAAAAGGAGTTGAAATCCATGTATAGTTTTTCTTCCTTTCCTTTTTTAAAACAAGATTTATTTACTTTTGTTGGAAAGTCAGATATCAGAGAGGAGGAAAGACAGAGAGGAAGATCCTCCATCCGATAGTTCACTCCCCTAGTGGCCACAATGGCTGAATCTGAGCCAATCCGAAGCCAGGAGCCACGGACTTCCTCCGGGTGTACCACGCAGGTGCAGGATCCCAAGGCTTTGGGCATCCTCGACTGCTTTTCCAGACCACAAGCAGGGAGCTGGATGGGAAGCGGGGCCGCTGGGATTAGAACTGGTGCCCATATGGGATCCTGGTGCATTCAGGGTGAGGCCCTTAATCGCTATGTCAATGCATAGGGTCTGTCTTTCTTTCTTCCTTTCTTTCTTCCTTTCTTTCTTTCTTTCTTTCTTTCTTTCTTTCTTTCTTTCTTTCTTTCTTTCTTTCTTTCTAAAGTGAAGAGAGAATGAGAGAAAGAGAAGGAGGGTGGGATGGAGAGGGAAAGAGAGAGAGAGAGAGAGAGAGAGGGAGAGAGAGACTCTTCTATTCACTAGTTCATGCTTAAGATGTGTTTGTCATCTAGGATGCTAGGAGCTGAGACCTCAACCCAGGTCTACCTGGTTGGGAAAAATCCAACCAACTGAGCCATCACTTGCTGCCTCCTGGTGTGTGTAGTAAAAGAAAATGGTTGGGGGTGAACCTGGGACTTGAACCCAGTACTGTGAATTGGGCTGCAGCCTTCCCTGGCACTTCTTAATGACAGTGGTAAACATTTTAAAATCCCCTCGTACGTTTGGAATAACAAGTCAGTTTTAAAATGCATTTAAACATTTCATCTGCTGGTTCAAAACTCACATTCCAGTGTTATTTTTGGCAATTTCTCATAAATTCAATTTGTTTTATTCACGTTGGAAATGTAATTGTATTAGGTAGCCCTTTAATGAACCAATGGATTTCACTGTTTTTTTTTTTATTGTTATGCCCATAGTCCCCACAAATAGTTTCCACCACAACAAAGTCACTGAGATGCTGTAGGATGGGTGACATTCCCAAATGAAGCACAGAATATTCAGTTTATTGCTGAGAAAATGCAACATGACAGTTTCATCATCGGCTCCGGGAGCATTTCTAATGATGACATCATATCTCATTGATATTCTATTTCCAGCGGTTACTGCAGCTAAAATGGATGCCATGAAAATTAAAGTGCGACAGTATATTAAGTGAGAGGAGTTCAGTCTGATGTCAAGTTTGAGCAGTTGTACTACTAAATAATTTGGGATGTTTAAGAAGAATGACATTAAAGTATACATTCGCCTTCAATCTATACATATGATTATTCAAATAGCCACAGCTATTTTTTTTGCCACAGCTATTTTTTAATTCTATTTTTGATAATGTTTACATAGTTGATTAATGTGGGAGGGAGTCAGGGATTAGGGGAAAATGGGTGAGATAATGATTTCTACATTTTCTTTTTGCTCTTCTTGTATCTGGGGAAAGAGGAGAGAAAAAGGGGGAAGCCACACCCAGCCTCCCACCTGCCCCAGCACCCAGGGATGGGAGCGACCAGCGGATGTCATCCCAGGGTTCCCGATACAGAGCATATTCTGCGGGTTCTGTTCAAGTGGTTGCAGTAGTTTTGACCTGCAATTGATCTTGCAGATCCAAGGATGAGGAAATCCTTCCAAGGTCCGTTGGCTGACATGGTCCACCTCAGAATCCCCATTTGCCCAGAAATTTGCTGTCAAGCTTCACTGGGGTAGTTAACTAATTTGTTCTGCCCTCCTTCCTCTGTTATGGTACCAGATGTCCTCTGCAGGCTCCAGTGAACTACCAAATCCTCCATGTGCATCTGGGAGTATGCTGTCCACTGTACCGTCTTCAGCAACTGAGGAGTCCCAAGTCTGCCACATGCATTCTGCTGTCAGATCACAGGTCCTGCCACTCTCCCCATCATAGTTGGAGTTCTGAGTCTGGCAGTTCAGCCTGGGGGACCCCCTCAAAGAAATTTAGTCGAGATGGTCCTGATCTGACTCCCATGTGTGCTTACCAGCATGGGGTCTGGCTCATTCTGTCACCCACATCAGCCCATACACATAGTGGACAGTTGCATTTGCGAGGTATCTCTTACACAAACCAATGGATGCTGTGGCCTAGCCCATTCCTGCCCACCACATACTCAACCCTCGTGCACACCATTGCGAGCTGCAGCTCAGTCAGAGCGACCCCCAATAATCTCCACTAGGCTATCCCCAAGCCCTGGTTTCTACGCCTGCCAACATGTGCAGTGGACTGGTCTGGTCAGTTCTACATCCCATTCAGTTCTTGTACACATCATTGGGTGTTGGAGCCTAATTCAACCGAACCAACTCCACCATCCAGCCCTCACTCATGCTAGTGGATGCCACCACCTATTTGCCAGTCCCACCTCCCAGTCTTGGTTTTCATGCTCCCCAGTGTGAGACACAGCTCATCAGAGATGTGCCCACAGTTTCCCTACTGGAACCAGTCCAGATCTTACACTCTCCAGGTGGTTCTGCAGTTTAACTTGACAGAACTTTCCCCCAGTTCCAGCACTTGCCAGTTGATCCTGTGGCAAAGCCCAACTAGCCTGCCCTTACTCTGTCTCATTCCTACACCAGTGGATACAGTCAGTTAGCCCATCCTGGCTCTCCTCCCAACCCAGTTCACATGCAGGCCAACAGGAGTTATAGCCATGTCTAGCCTGCTCTGCCCCCAGTCCCTGCTCTCAAGCTCACGAAAGGGAGTAGTGGCCCAGCAGGGAAGTCCCACAGAACCCCTACCAGGCTCACAATCCCCCACCCCCAGGTCTTGCATGTACTGGCGTGTGCTGTGGTTCAGTCTTGTATGGGCTATCTCACCTTGGCATATGCCAGTGGGTGCTGTAGACTGGCCCAGCCATCCCCTAGTTCCAGCTCATGCTGGTGAGCCCAGTCCAACCAGCCCCCAATTCCAGCCCTAATGTCAACTTCATGGTGTTTCAGCCCAATGCGAATTGTCCTGCACCTCATTCTGGCTCTCAGATCTGACAGTTGGTGTTGTGAATTGGCCCAGCCTGGCCCCAGACCTGACACACACATATGCCAGAAGGTACTGTAACCTGACTTGGTCTGGACTGCTCATTGCCTTGGTTCTTGCCTTGATCTGCAAGGGACTGCATCCTGACAAAAGAGTTCCTCAAGCTGCTCTCTCAGGTCTTTTCCCAGTGGCAGATCTCTCACACACAAGATGGGTTCTTGGCCCAGGTTAACCTAGTCCACCTCCTGTTGTGGCACAGACACTGTGGCCCTGTCCAGCTGACACACCCATTCCGGTTCCTACTGTTGGGTGTTATAGGCAAACCACACATGGTTCATGCCCTGACACAGCTCTCATGTGGCTCAGCAGAGCTGAGACCTAGCTCAGGCTGTTCTATACCCACCCTGGCTCTCACGAGCACCAGTGGATGCTGGAGTCTAGCC
This sequence comes from Ochotona princeps, assembly GCF_030435755.1. Lineage (NCBI taxonomy): Eukaryota > Metazoa > Chordata > Mammalia > Lagomorpha > Ochotonidae > Ochotona > Ochotona princeps. The sequence goes on along the minus strand of NC_080839.1, from coordinate 3,812,535 downwards.
CAATCTGGCACACTAAACCCAGTCCACACCCATGCTGTGTTCATACAAGATCGCCTCTTGTATTCTGGCTCCTGTGCCCACCAGTGGGAAACTAAAACCCAGCACAGTTCATTTTCATTATTCTTAGTATTATGATCTAGAATGGTACATCAAAGACCATTTTTTGTTGTTGTTGTTTTATTGATTTATTTTAAACAATCACATTTATAGTTGCATCAAAAATAATTAAATACTTAGGAATAATTCTGACCAAGGACATAGGGATTTTGATAGCATGAACTCTAAAACATTGATGACAGTAATCAGGGCAGTTACAAACAAGTGGAAAGAAATCCCATGTTGATATAGTAGGAAACATTGGTAAAATGTACAGTACTTAAAAGAAACATTTTAGGTAACCTAATAAAATCTCATCATTTAAGAGAAACAGAAAAATGTTTTAAAATTCGTGTGAAACCTCCTAAATCCCCAAATTTATTTACCTATTCCTTCTGTCCCTAATTCCTGAAAGGATTAGTATTCTTTTTTAAAACTTAGCAGTTTCTAGTATTCAAGCAAGATTTTACAGAACTTCGTGCATTCTAGGGCAATCGCAACAATCTTGTAACTCTAACAAGCCATATATTAACAATTGAAGAGTAGAACAGATTTGGGCGGATGAGTAGAGATCCCCAATAACTTGGCAAGTGAGGAATAACTGAACTCTACATTCTACCCAGTGAGGTCTAGGAAAAGCCAAATCAGGACGTCTGACCAGTAAGGTACAGACTGAGCAATTATAGGCCAGCTGATTTCTTGTCCAAAACTTTCTGTTAGTCTCTCTCTGTGTATCTAAGCTAATTTCGGGGCTCCTGAGTGACCCTGATGGTCAGTGCAAGAGAGGATGGGGAGCCAGAGCTGGAACTAAGTAAGGACCAGAGAAAACTCCTCTCCAGAAAGAAATTTACTATTTTTTGATTCCTGAGGTCCACCCGGGGCTCCTGGCTGTTGTTCCAATATCACCAGCCCCTATGAAGAACGTTATGGGATGCTTCAATCCCATGTGGGAAATCTGAGAGGAATTGACTGACCTCAGAGTTCTCAGCCTACGAGGGCACTCAAATTCCCTGTGATCTCCTTGGCAGTTGGGATATGGTCCTTGATACCCATACTGACAATCTTTGATGAAGTATCCGCTGCTTCTGCATCAGAAGCATTGGGAGGCCTCCAGGGGTCTTACTGGGTCTAGGATACAGACCTCATTTTATCCTCCTGCTGCTCCCTGGGGTCCCCTCCTGCTCTGTACCTATGACCTCCTGTTAGGAGGCTGTCAGGGTTGCTTCTGGATCTCACTGCAAGTCTCTAGTTTTGCTGATGTCTAACGCAGTCAAGAATCTGTTATCTCTAAGTCACTTGTTGCAATCTTAATAGATTATACTTAAAATGTTCCTCATACATTCTAAGAAGCTGGAAGATTTTTCTGCCCTCCCAACCTGTTGTGGAACAAAAAGGATATTAAAGGCATATCAGGATCAAACACCGTTTTCAAGGGAAGGACAGATTGGCTTCTATGAGATCCTGGCCATGTTTTCTTCTTCAATTGATCAATCCTTGGGTTGTTGTATGTAATATAGTGTCTGTTTAACGACACCTTGTGTAAGGCTTTGTCGAGTAGCACTGAGCTCTTGGCCAACAGCGCTATGAATCATGATGAATGAGGCTCATCTAAGGTAATGTATTTTCTGCATAAGGTATTCACACCCATCCTGAGTTTAGGGGCAGTAGATAGCATTTCAACATTGTGCTTGGAGGGCATGATGAAAGTGAATTCATCCACAAAAACATAAAGGGGAGAGAAATATGGCACTAAATACAAAACCACATAACCAGGAGGACAGCCCGTCCCTCGCTGTCGTCAGCTGGGAAGGTGTGTGTCACCCACTGCTTTGTTCATGTCCCTAAATGACTTGCAAATGCATCATGAAGATTTGGGGGTGAGTTGGGAGGATAGCTCAGTGGTAGAGCATTTGACTGCAGATTTGGGGTGATTTATAACTACCTTTTTAGGTTACATTTTAGTAAGTAGGTGAGCAATGAAAATATCAACAGTGTTGCTCCTTAACCCACAGTTACTGAGGGCAAGCATTGGAACCAGTTTCCAGGTTCTAGTCCCTGCCCTATTCCCACTTCCAGCTTCCTGCTAATATTCCCCAGGTGGTGGTTCCAGTGCTTGGCTTCCAGGCATCCAGTTACCCAGAGACGTGGCTTGAACTTCTGGCTCCAAGTTGCTGCCTCATCCAGTCCATCTGGAGACTGAACAAACTGATGAACCATACACATGCTCTCTCTCTTTCCCTCTCTGCCTTTCAAACACATTCATTGAACAACTGAAAAACCTTAGATCATTTGTAAGTTGTTTGGACTTAGATGAAATTAATGATATGCACTAAAGGGATAGTTCTTTCAGTCGAGGAATGAGACCCAAGTGTCGTTGAAAACAAGGAAGTTGGAAGCCTTGGTTTAGGCTCATCTATAGAACCAGCCTTGTATCTCTGGAATAAAGATGATTTGGTCATAATGCAGAAACTCCACCTGAGTTCACATACCACTGATTCTATTCACTGATATTATGTTAAGAATTGCTACCTTCATATTCCTAAAGGTTCATGGTATTTTGCTTTAGTTTTTGTTTTTCTTTGTGTCAGGGTAACACTAACCTCATAAAATGAGTTTTAAGGGAGTTCCTTCTGTTTTCTAGTAGAGGTGATATTAATTCTACTCAAAGCATGTGCATTAATGCTAAAACATGACCTATGACTGAAGACTCCACTTTCAGAAATTTTTAATTCAAAAGTTCAGTTGTTCCAGTTTAGTGTAATTCATGTCATCTACTTCACATTGAGTGAGTTGTGATAGTTTGTACTTTTTTGTGTTTGAAATTTGGTTCATTTAGCCTGAGTCTCCAAAGCGGTGAGTTCACCATAGTATTCGGTAGTGATCTTACCAACGTGGGGTGTGTAGTGGTACCTCCTGTTTCTTTTTTAACATGGGTAATTACTGGAGACCAGCTCTGGCTGACTTCGGAGCTTGCGAAAGATGCGTGCATCAGCAAGAAGACAAGAGACGTGGACCACTATGATGTGCTTATAATGGATAACTCAGAAAAGTTACCTTCTTTATTTATACGGAAATCACCACAAGCTTTTGCAAAAACATCGAATTGTTTCATTTTTACTTCATGGTTAAGAGAATACAAAAACAATCCTATAAAACATTATTATCACTTCACTTCAAAGAAAACATTTTCATCAAACATTACTCATTCAAACCTGCAGTCACCCGGCTGAAGCCAGGAACTCCACGGTTGGCAGCACATTGTGGTTACACAATGACAGGTGGCTTACTTATATCCAAAATCAATTTTCACTAACCCTAAACCAATATTACTTCAAATGTCAAGAATATATAATTAAAAGAAAAATTATAAATGAAAGAAATTTATCAAGACATATATCACGGATTCTTTGTTAAATCTTACAATCAATCACACGCTAATTACCATCACCTTCACCTAGTACTGATTCAACCGTTTGTTAAAGGGCAGTGGAATGAATCAGGGGAGCTCAGCCTTTCTATGAACAGAGGGCCTTCCCTAAGAAACTTCTCTGTATCTTTTGCAACTATTTTCTTTCCCTAAAGTGCCAATATAAGGCAGAAATTTCAACCATTTTCCTCTAGAAGCTCAGAGCCTTTGTCTCCCTTTAGAAGATACCCCATATACTTTCTGCTTTACGTGGTGGGAAGCTAAAATGCATCATTTCATGTAATGTAATAGTTTGAGGCTGTAAGGTAAGTAAACTTTTGTACCTCCATGATTGCCATCTGTTTCCAAGATATTGCTAAGCAGTTTCTCAAAGAGAATATTACACATTTTAAGGTAAGTTCCAAGGCAAAGGTGGGCTCAGTTGCACTGTTGTATGCTTTTAGCTGTATGTCGTTGCCTCAGGTTGCTGAAGACTTTTTCATAACATGATTGATAAAATCATTTTCAGGTGTTATACCAGTTACAGAAATCATTTCATATTTACAGAAAAGCAACAACACCCTCGGGAGAATTTCATGAAATATTAGCGAGGTGATCGAGTGCCCATACAGTGGGGTGAGGCAGCAATGAGGTGACCAGAGACATTCTGCCGGGCCTTGCCACCTGGCCAAAAACTCCTCATAGCGTTGCTAACCAAGGAGTGGTGCTCCTCACACCCCATGCTATCTGTCCCAACTGCATGGCTTCTTCCCACAGGTAATACACATTTTCTTTTTATTTTTGGCCTTTTTATAGATTTGATCTCACTGATATTTCTTTGTATTTCTGTGGGCTATTTCTTTATGATGGTTTTCTGCTGTCTCCAGCTTCATTGATTTCTGCAGCTGTTTTTTCGACTTGATTTGGTTTATGTTGTACTTCGTTTTCCTAGTGACTTGAGGTGGGATCTCAGCTGACTATTTTGACAGTTCTTATTTATACTAACAAAAGGATTTAGAGCTATAAATTTCACCCTTACCACTGCTTAACTCCGTGTAACGAATTTTGACATATTTGCAAATTTGATTTTCTTCAATTCAAGTTAGTTTTCATTTCTCTGAAAGTTCCTTTATGGCCCACGTCTTTAGGAGTATGCTGTTTAAGTTTCTGATGGGTTTTTAAAAAAGTTATTTCTGTGAAGTTTCTAGTTTGCCTGCATGGTCACCAAGTCGCACAATCTTCATCATTTCAATTATTTTAACATTGTTGTGGTTGGTTTTATGTTTCAGGTTATTGTCTTTCTTGAAACATATTTCTTGTGTGTCCTTTTAAATAAAAATTAAATATTTATTTTGAAAGTCAAAATTACAAAGACACACACACACACACACAGATCTTCTATGTGCTGACCCACTTCCCAGATGGCTGCAATGGGTAGGGTTGGGCCACCTGAAAGCCAGGTGTTAGGAGCTTCTTCCAAACACTTGGATCATTCTCCACCTCTTTTGTCAGGCAATCAGCAGGAAGCTGGAGCAGAAATGGAGTAGCCTGGACAAAAACCAATGCCCAAATAAGATGCTGGCATCACAAGGAGTAGTCTTGCCTGTTATACAACCCTGGTTCCTCTTGTGTGCTGTAAGAATGATATTTTCTGCAATTGTTAAATGATGTGTTCTGTAAATGTCAATCAGATTCCGTCCTTTAGTGGAGTTGTTTAGTTCTTTAATGTACTTGAAGACCTTCTGTTTAGATACTCTATCAGTTCTGGAGAGAAGGGTGTGGAAATTTGCAACAGTAATTGTCAAAAAATGTTTCTGCTTCAATTGAGCTGACATTTTTATAGTTCCTTTGTTTGGTTCACACACATTTAGAATTCCTGTTCCTTCTATTCTCTCTTTTTTTCCCAGTTTCTTCATTTTTAAGCTTCTGTTTACATTTTGTATAGGATTTCTGAATGTATTTCAATTGCAACTTCTTTAATCGCTATTTTCGGTACCACATGCCAGACACCATTCTAATTTAATTAATATTGAGACTTTACCACTTTGAGAAAAGTTGAGAAAACTTGCTTCCTTTCGTGTTTGTATTTTCCATTTAAATGACATTAAAGATTTTCACAATGCACTTTGAGAATCATGCAAAACAGTAGTATACTTTTTACTTCACTCCTGAGGAAACAGAAAGTCTAGCAGTTACCCATATTTTTACTCTTAATATTTTCTTTTTGCCTTCCTGATATCCTGATAATCTTTTTAATTGTTTGTGTGTGTGTTTACAGAACTTGTTTGAAACATCCTTTTCCTTTTTTTTTTTTTAACGTATCTGCTGGTGACGAATTATTTGCCTGCCTCCTTATAGAATGTCTTCATTTGCTCTTCATTGCTGAAAGATAGGCTCACTGGATATAGAAGTTTGAATTGACAGTTCTTTTCTTTCAGCACTTGAAGTATGTTGGGTCATTTCCACCTGACTTCTCTGAATTTTACCAGAAATTCTCTCTGCCCTTTGAATCATCTGTTGTTGTTCAATTCATTTCTCTCTGATTTAAGACTGTTACTTATTATTAATTTTCCAAAGTTTGACTATGATGTCTCATTGTGGATTTCTCCTTTATTGAAGGGTGGGAGTGGAATGCCAACTTTTATCTTTTATGAATGGACCACGTTGTCCTCAGGTGAGCCTCTATCTACAGTTGTTCTGGAAGTAGACTTTGCTGGTTTTTGCCAGGGGAGAAGCAGTGTTTCTGGACAGTAGGTGGAGAGGTGAGCAGCAGGATAGCTAAGCTGACGACTTGGTGTCCCCATGTAGATGCCTGCCTTCCCAACTCACTGTCTATACCTTTGGTTTTTCAAAAAATGTATAAAGCTTTGGGTCATCATTATTTGACAGTTATTTGTCTCTACCCTTTCTTTTCCTCTTCTGGGATTCTGATGACATGTATCTGAGATCTTTGGTTATGATCATACACTTCCTAAGGACTTTTTTTCAATCTGTTTTTCTTCCTATATTCAGATTTGGTCATTTGTATTCTTAAAAATTTTTAAGATTTAGTTTTATGTATTTGAAAGCAGAGTTACAGAGAGAGAGAGAGAAAGAGAGAGAGATTTTCCATGTTTCATTCCACAAAATGTTACAATGGTTCAATCTGAACCATGTTGAAGCCAAGAACTTGGCACTCCATCCAGTTACTCCTGTGGGTTCAGATGCCCAAGTCGTGGGCCCATATTCCTCCTCTTCCTCAGGCACATGAACAGGGTATTGGGTTGGAAGTGGGGCAGCATGACTCAAACTGTAGGGAAAGCCAGCATTGCAGGTGGCAGCTTAGTCTTCTGCTCCAGAAGGCCAGGCCCATTCATTTCAATTTTTTGAATTCTTCAAGATGCTTATTTGTTCCCCATTCTGCTATTTATGTCACCATGAAAGTTTTAATTGATTTTAGCTATTGAAATTTTTAGATATTTGTTAAACTTGGCTCTTCTTTGTATCTTCTAAACATCTTCCGAGATTTTTCTTTTACTTTTAAAAGTTGTACTAAGTCTTTTTAGAGTTGAAAATTAAGATATGTTTATGATGGCAACTTTAAATACGTGCTAGTTCTAACATCTGTGTGATCATGATGTTCTTCTATTTTCTATTTTCTTCTTTCATCTGAGAGCTTTTAAAATTGAAACTGGATCTTTTGAGCATCATATAGAATCACAATCTTATTCAAACCTTATGTTTTGGTAGGGTTCTTCTGACACCATTCCATTGGGTGGTGATGTGGGGAAAGAGTGGGAGATGTCACTTGTAGTGGTGGTGGAAGTCTGTGTTCTCTTGCTACCTTCAGCGAAACATAGCACCCCTTGATATTGCTAGGAGCTAGGAGTAACGTTTAGGTGCTTCCTGCATGCCTCTATTAATACATCACCTTACCCCTCAGCGTACTATCCTATCTAGGTGTTTAACAGTGAAGTTGTGTATTTAGACTAGATATCTAAGCTGTTGATTTTGACAGAGTGAGCCTTTCAACACAAATGCAGCAGTCACTCAGGAGAGAGGTTCCGGCTGCGGATCACTTTGTCAATCACTTTAATTCTGTTTCCCCAGAAGTCGACCCTGAGACAGGTGCACTTTCGTTTGGAAGTGATCCCAGGCAATGCTGTTGGAAGCGGAGAGAGGAAGGAAGCCAAAGAAGATTGTATCGTGAAGCAAAGAGGCAGCCTATGGGATCAGAGCTTCATCTTGCTATGGACCTGTGGTTTCTAGCAGGGTACACAGAGTTTAGAATGTGGAAAAACTGAAATATTTACTCATTACTTTTTATTAATCTCTCTGTTCAAGAGATGCCTGGGGTGTGGTAGGTGTTATTTCTCTTGTGATGGCTGAGACACAGAGATGGCGTGATGGCATTTGGAATTCATCTTGTTGTGTGACACTCCGAAGCTTGGTGGGGTATGGATACAACCCCAACAGTGTCAGCAGCTCTGATTACATCAATACCTGGAAAGTGTACACCATGCTTCACTGCACATTTTGAAACCCATCCTAAACTGTGTGGATGAAAAAAACCCTCCTGCATGGCACCAGTCCTCCTCCATGATTTTTCTTCTGTATTTATTTGTGCGAATATTTATCAAGAGTGGTTCATCTTATTCATGTCTTGTGTTTGCATCTTCACTGCCACTTTCGCAATCTTTCCCCATCCTAGTCTTCAAGGATGGTGCCTAGTTATCTGGAGACTCACATCTCATCCTTACAAGATAGCATTCGATAAAACCATGCTGGGATGTCAGCGGTTGAGTGTAGATTGTCTCTCTGGGCTCAATAAAGTCTTAAGAGGTAGGTAAGAAACTAGTAAGCAGCTCAGACATTTGAGTGTTCAGGAGTAGCTGCCCTCCTTGGGGTGGAAGAGGAATGTGCTCCTTCAGCTTTGATAACTGACCATGGCAACTGCAAATGGGTCCGCACTTACAGATGTTCTGGAAGCAGCCTCTTTCTGGTTCGAGCCTAGCTCTATCTTTCTGGAGATGTGATGAGGCTGGAAAGCAGTGTAGACCAGTCTCTTCACTCTCAGGATATGGTGTTCCAGGGCACATGCCAGCATGCAGAGGTCCTGGGCTTTGCACTGGATGGTTCATGGGAAAGCCACATAACATTTCCATTCCTCATTCGTCAGGAGATTGGAAATGATATGGAACTACTACATGGGGACATTATAAGAACCAATGAGAAATATAATTGCTTAACTTTCCATGTAATCACACAGGATGCTTGCCTTGCCAGAGAGCCTATGATATTTTGTAATAGCGAAGTTTCTGCCGAGCCTTATAAACATGTAAGAAATATGAAGAAAGCAATTTAAATGTCTGGAGGAGACTGTGTCCCCTATTTCCTGAAGGATAATAACACTTTCATTCTCCCTGCATGTTTTATCTTGGCCTGAAATGTAAGAATGTGAAAGCCGACAATGAAAGCCATTTCGAATGCCCTGAGTATCTGTCAGAGTGCTCGCATGGCTGGAATCATCCCACCCTGCATAAGAAGTCTGAAATCCATTTGAAGATAAAGACTCCCATTTCAGCTTGTTCTCTGTTACTTCTGGCAGCAGTCAGAAATGACAATGCTCTTGATTTAAAGAATTTGATTTCAACCCAGTCTGTGAAATCAGGCCAGAACGTCTCCCCCCCGTCTCCTAAAACCTGCCTTAGCTTGAAAGGAAATAATTTTTTCGACAATCATCATGCATTTTTTTCCAATATTACTTTAGTGTTAGACCAAGAATTAACCCAATCAAGAAACTGGGTCTAGGTCCGTATCTCCCACAGCCAAAGTTTTGAATGATTTGATAAGGTGTTATTTTTTTAAATAGTTGTTTATATGCACTACTAAGGGCTGTTCTAATAAGTTGCCATAAGCTTGGTAACTCAAAACAACATGATTTTATTTTCCTCAGGTTTGGAGGCCAGGCACACAAAATGAAGGTTTTAGTATGAGCACCCAGCCCGCCCTACCCCAAGGCTCTGGAGAGAACCCTTCCTTGCCTCTCCAGCATTGGCTAGTAGGACACGGGGCCTCGTGGTATAGTTTAAGAACCTCAGTTTGTTCATCTTTACACAGCCTTCCCCCATTCCATGTGTCTTTCTCCCTGTGTCTCTTCAAAACACATTAGTCTTGATCTACAGCCCACCTTGGTTTTCCAGCATCATATCTTGTGATCCTTGACTATAAATATCTATTTTTTCGCTAACCATCACCACATTCAAAACTTCAACATGTTAGGACCAAGAACATATCTTTTTATTTAAAATATTTATTTTTATTTAAACAGAGAGAGAGAGAGAGTTTGAGCTATTCTGGTTCACTCGCCAAATGGCCACAATAGGTAGAATTGGGCATATCCAAAGCTGGGTGCCAGGAGCTTCTTTCAGGTCTCCTACATGGGTGCAGGAGCCCAAGGTCCTGAGTCATCCTCTTCTGCTCTCCCAGTCCACTATCAAGGAGCTGGATTGGAAATAGAGTAGCAGGGATATGAACCAAAGCACATTTAGGATACAGGCTGAAGTCAGTGTACTACACCATGTTGCTGGCCCCAAGGACATGGGCATGTCTTTCAGACCATTATTTATCCATTCAGCATCATGACATATTTCATAGAATTAAACTTGTAGCAAAATGAAGCTTGTATCAGAACAGAAAGCACCTTCCATCCTTTGGTCATGCTTTCCCTCTGCAGCACTGTGGTCTTTGAGAAAGCAGTGGTACAGCTCCACCTGAATGTGTGGCATTCCCAGGCATGGTTTTCCATGGCCGTGCAAGAGGTTCTCTTTGCAAGGCAGATAACAGATTTTGATGTCAGCTCCACCTTTGGTCAGTTCCATGACCTCAGTAGTCATAGGCCTCTGGCCAGGATAAGCAAGATGCTGAAGTGGGTTGAATCACGGTCCACACAGAAAAAGACAGGCAGATGTCCTCGGGGCCAGTGCAATGGCGTAGCAAGCTGATAGAGAATAGAAAAGGGAGAAAAGAGTCAAATATTCCGATTGAAGCCCAAATTAAACTGCCAAAGTTGATCTGTTCTTCCCTCTTTGGGGTCTTCTTTCTTGAACTGTCTGAATAGTTTCACCAGGAATTCCTTGTTGGAAACACACACATCCCTTACGCCATCATGGGCTGCCATTTTGAAATGGATATCTGGTGCCGTATGCATCAAACAGCACTTGTTGGTGAGATTGCCCATGTGGTCTTCCTGCAGGGCTTGCCTGCCACCCAGGTAGCTTGTTTATACCAGGAAGCTCAATTCTCCCACAGCTCTGTTTCACTGCCTATTCATAAGAGTTGGCATTTGTTTGCACCCTGTGCCTTGTGAACTTTGTAAGGGAGGACCAACACTCTCAGTTTCGGCCATGTCAGGAGTGTTGCTTCTCATTTTCATTTACAGCTCTGGAAAATTAATTTAATTTGAGGCCTTCTTGATCCTGTCAACTATGTCAAGGAGTTTGGGTTACCCTTTATAGACACAGCTTCTTTAAGGAAGTGTTCACATTTGTTTATTTGGAGCCCGTGGCAGAAATCTGTAAGCTCTGCCATCCTCTGTAGATAACTTCTCTTATTTTGAGAAACAACTGTTTGAGCACTGGTGGAGACTGGATCCTTAATCACAAACTGTCAACTTACCAAGGGATCTGAAATGCCCATCATGAACCGATGGCTTCCAATCCATTCGGCCATGAAGTTTGGTGGTATGCACAGAAATACTCAGATAGAAAGAAGTGGTGCATCTGAAATGAAGATTGAGTAGCTCCTGAAGGCACAAGTAATATGAAGATATGATCCAAGTGCATGGGATATCTCTTAGGCTGTCCTACCCTCCCTCTCTCCATCTGCATTTATGGCCTTGTGGAGAGTTTCCTTGGATTAGCAGGCAGAGAAAGGGGACACCTGAGCCTGACAGATGGTCCAGTGTGATGTTCAGATACCAGTTAAAAGTGGACAGTCATAACACTGACATGACATAATATGACAACCAGGTGTCCATGTACACCTGGTTGCTCACTTTGCATGGATAGAGAAATGGCCAGATGTATAAAGATGCAATTCATGGATTGTAGCTCAAGATTTGATTGAATCACCAAGAACTTAGAATACGAATAGCAAACTAGTGACAAGGAAAGTTGGCAAAGAACTATATAAATAGATCAACCTGAGAGGGCAAAATTATGAGGATATTTCTGTTCCATGTACATATTCACCAAAATGTGAACTCAATATGGAGGAGTTTCGATCATTGTGTGGAAAGAATGATCGGTTCTATAGTAACCATTAGCCTCTTTCTCCAGCCATTGTTTTATTGGTCAAAGGACTGTTGTTCAGGGCTGCATTTCATGCACAGCTCAACTACCTGGATTTAAACTTCCTCCAGCTGACCAGGCCATGGCTCCCTCTGAGTGCCCAATATGCTGCTGTTCCCCAGGGTCATCATTTACCTGGTAGCACATTGATTACATTGGGTGATTTCCATAAGGAGGGGTCAGCATTTTGTAATTTCACCGTAGATTCTGATTTTCCTTATGTGGATATATGCTTTGGCCAAAACAATCATCCGTGAATATCCAGAATGCTTTTTCACTCTTGTGGCATTTCGGACAGCTTTGCTTCTCATCATGACTGTGCAGGAGAGGGGCAGCAGGTCCTGTGCTCACAGACCTCGCAGACCTCACCACGCTCTCCACCATCCTGAGGCTGGTTTGATACAATGGCCTAATGACCTTTACGAGAGCCATTTACGGTAGTAGGTATGTGACACGACCTTGTAGGGCTAAGGTAGTCTTCTCCAGGAGCCAGCAATGTTGCAACTTTTCGTGTAACACCTGGCACTATTTCTCCCGCAACCAGGATTCACAGTTCCCAGAAGTAAAGGGGCTTAAATGGGATGATTGCATCCACCAATACTCCTAGTGACACACCAGCAAATGTCTTCTTCCTGTACTCATGCTTTTTGTGCTCTTTTAGTCTAGAACACTTACAATCATTCTCTCAGTGATGAATCACATATATACGGACCACATACATACAAATGGCAGCTCCATGAAATTTTATCACCTAGTCACATTGCAGTTATTACAGTTTGTATAAATGCATTCCATTTTGTTTGCATAGTGATGAACTCTCCTAATGAGGTTGATCTGAATGCAATCCCAAGGGAGGAATGCTTCCATAGGGAGGCACGGCAGTGGTTCTATTGTCCTGCCAGTTGAGACTGTCACTCGGCTACCTTAAGATCCTAATGCTTCTGGATCAAAATGTAAGCAAAGAAGATATTGTGCTGGTAAGATTGATAAGTCAGGACACACTTACATAGCAGAAGGATGGGCCTGTGACTGTTGTTGAGGAACTAAGCTATTGTTCAAATATAGGGGAAGACAGTGTGGAGAGAGGGTGTTGAAGGAGAAATCCCCGAGCCTTAAGAACATATCATGAAAAACAAAGAATTTAAAAAGAGAGATTCATATGGTCTACCCAGAGGAAATTACTCTGCTACTTTATAGCAGAAGTAAGACAGATCAAGTTTGAAATATAGGCAACCTCCAAACTCATTTCTAAGTATTCTCAAGTCCTTGTAAAAAGCCAGTGGAAATCTATAACGACTTTATTTGAACAGTTTGACTAATGGCTCAGATTCTTCAACAGTGGAAGTGTGGGTCACTTGACCCGGTTAAAAAAAACCATGACCAGCTGAGACTCCTGCTGAAGGCAAAGAAGATGTAGAGTGGGTAAGTGGGGGGGGGGTGTCACATCAGATAGAGCCACAGGAATGAGAACTCTAATTTTGAGCAGTTTCTCCTAGTTTTACTAGATGTTTGTGAGTATGTGTGTGTGTGTCTGTGCATGTAGATGACCATGTACTTAGTCAGAAAATATTTTATCTTCTTCCTCACTGCTTTATGCTGTAACATGACTTGGGTTGACTTTCCTTCATCATACTTAAGTTATACGATATCAAGAAGAGCACACATTATCCAAGGACTTGTCTCTAGTTGGGCAAAGGAGCTTAGAGTGTTACTAGTTTCATCCAAGATATTTTCTGTCCTGATTTGGAATATAGTAAAAGAGCTGCATATGGATACGAAGTTGACAATGGAAGACTTATAAAGGTAATGTTTACTTGTATGCTTGAAGGGTGTGTTCAAATGTAGTTAGTATTTAAATAAGAGAATGCTGAAATGGCCTTCACTAAGGTGAGTCAGCTTCATGAACAGAAGTAGAGACCAGGCAAGGATTCTCTCTGAGACTGGAATGCCTCATGGACTTCTCTAGGTTTCTGCCCTGCAGTCTGTATTCCATATTTTGTCTCCACAATCACAGAGACAATGCCTTGTGATAAGTCTCCATATTGTCCCATTGTTTCTTCTTCTTTGATCAAAAAATACATCACATGATTTCAGTATTATAAACAATCTGTAGGCAAGGGTTCAAGTACTTGGGCGTGCTTTCCCAGGCACATCCTCTGGTAGCTGGATCACAAATGGAACTAACAGCTGTTGTCTATGAGGCATGCTGGCCCACCAGCTACACTACACTGCCAGTCGCATGTCTCTTCCTTACTGAAAAGTGATACAAAGGGGCCAGCACCATGTCATAGCAAGCTAAGCTTACATAAGGAATGACAGCATCCCAGTTGCACCATTTCCAGTCTAGCTTTCCACTAGTGTCCTGGGAAGGCATCAAAGGCCCAAGGGCTTGTGCCCCTGCATCCATGTGGAAAATCCAGAGGAATGTTCCTGACTTCTGGCTTCAGATTAATCCAACTCTCAACCATTGCAGCCATTTGAGAATGAATCAGCGGATAGAGGATCTCTGTGTCTATCTCTCCAACTCTGCCTTTCAATAAAAATAAATCAGTCTTTTTAAAACAGTGACACAAAGAGGATTGTTCTCTCCCTGGTGTCAGTGCTGCTGAGCATGAAGATAAAAGTTGAGGAAACAGTGAAACAAAAGTAAGGACCCAATTGTCAAACCACCTGACACTAAGATTTCTCATTCTCTTGTGTAATAAATCTACTGATTGTTGTCAGCCAAGTTGGTCAAACTATTCTAATCCAATTTTTAAGCAAAAAAAAAAAATGCTTATGCTAATTGGGTCAAAACCACTAAATGACAATGCATGACAATCCTACACTGCCAAGTTAGTTATAAGTACTCTCCCATCTTCCAGACTTATTAACAAACTAGAAGACTGATACTCTCAGTGCCCAGTGAGGCTGACTCTAGATCTTTCTTTTGCATAGGTTACACAGTCCTACTGATGTAAGCTAACTCAATACGCTCTCTCCTCCAGGTCAGTGCCCTCTTATCTTGCTGTGAATTGGGAGAATCTGAGGACGGTATAAACCCTTGAAAGTCACGTTAACTTAGGGTAAATTTGAAAAGAAAGACATTTAGGATGTTAACAACAGAATTCAAGAAAGGTCACATCAGTAGGTCTCACACTTAAGAGTGAAACAACTTGTAGAATGCAGGATAAACGTATACTCGGTAAAGATTTTAGCACTTTCTGATGACATTTAAAAACTCATGTGGATAAGGTGACTCTTTATCAGATTCCCTCTCGTCTGTTGATTTTTTGTCTGAATCCCTTTCCACTGATTCAGGACTATGACAACTGTGACAAGCAGTTGGATGAGGACATGGAGCAGAAGGAAACGCACAGGGTCAGTAGGTTATCTGCAGGAACATTGGAAAAGCTGAGCTCAAGAAGCACAGGCTCTGCTGAGACTCAGAGATGCACTGGGGACAAGCCTACATCAGACTACACACCTTAGCTTTCCTCCTCTCTCGACAGGTGTAGCAGGGATTCTCTAAATCTGTTATTGGTGGGATGGAGCAGGTGACGGGTTTTTGTACCTGGATAAATGAAAAACTGCTCAAATATATGGAGAGCTAGGAGTGAGAGAATGGAACATTTCTGCACGTGAGCAGAGACAAATGAGAGTTCTGTGGGCAGTACAGCAGTTTTTAAAATTAAATTATTTTTAAAGGTGTGCAAAGCTGAAATTAAATATAGATAACACATGATGGGCGCCAGTTCATTTCCCAGCAGCTCCGCTTCCCATCCAGCTCCCTGCTTGTGTCCTGGGAAAGCAGTAGAGGATGTCCCAAAGCCTTGGGACCCTATACCCATTTCAGAGACCCAGAAGAAGCTCCTAGCTCCTGCCTTCAGATCAGCTCATCTCTGGCCATTGTGGCCATCTGGGGAATGAACCAGTGGATGGAAGATCTTTCTCTGCCTACATTGGCATTAGGTAATACAGGGACACAGAACTACACTTGATCTTAGCCAAAAGGCCAAGAAGCGATAGGGACACAGAACTAAAAGGTATTTGTTTGCTTTCTAAGTAAATTTTCATTGACAAATTTTATTCTTGGAATAGTTTTGAAACTTACAAAAAGGTTGAGTAGAAGGCACAACTTCTGTCTACTCCTTATCGTCCTAGATTTCCCTGTTAACACATTGTGGTACTGTGGTATATAAGAAGTCTTCAAACAGTTCCTGGAAAATATGCATCATGAAACATTTTGAATTAATTTAAATCTTTCTGCATCAAAATAAACTCATCATTTGAAAACACGTTTTTTTTTTTCAATTTGAAAAACACACATACACAAAGAGACAGATTTTGTTTGCTGATTCACTCAGCAAATGCTTGGAACAGCCAGTGCTGGGTGAAGCTTAAGTCAGGGGCCTGGGACTCTATACAGATCTCCCAAGTGCATGGTAAGAACCTTGGTAGGTGAGCTGTCACTTGTTGCCTGAGTGTTACATTCGTTGCATCAACACTGAAGGAGCTGGGGCTCAAAACAGGCGATCCAATATGGCATGGAAGTGTCCCAAGTAGTATATTAATCATTGCATCAATGCCTACTCATAAGCCTCTCCTTTAATTCCATTTTCCCTTGAAGTTTCAGCGTTAGTGTCAAAACATGGATACACTACGGTTAGCTAAGGATTCACTCTTGATGGATACTCTATGGGGTTTGACAGAGGCATTTTAGGTCCACCATTATAATAGCATACAGAATGGCTTCGGTGCCGTAAATATCTACCGCACTCCACCTTCAACCCTTGACAAGCATTGATTAAATACTCACTAACTGAAACCCACATGTTACCATTTTAACTCTGTGTGATGTTCCGTGGTAGCTTACAGTCACATTGCTGTGAAACTGTTCTGTTTCTTGTAAAGCCGAAGCACTACGTCCATTACATAATACATCCTCTCTCGTGCTATCAGCTACCAACCACTCCTCTACTTTCTATCTGTGCAAACTCGACAACTTCAGCTACCTCATACAATGTAATCATACAGTACACAGTATTTTATAATTGGCTCTTTTCGCTTGGTATAATGTTCCTGGTAGGATGCTACAAAACAAACGCAAGAACTCCACTTCTGCTCTGGTGTCCCTGCTGCATCTGAGAATTAACTGGACAAAAGGCAGATTAACAGGAAAAAGCACAATAGAAACTTTACAAGGCACAGGGCATGCGTAAGGAAATGAAGACACAGAGTCAGTTACTGACACAGGGAACAGGACAAGAACAGTGAGCTGTCAAAATGGCATCCAGCCAAGGGCTTGAGCCAGGGAAGGGAAATACGAACAGCTGAACAAGGCTTCTTTGTACAAAACTATTTGGGGCTACATTTTCTTGTCCTCGATGATAAAAGTGTTGTTTTGTTTTGTTTTCTCCTGTTTAAGGAGCACGTCTTTCACATTGAAATTCCATCTTTTTTTTTTTTTTAGGACTTAATGTCCCACTGGGGTTGTTCTTAATCTTTTTTTAAATTTTTTTTATATTTTATTATTTTTTTATTCATTGATTACATTGTATTATGTGATACAATTTCATTGGAACTGGGAATCACCCCACCCCTCCCCCGCCCTCCCCCCACGTGGAATATTCCACCTTGTTGCATATCCACTGATCAAGTGCAGTTGAGAGTCCCTCTTTGCAAGCATAAACTAAACATAGAGTCCAACATCTTATAGTCCAATCTAGTTCCTCAGCTTCCTGGGGAGACCCTGTCTGTCCGAGGGCAGAACCATCAGATTATCAACCCGATCAATTAAAGGCTCCAACATACCCTCAGCAACAATTAACTTCGTTGTGTAACTAATAGTTATAGTATTGAGTAACCAATATGTTAAAAACAATTGCAATTTCTTAACCATCTTCTGTGATCACCTCATTGTCAATTCAGTTTTAGTTTATACACAACATATAACATAATATACATAAAATAACATGTTTTACATAGCATCATATCCTCTTAAATTCACGCAAACATGATGGAAAAAGACCTAACCAGCAAGATACAGTTCAAAATAACTGAGAAAAGTATGAAGTATCTGGGAATAAACCTAACCAAAAATGTAGGAGACCTATTTGAAGAAAACTACAAATTGCTTAAAAAAGAAATTGAACAAGACCTCAAAAGATGGAGTAACATCCCATGCTCCTGGATAGGTAAAATCAATATCATTAAAATGTCTATACTGCCAAAAGCAATATATACATTCAACGCAATCCCAAATTGCCCAAAACATTCTTCACAGATCTGGAAACAATGATTCAAAGGTTCATCTGGAAACACAAAAAACCACAAATAGCTAGAACCATTCTCAAGAACAGGACGTTAGCAGGGGGAATCACAGTTCCAGACCTCTGGACATACTATAGGGCAGTGGTTATCAAAACAGCGTGGTACTGGCATCTTTTGCTTTTAAGAAACAGCATAAAGTTAGAAAATTGTCTTTGCATCTGGCTATTAAAAATACTTAGTTCCAGAGTGGCATGTTTTAAACTCTTTCATCCCAAAGGATCATGCACACTGTGGTATGTGAGTGGATACCTTCCTTTTTAGAAAAAGGGCCTGAAGCATAGCCTAGTGGCCAAAGTCCTTGCCTTGCATGCTGGAATCCCATATGGGCACCGGTTGTAATTCCGGCTGTTCTACTTCGCATTCAGCTCCCTGCTTGTGGCCTGAGAAAGCATTGGAGGACTTGGGACCCTGTCCCCGAGACCCAAAAGAAGCTCTCAGGGCTCCTGGCTTCGGATCAGCTCAGCTTCAGCCCCGTTGTGGCCGCTTGGGGAGCGAATCAGCAGATGGAAGATCTTCGTCTGTCATTCCTCCTCTCTGTATATCTGACTTTCAAATAAAAATAAATACATCTTAAAAAAAAAACAACTAGATAATGTTCTTCTACGTGTGTGCACACATTTAAAGGGCTCAGTTCCCCAGCAATGGACATTTCACTTCTCGGCTGTTGTGAATAATGCTGCTCTTCACATGGATTAAGAGCAAATCTCTCCTTGGCTCTGAGTTCTTTTAACGAATAAAGCAAGATAATTGGATTCCATGGCTTTTCTAATTTTGATTTTTTTTTTTTTGAGGAATTCTCAAAAAGTTCTCCCATCCGATGGCACGGTGTTATAATCCTACCAGGGTCTACGGCCATACCACCCTGAACGCGCCCGATCTCGTCTAATCCTACCAGGGCACAGGATCCACCTGCTCCCGATGCCTGTCTACACTTGTCAGTTTCCAGGAGTTTGGGTATCAGCTGCCTTAAGAAGCTTAAGATAGCATCTTGTGTCTGTGATTTGCAGTTTTCTGATGAGCAAGGATGTTAATTATCTCTTCTTATGCCTGTTGGTCATTTTTATGTCTTTTTTGGAAAAAAAATGTTTGAGTGCTTTGGATGTGTTTTAGTCCGCACACATTTAAGTTTGGGTTTTGAGTTGTAGCAATTCTTTGTATATGGTAGATATTAACTCCTCTTCAAATCTATGATCCACATGTAATTTTTCCCTATTCTATGAATTGTCTTTGTATCCCGCTGAGCCTGTCCTTCTAAAGATTTATTTATTTGAAAGGCAGAGGGACACACACAGAGAAAGACACACGGAGCTTTCAAACAGCTGGACAGGGCCAGACAGAGCCAGGAGCCTGGAGCATCCTCTGGGTCTCCCACATGGGTGGCAGACTCCACTGCTGTAGAACAGGGCCAGACAGGGACAGGAGCCTGGAGCATCTTCTGGGTCTCCCACACGGGTGGCAGGCTCCACTGCTGTAGAACAGGGCCAGACAGGGACAGGAGCCTGGAGCATCTTCTGGGTCTCCCACACGGGTGGCAGGCTCCACTGCTGTAGAACAGGGCCAGACAGGGACAGGAGCCTGGAGCATCTTCTGGGTCTCCCACGCAGGGTCCACCGCTGCTTTCTGAGGATCACGAAGAGGGAACTAGATCGGAAGTAGGATTGCAGCTGGCACTTTGATAGGCAGTGGTCTAACCCTGCACCACAAAGCCAGGCCCTAGTCATACGCTTGGATACCCACAAGTTTTTGAGTTTGTCTATCTGTTTCCTATGATTTTGGTGTTATATCCAAGGATTTTCTTTTTTTTTTTTTTCTTTTCTTCTTTCCCTGCCCACCCAAATCCAAAATCATGACTTTCTCCTCTGTATTCTAGAATGTTTACAATTTGGTATTCCTGTGTTTAGGTTTTATATTAATTTTGATCTGATTCCCAGTTGAGTAATCAGATAACGACCCAACTCCCTCACTCTAATCTGATTTTAGGTCGGGATTATTTTTTTCTGTTAGTGCTTTGGGATTTTCTCTTTATATAATTATTTAGTGTGCAAACACATCTTACTCAGTTTACAGTTTACTTAGTCCAGGCTAAGTATTCATCAGTACCTGAGATACTTTTAAAAAATTATCATTACAAATGATTTTGAATTCTGACAAGTGCTGTTTTTCTACGTCTGTTGACAGAGTAACATGTATTTTTTTTTTTCTCTTTAAATCTACCAACACGATGAACTGCCTTAATGATTTTAAATAGTGAACTAATTTTACATCTTTGGAATAAATCTTGTTTGTGGCATACAATTCCTTTCATGTATATTCTCTTTTTTTAAGATTTTTTAAAAGATTTATTACAAAGTCAAATATACATAGGGGAGGAGAGACAGAGAGGAAGATCTTCCATCCAATGATTCACTCCTCAAGTGAGCCACAACGGACCAGTGCTGTGCCGATCCGATACCGGGAACCAGGAACCTCTTCCAGGTCTCCCACACGGGTGCAGGGTCCCAAGGCTTTGGGCCGTCCTCGACTGCTTTCCCAGGCCACAAGCAGGGAACTGGAGGGGAAGTGACGCTGCTGGGATTAGAACCAGTGCCCATATGGGATCCCGGCACATTCAAAGCGAGGACTTTAGCTGCTAGGCCACGCCGCCAGGCCCTCATGTATATTCTTGAACTCAACTTGATAATGTCTCACCAAGGAGTCTTACATCTGTTCATGAGAGATATTTACTTTCCTTTCTTTTCATATCTCATCTGTTTCATGTTTGTGTATGGTGGCAGTGGCGTGCTAGAGTGAATTCAGGGCATTCTTACCTTTTCTGAAACATATTGTAGATTATTGTGAAGAATTGGCATCATTTCTTTCTCAATTTTTTTTATACAGTTCAGCTTGGAGGCTCCATTTGGTCCTTGTGTTTTGCTTCTTGGAAGGTTATTAATCACTGATTTAATTTCTTTAATACATATGCATCCATTTTTCCATCCCTTCCATCCCTTTTGCCATACTGTGTCTTTCAAGAAACTGGCCTATTATCTGAGCTATCAAATTTGTGATCTTTGAGTCTCTCAATATGTTTATTGTTTTGTTTGTCTTTAGGATCCTTAGCGCTGAATTCTTTTTCATTCCTGATATGAGTAATTTGTGTTTTACATGGGTAGGCTGGCTAGAGGGTCACCAGTGTTACTGATCTTTTCAAAGCATTGGCTTTCGGTTTTCTGCATGTTTTGTTAGTTTTCTGTTTTCAAATGATTTCTGCTCTAATTTTTATTGGTCCCTAGTATTTTGTATTGAATTTAATTTTCCCTTTATTTTTTTTTTTTTTTTGAGGCAGAAGTCTGGATGACTGATTTTCAGTCTTTCGTTTTATAGTATTTGCATACAGTTAAGTTCTCTTTGCACATTGCTTTTATATATCTCACATATTTTGAAAAGCTTAAACTTTAGACATTTAAACAGTTAATTTAAGCTATCTTTTAAAATCTCTTTTGAGAGTCCTTCTTTAACAAATTGGGCACTTTGGAGGTCTCGCTTATTGATTCAATTCTATTGTAATCTGAAGGAATATATCTTATGATTTCTATTTTTCATGTTTTACACCTTAAGAGGTTCCTTATCTTGGTGAATATCTCTTGTGCATTTGAGAATATATATTCACCTATTATTATAATAGCTATTATTATTAATAGTAATTATTAATAATAATAGCTATTAGTATTTATACTCTATAAAATGTCAATTAAGTCCAGCCCATTGATAGCAGTATTCAATTCATGTACATCCTTACTATATATTTTTTTGTATGTTAGATCTGTCAGTTACAGATAAAAGCATGTTGAAATTTTCAACTACAATAGTGGATTCATCTACTATTCTTTTGGTCCTATCATAATTTTGTTTCACTTACAGTAATACAAATGCTATCATAAGGATTGCTGGTTTCTGCTTTGGTGGCTGCAATGTTCCTTTTTATTCCTCATGGTTTTTCTTGCGCTGAAATCTGCCTTGTCTGAAATTAAAAGCTACTCCAGCTCCACTTTGATTGGAAATCACATGGCATATCTCTCTTCATTTTTTTTTTTTTTTCATTTTCAATCTGTCTCTCCATCTAAATCTATTTCTGGTAGACAATATATGGTGGGCTTATTGTTTTTATCCAATTTAATGATTTTTTAATTAGCCTTTTATGCCTTTCACATTTAAAGTGATTATGCATATAATTGAGTTACTATCAACCAAATTATAGCTGCCTTTTATTCATTGCCCTCATTCATTTTTCTGCCACTATTTTTGTTTCTTCTTGGGGTTTAAGTGGGCATTACGCCTGTATATGACTGTGCCTTCTTTCCTCTCAAAAGCATATCAACTGTACTTCTGGAAAAACGTGTTCTGTGATTGTCTCAGAGTTGATAACATGCATTTGCAACTAATCGAAATTCACTTTCAAATAGCACTACAGAACTTCGTGGCTAATGAGAGCGCCTTGGTAACAGATTCCGCTAAATTCTTGTTACTGCTCCCTGATGAAATTTTTCTCACTTACTTAACTTTTCCATAAGCTATTATCACTGAACACATCCTTACTAGAATTATCTTCAACAAACTGCTGCCTGTAAGAGCAGCTAAGACCGAAAAGAAAAGATTTTGTTTTGCCTTCACTTTTTTTTTTCCCAAATAACCTTCCTATGTGTAGCTCTGAATTTATAATCTTGTCATTTTATTTCCTCCTGAATAATTTATGACATTAAACAAAAAACCTACTGATGACAGATTCCCTCAAATTTTGGCTCTCCAAGAAAACCTTTGCTCATGCTTAGCCTCATTCATCAATTACAATGCATGTTTTCCTACCAGCGCATGTCCTCAGGAGTGCTGCTCCTATTGCAGGGATTCTCTGTGTGTGTGTCTGCCCGTCCCTCCAGGGATTCCGTGTGTGTCTGCCCTAGAAAAGTGAATATTAAGACAGAGTATAAATTGAGGGTGGTTGGAAGGTAAAGGTGCAGAGATGGAAGAAAGCTGATTCCAAGCCATTTGAAGGCAAAAGCCCATACAAAAGTGGTGGGTTCACAGTGAAATGACTCCTGTGTGGGAGCTCCCTTGTGATTGGGACAGCGTTAGAAAGCTAATATTCCAGCAGTTCAATATGTTCTTAGAGTCTTCCAGGTTCCTGTAACCCAATGTCATTCAGCCAGTTAATTTCCCATGCATCCCTCAGGGGAAAAGGTGAAAAACTAAGTCCTGTGGATTGTGCTCTCTGGGTGCTCTACTTCATTGAACAGAAACAAACATTTTCAGACACTTTCATTGTGAATGTCTATATGTCTTCTTGGTAGACTCTGGGCTCCTGTCTGGCAAGGAGCTAGCCTTTCGGCTCAGCATCCCGAACATCTAACATTGTACAAGAAGCATAGCTCTTCAATTTCGCAGAATGAATCTACTCTCAAATATTTAGTGGTGGTGTGCCTTTTGGAAAATTAATTAACTCCTCTGAATTTCAATTATCTAAGGGGCATGGTGGCAGGAACTAAACTATTTGAGGCTTTTTTGCTGTCTCTCAGGTTGCACATTGCCCAGAACTTGGGGTCAGGAGCTGGAATTTAATCTTACATATTACAGCAAGGTATGTGGCTGTCTTCACCAATTGCTTTAATGCCCATTCTCCCATGAACTTTTTGAATAACTCTGTGTCTGTGAGTTTCAATATTTTTATGTGTCAAATTAACATTTTCATTTTATTTTTTATGAACCTTTTGAAATATTCTCATAATAGCCCTCACAGTAATGTAGAATTCCTAACAAAACCTGAGTGTATTTACCCAATGTGAAGCAAGCAAGTTAGCTAATCACAGACATTGGGGGGTGGTGGGCGAAAGTAAACATTTATTTGTTAAGCAAGCTAGCTAATCACAGACATTGGGGGGGGTGAAAGTAAACATTTATTTGTTAAGCAAACTAGCTAATCACAGACATTGAGGGGTGCTGGGCGAAAGTAAACATTTATTTGTTAAACACAGAGTTGCTTAACTTTGAAACTCTTTGAGGATAAGAGATTCTTTGGATTGAAATTAGTGTGTTAGAGCTGTCTGTTTGGTCCCAGTGTAGACCTGTAGTTGGTCCATAGAGCTTGTGGTCCTCTTCTGATCTGTATCATATTCATTGGGGAATCCTGGGGATGACAAAGTGGGCTCCAGTCAGTGTGTGCGCAGGTTGTAGTTACTTATGTTTTGTTTGTTTGTTTGTTTGTTTGTTTGTTTCAGAGCCTGCAAGCCTTGTTGGGTCAGTCAAACCTAATATGCTGCTTCTCAATTTAGAGAGTTTGTTTTCATGAGAGTTTGACTTGTAATCAGAAAGCAAAGACACTTTAACTTAAAATAGGCGGACTGAAGAACTGAGACCGGGAATACTCCCCTGGTAGTATTTTGTAGCCTCTCCAAAGTCACCAAGTATGGGCTGGGTTCCAAAGTCACAAACTACGCATCCTGGTGTTGTTTTGAGGTCCTGCACCTTTGTATATTAGACATCAAAACAGTTAACTTGGTTCCTCCTTGGTGAGACACTCACTCCATTTTTTTGATTTCCACCTTGCAATGCAGATCTTTAATTCTTGTCTCCACTGCCAGATGACGGACTAGCCACCCCCACCCCGACTAGCCCCCTCCCACACTCTCCATCTCCCTGCAACTCTGTCCTTCTGTACATAAATATTATGATTTTTCTGAATGAAATACAAGGTGGTTTTCATGGAACTTTAGTTACTCTGACAACATCAAAGATTGTGTTGGATGTTTGCAAAGACCTGGATGGTTCATGACGTGACAACTCAGGGCCAGGGGATCCAACCGACTCTTGTCTCTCAGCCTCGTTGCATACATCTGACACTACTTGACAACAAGAGCGCCTGAGTGTTGCTCATTTGTCAGCATGGAAAGCAATTAGGAAACATGTTTGAAATCAAACAGCAAAGATATATTCATCCTTAGCTTTTCTTTACATTATGCAATCAAACCACTGTTCTTGAGTTACAAAACAAACCGCAAAATTTGTCCAGATGTAACTTACATGTTACATGTCCTAGGCATTTCCAAACACACCTGAGGGCTTTTGTCTGGCAACAGTATTTCCCTACATTCTTTCTCTGCGTTTCGTATGTTGATATAAAAGACAAAAAAGAGAGATGATTAAAAGACTATGTGAGTTTAATGATGTAAATTTTTGCTGATGGTATGTTGCAGCTTTCAATTGACTGGGATGATACTCTGCTGGCTCTGTCTTCAGACCAGAGAGGGTATACCTAAGAAGCTGTTGAACTTGACTGGACAATAAGATGCTGGACTCTATGTTTGGCATATGCTTGCAATGGGGGAATCTCAACTGAACTTGAGCTGTGGTTATGCAACAAGGTGGAGGAATCCACCATGGTGGGAGGGTATGGGGGGGGGGAGAACCCAAGTATCTATGCAACTGTGTCACATAATACAATGTAATTAATGAAGTTAAATAATAAATAATTAAAAAAAAAGACTATGTGAGTGAATATAAACACTAAAATGTTGTCATAGAGTTGATATGTTAAATATGCGTCTACAAAATGATTTAAGAAAACCAGAAGACAACAAAAGGCAATGGTTTGTCTTGTTCCCGTCAAGCCCAGAGTTGTCTCTTTTTAGTACCTAGAGGCAGAATCATAGTTTAACAGGAAGCGTAATTCTTGACTTCACTTCGCCTCACCGCATGTATTAAAGCTTCTGTTTAACATCTTGCCTATCCCGAATAGAACATATGGACTGTGTGGGTGAGGATGTTAAGAGAACCTTCATTGGTGCGGGTTTGTCTGGGAAGGCATCAGAATAACCTGAATGCTAGATGCTATTAGAGAAAGGGAGAGATTTTAACTTTTTGGAACACTGGAGAGGGAGGGGCAAAATACCCTAGGTAGAGGGTCCAGGGGAGGTGAAAGGAGTAAGGAGATCCTGAGTAGCAGGAAACCGTGGAGCAGCCTCCAGCACAGAGAGGCTCGGGTGCATGAACAGTGACAGGCTCTGCCGTGGGGGAGGCGGCAGCTTGAATCGGTTTGAACTGTTGGGGGTGTGTGTGTGTGTGTATACATGAGCTTAAAAATAAATAAGCAAAATCAACCTCTTTATTAACATCTCAAAATGAATAAATGGTTCACCTAGGAATCTGGTGTTTGTTTCTGCATGCATAAAATTCCCCAATGAATCATTTTCCACACTGTGTCCTTCCCTCTCATTAAACAACAGATACACCATGCTAGTTGTTGGGCACCTGTTGACTACAATTTAGCTGCAATAGCTAAAAAAAAAAAAAGCTTTATTCCAAGAAACAATCTGTAGTTTGGGATGACTTATCCCTCTGCCAACGCTCTCCACTCGTTTTCCCAACCCACTTCCCACCCAGTACAACGGACAGCAGGCCCAATAGCTGAGGTGGTGTTTAATAGAAAAAGTCTCCATTCTGTTTCCCCTTCAGGTCCACTCCTGCAAATGATGCGCACACTCTGGAGCGGTGATGTGCATGTGAATGAAGGATGTGAAGACACCAAAGTGTAACAAATCCTTTCTTTTTTTTTTTAAGATTTATTTATTTTTATTGCAAAGTCAAATATACAGAGAGGAGGAGAGATTGAGAAGAAGATCTTCCATCCGATGATTTACTCCCCAAGTGAGCTCAACGGCCAGTGCTGCGCCGATCCGAAGCCGGGAACCAGGAACCTCTTCCGGGTCTCCCACACGGGTGCAGGGTCCCAAAGCTTTGGGCCGTCCTCCACTGCTTTCCCAGGCCACAAGCAGGGAGCTGGATGGGAAGTGGAACTGCAGGGATTAGAACCGGCGCCCATATGGGACCCCGGGGCATTCAAAGTGAGGACTTTAGCCACTAGGCCATGCCGCCGGGCCCCCAGTCCTCTTTCTCTGCCATTTGCATGGCTGTCTCAATAGGCAGAAGCATTTGGGGTAGCCTTGTCCCCCTCACTCCCTATAGTGTTACTCAGGTCTGAGTCAGCACTAAGTTAACGGGGCTGAGAGTGAAGAACCACAGACCCGACAGGTAGGGCCTGGGTAAGAGTCCTTTTAACCTCAAGAACGGCAGAGCAGCGGATCTGGCCAGTGCACAGTTCCTTAGAAACGGATTTGGGTTTCTAGTGCAGGGTGATCTGTAGTCCTTTCTAGATCAGGGAGCCCTACACAAAAAGCCACAGGTGGAAAATCCCACCTCTTTCCTTGCGGTCATTCTAATCCTGGGGAATGCTACGGGGAGGCATTGGTCCAAGGCAGTTTAGCTTCCAAAACTAGTTTAGCGACATGCTGTTAAGGATTTGATCAATGCTTTTCTTTCTTTCTTTCTTTTTTTTTTTACCTTTTTTTTCCTATTAATTATTTTGCATTATGTGACAGTTTCATAGGCTCTGGGAATCCCTCCTCCCCTCCCCCTCCCCTCCCCCCGGTGGATTCCTCTACCTTGATGCAGTATTACAGTTCAAATTCAATCAAGATTATTTCCTTGCAAACGTATACCAAGCATAGAGTCCAGCTACTTATTGTCCAGATGGGTCGAACAGTTTCTTGGGGAGACCATTTCTGGTCCGAAGTTAGAGCTGGTAGAATATCATCCCAGTCAGTTAAGAGTCCCAATATAACATCAACAGCAATTTGCAATATTATAGAATTGACATGGTTTTGAGTAACCAGTATGTTAAAAAGAAGAAAAAAAAAAAAAAAAGCAAGTCCTAACCACAACCTATGATTAGCTCATTGAAGAGGTGGAATGCCATGGAGTGTGGTGGTCCTGTTTAGCATCCAAGCTTTCCATATCTTCTTTCAGAATCATTGATGTAAAATGACTCCTGTTGCCTGAATCAGTATTGTCTGCAAGGACCAATCGAGGTACCATTTGCTCTAACATTAGCCTTTCCACCCTAGGCATTTCTGTAAATTGTACCTGAATAGTTTGAAATTGCCTTTACCAAGGAGGTCATCCTCCTGTGGTTTGTTTCCTAACAACTTCCGTATTTATCCTCTTACATGTTACACAACCTCCACCCACGAGCTTTGGCCGTGGTATGGATTCTCACATAGACACCCATGAACTCTTAGGGTTGCAGCATACACACCTTGGAGAGCCCAATGGTTCCATATATGCAATATGAACATTGACTCCCTCACATAAGTCATTTTTAGAAACAATTTATTCAAGAATCAGTTATCCCAGACATGGCAACAAGAGAAACACATGAACCCTTCACATAAGTTAGGTACAAAAATACACACAGAAGAACTTTAATTGGGTATGATATAAGGACCATGAAACCAAGTAGAGAACCAGATAATTCCAATATTTAGACTTCTAGGATATGTGCTAATTCACACAGCATTTAGCTTCCACAAGCTTTCTATTATGTTTCTTAATTGTATCTTTACATATTAATCTTTTCCACCAAGAATAAATTCTCACGCTTATAACTTTTTTTTTACTAAAAAGTTTAAAACCCTAGATACCTCAGGAAAACCTCAACCTAAAAGATAACTTTTAAGTATCTTTCTAAGTAAATTGGAGCCCTCAAGATACTTAGCCTTGTGGTTTAAAAGGCACGTATGTGTCCAAATTCCAAAATTTTGAATTTGGATTGGGAAGATAAAATTTGCAGGTTTCAGCTCATCCATTGCTAGCTAATCTTCCTCCTTTACACTGCTACTTATTTTTATTTGTCCCTTGTCTATTCCTAATCCTAAATCTAATCTCAAAATCAGATTTTGGCCCAAGAGATTAATTCCTACCTTAGGTGAACATAAAAATGGCCCCTCAATTTGTTCTGGTTCTGTGTCTCTTTCTTAGCTCTTAGAGCTCCTCCCATATTTCTTCTAATAGCATCACATTTCCCCCATTTTCTCCCAGACAGTTCTGTGCCCTTTGGTTGGGATGTCAGAGAATTACAGCCTCTACTTTCAACCAAAAAGCTCCCTCTTCCCTTGGGGTCTTACCCTAACATTTCTCCCACACTTGTTGCTGTCCTAGCCATTTGTTGAAATTTGGAATTTCGCCTCCCCCCCCACTTTTTTTTAATGAGAGGAATTCTGATCCAATCTCTTTAAACCACCTTTTCTGTAGCGGAATGGAAAACATGACTTTCACTTCTCTTAATGGTTCCTCAATTGATTTCTCATTCTCCATCTATTGATCTTTCATAGTTTCTATGTGCAATCCGGCCATCTCTTAATTAGCAAAATTGACTTTTTTTTGAAGTCCTTGTCCCACTGGGTCCTTTGGATCCAGTCTGAGTGAGGTATTTCTTCATTTGATGTCTAACTTCCTGTAGAAGAGCAAAAAAGGTTTTGTGCTGTTCCTGTTGAATGTCCAATGCCTTGGAGGCAACGTGTGACCTGGGAGGAACCTCTCCGACTCCTTGAATTATTTACTCTGAAATCTTTTCCTGGAATTAATATTATTCAACTCAGGATCAGTATTTGGGAATTTACTTAATAGGATGCTCCTTTTCCCAAATGACCATGGCTGCTCTGGGAATGCAGAGACCCACATCTCTTCCCTGTTGGGGGAGAAGAGGAGTGAGAGGTAAGTTTTCTGGGTCCTTCTGCTGAGATGTGGGTCTCTGCATTCCCAGATTCTACTGTGATCCCACAGATTTCCTTCTACCCTGAGAGACAGCGGGAAGGGGCAGACCAAATGGGGGTACCAAGGTTTTACAATGACACTCTCTTCCTCCCCTCTCAGGGGGATTTTAGGGGTCAGCAGACAGCATAATTCATTTTTTTAGTTATAAGTATGGGGCTTTTTCAGTCCCACAGAAAATCAAAGCTTAGTACATCCAATCTCCATCTCAGTGAAACTTGGGCCAATAAATTGAGGGTTCACAAACTGGGTCTTTTGGCCAAGGAAAACAGTGATATTTAAGGCTTTTTTTGTCTTGTTCTGGTCCAAAGGGCATCCCCATAGGACTCAACATCTTGCTACATCGCCTCATGCTACCCACTTCCTTTTCTCTCCCTAGTATTTTTATTTGTTTCTGTATAGCATATTTTGAACATATTCATACAACATTTTTAACATACTTATATTACAATGAAAAGAAACAATATTTCACCAAATAAGAGGTTAAGCACCTCAAAAGCCAAAGGTCTTGGTTTATCGGGAACACAGGCAATGGCTATAAGCAAAAGTTTAATGGAAAAAAATGGCCATTTCTTTAAGATTTATTGTATGCTAGTGAATGAACATTTATATTTGCATCACTTTCTGGATTAAATAGTGGGCTCAGGTGATTGTTTTTTGGAGAAAAAAAACACATGTCGAAAGAAGTCAGAAAAATGCAGAGTAGCAAATAAAACTGAAGAGAATAATAGAGAATAAAATAACGGTTGGTTCACATTTAACCTTATCAAAAGTTACTTTAAATGCAGATGAAATAAACAATCCTACTGAGAGGTGATTTTCAGGTTTAACATAAAAGAAAAACCCAACCCTCTGCTATATATAAGACAAAGCAGACGAGAGCATTAATCAAGGTAAAGGGAAACACATAACTGGTAAAAGAAATGAGCAGACTCGCATGTCATTCCTGTGAACCCTGTCCAGGTGTCCGGGTAGGCCACCTCGTGCCTGCGCAGGCCCATGACATTGAAAATTTTACTGTTCTTCCCGAGTGTCACAGTCATTCCCTGATCAGTTTTTCAGCCTCTTGCTATGGGTCATTCAACAATTTTTGTTTTAATCCAGGATTTTCTAAAACCTTCAGAAATTCAACAACAGCAAAACAAACAACCCTGGTAAGAAATGACTGATGGAAATAAAAAAGAATGTTTTCCAAAGAACAAATTCAAATGGCTACTAGACATATGAGTAAAACCCACAAGCCCGTGGGTCCTGGAGAAATTTCATCGTGCTTGGAATGGCGAGATTGGCAGCACTTCAGAACTGCAGAACTCTCAAAACCACTTGAGCAGTGCCCTCAGAGCCTGCCGCACATCTGAGACCCTTAGATAGGTCAGAGGCTGGGTGGGGCCTCTCCTTTTACCTCCCCTCTTATCCCAGATACAGAAAAACGAAACAAAAACAAAAACAAAACAAAACAAAACAAAACACAACCAAAACCACATTGAGGTTCTACCTAATTCCAGTAAGAATGGCCTACATACAGAAATCAACTAAAAATTGCTGATTTAGTTAATGGGTGTGAGGAAAATGGTACCTTATTCCACTGTTGGTGGGAGTGTAGACTAGTACAGCCACTGTGGAAGTCAGTATGAGAGGTGCTGAGACAACTGAAAATTGATCTACCACGTGACCCAGCTAGTGCGCTCCTGGAAATATCCAAATAAAGTGAAATCTGCATATGAAAAAAGTAACCTGCAAACCTATATTTATAGCAACATAATCCGTGATAGTAAAGGCATGGAAACAACCCAGATGACCATCAAAAGAGGAATGGATAAAGAAGATGTGGTAATTTTGCAAATGGTAATTCTACCATTTGCAACAAAGTGGCTCCAGCTGGAGAGTGTTGTGCTGTGTGAAGATACTATGTATTACCCATCTTCACTCACAAATTAAAGGGGGACTCTCAGTGAGTCAGTTAAATGTATCTTGATGGTATAATACTAGATTTCCTACCTTTGTTGATACCCACAACACCATGAAACACTTAAATAGCAGAATGTTAAATAGCTAAATGTTAACTGTTAGTAGAAGATTATAGTACTGTTATGATATGGGGGAAAATAGTGGGAGGGAGTTACAGGGAGGAGGCAAGGGAGAGGGGGTTCCCTACAAAGCTGTGTCCTTGAAAATAATGTAAAAAAATAATTTGAGGACTACAGCAACATTGTGGATAGATATTGTACCTTAAGAATTTCCATCTGCATAACACTGGGTACTCAAGTCTTTTCTCTGGCTTAGCCATTCTCCAATAGAAGAGTGCATTTAACCTAGACGTTCTGGCTGTTCTCAGCCTGTTTTTATTTTTATTTTATTTTTTTAATTCTCTCCATTTTGTAGGTGGAACAGGCGAGTCTCAATGCTGACCAGCACTAGTCATTGCTGCTCATGAATTTCGTTATGTCTTACGTGTATTCTGCCTCCTGTAGCTGTTCATTGGATCCTCTTATGGTGATAATACTACCAATAGAAGTATTTGAGATTAAACTTAGTTTTGGATTTGTAACTCATGGATTAAAGTAGTTTGCAAACATAAAATGCAATCAGAGTTTTCTAACATGCAGCATTGTAGGTTTTAAAAAATGCCTGTCGGGCCCGGCGGCGTGGGCTAGTGGCTAAAGTCCTTGCCTTGAACGCCCCGGGATCCCATATGGGCACCAGCAGCTCCACTTCCCATCCAGCTCCTTGCTTGTGGCCTGGGAAAGCAGTAGAGGACGGCCCAAAGCTTTGGGACCCTGCGCCCATGTGGGAGACCTGGAGGAGATTCCTGGCTCCCAGCTTCAGATTGGTGCAGCACCGGCCGTTGCACTCACTTGGGGAGTGAATCATTGGATGGAAGATCTTCCTCTCTGTCTCTCCTCTCTGTATATCTGACTTTGTAATAAAAAATAAATAAATCTTTAAAAAAAAATGCCTGTCGTATTCAGAACAATATAGTCAAAGGTAGCTGGAATTGCCAGCTCCTGTATAGCAGGAGTTTGGAATGGCTGGGATAATTAATTCATATTTCTGTTACTCAGTGACTACCTATCTGTCAGATTGTCTGACTTTTAAGAGGAACTGTATAACTTTCTGCGAAATATGACTCAAGCAAGATAAAAAACATTAAGTTATACATTTTAATCATAGAAGGCTTAGAGAAAACTCTAATATTTTCTGAAATGCTTCAAAAATTTATAATGTTAATCCTAAAACTGCTAAATATTCAGGAACATGAACAAGTATGGGTTATGAAAGATATTATGTCACCATAATCTTCATAGTCTTTTACAAGAATTGCCAGTCTCTAAAAGGAGGCTTGTATAACAGAAAGAAAAATTGATGAATTGACATGTGTTGCGCATGCTAATGCGGATTAGTTAAAAGAAATAGAAAACTCACAAAATCCCAGCTGAAAAGTGCACATTGACTCCCAAAAGTCTGTTACTGGATTAATGTTTCAGTTCATATGTGTCAGTATTGTGTAATCATGGAAGCAGTGTATTAAGGCTCTTACAGAGTTTGGTTATTTTTATTTCCCTAATATTTTTATTTTAAAATAATATCTTGGGCCCAGTGCGATAGTCTAGCAGCTTAAGTCCTTACCTTTCACCTGCCAGGATTCCATATGGGCATTGGTTCGTGTCCCGGCAGCCCCACTTCCCATCCAGCTCTCTCCTTGTGGCCTAGAAAAGCAGTCCAGAATGGTCTGAAGCCTTGGCACCCTGCATGCGCATGAGAGACCAGGAAGAGGCTCCTGGCTCCGGCTTCACATTGGCTGAGCTATGGACGTAGCGGTTGCTTGGGGAGTGAATCAGTTGTTGGAAGATTTCTGTCTGTCCTTTTCTCTGTATATCTGACTTTCCAATAAAATTATACCTTTGATCTGTTGACTATGTTGATTAAAGAAGCTTCTTTTTCCACACATTTCTGCTCTTTTTGTGCATTTCCAAGTAACAAACCTAAATATATATATATATATATATATATATATATATATATACACACATACACATGCTTGGCAGCTAAGAGCTCAAGTTTCTCTCACTTTGCTTCTCCATACTGGTGTTGTGACCAAATCTTTCAGAAATGTATTTCTGGGCTTTGAAATGCAAATTCTGATCTGTGGGGAGAAGCTGTTTTAAAACAGGCTCGCCCCTTGGGCTGCCATTTGGCTTATCGAAGTGGCTCCTGACCTGCAGTTCAGATGTTTGCTGACAACCCATATCCTGTATGTGTCATTATTGCAATGGATTACTTTGTCTGTCTACAGTGTCACTGGAGTTGTTAATACTTTCAATTGATTTTCACATTGGAAGACACAATTATTATAAGCGGAAGAATACTTGGGGTACTTTGGGTTGTTTTAAAATGCTTACAGATGATTTACGTAGATCAAATGTGCTTGACAAATCTCTTTCCATATTTGGCTGAAGTTAGTACCACAAAATATTTTCCAGTTGGCGCACATTTTCTTGAACTTGCTTTGGAGGAGGATATATTTGAATAGTTTGATATGTGCCAGTTAATTAATCAATGTGTGTTATTAAAGTCACATATATATATTTATATATGATTTATTTATTTGAATGGGAGAGTGAGAAGAAAAGAGAGAGAAAGAAAGAAATGGCTGCAGCTGTGTCAGGCAGAAACCAGGAACCTGCACCTCCAACTGGTCTCCCACGTGAGTGCAGGGTGCCAAGGATACTGGGCATCATCTTCTGCCTTGCCTGGCACATTAGCAGGAGTGGAATCAGAATAGAGTGTCCAGGGTTGCTGTCATGAGTGACACACATAAGATGACTCTGCTTGTGATTCATGCAGAATCAACATCAAGGGGTTTCAGGAACATAGTTTCTTGGCACTTGAGCAACTGGCGACCATTTGTCCTGGTACCTTAAAATAAAAATAATTTTAAAAAACAAGGGCAGGATTCAGATTTACACCCATGTGCGATGTTGATACACAGATACTATCTTAACTGCGTGAGCCTCAATATTGGCTGTTAAAATAATGTTTACATTTGATTAATTTTAAGTTGGAATGAAGGCCATCATGGGTTGAAATTAACATCCAAGGTTGTAGTTCAGTCTTTTGACTGTCTCTTCTTGAGAAACTCCCCATCACATCCCTTAGAACTGGGCCAGAATGAAGTCAGGAGATAAGAACTCCGTTCTGGTCTCTCCCATGGGTGGCAGGAGGCCAGGTCTTCGGGCTGTCTTCTGTTGCTTTAACAGAGAGCTGGATCGAAAGCGGAGTCGCTAGCACTCTGGGTTACGCCATGTCTTATGCTCCACCTGCATCCAGCGACTGGGCACTCACTCCTGTTCATCTGCTTCTAAGCCTTCTGGGTAACCTTACAACTAAAAGGGGTTTTAGAGTAGAGCAAGGTGCTCCACCCTTAAGAGCTCACTGCCTCCCAGGAGCTCTGCCTCCACAGTCATTGTGGGGGACAGCATGGAGATTTCTCAGAGATCTGAAAACAGATCTACTCTGTGACTCAGACATCCCACTGCAAAGGGAATGAAATGGACACATCAAGGAGTTCTTTGTATATCCATGTTTACTGTAGCTCAGTTCACAATAGCTGATATTTATATGGAAGCAACCCAGATGTCTCTCAAGAAAAGAATTAGATTATAAAAGATTGTGGCTTGGAATACTACTTAGCCATAAAAATGAAATCCTGTCTTTCATGACAAAATGTACGTGATTGGAAGCCATTATGCCTACTGATGTAGAGCAGTTCCAAAATGACCAATTTTGTTTGTTTTTCCTGGTAATTAGTTACACAGTAATTAGTTACATTTAAAAAATGTAATTTATGTAAATAAGATAAACAATGTGAGGGAAGATCTTCCTCTCTGTCTCTTCTCCTCTCTATGTATCTGCCTTTCCAATAAAAATAAATACATCTTAAAAAAAGAGAAATACATGAAGTGTGTTCACTTTTAACCTCTATGTAAAAAACCTTGTTACATGAGAGATTATGTTTTAGTTTGGGTTTGCAGAAGACATAGATGGTCAAGCCACAGCAGCATCCAAATGCCTGTAACTTGGAAATGTCATGAAGTTATGCTCAGAGGAGCTGACCCTTCATCACTGGGATGTGAGAGACAGTCCTACGGACGATGCTACATGATGAGGACAAGCAGACCGCCTGGGAAACAGTAATGCAGAGATTGTCAGGCACGTTGATGCAACGTTGGGGCTAGCTCATCAAGGCTTGCCTGCTCTTTCCAATTCCTCCCTTTCTACTCTGACTTCCTCAACTCCACTCTGTAAATTCCCACTTTCTAATAAAGCAGCACCACATGAGTTTAAGGTGCAGGCTCTTCTTAGTAAGCTGGCTAAGGAAAAGGTGCAGATAAAAAAGTTTGTACAAGTATGTCTCCCACCCTGATGCAAAATTTTGACCAAGAGAGGATAGGAATGGTGTATCGTCATGAAATGAGGCAAAGAGGTGGCCCAGATGTGGAGCCAGTGCACTGGAGCCATGATTTTGTAGGGGGCAGCTGCATGTGCATGCCATGGAGCAGCGAGTGTATGTAGCAAATCAGACAGCTTGCGCTCACTTTCCTCCTCCGACAGGGACCTTTTCAGGCAGCTGATTTGAATTCATCACACAAACCACATATTAGGATAGGAGCTGGACCCGTTCATGGACGATACAAAACAAAACATAATTAATATCACGTCAAAGATAGGCCCTGTTACAAATTGTACAATGAAGCACAAATACAGGAGCTCAGGGAAGAGAATAAGCACAGGATGATATTAAACATGGCTTGACAGAACTCAGTGTAAAGATACCAGAAAATGAGAAATTGTCATCCAGTCAACATTGCAATAAAAGAAAGAAACCAGTCAAAACAAGCAAATCTAGGGGTTGGCACTGTGGCTCAACAGGCTAATTCTCTGCCTGGAAGTTACGACACGGCCTATGGATGCTGGTGCATGTCCTGGCTCGTTCACTTCTAATCCAGCTCTAACCTTATACACTGGGAGAACAACAGAGAATGGCCCAGGTCCCCAGGGACTGTGTACCCATGTGGGAGACCTGGAGGACATACCTGGCTCCTGTTTTCAGATCAGCTCAGCTCTGGCCTTGGTGGCAATTTCTGGAGTGAACCAGTAGATGGAAGACCTTTCTGTCTTTCCTTCTCTCTCTGTAAAATTCAATTTTCAAATAAACAAGTCCTTAAAAAAAAACATTGATTTCATTTATTTGAAAGACAGGTTTACACAGAGAGAGGACTGGTCACAGGAGAAAGAGAGCTTCCATCCACAGGATCACTACGCTGCAATGACAGGGCTGCTCCAGGCAGAAATCATCAACACAGGCAAGGATCCAAGTACTCGAGTCATCTTTTGTTGCTTTCCCTAGTGCATTAGCAAGGAGTTGGATCAGAAGTGGAGCTGCTGGAGCTCAGCCTAGTACTGATATGACTCAAGCCACTATGCCACAGTGCATACTTGGGGCCATCACCTCATGTTTTTTTGGGAAGTGCATTTACAGAAAGCTGAAATCACAACTTGAATCAGAACTCAAAACCCAGGTACGTGTATGTCGGGTGGGGATAAACCAATGAATTGTATTTTTAAAAAAGAATGTATTTATTTACTTGAAAGACAATGACACACAGTACATCAAAGACAAAAGGAGAGGTATCTTCTGTTGTCTGGTTCACTCCCTAAATGTCCACAGTGGCTGGGTCTGTGCCAGATGGAAGCCAAGCACACACAAATTTATCTGGACCTCCTACATGGGTGACAGGGGACCACATAACTGGGTCATCTGCCACCTTCCCAGGCATATTAGTGGGATGTGAAATTGGAAAAAGAGCACACAGGAACCAGAGCAGCAATTTGATGTGAAATGCTCAGATTACAAGCAGCATCTTCAACTGCTTGTTGCCCAATGCCAGCCGCAAAGTAGATTCTTAGCTACTGCTCCATGAATATGGTGTTTTGATTACATATTTCAGACTAAAGACAAAAAATATAAACACAGAAAGGGAGTGAAGTTGTGAGGGAATATTATTATATTCTTTGAATTGTATCTATGTACTGTACTGAATCTGTCAAAACTAATTAAATCAAACAAACAAAACAAATGAATTTTTAAAAAGTTTAAAGCATTCCGAACACACATTGAATCCTAATTAGTACTTTGTTTTTCAGTAATATGAGTTACTTATTCTGAAACTGTCTCTGAATATTCTAGGATTGAGAAAAATAAGCAAGTACTTTGAGGTTGTCAGGCTTTGGAGAACTAAGTTATAGAAATGTAGATGATAGAGATGAAAATGAACCAAGTAATGCAGAGTGGAACTGGAGGACTTCATACGAAGTGACAGTGACACACCAACTCTCACATAATCTACATATAATCTCCTACTGGAGAGTCTGAGCAAAATCTTCAGTATGAAACAACGTTTGTTGCTTGGCATTCTGAATGCCATTTTTCCTTGACGTGGATTCCTGTAAAAAGGCTGACTCTAGGAATGCGGCAGGAGAAATACACGATTCATAGATGATTTCTGTACCAGGAAATAAGAACATGGTAGGTATAGGCCAGTGGATGAGGAAGCGTGATGGGTATGCAAAATACCTCTGGAGCCAAATTTAGAGGACATTGTCACTGGTCAGTTCCAAGACACTTGAATCATCATGATGAATAATGATAGCAAATAATTACTATCAACTGAATAGATTAAGAGTCCATTAATTCTTATTGATATAAACCAACAATAGAAGGAACACAGAGAATGAAATACTCCTTCTTGCTGCAGAAAGTCAATGAAGAAAAGTGAAAGGAGTGGTAATATGCAGAAAACATCACCTGGAAACCATTATAGGGCATCAGGTTTGGGTGTGTAAATATCCTATACTGAGCACAAAATGTTGGCATGAAAGGAAGCAGTGATGGTCTGATGATGAAGTCTTTGTGGACGCCCACTCCCCCAAAGATCAGAGTGAACTCTGGGACAACTGTATGACAGGTGACTTTTTATGGGATTCCGCAAGAAGACCACAACCTGGATTCTGTGGGCCATGATGACCAGGTACAGCATGTAACCCTGTTTTGGGTCCTAGATTAGGGATAATTGAAGGGGGTCCCTTTTAGAGCCATCATGTGTATGTGTATGTATATGTACACATGTAGGATATGTATAGGATAAGTGTAAAATAAATGCAGGTTACTCTTAATTACTTCAAATGTGACATGTGAATGTATGTGCAGCACAAGTGGGGAGAGAGAGGGAAAAATTATAAGGTAAGTGGAACAAAGTTGAAAAAGAATTAGCAGATATGAGTAGAGAAAAAATATCTACTAGTTTTGCCATTTTTGTAAGCTTTAAATTTAACCAATATTAAAGACACACATACACAGAGGGAAAAAAATTAGGGGTGGAGTTGTGTAGTGAGCTCAGCTACCACCTACAGTGCTAGCATCCTGTACTGGAACACTGGGTTGAGTACTGGTTGCTACAGTTCTGATCCACTGATCCAGCTCACTGCACAGGCTCCAGGAAGAACAATTAAAGATAACCCAAGTACTCTGGTCCCTGTGACAGACCCAGGTGGTGTTCCAGTCTCCTTCAACCTGGCCTAATCCCAGTCTTTTTGGAGAACTGTAGGAGTGAATCAACAAAGGACTCTCTCTCTCTCTCTTCCTCTCTCTCATTCTTCCTTCTAGATCAATGGAAGAAAATGATTTTTATGGAGCTGAATGATTCCTATTGCTTAGTTAGTGATGCTGCAGCCATGGTAACATTGTAGTGCAAGCCATTACTCACATGGGTGTGGGAATGTTGGGGTGCACAAATGTGCTCTGTGGCCCAGGATATCAAAGTGGAGCACATGCAGTGCTCCACGGTACATAGCACGTGACTATTTGTTGACATATAAGTTTACTACAATAATTTTTTGTTATTGGTTTAGCTCAGAGCTTATTCCTTTTTCTGTTAGTGACCATTACAGCTAGAGCAGCAGCCTCCCACACCCCTTGATTAACACCTCTTGATCGCATCAACTGCTTATATTTACACATACAGTCAAGTACCTCTAAATATAAAAATGTAAAAATGTTATTCAAACACATAAAGAAACTTTTCCAGTGTTCGAAAGGGCAATATCTCTAAGACCGCAGTACCATGTAGCAGATTTTTGGAACATAGTCTTGTGGGTAAGGCAATTAGAAAGCTCATTTAACTTTTAATTCCCTGATATAGAAGTGAAATCTGAAAATATCTCATTGGTAAGGGTATATGGATCATTTCAGAGTTAACAGGAATAAAATGCTTAAAACATTGTCCTACATCAAGAACACTTGTCAAAAATCCAAGTTCCAGATCCTAGAAGCTTCTAGAAGGTTCTCAAATCAATCAAAATCTATTAAAAAAAAAATAAAACTGCTCCATCCAGTGCAGCTTAGGCCAGGGTGAAGCAGGGGAGATGGCACGCTGTGGGAAACAAAAGACAACCACGGGTAAAATTTTTCGAAAGTGAGGACCAGAGGGATCTTCCATGAGAGATAGGAACGACCCAATGACCACCCTGGAAGCTTCTCATCCCTTAAGCAATCATGTTTCACATCAGTTTGATTCACCTGTGGGTAGGTGGTCAATTATACAACTCCCTTGCACTTGCTGTCTTAGGAATATGTGATGCTTGGGGCTCTGGCCTTGCCAACTGAGAACCTTGTCAATGCAGTTACTCCTATCACCTGTGGTCCCAGACACCTAGTGCAGGTCTGTCTCAGTCCTCTCTAGCTGCCTGTCTCTTGCTAATGATTCAGACACCAAACCCTCCAGGATGCCCACAAGTTTGTCAACACGACACAACAGTGAACTGGAGGGGCTGCCAGCAGTTTGAAGAAGAAATACTGTTGGATTATAACTCAAAGTAGAAAATAACTATCCACAAGTCTGCGATGTTTGAAAGAAATGATTGAATAAATAATTGGGAAAGAGAGAGAAGTTTCCCATACCTAAGTGTTTAAAAAAATCTGTGCATAAGAAGGAAAAATGTTGCCCCTTACCCTGTAGTGTGGGGTCCCCACCACCCTCACCCTATAGTGGCGATCCCTACCATCCTCACCCTGTAGTGGGGGTCTCAGTCACCCTCATCCTGCAGTGTGGAGTCCCTGCCACCTTCAACCTATATGTGAGTTACTTTTAGTGACTTCTCAGTAGAAAACCTTATGTTTGGAGGAAAAAGTGTAATTGCATAGTGGAGAAATCTAAAAACATTACTTGACTTACAGACAAAAGCAGCATCAACAGTTGTAAATGATTTTTATGGTGTAGATCCTTGATATGATGCAATGACGATAGTACCATATTTCTATGGTGCCTGCCTTCCAAACATCATAAACCCCACCCCAATCTTTGGAAAATCATTGAACAATCCCAACTGACATCTTACAAATCCCTCTTCAAAACTGTCAAAACTATAACAGAGAAACTGTCACAACCAATGCGAAGCAAGGGGGATATGAAAATTGAACACAATGAAATGTTCTTAGGACGGAACAAGGATATCTGATCATTGCTTCTGAAACTATGGTTCCATATCCACAGATGGAAAATACGTGACAAAGAAAGGAGATCTGACTTGAAAATGGACAGATTGCCAAGTTCAATAAAAACTATGCTTCAGCACAATAAACTGCTAAATACTAAAATGAAAATAGACATGAGATAGCTGAACAGTATCCTATAGCCATTTTAAGGTAGATAGAAGCCAGCTGTATACAAACTAAAATTGAAATGTTAATGAAGTAGTCACAGATGTGGTTAAGAACCCGCCTTTTCTAACATATCAGTCACTCAATATAATGTTAATTAACCCCATAATGTTGGAAACTGTTGTTGAAGTTATGTTATGGCTTTTAATGGGTCGGAACGATATTCTGCCAGCTATGCCTTCAGACCAGAGTTGGTCTCCCCAAGAAACTGTTGAATTTATCTGGACAATAAGATGCTGGACTCTATGCATGGCACATGCTTGCAATGAAAGAAACAAGACTGGATTTGAACTGTAATACTGCAATAAGGTGGAGCAATCCACCATGGGGGGAGGGCACGGGGAGGGGATGGGGGAACATCAGAGCCTATGAAACGTTGTTATAAAATGAAATGCAATAAAAAGGAAAATAGATTATTTTCCTAGCCTAAACAATAAAGTATAAGAACTCTTTGCATTACATTTGCATTATATTGTGTATTATACTTAATCTTGAATGACTGGATGTATATAGGGGATGTGTGTATATCATATGCAAATACTATGTTATGTTGAATAAGAGAATTCAGTGTTCTTGGATTTTTGTATCAACTGAGGGGATCCTGTAATTGATTTCCCACAGATAACCAGGAACTGCCATACGGATTTTAGTTAATAATTATCTACCAAGGACCCAACATGGTAGCCTTGTGGCTCAATCCTTGCATTGCAAGTGCTGGGATCCCATATAGGTGCTGGTTCACACACTAGCTGCTCCATTTCCCATCTAGCTCTCTGCTTGTGGCCTGGAAAAGCAGTACAGGATAGACCAAAGTCTTGGTATCCTGTAACTGCCTGGGAGACCCAAAAGAAGCTTCTGGCTTTTGACTTCGGATCAGCTCAGCACCGCTTGTTGTGGCCACTTGGGGAGTGAACAGCAGATGAAAGATCTTTCTCTCAGTCTCTCCTCTTTGTAAAATTTACCTTTCCAATAAGTAAATAAATACTTATTTAAAGAAAGATAATTATATACCAAAATTGAATTACTAATTGTAATACATGCTCTGAAGTAAAGTATGCTGTTAATAATTGGGGAAAATTGGGTGACGGTATATGGGAAAGAATT
This sequence comes from Ochotona princeps, assembly GCF_030435755.1. Taxonomy (NCBI): domain Eukaryota; kingdom Metazoa; phylum Chordata; class Mammalia; order Lagomorpha; family Ochotonidae; genus Ochotona; species Ochotona princeps. The sequence goes on along the minus strand of NC_080839.1, from coordinate 3,769,877 downwards.
TGTCCAGAAATGTAATTTTCTGAAAAGCTGAAGCTCCAAAATTCAAAAGTTTACTTACCGTAATTGAAATCACATGTCCCATTCTGGGTTGGTTGTCTCTGATGTGACAGAGGAGCCACACAGCCCCACGGTGCACAACCCTTGAACTCTTCCTCCACTTGGGTCAAACACAATCCTTTCTGGCTATCGTCTCTTGCAGACACCACCATTAATCAACCAGCAGAAAACTCCAGGCAGTTGGCTTGTTTCTGACATTCAGTGCTGTTCGGAGTTACTGAAACCTTTCCTTAAATCTATAGTTTTGTAATTATTTATTCCTAAAATCTCATCAGCTTGCTGGACCTTCAGCTTCTTTGAACTATGAGAACTGGTCTCTGCTTTGTCTAATCTATTTGTTTCTTCTTGTCTAATCTATTTGTTTCTGAGAGGAAACCACAGTGGGCTAAGTCTAGAAGAAACCTTACACCATGTATTCTACTTCTTTCGTTTACTCAGGAAAGAAGTGGACATCCTGAGAGCTGGAGGGCTCTGAATTCACACTAACCTCACTGCAAAAATCAGTATTTATTTCCCAATCTTTTGGAGCAAATGCAAGCTAGAATATTTAGCCAGTGTCTTTTCTCCCTGGCTTCTGAAACTCATATATTCAGAAGAAAAGAGATATTTTAATTGATGCAGCAGAGTATAAAAATCATAATTAGTTTGGACTTCTAGCTTTTGGTCTGTAGTTGTTTTACAGTTGGAAGATCACGTTTTACTTCACAGAAATGAATTTTAGAATATTGGCCATCTGAACGAATCATTGATCCTGAGATGTTATTTCAGATGAGATGGTAAGACATTGTAGCGGCAACCTCAAAGAAAGTAATGGCTTTTAAGTTGCTATGTAGGATGTTGCAGATGCTCCAAATATATTCTTAGAGATTTAGCAGAATTGTCCATTGGTGATCCCCACCACAATAATAAAAATGAATGCAGCTCTGAAGTCATGAGGTGGAAAATTTTTGCCTTTTCTGACTGGTCTTGTATTTGAAAATATCTGTTGTGGTAGATTTTATCTATTTTATTTTCAAATCTCACTCTAGACAGAAATAAATCAATGAATATCTCACTAAAACCATCTCAACAAATCTCGGGGTACATCTAAGAAGTGGAAAAAAAGTGTTGGGGACTTGTACCTGTCATATTCAGTAAGTCAAGTAATTCAGACACAATAACACATCTTTAGGCTTGACAGGAATCAGAGGTAATTGTGCCGAGGATTTACTCTGCTTCCAGCCAAAGTATAAAATAAAAGGATGATCATCAAAATTTTAAAGAAAACACATTTGTGACTTCCAACTTAGTGTTAATTCTTGATTCCTAGCATCCAGGAATTTTTTTTTTTTTTGAAATTGTAACTCTTCCTTTGAGTTGACCCAGATCGGCTTTGTTAAAAAAAAATACTTTATTATTATTATTATTATTATTATTATTATTATCATTTTATGATACAGTTCTATAGGTATTGGGATTTTTCTTACCTACTCCCCAATCCCCTCCCCATTGAGTTCCCCTATATTATTACTATAGTATAATTCTTCATACACAGTCATATGTCCATGATTGTGGGCGTGGAATGGCAGAGTCCAGCATCCTATTGTCAAGATATAGTTAACAGCTTCATTGGCAGTCCATCTTTGTCTGGAAGTAGAGACGCATACTACATTGTATCCTCATATCTGGATATGACAGTCTCCATTACACAGTTACTGTACATCCTCTTAAATGAAAAGCCACAAGACAAAACCAACAACAGGAAGAAAAATAGAAATTTACAATGCCATGAAGTTAAATAACATGCTACTGGATATGATAGTCTCCGTTACACAGTTACTGTACATCCACTTAAATGAAAAATCACAAAACAAAATCAACAACAAGAAGAAAAAAATTAACAACTCCATGAAGTTAAATGCGTCTCTAAAGAAACGAAAATGAAGAACCTTCTTGAAGAAAATGATGCTACTCTATGATCTATGAGTCATTGAAGAATTTAATTAGAAAGACAATGTTTTGAAGAGTTGAAACTAAAAAACAATTCAAAATCCATGAGATATATTTTCTGCTGATCTTTGTTAGTGAGATATGTCTCCTGTAGGCAACCAATAGATGGATTTTGATTTTTAAATCCAGTTTACTTTCAATGAAGCCGTAGATAAGGCACAACCCATACTATTGAGAATGGACTACTGTTGCAAGCCACAGGGTAACAGAGTCTCACAAGTGTGATGTTGAGGGAAAGGAAGCAGGTGCACTGTACCCTTGGGATGCCATTTGTGCAGGCTCAGAAATGGGCAGACCTGCTGGAGTCAGGAGGATGTGTCACTGGGAGACAGAGCGTTCTTCAAAAAGTTCAGGGGTGGTGGAGCTGATAAATAATTTAATTTTAGAAAAAGAAAGTGATGCTCACAGCTTTTTTTTTTTACAATGTGTATTGTTCATGAAATTTTTGTCAATCCCTCATAAGATTGAAGTTTAAATAATTTTTGATTCAAAAATAAACTTTGTCGTCTATGGCCTAGAACAATTTTCATTATCCTTTTCACTAATTGGTTTTCTAATCTAGGTGCTGATTACATAGCTATGTCCTTTTGGTGAAACTTGATTGGACAATGACGTCAAGGATTTAAACACTCTTGTCTAGTTGATTATAATCTATTTTGGGAGAAATTAGCCCGAAGAAAAATGACTTTCAGCTCAAGGTTCTTCGTGCAGCCACCTGTATTCAGTTGATGAAAATGAAATTATGATTGCAAGTGCTCTAAAATGCTTGCCTAGTTTTTAAGAGTGTTCCTTCTGATGCTGCCTATGGTGTGAATACTGCAGCTTCTGCTAACTAGTAAAGCGTCATTCATTCCCATTTCAACCACAGAGAATTGTTTTGTAGATTTGTAGTATTTTCTTTTTTTTTTTTTTAAAGATTTATTTATCTTTATTGGAAAGTCAGATATACAGAGAGGAGAGACAGAGAGGAAGATCTTCCATCCGATGATTCACTCCCCAAGTGAGCCGCAACAGGCCAGTGCTGTGCCGATCTGAAGCCGGGAACCAGGAACCTCTTCCAGGTCTCCCACGCAGGTGCAGGGTCCCAATGCATTGGGCCGTCCTCGACTGCTTTCCCAGGCCACAAGCAGGGAGCTGGATGGGAAGTGGAGCTGCTGGGATTAGAACCGGCTCCCACATGGGATCCCGGGGCATTCAAGGCGAGGACTTCAGCTGTTAGGCCATGCTGCCGGGCCCTTGTAGTATTTTCTTAAGCAAATAAGCAAACCATATGTAGCAGCTGAAGGTCAAAGCAGCCTACTATGTCTTAACCATTCTGATTTCTTCTCACCTGCACTTGACTGGCATTAAATTGACCTCAGAAGAAGTTACTGTTTTCTAGGCAACATTGTACTGCTTCATTAATTCAGTTCAACCATCCGTAAAGCCAATAAGTGCAGTACAGAAAAGGGAAGTTTTGAGGTGACATGCCAGGGAATGAAACTGATATCAGTTCAAATGGTTGTTTGGAACTAAAAGACACTTTAGATTATCATTTCAGTTCTTTAAATGAAGGCTTTGAAATTGACCTTGAAACACAGCATCTAGTATCATTACCCAGTGTGTACCTCCTAACAGGTTTGAAAATACTGAGTGGATATCCTGGAAGCTCTTATCACAGTGGACCACAGCACATTCAAAAATCTGTCCGGCATCTGGTTGTTGCTATAGCGATGACCTAGTTCCACCTGGAGAGCGCGGGATCGCTGTGTTGGCTCTATGGATCACAAAGCTATTTCTGAGAGTTGGCTGGGTGGGGGCACACCTGCCAGGAAACATGGCCCTGGTGCACATGAACGAATAACAGACATGCGGAATAGGATGCCTTTGGTTTGCTTACTAGTTATACAATGATATCTGACCAGGAAGACACCTCAGGTTTTGGCTTTGAATCAAAATTTCATTTTAAGGAATGTCCTTTAGTATATTTTTCTGTCTTTCTCTTCTGCTAGAAACCTTGTCCCTGTTTCCTGGCTGCCTTCATAGCCCTTTTTGGCTGCCAGGGGAGCTGATGCTACCAATGGAAGTTCCTGCTAATGTGGTCCAGATGGGACAGGTTGACGGTGGATTCCAGGCTGGAATCCTGCTCTGGATGTTTAAGAAGGTCCCTTGAGGCTGATGAATTCCAGTCCTCTGTTTTCTCTTTTTCAACATGTGTATTTAATTCCATGAGTCACAATGCTGGATATATGGCCGTCCAGTGCCATACAGAGAGTTCAACATCGTAGACTTGAGCAAGTCTGGGAGGCACTGCAAGTTTCTCTTTGGATTCCCATAAATCCTTCCTTGGAAATGTATTTATTTAAAAACCCAGTGAAAAGCACAAATAATAGAAATTATATGGTGTATCTATGGGCTGTGAATATTGTGCTTTGATCATCTTTGTTTTTCTATCATTTAATGTTATTGAGACATAAACTAATTCCATCTTATTAAAATATTCCTTCATTTTAAAAATCCTTATCTAAAATAATTTAAAATTTACAAACAAGCTGCAAATCAAGGCTAACTTCATCAAATTAACATTTTATTAACTATAAGGAAGTTATTAAAACCTCATTTAGTGAAAACAAACAGAAATTAAGGGCCAGAGGGCAAAGGGAAATATTCTTTGAGTGACATCCGTCAATGACACTACATTGAGTGTGCTTTCTTTGTACTAGCGTCACATTAACATGAGCACTGATGAGATGCGTGGTGATCCTGATAATGTATTAATCAGGTCCTTAAAAGCAGTATTTTTCAGATAAAAAAAAAAAACACATTTATTCTATAGTAAGGACCTCTCTCTCACCCTCACTCCCCACCTCCTCCATTTCTCTCATACTTTATCATCTGCCAAACTTCCTGTCTCTGACATCTGTGAATCCTCAAGCGTGCATTGATGTTGGTATGGACTTAGGAATATTTGTATCATTCCAATGATTACCACGCTTGTCTTGAACTCTCTCGTGCTCTGGTCTGTGCAGACTGGGCCATGGAGAAGCCCTTGGAGATTCCTCCAAGGAACTGCCGTGCTGCCCTCATCTTTAAAGCAGCCCTCACTCTCCGGCCTGTTAGTGAGGCTCGTGGTACAATCTGAGGTTTCCCTCACTCATTTTGGATTCAGTCACTTCTCTGAGGACTCTGTTTCTTTTGTTGAAGCATATTTAGAAAAGAAGATCTAAGCACTAAGGGAATTACTTTATTTCAAAAATAATCAGAAACAAATTAATCACATTCTTTTATTGTTAATAAAAGTGATGCTTCAGAGCCAGTAGCTTAATTTAAAAATTTGGTTTCCAGTGTAGAATATCACACTCATAGAGCATGCATAGTATTTCTTCACTGATTACAAAGATAATCTATTATACCCTGACAAAAACGTAGAAGTACAGAAAATTATAGGCATGTGAGAACTCTCATTACCAACTGATAATCACAATAATATCTTAAAAGTATTCTTCCTTTTTATTAATGAGAACCATATTATATATAACGTTATCACTTTTAAAAAATTAATATATATTTTTAAGGTATTTACATGCCAGTAAATACTTTCCTAAAACATTCATTACACAAGTAGATTATTAAACATGTTACATTACTTATATTCCATTTACTGTGTACTGTTGATGTGTTCAAGCTTTTAATCTTATATGTAATCTTACAACAAAGGTACACAAGCATTTGTGTTCAGTTCTGTTTCACTGTGGATCACATTTTAAGGTAAGTGTTAGGTAAAAACTGCACCAAAAGAGGGGGCCTACCGAGATAAAAATGATGATAAAACCAAGCTTTTACTGGGGTCTGCTCCTGGGCAAGGGTCACCAGCCTACAAAGCAGTGGGCTGATGAAATTGTGCCCAAACTGAGCCATGCACTCCTTAAGTAGCTTGATGGGGCTTGCGGTAATGGTATGTGTTGTCCCTGATTGGTTGACTCCATTTGAATGAGTCCCAGGTAGCTATTCTTGGCAGGAACTTTTGGAGCCACCTAGGGGCTCTCTCCCTGCCCCCGGGCCCTCCGGGCTAACACTCCCACCTCTTTGGTGTAATAGGGTGCTGCTGGTCTTGACTGGCTGCATCCTGTTGAATAGGGGTGAAGACTCAGGGGAGGCAGGTTCTCTGAAAAGCTGATTGTAAAAAACTTGTAGGCAGATGTCTGAGCGGGCAACCCGAATGGGGTGTGAGAGACTTCTGAGTGGAGGATCACCTGATTCATTGCGATTCAAGATGTCTCCTGATGGTGGTCTCAACCTGGTGGGGGAAGAATGGGAGGCTCCCAGTTCTGAGAAAGAAGCTGATTAATGGTTTGGTTAGAAGCAAGCAAGCAAACAAACAAACAAACTACTTTCGTGTGTAAATGACACAGAAATGGAGGGAGGGATTAGTTATCAAAAGTCCTTTTGAAAAGCTGGCTTGAGTTCTTCCTGGAGCTTGCTGGAATACGCAGTCTCTGAGGGTTGGTCTTGAGGAGCCTCCCGGGGAGGATGCCTCTGGTGGCGGATGGGTCATTATGGCAGGTGTTGACCTTCTGTGCAGACTCCGCATTCCAGCCATTCTTGGATGAAATGTTGGTTTGGCTTTGGCAGGGAACTGGGGCCACTTCTACTTAGCCCCAAAGTCCCAGCCTTTTATTGTATAGTATTAGTGGGGGGGGGGGAGGCTTAGGATGCAACATGCATAAAAAAATGGGTTGAAACTGTCTAGTGAGGCCTGAGAAACAGACAGGATGTATAGTCTGGCCTGCTTCTAGTGCTGTGTTCTTGTCCTCCTCCTGCTCTTGGGGACTCCGGCTGCTAGTGGGAGCTAAGTAAGGGTCTATGGTAAGGCCAGGGCTCCAGTAGACAGTGACCTTCACGGATACAGTACCAGCTAGTAAAAACTGGTTGAGGTCCTAAACACATGGGCACTGGAGTTTCAAGTCTGGATGCTCCAAAGAAAATTCTGCTGTTATCTAAATCCAAAAGTTGGGCAGGTGCATGTGAGGCCCAGGACTGTTTATCTCTTTGCATGGGGTACTGGAAGAGGCATCATCAAAGAAGTGTGAAACTCTGGGGAGACATCCTGTTGACTCCCATTACCTGAACAGAGAGGAGAGCTAGCCTGAAATGGAGGCTGGTACAGAACAGATGGTATCTCTTGATGGAATATACAGCTTTCCCTGTGATGTTGCTGATCCCAGGCCATCCCTCCATAGCAATGGATGCTTTGGAAGCTGGGCAAGGTGAAGGGCTTTCTAGCTTGTGGCCCACCATGGTTCTGACCCCCAGGGCAGTTCCATTTCTAGTGTCCTGGCTCTGGGCAGAGTTGACAGGATTCTTTGAAAGCCACTTGTATCATTGGCATCTGGTTGCCCAATATTCTGGCTTCCCACATTACAAGCAGGTGCTACTCGTGTGGACCAGCCTTGCTGGGTCTCCTTGAGAACAGGTTACTGTATAAAGCCACATTAGTGAGCCTCCTGCTGCCTAGTTCACTACTCTTCTAGGCTCCGGTTACAGTAGGCCACAGAGGCAGCCATGGGATGTCAGCCAAGGGGATGCTCAATTCTACTCCTAAATTCCTTAATGGACTGAGCTAGAAATTGGCAGTCACAGGCATAGACCTGACAGTTTTAATGTGATGCCCATGAGAAGATAATTAAATTCCTTGGTCTAAAAAATTAGCCATCCCTTTAAGGTCTGGAGATCAAACTGTGCAGCCTGAGTCCCTCAGTGTCAGAGGGAGAGAGAGAGAGAGAGAAAGAGAGAGAGAGAGAGAGAGAGAGAGAGAGAGAGAGAGAGAGAGAGAGAAGTTAGGAAGACTAGATTAATTATATAAATCATTGTCAAGTGAAAATATCAAATAAAAACTCTAGGAAACATTTACCAAAGGTCTGATGAGCACTATAGGTTTGAAGCAAGAGCACAGGTTTGCAAATAACCTAAATTCTACATTAGAAAAAGCAATAATATCAATTACAGACAATTTTTGAGGACAATGGCTTGCACATAAATCATACAAGATGTATTTCTCTCAAAACTTACACGACTTCACACCCTTTCTGCCACATGCTTTAAGCTGGAAATACTTTGTAAAGCAACTGAGTAAAGCACATGGGTTTGTGTCATGCTTTGGAATAATTTAGCAGTGGATTAGAAGGACTCTAAACTGGATTATTTGGCTGTATAAATGTGAAATTAATTTACAGAGCAATTTTGACAAATAACAGGCCTTTCTTTTTTCCTTTAAATAGATGTTAATTAGCTTATATCTTACCCTACCCCTCTCAGGTAAGGGATGAGGGTGGGTTGCCCAAAGAGGAAAAAAAACTTAAAACCAACTGCTATAGCTGCAGCATCAGGGAAACAGAAAAAAAGATGGGAAGAGCTGCTGGGCGGGGGGGAGGGGGCGGGGGTGGTGGCGCGATTGGGAGGGCGATCCAGAGAATTTAGGCTCTGAGCTGGCTGTGTGGGAGGAAGGCGTATTGTTGGGATTAAGCCAGAAGAACCCAAGAGGAGAACAGGATAAACAAAGGGTGAGACTGGAGAAAGGCAAGATGGCAGATGGGTCCTGCCACCTAGAGGAGAAAGGCAAGATGGCAGACAGGGTTTGTTCATAGGAAGTGGAGGGGAGGGGAGTTTGGAACATGGCATTGGAGCAGGAAGTGGAGAGGAGGGGGTCTGGGAACACGGCATCCATACAGGAAGTGAAGGATACGGAGGACGAAGGTTTTGAGTCTGGGGCAGGGGAAGAGCTGCAGAAAATATGGAGGTAGAGGGGTCAGAGAAGACCTTGGGCAAACACAGGGACCCTCCGTGTGGTAATGAAGATCCTCCGCATGACGGAGAACACGAGGAACAAAGGCAAGGTGGGAGTAGGAGGAACAGAGGTGCGGGTATGGGAGCAGATTCCTAAAAACCTGTACATATGGAACTTCAGACCGCTTGCTGTCACAGTGACAAAAATTGCCCAAATCCACAAAGATATTAACATGAAAAAGTGTCCTCCTTCAGCAATTTGGCACAGCTCATCCTTTCCCGAGAAAGCACCCCTTTGCTAGTCTGAATGCAAGAAAGGTGCCCCTACCTTGGAGTTCGGACTAGCAGGGAAACTGGTTCCTGGAAGGCAGATCACAGAGGGTATGTCTCCTGTGTGCCCTGGATTGGAGGAGGGAGCGGGTCAGCAAGGGGGTGCATCTCCCATCTCACTGAGGGCTCAGGATAGGAGGACCAATGTGTGCACAGTTTGGATGGTCCAGAGGAAGTTGGGCAGGGATTTTTGCATAGGAGGAGCTGGGGAAAGAGGCTTACTTCATGGTCTGTCATCCTGTGGCAGGCAAGGGCAGCGCAAATCAGCGTTCAGAGGCAAGAAGAGGATGGGGCGGGGCACTCAAACCAGTTAAGGGAGCCCTTGCACCCCTTCCTGGCCAACGCACCAAATGTTAGATAAAAACTTCACCAAAAACAGTGGGACTACTGAGATCAGAATGATGATAAAACCAAGCTTTTACTGGGGTCTGCTCCCAGGCAAGGGTTACCACGAGCCAGTGGGCCAATGAAGTTGTGCCCAAACTAAGCCATGCATTCCTTGAGTAATGGTGATGATAGGGCTTGAGGTAATGGTATGTGTTGTCTTCTGATTGGTTGGCTCCATTTGAATGAGTCCCAGGTGGCTATTCTTGGCAGGAATTTTTGGCGCTACCTAGGGGCTTTCTGCTGGCCCCTGGGCCCTCCAGGCTAACAGTAAAAACACTTATTTTGTTATTTTTCCTTCAACTTTTAACTAGTTTGTTTAATATCACCCAAATTTGGGGTAAGTGGTTTCCTGAATGCTGCATAAATAGGTTGCTACTTCCCAGCCAGTTGTACAATTCAGAATCTAATTGAGGCTGGCATTGTGGCTCAGTGGGTTAAGCCCTGACCTGTCTTCCAGTGCCCAACATGAGTAATGGGTTGAGTCCCAGATTCTAAGCTTCCAATTAAGCTCCGTGATACTGCACCTGGGAAAGCAACAGATAATGGTCCAAGTACTTGAGTCCATGGATCCCCAATGATGCCAATAGATAATGGTACAAATACTTGAGCCCATGGATACCCAATGATACTGATGGACAACGATACAAATACTTGAGCTATGGACTTTCAATGATGCCAACAGATAATGGTACAAGTATTTGAGCCCATTGGATACCCAGTGATAACAATGGGTAATGATAAGTACTTGGACACCCGGTGATACTGATGGATAATGGTAAAAGCACTTGAGCCGATGTCAGCAATGTGGGAGACTTGCATGGAGTTTCATGATGCTTGCTTCAGCCAATCCAACTCCAGCATGTAGGCCATTGGCGCAGTGAGGCAACTGGTAGATTTCCTTTCCTTCTCTGTTACACTGCCTTTCAAAGAAAACATTTTTAAAAAAGGAAACTGATTAGCTGTATCACCAGCCTCTGCTTAGCATACACCTTCTTTCTTGCTATGAAAGTACATATATATTGATGTGTATGTGTATGTACGCATGTGTAGTTCGGCAAAACTATGATAAACAATGATTTTTAGATAATGTTCCAATTCAGTCTTAGCCAATACTGTAAGCATTCATATCTAAGAATTTCATAATTATTACTAAAATAAATCAATAAACTTCTAATAGTTGAATTTTTTCTGGCAATAGTTAAGGTATTTTCCACAGGGAAGAGATTGCTGCAGGTCATGTAACTAGTAAATAACACAGCTAATTCACGTTCAGAAAGTGTACAAATGGATTGGACTATGCACTTGAAATCTACTTTCAGTTAATTTCATACCTAAGAGAACGTTGGGAACTTAGGGATGCTATAGGAATTTTAAAGAGTGAATCTAGGTTGCGTATTTCCTTAAGACTTTCTGAAGGCAACAGAACCCACACCCTTCCTGAAAGACATCTTGACTTTTCTAGGACAAAACTGTTATTATGATATGTCTGTCACCACAGTAAGAATTAAGCAGATGAAAGGGATGGTTTAGCAGATGTCATGAATAGGGTCTGATAGGGATAATGAATTTCTTAAGTCATTTGCTTGATAAAAATGAACTGTGCTTCATCCTGTAAACATCCATATTTAGAGCTGAAGATCCACAAAATATGTGTAAGCCAGAAAGAGATGACATTTACCTAAACTCAAGCCAGAGTTTTCTGTTCTCTAACAACGAAGAGTCAGTAAGACCAGGAGTATTAGACATCACATAGTGTCACAATTGAAAGCATTTCAGTTGTGACTGAATATGCAGACACTGGAAATAGCGTAATATCAGGTGGATTGACATGATGAGTTTTTGCCCATTTTTATTTTTTAAAGTAGATACGATTGTGAGGAAAGCACCTTACCTGAAGGCTTTAGTCATGACACATTTTACATCCCATGGAAATTGACACATGAAACTGATAGCTTGTGGAACTCCGTGATCATGTACCTCAATGCATTTACAGGCCATTGCACTTCCAAATATTGCTGAGGCAAAAATAGCTGCCGGCTGAAGGCTGAATGATGGAAGTGTATGTCACACCCGCGTACTCTCACTCCTCCGCACGACTCAGCTTTGTGCTAGCTCTGTGCAGCCAGACGGTAGTGTGGTTGGGGATGCAATCTTCTTGCCTGCTTCCAAAAAAGTCAGGCAGCTCACTTGCCAGGGAGTGGCAAGAAGAGCTAAAAATGCCACTTCTTGTTGTGAGCTGGGAGTTCTTTTCTTGGGCTCCGGGGAGGGCGGCAAGTCCAGCATTGATGAAGCTCCTACAGAGCATGAAACGTTGGATATGCTCAGTGGGTGTAGAGGTGGGCAGGGGAACGAGTTAGATTCATGAAGCTACTTGAAGAGCTACATAGAAAATGGTCCTCAGAAGAAGATTTCAGTACACAGCTGCCACTGACTTAAAAAAAAAAATGATGCACTTATTTATTTGAACAGCAGAGGTAGGGATTGACTGGTCAGTTGACTGACCTTCATTCTTCAAATGGGTGCAACAATTGGAGTTAGGCCAACGCGAAGCTAGGAGATCAGAACTCCATTCATGTCTCATGTGGGTGACGAGGACCTGCACACACAGGCTGTCATCTGCAGGTTACCAGATGCATTTGGAGGGAGTTGGATCAGACGAGAATTGAAGCTCAAATAAGCAATCCAGTTTGTAGCATGGGTGCCTTTATTGGTGTGTTAAGGTCTGACAAATCAGAGTTCTTTGCTTTATTTTTGTTTCAGTTGAAGATCTCTGAGAAAGTCCAGGGATTTAATAAGTGTCATGTCTTCTGGACCTTCTGCACTTATTTCAGCCTTGTGCCCAGTCCAGCTCCTGAGTGTGCGCATTCAGGCTGAGACAAGGCTATGTCTCCTGACCTCCAGGGTCTTGCAGCTGAGCGTAGAGACAACCACATCAGCTCAGCTCCGTGTTATGTAAGTGGTGCTGGGAGATCCAGTGATGGTTTGTGAGAGCACAAACTTTGAAAGGAAAAAGAACATAGTAGAAGCCCCTCCTCCTTTGCTTATTATGCCATCTTTAAAGTATACATATATGATGTAGGCTGGGCCCTCAGTATGATACAAGACATGGCAGTTACACAGGAGACCCTGGACAAGATAAGAAGTTGGGAAAATTTGAGTGAATGAAAAGGTAATGGCTTGATAAATGGGTAGATCCCAGAGACTCACCTGGAGCCCCCAAACCATCCAGATAAAGGAGAGTAGCTGTAAGAACACTCCGCTGTCAATTCTAACCCAAGGATGCTCACTGCTGTTTGGGGATGTAGGCTTGGCTGTCTGGTTCAGAGCAGTGGTAACCATGGCTTCACTGTTTCTCATTTAGAGCAAAAGGAGGCGATAACGCTGCATACTCAGAAATCTTGTCATCCAGAATTAGCTGTTCATGGTAAGAGTCACATCAGTCAGGAAATCTGTCCCCAAGCATGTTTCACACTGGTATGACATGCACATCCTGGGTGGACAATGCTCAGAGCTGTGCATGAGAACAAATGGTGCTCATGGGATCCAGAGAGGCTTAGCACAGATCACAGATGTTTTCACCTACCATGCAAATGTCAACATGGTGGGGGTTGGCGTTGCAGCACCTATTGTTAAGCAGTTCCCAAATCAGAGCTTAGGAATGCTTCTGAGCCATCTTCCTGCTTATGTGCCTGGAAAAGCAGCAGGGGAGGGCCCTGACTATCAGACCCCTGGCTCACATGTGAGACCACATGGAGTTCTGGTCTCCTGGGTTTCTGCTGGAACCAAGCCCGGTCATTGTGGTCATTTGGAGAGGGAAGAATCGAATGAAAGTTATTTGTTCCTCACTGTCTGTATCTCTCTGTGTTACCTTGCCTTCTAATTCCATAAGTCAATATTTAAAAGAGAAAAGTCAATATGTCATTTTACAGAATACATGCTTTTGTTCAGGAGTGTGGCTTAAACACGAGCGCTGACTCACAAGCAGTGACATCACCAATTTGTATGTTCTTATTGAAGGCGCGGTTCTGTGGATATGGTGCTCTTATGAATTCTGTGTGAACAGCTTCCTCATCTTGTATGATAATTCCCAGAGTATTGGCTGCTGGCAGCTCTCGACGTAGTACCTCATACCCTTTCTGTTGCATTAACACAATATCTGGGCAAGGTTTCAAAGAAGAAAGTTGATTTTAACTCATGGTCCCAGAGACCACTCCAAGATCAGGTCACCCCTCTGGTGAGGGATGGCCTTGTGCTGTTTTGGTTCACAACAGAAAGTGGAAGGACCGGGTGCGGTGTAAGCAGAGACAAGCACAAGAAGCAGGCTTGCTTTGTGTCAATCCCCTGTCGTGGTGACTAAGTCAGTTGTGTAAGAATAAGAATTTATTCATTGGAGACCGGTGTGACTCCATTTGTGGGAGTCCATCCCCATGACCCAAAAACATCCATCTAGGCCCCATTTCCCAAAACAGCTGCTCTGAGCAGTTAGACTTCAGCATGGATTTGGATGGGCACAAGCTGTATTCAAACAGAAATGATTCCTTCCAACACACCTGAAAGAATTTAACGCATCTACAGTCATGTCCAATGACCGAACAGTGGGGAGTGCCTACACGGATTGGCAATGACACTGCAGGGCCATCCCATTCATGGCTCACATGCAGGAAATCTCTTCCAGCTGATTCATAGCTCAGCCCTTCCTTCAGCCCTGGCAGGAGCAGTGTAGACCACCTGTGCTAGTTTCACTGTAGACCTGTTGTTCATGCTTCTTTGCAGGCCTCTTTGCATGATCCCTGATTGGCCTCTTACAAATACTTTCAATAAACCTCCCACATTGGGCCTGGCATGATGGCCTAGCTGCTAAAGTCTTCCCCGTGTATGCACCAGGATCCCACATGGGCATTGATTCTAATCCCGGCAGCGCCACTTCCCATCCAGCTCCCTGCTTGTGGTCTGGGAAAGCAGTCTAGGATTGCCCAAAGCCTTGGGACCCTGAACCCATGTGGGAGACCTGGAAGAAACTCCTGGCTCCTGGCTTCAGATCGGCTCAGCTCTGGCTGTTGTGGTCACTTGGGGAGTAGTGAATCAATGATCAGAAAATCTTCCTCTCTGTCTCTCCTCCTCTCTGCGTATCTGACTTTGCAATAAAAATAAATCTTAAGTTAGAAAACCTCCTACACTACAATCTCAAAGTAGGTCCCCAGGGAGTGTTCTACAACAATCTGGATCAAATTGTTAAATATAGGAGACTGAATTTCACTGATTCAAACTTTAATACAGAGGGGAGGCTGTTCTTGCCTTCCAGGCACTGCCTGAGAAAGTCAGTCTTAACCAAGAATGACTTTGTGCTCCAAAGAATTTTTGGGCATGTCCAGAGAAATGCTATAGGTCATACCTGGAGGAGAATGGCAATGCTGCTGATAGGTGGAGACCAAGGATGCTACTAAAAATCTTACTGGAGCCAGCATAATCATCACAACCAACAGATTTACCTCATCAGAGAGGTCTTGCTGAGGTCAAGGGACTTTGGTCCACGGACTTTCAGTGAGATGATTAGTAGCAGAGCACTTCTGTAAAAACAGCCTTGGCGAATGCTATTCTGCTGGGTCATGTGGGCTTCAAATTTGACAATATTTTGGAGGGCTTGCTAAGACACATTGCTATGCCCATCCCACAGATTCACTCAACTGGAACAGAATAGGAGAACTGCAGTGCCCATATGGGGCCAAGGAGGCAAAAGGACAGGAGCAGAGGTCAAAGCTGGCCAGTTAAAGTGAGGACTTGCCACAACTCCTCAGTGTCAAAGGCACTGAGCGTCCTTATGCACCACTCAGCTGCGGATGAAGGGTTTTCATCCACACTTCAAGGTACTTCTGACTTCCCTTCCTTGGGCAAGGTAGGTCTGATGGCATCTGGTTGTTGTGGGTGATAAAGAGCAAGGACTGGCAGATGGGCAGGAAAGATGCGAGCGCCCGTGTAACGCACTGGAGGTATAGGACAGAGGTCTCATGGTGGCTGCCACAATTCTTAATAAATTTGTGTTAATTATCTTAAAAGGACAACACATATGGCCCGCAAGGATTTTTCTGGAACCCCAGGATGTTCTCCAAATGTTGAACAACTGAGGACACGGCATTGCCTTGTCTTTGTTCTCTGTACTGCTATAGCTGCAACCTCAGACCCCTACTAAGTAGGTAGGCACAGCTCTCCGGTTGAGACATGTGACTGGAACCTGATGTGGAAGGAGATTGTGCTAGAGCGACAGGGAGGTGTTTTCAGGGTTCTAACCCAAACTCTGACTTGCAAATGAAGGAAGTTTCTGGCTTACATCATGTTGCAGCCCAATGACTTTCTTTGTCACATTGCCAACAGCAATACTGGTAGTTTAGCTAATGTGAAAATTTATCATTAGGAAACCGGTTTCATAGAAACAGTGCCAAAACTTGTTTGATGCCTCTAGGAAGAGTGAAATGATGTGTGTGGAAGATAGATTAATTAGTGCAATTTGCTGCTGGTGTCACAGTCACAAATAAATTGCACCCTTCCTTCTGAAAGCAATGATCTTAATGAAGATGTGCAATAAAGTGATATTATGTGGATCTGATTCTATAGAATTGGGCTATGGGAATTATTATACCTGTTGTGTATCTTTATAGTTCAAAACGTTGGTGGGGGGAAAAAAAAGCACATACACAAAGAAGAGAAAAGAGATCTGGCAGCTGTATGCATTTAAGTGGAGGGTAATTTGGGCTTTATTTCCAAAAGGAGGGAGATTTGTTAAAAATGTTTGGTTTGTATTTCTATGTTTCTCTAGGGACAGATTTTGAAAGCAAGGTGAAAATCCTTTCAATGAACTGAAAATACTATAGAAGTGAAATTATAAGTCTTATGTTAATTATTTTTTACTTTATTTTTAGTTTGTAAAATATTTATTTATTTATTTGTTTGCAAAGAAGAGTAACAGAAAAAGATGGAGATGCCGAGGGTGGAAGCAATTTCCCTTCTGCTGGTTCTCTTTCCAAATGGCTGCCATGGCTGCTTTGGCCAGGGCAAAATCATGACTCTGGACCTCCATGTGAGCCCCCACTACAAGAACAAACATTCGGACCATCTTCTGCTGCTTTCCCAGGGCATTAGTCAGGAGCTGAATTGGAAGTAGAACAGCCAGGACTTGAACTGGTGCTCATATGGCATGCTGGTCTCAGAGACACTAAATGAACTTGCTGCACCAGCACGCTGGCCTCCTCTTTCTTGACCGCTGTTGGTAAATCTCAAGAAGCTTGGATGTCCTGGTTTAATTGTTAAAATTCAGGGTTATCTTCACTTTTCACTATTAGATCGGCTCCCCACATCCACCATCCCATTTCCTTACACAAGCGGAACGAGGTCAGTAGACACAAAAAGGAAATAGGGCATCTGGGGAAGTCTTTCAAGACACAAAGAACACTATCTCCATATTACTCATCCATTTATTCACTCAGCAAACACCACAGAGCACTGCCAGGATGACTCAGAGCCAGGACATGCTTACAGTTTTACTAGTCACACAACTCAACGGACAGGTACAATTTCATGCATACCTTGAAACAGCTTTTTTTTGGAGGGCAAGGGAGAGCTGGGAAATATTAAGGAATCTAGCAAAGTCTTCAGGATAAAATACCACCTTAGCTGAGTTTAAGGTGGAGGTCTTTAGGAATTCCAGGTGGAAGAGGCATGTTACGGGGAAGTCTGAAGACAAAAGGAATGGGGGTAAGATGAAGGAGTTAGCCCCCAGTTGAGATGGTCTTACAAGATGTGTATCAGCTTGTACATTAGTAAGTTGGGATTACTGCTTAATACAGCTTACTACAGCATAATACAGTTTACAGATCACTGTTTAATACAAATGAGCATGAACACTTTAAACAATTCCTTTTCTGTAAAAGGCATATACATGTAATTATGTTTGGTCACTGTTTTACGCAGGTCAATGCCTTCTCTTGATTATATCACGTCCGTAGTGCCCTTGTTGTATAAGCCACATACTCTGAATTAGTGTCTCTCCTTTCAAGTGCACCGAAAAAGCAGTCACTTAGAAATAACCTTATTTGAGAAATTTTTTCTGAAAACACATCTCTTCCTAGTCCTTTAGCACTAATTGGAAGCTCACTTTCATAAAGTCTTTCCAGAATTTTCAAATTAGTTTTCACAGACAATCTCTTTCTTGTCTTTGCATTCCGCTGAAGTATGTAGTTTTCAATGAAAAGATACCAGTGAAAAGATACCAACTGTTGTCATCCAGCAGAGCATAAACAATCCAGGGAAGTCCTGACCCCAGCTAAGCCTCTGGACTCCTGGAGAAACTCGATGCCTTGGTCTGCTCACATGTGTTTGCCCGCAAGAAGCCAGCGTGTCTCATACAGTGGTGGCAAGTGTTAGCTCATTTACTGCACTGTCTATTCCAGGCCATCAGCTCAGTGCAGGAGTTCCAAGGCACTTGCAATAACTTCACAGGGCAACGTACAGATGAAAGATTGTACAAATTGGGAACAGGTTTTGAGCTTAGTGGTTATGATGCCCATATCCCACACTGGAGTCTCTTTCTCCCAATAAATAGAATTTTTTTTTTACAAAAAGGATTTTACAAATTGATGTTAAGGGATTCTTTTGTAAGTGCATAATGGTTTTGTTTGTTTAAGTGTCTAAGTTTTATTCTGTCAACCTTTTTTTTAAGGATTAGATTACATTGTTCTGGAAGGAAATCATTTTGGGGACATAACTTTTAAGAATCTACACTTATTGGGAATTGATGAGAGTGCATTAGCAATAATGATGGTTATGTCTGATTCCAGAACTGGATAGACCTTCATAGCCTATCCTCATTACCTAGGCCCTTCCTCATGCTCTCAGCTCCTTCATTGGCCAGTCATGGATTCAGGTTGCTTTCAGGTAAGGGACATCCCCTTGAGGGATATAAAAAGCATGTCCAGTCTTTGTTCTCCATTCCAGACAAAGAAGTTTTAAAAAACACAAGAAAATTTCAGAGTGACAAGATTTTGTTTTGCTGATTACGTGGCTCATGCTAGGCCCCTAGATTTTTTTTTTTTAATGATTGGTGGATGAGTCCTCAGAGGCCAACCATGTGAACAGATGGGGAAACTTTGGGAGAAGAGAAGGGCGGGATGGTGGGTTGACCTCATTCATACAGCAACGATCCACTGATCATGCGGATGCTCTGGGCATCTTCCATGCTGTTGAGAACATGAAGAACCATGGATGGCAGTGTGTCTCAATTCTGTGGGGAGAAATGGTGAAAGACCTCCAGCTCTACTTGTAACAGTGCTGACAGGGTGGGCTGCTCCCCGGTGCCTGGCAACAGCTTCACTTTGAAGATTATGCTTTCTCCAAGAGACCAGGCTCTTTGTTCTCCAATTAAATGATGAATCAAGTGGAGGAGAGACAACTTCACATCAGTAAGTTTATTACAGTGCACACAAAATGGAAAGAAGCAAGAGGAATATGTGATAATAGAGGCTAGTGTAAGTAAAAGAAAAGCAATGAAGCTCAGAGTGTCGGTAATAGTGTAAGACCATACCACGCTGAATGCGCTGATCTTGTCTGATCTCAGAAGATAAGCAGGGTCTTGCCTGGTTAGTACTTGGATGGGAGGGTGTCAGTAATAAGCCAAGCTATAAGTGCCAACAGTAGAAAATGTCCAAATGGTTTGTGAGACTGCTCCACTGAAGGCGACCCCGGAATGGATCCGAAATGCCTTTAAGATCCTGACAAGGGAGCCAAGTACTCTTTCACTTGGATAGAGCCTTCAGCATCTAATGCCACTTTGAGGGAACACATGCAGAGCAGGGTCGCAGTGACGACCTGAAGGCACTGTTGTTTGTGTTCCAAAAGATGTGTAATCTCAGCTCCCAGATGTCTATGTTGGCGGGAAATATCCTGGTCGCCATGATGTCATTAGCACATTGGCAGGGTACGCTGTTGTCAAGGTGACTATCAGCCAGCCACTTGGCTCAGTGACAGCTTGTGTTATAAGAGGAAGCTCAGAATGGAATTAGAGCTGTCAAAGCAGTTACATGAATCATAATTAAAATATAATTTATTCCGATCCACAACAATCGTAACAGAAGGAAGCACATCTCGGAGCTGCCTGTTGACTGATCTTGTCCCGTGTCTCTGGGTGCTCCTGTTCTGCATCCTCTATGATATAACTTTAATTATTTTTAAGATTTATTTTTGTTAGAATGGCAGATTTACAGAGAGAAGGAGATACAGAGAGAAAGGTCTTCCACCTGCTGTTTTATTCTCCAAATGGCTAAAGTTGTCAGAGCTGAGCTACTCTCAAGTCAGGAGTCAGGAACTTCTTCTACCCAGCTACCCATTTGAGTGCAGCATCCCAAGGCTTTGGGCCATCCTCTGAATGGGAAGTGGAGCAGCCAGAACATGAACCGGCACCCATACGGGATGCTGGCACTTAAGTAGGGAATTAGCCTGTTGAACCATGGTGCTGGCCCCAAATATAGCTTTAATTGCACTCTAACACTTCATGGAATTCTGTGAGTTGCTTAAATGAGTTATCTCACCTGAAGAGGTCATAGAAACCCACACGTTTTTAGAGGGTGATCATAAATGCATTGGTGTGTGACTTGGAGAGAGTCTGTCAAGGCCATTGTTCTTAACTTGTGGGGTCTGACATAATGCTGATTAGTTAGTGTCAGATGACGTCATAGTACAGGTGTTAGAAGAGAATGGGCGTATGTGTTATCCTGGGGGCATGGCATTTCACAGAGCAATTCATAGAAGAACCCCGAGAACTGAAACGAGGGACTCACTTTGTGGGAGGCTGACAGAGCCACTGCCCGTGATGCTGGCATCACATATGAAAGCAGTGCTTCAAGTCTTGGCTTCTCCACTTCTGATCTGTGTCACTGCTGTCAGGTCTTGGAAAGCAGCAGCAGATGACTCCTGCTACCTACATCAGAGACATGGATGGTGTTCCTGGTTCCTGGCTTGGGTCTGCCTCAGCTCAGACAGTTGCATGCACCAGGGAATGAAAAAGCAAATAGAAGATCTCTATTTCTCTCTCTCTCTCTCTCTTGCTTTATCTTTCAAATGAAATAAACAGATAAATAGATAAGCCCATGAAACTGCAAGAACAGTAAGAATTAACAGTTGGCAACATTCACAGCCAGCTCCCTGAATACTGAAGGGGCCATTCAGGTAGCGAAGGGCAGCAGCCACTGCAGTCTTGCCTTTATTCCACTTGTTTCCATTTTTTTTCCCCATATAAGAGGCCATTAGTTGACTTCCTTCAAGGCTGATGTCCAATAAGGCCTGGGATTCTGTTGATGGTAGGTTGGCCATTTGGTGGTGGAAATAGCTGGATCTTTGGACGGCAGGAGATCATGCACAATCTGTGATAATCTATCATCCTGCTACCCCAGACACTCAGGCATGCCTCTGTGGCACCAGGCCTGGGACAGCCAGGGACAGAATTTGGATGACTAGTTTGTATTTGACATGCTGCTGCCTCCATGGCGGATACCTTCCAATAGGTATGAACATGAGAAATATCTTGATGCTTCTTATCTACTCCCATTAGGCTGCCTTTTTTTCAGACATTTTCTCTCCACCTTCTCCCAGGCCTCTCATGTGATGCAGGGTCCCAAGGCTTTGGGCCAGTCTCTGTTGCTTTTCCTGGTCTCAACCAGGGAGCTGGATGGGAAATGGAGCATCCTGTACACAAACTGGCACCAATCCATGATGCTGCTGCTTGAAGCCAGAGGATTAGCCAATTGAGCCAGGGCCAGCTTTGTATTTTTAAGAATATCACTGCTTCCTGAATTCCTCAATGATTCAAAACTATTATTGATTACTATAGTGATAAAAAGAGAGAGAAGGTTCAGAAACTTCCACATGACTATCCTCACTATAATAGCTAGTGAGCCTAAGTTCACATACATCCTCTCTAGTCATCATTTTGAGGTCTGGAGACATGACCATTTGGTGGGCCATGGACTCACGGGCCAGCTACGAGCCAGATCCGAGCCAAGACTACATTTATTACTTGATCCTCCTATATTGCCACTCTACGAGAGAGGTTATGGGCTCCTGGTATCTTATTTAGAAGGACGCAGTCCCTAAAATGCTTACATGTTTTCTCTTCTCCACTGTATGCTTCTCACAGTGAGGGGCCCCTGTCCTATTCTAAACAGTCTGGAGGTAGCATAATGAACACATTTTCAGTAACACGACAGTTCTTTCTATGGACCTCATCTCTCTTTCAACCCATGAAACCTGGGTCTATATGCCTGGATCCAGTAACTGAAAGAGTGATTGTGAAGCTTTGCTAGAGCGGCAACTATCTTCGGTCCTCCCATGATCCATCTTCGATGGCGTAGGCTGACGGATGCCGTGCTGTATACCCATCCGTGTCTGCTGTGTGGCATATTATGTCTTTTCTATAGGTTTCTGGCTCTACAAGGACCTTGCCTTTATTATGAACATTTCCCCTGTTGCTTTTGATATCTCTATGTGCCAAGAGCAATTATTGTGGGATTTCATCATCCTTACTGCTCTCAGATTCCAAGTTCTTCTAAAGCTCTTGGACTTCTTCCTCTTTTCTCTGACTCAGCTGCAAAATCTGATAATCACTCTATTGAGTCGAAGAACACTTCTGACTCCTAGACCTAGTCAGATCAATCAAGTTTAAGTTCATCGTTTTGCTTCAGTGCATTCATTGCACCTAAAATGGCTGTCGAGTCCCACAGCTGTTAGTATAAATTTCTACTTTGTTAAATTTTCTTAAACACTGAGATGATTCCCTCTCTAGTACCTCCCTTCCCATTGGTATTCCAGTACAGTTTACTGAGCATTTGAACTGCTGCAGGGTACCTGTGGCTACTCATGCTCCATTTAACACTAGGGATGCATTCTCATAACTGGGTGACTGGGATAAGCCATGTCTAAGCCCCATTGTAGAGTCCTGGCACCAAGTTTTAAGTCAGTTTGCACAGGAAGCAGTTAGAGCAATTGCTGAGACAGAGTTTTATTATTTAGCTTCAGGTATTTAGTAAGAAGTCTTTAGAAAGCACCCGCAAGGGAATGAAGAATGCAGAGTGGAAGCCTGCCTGCTGGGCAGATTCTGGAGGTCTCTCTGGAACTGAGATGGTCCACCAGATTGCTACAAACAAGACAGTCAAACTTCCTGCCCAGACTTTGACTTGACCTTGGAACTGGTCATTCCTATGGAAGATGTACACCCTGGCTGACGCTGCTGTCTTGGGCTGAAGCGTAATCCCTTGGATTCACTCATCTGAAAATCGTGGCCCTCAATATTCCCAGCAATGGGGAGTTCTCAGTCTTGTAGAAGGATGTAGGCAGCACAGTATCGATGAAAAGAATTCCAAAGTAGAAAATTAACAAGATTAAACTTTCTTTTTGAGAGGCAGAGAGATGCGGAGTGAAACAGACAGCTCACTTCCCCTCCAATTCCCTGCATGATCAGCGCTGCGGTGAACTGAAGCCAGGAGCCGGGAGCCAGCAGCCAGGATACAGGGATTCATTCCAAGTCTCTCATGTGGGTGGCAGGACCAAACTTGTTGACCTATATGACTGCCCCTCTCCCCTGCCAGGTGTGCGCTAGCAGGAAGCCAGAATTTCAAGTAGAGCTAGAACATGTGCACTTGGGACATTCCACATAGAGTCTAAACTTTTAGCACAAACACATCCCCCAACATTCTTTCCTTATAAAAAGCAGCCTGTCAGAAGGAAAAAAGAAGATTGGAAGAGTTCGTCACAGATTCATAACACCATCCTAATAATATTGGCATATTTGTACACTGTATCTATGTGTACAAGAATAGTGTATTTCAGCCATGGGACATTCCAAGGTGACGATCACAATAGAAACACGGGAAAAAGATATGTTCTGTAAGTCCTGGTAATTCTGCCAGTATATTTCTCTTTATAATCCTTATAAATAAAGTAAATCAAATAGTCCATCTATTGTTAAGAATTGAAAATAGGTTAAGCAAAGTGAGACTCTAACTTTCATGGCCATTAGGACATGGATAAAGTCTAATGGACGCAATAGTGAGGAAAAATAGACCAAAAGCTAATGAAACCTAGAGAGTCAGACTTCACGAGTACTTGGTCAATCACTGTCCAGCCCCCAGCCCTGATGGAAAGAGGAAGGACACAGATAGAAAGGCTGCACTAAATAACCCTGTTCTTGGAGTTCTAGATTTCTGGCTTTAACTTGGCTCAGCCCTTGCTAGCTCTTCTGGCATGTGGGGAAGTGACCCAATAAAAGGAAGATCTCTCTAGCTCCACCCACACTTCTGCTTTCAAGTAAAATGCAAATAAAATTTAAATCGTTTAAATAATTTAATCAGTTTTCTTCACAAGTGAAACGTGTATATCCCTTTGGATATATGCATCTATGTTCACCAGGGTTATCAGTTTTCAGTTCTCTTTCTCTGCCGTGTCACCGTCTTTGATATTAAGGTGACTTTGGCTCTGTAGAAGTGGTTTTGAAGGGCTGCCTCGCTTTTTCTTTGGTTTTGAATAGTTTGGAGAGAATTGGTGTAAGTTCTTGTGGAAAGGTTTGGTAGAATGAAGCAGTAAAGCCATCTTTGTTGGGAGGCATTTAATTATCGATTCAATTTTTGTTATGATTATGGGTCTGTTTAGATTTCAATTACCTCATGACTCACAGTATTTTTTAAAAAATTGTTTACTTAAAAGGCAGAGTAACAGAGAAAGGGAAATGATACAGAGAAAAAAATCCAAAAGTGATCTTCCACCTAAAGGTTCATTCCCCAGACAGCCTCAGTGGCTAGGATTGGGTCAGGCTGAAGGCAGCAATCCTATAAGGGACTTCCACGTGGTTGGCAGGGGCCTGAAGCTGGGTCACCTGCTGTGTTCCCAGGTGTGTTAGCAGCAATCTGAATCACAAGGTGGAGCAGCCAGGATTCATAAAGTTAGTTCCGCAAATGAAACACAGAACCTCGAGCACCTTGTATTGTAAGGCTTCCCAGTGTTCTTCCAGTTATAATTGATGTTGTAATTAACACTGATTTATGAAAAAATTTTAATACTGCTTTTTAAATTTCTGAAGAAAAACTCCAAAATTCAAGAATCCTAAAAGGGGAATGACAGTGCTTACCACAAGAAAATATCTCATTCCTGAATGAGATATTTTACCTTTTCTCTTTCCTTTTTCTTTTCTTTTCTCTTTCTTTTCTTTTCTCTTTGTTTCCATTCTATTCTTTTCTTTTCTTCTCTTTTCTCTTCTTTTGCTTTCTTTTTACAAATTTAATTTAGTTTTGATGCTGTTGCTTTACTTCTACTGTTCATTCAGTAAGTTGATTGCTCCAAATTGGTTTCTGAGCATGGAATTGGAAGGACCTGAATGCCTGGTCCTTCTAGTAGTTTGTTGCTACCACACAGGATGCAGTTCTTACTGCTGGATGGTTTAACAGTGCATAATGCTTAAACTGGTTGGGTGTTTATATTTCACACCACTGTAGTTGCTTGAACAGTTTTGATTGTGTACTGATGTAGGCATGGTTGATTGAAGGATTTGTATCATGTGCAGGTGCTCTCTTAGTTGACTGGATGATCATTGCTTAAAAAGCCCTGAACTCAGCTGATTGTACCTGCGTCTCTCTTCCACTTGGAGTAGTAAGGGACAGTCCACTGGTTGGAGCCAGCCAGTGAGTAAAAACTTGAATGTTTCCAAGAGTCTGTCTCCTATTCCCTTTTGGGATAGACTAAGTCAACTCACAAAACTATGCCATGCTGCATCCTCCTTTTTAATTACACTGAGGACTCACATGTAAGCTGTACCACTCAGTCTGTCTCCTGTGTGTGCCAAGGCAGTACTGAAGGGCCTGGACCAGGAGGTCTTGGGGTACCAGGCCTCAAGGAATTACTCCAGTTTGCAGGACCCTTCATGGGAGAGAAGGGGTAGGCAGATAAAGGCAAAGCCTAGGGTGTGTGCCTTTCAAGGCATAGAAATGTTTGAAGCTATTATCTGACCATCTATCCTTGCAGCAACTGGACTCTCCAAGTTGCATCCATTACCCATGCACATCAGGTAGCTTCAGTGGACTCCTCTGCCTTGTAACAGGATGATAACAGACCAAGGCAGCCTCAGACTGGGACTCTGAAATGGCACGGGGAGCAGGTGACACTGCTATAGGGTGATGTGAGGCAGAGGTGGGCAATACCAGCAATGAAAACTGTTCTCACGTGAGCGTGGCTGGTCCTGCTCTTTGGGCCCTCTTTTTGGTGGTGGAAGTGACTAGACATTCCCCCACATTCTTTCACACCATCAATTGTAGCTTTTGGGAATTAGCATACCATGTACATTTCTGTATTCTTCAGCATTTTAGTGGCCAGGAGGGAAGCACCGGAACCATTCTAAAGAAAATGCTGAGGCTCAGCCCTGAAGCAGAGTCACCTGGTACCCAAACCATACAATCACCTTTCTTCTTTGATGTGGCCGTGATTAAGTCAACACTGAGAACTCTCCCTGTTCATCCATTTTCTCTTTTGGAAAAGTATTGTGATTGGCTCCAAATAATTGCTCTAATCATGTAATAGTACAGCAGCCACATAAAAGCTTTCTGAAGACAAGCTTATGAAGAACCTGTTTCTATGTGTCCATAGAGGCATAATTACTTATTGCTACCCTGATTTCATTCTAACAATTTCCTCCTTTATCTCTTAATCTGTCTCCAAATATTATTAAGAAATAAGGTAAAATCCTTCCTTTCAAAGGAGTTAGGACCTTGTTGAGGCATGTACAGCAGTGGGAAGAAGAAGATAAAAACAAATCGACCAATTACTATGCCGCAGTGTTCTGTGTATTATAATATGACAGTGTACAAAGACACTTCTTCCACAGGGAGTTGTCCGGTGCCTGGGTTGCTGGGATCACTTCCAAGTAAGCAACCCTTAGGTTATAACCCTGAAGCTTGACGAGAAAAAGTTATAAGTTGCTCCTACAGAAACCCTGATGTCAGAGTCACAGAACCTGGGCCGGCGCCTGAGAAAAAAGGCTGCCATTGAGGAGTGGCATCATGAAGATGGGTGTGTATGGAGTGGCTGGATGAATTTGAAGGCTTCTTCTGAAATCTATAGATGCTGTATGATTTTCGCTCCAACCTATTGTTCTACCGCAACATAAGGTTTGGTTGTCACTGAGGTTTATTTTATTTTTTTTAAAAGATTTATTTTATTTTTTTTTTTATTACAAAGTCAGATATACAGAGAAGAGGAGAGACAGAGAGGAAGATCTTCCGTCCAGTGATTCACTTCCCAAGTGAGCTGCAACGGCTGGTGCTGCGCCGATCTGAAGCCGGGAACCAGGAACCTCTTCTGGGTCTCCCACGTGGGTGCAGGGTCCCAAGGTTTTGGGCTGTCATCGACTGCTCTCCCAGGCCACAAGCAGGGAGCTGGATGGGAAATGGAACTGCCGGGATTAGAACCGGCGCCCATATGGAAACCCGGGGCACTCAAGGCAGGGACTTTAGCTGCTAGGCCACGCTGCCAGGCCCTTGTCATTGAGGTTTAAATAACAATGTTTCCCACTGGGTGAAAGAAAACCACTATGGGTCCTAGGTAAATCTGGTGAATTAACGTATTTTTTAGCTTTTCCTTGCTTCCACAAAAATATGGAAGAAAAACTCCTTAAAAAGGAAGCAGAAGATATTTTGGTGTACAGCTATGGGTGAGATGGCCACACTGGCCCAGCATCTGGTGGAGGGATGAGTACACAGCACAGCAGGAAGCAATGAGCATCCTGAGATGTTAACTTCGCAAGGGCAAGCCCTCCAGGCACCAAAGGTCTCCCAGTATGCCTACCTCTCAGACTCCACTATGGATGAAGTCTCCCCTGTTAGTTCATTCACCACTAACCTTTCTCCATTGACTGTTAACATGAGTTGTTGGAAAGCAAACACCTGGATGAGCTGCAGAGCCAAATCTTGTTCCAAGCATAGCAATGATGCATGAGTAGTTTCAGTATCCCTGACCTGGGACCAGGAAGGTTGGAGCATACAAAGCCATGGGCTGATACAGTGTTTAATCTGCAAGACTATTCTATGGACTACAGACAGGTGGCTTGAGGACTACCCATTTCTTGACTGCATATTCTTTTGTGACTAAAAGAACGTATACATTCACACACGATGATTCCCCCCTCTGTCCTTGTCGCAGAAACATGACCGGTAGCTGCTGAGGGTTTCTGTCTTGTTCCCACCCCCAGCTGCAGCTGCTGCCTCGCTGAGTACAAGATTTCAGCAGGCATGGGAGTGGATGCTCAGGGGTCCAACCAAGTGAGGGTTTCTGCTTAAAACCTGGTAAGCCCCTCATGTTGCGAGAGGGTTCTGGGCCCATGCTGGTAGCAATTCCACTCAGGGGACTGCAATGCTTCCTGGACTTGTACTCATTTTCTGAACTGCGTGTCTGAATTGAATGTGAAGAAAAATCGGCTTCCCTGCCATTTTGCTGCAAAAAATATTCGTATTTTATTGAAGGCTATGCTGGCAAAAGAGAAGGTTAGCTCTTGTTAGGGCAGTAGACAGATCGATGAGAACAGGGAGAAATTACTTCCCTGCAGATCTTCCCTAGCTTAGAGTCCAATAGAGCTGAGGAGGCAAGACTGGCAGGATTTAGACATCTTAGTCAACTCCTGTTAAAATCCTGAGCCTTACATTGTGTTCAAACAGGAGATTGTCTGCCACCTTTTCAAGAGTTGGAGGTTGCAGTAACAATAAAAGATGGTCTATTGGGAATTTAAATCCAATTGTTTAAGGAAAGAAAAATTGCTTTCCTGCATTTAGGTGTACCTTCTGTAAGCAATACTCCTATGTAAGAGAAAAACACTAGCTCAACAAAGAAAACTGTTTTTTCATGCTCTCTCCAATCACCAACTTGTCTGTCCCCTCAGAAGTCACTCAGTATAGGAGAAAGATGTCAAATGAAAATCCCGGTTGGGGTGTGGAATCTACTTCTCATTCTGGGCCTTCAGAGTGAGCATTTAGTCTGTGGGAGGCATCAGTTTTGCTAGCTCAGCAACAAGGTGACTGGAGTTTGGGAACTGGAAGAATCTTTGACAAAGCCTACTTTGGATGAGGAAAAACTGGTGTTTTGTTTGTTTGTTTTTATTATCTATCTATCTATCTATCTATCTATCTATGTATCTATGTATCTATCTATCTATCTATCTATCTATCATCTATCTATTTTGAAAGGCAGATTTACAGAGCTAACAAAGACAGAGAGAAAGATCTTTCTTCCACTGGTTTATTCCTCAAATGGCAGCAATGACCAAAGCTGCATTGATCTGAAGCCAGAAGCCAGGAGTGTATTCTGAGTCTCTCTTGTGAGTGCAGAGTCCCAAGGCTTTGGGCAGTTCTCTACTGCTTTCCCAGGCCACAAGCAGGGAGCCGGATGGGAAGTGGAACAGCTGGGACACAAACCATATGGCATCCCAGCATTTGGAGGTGGAGGATTAGCCCATCGAACTGCAGTGCCAGGCCCTTGTGAGTTTTTCAAAAATGCTAAAAAAAATTAGGAAAGTGATCATGTTATCTGAGGAACTAAACATGCCAAGGTGAAGACGGGCAGAATCAAATTCACAACTCGGCAAGGACAATGACATCAGCATGGTCTGCAAAACATGAGAGGCTGTGCACTGCGAAAAGAACATGACTGGAGACGAACAAGCAGCTCTCAGACAAGGTTTGGCCAAAAAATCGCCAAGATGCTAGAGTGAGTCACAGAGGAGCAATGGCCAGAGGGATGGAACATCAAAAACGAGCGTGTCTCCAGTGACCTTAAAGTGCAGCTCTAAGCTGGGTGGAGGGGCCATTGGCAGGAAATATGGTTAACAAGTTGTTGGGCAAAATGAAAACATAATGATATCATTCCTGCCTAAAATGCTCCTCTCGGTGGAAAACCTCAGGTGTTAACCAATCACCCAATAAGATGATTCCAGTTTGGCAGTTACTACTAAAGCTGCTATGTGTGTGTGCCTGAACACACAGGGTCATACAACAAATACATGTGTATTTTGTATGAGCATTGTCTAAAAAGTCCTTTTCTCTTTAGTACTCTTTAGTTCTCTTTTAGCAATTGACATTGCCCCTGTATTGTTCTGCTGGTAGAACAGGTGTGAAGTGAGCTCATCATGGTTTTAGTTTGCCTTTCCCTAATGCCTATTTGGGATGGATATTTTTTCATTTGCTTTTTTTTTGCCACCTGCACGTCTTCTTTCAGGACATGTCTCTTCATGTCTTTTGCCTATTTTCTACTTGAAAAATTTGTCTTTAATTTTCTCTGTTACATTTTTGTTGGACGTTGCTACATGACATGCACAATGTATTGCACACATCATCTTGTTGCAAACAACACTCCTCAGTAATCTATTAAAATAGCTCCTGTAGTGATCATTGAAAGAATTATTCCCGGGACAGTTTTGGTCTAAGTAGCGTTCAAGTCTATGTATTTTGCCCTCCCCTCCCTCAAACCCCAACCTGACGTGTTATACAGTGGTAGTAATCAAGACAGCCTGGTACTGGTAGAGAAGCAAACAAGACCAATGGGGCAGAACAGAAACATCTGAAGGGAACCCACACATGCATAACTCTACTCTTCAACAAAAGAACAGAAAACAACCCATGGATGATACAAAGTCTCTTTATTAAAGTTGTGGGGATAATTGGATAGCAACCTGCAGAACCAAGAAGCCAGATCCCCACCTCTCACTATACACAAAGACCAAATCTGAATGGGTAAAGGACATAAACCCAGAAACCATTAAACTTTTGGAAGAAAATGTAAGAAGTACTCTACAAGATATAGGCACAGGCAAAGACTTCCTAGAAAAATCTACAAAAACAAGGGAACACAAGGCCAAAATATACAAACGGTTCTATATCAAACTAAAAAGCTTCTGTAAAGCAAAGGAAACAATCAACAAAATAAAAAAGCAACCAACCCAGTTAAGAAATGAGCAATGGAAATGAGTGGACACTTTTCTTTTTCTTTTTAAGATTTATTTTTTTAAATTTTTTTTACAAAGTCAGATATACAGAGAGGAGGAGAGACAGAGAGGAAGATCTTCCGTCCGATGATTCACTCCCCAAGTGACCGCAAAACTGGTGCTGCGCCGATTCAAAGCCAGGAGCCAGGAAATTCTTCCAGGTCTCCCACATGGGTTCAGGGTCCCAAAAGTTTGGGCCATCCTCAACTGCTTTTCCAGGCCACAAGCAGGGAGCTGGATGGGAAGTGGAGCTGCTGGGATTAAAACCAGGGCCCATATGGGACCCTGGTACGTGCAAGGGGAAGACTTCAACCACTAGGCTACCGCACCGGGCCTGATTGTACACTTTTCAAAGAACCAAATCCAAATGGCTAACAGACATATGGAAAGATGCTCAAACTCTCTAGCAATAAGGGAAATTCAAGTAGAAATAACACTGAGATTCCACTTAACGCAATAAGCATGGCCCACATAGCAACAACACCTGCTGGTGCGTATACATGTAAAACTGAACTCTACTCCACTGCTGGTGGGAATGCAGTCTGGTACAACCACTATGAAGTCAGTATGGAGAATACTCAAGCGACTGAAAATCCACCTACCATATGACACAGCAAGTTAAATTCTTGTAACATACCCAAAAGGGCTGATACATGAGAAAGTAACGTGCACCCCCTATGCTCATTGGAGCAAATCAATAATCACAAAAACATGGAATCAACCTAAATGCCCATCAACAGAGGACTGGATAAATAACTGGGGCTCATCTACTCTGTGGAATACTGCTCAGCTATTTAAAAAAAAATGAAATACAGTTGTTTCTGGCCGAATGGTTCGAACTGGAGACCATTGTGTTAAGGGAAATGAGCCAATCCCCAAAAGTCAGATATCACATATTAACTCTAAGATAATATGATGCCAAATCTAAGGATTTTGCCTGTGAATTCTACATGACTGAACTTTCTAGTTATTTGTTCTTTCGGTGTAATACTTCACTCAATCACACGTAAGAGTCCAATGGCTTGTAATCATCTGAGATTGTCAGCGTCCATGTATGTATCACTGTTATTGCTACTGCCTGTAAGTACCAATGACCTAATCCGTATGTACTCTCGTCAGTGCCACACGGGACACACGCTGACATTAATTCCTATGTAAAGACGCTAGAGAATCCTTTTCACCACCTGGCGTCACACTGATACTTTTGTTACATGTTCGTCAATTTCATAGGGATGAAGGTTCACCAGTTTTTTTCCCTGTGGTGGACTGTACCTAAGGGGAGACATAATGGACAGACATATAGTGGAAATTAATATGTTCATAGGTGGAAACAGAGAGGAGTATGTTCCCACGCACCCAGTACAAGGATGGACTCACAACGAAACGGCTGATCATCTCTTACATGAAATGGCTGATCATCTCCTACACTGTTGGGAGACAGCACGATGAACTTGTCAAAGTCCCTGAAAGACACCCATTGTAAGACTGGAGGGGAGAAGAGTGGGGAGTGGAGGGACCTTGGGGAGGGAGAATGGAGACTCCAGCACCTACTAAACTGTGTCATAAAATAATACTAAAAGAATCAAAAGTGATGTTATATTGAATCGTGAGGTATGTCAGCCTAATGGAGAAAGTAACATGTTGCAAACAATGAGAGAAAAATGGAAAGGAAAAGGGCATTTGATGACTAATATTTTATCATGTAATACAACATATTTTATCATGTAGTATAACAATATAATCATTATTGTTAAAGTCGTTTTGAGTGTCTGTTGCTTGTAATCCAAAGCATGATAATGGTCATTAATGATGTCTATATATTCACAGCTCAGTGTAAGCATGCCTTTTGGAATTAAGAACCCATGCATTATTGACATTAAAAATCAATATTAATACATTTGGCTTCAATATCTTTTATAAGACAAATCCTATTTGTAAACGAGGAATTAGATCGATATTCATAGGGATCAATTCATTGATTTGTGCAGTCTGCTTCTTTTTCATTCTGTTTTTTCAATCATTATTGAGTATTGATAGTGGAAAATGCTTTTGTTAGGCTCCACAGATTCAAACATGACTCCAGAAAGTGTGAACAACTGGCTTTGTCAAAGCAATGTCAGGTTTTCTGAGAAAACAGAAAATGATTCACAAGTGTTGGAAAGGATATGAAGTGAGTTTTGTAATGCAGTGGCTGAAGCTGTCACTCGGGGCTCCCACACCCCATATTTGAGCACTTGGCTCAAGTCCTGGCACTGCTTTCTCCCCAGCATCCTGCTAACTGCACACCCTGGGAGGCAGCAGACATGGCTCCTCCGCTGCTTCATTCCCTGGCACCCAGCTGGGACACCTGCATCAATTACTGACTCTAGGATTTGGCCTGGTCTAAATGTGCCAGGCTTGGATGTGCTGTAGTGGAAAAAGAGATAGACAGTGCTGGCTTGTACCAGACTGTGAAGAGCTGTGCAGACCAGGCTGAACATTTGGGAATGTTAATCATGCTATAAGAACTCAACAAATGAAAATTATATCACTTTTGTAAGTGAAAACTTGTTTCTACAAAAATGATCGTATTTTGTTGTGCAAGAAAGAAACCTATCAAGCAGCTGCCATGGATTCAAGGAAAATTATACTTAAGATGATCTGGTGGGTCATTTCAGAGTGAGACTCTTTTTCCTTTTCATTTTCTACTTTCTTCCTTTCCTTTTTGCATTTAAGCAAATGTGAAGTTGTACAGGTTGGCTTTTTGACTATTTTGTTTATAAACAGGTGGTTGGAAACCTCTTTATAAAAGACAAAATTAAGCATTAAAAATTGCAGCTGTTTTGGGCCTGGCGGCGTGGCTTAGCGGCTAAAGTCCTCGTCTTGAAAGCCCCCGGATCCCATATGGGCGCCGGTTCTAATCCCGGCAGCTCCACTTCCCATCCAGCTCCCTGCTTGTGGCCTGGGAAAGCAGTCCAGGATGGCCCAATGCATTGGGACCCTGCACCTGCGTGGGAGACCCGGAAGAGGTTCCAGGCTCCTGGCTTCGGATCGGCGCGCACCGGCCCGTTGCGGCTCACTTGGGGAGTGAATCATCGGAAGGAAGAGCTTCCTCTCTGTCTCTCCTCCTCTGTGTATATCTGGCTGTAATAAAATGAATAAATCTTTTAAAAAAATTGCAGCTGTTTTATATAGTTATTGATCCTTTAGACTTAAAATATCAGTTTATATCTCAAGCATATTTACCAATGGTATTGTTTGCTTTAAAAGAATTATCTATGGGATCGTGTTAATGGCAATGTTCTTCAAATGGAACATCTGGGGCTCCTGGCTAACCAGATGGAGGATAGATTCTGGATAGATTTGTTACCTAGGGCAAAACTTTGAAAGCTTCTTAGAATATGTTTTGTTTTATGAATCTTAATGTGTTAAATGCCATTGTTGGTTTAGCTTCTTTTTTTTTTTATTGTGTAATAAAAAACAGGAGAAATGGTTCAGTGGGACTTATTAAAAAATCTATGCTTTGACTAACATGGAAAGTGCTTTATAACATCTTTTGCAAATTTTGTGGCTTAGGGATGTAGAAATCATCATAAATTTAACACAGAAATTCTCACAGAGAATGAGTCAAATAAATGGCTAAAGCACATAGTATTGTTGCACAAGCTATTGTCCTAGTTTCTTTTTATTTTTTGCATCTTACATCTTCAGTGTATGCATTTTATCCTAGAATATCAGTCACATTCTTGTCTCTGCCTGATGACATCTCTGGCACATACCTCAACGTCCGTCATCTGGCTGGTGTCCATTCTTAGTTGAAGGCAGTGAGTGCTACTGGATAGTTTCACACTTGAGAGTATTTAAAATTGCTTGGAAAAATAGAATAAAGAGACAAGTGGGTTTGATGTGAGAATTTCTTTCAAATTTATATGTATTTTTATAATATGCATTTTCATGAACTTCATGGAAAGAATTTTACATATGTATTTCAAAGCTTCAGTGCATCAAAACCAACTCATTGAATTCCATTTTCCTTTAAGCTTTTAAAGATCCACCATGACTGGACAAGAATTTGAATTTAAGGAGTTTTATTTGACAGGCAGAGTTACAGAGAAAGGGAGATACAGATATAGAGATACAGATAGGTTCTAACAGAGAGAGAGAGAGAGGTGGGGGGGGGGGGGAGAGAGGGAGAGAGAGAGAGAGAGAAACTGCCATGGTTGGACCAGGCCAAAACCAGGAGGCAAGAGCCTTTTCTGGGTCTCCCATGTGGGTACCGGGCCCTAATGGCTTGGGCCATCTTCTGCTGCTTTCCCCCTGTGCACGTACAGAAAGCTGGATTAGAAGTGGGTCAGCCAGGACTGGGTGCTGGGGTTGCAGGGAGCAGTTTCAACCACTACAGCATAACACAGGCCTCAGATTTCAGGAGTTTTGACATGGGCTATTTTAACCTTGATTTTTCCAGATGAATTCTTGATTGCTTGGTAGTTAGACCTCTCAAATTCAAATTAGACAAGTTTTAAGAATGAAAATCCTGAAAGCATATTGTCTGTCCTAGCTTAGCCTGGAAACCACTCCTGTCATACTTCTGTATAAGACCACGCTTTGAAGATCTTCAGGGAATAAACTGTAACTTTGAGATCAGAGTGAATATTTGTAATTGGACTCAGATGCCAGCTGGAAACCACATCCAACTGCAGAATATAAAGAGAAGGACAAGCTCTAGGCAATAGAAATAACATCCAGGGCCAGAGAGTCACGTCTACATCAAATAGGGAAGACTATAACACACACTAAATTTAGTAGAAAACAGAGGTTCAGGGAGATAATGACAGAGAAAGGCTCTCATAGCTTTTCTTTCTTACACAGAAATCCAGAGCCAGTCAGCATATACCACATGCATAGGCTTTATTTTTCCAAATAAAAAATGTTAATATAATTCCAGGTACCTCGTTTCGCAGATGAGATCACACAACGTGTTCATGGCCTCATCAGATACCTTTCTCTTCTTTTTCCATGTAATTCAACACTTTCAGTGGGTCAAGCAGGAGTATACAAGTGTGGGAATACCATTGGGAGACACATTGAGTCTAAAGCTTGATTCTGTCTCTCTGCTGCAATTTCCTCTTCTATAAAAATGAGAATAATAGCTAACTTTTTAATTTTTTTTGCCAAATTTGGTGTAAACTAAATGAAGTAAGGTTACAGAATGCCTCATGCAAGATGAAACCTGAGAGGGCGTAGTAGATGACCACTCAGTAAGAGAGCCATCCAAGAGATGAACCAAGAAAGACCTGACAAATAGGTCTTTTTTGTCCTGCACTGGGAGAGATCTGCAGGGATAATCTACGAAGAGCAGAAACAAGCGTCCCCTTTCCAAACACCTCTACCTGGAACTGAAAATCATGGGCATTTCTTTATGGTGAGTGTTCCTTCAGGAAACAAATCATTTCCACACATGTGTGTACTAAGGAGGGGTAATCACCTAGAAACACATTTCAAAAATCTTATGGAGAAAACAGAACTAAGATATAAGGGCCTACTTTGGCCTAGCGGCTAAAGTCCTCGCCTTGAACGCCCCCGGATCCCATATGGGCCCTGGTTCTAATCCCGGCAGCTCCACTTCCCATCCAGCTCCCTGCTTGTGGCCTGGAAAAGCAGTCGAGGACTGCCCAAAGCCTTGGGACCCTGCACCTGTGTGGGAGACCTGGAGGAAGTTCCAGGCTCCTGGCTTTGAATTGGCGCGCACCGGCCGTTGTAGGATGGAAGATCTTCCTCTCTGTCTCTCCTCCTCTCTGTATATCTGACTTTGTAAAAAAATAAATCTTAAAAAAGGAAAGATATAAGTTTATTTTGGTGAGAACAAATTGAAATCCATGGGTAGGTTTTTCACAATGTCTGTTTTCCACGCACATTTTGAAAACCCTATATGCATGAATTTTGCTTTTATATCAAAATATCATTTACTTTCAGTTCTGTTTTCCAGAAAAGTTTTGAACTTCCTTGTGAACAACTGGCTTGGGTCTGCGTAAAGACATGAAAGACCATTCTGGAACATGATGGGTTCCAGGATACTGGACAGAGGATTAGGGAAACGTGTGAAAAATCAGGGGACTCGTGATGGAGCTCAGTAAGCACTGAATACTCTTCCTAGGAGAGCCTAGGCTTGACAGCAATGATGTGTCCTCATGGGAGGAAACAGGCGAGCCATTAAAGAAACCGTCTCAGCTCCCTGGGAGGAAGGCATTCTAGCTCCCATAGTTCAGCTGGCAGTGCTGTTGGTCAATGATGCCCCAAGGCTATTAGAAACTATCCGAGAGAGATAAAGGCTTGGCTGCTGTACCAGCTGGCTAGCCCATGCTTTAACCAAAACACCCACAAGGAGCAATTTAGAAAGGAGAAAGTGTATTACTATTGGAAGTGCACAGTCCCCAGGTAGTGCAAGTCCCTGTTAGTTTGGCAAGCAGAGTGAGTGTGGAGAGACAACCCCGTAGGAACCGGGAAACACACACGCAGCAAACATTCTTGGCTTACAGAACCCACTCTGTCCGGACAGCTGCCTTCTTGAGAGCTAGTCCCAGGGACCCAAAGACCTCTCGCTGGGCCCACCTTCCAGCCACAGTCATTACATCAAGTCTGCACTCCAACCTTTAGCATGCATCTGTTAACTGTCACAAAAAGGCTTTAAGGTTTAAACGCCTGTGTGATTTGGGGAAGCCAAGTTCTTTTCAGCCCTGAGAGCTGAGCTTTCTTCGAATGCTCATTGTTTCTTATTTAAAAGCAGAGGTCCTCTTGCATTTCTAAAGAACTGACAAAAATGTCTCCTGCTTCTTCTATGCACCTGTCAATCACTTCACTCCCATCTTAACTGCAGGCAACCCTGGAGAAAGGTTTCTGTAAGAGAGTGGATTTCTTGAGATTAGAAAGTGGTGGAATCCTAGGTTCAAAGTATAATTTGGGGGGGAAGTGGGGTTTTATTTTTGTTTTTTTTTTTTCAAACTTCCACCATGCTTAAAGAGAGCAATCCTCAAGACTGGCATTATTTCTAAGGTCAATTTTATTCAGAAAGTGAGAAAAACACATACGGGGAGCATGGGTCACCCCACAGAGATACCTGTCATGAGTGAGAAGTGGCTCAGAAGAGAAAGGAGGTGGGGGAGGCAAGGAGAAAAAACCTTGCCAGCCCCGCTCCAATCTTGGTCTCAGCCAGCCCTGCTCCAATCTTGGTCTCAGCCATCCCCTCCCAGCAACTCTTGATTGAGAAGTAGTGTAGTCACCTGGGGGTTTTATGACACCTTTGTTAATTTCCTCTTGTGGAGCCTCATAGCCACCTGCTGCCTTCCCTCAGGTTCTGAGTGAAAGCAAGACATCTGAGAAGGAGATCTTTGGGGGAGGTGAGGCAGGGTGGGGTGTAGCTTCCTGCTCCTTATTCTGTATCGCTTTCACTTTCCTCTATGCTCTTGCACTTGGCTGTCGGAGTTCCGAATCCTCTCCCTAATAGTCAGGAGTCAGAGAAGTGACCCACAGCACGGCTGAAACCTCTCAATTATCTGGTTGTTGAGATGTAGAGAAAATTGATTGAAGCCATTAGTTTTCCATCTGAATTCAGATTGCGTCTAGTTTTACAAGGCGGCAATAACGCAGTCTAAAAATACTTGAACTCTAGGAACCATGTTGGAGCAATTGGTAGGAAGGTGGCGACGGTTTTTTTGTTTAGTTGCTTGTCTTTGCTTTGCAGGGCATTCAGTGGATTCCTCACAAGTTGCGTGAGCACAAATAACATTTGGATTAATTTCCACAAAGAGCTAGGTGGCAGTGAACTCCGACCTTAGTGTTAGAAAACAAAGCTGAAGACCAAGATGACAACATAATGTGCTATTTCTTACAGAAAGTGGATCCTCTTCAAGAACATTTCAATAGGAAAACATCGCTTAAAATGTAGTATTCAGCTAAAGTAACAAATTTCTTGCTATCAGTCTGTACATAAATCAAAAACTACTGCAGATGTCAGTAACACATTTTTCGAATTTATAGTAATGTTAAGAATGTTCATATTGCTTCCAAGTGACGATATGACCCTTGTGCACCTGCTGACTTTAGGAAATTAGCAATTCTCTTCGACCCTTAAAGTAGAAATTTAAAACCATCAGTCCCATTTATATTATAAATCATATTAGGTACAATTTTTTTAAAAGATTTTATTATTATTGGAAAGCCGGATATACAGAGAGGAGGAGAGACAGAGAGGAAGATCTTCCATCCGATGTTTCACTCCCCAAGTGCGCCGCAATGGGCCGGTATGCGCCAATCCGATGCCGGGACCAGGAACCTCTTCTGGGTCTCCCACGCGTGGGTGCAGGGTCCCAAAGCTTTGGGCCGTCCTCTACTGCTTTCCCAGGCCACAAGCAGGGAGCTGGATGGGAAGTGGAGCTGCTGGGATTAGAACCAGGGCCCATATGGGATCCGGGGGCGTTCAAGGCGAGGACTTTAGCTGCTAGGCCACGCGGCAGGGCCCTAGGTACAATTTTTAACGATTTTTCTAAAATCAATTAAAAATGAGGTTTTTTATAGGTGCTTCATTTTTAACATTCAACTAAAGCAATTTTCAAAAAGATTTACTTATTTTTATTGGAAAGTCAGATACGCAGAGAGGAGGAGATACAGAGGGGAAGATATTCTGTCCATTGATTCACTCCCCAAGTGGCCATGAGCTGTGTTGATCTGAAGCCAGGGGCCAGGAGCTTCTTCTGGGTCTCCCATGCAGGTGTAGGGTCCCAAGGCTTTGGACCATCCTGGACTGCTTTACCAGGTCACAAGCAGGGAGCTGGATGGGAAGTGGAGCTGCTGGGATCAGAACCAGCACCCATATGGGGTCCTGGCATGTGCAAGGTGAGGACTTTAGCCATTAGGTTATCACACCGGGCCCAACTAAAGCCATTTTCATTTTAGTGAGTTTTTATAAAATTCTTTAGCTGTGGCCTTCCATGAATAAGACTGGTTCAGGGTGCCACAAACTGACACTGATACAAATCCTCACTGAGGGGTCACTGTGTTGAACACTGCAGTAACTCAGTTTTAATATCCTGCCATCAACAAGGTGCTGGCACACAGTAGGCGCTAGTGTTTCACAGATCCATGAGTCACCCTTAGGGGAGGATTTGAACCTTCTGGCAGGCCCCGTATGCCCACATACCACCTCAACATTCAGTTTATAACTTGCATGTTCCTATCCTGGGAAAGGCGACCCACTTTCCCTTCCTCTTGGTAATAGTAGCATTCCTTGACATTGACATTGGTGATCATTCTGGCAACTTCTGTGCTTGATCCTTCATTGCATGGACGTGCTAGTAAACTTGATCGGGACATTCAAGTTTCAATTGCTCCATTTGTACTATGCCACTTGAAGTCACTGACTAATATTTTGCAGTTTTAGGCATACAGTGTGAATTAGAGGCCAGTTAGTGCTTTAGGAAGTTGACTCACTGTCATAACATGCACAATCGCCTATTATATTCTTGCTTGCGACATGATTGGATTCCAAATGAGTCCAGACTCTGCTCATGTCTGCCAAATGGATGGTTAGACTGGAGATCAGGCTGGAGCAGTTTGCACAGTTTTCCATCTGGTGTCTGATTCGTTCTGTGAAGCTACTGGAAACAGGAGGTCTGCAGATGACTGTTACCACAACATGACCATAAATATGTGTTTTCTACCAGAAAATGTTAATGTGAGCAGTGGCATGGACTGTGGCTCCATGCCATGCCCATGATGTAATGTGGTCTAACATTGCTGACAACAAAGATTATCAAACATGGGCACCTGATAATGAAAGAGGGGGCACCATGCTTTAAGACTACACATGAGTATTTAGTCAGATGGGATGGTAGGCAGCTAGGGTTTTCTGGCTCCCGAGATTTTCCTGAAACATAAAAATTGTATTTCTGCTCCACGTCTTAAATTCAGCAGAGCACGTTTCTCCCAAAGGACAAGGCAAAATTCACATATCAACTCCCCACCTCAGGGCCATTGTCAAGGGGGTAGTGTCTGAATGGTCAGTGTATCACTAGAAAGGAACTGAGGAAGCTAACACCTTACTGAGCTTTTTGTCTCAGAGCCAGGTACCATGAAACCAGATTTTTTTCCCTTTGTTTTTGGTGAAACTCCTTTGAAGTGAAGTTTTAAAAGATACAAGCATTCCATGCGCAAGGGTCTGTCCTAACTTGGAGCCCCTTCCCACCACAAGCGAGGGGGTGAGGGGGGGAGTCAGTTATCGCTTTTCTTCAAATAAATCTTGATTTGAGACTAGAGTTTGTCCGCATGAAAATTCTTCTTTCTCGTGAGGTTGCTGCCATGTTTTGCATGGAAGCATCCTGCAACAAGAGTAGATCTTACACAGATTTCCAACTAAAGATCGATATTTTACAAGAAATTAAAGGATCTTTAAATCTTAGCTAACAATATTTAGAGAGCAAAATACGTCCCTAATGAGTTCTCGGACCATCTGCCACCCTGATCTGGGGTGCCTGCATCCCAGGGACCCTGGGAAGCCTGTGGAATGCTGAGTGAATCCCATTTCCCAGCCACAGGAGAATCCTCTGTTGTGTGATCCATTGAAAGTTATTCATGCTTAGTTCTCCGAGTGGACAAACCATTGAATTAAAACTATCAAGCCTTTCATGGGAGCCTCAATGCAATTAGTTCTGGTGTTGTAGAGGATTGTTTGGTAAAAAGGCGTTGAGGTCAACCAAGAAGAACAAATACATGATAACGCAAATTGTGACGGAATTGTGGATCTAAATCATGAGATACCATGTGATGTTCATTAAATGCCTGACTATTATCAAAGATAACAAGTGTGGACAAAGTTGTGATTAGAACTTGGAACTCGGGTATTGCTCACGGGAGTGTAACATGACACAGTCTCTGTGAACAGGTCACTGGCTCCTCAGAACATTCAATGACAGCCATATGCTCCAGTAATTTCACTGCTGGGAATTTGTCCCCCCAAATTGGAAATAGGAAGTGGAAGAAATATTTGTACATCCATGTTTACAGCAAAAATGCAGAAGATTAAAGCAGCTCAGGAGTTTTTGGTGGACAGATGGATAAATTAAAGGTTGTATATACTTATGAGATTGCTAAAATAATTTTATACTACTCTGAAAGCAAATGGAACTCTACTTTGTACTACAATGTGGGAGAACCTTTGAAACATTATTTTG
This sequence comes from Ochotona princeps, assembly GCF_030435755.1. Classification (NCBI taxonomy): domain Eukaryota; kingdom Metazoa; phylum Chordata; class Mammalia; order Lagomorpha; family Ochotonidae; genus Ochotona; species Ochotona princeps. The sequence continues at coordinate 3,728,102 of NC_080839.1, read as the reverse complement.
ATGAACTAAACCTGAAAGAACAAGCAAAATATTCCATGATTCCACTTGTATGAGGTATTTGGACTTCATAAAGACAGAAAATGAAGCAGAGGGGACTAAGGACTCCTGAAAAATAGGAGTTCTTGTTTAATGGAGTTTCAATTTGGGAAGATGGCAATTGTTAGAGGTGGATGTTGGTAATGCTTGTTTTAGGCATAAGTATATGGGAGGCTGATGTTGTGATGTGGCACTTAAAGCCACCACCTTCAGTACCAGACAACATGCATTGGTGCCAGTTGGAGACTTGGCTGATCCATTTCCAATTCAGCTCTCTGCTAATCTACCTTGGAAATCAGAGGAAGATATCATGATTGCTCAGGCCACAGTAAACTATGGAAAATCCAGCCGAAGCTCCCAGCTCCTGATTTTGGCTTGGGCCAGTCCAGCTGTTGTGCTGATTTGGGGAGGAACCAGCTGATGGAAGATTGATTTCTATCATTTTTTCCCTCAAATAAAGAACCAAATCTTATTTTTAAAGTAATGTAAATATAATGATGTAATAGGGTTGTATTTGAAAAACGACTAAAATGACAATTTAAAAATGTAATATTGAGGCTTTTTAGAGTCTTGGAGATGGGCTTTTAAGTTAGTGGACCGAAGTTTGATTTCATTTCTCTGATTGAGTTTGATTTTGATTTTCTTGTACAAGTCACGTTCCAGATTCTGCAGTTGGTCTGGAAGTGTGTTCATTGGGTCATATTTTTGTCTAATTATTAAATTAAGATGCTGTCATTTCATTGATAAGGCTGATTTCTCTCTCCAACTGACTTTTCATTTGTGGTTCCTTGTTTCGTGTCAAATGCCAGGGGTGGTAAACAGACAATAGACTTGAGTGAGGGACACACTTAAATTCAGTTTTAGAGGAGGTGTTTGTGTATTTTGATGGCCAGTTTATTCAACTTTTGCCAGCAGCCCCAGTGTATCTGACTTCAAAAAATTCTCCCAGGTCTGATGTGACCCATGCCTGGTTAATGGAGCCATTTCTGGCATGAACCAGTGGCTGAAAAAAACATGTCTCTCCCATCTTCGTTCTGATGAGAAGAATGCATGCTTGCAACTGTGGGGTGAAATGTTCTGTAGATATAAATTAGGTCCATTAGGTCCATAGTGCATATGAGTTCTTTGCTTTCTTTCCTTTCCTTTCTCTCTTTTTAAAATTTTCGGTATAGTTTATCTGTTCAATGATATTGAAGTTCTACATCAGTATTTCTTTTAAGTCTATGTCTCCCTTTAGATTCATGATTTGTTTTAAATAGCTAGGTGCTACAATCACATCTTCTCATGAGTTGATTCTTTAATGCTCACATCATACCCTTGGTTGTTTATTTGGACAGTTTTTGCATTGACATCTGCTTTGATATTTGGATGGCTACACCTGCTCATTTTTGCTTTCCATTAGCATGGAATACCTTTTCTAATCCTTTCACTTTCAATCTGTATCTTTCTTGGTGAGGTGTTTATTGTAGGCAGAAAACAGATGGGTCTTGTTTTTTAAGCCATTCAGCCAGTCTGTGTCTATGAATTTGAGAATTTAGGCCATTTACATTCAAGGTTTTTATTGATAAGTAACTGTTTGCTCTTGCCATTTTCCCATGGTATACCTATTCTTTGCTTATATTGCCATTTTACTTTTACTAGGAGCTTTCTTCCTTCACACTTCACAATAATGGTTATCATGCTCTGCTTCTCTGTGTGGTATATCCTTAAGAATTATTTGTAAAGCAGGGCAACGAGGTGGCAAATTCTTACAATTTATGTTTCTTTTAGGAGATTTTTATTCATCTTGATTTATAAGTGAGAGTTTTTCTGGGCACAGTATTGTGGGTTGAGAGTTAACTTTTTTAATTTTATGAGTTGGACAATGTCTGTGAATTCCCTCCTAACCTGTAAGGTTTCTGATGAGAAATCAGCTGTAGATCTAATTGAGGATTCGTTGGTGCTAATCTTGCATTTTTGTTACACACAGTTTATAGTCCTTTTTTTTTTTCTAGGTTATAGCTTTGAAAGTTCAACGACTGTGTCTGTTGGGAGTTTTATGTGATTGTTAACTTGACTATTCTTTTTCTTTCCCCACATTAGGAACGTTTCCTGCTGTTGCTTTACTGAATGCTTCACCTAATCCATTTTTCTTCGCGTCTCCTCAGGCATTTTTCCAGACATGCATGTTTGGCTGTTTGATAGTGTCCCATAGATCTTTAATCCTATATTCAGTTTTTCTGATTTTTTTTTGGTCTGTCTTAGATATTTTCAAGGATTTGTCCTCTGATATATTATTATGTTACTGCTTTCACCTTATCAAGTCTGTTGTTAAGACTTTCGCTGTATTTTGTATTTGATGTATTACACTTCATTTCTAATATTTTGGTTGGTTTCTGTTCACTTTTCTATCTCATGGAAAGATTTTTAATTCAGATTATGTATAGATTGCTTTATATCATATCTTTGCTTCTCTGCATTTTTGAGTAATCTTATTCTTTTAAATTCATTTTCCAACAGTTCATCAATGTTTTTGTCTTTGTATTCTTTTTTTAAAAAAGATTTATTTATTTTCATTACAAAGTCAGATATACAGAGAGGAGGAGAGACAGAGAGGAAGATCTTCTGTCCGATGACTCACTCCCCAAGTGAGCTCAATGGCCGGTGCTGCGCCGATCTGAAGCCGGGAACCTGGAACCTCTTCTGGGTCTCCCACGCGGGTGCAGGGTCCCAATGCATTGGACCGTCCTCGACTGCTTCCCCAGGCCACAAGCAGGGAGCTGGATGGGAAGTGGGGCTGCCGGGATTAGAACTGGAGCCCATATGGGATCCTGGCACGTTCAAGGCAAGGACTTCAGCCACTAGGCCACACCACCGGCCCTTGTCTTCGTATTCTAACATTGAACTATGGTGTGTTCCTTTCTGGGAGTCATATTGTCCCCATTCTTGCTTATTGTATTTCTACACATATTTTTAGGCATTTATGAAAACACTTGTTGATTTTTTTTGAGATGAATTTTTACCTCTGAAATACTCCTTTGGCTTAGTGAAGTGTCTGTTCCTTCAGTGGATAACCAGAAGATTATGCTGGGAAGGGTCAGCGCCTTTGGTCAGTGACTAAGGGTGGGCTAAGAGTCCAGGTGACACCCAACTCTCAACTTGGTGATATGACAGATACCATCTGTTGTCTACTACAGTGAGGGAATGATCATGTCTACTAGTGTTATCACAACCTTACCTCTTCTCTTCAAACATGATTGATATCAGCACGCACAAGTCATCAAGTGCCTGAATTACATAGAGGATCCGTGTGACCCTCGTGTAAGCGTGGCTCAACTCCAGCACAAAACCCCAGGAAATCAGGAAATTCTAAACCTCTGAAGCTAATGCAATGATTGCTACATGTCACGCCCTGCTTGAAAGTCAGAACTTCCAGTCACAGCGTGTAGGACATCCACTTTCAGCCCCATAGCCTGCCCATCTATAAGAATGGATCCATAAGAACAAATCATCTACAATATGAAAAGAGTCTTAGATTAGTCAGTAGGTAAGAAAGCTTGAAAAGCCCAACGTTTATAAGAAACTTGCTGTGATGATCTGCGTGTGGTTTGAATGACCGTTGAACTTCCTATGATGAAATCTAACCCTGTTATTAGTCATTACACATGTGGGAATTTAATCCAATTCTGTTATCCCAGGTAGTGTTCTGGCAATGTGAATAGAAGTACATAAAATCATTACAGTATATGTCTCTCCCCTCCCCTCTCCAGGCCCAGGGTTGAATTGTGATGGCTGTAGGAAAAGGGGTTAGGCTGGCACAATGACAGGGCACATTCTAATTCTGCCATAGGGAAGGTTGTTGCCAAATTCAGTCCCATGCCCTTGCACTTCCAAAACTGTGATCCAAACTAAACTTGTCTGCTCCTGAAAGAGCCTGCTTCAGGCAATACATTGTGTCGATGAAAAGTAAATACGTTTGACAAAGGTTTCCTTAGACTTTCAACAAATCGAAAATTTACATAACATTTCCAGTATTATTGAGTCATGAGGTGAGAGAGACTTTTCTACTTTTGTTGAAAGATGTATTTTATTTGATTGGCAAGCTTACAGAGAAACACACATACTCTCTCTTTCCCTCTCACACACACATATATACTCACACACACACACACACATATATACTCACACACACACACACATATATACTCACACACACACACACATATATACTCACACACACTTACACACTCACACACATATAGTCACACACTCACACTCATACACACTCACACTTTCACACACACACACTCACACACATATACTCACACACATACACACACTCACACACATATACTCATCCACTCACACTCTCACACACACTCACACTCACACACACTCACATACTCACACACTCACACACATACACACAATCACACACACATGCACTCTCACACGCACTTGCACTTTCACACACACTCACACACACACTCACACACACACATACACACATACATACACTCACACACACTCACACACTTACACACATACACTCACACTCACGCACACTCACAAACTCACATACACATACACTGAGAGACACAGAGACAGACAGAGATATCTTTCATCCACTGGTTCCCTTCCTAAGTGACTGCAGTGGTCAGGAATAGGACAGGCAAGGAGCCAGAGCTAGGGCTTTGTGCTTCTACTGTGTGGACACTGGCTTTATGCTTATACTTTATGCTTATACCGGCAGGTGGATTTTCCATGGGGAACGATGGCCATTCTCTACTTCCTTTCCAACAGGCAGATTACCAGGGAGCTGGACTGGAAGTTGATCAACCACGTCCCCAACCTGCGCCCATATGGGATGCCTGCACTATAAGTAGAGGCTTTACTTCCCATTGCCGCAGCCCTTGAACAAAGTGTTCTATTTTATTAAAGATAAAGATAAATTTGATTGATTTAGCTCAGAAACATGTATAGAATGATACCTATTTTTAATAGAAAATATTATATAGCAAGTGTAGTTGAGAGAAGGTCAAATAATAAGATACTAGAACAAAATACTAAAATGTTGGCAGATAATTAGCTCATGAGAGTGCCTAATTTTACTGTATTTTAAGCTTTGGTATTTGTTCTAAGTATTGTAATGTCTGCTCATTTAAATAAATATTAACTTTCGTACCTCTATTTGTAATTTTATATTAGAGTACATAAAAATTATTAAGAAATCCCAAACATCTCTGCCCTATGAAAGCTGGGTATGCTTCAGTAGGGGACTAAGGGTAATTGCTTTCTGGAATTGGTTTCTGCAAGCCTAAATATGGATTTTGACATTATCTAAAAGAGTTATTATAGGTTTGCAATTAGGAAGTCCAACTGAGTTTCTAGCCTATAGCAGGGCTTCAAAACATGCTTATTTGATTTTTACTCATCTTAACTCCAACACTAGGCATTTTATGATTTTAACATTGATATTTAAATTTTGCCTAGCTGGCTAAATATCTTTTAATCTTCTGCAATAAGCTGCAAGTTCATTCCTTTCTACCTGATTCCAGCCTTGTTTCTCCCTTGTCTGACTTGTCTTTTTTCTTCTGCCAGGAGCTTTTTCTTCTTTCTTTCTTTCTTTTTTTTTTATCTGACTTGCTTGAAGATTTTTAATAGCTTTCCAAAAGAATCTAACTACAGGTTCTGACTCAGTTGGGGCCAGGGTAGGGCCCAGGTGGACAGGAATCCTGAGTCACAGGAGAGCAAGAGTTACCCAGGTTGGTAAATTGCCAGGTTCCGGAATGGAGGGTTCTTCTAGCAAAGACCAAGAGAACAGCCCTTTCAGAGAGAGCAGAGTGACTGGATTTTGCTGGCAGGTGAATTTTCCATGGGGAAAGATGGCCAAAGAGCTTCCCATGAATTAGACTTGACTGCTGGCGTGGTTTAGATGCGGTTTGTTTCTCAAAGCTGCACGTGCCAGAGGCGTGGCCCAAGGGGTGGTCAGAACAAGAGGAGGTCGGGCTTTTAAGAGTCGTGTACAATGTAATTAGATGATTGGAGCTGTTGCCCTCAGAAGGGATTAATGTGGCTCTCATGGAACCCAGTTTCCATGAAAATGGTTTGTTGCAAGAATCTTTAGGCAATTTTCTGTTTGTTTAGATCTTTTTGCTTTGGCCTTTTTCTTTCAAGCTAATTTAATTAGGAAAGCAGAATAACACAGATGGGCTCTTCCCTGCACTGAATAACAAGGCTGGAGTCTCATGAGCTTTGTTTTATAGGGAGATGGGCAGGATCGTGAGAACTGGCTACCCACTGGGCTGCCTTCACCAGCCAGCCACTGCATCCCCACCTACGGTGACTAAACTTTGGATTTTATTTTTTAAACTTCAGTGTATTTCCCATAGATTTTAGGGTCTAAGATTGATCTTAAAGGCACATTCACAATTTATGCTGTCAAAGTAGTTGCTCTTCCTGTCTGGTTGCCCTAAAGTAGTCCATTAGGAGGGATTTAACTCTTCATAATTCACAGAGTAGAGCAGAGTACTGGGGGACTCCTGGAATCCGGTCGTCTTGGTCTTCAGCCCCCTTGTCTCATCCATTCTTGGACATAATCTTCTCTTTGGTGTTTTCTTAAACTATGCTCTCTAACATGTAGGCTACCATCACTTTAACAGCGAAGTGGTAAGAATGATCAGAGTCACAATTTACATTAAATATTGTTGAACTTTAAAAAAAAATATATGAATATTATGAAAGTAAAAAGAAGGTAAACAAAGAATGGGCTGCTACTAAAACAATCAAGCAAACCCCAAGCCTGACTTCCGAAGCTCTTGGCTCCCATGCTCCCCGGTATACATCTCCCTCTGCCGTGGGCTCCACCCTGAGCTGATCTACGATTCCCTGCCCTCAATAAGCCAGACCAAACAGATCATCTTCCCTGGAAATTTCAGCTGCCGAAGGTCAATAAACTAAAGACAAACTATCCTCTGCTTCAATGACAATATTGCACTGCTAATAAAATGAATTTAGTCATTCTCTTCCTGGCCACTCCTGCAACATTTTCTGCCCAACCCTGTCTAGGTTTTATCGCCTGATTCATGTTTCTGTATGCCTACATCTCCCATGTGAATATGAGTAACTGAGGAACCACGTCTCATTCACAAATGAAGACTCTGTGGCTGGCAGAATGCGCTGCTGAAAGAGAAGTACAACAAATACTTATCAAGTTCAAAAAAACTAAGAAACAACACAACCGATAGTTGTGCTCACCTTGGAGGTTATAAACCCGACCACGGCAAGCTGGAGATGGCCATAGGTGGCCACAGGGTTGACCCTGCAGGTGGTCACCACTCCATCATGAGCGGATGCTGTTCTGGCCCCGTGAATGCCGTAAACCCCGAAAGAATTTGCATCTATTTACTCATAACATTAAGGGACTTTGGCAGACATTTCTAGAACACATCTAGAAGTTGAGTTGCCTCCTCCATCATAACATCATACACTGAAACTTGAGCTTTCTTTCTTTTTTTTTTTTTAAAGATGCATTATTATTGGAAAGCCGGATATACAGAGAGGAGGAGAGACAGAGAGGAAGATCTTCCATCCGATGTTTCACTCCCCAAGTGAGCCGCAACAGGCCGGTGTGCGCTGATCCGAAGCCGGGAACCAGGAACCTCTTCCGGGTCTCCCACGCGGGTACAGGGTCCCAAAGCTTTGGGCCATCCTCGACTGCTTTCCCAGGCCACAAGCAGGGAGCTGGATGGGAAGTGGAGCTGCCGGGATTAGAACTGGCGCCCATATGGGATCCAGGCGCGTTCAAGGCGAGGACTTTAGCCGCTAGGCCACGCCGTTGGGCCCGAAACCTGAGCTTTCTTTAAAGCTGAGACAATGCAGGGCTTAGAATGGAGCAGAAACAGAGAGAATACAGTAAAAGGAGTAAGAAGGTAGTGGGGCTGTTAGTAGGGGCTGGAAGGTCACTGGAAGGTCATGGTTCTCTCAGACTCCTCCAGGGCTTCTGGGAGTTCAGTGTGATGTGCTTTGAGTGGCCTTGTGTGCTAATCAAGCCCCAAGTATACCTTGGGGAAAGACTCAAGGAAATAGAGTAAGTTGGGAGAAAGCAAGGGCATCCATCACACACTGGTGACACGGTACAGTTGGGTGAGATGACTAACGTGTGTTTGTAATTTATTTGCTCCGAGAAATATTAGATACTTCTTGCAGTGTGAATGCAAGATCCTTCAAAATAAGTTGCAGTTTTCATTTTCCCCAGAGATGCATCAGCTTCTACAGGCAGTGAGGTCTCCTGGGAAGGTGGCTTTCAGGCACACGTCAGAAAGGAGGGCAGAGACGGACTGTTCAGTGGGCTTCCCAGCGAGAAGACCTGGACAGCACAGTGCTGCAGGAAAGAACAGAAGGCGTCGGGATTCTGATTCCCCAGAGACTCCTTCTGTGTGTCCAGAGCCCCCCTCTGCACCTCCCAGGCTGCAGGGACATGTCTCTGTCCTTCTCCACAATTTCCCTCCTGATTCCATTTACACACCCTTTATCACATTTCTTCCTACCCAAGGCAGTTTTTCTGAAATGTCAGTTGGAGGTTAAGAAAGAGGAAGATTCCACAGGACAATCAAGAAGAACAGACTGCTCTCTGCCTTCTCTAAAGACAGGCTGCTGGAAGCTTTGTCTGCAGGCAATGACAAGCATTGGAAGTGTTTCCAGTTAGTGAACTCCAGCCCAGAAGGCACAGGGCATGGTGACAATGCACCTGCTTCCCCACCCTCTCTCCCCCACTTCTAATGAATTGTTCAGGAAGTAGACGAGGAACTGGAAAATGCAGAAAATGGAGCTATTAAAAGCTTCCCAGGTCACTGGCATGAGTTTGCTAACTCCTTTAATCTCTTCAGGGTTTACCCGGGTATGCTGGCAGTGGAGACACCAGCCTGAAATATAGGACACTTATTTTTGGAAACCTGCTCTATATCTGAAAGCACTCATACTGAAGACATTCAGTCAGATGGCAAAAACTCACCTGACCCTGCACAAGTTCAGTGTGTGCCACAGCAGTTCGGATGCGATTGGTTTGCCTTTGTAGGTTACTCCATCCCTCAAGCCTCCTCCTCCCCCCGCCAGATCCCTAAGCAAACCAAGATGTGGTTGAAACGATATATTAATTCTTTGAACAAGACTTGTGCTCATTGTGATGGAAGGGAGACAAAGAGGAAGCAGCTCCGCCAGCACTGCCTTGCTCCTGGGTAGGGAGATGCCCTGTGACCGGTGCCTCTGACTGCCAGCCTGGGCTGGCTTAAATCGGTGTGGTCACTGGAAGAGACCCCCTTTGTCACCGCTAGATGAGCCAGCCTTGGTTTTCTTCTCTGGTTAGGAATAGGTAAGAGCTAGTGCCTTTTTCCGAGAGCTGTGAACTACATAGCGTTTCCGGTTTGAAGCCCATCAATTCTATAAGAAGAAGGAGGAACTCTCCAAGTTCACAATTTCACCATTTGGTAAACAAGTCACAGCCATGCTGACCTTATAAAACTTAGTTGATCATTGAGACAAGGTGACAAAGGTAGCTGTTAGATGTGCAGACCATCTTGAAGGAACATATCAGCCAGGTATAGAAAAGAATATTGATGGCTTTTATTCAAAGAAATTTCCTTCATGGGCCTTTCTTCCCCTTGTAGAGGAAAGACAGACATGGATGGAGGAGGGAGCTACAGAGGAGTAGGAGAAGGAGAGGACAGAGCGTTTAGGGGCTTTTAAACCCCTCTTGACACGGAAGCTGAAGTGGTGTCACTTTGCTTTTTAGGTGGGGAATACTGGCTTGTGCTCCCCCTTGGTACAGCCAATTCTGCTGTGTCAGGGGAGCACAGGATTTCTGCTCTTTCAATCTGAGGTCAGAGTGAAGTAGGGGTTTGATGTAAGCTCCGCCCTCCTCCCATAACCATGGTAACCATCAGTAACTTATCTAAGATTGAAAATGCTGTAAACAAAACATGCATGGATTATACCCAACCCACTCCAAAAATCTGAAGTTGGACTCACCTAACTTAAATGAGCTTAGAACACTTACATTAGTCAACGTTGGGTGAAACCATGTAACTCAATCTTGTAATAAAGCACAGGATATCTCAAATCAATTATTGCACATGATACTGAATGCAAAAAAAATGTAATACTTGTTTACCATTATAAAGTCAAAAAATCTTACATCAAACCATCATCATATATTCAACCCAATGGGTATAAGGAATAGGGATTCCTTTCCCTATACTTACGAATCAATTTATTCATTTTCAATTCAGTTACAGAGAGAGAGATAAAGAGAGAAAAATATTCCATCTGTTGGTTCACTACCAAAATGGCTTCTACAGGCAGAGGTAGTTGAAGTTAGATGCCAGGAGCTTCTTCTATGTGGATGAGAGGGGTCCAACAATCTTGATCATCCTCCAGGGTTTTCCCAGGCAACCAGCAGAGAGCTGGATTAGAAACAGCTGGATTAAAATAGCTGGAACATTAACCAGTGCCCATATGAGCTGCCTGTGCTGAAGGCATTGTATTAGTGCGTGACACCACAGCAAGGGACCTCCTAGCTAATGGAATCCTTTAAAGAAAGAATTGACATAACCACATACACAACATACATAGGTTTACTGTTTCTTTGGTCAAAAACAAACTTGTCTTTTAGTTCCATTTTCCACAATGCTTTGGTAATGTTCCCATAGATTTTAGAAAGAAACCTGTGGGGGTGGGGGGGAAAGGAGAGGGAGAGTATAATAACAGGACTAGCCACAGAGCTGCTAGAAGATTCGCTGAAGATTTAAAACACTCACCATGGGATAGGTTCAGACCATACAGGGACCCAGGAGAACTCCACTGAGCTTCTCTGAGATCAGAAGAAGAACGCTGCTGGTTTGCCAGGTGAAGAAAGGAGGGCTGGAATTTGACTCCAGTGCTGCTTGGTTCTCAAGGAGGGGCGATAACATGGCAGTTGTGCTGGAGTATGTAGATCTGTGCCTATAGTTTGAGATGTTCGTGGACCAAGGAATAACACCCTTCAGTTGATTGAAAATGCAGAGCTCAAGTTGGACAATGGCATGCTGTGGGTGACACTGATCCCACGTGATCTTTAAAGCCAGTGACGACCTACAGAGAGAACGCAGGGCAGAAGGTGAGGACTGGGTTAGAAGTGTTACAGATTACATTCTCAAGGAAAAAGATGAAGAATGAAGGAGGTGGTGGGCATGAGGGAGTTATTTCGGGTTGATAACAAGATCCTTCCAAGATAATAAAAGGCAAAAATAGGTTGTCAAGAATGTGTAGACAAGTTCAGTTCTTTTAAACAATACTTGTTTAGTTTTAAAGGCAGAGAAAGTAAAACAGATCCCTCTCACCCACTGATTGATTCTCCTATTAGGAACTAATAGCTCCTATTAGAACTAATTCAGACTAAAATCCAAAGCAAAAAAATGTAACCTAGATCTCCCCTGTGGCTGTCAGGAACCCAACTACTTGTTCTCTCAGGGTACACTTAACCAGAGACCTGCAATTGGAAGCAAGTCAGGATCAAAGAGTCTTATATGGGATGAGGGAATTCCTAGCTCTTTAAAGTCATTGCGCCAAATACCTTCCCCACATTCAACTTATTCCTTTGTCTAAAATCCATCCCAACATGATCATGTGCCACCTGGCAATGTCTGGTCAAAAATGTACTGTGTACGTGATAGGGCTCCCACTTAGTGACATCATAACCCTGTGAGTTAATAAAGGTAAATTCTGTAATGTGCCATGTAAAAAACAAAACAAAACCCAAGTTTGTCTCACAGTGCCTTTCTCTGCATGTGTCTGTCACTCAGTGACAGATGAATTCCAAGCCTTGAGACAACTGGTGTACATTCTTTTTGCACAATTTGTTTCTTTACCAAATTGCAGATGGCCAACCAGTTCTGTACTTCCTGAGGGGACTTGTTAATAGTGTAAGAGATATCATACTCCATCGGGCACTCTGGGACTTGCCTGCACACACCTTGGGCTAGAACTCACACAGTTTTCTTCCCTCAAAGCAGTTCATTTCATCTTCTCAAAAATTCACTGAAGCAGACACTGCAAAGACTTCATTTTGCAGATGTGGAAACCAAGGAGCCGAGAGATTCAACAATTTGCCCAAGTCACATAGCCAGGCAATGCGAAGAGGTGAGCACTGTTCTTATTGCTTTATTGGAGGCTGTGTGTTTTTGAGCAAGTCTCAAATTCAGATCATTTTATGCAGGTGAAAAGAATCACCTGTCCCAATTGATTCTCTTTCTCAATATCGTAGAAGGTAATGTTACACAAAATGCAACTTGTTATGCATGCAATTGTCAATTTTAGGTCTAGTTTCTAGAATTCTTGCATTGGTTGCTTTGGGTGAAGTCAACATATTTTTTAGACATCAACCTTAGAAATGTCCTGGCTTGTGAGCTCTACTCCTCACAGCAATACATTCGAATCTTTGATTATGCAATTCAGGAACAGGAGTTGTTAAATCTCCCAGGCGAGGAGCCTATACCATGGCATAGGAAGCTCAGCTTCTACCTGTAGCACCGGCTGGTTCAAGTCCCAATGGTTTCACAGTACTAGCACTATGCAGGAGTTGCTTGAATGCAAGCATCATTGATCTGAAAACTGAGATAGATCGGACATGACTAACAAGTGGGCAGTGTATACAGGATGGATGCACTGTACGACTGGATGATCCACACTCTAGTCATGTGATTTCATCATGCTCTTCAAGAAAGCATTGAATTTATTTCTGAAAGTTTTGATGTAATGTTTTTGGACTGTTGTTGACTGTGGCTAACTACTATGAAGCCTTTTGATGAGCTAGGTTCCTAAGCAGCTTTTCCGGAGCAGACAGAAGGATTGCTGGTAAATGACTGGGGTGTTGAAATGAAGGAGATGTTGTCAGTTCACAAAGCATCAGGTAACTAGAGAGGAACAGTAGCAACCGAATATGAGGAGTGGAGGAATGGAAACTGTGCAACCAGTACATCCGTCTCACAAAAAGCGACCACACTATACAAATGGAGCACAGGAACCCCAAGTTGTTATTTTTATTGTTATTTTTTCCCCTTGTTAGTGTTTATGGTTGATCTGAGATCTGAGGCAGGTAAACATTTTGTTTACAGAATCTGAGAGCAGAGAGAACCATCAACTTAAGGAGGTGAGAAACCACCGAGCCATCAATGTCAATCATTGTTCCACCATAAAATTGCTAAGATAACGTTCACTTTCTTTTTTGTACATAGGGTAAAAGTGCAGTGTTGCCTGAGTTTTGCCTCTGCTGTCTTTGGCTGCTCAAGGAGAAGTGCACCTTGCGTGAATCTGAGATTATCCCGGGTCCTTCAGATGTGCTTTGGATCTGGGAGTTTAGATTGGTATGGAGGTGGCAGCTGCGATTTCCTGATGATAAGAGAGAAGGCTTAGTCAGCTGGTGCAAGCCATCTGGACATCTAATTTCTAGAGGAAACCTACATTTGGCTATTTTTAAGATCAAGTAAAAGTGAAACATGTGTATCAAGTTTTTCTCAAGGCTTGTAAAACTTTAAAAACTGGGATAAAAAATAATCTAATAAAATAATCTGATTTAGAAGTAGGAAATTTCAGAGCAGTACTGTAGCATAGCAAGCCAATCCGTGATGCTGGTATCCCATGTGGGAGTAGGTTTGTGTCCTGCTTGCCCCAGTTCCAATCCAGATCCCTGCTTAGGGGCCTGGAAAGCAGCAGAGGATGGTCCAAGTCCTTGAGCTCCTGTATGAGGGCAGAAGGCCCAGAAAAGGTCCTGGCTTCCAGTTTCAGATTGGCTGAAGTGGCCATTTGGAGAATGAATTAATGAGTGGAAGGTTCTTTTTTTCTCTCTCCCTATCTCTTTATGTCATTTTTGACTTTCAAGTAAAATAAATGAATCCTTAAAAAAAAAAAAAATCCAGGAAATTTACCAGGTTTATCTTGCAGCAACTCCACAGTATCTTAACTCTGATTTTCTTTTCTTCTTCTTCTTCTTCTTCTTCTTCTTCTTCTCCTCCTCCTCCTCCTCCTCCTCCTCCTCCTCCTCCTCCCCTAGAGACAGAGAGTTAGATCAACAGAATGTGAACTCACAGCCATGGTTAACTTTCTGAATGCCCACAACAGTCAGTGCTGGGTCACAGCCAGGAGCTTGGGGCATAATTTAAGTGTCCCTTGTGATGGCAGGAACCTAATTCATCATCGGCTGACTCCAGAGGACTCACTGGCAAGAGAATGGAGACAGGGGCCAAACCTGGGCAAGGAACCTAAGCATTTTGATGAGCTTCTTAGCAGCTGGAGTAAATACTTGATCTCTTTACACTTGACAATGAAAATGTCCCAACATAACCACGCAAGGAGATTAATATGGTGAGTATAATGAGTCATTCTCCTTTCCACAATGATGAACTGCCCACCTCCTCCCTGTCTTTTCCAGTCCTGCCCTGGATTAAAGAGTGCAGTTCGAGGCACCACATCTCATTCTGCTCATTCCATAGACCCTAATGGTGATCTCAGAGGGCCTCTGTACGCACCTGACCCTGAGCCCAGTCAGCTCAGCCAGTCGGTGGGTACACACACAAACTTGTTTTTCAATATATTTGTTTTGTCGCTAAAAAAATTGAAATCCATATAGAGTTTTCAATTATTATTATAAACATTTACCATAAACTTGTTGAATGCCTCTTATATGACAGATTTTTTTTTTTTGCTTTACCAAATTGCATTCAGAGGGAAAGAGCATCCAGTCTGCTGCACATATTTGAGTACCGGGGTTCCCATCATAGCTTGGACTTCTGGCTCCAGCTTCCCGCTCATGCGGAGCCTTGGAGGTCATGGTGATGGCCCAGTTGCTGGCTTCCTACCACTCATGTGGAAGATGTGGTGTGTTTATCGGCTCCTGGCTTTGAAGATGGAACCAACAAGGGGGAGCTCTCTGTCTCCAACTTACAAATAAACAAACAAATAAATAATAAACCTATCTTTTAAAAAAATATGTATTTGTTTTTATTGAATGGTCATATTTACAGAAAGAAAGATCTTCTTCCAGCTGGTTTACTTCCCAAGTGGCCACAATGGCTCGAGCTGATCTGAAGCCAGGATGCAGGAGCTTCTTCCAGGTCTCCCACATGGGTGCAGAGTCCCAAGGCTTTGGGCCGTCCTCTACTGCTTTCCCAGACCACAAGCAGGGAGCTGGATGGGAAGTGGAGCATCTAGGATACCAACTGGCACCCATATGGGATCTCGATGCATGCTAGGCATGGATTTTAGCCACTAGGCTACCGTGCCGGGTCCAATAAGCTTTTAATTCAAAACTTTCATGAGTGCTTTGTTTTGAAGTACAAAGTTTTGAAGTAAGCCTTCATTGTAGGAAAATCGAGCAAGCCCATTTTCTTTCTAACTCCTAGAGTGTTATTGGTCCTTCTCTTCTCTCTCCCCAGGAATGTCAGAATCTTGCCCGGGCCGACCAAAATGATACTGCTATCATAGTAGAGTGAAAGTCCAGGATTGCAAAAGAAATGCCTAGTTTATTTCTCTGCTTCTGATAAGCCCTTGAGATAAGAAATCCTCCTCATTCTGAAAAAAAGCCAATAGATCCACTAGAGTTTATGTCAGCATTTTAGCCGCTCAGGAAATTCTGTCCCTCAGATCAAAGGCCCCTTGCTGCCCCTCCTTCGCTGGGTCCACGTTGAGCTCATCCCTGTGTGTCTAGAAGAACTTTTTACACCTGTGACTAAACATCGTATTCTGCTTAGGGTTTTAAATTCATGCTGTCAATCCTTACTAATTTCTGTATTGATTTTGTGAATCATCATTCCAGCCATTTAGAATTATTTATTGAGTGTTTGTTTACTTATTTATTTATATTTGAAAGGCAGATTTACAGAGAGAAAAGGAGAGACAGAGATATATTTCACAAATGCTGGTTCACTCTTCAGATGGCTGCAACAGCTCGAGCTGAGCCAGTCTGAAGCCAGAATCCTGACACGTGTTCCATGTCTCCCATGTGGGCTGAGAGGCTCCAGGACTTGCCCCCATCCTGCACTGCCTTCTCAGGGGCCTTAGCACAGAGCTGGATCGGAGGCGGAGCAGCTGCGACTCACACTGGTGCCCATGTGGGAGGAGAACCTCGCAGTCTGAGGTTTAACCTCCTTACCACAACGCCAGCCACACGACCTCAACATTTCAAAACATCAATGACTGATTCTGCTCTTTGTTTCGACAGGTTCTACTCAAAGCTCTTTAAGGTAGAAGGCATTTCATCCGAAATTTTAAAATCGGAAACATTTTGAATAGTGACGTTACATCACAAGTAGAAAAGTCCAGGAGCTGGCTTTATGCGGTAAGTCAGAGTAAAATGTTCAGGTGTCTGAACGATGTGATCTAGACGCACCAGCCCACTGCGTGCATGAGGTGCGTCTGAAACAACAGTGAACGCTTTTATGCTTGCATCCTATCCTCAAGACGCAACTAGCATGCTCAACTATCCCAAACTCTTAAAAACAACTTGAAATACCTCCGATCCCAAATGCTATGGACAAGGTGATTCCAACGGGCCAGGTATGCCCTTGCCGAGGCGGCTCTGTCTGCTCAGGGCTCTATCCCATGAGGCTTAGGGTCCTCAGATGCATAGCTCAATACTGAACCTTTGCAGAGAGCCACATGGAGATCAGACTGCTAAAATATATATTTATTTTTCAAATTTGTAAATATATTTAAATGAATTGTCATGAAATTTTAAGCATTAAGTTTCACTTAATGATTGAATCATTATTTCAAGGCAAACATTGGAACTAAGCATTTCTTTTAAAACTTCCAGCTGAGGGTATTTGGAAAGCATCCATTGACAGGTGCCTTGTACAGCTCTTTCCCTGGGTCGTGGGAGCAGCTCTCATACCCGGCTCAGAACAAGCCCTTGACTCCCATGTGAGGTTCTGGGCCAGGAGTCAGGGGTTTTACTGGTATTTGCATACATTATTTTCCTGCCTCATTCACCAATGATTTATTGAGACCCAAGTTTTAAATACGACGGAAAATAACAGCACATTCATTGGTTTAAATAAACTGATATCGTTTAAGCTCTCAATTTGCAAGGCAGAACACGCATAAAGCCATTTTGTTTTTGGAAAAGATTTGTCTTTGCCTAAGCAGGGTCAGCTCACACTGTGTATCAATTTCAGAAAAGCTGAAGCTCAAAAGTGAATTTCTAGGCAGGTCTTTGAAAATAGATATTGCAATCCGGGCTTTTCTCTCAATTAATTGTAGCCTGAGAACCATAAACCTACATTAGGCAAAATCTATAAAGACATTAACGGTAGGTTCATTGGGTGAGAAGGAACATTCTTTCGATTATGAACTAAATTCTTGTCATTTTGGGACTAGAAAATCAGCCATTTGGCTCTCACATAATTCTTCCTAGATCAAAAGCTAATGGAGGTCATACATGAAAAAAAAAAGTGTCTCTACCCCAAGATTTCCTCATTTGAAAGCTGTGGCGTGGTGACAGTCTGAGTCGTGTTCCAGAACAATGATCCGTCCGCCAATGGACTTGTAGGGGCGGTGTGAGCTCGCGAAGGAGTCTTCAGAGTGGATAGCTGTCAATTTGGAATGCCACCAACTTGGGACATCACATGCTAAGGGACTTAGGTTTTGTCTGCTTTTTTAAAACAGTGATCTTATTTTTATTGGAAAGTAAGATACATTGAGAGGAGGAGAGACAAAGATCTTTCCCCAAGTGGCTGCAATGGCCAGAGCTACTCTGATCTGAGGTCAGGAGCCAGGAGCCTCTTCCGAGTCTCCCACACAGGTGCAGGGTCTCAAGGCTTTGGGCCATCCTTGACTGCTTTCCCAGGCCACAATCAGGGAGCTGGATGGGAAGTGGGGCTGCCAGGATTATAACTGGTGCCCATATGGGACCGCGGTGTGTGCAAGGAGAGGATTTCAGCCACTAGGCTACCATTCCTTTTTTTCCCTGCGGTACCTTCTCCACTCATCAGAAAAGCAAAGCAATCACAATGTGTCGAGCCGAAACAAGAGCTTCCAGAATTCCGTTTGTCAATGAAGGTCATAAACTGAATTTAGTTCTGTCTCCTCCTGTGAGTGCGGGACCTTTGTTCTATCAATGGCCATTTGGATATTTATAATATCCTATGGTGGCCATATAGATTTATTAACTTCAACTTTAGTCCGAGATATATTTATTGAATTTTCAGGGCCAGACTAGATGATTTCAGGGGTCCTCCATGGACCAGTCCAGACATTGTCCCCCATCCTGGATACCATACAGAAATGAATTTGCCTGCGTCATCATTCTTAATCTACATTTCTCTCTCTCTCTGCTCACTCCACTTGCTCACTTTCTCTCCTTTCTTTTCTCTCTTCCTTCCCTAATGCACATGGTCACCTCCCATAATTTCAGAACCGAAAGAGCCATCTGGAGTCAAATAATAAGAAGCTGCTGGGTTCTGTCAGGAATTCTGATAACCATGGGTCATTTTTTTGTCCCGAGTTTGACTTTGTCTTTTGGCCTGTCTCCTACGTGGTCCCTATTCACCCATAGGTGATGCAACATTGCTTATGCAAAATGTGTTGTGAAGTGTACATGGTAAATTTAAAATATGATATGAGGGTATGGATCCTTCAAGGCCTAAATTGTTTTGATTAACATAATATCCTCTAGGTTAGTCTGTGTCATAAGTATCAGAATTTTCATCTTTTGTGGCTGAGTAATATTTCCTTGTGGGGGTGTGCACAGTATCATGGCTTCTTAATTGCATTACTTGTCTATCATGCATAGTGTTGTAATAAACATGGGAATGCAGAGCTCTCCCTGACAGATTGTTTTAGCTCATTTGCATAGCTGTCTGGTAGGGGGGTTGCTGGGTTGTGTGGGAGTTCCATTTTTAATTGTTTGAGGAAACTCCAAGCTGGTTTCCACAATGGTGGTACTCGTTTACACATTGCTGCCGCACCTGCTGTTCTTTGTCTTTTTGTAATAACTGGAAGAGGTGGTACATCAAAAAAAGCTGGTCTCATGGAGGCGGTGCAGAATAACAGTTACCAGTGATGGGAGAGGTGGCAAGAAAAGTAATGATGAGGCATCACTCATTGCACTCAAGTTCTGTTGTTCTGTCACACAGTAGACTGATTGTAGCCGACAATGTTGCATAGTAGTTTTGAAAATAGCTACAAGGGGGTTTAGAGCAGAAGCCTAGTGCCTAAATTCCTCCTCTTGCAATCTCTGGGATCCCATATGGGCACCAGTTTGTGTCCCAGCGGCCCACTTCCCATCCAGCTCCCTGCTTCTAACCTGGGAAAACAGTCAAGGATGACTCAAAGCCTTGGGACCCTGCACCTGCATAGGAGACCCAGAAGAGGCTCCTGGCCTCAGATCAGCTCAGCACCGGCCGTTGCGGCTGCTAGAGGAATGAATCATCAGATGGAAGCTCTTCCTCTTTGGCGCTCCTCTCTGTATATCTGACCTTCCAATTAAGATAAATGAAATCTTAAAGAAAAAAATAGCTGCAAGAGAGAATTTTGACTATTTCATCACAAAGAAACAATAGTTATTTGTGGTAATAGATATTTTTAGATATTTTAGAAATCATGCTGATTTCATCATTATGGTTTACGTATTATGGAATATCATATTGTAAGCCATAAGCCTGTACAATTTTCATGTGTCAGTTAAAAAAATTGAAACTAAAAGACCAAATATGAAGTAAAGATAGATGCGGGCTGGTATGCCGGCTCAACAGGCTATCCACTGCAGTGCCAGCATCCCATGTGGGCTCTGAATGCAGTCCTGGCTGCTCCACTTCTGGTCCAGCTCCCTGCCTGGGAAAGTCCGGAGATTGACTCAAGTTCCTTGGGCCCCTGCACTCCCACGGGAGACCCAGAAGAAGCTCCTGGCTCCTGCTTTCGGATCCTTATCGTTGAGGCCATTTAGGGAGCGAATCAGCAAAGGAAGATTTCTTTCTGTCTGTGTAAATTCACTTTTCAAATAAAAAGGAATACTTTCTTTTAAAAAGGGACAAATGTGAATTAAAATGTCAGAAGTGCTGCAGCACAGGTGTGTGCCTAATGCTTGACAAGTGCAGGAGATTTAAATATTAATGTTGCCTAATGGGCTCAGCAGGGACTCCATGGGCAAGGGGCGTATGACTTCACCTAGAAGGACACACTGAATTTTGCCCCATGGCAGTTGAAGCTGAGAGACACAATTAGGAAGGGAGTGATCTCCTAAACCTGTGAATTCCACATTGTTGCTCCCACGAGTCCTTTACACTCTGAAAGGATTGAGGTATCAGAGACCTTCTGTTTATGCATGTTCCCTGATGTGATGTTTCATGTCTGGAACATACGTTGGGAAATGTTTGGCTCAGTGATTAAGGTGCCACTTGCAACAGCTGCATATCATTCCACAATGGCTGGGTTTGACTTCCCACTAAGGTTCCGATTCCGACTTTCTGCGAACATTCACCATGGGAGGCAGCAGCGGATGGCTCCTTAGGTCCATGTCACCCACACGGGAGACATGGGTTGAGGTTCAGGCTCCTGAACTTTAGTCTAAACCAACCTCATCTTTCTCTGTTTTTTTTTTTTTTTTTTTTTTTTTCCAAATAAATGAATGAATTTTAGAAAAAATTCTAAAAAGACTCCTGAAGTCATTATACCTTCTCTGTGACTTAGGTAACGTTGCACTGTGACATCACAAAAAAATAAGGAAGGGAGAAAAAAGAAACAAAATGATAATTTCTGAGACCAGGATTGGGTTTCTGGCTGCAGTTTTCATCCCTGACTGGTCCCAGCTGTTATAGACCTCTGGTGAGTGAAACAGCAGGTGGGAGATCTATTTCTCTTCCTGTCACATCGGAAAAAACCTCTGGCCATCACCTTCCTGTTTCTCAGCCATCATAGTGAATCGATGCTACTGCGGTACTGCCAGGGAGCAAGGCTTTTTAAACAGTAACAGACAATACTCTGAGGTGACAGTTCAAAGACTCGGGTGAAAGCAGAGTGCAGTGCAGACGGTGAGGTTCCACCCTATTGGTTCACACAGCTGTGTGCAGAGTCCAAGGAGCCCTGGCTCAGGGAACCTTCTCTCCTTGCCAGGGGCCGATCTCTACTTCCAGTTGCAAACAGCTCTCACCCTTGCAAGGTTACATTCCGTTTGTGTTTGTGATGAATGTTTCTTCAGACACATTCCAAGTTCATCGCTAGAATATATGTTCCGTGAAGTCAAGAATTCAATTTATTTTTACTCTGCTGTATTCACAGTAAATGTTGGAGGAATGAATGATGATATGTGCGCCTAGCCTGTCGAAGTCATGGCAGTTGGAGCAGGTAGGAGGAGGAGCTTGTTTAGAAAGAGTAAAGATGGTTGGCTCTCAGTGTCAGGTTGATTGGGCCATGGACCCAAACAGTTCATCAGGTGTGGTTCTGGGTACTATGTAGTATGTGCATTTTTTAAAGATGTATTTATTTTTATTGGGATAGCAGATTTACAGAGAGGAGGAGAGACACAGAGAAAGTTCTTCCATCCACTGATTCACTCCCCAAGTGGCCTCAATGGCAACAGCTGAGCTGTTCCAAAGCCAGGAGCCAGTAGTTTCTTGTGGGTCTCACACATGGGTGCAGGGTCCCATGGCTTTGGGCTGTCCTTGACTGCTTTCCCAGACCACAAGCAGGGAGCTAGGTGGGAAGCAGGGCTGCCGGGATTAGAACCGGCGCCCACATGGGATTCCACTGCTTGCAAGGCAAAGATTAAGCTACTAGGCTATCACACTGGGCCCTATCAAGTAGCTTTTGTGTGAATTGCTAATGATTTATTTTTAATTTTTTACGAACTATTTAAATTTATTTACAATGGCTTTCAAAAAAACTTATTTCCACTTTGCTTTCTAAAAAGTAACATTCTTAGAATTATGAACCAGGATTCCTATCCGGGAATGCTTTGGAATTGTCTGGCGTGGTGGTGCGCATAGCACACTTAAGGATCTCACAGACAGGTGGTTCCACAAGCCTGGCCTTCAGACCCTCAATAGACTCATCACCCAGAGTTTGTCAGAAATACACATTCCTCAACCTCACCATGGACAGACTGAAATTCCCCAGTGAACTGCTGAGTATGAACACAGCAGGACACTCACTGTAGTGGATCTGGGTCTCATCCAATCAGTTGAAGGATTAGATAGAACAAAGACGTGACTGCTGACCTGCCTGAGTGAGAGGAAATTCCCCAGCAGATTCTCCTTAGCTTGAACTGTAGCATCGGCTCTTCCAAGTTCCCATCCTAACAGTTCACCATGCAGGTTTCGCCCTTGTTGTTCCCCATAACTTCTAGAGTAAGTTCCTTATTAAATAGATGCTAAACGAAGTCTCAGCTGCTCTACTTCTGATCCAAGTGCCTGCTAGTGCACCAGGGGAAACAGCAGAACCTGGCCCAAGTCTTTGGGTCTCTACACTGATGTGGGATATCAAGTTCCTGGCTTCTACCTGGCCCAAGCCTAGGCATTGGAGTAAATTTGGGAGAGTGAATTAGTGGATGGGTGAACTCCCTCTCTGTTTCTCTCCCCCTCTCTCTATAACTCTTGCAAATAAAATAAATCTTTTATGTGTCTGCCTTTCTCTTTACAGTGCCTACTAGATCTGCTTCTTTGGAGAAGTCTTAGTAAACAACCATGACAACAGCAACAAACACCGAAGGTTGGTGTGCTGTTCTGGGCTTTGGGTTTCATCCTGTGCCCTGGATTACTCCCTCCCACCACCTCTCTCTTTCTCTCTGAGGGCAGCTTGTCTGAAGGACTCATACCCAGAAAAAACAATTCATCAAACATTTTGGAAATAAAACTTTTATATCTGAAAATAAGTGCAATATAAGTCAGCATTCAAAATATGTAGGTATTGGGAGCAATCAAAGGGTGTTAGAGTCCTATTATAGAGGCAGCTGTAGCTTGGCCCTTGGACAATAGATTCCTGAAGTGCGTGAATTCTCTATGTTGAGTCTCAGAATTCCTTATGATGCCGCTTGAGTCTGGATCAAATCTCCTCTTGATAAATCTTTTGTCATTTGAAACCACCTTAGGTTGAAAATACGTGTGATGCACCTAACAGATGCACAAGCTGGAGTCCCAGCATGACACACTGGAGCAATGCAGGTGGTTCCCGTGGCGACCATAGAGCTAACTGGGGGCTGTATTTGACACTATAGACCAAAGCCAGAGAGGGTGGGACCTGACAGCCCTAGCCTGGGAATGGGCTAGGGTCAAATTCCTAGCATGGTGTCTGCATCATCAATGCATTACACCAAACACAGCCTTGTGTGGTAGAAAAAGAAAGGAAATTCTAAAGGCATGTTTTAAGTGGAAATTGCATGGATAGAAGTTTGTGTGGCCTGTGGAAAACAGGCAGTTTTAAGAGACCAAGTGGGAGGAGTTGGGGACTCAAGATGTGGAGAAAATTGTGATTCATCTTTTAAGTGCCAAGTCGGGGTCAGGTTTTCCAGGAATTTTTTTCCTGATTTTCCTCCAACTAGGTTTGTCCAACTTCTTTGTCCATTCCCAAATGTTTATTCTTGGGATCACTGCCTTGTATAATGTATTACATGTTGAACTACATGAATTGCACAGTTCAGAATCCAAAATGTTAAAAATTCAAAATGTCTGAGTACCAACATGATGCCCTAGGAGAAAATTTTATATTTGACCTCTTATGACAGTTCACAGCCACATGCTGATGTAATCCAAGTATCCTGTAAGACTATACCTGCGGATATGCGTTGAGGCATATATGAAGCAAGAGGCATTGTGTGTTTAGACATGGGTTCCCTTCCCTCTCATTTGTATATGAATGTGTCTCAAATTCTGAAAAAGTCTAAGATCTGAAATAACCTGTAATTTCAAACAATTCAGATAAAGGAGACAAACCCTGTGTGTTTATTCTTAAGTGTGTAGTGCCAGACTCAAAGCTGTTTGAGCAAAACTTTCACAACTGTTCACCTTCATTTTCCAATAGTTAACCACCGTGGTCCACCCTAGGCAGACCCTGGGTGTATGCGTATTGCATGAAAGAGTCAATGATGTCCACCAAGTAGAGGTCACTTCTATTAGCTGAGGCAATTGAAGAATTTGAAAGAAAAGATATGAAATTCTCATATTTCTGATCATTTTATGATCATTGCCCTTCATTATTACTTTGGTTAAGCAGTTCCTTTTCAAAGATTCACAAAGGTCAAGGTAGCCTAGTTATATGTGTATTCTAAATTATCTTAAAATTCGAGTCTTAAAAATTCTTAAACAATGAAGATTTATTTTAATTTAATTTACTAACTTGTTTATTTTAAATAGGTAGGACCGTGTCTAAGTTTTTCCGAATAGCTTTCCCCTGGCACATAATAACTTTATGTGATATATTCATAGTGTTAAAATACTGTGACCACCAAGTCAAAATGTTTCCTTGCGCTGCATTATTTTTCATCCAGAGATAACCCACAAAACTCAAGCAAAAGCAGGGTTTTGCCTATGTCAAAGGATGCCTTACATCCCAGGTGTGTAACAGGTGAATGAGTTGGCTATACAATACAGCTAATTGCCTCACCCCGAAGTTTGGACGCATTTTAGGAAACACTCCTTTTTCTGCCTCCCCATTTAATTTTTCAGTCTTACTCAGGAATTCAACCAGATTTTAAAAATATTCATGAGAAAAAAATGTGTTCATCATTTGTTTAGGCATCCCCAAAACTGAGAAGATCATTGTCTATAGGTAGGTAGCATTTTGATAATAATTCTGGAATGTTCAGCTACCTGGGTTAGGACCTAGTAATTGTGGACTTTTGTTTTCTTATTGTGGCATGTTCAAAAAGGTGTTTTGAAATGCGGAGTGTACAAAATATGTGGCACTTTAAAAAAATCTTCATTCCTGCAACTTCCAAGATTTAAACATTTCTTGGGCGCTGTTATAGAAACATTGAGCTATCTTCTTTCCTTTCCCCTCACTTTATCAGGACCATTTTCCTAAACATAATGTAATCATACTCTGTTTCATCTTTCCCCATGTTTTATGCAGTTAAATACATTCTGCATTCAAGTGTGAAATGTGTATTTACCATTCCTACAAGAACAAAATGGCTCTTACTTGAAAAGGAAGAACCCTCAATCTTTCAAGTCCCTCTTTGCACTTGATGCTTGGTGTTTATGCACATCGTGATTTCCCATAGTCCCAATTATGGTGTCAGAACAATTTTTGTATTTGATTTCTTAAATCTACGCAAGTTCCCAGGAGGCAAGAGAGAGAAATTAGGAATGTTTGTGGGCTGAGCAGGGCCAGGTCCTCAGGGTGAAGGAGGGAAACCGAGTCTGAGATGGGATTTAGAGCTCTGGTGGACTCTGGGCTGGAAAAGGCAAAGTGGGGAGCACTTTTCTCTGGCCTTATTCACACCACTTTGGAGGGGTAGAGGCAAGACTGGCTTCAGTAAACATTTGCCCCAAATCAGGTCATCTCTGGATCCCACGGCCAGGACAACCTGTTGGCATTAGAAGAGGGCCCCTTGGGCCAGATGCGATGGCTCAGTGGTTAAGTCCTCACCTTCTAAGTGCCGGGATCCCAGGAAGGCATTGGTTTGTGTCCCGGCCACTCCACTTCCCATCTAGCTTCCATCTCATGGCCTGAGCAAGCAACAGAGGAAATCCAAAGCCTTGGAATCATGCACCTGCAAGGGAGACCCAGAAGAAGCTCCTGGCTCTTGGCTCCTGGCTTTGGATCAACTCATCTGCAGCCATTGCAGACATTTTGGGAGTGAACCAACAGACGGAAGATCTTTCTCTCCTTCGCTACTCCTGTCTGTACATCTGATCTGCTTTTCCAATAAAAATAAATAAATACTTTTAAAAATGAGCACGGTTCCTTTCCAGTGGGACTTCTTCGCAGTCACTGTCTGGGCTGAGTCCTCTCCCGCAGTAGCAGCTGCTGCCCTCTGAGCTCTCACTGCGTCCTGCACTTCATGTGGTATCTCAGCAGCCTGTTCTCGGCCAAGGTCTGTCAATCAACCTCGTTGTTACAGAAGAAGGTGGGTATGGTTTTAAAAATGGAGCAAAGTTCTTTATATTCTATGATAACCACAAATGGGTATGGAATATCATAGAGGGTTAGAGGGTTCTGGACAACCCCGCCAAAACACACACACACACACACACACACACACACACGAATTTTGGTTCATAAAGCAAAGGAGAATTAAGTTTCCTGCATATCTTTGTCTCATTTTGAATTTCATGTAATATGAATCAAGTAGGTGCTTTCAGCCTTCTCAGATGTGGAAATGTTTACCTATACCTGCTTCTCTAAGTTTCTGTTTCATTTTTAAAATATTTATTTTGTTTTTTTTTTCTATTAGAACATCAGATATATAGAGAGAAGGGAAGAAACAGAGAGGAAGATCTTCCATCTGTTGATTCACTGCCAAAGTAACCACAATGGCTGAAACTGAGTCAAACCAAAGCCAGGAGCCAGGAGCCTCTTCTGGGTCTCCCATGCAGGTGCAGGGTCCCTCCTAAGACTTTGGGCCGTCCTCGACTCCCTTCCCAGGCCACAGGCAGGGAGTTGGATGGGAAGTGGGGCTGCCGGGATTAGAACCGGTGCCCACATGGGATCCTGGTGCGGGGCCCAGTTTTCATTTCTATATGTAAAATAGATTTTTTTCCTTCCACCTCTCTGCCCTCCTTCTCTCCTCTGTCTGCTCATTCTCCCTCCTTTTTTCCTTCTTTATCTCTTCTTCTCTTCCCTCTTCCTTTCCTTCCCACTCTGTTCCCTTTCCTTTCTCACTCATGACATCACCCCCAGCACTTAATGCATCTTTCCCCAGGACACAGTGGATGATGACTTTGTATTTGCCACATGATGCTAACAGGAGTGGAGGCATGCTGGCATCCCAACGCCCTCCCAAAGGCTAGAGTGTATCCCCACTTACATACATGGTGAGCTGTTTTCCCTTCAAGAGACAAACTGGGATTTAATATTTTTTATTCCTCAAGCTTACGTATTCACGTGCCCCTAGCCGCCTCCCATACACAGGTGGCTGAATGCGTGGCTTGGTCTCCAGCTAACAGAAGTTTACAGTTGTGATGGAGACTTAGTACAGGCTGCTTCTGGCTCCCAGGCATCATGCACACAGACATGTGTGGGGTATAATGTGGGGGGCATGCGCAGACTTGATCTGGACCTAAAGGTGTTAGTGTGTAAGAGCTTATTTATTTATTTGAAAGGCTGAGTTAGAGTGAGAAAGTGAGAGAGAGAGAGCTCTTTCGTTAGATGATTCACTTCCCAAATGGCAGTAAGGTCCAGGGCTGTGCCAGGTGGAAACCAGCAAGCAGGGGCTTCTTTTGTAAGGCCCCCTAGCAGGGAAAAACCTTACCAATTGTCTCGAGAGAGTGAGTTTCCCCAATGACCACCGAAGACGAGACTTGATGCAAAAGCAAGAGGCTTTATTCGATCACCAGCGCGCTGGGGCCGAGGCCAGTTCCTCACGCAGGAGGTAGGCATCGACCCAGAATCATTAGACAGAGGGGTTTTTAAAAGGCTAAGCTGTATAAGTACCGCGCGCTAACCGATTGCGCCACTGGAGCTAAACTGGAAACCATAATGCTAAGGGAAATGAGCCAATCCCAAAAGGTTAAATACCACATGTTTGCCTTAATTTAAGATGATATGATGTTATGTATAACATGGTATGTTATGTATGTTATATGTTGTGTATAAACT
Source organism: Ochotona princeps (assembly GCF_030435755.1). Taxonomy (NCBI): domain Eukaryota; kingdom Metazoa; phylum Chordata; class Mammalia; order Lagomorpha; family Ochotonidae; genus Ochotona; species Ochotona princeps. Next base: position 3,700,307 of record NC_080839.1, on the reverse strand, counting down.
AAAATTGAAGTGTAGGTGAGGTGGTCACAGAAGGTGGCTGGGAACTCGCATTTACTTTTAACATGTTGGTTACTCATTACTATGTCAATTAATTCCATAGTGATGTAAATTTTTGCTGATGGTATGTTGGAGCTTTCAATTGACTGGGATGATACTTTGCTGGCTCTGTCTTCAGACCAGAGAGGGTATACCTAAGAAGCCGTTGAACTTGACTGGACAATAAGATGCTGGACTCTATGTTTGGTGTACGCTTGCAATGGGGGAATCTCAACGGAACTTGAGCTGTGTTCATGCAACAAGGTGGAGGAATCCACCATGGTGGGAGGGTTTGGGAAGGGGTGGGAAAAGGCTAAGCTAAGGCTAAAGTCATTAACATAAGCAGGAAGGGGGCCATGCAGTTAGGGGCGGATGCTCGTTGCAGGTACCCCTTATCTCTCAGGCCCCCAGGTTCTATCATGAAATATTTCACTGCCCTTCACTGTCCTTCCAATCCCAAATGTTCCCTTTCACTTTCAAGTCTCTCGCCTTTCACTGCTCTGCCAGACCATTGGCAGAGTGCTAGATAGGAAATGGAGTAGCAGAACTCAAACTGGTGCACTTGGGGGTTGTCAGCACTGTGGGCCTTAGCTTAACTCGCTATGCCACAATGCCTTCCCCACCAGCAGGGCCATGCAAACAAGCATACACAATGGCTACTGCACTGCGAACCTCCCTGTTTCTCTGTAGAGCAGTACCCATTGAGGCTTTCAGCTTGCAGAAGCCAAGTGGCTGGATTTGCAATATCTGCTGGGCGTGATAGAGAGATTGGCAGTGTCAGAAAATAGATATTTTACTTTATTTGTATTTATTTAACCACAGGTTTGATAGCTGCAACCAAATCTCTTATGTGCTAAGATGCCTGCCATGCAGACAGTCCAGTACTATCTGAGGGGTATCGGGGTGAATGGGACGAGGATTGGACAAGAACGCTGTTTGATTTCTGACAATAGCTGCTGGGTGGACCTGCATCAGTCGTAATTTTTGGCGACCGCTGAGCCAGCAAAGCAAAGAGACCACTGAAGGTCACCCTGTGACTCAGGGGACAGGAAGAAGTATTTGCTAATAACACAGAGCAAATTTTGTTGAATATTGATATTCCATGCTTCCTATCCATCTTCCCATCCCAAGAAAAACAGAGAAAAGATGAGGACAATAAAGTGGAATTTTCTTTAATGTGGTGGGAAGAGTAAGTCACAAGTTTTCACTGCAGAAGCAAATATAAAAACCCTAGCTTGTTGCAAAGATGGTTTCCCAGTAGCGTCTTTGAGGAAAACACAAAATGTCCGTATGTGATAGGCTGCAGGAGGGTTAAACAGACTGGTTGAACTTACAGTGTTTTGCGAAGTCGTTCTCTGGGCAGCTCTTAGCTGATAATTCAAGTAGTGTTCGGGCATTGGAATCTACACACACAGGCTAAGCAAGGCGGCACAGTCCAATCAGGTGCAATATTTCATTCAAGACACCTGCAGAAATCTACATTCTATAATATTTGCAATTTCAAAAAAAAGCATAGTAACTAAGGGACCCTCCAATCTCAGCTGATAATCCATCAGGGTTTGCAGGCAGTGTTGCTAACAGGGTAAGCAGTGGCAGCATTGTTTTCAGACCAAGAAAACCTGCTTGGGCCAGCAGCTCTATTTTAGAGTCACAGTTCCCCACACTGTGGCACAGAGTCAAGGGATCTTGAATTACTACAGCCAGCCAGTCCTGGACACCGCAGGGGTGCCTTTGGAGTGCCAGGATTTCAAACCCTACCCCATTTAAAAGCAAGGCAGGGGGCAAAGCGAATTGAAAGTAACAGCAGGAGGAGGATGTAGCTGAGCAAGCCACCTTCCTCTCTGTTGTTTTCTGGGAGTGAACTATGCAAGGGCTTGCAATTTGAGACTAAAAGTGGATCACTCTCGAGCCCCAACGGAAACATGTTGCTGAATAGAGCAGATCTAATCCAAACAGGCATAATGCTCACCTCAGCTAACTTGAGCTTGCCAAGTGAGATTGGTGGGCTCTTAACTATCAGCACATGAGAACAGCTGAAATTTCCTCTTTTCCTTAGGTTGCCAAATATTTACAAGATACACACATCCATATAGTCTGTGGTATCTTTCTGAGGATACTGGGGCCAGGAATAGAATTAGATGAATCAGGATCAGAAGGAATGATGGAAACTGGAGACGTGTGTGTGTGTGTGTGTGTGTGTGTGTGTGCGCGTGTGTGTGTTTGCGCGCGCAGCAACTGCTTTGTCAGATTCAGCGAAACAAACATTAGACTTCAAAAAAATTTGAACTTTATCTTCATCATTTCTACATGTGCATTACTGATTGGATGATTTAGATGTGCTCATTTAAGTTCTCTTTTTTCCTCATTGTTGAATTTAATATTGACTCCTAGTTCACACATTCTTAAAGGTTTAAACATAGTTGAATGCCTGTCCAGGAAGAGGGAAGTCATCAAGTTCAGGTGTGGTCTTTAGGAATTTTCTCTGGTGATGAGCAGATATTTTAATTCTCATCACTGAGTGTGTTGAAGTAACTCCTATTGTTTACTCATTGCTGTTATAATTGATAGTATTTTCAGAGAAGAGAATACAGATTGCAAAGGCTTATTGGATTATAACCAACAAAAGGATGGTGCCACCATCTTCAACCCATTTTCCATTTCTTCCTGAAATCCCAATGATGTGCTTGCTCCCCCTTCATTTTAGTTTTTAAAAAGTTGGATGCCAGTTCATGTGTCGGCTGCTCTGCTTCCTTTCCAGCTCCCTGCTTGTGGACTGGGAAAGCGGATGAAGACGGCCCAAAGCGTTGGAACTATGCACCTGCTTGGGAGACCCAGAAGAAGCTTCTGGCTCCTGGCTCAGCACTGGCCATTGTGGCTACTTGGGGAGTGAACAGGCAGACAGAGGATCTTCCTCTCTGTCTCTCCTTCATTCTGAAAAGTAGGACTTTCTAATAAAACTAAATAAATATTTAAAAAAAACAAGTCAACACTGCTGAATCTTAGCTAATGGCTTCACTACTTGGGAATAAGGAACCTCTGTCTTCATCATTTAGTCCTCAGTGTAATTTCTTCTATCCACATAATTAAAGGCTCAACACAAGATCTTATCATTTTCCTTTCAAAATTTTAAAGAAGTAAACTTAAGTAAACTTTGAAATGATGTTTATCCTGGTAAAGTGTTAAGTTTCACTGTGGTCAAATATTTATTGCATAACTTTTATCATTTTAGTTATCTTTAGTTATCTTTAGTTATCTTTAGTTATCTTTAGTTATCTTATCATTTTAGTTATCTTTAGTTATCTTTAGTTATCTTTTATCTTTTTAGTTATCTTTGAGAACATTCCCCAGGATGTGCAATCAACAACCCGCCCATCTCCAGGACTTGCTTATTTTCTCAAATCTAGACTGTGTACCTGTTGAGGAATAAATCTCCTGTTGCCCTCCTGTCAACCTCTGGCAATCCTTAAGAAACTTCTGGTTTCTATGATTTTGACAATTGTATCTCATTTAAGTGTCATCAAGTAAAGGGGATTTCAAAAAGTTCCTGGAAAGTAGAATAAAATAGTTGACCTGGGCGCAAAAATATTCAAAATCCACATTATTTTCATAATATAAGCCGTTTCCATAAACTTTGTAAAGATGTCCTGTGTAACAGGTGTATTTCATATAGCACCAATATTTTCAAGACTTTTCATAGTGTGTCGTGTATCAAAATTTCATTTGTCAGGCTGAACCTGCATGTGTAGACCAGTTCGTGTATCCACGGTGGGAATTTGTTTGTGACTTCTGGCTGTTGTGATCGTGCTGTCAGGAACATTGACGTACAAGCACATGCTTGCAAGAGAATCAAGACGGCAGAATAGAGAGAGGGCACATTCCAAGAAATAAGAGAGGACAGGCTGAGGGCAAAGGGGCAACTGGAGAATGACAGACACGGGAAAGCAGCAGACACAACAATATGCTGTTAGAGTGACCAGATTATCCAGTAATCTTACAGGAGCAGCAATCTGAGATCCACCAGTGTCTGGAGTTCTACCAGCAGCCAGGTGGGTAGGGGAGATCACAGGGAGCTCAGGAAGTGGACCTGAGCAAAAAACGGCCCATCTTGCTGATTTGTTTGATTCCACGAAGGGCAGAGAGAGAGAGAGAGCAGCAGAACCCAAACAAGTGGTGAGGGAACAGGGTGGGTTTCACAGCCCAGACCCCTATTGGAACTGAATTGGGTTCCATTTTGTAAAGGGAGGCAAAGGCCATGGGACAGGACTATACATGCACTAAGCTGGGAGCGAACTCATTTCTGGCTCAGTGCTTTGCACCCATGAGGCAACCTATAGGTCACAACCAAAACAGGTCCATGTAGCCCCCAAACCTAATGGCCAACAATAGATGCACAGCAGATGCCATTTTCTAGAGTGAGGTAGAGGCTGATATTGGAGGGACAATAGTGGTCTGTGAATATGCTTGTGCTAGGAGTAAACTCACCTCTAGTTCTGTGCATTGCACTGGGTCCACAGGGAAAATAATACAAGCTTTGGCATCCTATGGGTCAGCATAGGACTGGGTGGCCCTCAGACCTAACAGCCAGCAGGTTCCTGCAAGATAAGCACCACCAACAACCTAGCTATTTAGGACACCTGGTGTCTCCCTAATCTTGGGAACTACTTGAAACAGAAGAGGGAGAAACTGTATGCACAATGATACACAACCACAACATGAGATCATAGGAGGTGGAGAGTGGTGAGTCAGGACCTGCGGCTACAGAGATCATGGTGGAAGTCTAATACAACAGCCCAAGGGAGTGGCACAAGTGACTGCAAACAAAACACTGGGTACCAACTGCAATAAGTAAAATCAAACTGTAGACCTGTAGGTGACCCAGCTTAGAAACCTGCGCTAAGGAGAAGAATTTGCTAACCTGAAATACAATGACCAAGAGCAAAAGAAGAGAAAAAGGCACAATGAATATTACTGAAGACTCCCCTGCAAGAGAGCAAAAGTCTTTGCCAACCTCAGAGTTAACTGAGGAATATGTCAAGGAAATGGAGGATATATAATTCAGAAAACTCATAATACAGGTTCTTATCAACAATGAGAAACACATACAGGAGTCAAAGGAATTTAAGGATATGTCACACAGAAAATAGCAACACTGAAACAAAATCAAATCAAATTATTGGAAGTGAAGGATGAAATAGAGTAAATTAAAAATTCTGTGGGAATTTTCAATGCTAGAATGAAGGAGAGGGAAGAAAGAATCTCAGAATTGGAAGATATTTCTAGTCACAATGGGATAACAATAGAAAAGCTGAAAGCAGAGCTAGATCAAGCTAAAAGAAGCATTCAAGAATTAAGAGACATGATTAAAAGGCCAAATATAAGAGTTATGGGAGTTCCAGAAAGTGCAGAAGAAGAAGCTGGAATTAAAAAGTGCATATAATGAAACAATAAAGGAAAACTTCTCTTTTATGGAGGAAAAAATTGTGAAACAGAATACAGGAAGCTACAGAAGTCCCAACAGGGCTGACTAAAAGTGATGTTCACCACGACACATGCAAATCAAGCTCTCTTCATCTGCACATAAAGAAAAGATCCTTATATCTGTATGTGAAAAAAGTCAACTGACATATAAAGGAATGCCAATTAAACTCACAGGAGATCCCTCATAGGAAACTCTGCAGGCCAGAGAGAATGGAGTGACATATTTCAGATTCTTTTTTTTTTTAAAGATTTATTTTTATTACAAAGTCAGATATACAGAGAGGAGGAGAGACAGAGAGGAAGATCTTCCATCCGATGTTTCACTCCCCAAGTGAGCCGCAACTGGCCGGTGCACGCCGATCCGATGCTGGGAACCAGGAACCTCTTCCAGGTCTCCCACGCAGGTGCAGGGTCCCAATGCATTGGGCCATCCTGGACTGCTTTCCCAGGCCACAAGCAGGGAGCTGGATGGGAAGTGGAGCTGCCGGGATTAGAACCGGTGCCCATATTGGATCCCGGGGCGTTCAAGGCGAGGACTTTAGCCGCTAGGCCACTGCGCCGGGCCCCATATTCCAGATTGTTATTGTCAGTCCAGAATAACGTATCCAGTAAGACTGTCCTTTGTTTTTGAAAATGAATTAAAATTCTTCCACAAGAAAGAAAAGCTCGAAGAATATGCCTTTTCCAAACGTGCCCTACAAATGATGCTTAAAGTTGTTCTCTTGAAGGAGACAACAAATATCTCCCACCAAAATCAAAGGCAAATGTGAAGAGCATCCCAGTAAAATAATAACAGAAGACTAAAACAGTGAACAACCCATTACTAAAATAACAGGAGCAAATTACCATCTACTTACACTAACTCTGAACGTAAATGGTTTAAATCCATCAATCAAACATCATAGTTTAGTAGAATGAATTAAAAAACCAAACCCATCAATTTGTTGCCTACAGGAGACATAACTCACCAGCAAAGATGAATAGTAATTTTATCTCATGGGCTTTGATGTTTTTGTTTTTATCTTCATTTCTTCAAAAATAGTTTCTTTCTCATATTAAATTCTGCAATGAGTCACAGGTAATAGAGTAGCGTCATTTTCTTCAAGAAGGTCCTTGGTTTTATTTTTCATTTCTTCAGCGACACAATAGTCATTCAGTAGCATGTTATTTAGCTTCATGTCATTGCAAATTTCTATTTTTCTTCCTGATTTTTTTTTTTTTTTTGCTTCTGAGTTTTCATTTATGGGGATGTAAAATAACTGTGTAATGGAGACTATCATGTTCAGACGTGAGAATGCAATGAGATATGCATCTCTACTTCCAGATCAAAGATGAAGTATCAATGAAACTGTGGACTATATCTTGACAATGAGATGTTGGACTCTCCCATTGTGCATGCCCACAAGGATGGACTTACAACTCTGTATGAAGAACTGTACAATTTAACAGCGTATGGGGAAATAAGGTGGAAAGGGAATTTGTGGAGGGTACCATAGCATCTGTATCATAAAACACCAGTAATTTTAAAAAATGAAAAAATAATATGTAGATAACAATGTGACTTTTAATAATGTTCGAAAAATTCTTCGTAAAATACGAGATTTTCCTTGTGTTGCGTTGCTTGTAATACAGGTTGAGGTGTCAGGATTGCTGTATTGCAGTTCTGCGTTGTGTCCCTAAAGTGTCTTTTCTAGAGCTTTAGCTTCTTCATACATTAAATAAGAGAACTGATCCTATCATCACTCTTTAAGATTCCTACCAAATAAAATATGAATGAAAATAAAGTCATTTTGGCTTCCTCAAGTGGACACAGTAACACACCTGCTAATGGCTGAACTGCACACTGCTCAGATGGACCCATGGGTTGACACAACTAAAGGAAGTGGCCCTTTCAAGGTCTCTCAGCTGGAATATCTTGAGTATAGCCACTAGGAATGAGTTTATAGTCTAGGATTTCTACCGTCAATGGACTGTTTTGGAAATGATACGTTTTTGAGAAATCCTTTATAGAAACCCTCTCATGTGCTTGACATATGGAACACCATTCAGCACTGCCTTGATTTGGCATATGCAAATTCATTGTTTTCCAAATAACTATTATTTTCTTGGACCTTCATATTAATCTTGAACATGTAAAATGTGTATTTTCAAGGGCCAGAAGGATACAATTTAATTTAAACCTTATTTATTGATATGTGTATCAAACATTCAATAAATAGAACAATGAGGACACACACACACACACAAATATCAAGAGATTTGTTACAGGAACTTATCCTGGAGGGATTGCAGGTGCTAATGAGACAGTCTTTGACAACTTTTAAGTTTGGCTGCTGGTGCCAGTCCTTGAAGTCTACAGGACAGGGGGAGGACAGAAGCGAAGTAGGAACCTTCAAAGTTAGCTGCAATCCGTGAGGATTTGCTGAATTTTGCTGGTTCTCTTACTTGAGACCTTAATGCTTTAAGTACCCCTGGAGAAGCTATGCTTTCTGTCAGCACACAGCACACTGGGGAGTTGGGGCAATTGAAGGAGGACCCAGGAACCCTGCTGCTGTTGTATGACAACACCGTGCACCAAAATTCATTGCTTCACTGCTTGCCACCCGATCTTGCACAGAAAGGTCTGTATCAGCCACCCAAGCAGAAGCATACTGGGAAGCAAGTTTTGACAGGTGTGATCCAGCTTAGGCAGATGACGCATGACACATGTTCCACAAGGTGAACTTGCGATTTCATGATGTTATCGTTTCCACACATGTTTAGGAAGGAATCAGTGTCCCCCTTTTGTGAATCTTTGCATGTGTTAGTGCTATAACAAAGAAGCTCAATCATGAGAAGAGAGAAGTCAGTGCAATTCCATCTTTGTTCTTTGCAGAGATGGCCAGAGGATCAGAGCATATGTATGGAAGCGGGTGAAGGCCTATCTTAGCAATGCTCCAAGCTTTAGGTCAAGTTCTGTCTCTTGCCCAAGTTGCCACCCTAGATAGTTGCACCACTGTGAAGAGTACTTGTGCCCATCCTGAGATAGTTCTACTGCCTCCCCTTGCCCTCCACAAGCACAGGATGAGCTGTGCCCTCTGGAAGATAATGTGATGGGTCTGGGAATTGAGCAAGCTTCAAACAAAAGGTCCGCTACAAAAGACAAAATCAAGTTTGTGATCTCTGGCCTGCCTTTCCTTGAGCCGAGGACTCGGTGCTCTGGCTTGGCCTGAGAAAGGGAGCCCAGAATCCTCAGCTCTGTTCTCTGTGACAGAGTTGTGCAAGACAGATCTTGCTATATCCTCAGCCATCAGACTATTGACCCCAAATCCTGAGCTAAAGCGGGGATATGGGCCTTCTGGGAACTCACAGACTGACAGGAAGTGAAGGCACAGCTGGTAGTGGCTCCTGGTTCTTTCTATTTTGTTTTTCACAATACGCAAGACTCCTTGAGGGCATGTGCAGCTAGCCCATCATGCGGGAAGTTATCCCTGTGAAATTTGCAGAGGGGAATTTTACAGAGGACGAGGTGATCCATTTTTACCAGTGTGGGTGTTTCAGTTTTATTGGTATTTACCATGGTTATTGATCTGACTTTTATCGTTATGGCCTTTGGTTGTTTCCTTATTGCTTTAGGCACATGATTGAAACATTGACTAAAACCAATACGAAGTGGCCCTGGATAGGCAGAAGCTTCTATGTTGATGTTGACTTACACAGTGAGCATAACACCCTAAAGTTTATGAGAGATTCAATTGGGAGGCAACACTGGGAGTTACATCTGTATGAGGGGCACAGCCAAGAGGTCATGGGTGTCTCACAGAGCCATTGTATCAGTGGCCTCTGGTGCATCTGGGAGACGTGATCCAAGTGTTTTTGCTGACCTCACCATCATGAAGAATTGTAGCTGTTCAGAAGGTACACAGCAAATTCAAAGACCCCTGTCTTCATCATCTGTTATCAACAAAACATCCCTTTCATAATGAAAATCTTGAATCAATAAGCAAGCAGTTAAAGGAATCTACACAGATAGGAATACCTCAGGTTGACAGGGACAAGGCCTACATGAAGTACTTTTCTGGATTCTCATTGATTTAGGAAATAGCCCCCATACACTTGTCCACTGCTGGTGGCTAATTCTGGTTGCCTTCACTGGTGGGGTCAGGGGATCTTTTGAAAAAATCCGTTTAGGCATTCAGCCCAAATTATGATGAATACGTGAGCAATGCATTTGTGAAGATCACAGTGAAGGGCCATAGATTCCACATTTCATTCATGCAAAGTGAAGAGGTCTAATGAAAATATTGTCCTAGATGAGACATATCAAAAAAACAACAGCTGATTTGCCAGGGGCGATTTAATCAATTTTGGGTTGAGTATATCAATCTTTAAAAGGTTAGAGATCTTTAAGTAGAAAAACTATTCAATTTGATGCAAAGCCTCAGGAAACAGAGTTAGAATCATGGGTTAAAAGCTATCAGAAGGCAAATTGCAGCTAATTATGATGGGGTTATATTTTATAGTCAGAATTGTTCAAAGAACATGATTGCCATTCTAGCGTAAGAACTGTGTCAGACACGCTTTTCAGACTGAATGTAATCAGTCTAATCATTTAGGTGGGTCACGAACTACAGAAGAAATGACTTGTTTGTGCTCAAACCAGGAGTCAGGGTTGTTCCAGGCTCTCTTTTCAGAATATCACCTTTGGGCTGAATGTGTCACTGTGTTCTGTTTGCAGTTTTAATCTAAGCAGAGTCATTTTGTTGGCCTGTTTTGGATCACACCCTCATTTATAGCACACTCACTTTATTTCAGCAGACGCAAGAAAGAACCATCTGTGCACTTGTACGGGTTACACCCTGAACGACTCTAGAGATGGCTACTCTCATAGCAAAAAACCTCATTTCCAAAGTGAAAATAAGTGCAATTTGGGCAAAATCACTAGAAAGGGGGACAGTGAATATTTCTTAAAAAGAATGTAGAGTCACTCAAAGAATGTACAAGGTCATTCAAAGACACCACCCTTGGTTTCTGCCCCAAGCCTAGTGCGATTTCTTAACTCAGTGAGAGCTTTTATTATTATTATTATTTTTCGAATTAGATGGAGGGGGACATGCATTTTTCTGTATTGAGCTCAATTTTAACCATCAGGAATCTTTTATCCCACTTGGCAATTACAGTTGCCTGCTACCGTTCTCTCTCCTACCTCTCTGTCCCGTGGAGCTTTCTTTCTTTTCCTTTGGTTTAGGGATGGCCTGGTTAAGTCTTGTGATTAAATGGGGCTAATTGTTCATGAAGAGTTCAGCTTTGAGGATTTCCTTTTTTCCCCCCATTCTTCTCTCTATTTCTCTTCTTTGTCAGATGTGTTAACTTGAGAGACAGTGAGGCAAAGAGCGAGGTTCTTCCCTTCACCAGTTCACTCCTTGAAGAACTGTAACCCACAGGACTGGGCATGGCTGAAGCCAGGAAGCAACCACTCACTCTATCCTGGCCTCCCAGACGAGTGCCGGAGTCCCAAATATATGATCCATCCTCTTCCTTCCCATGTGTATTAATAGAAAGCCAGACGGGAAACAGAGCTACAGGATCTTGAACGTGCGCTATTATATGGGAGACAGTATTGCGTGCGGTAGCTGAATCCACTGGCCTTCATTTGGGTGATTTTTACACAAATATACACAAATCTTTCCACATCAGAAATATCTAAAATTATTCTTCTATGCTTTACGTTTTATTTAAAACAGCTTTAACTGTGAGTTACTCATTTTCAGCATCTTCTGCATTACTGTTGGGTGGGATTTTGAAGTCAGTGTCGTGCTGCACTGGGGGAAGTTCACACTGATCTTGACTCCAAGTTGTGGCTGAATTACAATAGAGAGACAAGGACACACACAGATCTTCCATCTGTTGGTTCACTACACTAATGACCATACTGTCCGGGTCTGGGCCAGTCTGAAGCCAAGAGCCAGGAGCTTCTTCCAGGTCTCCCATGTGGGTTCACGGGCTCAACTACTTGAGCCATCCTCTGCTGCTTTCCCAGGTCATTAGCACAAAGTGGATTGAAGCGGGGAGCCAGGACATGAACTGGAACCCATATGGGTTGCCAGTGCCACAGGTGTGGGTTTAAGTTGTGACTTTCTCACTGGCCCCATTTTTTTTTCACTTATCCATTATGATTTGTTGGTGGGAAGCTGAACACTTTGTTAGTTCTATAATTGCAGTTTAATATATTGAGAAACACAACTCTTGCTTCAACAGCTTTACTGAGTCAAAATTTGCATACCACAAAATTTAATATACCATTGAATGAGTTTTTGCACACTTACAGTTTGGTAACCAGCATCACAGTCCAAAACATTAAAATAAAAGACAAAACCAAAAGCCCTGTGTTTTAGGTCCTGCCAACTGGATTGTTCCTTGCCAATTAACTTCTGGGATCATGTTCTTTCGGCTGTATGAAAGTAGACAAACACTGAAACATATTACATGACCTGACACTCTTTTCTTTAGTTAATTTCTGCCCTAATGATCAAATGACTTTGCTAAATAGTATTCCAGAAAGGCTCATTTCCTATACCACTTATGGATGAATCACTAATTCTCTGCATTGAAATCCAATTCTTCTAAGTCTGCTTTTATTTTTCCACTTCACCTTGATATGCCTCTGAAAGGGAGTATCTATGTGTCTTTGAAGGTCTTAGAACAATATTATCTTTGTGTTGACACATGCGGAGCTTATAGAGTGTCTATAAAACATCCTGGAGTTTGTGTCTCAGACCTTTGCCCAAAGCACATCAATAAAAGAATTGGCAGGGAGCCTTTCTATACAAGCAAGATTGGAGCCAACACACAGATCAAAGAGGGAGAGAGGAAAATGGGCCAACGTTCTGTTTTCAACTACCCACCTCGGAATAACAGCAGCTTCCTCCTTGGAAGATCACTGGCTTCTGTGAAAATATTGAAAAGGCTTAATGAAAACCAAGTGGGTAGAGCTTCTCGCTGCCCAGTGTATGTTCCCTAAGTTTTTATGTTACGCTGCCATAGTCATTCTCAGAAAGTTTCCTTCATGTTGAACTAGGTCCTATAAAACTAAGTCAGAAAATCTAAAAATTTCCTTTAGGATCTGGATGTTTGTATTGTGAAGTTAAGTGTGTGTGTGTGTGTGTGTGTGTGTGTGTATGTGGTGTGTGTGTGTGATTTTTTTACGAATTTTTATTTTTGGAGATGTTAACATACTTAGGAAGGATGCCCATATAGGACCACCTGTGTGGACTATTGCTTAAGACGGAAAGGATCAAGCAACAGGGGAAAGTGAGCAGCTTGGTTTTTCTTCTATTTTTCTTTTTCTTCTCCCTGTTTCTGGGGCAAGGGTGGGGGAAGAAGGGAGGAGCCACATTTAGCATCCTTACTACATCAGTGCCCAGGGATGGGGGAGAGCTACCCGACGTCAGTCTGGAGTCCTTGATGTGGAGCTTGCTCCATGAGTACTGCTCAAGTGGTTCTGATAGTTCTGAGAGGCTGTTGATATCATTGCTCCAAGGATGAGAAAATCCTTCCAATGTCCATTGGCTGATATAGTCAACCTTAGACTCCGTTCACCCAGATACTTGCTTTCAAAGCTTGGATGGGAGAGCTGTCCAATTTGTTCTGCCCTCCATCCTCTGCTATGGTACTAGATGTCCTCTGAAGGTCCCAATAGAGTGCCATATCCCCCATGAGTATCTGGCCATGTTTTAAACTGTAACATCTTCAGCAACTGAGGAGGCCCAGTTCTGACTCTCGCATTTCATTGTCAGACCACAGATCCTGTGATTCTCCCTGTGTCTGGAGTTCTGAGTCCAGTGGTTCAGTTTGGTGGTGGTGGTGGGGCGTCTCCAAAGAGGTGACCCCAGACCTGACTCTTGCATGTAGTAACCATTATAAGGTTTGGCGTAATCTAACACCTGTATCAGCCTACATACATAAACTGGTGGTTGCAGTTACTGAATCATTACTGTCTCCAACTCATCTCTTAAGGTTGTGGCCCAGCCCAACCCTGCCCACCATACACTCATGTACACCAGGGACAACTGCAGCCCAATTGGGGCAACCCCATTAATCTGAGACTAGTTTAGATCAACTGACCTCACTATCCAGCCCATACTTACACTGACAGTTGCTACCACCTCTGCTGTCAGGTCTACTCCAATCCTGGTTCTTATGCTGACCGTTGGGAGCTGCAGCCCATCAGAGAAGTGCCCATATTTTTTCTGCTAGGCCTACTCCCAGTCCTGGATCTTGTACTTTTCAGGTGGTTTTGCAATCTGACTTGACAGGACTTGTCCCCATATCCAGCACTCGCCAGCTAATGCAATGGCAAAGCCTGACCAGCCTGCACTTACTCTGTCTCATGCATGTACCAGCCTGGTTCGCCCCATAAACCAGTTCACATGCAGGCAACAGGTGTTGTAGCTCTTCCTGGCCTAGTCTGCCTTAGCCTACTCCACTTCCGCATTTGCTTGTGGGTGCTGTAGCCTGGCCTAGCCTGGTCTAGCCTGGACTGCCCTCAATTTCAGCTCTTGCTGGTGGGTGCCACGGCATAGCCCAGTCTGGACTGACTCCAGTCCTGGCCCTAATGTGAACAGGCTGGAGTTATGGCCCAAACCTTCCTGTCATGCACCCCGTCCTGGTTTTCAGGTCTGCCAGTGGGTGCTATGAACTGGCCCATTCTGGCCTGCCCCCAGACCTGTTCTGACACTCACTGGAGGATGCTTTGATCTAGCCCTGCCAGATAGGCACCCCCACTGCAGGTTTAGTGTTTGCTGGTGGGTGACGGACAACAGTGGTTGATGCTAACTAGCCCAGCTCAGGTCTCCCTTATGCGCACGTGCATTGGTTTGACCAGAAAGGTCCTCTAGCTTCCCTTCTCCAAACCACTCAGTTTTCAACCCCTTGCTTACCTGCAAGTACAGTGACCTTTTAGTGGAAGTCCCCCAGAAGTCATTCCTCACAACTCTCTCAGTGGACCTCCCCTCCGACACATCCCATATCCCCTTCCCTGATCAACCCACATCCCCTGCTCCTGGTCTTCTAGTGAGGCAGCTTGCTATCCGACCCTTCCACCTGGCATCCCAGATCCCAGATCTCTGGCACACATGGCAGTCTGGGATGCTACCCTTTCACACAGCTGGGACTCAAACATGTGAATGAGTCCATAAGCCTAGTCCACCAACACACCACACTAAAATGTGAGCCTGGAGCCTTAACAGCCCCCACCCCTGAAACACACACACACACACACATACACACACACACACACACACACACACACACACACACACACCTCTGCCCACCTGGGATCCAAACACACACAAGAGTTCCCAGGCTTGCTGCACTCTGCCAGCCCCCAGCCCTGAGGGGGCCTAGGCACCACCATGGTTGAAATAAGGGGCCTATGCTGTGTGTGAGATTGTTAATGAACAAGGAAAAATGTGATAATTGCAAAGTTAAGGGCAATGGGGAGGGGGAGGCAGGGCAATGACACACCTTCATGGTAAGATGAGGCAACAATGTTCTTAGGATGTTGGTTTTTGATCATTCCTCTTATTATAATACCTTCATAATCAAACTATGCGAAATGCACAGTGTTATATTTATGTGCACCTGCATCAACTATTAGACTACTTTTAAAAATACCTTTTGTGATCAGCTAGCATTTAGCTAAGGAATGAGTAAATAGTTTAGCATTAGGACATCTATTAATATAAATCACTAAATTTTTTTTAATTAAAATGTCTTAACTGTTTCCAGAAAACTCAAAATGAATCCAACTCCATCGTTTGTGATTGGGGTAATGGACTGTGCCAGATCTTGTATTGGCAAGCACACACAAGAATCAGGTCTGGGTTCACCTCAAGTAAAGTTTCTATGGGGATCCTCCAACTGAATTGCTGGACTCAACCTCAACCATGGAGAGAATTGCAGATTCCATGGTCTGATCATGGAGTACGTGTGTCAGAGCTGGACCTCCTCAGTGGCTTAGACGGAGCAGTGGACAGCATATTCAGTGCACATGGAGGATATGGCAGTACATTGGAGTCTGCAGAGGACACCTGGTACCACAACACAGGATGGAGGGCAGAATAAATTGATCAACTACCTCAGCCAAGTATTGAAAGTGAGTATCTGGGCAAAACAGAGACTCTAAGGTGGACTATGCGAACCTGGTAGATTTTGGAGAGATTTCACCATGCTTGGAATGATGAGATTAGCAGCAATTCAGAAATATTGAACTATCAAAACCAATTGAGCAGTGCTCTCAAAGCATGCCCCATGTCAGGGACCCTGGGGTGGTATCAGGCAGCTGTCCTCCATCCCAGGGGGCAGAGGTGTTTGGGAGGCTGAGTGTGACTTCTCTCCTTGTTTCTCCCCTACTTCCAGATTCAGGAAGGAAAAAAGGGAACGTGGAAATGGTGATCTCACCCTCGTTCCTGTAGCCCTTGATCCTTATTACCCTAATCCACTATGTAAAAAATCATCAAAAATAAAAATAATTAATACTTAAAACGAAGAAAATATTTTTATAAACTCATCCTATGATCCACACTATTAATTGAGATAAAATTAACAGAATAAATGAAAATAACATTTACTTTTAATTTGATTAAGATGCATATGACAAATCCACATAATTTGAGTTTTAAAATTTTGCTTCCTAGTGGTTCATAAATAATTTGGCTGTTATGTTATTCATTACACGGCAATACTGGTTCATAACAATAGTGTTTCATCTCATTTTATGTAAATCCTGCATTTTTGCGAACTTACACCCTGTTATTTATGTCCTATTATTCTCGTTGTTAGAAAACATTACCAGAACCTTAAGATTTGACTAACAGACTTTGCTGTTTGGAGGGAAAGTGGTTAGAACAAATCAAACAATCAATACAGGATTGACTGCAAGATCAGAGTAATACACAGTTTATTTCTTATTGTTGTTATTGTTTTCTGTGATAAGGTTCAGTTGGGATAGGGGTTCCCCTCTCCATTCCTCTTTCCTCCCACCCCTTCCCGCCACCCATATTTCATCCCCCCATATTATTAAGTCCTTCAGCTACAGTCACATTTCTATCATACTGCTTTGCTGCTGAAGTGTATCATGGCATTAAGGTACTGACCATGGTGGAGAATCTAGTATTGTACTCTCAAGGTATATTTAACAGATTCATTGGGAACACTCTTTTTGTTCAGAAGTAGAGATGTATACTGCAACTTATATTCTCTTCCCAATACGCTGGTCTTTGTGACTTAGTCAATCTAAGAGAATATATGCATATACATGTTTACCTATGCATCTATGCTTCCTATCTTGCGTGACTGTTGTCTCATATCGGAGAGACCATATGGTCCTTTTGGGACTGGCTTACTTCATTGAGCATGATGGTCTCCAGTTGGGACCATTCATAATCTGTCTAATAAAACACGGAACGACAGTTCCCTTCCCTCCCCACTGTTCTCCTCTCCAATCTCACAATGGGTGTCTCTTGTGAATTTTCACAAGTTCATCGTGCTGCCACTGAGGTGTCACCCGGCAGTGTAGGAGATTATCAGCCATTTCACTGTGAGTCCATTCTTGTCCTGCATGCACGGATGCATACTTCCCTCTGTTTCCGTCTATGAACGTATTAATAATTCAACACCTCAGAAAACAAGAACAGTTTTAAGATATTGTGACAGGTTTATAATGAATGCCTATAGCCATGTTTCACAAAATAAATGTTTATGGAGCACATGGTATGTTCAAACAAATTTTGTGAATTCAGCTCTCTACAGACAGAGGGAAGACTTTGAAGCAGATCTTTCATCGTTTTCAGCAAGTTTCTGATGGGGATGTGATGAGATGCTAACCCATTGTTGTCTCAGTCTGTACTGTCAAATGCTTTTCAGATGAGTTCTCTGCTAGAAACTTGATTAAGGTGCTCAAATTTCCATTTCGGAGTTATAACAAGGTTCCTGGATGTAAACCTATAGGAGTCATTATAAGTTTGCTAGAAGCCATTGTAGAATTGGGTGTTTTCAGATAGAAGTACAGTGGCTTCTCACATGATGCTTTCCGAAGGAATTTTTCTGGCTGAATTTTGATTTGCTGCTTTTCACCTTAAATATTCACATTACAGCTTACTTCCTATTGCCTGAATAATCTCACCAGTCTAATGCATGTGAAATCACTGACATTTAACTCCCAGGAGTCTAAAAAAGACAAGGCTGTCAGCATCAGCAATAATACTTATTCATAGTAGCTAGACACTCAAGTTAGTGTCCTTGCTTATATCATCAAGACAGTTCTTGGTGACTTCAGATATTTGAAAGAAATGGCAATATACAGGGAACATAAACCGAAGCAACAACTTGAAAGACATCCATTGAAAAACTTTAAAGGGGAAGGTATAACATATTCAACAGGAAGCAAAGCAGTGTGAATAAAAGAACTTACTTTATGAATAATGAAAGGTATACAACTAACATAATCCTGAGACACCACATTTTTAACTATAAAAAATGTGTGTCTCATGGAAGCCAGTTCTTACCCCAGCTGCTGCATTCCTGTCCTGTCCCCTGCTAATGGACAGGGAAATAAGTGGGAAAGGGGAGTCGAGCACTCCTGGGGCAGACCCAATAAAATCTCTTTGGCCCTAGCTTCAGTCTCGCCCAGCTCCAGCAGTTGCAGAGTCTGGGGGGCTGAACCACTTAGAAGGAAGATTGTCTTTCTCTGAGTTGCTACTAAATTTTTTTAAATGGGCAAAATTTTAAAATTCTACCATTGCTAACGGAAGTACTGCTTGCTCTCAAACACTGATGATGAGGGTATACATTTAATTTGTTTTCTGAAAATAATTAGATATTGTGTACAGAGACATTTTCAAATGAAGTAGTGGTTTTCACTCACAAATTTATTTGTAAAGAGATAATTCAAAATGTTAATGGTTTTAAGAACATAACTATTTTTGGTACACACGTACAGATTTGCAACCAACCGAAAGAAATCAAGGCTGTTTATTCAAAATTTATAACAGACATCAAGCTGGAAGATAAACTTCAGGTGTGCTTTTATTGAAGCCAGAAACCACGCAGACCCACAGCTTCTCATCTCCTGAAATTCAGTATCTCTTGGCAGTGGTTTTCATTATGATAAGACAAGAAAGAAGTAAATATTAGTAATAAGAAAGAAAAAAGATTATGGTTTTTCAGGTATTAAAATTTTATACCTAAAATTCTGAAGACAGATATGTAGCACATATTAGAGAGCTCAAAACTTTTGCGGAATGTGTATATGAAATCATTAATGTTAGTACAGTAGTAACACACACTTTAAGGCTTCTTTCAAAGAGAACTATAAGAGTTTATAGAAAATTAAAAATGTAAAAGAATACTTGTAGGAGGACATTGTGACCCTAAAAGGTCAGTGAGCACAGGATTACAGTTGGTTGGATAATATTTGGAGGAGAATAACCAAATGGCTACCTTTTGTATACCTTATTGGGTATCATCTGCATATGTATATGAGAACACCTGGTGGAATATACAATACAAAAGGAGTTCCAAACAAGCATTAATGGTTTTGTTGATAAGCTCAGCACTTCCTCCCTTATCCTATATGACCCTCAGAGTATAAAGTCTGATGCTACTAATAAACCTCGGCTTTTGACCATCAGTCAGTGTCCACGTGTGTTATTATCGGCTCGGTGCACCAAGTCCATCGCTGTGGGACAGCGACAAATACTCATAAGATAACCTCTCAAACTGAAATATGTAAAAATTTCATGAATAGCAAATTTCAATACTATAATGGTTTTATATATGTATTTATATATGTATATATTTATTGGAAAGGCAGATGTACAGAGAGGAGGAGAGACAGAGAGAGGAAGATCTTCTGTCTGATGATTCACTCCTAAGTGAATGCAACAGCCAGTACTGCATCAATCTGAAGAAAAGAGCCAGAAACTTCTTTCCGGGTCTCCCACGCAGGTGCAGGGTCTGAAAAATATATACAGGGATATAATTTATTAAGATACATACTAAACTTCCTAAGTGTAAAACTTGATGCATTTGACTGTTATAGCTTTCAAAAATATGTATCAAAAATCAGCATACTAATTTTGAAGACAAAGGATAGACTGAAAGAAGATATTTATAATCAAGAGGCAAATGAAAATATTATTGCTTGGAATTCTACCTAGTTATCACAAATAAAAAAAGTAGAAATGTCTTGACACTGGAATTAGAGCTAGTTATTACCAAAAATAGAAAAATGGAGTTAAATGGTAATAGTATAAACAGATGACTCACATAAAACAAAGAAATTCACGAAAAGATATTCAATACTTCGGATTATAAAAATCCTTTCATGATTGGAGAAAAAATGAGAACAACAGCAAATTGGAAGATTCCTCTGTTGAATCATATCATGCAAAATATCCTACATATACAATATGATATTCAAACTCATCCTTTACGCACACACTGAGAATAAAGGTAACCTCCGTTCCAGACTTCCCAGGCAGTGATCCAAAAATGGCTTCCAGAGCTGCTTCTTATTTACCTAGGAAGTTGACCCAAAGTGCCACCTGTCCTGGATTTCATCCTTGTGCCACACAAATGGCTTCCTGTCTGTGTTTACCGTGAGGTTAAAAAGGTAGGGAAACTGCGGGGCTGGGGTGGTGGTACAAGTTAATTAGCCACCCTACGGTACCAGTATCCGATGCGGGCATCAGTTCATATTCAGGTTGTTCTATTTACAATCCAGCTCTCTACTTGTGGCCTAGGAAATCAGACCAGCTGAGCTCTGTCCTTGAGGCTATTTGGGGAGTTAGCCAGCAAAACGAACATTCTGTCTCTATATAAAATCTGCCTTTCAAATAAAAATAAATAAATCTGTGAAAATACCATAGGTGGTCCGCTGTGCTAATCCAGCAGCTAAAGTCCTTGCCTTGCACACACGAGAATCCCCTGTGGACATCAGTTCCAATCTCAGAAGCCCTGCTTCCCATCCAGCACCCTGCTTGTGGCCTGGAAAAGCCGTGGACCCAGAAGCCTTGGTACTCTGCACCTGCGTGGGAGTCCCGGAAGAGGTTCCTGAATCCTGGCTTCTGATTGGCACAGTTCTGACCATTGCTGCCACTTGGGGAGTGAATCAACAGATGGAAGATCTTCCTCTCTGTCTTTCCTCCTCTCTCTATTTCTGACTTTCCAATAAAATTTAATATATATATGTGTGTATACATATATACATATATATGATGGGGGAACTATTGCTTTTATAATACCAAAAAGGTGAGAATTTACAGATTATATTTTCTGACCATTGAAATAGAAAAAATGGGAAAAAAAACACAGAAAAGTAATACAGTAAAAGAAAACAGAAAAGTAAACATAGAAAATGAAAACAATATGAAACTCTTACTCCCCAGAAGACAAAACAACACAAAGTCAACCCGACAATGTAGTGACTTCATTGCTTGGAAATTCAGGATTATCCTTCTTTTTTATTTTATTTTATTTTTTAAAGATTTATTATTATTGGAAAGCCGGAAATACAGAGAGGAGGAGAGACAGAGAGAAAGATCTTCCATCCGATGTTTCATTCCCCAAGTGAGCCGCAACAGGCCGGTTCGCGCCGATCCGATGCCAGGAGCCAGCAACTTCCTCCAGATCTCCCACGCAGGTGCAGGGTCGCAAGGCTTTGGACTGTCCTCGGCTGCTTTCCCAGGGCACAAGCAGGGAGCTGGATGGGAAGTGGAGCTGCTGGGATTAGAACCGGCTCCCTTATGGGATCCCGGGGCGTTCAAGGCGAGGACTTTAGCCGCTAGGCCATGCCGCCGGGCCCAGGATTATCCTTCTTAATAATCTATAACAAGGATGTGGTAAAAACTGAACAGGCACAGGACATTAAAGGTGATTTAATAAAAAACAGCACTGAAATCAAGGACACAATTCACAGCCTTTGAAGCCTGTGTCAACAGAAACTTCACCCCTGAGCCTGAGAAACTGATCGTTAGCTTATCAGTAAGTTTAAAGAAGTTGCTGTGCCAAATACATAAGTGAACATAAGAAAAATTAAGCTTATCATCATAAATATTAAAAAAAGTAATAAGGGAAAATAATAAGCTACTGCCCCAGCCAGTGCTAAGATGAAGAGCAGTTTTCAAAGTTGGGGACAAACAAGCTTGTTTACCAACTTTGAATCTTGATTTTCTATCAGTTGAAATACATCAGTATTTTGGATGTGCAAGACGCAGTTTACTTTTTTTTTTTTAAAAGAATTGTTTATTTTATTGGAAAGGCAGATGTACAAAGAGGAGGGGAGACAGAGAGAAAGATCTTTTGTCCAATGATTCACTCCCCAAGTGACCGCAATGGCTGGTGCTGCGCCGACCCGAAGCCAGGAGCCAGAAACTTCTTTCTGGGTCTCCCACGCAGGTGCAGGGTCCCAAAGCTTTGGGCTGTCCTCAACTGCTTTCCCAGGCCACAAGCAGGGAGCTAATGAGAAGTGGATCTGCTGGGATTAGAACCGACGCCCATATGGGATCCCAAGGCGAGGACCTTAACCATTACACTATCACGCCGAGCCCACAGTTTACTTTTAATGTACTCTTTTCTTAGGAATCTATTGGAAGATTTTTATCTGGTCAATTTAAAAATCCTAAAAATGATAACAGGTAAAAGTGGAAGAGAAAGTATCTCAAAGGAATACAATAACCGAGAAATTGGAAGAAGCCACTGGAATGCACTCAGCTTTAACAGTCATCTGGTCCAGGCTCCAGCAAGAGCGAGGGTACCGAGGTGTCAAGTATGTTACAGGAAAAGGGAAGTTATGCCAAGGAGCTGGAAAAAAAACATCTTTGCCAGTTTGAACTCCGTAAAAATCTCAAAGAAATCAATAGGCCTGATGAACAACAGGCTTCATAAAATTAAAAATATCAGTGCAGTGGCCAGAATAAATTTTCAATGACACCTTAGAGACCCCGATGTGGGGAAGTGTGCTCCCAGGGTGTTTCTGGAGTGGTTTTGATGAGACGTTGTTGTCTTTGCTGCAGGATTAAGAAAACCTTTGCAAGGTCGATTCACAAAGTCCACCTTAGTGAACCCAAAGACTCAGTAACATGCTGCTGGCTTGGCCAGGAGAGACTGTTCTGCTTTCTGTTCTTTGGTGAGACACTCAACTTGCCCTGTTGGCTTTGATGAGTTGGTTGTCATGGTCCCCGTGTGAATCTGGACATGTTATCCTCTGCATAGGCATCAGCCATTGAGGAGGCCCAGTCCTGATACATGCACTCCAAACAGAATCACACATTTTTGTGATTTTTCTGGTACTTGCTAGTGGGAGCAGTAGTCTAGCCCTGGTCTGGTCCACCTTGTTTTAGCTCAGCCCACTTCCAGCCCTGGATCTCATGTGTGCTAGCAGGCTGCAGCCCAGCCTGACATGACCGATCCCTAGTCCTGTCACTAACCAGCAGGTCCTGTGGCCTAGGCCACTTTTGCCCATCCCAGACCAGGCTCTTCATGTGACTTGGTGGAGCATGGCCTAGTCAGGCCCATGCCACAACCATTCTGGCTCTTCTGAGCGCCAGTGAATTCTGGAGCCTAGACCAGTCTGGCCCGCCCCCAGACCCAGCCCACACTCATGTCAATGGGTGTGATAGCCTTTCCCAGTTTAGCCACCTATAGTCCCAACTCTCATACTCACTAATGGGAGCTTCCACCAAGAAGGGGAGTTTCCAGAGTTCCTCTTTCAGGCTCAGTTGGTTTTGTCTGTGTTGTGAGTTTTTTGACCCAGCCTATCATGGCCTACCCACAATCTCAGTTCTTTCTGGCTGGTGGGCATGGCCCACATCCTGTCTTGACTCTTATGTATGTCAGAGGGTATTGTGGCCTGGCCCAGCCTAACCTGTCCCCAGACCTGGCTCACACAAATGCCTGTTCTGTCTCCTGCTGAAGTTCTTGTGTTTCCCAGTAAGAGCTGTAGCCTAGTAGAGGAGTTCCCTAAGTTCCCTTACTGGACCTAATTCCAACCATGGATTTCATGCTTGCTAGCAGGTGCAGTAATCCTGTTTGGCATGATTTACCTTCAGTCCTGGCCTTTGCATGTGCTGGTGGCTGCTGTAATCTGGCCCAGCCTGTCCTCCTCCCACCCCCAACTCCCATGAGTGTCAGGTGGGTTCTTGCCATCTTGGCAGCTGCCTTGGTCTGATCCTGGCATGCCTTTTGGCTTCCCCATTCTAAATTACTCCATCTCAGCTCCCTTGTCGACCTATGAGTGCAGTGGCCCAGTTCACGGAAGCCCCAAGAAATAATCCCTGCCCTGTCAAACATGCCCTCCAGCTGTTCCCACTGCAGTTTGTCCCCAGATCCTTTTGCTTGAACAATATGCAGCCCCTCCAACCTGGGGGCCAGGGTGGCATACCTTGGCTTGGAGAGAGAGAGAGAGAGAGAGAGAGAGAGAGAGAGAGAGAGAAAATAAACAACTATGCTGGTACACTGGCATACTTAGCACAAATTTGGCATTAACCAGGCTCAGCATGCCATCAGCTATTGGCTGCTTTTCTCCCAGCAGATTCTAAGTACAAGTTCATACATAAAATTTAAGAATATAATGCTATTCCCTCCAAACCTTCCTTCTTTTTTTTTTTTTTTTTTGGTTTTGAAATAATATATTTTAAATTTACATTACAGGAAATGAGCTTAATGTTTCATCAAATAAGAAGTTTAGTAACTAAAAAGCAAAGCATTCCAGCTTATTGGAGATATAGGCAGTGGCTATTAATAATTTAGCGGGAAAATGACCATTTCACCCATATCCTGTAAATATTAGCATACCACAGGTCATTAAAACTATACTCATATAAGATTCTTCTGTTTTTTAAAGATTAATTTATTTTCATTGGATTATCAGATATACAGAGAGGGGGAGAGACAGATCTTCTATCTGATGGTTCACTCCCCAAGCGGCCACAATGGCTGGAGCTGAGCTGAGCTGAAATCATGAGCCCGGAGCCTCTTGGGGGTCCCTTGAGGTTTCCTCGACTGCATTTCGAGGCCACAAGCAGGGAGCTGGATGGGAAGTGGGGCTGCCAGGACTAGTACTGGTGCCCATATGGGATCCCAGCGCGTTCAAGGCAAGGACCTCAGCCGCTAGGCTACTGCGCAAGGCCCTCCATTTAGATTCTTAACCATTGCTTTGATAAATGTATAAAACTTTATTTTATATATTTTTATACAAAACCAAACTATTGATCATTTTCCTTTTTTATTAATTTATTAATAAAAATTTCACCCATATGTGGACAAACTTATTAATTTCCTTTTAAAAAAATTAATCAGCTCCCGCACGCCACACACTGGGGACACTGGGATGGTTGGGGGAGGCTGGATGTGGCTTCTCCCTTTGTCTTGCCCCTTCCCCAGATACAGGAAGAAAAAAAGAGAATGTGAAAACAATGGTCTTACCCACTTTAGCATTCCTTGACCCTCATCACCCTAATCAACTATGTAAAGGTCATCAAAATAAAACAATAATTTAAAAAATCAGCTCCCACGTATAAATGAAAACACGTGGTACTTATTTTTCTGAGTCCTATTTCACAAAGCATGATAGGCTGCATTTGAATTGGTTTAAATAGCTGAATAATATTCCATTGTCTATCGTGAACAGCCCTGCTATAAACACAGTAGCTGAGGTCATTCTTTCACATAACACGTCATGTCGTCTTGGTACATGCCCAATAGTGGGATTCATGGCTAATATGGAAAGTCTATTTCTAGTTGGTATTTTTTTTTGAAGATTTCAATATATTTATTATTGGAACTGAAGAATTACAGAGATAGACGGGGAAGGCATATAGATGTTTTCAATCACATGTTTACCTCTCAAATTGCAAGGAGCTTCTCCCAGGTCTCCCACGTGGCTGCAGGGGCCCAAGGCTCTGGGCTGTCTACTTCTGCCTTCCCAGGCCACAAGCAGGGAGCTGGATGGGAAGTGGAGCAGCTGGGACATGAACAGGTGCCTACACAAGATTCCAGCAGATACAAGGCACAGACTTAGCCAATAGGCTCTCACGCGGGCCCATTTTTTTTTTTTTTATATTTGTTAATCATTTTTATTTTTTTCTTTTGAGAACTGCTTACAGAATGTGCTCACATGTTGTTGTTGAGTTTTACTTTTTTAATATACTCTTGATATTGATCATTTATTGATCAGATATATAGCTTACACTTATATTGAGTGTCTCTTCGCCCCAGTGATCATTTTGTTGACAATCTCATTTGTTTACTTGTGTCTTTATTGCCTGTACTTTGGAGTTTTGTCAAAAAATGTCATCCCCTAGATCTGTGTTTTGAAGTGGTTTTGGTGTGTTTTTTTTTTTCAGCAACCTCGTATTCTCACGCGCTAAATGCAGATTTTGCATTCATCTTGAATTGAAGTGGACTGTTGCCTATGATGTGGCGAGAGCTGTAGCTCTAAGTTAGTTACTGAACATACGTACATCCAGTTTGGTCATGAGCATTTGCTGAAAAACATTTCCTTACTACGCAGTATGGTCTGAGCAATTTTGTTAACAATCAGTTGTATTTATATAGATTAATTTCTGCGCTTGATGTTCTGTGATTTTGATGTATACATTTGTCTTGATGTTGGTGACAAGCTGTTTCAATTGCCATAATCTCGTAATTTGCTTCGGTGCCGGATACTGTGATGGTTTCAGCTTGATTGTTCTTGCTCAGAATCTCAGCCGATATCCTGGGCTTTATCCGGATGCTAGGTATTTTTGTTTTGTTTTTTTCTAATTCTGTAAAAAATATCCTTGGTATTTTAAAAATAATGATTGTGGGGCCCGGCGGTGTGGCCTAGCGGCTAAGGTCCTCGCCTTGAAAGCCCCGGGATCCCATATGGGCGCCGGTTCTAATCCCGGCAGCTCCACTTCCCATCCAGCTCCCTGCTTGTGGCCTGGGAAAGCAGTCGAGGACAGCCCAA
This sequence comes from Ochotona princeps, assembly GCF_030435755.1. NCBI lineage: Eukaryota > Metazoa > Chordata > Mammalia > Lagomorpha > Ochotonidae > Ochotona > Ochotona princeps. Next base: position 3,673,804 of record NC_080839.1, on the reverse strand, counting down.
GGCTTTGGGACCCTGCACCTGCGTGGGAGACCCGGAAGAGGTTCCTGGTTCCCGGCTTCAGATTGGCGCACTGGCCCGTTGCGGCTCACTTGGGGAGTGAAACATCGGATGGAAGATCTTCCTCTCTGTCTCTCCTCCTCTCTGCATATCCGGCTTTCCAATAACAATAAGATCTTTAAAAAAAAAAAATGATTGTGTTGAGATTGCTTTAGATAGTACAGACATTTTAATAATAAGGATTTTTCAATCCATGAACAAGGAATGTACATTATTGTATCTTTGATGATTTCTTTCATCATTATCTGGTAATTTTTACTGAAGGAATCTTTCACTTCTTTGATTCTTTAATAAAATTTATTCCTAGATATTTGGTTTGTTGCTAATATGAATGTGATTTCTTCCTTGATTCCTCTTTCTGTGAGTTCATCATTTATATATAAAAAAGCTGGGGCCCCGGCGGCGTGGCCTAGAGGCTAAAGTCCTCACCTTGAAAAGTGCCGGGATCCCATATGGGCCCTGATTCTAATTCCGGCTGCTCTACTTCCCATCCAGCTCCCTGCTTGTGCCCTGGGAGAGCAGTTGAGGACAGTCCAAAGCCTTGGAACCCTGCACCTGTGTGGGAGACTTGGAGGAAGTTGCTGGCTCCTGGCTTCGGATTGGCGCAGCACTGGTCGTTGCGGTCACTTGGGCAGTGAATCATTGGACGGAAGATCTTCCTCTCTGTCTTTTCTCCTCTCTATATCTGATTTGTAATAAAAATAATTAAATTTTAAAAAAGAAGCTACTGCTTTGTGAGTTTATTTTTTAAACTGTTAATTTGCTGAATGTATCAATTCTGTTTGCTTTTTGGTGGGGGTGTTTAGGCTTCATCGCACAGCATATGCAAACAGCTATAAGGTGACTTCTTATTTCTTTCTCCTCCATAGTTGTTCTTGCTGAGACTTCCAGTCCAAATAATACGAGGGATAAAATGGACATTATTGTCTGGTTTTCAGATATGGGAGGAAATGCTTTCAGCTTTTCTTCGTTCAGTAGTGTCAGACCGGCTGTTTGTCATGTACAGTCTATATACTTTTGGGTTATGTTCCTTGAATATCTAATTTGTGGAGGGATTTTTATTATAAAGAGGTGTTGAGTGTTATCAAATGCTTCCTTAGCATTTATTGAGATGATCAAATGCCTTTTATTCTTCATTCTATTGATGTCATTTAGTATATTTTTCCTTTGCAAATGTTGACCCACATTTGCCTTCCTAGAAAAGATCCCCCCATTGTTAATGAAATATTGTCTTACATTTTGTTTTAAAGATTCATCTACTTACATTAGAAGGACACATTTAGAGAGAGAAAGTGAAACAGAGAAATATCTTCCCATCTGTTGGTTTATTCCCCAAATGGCTGCAACAGCTGGAACTGAGCTGATGTGAAGCCAGGAGCCAGGAGACCCTTCGGGTCTGTACACTTGCCTTGCTTTAAAAGAAAAAAAAAACATGATTATGAAAAGGGTTTTTGTGAGTTTTTTTAATCAATTTGTTATTTTTTGAGAAATTTTAATCTATTGTGATTAAGAACATAGGTCTAGTTCTTTTTTGGTGTCATATTTTTCAGTGTTGGGGGTCAAAGTGTTGCTGGTCACATTAAAAGAGTTTGGCAGAGTTCCATCCTTTCAGTATTTCAATTCACTTTATAATCACACGATTAATGTACCACTCACCATAATGTTCCCCAAACCCCCATAATGTTCCAGTAAAAGCAGAAATATCACTATTCTATAGGAGTATAGATAAGGGCTAAAAATAGTAGTGAAATCGTAAGATGTCAAATTCATTTTTAAAACTTTCTTGTATTCTGTGTTAACTGTAACTATCAAAGGAAGCATGATGTTTGCCCTTTTTTGGGTGGATTATTTCACCCAGCATGATCTTCTCCAGTTGCTTCTATTTTGCTGCCAAAGACAATATTCTGTAATTTTTTTCTTCATGACTGAGCAGTAATCCATTGTGTGCGTATTTTCTTTATTTAGTCATTGAGCATCTGGTTGATTCCATTTCTTAGCTATTATGAATTGTGCTCAATAAGCACTGGGTTACACATAATTGTTTTGTTACCTGATTTCATTTACTTTGGGCAGATTTTGTGGATTGGATGGGGGCTGGGTCATGTCAATCCGTCATGTTGTTAACTTCTCTTTGGAGACAGGCATGGTGGCATAACAGGCTAATTTTCCACTTACAGTGCCGACAGCCCTTGTGGGCATTGGTTTGTGTCTTGGATGCTTTACTTCTGGTCCAGCTTCTTGTTTATGACCTGGGAAAGCAGAAGATGATTCAGGTCTAGGGTCCCTGCACCCCTATGGGACATCAAGAGGACATTTTAATGAAATTGATTTTACCTATCCAGGAGCATGGGATGTTACTCCATCTTTTGAGGTCTTGTTCAATTTCTTTTTTAAGTAGTTTGTAGTTTTCTTCAAATAGGTCTCCTACATTTTTGGTTAGATTTATTCCCAGATATTTCATACTTTTATCTGTTATTTTGAATGGCATCTTGCTGGTTAGATCTTTTTCCAACTTGGGGCTGTTTGCATACACTATGGCTGTTGATTTTTGTTCATTAATTTTGTACCCTGCCACTCTACCAAACTCTCGCATAAGTTCTAGGAGTCTCTGTGTTGAGCCTCTTGGCTCTTCTACATAAAGAATCATATCATCTGCGTGTAGTGAGAGCTTGACTTCTTTGTTTCCCATTTGGATTCCTCTGATTTCTTTTTCTTGTCTTATGGCCTCAGCGAGTACCTCTAGGACTATGTTGAATAGTAGTGGAGAAAGTGGACATCCCTGTCTTGTTCCAGATCTCAGTGGGAAGGGTTCCAGTTTTTCTCCATTCAGTATGATGCTGGCGTTGTGTTTTTCATATATTGATTTAATTATGTTGTGGATTTTTCCATCTATGCCTACCTTGGTTAGGGTTTTTAGCAGGAAGTGGTGTAAAATCAATATCATTAAAATGTCTATACTGCCAAAAGCAATATATACATTCAACGCAATCCCAATCAAATTGCCAAAAACATTCTTCATGGAACTGGAAACAATGATTCAAAGGTTCATCTGGAAACACAAAAAACCACGGATAGCTAGAACCATCCTGAAGAACAGGAAGTTAACAGGGGGAATCACAGTCCCAGACCTCTGGACATACTATAGGGCAGTGGTTATCAAAACAGCGTGGTACTGGCACAAAGATAGAGAGGAAGATCAATGGAGCAGAATAGAAACACCACAAGGGAACCCACACAGATACAGCCAAATAATCTTTGACAAAAAGACAAACAACAATCCAGGCAAATGGGAAGTTCTCTTCGGTAAATGCTGTTGGGACAACTGGTTGATAGCCTGCAGAAACAAAAAGATCCACATCTCTCACCATACAGTAAGATCAAATCTAAATGGATAAAAGATCTAAACCTACATCCAGAATCCTTCAAACTTTTGGAGGAAAATGTTGGAAATACTCTGCAAGATCTAGGGGTAGGTCCCGACTTCCTAAAAAGGACACCAAAGGCAATAGCAATCAAGACCAGAATAAACAAATGGGACCTCATCAAACTAAGAAGCTTCTGCACAGCAAGGGAAATAATCAACAAAGTAAAAAAGCAACCCACAGAATGGGAGAAGATCTTCGCACCCGACATAGGTGATAGAGGGCTAATCTCCAGAATATACAAAGAACTATAAAACAACCAAAATGTCAAAACAAATAAGCCAATCAAGAAGTGGGCACGGGAAATGGGCAGACACTTCACAAAAGAACAAACCCAAATGGCAAATAAACATGAAAAAATGCTCAAGTTCTCTGGCAATAAGGGAAATCCAAATTAAAACATCAATGAGATACCACCTAACGCCAGTAAGACTGGCCCACACGAATAAAAGCACCAACAACACTTGTTGGCGAGGTTGCGGGGAAAAGGGAACCCTACTCCACTGCTGGTGGGGCTGCAGGCTGGTACAGCCTCTATGGAAATCAGTATGGAGAACATTCAAACAACTCAAAATCAACATACTGTATGATCCAGCAGTAGCACTCCTAGGAATATATCCAGAACACTTGTTTTATGAGAAACCAACACGCACTCCTATGTTCATAGCAGCACAATCAGTAATTGCAAAAACACGGAAGCAGCCAAAATGCCCATCAGCAGAGGATTGGATAAGAAAGCTATGGTTCATCTACTCCATGGAATACTACTCAGCTATTAAACAAAACAAAATGCAGTTCTTTGTGGCCAAATGGGCCAAACTGGAAACCATAATGCTAAGGGAAATGAGCCAATCCCAAAAGGTTAAATGCCACATGTTTGCCTTAATTTAAGATGATATGATGTTATGTATAACATATTATGTTATGTATGTTATATGTTGTGTATAAACTAAAATTGAAATGTCAATGAGGTGGTCACAGAATGTGGTTAAGAACTCACATTTATTTTTACCATATTGGTTACTCATTACTATGTCAATTAATTCCATAATGATGTAAATTTTTGCTGATGGTATGTTGGAGCTTTTAATTGACTGGGATGATACTCTGCTGGCTCTGTCTTCAGACCAGAGAGGGTATACCTAAGAAGCCGTTGAACTTGACGGGACAATGGGATGCTGGACTCTATGTTTGGTATATGCTTGCAATGGGGGAATCTCAACTGAACTTGAACTGTGGTTATGCAACAAGGTGGAGGAATCCACCATGGTGGGAGGGTTTGGGGAGGGGTGGGGAGAATCCAAGTACCTATGTAACTGTGTCACATAATACTATGTAATTAATGAATTAAAAATAAAATAATAATAATAATAATAAAGGAGCTCTTGGCTCCTTGCTTTTGGTTCACACGGCTCTTGCTGTTGCCACCATTTGGGGAGTGATTCAACTGATGAAAAAAATTCTTTGCCTCTTTTTTTTAGCTCTGTGAATCTGCTTTTCAAATAAGAAATCTTTAAAAAATAAATTTTCCTCAGAAGGCTTGTCTGGTGGTGGATTTTCTTGGTTTTTGTTTATCTGGAAAACACCTTTGTTCCTTACTTCTAAAGTTTATCTTCACTGAATACAACTTTATTTTTTTCTTTTAAGACCTTGAGTATATTATCTACTCTAGACTGTGGGATTTCTGCTGATAAATTAGCTTTTGCTCTAGTTGATTTTTCTTTACATGTAAGATTATTATTTTCTACTATCTTTAGGATTCTCACCTTGTCCTTAACTTAAAACAAGATGTATTTATTTATTTCAAAGGTAGTTAGAGAGATTTTCTCTTTACTGGTTCATTCCCCAGAGGGCCCCCAACAGCTGGGACTGGGCCAGCCAAAAGTCAGGAATGAGGAGGTTCCTCTGGGATTTGTATGTGAATACAGGTGGCGAATGACTTGGGCCATCTTCTGCTGCTTTGCTAAGCTCATTAGCAGGGAGCTGCATCAGAAGTGGAGCAGCATGTTTACCTGTATAGCTATTGATCTTGTATGTTCCATGAAGGTTGCCTTATGTTAGAGAGAGCATATGGTGTTTGTCCTTTTGGGATTGGCTTATTTCATTGAGCATGATGGTCTCTAGTTTGGACCATTTTTCTGCAAATGGTAGGATTTCATTCATTGGAATGGTCAGCATACAGCAAATGATGGATTTAATACTGTTTTTGAAGGATTATACTACTGTAATAATATAGGGCAAATCAGTAGGTCGGGGAGGGAATTGGAAGAAGGGAAGGGAAATCCCAGAGGCTATGAAACTGTTTTAGTAAATGAATGAATGAATGAATGAATGAAAGAAAAAGAAGTAGAGCCACCGAGATCATATGGGCTGTTGACATCACAGGTGGTGTTTTAATGCCATACACCACAACATTGACCCTGTCCTTAACTTTTGACAGCTGAGTATAACATGCTTTGAAGATGATCTTTTCTGGTTGAGTCCTTGGGGTTCTTTGAGACTCTTGTGTCTTGATGTCCACTCTCTTCCAGCCTTTATTTCATCTAGCATGTTCTCAATACCCTTTTCTTTTTCTTCTTGTTCAGAAACGCCTGTTAATGGGGCTATTTGGTTGTATCAAATAGTCTGTGTGGACTTTATTCATTTTAACCCTTGTCTTGTCATCTTAATCTTGTTGTCAAAGTCTGAAACTTTCCTACACTTGGCCAATTCTTCTGTTTAAGAAAACATGTTTTACCTCACTGATGAAAGATTTGATCTCTGTAATTTGTGGTTGGTTTTTCTGGATGAGCTCTGTCTTCTTAGTATTTTCATTCTTGTCCCTCATTGAGTTTTCATTTCTTTAGCCTATCTGCATTTTCTTGCCTCTCACTGACTTTCCTTGTCATCAATATTTTGAATTTTAGGTTTATAATTTCAGCTTTCTTTCAGTTCGGGATGTACTTTTTGAGGAGGACTGTATGCTTTTGGAGGCATCATGCTGCTTTGCATCTTCGAGTCTGCTGTGTCCCTGTGCTTACATCTGTGCATCAGGGGCAATCAACTTTTCCTCCATAGGGAGCAGGTTTTTGGAAAAGAGCTTACAGTTGAGCTGGAATGTGGGATGTTACTTGCCTCGCTTCTTTGGATTTGGTTCTAGGGCACCTAGGCATTTGATTCTGAGTGTTTTCTTTGTCTGAAAGTCATTTGTTTCTACAACAGACACACTGATGTCATCTGCTGCAGTGCAAAGGGGGTAGAAACGCAGCTTTGAGACAAACACGGATTTCCTAGGGCATGCGTCTTTGAGAATTTGGAATCAATCACCCAGCTGAATATGATAGAAGCTTTTTCTTGGTTCTAAGGAAAAAAAAAAAAGGGAAACTTGTCCCACTGTCAAGCCTGAGAAATTGTGGGGCTTTAGCACCAACTGCTGTGGCTCTAGGGCTGAGAGATGCGCATGGATGTTTCTTCAGGTCCTACTAGAAGGGCTAAATAGGTGCTATGATTCACGGCACCAATGTTCCCAATCATGGGAATAGGGTATATGACTGAAGTCCTGCTGCAGTTCTGCAGCATGATAGCAACATACACAGGGGAATCCAGAATCCAGAGAGATGAGTTGGAACACACACAACTACCTGGGCTATGCAGGGTCCACACCAGGTAGATGCAGTGGTACTTAGAAGTTTAGACCTGATTATCGCAGTTCTGGGGCTGTGGGTATAGTGGCCATATACAGATCTTGCGGCATGAGAACCGTTTTTTATTTTTCCCTAAATGAATTGCTTCTGAGCATAGCCCCAAGAAACGAAGGGGATCTGCCTTGCTCATGGAGCATGTGTGAGTGCTGCTCTGAGGTTATTGCCCCAAAGCTCTCACACGTGAACATGGCATTTGTCCTTTGCCCCTCTAGGTGCCCTAACCCTGAATCTGATGGATGCTCACAGGAACAGAGGCATGCTGTGTGACTGCCAAGTCGAGTGAACAGTCGGTAGGTTAGGGAAGGTAAGAGAAGCAGTCTTCCCTGCTCCACATTGGGCAGTTTCCCAGACGCCAGCCAGGTCTCAGGCTGCGGTACAAGTTCCCCGGTGACTGAGGAGTTCTCTTTCAGCTCCAGCTGTGAGTACTGGGCTGTGTGACAGCTTCTGTCCACCTTCACCTTGGCAAGATGCTGACTCACTAGCAACCTGCTATGCTGTGTGTTTGCCAGTGAGTGCTTATCGTCTCAGCTCTCTCTTGTCCTAGGGACTCTCTGCTGTGTTTTTCACTTCTTTCCTGAAAATTTCCATCCCTCAGACCTCTAGAAACGTGGTTCTTCCTTTGTTGATGTTGCGTTCAAGATAGATTACGTTTCTGTGGCTATACCCTATTCAGCCATCTTGTTTCCTTTTCCGCCATGCTGCACCCCCCATTTCCTTCCCTCTCCTTCCATTATGGAGGCATGCAGCTACTTATTGTTCCCTGTAGGTCTTCGCTGGTATTGACTGAACAGTCTCTTCACTCATGCCACCTGGAGGTTTGTACACGTATGTGATTTTATACATGCATGTGGGCCTGTCTCTAAGCTGATGTAGTCAGTTATACCATTCGTTACCAGGGGCTGCGTATGCATGTCTTAATACGGAAAAGCAATGGTCACTTACGTGACCTACCTATTCAAAACTGATGTATTAATGTAAAGGTTGTTTTCTTGAGTTATTCAGACATGTCACCTTGAATTTGCACTGAGTGCATTGATTTTGTAGGTCAGTCGGTGACAGCTGGCACCTAGTCACCTTGACTGAAACAGATTTTCCTTTATGTAATTCTTCAAAGGTTTAGATTTTTCTCTGAGCAGTTTGCGATCTGGCATTTTAAAGTCCCAATCTTGTTATATTTTTGTGGTTACTGATACTAAGATCTTTTTGTGTGTTTCCTAGTTAGTTGGTGGTCTTCCAAAATAATTGTGATTATTTGCTGATATTTTATCTGAAAGTTCAGTATCATAAAGTCTAATATTCAGTATCATTTTGTCTGGTCAAATAAACACTTTTGTTCCTTTCTTTTTCAATTCTTATTCCTTTTTTATTCTATAGAGTGTAGAGGCTGAAATTTACCATTTCACACCTCCATGGTAATAATAAGTTAACATTCGAATTAAATTACATCAAAGAACAAGTATCTACGGTTTATGCATTTCCTATGATGATTATTGTGTGTTGGTATAAAATATTTGCCTTTCACATATTTGAGAAACTGAAGGAGACAGAGAAATCCACAGTGGTTGGGTCTGGAGGCAGGCACTCAGCCCAGGTTCCACTTAGAGCTAGTAGATACCCAGTTCCAAGGTCCGCATTTTCCGAGAAGACAGGGTCAGGAGGCACAGCCAAGCATCAGACCTCCTCCATGTAGGATGTAGGCATCCTAACCATCATCTAAACTGGTAGGCCAAATGCCCTCCTCTTAAAATACTTACACTCTGAGGACATTTTTGCCTGCTTCCTAACTGGTAAGCTTTCTAGCTTCAAATTGCTAAAGTTACATGTTCTTGAAGTTGCCTTAAAGGCATCGTCTATACCCACTCTCAACATAAAGTGCGGAAAACGCCACCCTTCCTGCTGTGTCTTCACTTCTCCCACTCTCCTTCCGCTGGCTTCATTTCACTTGTGCATTGTCAAAGTTACTTCTGTTATCTTTGATAACTAACAAGATAAATTTTTCCTATTGATGCTTTTGTTTGAGCCCAAAATTTGAAATTATGCAATAGCTCATCAGATACTATGAAACAGTATATCTTCATGGCTGTCATGCAATATTGACGCTAGAATAGATTCAGGGATTGTCAGAAAGTAAATGGAAAATGTGTGTTATAGATTTGAATAATTTTGCTTTAAAATTAATTTCTCTTTTTTGGGGGTATTTATGCCTTCTTTATGGCTATGTTTATAGATAATTTGTTTATTATTTTTACTACAGTTCAATAGGCTCTGAGATTTCGTTTCCTCCCCTCTTCTCCCTCATTGATTTCCCCATATTATTACAATAGTATAGTCCTTCATAAACAGTCCTAAGTCCATCATTCTGCTAATTAAGTGTGTCCTGACATTGTAGGTGGATACAATGGCAGAGAGTCCAGCATCCTCCTTGGCAAGACATACTTAACAGCTTCATTGGGAGTTCATTGTTGATGTGGAAGTAAAGTTGGATTTTTTTGCTTCAGTTTTCCATGAGCCTTTTAAATCCCCCCCCATATCATGTTTGAGTTCTACGATAAAGAAATGTAATTTCACATGACTAAACTCAAATCAAATTATTTCATTTTTAAAAAGAAACTATTTAAGGAATAAAAACAAAGAGGCACAAGGGCGGGGGAGAGAAAGTGAACTCCTACACTGATTCATTCCTAAGTGCTTGCAATGGCTAGGACTTGGCCAAGTCCGAACAGAGCTAAAGATGCCATCCAGTACTTCTGGATGAGTAGCAGGCACTCCACCGAGTGGAGTGATGGCTCTGAGCTAGCAGGAGACTGGAGTCAGGAACCAGAGCCAGAGCCAAACCAGATACTCTGATTGGGGACACAGTCATTTAGGTTCTAAGCTAGAGGAAAGATGATTTCTATTTTCTACGTTTTTATTTAGTAATATTCCATTGGATTTTTTCATGTTTATGCAATCTTTTTTGAAATGTGCTTTGACTCAATTTTCAGATGATATTATTTATTTCTTTTTGACAGATATGCAGCATTCTGAATAAGCAATAGTATCTCCAACATCTTAATTCTAACTTGTTTAATGAAATCCATGTTTTCCTTGAAAGCAATGAACTATTGCTGCCACAATACTAAATATGGGATGCAGTATCTATGAGAATTAGCTCAATTTCATTGCACCACGTGTACGCATGTTTCCAAGAATCGTGTTGCCAACAATGGATAGAGTTTTATTTTTCAAATAAAAATAAATTTAACAAGAAAAATTATCTTTAAATGCCTCTGTTTCAGTCTTAAACCAAACAGATTCGCTTTACAACTCAGCTGTCATTCTGATGTGTTTTATCTCACACATGTGTTTTTTGATTCCTTGACATTTCTTTGCTTAACATGACTTTCTGAATGCTATGTACCATGAAAAATATTTACAACTGAAACTTTATTTCTTGAATGCCTGACATGGTTTTTGTTTTGTTTTCACAATTTTACTGACAATTTGTTGGGGGTTAGATTTCTACTCTCCAAATCTATGAAAATAACATTTCCCCAGGTCTTTGGGGGAAATTATTCCTTGTGTTCTAGAATTCTGAATTGCTAAAGCAAGTCTGGCAATGTCATTCCTTTGTAACAGAGACTCTGATGTTATTTAGCATTTATATTTGTTTTAGAAGATAACATGATATCCCTAGCAAAACAAACTCCACTGACATTCTGTTGGAGAAACTATCTTGTAAGACTTAGGATCGATTGAACCAAAAGTCTGTCTGAACTCGACTCAGGGCAGGTCCGAGAGGGTGAAACCATCTGACGAAGTACTAAAAATGTGTTTACAAGATAGCTCCTTAGGAAGTGCACGAACGATGTTTATTTACCAACCATGGTCCGGCATTTACAAAAAAAAAAAAAAAAACCTCCTTTCATCCTTACAGCAGCTCTGTAGAGGAGGTCATTATCTCCATTTCTAAATGGGGAAATTGAAGCTTAGTGATGTTATTTAGCAGTTGCCAAAGATCACAGAGTCAGGGTTTGCGATGAGGAATGTCTCGCTCTGAAGTTCACGTTGGATTTTTACACCACATCTCCCCAGAAATGGATTCCAATCAGCATGGAGACCAACACTGAAGCTATTTCTACCCTGCTGATGCTCAGCAAGTAGATCTTAGATTCTTCTCCCTTCTTCACGTTTCCTTTCTCTGCTGAACGGTCAGTGATTTTCTATGCAATATCCCCCAAGGCAGTGATCCTGGACTTGCTCAGGTCTTCTCTGGTCATGGAGTTGGCTCAATGAAGCACCCGGCCCCAGAGACAGGGCTGTATCACTTCCTCCCAAACCACAGAAGATTTCAGATACAGCACACTGTATAGGAAAGAATCCTTCTTTGCCTTTGGGGACTCACACACAGCAAACCCACTTTCAGATATTTGCCTGTCCTTTTGAGTTTCTGAATCTTTTATTCCTGAATTCAACTCACATTCATCTTCTTCAGTTTCCCTATGTGAGAGATAAAAGTGACTGGCAAAGCAGCCTGTGCCTTTTCATAAAAATAACTAACTTTTAACGTGATAGTCTTAATTTTTTGATAAAGCTTTTTTTTTTTTTTTTTTTTTTTTTTTTTCCTAAGGAAGGGATGATAGGAACTGGGGAAATGGCCCGGTGGGACTTTGCTGTAGGAATTCAGATAGAGAAAAAATCTACTCCATTTCAGTGCTTGGCTAAGAAAAATGAGTTTCCAAAACACTGTTTTTAAAACGACATTGGGTTGGGCATCCAGACATTGGTGGCTCAGCAAGCTAAGCGGCCGCCTGCAGCACCGGCATCCCCTCTCTGAACACCCATTCAGGTTCTGTACGCTGTTGTGTTTCAGCTTCCTGCAGAATGCCTGTGAAAGCAGCAGCAGATTACCCAAGTGCGTGGACGCTCCTGCTGGGAACTCTAACAGGGTACCAAGGCCCTGGCTTGAGGCTGGCCCTGCTTGACTCCTGCAGCCACTTGAGGGAATGAACTATCGCATGGAAGATTTGTTCTGTCCTTTGTGTATTTTTTTTAAAGATTTATTTATTTTTATTGGAAAGGCAGATGTATAGAGAGGAGGAGAGACAGAGAGGAAGATCTTCCGTCCGATGATTCACTCCCCAAGTAGCCACAACGACCAGTGCTGCGTCGATCTGAAGCCAGGAGCCAGGAACTTCTTTCTGGGTCTGCCACGCGGGTGCAGGGTCCCAAGGCTTTGGGCCGTCCTCAACTGCTTTCCCAGGCCTCAAGCAGGGAGCTGGATGGGAAGTGGGGCTGCCGGGATTAGAACCGGTGCCCATATGGGATTCCGGCGCGCTCAAGGCGAGGACCTTAACTGCTACTCTTTTGCACCGGGCCCATCTGTGTAGTTTTTTAAAGATTTATTTATTTTTGTCAGATATATAGAGAGGAGGAGAGACAGAGAGGAAGATTTTCTGTCCAGTTACTTACTCCCCAAGTTGCTGCAGCTGATCCAATCCAAAGCCAGGAGCCTCTTCTGGGTCTGCCATGTGGATGCAGGCTCTCAAGGCTTTGGGCCATCCTTAACTGCTTCTCCAAGTCACAAGCAAGGAGCTGGATGAGAAGAGAGGCGTCTTGGAAACAAACTGGTGCCCAAATGGGATTCTGGTGTGTGCAAAGTGTAGACTTTAACCACTAGGCTACTGTGTCAAGTCTGGTCTTTGTATCTTGAGCTGAACTTTGAAGCCATTCTTAGCAAAAGCTCTGTTGGTGGCAAGAAACTGTACAGCTTACCTTGGCACCTAGTGCCACACCCCAGCTGCAGAAATACTTGTCTATTCTGTTTTGGTTTAGGGAGTCCCAGTAAAACTGATGTTCCCATTGAATCCAAAGGCAGACTGCAGGATGGCTTACCCATGAAATGGGTACACAGAGGCTATGTCCAGACCTCTGCTTGTCAGGGCACAGATGGCGCCTGAATCCAAACCTGTGCTATTGTCACCTTGCACGATTCCTCCCACTAGCATTGTGACAAAAAAAATCTAATCATGCTTCAATTCCCCAGCCCGTTTCCTATTCTTTTCTTCAGATAGGTGTTCGATTGCTTTTGAACGCATCCCGTACTCTTGCAAGTTCTACAGATCTCAGGCAGGATGACAGTGAGAACGTAATCTTGCAGCGTCAGTGAGGGTTAATTTCACGGCCACCCAAGCTCCTGCTTACTGAGCACATACCCGTGCTCTCACTCCCATAGCTGAGGATGCTTCATTTAGTCTTCCCAGTAGCACTGGGAGACAGATACGCCCACCATACTGTTACAGAGAAAGAGACCCATGTCCAGAGAGGCCAAGGCTGCTGGTCCAGGCCTCCCCAGAGATGAGTGGCAGGGGAGGCATTTGACACTTGCAGCTCTCAGGGGACTTGAGTCTCAGGGCACACAGCACCGTCACACCACATCTTATCCTTTTCTTACTTTGTGGATCACTTGCTTCCGTGAAAAGCTATTAGGTTAGACGACTGAAGATGGTAAAAAATAAACATGTGAACTATTTCCTGTGCTTTGTGTAACTTTCAGCAAATACTCGTGGAATTGAAAAAAAAAAACTTGAAAATCTAATAGGGGTTGTCTCTGTGACATCTGAATCAATTATTTTCTTTTAAAATAATTAGTTGGTACGTTGTGGCACTTGTGACTTCTGACCCAAGTTAACATTTGTATGGATTTTATTTTTTTTTTCACTCCATATTCCAAAGCGGACTTGCCTACCAAGTTTTTAATTAGTACTAACTAAGGTGGAGAGTGTTTGCGTAATTGCCATCTTCTCATGACTTCATTCTGTCTTTCCCACTTGCCATCAGCGTGCCAAGCTCAATTGTGCTAATAATTGTATGCTGAAAGTCTGTTTCTTTTCCAGCTGGTGGTGAGAAGTGGTGTACTGTGGTGTGATGTTTACTCGGGGGACCTCTCAGCAACAGCACAGGCCCTGGTTTCTGAGTGCTTCCACAACTCCCATCAGTGATTTCTGGAGCAGCGAGAAGGGGGAGTTGCACTCTGTGGGCTGGAATGAGGGAACTCTTATTATACTCCCAGAGGACCCAACTCTAATCCTCATGGGGAACTTCAAAAACAATTTCATGTTTTAAAGTTTATATGTGTTCATCTACTTGCAAGACAGATGGGGAGTGAGACCATCCAGGCCTGCTGAGGTCTTGGCCACACCTTCAGGTAGGCTGCACCAGTATTGCCCACCCATTTCCTAACTGATTAAGAGACCACCAATGGGGAACATCTTGCCTATAGATTCCCTGCCCAACAAGGAGGGGTCAGGGAATGCTTAAAATCCCAAGACCCTTCCTCAAACCTTTGATGTCTCTCTCCCTCCTCTTTAGAGAGGCACCCCACCTGTGGAAGTGCTTTCCCCTTCCTCTCCCTTCCCTGCTCACCTGGTCCCTTTGCAAATAAACTTTTCTGTCTGCCATAGATTCCCAGCTTTTTATTTCTATACTAAGCTGAGGAAAGAATCCACTGGGTTTTTCTGGTAACAGGGAGGGAAGGAGGAGACAAACAGAGAGAGAGAGAGATGGAGAGAGTTCTGTTTGCTGGTTTGTTCCTTAAATGCCTACAGCAGCTTGGATGGGCTCGGCGGAAACCAGGAGCCAGAAACTGCATCCAGTTTCACAAATGGATGAAAGGGACCCAAGTGATGGGACACTTGGAAAGTGGTGCATCCGGGACACAAACTGGTGCGCGTATTTGCTACCTCTTCTGATGTAACATCTGGAAGTTGTGTCAGAAAAGGAACAACCAGAACCAGAGTCATTTGAGCACTCTGATAAGGGATCCAGGAGTCCCAGGGCAGTGGTTTACCTGCTGGACCAAGCACCCTTCCTTACTTTTTCCTTTCTTGTAATTCTTTCTCACCTCAGGAATCTGACTGGGGTTTCTTGTTCATTAGCCGTGGTCAGGAGCATCTCAGTTCATCAGGCGTGTTCTAGATAACATTGAAATCACCAACTTCACCTCACACACAAAGCTGCAAGGCAAAAAGGCAACACAGCAAAATGAAAATACACATTTAAGAGGAAGAGAGAAAGAAAACTCAACTATCGTGGTTCATTTCCAAAATGTCTACAGTAGTTCCCAGCTGGGCCGAGGCTGGGCTCCAGGAACTCAATGCAGGTCTCCCACAAAGGGGGCAGGAATCCAACCACTTGAGCCCAGGACTTGCATCAGCAGGCAGCTGGGACTTGAACTGAGGTGTTCTGATGTAGGAAGATCTTTCTGCCACTGCTGTTTGTTGGTTTGGGTGTTGCATACATGCAGAATTCATCACAATTCATGTATCAGTGCATGAATGTTATACTAACTGTTCCCAGCTGCAAATAATCCAGTTTAGGATTTTTTGACTTTATAACGGTGAGAAATGAGTGAACACCACTTGGAATAGTGCCTTTGGACCTGTGTCTAGGCTAGCATTGTGTGATCTAGTCTTGTGGACAGTGCCTGACATGTCCCTCTGAGCTCTGAGTCAACAAAGGAGAGCCACTGTGCTCTGTGGTGCCCTGAGCTGCTGAGCCAGGATGTATAGTAGGTTACACGGATCCAATGCATTTGGAACTACCGTGTTTTTAACTCATTGGTGCCTTTACCAGAGCATAGCTTCATTGCGAGTCTGGGAGCATCCACACATCAATGAACCTGATTATTAAAATGATAAAAGAAGGGTCATCCAGTGGCAACTTGCAGCATTCAGATGTGTTAACCGTTGAAGGAATAAGATGAATTCCAACCCCTCCCCAAGGCAAGTGCTTATAGAGACCCTGTGAAAAGCTTTCCTTCCTTTTGTCAACTGTGTGGT
Organism: Ochotona princeps; assembly: GCF_030435755.1. Lineage (NCBI taxonomy): Eukaryota > Metazoa > Chordata > Mammalia > Lagomorpha > Ochotonidae > Ochotona > Ochotona princeps. Next base: position 3,657,823 of record NC_080839.1, on the reverse strand, counting down.
TGCTCAACTGACCCAGGAACCTGCCCTGTTGCCTCCAGATTCTCAGTTATGGTCAGCATAAGCCAGCCCAAATTCTCACCCATTCAAAGTGTGATTTTCTCTTCAAGCTACAACTTGAATTGGCAACCTTTCAAAGGCAGGGAAGGTACCAGTGAGAATGTGTGCTTTATAGCCATAATCTTTTTCTAGGAAGCTTGTTCAAAATCAAAGGGAAGTGTCAAAAAAAAAAGAAGAAGAAAAAGAAAAAGAAAAAAAGCCTTTGAGATTCCTATCACTGCATGACATAATGATGAAGTTCACTTAAGCTGAGCAGGTTACACTTTTTCAAGTTTTATCCGAAGAATGCTTCATTTTTTTAATGGAAACCAATGGATTTGGGCAGAGAGCAGCTGGATTTCTGAGCGATTACTTCAAGGGGAAGGAATAAAGGTACAAATAATTCTGGAGAGCTGCCCTCAATGGATGTTTGCTAAAGAAAAAGTATATTAAAAAAAGGTATGAGTCTTAGTATTCAAAGAAATAAATGTTATAATCTCAATAGATCCAAGATAAGAAATAGGCTTTGGGCAAAGTTAAATTGGAGGGGAAAACCATAATAAAAATGGATTCTTTTACTCTTCTGTCCTTCTCTTTCCTTATTTCTTATCTCATTTCATTGTATTCAAAGAAATAAACGTTATAATCTCAGTAGATCCAAGATAAGAAATAGGCTTTGGGCAAGTTGCGAGGGGAAAACCATGATAAAAATGGGTTATTTTACTGGTCTGTCCTTCTCTTTCCTTATCTCTTATCTCATTTCATTCTCTCGCTCCCTTTAGTCTTGCTTTCCAAAAACCACTCTTAGAATTTTGAAGCTCTCATGTGGGTTCATAGCCAAGATGAGTTCATGAGCTATTTTCTAGGTTTGCGTGGTCTGTTGGGATCTGTGTTGCTTTAACAAGTAAATTGGGAGCTATTTCCTGAAACAGTGGAAGTGAAAGATGGGCTCACAAGGCCCAGGCCATCCGCACAGTGCTGAAATTGCCTGCAAAAAGAGATGCTTTGAGTAATTTGGTGTCCTTCCCAAGATGTTGACTTGCCCTTAACTGTCCTGCTTTGGGTAAAGATCAGATGCCCCTTGTCACCTCCCCTTCCATTAAAACAAATCATAATCGATACATTTCTTGCCTGCGGATTCTAGAATATGGGCGTGTGTAGAATTAGGCCTTACGTTTGAAGTCTCCTTATTTGGCTGAGTTTCTCTATGGTTATCTACATGGAAGACCAGGGAATTCTTTTTAGTATCTGAAGTGCATTGCTTGCTTGGTAGAAGCTGTTGCAATGGTTGGAGTTGAGTTGATCTGAAGCCAGGAGCCAGGAGCTTCTTCAGGTCTGCCATGTGGGTGCAGGGTCCCAAGGCCTTTAGCTGTCCTCTACTACTTTCCCAGGTCTCAACCAGGGAGCTAGATGGGAAGTGGGCTGCCGGGACAAAAATTGGTGCCCGTATGGGATCTTGGCACATGCAAGGTGAGGACTTTAGCTGCTAGGCTACTGTGCTGGGCCCCATATATAATAATTTTTAAAATAGATCACTGGGTCTGATGTGGTCGCATAGCGACTAAAGTCATCACCTTGCATCCCATGTGGGCACCAGTTCATGTCCCAGCAGCCCCACTTCCCATCTAGCTCCCTGTTTGTGTGTGGGGGGGGGTGGTTGAGGATGACCCAGAGCCTTGGGACCCTGCACCCATGTGGGAGTCCTGGAGGAGGCTCATGGCTCTTGGCTTCGGATCTGTTGTGGCTGCTTGCGGAATGAATTGGCAAACAGAGGATTTTCCTCTGTCTCTCATTCTCTCTGTAAATAATAACAATAATAATAAACCACTAAAACTATGGCAGTATGTCATCTTTAAAGATCTCTGGTAAGGATGTAAAATCAACTCTTACAAAGCTGTGTTTACAGTAATGGAGCATTTCTTTTTAGTTCCTTTGTGTTTTGGTTGTTTAACTGTGTGGTCCTGTGCCAGAGTTGGCTCCTCTCCTTTTCCTTCTTTGTTTATGACTCTGTTACACAAGTTAGTTCTAAATGCAACTATTACTCTCAACCTACTGTGAATTTCTTGAGATACATGCATATCAGGCCATGCGTTGTAGAGGGCTACAGCTCGCCCCTGTGCAAACTGAATTCCACTCAGCTGATCACCACTGTGAATAATACTGAGTCTGCAATTGGGAAGTGGCTGGAGCTCAGTTCCGGTTCTTGAACTTGTGTCTCTGTACTCTCTTGTCTGAGTTCCCACATACTATCTTGTCTGGTTTATGAACAGTATTTTCCTTACTGTAAACCAGTTATCGGTCACTGTACCGAGCTGTCAATGACTAATGGTTTAAAATTACACAGGATTGTTCACAATAGGAAGATGGGATTTCATGACTCATTCAGATGGTTAGTGGAGACTATATGGAAAAGCAACAGGCCTTAAGCAATGTGGAAGCCATATTGTGTGAGTTTTCCATCCCATTCATTCATGTCCAGGCTTCCATGTGCCTTACTTTATGGCCTTAGATGAGATTTCAGAGTCCTGGCCGACTCTCCAGAGGTGTTGCTTGGATAAACTGATGACATTTTCAGTACTGTGGCAATAAGCGCCATGGGGCAGGAAGTCTCCCAGCATATGTGGGGAAAGGCATGGATGAACATGATTTTTTTGTACAGGCAGTTGTGATTTGACTTCTGAATCTTTTGAGTAGAACAGGAAGAGAGATTTTCACAGGTGAAGGACAAGTTGTTAAACTTCCATATACTTCCTAAAGTATCTGACTCCATCTGCAGTTTTGGAGGGGCCTAGATTAAAGCAGATAATATTTATGTACTCAGTAATACCATTGTCCACACTGAATTACAAACTCATTGATATTCCAAATTGACCTTCCTGAGTTAGTTGCTGAACAATGGACGACAAATGATATTGGTCTTCCTGGCCCATCATATTCATCCATGAAGTCCCTTTATCTCATTCTGGCATTGAAATATACACTGCCTATCTCAAAAATACCTGAGATAGTACCAAGTAGCTCTGTACATTTTCTGAACTAAGTGTGAGCTTTATTCTTCAAAAGATTGGAACTTCTGGCATGACCGCAAATTGCCACCTGGGACATTTGTGACCGCAGCCAGCCAGGTCTGTCATGGTTGGTATGTCCATGAGGGTGCTACCAAAATGTCTACACAGATATTCTAAATCTTCCCTCTTTTGCTTTAGTGGCATTTTTCTCTGCCTCTTTCATAATCCTTACCTTTCTGTCTTCGTTTCTACCAAGTGGTCTGTGGTTTTCTGCAGGTGCTCACCCTGTTTCATCTGAGGAAAACCTTGTCCTCGGAATTCTTGGCTTTCTGCAAATGTTAAGAAGGGAGTTCTTGTTGCTAGCAGGTACAGAATAAGGTTTTGAATGATCATCTCTTTGGCTACAAAATTATATCCCTTTCCCTGGATGATCCTGGAATGTCTGTCTAAAAATACATGTTGCAGATACGGAATATGGGGAATGACCAAGCTCTGCGCTGCTCTGTAGCTCAGAGATACTCCCTTTGATGGGGAGCTCACAGTACACGTGGGAGTGGTGCATCTGACAGAGAATCTGCCTCACCACAACTCATTTTATGTTGTAATTCATTCTCCTCTCATCCCCTCATACAACTCAGAGAAATATTTTCTAGCGTACATAAAACCTACTTACCAGGGGTAAACTAAAAAGTAAGAGTATACACAATATTTACACATACAAAATAAATAATTACTTATAAAACTCTTGAAAAATATTTCTTTTTCTTTTGATAAGAAAGGCAGATTTACAGAGAGGGGGAAATGGAGAATAAGACCTTCCTTGCATTGGTTCGCTTCGGGGGTAATGGCCGGAGCTGAGCTGAACGTCTTCCATGTGGATACAGGGTCCCAAGGTTTTGGGTCATCCTCTATTGCTTTTCCAGGACACAGGTAGGGAGCTGGACAGGAAATGGAATAGCTGAAACACACAACAGGTGCCCATATGGGGTGCCAGTGTTTGTAAGTTGAGGATTAATCCACTGAGCCATGACATTGGGCCTGCTGGTAGAAGTCAGCTGTAGAGGACCTAACATTGCTTTATTACTGCCCTATCTTTAACTTTTACCCCAGTGTTAGAACTTCGCCTCAGTACTTTTACAGGGCACTTGTGAGCTCATTCAACATCTCCCCCCAACAAAGGCTCAAGTAGACTTCTAATCACGAGAATTTTCTTTATCACTTTGAGGGAATTTCCAAAGTTCATGGAAAATGAAACATACTATGGGTTTATTTTGGTGGATTTTTTTTTCAAAAATAATATTTTCAATGAACTTTTTGAGCCCCAACCATATGCATAACTAAGAAAAATCCTTTTGCACCAGAATAATCTTAAGTTCATTTCCCAAGATCAGTTTGAAGTACCCCCTCCGTGTTTTTGCAACAGAGAAATTACTGCTCCTCTGTATCCATTGAGGAGTGTATTTTCCACAAGAACCCCATGTAGAGAAGCCTCAGATGTTTGTTACGAGGACCATGTGGGAGACCATGACTGGGATTCTGACTGCCCCCTCCTGCTGAGAGGAAGCCCCTCGGCCCAATAAAGCAGAGATGGACTCAGCATTACGCATGGAATTTGTCAATGATAGGCCTGGTTAGACTTCACATTTCTCTTTAGTGAGGATAATTCCTTCATAATGTGAATCAGGCAGAAAGGGAAATGGTGAGCCTTAACCAGAGAAACTCGTTTCTTTGGGGACACTTGGGATTGATACTGGGGGCCATTCTGGAGCAGAGTGAAAGAGTGCAGAGACGAGAAAAATCACAAGCACACACATGCTTGCACACACGCGCGCATATACACACAGGCTCATGTGTGTTCATGGAAGTTTTAACTCACATGTTACTTTGTGCAAGGCCTTGGGTTCCTGTTGTTTATGGCAGGCTTCTGAGCTGTCGCCGGGAGATGCGAATTACGTGAGCGAAGCACCTGTTCCATCTTTTCAGTCGTCTTCTTCTAGCCACCCTTGCCTCTTCTCACGTGTTCTGAGACTGCTGCTGCTGCATCGGGTAGGACCAGGTGGGATGGCTCAAAGGTGCCGCCCGTAGCTTACCGTGGCCGCAGCACACAAGCCACACTCCCCAAGATACAACCACCACAGGTTCCCGCGTTTCTATTTCATGTCACCAATGATTCTACCCCTGCTGCCAATCTTACTTTCACTTTCTCCCCTTTATCACTTTCTATCATGGTCTGTCTCAGCCTCCTCCCCCATTCCTGCTGTGTAATTCCTCCAAGATCGCGACAGCTGTGTGTGGCTCATTAATTATGATAAAAATACTAATACGAGATGTTAACAGGGAAAGTAAGGCAAGGGGGTACGTGGACACTCCTTATGATACTGAAAATTTTTGCTTCGTAAATTTAAAAATATTTTGAAATAAAATGAAAAGAAAATATTTTGAAATTCCCTACGAACACATACACTGGCCCTGAGTCTCATACTAACCTTTGTATTGTTGTTCTTTGTTTACTATTTCACTAATGTAATTTGTCTATGGGGGACACACACTTTTATTTATTTGAAAGGTAGTAATTTAAATGCCTGCATCCCCTGATGGAGTAATCAGCTGAGTATTTGCATTGGGACAAGCTTAACTTACAAAGACAAGCGGTTTAGTTTGTTATGATTTGACAGGTTCACACCTCATGTTCCATCTCAGGTGATGCAATTTTGCAACCTGCACAGTGTGGAACCTCACAGAGCAAGAGACATGTGCATACATATCTCTGTCTATGGCTTTCATAGAAAGTCATGAGGATTGGATTAAGACACTCTACCCTAATCCAACCACCTCCTAAAGGCCCCCTCTCCAAGCATCTAAGAGGATTGACTATCCACCTCGTTGGTGCTATTATATAAGACTTCAATGCCCACGTGTGTAACACTCAAGCTTTCTGGGCAGCTGTAGCATCCAAAGTCGTGTCTGATCCCTAGCAGGTATTTTCGTACTCAGTTACATGCTGAGAGAGAAGCACTATTCAGCTTTCACTAAGTCTCAGACCCTGGGAACTGAAAAGGATCTGACCTAGTCCTTGAGAAGCCCGGAGTAGAGAGATACTAATGTTATTTCTGCTCTAGTCCTTACAAAACTGGGAGTGCAAGAGCTGCAGACAATGCTACTGACTGTGAGCAGCCAGGGAGTTGGCTCAGCTGTTGAATGAGACGAAGGTAATGGCGATGTGGCCTAGGAAAATGGGGTGCATTGGCTGAAGAGATTCCCCCAATCAGGAGGCTGATTCTCAACACATAGGGCACAGCCACCTTCATGATTATCCTAAGGATTTCACTGGTTTCTTCCTAAGGAGAAACTTAACCATCAAACCCAGCAGGACTCATTGCAGTCTTTGATTAGATAATTACCCCAATTAACCATATCTTTTATGGTAGAGAATGCTATTTTTGTTAACAGATTTCATGTATTGATTTCTGAATATGAGTGAGTGATTCTTGTTCTAGGACCCCAGATGAAGGAGCCTGGGTCAGTGTCAAACTTGCACAGCTCTTGCAGTTTGACTCTCTCATTCCGGCTGAGAATGGTTAGATGGGCCTCCCGTAGAGTGGGCATTCTTCAGCTTGCTCTTGTTCAGAGGGGAGTTAGCTTGTCCCGCAAGAAAAGCGCTTCAGAGTTATTTGAGGAAGACACCAGAGAGAGCAACAAACTTAGCCCACGAAAATCCTGGAAGAGTGTGAGGCAGGTTCGTGCAGTTGGGTAGATGAGGAGCTGATGTCTTCCAGAGAAAAGGTTCAGATTCTGTCAAGGTAAGGATTTGGAATCAGAGAACACTGGAGTGGTATCGGTCACCCACCTCCGGCCTTCTGTCACATCATGAACTTCTCAGAGTTCAACAGACAGCCCGCCGGGGTGGGTGTGCACGGTAAACATGGTGACACATTCCTGATGGATCACGGGGCAGGTGTTTGGTGCAGCATTCCACACCACTTGCAACACTCAAGTGTGACAGTGGAGTGCCTGCGTTGGAGTCTTGGCTCTGCTTCCAGTTCAGTTTCCTGCTCATTGCATCATAGCAGGCAGAAGGTGATGACCCAAGATTCTGGGTGCTGGTCACTCAGGTCAGAGACCTGGACTGAGTTCTGAGCTCAGGGTTTTGGCCTGACCCTGTTGTAGCTGTTTTGAGCATTAAGAGAGTGAATCAATGGAAACAAAAATCTCTCTTTCACTTTCAAATAAGGTAAAATAAGATAAAATAAAACCAGATGAAATAAATACAGCCATGCAAAGCAGTCACGGCTTTGAGGGGTTTAGTAACAGGTAATAGTCACCGTTGGGCAGAGTGAGTTCATAGCAACAGGCAGGCAGCCTGGGGCTGTGAGTCATCTGATGCGTGGAGATGCGCTGTGTAGAACAGGTGTTGTGGGGCATGGCTGGGAGGAGTCAAGGACCACTTTGTGAATGCCTCAGACTCCCCCGTGAGTACACCTGGTGAATATGCCATCACAGGCAGAAAATGGGAGAGGAGCAGATCTTCAAGAGCAAAACTCAGGACGCTGGGAAGCAAGGAACGTCATGTATTTTAACAGCTTTCATTTGAGCGCAAACAAATAACACGCTCAACCGAATGAAATGTTATTTATTTGTTAAGCAGGCCCCGTAGGACTGCCACTTGGCAGCACATTTTCAGGAGTTAGCTGAACATTTCTTGTTTAAAACCATAAGACTGAATTTCTTCAAAAACCCTCAATCCTTTGGATGTTGTTGTAATTTCCTTCAATTAGGTCTAATTAGTGTTTCTTCATCTTGCCATATGTAATGTTTGCTGAGCCTGGCTAGGTGATAAATTGTTTTGCTTTACTATTTTGTCCCCCAGGCTGTCTGTAAAGAAAAAAACAAACAAAAAAAAAAACAAGTACCCTTTTAATGAAGTAAGGTCCTTCAATGAGGTCAACAATCTAAATAAACCATTAAACCGAGAAGTGTCCGCACAGGAATAATTGCCTGTGTTTTTATGTTGCAAGTAATGGGGGCGTTGGCAGGCTTGTAGGGTTTGAGATTTTGATATTAAAAAATATATCTGACCACACGCCACGTATAGCACATATGCATAAATGCACGTTTGTCAGACACAATCTGCAATTTCATTATGATCTCTCAGAACACGATGGCAAGAAAACGCGTAAATCGTTAAGTTGCTACTGCCTCCTTTCTGAATGCACCCTGAAAAGAACATTTGGAAAAAGAAGTAGGAGAAAAGGACCTAGTGGTGAATACAGTCTTCCCATTCATATTCACTGGGCATTGGTTTGCATACACCAGAATCTGCAATGGTTCTGGTGTTTCATATTAAGTGGGGTAATGTTTGTTGTGCCTAATCCAACCCTCTGGCAATTCTGTAAATTATCCTAGGTGACTTACATGTTCAATACAAATGCATTTTGTTCCTAATATTTTCCATCGGCGAATGGTTGAATTCATGGAGGCACAGCCTGTACATGGAAGACCTGATTGTACAGATATTCCATAAATGCAAATGCATTGCGGATAAATGTTGCTTCTCCACATTCTTTGTCTGCCCAGATGAAGTAGTGAGTGCGCATGTAGAGCAACCCCTATACTGCTTCAGTTCCCACTGACAACTGAGGTGTGGTCAGTGACATTTAATAACCACTGTATTGGATTATTTTACTTTCTAGCTAAAGCATGCAGTATAGACAATGTGCTTAAATAATGCTAACCATTGGGCCAAGCATAGTGGCTCAATTCACTAAAACCTCCCTTTACTGGAGCACTGGGATCCCATATGGGGATCGGTTCATGTCTCAGCTGCTTCCCTTCCCATCCAGCTCCCTGCCTGCGGCCTGGGAAAGCAAAGGGGGATCCCCCAAAGCCTTGGGGCCCTACACCCATGTGGGAGATTCAAAAGAAGCTCCAGGCTCTTGGGTTCAGAACGGCTCTGCTCCAGCCTTTACGGCCATTTGAAGAGTGAGCCAGTGGATGGAAGATCTTTCTCTGCCAATCCGATTGACCTTTCCAATTAAAAAACAAAACAAAACAAACAAACAAACAAAAATTTAAAACACCGAGTTAAATATTTTTGGAACCTGATGGTAAAAAGAATGGCCATATCCCAGGTGAATTGCTGTGACACAGGGGTTTGTGGGTACTGTTAAGTTAGGGATAGTGAGATGCCATGATCATCCTGTGCCCAGTGTAGTCGCAAGAGCCCCAACAATGAAGGAGAGGAGGAGGAAGTGACAGGCTGGGAGAAGAGCAGTGTGAGAAGTGAGGTTGGATTCATCTAACGGCTCAAGTCAAGCAATGTGGGTGGTCCCTAGAACCTAGGAATGTGAGGCGCCTGGTTCTTCCCAGGCTCTCAGAGGAAGCCACAGAACACTACTATAGTGAGCCATAGGAAAGCCTTATAAGAGTATTCAGTGTTCAAGTAATAAACCGACGACTTCAAGGTTTAGAAATACAAAATGTGTTGATTATATTTAGGAATTCTGGGAAACGATAAAGAAGGACTAAAGCAGAGATGGAATCCTGTAAGATGGAGATGAACTGAGAATGTTGAAGAAATGGAAAACTTTCAGAGAATGGGGCGGGATTATGAAATCTGATGGGCGGATGGGCATTGTAACACAGTGTGTTCAGCCACTGCTTAGGACGCCCGCCTGCCTGCCGTGCTGACCACCTCTCTGGAGGCCCATGGCAGATCAGGCAGCCATCACCACAAGGAAAATAGACACACAGAGTGGCACACATGCAACACACAATTATGAATAAATGAATAATTATAAGGGTGCAAGGCAGAGAAAAGATCAAGGAATGGGTGGTCAGATTATGAGAACTGGGGAATATATATTAGTTCCCAAAAACGATCCTTAGGTTGACACATGGTTTATTCAATGCAAGGTGGCTAGATAGCATGAATAGAGAAGAGTCCCTGTGAAATGCAGAGGTTAGTGTATTTATTGTACAAAGAGCCTATCTGAAGTTTCATCAAATCCATAGGCGTACAAAAGGATGCAAGATAAGCTTTAAAGACTGCAAATAAGTGCAAGAAAATGAAGGCATTTTGATAGAATAATTAGAGACATCTCCATGTCTACAAGTACAGGTAAATATACTATCTTTAGAAACGTATTTATTTTTACTTTTTTTTAATTTATTATTTTTAATTCATTAATTACATTGTATTATGTGACACAGTTTCATAGGTACTTGGGTTCTCCCCACCCCTCCCCAAACCCTCCCACCATGGTGGATTCCTCCACCTTGTTGCATAACCACAGTTCAAGTTCAGTTGCGATTCCCCCATTGCAAGCATATACCAAACATAGAGTCCAGCATCTTATTGTCCAGTCAAGTTCAACGGCTTCTTAGGGAGACCCTGTTTGGTCTGAAGGCAGAGCCAGCAGAGTATCATCCCGATCAATTGAAAGCTCCAACATACCATCAGCAAAAATTTACATCATTATGGAATTAATTGACATAGTAATGAGTAACCAATATGGTAAAAGTAAATGCGAGTTCTTAACCACCTTCTGTGACCACCTCATTGACATTTCAATTTTAGTTTATACACAACATATAACATTCATAACATAACATGTTATACATAACATCATATCATCTTAAATTAAGGCAAACATGTGGTATTTAACCTTTTGGGATTGGCTCATTTCCCTTAGCATTATGGTTTCCAGTTTGGCCCATTTGGCCACAAAGAACTGCATTTTGTTTTTTTAAAAACAGAATTTACAGAGAGAGGAGAGATAGAGATGCTCTGTCTGCTAGTTCACTTCCCAGGTGGCTGCAATGGCCAGAGTAGAGCCGATCAGGGGCTAGAAGCTTCTTCCTCATCTCCCGCCTGGCTGTTGGCACCCGAGGTCTTGGACATTCTGAGCTACTTTCCCAGGCCATAAGCAGGGAGCTGGATGAGAAGTGTAGCAGCCAGGACATGAACCAGCTCTCATATGGGATGCCTGTCCTGCAGGTGGAGGATTAGCTTGTTTGCCACCATGCTGAACCTAAACATACAATTCACAAGTGACTAAGATTCATTTATTTTCCTTTGTATTTCTCATCTGTTATCACAGAAAATACATAATTACACTCAATTTTAGAGAGAACACACCAGAATATTTGGGATAAGGACGTATTTGTTGAAATTAGGAACACTGGGGTGCGTCCTCTATTTTCATAGATAACCTCACAGTTCAGTGGCTTCAGAATAGTACAGTCATAGAAATGAAATAAATCATATGAGGTAATAAGAAGAGTTCCTACATACCTCACACTGACTTGCTCTATTAACACCTGCTGCTGGCATGGTGTTTGTCGTGATCTGTAAACCACACCAGGTTCTTCCATTATTAATTTTTTGCATGAAAACGCATATGATAAATTATGAAATCCAAAAGCAGATTTTTAGATCCTGCTAGGATGAAATGAATAATAGAGGCTTGAAGTATGGTGTTTGAAGGTGTGGGTCAGGAATACTCTTGCTGAAGCTCATCAGCCTCTTGAGTTTTGCATCACGTAAAGGCATTCATAATGGAGAAAATGGAATTGATTTCATAAACCTTTCCTGGCTTTTTAGTTGCTATGGAGAAACTTCAACAAAATACTTTATAAACAGAATCATTTAAGTAGCAATGAACTTTGGGATCAAGCAAACAGTAGTCAGGAATGCTAACATCTGATCCCTGGTTAAAAAAAATTGTTAGAGATACAAGTAGTCACAGTGAGAGATCAGCTTCGTAAATCTAAAATATTGGCTCATTGGTGGCTTTTTCTGCATCTCACGGGACATTTTTTTAGCAGACTCATAATGCCAACTGAAAAGTATCATTTTTTGATTGGTAAAGAGATGAAATACTTTTGTATTAAGCAAAAGCAATATATCACACACATGAAAATGTATGAATGTTAAATATATTTATATGGCTGCAACTTAGCTTGAATTACTGCTTCATCGAACTATACTAAAAATGCAATAAAAAGGTAAATGACTTCATGATCTTTGATGGGATATGCTTATGAATTTCCTAGGATTCATTTCATAACTTTTGAGATAGGGAGGAAATTAATAGTTGTCCAGTATTTTCACCTTATTTTAGAAAATCTTCTGGATCTTCTGATTGTCAGCAAACTTATTTCAATGATCCACAATTATTAAATCATTTATTTGATTCCAGATCCTGTTGGGAAGTGGAATGAATTGTCATGCAGGCAACGGTATTTCAAGACATCTTGGGGTAAACTTAGTTTAAACTCGAAATTTCAGCACACCACTTATAGCTTTATACCACTTACTCGCAACGGCTTATGCTAAAGACAGATATGTTTATCCAAGCTATTCTTCGAGAAGCTCTAATGTGTTATTTCATGTTATTAGGGCTGAAGGGGATAAATTTAACAGAAATTAAAGTCTAGTGATAGCATATTTCAAAGATCTACCAGGGAATAGTAAGTTTACCTGAACTTCAAAACAAAATGTCTGGGATTTTCTCTTGTACTTAAGTGAAGAATAATAGTGATTTTGTACTATTGGTATCAGTGTGTAAGCCTCTTGAATTGCTTAAAATCTCTAGAATCCAAAATAATTCTGATTATTGGTACAAGCCTTATAATTGTCTCAATAGGAGACAATTATATGTGAAGAAGGTATCTTTTGTTTCCTGCATTCACAGGTGAGACTCAGAATGGCTTATTAGTTTCCTAAAATTTCAAGTTGAAGTTGAGCTTAGGGAGTTCAAACTGCCCAGGACCATATTTCAGAAACCTGATTTATTTCCACTAGAGGCATTATTTTATAAAAGCAAGATAATATTGAATGATTTTGTGTGTGTACACACACACACACACACACAAGCTCGTCATTTTTTGAAAGACTTTTTGATCACATCCAACAATACCAGTGTAAACTCTTGGTCCTAGCACTTTCATAGTGAGCTAAAAGTTGAATAATTCTATGCTTCTAAGAATTTTATAATAGATGTTTTAAAAAAAATCAGGTGAGGTGATTTAGAGTCGTCAAAATGTGTAAAACATTTGTTCGGGTGTGTTAGAAAGCCAGGGTTCATGAAAGAACAGAACGGCATTGAATCTGTCCGCTTTTCCCTTCACTGTGGCTGAAATACTTCGCTTTGTCCTCAGCATACAGATGAAGCAGAGCTCACAGAGGTTGGGATCCAGAGCCCAGAAAGGAGGGACAGCCCCGGGAAGCACCAAGGTTTCTGGGGAAACCATAGTGGGAAGAAGTAAATGCATCATAATTTTGGGGATAAAACCAAAGTTGAGATGAGAAGATAATTTGTCATTTTCAACAAATCCAAAAAGATAGTTTAAGAAGCTAATAAAAATAAACATTTGCAAGATTGAAAGTGAAGAAAATTATTCAAAACAAACATAAAGATGGCAGAATGGATTATCACTGTCTGTATTTGACTACAGATATTGCAGATACTATGTAGGAAGGCTTTACACATGCGATTATGCTAATCTATTCAAAACTTCTTTAGTATGAGTACAAGTACAGAATTTGAATCATCCTATGCTTATTAAAACTTAAATTCATGGGCTTGGTGCAATGGCTACATTGCTAAATGGCTAAATCTTCACTATATGGGTGCCAGTGTGTGCCCCGGATGTTCTACTTTGCATCCAGGTTCCTGCTTATGACCTGGCAAAGCAGTGGAGGATGACCCACAGCCTTGGGACCCTGCACCAGCTTGGGAGGCGTGGAAGAAGTTCCTGGTTCCTGGTTTCAAATTGATTTTGCTCCAACTCCTGTGGCTACCTAGAAAGTGAAATCAGCAGATGGAAGATTTTTGCTCTGTCTCTCTTTCTCTCCAGAAATCTGATCTACCTTTCCAACAAAAGTAAATAAATCTTACAGGAAAAAACATCCTTGAATTGATAATAGAAAACTTTCTTGTGGAAGCTGGTCATGGCTACGGATGGATTAAGCTGCTTTCTCTGGCACTGACACCCCATGACAGAGCATCAGTTCAAGCACAGGGTGCCATGCTTTCAATCTAGCTTAGCTAACAAGCTTGGAAAATTAGCAGAAGACGATTTAAGTACCGTACTCCCTGACACCCACATGGGAGTTCTGGGTGAAGTTACAGGCTCCTGACTTTCACCTGACCTAGACCCAACCATTGTGAACTTTGAGTGGCAACCTCTTGCTCCCTCCCTTTCAATTAAGTAATAGAAATCTTTTTTTTTTTTAAAGGAAATCTGCTCAGGAAGAAAATGATGGACTGAAATTAATTTGTTTTATCTCTCAGTTGCAGGGATAATGAAAGGGATTGCACCATAGTTAGATACGAACATCTGATAGGCACCTCCAGTGGGAAACATTACAGGCTACTCTCGATCAAGGATGTCCATGCAAAAGGCTAAAGCAATAACAAAAACAACTCAGTAGTGTACCAACAATAATACACAGTGGACATGTTGTGTTTATAAATAATTAGTGCAATTTAAAAATAGGCAACAAGAGAATGTGTAAATGACCATTTTTATGAACAGTAAGCCAAAAAAGCTAGACAAAATTAAAGCACATTTATAATCTGAATAAACCCATATTAATAAACTAAGGGTAAAATATATTTTTATTTACTTTATATTAATCAAATAAAACTTGCAGCCCAAACTATGCATCATGGTAAATCCTTGTAAACTTTTATTTTGAGATCAGGAATGAGACGGAAATGACTTTTACTTTTATGCTTTTTACATGTTTGCCTTAATTTAAGATGATATGATGTTATGTAAAACATGTTATTTTATGTATGTTATATGTTGTGCATAAACTAAAATTGAAATGTCTATGAGGTGACCACAGAATGTGGTTAAGAACTCGCATTTACCTTTACCATATTGGTTACTCAATACTATGTCAATTAATTCCATAACGAAGTTAATTGTTGCTGATGGTATGTTGGAGCTTTTAATTGATCGGGATGATACTCTGCTGGTTCTGCCTTCAGACCAAACAGGGTCTCCCTAAGAAGCCGTTGAACTTGACTGGACAATAAGATCCTGGACTCTATGTTTAGTATATGCTTGCAAAGAGGGAATCTCAACTGAACTTGAACTGTGGTTATTTTTTTTTTAAAGATTTATTCATTTTATTACAACCAGATATACAGAGAGGAGGAGAGACAGAGAGGAATATCTTCCATCCGATGATTCACTCCCCAAGTGAGCCTCAACGGCCGGTGCTGCGCCGATCCGATGCCGGGAACCTGGAACCTCTTTCGGGTCTCCCACGCGGGTGCAGTGTCCCAATGCATTGGGCCGTCCTCGACTGCTTTCCCAGGCCACAAGCAGGGAGCTGGATGGGAAGTGGAGCCGCCGGGATTAGAACCGGCGCTCATATGGGATCCCAGGGCTTTCAAGAAGAGGACTCTAGCCGCTAGACCACGCCGCCGGGCCCTTGAACTGTGGTTATGCAACAATGTGGAGGAATCCACTATGGGATTGGGTGTGTGGAGGGGTGGGGAGAATCCCAGTGCCTATGAAACTGTGTCAAATAATACAATATAATTAATGAATAAATTAAAAAAAGATTTATTTTATTTTAATTACAAAGTCAGATATACAGAGAGGAGGAGATATAGAAAGCAAGATCTTCCATGCGATGACTCACTTCCCAAGTGAGCACAACTGCTGGTGCTGTGCCGATCCAAAGCCAGGAGCCAGGAGCCTTTTCCTCCAGGTCTCCCACATGGGTGCAGGGTCCCAAGGCCTTGGGCCGTCCTCGAATGCTTTCCCAGGCCTCAAGCAGGGAGCTGGATTTGAAATGGAGCTGCCGGGATTAGAACAGGCACTCATATGGGATCCTGGCGCGTTCAAGGTGAGGACGTTAGCCGCTAGGCCACTGCGCTGGGCCTGTAGTATTACATTTTTCTAACACTGTCTAAGAGGTTGTACAGAGCATAATACATGATAAAACATTCTAAGGAGTCTAAAAGAAGGAATGTAAGTCTACTGATGGTAAGGCACATATATAAAATGATACATTACTAAAATTCATAAGTTAATTTGGCAAGACTTCTGTGCTGTTAGCCACAGTCCAAAAAGGGTGCAGACAACTCCCTCATATGCTGATTTCAATTGATTTGGATATGGAATTGACCCAAATACCTAACAACTGTTGAACAGATAAAGAAAAATGTGGTACACACACAGAGAGACATACACACTACGGGGTACTAGTCAACCACTAGCAAGAATGAAATCTTATCTTTTGCAATGATAGAACCAATTGTAAACTGTTATAGGTAGTGAGATAAGCCATTCTCAAAAATAAAAATATTGTATGTTTTCTTTGATCTGTTACAATTAATATATAGTGTTCAAAAATATAATCTTTGTAAGCAAAATGAACATCCTGGAATTTGATCACTGTTTCTAAAGAATTTGCATTTTTTCCCTCTCCCTGTTATTTCTTTATATCCTTACTTATTGGGATATTAAGCTTGTGATTGGCATACAATATTAAAATAGGCCAGTGTAATAATTAGGGGAAAAAGGGAGATGGAGTTATGGAAGGAGGAGGAGGGGTGGGGTGGGAGGATTCCCTATGTGTCTTACACTGTATTGTGACATATTAGAAATTTATTCACTCTCTATAAATAAATACAGTTTTCAAAAGCGATTTTTATCAAATAGAAAAGAAATCTTAATGTAAATTGAGTTTGAAAAAGACATCAAATAGCTGATAGTCAACTTAGAAAAATATGCTAAGGGAAGCTATCATGTATCATTCTAAATTAAATTATGCCTACATATATGAACTCATATGCTGTGTTTATGAACTGGATAAGCCAATATCATAAAGACTACGATCCCATTCTAATATATAGATTAAACTTAATTCTAATAAAAATCTAACATTTGTACTGAAACGCAAAGCAACTTGTGACATGTTGAACAAGCGGGAGGACTTACTTGACTTGAAGGGATCACTCATTATAAAGCCAGCAGGCAATTCAATGTACTTGAATTCAAGGATAGCTACAGAGACATATAGAAAAATAGCTCTCCTAAATAGATGCTGGCTTATAATTTTGATTTATGTCAAACAAAATTGTTAATGACAATTTCTTCATTAAAAAGGTTCTGAATTAATTGGTTATCCATACTGAAGAGCATGAATTTTGACCCTACCTCTCATCAGACACAAAACCCAGTTCAAGTTGAATCACAGTTCTATATGTAAATGATAAGCACCACAGCTTCCAGAAGATAAACTAGTTTTGTAATCTCCAGGTAGAGAATATTCATTAAACAGAACGCAACAATACACTAATTATAAAGGGTAAAGTGAACTACATTAAAACGAACGACTTACACACATCCAAATACCCTATTAGGAAGATCGCATTTGCATCATTTGTCAGTAACAATGATCTTACATGTGGCAAGAAAGAGAGTTCAACAAAAAGTTGGAACCTCGTAAGGCAAGATACCCAAGTGTTCCCTAATTGTATGAAAAAGTTCCAAACTCATTGTTCGCAGAGATCCTAAATAAGACGACCTTGTTCTTCCAGCACATTGCTACAATCGTGAAGGCTGACAGCACCAGCTGCTTGTAAGAACACCAACAGAAGGACTGGGACGCTGTTGTTTCGCTTTAAGGAGAGCAAATTACTGCAACTGTTTTGGAAACCTAATAGGACAGAAAAAGCTGAACGCATGCTTAATCTGAAACTGAGCCATGCCAATCCCGATTTTATCGTCATCAGAACCAGGCATAAAAATATGTGCAGAAATGTTTCTATTGCCATATTAGTTCTCTCTCTCTCTCTTTTTTTCTTTTGCATGGCAAATTGTTTCCTAAGTGTAGCAGTTAATGATCTCAAGAATTGCTTATTGCCGTATGGTTCAGGAACGAGGGTGCAGCTCCTCTGGCTCTCCTGCTACTCAAGGTGACCCTGAGGTCCTCTCCAAAGCCTGGGCGGATCTGCTCCCAAGATCACTCACTGCGCATACACAGTCCCTTTTGGGTTATTGGAGGCATGCTCACTCCTTTGCCACCGTGCATCTGCTTTGGGCAGTTTACAACACAGTGGTTGGCTTTTCTCAGTCGGAGATCAACCGGCAAGAGTAATGACGATAATGTCACAGTCCTGTGGCAGGAAATTACATGACAGCATCAATTTCAGAAGTTTTTCAGAACTGTTGGTCACATCATATTATTCAAAATAGCCCCAAATTGAAAAGAGACTAGTGGGAATATTGTATTGCTGGACACAACAGCAAACAAAATTTTCACAAATAACATTGGGCATAACAAGTTGAAAGCAAACAAATAATCCTGTATTTTCTACAACATAATAAGCAGAACCTAGCATAGCTAACTTCTTGTATTTACCTTCTTCAAAAAGGGAAAAGTGTGTAAAGAGACAGCAACGGATGTTGGCAATCTATTATCTCAGCATATATGGTGATAAAAGTCCACACCATTGACACAAATATGCTTTACATAGATACACAAATCCATGCATGTGTAAACGCATGTGCACACAGACACAAACACAAACCCACACCAGCTCTTCAGAAGTTCCAGGAAAACACCGCCTCTCACAGCAACTCAGTGCCTCGGTAATAGGTTCTGAATCCGACTCCAACCTCCTGCTACTGTAGACCCTGGGAGGCTGCGGGGGGATGCTGGAGTTATCAGGTCACCGCCACATACGTGGAAGACCCAGCGGAGTTCCTAGCCCTGGACTGCAACCTGCTCAGTTCTCTGCACAGCCATTTGGGTGGGAAGCAGCGCATGAAAGACCTCTTTCTGGTTTCCTTTCTATCTGCCTCTCAAATAAACAGTTAAAACATTACGTGTTTCATGAGCACACTGATGTGTGTGTGTTTATGCAATTTCATTAAAGTATTTATCTAGAAATTAATTCTACAATGCTCCAGTGGAGGCACGTTGTTTGAAGTCTAAGACTTCATTACATCTGACACTTAGGCAACTTCTCAAGGTTTCTCATTAGTAATTCAACTGAGCTGGAATTTGAGATGTGTGGCTGCAATACCATTTCTCTTAGCTCATTATCCATTTTTTTTTAAAAAAATTATTATCTCCAGGATCTCAAGTATTCCAAAATACTGAGACTGAAAGCTACCTTGAGACTGCAAATTTAACAAGAAAAAGTGTCACAGGTGTGATTTCTATGGAACTTGCTTCCATGAAAGAATAGAAAGGATCCAGAGATGCGAAGATTCACATCCCTGATTTTCATCCAAGAGTAGACAGGAGAGGAAAGGACAATGGTTCTTAACAGGGCAGACTCCAGGCTCTGGCCTAAAATACCCTAGAGACAAATGCAGTCTATACAAGATTCAGAGACTTAGCAGGAGTGGAGAGCATGCAGTGAGATGAGACGAGGAGGGGCTGGGACTGCTGACCAGTGAGACCAGGGAGACATCAAG
Source organism: Ochotona princeps (assembly GCF_030435755.1). Lineage (NCBI taxonomy): Eukaryota > Metazoa > Chordata > Mammalia > Lagomorpha > Ochotonidae > Ochotona > Ochotona princeps. The sequence goes on along the minus strand of NC_080839.1, from coordinate 3,638,321 downwards.
TGCTGAGACGGCAGAGGCCATAGGATGACTGAAAATGCAGAGTGACTAAATTGCAAGAATAGAAATAAAAGTCTCAATTCCTTGGCATTGAAAGGCACAATACCCACTCAGATGGAGAAAGATGTTTGTTCTCTAGGAAGGAAGAATCTGGAAGAAGCAGTATACCTTGGTGATGCAGATGCAGTGTGAGTCCCTTCGGGGTCAAGGCTATAACTCCATGTGAGGCAAAGCCACAGAGCAGCAAGGGGCACTGTATAGTCAGTCGGCTGGCATGGAAACTTATGGCCACACCACCTTTTTGGCATTCTGCAGAGGGGAATTTAGCCCAGTGCTGAAGCATGTCACTCAGGCTAAGGCATGGCTACTGGTGGAGAAACTTGTGTTAACCAGGCTTCTGCGAGGGGAATGGATTTCCTGGCTCTCTAACAGGACCAGTGAGAAAGCTGCATTTCACAAAGTCCTCGGAGCTGCGTTCTGACACCCAGCTGCCCGACACGCAGGTCACCTGCTGGGAGCATTCATTTCTGCAGGGCTGGTTGTCTCACCTCTCCCTCCATCTGAACTTCTAACCATGTGACTCCTCTGTCACCCAAGATTTATTCGAATATCAAGGTGTAATATTCTTGAATGGGTACAAATATTGAATTAAAAGAATTCATCAAACGTTATTTTCAGAGCAATTGCCTAGGACAAGCAGCTGATAGAGCTTTCAAGGTTACTATAGCAGTAAACGTCTCATATACATATTTCATAGGGAAGGAATATTATAGATGAGAATAATATATCTGGTGAGAAGGGAACGTTTTTCTAATTTGACTTATTATAACCACAGCTTTGAGATGCTATAAAATAACAGCCTTGGGGGTTGGTGTTGCGGCACATCAAGCTGAAATGCAGTTCTAGTTCTAGTCCCAGGTGCTCCACTTTTGGTTCAGTTCCCTCAAAAATGCACCTGGTGGGCAATGGAAGATGATCCCAGCCAGGTCCAGCCCTGGCTATTGCAGCCTGTTGGAGGAGCAAACCAGTAGATGGAAGAGTTCTCTCTGTTTCTTTATCTGTAACTGCCTTTAAAAGAAATAAAGCTTAAAAAACAGGTTCAATATGTGTGGGTGAATCCTGTGTGGAGCGGTCATGATGACTGAGAAGACAGCGCCTTTGGCTGCAGACTTGTCCCATGTAGGATGCCCTGAAGAGTTATCAGCAAACTTTTTGGTACATACAAATCTTAAATAGTTTCTGCCAGAGAGCCTTGGAGAACCATGCATGCTTCTTTTTATAACTTATTTTATTTTACTTTTGATATTGCTTACATAGTTGTACTCCCATGTGTACCACTAATTAGGGTGGGAGGGGGTCAAGGTATGGGGGAGAGTGGATGAGACAATCTCTTCCCTTGTTTTATTTCCTTCTGTGTTAAGATGGGGTGGGAAGGAGTAAGATACAGTGGTTTACCCCAACCTGGCTGTCCTCCAAGACTCAGCCAGATGCAATCAGATGTGTGTTGTAGCCGTACCCAGCCCATTCTGCCCCAGTCTGAGTTCTCATGTGCACTAGCAGGAGCAGTGACCCACAGGGGAGCACCCCCCCAGTCCCCCTGCCAGACTCACCTGGGTCCCAAGGCCTTGTGTGTGTTGGTCTGTGCTACCTCCTTGCTTGGTCTGTCCCCAAGCCAGCCTACACATCTTCTGACAAGTGGAGCCTTGTCAGGTGTTATGTCATTGTCTTGTCTGGCCCACACGCAGCCCCAACTCTCCTGTTCAACAGTGAAAACGGCCTAGTGCAGGAATACCCCAAGCTGTCCCACTGTGCCCACTCCCAGGCCCAGATCTCATGTGTGTGAGTTGGTACTAGGGCCCTGTGAAACATAGTTCAAGCCCTGCTCTCGGTCTTCATGAGTGATGCTGAACGTGGCATCCCGGCCTGAACTCATACCCAGTTATTGAGTGTGCCAACCTGGCCTGCATGCAACCCCAGTTGCATGAGTGTGGGTGAGTTCTGTGGTCATGTCTAGCTCTACCTGTCATCATCCCCAGCTCTCAAGCAAACTTGTGTTTGCAGTCCCACACGGATGAATCAACAAATTACCCCCAGAGAATCTGCAACCAGACCTGGTTCTCTCGGATGCTGGTTAGCATCATGGCCCAGCCTAACATGGTCTCTCCCCTACCTGACACTCTGGTGGATACTGTGGCCTAATCCTATCAGGTAGCCCATCCCCCTGCCCCTAGCCCCAGCTTTCTTGTGCACCAGTCGGCTGCGATCAAGGTCAGGTAGCCCAGCCCAGGTCTCCCATATGGGCAGGTGTCCTGATCTGACCCAGGCATGTCCTCCAAGCCACCCAGTCTCAGCCCCACCCCCGTTTATCTGCAGTTGCCATGGCCTTGTCCGTGGAAGTGCCCCACAAGTCATTCTTCACCTGTGATGTACTTCCTCAGTGCTCTCCCCTCCCACACATCCCCAAGCCCCTCTCCCAGGGCAATCCACAGCCACCACATCTGCGGCCACATCAAGCTCTTATTACAGACATGTACATGGCAGGGGATTTAGTAACTTGCACTGACACACAGAGACAGACACGCTCCTGTGTCTTCAACGCTTTCGGCGCCTCTCAAAGCACACAGAAAGAACCCTCTGCATTTTAAGAAGTTCATCAGTAAGTCTCACTGCTCCTTAAAAATGATTTTGTCTTTCAGCCTTTGAGACTGAATGCAAATGATGATTCTACTTCTTGAAATGGAGATAGAGTCTATAATTCCTTCTAATTAACCGGTTTGAATTTGGATTCAGTTCAAGGGAAACTGATGTCATGCATGAATATCTGAACTCTCCCTGCAGACAGATGCTGGGTGTCTCATAGGTAATTCAGATTGCTAAGAGCTGCAGGGACTCAGGGATTGCAAGTTACAATCCTTGAAAGACACACACACACACACGTGTGCAAGTGCACAAGATGATCATACAAGGCAGCATGTACATGGGACACAGGCAGTGCAGAGGAAACAAGATGTTCCTCAGGACTCGGAAAACATGCCACCTGCTGTGCTGCTCAGGGGAGGTTCAGTGCTGGAAATGGCACTTGGACACGAATTTTAGATCAGTAAAAGCTTAGTGGGCACGGAAGAAATATTGAACTTCAGGTATTTTAGGAGCCGTCTCACACAATGATACACTGTATGGAACCTTGTATATGATGTGTTAGGTTAATTGAAATTCACCTTTTTCACAATTTAATAAATAGTAAAATATCACGCAGCAAGAAGAGACCCCCTATTTATTGGAGGTACCACTGTAACCATCTCTGACCTCTGTCGCTTTGATTTGCACAGCAGCATGGTGGACTGACTAGGGAAGGTATTGTGATGATTCTATCCAAGAGTGCAGAAGCTATTTAACTCACTTGTTATACTCAGCTCATATAGAGCTTTTCTTAATTAGTGCCTTACCTTCAAATTGATTAGGGCCACATATGTGTTTTCCAACACTCCCTCTCAAGATTCCTTTTAGATCCCCTTCAGGGCAAGGCTCAGGTCTCCCTCACTGTCTTCCCCATCTGGTCCAGTGTGTGGACCATGGTGAACACTCAGCATCCCTGACTGTACGTGTCCCAGACTCATGGTCTACATGTCTTACCTCATTTAGTCTTATAGTTCATGTGTTTTATATACATGCATAAATGTTATATCCATGATAAATGTGTTACGATGAGAATGTCTAATATGAAGTCTGAAATCCTTCAAAATCTGAATCTTCTTAGGAACTGACCTGAAACCAAAAGTCCTGAGGCTCAAGAGAGTCATGACTGAGAATCTTGGTTCTGAGACCACTTGCTAAAGTTCAAATGACGTTTTCCCTATCCATTGAAAAAAAAAAACCCAAACCATGTAGCTTAGAAAGAGTAACTCAGCTTTCCCTGTCTGCAGTTGCCCTTCTGTGTAAAATGAGAACAATAACACCCACCTTTGCAGTTTCGACAAGCAGGAGAGCTCAGCAAATGCTGGCTGTGCCCATTGTTGGGCAAGGTGTGGGTTGGTGTATTGACTGGAGACTCTGGGGAGAAGAGAACACTCCAGAGATGGGGATTTGTGCAGCTTGACATGCTTCATGGAAACTTGAACCTGTGAAAAGAGTTAAGTGGTGAACAGAATCAAGGGGCCCCCAACGTTTACGGGGCTTAGAACTCTCCAGACGACAGCTAGCTCCTCTGGGTTCATGTATTTTCAGGTTTACCTTTATTTGACGGTGCATCGCATGGACGCATGAGATATGGAGTCCAGGGCTGGTCCTGTCCTTGGCACTGTGAACAACCACACCCATCCAGAAGCACCTCAGCTTGCCCTTTGTGAGGCAGATTTCCTATTGCATTTGCCATTGGCATTCTTCCTGTTGTGTGGTCTCTCTGAACATGGGTTGGGCTAAGGGAGGCGAACGCTTTCCCCCAAGAACGAATCATTCTCCTCTGCCTTAGAAAGACGACTGACAGTGGAAACAGACATGGAAACGCATCACAGAAAGCCAGCCTGTTACAGGCCCAGGCAGACTCACTCAAAAACAAGCAATTGTTCTCAGTTCTCCTTTCTGTTTATATGTTTTAAACATTTAAACCTGCATTTGTTAACATTATGTGTTATCTTTCTCTTTAATTTTAGTCAGTAATTTATGAACATTTTACTCACTGAGAACATTTTACATGTCTAATACTATGGAAATTAATAATAATAATAATGTTCCTGGCATTGGAACACTTTACCATGGATATAGATTATGGCCATAATTGTGCTGTCAGTCCTACAGTGCTCAAGGGATGGGAACATTTGATCACATTTGGTAATCACCAAATTAGCTCATTCATTCCTCCTCTTGTGAACTTGCATTTTAGAAGTTTACCATTTAGAAGTTTACCATTTAGAACTCTACCATTTGCTGGACTCAATTATATTTCTTAATATACAGTTGATTTTGGTTTGTGATGATTGATTACAATTCTCTCAGTTTGAAGAAATATATTCAGAAAATCATATTCTACATTCTATGTTGTCCACCTGCAACAAAACTCGGAAACATGGAGATGGACAACAGAACTCAACAGAAACATTGACTGATGACTTGTCCAGGTGCTGGGCGAGTGCTGCAGAATGGACAAATCCATTTTCAGGGAGTTCTGAATCTACTGGAAAGATGTGGATGTAACAAAAGTGTGCCAAGCAGGGAGAAATTATGGCTAGAAAGCATAAAAGTGACTTTATACAAAGAATGGATTGAAGATCATTTAAGAAAGGACAGGGAGTGATGTATAGAAGTAGAAACTTTCATGGGAAATGTAAGGGATTGAAGAAATCCACAGCTGGGTCTAGAGGAACATTGCTTTGACTGATGGTATAAGCTTGAATTCTCAGTTCACATGACCTTGGTGGAGATTTTGCTAATATTTACATATTTGCCTCTTTTAGTCTGCAATGATTTTGCAAGAAAGGTATTTAGAAGAGTCTATTTCCAGAAGCCTGTTTGGAGACACAAGGCTGGCAGCTGGTATGATAATGAACCCATTTCAGTAGAATAAATCCCATTACTATTAATATTAAGCAGTCACAGAATGATTCATGAAGGCCTTTTCAAAATTCAAAAAGTGCCTAATCAAAAAGAAGGGAGGACAAAGAATAAACAGAAATCATGTCAGGAGTTGATTGTTGTTGGGTTTCTTGAAGAATGAGTTCTGCTCACTCAAGCTGACTGATGCAGGGGTAGAGGGCATTCACTTCTTTTACTAAATGAAAATTTGCATTGGACCAAAGAGAGAAATAGCTCACAAAGGGCCCTGGGAAACTGATTGATATTTGCAGGTCACTCAAATGCCCCAAGGTTTACAAGGTCTGTATTCAGGCTTTTTGACAGGCTCCCCTGTGCATGAATTCTCCTTTTGTCTCTTAACATTATTTTATGCCATGATCTTCCATCTCTTCCTGCTTTTAATTCTCTTGTTACAAAGAAAGATTTTTCAGGTAGGAAATAATTATCCAGGTAAGACAGTATATTTGAAATTGCTCTCTGTGTAATCAGCAACAGTCTCAATAGACAAAGCCAATAAAATGGAAATTTGTAATTACGACAAAGCAAGAAAGTTCCTATTTGGGCAAGAAAACACTGGTTTTGATGTCTCTGGGCAACTTTCCCTTTTCTACTTTCTGTATAGGGAAAAAGAAGCTATGCTGTCTGCCTGCTTTGGCATAACTTTCCCCAAGGGGTGTTGGATTGTGTTCTTTCTAAAAGTTTGTAGAAAGCCCAAAGCACACCTGAAGAAATTAAAAGGAATCTTCAGGAAATGGAGATTGAAGTAACTCATCTACGCATAGCAGCACAAAGGATGGGAAATCACACAGCTACCTCTTTCCCATCTATTAAAAAAATCAACCAACCTTGAATTAAGACTCAATTCAGGAGTGGGCGCTGCTGGGTAGGCCTCCACCTGCAATGTAAGTATCCCATATGTGTACTGCTTCTAGTCCTTGGCTACTCCACTGCTAATCCAGCTCCCTATTAATGCACCTGAGAAAGCAATGGATAATGGCCCCAGTTCTTAGCTCCTTGCACCTGTGTGGGAGACCTGGAAAAAGCTCCTGTCTCCAGACTTTGAATAAGCCCAGTTCCAGCTGTTGCTGCCCTTTGGGGAGTGAACCAGTGGATGGAAGAGCTTTCTGTTTCTTTTGTCTCTGTAACTCTGCTTTTTAAATAAATAAGTAAATAATGAATCCCATTTCCAAAAAAGGTTAACCAAGTTCTTTTCCTCAGTTTCCACTGTTCTTTCTCTGCTGCTTGTACTTTCCCATTGTAATGAATCCTGCTCTATCAGTTAACACTGTGCTGTGAAAAATGACCTGATAACTTAGTCATTTAAACTTTAGGCATTTAGTGTTTCCTAGTTTCTAGTGATCAAGAGCCAGTTGCAGTTTAGCTTGGAGCCCCTGATAAAACTATTGTTAGAAGGAGTCTGTTTGGCATAGTGGGACACCTGGATCCTTTAACTCTGTGAATGAGTCCAGACTCCATTACCAATTCTAGCTTTCTGCTGATGTATATATGGGATGCATTAGATTATATCTCAAGTATTTGGGTTCCTGTCACACATATGAAAGCCCTTGATCAAATTTCTGGCTTCTTGCTTTAGCCTTATACAGCCTTTGCTATTGCAGGCATTTGGAAAGCAATTCAGACAGTAGCAGATCTCCCTGCCCCCGGTCTCCACTCTCTTCGGCTCTATTTAAAAGAAATTTAATAAGCAAAAAATTAGGAAGAAAGGTTTGAAGTGTCTATGGGAGTTTAGGATCTTAGAATGTACTCAACTGTGGATGATTGCGTCTAGCTCATTCTTTCTAGCTCATTCTGTGGTGAACAACAGGCCTAGGTCTTCATCCATGGGTGGCGACACTTTTTTTTTTGAATGTTCTCCTATCTACTCCTACTTTATTTGGAAATGGCTTAGGGAGAAGGAAATAATTAATATATGTGTATGAACATCAATATAGGCACAGAAAAAGTAATGGAAAGCACCCAACCAAATTGCCACAACAAACAGTGCATTAGTTTTGCTGACTCTCAAATCTCTGAAACTTGACAGTAGATGCTTAGAGCATACTCACGAATGAGATGTTGAGGTCAGAGGTGGAAGCTATTTTCCCTCAATATCTCTAGACTGTGAGTGCATATTTGACCCATGGGAGTTTCCCTACATCAGTGCAGACCATGGGATGAACTCAAGAGATTGTTGCAAGGAATTTCACCTGAAAAGAAGAACGCGGCATCAGCTGTTGGCTCACATAAAAGAAGGATTTTCACGCAGATAACGTCAGCGAGCAAAGCAAAATTTATTAAAGATGGAAGCTTCCTGGGTGGTGTCAGTAGGGGGTCTCTATTAGGGAGAAGAGAAAAAATGGTGAAGCTGGTGTTTTTCGGTACAATACAGGCGAGTGGAACAATGGCCAGCATTCAATAAGTGGGCAGAGACAAAGTCCATCAGAAGACCAAAATTGTAATCCTGTTTGGCTTGTTCTTGATTAAAAGCATCCTTTCAAAGGAGTTCTCTTTTCAACTGTCCAAATAAACTGAAAGCTCGGAAGGGTGAGTTGACACTTTTGATTTGCTCTAAGTGCCTTCTGAGCAGAAGAAAGCATTTCGCAAACTTTTCCGAAAGAGTCTCCTTGTTTTCTTGCCTTACTAACCCATCTATCACAAGCTCACACACGATGAAGATTATAAGCTTTTTGTAACACCTTCAGGAATTTTTTTTTTCACTTTGCCACCACATTCTATTCACCTAGAAATAAGTTTCAATCAAAGGGGAGGGATTATACAAAGGAGTTGGAGCATTGGACCCTATCTTACAGAGACCTCCTGAAATGGTCTAGTGTTATCACAAAACCATGGCCTCCGCTGCCTCACAGACTCATTGACTCTCTCATTCACTTGATCTTTTTGGATAACAAAATACAAAAATTTTCCACATTACTTCCACAAGATTGGAGTTCATCTTAAGATGGTGGTAAGCCAGATAGTCATTCACAGTCCAACTGCACGCTGGGTGATTGGGATGCGCTGAATGATGCTCACATCAGCAGAGAATGAATGGGATTGGGAGGCACTGGGGATCAGATGCACAGTTCTGGAGCGTGTGGTGAGGGCAAGGATTACTGATCTTCCCTACACGTCTAGTGGAAGGTAGTCTCATAGCGCTCACATGCAATAACTCAAACTAACAGCTACTCTAAGTCACATCAATGGATTAATAATACATGATGGACACTATTCTCCGAGTAATTTTACTTAAATTAATTCTTCCACTCACTCCAGCAATTCTAGGAGGTAGTAACGTTGGTGTATTCAATTCACTCAGGAGGAAACTGACTGTATAACGGTTTAGTTACTGTGTAATAAGTAAGTGCTGAAGTCAAAACCCAAATATGTCTGTCTTTAAACTCTATATTTATACTCACTTTAGTGTGCTGCCATAAAACATCAATATTGCAGGACTACAATAATGATTGTTTCCTGAGGGATTTTCAATTTAATAGGAAAAAAATGAACAAAAGCTAAGTGCCATTTCTCCTTACTGAATAGCTTCTCAGTAGATAATTTTTCATGAGCAAACTCCTGGCGGCTGCAAAGAGCTTGAGGAGAGGGCTGAGTGGGGACTGGGGTCATGCAACCTGGGCTCTACATTTCCTAGATGAGTCTTATGGCTATGCCTTTCAACTCTGACTCCAGCAGAACTGAGAGCAGATATGTCTGATAGCATGGGTCTGGTATACACGAGGCAGAGCAGTGCTCAGTACGTGGTGACTGTTAATACTGCTCCTGAGTGAGCTCATGCTCCCTCTGCAGAGAAGACAGCCACAGGAGGCCTGTGAGAGTCTCTATGGCTGAGTCTAGATGCAGAAAATGGCTAGGTCAAAGTTGTGTATCCTGGCACTTGGCTGTGGGACATTCGACATTTATGTGTCTTCAAGCATTGAATGATAAGCTTAGATTTTGGCATGTTGGATCTGGAGCAGGGACAAAGGCTCAGTATCTCCTGTAATGGAAAGGACAGCAAGTCTTCCCTTGAAGTAGAGCAATATGAAAGTTCGCAGTTTCAAACAAGCTGATTTTCTAGGCATAAGTAAGCTTTACATGTCTAATGAAGAAATATTTTTATTTAATTTTTAAAATTTACTTGAAAATTAACTTTAAAAAAAGATTTATTCATTTTTTATTGAAAGTCAGATATACAGAGAGGAAGAGGGACAGAGAGGAAGATCTTTCATCCACTGATTCACTCCCCAAGTGGCTGCAAAGGCCAGAGCTGAGCTGATCTGAATCCAGGAGCCAGAAGTTTCTTCTGGGTTTCCCATGAGGGTGCAGGGTCTTAAGGCTTTGGGCCATCCTCGACTGCTTTTCCAGAATATAAGCAAGAAGCTGGATGGGAAGTGAAACTGCTGGGATTTGAACTGGTGATCACACGGGATCCCAACATGTGCAAGGCAAGGACTTCAGCCGCTAAGCCACCGTGCAAGGCAATGAAGACACATTTTTAAAGAGAAGGTCCATCACAACCTTTGTGAAATCCTTAAATTCTCTGTGCTGCATTCTTGACGATTTAACTATATGTGTGTCCTTATCTATGAGTGATATTACAACTGCTTCTGTCGTCGGGAGCAGAAGATAAGGAAACAGAAGTCAAGAATATGAAATCATAACATGTTAGGAGATATTTATTCTACTTTTATTTAACTCTTATTTCCCTTTTTTATTTCCTGCCCTCTAAAACAGTACCCACCCCAGTGCTACTGGCATTCCCATCCTGACTGAGGAAAGAAGTTCACTAGAGACACTTTGGGCAAATTTCTTTTCTTTCCTTTATACTTTATGGCAGGAAATGAAAACATCATATGCATTTTCTCAATGAAAGTCAAAATACTGGATAGTTCGAAATTTCCAGCTTGACATATCTTTTCAATCAGGAAAGCTGCAAAGAGAAGTGACGTAGAGAAGATTCCAGGGCAACTGTGACGTTGAGAAGGCACCCAGGGCCTCTGTCCCACTGGACCCTTCAACACTATTAAGAGGGATTGATCTTTATGCCAGTGCTCACCATGAGGTCTCTGCCACAGAATCGATTCAGAAGTAAGATCAAAAGTTTATGCCTAGCAGAAAATAAAGGTTCATTTTTGCTTCTGAATCCTGGAAGTTTTCTTTCCTGAGCATATTTCTGTGAGAAAACTGAAGGGAAGTGCTTTCCTAAGATAGCTTATTTGATGAGTTGTTATAAGCCCACCAGCACCACAATACAGTTTCTTTCTTTCTTTCTTTCTTTCTTTCTTTCTTTCTTTCTTTCTTTCTTTCTTTCTTTCTTTCTCTCTCTCTCTCTCTCTCTCTCTTTCCTTTCTTGTTCCTCTTTTTTTTTTTTTTTTTTTTTTACCTTTTGGAACTAAACAAAGCCAGTGTCAAGCTTGGTACCTAGCAAAGGATGGTTAATACCAAGCACCTAACTGGTGTTCTGGGGTTGGAATTTGGGAATCGCGGCATATCTATCATTAGCTGTTTTCATGTAAGACATCCCCTTGTTCAGGAAGATCACTCTGAAAAACCTGGTCATACACAAACATGACAGAAAAGGTTAATGTTCTTTGTGAACTGTCACAACCACAAATTGAAGAAAATCCTGAAACTGGTCTTCTCCATCAAGAAATGTGTGACTGAAATGCTTCTTCAATGCAAAGAGGGGTCTCTGGGCTACCTACAGATTGTTGCCTGTTTTGAGTTTTGTCTGTTCGTAGCTCTCAGCCAGCAGTGGTGTATATAGTTATTTTCTTGTATGCACAATCCAGTTAATAGTGATTTACGCTTCCTGTGGCTGTTGCTGTCAGCGCAGCAGTGACAAATCTTGCCTAAGCCAGGTGCGGTACAGCTTTTAAGCTTTGTTAAATATCCTTTCATGTTGGCAGTAATACAGATGAGGTGGCAAGCCTAGCTTATCTGATGGGAATTTTTCATGATTGTGCTGACACCATACTCGGTAAACCCTATGCAATTTTCAAAAGGTGAATTAGCAGTGGAGTCTGTTTGTCTACTTGAAAGCTTCAAGCTGTCAGGCATACCTTGTGCTACAGTAGAAAGTGAGCCACTCCAGAGACACTGAGATGGTTCTTCACTCCGAAGGCTAACTGTGTTGTTTCCACTTGATGTGAGCTTGGTGCCACTGGGACAAAAGACACGGCGTGCTGATAGGAGGAGAATGCGTGTTGCTGCCTTGTTCATTCTGGGTGTCTCTGGAAATTTACAGAGGAGCCCCATGACTGTTTGCTGAAGACTCTGTAGAAGAGCGACGAACGCTTTGCAGATGGCTCCCTTTCCACTGTTTCATCTACAAACCTCCACAAGCATAAAATGTTTTTGAAGTTGTGAAAACCATGCATCATTTACAATCTAAACTAGAAAAAAACCGTATTGATCTCTGCAACTTCTATTTAGATTCTTTTGGCGCAATAAATAAAAACTTTTTTATATATATATAACAAAAAGGAGTTCCTATTTATTTGAAAGGCAGAGTTGCAGGAATGGCAGAGAGATGTTTCCCATCTGTTGATTCACTCCTTAAATTGCTACAATGACCAGGGCTGAGCCATGCTGAAGCCAAAAGCTGGGGGCAATATCTGGATCTCCTAACTGAGAGTGCTGGTCCTCATCTGGGATACCGGCATTTTAGGCAATACCTTAACACACTGCGTTCTAACACAAAGCCAGTTACAAGTTTTGAACAGGTTTAAGTATACCAAGTCACCTTACTTCAGGTATCCTGATGCACAGAACTCAAGAGCTAAGACACAGCTCTCACGTGGTAAGAGCTTATGCCTTATAGATGTATTTTGCAGTTTAGCAGTGAGGTGTTTCTGTCTGTCGCAGCCCCCATGATTTTCTTTTCTTTCGTTTTTATTTTTTTAAGATTTATTTATTTTATTACAAAGTCAGCTGTACAGAGAGGAGGAGAGACAGAGAGGAAGATCTTCTGTCCAATGATTCACTCCCCAAGTGAGTGCAACAGCCGGTACTGCGCCAATCCGAAGGCAGGAACCAGGAACCTCCTCCATGTCTCCTACATGGGTGCAGGGTCCCAAGGCTTTGGGCCATCCTCCACTGCTTTCTCAGGCCACAAGCAGGGAGCTGGATGGGAAGTGGAGCTGCCGGGATTAGAACCAGTGCCCATATGGGATCCCGGGACATTCAAGGTGAGGACTTTAGCCACTATGCCACACTGCCAGGCTCCATGATTTTCTTTTGCCTTGCTCTCTGCCGACCTTTTCAGGCAGGCTCAAGATGGTATGCTACACTTTAATGTACAAAGTAGCTAATGCCAGCTTTCAGTATCAAATGCCTACAGCTTCCTACACAGCAATAAACTAGCTGCATTCACTAAAGCAGGAGGTTATCCTTAGGACAGATCACATGAGACCAGAAAGATGGTAGATTTTATGCATTTGCTATGTAACAATATTCCAAAAAGTTCATGGAAAAATGGAAATAAAGGCAAATTAATTTTGGTGTGCAAATTTTTTTAAATCCATGTATACATTTTTTGTTTTGTTTTGTTATATAAGAAAGACAGATATACAGAGGGAGGAGGAGAGACAGAGAGGAAGATCTTCCATCTGCTGATGCACCCTAAGTGGCTGCAATGACTGGAGCTGTGCCTATCCGAAGCCAGGTGTCTGGAGCTTCATCTATGTCTCCCATATGGATCAAGGTCCCAAGGCCTTGGGCCATCCTCGGCCACAAGCAGGGAGCTGGATGGGAAGCAGGTCTGCTGGGGTTAGAACCGGTGCCCATATGGGATTCTGACGCATGCAAGGCAAGGATTTTAGCCACTAGGCTATTGCAGGGGACCCCACTACAACTTTTTATAACGTCACTTTTTCCCATGAACCTTCTGGATTAGGATTTATGTTATTGGTTCTTTATGGGTAGGATAGGACAGGTTAAGCTACAAGAGGAAGTTGTACTTGGACAATGTATAACCTTGTGAAAATGTGAAGTCTGAGTTCCTTTCCATCATGAAAAATGTCTTTCACTCTGAGATTTGGTTCCTAGATTGTATGATTTTTCAAGACCCAAAAGATGCAAATCTTTGAAAAAAGGGAGACGACCTTATGATCGCAGGTAATAGTATTCACCGGAGTCGCCAGCCTGGTTTTCTGTGGTGCACTTTTAGTACCCAAGCCACAAATAAAAAGAACATTATTTTTGAAATAATGCTTTAGTTTCAACATGAGGTGGTAGAGGATTCTCCAAGTTCTCTTAAAAAATCAACATTTAGGGCCCGGCGGCATGGCCTAGCAGCTAAAGTCCTCGCCTTGAATGCCCCGGGATCCCATATGGGCGCCGGTTCTAATCCCGGCAGCTCCACTTCCCATCCAGCTCCCTGCTTGTGGCCTGGGAAGGCAGTTGAGGACGGCCCAAAGCTTTGGGACCCTGCACCCGCGCGGGAAAGCCGGAAGAGGTTCCTGGTTCCCGCCTTCGGATAGGCGCACCGGCCCGTTGCGGCTCGCTTGGGGAGTGAATCATCGGACGGAAGATCTTCCTCTCTGTCTCTCCTCCTCTGTGTATATCTGGCTGTAATAAAATGAATAAATCTTAAAAAAAAAAAAAATCAACATTTATTTCTCTACGATGGTGAGATATTTATTATATTAAATCCACCATTTTAACCTTTATAAGTGTGCAATTTGATGCTGATAACTACATTCACAGTTTAATGCACTCCTCACCACACTGCTGCTTTTTTCTGAAACTTTCTGTCAACCCAGCAAAACCCTAATGAGTAAGCAGTAGCTCCCCATTGCTCATGCCACCAGTCTCTGGATGCTTGGAGCCTCATGTTTTCAGTATTGTAAGAAGTGATATAGGGAGCTGACATGTTGGTGTAGCAAGCTAATCCTCCACCTACAACAACAATTTCCCCTCAGTACTTCCTGGGTGCTCCACTTCCCATCAAGTTCCCTGCTTGTAGTCTGGCAAAGCAGCAGAGGATGGTCTAAGTCCTTGGGCCCCTTCACCCATGTGGGAGAATGACAAGAAGCTCCTGGTCTCCAACTTAGATTCGCTCAGCTCCGACCATTGCAGCCATTTGGGGCGTGAACCACCTGATGGGGGATCATTCTCTCTTTCTCTTTTTCCTTTAAAAGCAGCCTTTCAAACAAAAATAAACTTTAAAAGGTAGCGTATATAATATTTGTTTTGTGAGTGTGTATGTGTCTGGCCTACTTCACCTAGATAATGTTTCCAGGGTTCACCCATCCTGTAATATGTATCAAAATTTCACTTTTTTATAGCGGAAGAAAACCCAATGCATGTATATATGACAACTTGTGTATGATCCATCTATTGATGAACATTTCTGTTGCTTCCCTGTTTTAGTGTTATGAATAAGTTGTTGTGAATACTGATGTAAAAATAGCTGTTATGTAAGATATGTACAAATATGATATGTAAGATATGTAAAAATATGATACGTAAAAACATCTCCTGTTTTCAGTTATTTTGAGTATTTACAAAAGATCAGAAATTCTGACTCATATGGTCAGTCCGAATTTATCTTTTCAACGTAGCTCCACGTTGCTTTCCATAGTAGTTTAATATTTTATATTCCTGTCTTTGTGTACAAAGTTCTCAATTTCTCTGCATTACCATCAACAGTTAATTTTTTCATTTAATTTTATTATTTTTTCCCTTTTTATTTTTAACTTTACGCAATGATTATGAAATGGTTGAGATACCCCCCATAAAAAATCCACCCTCCAGGTTGATTTTCCCCATATAGTATAATCCTTCATAACAAGTTACATTCCATCAGTCTGTTATTTAAGTGTGCTTCATTAATTTTTTTAAAGCAATCATTCTTTAGCCTAGAGGCTAAAATCCTTGTCTTGAATGTGCTGGGATTCCATATGAGCGCCGGTTCTAATCCCGGCAGCCCCGCTTCCCTTCCAGCTCCCTGCTTGTGGCCTGGGAAAATAGTAAAAAATGACCCAAGGCTTTGGGACCCTGCACCTGCATGGGAGACCTGGAAGAACTCCTGGCTCCTGACTTTGAATTGGCTTAGCACTGGCTCAGCTTCGGCCATTGCGCTCACTTGGGGAGTGAATCATTGGACGGAAGATCTTCCTTTCTGTCTCCCCTCTCTGTATATCTAACGTGGCAATAAAAATAAATAAATCTAAAAAAAATAAAAAGCAATCATTCATGTGGCCAATACAGTGGCACAACAGACCAGTTCTCTGCCTGTGGCGCACACATCCATATGGGTGCCCGTTAGTGTTTCAGCTGCTCCACTTCTGATCCAGCTTCCTGTTTATGACCTGGGAAGGCAGTGGAGGATGGCTCAGATGCTTGGGCCCTTGAACCCGTGTGGGAAACTCAGAAAGACAGACTTAGCCCTGATAGTTGTGGTCTTTTGGGAGGTGAACCAGCAGATGGAAGATCACTCTCTCTGTCTCTCCTTCTCTCTGTAAAGCTGCCTTTCAAATACAAAGCAATACCTTTTAAAATAAGTCATCATTCTTGTAGATGTGGAGTGTTGTCTCATTGTGGGTTTGATTTACAGTTTTTTGATGACTAATATCAATGCGTGCATTTTCATGTGTTGAAGAGCTATTGCTGCACCTGCTTCAGAGAAGTGTCTTAGCAATCCTTCACCATTTTAAAAATAAGTTGCTTGGCTTTTTATTGTTGAGTGTTAGGAGTTCCTTACCCATTATGACTGTTAAACCATTAGTAAATATGTAGTTGTATAATACATCCTTTAAAGGCATAAACCTTTTAAAAATTTTTAATTAAATGAGGTTATCTATTTTATTGTTCATGTTGTTGTCTGAGCATTTGTTTTCATATATAGGAATCCACTGATAAATTAAAAATCATGAGTTTTTCCCTGTAAGTTCTTATGGTTTTAACTCTTAATTATTTTGAATTGGTTTTGTACATACAGTGAAGTGAAAGTCCAGCCTACGTTGTTTGCTTGTGAAATTCTATTTATGTGGGCAGCATTTTTAAGTACATCACTTTTTATCCACTGGATTATCTTGAACTTGTGCTGAGAATCAATTGACCACAAATATATCAATTTATTTCTAAGTTTTTAATTTCCCTCCATGGGCTTTTGTAACTGCCCTTGTGTCATTATTACAACGTTTTGATTGTTGCAGCTTTGTAATCATTTTTATTCTAATTAATTAATTAATTGATTGATTTCATTTAACTTGAAAACCAGACATAAACACAGATTCACACACACACACACACACACACACACCCCTTCTCTCTGCTGGCTCACCTGGCAATTTGATGTCACAGCCAGGGCTTGGGCAGGCCAAATTATAGCCAAGGGTGTAGAAGTCAGTCTGGGATTCCCTTTGGGTAGCAGAGTCACAGCTGAATGAGCTGTCATCTGCTGCCTCCCAGGGCGCCGACCAGCAGAAAGCCGGACTGGGGAGTAGAGCTGGAACTGCAGTCCATGCATTCTGATAAACTGTGTGGTATCCCAAGAAGTGACTTTGTGCCTGCACCAAACACTTGCCCTTGTAGTATTCCTTGAAAGCAGGAAATGTGGGTCTTACATTTTATTCTTCTTTTGTAAGTATTTATTATTATTATTATTATTATTTCCAATGGTATAAGAGTTAGGAGAAAGGATAGAAATGTTTTCAACTTTACAAAAAAATAGTAAGACTGTTGGAATTGTAACAGTAATTTTGATATTACCTGTTTGGGGTAATATTGGCATTTAACAACATTAAATCTTCTAGTCTGGGAAGACATTATGTATTTCCAGATACAATTAGGTTTCCTCAGGCCAGTGTGATGGCTCAGAGCCTAAATCCTCATTTTGCATCATCCGGGATCCCATATGGGCTCCAGTTCGTGTCCTGGTGCTCCACTTCCCATCCAACTCTTCACTTGTAGCCTGGGAAAGCAGTAAAGGATGATCCAAAGCCTTGGGACACTGCATCATGCGGAAGATTGGAAGAAGCTCCTGGCTCCTGACTTCGGATAGGTCCCATTGTGGCCACTTGAGAACTGAACCATTGAATGGAAATTCTTTGTCTCTCCTTTTCTTTCTCTACATCTGCCTTTCCAATAATAAAATTAAAAATAAAGTAAGTCAAAATCAGTTTAGGTTTTCTATAATTTATTTAGCCATGTTTGCAGTTTTTATTAGACATGTCTCCTCTTTCAATAAAATTATTCCTAGATATTTTATTACTTACAATCACACTGTAATGGAGTTAACTGCTAGTTTGTAAAAAATACCATATTTTGATCTTGTGCTCTGACGTTTTTGCAAATCTTATTTATAGCTGTTTTGTAGATTATTTGGAATGTGCAATTATCTTCGTGTTTTTTCCGTTCTGCTCTTCAGAATTAATAATTTCCATGGTTCTGCCTTGAGATTCATTGATTCCCCCCTTCATTCTATATGAACTCTTCATTGCTTATTGTGGAGTTTTCATTTCAGTTATTATTATTTTCAGCTCCAGAATTTTTCCTTGATGTTGTTTTTTTCTGTTTCTTTGTTGACATTTTCTTGCTTATATGCTATTTCCATATTTTCTGTTATTGTTTCACTATACTCTGTATTTTCACTATACTCTGAGCACGTTAAGACAGTTCTCTTAAAGTGCTTGACTGTGAATGTTTAAACTACCTCAATGATGGCTCCCTCCAACAAAATTGTGCCTTCAAAATTGGTCATATTTTCACATTTGTTTGTGTGTTCTTTTGTTATCATTAATTTTACTGGAAAGGTAGATTTGAAGGGAGAAGGAGATACAAAAAGAAAGATATTTCATTCACTGGCTTACTCCCTAAATGGCTGGAATAGCCAGGAGCCAGGAGGTCTTTCCAGTTCTCCAAGTGGACGAAGAATCCCAATGCTTTGGACCATCCTTTACTGCTTTCCCAGGGCACAGCAGGGAGGTGGATGGGAAGCAGAACAGCTGGGACATGAACCAACACCCATATTGTATCTCAGTGCTTATAAGGTGAGGAATTAGCCACTGAACCATAGTGTCTGGCTCATATGTTCTTCAAAAAATTGAAATGTATATATTACGGGAACACTGGATATCATTTTTTTTTTTTGTTCTAGGATTGCTTACTTGTGGTTGCTGGAGGCTGCTTGGTTTCCACAACTTTTCGAACATATTTTGTAAATCTTGCGTTCCTTACTTTTGGTGACTGAAATTACTCTTCTTTCAGGGATGTGCAGCCTAAATCATGCTTCATTATATGTGTTGTGCTCAATCTTTTTGTAGAACTTTGTCTCTATTCCAGGGATTAACACTTGACTACATACATTTCTTGCATACAGTGAAAACTGATAAAGTATCAGGGAATTCTTTCAGTAGTTGACCAATCTAGCCACAAATTTAGAGATTAGCCAGAAGGGAAGGACACGGATTTTCTCAGGCCTTACTGAATCATGGTGCTTGCTTTGGGCATGTGTGTGGCTTCCTAAGATCTCATGTCTATGTGGGTGTTCCTGAATCCCTAACTTACCAAAGACACTCTCTGAAGGTTGGCCATTTTACTGAATATTTCAACCATCCTATTTTCCCTTAGGACACTGTGGATTGTTGGCATCACTGTGTTCTCCATATTACCATCCCTTCTCTGCTGTAAGCAGATTCCATAAGAAGTAACATGTAAGTATGGGATAGGCTTCAGTCCTAGAAATATTCTACAACCGACATTTAAAATGACTTGAAAATAAGGTCTGCTCTGCTTCTTCTAGGGTCAGAGGTCTCATAGTGAGAACAGAAAGTGCCATCTTAAAGGTTACTGTTGGTTTGAGGACAACGTGGTAAAAGAGAAAAAAAAAAAAAAACCTACAGAATTTTTTCCACTGGCTTATTTCCTTTTTTTTGATTTAGCAAGAACTCTTTCTTTGTGTTGTTTTGAAGCTATGACAGAGCTCAGCCTGTGCTGGTGGGGTGGCTTCTGTGTGGAGGGAGGGGGCAGTTTGAAGCTGTACCACTGCCCATTCACTGATGTTCTTTCTTTCCAAAGAAAAGGTGTTTGATTTACTTTAGTACCAGCAGCAAACTATCACTATTTCACAAGGTCTTTTGTCTATTTATAAAAATAAGGTTAAGATCACCATGCTCACTTATTTGTGTATTAGAGATTATTTTTATGATGCAACAATAGCTCATCGGCTGCAAAGTCTGATATTAATTCTGGACCTACATGCAAAAAACACTGAAGATTCCTTTGACAGTTATAATTTCCTGAAGGACTTTGAATTGTCTACTAACATTATCTTCTGCTTAATTTCACTTCAATATGCATAAAACTACAAGGGAAGTTTTGACTTCAGCATTCACAAAATCAAACTTATAAAAGGATCACAAAAGATGAAAAAATCAATGCCAATAAAATAAATAACCTTGATTTAATATGAGGTTCTTTTGATGGGATAAATTTGGTGATGTTGACTTCAAGTAATTACCTCATTTTCATTCTTGATTGCTTAGCTTTATTCTTTGATTGTGAAAATAATTTCTTTGAATCATGATTGCTATCATTTAATGGTTTTTTTGCTTCTTAACAATGAGCTTTCTCAATATGCTCGCAAATCTCCAACGTCTTGAGAACTCAATCATTCCAATCATGTCTCCTTTCTTAGTTTGTGTCCCGAGAGGCAAAGAAGCCTGGAGGTGACGATTCTCATGAAAAGTTTTCTTTATGAAATGTAATCAGGACACACTGAGAAGAGAGTTGTGGAAGCACTGTGAGGCAAAGAAAGGATCCAAGTAAAGTTCTCTTACTGAAGACTAGCCTTGCCGATGGTGCAGAGAACTCAGAAGAAGATGATGTGGCTTTGAGTATGTTCAGAGTGGAGACCAAAGAGCTGGGCCATGCTTCTCATGGATTCATTCCAACATTGCTAAGGATGCCCCAGGTAGACACACTCCAGTTAGTTTACGGTTCTCAACAAGTGTTGATGAAGTTGCTCTAGTGTCCCAAGAGCACATTCATAAAGCATTGCCAAGTGTCAGCTTGGAGAGAAAATGCCCAACAGAAGGCAAGGAAAAATCTGCACAGAGATGGTAAGAGGAATCTTGAGTTTAAGCAGAATGCTGTGTGCACTACACGA
The DNA here is from genome assembly GCF_030435755.1 of Ochotona princeps. NCBI lineage: Eukaryota > Metazoa > Chordata > Mammalia > Lagomorpha > Ochotonidae > Ochotona > Ochotona princeps. Next base: position 3,617,644 of record NC_080839.1, on the reverse strand, counting down.
TCTTTAAAGGAATGATGAAAAAGGAAATAGAGTAAAGTATTCATTCTGTATCTACTACTATGATTGTTCGTGTGTTTTTGGGTGGATATAATCAGGAGTAATAGATTTGATTTTAGTACAAATATAATATTGATTGTTGAAGCATGGATTTCCATCATTCGGGGGTAGCTACCCTATGATAAAATGTGGAAGGACTCCATTCTATCACTGCATTGCTGTATCTACATGGCTGTAGGATTCTCATTGGCACAGTATAGGAGACATCATTTGGCTTCCACCGTGGGAGGCTGTACTGCTTATTCAATCCTGTGTCCTTATTAGCCCTCAGCTAACACAGTAATGTGGTCCCCTGAAACATTGTGTGATTAAATGTTTTGATTTTGCTAAAGCATTTAGGAGATGAAATTTTACCATACAAAAAAGGCCTGTCAACTGTGGATTAGCCCTATTATATCTGTTATCTTTGAGCCTGGGAAAATAGAGTCATGAGTTCAATGGCAAATGAAGGATGGTGGCATCATTTTGACAGTGGAACATTAACTCTGGAGCAGAAAGACATGTTTTTTGACATAAGAAAAATGACCTACTGTCATTCCAAGTCGTCAGTTGGCTCTGACACTTTTGTGAAACCAAAAAGAAGGGACTACCATTTCATGACAATGCACTTTCTAGAATGTATCACAAAATAGATCTACTTAATTAAAACGCTACCAACAAATTGTTGACTTGGGATGATATATTAGGGGACACTGAATGGCTTCAGGTTTGTAAGGACATGGCTCTGCTCTTGCTTTAGAATCATCTCATGTATACTTGGTCTTCTAATCAGAGTATGATTATTGCCACCAGGATTTAGTCTTTTATGTCTTTAGAGTCTCCCTAAGGCACATGGGCTGTGACTTACACAAAGCAGACACTTGGCATGCTGTTCAATATCATAGCTGGCAGAAATTCAGATGAATCAGAGGTTCAAAGGCTTCACATGCCGGATGAAATCAAGGATGGGAGGTGGAGGCACTATAGTATGCATGTTCAAAAGTCTGAGTGTAGCACATGATGTAACAATTATTAGCAATATCTGACATTGTCTGTACCAGCAATATCGCAGCACACTTAGATAGCAGACTGACGGAATTCTAACTCGTTATGAAGGAATGTGCTGATGTGACAACATGGGGAAAATCAGCCTGGGGGTGGGAATTGGTGGGGGGGGGATCCCAGACTCTACAGAATTGTATCATCAAATCCAAAATGTAAAATAAAAATAAAAGCGCAATATTAAACCAGACAACTTTAACTTTTTTTTTGACTATAATATAGCAAAACTACACATGGAGACTTCAGCTTTGGCTCCTATGTTTATTGAGTATGCAAGTAATCAACTCCTGTTCCTATAATAAAAATTAACTGGGCAAGTTAAAGATCAATGGGAAAATAAAGCAACAGGGCAGATTGTTGTCTTGAAATCTGAGTGACAGATGTAATTAGATAGATACAGCAGCAGATGCCTGGAGCCACAGCTATTATGCTCCTCTAACAATTAAGAAGGCATAAGTGTTAATTTGAACAAACTGTTAAAGGAATGGACTGATGTCACCATAAACACCCCCTGATGGCTGTAGACATAAAAATATAGAATGATTTTGTACTTTCCTCTAGAAACTTCACCAGCTTCTCAAGGTAGGGGTCTGAACAAGATCCGCGTGAACCTCTAAAAGGAGAAAGGGGAGAAAGAGTATCCATTGTGAAACTCAGATATCAGAGGGAGATAATTTAGTAGAACACAGTGCTGAAGTGCGATTTCACCTCACTGCCCAAAGGGAAGAAAAAGTCAGTTAAAAGGGGAGGTGGAATGGGGTCTCTCATTCACACCTACTTTGGAAGAAAATTTGGCATTTCTGATCAAGTAAGACTGCATTACACCATACAATCTTGCAATCACACCACTAGGTATTCACACTGATTGAAAAAATAAGTTTTGAATGTCCATAGCAGCTTTATTCAGGAGCATATCAAACTGGACGCAATCACGAGGCACACAGTGGTTAAATGTCCTAGATTTGGCGGGAGCGCAGACACACTTCAGAGAGAGGGAGACTCAGCCTTGGCCAAGTCAAGGGTCAGGGGAGAGCCTGAGGGGCCACTTCCACCTGGATCGGTGACTGTGTAAGGAAAATGGCCTCCTGGGGTACACGGCATTGGGTTTACACACTGCGCCAAGGGCGGGAAAGTGAGGTAGCGGCGAGGCTTCTGGCTCTGCTTACTCTGAGGATGTTCTGCGCATGCTTCGAGGGTGTGCCCTGTGCTTACTTATGACGTGCAGCATTGGATTCTCGTTACATCAGGTGGAGGCGAGGCCCAGGTAGGACTTGCCAGTTACTGTAAATATTCCCACTGAGAAGAGTCAGAGGTGACCACCATGGGCTCACTCCCACTCCACCTTGGACCATCACACTATCCTGCCCAGCCAAACAGTATGGACGCCCTTGAGAGCTGCGGGCAATGTGGTGCGGTCAACGGGTGCAGCCTGTAGAGGTGATTAGGTCGTGAGAGTTGCTCCCTCACAAATTGGACTAAGTCCCTTATGAAAAAGGCTTCGTGAAACATTTGATTGTCTTTCCCTTCCATCTCCTGCCATATGAGGACCTAAATTTTCTCTCTTGCAGAATCCGCACCAAGAGATGTGTTGGACCACAGAGCACTCATTAGGGGCTTCAAAAGCGTCAGTATTTTGATCTTCAACAACTCAACATCCTGAAAATAAATTATCCAGCCACAAATATTTTGTTGTAATGCCATAAATGAATGAAGACAACGTCTCGGCAATGATGAGTGATACGGCTTCTGTGGCACATCCGTGTATGGATGCCATTTGGTAACATAAATGAAGTGGGTTATCAGACTTGTGAAGACACAGATACTTTCTAAAGGCGTGCTACTGAATGAAACAAGCCATCCTAGAAAGACTGTATATTGTGTTGTTTTCCTTATATGCCATTTTGTAAAATGTAAGACTGTGGAAAGAAAAGAGGTTAGTGGTGGTCAGGTGTCTCAGGAGTTAGGCTTAATATTTGAACAACAGGGAATGTTCTTAGAGTGTTGAAACTGTTCCACACAACATGATACTGATGGATACATGGCAGAAGGAATTTGCCAAACTCATAGAAATTTACAAGAAAAAGTGGACCCTAAAGCAACGATATTTTAAAAATTATAAATCAGTATAGAGACTATGGTAAAAGAATAGGTACTGTAAATGTTAGCCATAGCTTTACTGAAGGGAGGGGAGGTACCCTCTAATAACTCTGGAAGCGAGGGAAACAGCAGGAGCAACTGAAAAAGAATTCGCCACAAACACCGTGCTGCAGCTTAGCAGGTAGTTTACTCTGGGGATGCGAGGTCATGATCTTGAAATCACAATTGCCCCAGTATACAAGTGACTGCAGGATAATGAAAGCTGGATTGCTCTCCTCAGACAGAAGTTGAATTGTGTTGCAGTGGACTAAAGTTGGAGATATCAGGGTTAATTCACAAATAGCACAATAATATGTTAATATAGATTATGAAGAAAAAACTAATTTGGGTTTGGATATATTCCGTATACGTGTGCTTATTTCCATTTTGTAAGAAAACCTAAAAGTAATGACACCACAGTAGCACATCCATGAAGCCAAATCTCAGTTTGTTATTTCATTCTCTAATGAAAGCAGCCGGAGCTCCTTGGGGGAATGGCTGATTCTAACACTGAGTACAGAATACAGTAAAATGAGCCTCGGACCTCTTATAGTGTCTGAAACTAAAAACATGAGTTCTCCCTCTGTCTGTCTGTCTCTCTTTCACACACACACACTCACACACTCACACACACACACAAACGAGACACTGGGGATATTTCAAAAGGACACAGAAGGTTCTCACTGGCCAAAACTGAAACAACTTGAGCAGCAATAGAAAATAAAGTCTTGGATTATTAACCAAGAATAAAATAAATATCTATGAATCTATGTTACAAATAAATGATTGAATAAATAAATGGGGGGAATATATGTAAGTGTGTCACATAGAATCTCAGTTTAACAGACTTGTTATTTTCATTTTTCGAAAGATTTATTTGGAAGGAAGAATGACAACTTGCTATCCTCCACCTGCTGTTTCACTTGCCAAGCGACCCTAGTGGGTGGAGCTAGGGCTGGACCAGGCTGATGCCAAAAGCCAAAATCTCCAACTTTGCCTTCCAGATGAATATTAGAGACCTCAGTATGTGGGTCATCTGCTGCTGCTTTTCCAGTTGCACTAGCAGAGAGCTGGATTGAAAGTGGAGTAGTTGAAACTTCAACTGGATCTCCAATTTCCTTTAAAGGTCAAACTATAGATTGAAAGAAACAATATTACATGTGTTTAAAAAACATGACACACACTGCCTAGGGAATGCGATTCAGCCCAGGGTCCTGAGGGATAAGTGATGTTAATATGCAGGAAAATGGCACTCTTTCTTTGTGGCCATCCTCTCAAAGGTATACGATTTTCATCTAATCATGAGAAACATATCAGACGCTCCTGAATTGGGAAGCCGTCTACAAAACACCTGAACAGCTTCTGTCAAAATCTCCAAGGTCGTTGGAAATGTGGAAAAGTTTAAACATACTGAGGGATCTCAGAACAGCAAGAAGGCACTGGGTGAAACTGGGAAGGCATAACAGGCTGCTGTGTTTTGTTACTAACACCTCTCACTATTGAATAACATTGATGGAATATTTAACATCTTCATGTTGTCAACTATCAAGGAAATTCTAGACAGGATTAAAGGCTGATTCCTTATTAGCCTTGCAATTTTTCTGTGAATGTAAGTGTTATCCTAAGTAAATTAAATATTTTTTTTAAAACTAGGACCCTAATCATGGAATCATCATGCATTAGAAAAACGTACACATATATGTGTAAAAAGCATCCATTGTCTAAATAGTCATAATAACAGTTCTAAATTTAAAAATTGGTTCCAATTAAGATTTAGAGAAAGAGTCAACACAGAGCAGCGTTTTCTGTTACCTGAGTTCGTAATTAACTCAAATGTCCATGCAGGAATCAGACAAAGTGATGCTCGCTATGCCATCTTTATTAGTAATCAGTTTTAACTCCACTTAGTCCCAGAACTATGTGGCTTTGCTGGGATCACTCTAGGCTTCTAATATTTAGCAACAAAGCTACCCTGGTTAATCTTCATGGCCTTGTAGAAATCAGCTAGACCTTTATTAAAGCAAAGACAAGAGACACACCTACTCTTTTTTTTTTTTTTTGCACTAATTTAATGTGCTGTAGCACTTATGATTGGAGGGAGGGAGAAAGAATTTATCCAAACTAGGAAGCTTTCTAGTGGAACAGGTGGGACCTGGGAGGTGAGTGGTTTCATCTCACAGCCGTAATCGGCGACCCAGAGGAATATGGTTAAAACAACAGAGATCCACACTGGCCTATCCTCACTGCTTGCTCCTGCTGCTTCTTGTTGAGCACACAGCTTGTGTATACAACACTGACGCCTGAAGGTGATCTCTTCTGGCTAAATCACAGGCTTCAGCTGTCACATGCTTTTCAGTATGTCTGATGAGGACAGTTGCGTCACATTGACTTTGCAAAGAAATCTAAGCAGACCTTGGAAATCATCAAGAAAAAAATGTGATCCCATTCTTCTCTGACCATATAAAAATTTTGCTTATCACTCTTAAGGCTTAGCTAATTTGGGTAATAGGGTGGGAAAGAAAAAAGATATATGAAGGTTAGGAAGAAAATATCATTTGCATGAAGCTGGCATTGTGAAGTAATTGGGTGAGGCTACTTATAACACATCAACATGCCACATAGGCACTTGTTCATGTTCTTGATGCTCTATTCCTCTCCACGTCCCTGTGAATGTATCTTGGAAAAGCAGAGGAAAATGACTTAAGTACTTGGGCCCTTGCCACGTATGGGAGACCTGGTGGATGGCTCAGCTCTGGCTCTGGGGAGTAAACCAGCAGTTGGAAGATCTCAATATTCTTTTCTCTCTCTCCTTTGACTGTCAAGTAGATAAATAAAAATACAGCTGCATAATATTACTTAAAAATTCAGGAATATCTAGTGGTCATTCAATTTTTTTTCCAGAGACAAACTTTAGGGAAATGCACTTTCTCTTCTGAAAACTTAGAGGTCATTGGATTATATTTTAATTTTTGCTACATAAATGTATTAGGAAATCAGTAAGAGTCTCTTCACTTGTCTTTATAGAAAAAAATTCCCAAGATTTGTATTTTATTCTCCTTTTAAAGATTGTCAAATGTTTGAACACCTGTAACTTGAATAGAGACAAAAGAATTCAAATGAGTCTGAAGAAGAGAATTTTAACAAGCAAGCCTTGGAGAGTTGCACACAGTAATATGTATTAGGCTGCTATAAGAAAAGTAGCTCTGTACAAAAAGCAGGAATAAAAGTAGGAGACAAAGTACTTGTACGTAGTGATTGCTTTTCTTCAATAACAATGTTAAGTATTGAACACTTTTAATGTTCACTTCAGGATTTATTTGCTCATTTGGAAAACAGAGTTTTATACACATGCACACACAATCTTTCATCTGTTAGTTCACTCGCCCAGTGTTGGCTGCAACAGCTGGAGCTGGACCAGGCTGAAGCCAGGAGCCAGGAGATTCTTCCAGGTTTCTGACATGGGGTGCAAGCATTTGAGGAATCTTGACTATGTTTCCCCATTCGGTAGGACAGAGTTGGATTAGATGTGGAGCATCCAGGATCTGAATTGGCACCTATATGAGATGCCATCATTGCAGATGACAGCTTAACGTGCTGTGCCAAATTAGGACCCCTTTGCATCTTTTTTGATTGACAAAATTGTTTTAAAGGCAGCAGTGGATTTACAAGCTACTTTTCACCCAGCTAGCCTCAATGTGCACCTCTTACGGATTCACGGAGTGTTTATTAAAATTCAAAAGTATCAGTACAATAATATTCACCAAAGTACAGCTTTTTGCTTGCTTGCTTGCTTGTTTTCAGATATTCTGGGATTTTAACCTGATTTTTAAAATTCTATAATGTTTTATTGAAAAATCAGATATACAGAGAGGGAAAGAGACAGAGAGGAAGATTTTTCCATCAACTGATTCACTCCCCAAGTGGCCGCAATGGCTGGAGCTGAGCCAATCCAAAGCCAGGAACCAGGTGCCTCTTCTGGGTCTCCCACACAGGTGCAGGGTCCCAAGGCTTTGGGCCGTCCTCCACTGCTTTCCTAGGCCACAGTCAGAGAGATGGATGGGAAGTGGGGTTGCCAGGACACAAACTGGTGGCCATATGGAGCATGTAAGGTGGGGATTTCAGCCAGTAGCCTACCGCACCAGGCCCCCTGATGTTCTAAACATGGTGCTTTGAACATGTAGTAGCCGTTTCTTCTCTCCCTCTCTCTTCCCATATTTATATCACAAACCTTTGTTTCCTCTCATAGTTCCCATTCATCTCCTGTCCTATCACCTGCCAGAGAACCTTGCCTTTGGCCGGAATAATTCCTGCAGATTTTGCTGCTGATGTAGAAGGTGAACAAGGAGGGACAAGACAGCTTGTCTGGAGACATGAAAGGAAGAACACAGCCAGATCAAAGGCAGAAAGATGTTTAAAAAGGAGAAAAAATCAAAGACATTATTGGAGATGTGTGGGGGAGTTTGTCTAATGCAGACTCTGTGCTAAATGAAATGTGAAAGAATTGTAGAGAGAGAAAATATGGGAAATGTTAGAATATAGTAGGATATAGTAGGATAAAGTTAATTTGCGTAAATTGTTCTTTCCAGAAGATGAAATTTAGGCATTGAATTAAGCATACTGGGCTTTTTGGAGAATACATTTTTGGAATTTTGGAGTATGGGGTCTGTCACTAACAAGACTGATGAAATCATATGAGTGTATAAAGGTTGATAATAGTAAACTATTTAGATAATATAGCTGGATTTTAACTTCCAGTAGCTTTCTATGGTTAAAATGAAATTATTTCTTCAGTAGACTCTCTGAACCTGCCAATACGAATCCAGAGCCATTGGGCTAAATCAATCCACTCCGATTACAGAGGCAAAGCAGGATTCCTCTGCTTTTCTGGTTTTGGTTTACTTCACGATAAACATTTCTGCAACAGGTTACTTTGCAGGTAGCATCTGCCTATCCAGCTCTTTCTGCAGACTGAGTCAGATAGGAACTTCTCCCCCTGAACTCATTTTTGATCATCTGTTTGTTGGTGAAATGTTCATTCCATCTTTCATTGAGCACATCTTTTCACAAATGAAACAACTGTGTTTTCTTTCTTGTTTCAGAGGTTTTGTATCATCTTGCATAAATAGTTTCTTAACTCATTCTTGTCCTATTGATGTGTTCTTCACAGCTTCACTCAAAATTAAATGTTCCCATTGAAATCACCTTTGATGATGATGATGACACCATTTAATTGCTGAAGGCAAATTCCTGAAGCTAAGGGGCCTAAAAGTACAGAGGTCCAATTTAGGATCCTAAAATTAACTTGAAAGTCAGGAGTTGCAGGAGTTGCATGGTCGATGTAGTTGGTGGCTGTTAATTAGCACAGCTCCTAACCGTCAGTGCAGTTATCTGTTCTTGGCAGTCAATGTCATTAACACGTTCGGATTAGATATTTGTGTTAAGCTGCTGTGTGTCTGGCTAGCCTGCCAACTGCAAATTTTAACTCAACTTCTTTGGCGTGAGAGCTAAGAAGTCTTGATCATAAGAGATCGCCTCTGTATCTCAGCCTGTCTAGCCCATGAGTGAGACTGTAGGCACAAGGCACACTGTGTTCCCACAGAAACCCCTGAGTGGAGTCTCAGCTGATACCCCAACATGGCCTGTTCACTGGGCATGCAGCAAGAGTGATGGGCTGCACCCCAGGTTCTGTTCTCTGCCTCTTCAACAAAATGTGCTAGGACTCCTTTGGTAAACAACTCTAAGAAGTCAAATGTTACATTCACCCTGCTTTTCAGCAGGTAAGGAGTTTGCCCTGAGACACAGCTTCCTGTGCTTCCTGACCTTTAACTTAATTGGAGGGCCCAAACATTTCTGTTAACCAGTTACAATGTCGTTAAAGTAGTGTCGGGACCACCCTTCTGTCTGCCCACTTTTTTATTCTATATAAGCTTGTGACTTTTCTCAAATAAACAGACATCCATCATCAGCAGTTTGTCTCCAGTGTTTCTGCTGAAGAACACTGTCGTCTCACTCCCTGATGGTCTCAGGTCCTGTTGGAGAAAGACCCCTGAGACTTGATGGGAGCTGATATGGATCCCTTTGTCTTTGCTGGTGTGCCTACCATGCTCAACACAGCAGTGGTCAGCAATGCGATGCGATCCAGGAGATCCAGGCTGCTTCAAACTTCTGAACTCACAGATTTCTGATGTCACTCCTCTGCGAAACTCAGGAGCATGTGAAATGGGTAATGTTGGAGCCAATCCCTAGTAGGTAATGTCCTCTTCATATTATTTGTGTTTTAAAGGCTGGCTTAACAACTATTCAATGTATCACTGGCCATGAGCTGGAGGTCATTATTAGCTCCCATTTCTGTGGGAGGAAGCAGTTAAGTAGTATGGGGGAAACAGTTACCACAGTCCCCACTAAATGGCCACAACTCCTCCAGACACAGCAGCATTCAGGGCATGCAGATGCCCCTAAAGGAGTTAGGCTTATTGAGTAACATTTTTCTTAGCTTGTTTTTTTTATTCAAATATATATGTATTTTAATTATATTGTTGACAATCTTTACATAGTTAAAAGGTTACATAGTTAAAAGGTTCAGGGGCTATAGGGAAGTGGGTAAGACTACTATGTCCATATTGATTCCTTCTTGTATCTGAGGTAAAGGGGGATATTGAGGGAGAAGCCCCACCCAGTTTCCCACCCACCCCAGGTCCCGGATGTGGGACACGCTCTGAGATACTTGCTCAAGTGGTTTTGATAGTTCACCAGTTATGAATCGCTGCCAGTCTTGCCACTTCAAGCACGATGAGGTCATTGAAGAATCCACTGATTGACATAGTCCATCATAGAGTCTTCATTTGCCCAGTATTTCACTGCCAACATATAGCTGAGGTGGTTGATTGACTTGTTCCTTCTTCTATCTTTTCTTGGCTAGGGTTCTGAGTCCAGCATTTCAACTGTGGAGATCCCCAAAGAAACTTTGAGGTATTCCCAGACCAGATTCTTGTATGTGCTAGCAAGCACAGGGCCCGGCACAGTCCATCTCCACGATCAGCTGGTGATTGCAATTGCTTGGTTGGTTCTGTTTTCAGTCCCAAGTTGCACTGGAACCAATGGGTGTTGCAGTCCAGCCTGGTTCTGCCCAGCACACACTCAGCCCTCACATAAACCAGTGGGAACTGCAGCCTAGTTGGAGCGACCCACAATAACCTCTACCAGGCCCGCCCCCTACCCTGGTTTGCCAGTATGTATAGCAGACTAGTCCAGTCTGTCCCACATCCCATTTGGCTCTCGTACATGTCAATGGGTATTAAAGCTTAGTTCCATTTAACCAGCTCAACTATCCAGCCCTCACGGATGTTGTTGAGTGCCTCTCTGTCTAGCCACCCCAGTCCCTGTCCTAGTTTCATGCCCTCCCGCAGGAGTAGTAACCCAAGAGGGGAAAACCTACTATTTCCCTCCCGGGTCTCTCTCAATCCTGGTTTATGCACTCTTCGTGTGGTTCTGTGATTTGACTTGACAGAATTAGCGCCCAGTGCCAACTTCTGCCATCTGATGCTGTGGCTAAGCCCAAACAACCCTCACCCACTCTAATTTATGCTTGCACCAGTAGGAATAATCAGCCCAGCCTGGCTTTTCCCTGATCTAATCCACATGTGGCACACAGGTGTTGTAGGCCTGCTTAGTCTGGTCTGTCCCTATCCCAGCCCACGCTTTCCAGTGGGAGTAGCTGTCCGGCAAGGGGACCAGCTCCTTAGTCCCCCCGCCGGCTCTGCCCCCTCCCTTCCTGGTTCTCACATGTGCTGGTTGGGTGCTGCAGTCACATCCAGTACAGGCAACCTCACCCTGGCATTCCATATTGTGCACTGGTTTTTGTCGCGACCAGTCCCGGCTCGGCCCACACTCTGTTCTGGTGTTCGAATTTGCCAGTGGATGACGTGAACTGATTCAGCTTGGTCTGCCCCCGACGCATGCCAAATGTATGCCAGTGGGAAACTTTCCATGGCCTATTCTGGGCTGTTTCCTATCATGCTTCTTGAGCTTACCTGCAGGGATTGTGTCCTGCCAGAGGAGTTGCCTAAGCTCCTCCATCAGAACCCCTCCCAATGCCAGATTTTGCGCTTGCCGGGGGGTTCTTGAGCCAACCCTACTCAGTTCACCTCCTGTCCTAGCAGGAACAGTGGCTTTTCTTGGCTGGCCTTCAACCCATTCTGGTTCTTGTTGTTGGATGTTTCAGCCCAGCCATGGCTTGTCCATACCCATGAACAGCTCACACATGGCTCAGTAGGGGGTTGAGATCTCGCCTAGTCAGTCCCACATCCATCCTGGTTCTCCAGGACACCAGACAGTTTTGGGGACTGGCCTGGCCTGGTGCATCCAATCCCAGTCCACACTAGTGCCAAGGGAGACTACAACTGTTTCCTAGTTATAACGCAGCCCCCATTCCAGCACACGCGCCCCTTGGTGGGAACCTCAACCCAGTTAGGGTGTCCTCTTAGTTCCCCAACCAGGCCTGTTCCCAGCCATAGATCTCGCGCATGCCAGTGGTTGCTCTGACTCAGCTTGTCTGAGTCCTTCACTTGTCCTGACCTCTGCCTTAGACACTGTGGCTTAGCGTCCTTGACTCAGGCAGACCAGTAGGTGCTAGAGCCTAGCTCGGCATGACCTGTGCTCCATCCTGGCTTCTAGTTTCGCTTGTAGGCTAAGGTTTGCTCAGTCCTGCCCAGTACACCCTGTTCCATTACCAATTGACACATTAGCCAATTGTTGGAGCTATTTTGCCCTGCTTGTTCGACCCCCAGGTCTTGTCCACATGTTCACCAGCGGGAGCTAGGACTCGCCAGGGAAGTTTCCCAAGTTCTTCCACTTGATCCACGCCCAGACCCAGTTCTCATACATGCCAATGGGTTTTAGGCCAGTGCCCGGCGCAGTCTGGCCTTCCATTTGGCCTATATGAGCTGTTGAATGTTACAGCCCGGCCCACCCCACACCCTATTCAGGATGCACATTCGGGTGCTGCTGCCTTGACAAGTTCAGACCGCTGTGGGTTCCTTTACCTGTGATAGATTCTTAGCTTGTTAATCTGAATCATTATGTGTCACCTACAATTCCTGACACAGCACATTAGTTGCTGAAAACACTGCTCAAAATATATGCGTAGAGCTCCAAATATAGAGGATCTTATCTCTAAAACAAGTTTGAAATCCATGGTTACACTTCCCCCACCCTAATGACCCTAATGCTCCCAGGATGGTTGCCTTTTGGTCCAGAGAGACAAGAGAGGGCTGGGGTTTTCTGCTGAAGTTTATTTCAAAGGAGGCTTCCTGGTATTTGTGACTCTGGACAAATGTAGGAGCTATTGGGTAAAATTGGTCTTAAAATTGGTGCAGGCAGTTTTACTGTGAGTCAGGAAGCAAAATTAGTATTAAAGTCACAGCAGGTCATTGAGTTGGTGTTGCCTTGCGATGCAGTTCTTGAAGTACGGTCTAGAAGTTAAGCATTTCCTTTATGGACTCCTAGCTCTGTTTTAATTGGATATGACAAGAGAGACTTCATTTTCACAGTCTGTTTAGCCCGTACCAGCACAGGTTGCACATTTGACCTCTTTCCCTGCCTTTCACATGCATAGGAACACCCCTCTTGAGCTGGAGCTAAAAGTTTCTTAAGAAGCCAAAGCACTTGAGGTCAAGCCTTCCGACTCTCTGCCCTTTCCATCCTTGGGGAAGGATGAGGTGAGGGGAAGGAGGGAGCAGGTAGGGGCTGCGAAGGCATCACAGACCGCTGCCTCTGGCCTCCCAGGTGTGAATGCGAAAGGGCTGAAATATGTAAGTCATCATCCAGGGTCAAAACACACAATGAATTCAAATTACTTGAAAATGTATACGGCAATGGCAGCTGTCAGTTGACTTCAAAGTGACTCAGAATACAAGTAAATGTCTCATAGCTACTTAAGCATTCTATGAATCGAATTATCTAAAGCCTGCTTTGCCACTTTCCTCTCCCATGATAATGGCTGCATCCAAACTTTGCTAGATCATACAGGGTTTCCTTTTCCAACAATTCAAGTATGAAGATCCTTTTGGTAATGGAGGAAAAATTGTAGGTCTCTTGCATGTGCGCAGATGCACAGAGAATGAGCCTATTAAATGACAAGCGCTCGGAAGCCAAGGTCTGGCCCTGCATTTCCAGGGACTCTTAATTAAGAACTCTGATGTAGTCTAGTTCCCCCTTTTAAGCCAAAAGTAAGCACACATAGAAGGGTGATGCAAGATGCCTGGGATGCAGACCCATTCTTCCCAAGTGGACCTTTTTACCCTTGCAACCAAAGAAAAACAAAGTGAAAAAGAAAAGCATCTCTGAAGGAAGTATAGTTGACAAGCATGGTCCTTCATCAGATTCCCACCTGTGCTCAACATCTTGTCAACAATATGCCAAAGAACTTCCGATAGGTGGGGGTGTGTGTAGACAGATAAACGTGGACAAGTGGCCCTAACAGGTACTCTGAGTCCTGCAGAGGAATCCTCTGGTGAAGAAAAATGTCCCTTTTGGCACGTATTTCCAAGAGTGACAGTAATGTCAGAGATAAAATGGAATGAAATAATCTGTTGTGATAAAGGATCGAGGATTATGAAATGTGGAAAAATCCCGATCTACCCGCTGATCAATAACACTGTCTCCCCTGGCGTTCTCCGTGTGACTATGAATTTGTAAATAAATGGTTGAGAAATGATATATACAGGAAACAAAAGGCATCATTCCATTATTTTTCTTTGTGTTTTAAATATTTATTATTGTTAACTGACACATACAATTGTACATATTTATAGAGCATTAGGTGATATTTTGATACAGGCATACATATAAGTAACCCAACAATTTCTTGTCATCTACGGTCATTCTTCTGTGTAGAACCTTGGAGCTTTTTACTTTTATTTAATTCTAACTAAACGCTCTTTAAGCCACTTTTCTGCATCCACTCCTTCATCCGATTTTCCTTTGCCATTGCTAACCGTTATAACACTCTTAACTTCTGTAAAGTTAAACTTTTCAGAGTCCATATGTGACAAACATCATGGACTACATTTCTTTTTGCGCTTGTCACACTCCAGTTAACATAAGGAATTCCAGTTCAAATTTCACCCTCTTACGGCTCAGTAATATTCCGTTGTGTCTATATAACACAAATTAGGCATTCGTCAATGAATGGATACTGGTTGTTTCTATTTCTTGCCTCCAGTGAGTGAACACAGGAGTGAAGTTATCTCTAAAACAGACCGATTTCCTTTGCCTTGGATATATACTCGCTAGCGAGACCGCTGGATTACATTGTACTTTTTTTTTTTTTTTAGTGTTTAAGGAATTTTCATAGTGTTTTCCAGAATGGCTGCTCTAATTTGTATCCTCACCTGCTTTGCACTAGGGCTTCTTTTCCTGAAAATTCTTGGAGGCACTTGTTATCTGTTGTCTTTGCAATAACAATAACGGTCTGGGCCATACTGAGCTAATCCCTCATTGTGGTTTTGATTTGTAGTTCCCTGAAAGTTGGTGATGTAGACCATTTTATCATGTAATTTTTTTTGACCCTTGGCATGTCTTCTTTAGAAAAAAAAATGCCTGGATATTCTTCCCATTTTTAATTGTGGCTATTTTGCTACTGAGTTGATTGAATTTCTCTTATAATATGGTACTAATCCTTTGTCAGATGTGTGGTTTGCAGATGTCTTCTCTCAATGTCTAGATTGTTTCTCCACTTCACTTCACTGTGAAAAAGCTCTTTACTTTGGTGAAGTACCATTTGTTCATTTCTGGTTTTGGTGCCTTTGAAATCTGGCCCCCAGATCCTTTCTCCTTGCAATATGTTGAAGTGTTTCTGCTACCGTTTCTTTAGTGGCTTCAGATTTAGGTCTTACATTTAATCCTTTGATCCATTTTGAGTTGATTTTTCTTTTTTGTGTATGTGGCAAAAGATTTTAGCTTCATTCTTCTGCATACTGTGTCCAGTTTTCAAAGCACCATTGTTTGAGGAGTATCCTTGTGTGCCCTTAGCATCTCTGTCTATAGTTAGCTGTAGACAAATGGGCTTGGCTGTTGTTCTGATTCCATTGGTCTATGTAATGTTTTAAATGTAATTTGGATCCCAGTATTATGCAGATATTTAAAAACTAAACTCTTAATGCTTAAAGAATTAACGTTATTAACTGATGGATTACATGTAGAGATTTGAATTTGACCTAACTGGGAAGCCTTTACATTATTAGGGGATATGCCCTTAGAAAGCGACTTGCATGAGAAGATTTTTGTATTAGCTTAGCATGCGTTCATCTCCTTCCATTTCCAGACTTGCTATGCCATCATCTCTCTGGCCTTACCAAGAGCCAAGACTATGGGGCCTACCCAATCTTGGATGACAACTCTCTAAAACTAACTGAAATAAATCTTTATTTCCCTCTTACTTAGATCCTCTCATATATCTTAGATAAAGTAATAAAATTAACTAATATTGTTATGTGTCTGCTTTATGTTAATATCATGATATATTTATAATGTAGTTTCATAGGCTCTGGGATTTCCCTTCCTTCCTCCCAAAATCCCCTCCCCGGCCACAGATTTGTATATTATTACGTTAGTATAGTCCTTCATAAATAGTCATAAGTCCATAATTCTGTTGTTTAAGTGTATCCTGATGTTGTAGGTAGGGACAATGGTAGACAATCCAGCATCCCATTGTCAAGATATAGTTAACAGTTTCATTGGGAGTCCATTTTTGACTTGGAATTAGAGATGAATGCTGTATTGTATCTTAACATCTGGATATGATAGTCCCTATTACACAGTTACTATACAGCCCTTAAATGAGAAGTCATAAAACAAAATCAACAACAGGAAGAAAAATTGAAAATTTATAACATGAATTTAAATAACATGCTACTGAATGAATAATGTGCTGATGAAGAAATAAAAAAATAAATAAAAATGTTCTTGAGGCAAATGATGATACTATATGACCCATGAGTCAGTGAAGAAATTAATAGGAAAAACACTTTTTTTTGAGAAATAAAAATATAGCAAAACACATGAGATGTAGTGAAACTATATGGAAAGAGCTATTAATCATATGTTTTGCAAGGATATTGCCTTATTTCAGAGAGAACATATGATATTTGTCTTTTTGGGATTGGCTTATTTCCCTGAGCATAATGGTCTCTACTTGGGACCATTTGGTTGCAAATGGTAGAATTTCATTCTTTTTAATGGCTGAGTAGTATTTCATGGAGTAGATGTACCACAGTTTCTTTATCCACTGCTTTTTTGACAGGCATCTGGTTGTCTCCATGCCTTTGCTATTATAGATTATGTTGCTGTAAATATAAGATTACAGATCCTTTTCTCATATGCATATTTCATTTCCTTCAGATATATTTCCAGGAGTGGGATAGTTGGGTCATTTGGCAGGTCAATTTTCGTCCTCTTATTACTCTCTGTACTAACTTCCATAGTGTTGTTGATTGCTATAGTTTTGGAACTCAGGCAGTACAATAGTGCCAATTTATTATTATTATTATTATCTCAAATTGTTTTGGCTAGTCAGAGAGTTTTACACTTCCATATATATTTTAGCAGTGTTGTTTTCTAGTTATGTGAAAATGTCATATGTATTTGGATAATGACTGCGTTGATTTTGTAGATTGCTTTGAGTGATATTAGTATTTTAGGGGAGACTTCAAATTTTTTACACATAAAATCATGCCATTTTATAAATATATTTATTGCTATTTATTTATTACAGAAGGACATGTGCGTCATTTTGGGTTTATCATGATAGGAATAATTTAGCTGTGGGCTTTCTTGTATATGTCTTTTCAGTGACTGTAGGTCTAACAGTTGCTGGTTGTTAAAGAATGTGTATTTGAATATATACTACCAAAAAGTACCCAAAGTGCTTGTACCAATTTCTATTTCAGGCAATAATGTTAAGCAATCCAGCTGTTTCACATCCCGCCAATTTGTATGGCCACCTTAAAAAAACAACTGATGAATTCCATGAGTGTGAAAGGATGTCTTACTGTGTCTTCCTCTGCATTTCAATGATACTAATGAGATTATGTCCTTTAACAAGCTTTGTGACTGCTCTTCAGTAATTTAAACAATTGTGTTGTCTCTTTGTTACTACTTAAAAATATTTCTTTATGTGTTCTTAAATTAACGTTTTGATCCTGCATATGAAGAACTAATATGACCACCCTTCTTTCACTTGATTCTCAGGTTCTTATTGGTATGATTTGACAAAACGCTTGTAGTTTTCATGGAAATTTAACTTAGCCTTTATGTTCATGCTGTTTTAAAACTATATTTGTTATTTCTGCCTACAGAAGGAAGGTAATAAAGGTATCATAAGGGCTTTATTTTAATAATCTTCTAGATATTTCATCTATATTTCCTGCTTAGATATACAGTCTACTTGGTATAATATAAAGATCAAATTTGTTTATCCTATATAATAGAAACTGCTGAAGCCAAAAGGCAAGAATTTCATCCAGGTCTCCTCCATGGATATAGAAACCCAAGCACTTGGGCCATCTTCCGCTGTTTTCCAAAGCACCTTATAGGAACCTAGACTAGTAGCATTCCAGATGGGTGTCCTGGCTGCTCCACTTCCAATCCAGGTCTCCATTAATGAGTCTGAGAAAGTTGCAGAATATGGTCCAGGTGCTCGGGCCTCTGCACCAGACTTTAGCTCCATTCAACCTTGGCCATTGTGGTCATATGAGGAGTGAACCAGTGGGTGGAATCTCAATCTCTCCTTCTCCCTGTATTTCCATCTGTCTCCGCAACCCTATGTTTTAGATAAATAATAGGCAAATACATCTTAAAAAACCTCACAATTACATTCACAATCTATCATCAGTTGTTCCTGTAGAAGCTGGACAGCTATGCAATTGTAAGCAGATCATCTCACTAGTTCAAAGTGAAGTTTCTCAGTGCCAACGTGGTAATATTTGTGAATGTTATGGACTTACTTATGCTCCTTCCAAATGTATATACTGAAGCTCTGACTCTCAGTGTGACTGTGTTTGATGGCAAAGCTCGTCCTCAGGGTCCCGAGACTGGGATTGACATCAGTGGAATTGCTGTCCTCACGTAAAAGGAGAGACCAGTACTTGTGCTCTCGCTGTCTCTTCCCCTGTCTCCGCATGCATCAGGCAAATGCACCCTTTATAACCAGGAGGAAATGCTGCACCGGCAGCTAACCCTGACTGTGTCCTGCCCTTGGACTTTCTGCCTCCAGATGTACACGTTCCTGTTGCCCAAGGCCCCGTGGCATCTCCAGCGGACTAACACACTTGGTTGTCATGTGTGTGTTTAGTAGGTTTTACTTTTAAAAAATTGTTTTGCTATGTGAATGAAATTTCACAAATGCAAGTGTGTTGTGTAATATTTTTCACATGAAGCTTTACCTGGCAGTCAGCATCCTTGGCGGTGCTAGGCAGGGGAGGAGAGGACCTCGCCTCTCTAGATGATAAGAGCGGTCACAGGTGCCACTTGGGAATGGCCTCTGCTGTGTCACCTGCCGCGCTGGTCAGCTATTTCTCAACAGCAGAAGGGAGTCTGTCTGGAGGATTTTTGCACATGGGGTTCTGTAAAGCTTTCACATATTCTCTAGCCAGCATTAGCTGCCATTTGAATTTTAATGATGTATGATCCAAATATGATTTTTGGTCTGTTTTTCTGCAGCTCCTTGAATTTTAATCTGCCGCTACTGTCAGTTCCAGTCATTCCATTTTGAACAGACTGTTCCATCTACAGAGCCACAGTTTTGGCATGCCCAGTGAGCAATTCTGGGTAGCATGCAGTAGCCACAAGTAGTGGAAATCTGTCCCCCATCAGATTTGGAAAGGAGAGAGCATTTCGGAAGCTGACTCACTCACTCATAGGCGACACAGTGGTTCCTCTAGGATTATATGGTCAAGGGGAATGAGCAGCAGAACTCCAAAGTGCAGGTTGTCCTGCTACCAGAGACAAGTAGGCATAGGAGGGAGAACTTAGTACAGTAGAAAGCCAAAGCCACAGGCATCTACGGACAATCATCAAATCTTCTAAAAATTCAGACTGAAAGGCAGAAGCTCAGGAGTTATCAGTTGTTTTATGTTTCAGTAGGAGACTATGTAGTAGAACTATGCTATCAAATATTGTGAATTGAAATCTGTCTAGGAGATAATATTCTCTATTAAGCCACAGTGCCAAGGCAACCAAAAGAGGCATTGGATTGTAAATGAGCAGACAACAGTTATTCTGCTTTTGCATATACAGACTGTGGCATATAGAGTCACTCCAGATATTTATTTTTACTAGCAACTGCTTTTTTCTGTTGGTTCTGTTGTTTAGCAAATAATTTATTTCACTAATTCGTTCAGCGAATACTGACTGAACACATTAATGACAGCAGATATGCGGGTCTAGGGATGATAACGCGGAAGCATAAAGCCTCACAGATTCCCTTGAATATATGCAACACTACATCACTTATCCTCCCAAGGCTGCAGGGTCAGGTAAGCAGGACCACAGGCTACTTCCCTGTTGCCTGATGGATGACAAATGAGATTTTGCCAGGAGAGCACAATTGAGGAAGCTGGAACTCAGCGATAGGATCAAATGCATCTGAAGAAAATATTAATTACCATTCTCATTTTACAGATAATGAAATGCAGACTCAGAGAGGAAAGTATTTATCAAACACTTATGTAACCACTCTGTGACAGACCCAACAAATTGAACTCAGAACTAATTCCAAATTCAAATTCTCTATTCCACTTCACAGTGCCATAAGAGAACTTCAGACAAAGTAATTTACAAAAACAAGTAGAACTGGAAATTAGCTGTGTGCTCTACCAAAGTGGAAATGAAACATAAGAATCATCTTTTCTGGTGGTAAGAAAATAGGCAGCCATGAAATATTATAAGGAGAGATCCTGTAAGAGCATTTTGTGCTACTATGTTATGGCATATGGGAGCAGTGATAGTTTGGAAGCATATGTATATAACATAATGAGAACCATATTCAAATATTGATCTAACACATGAAGAAGAAAATCTATACAAATACATACAAACCTATATGCATACGCACATATATAATTTACATTTTACAAGTGCATATATGCATATACATGCATATATAATGTATGATTTACAATCATTTTACACATATGTATGTACAACCATATACATAATGGTGCATACATACAAAAATATAAGCATACATACATGAATACAAATATGTATGTTTAGCATACACTTTACATATGTATTTGAAGACTTATTTATTTGAATGGCTGGAAGAATGGTGGAGAGGAGGAATGAGAGAGAGAGAGGGAGAGAGAGAGGGACAGAGAGAGAGTCTCCCATCCACTGGGTCACTTCACGAATGATTGTAACAGGCAAACTGGGCCAGGTTTAAGCCAAGTGCCTAGAGCTCCACCAGATGTCTCACATGGACGTCAGTGACCCAGGTGTTTGGGCCATCTTCCACTATCTTTCCAAGCAGATAAGGACCTGAAAATTTGCTTCAATATGGGATGCTGCTATTGCATGCCCAGCTTAACCAACCATGCCACAATGCCAGCCTCTATGTAAAAACATAGCTTACAGTGCCCTATTTCTTTCTTCCTTTCCTTTTCCTCCTCCTCCTTCTTCAGCATCATAGCATCTTAGAGTTCTTCTACTTTTGTTTTTCTTTCTCATCTTTTGTTCTTATTATTTGTGCATAAAATTTGGGTTACGTGAGATTATTGTCCTCATGGGGTGGGAAATAGATATTGTGAGAAAAAGAAATTGCTTCCTGTGAAATGCTCAAAAGGGGGGAAGACTCCATGTGGGACATGGCAACTGACAGGCTGCAGAAGACACTGGAAAGGGAAGTTGTTTAGAAGGAGAGATTTAGCTAACCTGAGCAATGAATAGGTTTCATGCAAAGCCACGAAGCCAATGTGTGGTCAGCAAACATTGCCAGGTCTCCTGGGATCTTCAGCTCTCTGTGCTGTGACCTGCTTTTGTGTAACAGAGAAGGAGCTTTATATTTTTTAGCATAGTCCTTAGGAATCAACTTGCTAAGTCCCTTGAGCCTGAATGTGCAGAACACAGAAACCTCTTAGGTTGCTTGAAACCAATAAAATGGTGAGAAATGTTTTATGTTCACAAGTAGATCTTAAATCTTGGGCACATACTTGCCAGAAAACACAGGGCACGTGACAAGCCTGAGCTCAAGCTATTAAAGATGAGGGCCTGTTACTGAATATTTATGATCTGCGCCATTCTTGAAATCGCAGCGTTTGAGTGTCCTCCAACAGCTTATGGCAGATATTTCCATACTGATCATGAACACCCCAGTGAGCCTTGGCAACCAGGAAGACAGCATTATTTTAGCTGTAATGCTTTTCTGTGTCTCACCATAGCATATGTATGTATTTCAAATGAACATAGTGTGGTATAGATCATATAAAAACATAGTTTTTAAAATTCAAGTAGTTTCACCTGCAATTTGCCTCCATTTTAAATGAATAATTCTATTTTTATTAGGTAATGAGAGAAGACATCTAATTGTACATATTTCTGAAATGAACCACGTCACTCCCAGTTGACCCAGTCCTCCGTGTCCCTGATGTGCCCCAGTGTTCCATTTAAGTTTAGTCATGCCTTAGCTAAGAGTCAGTACTATAGGGTTCATGTGTATTTAAATTTGATATGTTATTTCTAACTTAAAGAAAGAAATGCACTCTCTTAGCATATTCCATGACTTTGCTGAACCCTTGGTATTTCAATTTGAGAATCCGTGACTGTTTTTGGCTTCCTCCCTGTCTTGGTTTTGTTTGATCCTCAAAACCTTTTCCAGCAGCAAAATGTTTTGATTTGAGTTGATAGACTTAAATCTTCACAATTTAGTATTTGATCTTGGATAAGCTACTTAAATCTTTGTGCTTCAAACCCTTCTTGTGTATGTGCAGGACTAACAGAAGATTAACAGAGGTGATCTTTGAGATTATGGATGCAACTTTGCTGAATGTATTGCCCTGTGTCCTACTTGCTGGTGCAGCTCAACTTACCACTTACTGTATTTGACAGGCATGTTCTCTTCTTCATGGAATTAAACCCTCGGTTCCTGCCATGGGAGGGAAAATGAAATTCCATTTTATTTCTCAGCTGTTGGAGTATGACAGGCCTTTTGAAAACACCTATAAATTCTACTTTCCCTAGGCATGTGTCCCAGGGTAATCAACAGTTGAGGTCACTTTGGACTGAATCCAACAAGAAGACAGAGAGGACAATGGGGACTGATGTGGAAAGATGTCTGCTGTGCTCCCTAATGTCACATGCCTCTTAAATGGCCAGCTGCTGTGACAACAGGACTGCATGTTCAGGCAAGGAGATTACTATCTTCCCTTCCAAACCATTCTTCAGGATGCTCTATTTTTCCATTTATTTGAATCTGGCTCTAATCACCGACTAAATTTGAAGATGAGGAAGCACAATATTTCAATGCTTTTTCTGTGATTTAAGTAAAGATTGTTTACATTTAGGTGCATATTCAACATCAGTGGAATTGTGTCCTGCATTGGTAACAGAGTGCCAAGCCTGGGTCTCTTACAGAGAAAATACGTTTCTTCTGGTTCTGGAGGGTAGGAAGTCCATGACTGAGACGTCTGACCTGGTGGGACACATGCTGCTGTGTTATCCCATGATGGAAACTGGACAAGAGAACATGCATGAGAGAACAAGTCGTGCTTTGTCAGGAAGCCCATCCCTATGATAAAATCTGTTATCATGAGAGTAGTATATTTATAAGAGTAACACAGACAGTTCTTATTCTAGCTTATAAAATTGTTGCATTAGAAACCAAGTCTCCAACATGAACTTTGGGGAACTCATCTCCTAGATGGTGCATTTTTTAAAAGATTTATTTATTTTATTACAAAGTCAGATATACAGAGAGGAGAGACAGAGAGGAAGATCCTCCGTCCGATGATTCACCCCCACCCCTCAAGCGAGCGCAACGGCCAGTGCCGCGCCGATCCAAAGCCGGGAACCAGGAACCCCTTCCGGGTCTCCCACGTGGGTGCAGGGTCCCAAAGCTTTGGGCCATCCTGGACTGCCTTCCCAGGCTACAAGCAGGGAGCTGGATGGGAAGTGGAGCTGCCGGGATTAGAACCAGGGCCCGTATGGGATCCCGGAGCGTCCAAGGTGAGGACTTTAGCAGCTAGGCCACGCCGCTGGGCCCGATGGTGCATTTTTACAGATGAACCAAAGGGTAATATGTGCAGCTGTCAGATAACTGAAATTCATACAAGATTTGCTGCAACACCATTTCTAGAATGTTTCATGCAGACGAGTAAGTGAATACAATACAATTCTAAACCATTTCAAGAGTTGGTGTTAATGTGGAATAATAGATTAGGGTATGAGTTTCATCCTATTTCTGGGGCTGAAATGAAGCTTAGAGATACTATCACCTCAATCATTCTGCATCCCCCTTCACTGTTGGTTAAGGATGGCTCCCTTGTGGAAGGGGGTAGGGACACACATTCATAGTGCTAACAAGAAAGCATTGTGAATATAAGGGCATCTCAGAAGGTTAACAAAGGGGACAAGTGGTTGGCCTAATAACTGAGGTCAGTTGAGACACTTGTATCCCATGTTAGAGTACCTGACTTTCACTCCTAGACTGGATCCTGACTCTGGACTATCACCAATGCAGATCCCGGGAGACAATGATGCTGGCTCAAACAGTTAAGTCCCTGCTGTCTGTGTGTGAGAGCTGAATTCAGTTCTCAGCTGCCAGGTTAAATCAGGCCCAGAGCTTGCTCTTTGTAGCATTTAGGGAGACATCAAAGGATAGGAGAACTCTGGTCTCTTCTGTGTCTTGAATCAACAGCACATTTTTTTTTAAAAAATTTAAGATTTATTTATTTTTATTGGAAAGTCACATTTACAGAGAGAAAGATCTGCCATCGGTTGGTTCACTCCCCAAGGGGCTGCAACAGCCAGTGCTGAGCTGATCCGAAGCCAGGAGTCATGAGCTTCTTCTGGGTCTCCCAAGGTTTCAGGCTGTCCATGATTGCTTTCCCAGGTCACAAGCAGGGAGCTGGAAGGGAAGTAGAGCAGCTGGAATACGAACCAGTGGCTGTATGGGATCCCCAATACATGCAAGATGAGGACGTTAGCAACTAGGCTTCCTTGTTGGGCCTGAATCATCAACATTTTTTAAGGCAAAAGAAAAAAAAAACATAGAAAAAATGTGACTATCACTCTAAATCCACTTTATTGCTTCCCACTTCACTGCATTTCATATTTCACACTCTTCCAACTGCAACTACAAAACATGTGTCCTGAAGACTGTAAGATACAGGATTCTAACAATTTAGAAGGGCTTATTAAGTAATGTTAGGAGGCATTCTTACTAGATCTAGCCACCTTCAAACTGCTTCATTTTTTTTTTTTTTTACTCTGGTTGAGATTAAGGTCTAGGTTTTAAAGGATGAAGAAATATTAGTTTCCGTTAGGCTTATTTTAATTTATAATTGCATTATATCTGAGGATAGGAGATTGTAACAGAGTCTTGACATTTCACAGTGATAATTCTGGTTGTCCAGTTATTTGATATAGGAATTCAGCCAAACCTTAGGAGATCACAGTACAAGGATGAGCTCCAAAAACTTGGCTGCCTCCAAGCACTTCAGCTGAACTGGTATGTCTATATTGTGAACTCATATCTAAAAAGTGTGTTAGTGTGTGTTATTGTGTGTGTTAATGCATGTCAGTGTGTTTATTAGTGTGTTACTCTGTGTTAATGTGTGTTAATGTGTCAGTATGTGTTAATGTGTGTTAGTGTATTAGCATGTGTTGCTATGTGTGTATTAATGTGACTGGGGCAATTGGTACTTCAACTAAGATGTGTTTAGGACACCTGCTGATCAGCATCACATGTTGCAATGCCTGGATTCAAGTGTCAGCCACACTCCCAGTGCCAGTTCTTTGGCAGTGCACACCACCAGAGTCACCAGATGATGGATCAAGCATTTACGTTCTTGCTCCTATGTGTGAGTTCCAGGCCTCTGGCTTCAGCTTAGCCAAATCCTGCCTGTTGCAGGCATTTGACGAATGAACTATCTGATGGAGGATCTCACTTCATCTGTCTGTCTCTGTCCTTTCGTCTCTCTGTGTTTGAGGCAAAATGTTTTTTTAAAAGCTAGCATTGTCTTTAATATTTGTGCATTGCATTTTGTACAAATTCTATAAGCGTTCTGTCATACCTATTAAGACAAAACACCATATACAAAACTCAAAATGAGCACAAAGTCTGGGCAATTAAGAAGAATGAGTTTTTAAAATCACTATGAGCAGAAGTCATTGCTCTTCCCTTTTAAGTGGATCTTGCTGTGTAACTTGCCTTGGACAAGTGGGGAGGGACTATAGGAGAGTGTGGCTTCCCAAGGAATCTTACTTGAAAGTCAAGTATTAACCCAACTACAAACCATGGAAAGCACAGTGTGGTGAGATGCTCCAGTTTTGGGGGCAGGCAGGGGCAGGCAAGGAGTGTAGGAATCATTCTCAGCAAAGTTGAGATGACTTTGATGACGGAAAAATGGATTGAATTTGCTTCCATCTAACACAACTGAGATCTGAGTACATTTCTTCCCCCGGTAAAGATTGTGCTAGAAAATGGATGGAGCAAAATGTGTAGACAGAAGATAACAGTGACAGCGTGAACAGTGTTTGTGTTTATAATAGAAAGCAGTAGGGTAGTCTTACCTTTTCATTGCAGGCTCCTGAGGATTAAGAAGAAAAAAACAAACTTCTCTATCCCTTTCTCTCAATATTATTAGCTAAAAGAGTTAAATGGAAACGTGGCAAGTCAGGAAAAGTGAACTGGTGAGTTCTCTAAGGTTTCTGAAAATGCAGTATACACATGAAGTTAAGCTCAGCAGGGGGTTTGTGCAAAGGGCACTGGGCACTAGGAGAACACTTTTCCTACATGATGAGAGCAACAAGGCTTTCTCAGTTACAGAAAAAAATCATTCAGTAGTGGTTGGAGGGACAATGTTGCCTTTGAAAGGCAGGGAGGCTCTCATTTATTCACTTCTCTAATTAAAAACCACAATTATGATTAAGTACACATCACATAAAGCTTTCCATCTTCAAAAGTTATTTATTTTTATTTGAAAGGTAGATTTTTATAGAGATGGAGAGATAGAGAAGGTCTTCCATTTACTGGAAGATGGCTGTAACAGAGCTAGGTTGGTCCAAAATTGGGAGCCAGGGGCTTCTTCTGGGTGTCTCATGTGGGCACAGGGTCCTGAGGACTTGGGGCATCCTGGGTTGCTTTCCCAGACCATAGGCAGAGAGATGGGTTGGAACTGGAGCGGCTGGGCACTTTGCTTCTGGCTCCTGACAAACCACCCTTTTATTTCCTGACTGTAAATTCAACAATTTCAGAGACCTCACATGACAGGAGTTATGCGGCATTTGTTTCTTTGCAACTGGCTTGTTTCACTTGTAAAATGCCCTTGAGTTCCATTGATATGGCAGTAAGTGTCAGAATTCTTTTCATTTTAAGACTGAATAGTATTTTATTTTATATATCAAATTATACACATGCATTTATGCACAGGTATGTAACACACATATTTTGTTTTATTAACTCATATCATTATGAGGGTTTGGATTATTTCAACCTCTTGGCTGCTATAAATGAGGGCATACACACTTTTTTTTTAAGATTCAATTTTAAATTCTTCTGTCTGTATGCTCAGAAGTAAGATGGTTGGACTGTGGGTAGTTTCTATTAAGTTTTGGGGTGAGTTACCATAGCTGTTCTTTGGCAACAAGGCAGCTTTACATTTCCAGCATCCATGTGTGTGAGTCTCCATTTCCCCGCATCCTTACTACTAATTCCTATTTCCTTATTTTTAAGCAGTAACCATTCTAGTAGCCACGAAGTGATACTGAAGTTTTGATTTGAATTTCTGAAATGATTAATGATGCTAAGCACCATCTGATATGCTTGTTGGTTATTTGTATATAGTCTTTATATTCAAGTCCTTTGCTATTTTAAAGTAGTGTTTTCTTTTTGATGCCATTGTAGGAGTTTTTTGGAAAAAGAAGATTTGCTAATTTTAAAGGCAGAGAAGCAGAGAGAAAAAGAGAGGGAAAGGGAGAGGCAGAGAAAGAGAGAAGAAATCTTTCATCCTTTGCTTCACTCTTAAAATGGTTTCAAGAGATGGAGTTGTGCTGATCTGAAGTCAGGAACCAAGAACTTCCTTCAGGTCTCCCATGTGGGTGCAGAGGTCCAAACTTGGGCTATCCTCTGTTCCATTCCCAGGTGCATGAGTAGGAAGGTGGATTGGTTTTGGACTTGAACTGGTGCTCATATGGGATGTCATACCACAGAAGGTGTCTTTACCATATGCCAGCCCTGTAGTTATTTAGGTATTTTGGAAAATAATTTCTTATCACATATGGGGATTTTTCAAAAGGTTCATAAAAATGTGTGACAAAAATATGCACGACAACCTTTTTGCTCCAAAATAAATTTACCTTTTAATTTATTTTCCATGAAAATTTTCAAGCTCCCTTTAACATGACTTGTGAATAACTTTCTCCCATTCTCTGGGTTCCCTTTTCAATCAGGTAGATCCATTCTTGACGCTGAAACATTTCTGGCTGTGAGGTGGAATGTGTCTCTTTCATCAGCCCCAAACTAGTTTAGCCTCATGCACTTCCTCTCTTCACACTTTCTCCCTAAGTCCTAAGCTTGGCTCAATGCTCCACGGTACCACTTTGAACCCTTTGATACCTTGTGAACAAGTGGTTATGTATGTCTATTTTTTCACTGGGTTCCCAAATTGCATAACTGAGTCTGTTTTTCATCATTGCACATCAATGCTCTTCCTGTCCCATTGACAGCTTGTGTTCTGAGTCCCACTCTCCGGTTAATACCTGTTGCCCCTAGGTTTTGTTTGTTTTGCGTTCTGACAAGCTGTCTGAATAGTCAGTTAAACTTTGCTATGTTGGCTTTGATATGGATTAAGAAGAGAGTTAATGAGGAACAAGAGAGTCAAGGATTTTCCAGCAGTTTTTTTAAACACATTGTATTTTGTTTTATGATATAATTCCACAGGCTCTAGGGTTGCCCGTGCCCTTCTTCAAAATCCCTCTCCCCACCATTGATTTCCCCTCTAGTTTTAAAACGGATGTCTTTCATGAACAATCATAAGTCCATTTTGTTGCTGTTGAAGTGTTTCTCAACAATGTAGGTATAGACACTGTCAGGGAGTCCATCATCTTACTGTTAGAATATGTACAATTCTTACTGGGAGTCCATCTTTGGTCTGTATGTATAGACAGACATACAACACTTTGTCTCCATATCTGAACATATCAGTACCTGCTACACTTTCATTATATATTCCCTAACTTACAGAATCAGTGAGCACAGTCCACATAGGGATGAAAATAATAAGTTTTCATCAACGTGAAATTAATGCTACAAAATGCTACAAAAATAAAAATGCATCACAGGGGTGGTGAAAACAGGAATCGAAAACCTTCTTGTAGAAATAGATGCCAGTGCAGCATCCTTGTGGCACTGAAGAAATTACAATTAAAAACTAGACCTTCGTTACCCATGATAGGTAGCAAAACAGGGTTGAAATGGACACTTACAATCTCAAGTGTTTACAAGCAACCTATCTCTTATGGATGATCAATTAATGAGTCACAAGAAATTACTGGGAAAGATACAAATAAATAGGAAGTGTGAAAAGATCAGATTCGCTATAAAAATCATAAGATTTGACTCCACAAAAGTGTATATTGAAACAAGAAAGAACCATTTTATACGAAGATGAGCAAAACAACCCCTAGCCATACAGGCATTGATATTTTTGAGGGAAGTTATCTTATATTAGAGCAAATATGTGGCATCTGACCTTTGGGGATTGACTTATTTCCATTAGCATAATGGTCTCCAAATCGTTCCATTTGGCTCCAAACAATTGTATTGCATTCTTTTTAATAGCTGAGTAGTGCCCCATAGAATAGATGAACCACAGTTTCTTTATCCAGTCCTCTGTCAATGGATATCTAGGTTGTTTCCAACTTTTCGAAATTTGTGGTTATGCCTTTCAGATGTTTTATTCTGTATAATACAGGGGTGCATGTTTGCTTTCTCATGTATCATGTCCTTTGCATATATTCCCAGGAGTGCAATTGCTGGGTCATACGGTAGGTGGATTTTCAGTTGCCTGTGTATTCTCCATACTGACTTCCATAGTGGCTGCACCAGCCTACATTTGCACCACTAGTGGAGTAGGTTTCCTTTCCCCCACATCCTCACCAGCAGGTTTTATTTATAGTTTTCTCTATGTGGTCCATCGTTATTGGAGTTAAGTGGAACCTCAGTGTTGTTTTTTTTTAAATTTTTCTTATTGCTAGAGAGTTTGAAGACTTTTCCATATGTCTGTTGACCATTTGGATTAGTTCTTTCAAGAAGTGTCTACACATTTCCATTGCCCATTTCTTAACTGGTTCATTTCTTTTGTTGTTATGGTTATGCTGGAGTTCTTCGTATATTCTGGATATTAGCTCCCTGTCCCAAAGGCAGTGTGGAAAAATCTTCTATTCTGTTGGTTGCTATTGTACTTTGTTGATTGTTTCCTTTGTTGTACAGAAGCTTCTTAGTTTGATATAGTCCCATTTGTTTATTTTGGTCTTGACTTCCTTTGTTTTTGTAGATTTTTCTAGGAAGTCTTTGCCTGTGCCTATATCTTGTAGAGTACTTCCTACATTTTCTTCCAAAAGTTTAATGATTTCTGGGTTTAGGTTTAGCTTCTTTACCCATTTAGAATTGATCTTTGTGTATGGTGAGAGGTGGGGATCTTGTTTCTTAGTTCTGCAGGTTGCTATCCAATTGTCCCAACAGCTTTTATTAAAGAGATCTTATATCTTCCCTGGGTTATTTTCTGTTCTTTTGTTGAAGATTAGATGGCTGTACATGTGTGGGTTCTCTTCAGATGTTTCTATTCTGCTCCATTGGTCTTCTTCTCTGTTTCTGTGCCAGTACCAGGCTGTCTTGATTACTAACACTGTATAATATGTCCTAAGTTCAGGGATTGTGATCTTTCTAGTTAAGTTCTTATCCTTCGGGACAGATCTGGGTATTCTTGGTCTTTTTTGTTTCCAGATGAACTTTTGCATCATTTTTTCCAGCTCTGTGAAGAATGTTCTTGGTATTTTGATTGGAGCCACAATGCATTTGTATATTGCTTTTGGTTAGGTGGCCATTTTGATGCTATTGAGTTAACCCATCCAAGAATATGCTATATTTCTCCATTTTTTGAGGTCTTATATTTCTTTTTTTAGTGTCTTGTGATTTTCCTCATAGATACCTTCCATGACTTTAGTTACATTTATTCTTAGGTCTTCCGGTATCTTCTCTGTAAGTCTGAAGGATACCATGCTGATTAGTTCTTTTTCAGCCCTGGAGTTGTTTGCATACACTAGGGCCATTGATTTCTGTTCATTTATTTTGTATCTTGCCATTTTATCAAACTCTCATATAAGTTCTAGCAGTCATTTTTATTGAGTCTTTTAGTTTTCCCATGGAAAGAATCATATCGTCCGCAAACAGAGAATGCTTAACTTCCTCTTTTCCTATTCGAATTCCCTAATTTCTTTTTCTTGCCTAATAGTGATTATAAGTGCTTTCATACTATGCTAAATAGCAATGGTGATAGTTGACATGCTTGTCTAGTTCCAGATCTTAGTGGGAATGCTTCCAATATTTTCCCATTCAGTATGATGCCTACATGCTTTGATTATGTTGTGGAGTTTTCCTTCTTATGCCTACCTTGCTTAGAGTTTTTAGCATGAAGGAATATTGAATTCTATCAAATGCTTTCTCCACATCATTTGAGACTATCATATGGTTTTTATTCTTCAGGGTTTTTTTTTTTGTATGGTATATTACATTGATAAATTTGTGCATGTCAAACCATCCTTTCATTCTCAGAATAAATCCCACTTGTCTAGAGGAATGATCTATTTGATGTACTTTTGTATTCTGTTGGATAGCATTCTGTTGAGGATTTTAATGTCAATGTTCATCAAGGATATCGGTCTATAGCTTTCTTTCCCTGTTGTGTGTCTGTCTGATTTTGGTATTAAGGTGTTGTTTGCTTTATAAAAAGAGTTTGGAAGGATTGCCTCCCCTTCAATTGTTTTGAACAGTTTATGAAGAATTGGAGTCAATTCCACTGGAAATGCTTTGTAGAATTCAGCAGTGAAGCCATCTTTGCCTGGGCTTTTCTTTGTTGGAAGTGCTTTAATTGTTGTTTTGATTTCTGTCTCAGCTATAGGTTTATTTAGGTTTTCTGTTGCCTCATGACTTAGTTTTAGTAGATGTTAAGATTCCATACGCCTTGGTCTTGCACTGCTAGAATATTTGCACTTTCTGTTCCAATTCATCACCCTCACGGTCCCATGATATACCTGTGTTTCCTCTAGTAATGAAGACAATGCCATGATTAATACATATATGCTAAACTCTATATGGAAACGCCATAAAATGTTCTCTATATTATCAGGTACTCTGAATCCCATCCAAACTCCACCCCATTTGTATATTCAATTGGAGTACCATCCCCTACTTACTTAAGTGAGCTATTAAACTAGGTGCAGGTAATTTTCCTATGGGGTTGCCCACATTCCTTTCTGAATGTATACTTGACCTTTAATCATGTTAAATAAATTATTCTTTCATTCTTCACACTTTATCCATTGCTCCCATACAGAAACAACAACTTGGCATAAATCCAGCTTGGGGACTGTCCCACATAATTTTATTTAATTGTGAGTAGATATGGCAATCATATTATTGAAATATATGAGAATGATGATATAGATAATAAATATTTCAGTCTCGATTAAAGAGATAAAAGAGACTTTCTGGAAATAAAAACTATGCCTAAGATATAATTTTTGAGAGCAGTTATTATTTTGAGTTATTTAAGTATATGAAGTACAACACTTGGACCAGTGTCCCTCAGCTAAGAAAGTCTCACCATAGCATTTGAAATTAAACAAACTGTCAAGATAGATTTGTTAGGAAATTAGCACTTTTGTTCATGGAACATGGGCAGAACAAATGATGATAAGGCTAAGAAATGGTCAATACAATGAAGCAAGCTGGATTTGTGTACTGCTTGCCAGTAACACAGTAATTTCCCCTAAAGATGGTTGTTCAAGACCCTCTAGAGTGAGAGAGGAAAAGAATGTTTCAGGCTGTGTAACGTTTTTTCAAATACATAGCTGGAGCAATGTATCTCTGCATTCGGAATGGACTGCCAGCAAATACTAATAGCAGCAGAATCGCATCATTGATCTTCATCAGGCAAGTGAAATGTCTCTGCTCCAGCTAAGACACCCTCCTCTCCATACAGCCCATTGCCTTCTCATTCTTTGGCTTGCAACTTCCATTTTAACCTTTAAGTCATTACTCAAGGCAGTAACCTTGACTATCAAAATCTAAATTTGGTGGGTAAATGAAATGGAAACTTGAAGATGTACAGTTGGCAGGAATGAGAGATGATGCACAATTTTTTTGACAGTGTCTGAGCAGGAGTGCTCAAGGAGTTTTTGAAAACATCTTACACCTGCTGTAGTATTTCAGCCTCAAGCTGTCTGCTAAGGATAGAATTTAAATCGGCAATAACTGTATCTTCTCTCAATTCCAATTCTCAGACCGATGATAAAATTTGCGGATAAGATTTTACATACAAACGTGAAATGACTGTCCTTCACAGTCCTAGTGGCAGATCTGCATTTCAATCCCTTACTTCTTTGTTGTTGCTGTCGTTTGTTTAATTAGCTTGGAAAGGCAGATCAGATTTACAGAGAAAGGGAGAAACAGAGCGAAAGCTCTACCTCCATTCATTAGTTCATTCCCCAACTGATTGCAGGGGCTGGGGTTGAGCTGATCTCAAGCCAGGAGCTATTAGCAGTTTCTTCCCGGTCTCCCACATGAGTGCAGGATCCCAAAGCTTTGGGCTGTCCTCGACTGCTTTCCCAGGCCACAAGCAGGAAGCTGGATGGGAAGTGGAACATCCCAGACGTGAACTGGCAACCATATGGGATCTCGGTGTATGCAAGGTATTTATCTAGCTACTAGGCTATTACAGGAGGCCCTGCATTTTAATCCTAAGAGAAGCTGAACCTGTGTCCAGCAGTGCCAGGGGACTGGGGAACTGAAGGGCTTCACCTTTGCAGCTGAGTGGTAAGTGTCCCCAAATACTGAAAGGATGTGTACAAGAACTGGCTGGTGGTGTATAGCCAATCTCATCTATAGCTGCAGAGCTGCTCCGGCACCAGTGAAATCCTCATGCCACCAGTGAAGTAGGCTCAACTTTTAACTATTCTAAGTTTATTAGCTCTGAATCTAGGGGTCAAGACCCTTAAGTTATAAAACTGCCTCTGAGGATTAAATAGGAACACTTATGCAGGTGCTTAGTGCAATGCCCCGATGAGCAGGATGATATTTTCTGTGTAATGAAATGGTAGTCATAGAAGTGGGAACTCAGAATCTGTGGTCCAGAAGCCATGGGACACACTATTCCAAATGAATAGTCTAGCTCGTCGTAAGCAGACCATTATGATCCTGAAAGTATCCTTGGATGTTGTGAAAATAATTATTCAATTTGGATAATTCTCTTCCTTCTGTAAAACACACCAAATGCTATCACATGTGAACACATGACCCGTGTTATGTGCGTGTGTGTCAGCTTGCTGGTGGTTGTGCATGTTGGTGTATGCCTGTGCATGTGTTGGCATGCCTGTGTGTTTTCTTAGTGTGTGCACTCACATGCTTTGTGTTAACACGCTCCATGAGTGCATGTATGTGTTGTGTGTTTGAGTATGTGTGCATGTGCTCAGGTGTGATGTAAGCAGCCATATGCATACAGATAGGTTACATGTTGGCCTGTGTCTGTGTGTTCTCTATGCTGTTGTTGGTGATGCATATCTAAGTGTACTTGAACACTATGCATGCACAAACATGCAATGTTTTGACATTTCCAGTAATTATTTTGAGCAAGAATCATAGAAAAACATTCCTTCAGTAATTGTACATGCCACATGCCTGATAATGCTTTTGTAGAAATGTCAAGGCCACCATGCGGCAGGTAGAACTTGAGCCAACCTGGGCTAGAGGCTTTTTTTTCCCCCTGCTAGCATGGTGGCTGTGGCTGGCAGAACTTGGCTTGGGACAGCTAGAGGCGTGGGACCTTAACGCCACCTACCACTGGCATGCAACAGATGGACTTGAGTTGAGCTGGTCTGGGCCAGAGGCTTTTTTCTTTTTGTTTGTTTGTTTGTTTGTTTTTTCCTATTGGCTCTTTTGGCTGTGGCCAGCAGAACTCAGACCAGATGTCCTGGGCACCAATGGCACTGGGTGAAGCTAGAGGGCCACCTGGCAGCACGCTTTGGGGATTTAAGGGTGCAGAATTGCAGGGAATCGGGGTTATGGCACAGGTGGGGGTGAACAGGGACCTGAGAGTTGATGTCCAGTAATAAATGACTTCTGAGGGACTTCCATGGAAAAGACCACTCTACTTGCAGGGCTAGATCATGGAGCCCTCTAGTGAGAGTCAGAACAGGGAATGGGTAACGTAAGGTTGGTCCATGACACTAACCAAGCAAATGAGTGAATCAGGTGTGGAGTCAGAATCTATGGGGAACTAAGTGGGCTCACCCACGTGGAACAGCAATCTCTGCATACACAAGATCTGTGGCTGGGAACAGGCCTGGTTGGGGAGCTAAGGGTTGCCCTGGTGGGGTTGGGGTTCCCATTGATGAGCGCAAGAATCAGAATGGGAACATTGTCTGGGATGGACATGGCTGCAGTCTCCCCCACCATGGATGTGGATTGGGTCTGGGGAGCACCAGACTGGGCTAGACTCCAGCACCTACTGGTACTCGTGACAGGCAAGGTGGGTATAGAGCGGGCTGAACTAGGTCTTTGCTCCCACTGAGACTGCGGACATCATGTGGGTCAGCTTTGGGGGCAGGTCAGTCCAGGTCAGTTCATAACAGCCACTGTCATATCTGAGAACCAGCATGGGGTTCAGGAGGAGCCAACTTAGGCCACACCACCAGCCAGGTCACATTACCTCTTTCAGGTCCGAAGCTGGCTGGGCCAGGCCTGTCTTGGGGCAGTGGGTGCTGGGTCCATGAGCTCCAGGACCGGGGGTCCAGCAGGGCCCAGGTCACCTGGCCTAGTCCTTGAGTCCACCTGTGTGGTAGATGTGTAGTCCTTGAGCCCAACCGGTGAGAACCGGTTCTTCTTAGTGTAGAGGATGGAGTGCTTGATGGCAGGCTTTGGTGCACATAGAGGATATGGTAGCCCCTTAGGGCCTGAGGAGGACATCGGATAAAGAGGACAGAGAACAGAAAAAATCAGACAAGTGCCCCAGCCAAATGATGATAGCAAATTTCTCAGCGAACGGAGGCTCTGAGGTTGACTATGTCAGCTAAAGGACATTGGAAGGGACTCTTCATCCATGGATTGGCGAGATCGACAGCATTTCATAACTGCCGCATCCACCTGGGAGGAACCCTTGGAGCATGTACCACTTTGGATTGACAGAGGTGGTCCTTCTCCATCCTCGGGTACTGGTGTGGTTAGTAGGCTGCGTGCAGGTTCTCCCCTCGTATCCCTGCTCCCCCAGAAATGGGAAGACGAAATAGAAAGTTTGGAAACAATGGTCACACCCACTTTTTCCTAATTCTGGATCCTTTTCACCCTGATCAACTATGTAAATATCATCTAAAATTTAAAAACAGACAAAAAAAACCACTTCAAGATTGCGAACCTTATATATACATATATGTGTGTATTTACATATATTCATAGGAAAATTATATTTGAAAACATACTTATTTGAAAAACATAAAAAAGCAGTTGTTTTTTGTTAAGATCATCACAATGAGTATATCTGATATTTATAATCCTGGATGTAGAAACATAATTGTATCTTTATCACCTTTTATCCACTGATACGTCTCTTTTTGCCTGGAGTGATGCCTCAGGTTTATCGTGTGGTCCCTTAGAAGTCTTTTTGACTCATTCCCCAAGCTGTTGGACATCTTGGCTTAGGTCTCCCATCTTCCCTACACTGTCTAGGGTCGGAATCTGAAACAACATACCCAAAGGGACACTGTACCGCTCCACTCTTCTTTGTCTTGTTACTCAATCCCCAACTTCATTCCCAAATGCTGTTCCTGAGTGGGCAATATTTTCACACACTTGCTAAACAGTCTCACATTTTTGGAAAAAGGAGCATAAAGTAAGTTTAAATGTACTGGGTTATGCTGGAAGAACACTTACTGTTGAGCTGGGCAAGATAATTGAAGCAGGTTGAAGCAAGAAGTGGATGTCACGTGCTGACCCTCCCGGTACACCGTCCTCTTTCAGTTTTTACCTTCTACGTTTATGTCGTTTTCATACCTAATTTGATCATTGTTTCTTGGGCCAGTTCTTATAACTAACATTGAAACAAAACAAAACAACCCAAAAAACTGGGTCTAGCACCATGACTCTAATGGTTATCCCTGCCCTTTCAAACACCACTTTGTGTCTGTCCTGCCTGCTTCGCTTCCCAACCAGCTTCCTGCTTGTAGCTTAGGAAAGAAGCAGAGGATGGGACAAGACCTTGGGACCCTGTACCCACATGGGAGACCCAGAAGAAGCTTCTGGCTCCTGCGCTGGCTCAGCTCAGCTCAGCTCTGGCCATGGTGGTCATTTGGGGAGTGAACGGCAGGTGGAAAATGTTGCTCCGTGACTCCTGTTTCTCTTCACAAATTTCCTTCAGAAAAAAATAAATACATCTTTTTAAAAAGTCCTGATTATCACATGAGAAAATGAAAAATAATGAATTCTCATCTGCTGGCTCACTTTCCAGGTTCCTACAGGAGCTGCGATTCGGAATGGAAATGAGGAGCTGACAATCCGATCCTAAGTCTCCACAGAGGGTGTTAGGATCACCTGCGGCGTTCCAGCGTCTGCATTAAGAGCAAGGTGAAATGAGGAACTGAAATATGAACTTCCAGGTAATCCAATATGAGCATTTAAAAAAAAGATTTACTTATTTTTACTGGAAAGTCAGACAGAGAAAAAACTTCCCTCTGTTGATTCACTCCCCAAGTAGCCGCAATGGCCAGAGCTGAACTGCTGTGAAGCCACGAGCCCAGAGCCTCATGTAGGTCTCCCACGCAGGTGCAGGGCCCCAAGGCTTTGGGCCGTCCTCGACTGCTTTCCCAGGCCACAGGCAGGGAGCTGGATGGGAAATGGAGCTGCCGGGATTAGCACCGGTGCTCATTTGGGACCCTGGCGAGTGCAAGGCCAGGACTTCAGCCACTAGGCTACAGGGCTAGGTCCTCAATATGTGCATCTTAACTATTTTCTTATTCTCTAGCCTTTGTCAATGTTTAAAATTGTAAAACTCACAGAAAATAAAATTTATCACAGTAACCATTTTTTTAATTATTTATTATTTAACTTCATTAATTACATTGGATTATGTGACACAGTTACATAGGTACTTGGGTTCTCCCCACCCCTCCCCAAACCCTCCCACCATGGTGGATTCCTCCACCTTGTTGCATAACCACAGCTCAAGTTCAGTTGAGATTCCACCATTGCAAACGTATACCAAACATAGAGTCCAGCATCTTATTGTCCAGTCAAGTCCAACGTCTTCTTAGGTATACCCTCTCTGGTATGAAGACAGAGCCAGCAGAGTATCATCCCAGTCAATTGAAAGCTCCAACATACCATCAGCAAAAATTTACATCATTATGGAATTAATTGACATAGTAATGAGTAACCAATATGTTAAAAGTAAATGCGAGTTCCCAGCCACCTTCTGTGACCACCTCACCTATACTTCAATTTAGTTTATACACAACATATAACATTCAAAACATAACATGTTATACATAACATCATATCATCTTAAATTAAGGCAAACATGTGGTATTTAACCTTTTGGGATTGGCTCATTTCCCTTAGCATTATGGTTTCCAGTTTGGCCCATTTGGCCACAAAGAACTGCATTTTGTTTTTTTTAATAGCTGAGTAGTATGCATGGAGTAGATGTACCATAGCTTTCTTATCCAATCCTCTGTTGATGGGCATTTTGGTTGCTTCCATGTTTTTGCAATTACTGATTGTGCTGCTATGAGCATAGGAGTGCATGTTGGTTTCTCATAAAACAAGTGTTCTGGATATATTCCTAGGAGTGCTATTGCTGGATCATACAGTATGTTGAATTTGAGTTGTTTGAATATTCTCCATACTGATTTCCATAGAGGCTGTACCAGCCTGCAGCCCCACCAGCAGTGGAGTAGGGATCCCTTTTCCCCGCAACCTAGCCAACAAGTGTTGTTGGTGCTTTTATTCATGTGGGCCAGTCTTACTGGCGTTAGGTGGTACCTCATTGATGTTTTAATTTGGATTTCCCTTATTGCCAGGGAACTTGAGC
The DNA here is from genome assembly GCF_030435755.1 of Ochotona princeps. Classification (NCBI taxonomy): domain Eukaryota; kingdom Metazoa; phylum Chordata; class Mammalia; order Lagomorpha; family Ochotonidae; genus Ochotona; species Ochotona princeps. The sequence continues at coordinate 3,578,840 of NC_080839.1, read as the reverse complement.
ATTTTTTCATATGTTTGCCATTTGGGTTTGTTCCTTTGTGAAGTGTTTGCCCATTTCCCGTGCCCATTTCTTGAGTGGCTTGTTTGTTTTGACATTTTTAAAAGCAGAGTTAAATAAGAAGTAGGTACACACACAGAGGTTCTTCTTCTGCTTTTACTCGTTCTCTTACGATTGCCACAGTGGCCAGGTTGAAGCCTGGAGCCGGGGGATTTACCTGGAGCGCACACATTTTGGCGGAAGCCCACACTATCCAAAGCGATTTGATCACGACGCGAAGACCAATGAGATTCTCAGATCAATGGAATAAAAATCTAAACATTCATGTGGAAGCAGCAGAGATCCCAAAACGTTAAAGCAATCCTAAACAGTAACAGCAAAGCCAGCAGGGTAGCAGATATCAAGGCAGGAGGGTTATGTTCAAATATTCTTGTACTGGTGCAAAAAAGAAAGAGAACAAACAGAACAGAATAGAAATCCCGGATATAAATTCACATTTCTACAACAAACACACTTTTGACAAATGGGACATTATTAATACTCAGCAGATTGGACAGAGTTCAAATGACAACTTTATCGAAAGCTAAAAGACAGATGTGACCCAATTGTGTGTGTTTGCATGTGTGTGTGTGCGCGCGTGTGTGTGAAGTTTTAACAATTTGCTTGCCGATGATTCTTCAAGCGAAATGCAGACAAGAAATAAATCAGGTGCTGTGACAAAGTCAGCAAACCTCCCTCCCTCCAGCCCCACAGTTACGCTAGAAAGATAGCAACTAACTCCTGCCCCGTTATACACGTTTTCTTTGCCCATTTCATTCTCTTGGACTTCAGACTCCAGGGATGTTGGCTCTGCCACTCTCGACTCCATGAGGAGGGAAGCACGGATGGTTATCCAAGACAACACGCATAGCCTCACTTCTGGTTTTCCAGCTCTTTTTTTTTTTTTAAAGATTTATTTATTTTTATTACAAAGTCAGATATACAGAGAGGAGGAGAGACAGAGGGGAAGATCTTCCGTCTGATGTTTCACTCCCCAAGTGAGCCTCAACGGCCAGTGCTGAGCCGATCTGATGCCTGGAACCAGGAACCTCTTCCAAGTCTCCCACAAGGGTGCAGGGTCCCAAGGCATTGGACCATCCTTGACTGCTTTCCCAGGCCACAAGCAGGGAGCTGGATGGCAAGTGGAGCTGCCGGGATTAGAACCTGCGACCATATGGGATCCTGGTGCGTTCAAGGCTAGGACTATAGCAGCTAGGCCACACCACCTGGTTTTCCAGCTCTTAGCTGGAAGAGCAGTTTCTTGCTTCTGTGTCTCCACGCATGTTCCTTTGTCTGATCTGCCTTACTGAAACTGAAGGGAGATGAACAGAGATGGCACGGGCAATGAATAAGACAGAGACACACCTGACTTCTTGCAACAATCATTGATTTTTCTCTCCAGCTAGACAGTGAGTTACTAAAGGATTGCATCTGTCTCTTTTCATTTCTTAAAATCTTAAAAATAAAAGCTTATTTTTTTAATTCTTGCATGAAAATGACCATAAAAAGCTCCTGTCTTAAGAGCTCGGATACCTGCTAGGTCATTCTTCTGTGTGTGCTTTGTCTAATTTTGTCAAAGGCCATTAGCTGCTATCCACATGAGTTTTTGGCTCAAATTTCTGTGTTCTTAGGCAAAAATGGCTTTCCCAATATATTCATCAGAGCTTGCTTTTTGAAAAAAAAATTACATTCAAAAAATATTGTTAAAAGAGACACAGAGAGACAGACTGGCGGATCTTACTTTCACTAGTTCACATCGCAAATGCCTACAGGAGACAGGGTTAGGCCAGTCTGAAGCTGAGAGTTTAGCACTCAATCCAGATCTCACAGTTTGGAGGCTGGGACCCAGCTGCTCAGAACATAACCTGCTCTCTCCCAAGGTATATATTAGCAGAAAGCTAGAATCAGAAGTAGGACCAACACTGGAACTCATGGATTCAGATTTGAGTTGCAGGTGTCCCGAATGGCATTTTAACGACTATGCCAAAGCCCAGCCAGAACACCTGCTCTGACATCCAGCCTGAAGCCTCCTTACTTAAATGATGATTTCTAATTCTCTCCTGGTTTAAGAGCATGCATGCCAAGTTTGTGTGCTGTTATAAGACATCCCTTTGCAAACTTGTTCCAATGAGAAAAGAAAAAGGATACAAAAAGCCAACTTGTTTACCTTGAAAAAGAATTGGATAACATCATTTCTTTCAATTTCTATCGTAATATAGAGATCTAAATTTTTATCACCTATTTCTATCCTTATGATTAAAGATAAACTTAACGTGTTTACCGATTTTACCACTGCATTTGGGAGCAGATAAAGCAATGGTTTCCTTGGTCCTCTTGCTTGCTTATTGATTTATTTATTTTACTTTTGATGTTGTTTGCTTGTGTGTTTACATGTTTATTCTTATTGTCCATTAGACCATGTTGTAGTTATAGGGCTTTCCCTTCTCCCTCCACATCCTTCCTCCCCCATCTCTCCTTCCCAAGTATTTTACAGCAACACAGTGCTTCAGCTGTGGTCTCTACTGCAGCTTTCTGTTCCTTACTGTGTCATGGCATTGTGGGTTTAAGCAATGATAGAGTCTAGTATTTTGTTGTCAAAGCATATGTAACAATTTTTGGGGGGGAGCCTTCTTGCATTTGGGAGTAGGGATGTACAATCAAGTTACTCTTTATTTCCCAGTTTTTGTTTATGAGATTACAAGTGTGTCCTTGTTTACCTACATAGCTTTTTGCTTTGAATTTTGGATGGAAATCGTTTTATATCAGAGAGAACATATGATATCTGTCCTTTTTGGCACAGAGAGACGGAGATGCTGCATAGTGGGTTCCTGCTTTTCCAGATTAAGTCAACTAAATTGAATACCCTGAGTTCTGATTTCCTCCTTTTCCATCCTGGCTGCTAGCCTCTGATTTCTGTTTTAACTTCAAAATTCTTATCAAATAATTCATTCTAAAATGTACATTTTTATTCGACTTTAAAGGGTGAAGGAGAGCAAGAGAGCACCACCTTCCCCGCACTGGGGCACTGGTGGCTGTGGCAAGCAGACTGAAGCCAGGAGCCTGGGATTCAAGCTGCATCACCTATGTGAGGCAAGGGCTCCATGTTACCTCTCAAGGTGCACCCCAGCGAGAAGCTGGAGATGGAAATGAGGCTGTGACTTGAATTAAGACAAATTGACATGGGCTAAAGTCATCCCAAGAAGCACCTTGACTGCCATGCCTAGTGCTCACCCCAGGCTGATCAAGTACATTTGGAACTTATCTCACAAGAGCTCTCAAGCCTTGTGCTCCTTGTCCCTTACTTTGGTTGGTGCCATTCACAAGCTCTGGTCCTCAGATCCACTGTGGCATGAAGACGTGCCAACGTCTTTACTCATGCCTCCTGCTGTGGACACTAGTGGTCTTGACTGTTGCCACAACCTCGACCGCCTGGGGAAGATGTCTCCCTTGACTTGAGCAGCCCCCAGGTCACAGAGCATGATTGCTGCAATTCTAGATTGATTTGGCAGTCCCATTTCTTAGAAAAGTCAGGCACACGTCAAGAGAATTGGCTCAAGAGCTTGAGTTCTGATAGTCACCATGCTGTTCTCAATTTCTCCACTCTCAACCACCCCCCACCATGCACACATACATAAATGTATAAACAACTTCAGCCAGAATTCCTTTCTCTATGCTGTAGACACATGTTACCTACATGTGAACCTGAGCAATGCCAGTCACTCACTGTATGACCCGGATTGAATTTCTTAACTGTTCTGGACTTTGCCTCTGCCATTTGTAGAATGTGAAAGTTATTGGTGGAGTCAGCTAACCATATCTGAGGGTTCCACGTCCATATACTTAAGCAATGGTGGATTGAAAACTGTTTAAAATAATTGTCTACACTGAACATTTATTTTCTTAAGAACATTGTAACAGCCCACGTTTATAAATCAGGATGTATTATAAATAAAGCAAAGAGAATTTAAGGTATCCAGGAAGGTACATATCGATTCTATGCAAATGCTATGTTACTTTTGTGTTAGCTACTTCAGCATTCTTGGATTCTGGCATCCAGCTGGGATCCTGCAACCAATCTTCCAAGGACATCATTAAGTGAGTGTTACCTTGAAATGTTGTTACAGGTTTTAAATGATGTATCGCAGGAAAATAATAGTTAAACTAGTGTTTGATCCAATTGTAAACTCTCAGTGAACGTTAGCCAATATTGTTATCATATACGTACCCACTGTTTCCTAGGGTTCTGAAATAAACCTATTTCTGTTATACGGTCATCACAACAGAACTTAGATTGACAATACAACTGCTGATCCCTTGCCAGAACCTCTTTTCATTCCACAACTGCAGAAATGAAGGGGAAAATCTCTTGGACCTTATTTAACAAAAAACATTGGAAGCATTGCAGCAAACACTAAAGAAGAATAAAGTCAAATTTTTTTTTTCATAACATTTCAGCGAAATGCAGTGTTACTATTGAACCATCAAAAGATTGTGAAGTCTTGGATTCTGCTCTGCTGTCCTTTTGGCTTCTCTGGTAGATTTCATGAGATAAGACAGCAGAAGACATGAGTTGGATCACCCATTACTTTTGCTGAGGGAGCAAAGCATGGCGATTATCCAAGTCTCTGCTTTTTTTTACTGAAAAAAAAAAAAGAGTTGGAGATCACAACAGCTGCTCTACACAGCTCACAGGGAAGACATGCAGCTCAAACAGGACACGCGGATAAAATCCAAAATCTAAATATGAGAGTTCTGCTTAGTAGAATTACCCCAAATTCATCTTTACCTTGCCTTTTCCCCTCTAGAAACTATACCCTCCTATTTTTATCCCTAATACATCTCTATCTAGATCCCCTAGGCCTAGACCTCCTGAACACACCTGTCAAATGACTTGCCTGTGAACTGAGTCACTGCTCTACCTTACTGTATTAAAAACCACTCATTAACTGCCCGCCTTGAACCACATTGATCTTCAGTCACTGTTGTCTCTCCTGATAACATCCTTTTCTCTGTTCAGCATAATGATACTGTTCATTGTTAAGATTTCTAAGTGTTTACACTAACACTCGTGACAAGCATATCTCTTAATTACCTGTCCTCAGTTTGTGAAGCCACCGAGCCTGGCATAGCCGGGGTACCAGCTAAGGGGCCATCTCGGGTTGGTTGGATTGTGGAGAACTCACATCCACTACCGTTCCTTATATGCACAGATTCTCTTGAGCTCCTCATTTATGCCTACCTCCTGCTGGTTTGCTGAGCACTTCCCATCTGTCAGATAGAAGAGAATTCAAAGGTTATCAGGAATGAACTCCTCTGTGCTGGTGACTGCCCTGGCATGAGGGGTAAGATACCTCTGAACCAGAGCAACTATCACCACAGAACAGACTTCCTCCTGGATCATACATCCCTTTCTTGGTTGAAAGGTTACAGGCCTGTCCTTCTAATAAAGAATTATTAACGTCCCTTGTCAGGACTAAGTTTTTCAAATAGCTGAAGGCACTCATTCTTTTTCTCATTAAATATGCTTTCATATTGTGAATGTTTGTATTGAACCAGACACTCTATTAAGTCACAACAACAAAGATAACAGCTAACAGTTATTGAGTGCGTTCTGCATTCCGAGCATCTACTAATGGATTTTCACACATGAGTTTATTGAATATTTAACACGGCCCTGCGTGAGGACCACCATTCACCTGTCTCTTGTTAGCAGGCCTGACGATGAATGCTGAAGCTAGGTATTAAGAAAGACTCAGAGGAGAACGGAATTCTATGAACTACTTCCAAATCTTGAACTGTGGAGGCTGCTTGCACCAACTAATGTTGCACAGTCTTCCGCAAGGACACAATATCACACCTTCCAAATGTGTTCCACTCCATCATCTCACAGATGGTCTTCTGGTTTGACAAAGGAGAAAAATAAACCCTCAGGAAAACGGAGAACGTGGTTCAAGTTGGTGTGATTGTAGATCCAGAGTTGTGAGTCTACCTGGCTGAAGTCTCTTCTAGTCTGCCACACACTGCCAAATGGCCAAATGGAATATAGCACCTGTGGGTTGAATATCGAGCTTCTGTTCTTTTTTTAAGTGTTTTCTTGATTTAAACATTTCCCTGTAATTTCAAAGACAGGAGTTTACTCCTTACAACTAGTTGTATGAGTTTTTATGGTTCATGGAAAGGGAAAATGAAAAGATGCTTAATTTGGATTGAAAAATAAAACCTATGCATAAATTTTTTTATAACAGACATTTTGAAGTAAGGTTTTTCATATTTTTTAAAAAATGTTTTATTTATTTGAAAGGCAGAGTTAGAGACAGAGAGAGAGACAGGTCTTCCACCCACTTGTTCACTCCTCAAATGGTCGCAATGGTCGCCGTGTGGAGGGCCAAAGCTAGGAGCTGTGAGTGTTTTCCAGATTACCCATAGAGAGGAAGGGGCTGAAACAATTGGGTTGTCCTCTACTGCTTTTCTGGGTGCATTAACAGGGTCTAGAGCAGAACTGGGGCAGTCAGAATTTGAACCAGTAGCCAAAAGGGATGCTGGCACCCTAAGAGGCAGGTTAGCTTCATAGGCCACAACTACAGTCCCAATGGACACTTCAGTGAGCTCTTGCAGGCAAAGATTTCAAACATTTTGCATCACAGTAAGCATAGAATTCCACTTCTCCACGAAATTTTTTGTACCATGTTTGTATTAGGAGTAGTAAGCACAGTAATTGGCAATCAACAGGGACACAGGAACTACATGTTGACTGGAAATCAGAACTGTATCTGTACTTGTTTCTGTGCAGAGAAAACCTACTGTTGCATTATTTATCACAGTAACTTGTATTCAGAAGGCAAAGAAGATCTTAAACTCATTTATTAGGCTGGGTCGGTTGCTCCCAGATACAAGTGGTCTCTTCCTGGCTGTACTAATTACTTGCCAGCATTTTAGAAGAAACAGAAAAGCTCTAATGAAGCACTAATCACCCCACGCACACCCTTTTAAGCAACTAATTATGAATAACAGCTCGGAATATATATCAGCTTTAAAACATAATGAATTCAACCTTATGAAGAAAAATGATTAATGAATATGATCTATACGGAGCTTAACAAGAAAAGGTCACGGAGACGACCGAGTAAGTTGTTGAAAATGCTGCCGATTGTGGAATATCTGTATCTTAATCTGTTATTTGAAATAAAGAGATGTCTGCATATCTCATTTTTATAAGCAATTTAGAAGTTCATCCAGCTCTTTCAGCTCCCAGGGCCGAGGGAACCTTTTAAATTTTAAGCAGTTCTCTCCTTGGAACAGTCAAGGATTTCTTTCTCTCTGTAGGTTTGTTGCTTCATTTGAAAATTTTAAGAGCGTTTTGTAAGTTTGAAGGATTTGGGACTCCAGGGTAGGAAAGAGCCAGGAACTCAAAGTCTGTCCCCTTGGTACTGCATTCTGTATTCTGTACGTGTTTAATGTCTTTTTCAGTGACTAACTGTGTAAGTGCCCTGTGGCTACATGTTAACTAGTCTTCAAATTCACGGTTTTTCCTGGTTTCAACTATAAGCTCATGCTTAAGTTTTAGAATGTTCTTGAACCATAGAAGAAAAAGAGTACAAAAATAATAAGATATTATCTTTTTCTACCAAAAAATGAGTAAATGAGGCTATCCTTCTTTCCCATTTTGTATTTTGCAATGGTTTTCCTGTCTGATTTCTCTTGACAGATAATACACATGGCTAATCTATGTAATGCACCCGAGGCTCACCTCAGATCATTTCCACTCCAATTTTTTATAAAAAGAATAATTAGTTCAGTTCACCCTACAAATTATGGGGTTTCTAATAAGAGCGTGGTTTGAGTTCACAGGAAGGCTGCTGCTCCCTGTGGGGTGACCAGATCACCTCCTAGGACTGTCCAGCCTGGCAGGGTGGCACTGGGGGGTGGTTTTGTCTTGAGCTTCAACTCATTGGACAGATGTTTCTTGTGTCCTGATGTTCTAACACATTCCAGCTATTTCCATTCTGCTGGGTTTTCTGTCTCCCAAGGGCCAGGAGGGGCTCTGGGAAGGACATTGGTGAGAGCCATCACATGATCTGTCTCCCTGTTTGTGAGTCACAGCTCAAGTCTAAAACTTCCCAAGGCACAGGAACTTTGCCCGTCCCTTTCTCCAAGAGCTTGGTAGATGCGCATGCCACAAATCTTAGGCGAAGTTCATGATTCTCAAGCCAACAAACTTTCACTAAAACACATTTCTATAAGTCTAACGTTCATTAACCACAACTCCTATGATTTACATTTGCCATATTTGCAAGTATATGACTGACTTCAAACTCCAGTGCCTTTATTTCATTTACTGTAGTATTTAGTCTGATTTTGTTTCTTGCATTTTCATAATAGCATGCATAGGAAGAATTGCTTCTTACTCTTGGTATAACGTGGGCTGGCTAGTGTTTATACGAGTATTACATTTTTTTTTATTTTTTGAAAGATTTATTTATTTTATTACAAAGTCAGATATACACAGAGGAGGAGAGACAGAGAGGAAGATCTTCCGTCCCATGATTCACTCCCCAAGTGAGCCGCAACGGGCCAATGCGTGCTGATCCGAGGCTGGGAACCTTGAACCTCTTCCAGGTCTCCCACGCGGGTGCAGTGTCCCAAAGCATTGGGCTGTCCTCAACTGCTTTCCCAGGCCACAAGCAGGGATCTGGATGGGAAGTGGAGCTGCCAGGATTAGAACTGGTGCTCATATGGGATCCCGGGGCTTTCAAGGCGAGGACTTTATCCGCTAGGCCATGCCGCCAGGCCTGAGTATTACATTTTTAAAAAGATTTAGCTATTTTATTGGAAAGGCAGATATAAAGCGAGAAAGAGAGACAGAGAGGAAGATCTTCCTTCCAATGATTCACTCCCCAAGTGGCTGCAATGGCTGGAGCTGAGCCAATCTGAAGCCAGGAGCCAGGAGCTTCTTCCAGGTCTCTCACAAGGGTGCAGGGTCCCAAAGCTTTTGGGCCATCCTTGACTGCATTCCCAGCCCACAAGCAGGGATCTGGATGGGAAGTGGGGCTGCCAGGATTAGAACCTGCGGCCATATGGGATCCCGGCAAGTTCAAAGCTAGGACTTCAACTGCTGTGCTTTTGCGCCGGGCCCTGAATATTACCTTTTTTGCAATTAAAAAAATACCAGAAAAATTACTTCTGTCTTTCTTAGTAGCAAGATTTACTTGCACATCATTAAAATGTCTGAAATAATTTTCAAATACGGGAAAAAGTAATGTTTCAAAATTGGCCCAGTTGTGTAGTGAGTCTATGCTTGGGTCTATTTCTTTAAATCCAATATGACATGTCTACCAAAGTATAATAGCCGTATCTTAAATCTTCAGGTTTCATGTGGGCAATCGTCCCTGGGTTTCTTCCTGCTACCTAATGGACGTGACCTAGAGCTTATCTGCCCTGGACTAAAGCGTAGCTTCCAACCCTGTCTATGTAGAATGTCCTGATTAGATGGTTAACAGGATTAGGTGTGCCTTTCATCCAATATTTAGTGTCTTTTTTGGGTGAAGGGACTACCTGAAAACACCCTCCTACCCACCCTTTTCTTAAACCTTTGTAAGACTGGAACTTGTGCTGAATGAATGGATATTCCTCACCAGCTTGTCTTTGGTGATTCCTCTACCCTCAGTGACCTTTGGGCCTATTGGCAGGACTTAAAACCCTGAGAGTTTCACATGTGGATAGCCATCAGGTTTCTGAAATTTTAGGATGGATGATATACTTATTTGTTTAAATATTCCCTCCCCCAACCCCACCCAGGTCAGCATGGTGACGCAATGGGTAAGCCTCCACTTAGGAGGCTAGCATCTCATATGGGTGCTTTTACAATCCCTGGGTTCTCCTCTTCTGACTCAACTTCCTGCTAATGTCCTGGGAAAGCAGCCAATGATAACCCCAGTGCTTGGGCTATTGCGTTCAGCTAGGACACCCAGTAGATGCTCCTGGCTCCTGGACCAAGCCTAGCCCAACCCTGACTGTTGTTGTCATCTGCAGGGAGAGGAAGAGGGGAAACAGAAGATGGAAGACATCTCTCTCTCTCTCTCTCTCTCCATCTAGTGTTGGTATTAGAAGCTATTAGTTAAAAAAATGTGACATAAATTCTTGGACTTTTTGTCAGATTACAGACTTAAGGAGGATTTCATTATTTGCTTATATTCTACGAGTTAGAGCTAAAAACCCTGCTCTAACTCTGTTCTGACCACATGCCTGGGAGATAGTTATACTTCTTTCTTCCTGTGCCTTTTCATTTGTAAAATTGGGATAACAGCAGAGCTTGCATCCCAAGTCAAAACAGAGACCTGATAAGTGGATTTTTGCATAGCTTGTTCTGTAGCACAGAGGAAAACCTCATATATTTCCTGGTCTGTTAATTCCTATGTTGATAAACTGATCAGCTGATTTTTATTGTGGCTGTTGTTTTGCAAATTAACACTGAAAATATTGCCAAAAAAAAAAAAAAAAAAAACAAGGAGAATAAAGCAAACATGAGCTATTGAAGAGAGGTCTGTGAGGTCAAACGAAATGTATAGTAAAATAGCACTGTGAGTCAAATACTTCCCAGAGTTTCTTGTGTTGGTAATGTATTTTTTATCTTGTAGATTATTTTATCTTATTTGAAAGAGAGAGTTACAGAGAGAGAAGTAAAGACAACAAGACATAATTCCATTAATCAGTTTACTACCTGAACTGGCCATCCCTAAACATGGCACTGGGCCATCCAAAGTCAAGGGCTTGAAGATTTGTCTAACTTTTCCACGTGGGTGTAGGGTCCCAAGGACTTGGACTATCCTCTGCTGCTTTCCCAGGCCATTCAGCATATGGAAGTGGAAGCCGGGATAGGCTCCAGTGCCTATATTTGATGCCAGCACTTGATGGTGGAAGATTAGCCTGCTGAACCATAGTGCTGACGCCTAGAAACATAATTCTTAGATTTAAATGCTACTGGCATCTGTAGGTGGGGTTTTTTGAGATGAGAAGAATTAGAATAGGTTGTGCGGAATTTGTGATGACAGTGGTCCTATTAGAAGAGGAAGACAAGCCTAGGTTAGCGCTGTGTAGCTGTGTGATGTCCTGCTGTGCTTTGGGACTCCAGGGCAAGTCCCAGCTGCTAAAGTTTTCATTATAAGCTATTCAATGTGTGGTTTTACATTATGTCAACAGAAAATGAGCCAACATATTCTGTACCAGAATCGTAAATTGGTTAGTAAGGTCAGAAACTACATTCATTGAAGTAAAACTTTTCCGTAATGTTCCTGATGGCAAATGCTCTTTCCAGTTCTTCCTGTGATGAATATGTTTGAAAGTATGCTCTCTACACTTTCATCTATAGAAAACTGTGACTCAAATTACATATAACCAAGGCCAGGACTTGAAAATTGCATTTAAACACATTATAATGAGAATTCTGAGCTAGAGCCACTAATCCTAATGGAGTTTAATCCTTCCATATGAACAGGGCAGTCAGGCAGCATGGGAGGCCGGGGACAATCTGACAAACCCCGTTCTCTTTTCTGCAAGGACTCTTCCTCATTAGCCAGGCAAGATGTTTCTGAAACAATACAATTGTCTTACCCTATTAATCAACAACAGAACATGCCGATCCTGGTAGACAAACATTAATACATCTGAAGCTTCTATTACTGTGCTGAAAATTGCCTCATGATTTTTTGACTAATACTCTTTTTTTTTTTTTGTATATGGTTAACTGTTTCCTTGGGAGTCCGTCTTTGTTCTGGAAGTAGAGATGCATACTGCATTGTATCCTCACATCTGGATACGATAGTCTCCATTACACAGTTACTATACATCTCGTTACATGAAAAGCCACAATACAAACTCAACAGCAGGCAGAAAAACAGAAATTTACAATGCCGTCATGTTAAATAACATGCTACTGGATATGGTATTCTCCATTACACTGTTACTATATATCCCCTTAAATGAAAAGCCATAAAGCAGAATCAACAACAGAAAGAAAAGAAGAAATTAAAGACACCATGAAGTTAAATAACATGTTACTGAATGACTAATGTAGCTAATATTCTTATCACAGATCTAGTGGAAAAAGGAGCTGCATGTTTTAAATACGGTAGTTTGTCTTCTCTGTATACCTCCTCAAGCAAGGAAGGGCTGCTGTTTTCTTTCCATTGTGTATTTTCTGCATCACAGCCACTACTCCACAATCCTGAAAGTCTAAAATCTATCATGACACAGGAAACCCAAAATAATCCGTGGAGCGGAGTCGAACGCATATTTTATATCCAAGCTTAATCCATCTACTGGTGTAAAGATTTAATTCTCAATCCCCCTTCTTGTTTAGGGAGCACCTATACAAAGTCTTCAGAAACTGGATTATAAGGCTTCATGCTAAAAGCAGTTTGTGCCCTGAAAGCATGCTGTTACTCACTCTGTGGAAGAACTGGGTTATACTAAGTATTTATGAAGGGGGAGACCCCAATAATGAAGCTGATAGTTGTTAGTTGGGTGTCAGCTGGCAGACCGTGGTCATTTTTTCGGTGGTTTCTAAATGCAATCATGACTTTCTTTACATTCTATTTTTAAACGTTTATTTTAAAGGGAGAAAGGCCACCTGTGTCCTTGTTTTTTCTCCTAATGCTCACAGTAGCCATAATAGGTCTGATCAAAGCCGAGAGCTTTGCTTCCTCAGTGTGCAGGTAGAGCTCAGGGCTGCGCCTGAATGTTCTGGTGCACAACACTGGGGTCCTAACTCACAGGCCAAACTCTTGCTCCTGTAACAAAATTTTTTTACAAAAATATTTCTTATGTTTTAATTTTTTTTTATTGGAAAGGAACACACAAGGTAAGGATTTAGTCACTAAGACATCACACTGCACCCTCCTGTAATAACTTTTTTTTTTAAAAGATTTATTATTATTGGAAAGCCGGATATACAGAGAGGAGGAGAGACAGAGAGGAAGATCTTCCATCCGATGTTTCACTCCCCAAGTGAGCCGCAATGGGCTGGTGCACGCCAATCCGAAGCCGGGAACCAGGAACCTCCTCCAGGTCTACCATGTGGGTGCAGGGTCCCAAGGCTTTGGGCCATCCTCAACTGCTTTCCCAGGCCACAAGCCGGGAGGTGGATGGGAAGTGGGGCTGCCGGGATTAGAACCGGCGCCCATATGGGATCCCGGGGCTTTCAAGGCGAGGACTTTATCCGCTAGGCCACGCCGCCAGGCCCTGTAATAACTTTTCAAAATAACTTTACCTTCTGAGAAGTAAGGTGACAGTTTATGATATTCCAATATCCAGCACTTCATCGTTCTGGGTTAAGGTAATTTGTTGAGAGAGGCTCGTGGGCATGTCCTGTATATGTAGATGAATGTACCCATAGAGACCTTCAACCCAAGTCTTTCTGATTCCCATCACTAAAGAATTTCATAACATTCTCTTGAAATGCTTTCGACTCCTTTGTTTGGAGTAATTCATCATGAAACATGTGTATGCCTCATAACCCCCTTGCAATTTCATATAACTCTCCAATCTAAATTGTTCTGGATGTATCAGCATTTCTTTTGATTATTAATATGATGGACAAGTTTTATACTGTTGGGTGCGAACATGAAAGAGTTGTGACAAGTGAAATGTGTTCTCAGTGTGTTTAATATTCCATGAGTGAGAGAGTCTCCTTTCCTGAGATGTCCATTTCCTGTTTCAGCGAGCTGCGTAACTTCAGTGTTTGGTCCTCCTGAATATGATGGCATCTGGATGGAATTACCAAATTCTTCACCGAACTGTTTGAAGCTTTCCCTTGAGGGTTTGTATACTTGAAGGTTTGTTTCCCTAGATTGTTATTGTTATTATTTTTGTGCAACCATAAAATTCAATAGAAATGCAAGAGACATTAAGCGCACCAATTTTGATATAATTTGATACGGCAAATCATTCTTCCATGAAGAAATGAGCTATGCAATTTTGGACTGATATCTATCAGAAAATAATATGCATGCCTTACAAAAGCATGCTGGATATGGATTTTCAAATATTAAAAAGAACTATTTTCTACATTACATATTTGCTAAGAAGCCCTTGAAACTTCAATATCACTTAAAGGAATGTAAAACAAGAACATAAAATCTAGAACACGATGTGAATGAATTAAGTAAAATAATGAAGAAATTGAAACACTTTGATGGCAATGATGAAATTATTCACTCTACCTGAGCAAAAACCACTTTGAACCTTAAGCTTCATTTCATTAAATGCAGGTAGAAATTATGGATAATCCCCTAACTTTAGTATTCAGCAAGGAGGAAACTTTGCTTTCCCTTAGAGAAAAATGATAATTTTCTGTATTGATTCTATGGAGCCACTGAGAATTTAAATCTTAAAAACACCTAGGCTTATATAAATATGTACATTTAGTTCACAGACATATCCCTCAAACAACAATTGTCTCAATTGCAAATAGTTGCAGGAATCTCAAGGTGTTTCTGAGAGCTAATTAAACCAAGCTGGCACATGGTATTTTGTTTGCAATTTTCCTCCTGAATGAAGTGGAAAGCATTGTTAGTTACAATGTGATAATCTAATTAAGATATACTTATTCCACAGTCATTATAATAAATATGCAAATATAATGGCAGTTGCAGCTGTGATCTCAGGTCATAAATATGATTATAAATTTATAGGGAGTGCCTAGAATAATTTATGTTAAAGTATGTGTTTCAGATATCATAACAGAGAGGACAAGGGACCTAAGCAACATCCATTTCTAATTTCTTCATTTCATTGCAAACAGAGATTGTGTCAATGATGATGTGATCCACTGATGAGTGTATGCTAAATAACAGCCCTAATCTTGCATAGAAGACTTAAGGATTCCAGCTCACAGACCCACCCTTACCTTCCTCCCCTGCTATGGATCCTTGAAGCTGACCTCTTAGGGTGTGGTTAATGAGGAGCCCTTGGGGTTTAAAGGCAGGGACAACAGAGAGTTGCCAGACTGATGCTCTGCCCACGACAGCCTTCCCCATGCACCCATGGAACCTTTCCCAAAAGCTTCCTATTCCAGGCTCTTGAATCATGTCTCACTAATAATGCTAGTCTAAGAACTGGAATCCTATGTGGTTGCTTAGTGACAAAAGTCCTCTCCTTGAATGTGCCCCAGGATCCCATATGGGCACCAGTTCTAATCCTGGTGGCCCCATTTCCCATCCAGCTCTCTGACTGTGGCCTTGGAAAGCAGTTGAGGACAGCCCAAAGCCTTGGGACCCTGCACCCACGTGTGGGAGCTCCATGCTCCTAGGTTTGGATTGGCTTAGCTCCAGCTGTTGTGGCAGCTTGGGGAGTGAATCATTGGATGGAAGATCTTCCTCTCTGTCTTTCCTAACTTTATATCTGACTTTGCAATAAAAATAAATAAATGTTTAAAAAATTGCAGTACCTCTCTTTTCTCTATATTCTGCCCTTACATAAATAGTATGCTGCTACATTCTCCAGTCAGTTAGAATTAGTTATAGGATTATATTTACAAGCTTCATTTCAGTTGAAAATTCTTTGATTAAAATGCAATACTTATACCTTCTTATGGGGTATACTGCAATATGTAAACATGTATATAATAGAAACCAATCAAAGCAGAAAGCCAGCCTTTCATTTCCTTATCTTTTCTTTGTGTCTGGAGCCTGCCAACACCTCTCCTTCAGTTCCTCATGCAATGTTGGTGACATTATTATTAGCTGTAGTCCCTCTGCTATGCCATGACTGGTTGAGCTTTGATATTCAGTCATACGATTTTTGCTGGAATACACAAAATATATTATTATTAAATAAATCTTAAAACTCCATGTTGAAAGTGTCCTCTTCAAGCACTGTGTTTCTAAACTTTAAACTTTCCCAATCTTAATGATATAAATGACTGACAAAATTAAAACTTGAGAAAATTCCAACTGGTAATAGATCATTTGTGTTGTGTTAGGAACTTTGATTCTTTCCTTATTTAAATCTTACTAAAACCTTGCGGCTTTGTGTGTTGTTATCATTCTGAATGCCAAGAAATTGCGCTAAACAGTGACACACCTGGAAGATGGAGAAGTCCCAATTAGCCCCTGTGTTTGGATTCTGCTGCTCACATACTCAGGAGACAGGAGGAAAATCCCGGTAGAGACAAGGGGGAGAGTAGAGCATCTGAGCAATAAAGTCACAGGAGAGAGAGTTTATGGGAAGAGAGTTGAAAATAAGTGGGCAGCTCTGTTACCAGTAGAGGAGGTTAGGCCTGCACATGCAGTTCGGAATCCAGTTTCCCATCAAGGTCCCTGATACTCGGTTTCCACCCAGATGTCTGTTTATATTGCTGAGAAAGCAGCAGATGATGGCAAATGAGTAATAGAGCCTCTAACCCTAATCTTAACCCTAACTCTAACCCTAACCCAACCCTAACCCAACCTAACCCTAAACTTAACCTTAATTCTAACCTAACCCTAACCCTTACACTAATCCTAACCCTAACCCAATGCTTAACCTAACCTTTACATTAACCCTAACTCTAACCCAAGCCTAACACCAAACCTAATCTTAAAGCAAAACTTACTCTAACCCTAGCCCCAACCAACCCTAACCCTAAATTAACACAAAACTCTAACACAACTCTAACCATAACCATAATCCTAACACCTAACCCAACCCTAACCTTAAGCTTAGCCCTAACCTATCCTTAACCATAACCTTGAAACTAAACCAACCTTAATCCTGAATTATCCTTAATGCTAACCCAGCCCTACTGCTAACCTTAGCCCTAACACAAAGCTAACACTAACCCTAATGCAACCCTAACCCAAATCCAACCCTAGCAATAAACCTAAACCAACTTTAACTTAAACCCTAGTCCTAACCCTGAACATAAACTGAGTGCGAACCTAAACCTAACTCTAACTCTAGGCCTACCAAACCAAAATCCTAACCCAAACATAACAAATACTAACCCAACAGTAATCCTAATCCTAACCCAGTCCCTAACCCAAACCCTAACTCTAAGACTAACCCTAAAACAAACCTAACTCTACACCTAACCCTAACACTAACCCTAAACCTAAACCTAAGAATAACCCTCACATTGACCAAACTCTAAGACTAACCATAAAAAACCATTAGCCCTAACTGTAACACTAACCCAACTCAACCCAACCCTAAGCCGAACCTTAACCTAAACACATAACCCAACCCTAACCCAAAGCTTAGCTCTAACCCATCCCTAACCCTAACCCTAACTGTAATCCAACTCTAACCCTAATCCTAACCCTAACCCTAACCTAACCCTAAGCCTAGTTCTAACCCTATACTAACTCTAACCCTACCCCCTCACCTAACCCATGTGTTAGACAGGGATAAAGTTCCAGGATTCTGGCTTTGGCCTGGCCGAATACTGGACATTGTTTTCATTTGGGGAATGAAGCAGCAGATGATCGGACTTTCCCTGCACTATCAACTCTGTCACTTTGTGTTTCAAAACAAATATTTTTTTAAAAATCATGACTAAGAAAGTAACTGGTGAGAAGAAGTAAGGGCACTGAGTCCTAGGAAGAGAACAGTGAGGAAAAAAGAAAACGAAGGCGAAGGCAGGGCTCTGTGGGGGAGTGTTGCCACTGAGCTGGACTGCGAATGATGACTTTAGGTGACCTGGTCCTGAGATGCTGATCTCCGTTTAGTCATTATTGAAGAAAGAAGCAAAAAAGGAGAAGGCAGAAGAAGGAACAAACAGAGGAAGAGATCCAGAGAGAGAGAAGGAGAGAGAGAGAGAGAGAGAGAGAGAGAGAGAGAGAGAGAGAGATCAGTCAAGGTTACTTTTTGCAATGAAAACTGCCCGGAGTTTTCTTTTATTAGTTATTAATGAAACACAGTATGAAGACAGGAAGACAACCTTGGAAGAATTTTAAATGAAGGAAAGTTCCAAGGGCAGAAAATGTCTTTTTAAATTAAATAGTCATCATCCCATGCAGCTCAACACTGGCTTCTAAGTTGAACGTTTTGCTGCTCAGAAAATCATAGGGGAAACAATGTCTGGGTTGCCTGAATAGTTTTAAAACAGACTGGTTAGCTTTTTGTACCTCCCACTCTGGAAAAACTTGATAAAAAAATTATTCTCTGTATGATGCCTGGCATTTCAAGTGAAGAAAGCTTTCATTGTTCTACTTTGCTATGACTTAGACATTCATTTTGTTGCTCACACTTTTGAAGCTCACCATTTCCTTTTACAATCATGCCTATCAGGTTAAAATTCTCACAGAAAGAATCATTGCATAATATGCCAGGTATTTTTCGTTAGAACCAACTGGCCACTGGGTATTCCTATAATTTGAGATTGTGCCAGCTACTGCTGTTTGTAGCGGGCACTTCTACTAATCTCTTTTCCCCTTCCCTACTTGATCATTTCCATTCATTTTTCTTTTTGTCTGTAACAGAAGCCTGGGGTTGTTGGTACTCCACCTCTCCACCTCTTCAATTGTCTCACTGATCACATGCTGGCTTTTACACTGGACTAATATTTCCTTTTCAGCTCCCAAATGTAATCTACTGCCTATTGATTGATCTCTTTCTCCCTGAATAACTTCCTCAAGTGTATTCCCAGCAACTCTCTATTCTTGATTTCCTTCTGCCAGTTAGTTTCTCCTCACCAGCCTCCATTAGAGGGCCAGTTGCTTGTCGAAGGCTCAAGGCAGTGCAGTGCCTCTGGACTCAAGTTCTGAGTTCTCTGTGCTCCCTGCTCAGTACTCGTCTTTAGGTGGTACCTGTAGTTCAGAGACAGGATCCTGAGTTCACATCCTTCTCATTGGGTTCTGCTTTGAGCACCAGCTTTGCATGTCTAACTGGCTGCTCTACAATCCCCTTGGGGATACAATGCTCATCTCAAATTGAGCATGCTCCTCACCAAAACTCAAATCTATCTCACAAGTTACTTCTTTTCTAGGTTTCCCTTCCTTAATGGTAACAAAAACCTAGGAATCATTCTGGATGATTGTCTTTCACACCTTTAGCGAACTCATTCGTGAGTTGTAGCGTTTTGTTCATTCCACAAGATTATGCAAATTGTTATGAATCACTGACATTATAGGCATATATATATACATATACATATATATATGCATATTACACTATGACATTAATGCCAGAGCATAAGATTTATGTGTTTGTGGCAACACTGCAGTAAGCACATATACTGTATTGGAATGCATACATTCAGTTTCGTCTGCAGCTGCCCTATACATCTTAGGTGTACCACATACCTTGAACACATGATTTTCTTTTGTGGTTCATTTAATTTCAATGTTTGATCATGGCCCTGATAGCAATAGATGATATATATCTGTCTATCCAGCCAGCCAGCCAGCCAGCCATTCAGTGGCCATCTGTCTACCCATCTATATACCTATCTGTTTTTCCTCCCTCTGTGTGTACTGTGTGTGCATCCTGATGTTTGCACAATTCAGTCATTTGATGGTACATCCTCAAAACATACCCTTGCCCTGAGTGACATGTGTCTATGCTTTCTGACAGCAGTAACTCCTCTCAGAGTCCCAGCATGCAAGCTCGAGTCTTTTTTTGTTTGAACTACCACACTAACCACAGGGTTCATTTCTTGCTTTGATCATAGTCTTTTCTCCAATCAGCAGCCACGGGGATCATCATCTTTGATTACTGGGTTATAACTTCTTTGAGCAAAAACTTCTTCATACTGGGAGAAAATGCCAGTCATTTCCATCACTTATGGGATCCTTCCAGTATCTGGCTCTGACTGTGTCCCCTTCTTCATTCCCATGATTGTCCAGCTGCACTCTCATTCTATTTAAATTGCATTGACCTTTTCATCAGCACTGAAACATACCGAGTGTTTCCACCCAGTGTTTCTTTGCCTTCATAATCTCATGACTGCCTCTCATGCTTTCGTCGGGAGCACCATCCAATTTTACTTCCTTTGTCCATTTTTCCTAAAATGCATTTTTTCTCCTTCTGTAAATGTAATTTGTGTTTACATATCATGTTTAATTATATTGCCCCATATTTGCTCATTTATGCTTATTATGTATTATATATACACACACATATATATGCTTATTATATGTTATATTCATTGTTTTCTTTCTTTAATGCAACAATATAGCTTAAGCAGTCCTTGCTGGTGACCGTCAACATTCTCTAATGTTTATGTGCAATAAGAATCTCAAAACTAAGTGAGAGGTTTGTGTGTGATAAAATCCAGAACCATCTAATGAAAGATTTCAAAATATACCTGACAGAACTGGTCATTCTAGCACCCAGCTATTAGTTTCTAGAAACATTTCCCACTTTAAAGAAAGCAGAATTCCTTGCAGAAATGTAAGCAAATGTGCTTCAAATGATACATACGTCATGTTTCAGAGGCTCCAATCAGTCACATTTGGAGGAACCGGATCATGAATAAGGCACACCCCATTTCAGGGCTGTGCTAGGGGTGGGGCAGGGAAGGTCTCTTGACAGAGTGAATGATTTTTTATAATTCATTTTTTTATGCATCAGTACCTAATTAAGTCTTATGTATTGCATTTAATTATCGTTTAGAATTATTGAATGAAAGCTGATAAGAAGGAATTTCCCCGAATATAGGCCTTTAATGTCATCCTAAGACTTTTCCTAAGACTTTCTGAAGATGACTTCTCTGCTTCTCAGTGAGGTTAACTCTGGGGACACTCTACCTCTAAAACTCCTTCTGTTGAAACATGACATTGTTAGGATTGGGAGAGAAAACCGTACCAGGGATGGAACAGTGTGCTCTACAAAAGAGAGTGAGGGAAAAAGGTGGAAGCTGCCCTGGAAGCAGCCAATGGTAGGGCAAGATCAGGTAGGAGAATTGATCACTCACTGTTATCACTATAGGAGACACATGTCCTCCGTGTCCTTGACCCTACTGAGTTAATAATGATGAGAAGAAGAGTTTCCTGGAAATTTGGAATAACATCTTGTAATGATGCCCCATCAGCATGTAAGACTAGTCCATTATTATGGGTGTAAGGAACAACTGGAAAGAAAATACAGATGTGCTATTTCTTGATTTCAAGGAAAGAAGGAGACACTCACACTGGGGTGAAGAGACGCTGTGGCCAGCTTCAGGTAACTGTGTGTCTCCATGCAGAGCTGGCATTAATTGGGTGCATTTAACAGAGTACTAACTTGCTCTGTCTCAGTAAATCAAAGAACAGGTGACTAGAGTCAGACAAATATACTATGCACTTCATAAAAATGAAGGATCAAAAATGACACAGGGAATAATCCAAATGAAGATTATTAAGATTTTTGTTTTTCTTTTATTCCAAGTGTTATTTTTAAAAAGGGAAAATGTCATTTTTACCCGTTAGTTTTAAAAAAGCTGTTTTAATAGCATGGAAAAAACAAGCTGTGGGATTAAGGGGCATGACAGAACTGAATGAACACGCACTCATCTTTATAACATCATCTAAATGTTTCATGGTTGGTTAAAAAGCATTTCATGGGCAAAATTCTAATTTGCCCTTTATCTGTATTTAAATGTGCATTAACATCACAATGCACTTGAATTGTGAATATGGGTTTGTCTCATCACGGACCATCTTGGTAAACAGAACTTTTATTTCTTCTAGAGCTGCCTGTGTACAAAGTCCATCTGGGAAAGCTGATTTCCAGAGAAGGAGGAGCTTGTTTGGTGTGGCCAAGCTGCAAGCACACAGAGATTGGTCTGGTTTCCAGAGCAGGTTAGATGCGACTAAGAGTATTCAGAACGTGGGTGTGAATATATCAACAGGGCAATTTCTGGTAGGGAGATTGGGTCAGTATGACTGAGTATGGATATGTATGAGACAGAGTTCAGTCAACTGAAATAATCCTTCTGACCTCTTGCTTTCTAAATGCGTCTGGTGCTTGTGTTTTTCTTATTCTCCAATTTTTACATGCATAAGTAGGGCACGGCTTGGTTCTGCATGTGATCTGTAGGTCACATGTGCATGCTGGTAGGTCAATCTTGTGCCACTTAGGAAATGGTGACTTAGTAATGCAATCACCATTTCAAAACAGGACTCTGATTGTGGAAGAGTAGGCCACGAAATCCCATGGTTGCTGAACTCAGAGCATGTCCCGGGTGTGCATTAGGCGTGTCACTTCTGTTTTCATTGGTTGGAGTCAAATGATGAAATCCCTTTGCCTGAGACAAGACTTTCTGGAGCTGACTCATCAGATCTTGGTCCAGGACGTTACTTGTTGCACGTTTCATCTCAGTCCCTGTGTTTCTCCTGTTTCTGAGAAAGAGAAGCCCAGTGTCAAGGACATCCACCTCTCTCTGAATTCCTGGTTACTTTGCCAATTCATTCAGATCATATGGAAAAAAGTCTATTTACATGCATTTGTTATGCAAAGATCTAACCAGAGAAACTAATAAATTATTGAGCTCCTGTTTGCTGCCGGTTATTGATAAGGAGTCATGATTTTCCATCAGGAGTGCAAACATACGGCTGGAGGTGTCATTCTGTTGTATTTTAGGCCAGAAGTCCCTTCCAGAGAATGTCAGAGGGCGGGAATCACACGGCAAGCAGACAGCAGTGTTGTCATCTGAAATCAGTCAATCATGATGATCAGCCTCAATTTGCTGGTGTTATGTGGCTGTGGGAACCTACTGGTGAAGCGATAGCTTTTATAAATTAGCATTATAATGTATGCTACTACCACTAAATACAAAGAAAACCTCCTTGTATTACTCTCTACTACTCTACCTAATACAACAGGTATTGACCTGCATTGCTACAGGTAAACCTGAGCCTTTGCAAATTAAAAACATTTAAGAAGAAAAGTATCTGTACTACAGCAGGAAAACACTGGGTACCTCCCTCTTGGGTTATCACTCCCACTGGAAAGCATGAGAACCAGGACTGGGGCAGGCATGGTTAGACAGAATGGCACCCACCAGCATGTGTGTGGGCTCGATAGTGGAGCTGGTTGGGTCAAAATAGGCTTCAATGCCCATTGCCATTTATGAGAGCTAAATGGGATGCGAGACAAACTGGACCAGTCTGCTATATATACTGGCAAGCAGGCAGGGGACTGGACTGGACTGGTGGGGGTTATTATGGCTCGCTCTGATTAGGCTGCAGCTCCCACTAGTTTGTGTGAGGGCTGAGTGTGTGGTAGACAGGATTGGGTTGTACTGCAACACCCATTGGTTCATATGGAAGACAGGGCTGGAAACAGAACTGATGCAGTAATTGCTACCACCAGCTTATGCGTAGGCAGATGGGGTGACGGACTCTGCTTGACCCTGTACTGGCACACACACACCAACCATGAAGAGCATCCCAACCATGAAAAGAAGGTTCCATGGTCTGACCGTGGAGTGCATGTGTCAAAGCTGAGCCCCCTAAGTGGCTCAGATGGAACAGTGGACAGCATATCCAGGTGCACATGGAGGTTATGGCAGTCTATTGGAATCTGTAGATACCACAACAGAGGACAGAGGACAGAGGACGGAACAAATCAATCAGCTACCCCAGCCATGTGTTGGCAGTGAAATTCTGGGCAAATGGAGACTCTGAAATGGACTATGTCAGCCAGTGGATTCTGGAGAGATTTCATTGTGGTTGGAATCGTGAGACTGGCAGTAATTCAGAACTGCTGAACTCTCAAAATTACTTGAGCATGCCCCATGTCAGGGACTCAGCCTCGGGCAGGCTGGGTGAGGTTTCTTCATTTATCTCTCCCTTACTCCAGATACAGAAAAAAAAAAGAGAGAGAGAGAGAAAATGTGGAAACAAGGGTCTTACTGACTTTCCTGTAGCCCTTGACCTTTTGTGCCTTAATCAACTATGAAAAGATTATCAAAATGAAAAAAATTATAAAAAAGTATTTGTACTAAATGTGTACAAACTTTATCATTATTCCCTAATCATTCCAGTTTAACAACTATTTACACAGAATTTACATTATGTTGTCATAAGTAATCCAGAGGTGTCTTAAGTTTTGTGAGTGGATATTTGTGCTTTTTGCTCCACAATTTTACATTTTCTTTGGACTTAGAAAGATCTGGAGTTTTGGTATCCATTGAAGGTTCTGAAATCTATTCTCCATGGCTATCATAGGACAACTGTATTTACGATGCTTGTCCATGCTACTTGGTTCTGGGGCCATCACTGAAGTGCAATGAGTCAAGCCATCACCTGTTACACTGGCATCCTTATGGGTGCTACTTCTTGTCTCACCCATTCTTGATGCAGTTTCCTGCTGGCAGCCTAGGAAGAGCAGTATCAAATTGCCTGGACACTCTGGTGAGAGTCTTGGAAGAAGTTCCCGATTCTTGCCTTCAGACTGACTCAGTCCTGGCCATTGTGGTCCTCTGCGGAGTGGAGGGAAGGAATGTGTATGTGTGTGTGTGTGTGTGCCTGTGTGTATGTGTGCATCCCTCTGTATAACTCCTTCAAATCAAAGAAGAAGGAGAAAGAGGTTTTGGCTGCAGTGCTGGCACTGAATGAAGTTCCTGTGTGGTAGCTTATTTGACCCCGTTGGTCCCTTCATTCTCAGCCTAGGACTGAGCTTGCTCCCACCCTTTGGATATTAGACATTTTCTAACCTGGCTCTGTAATTAACTGCCCTCAATAATGTGCAGGATGATTTGGACTGCAGACTGTGCTTTGTGAACCCCTGAATTACATGATTGTTTGTATGAACCATCAGAACTTAAGGCCTGGGGAAAAGTTATCCATGATTTGATTGTCTATATCATCAACGTCACCATTTCTGACAAATTAGGGGCAAGCACCTCTGCATTCCTGGGTGGCATTGCCTGAGGATGGACTAGAGTATGGGGGTCTTTGCTAAGGTTACACTGCTGCAGGTTCTCCCCAGGATTTTCTGATTCTTTCACAGTCTTTCAAGAACTCACATCATTTCTCTCTTCCTAGTAGTCTGAGTATGCCGACATGCCTGCTAGTCACAACAAAGCATTTGCCCTTCCATGGAATAAGAGGTACCTAGAATTCTCCCTCTTAAAGAAAACAACAATTAAAATATTATTTCTTCCTTGCATCAAGGTTTCATCTTGGAGTTCACTACCCAAATGTTTGCAATGGGAGTGTGGAGGTAAGCCAAAGCCAGATGCCAGTATTTCAGTCTAGGTTTTGAAGAACCTAATTGTTTTTTGCTTTTGTGATTTCTGCCTTACTTGCTTGGCTGTGGGCTGTGTGAACCTCAGGCATGACAGTCTATGTGACACCTGGCAGGTCATGTACGCAGAGCACTCCTCAGGAAGGAGGTTCCTGTGTTAGATATGAGTCCTCACTGCCCTATAGCCCATCAGTTTGCACTATTTGAATGTTGCTTGCTTCAGATCCATCTATAGAAGCCTGCCAGATTGGTCTTTTTAAAAGCTAACAAACAAACTGACCAATCGTGACTGTATAATTATGTGAAATTGGCCTGAAATGTATAAAAACCCTGTGCTGTTCAAACTCACTGGTCTTCTTCTGTCCCTTCTGCTGCAGCTTTTCCTGCTTTGGATGCTGTGGTGGCAGCAGTGGCCATCCTACTCCTCTGTTCTGTTGGACTGGGGTGGCCACTGGGAGCCCAGGTTAGTCAGAATAAACCACCCTTATTCGTTTGTATCAACTTCAGCCTCCTGATGATTTTCTGGGGATGGCAAAATCTGGGCACATCCGTTTCCTACCTGAGTGGCAGATGGGAAATACTGGAGCTGTCACCATTTCTTCCAAGGATCTTAACTGGCAGGATGCTAGAATGATGAGCCAGCGTTGGCAATGGAGGATATTCTCCCAGGAAGGACATGGATATCCCATTTGCTCGGATAAACACCCACTTCGTGGTTCTTTAATCTGTTGCTTTGCCTTGAGAGGTAGTATTTGAGGAAGCCTGACTTGACCCTTTAGCACGCCTCATCATTCTATCAGAGCCTCTACATTCTTCGGAACAGTTCTATGTCCTTCCTTGACTTCTGGTGCGATGTGTTTGACTTTTCTAATTTAAAACATGGATGTATCTGCAAAGTGAATCCATGATTTACAAAACAAACAGGTAAGGCTCAGTTGTGTGTTCTGTATTGTAACTCCTGTTGTGTGAGGAGTCAAACAAGATAGTAGCCAGTTAGGGTCTGTGGTCCCTGGTGAAACCCTCCTTTAAAAAGTGAAAACTGGGCTACCCACTATTTTCATACCCTTCTTGGGGCAAGTCCTCCCTCTGCAGAGGGAAAAAAAAAGGACAGAATCAATATACCAACTGTCTCCTCCATCTCTTAGAGCTGTTGTCACATCAAAAAGCAAAGATACATGGCTCACACTAATCACAGCTCTGGGTCACTGTCAAAGGAATGACACTTTGGTGTTCGGTTTATCTTCGGGCTAGGAGAAGGATTTCTTCTGGGTGAGGTCATAGACACTGCTGTCCATTGAAAATATGATTGTTTTCTACCCCTGGGGTGACTAACATGAACCCCCTCCTGAGATGGGGCATAGAAGACCCCATTTCCACCATTTCCTTGTGTCTTTCCTCCCTTGGAGACCCCTCTTGTCACAAGCCATGAGCACGCTTTCTTTCTTTCCTAAATAAATCACACTTTGCAAGCCAGAGTTGTCCACATCAAAATTCTTTCTTTAGAAGATTTGTATTAATTTTATTGTAAAGTCAGATCTACAGAGAAGAGGACAGAGAGGAAGATCTTCTGTCCATTGATTCACCCCCCAAGCGGCCGCCACTGCACAGCCAGACTGCTTTACCAGGCGTGCAAGCAGGGAGCTGGATGGGAAGTAGGGCCACTGGGATTAATTTGGTGCCCATATGGGATCCTGGTGGGTATACAAGACAAGCACTTTAGCCTCTGGGCTACAGCAATGGACACTGCGTGAAAAGCCTTCTTTCGTGTGAGATAAGAAACGAAGTTGTGCCATGTTTCACGTTGAATTCCCCTCAACACTGCCATGGTGGTTTTTCTTTCTTACTTTCTTTCTTTCTTTCTTTCTTTTTTTTTTGTATACAAAAGCCATGTTAAGGAAGTACACGTATTGATTTGGTTATTATTATTTGTGTTCATTTGTCGTACTAGTTAGAGAAATCTGGAATTTTCTTTACTGCTGGTTATCAGTCATTTAGAGTGGTAAACACTGTTTTACCATTGTAAAATTTCTCAAAGATCAGGTCCAATGTCAGTTACCTAAAAGCTTCCACTGGACCCGGGGCAGGTGTCAGATCCTGCTGTTTGAGAGATGTCATGGGTGTGTCCTCATCACCATGAATATAGAGCTCCTGTGTGATGACTGGCCCATAAGTGATCAGACCATGGAGGGATGACACTGGTGACCAAACTGAGATATTAAATTTTTTTAAAAAGATTTATTTATTTTTATTACAAAGTCAGATACACAGAGAGGAGAGACAGAGAGGAAGATCTTCTGTCTGATGATTCACTCCCCAAGTGACTACAATGGCTGGTGCTGCGCCGATCTGGAGCCAGGAGCCAGGAACTTCCTCCAGGTCTCTCACACGGGTGCAGGGTCCCAAATCTTTGGGTCGTCCTCAACTGCTTTCTCAGGCCACAAACAGGGAGCTGGATGGGAAGTGGAGCTGCCGGGATTAGAACCGGGACCCAGGGTGTTCAAGGCAAGGACTTCAGCCGCTAGGTCACACTGCTGGGCCCAGATATTAAATTTGAATTTGATAGTTATCAAAGTAATTACCAGGGCACCCAAATTTCTTGAACATTGCTGCATTTCCATCCTTGAAAACGAGAGAAGACCAGCATGCTTGCATCCAGGCAGGTGTCCTGGGCAACACAGCAGGGTCACTCTTCACCGGCCTCATGACATCTAGATGCCTGACACACCACCATCTCTACCCTCCCCAGACCATCTAAATTGAACAAATTCGGTTGCAACTCATCTTGCATTTGTCCTGCAATACCCCTCTTGAGGAAGTTAGACTGTTTAGCTTTGGAGTTTCTTCCACTGTTTTGTGTGTGGTCTCTTGTCCCCTCTCGCTGAAAGCAGCTGTCCTTCCGGTCAGTCACAGAGCTGGCATCCACCCAGCTCTCAGACTCCAGGTGTCCATCAGTGGACAAGCCACCCCACTTCTCAGCCAGATCCCATTGATCTATCATCAGTACCTTATCCATGTGATAAATCATTCACTCATCGTACACTTAATATTAACTTCATCAGTACTAGCTGACATTCTCTCTCTTCTTACAATGAACAAAGCTAATGAAAACTCTTTAAGAGGTTGGTGTTGTGGTGCACCTGGTTTAGCTGCTGCCTACAAAACCAGCATGTCATATTAGTGCTGGTTCATATCGTAGCTGTACCACTTATCCAGCTCGCTGATGATGCACCTGGGAGAGCAGCAGAAGATGGCTGAAGTTTTTAGACTGCCCACATGGGTACCTACACAGAGTTCTCGGATCCTGACTTTAGCCTGGCCTAGCCCTAGCCAGTGTGGCCATTGGGGAAGTGAAACAGAAAACTGAAGATCTCCTCTTCTGTCCCTCCCCCTCTTTCCGTGACTATATTTTAAATAAAATAAATATATGCTCATAAAGGAGAAGCATTGAGCGCTTATCATTTATTTTTCACATTGACACATTCTAGCTGAAGACACAGCTATTGAGATGGCTTGTTTTTCAAGGGAAGTCATACAGCTAGCCGTCCTATGCTTTGCTTATGCGTTTGACTTATGAAGTTTTAGAAAGGCTAGACATTTTCTCTCTGCTACATATTTATTTTATTTATATGGAAGGCAGAGTAATAGAGACAGAAGGAAAGAGCAAGATATCCACTGGTTGATTCACTTCCCAAGTGAGTGTTGTAATTAATGACTGGGTTTACATTTGTGCCTGATGCTCCATCCAGCTCTCCCATATGGTTGGCAGGGGCCCAAGTACCCTGGCCGGCTTCCACTACTTCCCCAGTGTTTCCTTAGGGATCTGAATGGGAAACAGAAAAGCCAGGGCTGGCATAGGTGCTCTAACATGGGATGTTAGCACCTCAGGTGGCACTTTAATCAGCTGAGCCATTCCACATTTAAAATTCATTTCTCACGACTGCCTGCTCCAATAACCACAATTACCCTTTGGAAGAAGAATCAGAATTTTGCTTTGATTCAGAAGGCAGCCCAAGGACCTCTGCACCTGTGTGGGAGGACCAATAGAAGCTGCCAGCTCCTGGGTGCTGATGCTTGGCTTCAGACTAGTTCAGCCCTGGCCCATGAGACCATATGAGATGTGAACCAACAGATAGGAGGTGTGTGTGTGTGTGTGAGTTTTGTCTATTCTGCCTTTCAAATAAACAAATATTCTCAAATGATTTTCTGTGGCTTTTTGACTTGCATCTAACACACTTTGACATTTTGTGCAAGCAAGGTAACCTTGCCCAAGGCATCATGTTTTCAAATCTTACTTCCTTGCACACTTCAGCAGCATGCAAGCTGGGTACCATTCAAAGAAGCCCAGCAGAGTAAAGATTGGTGCTTTTTCTGGCATGCCATCCTCATGCCAAGTAGATGGCTGAGGTTTTTTTTTTTTTTATCACAGATACATTTTTGCTTGAGTAAACAAATCATCCCAATGAGAAGACGGCTTTGAGTTCAAATGACTTACTGAAAGACAAACAACTTGAAACTACTAAAACTAAAACTAGCTCATGATTTAAATCCTTAACCATGAAGCCAGATTTCCTCTCCCTAGGTAGGAAAGGAGAACAATGGACCCCCGTGTTCCATCTGCAGTGCCCTAATTGTTCAGCTCCTCATGCATTCGGTATCATTAAATATCGTGATGATTAAATCAGGTGTAGTTCCCCAGGAAGGTTCAGCTTGGGACAAGCGACTAGGTTGCTGAGCAGTTACAACTAACTGAGGCCAGGTTGACTGTGCCTTCATGAGAAGATAAAGTACCAATAACAGATTTGAATCTTTTCTGACATAAGAGAGCAAGCGTTATAACGCATTAATTTGATGCTTTAGTTAGTAAATCTGGGTTCGCCTTGGTCTCTTAATTTTCATTGTTGCGGTTTACTTCCTCTGTGCGATTACACTGTCTTGCCCACTTTCAAATCCTTGCTACAGCTTATTAAGTCCCAAATCCATGTCCTCAGCTCTCCCTCAAGGTACGAACATGTATTTCTCACTGTCCAGGGAGCCCAGTTGAGCATCTATGGCCAGTGCAACTCATTGTGATCCCTGTTGAATTGAGAACTTCTACTGTGTTTATACCTTGTATCCCAGTTTATCCCCATCACACTTTCACTATCTGATTCGTAGCAATCACAGTTCATTCTGATTTCCAAGATAAAACCCACAGATGCATTGGGTTTTTCAAGATTCTTCCCATTAGACCTCCGACACTTCACCAAATTTAAATCCTTCCCCTAGGTACCAGGAAACTAACCTAAATTTATTCTGGATTTGTGGATTCCCCACACTTTGTTCTTTTTCATATTTTTATGTTTTAGGCTTAACAGTCTCTTCTACATCAGCCTTTAAGCTCCTCAATGAAGAGTTTTCCGTAATTTCCCTATGGACATGGAAGCATTCTCTCCATTCTGCCTGACAGGCACACACACGTGAGCACACATGGGCATCTATATTTATTACTTGCTTTATTAGGGCTGTTACCCTAGGCATGTATTTCTAGACATGTTTAATGAGTTGCCGAGGAAGTTCTTGTACTCCAGTGTGTCTAGACTAGAAGTAGATCTCAAGTCAAACAGAAGCAGGGTGACTGTGACTTGGGTTACAGCTCTAAGAAACCACATCCACCTCGGTACCCCACAGACACCCGGTGGTCAGATGCACCCCTGAGGTGTCTAAGGGTCTCTTTTTGATGCATGTCTCCTCAGTGCATCAAACAATGCATTCTGCTCAGCACAGATTCTGTCAGGCTGTATTTTGGTTTTATGCCCTTGCCCTTTGCAGTTCCTGAGGCCAGCAAATGCCTGCAGAGGACACACCAAAGGACAGTGTTGCAGGGTGCGAGCGAGATCACACCAGACATGTCTAAGGCTTATTAAGGAGTCTTTATTAACCAAGCTTGGTGATAATAGAGCACAGTAGTAAATCACAAGTCCATACAGCAATCCACCCAATCATAATCCAACCAATCATAATCCCAAAACAAATGGTCATCATCCTTAAGTCCATCCATTAAGCTGAAAACCTATGTCCCAGCTTCCCCAACAATATATGTTATCCTAACAGACATGCAACAAATAACCTGGACACACTCACAAAGAACCTGGACACACTTACAAAGCTGCAGACATTCACCTTTCCCTGGCTTCTCTGCCCACATTCTACTACTGCTAGGCCTCACCCCTCCTGGAACTCCAGATAGCACACAGACCAGGAGCAACATTGTGATAACCATTGTCCCATCTAAGCAGCACACAGGGACCATGCTCAGGGAATTACCTGTCCTGGGTCAGCCAAGAGTCAGGGTGCCAGAGTAACGAAAGCACCTGGCCAGAAAGAGAGAGAGAGAGCCCCTGCTTCATGGGCCTTTTTAAAGGGGCTTGTGAGGGGAGTGGTTACACACAACACAATACCGTCCCCTCTCAGTTGATAGGTGAGTCATAGGTGGGCAGGAGCGAATACCTAAGTGTTGTGGGCTAAGGAGCTGATTAGTGCTCATTAGGATGGACAGGAACAGGAACAGGGCTGGTAGCTAAAAATACCTAGACTAATTGGACTTCCAGTATCCTGGCTCATTTAGGATGTGGGGGAAGTGGTTGAGGACGCAATTACTATTCCATTGCTGTGAGGATCCACCTTCAGGACAGAGGTTGGGGGACCCAGCCAAATTTCATTTGTCCACTTGTCAATGGGTGCTGGCTATCACAGGCTGCACCCCATAACAGACAGGAGTCATCTTCTAAGCCCCTTTTTCATCCTCATTGGTTTCCACCATTCCTGTTGACTTGAAAAGCTTGAATGTTTCACTTTGCATCTCTACAGTACCTGAGGTTGCCAAGATTATACCTTTGATCAATGACCAGGTACCTGTGCATTCTTTGAATTCTGTCTTCCCCATCTTGAGAACAAACACTGCCAAGAAGGACAAAGCAACTAAAGACCTTAGCCCTGTGTTCCTGAATTCTTTTTTCAGAAGACCTTTGACCTCTATACTCTGCTTTCTGCGCAAATCTCCAAACCCTACAAACCTTTTGTTTTTCATATTATTCTTATTTCTTCCAGCTTTATTCATTGTTCTTCGTTGGAGTCTTGGTTGGCTGGGGCTACTCCTCAACACCAGAAATGCAATGTGAAAGCACTCCTTTTGCCTATCAGAATGTGTTGCATGTTTAAAGTTACTCTCGAAATATGTACTTGGTTTTAAGGACTAAAGTTCTCCCTGCATAAATCTGTAATGGGTGATTCCTGAAAAACCAGATAAATATTCAAAACCAGTACTTCTTTAGGATGTATTTTATTGAATATCAATCTAGAGGTCCTTTGTGGTGTTGGACCATGATGAATTTACCAGAAGTCACAGACAACCCTGAGAAACAAGCCTATGAAAATTTGGCTTGTGGAGGAATTAAGATGGTGGAATAGGGTAATGACATGTTTAAACAGATGCAGGAATATTTAATCAGGATGAAGCACAGAGGACACATTCCAGGAAATAGGAGAAGACAGAACAACAGCAGAGGCGCACCTGGAGGCTGACAGACACGGGAAACCAGCAGACACAACAGTGTGGTGTTGCAATGACTGATACTCCACCAGCAGCATTCAGCTAATGGTGATCTGAACTCCACTGGTAGCCAGAACTCCACCAGCAACCAGGGCAAAGGACTTTCACTGGGAGCTTGGGAGGTGAACCCAAACAAAGAACTGTCCATCCTGCTGGTCTGTTTAACTTGACCAGGAGCAGAGACAGAACAGTAGATCACAGACAGGCAGTGTGAGAACAGGGTGGATTTTACAGCCCAGTCAGCCCCCTAGAGCCGAATTGGATACCATTTTGCTTAAGGAGGCAAAGGCAAGGGAAAGGAATGAGCATACACTGAGCTGGGAGTGAACTCAGTTCTGACTCAGTGCACTGCAGCAACATGGCATTCTACAGGTTCCACCCAAGACAGGTCTGGGTAGCTCTCAGACCTGACAGCCAGCAGATCAAGAACCTAGTAGGGGCACCTCAAGTGCCATTTTGTACAGTTTAGGACTGCAGGGGAAAATAATGAACTGTGTAGGTGCTGAGCTCGTGAGAACTCATTGAGTTCGGTGAATTGCACTGGGTCCCGTAGTAAAATAATGCCTACTATGGCATCCTATGGATCAAAATAGGTCCGTGCGGCACCCAGACATAACGTCCAACAGATTCTGGCAAGATCAGCAACACCAACAACCTAGCTACATAGGATACCTGGTGTCTCCCTAATACTGGGACCTGCTCCAGTGGGAAGTGGGAGAAAGGTTGTACAGAGAATAGTGCAACTTCAGCATGATATCATAAGGAGGTGGAGAGTGATGAGCCAGGAGCTGGGGCTACGGAGACCATGGTGGAAATCTAACATAAGAACACAGACCTGCCTGGAACTTGCTGGAGGGAGTGGCTGCAAGCAAAGAGCTGTGTATCAATTGCAAAATCTAACTGTAGACCCGTGGGTGACACAGCTTAGAAACCTACCCCAAAGAGAAGAATCTGATAACTGGAAGTACAATGACCAAGAGCAAAAGAAGACATGGAGCCACAATGAATATTACTGAAGAATCCCCTGCAAAGGAGCAAAACCCTGTGCCAACTTCAGAGTTAACTGAGGAAGACATCGAGAAAATGGGGGACGCAGAATTCAGAAAACTCTTTATAAAGCTTCTGATCAATAATGAGAAGCACATAGAAAATTTCAAAGAATTTAAGGGATATATTAACAGGAAATAGGAGCAATAAAGCAAACTAAGGCTGATATATCAGAAATTAAGAACTCAGTAGAGCAAATTAAAAGTACAGAGGAGAGTCTCCAAAATAGAATGAAGCAAGCAGACAAAAGAATCTCAGAATTGGAAGATATTTCCTGTCATCAGGGGGAAGCAAACAAAAAGCTGGAAGCAGAGCTGGATCGGGCCAAAAAAAAGTATTCAAGAATTAAAAACACTATTAAGAGGCCAAATATAAGAGTTATGGGAGTCCCAGAAGGTGCAGAAAGAGAAGCTGAGTTTGCAAATGTATTTAATGAAATAATAAAGGAAAATTTCCCTAATCTGGAGAAAGAATTGGGAAACAAGTTCCAGGAGGGGCACAGAACTCCCAACAGGCTTGATCAAAAGCGATCTTCACCACGACATATGATAATCAAGCTCTCTTCAATCGAACATAAGGAAAAGATCCTTAAATGTGCATGTGAAAAAAAAAATCAATTGACATATAAGGGAATGCTAATTAAACTCACAGGAGACCTCTCACAGGAAACCCTACAGGCAAGAAGAGAAAGGAGTGACATATTCCAGATTCTAAAAGAAAAAAAAAAATGTCAGCCCAGGATAACATATCCAGCAAAGCTTTCTTTTGTCTTTGAAAATGAAGTAAAATGCTTCCACAGTAAAGAAAAGTTACAAGAATATGCCTTTTCCAAACCTGCCCTGCAACTGATACTTCAAGATGTTCTCTTGACAAAGAAAAGGAATAGCGTCCAACAAAACCAAAGACAAATGTGAAGAACATCCCAGTAAAATGACAACAGAAGACTAAATCAATGAACAACCTATTCCTAAAATGACAGGACCAAATTACCACCCATGCATATTAAACATGAATGTAAATGGCTTAAGTTCAATCAAACGTCATAGATTAGTAGACTGGATTAAGAAACAAAACCCATCTATTTGTTGTCTAGAAGAGACACATTTCACCAACAAAAATCAGCGGAAACTATATATCAAAGACTTTCATGTTTTTGTTTTTGTTAGTTGCATCTCTTCAAAAAAGTTTCCTCTGATTAAGTTATTCAATGACTCTTAGATCATACAGTAACCTCATTTTTTTCAAGAAGGTTCTTGATTTTCTTTTTCATTTCTTCGGCGACACATTAGTCATTCAATAGCATGTTGTTTGACTTCATGGGGTTGCTAATTTACTTTTTCTTCCTGTTGTTGATTTTGTTTTGTGTCTTTTCATTTATGGGAATGTATAGTAGCTGTGTAATGGAGACTGTCATACCTAGTAACATGCTACTTAATTTCATGGCATTGTAAATTTCTTTTTTTCTTCCTGTCATTGATTTCCTATCATGACTTTTCATTTAAAGGGATGTACAGTAGTTGTGAGATGGAGACTAACATATCTAGATGTGAGGATGCAATGTAGCATACATCTCTACTTCCAGACCAAAGATAGACTTACAATGAAATTGTTCATTATGTCTTGACAATAGGATGCTGAACTCTGCCATTGTCCTTGCCTGCAATGATGAACATATGACTGTGTATGAAGAACTATACTTTAGTAATGATATAGGGGAACTCAGTAGTGGGAGGATTGGGGAAGGGATAAGGGAAATCCCAGGAGCCTATGGAACTGTATCATAAAATGATAATAATAATAATAATAATAATAATAATAATAATAGATTTAAAAAAGGAAAGAAGATGAAGGGGCAAAAAAAAAATTCTGCTTGTCTGTCCAAATCTATTGTATCACACAGCCGTAAATAAAGTCATGCCTAACAAAATGTTACAGCCAGTCCACATGATCTCACATAAGTATATGTAGCACACTGGACACATACTTTAAATAGTAAAACATTCTGGGGTGGATATAAGAATTGGAAATTCAGCTATAACAGTTATCAAATGAGGCAAAGTCTAATTATTTGGTTTTAAAGCTCTGCTTATTATCTTAGTTTAAAGGAAGAAATGTCAGGTTGGCTAAGGAAAATTCCCGAGGACAAGGATTTATATTATTGTTATGTTCCCCAAAGCCAGCACCACTTTTCATAAGTTCAGTTCTTACTGTGGAAAAGGAGCTGAGATTACTCATATTCTTCAACATCTGGCTGTTTAGAGAAGAACATTGAAGCAGAGTAAAAAGCAAAATGCATCTATATAAATACAGGCTATTTTTGATTATTATTTTTTGGGAGATTAACAATACATAAATAATGAAATTCAGAGCAACACAACTGGGCATTGGCATCAGAAGGAAACTTCAGAGGAAGCTGGCTGGAGTGTAAACAGTGAGGTACTGCATCTGGGCCTTAAATTAGTATCAGTAATCCAGTAGCTGTTTGGATGTCAAAGGATCCAGGAATGTTTCTGCTTTCTGCCTACATCTTCCTTACCAACAGATTGGCACCTGTTCTTGGTGCTGAATCAAAATAATGAAGGCACAGTACAGTATGCATCTCTACTCCCAAATAAAAGATGAACTCCCAATGAAACTGCTCAATATGTCTTGGCAATCGGATGCTGGTTTTCTACCATTGTCTCTACCGACAATATCATGATACACTTAAATAACATAATGATGGACTGGTGACTGTTGTTGAAGGAATATACTACTATAATAATACAGTGGAAAATAGTCAGGGAGAGGAAATGGGGAGGGTGGAATAGAAAAATCCCTGAGCTTATGGAAATGTATCATGAAAAAAATGAAAATTTAAAATCAAACAAAACCAAAAATAATGAGGACAAGATTTGAAAGTGAAGCAAAGAGGAAGTTTAATCAATGAGGAAGTATTGGACTCCAGTCGCGACAACTCTCAACTACTGAATGAGAGAGCTTTGGCAGTTTAAAAAAGGATTATCTGATATAACAACATAGTTTTAAAGATCCATTTATTTTTATTGGAGAGTCAGATCAATTTATAGAAAGAAAGAGAGACATAGAGAAAGATCTTCCATCTGCTGGTAAACTCCCTGAATGACTGCAGTAGCCGAACCTGAGCTGATATGTAGCCTGGAGCCAGGAACTTCTTCTGGATCTCCCACACAGCGCAGGGTCCCAAGGCTTTGGGTCATCCTCCTCTGTTTTTCCAGGCCAC
This sequence comes from Ochotona princeps, assembly GCF_030435755.1. Lineage (NCBI taxonomy): Eukaryota > Metazoa > Chordata > Mammalia > Lagomorpha > Ochotonidae > Ochotona > Ochotona princeps. The sequence goes on along the minus strand of NC_080839.1, from coordinate 3,541,782 downwards.
AAGCAGGGAGCTGGATGGAGAGTAGAGCAGCCGGATATGAACTGGCACCAATATGCAATCCTGGCACTTGAATGGCGAAGATTACCTAATCAACCAATTGCAGTTTAGGCCCCGGTCTAGAAAATCTTAAAGAAATGCTTTATGTCAGACATTAAATTTTATAATGAAGTGAATGGCAACACAATATCGATCTTTTCTGCCATAGTAGTCTATGAGAACCAGGGTTAGAGTTGTCTCACTAGTTCATCTTGCTCTGGTTAGTTTCAAAAGAAGTCAATATAAAGAGTAAGGCAATGTGAATCTTAGCACCTGCGTGGGTGGAAAGCAAGCTGCCCAGCCCTGAAATGTCAGCAAGATACTCTGCATGAGTGGGCTGTACCACGCTGTCTGGTTGGTGTGACGGCCAAGTGTGTTCCACTCAGCCTGGGGGGTACATGCAAACAGCAGTTCCTTTCTGCTCTGTGCCTGGAATCCTCCCCAAGTGAAAGTACAACATGATATCTATTGGGGAAAGCAAATGACCTCATGACTCTGGAGAGTAAAAGTTTGTGTGCCTAGCTGTGTCATCCCCTCAATTCAGTGGGGCAGAGTAGCTGGGAGAGTTGGGCGTGATGGTATCCAACATCATCATCCATGATACTAGTTAGTAGCTCAGTTTCAGAACCACATGGCTCCTTCAAGAGACAATACCACTTATCCCCATGAGCTTCCTAATCCACTCTTGGGACCCATGGCTGAATGGATCATCTTGAGGGTGAACCTGTTGTAAAAGCTGGGCAGTGGGGGAGATGATTCTCTTGGGTGTTTTCTGTCCTTAACTGTCAGAAATGTCAGTCTTGCATGAGCTCAGGACTCTACCACCTGTAGGCCATCACCCCTTATGGGCTCTCCACCAAATTAAAAAAAATCCAATAAAAACTTGTTTTTGTATAAATTACCCATTTCAGGACTAAGACATTATTTTAGTTTGAAAGGATTATGTAGTTCCATAAGATAACACACATAGGTTTTTGCTAAGAGAATTAAGATTCCAAAATATGTGATTTGCTATATATTTTGTATTTATGTGTTTATGATTTGTACTTGTGATATAAAATATGTGATTTATTATAAAAATTAGCTCCTATTCCTCAAACGGGGAGGCTGAGCAATTGGAACTACACTGTGGCCTAGTTCACCACGGGTACTACTTATCTGTATCTCACCAAAGGCCTTTGGCTGGAGAGTGCCTTCTCATTACTGACCAGGACTTGATTCTATTCAATACTTCAACTTGCAGGGTAAGGCCCTCCAATATTATGGAAGGTAATCGGCTTTGCATTTTTATCACCAAGTTATAGGTTAATATTATCTTCAGACTTTTTCCAGGTTGATAATGCAATAAATCCTCACAATAAGATGGTTGCTTGAAGCCTGAATTTTTCCAGGAAGGACAGAGCGAGGAATAAACTCAACATCTTAGGAATGGAAAGGAATCCATTATCACATTACTCAAAATTAATTAATTGATTAATTTTTCTCATTCCAAATGTAACCTTTTAATATTGGTCCTGCACTCTGATCCTAGCATTTGATCTGCACAACATTTCATCCATAACGTGTCTTTCTATAAGTGTGCCTACTGTTATGTACAGAACTTAAAATGTGATGTTTTGAATATAAAATTTGGTTTGATACATGATTTCAATGATCTAAAATTGTAAATTCGAGAAGTGTTTGTGTGTGTGCGTGTGAAGTATTAACACGCATGCTCTCACACACAGATGTCCCATCCACCATTTCCCTTTCCCCATGGCTGGAAGGGTTGGGAGTGAGGAAATTCATCCCAGTCTCACACATGAGTAACAGGGAGCAAGTACTTTGGTCCATCTTCCACTGCCTTTCCTCACCCATTAGCTGGAAGCTGGATCTGATGTGCAGCATGGAGACTTGAACCAGCACACCCAAATGAGATGCTGACATTCAAAGCTCACTACACCACACTGTCTGGAACTGTGGCGGGACTCTTCAGTGTTCAGCTGCAGCTAGCTGCAGAACCCCAGAAAGGTTTAGACCTGCAAGCGCCAATTTCGATGTGTTTGTGAAGGAACAAAGCACTTTTCAAGAAATGAACAACTCTCCTGTCATGCGTAAGCAGCTGTGGTTTCTATTCTTAGCAGACAAGGAGATGATTTACTAAACAAAAACATAAGCCCCGCATCTTGGCAGGCACACTTCACAACGTGAAGCATTATTGCAATGACAGCTTTATTGCCTTTGCTTCCCTCACCCTGAAATGAGCTCCCTAGGATGAAGACTGGCACCGTCAGGCCCAGCTGCCATGTGCTCTGTGGCACCCAGGATAATTAAGATCCCATGGAAGACAGTAGCAGAGTGTTTGCAAAGAGACCTGCTCATTGCGGGGACTAGTGAGAAGATTCCAATTTCCTGTGACTTGGGGTAAGGCTGACATGCTGGTTTATCCCATTGGCTCTGGGCTCCAGCGGGTGAAGATCATGTTTTCTGAATGAATGCTATTGTCAGACACGGTGACTATGAGCAAACATCCTTCCTGGATGGGGCAGAGCAGCATGAGCACTGTAATTCACAATCCCACGGGGCTTCTGCTGCCAGGAGAGAAGCCTGGCTTGTAATTCACAATCGGCTCTCTTATTATTATTATTTTATATTAATACCGTTTTTAGACATGCACAGGAGTGCAGGCTGGCATCGTGGTCTTGCGTGGTCTTGCACATCCCTACTGCCCACTTCCACTCAGTGTGCTGGCCTCACCGTCCCACTCCAACATCCTCAACAAGTTCAGCCGTGTTCTATACCTAACATTACTTTATTTTTCAAAAGCACAGTATGTTTCTTCAACAGATGAACTTTTAAAGCATAACCAGAACATGCTCACATTCAATAAAACTTGACTGATTTTTTTCTTATCGTCATTCACCTAGTCTGCAAAAATGACCACTTTTAAGAAAAAAAATTATATCATTAAACATTAATTTGTTTGAATTAGAACCCCAGCTCCCTCTTGATTCTGTGGTACAATTCACTCTTTGTGTCTGCTTTAGCTCTGGGGCCCTGGTTCTAGAATGCATAGATACGAAAATCTGAGCATATTCAGGTCCCTGTGCACACCAACGTGTGCACATCCTCCTGACATTCTGTGTGTTATTTTGAGGGGAAAATATGCAATCCAGTCAAGTATATCACCAGGGTTTTGGTCTACAGGGAAGACAATCATTAACACACAGGAACTCCCTTTCCATACAACGTCTATGTTCCGAATCCAGTTTCCGGCTAATGTAGACCTTGGGAGGCAACAGTGATGATTCAAGAAACTTGGTTCTTGCCGCACACGTGGAATGACCCGGAATAATTTCTTGTCACTTGACATCAGTTTCAGATCATTGCCACTCACTACACACCTCTGGGGAGTGAATCAGCGGATAGGAACTTTCCATGGGTCATCCTGTATCTCTCTGTGTCTCACTTTTTCTGTGTCTCAAATGACTAAATAGTATTTCCAAATAAGCTTAAATTGTTGACGTGCGTGGCTTAACTAAAGTAAAACATTCTAAGTAGGAATTGCATAATGAATCAGTTAATGATTAGTATTTCTACTGACAGAGCAGAATTCCTTAAAATCAATGGATTCCATTTCCTTTATAAGACCTTCCAAAAGTACAAGTCCAATTATTACTAAGAAAGTTATTCCCAGATCAAAATAATTATCTGAGATCAAAACACAAGCACCACATAGTAACATTAGTATTGAGTCATTTTCCTCATAGTTAGTTCCAAAATTCTAAAAGTGTCTTTCCAGATACTGAAAGTCAACAACTGACCTATAATTCACAATATCTTAGAAGTGCTATATCTTTAGTTAATAAATTCCTACTTTTTTCATTAACATGGTTTCATCTTGATTTAGTCCACGTGTATTGACAGACCATCTTTTACCCCCAAGGCTTGTTTTCGAGCAAATGTTGTTTCTACTTTTGTGAATCTGTTATACAGATATTCTAGAAATTATGATGTAGGGGTGAGCATCTGGCATTGTGGCACAGTGAGCTCAGATGCCACCTGTGACTCAGTACTTCATGTGAGAGTTGGTTCCAATAATGACTGCTCCACTTCCTACCCAACTTGGAAGCTCTCTCTCTTTCTTCTGTTTCTCCTCCTCCCTCCTGTGCTATTGCTCTGCTTTTTAAAATTAAAACAGGCAAATGTTTTTAAAAACTAAAGAATGGTAACTCAGCTGATTTCACCATCGTATTTTGAACATAGGTGTCAAATTGTCACCCTGCAGCCCTTGGCTACCTGTGTAACAAGCTGAAGTCCTCATTGACACCTTCTAGCATTCTGCCAACTTCGGACACTGCTGTTGCTTCTTTTCTGACCCTGCGGTACCCCTTGCTGCCCACACTCAGACTTCCTTTTCAGATGATTCTGTGACAGCTGTGGCTGTGGTAGTCCTGCCGTGAAGTAGACAGTCTGCTCTGAGTATCAGTCAGCCAGCAGAAACTGAGACGGACTGGAGTGGAGTGACAGTGTTCCACACAGAGACTGCTACCCAAACTGCCTGACTTTCCCAGCACTAGAAGCTGCAAGGCACATTTGGCAAGCATAGACGTCTCAAGCAGTAAGCAGTTCTCTAAGTGTTCACATTGCAAGATTCACATCACACAAGGCTAACGGCTAGAGAAACAGGCACCAGTTTGTGCTAAGGATTGCCTCATTTGGCTGCAGGTAGGTGGCATCGATAAATCTGTTATCCTTAGACCTTCCCTTCTTGTCCCAATCTAAAAATGTATTTCAGCACTGTGATTCAGCTAAATGGATGATGGTACACAGTGTTAAATGTATCTCAAGTACAATTAATCTTTCATTAGCAGTTTATAATTAATGTAATATTTATATTTATAATTAATGTAAAAATAGGGAAATATCATTTTATGCCACCTTGCACCATACTTGGAAAAAATGAATTTAGCGCCAATTTCATAAGTAATTATCCTACCATATGATTTTAAATTGTCCAAATAGAAATATGGTAAAGAGAATCATTCCATTGGGTATAATTTTTTCCAGTTATATGAGTCCATAAGTGATGTTCACCTTGCTTAACTTAACGGCCTGGATGACTTTCTCTCTCTCTCTCTGTCTTTCACCGTTCCTGATACACTAATCTGGCTGAGGAATTAAGTTTTCAGGGGTCAGATTCTAAACCTTCCACCTGCAGTATAAAAAGGAAGTGTAGTGGCCAGGTGAACTGATTGGCTAGAGGATGCCCAGCTAGTACCATTCCTAGGCCATTTAAAGTTTTTACTACAAATCAATTATGATAAATCATTAAAACAAAAACTTTTAAATATTGATCGTTTAATCTAAAATAATTTCATATCTTAATTTTTCTTATTATAGCAAGTACACTCAGTGAGATCAGAATGGTTGGCAACTTCCTGGAACTTAGCTATTTGGCACCCATCGCTTGTGGAGTTGAGCTTTTATGGCTTCTGGCCTATGTGGCACCTTAGAGTCCACCAAAACACTATACGCTAGTTTCTCCTCTGAGAACTTTAGGCAGCATACTTTTTGTTTGACCAGATAAATATTTGGGTATCCAGATGAATTTGTTAGGCATTTAGAAAACCTGGACACACATTTAGCTGCTTTGCTGAAGTTTCAATACATGCCCAGAGGATTAGCAAAGGCCTGTAGAGCTCTTATTATGTATATTCACTTGTTTGCACTGTGAAAGACTGAGCCTTACAGAAAATCTCTACAAATAGGGACTGGAAGAATTGGTATATTTTGGCAAAACTCCAGATTCTGGTACTAGTAGCTGTCACCTTGGTACTATGTTCTGCGAGTTTTCCCCAAACTATATTTCTGCTAGAATATAAATTGTTCTTACATGCAGATTGGATCTATTTATACTGCTTTAAAGGATTGCAGAATATTTGTGGCTGGCACTATGAGATATCAGCTTGCACCCTCCCCTGCAGTGCCAATATCCCAAACTGGCCCTGGTTTGAGTCCTGGCTGCTCCCACATCAGACCTAGCTTTCTGCTGCTTGACTGGGAAAGCAGCAGCGGATAGATGCATTACTTGGGCCCCTGTACTCATGTGGGTTCTAGGAATTCCTGGCACCTGGATTTGGACAAGCCCTATTTTGGCCATTGCAGCCTTTTGGGGAGTGAGCCATGGAGGAGTGCGCTCTCTCTCTCTCTGCTTCTCTCCATGTAACTATATCCTTTAAATAATTAAAGGAAAAAATGGCAGAATACATAATGAGATAAACTTAAACAATTGAGGGTTTACATAATTCTAATAAAATTTCAATGAAATAAAGCAGTAAGGTCACATATCAAAGAGCTACAAGGGAACATGGAAGGAGTTCATGGGGAGTCAGTGTTGGGGCAGTGGAGGGAGAAGCTGCTGCTTCTAAGCAGGACGTCTATTGGAATGGATCCAGTTCTGCTGCTCTGATCCAGCTTCCTTCTTATGCAACCTGGAAATACTTGAGCCCATGCCACACACATTTAAGAGCTAGATAAAGCTTTTTAGGATGCTGTGTCTTTTGTGATGCTTGTCTGGCTGGCTCTACCTAGGACTGTGGATAGAAAATTCTCTTGGTCTCAGAGTGATGGCTCAACTAGCTAGTTCTTTCCTTGCTAACACCAGGGTCCCATATGGGTTCCAGTTCGTGTCCTTCCTGCTTTTCTTTCCTTCCAGCTCCCAGCTTGTGGCCTGGGAAAGCAGCAGAGGATGGCCCAAAGCCTTAGGGCCCTGCCCCCATGTAATACCCAGAAGAAGCTCCTGGCTCCTGACTTCAGTTCAGCCTAGCTTCAGGCATTGCAGTCATTTGGGGAGTGAACCAGTGGATGGAAGATCTTTCTCTCTGTAAATCTGTCTTTGCAATACAAATAAAGAAAATCTTAAAAAAAGAGAAAATTGTCTTTTTTTTTCCTCAATGTATCACTCTGCCTTTTGGGTAAGTTAATACATCTTTTCTTTTAAGCTTCATGGAGAACAGATTGATGGCATAAAGTTCTTTTCATACAACTGTATTTGAAAAACCCAAGTTTTTAAATGAGACTTTCGTGAGCTTTTTGAAGATCTCTGAGATGTGGATTTCAGAAGTTCTTGAACCCAAATCAGGTCATATTTTTATTTAATTTTTCCCAAATCTTTTGAAGAATCCTGCATGTAAATGAAGAAATTGAAGCACAACATGGCTTGCAATTCACTGAAAGAGTGAACGTGTAGTTGATAAAATCAATGCAGGTGTGCAATGGACATGTAGAAAGTTAACCTTGTTGGTAATTAGGAAAGCGCTGATGAAAAGAGGAGACTCAGTTGTTCCCTTTCAGAAATCCAAAAATGGATGTGAAGGTTGATGCCACCACGGGAAGGGCGTGTGAACACAGTCACTTCACCATGCATATGGAGAGAGCTCACATACAAAATAGACAACACTACTTCATGCCCTGCCCCAATGAATGGTCTGTGATCCAACTAAGATTATTAAGTGCATATAAAACATTCTTTTAAATTGGTGGTGTTTTCGGAGGAGAGAATCCAAAGAACAACCTAAATCTCTGATTATGGGATATTGTTTAGCTCCTGAAATAGCTTTATTTCTTGGCCTCAGAGATGTTGTTTGCATATTTTGCTAGAAAAAAATGAAGTTACAAAAAAGTGCTGTAGCAGAAAACCATTTTAAAATAAATTGCCACATCAAAAATATTAAAAAGTTTGTAAGACAGTCTTGGGTCATCAGTAGGCACGAGGGTGGATGGTTTCTTGGTGTTTTGTCCAGCTTCGGTCACTTTCTGTCTCTTTCTCTGTCTTTGTGCTCAACAAATAAGCAACAATTTTACATTACCAAAACAGAAGTGATTTGCAAAAAAAAATACACTGTATGTATCGACTCAAGATAGAAACAGAACATCCAAGATTTCATCATTAGCTATCTTTAGATCATACTGAAGGAAGCAAAATTAAGCAAATCAAGACTTTTGAAAATACTGTGCTAACTATTCAACATCAGGCAATCGGGCCTTTAGCAAACCAATGCAGAGCACATCTGTGTTGCATACAAGACAAACAAAGGACTAACAAGCCTCATGACCTTGTGCTTCATGTCATACCCTTCCCTTCCATGGATCCCTTCATACCCATGGTGATCCTGAGTGGTATGTATTATTGTCCTTACAGGCTGAGGCTTAAAAAAATCTCAGCCATGGGTCCAGGGGTTAGAGTCCTCGCCTTGCACATGCCAGGATCCCATACGGACGCCGGTTCTAATCCCCGCAGCCCAACTTCCCATCCAGTTCCCTGCTTGTGGTCTGGGAAAGCAGCAGACAATGATCCTGCACCCATGTGGGAGACCAGGAAGAAGCCTCTGGATCCTGGCTTCGGATTGGCTCAGCTGTGGCCATTGCGGTCGTTTGTGGAGTAAATCATCACACGGAAGATCCTCTCTGTATCTCCTCCTCTCTGTCTGACTTCTGATACGATAAATAAATAAATAATCTTAAAAAATCTCAGTGACTTGCTTGATTTCATATTCTGTTAAGTCACAGAACTCAGGAAGGTCTGACTCTGGTGTTGCTGACTTTCTCACTGCATTAAACCCCTATGATGAGAAAAATGCAATTAGTGTCTTATCCATTTCCTGTTGCTAATAAAACAATACCAGACCAGATGAGTTACGAAGAAAAAGGCTTCATTCTGGCACCCAAGCCTAGGTCGTGTCCAAGGGACCACGTCTGGCCAAGTAGGTTTTGCTGGCACGGGCTCCAGGCAACACAGAACAGTGGCATCAAATGGGCAGTTAAGGAGAGTGCACACGGATGAGGATGCTTCAAGATATTCATGGACAAAAGGAATGAAAAGACTGACTCATTTTGATGCAAGTAAGTTAGAAAACCTTGAAGGTGAGGTGGAAGATCTTCAACATCTTCACAGAAAATTTGTTCTGAAAGTGTTATGAATGGATTTCAAAATATTTTTTTCACTAAAATAAGCTTATTTTTATGCCATTTTCAATGAGCATTTTTAAAAATATATTTTTGTTTTGAATTTTAAAGTATAAGTTCATACAGGCTGGGATTCCCCCCAAACTCCCACCCCCCAACAGATTTTTCCCATTATACTACAATGGTGTAGCCCTTCATATGGAATCGTAATTCTATCAGTCTCTTATTTAAGTGTACCCCGACATTGTTGGTACACACAATGTCAGACAGTCCAGCATGCCATTGTCTACACATGTCCAACAGGTTCATTGGGAATCCATCTTTCGTCTGGAAGCAGGGATGCGTGCTCCATTGTTCTCCCACATCCACGAGCACTTTTTAAAGTTTTATTTGTTTTTATTGGAAAGGCTGATTTACAGAGAGAAGAAGAGGGAGGGAGGAAGGGAGAGAAGGAGGGAGAGAGAGAGAGAGAGAGATCTTCCATTCATTGCCTGAGTCCCTAATGGCCGCAATAGTCAGAGCTGAGCTTACCTGAAGCCAGAAGTCAAGAGCTTCCTCTAGGTTTCCCACATGGAGTCAGGGTCCCAAGGTTTTAGTCCATCCTCTGCTGCATTCCTCAGGCTGCAAGCAGGGAGCTGGAAGAGTAGTAAGTCATCCTGTACACCAGCAGGCACCCTCAAGAGAGCTCGGTGCTTGCAAGGGAGAATTAAACAATTGAGTCATCACAGCAGGCCCTTCTGCATCAACATTTTCAAATATTCTTCTCTAGGTAGCACAATGACTCAATTAGTTAATCCTTCCCTTGTAAGAGCCAGGATCCCATGTGGGTGCCGGTTCATACCCCAGCTACTCCAGTTCCCATGCAGTTCCCTGCTTCTGGCCTGGGAAAGCAGCATAGGATGTTTCAAAGCTTTGAAACCCTTGTACCTACCTGGGAGAGCCTTGGGAGGTTCCTGGCTCCTGACTTTGAATTGCTCCAGCTTCAGCCATTGTGGCTGTTTGGGGAGTAAGCAGCAAAGCGAAGATCTTTTTCTCTCTGTTCTCTCTATTAAGCTTCCTTTCCAATAAAAAGAAATGAATCTTAACTAAAATAAAATAAAATAGCCTCCTATTCCCCAATATCCCTAGTCCAATGAAACCACCGAACTCAATTTGGGGAGTGCTACCCAGTGAGCTAACTTAATTGTAATTGCTTTGTAAACACCATAGTTGGAATATTGTTCCTACTCTTCTAAAACTTCACAATGGAATTAAATTGAAAAATAAGTTTTAAGTGGAAACAAACCATATTCAAATCACAGCAATTAGGAAATTCTGTAATTTGCTATTTACATTGCTTATTTTTGGAGAAAAGTTCTACTTTCCATAGCCTTAATAACTACCTTGAATGAATAATGGAGTGGGGATTTTTCCACAATTGTATTTAAATTTCAAGGCCTCCATTTTCCAGAGATACCCAGGATCAGTCAATTATTTGTTATGTATACAATATTCTACTGATACCTATCATCAAGAAAATTATTTGTTATAAGCACAAAAACAGTACAGCTGGCTATAATCAAAGCAGAATTTTCTCAGCAGTCAGACAAATGATAATGTCTCGCCATTAAAAAAAAAAATCTCTCTTTGGGGTCCTATAGAGCACTCTTTGGGTATTCCTTTACTTAACATATTGTACCTTAGATGATAAAGATGTGTGGATGGTCATTTCAGCTGCTAGCAGTTTGCTCACATTCCTGTTCAATTAAATTTTCAGTCCCTCACTCCTTCCACACAAGGCAAGCATGAGATAGTTCCTGGAAGTTAGGCATCACATAGGACAGAGGCAGAGGGAGAGGAGTGTCTCGCATCAGGGACAGCTTTAATGAAAGATGCTGCCACAGAAAGCGGGGCTGGATTTCAGGGGCGTGTGAGGAAGCTTGTCTGATGGAAGCTGAGTATGTATCCTTTGGATAATTGCAGACCTATGGCTACAGCTCAGGGTCTGTCCACATACATTGTGCCTGGAAATGGAAATACCGTAATCATTGCAGAAAAAGCCTAACTGTACTCAGGACTAGGGTGTTAATTCCCACATGAAAACGTACACAATACTTTTTCACTGAGAGGAAAGGAAAAAGCAAGACAAAAACTGTAGGTTTTGGACTTGTCGTACCTGATGGCTTCCTGTCATTCACCCTTAGTCTTTTGGGGTGGGAATACTGAGCCCCATGCTGGATTGTGGTGCAGGCCTTTCGAAGTGCACACTTTGGACTTGCTAGCAGGCAGAAGATTGTGAACTACACAGTGGGTCACTTGGCAGCATGAAGACTAGTCAACAAATGTGTTTAAATGTGTGCCTGGACATCTCCGCGTGCCATGCGCATCACTGCATGTGTATCTACAGTTCCTGTAACAGTTAGGAGGCGTGAGGGCAGGTGTGGAACTTAGACAGTTGCTCCAGGCCAAGGAAACAATGGCTCCATGCTTGTCATTCAAATGATTTTTCTTTCCTGTTAAAGAGGTCTGCAGTGACTCCCTGTCTTTATTGCTAACATGATCATTATAGACACATCAATTCCCTCACTCATTCAGAGGATTTTATTGAGCTGGCATGGCCTGGATCACTACTGGGACTGCCACAGGACTTTGATGGCCTCACATCCACCTCCAGGCCTTTGTTTCTTCCCTAAAAAAATTAATTCTCTAATTGCATTGATATTAAACACAATTCAGATGGGACTCATTTCAACAAGGGATCTTCAAAAAATATTGGAAAGTGCACACAATCAAAAGAAGTATGCATAGGGTTTACATTTTTCACAATGCTGTGACATTTGTCTGGTCCTGCCCCGAATGCACCAGAAGCAAAATTCCATGCAGAGAGCAGATAACGTAAGGACATGAGGTAGGAACTAACTTCCCCTCTGATATCTTCAGATAATACCAAAAATATTTTCCTCTTAAGTTTTCTTAAAATCTGAAGACAAAGAGTTGAATAAAATAGTGATGGGTGTAAGATATACTTCCAAAGGCTCAGGAAAATGGAATCAAAAACAGGTTTCTAGGACTAGCACCATGGCTTAGCGGGCAAAGCTTCTGCCTGTGCTGCTGGCATCCAATACAGGCACTGGCTGCTCTATTTCCAGGAAAGCTCCCTGTTTATGACCTGAGAAAACAGTGAAGTCCTTGAGCTCCCACACCAGTGTGAGAGACATGGAGGAAACTCATTTTCCTGAACAAGTCACACAGCTTGTTCGTATGGTTCCCTTGCCTGGCTCCCATAAGGCCATTTGCTCTCTGCTTCTACTGGTAGACATTCTGCTTTGTTTATTTGTCTCCTTGAATATCCATTGAGAGATTTGTATAGGCAGTGAGTCTCTGTGTCCAGAGTAGGATGAAGTGTCTCCCCCTGTGCAGAGCAGCCTCAGGACAGTAGCTACGCTCAGCAGGTGGTCTCATCACTTGTTCTCCCTGACAGTGCCCTCCGTGAAACTGCAGGCATGCTGTTGGGCAGTCCATGGCACTCTCCTCCAACTCTGATAATAACAGTTTATCCACCCGGATGAAGGCAGTGTCCCTACAGTGCATGCCTCTCTAATACCTTTATGATCACCTTTTATTCCTTCACTTTGAACATTGTATCCACCATGTGGAAGGCAGTCAAGAGTGGTAGTACTTTTCTGAAACTTGTTATGTACGAAGGCTCAGTGTTAGTGCTCCGAGTTCAGGCCTTTATGCTACTGAGCCTTGATGAAAAGAGCTTCCCCAGGCTTCTCTCGCCTACTTCACCTGCGGGCTTTTTGTGAGAAACATGAAACAGTGGTAGCAGAGGCTTTGCTTTCTCCACTGCCACAGCTCGCCTCGCTCCCTTTGCCTTCATGATCAAGTTCCTCCATTTTGTCTATAGGTAAATGTGGGATATCGACGACACATACGTACGTACACAAACAGGTTATTGTTCGACTCCTAAAAGAATGAAATTTCATGATGTGAATCAAAATGGTTGCAGCTGCAGGACATCGTGCTGAGTAAAATAAGCTAGACAAATACTGTATATTCTTATTCATACAAAGGAGATGCAATTAAAAAATGAAAAAAGAATGCCCCAGTGTATCAGTATTGCCTTAAGTATAGTTTTCTCAAATCTTGTGTTTATATATTTGCCAAACAGATTATTATGAATCATATACTGTGCAGATACCCTGTAATTATCTGTAAAAAGCATGGAACATTGACTTCGCCATCATTGGTTTTCTGAAAATTTGACATGTAAATTCAAAGTAAAAACGCATGTCCAAAGGGTGGAGAAAAGGGAAGAAATACACAGGGTTTTGTTAAAAGTTTCTAAAGGCAACATCTTTAGAAAAGGCTGGTCCGAGCAGCTGCCTGAGCGAAATGTTGCTCTCAGGAAAGAAGAGAAGCTCTCTGGCTGGGAGTACCTGAGCCAATCTGGCAGAAAGCAGCAGAAAAATGTTACTTTAAGTTTGTCTCATGCATTTTGCATTTTCAGCTCACCTCTGTATCAATAGATAAATGCTTCTTGGCTGTACTGCAAAAATGTTTTCTAGTTAAATACTGCAAGCTTAACTCAACCTAGTCTTCCAGTAGGATAAATAACATTATCTAAAGATACACTGGATAAAAGGAGAGATTATGCTGTTCAGTATTTGATATCAATCCATTTTTAAAACTTGGTGATTAAGTAATGCAGGTATAACTTCCTTTCGAATCCCAGAGTGCAACAAATTATTCAGCCTGAGTTTGATGCTCACACTGAAACGCCCATGAAGTACCCATTTATTTGTGGGGTGATCAAAGGTTTGCGTTTCTGCCAGTCTTTGCCCTCCGTTTCTTAGTAATCCTTTGTCTAAAGAATCTGTAGAGTTTGAGGTGCTTCCTGCCTTGTGCCTTCCCAGGCATCCGTGCACCACTTCCCAGTCTCCCCACTAACGTGACTGACTTCTTTCTCCAGGGAAGTACTGAATAGCACCTGTTGACATACCTAAGGCTCGAACCAGCCATGACCTCCTGTGCTTCAAGGGCACACACCAACAGTAAGCAGCAATGAGAAGGAGAGACTGAACTCTAATCCAGGTGTCCCAAATATCTATATACACAGTCATATATACATACATATATATACAGTCATCTATACACATATACACACATATGTATATATGTAAGATTTATTTATTTTTATTGCAAATGCAGATATACAGAGAGGAGGAGAGACAGAAAGAAAGATCTTCCATCCACTGATTCACTCCCCAAGTGGCCACAACAGCCAGAACTGTGTTGATCCAAAGCAAGGAGTCAGGAGCCTCTTCCAGGTTTTGTTGATAAGGCAGATTTACAGAAAGGAGAGACAGAGAGAAGGATCTGTTGGCTTGGTCACTTCCCAAGTGGCCATACTGTCTTGAGCTAAGCTTATCTGAAGCCAGGAACCAGGAGCGTCCTCCATTTCTCCCAAGTGGGTACAGGGTCCCAAGTCCTCCACTGCTTTCCCAGGCCATAATCAGGGAGCTAAATCAGACATGGAACAGTCAGGGGACAAACTGGCATGTAAGTGGGATATTGGCATTTGCAAGTAGAGGATTAGCCAATTGAGTCAATGCGCTGGCTACAATAACTATGTATTTTTGTAGACAGATTTAAATAAGTCAGTTGTCATGGAGATTTGTGATAGGATATGTGCAGTAGGAGCTGGGCCCCATGTATTGATTCTAACAGTCATTGCCTGTGTCCCACGTTCAAGCTCCACCTCCTAGCTCCAGCTGCTGACTCCTTCCTGACAACGCAGATTCTGGGAGGTAAGGGTCATGACTTAAGGAATCAGGTTTCTGCCAGACACCAGGGGGGACGTACATTGTGTTCCCAACTTTCAGATTTCCTGTTTCATGCATTTGGGGAACAAATCAGTTGTCTATTTTTCTCTCAAATAAAAATTATATATACATAGATGTGCATACATACAAACACACACACATATATATTGGTCAGATAATGGTTATAATCTGGCAAAAATACAGCAAGACATATTTGTTCAGACTTTCTTTCTTGCTGTAGCTGTAGTGGTACAGGTGCCTCTTTGTTCACATGTAGGCAAGTCATCTCCCGTGTTAGCATCTTGCAGCCCACTTTAGAGGAGATTCGTGATGCTTTTTTGAGGCCCCATGAGCTGCTTCTGGGGCGTGTGAGAGTCACTATCCTTCGTGCTGTTTTTTCCTATTTTGGGGTAATGTGTCCTGGATCCCATCAGAGTGCCTAAGGTTATTGGCAGATTCAATTCCTTGGACTGTAGACTGAAGCCTAACCCCTTAGGCGGTTCATGGCTTCCCACAGGTCATCCTTGCCAGAAAACGTTATGTAGCAATGATGTCGGCAAAGCCATCAGAAAGCCCCTTGATCATTGGAGTGGGGGAACAGGTCCCCTCCTTAAGCAGGCCACCTGATTAAATCACCCTCAAGCAGCACATCCTTTGGCTTCAGGGATGCCATATCAACTGTGGGACTTTCAGTTCTCCTTCTGCGTAGGTAGACAGCTTAGATATATCCCTTCTTAGAACAACAAAAAAAGTGCAGACTGAAAATTAACTCTTTGCTGGATAACTTGAAGAATTTGAATCACACACAGCATCACCATCTGAAAACTGGAGAAAGAGACAAATTCAGAGGAGCACAGCGTGCAGGTGGCAGATGCTTCTGGTATCCTTGGGAATGCTGACAGGGTAACGGAGGGCTTTCTGAATTTAAAGGCAGGCATGCATTCTATCATGCTTCTTGAAGGCATTTGTTGTTTCTTTGAAAGTCAGAGATATCCTGTGTGCTGGATTGTTGGCTGTCCTGCCGTGATGGACTTGGTGCACGGAGCTGATAATAACACATGTGGACTACCGGCTGATGGTCAATAGCCAAAGTTTATTAATAGTATCAGACTTTTACAAGCAAGTTGTCACATAGGCATCCCGGCAGGGGGCTTGAGCCGCTTACATTTCAATATGCTAGGGACAGTCCCCCAGTATACAGCTTGCTCCTCTAGCAGGTCCTTTATCTAAACCTGTGGGACCGGGAAGTTTCGTTGTCAATTCATCTCCTTATCAACTGCTCCTGGACCTTTCAGAGGAGATTCGATTGGCTCTGTCTCCCTCAATAACAAAGCTTCTAAATGTGCTTCTGCACTGGATCATGGCCCAAAGAGTTGCACCAGAAATCAAATGCTATAATTAAACTGAAGAAGGTTTTCGATGAGCTCATTATGCAGGACCATAAGAAGGAAAATTCTATAAGCTTGATATGTCAATAGGGACTTCCAAAATCAACACACAGTGAGATGAAATAATGGAAAGATACATATCCAAGAAGAAACTGTAAAAAAATATAAGGTGTGACTAATGGTAATATCCAAAGGAGAAGAAAGAGATAAAATAACCACATTGAAACATCTGAAGCAATGACTGACAATTTGCTAGAAATTTTAAAATAGGTCCTCCTGACTCAGTAGGCAAAGTAACTGCATATTAGAACCAAGCTGTCTCGTATTCACTGTTCAAAAGTCAAAGAGGAACTGATGCTAAAAGTCAGAAAAAAAAAAAAAAAAAACTTTTGTAGAGGAAAAAGTTTGCCAGTGACAAACTTCATCATTTGGATCAGGATAGGTATTTCTCAAATGACGGTAGCAGGTGATGGAATAAATTGCCTTAAGAGAGTTATTATTGTAACACAAAAAAAGGAGGCCAAAGGAACCTGTCCATTTAGCCACATGCGTAGAGTCAGCTGTAACTATGAGCATTGCTCCATAGTAATTCCACGATTTCTTACATTGTACATGGAGAGATAAAGACTTTTGTCTGACTTATTTTTCTAAGAATATTCATGACATATACACTATTGATATGCTTCCCCGGAGATACCACTGTAGCAGATATTTTATTGGTCTGAAAATATTAGTATTATGTTTCAAGTGTATCTAATTCCTTGTTTTACACAACCACTTGCCAATTTATTTAAAGAAATGAGCTTATTCATCTATGCACTGATCACTAGCTCTATAAGCATTTCTCTTTCACTTTCTTATTATAAGCTCCGTTTGCCTCATCCCTGAATGGAATCTGGAGCTTGTTTGCAGGAAATTCTGAACCTTAGAATTCTGATACTTGGAATTTTCTTGTCAGCATGAGTAAATTACTGAAACTCAAAAACTGGCCCAACTCAGAAAAAATGATCTTCTTCCTATCAGACATTACTTCATAACTGAACTTGAGATTTGGGTTTTTTTTAGCCAACAATGTTTCATTTGATTTTTGTAAGTGTAGTGACGGCTCACTACAGCAGACGTTTACTTAGCACTAATTGGGCCCAATGTGTTAGGCACTGGCATACGCCCCAAAGAGGCAGAAGCTAATGGCATGTGGTGTCTCCTAGGGGAGTTTACATTGCATGGAAGACAAACCCACGTAACACAACCCATGGCTTGCTTAATGGTTTCCCAGTGGATACGTTTCTGCGCTATTGTTCTAACTAAACTCACTCTGCCCCTCCACTGACACGTCCATCACCGTCTGGCAAAGTCAGAGGGTACTGACCATTTCTCTTTGCATTCTTCCAGTCTGGTTGGTTATTTCTCTCCTTGTCCTGCAGCAGCTCTGGGGTTCCCCTATATCTGCACCTGCCTCACTGTTTTTGTTTTTCTGTTCATCATGCCTTCCCCCTCCTAAATGAAGACCGGTGTGAAGAGACAATTGCTGCTCTCGGTTTTACATCCTCAGTACTGAGTGGCATACCTCTGGCACAATAAATGCCCTCTGGGCATACAGATGAGGTGAGCCTTCGGTGGCTTTCCATGGATGGCAAAAGTAGCTACCAGAAGGGACAAAGATGGCAAAGGCACTGACATTTTATTAAATACGAGAGTTCTTATCAATAGGCATTCTAGAGCAGAGGATAATTACACAAAACAGAAAGTGAGAGATTCTGATTAGGCCAGGGGTTCCATCAAACTGCCTCATTTTTGGAGAGTACCTTTGATCCATAACCTGTTCTTTTGAAAATGAATAAAATTTTTAAATTGGTACATAATAATGTAATTATGTAGCACACCGTCATGTTTTGCTACGTCGTGGAGCTGCAATGATCAAATCAGAGGAATTAGCACAGGTGTCACTGACATTACTTCGTATTTGTCTTGGGTCGGAACATTCCACACCCTCTCTCTCTTACTTATCTTGAGATATAAAATACAACATTGTTAACTAACAGTATTTTCCTGTGTAACGGAACATCAGAAATTGTTATTACTATCTCACTTTAGTTTGCTATCCACTGATCAGTCTCCCCTTTATGCTAATGAATCTTTTTTCTTTGAAGTCTGATTTAAATTTTGGAACCAGATCAAAGACAGTTCATGCAGCAACTTCTTGCTGATGAATTTCTGATGCTTAGAACAGCACTTGCCATTGAGCAAGGGTTTGAAATGTCCCCTGGATGAAAACACCCTTTCTAAATCATTATTGATGAAAAATAACTGTTTTGGGATATGACTCACAGAGGAGCACATGCTAAGTTTCATGAAAAAAAAATAAAATTAAAGGATTGCTTTTGTGCAAAAATTGAAATATAAGCAGTTTGTTATTCATATTCCTTTATTCATAAACATGTCAACTACCCCTTTTAAGCTGAATCTGAAGGGTATGCCAATGAGAAATCCTAAACCTGTTAAGAAAAGATACTGACATTTGAATAAGATTCTAGCCACCTCTAATGGTCCCTTCCAAGAATACTCTGGGGGCCAGGCTTACGTCTTCCTCTAAGGCTCCTGCATAGTGTATGGATTTTAGTCGCTGTCTTGGCTGCTCCACTGCTGCTCCCTGCATATGGCAGGAAAAGCAGCAGAAGATGGTCCGTGTCCTCAGGTCAGAATCCGGAAAAAGATCCTGGCTTCTGGCTTCACGTGGGGAGTGAGCTAGGGGATGAAGATCTACCTCTCTGACTCTCTTTTTCTCTTGACCTCATAGACTTTTAAATGAAAATGTGTTTGAGGTTGTTTGTTGGTTTAAAACCATACTCTCTTTTCATTGGAGATACTGAAGAAAAAAATGGAATGTTGTGTTTTTCTCAAATGCAAAGCAATAAAAATCGGGTCGTTCTTTCTGATCTAATTATACTGTTTTCTCTTGTTGAACATTCTTGGAAAAAGAAATGTCTATTATTTTCTATGTTAGTAATACTCAATTATTGTTTCAGTAAAGCCAAATAGTTGCATCAGTATTTGCTGGAATGAGCTTGCTCCTAGAAATAAAGCTACATACATACATACATACATACATACATACATACATAATCTTCTGGAATGTTTTCTTTTTCCCTACTTTTTGTAACCATATGCCTAGCTTTTGTGAACAATCTACTACTCCAAAAACAACTTAAGAAACTCAAGCAGTGTTTATTGATCGCAGCCCACCATGTGTCAGTCTTAGTACACTGATTCATTGTTTGTGTTGTTGTGGCTTTTGGCTTGGGGATTGGAAGACAATAGTGGTTCGGGATTGATGGGTGAGAAGACACTTTCAGTTTTCCTGTCCTAGTGAGAACAAAATACCCATGTTGGACTCAAGTGAGCCAACACAGAAAAGTGCCATGCATGCCTTAACTTTGAAAGTCCTTTGTTGGCAGCAGTAAGAGTGGGTACATGCCCCAAAGACCTTCCCCCCAACTGCAGAACAGTGGGGTTTATAAAGGTAAAAGCCACAAGCCAAAGGCATACAGCAACACTAAGCTAGTACCCTGGGGTAATGCAGAACCATCTTGGAGGTGGGGGGATTATCAATCATGAACTTGGCAAGCCTTTGTTGCTCTACCCTTTACTGTTAAAGCCAGTGGAACTTAACATTCTCCTAGTCATGCCTGGTCAGAGTTCCGAGCATTTTTGGCAAGTAGGACAGTTTTCTTGACTAGGTTACAGTCTACATGGAGGGTGGGGGATCTGGAGTCCCTCATTTCAAGTCTGTTGTTTCAATGGACATTGCAATTGAGACTGTGATTACAAATCAGCACGAAAGACTTCCTTTTAAGAAGAGTTTTGGTGTATTGAAGCCTCATGAATGTTTGTGTATGTCTGAATGAAGAGAGAGCAAGGATTCTGTAGTTGTGGATACAACTCAACCTGCAACATAGTTGAGCACATGGAAGGTGTTCAATCAGTAACTGTTGCATCGGGGTTGGCACAATGGCTAGATTGGCTATTTCTCCATCTCTAAGTGCGGCATCTCATGAGTGCCAGTTTACATCCTGGCTACTCCATGTCTCCTCTACCTCCCTGCTTGTGGCCTAAGAAAACAAGGGAGATGTCCCAAATCCTTGGGACTCTGCTTCCATCTGGGAGACCAGGAAGAAAATCCTGCCTCCTGGCTTTGGATTATCTCAGCTCTGGCCATTGCACTGTTAGGGGAGTGAAGTAGCAGATGGAAGATCTTTTTTTCTGTCTCTCTGCTCAGTAAATCTACCTTTCCAACAAAAATAGATCAATTAAAAAACATGCATGAATTAGAGATGTATTAATGTAATTTAGTGATAAACGAACAAGCTGAGAAATGTGCAGAAAGAAAGTGACCCAGATGTGAGGAAGAAGGGGTTGTTGGAAGGAACAAGCGTAGGATAAAGGATCAGCAAAGATTAGTGGAGACTAAGAAATGAAGAAGGGATTTGTTTATTACACTTTTTAAAAAAACGGTACAACAATTTAGCAGGAGGGGAGGAAAACTCCACTCTTAGGATAGAGTGTCACAAACTCTTGGCCAGTCCATTCTATAAAATGGAGATTGGAGTCCTGCTTGGTCTGTGCTGGTCTCTTCTGGTGCCTCTTGGCTTCCAACTTGGAGTTGGTTCTGTGTGAACTCCAGGTGCTCCTTCGCAAGTAGACATGAGCAGCTCATTCCTCTTTCGGGACAGTCACTCCTCTTGTGCATGTTCATGAAAATGCTTCACTCCACTCCCTATTATCCTCATGCATTTTCTCCAACTCCTGAGGAGGAGGCCTGCGGGAGTTGGCATGAGTGGCCAAGCCCAGGAGCAGCCATCTCTCTTGTGCCTGCTACAGTAGACCCTATGCCCACCAAGGAGACTGCACCAGCTGGGGCCAACTGCATCATCCTAGCTCAGGAGCACTGAGCTCTGTTTGTGTTGCATCACGTACTTCTTAGTCCATTGTGCTTTGTCAAGATGATCGTTGCCACTTTCTAGCAGTTAGATCCTCTTCCTCCTAAATAACTCTCTGGCTGTTGATTCTTAAAACCTCACATGACAGAACTGTAGCAGATTTTTACCTACCCGCCTAGCAGTGACGGATAGCTATAGCTTTACCATACTTCTGGCCAAGTATTGCGTGACAGTCTACCAGGGATCCTCATCCAAAGAGAAGGGTGGAAAAGCCAGGAGAGGATGCGAGTGGTAAGAACTGATGGTACTGCTCACTGTGTCACCAATAGTCTGTGTGTTAGAGATGTCTGTGCTTATACCCATGAAATAGTCTCTATGTAGGGCCCACATTTTGTCATAGCGGGTAAACCACTGCCTACAATGCTGGCGTATGTATGGGTGACAGTTTGCCTCCCAGCTGCTCTCCTTCTTTCTGTTTTGAATACACACTTATTTTAATGTTTTAAACTATTTTGCTTGCATAATGTGATTCAGTTCCATGTGTTTCAGAATATGGATTTATGGGCATGGTGCTATTTTCCACCTTGCTTTTCCTTTTACCCATGTTCCTAACCCACTCTTCTACCTTCTTATTTCATCTTTTTTTAAGCCATTTTACAACTACTTGCTTTCACTTCACTTTCGGATCACAGGCTAAATGTTTCAATAGATAAATAATTCAAGAAATAGCAAGAAAGGGAAAAAATAAAACTACTGATAGTGAGAGGACAGGCAAACTATGTAGACAATAGTCAGATCTTGGAATTGCCAATTGCACTCACATACATTCCGCTTTTGGTTTGCTGTGTAGTAGTCTCCACAGATTGTAGAAAACACAAGATATTTGTTTTCTAGGGTCTGGCGTATCCCACCAAATGTAATGATTTTCAGTTGCGTTCATTTTCTCACAGAAGACAGGATTTCATCCTTCCTCATAGCGAAATAGCATTCCATAGTCATATTGGATAGTATATACACACATTTTCTTTCTCCAGTCATATGCTGATGGACATCGAGGTTGATTCCATGTCTTAACACTTGTGGATTGACCTGCAGTAAATATGCCGTAGAGAAAGCTCTCCTGATTGCTGATTTCATCTCCTTTAGGAAAGTTCCCAGGAAAGGACCGGCTAGGTACAGCGTGGAAAAGGAATGCCAGGCCTCAACTGACAGCTGGAATACAAGGAATTGCTTCATTTATTTGTTTATTTTACTTAGCACTAAAGGACGACCAGGGATTTTCAACATAAGGTAGAATTTGCGATAGAATTTTCTGTAAAAAGTAAGAGGCTCTAGGACTTGAGACTAGAAGGGACATGAATGCATTGACCATGGCTGTATCAGCCTATTATCTGCTATAAAATAAATTTATTAGATCACTTAGGGAAGAAACAAAAGTGAATTGCAAATGTAGCTACTACATAGACTAAGAATAAGTATTGCTTAAAGAAATGTTTGTCTCATTTACATAGCTTTGTATCCATTTATATACACCTGATCATTCCCATAGATAGATGAGTACTTTTGGGAGTCAGAATAATAAGTGTTAAAAGTCAATCTTTTGTTGAAGGAGATGATGAAATTTAATTTCTAATACGTAAGTGTTTTTTTTATCTCTAAACATGACTAACTATTACACATTGCTCCTGAATTCTTTGTATTGCATATGTGCAATACTACAAGGGATGAACCTTACTTAAGGTAAGATATGTCTGTTGCTTCAGAATTTCCTCAATTTTTTCATTATTAGCAAGTGACAGACTCCTTTTGATTCAGTGCAGTTTTTCTAAGGAGAGGAAATCAGAGGTTGTCTTCATTCACTTAGTAGCCAACTCTCCCTGTCTTCATTCACTTAGTAACCAACTCTCCCTGTCTTCATTCACTTAGTAGCCAACTCTCCCCGTGGGAGAGGTGTGCCTGACAGGAAGGGAGTGCCAGCGTAGACGAGACATTACCAATGAAACACCTCTCTGATATCACTCCAAATTCGTACCCCTTGACAGGAAAACTCCTCTTCCTGCTTCCTTGTCTCTGCATCAGCTCTACCGCCTCTTATTTCTAGAGACAAACCTCTCCTACGGACTTTGTGTAAGAGCTGTCTAATCGTGTGCATGATTATGGGGTCTGTGGATGAGCTGCTACATTCTAATTAATATGGTCCATAAGCTCATTATCTTTTTTGGCAGTCACACCTCAGGATTGACTCGTATTCTCAACACAAATCATGTTCCTGTGTGCTTCAAAATGTAATGTTTGTCCCATCTTCCATTTCTAACATTATTTTTTGAACCCCAAAATAGGTCATGTCATCTGTCCCTGTTAGATTTTATCTTGTCACATTTTTCTTATCATTTTTTTTTCTGAGTGCATTGATGCAATCAGCCAATGTATTACTATCCTGTTGAGCTTTTCGAAGCCCAGATCAGATCTCACAATTTCAATCCAAACCCTTCAGCTAGTCTTTAGGAACGTCTTTGCCGACTGACACCAGCCCGAATCATTGTAATCCTTGCTGTGCTTGCAAAACCCACTGAAGGTCACCCAGTACTGTGTTTCTTTCTTGTACCTTGATTTTTCTCTAAAAATAGCATAGGAAGCTGCTTGGATTAAATGCTATACCAATTGTATACATTGTCCACAGCATTTCTACTAAAATCAGTTTCGAAGTTCTGTTAAAATAAAACGAGCTTACATGGATACGACTAGGTTTGGGTTTTAAGGCTCTTTCCTGATCTACATACTCAGAAAAACTAGTGAAAACCTAAGATCATGAGAGCTTATGCCCTCCTCTCATTACCTTGAGTTCAAGCTGCTTCTGTTCATTGGTATCTGTCCTGTGTCTTCCACACTCCTCACTTTCTGTTATATCGCTGATAGAATTTTCTCAGTGACTGCCATTTAACCCATTTTGAGCCCCACGTATAGATCCATTCAATGATATTTGAAACTATTACACACACACACACACAACATTTAGATCATGCTTCAGTCTTGCAAGTGACCCTATTGTTTTTCACGCAGGGATATGATATAGAACAACTCTCAAAACTGAATGAAGGATTTGCTATATGATTCCCGAAGCTGAGCCAACTCTCCCAAAGTACAAAACTCCAATGACTGACACAGGGGTTCTGGAAGAGAGGGCACAGTCACTGCAAGGCATTGAGCAAGCAGCCTAGCAGATATCCCTGAATTCTCAGGCTCCCAAGGGGGACTGGTGGTGGTGGTGTTCTAATGGATTGGCGTTTGGAGAGGAGGTGCATTGTCAGTCTGTATGTAGGTTTTTGGTCGGTCTTGGGGTGATTCTGACATGCTGTTCTTGCTGATGTTAAAGTGAGCTTCAGTCAGTCTGGGGGCTTCATGTAGGTTGTTGGTTATTTTTGATCTGGGCCAGGAATTCCTGGAAGAGAAACCCCTTGAAACAAGACTGATCATCAAGATGTTTTCTGTTGGAGAAAGAAATGACCTCATGGGTCCAGTGATTAGAACTTTGTAGGGTCAGCCGCACCACTGCCTCAATTCAGTGAGTAAAGTTTAGTAAATAATTGGCTGATTATCAAGTAGGGTGAGGACACTGTATGCCAAAGAAGAGAGGCTAGGATCTGGTGGTACCTCGTATCTGCTTTCAAAGCATTGTGAAATAAATCGATTTCAGGAAGAAAAACTAATTTTCTAAGTTCTTAGGACTCACACCTACAATAAGAAATGGGTTAACAAGAGGAGAACAGGCATGAGCTTGTTATCAGACGTATCTCATCGATACTCAGGAAATATCCAGAAACAGTAATCTCAAACAGCAGGCTTGGAATGCCAACTCACACAGCCAATTCCAGCAAAACACAGAAGGGTGCAGAGGAAGCCAGTTAGAGGTCGGTCGGTACATTAGAAAAGCACAAGCCAGAAGGGCAGGAGTTTTTAAGTTGTTCATTGGTAAGTTTCTTGGGGTTGAGTTCTATTTCTCTTTTTGGTCTAGGAGCAGGCTTTTACAGATGGATATTACTTTAGATGTAAATTTCCCTTTCAAAATGAAATTTTCTGCCTTTGGTATTTTTCTTGTGTCTGCTGTTTCTGAAAATAATGAGCTCAGAAATAACCCTTGTGCTAAAGCAGTTTATTTTGGGGTGGCATATTCTGGTCTCCAACATTTTCAGTCTCAAAGTTATTTTCAACACTGATGCCAACAAAATAATAATGCACACTTCTCTGTTATGGTCAATCTGGTAGCTTCTGGCAATGAGACGTTCCCATCTTTGTTATTCTTTTTCTGTTTAGGGTTGATTAATGTGTTTCCTGAATCATTAGTTTGTGTAATCTTTCCCTGGGCAATCGTGCTTCTTTAATTTCTGATAATCCTTCTCTTCTCAAGTACCTCCTATCAGGCCACAGTTCTTTGCTTGTCATCTTTCTCATTCTATCTCTGTTCCTTTTGGGACAGTGTTGAAGATTCCCTTCCATGGCAGGCTGTATTTCCTGAAAGTTTCAATCCTCTTTTCATGCCTCTTCCTTGGACCAGAGACCAGGTTCCCACATTGCTGTCTTTTCTAGGACACATGCACACGCCACACCATCTCCATGCACACTCATGCCCTTAATCTGCAGAGTTAGAACCAGAATATTCAATGGCATGTGGCATCTGAACAGTGCCCACTGAAAATGCACATTGTTCTGATATCAAATATATTTCCTTGCTCTGAAATTCTTTAGATGTTCCTATTCTCTCTCTCTCTCCCTTTAAATATTTACTTTTATTGGAAAGTCAGATACACAGAGAGGAGGAGAGAAAAAGAGGAAGATCTTCCATCTGCTGGTTCAGTCCCCAAGTGGCCGCAGCTGCAAGAGCTGAGCTGCTCTGAAGCCAGGAGTCAGGAGCCTCTTCTGAGTCTGCCACGCGGATGCAGGGTCCCAAGGCTTTGGGTCATCCTCGACTGCTTTCTCAGGCCACAAGCAGGGAGCTGGATGGGAAGTGGAGCTGCTGGGATTAGAACCAGTGCACACATGAGATCTCGGTGCATTCAAGACAAGGACTTTAGTCATGAGGCTACCACTCTGGGCCCTTCTCTCTCTTTTTAAAATAACATATCAGAAGTCTACCGTAGTTCAGGCGATACTAGTCTTCATAAACCAAAGATGGTAGTGAAGTATAATTTAAGTAACGGGGTAACTCCTTTTATTTCAATGGTTTTGTTATGGTTAGACTATTCCTTTCCATTAATATCAGATTAAATGCGATTTGAGGAAGAAAATAGAGAACAAGTACAAGAGAATTTATTAATTGGAATCATGTTTGCATTTTTATTTTCCATTTTATTTAAAATTGGATTATTCAACACATAATGTGATTCTGAAATTTCTTCTTCAGATATAATACACCAGAATGGTTTATTATGTGTGAACACAACCAAGTTGCATTTCTAATAATAAATTTATTGACTAAAGCATTTAGAACAATTCATGACACATTCTAAATGCTCAACAGTGCTGGGTCATATAATTACACATTTATCAAATTTCATGTCATAAGAGTCAGTCACAATGTTTTATTTAGTGAATAAAATGGCTCCTTTAACAATAGAGCAGGGATCCACACAATGAGTTTGCTATTTAATATTCTTGTCACTTATGTTGCTTATAATTCTTTACATTTTCATAATCTATTTTTCAGTTGGGTATACTTTTTTTTAAAGATTTATTTATTTTTTATTGTAAAGTCAGATATAAAGTTAGGAGAGACAGAGAGGAAGATCTTCTGTCTGATGTTTCACTCCCCAAGTGACTGCAATGGCTGGTGCTGTGCCAATCTGGAGCCAGGAGCCAGGAACTTTCTCCAGGTCTCCCACGTGGCTGCAGGGTCCCAAGGCTTTGGGCCGTCCTCGACTGCTTTCCCAGGCCACAAGCAGGGAGCTGGATTGGAAGTGGAGCTGCTGGCATTAGGACCAGCACCCATATGGGATCCCAGCACATTCAAGGCTAGGACTTTAGCTGCTAGGCCATGGCTCCGGGCCCTGGGTGTAATGATTTAAGTGCCAAATTTTATAATCACCCATTCTGTATAAAACCATGTATTCTAAATCATAACTCGCATCACCAGGAAATTTATCCTTGAGTTCCTCTAAATAGTCAAGTTTGGAAGTATCTCCTGTGCCCTGACATCCCTGACGCTGGGTCACACACAGATAAGGAGAGTGGACCAGAATCCCTATCCTCTGATCCTTCCACTGTAGAGTCTCAAGCTGATTCCCATCCAGGTCTGGTTGCAACAGGAGCCACACTGGCAGCAACTCAGGGATCGTCACCAATCTGAAGGAACCAGTTCTAAGTCACATTACACTAGTATCTTTACCACAATATTTGAATTATGCAAAATTTCTGCTCCTCCTTTTAACCTAGGAATAGCTGTGTGCTGTGATTGGTAGTAAACAGTTGGTAATGGTAGTTAAGAAAATATGACATGACTTTAGTCCTTTTTGGTTATACGCCATTACAAATTTTATTACTGTAATTAAAGGTTTGTTTGTGATTATTAACAGGTAGGAGTAACAGCTACAGAAAATTATAGCTGAATTTTGATTGAACACCAAATACTAATTCCTATGGGCAAACCCACACAGGGAACTCAAAGTCTTTGTACCTATCTTGCTTGCATTCTTGGCAAATGGTTGATGGTCTTAGAGCATCTTCCCATTCTCCCTGATGTGTGATCTTCATTTCCATGATTGACAGGAAAGCTTAGTTACTTAACACTGAAGGTTTAGAATGATAAATTTATGCTGAGGACTTTCATGAGAACCATGTGCTGTTTTATATCCATTAATCTTGATGTGGCAGGTAACTAGAGAAATCCTTCCTCAATGTTATTCAAGCATGAAATGACAAAGCTTACAGGCAGATGAAGCAAATAACATTTTTGATTGCATAATGAGTTTTAGGCATGTTATTAATAACCATTTCACCTACATTAGTTGCAGGAGCTTTATGTCTTCTGCTGGGTTTCAGACTAAATAATATGCTTTCAAATTTTCTTTCAATTTAATAATTCATTGGAATGAAATGTGGAACAGAAACGTGAGCATAATTGAAGTAATAAAATCAGTCAATCATTAAGTTTAAACAGAAATGAGATGAGACCATTTTATAAAACTTATTTATGTGTATTTAAGTGTTTAAAAATATCTGCCGTATGTTGCAACACCCCAAAGTTCCGTTTGCTAATCACCAATCTTTGGATTAAAACCAAGTGTGCCACATTATAGCCCATAGTTTGAACTATTCTGTATGCCACATATGTTCCCTGGTATAGAGTATCAGTTGATCTGGTAGTTCCAACTGATAGTAGACAGAGATCATCATTTCATACCTATTTCCTTAGAGTTATTCCCCACTGTCCATGAAGATAGCATGTGGTCACGTTCTCCATAGTATCTTCAAATTACATAGTTGCATTACGTTTTTGAAGGGCGGAAATGTGGTGTTGTGTTCTTGAGGCCAGTGGGGAAGCTCTAGTTCCATATAAGTTCCTATGTTTGAGTCCAACTTCCACTTGTGACTCTAGCTTCCCTTTCGTGCAGACCTTGAGAGGCATAAACCATGGCTCAGGTTCTTGCCATCGCTATGGGAAGCCTGGACTGGCTTCCTAGCTCCTGATTTTGGTTGTGGCACATCCCTGGTTATCAGGTATTTGGAGGTTGAACTAGTGAATGGGAGCTTTCTCTTTATGTCTTTTTTTCTTTTCTTTTCTTTCTGCCTTTCCAACACATTTTAGAAATTAAAAAAATAAATTAATTAATTTTTAAAAATGGAAGTAAGTACTATGGGATCAAAGGTGGGTTTAATGATTTTTGGCTTCAAAATCTACTCTTGACAGTAGCAGAATGGACAATAAATTTGCATTTGACTGGCTATATGAATATAGTCACAAGGTATGGTAGAAAAGAAAGACACTAAATTAATAGATTTAACTATATTGTGGGTACATAAATTAAATTCTCACATCAAGATTACATAAAGGAAATCTGGGGCCATGGTGCTGGTCTGAGCTGGCATTGTAAAGAGAGACTGAAGCCAGAATGTCCAAAGCCCTGCCAGATTGTATCATCTTTCAGCTTATTTACTTAATTTGATTTATGTACCGCAGACAGAGAAGTTTAGTTGTGAAGTGGCCAAAGCACCTCCTGAGAGAAAGCTGGGTGGTGGGTGCCTCTTGGAAGTAGGGAGGGAGAGACACTCCAGTGTGTAACTTAAGGGTTTCTTTATTAGAGGAGGTGTCCTTCGTGAATTATCAGTAAGTAAACACATTCATGGCACTTCACCCGCATCAAGGAAAGAATAAATAGGAAGCTACCATGTTTCTCAAATATCCATCAGCTTCTGTAAAAAAAAAAAAACAAAAAACTCGTTATCTTGATATTGATCTGGACAGTGGTTGCTTTTGGCTTCAAACTTTTATATGTAGAATTATGTGTGATATTCTTGTTTTAACCTCTTCAGGTTAGACTGTTCTTGTCAGCCTTTGTAGTGCCAGAGACTGGGTGGCTCATCAACCCCCAGCATTTATTTCTCACTGTTTCAGAGGCTGGAAAATGCAAGATAAGATAACCAGTGCATGGGGCATGTGGTGGGAGTCCACTTCCTGTTTCCTGTGGTGTCTTTACACAGTACAAAGGGCCAGATAGCTCTCTGGGGTCTCTTTTAAAAGGGCACTCCTCCCACTCATAAGATCCATCCTTGCAGCCTAATCACCCCCGCACAAGCTTCACCTTTCAATCAGGATATTGCAGCTAATGAATATTGAGAGCACATAATTAGTCCAGTGCGTTGTTCTGGACAAATGACATTCTTCTCTGGGCATTGTATTTTTTGTGGTTCATACACAATATTGCATGTGGTAGAAGTGTTTTTATTTTCTATGTAATTCTTGTTATGGGAATATATCACCTTGAACAAATCCGTTACACCATTACCAAGCATTAGCTACTGTTAGCGCGCAGTTAGAAGTATTCTTCCATTTGCCTTTTAGGTTTGGTTTTAGAAATATAATTACAGGATTTATGACAAATGAATTAAAGCTGTTGCAAGTAAATTGATGGCAGAAACCGAAACTGTTCAATGGAAATATGTAGAATCGATTTGTCACGAAGTGCCTTGATGCCATCATGATTGAGACAGCATGAATCTGCAAATTAAATGGTGGAGGGTGATGTTTTATTCCATTTTCTCAATCATGAACATGGATTACCTTTTGATTTATCTTTACCTACTAGATTCATTAACTTTTTTGTAGAAAGAGTAGATGTTTTTCATTGGATTCATTTCTGGGACTTCAAGCTTTTTAGATACTCTGGTGTATTATTTGTTTAGAAGATCCCAGTTCCTGTGGTGAACCCTTGGCCCAGCAGTTCAGATGATTGTGTCATACATTTTTGCAACATTTGGATACTGCAAGAACCTTCCAGAAACGATCCATATTTACCCTCCCCTGAACAACGCATTACTTCCTTGGGTCAATTATGTTATAA
Organism: Ochotona princeps; assembly: GCF_030435755.1. NCBI lineage: Eukaryota > Metazoa > Chordata > Mammalia > Lagomorpha > Ochotonidae > Ochotona > Ochotona princeps. Next base: position 3,511,117 of record NC_080839.1, on the reverse strand, counting down.
TTTTCATCCTTGAATCATTGTTATTACTGTGTTTTCCAGCAAGCGTAGAGATTCCTACGCATATTTATCCCTTCTGCTGCATTTCATTGCATCTTTAAACCACCATCTGGGGACATTTTCGTACCGTCTGAATTTCATCATTAATATAGCCATTAGTGCAGGTCTGTTGGTGACAAATTACTTTAGTTTCTGTTTTTTTGAAAATGTTATTACTCCATTTTCGATTTCAAGAGATATCTTTACTGGATGTAGAATTCTGGGTTGGCAGTTTCTGATTTTTTTGTCACTTTGAAGAAATTTTAATTTCTTATGTTTTCCTCATTTTCTGTGGAGAAATGGATGATCACTATTATTGTTGGTATTTTGAAGGATAATATTTTTGCATTAGATATTTTTACATTTTCCTACTTATCTTTAGTTTTCAGTAGTTTTACTTAAGTATTCTTAAATGTAGATTTACTTTTTTGTCATTGGGCTTTATGTGTGTCCATATGTATTTTACTTAGGATAAATAGAACTTTAAAATTTTGTTTGCTTTATATTTTGATGTCAATGTTTTGAAAAATATTTTATCTATTATTTCTGTAACTATTATTTTGATCCTTTCATTTTTTCCTGAAGATATCATATAGCTTTGACACTTTTACTATGCCTATTCAGTCTAGCCAATGAATTATTTATATAGGACTTGCTTCCACTGTATTTCTTTAGCTCTAGAATTGCTTTTTTGGTTTTGATATTTTATTCAGTCACCTGCACAAATCTCCATTTTGTTTTTAAGTTCCTTGAATCTATTCATGGCAGCTATTTCATGCTGCTCTGTCAGTCTCATTATCCTATGAATCCATCCCAGCATCTGCTATTCCTTTTGCTTTCTGCCATCTTCGTTTCTCTTTGTTTTTTTCTATATCATATTTTTTGGTGTTGGTTGAGTGCCAGACCTTAAACATGAAAATTCCAGAGACATTTTGAGCTTCTGACTGGTCTTGTTTGCTTTAGAGAGCTTTTGCCTTTGCTTCTGGGAGATATGTCAGCCCCATGTTGGGAAAATTGACCTCAGTCCAGTGAGGACCTGAGGAGCCTGAAGCAGGGCTGCTCTCTGATGATTGGGTGGGATGCTGGGGCGAACATGCTGTATTCTTTCTGGTTCTCTCTCTTACACCCGTGGTATACCCTTTGTTTTTCCTGTCTTGAGCCTGGAATATTAAAGTTACCTCCCTTGATACATGTTGAAGCAATATTTTTTTTTCTCATTTTTGGCTACAAATTGCTGAGCTTATCAATCTTTTAGAACTGAAAATGTTTTGGAGCAAAACGCAAGGGAAATCCTTTTCTTTCCAGTATTGGTTCTGCAGATTCTTTTTGCTGTACAGATTTCTTTCTCCTCTGTTTTTGCAGGAGGAATCTAGTTAGTTTCAGGTTTTTAGGCAGATTAGGTTAAGAAATATTGGATCCATCATACTTCATTTGATGGGTACTCAAGGGGTTTCGAAGAGCTTATGAAAAGACATATTACAAGAAAACTACTCACGGATTTCAAAAAATTTTCATTCTGAAACAAACTTTTAATTTTGCTTTTCCATGAATTCTCAAGTATCCTACACGCTAAACATTAGGTCTGTAGAATTCAGGAAGCAAGCTTTACCAGAATTGCATCCTTCCATCTTTATTCCTCAGGATAGGAGAAAAATATTGATCTGAAACTAAAGTTTGCAGTAGAGGAGAATAATAAAGTTTATGACAAAGGGGAACAAAAATGAGGAAATAATATAATTAGAACAAAAGTAATTGTAGAAGGCAAAGGTCCACAAAGTGAAACTGTTTTTTTTTTTTTGAAGATCAATAAAATTGGCAACATCTGGTTCAATTATTAGGGAAAAAAAGGGAAAAGTTTCAAATAAAAAAAAAACAAGAAGAAATGAAAGAGTGTATGCTAGCTGGTGCCACAAATAAAAGATGGTAAATAAACATTGTAAACAATTATATGTCAACCGGGCTCGGCAGCGTGGCCTAGTGGCTAAGGTCCTCACCTTGATCCCATATGGCTGCTGGTTCTAATCCCGGCAGCTCCACTTCCTCTCTGTCTCTCCTCCTCTCAGTGCATCTGACTTGGTAATAAAAATAAAATAAATCTTTAAAAAAAATTATATGTCAACCAATGATAAAACCTTAAGCATGAATAAATTCTAAGAAATATATACCCTACCAAGAATTGGTCATAAAAAACACTGAATCTGAACATATCACTAATAATTAAGGAGATATAATAAAAATTGTCCCAACAGAGAAAAAATCAGGACCATTTGCTGTACTGGAGAATATTATCAAACTCATATAAAAGGGATAACAACAATGTTTGTTAAGCACCTCCGAATAATTAAAGAAAAAAGAGCATCCCACATTTATCCTATACTTTCTTTACCTGAGGATCAATGTGACATTAAAAGCAAAGTAACAAATTAATAGCCTTGATGAACATTAATGATATAAGCATCAATAAAATATAAATAAACCAAGATCAATAGCATATTAAAAGAATTATGCCATAGTTAATTGAAATTAATCCTTACAAGGTAAAAATGCCTCAGTCTATAGAGTTTATGTAACATACTGATTAATGAAATGAACAAGAAGTCATTTCAGTCTTTGATGAAATTCAACAGCCTCATGATTACAAAACACAGCAAACTGAGAACAGGAAAAAGCTCCTCAAAAGAATTAAGGCCATATGTGAAAAGTTTGCAAAATCCCTAGCAAAATCTCAATAATACTTTTTGTAGAAATAGGAAAACCATCCATGGATGCTTAACAGTCTCAAAATAATTCTGAAAAACAACTAATTTTAGAGCTTTTTAATTAATGATTTCGAAACATAGTACGAAACAGCAGTAATCAAAACAGCATGATACTGAATGACAAAAAGATAAATATGTAGACCTGTGTGATAGAACAGAAATCCCATAATCACTCAAGTGTATGATCAAATGATTATAGGCCAAGTGCCAAGAGTACTGAGTGGGAAGAGGGGACAGTCAATCCGACGCTGGGAAAATTAGATATTCAGAGGTCAAAGAAGGAAGTTGGCAATTTAGTTCACTCCATATGCAAAAGTTAGCTTAAAATAAATGGAAGACATAAACCTAACAATAAAAATGATAACATTTCTGGAAGAACATATAGAGAAAACTTTGTGACACAGAATTTGGCAATAAATTGCTGAATATATCACTCAAAGAAAAGGCAACAAAAGCAAAAACAGACAAGCGGGACTACATAAAATTTTAAATTTCTAGGTAGCAAAAGAAAATCGAGGGAGTGAAATAGCTATCTATGGAAGAGAAAATATTTTCAAATCATGTATCTGATAACAGATCAAGAAGCTAGAATAGAGACAGACGTGTACAATTCAACCACAAAATGTTCTTTTACAAATGGAGAAAATACTTGAACAAATATTCCTTTTATGATATACACATAGTCAAAAGCATAGGAAAAATTCTCATTGTTATTCAGAGAATTGAAAATGAAGATCACAATGGGCTCTCACACTGTTCAGTTGGGATGGCTACTGTGACGTCATGGACAATACATGGTCTATTTTCACTTAATTAACAGCAGACTTTCCTTAGATGTTTCATACAGTAAAAGACTGCAATGGCTATGTGCCTACATGTTGCGTATTCAGGTGTTATCCTATAATAGCTGCCTTTACTAATATCTACCAAACTGTCTTGATGCTCCCTCATAAAACCATATAGATAGGGCAGGTATTTGGCATGGCGAATAAGACATCCATTGTGATGTCTAAGTCCCATGTTACAGTGCCTTGTTCAAGTTCTGGCAAGTCTACCCAATCCAGCTTCCTGCTAACTCACCACCTGGGAGGTGGCCCACACGACTCAGTTACTTGGTTCCCTGTTCTCTACATGGGATGAACCCTGAACATATTACAGTAAGTGAATAATCTGGTAAGAAAATGACAACGTGTAAGTTCACTTATACGAGTAGAAACAGGGACTGGGAAAAGAAGGCAGTGGGGAGTTATGCAATGGTACAAAAATCCCATACTATTATTTATTCTTTTATTTACATTGGAAAAGCAGATTTGCAGAGAGAAGGAGAGACAAAGAGAAAGATTTTCCTTCTGCAGAGCTCTGAGAAATAGCTTCTTAAGAACAAAATCTGTAATGACTGTGTGTGTGGGGGGGAGAGAATCAGTGGATGTGTCTGTTTATTCACTGAGAACGGTGCTTTGTATGCGATGCGGGAGATCTTTTTGACCTCTCCCTTTTTTCTGCTGGTCTACAAGCATGATGTTAGATAGCCTCCTGCACAAACAGCCTCGCTTGCCCCGAGTGGGACCCTCCAGGAATCCCTGGGAGTTCTCTGTGGCCTCCATTCTATAGGGAGCTTGATGATCTATGTTTTGCTTATACCTAAATGCCATGAAACATTTAAATAGCAGAAAGTTAAACTTGTAACTGTTACTAGAGGACTATAGCACTGTGATAAAATGGGGGAAATTGGCAGTGGGAGGGATGGCAAGGGAAGAAGGGAAAAGGGAGATAGGAATTACTATACCTACAAAACAGTATCATGAAAAATGAGAATAATTTTCTTTTAAAGAAGCCCTTGTTCTAGTCACTGCATCTCTGTACCCAAGTCCTCAGCCCCTGTCAATGGACTGGCATTTTTTTTTCCCTATTTGTGCTTATTTGTGTCTTCGTATTTTTCATCCTCTTTTGCTAGTTTATCTATTCATTCTTCATTTATTCCATTATTGATAACCAAACCGTAGTAAAATTCCAGTAAAAAAAAGGACATTTTCAAAATGTTCGTGCAAATATGTATTAGAAAAAAATACACCTGGAATTCAATATTTTACACAAAATCAGGCTATCCTTATAAACATTACATATTGGATTTATTTGAAAGGATGATAGAAATATGGAGACTTTTCACCCACTAATTCATTCTCCAACACCCGCAATAGCTGGGGCGAGACAGGCCCAAACCATGGACCAGGATCCTAACCTAGTCTCCCATAGAGGTGGGAGGGACTCAATACCCAAGTTATCACTTACTGCCTCTCAGGTGCACACTGACAGCAAATTAAAATTCAGAAAACTGGAGCTTAAACCCAGATACTTGGATACATGTTATAGGCTGCCTAAGTGAGGTCTTAACCACCAAAAGTTATCTTCTAATTCCATTTTCCCATAAACCAATGTTCCTCAGGACCCACTCCCTGGGGATCACACCTTGTGCAAGTGTCTCCCCTGAACCATGGGTGGACCTGTCCTAATCCTTTAAACAGAGAATATGTGAGGAAGAAGTTAGGGTCATTCAAGGTAGCAGTAGAAAGACCAGCGTGGGGACACAGTGGGTAAGTTACAGCCAGGGATCTGCTTGCCCCCCTCTCTCACTCAGCCTTGTAAACTAATTGAAAATAATCATTAAAAAAATATCAGGAGTCAGTGTTGTCCTGTTGGTCATCGGTTTTGGGGAGGGTACAGGGCAGGACACATCAGGTAGCTGCTGGGACCCAAGCAGGTCTCCCTGCAAGTTATAGGCACCTTCATGAGAACCCACAGCTACGAAAAAAAAAAAAAAAGCTGTATTTTGCAAACAGTCCTGTAAGAGAAACCCCAGAGATCCAGAAAGCAAGGCTGCAGAGGGGACCCAGGGCAGACAAATGGCTTCAACTGAGCCTGATCCACACAGTGTTTGAGATAATAGATGGTTTGAAGTCTGCATGTTTGCAACCATTTTTTACACAACAATGGAAAACTGAATCCTGCTGTCCTTGCTTCCCACTAGCTTGCCTCCAGGTTTGTCTGCTGCTGATTATCTCGGTGTGTGGCAAGAGCAGCCTCCCGCATCCACATGGGCAGAGTATTGAGCAAGCATGCCGCTCTCTCTCTTCTCATGGGTCTGTATTTTTTATTTTTACTTCAGTACAAGCCTTATTCACCCAACCTCTGTACTAACTGCCCTCCCAGCTCTTTCCATTTTGGCCCAAGTTTAACCCTGTCATTTGCCAGTCTGGCCAGGTCCTTGACGGAAGTCAACATTTTCTGTGGTTACCCGGAGACCTACTGCTACACAAAGGGCACAAAGAGTACTCTGATCAATCAATCAGTAGAAACACAGCATCTCCCAAACTAGCCTTGATTTCTCTGGGTGGGATAACCCTGTCGTTTAATGAAAGGCCATGGAAAAATAGTGTCTCCTCAAGCTTGACTTGCTTGTCCATGAGTGAGAGTCTTGGAGGCTTTAAAGAAGGATTTGAGATGGGCAAGTATGGTTGTACTGCAGGTTCAGCCTCTCTCTGGAGTCCTGAGTTGTAGATATTACACCCCCAGGAACAAGGTGAGAGAAAGTGGGAGTGTAGTTCCATATTTTTGTGGAAAAAGAAGTTAGAAGATATGTATTTGGATGCAATTTTTAAAATACAGAGGTTCTCAAAAACTTCCTAGAAAATGAATATTGCAGAAAAACTATCAACATTTTGGTTTACTCCTCCTGATCTTATGATGGCTAAGAGACTAAAGCCTGGAGCTCGGAGTTCAATCCAGACTTCCTACATGGATGGCAGGAATCTTGAACCATCACCTGTGGTCTCCCAAGGTCTTATCAGCAAGAAGCTTGAATCAAGATCCAATCAAGAATCAGATCCAGAACCTGCACTCACACTTAGTTTAGAAAATGTACAGAGATACTTGGGACTTTATCAGGTTATTTTGCAATAGGCAGTGTATATTTCAATGCAAGATTGAGATAAAGGGACTTCATGGATAAATATGATGGGTCGGGAAGATAAATATCATTTATGCACTGTGGGGTGTAGGTGCCTTGAGTAGCATCCCAACAGCCAGGCCAAGTGCTAGCCCTTTAGACTCAGCTTTGAACAGCAGTTTTCGCAAATTTGGGGGGGAGTGCTTTAACTTTTGCAGAATTTCAATCCTAGGCATCCGTTTGTTTATAGGTCGGGAGCGTCTACATCGGAACTCTCTCTCACCTTGATGTTACTGCACTTTTCACTGTTGCTGTATTTTCCCTCAATGCATGCTCTTAGCACACACTACCTTTTGCATCCATAATAGAGTGCCCTTTCTAGACCAGGTGAGAATCCATCTGTCATACACACTCAGGCCTTTGATCGTTTCCTGATGTTTCCATGTGGCAGATCCTGCATTAAAAACCTGCTTGACTCAACCAGATAATAACCAGCGATGTGTGAACAATGGCTAGTACTTTGGAATAAAAAATTAATCGCAAATCTTAGTTCATAATTTCTTCAGTATTGTTTATAAAAACCTCAAATGCCCAAAATTAATGAAGAGAATTAGTATTCTCCCTAAAAATACATCAGGAGCCTTTCTAGCAGAATAAGCAAAGACTAATAAATAGTTTATGACTTGAATCATATTGAGTTTGCATTCATCACAGAGTAAATGGGTGGAATGATGTTTGCAAACCTCCACTGTGACAGTATTACCAAAAATTCATGAATTTTAAATCCTTTTGCAGCAAATATAATCTTATTTTAAAATTCGATTTCCAGTGAGGTTTTCGAAGTTCCTGTGTGTATGTTCCAAACTGTGTGAGTTTTGGTGCTTAACTGACAGCGATTTAACTCGGAGCGAGTGTCACGGTCTGAAAGCTGCCACTGGGTCCCTGCTGCACTGGGCATGCGTGCTCTTTCTCTGCTGTTGGCAGAATGTGGGATGTGTTTTGTGGGATCTGAGATGTGGTTTTCTGGTCCCAGTTAGCCTTTGAGAATTTAAAACCATTGTCATAAGCACTTGTTTTTTAGGTTTTATTTCGATGAAAATTGTGGGTTCAATTTTTACGAAAGCTTAAATAATCATTCCGCATACAGACTTTTCACAGTCAGGACTTGATGGTTGGAAAAGAATAAATAATAACTTGTATATTTAACAAAAAGAATGGTTTGAAGATAATCACCTGGCCCAGGTAAAATCATGAGCCCACCCAAAAATGAGGGGAAAGGTGATATATGGATTTAATTCATTTAGAGAAGGATCATTTCACTTGGGATTCATTCCACTCAGAATGAATTGTATTACTTCTGAGCAGTTCTTGGACTGAACAAAGTTTTCTCCTATCCCAACCAACGGAAACCCAATCTTGGAATTTGCTTCGAAAACTATTACGAAATAACAGTGGGAACAAACCAGGAAGTTAGAAATAAGAACTTGGGTGTGAAATAGATCATCTTCCATGTGGTTGCTTGCAAGGGTTTGTTTAAAAGTATAAAGGAATCTGCTGCTTCTAGAACCACACATATGGTAAACACAACATCATGCAAATCTATACTTTCCCAAACCTATCATTTCTACCCTTTTACACTGCAGCAAGTTTGAAACCATTTCACAATTTATCTTAAAATGCACCAAATGTCTTTGACTTGGAGCTGCAGAACAATTGTGAGTGGATGTGTTCTGGGAGGCTCTGAGCCCTGAATGAGGTTTGTCATGAAGTTTCTGACATATTCTGAACCCTTGAAGGGCACACTCAGTTGAGCTGATGACTCTTTGGTCCTGTTCTGCTCTTGGGTGTCAGTTTGATGGTTGGTGCAAGGGAGTTGGTTCTCCTCCTTTGATCATGGAGGGTTAAATTTTTCATGATTACGGTTGTTACAATTTTTTTTCCTCCATGAAACAGTAAAGAGGGATAAGAGGTGAAAATGGGGTATCAGCCTATTGGCCTCTAATGGACATTATCTTCTGGGAAATGGTGAGCTCTCTCACTTTCATCTTCCCTTTTTATTTTGGCATCTTGGGCCACTTCCCAGACCTCTCTCTGATGTAAAATCTTAATGAAGGTTCCTTTACTCATTTCCACCATTGCTTTCCCCAATGTGTTGTTGTTTCTAACATGTTGTTTTCCTCATTCCCTTATCTGTCCGCTTCTTTCAAACTAAATAGACTTCCTCACCATGCCGTTAATTAAAAAAAAAAAAAATAGCAAAGTGCCCAGTGCTTGGCAATCATTTTCAGGGTCCTCGCTTTCGACACGCTCATCCCTTTCAAAGGACTAGTGTTTTACAGGTTTAGAGACAAAAGTTTCATTTACCAGTTCATCCCCCAGTAGCCACAGGGATCTGGCCCAGCAGGTAGGAACTGCATCCATGTCTCCTGGAAGGGAGTGTCCAGTCCTTTGGGCCATTCCTGCTGCCTCTCAGGGCCTGACTAGGCAGGAAGCTGAAGTCTGGAGCTTGGACCAGGTATGCAGCCCAGGTGTTTGGCCTGGCGCGATGTTCTGTCATATCTATATCATACTTAGAATATGGAATGAATTTTTGGAAAAACTGACTTTTAAAGTGATATTATGGGTTCGGTGCAGTAACCTAGTGGCTAAAGTCTGCCTTGAACATACCAGGATCCCATATGTGCACTGCTTCTAACCCCAGTAGCCTCGCTTCCCATTCTGCTCCCTGCTTGCGGCCTGGGAAAGCAGTCGAGGATGGCTCAAACTCTTGGGATCTCGCACATTTGTGACAAACCCGGAGGAGACTCCGGGCTCCTGGCTTCGGATTGTCTCAGCTCTGGCCGTTGCCATCGCTTGGGAGTGAATCATCGGATCTTCCTCTTTGTGTCTCTTTCTCTGTGTATAGCTGCCTTTGCAATAAAAATAAATAAATCTTTCTTTTTAAAAAAAAAAAAAAAAAGATGTTACCAGGAGACCAGATGTTAATTCCTAATCTTGACAAGAAGTTTAAATCGGATTCTGAGTTCTGCAGATACGTTCCTTGGTATATATATCTTGGTATTTGTTTTATCTTGGTGCTTAGAAGTGCTACTCTTTCTTGCAAGTCTTACTGCAGTCTAAATCCTTTCTAACATGCTGGAACTATTATCTGCCCAAGGAGGGGACCAGACGTAAAGCTGTCTATAATTAGTAAGTACTATTGAGTTGCAGCCAGCATGAATCCTGCAGTCTAAGGCTGCAGGAGACCGGAAAATCAGTTATAAACCATAAAGAAATTCAGGAGAACGCATCTTGATAAGGTGGATGTGTTTCTACATCTTTCCTGAACAGGTATTACTGCTGCAGGAGAAGATAATACTGAAATCCAATGTGAAACTCCATGGGCTCCTAATTCGCTCACATTACATAAAGTTTCATGAGGATTACTCTTCCATTTCCTATTTTACACACTGTATCTCAAGCATGCCGAGGAACAGTCCCACCTGTCATCAAGAAAGCCATTGTATGTCATCAAAGCTTTGTGACTGTACAGCAGTCACAGCACTTGATGAAAATTCTTGTTTGAACCATGACTTGGTGGTTAACCAGCAGCCTGTGTGTACACAGAGCTGTGTGGGAGACTCCACCGCACCTAGAGGTTGGTGAGTTCAGAGTCCAGGTGGTTTGTCAAGGAGAATTACAGCTCACAGTCTGTCGAGGTCCTGGGCTCTGGGTTCTCCAGGCATTGAGAGCAGAAGTGCTAGAGAAGTTTTGTTCATGAGCCAGGCTTGTGTTCTCATGTTCTCAGCTCTCCAAGAGGCTGCCTTGGCCAGGAATGAGGCTGGGTCCTGAAGGGGAACTTCTGACACCGTAAGCGGTTTTCGTATCCCCTCTATTCTTGCAGCTGCTCCCAATGAGCTCTTCTGATCTTCATGTCTTTATGTTAATAATGCACAAGCTGCCTTGACATCATCCAGGCCAGGTTATGATAATCTTGACTTTGTCGTTCTTACTTCTGTCAGGGTTGTGTGCAGTAATGCGTGACATGAGGTGCAGGAAGCAGAGAGTCCTCTGGCTCTGAGATTTGTGTGTGCAAGATGACCAGTAACAACTGTTCTTCCTTTTCCTGTGTTCCTCCTGGTTGCAGGATAATCAACATTATCTTCTTAACATCACTGTGTGAAACACTCTGGTAAAACCAAATACCAAGATATGAGTGGTCAGGGAAGAGGCATGGTTTCTGGTGTTGGATGCTGGCCAGAGAAGCTCTCAGCCCTGATCTCAGACTGTCCTTATAGTATTCCAGACAGCTGTGACACAGCAAGGTGTCTGAGAAACTCAGGCAATGATTCATGAGGTCCAGGAAAGAGTGAAGAAGGTCCAGACCGAGTAGCCTCCTCTTTAGGCTCCTTCAGTGAGTTCTTCCAGTGCTGCAAAGAACAGAATTGTTACTGATTTTTCTCTCTTTAAATTTTCCCATCCATGTGTTTCTTTAAGCAGTAATGAGCTTAAGATGTTAAAATACAGATTTGGTGGAAAAAGTCTCAGTTTTTGTTTCCAAGTAAAGTCAATCATGGACGTGTAATCTACACTGTTGTTTTCAATATTTTATTACTATTCGTAGGGAGACAGATTCCATGTAAAATTGTAAAAACAGAAAACACACTCATTGTAAGAATTGAAAGTACCTGTTTCATGAGTGAACCCCGAGTGGGGCTGGAGCTGAGTGACGAGTTTGCTTCAGATGTTTTCAGCTGAGAGAAGTCTGTGGCGTTCTTTCAAGACTCCTCCAGGGTCCCTTGGCTGGCGGTTTGGAGAGCAGAAATCATGGTAAACAAGAATATCACTCCTTCTGCAGAGGGCAAAGTTCCTTCCAGGTCTGCAGCTGCAGCCTCAGATCCTCAGCCCGCCATGGGAGTGGGTCGGTTCTCTCAACCCAGCTCTGCTGCGGTCCAGGTTTGGTGCAGGTTTAGCAATAAAGACTTCCAGAAAGACATTCTTGTGCAACTGACTGCAAAGCTATTATTGCTGTGGGAAAATATGAGCACGGGTACCCCTCATTCATCATCTTGCTGATGCAACTTATTTTGTATTTACTAAATAACAAAACAAATGTTGATATGGAGATTGATGTTTAATAATAAGCAAACGTCTACATAGAAAAGAGAGCTGTTGTGAACAACAATAATTTTGATTAGCTGATTATCACCAAAAGAAAAAAAATCACATTTCTTAGGGCATCATGGCTACTAGCTGAATGTTCTGTTCAAATTAATGGGTTATGTCTTGAAAAACAAACTATCAAAAATGAACACAAATGAATTAAGGATTTCCTTGTCTTTTTCCTTCTTTCTTTTCATAAACATTGCAATTATTTAATAATTTTTTAACAACCTTTTTTTAGGTTCAGAGCAAAACTGAGAAGCCTTGCTACAGAGATGTCCTATGCGTTGTGCTCCCCACCACGCAATTCTTTTTTTTCTATTAATTTATTCATTAATTACATTGTATTACATGACACAATTTCATAGGTACTGGGATTCTCCCCTCTTCACCCCAAACCCTTCCCCCATGGTGAATTCCTTCACCTTGATGCATAACCACAGCTCAAGTTCCGTTGAGATTCCCTAATTACAAGCTCACACCATACAGAGTCCAGCATCCCACTTGTCCAGTCAAATTCAAAGGCCTCTTAGGGAGGCCCTCTCAGGTTTGAAGGCAGAGCCAGCAGAGCGTCACCTCGATCAATTAGAAGCTCCAACATATCATCAGCAACAGTCCAGGTACGATGAGACTGGTGCAGAGTCCACTGATTGACATAGTCCATCTTAGAGTTTCCCCTTGTCCAGTTTTTCGCTGCAAACATATAGCTCAGGTGGTTGATTGATCTACTCCATCTTCTATCTTTTCTTGGTTAATGTTTTGATTCCTCCATTTTGTTCAGGGGAATCCCCAAAGAAACTCTGAGGTGTTCCCAGTCCAGGCTCCTAAGTGTACTACTAGTAAGCACAGTACCCGCCACAGTCCATCACTCCGATCAGCTGGTGGTTGTAACCCCTGGGTTGGTTCTATTCTGAGTCCCGACCTCCATTGGAACCAATGAGTATTGCAGCTCTTCCCAGCTCTGCCCATCACACACTCGTCCCTCACCTAAACCAGTGGGAGGTGTGCTGGTTGGGTGCTGCATTCCCTACTGGCACAGGCCATTTCACCTTGGCATTTTGTGTTTTGTACTGTTGTTATCACAACCAAACCTGGCCAGGCCCCCACACAGTTCCAGCGCTCGGATTTGCCAGTGGATGATGTGAACTGACTCAGCCTGGTCTGCCCCCAACCCAAGCCAAATGTATGCCAGTGGGTCAGTTTCCAAAGCCTCTTCTGGGTTGTTTACCTCCATGCTTCCTGCGTTTATTTGTAGGGTCAGTATCCTGTCAGAGGAACTGTTCAGATTCCTCCATCCGATCCCTTCCTGGTGTCAGGCTTCACGCATACCAGCAGGTCCTTCGGCCAGCACCGCTCTTCAACCCATTCTGGTTCCTGCTGTTGAGAGTTTCAGCCCAGCCACGGCTCGTCCATACCCACATATAGCTCATACATGGCTCAGTTGGGGTTGAAACCTAGCTGAGCCCGTCCCACATCTACCCTGGTCCTCTGGAGCACCAAACTGTGTTGCGGTCTAACCTGGCATGGTGCGTCAAGTCCGAATCCATATTTGTGCCAAGGGATTACAACTGTGACCCGACCAGAACTCAGCCCCCTTCCAGTTTCTGAGCCCCTTAGTGGTAAGCTCCACCCAGCCAAGGCCTCCCCCAAGCTCCCCAATCAGGCCTGTTCCCAGCTAGTGTTAAGTATGCCAGAGGTTGCTCTGGGTCAGCCCAGCACGCCCCATAGACTGTCATGCCTCCTGCATAGACTCCACCGGCCCTTCTAAACCATCCAGTGGGGTCAGAGTTTCCACGGGGATTGATCCACACATACCTGACACATTCTAGCCCCGAGTATGGATCTCGAATGCCAGACAATGTCATAGTCTTGCCTTCTGTGACCCCTCTGCTGATCCCTCATCTTATCAGGTAATGGGGTATCCTGCTGGATAAGCCCAGAATTTTGCCTTTTGAAGGAACCTGTGTTGGCAATCTGCACTATAAAGTGACTACAGGTTCTTCAGAGGAAGATTTACAGCCATTGAGAATCTTAAGGACTAATACACATTCTCAGACAACTGTAGGTTCAGCATGGAGCGACTCATGCAGCATATCAAAGAAACCAAATTCCAGAACTTCCTGGCCGGGCAGCCAGCAGGTGAAGCCTGGCGCCAAATGGCACACTGGCCGCCCAGGAGCCACTCACCTCATGTACGTATGTACGTGGTGGCAAGCCTGGCTGTGCTAGGCTGGAATCGTGCCGGGGAACCCGAGCCCTCCAGGTAGCATGGCTGCCCGGTGGTTGTGATGCTCAGGCCTCCGCCAGGATCCTCCTAGCTCCTCCCCCACTCCAGCCTTATGGCGCGCTGAGGAGTTCCAGATCCACTTCTCAGAGTCCTGGGACAACCCTCCCAATCCCAAAAGAGGGCCATCAAACCAGGATTCGGCAAGTCAGGAAGCCGCCCGGGAAACGCTCACCCCATGTACGTAGGTACGTGCCCACCACGCAATTCTATGACACGTGGGCCCTGTCGTCAACATTTCTGCTTTGAGTAGCGCATTGCTATATGTGCTGAACCTACATGGATGCAGCGGAATCAGTCAAAGCCCATTGATGAACCTACATGAACGCAGCCAGGTCAGTCAAAGCCCATTGATGAACCTACATGAACGCAGCCAGGTCAGTCAAAGCCCATTCAGTGCTTTTGGGCAAATATGTAATAGCACTTGTTCTTCAATATGTTATATTATTTGGTAGTGATGTACTGGGGGGGTGTCCAATTATTTTTTCTTTCACACTGGACTGATTTCCAGTTATAGGTAATGATTTTTAGTTTCACTCAATGTTGTTAGCTATTTTCTGAAGTCTGCACTCAACGTGAAGATAGGATGAGTACTGCTGAAGAGGCACGTTACATTTCACCTAGTAAAACATGGCCTCCAAAATAGACCAAAAGCCCATTGCTCGAACTCGCTTGCGTTCATTTTAAACTTACAAGTTGTTCTGCGCATGTGCAAAATCTGAGCTGAGACTTTCTCTTATTTATGCCCTGATAACAGGTAAATAATTTGGTTAATAATTAAGTGATTCCATTTTTAATTAGTGACATCGGAGACTTTAAAACAAAAATAGCTTGAGTGGAGCCAACAGTTAATTGGATTTTAAAATCTATTCCATGATCATTTTAAAAAGTGGCCTTTCTTTTGTAAACAAAAGAAAAAAATTAAACACCTGCCATAATTTTCACACAGTTTTTCTGTATTTTCTCCTCATTATGCAGCTAAATTTAACAAGGTTTACCCTTTACCAATGATTACTTAAACAATTAAAACTACTTTTTGAATTTTTTTTTTGCTTTTGTTTTTGTGTTCCTTTTATTTCTTTTTGTTGACTGTAGAAAGCACGAAGTACAGAAATCTTGTCCTCTTATGGACTCAGCAGATGACCACAAAGGCTAGGACTGGGGCAGACTTTAGCCAGGAGCTGGGAGTCACAGACCACAAACACAGCTGACATTTCCCTGTGTGGGCACCTCTTCTGGGTTATTGCCTGCTGCTCCCCGGGATTGGCATTATCAGGAACCTGGCAGCAGCAGCAGGTACTCTTAGAAGAACTATGATATCCCAACTAGCATCTTAGCCATCAGTACAAAGGCCTACCACACGTCAGTTACATCCTTAATTCCTCTATGAGGTAATGAAGAAGATTTTTTTGTATTGTGTCACTTTGTCAAAACTGGTGGAAAATCTTTAATTCAATAATTCAAGATATCGAATCACAATCTTTGATGTTGCAAAGCTAGCAGTGAATATCACCATAAAGTGTGCAAGCAGGAGTGCCATGCACAAGAGCAGTGACAGGAAAAATACATTCAATTATGAAAAAATACATAAATACATAAACTACATAATACATACATTACATACATTACATACATACATAAATTATGATAGTGTACAAAAAATGACTCTGACATTGATATGCTTTGATTATCTTGATCTGAAGGATTTTGAAGGTTGCCTCACTTATATTCAGAAAATTCATATCTGTGTGAACAAATAGTAAAATGAACTTATTTTCACCTGCATTGGGCATAATATTCCAGAAAATAATGGAAAGAACATTTTGACACTTTCGTCTAACAAAAATATTTATTGGAGAAAGCTATTCAGAATGGAGTTTCCTTTTGTAAAATCTGACTTTATTTGAGCCTGACCTATATTTATTAGAATTTTTCCAAATTTATCAGGATCCCTAACAATGATAAAATGACTATTTTCTTTTTTTGTTTTAATAAAGAAGGTGTTTATTTTCATTGGAAAGGTAGATAAGATTTATGGAGAGAAAGAGAGATGGAGACAAAGATCTTATATTTACTGGTTCACTCCTCAAAAGGACAAAAACACTTAGAGCTGAGCCTATCTGAAGCCAGGAGCCAAGAGTTTCTCCCAAGTCTCCAGCATTTAGGCCAGTCTTTGCTGTTTTTGCAGGCCATAACCAGGGAGCTGGATGCGAAGTGGAGCAGCCAGGACTTGAACCAGTGCCCATAGGATCACAGTGCTTACAAAGTGATCGTTTAGCCAATGGAGCCGTCATATTAGGCCCTAGAACGACTATTTTCTCTTTTAAAAATGTTACAGTTTTAAAATCCAAATGACTAAGACATGAAAAAATTGCTCAAGCTTACTAGCAATAAGGAGCATACAAATAAGAACTACATTGAGGCACTACTTAACCTCAGCGAGAATGGCCCACATACACAAAACTTCCAGTAACACCTGCTGGTGAGAATGTGGGAGAAAAGATGCGCTACTCCACTTCTGGTGGGACTGGAGACTGGAGCAATTACTATGGAAATCAGTTTGGAGAATACTCTGGCAACTGAATATTTACCTATCATATGATCCAGTAACCGCACTCCTGGGAATATATCCAAAAGAACTAACACATACAAATGAGAAAGCAACCAGCATCTCTGTATTTATTGCAGTGCAATCAACAATTGCAAAGCATGAAGCAACCCAGATGCCCACTGAGGGAGAACTGGATAAAGAAACTGCAGTACTTTATCAATGCGGTACATCTACTCAATGGAATACTACTCAGCTAATAAAAAGGACAAAGTGTTTTCTTTTGCAACCAAATGGTCCCAATTGGAGATCACTGTAATCAGTGAAATGAGCCAATCCCCAAAGGACATATACCATATGTTTGCGCTGATATAAGACAACCTCCATGCAAAATACAGAACAAAAAATATAAAGGTAAATACATGGAATATGTTGATAATGCACAGAAAAATTGCAATAAAAACAGTTTTAAGAAAACCGCATCAGCAATTCCCAACATGCTAACTGTAAACATGTGTAGGATAATTCTGAAGGTAACTTTGTGACATTTTATGATAATGACATTATCTGAAGCCAGAAAAATCCCAATGTCATGATATAAGCACTTGATTAAAACATGTGACATTATCTCAAACTTTGTTTCAATATTTATATAGCTTTCATTTACAGAAACCACAGTAAAACATTTTTGAAATTTTATTTTCCTGTTCTTACAAACATGCAGTAAAAAAATGTAATATTAGAAATAGCCTTAGAGTCAGGCATATGGCACAGAGGTCGAAATGCCTGCAGAGTACCTGGTTCAAGTTGGGCTCTGGTTCTGTTTCACGCTCTGCTGGCGCATTCCCTGACAGGAAGAAGATGATGTTGAACCTGCTGAGTTCTTAGAACTCACCTGGGCAACCTGAATGTAGTTATGGGCTCCTGGCTTCCATCTGCTCCTGTCCTGGCTTGGGTCTATTGTGTTGGTGCACCAGTGGATACAAGATCTCTCCCTGTATATCTCATTCTCTGTCTCTCTTTCAAACAGATTTAAAATAAACAAAACTAACAATGAAACTAGATATAGAACAAAATTATTTTATAGGCCAGTATAATATTCCAAGATCAAGTTTCAGAAAAGTAAGTGCAAATATCAGAAGTATTTTAATTTGAATGATTTCGAACTTCTGACAGCCTCAAGGAATAACATCAATAGGATGCTATTGAGTTTCCTTAGGTCTCATGGCTAGGCTGTTTGTTCCAGCAGGGCTCAGCATTTGCTAACTGTTGTCCCTCCTCACCTCTGAGAAAACCTTTGCTATATAAATCCTGAAGGAGATTTAGTCTGTCTCCCCTCTAGCAAGTGGAATATCATATGCTACCTTCCCAATCTCCTAAGAGGTGGTGATTTAAACCCTCCCCAAATGGGATTTGAACTGATGAGCCAGTGGCTGAGGCAAGTGAAAGAAAGCAGACACATCATTATAATAGCAAGTAGTGATGGCCCTGGTTGCAACAATAACCAAGATTTCAAGCATAGCCCGATGTTGGCGCCAGCCTCAATGACTAAGTTCTGGGTCCTACAACCACAGTGAAAACTGTTGTAGAAGACTCAGTTGAAGCAGGAGATGAAGCTACTGTGGAAATTACAGTGGAAATTACAGTGGAAGGTACAGTGGGAACTATAGTGGAAGATAAAGGGGGTGTTTCCATCAGAACTTCAGAGGAAGGCAGTGGAAGCTGTCATCAGAACATCAGTGGAAGACAGGGTGAGACTTTAGTGCCAGTGGAGTAGGCGCGGTGGTTATGAAGCAGTGAAAGGCATGATGGTAAGTGCAGTAGCACAGAGTGGAAATGGATATGGAAGTTGTGATGGAAGCAGAGTGGAGCTCAGGGTTCTGCAGTCCTTCAGTCCCTGGCCTAATTGATAGATTTTGGCTGTGACTGTGTCTTCTCCCTGTACTTCTTTTCTGATTCTGAGGTCAACTCCAGTATTTTTGCTGTTAATGGATCTGCTGAGTTAAAAGCCATCTCATCTAAGGGTCATGGTGTCTCTCCTTACAGACAGCATTCTAGTTGCCAATATGAGAACCTCTCCTCTCTTCTTTACTCATCTAGGACAATACATAAGGGAAAATTAAAGAGTCAAAGGAAAGCAGAGGCTTTCCCAGTTAATCTTACAGATGGATTGAGCTGGGGGAATGAATGGAGGACATGTGGGAGAGGCCCTGACCTAAAGAAGCGGAGTCCTTTTCAGATGTGTCTGTCATCCGTGGGGTCAGTGGACAGCTGTTTCTCTTGGTCCTACTTACAGTCTGCATGCCTGGCTTTGTTTTGTGCCTTGTGGGGGCCAAGAAGAGGATCACACATAATTCACACTTTGATCTGTGAGCTTAGACCTTAGTTTGCTTCTGCTCTTTCTCCTAGAACGCTACTTCCACCTTGAGCACAATTCTTACCTGCTTTTTTGGAGAATGGGTTAGTATGGGGCAGAGGTAGAATGACCTACTGTGGTCATCCCAACCACCCACCCATCAGTCCTGCCTGCTGTCCAGAGCACCCAGCACAGAGAGAACTGCCCAATCAAAGTCAGACACAAGAAAAATAGGGAATACATAGTACTAGATGAATGTGCCTAATACGAAAATCTGAAATTCAAACCCCCAAATTCAAAACATTTGAAATAGCAACATGACAGCAAGTTGAAAATTCCACATGTGACTTCAAGTGACAGTCACAGTCAGAATGCAGGGGTACTGATGTTATTTTGTAAAATTTCTTTCAGGTCATGTGGGCAAAGTGCACACAAAACTGAAATGCCTCTCAGGTTTAGACTTAGATTCAATGCCTAAGAGATCTAATTATGTACATGCAACTATCTCAGAATAAAAGAAATAAAGTAAAGCAAACTAAAATCCTGGAATCGGAGACACTTTGATTCCATGCATTTTAGATAAGTTTGATTGGCACGGTGTGCCATTGAAGGGCTAAGGCTGTTGTATATGCAGCATAATTGAGTGGAAGGAGATAATTGATCCAAATATATGGGCAAAAGTAAAAGGATTGATATGCAAATGTTTCTCAAAGTATAGTGCTTTTTGTGTCCTAGTGGAAAGTGAGAATTCCATGGTTCCATAGAGGAGATGTTTTGAATCCAGAGTGAATGATCTGGAAAACTATAGAAAAGTTGAGGTGACAAAATTTTAATTAAGTGACCATGCAAGTGGAGGAATGAGTGTATGGGGTCAGGATTGAGAGAAAACATTGGAGGAGTTTACGTGTGTGTGTGTGTTGTGTTGTGTGTTGTGTTGTGTTGTGTGTGTGTTGTGTTGTGTTGTGTGTTGTGTTGTGTGTGTGTGTTGTGTTGTGTGTTGTGTTGTGTGTGTGCATGTAGGAGGAAGCCAGCACTGAAGCAAGGACAAGCCGAAAAATTTTTGGACCCACTCATGTCAGGCTGTGGAGCTGGAACTCAGAAATCAATGAGAAACTGCTCAAGACTTCAGCAAGGAAGCGCCACAGCGCAGTTCACATTAAAAATATGTATTTGAAAGGCAGAGTCACACAGATGGAGAAGAGGACACAAACAGGTAAGTCTCCCATTCACTGGCTCACTCCCTATAGGGCACAATTGCTGGAGCGGGGCCAGGTTGAAGTCAGGAGCCAGGAGTTTCATCCTAGTCTCCCCTGTGGGTGGAATAGGTCCTGGCATTTGGGACATCTTCTGTTGCATTATCAGACACATTAGTAGGAAACTGGATTGGAATCAGCAAAGATTTGAATTGTTGCTTAAAGGAGATGCAATATCACAGGTTGCAGCTTAACCCACTACACCACAGAGCTGTCCACAGAGGTTATTATTGCAAATGAATTGATACTGAAAGCCTGACAAGGTATTAATTGGCTTGGCAATGATTAATCATAGAGTGTAAAATTATATAGAAGTTGCAAAACTTGTAAAACAACTTTCAATTATTTTTTTAAAAGAAAAATCACAAGCTCCAATGTGGCCAGCAATGATTACATAGCATCCCTGAGTCTTCTCTACACCGTATTTGACTTAAGGACGGGTACAGCTGGACAGTGATGGAGTTAGCAGTTGCTCAAGTAAAGCTTCTCCTGCCTTGTGTCATCAAATGGTAGCTGTTACACTGCTTTGGCAGTTGCCTGGCTTTATGCTTTGTGGATTTGGTGAGAAAAAGGTCAGCTTCAAATCCTCGGAAGTCCCCAGAGAAAACCCCAGCTGGATGGCATCTCTATGGCTAGGATATAACACGTCTCCAGCAAATGTTCTCAGGATTCAACCATTCGTGGCTCTGGAGGGCTGCTGCCAAAGCCTCAGTGAAGCTACCTCCAGTCCACAGGAAAGGAGTTTCAATTGAGTTTTCTCTATGAAAATTGACCACACAAACATATTAGGAGGCCATTTGACCCATCCATGCCCTAGTTAAGGATGCAAGCCAAGTATTTTGAAGGCGATAGAGCTGAAGTGACCAAGTGCTGCTTTAGGTCACCAATATCATGTCTGGAATTTTAGTTGCAGTTGAACTGGAAGTAAGGGAAGGAGAACTCATTAAATCATGATATCAAACTCATACTTATTTATGATCTTGTTGCACAATATTGAGATATGGGGCTTACCTGCATTCACATATGTTAATAATCATAGTGGCTAACATTTATTACAGACTGGGTTGGGGAGGAGCTGTTGATGCCCTTATTTGTAAAAGAGGAAATTGTGGAACACATAGAGCATCTGTAATATGAAAATTCCAAATCTGACATCTCCCTAAATCAAACTTGTTTTGCTTGTTAACATGATGTCACAAGTGAAAAATTCCACACCAGACTTCATGTGGCTAATCAGTCAAAATGAAGGTGTACAAGGTGTCTGCGTAACAAGAAATTGAAGCACAAATGAAGCACCTTTTTAATTTTTATTTTTCCAATATAGTTCACAGTTTCAGAGATTTTCCCTCCCGTCATCCCCCCAAACTATTTTCCCTATATTATTACAATAGTCTAGTTTGTCAGCTACAGTCGCAAGTCCATCATTCTGCTATTGAAGTGTATCATGCCATTGTAGGTATAGACAATAGTAGAAAGTTCAGCATCCTATTATCAAGACGTATTTAACAGTTTACAGATGAAGTTTTGCATATTGCCTTGGGTCTTATCATCAATTGGTCACGTTAGTATAAGCAAACACCCCAAAGGACAAAATCCGAAACACTTCTCTCCCAAAGTATCTTGGGTAATGGAGACTTAATCAGTGCCTAAAGGATAACTTGGCCCAAGTTACATGCCTGTTAGTGGTGGAGTAGGAATTAGATCTGTGGTGCATCTTGGACCAAAACCATGACTCCTTTTATTTCACTCAAGGCTTGGCTTGAACAGAGATTATTGCAAAGAACTGTGGTTGAGCAAGAACACGGTAGCAAAGATCACTAGGGCAGACAAGATCTCAAACCAAGAGAAATGGTGATTCACAAGGAATATAGAAGACAAGAATTCCTGCACAGGGAAGATCAGAGAATCAGGGTCCAGGGATCAGGACCAGCATCCCAGAATGGTTTACCTGACTGGTCCTAACTTGAAGTGAGGCGTGTGTCTTACAGGAGTAGCATGACACAGAAACAGTTGTATGGCATGCCATCTGAATAACTATTCTTTTTTATGTTGGAGGCCTACATTTTATTTTGGCTTCTGGTACACCTAAAGCTCTCTTGCACCTGGGTTTGCTTCTTCATGTGCTGTCACAGGGAGTGAAATAGGCCTTTAATCTGACAAATTTTAAGATGAATGCACATGTCCTTTTTAGTTGCTTTCTCCTTTTCACAGGTTACACACTGGACATGAGGATGAGAGAGCAAGAAGCCACCCTGTGCTGTGCAGCCTCAGCTAAGGTCGCAACATGGCAGAACTGAATCTCGATGAGCGTAATAATAATATTGTATTTGTGTATGTTACATGATACTTGCAGATTTGTAGTTGTAATGCAGCAATCCTAATAGCGGATGGATCATTGAGTTTACATTTTTTCCAGGTTGGAGAAATGTTTGCCTTTTCATATTTCAATCAATTCTGAGTAGAGTTAATTTGGGATCAGGCAAATGGCCATCAGCATTCTAGCATGGATGCATTCCTCACCGACTTGTCCTATTACACTAGCAATTCTGTCTGAAGAGGTAGTTTTAAGAATCGGAAGAACTGAGTATTTTTAGATTGGTTTGCATCTTAAACTCTCCAATTGTTACATTCATGTTTCACACCAGTTCTCTTGGCAGAACTGACCAGGGCATCTTCAACATCTTGAAGGAAATGCGCAGTCTTCTGAATGACAGTGAAGGTACACTTACCCCCAGCCGCAACACCCAATGGTTTCTAAGATTCAAATAAAGTATCATGGAATCTGTTAATGGAGACATTTCTCTTTTTCCAGCCCAACAGAGACAAAACTTAATTTTAACTCCTGTCAGCTGATATAAATCTGAAACAGAATTTAAACACTTCTCCATATGCCCGGTTTAGCATCATCCTGAGCCAAGCTCAAATCAACTCTTGTCAAATCTCTGCATCTCTTTATGCACAGGTGGAGGCGCGGCAGAAGAGAGAGCTGTGGCTTGTTTCCTGATTGTTTCCTTCTGGGTCATGAAACTGGGAACCATTTCCCACCCTCTGGGGAACCCAGGACTAGGAGAAACAGCAGATGGAATGCAAACAACATTGGCTAATCCTGGCTCTGCCAGAGTGCTGAAGGATGTCTTTGTGTGGCTGCTTCCTGCTTGTAGAACTGGATGGCCATCTTCCCTCAAAGGAGTGAAAAATAGACCAGTGGCTTTTCCACACCCTCCCCTGCCTTACAAATATGCTACCACCCAGGTTTGCTTGAAGGGAAAACAACTGTTTACACCCTCTAAATGAGACATCCCTATAAGAGGTAATTGGGCAGATCTGGAAATGCTGGGTCCTGACCTGCTCAGTCTCCTCTGTTCAAAAATGAATGTGTGATGCACAGCAGCCTGTGGGGTCTTCACCTCTGCAAGGCAGCTTTCCTGGGAGCATCTGCTCTTAGGTTGCCCTGGTTTGGAATTCATACCAGTCTGTGGCTTGCTATCATTTCCAAGGAGTTTATCTCGGTGATTTTTGTGAGAGGAAGTAAGCATTGTGAACTTTTGAGCTTCCTCATTCCACCCATGGAGTGTTTGAGTAATCATCACGCAGCACCCTCTCTTGGCATCTCCATGTCTTCACTTTATTCCCTCCTCCAGTTCTGCCCTGTGAACACTCCGAGCCCAATGTAGAGCAGACTTATTGGGTTTGTTTCCATACACGTATAAAGGGAAATGGGGAAATGTAGTTGCATAAATTACAACATAAAGTAGTCCTTGCATATCTACTGAGCTAATTTGTGTCAGCAAGTAATTTATGCTAATAGCAATGGCTCATTCTGACATTGCTTCGGGAAGCCATCCTTTCATGATTTGGGCTACTGTGTCTTTCCATGTGCTCATCTGCAGCCATTGGATACAAAGGAAAACACACACCTCGCTCATATATAGATGATTGAGGTCTCACATATATTTCAGGGTTGGGGGAAGGGTAAGGACTATTGATAGCATTGTCCTTTTCAGATAAGTCTGCCGCTGAGTATAAATGAACCTTGTTGGAATGAAACATCTCTGCATAATTAGAGTAACTTGAACATAAATCTGTTCTCAATGTGTTCCTTTTATTTGGAGAAATTACAATTTCACCAAAAAGTTAAAAAGGGAAGACAAACAGGCAAAAAAGGAAAGCAGAACAGATTTAGACAGAAATGGTAAATGTAAATTTTAAGACACGAGGATGAGTTTGGATTTGAACACATACTCTTGAGGATTCTGCTTTGGAGAGACAAGCAGTAATTCCATCAGCCACAGGGCTACCAAACAGCAAAACACTGAATTCTCTCTAAGCTTTCTTTATGTTTATGAAAACATCCCCCTAAAAATCCAGAGCTCAATTGTGACGTTTCTGTAGTAAATTCACTGATAATGCTAAGACTATTAAACACATTTATTTAATGACCTGAAACATTTTGAAACCCAGCTCCAGACATGAATAAAGACTTCACTGTGGAAAACACAGTATGAATAAATGAACGCATACATAATAAATGCAGCCACAAGAAATGTTGTTGCATTCTCTAATTTATCTGATATTTCACAATCTTCTGTATTATGAAAATATTAATATGTAGCACCTTTATCGAGGGAGAGGAATAATTTATTTTAGGAGAAACATAATACATTCTGGCTTAATGATCGCTGCTGAATCTGAACTTTCTTTGAGTGAAGCAGCCTGGTTAAAAAAGTGTTTGCGCTGGCTCATTTACATTTTAAAGTAGTTGCAATATTAACATAACATGAACAAAATTCTGTGTAAGGGAATGAACACATTTCATCAAGTTGAAACATCCACTGTGTATTGGAGTATCCAATCCTGCTTGGCTGATGTTGGTACTGTGTCATTCTGCAAGGAACAGGGAGAGCCACCCTGTGCATTGTAGAGTGCTGAGCAGCTTATCAGCTTGCACCCTCCAGAGAGCAACACTGGTTGATACTCTCTGCCAGAAGATGTGTCAGCTGAACTAGAAGTACTCCAGGTATTATGGATTGAAAGGGTTCAGCAGGCCAAAGTCATGCAGACATTTGAACCCTAACGTTTATGTTAATAGTTCATGGACTGTTGCTAATGAGTGCTAGATTAGGGTTGTGGTTTGATTCAATTATGATGTCTGCAGGTGAAGTCTTTGGGAAGAGATTGGACTGGCTGGGTTGCTTGCATGATGCTGATACTGAGTTGTGACGACTCGGTAAGGGGAGACCACAGAGTGTGGAAATGGTGCTTCCTCTGTGTGTGTGTCTGTTGTTCTTCCGGGTTCCCCTGGGATCATCTCCTCACACATGTGCAACAATTGTCAGGAGCTCCAAGATGCCAGATGACTAAGGCTACCTGATCTTGCACTGTAAACCATCAAACTGTAAACTAATTATTTGTTTCCTTAGAAACTCCTTTCAGTACCTTAGGCTGCAAATACAAATAGGTTTGGTCAAACGCTCCTGGGATTTAAAATCAGGCATGATTGATAGTCAATGGGAGGCAATTCCTTTTCAAACTGAATAAAAAAGACTCTTATAAATTGCACATTTTATGAATGGAGTATTATCAATGCAGTTTGTTCAGTTGCATAAAGTACACTCACGCGTACTCTTGGAGGCAAGCATTTGGTACGACGATTAAGATGTCACCTGGTTGAAAGTCAAACATAGAGTAGCGAAGGGCATAGAAAAAGGTGAACACTGCTGTGTTGCTGGTTGGGAATGTAAAATAGTGTAGTCACTGTGTGGAGGTTTCCTTAAATACCAGAAATAGGCTTGTCATATATTCACCAATTCTACTGTTGAGGATATAGCCAACATACTTGTATACAATCAGTCAGACAAAGCTGAGCCACCATGGTTATGTCAGCATTACTCACCTTGGCCAACATTTGTAATCAGTCAAGATGTGATCATCAAATGAATGCATAAAGAAATTGTGTTGTTTATTTATAATGCCCACAGTGAAATGGGCATTGCTTAAATATTATGAAAGGCAGATGTATATAGAGAAGTAGAGACAAGAAAGAAAAACCTTCCATCTGCTAGTTTACTCCTCTAGTAGCTACAACAGCTGGAGCTGAGCCTATCTGAAGTCAGGAGCCAGGAGCTCCCCCTGGGTCTCCTGTGTAGGTTCAGGATCCCAAGGACTTGGGCCATCTTCCATTGCTCTTCCAGGCCACAGGCATGGAGCCACACAGCAAGTGGAGCAGGCAGGACATATGGGATCCCCGTGCTTGCAGGAGAAGAATTGGCTAACTGAGCCAGTTTTCAATTCAATTATTATTTGTATTCATTGGCTTATTACTAATAAACTAAAGCAATTTTATTTTGACTTGCTAAATTATTCAATTATGTATCAAGCCATTTTACTGTTATGTAAATTTAAAACGTTATCTCAAAACCTAAAGAAAATAAGGAAACGGAAAGAAAAGAGGATAGGTGGGTGGAGGGAAGAAAGGAAAAAAATACATATCAGTATATTCTTAGAATTGTATTACATCACATTGAGACTGTTAAAAGCTAATTAAAAATGAATAAAAACAAAACATATAGAGGAATGAAATGGCCATCCTGTGTTTGTTGGTTTGAGTCATTCATTTTCCTGTACAACTGTAGCTTTTGAACTTTTTAGTTGGTCTTAGTGGTGAATTAAGAATCTTAATGAAGTAAACGGAAATTCTATGAAATACATGAAATCTGTTCTCTTTATACTAACAATTCTATTGAATAGTAGAGAGTAGGAAGAGAAAGGAAGAATACTTCTTGTACTTCTTATAAGGACACTCATTCCGTGGGGAGACGCTGCCGTCATGACCTAATCGGCTCCTTAAAGCCCTGCCTCTCTCTCTGTAACCTGACCTGGAGGATTAGGGTTTCAACATATGAATCTACCCATGCAAGCAACCCAGAGCCCTCCCTCACCCATCTTGTTTCACTTCCAACTTATAGCTTAAATTCGTGGAGAGCCGTCACATCTCAGCATTAAGTGGATTTTAACTCTTGTACGGTGGAGAAGCACCAGGCTGCAAAAGGAAAGGATACTGCTCCTAGGGCCAAACTATCCTGTAACCTTTCCACTGGAAGCCCAGTCTCCTAAACCTATGCCATAATTGGCAACTTACCAAACCGGGCTCCAACAGCAGTTGCTTTCTTGTGCAATATCAAAAAGATGTCTAATTAAGAAATTTTGTATTAAAGCATAACGATATTCATAATTTTATTTTCACCTTTCATATTTATTTGATTAAAAAAGAAAAAGAATGTTCCAGAACCTAAGGGGAATTAATCGAGTTATTGGATAATATAGCCTAAAATAGGCACAATTTTTCCTGTTCAGGCATTGGGTGAACAATTTGTTTTAAAGTTGCTTGGTGCCACTGCCTAGAAAAGTATATGGAAATCTGGGGACTTCAAAGAACCATACAGTAGCATTTTTTAGGATGTACTTCCTTAGATACAATTTATTCATTTGAAAGGTCAAAGAAAGAAATGGAAGAACAGGAAAGAGAAAGGCATAGAAAAATAGGTATTCCACCTGCTGGGTACAGCCAAATGTCTGCAACAGCAAGGACTTGGCCCAACTGAAGCCAGGAGCCTGAAATTGCTTCCTGGGATCACAAATAAGTGACAGGAAGTGGAATACAGGGACCTCCCAGGCACTTAACAGGAAGCTGGTTTGGAAGTAGGGAATGCGAGACTTGAATTGGTCTTCTGAAACATTATTGAAAGGCCTCAGAAAACAGCTTTACCTGACACACAACAGCCACTCCTCTGCAGTTCTTCTTCAATTGATAAAAAAGTTTTGTGAACAAATGGCATTCTTACTATACTCCAGTTTAAAGAAAGCATCTAATCTGATGGGAAGTTCTAGAACTGCACAGGGAGTTCCTGTCATTTGAGTTCCCCAGCAACAAGCTGTATACTCACACCACAGCACAACCATGAAAGCATGTTTCTTCAGCAATAAACCATAGAGTGCTTTCTACTCTGCCCTATGCGTTAGCACAGACATCCAGGAAATGTTTTCCCTCCCCTGCCTTCTTGCTTTGCTGGATCCACCCTTGGCAGCGCAGCCAGAGGTGTTTACAGACTCTACTCCTATCTGCTGGGCTTGGCTTTGGGGCTCACGCGGGTGGAGCCAGAGTTCTCTCTGGCAACTGGGCACAAAGTGTGCTGACACCATCCTCCTCCTCCCCGTTTTGCTTTTAGACATAGTTCTTCGGGGTGCTTCTTACACCCCTTTTAGTTCCTGTAATCCTGGTGACATATCTACAAACTGTTCCTGTCTTCACAGCTCTTTAAGCATCCGTGTGTGTCACCCGTTTTCTGCCAGCACAATGAACCAGGCTTGGAAGCTTAGGGTTAGGAAAGAAGTAGACAGAAGCGTGTAAATCATTTAGCACTAAGCCCGCTTTGCCGAAGCTCCCCACACTTAGGAAGTATGTGACAGGAGTTCGCTCCTTTTACGTAACATAAATATGCAAGAACAACAAAAAGTCACTCTTCATCTTCTCATTAAAAAATGAAATTATCTTACTTCTATAAAGCAAAAAAAAGCGTATTAAAGATTTAGGAGCATAGCGATACTTAAAATTTTGGTATTTTAGATTAAACTGTTTGTCTTAGTTCATTGGTATTACATAACATTATTTCAAGATCCAAGCTGGAAGTGTTTCTCCGCATGGTTTTCGAAAGTGTTTTGAAAACAGAGAAAATTCCAATACCACAAGAAAGAAAAGCAATCACAGGATCTTGTGTTCTTGCCCTGTGTCCGTCCACTGATGTCCTTCAAGGTGACCTTTGCTAGCACGCAGAAAACGACCTGGAACAAAATGCTGGGAGGCCTGTTCCTAGTATGGTTTGGGACCTGTTGGGTTGATCTCAAAGGCCCCTAGCAGCTCTAAACTGCTTTGAAATGGACATACTTCTATGAGATTTCTTATAAATACAATGTGATAGGGAGCTTTGGGGGACTACTTCTTGGAGTTGATGGGGTCACACTGGCTCTTGGGCTGTGTTTTTGCTTGGACAAAGACAAAGTTACAGCAAGAAGCAGTGAGGTCCAAGGGCAGAGTGGAGGGAACCACCCGTCAGTGTTTAAAATGAGGTTGACTTTACAAAACAATTAGAATTACTTTCACATAGTTATTTTATAGGGGATCTTATATATATGATTTGCACTTCTTCAAATTGATAGATGTTTATTCTAATTTGCCAGGGATGCAAGTCAACAAGGCCTAGAGACTATTTTGTGGGGAAATTTAGAAGTATGCCTTCTGGAGTGGGTATTTATCCCAGCTGTTAAGACATCTGTATATGATCTCTGGCTCCTACCTCCTGGTCCCGAGTGTAGATCCTGGGAGTTAAACGTGATGGAGACCGGGCTTTCGTTTTTGACTCCTGATTAATTCCACTGCAGATGGAAGCCAATGTACCCATCTGTGGAGTGACCAGGGGAGGGAATTTCTCTTATGATTTACTCATTTATTGGTAGGTTGTTAGCAAGTATTTTATTTCATAAACAGAGATTTTTAGTTGTCATTTTGCTATTAATCACAAATTTTTCCCAAATTCAGTTATATTATTTATGATTGTAAGCCTTCATATTGCAATATATTTCTTAATAGTTGATGTAGGTTAATTAAACTTTTTTTTTTCCCTGGGGGCTGACACAATAGCTCAACTACCTAATCCTGGACCTTCAGACTCCAGCACACCATATAGCTGCCGGTTGGTGTCCGAGTTGCTGCTCTCCCATCCAGCTCCCTGCCTGTGGTCTGCAAAACCAATGGACAGCCCAAAGCCTTGGGACTCTGTTCTATTGTGGGAGGACCAGAGTAAGCTGATCCTAGCTTCGGATCATCTCAGCCCAACCACTGGATTGTTTGGGGAGCAAATCAGTGGATGGGACATCTTTCTGTCTCCCCTCCTCTCTATAAATGGGAATTTCTAATAAAAATAAATAAATCTAAATACATACATACATACATACATACATACATACATAAATTTCTTGGAACCAACACCATGACATAGCAGAGTACATGCTACACCAACATTTCACATGGGCCCTGGTTCATATCCTGGATGCTCCGGTTCCAATCTGGTTCCCTGCTTCTATTCATTTCCTTAGGCTTATGAATCCATTCACATTCTTCATATTTAAAATCAAAAGTTCCTTTCTGAAGATATATTACGTTTAAGATGGTCCCAGTTTCCAAATTCTTGCTTTGTTTTCACTCTTAACTATATATCTGTGAACTATGAAACACATAATTCTGTTGATTTTGGGAGGTAACTAAGTGCCTTCCAAGAAAACAAGGATTATGGGTAAAGAGAATAGAGGCATAGGATAACTTTCAAGTGCTGGGGTCACAGGTGTCACCATCTCTTGGCACCTGTCACGCTTTCTCTGGTTGTTGGTCCACCTGCCGAATGTAATTGCTGACTGTTTGCCCAAGGATCCTCCGGGGCTCTGCATGGCCTGTTCCACATCAGCTTCCTGGCTCTGAGTTCCTGCCTCTCACTGGGACTCCTCGCTGGCTTTTGTTCCAGGCTTGGCTTGGCCATCCCAGGGCTCTCTTCCCATGCTGACTTTGCTGCCGTGTTTAGACACTACACACAGAAATTGGAAATCTAATGGTCTCAATAATGAAATCATGAGTTTAGAGGACTTTTTTTTTTTTTTTTTTTTTTTGCTTACCAAACTGTTAAGATGTTAACTGTCACGTGCAGGACGCAGCTCTTCAGATCTCATTTCCAAAGAGCTGCCCCAATCCTGTTTTAATAATGTTATTGCTGAAGCATCCAGATGGCTGCTGATTTAATTTAATTGCTAAGCACGGAGGAAAATGTCTAGTCTACACATATTTCAAACAAACAAAAATGAATTTAAGAAGCAGACTTATTTGTTTAAAATCTTGCAAACCTTTCGGTGGGTATGATGAGTTCAACACATCCTGAAGTTCCCCAGGAGGGAGAGTTTTGCAGGGTGCATGGCTAATGGGGAGCATAGGAGATCTCTCAGTTGCTTTTTGCAGTAATTTCAGCCATGTCAAAGTCATTCGAGGAGATCTTTTGTGGATGGCTATTGGTCTGGATTTGGAGTGAAGAGGTCTGGGGACAAGTGATCTCTACTTAGGAAAATAGCTTCTGTAACTCAGAGATTTTTTTACTACCCCTTCCCATTCTAAATTTCTGGGGTTTTACTATTCTTAGGATTCAATTACTAGTGTACTGGGGCCGGTGTTGTGGCACAGTGGGTTAAATGACCATCTGTGATGCCAGCAGCTCATGTGAGTCCTCTGCTGCTTTGCTCTGGATCAAGCTACGTACTAATACTAGAGCCAATGCACTAGAAGATGGCCCGAGTTCTTAAGCCCATGCCATACACATGGAAGACCCAAATGGAGTTCCAGGTTCCTGGCTTCTGCCTAAACCAGCCCAGACACTGCAGCCATTGGGCAGTGAGACCAATAAATGGGGGATTTCTCTGTGTGTCTGTCTCTCCCCCTTTCTCTTACTGTTACTCTTTTAAAAATAATCAAAAGTAAAATGAATGATGTGCTAAGATTTCACTTATGAACTTCAATACATTCTTATAAAGGACAGTTTTCTTTCTGATGTGAGGAGTGGAAGAGACGTTTCTTTGGATTGCTCTTGATGGCTGGAAGCACTGGTCTTGCTGTGCAGAGGTGTATTTGTGCTCAGCACGTACACTTCAACCGCCAGAGGCGTACGTGTGAGGAGGACAAAGCCACTCTCAGTAAACCCAAACACACTTCCATTTCCATTCATTATTTGGCTTGAAAACTCATTCCTCAAACTTCACAGTCTTGAGAGATATTAAAAATGTCAAGTAGGGCCCGGCGGCGTGGCCTAGCGGCTAAAGTCCTCGCCTTGAACGCCCCAGGATCCCATATGGGCCCCGGTTCTAATCCCAGCAGCTCCACTTCCCATCCAGCTCCCTGCTTGTGGCCTGGGAAAGCAGTTGAGGACGGCCCAAAGCTTTGGGACCCTGCACCTGCGCGGGAGACCTGGAAGAGTTTCCTGGTTCCCGGCTTCGGATCGGTGCGCACCGGCCCGTTGCAGCTCACTTGGGGAGTGAAACATCGGACGGAAGATCTTCCTCTCTGTCTCTCCTCCTCTCTGTATATCCGGCTTTCCAACAATAATAAATCTTAAAAAAAAAAAATGTCAAGTGAGCAATGACGAGAAAAATGAAGATTGATTTAGGTTTTTGAAATTGATTAGCAGTTTGGGGCCATGAGAGCAATTTACGTGATGTTTTCCCTCTACTAGTTGCTAACATTGATTAGCGCTTTTGAGCAAGGTATAGCAAATTGCTATGCTAATCAAGGTAAATTAAATCATGAAAAGCCCCGATTACCAGCATCTTTGCTCTCTTAGCAACAATTCCACGAAATCAGCTTGGAAGACAGTCTCTTATTATAGCAGCAAAGTTGAGGGTTTTTCCCCCATTTTCTCCTCTGGCTTTTGGGATTTGGAATGGTGATGCTCATTCCTAGCTTTCAGCTTCGACATTTTTTGGATGTTTCAGAAACAAGAAGAAGCTGTCATTTCGGAAGATGCAAGTATCTGTTCTATTCTTCAATGCAAACAAATTGATATTTGAATTTTTCCAGTATTAAATTGCTTTCAATTGGTACATGGTTTGAACTGTGACCCCCCCACCCCACTGACCTGGGGCAGTAGCATAATTTGTGGGTTGCCATCTGGAATATTGCAGTAATGCCTTCACCATCAGATGAAGTCCCAAGCTCAGGACCTTCTCTGACCGGGCCATGCAGTCTTGTGCATTAGAAAGAGCTGATTCTTTGCCCACGCAGGGTTTTGTCATATACTCTCTTTCTATGTCATTAGGGCATTTTGCATAGTTGATTTAATCCGTAAATATCCAACTTGAATCGGTTCCACAAGGCAAGCAATTGGCAAACATGTTGGATCTAGTTCTATTAAGAATTCTAATCAAGTTGATTTAAAAAATCATGTTTGTGTTTAATTTTAATCTTTGGCTGTACTTTTTTTCAGACTGTTACGGCACTGGCTGCCCAAGAAACATTCCTTCATCACGCCTGAGGTCTGTTAAACTCAGTCCCCACTCCTTTTTTTTTTTTTCTTGTTCCCCTGAACTATGAAATGTGGATGCCTTGAAAGTGACAATGCAAGATTTAGAATACTATACTAACAATAAATTTGTTGTGTCTAACCAATTTTTATGAGTTTAAATATTGGTGATTTAGCCCAATTTTATGTAAGAGATTATAAGTTGAGGTTCAGTATTAGGGAAGATTGATGGCAGATCATTATACATATAGAGAGATTCATTCCAGAAGGCTCCATAGCGTAGTTGGGTCTTGAATGTTGAGTAGCTTTTTCAGCCCATACACTGACTTTAGGAATCCTTTTGGTGAGAGGAAACACTTGAAGCTGATGGAGAGGTTCTGGCATTATGGTGTAACAAGCTAAGTCAGTGCTTGTCATGCCAACATGCCATATTAAATTGCCAGTTCAAGTTTTGCTTGTTTTGTTACTGCTCCAACTCCCTGGTAATGTGTCTGGGAAAGCAGCGGCAGCAGATGGTCCAAGTACTTGAACCCATGCCACCAGTGCAGGACAATAGATGCAATTTCATTCTCTGACTTCAGCCTAGCAAAGCTTTTGTGACCATTTGGGGAAAAACACTATTCTATGTAAGTTTTTTCGCTTTATATTCTGCTCTCTCTGTCACTTTACCTTTCCAACATACACAATAGATATGTATTTTTTAAAAAAGATTTATTTATTTTTATTGGAAAGGCGGATATACATAGAGGAGGAGAGACAGAGAGGAAGATCTTCCGTCCGGTGATTCACTCCCCAAGTGAGCCGCAACGGGCAGTGCTGCGCCGATCCGAAGCCAGGAACCTGGAACCTCCTCCAGGTCTCCCATGTGGGCGCAGGGTCCCAAAGCTTTGGGCCGTCCTCAACTGCTTTTCCCAGGCCACAAGCAGGGAGCTGGATGGGAAGTGGAGCTGCCGGGATTAGAACCGGCGCCCATATGGGATCCCAGCGAATTCAGGGTGAGGACTTTAGCCGCTAGGCCACGCCACCGGGCCCAATAGATATGTATTTTAAAAGCTGAAAATGAGGCTGAAAGGATTCATGGTTAAGATGCAAGAATGAGGGACTAGTGCAGCGGCCTAGTGGCTAAATCCTTGCTTTATTTGCACTGGGATCCCATAAGGATGTTGTTTCATGTCCAGCTGCTTCATTTCCCATGCAGCTCCCTGCTTGTGGCCTGCGAAAGCAGTGAATGGCCCAAAGCCTCGGGACCCTGTACCCATGTGGGAGACCTGAAAGAAGCTTCTGGCTCCTGGCTTTTTATTGGCTCAACTCAGCGGCTGTTGCAGCCACTTGGAGTGAATCAGCAGATAGAAGATCCTTCTCTCTGTCTCTCCTTCTCTGTGTGGATTTGCATTTCCAATAACAATAAATAAAATATTAAGAAAAGGATGCAAGAGTGAGGACTTCCTGATAGAGCCGATCCTTCAAAAATAACAGAAATGGAAGACTAGGCAACATTTAGCACTAAGAAAAATGAAGGAAGGTCAATGACAAAAAGGACTCAGATGTATGGTCACAAAATCAGTTTCTAGGGCCCTGCAGGATGGCTCAACGGGCTAATCCTCCTGCAGGTTTACACAGACACTGAAATATCTTCCATCTGTTCTTTCATTCCCCACGTGACTGCAAAGGCAGGAGCCAAGTAGATCCAAAGTCAAGAGACAGGAGCTTCTTCTGGGTCTCCTGTTAGGTGCTGGATGCCAGAGCTTTGGGTCATCCCTGTTGCTTTCCCAAGCCACAAGCAAGAAGCTGAATGGGGGCAAGTGGAGCAGCCAAAGCATGAACCAGTGCTCATATGGGATCCTGGCGCTTGAAGGTGGAGGCTTAACCAATTGACCCACTGAGCCAGGTCCAAAAGGTCAGTTTCTAAATATCTACTGGAGTTGTTATTATTTGAATGCACAGCTCCAATGACAAAAATAAATGTGCTTTTTGTCTCTTAAAGATCCTTTTTATCTGAGAGGAAGATAAAGGAGGTAGTTTTGGATTCGAATCTTCCAATAAGAGCCCCGATAATGGCAGCACCTTAGTGATTCTCTTCCTGCAGTATTTGCCTGTCTCTCTAGGGGTGCTGTTTATGACTGGATTATGCAAGAGCGCAGGAAGAGTGGGTTCACCCTGAATTTGGCAACGTTAGGAGCAACCTAGAGGTTCATGACTAAATATGAGGAAATGAATAGGTGGAATGCTTGTGACCTTGGTGGGTGTGTGTGTTTAACTTTCTCCTCCCCACTAAAATTGTTCAGATAAGACGCAAAACATTTGTCTCAACCATTTAGGTCTTTTGGAGCTACAAACTCCAAAGATTTACTTATGTAATATAAAAAAAAAATCCATGGTTTTAAGTTCTAGGCTGGATATGAAAAAGTTTCTTTACATATTGAAATTTCAAAGCTACCTAGTAGTGGTTCACTGCCAAACTGAGTAGGAGATGACTTTTACTGGGTGACCTTCAGTAAATCATGGTATGTTTGCAATCATCAACTTAGATAAAGCACATTAGAGGCTGAGAATTCTTCATCTGGAATGATTTTTATCAGATCAAATTTAAGATGACTTTGGATTTGAAATAATTGCATAAATATCACACACGTGATGGTATTATCTTGCCAACAGGACCTGAATTTAAACCTTAAATTCACTTATATGGGGCTGGCACCATGGCATTGTAGGCTAGGCCACCACCTTCAGTACTGGCATCCCATATAGGCACTGAAATGGGATGTGTCCTGGGTGCTCCATTTCCGATCTAGCTCACTGTGGTCTGGGAAAGCAGAAGATGATGGCCCAGGTTCTTGGGCATCCCACGTGGGAGATTTGGAAGAAGGTCCTTGATTCCTGAACTTAGATTCGCTTATCTTTGGCCATTACAGCCATCTGGGTGGCGAACTAGAACATGGAATATTTCTCTCTCTGTCTTTCCTCTTTGTAACTCTGTCTTTCAAATAAAAATAAAATTTAAAAAAAAATTCACTTTAAACTTTATACAATTTGGGAGTATTTGGGGTTTCAGATGAAGGATATTTAATCTGTATAAACCATTACTTCTATTAACATAGGCATTAATTGGATATTTGCAATCCGCTTCGTGAAGTTTATGGAGCAGAAACTTGGGCTAATGGCGTGAATCTCAAAGAAGGCACATGCTTGTTGCCTGACTCCCACAATTCAGAAATGGTTCTGTGATTCTCAAAATGAATAAACACTGGGTTGGGAACTCCATCCACATCGGGGGAGCCTTTAGCTTCCAT
The DNA here is from genome assembly GCF_030435755.1 of Ochotona princeps. NCBI lineage: Eukaryota > Metazoa > Chordata > Mammalia > Lagomorpha > Ochotonidae > Ochotona > Ochotona princeps. The sequence goes on along the minus strand of NC_080839.1, from coordinate 3,474,403 downwards.
TACTCCTCACCAATGGCTGCTGCTTTGGCTGCTGCTCAGACACCAACATAGCACTTACTCTTGCACGGCCCATTTGTGCTCACAGGTGATGCCCGGAAGCAGCAACTCTGGATGCAGAGGACTGAGGTCCACTTCTTTGCTCTCTTCTGTGTTCGTACAGAGCATCTAATCTCTTGGTTTATTATTCTTAAACTTTAAAATAAAGAAAACAGTCTCTGTTTACCACATTTTAAATAATGCTCTGGAAACCACGAGACTGCATCTGTTGACTGTGAGGAAAGGCAGGGTAAGGATTGGCACAGGTGTGGCTCATCATGAATGCAACCATTGTAAGATCGCACCAGCTGCATACATTTTACCATGAGATTCTTGCTGTAAAAGATTCATTCTCTTTGTAAATCATTTATGTTCTAAAGAAGATTACAAAAAGAAGGAAGAGAAGGATGTAGAAGGTGATGGCAATGGTAGGTGACTATTGAGCCTATGAAGTTACGATCCTAGATACTTCACAAAGAACTGGCTTCATGGTGTGAATAATGTCCTTATTTTGGGAAGGAATTGAATTAGAATAATGAACTGACTTGTTTAATATCATTTAGAAAGGTTCAAATCCAAATTGGAACACAAGCTCTTCAATATCAAAGCCTTGGCACTTGGCAAGCCCACAAGGATTCTTACTGCCTTCTAATCGGCTGGTCCCCTTTTGATCTACTTAAAGTCCATTGTCTCTGACGGGATTGTCACCTACCCACCTGTAGCTTTTGTTCTCATTGAGGTGGGAATACACAAAATTTCTCTAAATAGAAGAAGGGAAAAGTGGAGAAAGGTTAATCAACAAATGGTAAGATACAATTATGTAAGAAAAATAGTTCTGGTATTTTACAGTAAGAGTGGAGAAGCAAAGATTGTGTGCTGAATGAGACTAGAAGACAGGATTTTAATTATTGTCATCAGAAAGCCATGATAAATGTTTGAGAATTGTAGAAGATTACCCTGGTTTAAACATTGTACAATGCTTATCTGTATGGGAAGACCATATAAAACTTACACATGTTTACAATTTTGATGTGTCATTTAAAAAAAAATAGTGGTAGCCTAGTGCTAAAGTCTTTGCCTTGCATGTGCCAGGATTTGCTGGAGGCCAGCTCCAAGTGAGTTCGGAGCTTGAGAAGGGTGTATGGAGTAGGCGTAAAAAGAAAAGATGGACCACTACAATTTCATGATCCTAATGGACATTGCAAGAAAGCTGTCCCCTTGATTTATACAGAAACAGTCACAAGCTCTGGCACAGACTTTTTATGTCATGGTCAAGTGGATATTTTCAAGGATAGTTCTGCTGTTTGCTTCACCTTAAAGCCGGATGTTATCCATCCTAAACTTTTGGTCAGGAAATTCTCAATAGTGCGTATCAAACAGTAACATATTCCTACTACAATCTTCATTTTACAACTTAATCTTGAATCAGTTAAGGGAGGAACTGCATCACAGAAAGGAACCTAAAGATCATGGGTGGTCAATGAGGGGAGCAAGAGATAGCATGAATTGGTAAAGGCCCTTTTGCAAAGATGTTATCAGCAACAGGGATGTCCAAGCTGCAGTGGCAAACAATGCCTAAATTAGAGAATTCTCAGTGGGGTGGTCGAGTATCCATGCAAAGAGGGGGTTGAACTGCTTTAAGGTAGTTGCTGATACATCTGCCAGGCCTTGCCTAGCAGCAGAAAACTCCTTGTGGCCTTGCAAGCAGGGGAGCAGCTTTCCTCACATCTTTGTGTCTTCACACCCACTGCACAGACCCCAGCCATATGGGCGCCAGCTTGTATCCTGGCTGCTTCACTTCCCATATAACTCCCTGCTTGTGCCCTGGGAAAGCAGTTGAGGACAGCCCATGGTCTTGGGACTCTGCAACCACTTTGGGAGACCCAGAAGACACTCCTGGCTTTGGAGCTGCTCAGCTCTGGCGGTTGTGAGCACTTGGGGAGTAAATCAGCAGATGGAATATCTTTCTCTCTGTCTCTCCTTCTCTCTGCAAATCTGACTTTCCAATAAAAATAAATTAATCTTAAAAAAAAGAAATAGAAGTCTCTCCGAAGTTTAAGTAGTTTTTACTTGAGAAAAAAACTCTTGTCATTTGAAAATCTTTAGTTTAATATGCTTTGTGTAATTCCTTACTTAGTAAGGTTCTTTTACAGCAAATCTTCTGTGATCCTGTGTTCAGCAAGCATTCATAATTTTTTCTCCCTGTGGAAGTGAAAGTACTCACCTTGTAATCTGATCTGAACCTGATGAAGGCCACTGTTATAAAATATATTTATATGTACCATGGCAGCTACCATGACCAGCCCTTGTGTCCTTCATTTTATTCTCCAGAATAGAGTTGAACACTCTTTATAGAATCACACCCTAACGGTTCAGTTAAGCATACTGCTCTTCAGTTGAGTCCTATGAGACATTGGGAAGCATTACCCAAATCAAGCACACCTCATTGAGTTTTATTACGCTCTTTCCATGTTTGCCTTTCCTTCGTGGGTAACTACGCAATGATCCTGAGGTCAAGAGTAAGTCTATTTCTTTTGATCACTTCATTGCTACAGGCATATAGTAGAAATCGGGGAGGTCAAAATGAAGCACACTAGATCAGAGCTTTTCTTCTATGAAATCTCTCCAGCAGGTAGTCTTTGTTCATGATTGATCAGGCTATGATACCTGAGCTTCACATGCCAGCTGCCTAAATGTATCACCTTGGAAAGCCAGAGGTTGCATACCGACCCCATCTGTGGTTCATTCTCCAATTGCTTATGATGGACAAGACAAGGCAAGGGTGAAGAACAAAGCCAGGGGATGCAAATTCAAAGTATGTTGCCTATATGAATGGGTGGGAGCCAACTTTTCAGCCATCCACACTGCTACCCAGAATGCGCATTGGCTGGCTGCTACAATGAGGAGCCAGAAGCGACTATGGAATTCAGGCAATCCAACCTGGGAAGTATGCAAAAATTTGCCAAATTTCTTTCCTACTGTGTCAGATGCTTGCCCTGAGCTTTTAGACTTTTTAAAAGATTTATTTTATTTTTGTTGGAAAGACAGGTTTACAGAGAGGAGATATAAAGAGAAAGATCTTCTGTCTGCTGGTTCACTTCCGAGGGGACTGTGATGGCCAGAGCAGAGCCAATCCAAAGCCAGGAATGTGGAGCTTCCCCTGGACCTCCCACAGTGGTGCAGGGTCCAGAGGCTAGGGCCATCCTTTACTGCTTTCCTGGGCAACAAGCAGGGATGGGAAGTGGAACACCCAGGACACGAACCAGAGCCCAAGTGAGATCCAGGTACATGCAAGGCAAGGATTTAGCCTCTGAGCCATCATGCTGGGCCAAGTTTTTGATGCTCATTCTGATTTATTTACCAATCAATGGCCTTCTTGAAAAAGTTATAGCTCAACTTCAACATGCTCATTGCTAATTTGTAGCTTGCTTAGTGAACAAACTTTTTGCCTAATAAATGTTTTGTTCAGTTCCTTCAAAATTTTGTTTGAATGTTCACCACATACTGGGAAGTATACTACACTACACACTAAATATGTATTCTTTTGGAATTTACAATTTAGTGGATAGATTTACAATAATAAAATAAACACATATGTGTTGCTTTTCAGTAATGACAAACGCTTTGAACAAGAACTGCTTAGAAACGGACAGATGCAGTAGTATGTATGGCAATCTCTCAGCTTGTGACCATTGAGTGTCTGTGAACAGGTAGCAGCAGCCATGCATAGGTGTATTGAAGACACCTCCAGATGGGGTTCCACAAGTTGGCAGGGTGCAAGGCACAGTGTGTTTGATGTTCACTGCTCAGTACAAATCCAACAGAGAGAAATTGGTTAATATCTGGGAAAATCAATAAGACAGATTTTGATGGATTCGTGAGTAAAATCTAGGAGTGTAGTTCTCTCTTCAGAAGTGGAGAGGAAGACATGAGTATGTCTTACCCTGAGGCAATTTGCCTTTTTTGCACACATTGACAACAGAGAGCACAAAGCACAGACAATCGCTATTGCACTGCCTCGTGGAGCAGCATGGGCTGATTCTGAATTCATTTTTGGAAACAGATGGTGTCTGTCCCAAAGAGGTGTCTGTCAAAGGCCTGCTGCTAGGAAACATGGCCGTGAGAGATCCACCTGCATGACAGAAAAGCTGCTGTTGATCATGTAACTGCTCTCTTGACTGTATCATTTCCGAGAAACAGAATCCAGTGTTTTCTCACGTTCTCTAAGACAAACATAAACCCACACCCTCTACAGGTCCCCACATTGCCTTCTCTTGCTCTGTAGTTCCAACCACAACTCTCAGTCCTCTTAATGCTTTCCCTATGATCTCCCATCCCTGTTCTTCCCTGAACCCTTCAGACCACGTGAGGGACCATCTGTTATTTCTCACCTTCAGGGAAAGAGAGAGAGACTCCTGCACAGAAGCTCAATACACAATAATCTCAATCACTCCCTGCAAAATTGCTATCTCTGGGTCATTGTTTTTTCATCTAGAGAGGAGGGGTAGGACAGTAGGATAAGATATGTCTAGACATCAAAGTTAAACTACCTGCTCCACAATCCTTACCTTCACATCACAATTTAAACTGTATTGTCATCCTGAGAGTCAGATGACATCATGTTTGAAACTCCTTGGCTATTGATCTTCCTTTTCTGAGGCAAGTTTTGTCTGCTCCAAGAAGCTACAGTTGTCAGTATCTCCTTTCCTACAGTTCTCTCTCTCTCTCTCTCTCTCTCTCTCTCTCTCTCTCTCTCTCTCTTTGTTTATCTCTCTCATTTTATTTCATTTCAAAAGCAGAGACAGACATACAACACACAGATCTCACATCTGCTAATTCACTACCATGATGGCTGACACTCCCACTTGCTTGATGGGTGTGGGTTTTCCTTGGATCGATCTTCATGTCTTCACTCTGAAAACCTAGTATGACTCATGAAAACCCAGAGCCCTCTAGCACTGGGGTTGCAGTGTTTATCTGTGAGACAACCTAATAGTCTGTAGCAATTCATCCTTAGCCTTGAAGCATCTCTTCCTGCAGCTGCTCCTATCCCTGCAAGCTCTACTTCCCTGGATTCCCATCTTGCCCATTTTGGACTAACAATTTGCCCTGTGATAGCCAAGTCCTGGTGGATCAAACTCTTTTCAGTGTTGTCAGCGTTCTTCTTTTAAGAATGGAAGTGGTGTTCCTTGGCATATTCAAATCTGTAAATCCTTGATTTGCTTTTTATATGTAAATAGGTCTAGAACCATTTCTCTGGAAGGATTTTCATGGTGACTGGCTCAACCTGCTGGTCACCTAAAACTAGACTAGTCTGCCACATACCCATGGGATATTTAACAGATTTAGTCACATATTCCTGTGATCCAGTGTGGAGACCTGCTCTGGAAATACCAATGCCTTTTCAGGATGTAGACTGATGTAAAACTAAAAGACATACCCTCTTCACTGAGAGACCAATTTTCTCTTCCTGAAAATTCATGGGTGCCTTGGCCTCTGATGCTCTTTGGTTTGTCCCCAGTTGATCGTGTCATTTGCTGTATGTGAAAGGGCATGACACACGGTTCATATTGAGTCCCTCACTATTTAATCTAGGATCTTCATTGAGTTACTGAGTCTTGATTGTTGGATAGACTTTGCTGCCTTCCATGCGAGCTTGATTGCATGGGGCATCAGGTCCCTAACACTTAGAGAATGCTCTGCAGGATGGGATCTGTCATTTGTGGGAAGCAATACTAGCTTTTTTAACATTGCATTCTTGACTCTCAGATGAACAAAACTGGATTTGAATAGAAATGTTGACTTTCATTCTAGTATCTCAGGTTAACAGCTAACACCAACACCCAGCCAGGAGCAGAAATTGGTGCACTTGCATGAGTTGATTCAACATTGTTTTATTGGCAATGATTTCTTCATTAATTTATTTGTGTGATAGAGCATATATAAAGATGATACAGAGACAGAAAGAGAGAAAGAGAGAGAGATCTTTCATCTACTTGTTCACTCCCCAAATTGCCACAATAGCCAAATCTGAGATGAACTGAAGCTAGGAGCCAGGGAATTCATCCGAATCTTTATATGGCGAACAGAGCCCCAGATACTTCAGTCAGGAAGCTAGATTGAAAGCAGAGCAGCCAGTACTCCAAACGACTCCAATGCTGCATGCTATGTTGCAACTGGCTGCTTAACACACTGTGCACCAGTGCTGATTAATTTTAGTTTTTCTTTAGTAGTTTAGCTACAGGGTAGAATCAAGTGCTTTCTACCACCTGCAGTGATGGAAATATTCTACTTCTGTGCCAGGTAATATAGGAGCCACTGCCCACTTATGGTTATTGAATACATGGAACTGCCATTGTGCTAAAAATGAAATTTTAACTGATTTTTAACTTATGCAAAGTTAAATAACCACATAGAGGCGGTAGTCCTCATTGCTTACCAGTATAAAGAGGGCAAATACTTTAAGGGCTCATGTTTTTCTTCAGGTTGTCAAGTGTTTGTTTCTCTGTCTCTCTGTGTGTGTCTCTCTGCTTCATCCTCAGTCTATTTCTCTGCAGGGAATGTCGTGGCAAAGGCACTGACCTTGTGGAATCGGAGCTTGAATCTTGAAGATGTTCTTATTTTTAGGATTATTGGGTCTAGATTTACTCATCTACAACTCACTCAAAATCACTTCGTGAATTTTAAGAATGAAATGGTACCTTCAGGTTGGTGAAGATACTCAGAAAGAAACCCTAAGGAACTGTAGAACTGGATTTCATGCAACCACCTTTATTTATTTTTCTTTTTCTGAATGATTTGATTTATTTTCATTTGAAACACAATTGCAGAGAGAAGGAGATATAGGGATAGAGGTCTTCTATCCACTGGCTCATTCCTCAAATAATTCCAATGGCCAGAGCTGGACAAAGCTGAAGTCAGTAGCTTCTTCTGGGTATCCCCCATAGGTGTAGGAAACTAGATCAGAAATAATGCAGCTGAGACTCCAGCTGGTGCTCATATGGGATTCTGGTACTGTCAACAAAATCTAAGCCTTATAGAGCACCACGCCTGCCCCTAACCATCTTTCTCCATCAAGGCTAGTGTGTGCTGAAATCAATGCAAGCAACTACTGCTACAACAGCACTACAATTCAGAACTGAAGTCTTTGGAGATTGTTTTATTGTGTTATTCAAAGCAACTGTACTTATGTAACATGTGCCACTCACATAATTGTACCCAAGTGACAAATTGGCACAGTACATGGCATTGAAAGAATGGGAGATAAAATACTTTCCCATAAGCCACACTGCACATGCTAATGATATTTCACTCTGTCATCCAAAACTGAACACCTGGAAGTCATTTACTGTATCATTGGAAAAAGGAGCTGAATGGAACTCCAGGACATCATTCATGTCTTTTAGAAAAACAGGTGGGTATTAAATAGCTTTCTCTAGGAGTTAACAATCCCACAGTTTGATTTCTACCTGTACAGAATATTTTGAGATATTCAAAATACACCAAAAATTTGGAAATGAGGCTGTTAATTTTTTTTTTGGAAAATTGAAGCAAAAACAAAATTTTAGTTTTGTAGCAAAATTTTTGAAATTCATGTAGATATTTTCATAATATACATTTTCCATAAACTTCTTGAAGTTTTCCCCAGTTTGAAATATAGATATACGACAGTTAATGTTGTGAACTCTTCAACCTTTTGACCAGCTTGAAACCTAAGATTAGGCTAAACCACCCCAACATTTGCTTCGCAGAAAAGGAAATGTTCACCAATGTTTACCGATGTTCACCAATCAGCCTTTCACAAACCAACAACCATCTCCTCCTCTTCATTGTTTTCCTTTTGCTTTATAATTGATCCTGTGTGGTAGGCCCTATGATAAACCCTGGGCACATGACTTGATTGGATATACTTTCACAGAAGAAAAAGTGGCCAAGGAAGCATATGATTCAGTAGGTTAAAAAATGCAAATGCATCCCAGTTATGATTTTAGACACAATTTCCTCTCTCTCAATAAACAACTAAAATCCTAGAAAAGCACGTACCCACTAACCCCAGTTTAGATTTTGTGTTGCTGGAATCCCCTGCGTGGAAGGCTGTTTTTTTACCTTGCTGTCTGGTATTATCTATTCTGGTCTGGCTCTGAAGGTGAGGCTGGCCCTCATACCCCACTCCATGTCCTGGAAGGCTGCATCCCTGCCAACAATTATGCCCTCCAGCAGGCCCGTCCTTGCCTCGAAATATAGACTTCCTGAGGGCATCTTGATGAGGGCCTTTTCATTTGCTGCAAACAGAAAAATAGACCGAGCTCCTATTGATGAGTTCATTCCCCCACATGTCTGCAATGGCTAAGGTAAGAACTCAACCCAGGCCTCCCCATGGCTGTCAGAAACCCAACCCGGGTCTCCCCATGGCTGTCAGAAACCCAACCCGGGTCTCCCCATGGGTGGCAGGAACCCAACCCGATCATCCCATGGGTGGCAGAAATCCAACCCGGGTCTCCCCATGGGTGACAAGAACCCAACTGGGCTTTCCCATGGATGAAATGAACCCAATCTGGGGCTCCCCACTTGTGCAAGGAACCCAACCTGGACCTCCCCACGGGTGGCAGTAATGGATTGAACTGACAGCTGTCCCCCCATGATCCTCACCATGTGAAGTTGAAGTCAAGTACCAAAAGCATGTTTGGGGCCCAGGTACTGAAAGAGCCGTTTCTGAGTCATGTTTGTAACATGCCAAAACTGGACACAGTTAACACATTTGTCCATTTGACTAGCAAGGGTCAAGTTTTCTCTGATGATTGCTATCTTTGATTCTGTCACAGTGCATACTTGACCTGCTTTCTATGTGCGCTTGGTAGAGAGCGATATGCAGCTGGCTTCCTGGCTCCTGAGCCTACTTGTCACTTTTCAGAAATTTTGATTTGTGCCTGGAATATAGCCATAATTTTAAAAAAAATCTACTTTCTAAATATGTAATGAATTGCATCACTTCACACACAAAGGTGCTCATTCCTAAAGACTCATGACTTCCTAGCGATTTTACACTTTCCCAGTATCCCTGCCCTGGAGATCACCTACCTCAGTTGCACTAGAGTGGGTGGAGTGTCATGCAATGCTGTGCGTCTGTGTATCACTTCACAGCTCTGTACAATCCACATCACCTGAGCAGGGCAAAACCAGCGTTGGCTGGAATATCTCTGCCCTGCAGATTTGACAAAGCTTCAAATCAGGGATGCTTCATCTAAGTGACCAGTACATTGACAACTTGTTGGGAAATCAGTTATCCCTAACCCACATCGAGAGCCCTTCTTTTTAGACCTTCTCCTTAACTAAGCATTGTGACAGCATCTTTTCTGTTCACAGAGGATCAAATTCAGAGATTCCTACACGTAACAGTGGATTTTAGGACCTAAAGCATTACTGGACACCATTTTCATTTTGTGCTGCTTGAGAAGTCAGTAGCATATGACTTTGTGCAACCCACAAGGTCATGATAATGCATTCGATTATTATTAGACAACTCAGAAAACCAATCTGCATCCACGTTCTCAGGAGCTGAAAGAGACAGGGTTCCTCTTTATGGTTTTCCATCAGAGTACAAAATGAATAAAGGTGACAGCCTGGCAGTTGAATCACCATGCTGAATACTTTTTTGAGAGACAAATGCTTAAATCCTGCACTTGTGATAGAATAGAAAAGCAGGCTGCAGCAATAAACAAAAAGCCAAGCTGGGACCTCCTGGGATTACCTCTGTCTCCTCTTGTTCTGCTTTCCCTTCCCTCCTTGCTTTATCTTCCCTGCTCTCTCTGCTTATGAAACCCTGCTTTAACATGGTGTGCACTATGCAGCAGAACAGACAGGAATTCAGAGGAGCAATAATCCCCGAGCAGAAAGTATTTGCTGTAACACACTTGAAATGTTTGTGTGGAGTAGTTTGGGGTATAGCGAGTTATGAATCACTTAGGATACAGTGAACGGCTGCTTTTGTATTTGAAGGTAATGACTGTAGCAATAAAAATAATAGAAAACATGTAGTTTTATCTTATTCTTGAATGTTGAGACAAATTGAAGTTTCCAAGAGTTGCCATTGGCTGTAGTCTTTTTAAATCATGTTTTGTTATTTATTTGCTTTAATTAATTCCTGTTTCTGTCCTGTATTACTCTCCAGTAATAGCTAATCATTTTTATTAAAATACGCTTGGGTAAGTATGATATGACCGGACTTGGGCTGATGATTTGTTTGGGAATACCATAAATATTGCATACGATAAGTAAAGGTTAAGGCAATAAGTGTGCTTTAACTAACTAGCTTTTCTATGAAATAAGGATGCTTTTTTTCCTCAAAAATATAACTACGCCAATCCGGTTCTGATCCCGGCGGTTCCACTTCCCATCCAGCTCCCTGCTTGTGGCCTGGGAAAGCAGTCGAGGACGGCCCAAAGCTTTGGGACCCTGCACCCACATGGCAGACCTGGAGGAGGTTCCTGGTTCCCGGCTTCGGATTGGCGTAGCACCGGCCGTTGCGGCTCACTTGGGGAGTGAATCATCAGACGGAAGATCTTCCCCTCTGTCTTTCCTCCTCTCTGTATATCTGATTTTGTAATAAAATACATAAATCTTAAAAAAAAAAAAAGAAAGTGGAGAATAGCATTGAAACTACAGGCTTGCTTAGACAGAGCACGCAATGCCAGAAGTGATGTGGAACAGCCCACTGAGCGACCTCTTTTACTTTCTCGGCCTGTTTTGGTTTGACGAAGGTTTGCAGTGCTTTCAGGATTCCCAAGCAAGTTTGGCTTGTTCTACTCAGTGAGTGAGGCTGTTGAAGCACATGGGATAGAGTGTGATGATGACTGAGAAAAGACCTGTGTGTGAAAGGATAAGGAGTAAGTTAGTTGGTACCCTTGCCCTTGATGTAAATAGTCCCACAGCATTAGCGTCAGGGATGGACAACACACACACACACACACACACACACACACACACAGAGCCATCATGTAAGGGTCAAGACTTAAAAAGGCAGTGCCTTGTTTGCAGCAGATGTATCTACCAGCAGGAGGCAAAATGTTAGGGTGGAAATGAAAATGGCTGTATTACAACTCTAAGTCTGAGTTAGGGAACATCCCATGTGACCTTCAACAAATCACATTTTCTAACCAAACCACAGTGTTAACATCTGCAAAGCGAAGATAACAGCTCTACTACCTGTGCCGGAAGCCTGATGAGAAGAGCCTCAGAATTCTCTGTAAACAGTGAAGTGCTCTCCAATAGCAAGATGTTATCAGTAGTTTGGAGTCTCTCTTATAGAAGAATATAAACAGAGGAAAAAAGAATAAGATCGGCCTTCAAGGGTCTGCAGAGACACGGAATTCTTCCCATGGTGTTTCGCAGGTGACTGGATAGATTATACGTGGAATGTTTTCGTAGTCTTTACTTACTGGAATGGCAGAGATGGGCAGGTAGAGTCACAGAGCTCTAGCTTGCTGGTTCACTCCCCAAATGCCCACAGCAATTAGGGCTGGGGACAGACAGAAGCTAGAAACAGGGTCTCAATGCAAGTCTTCTGCCTGGTGGACAGAGCCCATCACTAGGGCCATCACCCCTGTCTCAGGTATGCATTAGCAGACATTTGGATTCAGAAACATAACTGAATGCCAAATCATGTGCTCTCAATATAAGATATGTGTGTGTGTGTGCGCGACACCTTAATAGCTAGGTTAGATGCCTCATACAGAAAGTGGAAATTGTAATGAAACGAGACAGAAAGTCTTCATAAGCTTAACAAATCGCATTGCCAGTGAAAGTAATCAATCTACATAATTTTTGACACCAGAGGACTCTTTTGCCATGGGTGTAAGATGCTGCGATGGGAGTTAGACATGGGGGGTCACCTTTGGCTCAATCCAACAAATCAGATAAAGGTGTGAGCAAGAGGACACAGGGAGGCAAGGCGTGTGCAGCAGGCAGCAGGACTGAATCCTTTCTGCTCACAAGAACAGCAGCCAGCCTCCAGCCACTACATAGAGCAACTCTTGATTTCCTTATCTGAGTTGTAGTTTCAGCTATTTTGACCAGAAGGTATCTTGGGTAGTGGGAGGCAACTTCCTTCATACCCATCTTGAGAGAATGTTTGTCACTAGAAGACTATATAAAGCAAAAACTTATTTGCTAGAAAAGCAAGAAAGGCACACTCTCAGATGATAAATGTGTTTACACAAGAAGATATTTATTTTAGTTTTTAACAATACTGATTAAGTGGAATGGAGAGGGGTAGAGAGGATGAAGGAAAAAGAGAAAGGGAGAAAGGAGAGTGGGAAATCTTCCAGCTGTGTTTTCACTCCCCAAATGGCCGCAACAGCTACTACTGGATCCGGCTGAAGCTGTGACCCTGGAGCTCCATCTCCATCTTCCACTTAGGAGGTAGGAACTCAGCTGCATGAGCTAGCTTTCACTCCCTCCCAGGTACATTAGCAGGAAGCTGGGTCCAAATGAAGTAACAGCGCCTACTGCAATAGTTCAACTGGCTAATCCTCCACTTCAAGCACTGGGATCCTGTATGGGTGCCGGTTCATGTTCCAGATGCTCCACTTCCCATCAAACTCCTTGCTTATGGGGATAGCAGCACAGGATGGTCTGAAGTGCTGGAACCCTATACCTGCATGGGAGACCAAGAAGCAACTGGCTTTGGATCAGCTCATATCCAGTTGTCCACTTTGGGAGTGAGCCAGTGGATGGGAGCTCTTTCTTCTTTTCTCTGTACATCTGTCTTTCCAATAAAAAGGGAGTGAATCTTCTAAAAAAAAGAAATGAAGAAAAGAGACTCAAATCAGCATAGCAAAATGGGTTCCTAGTGACTAGGGAGATGTTTAGTTTTCTAGGCCGTGTTTGGATGACCCTGTGTCTGAGCGGTAGGTACTGAATGCCTGCAGGTCCTGTGTTCGAGTAACTTTCAGTGCACAAAGCAAAAAGGGAATGACACAATGTAGGTCAGACTTGCAGTGGTAAGCAATTTACAGTCAGGTGTTGTCAGTTTCTGCAGGGATAGTTTCCAAGAGGCAGCTTCTAGCAGGCATTTTAACTATCTCCCAGGATGCAAAAAATCAATTTCCCATTTCTCATTTTTAAACACAAATCCACACCTATTCTCTTACTCCAAAGTGAAGCTTGCTGAAGTGCTGATGCGGGAAAGTATTCCAACAGACTCCACTTGGGCAACTGCGGGTCACAGCCACAGGGAATTGAGTGGTCATTGCTTTCTGTCCACCACTCCCGGATGGCTGTGAAATGCTGTAACTTTGGCCAAGTGTGCCTTGTTCCCGGGCAGACCCTACAGCAACGTTCACTCTGAATCTTTCCTTAGAAAAGAGCTCTTCCATTTGTGGTGTGTCACCTATGCAAGGCTGAAAAGGCGAGATTGAAACTAGATGGACCCCAGTGTCCAAGAAGAAGTTATCGCACATATACACAGGTGCCAACCACACACGCACATCCACAGACACAATCCTGCATACGTTCATGAAACTTTAAGATTGTTTCTTAAGCCTCAAACTTTGTTGAAAAAAACAGCAGCATATCAGTTGCATTCAGAATGATATTGAGGTCAATTGTTAGTCTCTACTGTGAAAATTCTTTTTTTTTGTTAAAGATTTTATTATTATTGGAAAGCTGGATATACAGAGAGGAGGAGAGACAGAGAGGAAGATCTTCCATCCGATGTTTCACTCCCCAAGTGAGCCGCAACGGGCCGGTACGCGCCAATCCGATGCCGGGAACCAGGAACCTCTTCTGGGTCTCCCACGTGGGTGCAGGGTCCCAAAGCATTGGGCCGTCCTCGACTGCTTTCCCAGGCCACAAGCAGGGAGCTGGATGGGAAGTGGAGCTGCCGGGATTAGAACCGGCGCCCATATGGGATCCCGAGGCTTTCAAGGCGAGGACTTTAGCCGCTAGGCCACGCCGCCGGGCCTTCTACTGTGAAAATTCTTACATACATGCATGTTCACATTTTTTTCAGAACACAATTTCTCAGTGTCTTGCACGCACTGCGAAAGGGCTTCCGGTGTCCAGCACCTGGTTTATCCAGTCATTCCTTGAGAAACTCTGATTGCAGTATTTGTCCTTTGGTCACATTTCAAACCCATGTCTGGTAACGCTCTGTGAAATCTTTGGAGATGAAGGAGGGCAGGCTTAGATGCCCCACTCAGCCTCCCTCTCCTGGGCACCCTTGCTTTTTTTTCTTGATCTAATGCGGATGAAATTACAGTAACATCTCATTCTAAATGAGTTTTCAGAAATCAAATTCTAATCATTTAAGGGCCAGTGCATGTTTAACCTTGTATTGAAATATGTCACATGCAGAAAATGTGTGTTCTGTCGATGGATGTCCACAACCTCAATGTCTGCATGTAAACAGCACCTGAGTTCGGCCAGCACTTCCGGAAGCCGTCACTGGACTCTTCTAGTCACTTCCCCCTGCCAAGAGGAATCACAATTATGACTTCAAATGACTCAGGCTACAGTGGTATGCGTGTTTAAAATGCGTGTTTAATACATGTTCATCACTCACTACTGTTTTGCAAGATTCATCTACATTTTCTTGACTATAATGTTTTTAGTTATGAATTGTGAGAATATGCCACAGTCATTACCCAGTGTACCACTCACAGACACTTGATTCATTTCCAGTTTGCTGTCATCACAAATGGTTGTAGCACAAACATTCCTGAATATAACATCTTTTTAGATTTATTTTTAAATTTTTATTCCAAAGCCAGATATACAGAGAGCAAGAGAGACATATGGGATCCTGGCACATGCAAGGTGAGATGTTTAGCTACTAGGCCACCACGCCGGGCCCTGAACATAACTTTTAATAGAAACATGCACACAGTTGTGCAGGCTGTGAGGCAGGTTGCTGAGTCCAGGAATACCCCAGCAGAAGTGGGCATACACTTCCCACAGACAGTCAACACAGACTCGCAGTGTATGGGAGTCCCAGCAACACCCTCCACTTCCGTGAGTACTTCCTGTCTTTTCCATTTCAGCGGTTTCAGATTTTAATTCTCATTTCAGTGAAGACAAATGGAACTGAGCATCTTTTCACAGGTTTGGGAGCTGCTTGGAACATCTTTGTATTTTCCATGTTTTAAGGGCTTATAGGAACTCTTTGTTCTGGGTGCATGTCATTTGTCAGACACAGACAACTTGTTCTGTCATTTTCTCTGCAATGCCTTTTAGTGAATCCATGTTGTTTATCTTCCTGGCGTTTGTTATATTTTCCTTTTGTTTTTAACGCTACTAGATTTGGTATTAACTAAGGTTGTGAAGCAATTCTGCAGTTTCTCTGAGTGGTTGTCTTTTTTCTTTATATGTGTCTCCGTGTGTGTGTGTGTGTGTGTGTGTGTGTGTGTGTGTGTGTCCCACAGAAGCACTTTAATTTATTAGATTTCCATTGGATATCCAACCAAGCCATTGTCTAGCTTGGGCCATTGGTTCCTACTCTACTATACACTTCTTATCAACTATATTTTGATGAAGAAATATAGAAAGAGTTACACAGAGTTGCTTGGTTTTTTCAATCACAAATTACTGAGTATAATTCTGCCATGTTTTTTATGTCAGGATCAATACTTAGTATCAATTAAAGTGTACTGCTCCTGGAGGAACGCTTCCATTGAAGTACATGAAACTATTTGTTACTGCATCAGAAGATCTCATATTGTTGCATGTTTATTTATTCTGCACATCCATTTTTAAAAGATTTTTAAAATTTATTTTTATTGGAAAAGCAGATTTATAGAGAGGAGACACAAATGGATCTTTTGTTCACTGGTTCACTCCCCAAGTGACCACAACAGCTGGATCTGATCCAAACCTAAGGCAGGATTCAGGAGCTTCTTCCAGGTCTACCATGCAGGTGGAGGGTCCCAAGACCTTGGGCTGTCCTTAAATGCTTCTCCAGACCGCAACAGAGAGCTGGATGGGAAGCAGAACAGCCAGGACAAGAAATAGCCCCCATATGGGATCCTGGTGCGGGCAAGGCAAAGATTTAAAACCAGGCCATTGTGCTGGCTCCTCTGTCCATTTATTTTTCACATGGCTTTCACTAATTGTGAGTTCTGCTTCCAGAAGCACCAACTTAGCTGTTCTAATGTGCTGTTGCTAATTCACGTACACCAGACCAAATGTCAAAGACTGGGTGCCATAAACACAGATATGGGAAACCTATTACGATATATAAGGAAGAATAATCGCTGAATCAGTATGCTTGGTAGAAGAAAGACAGCAAGTGAGAAGACCAAGAAGCTGGGTGTTATCAGTGAGAGCTCCAGGAAGAGCTCAACTTCAGTACTGTCTCACTGGAGACTATAAATGGCTCTTACGTACCCTCTTGACCATTGAGGATTGCAGACTGATCCCGGTAAGGGGGAAGCCTGAGCAAGGTACTTCCCTAAGCCCAAGGATTGGCCAGTCTTGCTCTGCTGCCCTGGCTCTCCTGGGAGTGTGCTGGTTAGTTTGGAGAGCTCTGCCAATTCACCATTGGAGTGCCTCGTCAAAATCCCAAGTTTCTGTCTGAGGCACTCAGCATAACAATTCATGGTGGATTATATAAATATCTATGCATGAAGTTTGAAGTCTGTGCAAATATTTTATGCTGCTGAAGTGGATTTGTGCATTCTCTAGGTCTTGTTTTGGGAATTAATATTCCAAATATATGATCATATGCATTCAGGAGTTATTAATTAGGCATCTAAATTTTAGATTAATGAGATGGTGCTTTTATCTGGTTTCATGTCCAATCTGTATTTTAACTCATGTGATTCAAAAAAGAACAGTCTTTCATTCCTTCATGGAGAAATCCACCCCTTTAGCTGTTACATTGATTCTTAACTCCTGTGGGTCTACACCTTCTTAGTTTTTATTTTTTTTTTGCATGTATATAAACATCACGGTTGATTTTGTATTGTGCTGTTGTAGCTTTTGTGTTCCATGGCTCTTACCGTGGTGTGAAAGTCGCATAAGCTCCACTGGGGCCACTCCATCGTCTTCCATCAGTCTCTTACCCTTGACCCCAACTCCCAGACTCAGTACTATGGTCTAGGGACAATGTGAGGTCATCCGAGAACATTGTCAAAGTGTCAGTTGAGGAAAAGAACAAGGAAACGGCACAGTGATATGTTAGTGAAGTTGGGCCTCCCCCCTTCAGCACAGAAGCAAATAATCCTCAAATCAGACCCTGCACGCACAGAAAAGAATATCTTCATAATAATTGCAATTATCCCAATTTTACTGGTGAGAATTTGCCTGGGATTATAGTCAACAAGGAACAGAATGAGAGTAACAAGGTCACATTGATGTTTTAGCTTGCATTCACCATTCTTCTGCTCTGCTGTTCTCTTGCTCCTCTGCCATTACATCTGCAGACACACAACAACACAGACACAAACACAGGCATGTACCCACAGGGAAAAGCACAGAGATGCACAGATGCATACAACCACAAAATGAAAGCAGAGGCAAAAAGACACACAATGACAAACAGAAACTCTCAGATAAGTATAAAAATACACAGGAACATGGAGGAATAAACACATCCATCAAAAAAGAAATATACAGATATATTTTGCACCTGTGCAGTCCACCACCTTTTGTACCATGGCTCCTGCAATGACCTGCATGTGGGGACCCAGGAGTGTGGGATTGCGGGGACCCTGGATGATGGCAAAGGGAGGGGTGACGGGAGGGAAGGGAAGAGCTGCAGGTTAGCAGCTGGCCTATTGCACTGGTGTACTGGACTTGGGGGAACTTTGAATGGGCCTGGATTTTGCATATGTGGAATGGTAAGCTCCCAGGCCAGCAAATGTGACAGGAGCTTGGGAACCTAGTGGATAGCAGAGCTGCTCCAGGTCAGCACAACACCCTAACAGAAGATTGGGGCTTGTGGATGTGTAGGAGGGAGGACCGCTGAGGGAGTAAGTTACAGGCGAGAAATGACTTCTGAGGGACTTCCATCAACAAGGCTATTGTAGTTTCCAGTAAATGAGTGGGCTGAGACTGAGCAGTTCGGAGAAAGGAAGCCGGAGAAACTTTCTGGTTCAGACTGAAGTGCCAGCCAACATGGAAGACCTGAGCTGGGCTAGTTGGCATGGACCACCACAGAACATCACATTCCAGTGCACATTAAAGCTAGAGTTTTGGAGCTTACATGGCAGGGCTACATCACAGCACTTGCCAGTGAGAGTTGGAGCAAGAGATGGGTCATTTTAGGCTGGGCCATGACGCTAACCAGCAAAAGAGAGAACCAGATCTGAGGGCAAATTCTGTGTCGGATAGTGGGCCAACTTCTATGGAGCTGCAATCTCCACTGGTTTGCTTAAGAGATGAGGGTGGTAACAGATTGAGCTAGGCATGAGCATGGAATTCTCCAATACTCTTGGGTACTGGGGTTGGTCCAGACTGCAGCACTTACAGGTGCACCCAAGAAGAGGGTGTGGGGCAGGCCAAGGCCGCATCATCCACCAGCTCATACAAAGGCCCAGACAGAGCAGGCAGACTATACTGGATAAGGGTCTAGCACCCAGCAGCACATGTTAGATCTGTGTTTGGGGTGGGTTCTGGTGGGAGAACTCAATAAGCTCCCTGGTGGGCTGTAGTTCCCAATGGTGAAGATGTGGTTCTGGCCTGGATGTTGATCAGGCCAGCAAAGGTAGCTCCACTCCTTGGTAAGTGTGTGGGTTGGTTCTGGAGGGGGGTGGATCACGCAGGGCTGGGCCAACTTTAGTCCACTGGCATGTGCAGGAGCCAGGCTGGAGTGTGGATCATGATGGGCTAGGCTATCACACCTACTGCTTTGCGTGAGCCGGAGATGGGAACAGACTGGTCAGGGATAGACTGCAGTGCCTGCCAATGAGAGTTGGGCCTGGGCGTGGGCAGGGACAAGACAGACTGAAGCCTTTGACTGTAAAGGCCAGGATGGGGGCTGAGATATCTTGAATTGGATCAGGACAACCAGAAGATCTGCAGCTAGGAACAGGCATAGTCAGAGAGCTAAGGGTATATACCCAGCTGTGTTGTGGTTCCCACTGGTGAGCACAAGAGCTAGAATGAATGCAACGATCTGTGATGGTCGTGACTTCAGTGTCCCTCACCATGGGTGTGGACTGGATCGGGTGTATGCGAGACTGGGTTAGATCCCAGTACCCTCTGTTGCTCATGAAAGTCAGGGTGTGTATAAGATGGGCTAGGCTAGTTCTTGGCATTGACCATGTATGGCTGGGTTATAATATCCAACTTGAAGAACCAGAATGGGTGTAGGCCAGCTGAGCAAAGCCACTGTTCCTGTCATGACAGCAGGTGGACTAAGCCAGTCTGGGCCAAGGACTCACCAGTGTGGAGGAGATCTGCCACTGAGAGGAGACATGATAGAGGAGCTTGGAGAATTCCTTTGTCAAGACACAGCCCTTGCAGGTTAGCACAGGAATCAAGGCTGGGAGCAACCCAAAGCAGGCCAAGTTATGGTACCTGCCACTATAGGTGTGGGTCAGGTCTGGGGGTGGGTCAGGCTGGGTCATTTCATAAAACCCACTAGCAGATCTGAGAACCAAAATGTGGTGCAGCCCAGGCCAGGTGATGCTACCCTCTGGCATACATGTGAGTCAATACTGGGCACTGGCCAGGCTTGGACAGTTAATAACACCCACTGGCAGATCTCAGAACCAGAATGTGGTAGAGGATAAGCCAGCTAGTTCACATTAGGGCTGGAATTATGTGCTGGTAGGGCTGGAAAATGAGGTGAAATTGGGAGCACACCAGTCCAGGGCATGCTACAGCACTCACAGTCAAATGCTGAGGTGAGGTGGTCCATGCCAGACTGGGCCTTAGCACCCACCAGCATACATGATATCCAGTGTGTGTGTGTGTGTGTGTGTGTGTGTGTGTGTGTGTGTGTTGGCTGGGAGGGGTAGGGTGTAAGGACAGAGAGGGCTGTGGGGGGGGTTCCCTTTCTGGGCCACTGTTCCTACTGGCGAGCATGAGAACTGGGACCGGGGGCAGACCAGGATAGGCAGGGATACAACACCTATTGGCCTGCATGTGAACTGGGTTAAGGGAGAGCCAGGTTGGGCTAACCAACTATCCATTATTGCATGCATAAACCAGAGTAAGTACAGGCTGGTTAGGTTTTGCTACAGCTTCAGCAGGTGAGTATTGGGATTGGGGGCAAATTTTGTTAAGTTAGACTGGAGCATCACCTGGAGAGTACAAGATCTGTGACTGGGAATGGTTCTAGTAGGGAAATGGTGGGTACCTGTTTAATGCGCTGCAACTCCAAGGGTATGTTGTGTGGTTTCTACATTCCTTTGACCACCCCTTGCCAGTTGGGTCTCCTCTACCCACATGAGAGACCTGGAATGAGTTCAGATCTCCTAGTTTTGGTTTTGCCCACCCTTGGGTGCTGTGGGCACTTGCAGGAAAGGACCAGTGGAAGCGAAATCCCAGTCAGTCTTTCTGTTACTCTGCGTTTCAAATAAATAGAAATAAAATAAACAAAAGTGAAAGGCAAAAGTAGGAAAGAGGGAACTCCTTATTACACCTGCTGCCAATCTCTAGGTTTGCTAATGAAACCTGCATTTGAGCCCAGATATGGGACAGTTTATTCTTTGTTTCAATGAGAATTCCCAGATTATAATAATATTGCAAAATAATGTCTTGCTGTGTTCCATGGCTGTTGGTCTGCCTATTAATGTGTGGGAATTTCCAATAAATGGGAGGGGTGACTTATCCCAGAACTTTGTTGAACAGCATAGTAGTCTCGAACTTCTATTACCTTGGATGCTTGAGTTTTACAGATTTGAGAAAATTTGCAGTTGAGATATATTCAGCTCCTTGTAGCAATGTGCTTTTTATAATTCTGGGACTACACATAAATGCAAGGGCTCATTTTCAGACTCTCATTTCATGAAGCTGGCCTTAGTTGACAAATTCATTAAGCTCAGAACATGTAAAGTCAACGTGTGTGAGAAGAAAATGTCTGAAAACCACTCGATGTTTTATTCCACATTTCCTGACTTCACAAATAATTTAAGACTTGTAGTATAGGCAGAAGATTACAAACTGTAGTATAGGCAGAAGGTTGCAAATGCTATCAAAATGCAGTCTCATTAATAAAGGTCATTCTAAAAGATGAGCTAAAATTTCCTGTATTCTTGTTATGGGTGTGACACTATAATAGTCAGATTCTCCAATTAAGATACATTAAGAGACACTTAAGATACTTTCTGTGGATTATTTTCTAGCTTAGGCAACTGAAGTTTTGACAGTTACATGTTACACAAGTTGTGATCTGTCCTTCCCATGGTTGCAGGTACAAGCACATCTCCATTTAAAATGGGCAGTGAGTGGACTCTTGAAGGAGCTGATTTTCTGACTACCTGGTAGTGTGCTTGTCTGAGGGTGTCTTGTCCTGGGAACTGTGCTGGTCACTGCTTCTGCATTAAGCGCTGGAGAGAGCACAGTTACTGGTGGGCTCCTGAGCTGGCAGAATTACAGATCCTAAATTTGTTCAGTAAAAAAATAATATATTTGAAAGGCAGAATTAGAGAGAGAGAGAGAGAATCTTTTATTTGCTGCTTTAATCCTCAGATAGCTGGAATGATGAACACTTGGCCATGAAAACAGCAGCTTTTCCTGGCTCTCCCACGTGGGTGCAGAGGCTTAAGCAGAGGGGCCATATGCCACTGCTTTCTCCAGCTCATTTGCAGGGAGCCAGATTGGAAGTCGAGCACCTAGGCCATGGATGGGCACGCATATCATGTGGCAGCATTGTAGGCTAGAGATTTGCTGTTGAACCTCAGTGGCAGCCCCGGCTCCCACATCTAAAAGCTCAGTTCTTCTGGAAGTGGCTATGGCAGCCTGAAGTATTACCTTGTAGACTGCATGTTCTGAGCAAAATCCAGACATATAACTGATGGCCTCCGTTGCCTTCTTCTGTTCTGTCTCCTATTCTCTGGCTCCAAGTTGTTCAACCAACCAGTGTTGTTTCTTCATGCATGGATCTCAGAGATTTGAAACTGAAAAACCTGTTACTTTTTTTCCTGAAACTTCCTGGTAACATGTTATTGAGGGGGGATATTTCTTGGCTGCTCAGCTCCTGTCACGTTTTTGCACTTCCCAAATGTTCTTGAAGATGCTGTAATTTGAACTCAAGCTTTACGAGATTAGTCCGTGATTTATCAGCTTGCAGGCCTCTGCTTCATGTGTTGCTTTTCATCTACAAGTCTCCAAATTTTATCATTAAAAAGTATTAATTTTAAAAAAAATCACAAAATTGGGGCCAGCACTGTGACTCAATGGGCTAATATTGCACTTGCTACCGCTGGGATCCCATATGGGTGCCAATTTGTGTCCTGGCTGCTCCACTTCTCATCCATATCAATGCTCATCGCCTGGAAAGGCAGCAGCAGATGGTCCAAGTCCTTGGGACACTGCACCTGTGTGGGCAGCACAAAGGAGGCTCCTGGCTGCTGATCAGCCCAGCTCCAGCCACTGCTGCCATTCGGGAAATAAACCAATGGATGCGGATCTTTGTCTCTCCTTCTTTCTGTATCATATTTGTTCTAAGCTATACCAGGAAGCTAAGTATCAAAAAAGAAAGACAATGACTCTGAAATAAAACCAGAGAAATGATTTTTCAAATGAGTGGGTGCAAATCCCAGCTGAATTAAATTGACACGTCATGGGGCTAAATCAGAGTTATGCACCTGCTCATCTTTGTCAGGCAGATGATGTCTGGGACAACAAGCCTGGTTGCACCAGCAGCATCAATTCTCTACATAATAGGATCAAAGGTAGGAGCTGCCAATGTGGATGTCACCTAGGGTTATGATCCCTCTTTGCTGATGCTGAGAATGTTGACAGCAAGTGATGAGCCAGCTCCAAGGACTCCTGGGGGACCAGGCCTTCTCCATCAGCAACTGCTCCTGGGGCTCTCATCAGCACCTGGGTCCACCCTGATGGAATGCTGGCTACATAGCCACTCTGTGGACACACTACCTCCACGCAGCCTTCTAGGCATTGAAAACAGATGCGATTTTTCTGCCTCCACTTCCCCTAAAGTCAAAGAATCTTTCAGCTATATGAATATGAAATATCCTCTCCAGCCTTCCACCCAGATTTATTTGGGGCAAGCAACTTTCAGATTTCCAAAGCTATCCAGTAAAGTGAGAATGAAGTCTTTGTGTTCTCTACTGGCACCTGTAACATCTTCAGTGATGAGACTGACAACAGGTGTCTAGGGAAAGAGGAAGTGCACAGGTTACAGGGTTGGACAGTCCACTTGTGGACATCAACTTATATCGGTGATATTCAGATATGGGGTTCCTCCAGCTTTCCTCCAGAAAATGGGAAACACATCAGGTAGTCTCACTGCAACAATTCAGAAAGCAACTGATTTGTCCAGTTTCAAATTTACTTGGCAAACAAGTAGCCTCTCATTTCATTCATCTCCGTCCGAGGGGTTAGCCCACAGCACAGCAAACAAAGGGCCGTGGGCAGCACAGCTGTGGGTGAGACAGCACAGGTGCAGGCTGACAGGAACCCACATTGTGCTGCCGCGAGAGGGTGGCTGGGAGCTCAGCCACTTCCCCTTTCCAGAGCTGCGCAGGTGGCTCATCCACTTCCCCTGCTCTCTGCTTTCCAGGCCTGGGCATTCAAATCTCACATACCATTCCAGGGCCCTTCACAGAGTTCTTGGGGGAGCTGAATTCAAAGGTAAGTTAATTAGGTTTGCAACGTTTTACAAAATCTATGCAAAAAAGGACTTGTCAAAACTCTCATGGGAAAAGTGGCTTTATGAACAAACTGCCTGAGTTTTTAAAAGGTTGAAGTACATTTATCAATTCCATTTTCCACAACTGTTTTGAAATGCTCTTACACTCGCTTCCTGGCAAGCAGGGGCACCCATGACACATACCTCAATGTGGTACACTTGTGAGAGCAATTGAGACTGCTGATGAAATTACTATCCTGCTGCAATCAACCAGTACTCATAACACTGTGTTTAGGTGATAAACTGAAGGTTAAACAAGTATTAAGTAGCATTATATCCTTTATTATTGGGTCTTTTTTTAGCAAAATAAATAAACTATATTGATCACCTGTGGGAGTGATGTCATTGAAGGGCTGTTGGGGAAATTATTTCTGCTCCTGGGAATTTTACGAGCAGAACTTCTTGTAGATTTCAGAGGAGACACTAGAATCAGAGTCAAAGTCATCTTAAGAGTAGCTTGACCAGAAAGTATTGGTCAACAAACATCCTTGTACTTACAATAAGACAAACATAGAAATGCACTTACCAATTAAGGAAGAAATAATTTAAAACATGCATTAGTTCTTTTTGAAAACATAATTAAATCAGATGGTGTATTAGTGTAAATTTTTTATGAGGATTTGACTATAGCCCTTTGACTAAAAATTTGAATAAGTATCTACCTGATTCCACAAGCAGTAGACTGAAGTTCCGCAGAAATAATGAGATCTGAGATTTGCTTCAAATGAAACAGAAGACTTTTGGAAAATGAGAAAGAAAAATCTTGCTGAACAGATATTAGGAAGTTTCCACAATGTTAAACCAGTCGCTGAGATCTTTCACTCATGAAAATATTCTAATATTCAATGTAATTCCAAACACCTAGTTTATATCTAAGATAAATATGTGGATGTGGGTCATGTATCTTCAATAGAAGATACGAAGTGAGGTGTCTCTCTGTCTCTCTCCTACACCACACACACACACACACAGCATGTGAACTCAACAGGGCATGGATTATCCGATACCCTTGAGATGGACATTTGTGTGGTAAAAGTAAATAATTATGAAGCTTTCAATATGACCTCTAAGTCTCCTTGTGTACAGTGTACAGTGTATGTATTCTACTGAGACAAGAGTTTGTAGATTGCACTGACTTTCCACAGGCTTCACAGCTGCCATGCAGAGCAATTCAGAGTTTTGAAGATGTGAGCTCACGAGGGAACAGATCTTTTTTTCCTCCTTCACTGCACCTTGCGTACCTCCCAGAGGGCCTGCAAGAGTCATATCTATTTTGGTTGATGTCACATGCCAGCCCGGGTGGTGGTCAATGTGAGTCTGAATAGGTCTAGGAGGATGCTTCTGTGAGTGAGAGTAACATACCAGTTGGTGGACTTGGCATAAACAGCTGGTCCTGCATCAATGTGCATGGGTCTTAGCCCCACTTGAATACAACAGTCTTATTTCCCTGGAATCAGAGGGAATTCCCAGCAGATGGACTTTGGATTTGAGCTGCAACATCTGCTTTGCCATTGTTTCTTACCATATACTCTGTAGATTTGGGCTTGCCACTTCCTTAAAATGAATCACCCCTTTCCTCAAATCTTTCAACTCTTTATTTAGTATTATTACTATTATTATTAAGTATCCATCCAATTTATATTCCTTCTGAAGCCTTTTTCTGTTACTTTGTATGTGACTGGGGCATGTTCGAACTGATTTGGGACTAACGGACAAGGTGATTCAGGAAGATGACTGAGGTTTGTCAAGTGCTGGGGATGCTAACCCGGCTCTCCACTTTTAATGTGGTGCAGCTTGGGGGGCATCCAGGTACTT
The DNA here is from genome assembly GCF_030435755.1 of Ochotona princeps. Classification (NCBI taxonomy): domain Eukaryota; kingdom Metazoa; phylum Chordata; class Mammalia; order Lagomorpha; family Ochotonidae; genus Ochotona; species Ochotona princeps. The sequence continues at coordinate 3,448,734 of NC_080839.1, read as the reverse complement.
ATGCAAATCCCAATTAGTAAATGTCTGTGGTTTTGCAGACCACACAAAGTCTCCATTGCTCTTCTCGCTGCTTCTTTTTCTACCCCTCCTCTTTTTCCTTCTTATAAAACAAACCATTAAAACCATCTGTAGTTTAAGGGGGCACAAAAATAAGCAATGGGCCCAATATGATCTGTGAGCTATTGTTTAGGGTTATGATCCTATGTTTGCTCACATGATCCTCATATCCTCATATTAGACTAGACGGTATTGTTTCCTGTTTGCAGCAAAGCAATTCAGACTTACAGATATTACATATTTTGCGTGGGTTTATACAACTAACCAGTGACTGGTCAGGAGTTTGCAGCAGGTTGCAGAATTCAAAGTGGCAGTTCTTCACAAAGGGCAGATCCCAGAGCAGCAGCAGCAAATCATCAGGGAAAACCTTGAGGCTTCACTTCCAGATTTACTGGATCAAAAATTAGGGGATTGGAAAGGCAACACTGTGGCTGAGAGTTGAGCACCTACATGTGTTCTTGCATCCAATAGTAGAGTGCTGGTTCTCAAAGTGGAGAACCTGTTCTAGCCCAGGTTGCTCTGCTTCCAATTCAGCTTGCTGCAAATGTACTGGGGAAAGCAGTGGGAAACAGTCTAAGCATGTGGACCCCTCTCCCAAATGTGGGAGACTGGGATGGAATTCCTAATGCCTAGCTTCAGTCTGAACCTGTGCTGGACATTTCTACTTGTCATACGATGGAACACCTGTCCACTTTCTCCACCTCTGGTCTGTCAAATAAATTGATTTTCTAAAAGGGCATGGAAATGGAACAAGTGATGGCATTGGTTTTATGTTTTGTACTTGTGTCTTCCCAATGTTCTGTCCCCAAGAGGCTCTTTTTTCCTTCCATAGAGTGCTCCTTGCCCAGAACGTCCCTTGATAATTCCCTTATTGCTTACTTGGAGAGTTTTCCATGAATTGCTATGAATTACATTGACATCCAATTGCATATGTGCTCTCTTGGCTGTATGCAAAGCTGGAACTGTGGGACAGTCTAGCTGCCTTCTGGTCAGTAACCCACACCCAGGGAGGCTAGGAAGTAAAGTTGGATTTTGCATTCCAGATTCTTGTGTGCACTTCTTCATGTATTATTTAATGTTTTTTTTTGGAAATATTTATGCTAATTTCATGTTACAGTTCAGTGTTAGTAAAATTTAGGAAGACTTGAAAAAAGGTTTAATAATTGTTTAAGGTGAAATTCTGACCTAATCAACTAAATCAACTGTTATTACATTACCACTAACCAGGAAGGATTATGTTAGAGGAAGAGAGAACTCCCAATTGTTGTTTCACTCCTGAAATATCCCCTAAGGCTGGACTGGACTGGTGTGTGGTTGGCTATTCCATCCAGATTTCTCTGCTGGGTGGCAGGTGTTCAGTTCCTTGAGCCATTGTTTTTGCCTCCCATGATCTGCATTACCAGAAAGCTGGAGCTAGAAACCAGAGCAAGGCATCACACCCAGGCACCTGCTGTGAGATGGATGCCTTAGCCAGCATCTAAACTATTGGGCCTATGCCTGCTTCCTGTACTTTTTTGACCATGTACCAAAGCAATTGAATCACTGTCTCCAAGATCAGATGTAAGCCGCAGTGACTACGGAGGTCCTCCATGAAATTCAGACCTCTCTTAGGTGAGCATTCCTCTTTCCAGAGGCTCAGCACTGAACAGCCGTCATGTCTCTGGGGAGAGCTCACTTCCTCTCCAGCCTTCTGCTCTCTGGTGGGCAACCGTCTGCAGCTCCTGCAGCTCCTCCATAGAACTGTGATTACAGTTCCCAACACTTTCGAAGAATTCTATAATTTGATTTTCCTCTAGGATGCAATAAAAGTTAAGTCTGAAAGTGATGTTGGGGATATTATAACTTCATAAAAATTGACTCTAATGCTTCCTTTTCACTAAAATGGGAGTAGTCCCCTCACATGTATAAAACTTTATACTTTTCACTGAAAACTATTCTACCACCTTGCAGTTGTATGTAGGTAAGAAGATAGATAGCGCTAGACAGGTAAAGCTATTGGTATAGACATACACATATATGCATTTTCAACTTAGGATACTTCAGATTTCTTGCTTAAGTAATGATCTTGGATAAAGTTATTCCACAAGGTGACATCATTTTAAGGAAAAGGACCTAATTGTTCATGCTTGCAACTTTGTCTTTAATTTGACAAGGTCAAAATGACACACTGAGGTCACTCAATCTCTTCCTCTCCTGAGATCTGCCACAGGTCACTTCTTCACTGAGTCTAGCTCAGCCTTGAGCTTTGAGGAAAATGCAGATAAGAAAATGTCATGGGAGAAGGGCAGAGCAAAGGCCACAAACTGGGGCAGAAAGCACAGTAGTTCAAGTGCAGACTCACTTGAAGACTTTGAAAACTTCCAGAGCATTTTCCATGACTTAAAAAATAATAATTTAGCATGCTGCATGCTGACTGAATCAGCGCTATCTGGTTGCCTTCATCACTTTCAAGGAAGGCACATTTCTGACTCATTGTCCTTTACATAGATTCAGAGAAGCTTGGAATATGAGCCGACAAGTGAAGTGATAATTTCTTGCACATTTCAAAGCATTTCTTCAAGAGGCTTCTAGGAAAAAAAAAAAAACAGATGACATAAAATTGGTTCTCAGCCTGCCTTCTCTAAACCACTGTGAATTGTCTGAGATTTGCCATGGATCGGGCTCAGCTCATTATTCCAAACCCAAGGAAGCAATCCATACCCTTTCCGTCTTATTTCTCACATAATCAGCTTTCAATAAGTTAATCAATGCCCACACGAATTGCATAATGTCACAAACAGTCCGCTAGTCACACAGGCTTACAATAGAAATTATAGCCACCCGGTTCTGTCATTTGCTAGCTCTAATCCAGGTCAATTTTAATGATTTCCATTGGAATTTGTCACAGCCCTCCGCTGGTCAGCTCTACTCAACATGAGACTTTGTGTTCTTACCTTCCTGACAATTTCCACTCTCACATCTTTACCTTCAACGTAACCACCTTCTACAAAATGTTATTAAAAACAGCTGTCTCTTACTCCTCTCTGCTCAAGACAAATAATGTTTTCCCTATTGTTGATTTACATTAAGTTTACGCTGGTCCTTTTGTGCCAACCCAAATGACTATAAATTGCACATGGGACGAGGCCTTGGTACCACACCCTTAAGGTACTGACTCCTTTAGGAACATTTCCCCCTATAATATGCTGATTTTGTTTGAAACACATTGAAACCAGTGCTGGGATTAGGGATTAGGATTCATTTCTGAAGTCACCATTTTTGAGAACCTAGACTTTTCTTACCACTTAGGTAATAAAAACATATTGAGTCAGAGAATAATTTCTTTCCTTTCCGGTTTACAAAACAAAAACAAACTTGAAGATTGTGACTGTGGTTCGGAGAGCTTTCCTGCCTTCTATGCTTATTGACTCTGTTAAGCATATTCCGTGTACCACGCTTGTTATACTTGCTGTACCTGTCTGCAGACAATATTATTAACATGAATAAGAACTTTTTTTCAGAATTCCCACCTAATTTCTTTTGTTTCAGGATCCCACAATATTTTTATTTTTTAGTTATTTATTTTAGGTGAGTATTCAGGAGAGAGGAAAACAGATACATGCAGAGAGAGGTGGGGAGAGAGAGAGAGGGACAGAACAAGGGCACTTTCACCATGGATTCACTCTCAATATACACAATTGCTAGAATCAGACCACACTAATGAAGGAAGCCAGGACCTCAATCTGCGTCTCCGATATGGGTCACATAGATTCCATTCCTTGAGCCACCATTGCTGCTTCCCGGGTTCCGCATTAGCAGGCATTGGAGGCAGGAGCCAGAGCCTGGGATCTAATCAGGGAACAGGACGCAACAACCACCCTCCACACCACATCTTATCGTCCTGCCTCATTGAAGCTGCTGGAAGATGCTCCAGGCTCGTCTTGTTTATTGTGTACGGGATACCTTCTAGATCGTGACAGTTTCTCAAACTTGCTTTAGGCCAAGTTGATGGACAGCGTGGGGAGAACTGGTCAGGTCTTTATTTTGTAGAATGCCCCTCATGTGAGATTTTTCTGATGCTTTTCACTGGAGTGTGGGAGTGTTTCGGGGAAAGATTACAGAGCTTCCACGCTATGCTTTTCACCTAATATCAGAAGCACACATTGTTAGCCTAGCTCTTCTGCTGTCTTGGTGCTGTTAGCCACACTGAGCTTGTGGTTATGCTTTTTCTTTCTGGTGTGGTGTTGATTCTCCATTCCCACACTCTACTGCTTGAGAACGTGTCCCTGGCACAGGGGGGCTGGGCTTCACCTCCTGAATGGGGGGAATACTTACAACAATTATTTTTTTTTCTGGACAGAAGGTCTGTTTTCTCTCATTCAGTTGCACTCAGTTATTTGTGTCAGAATGAGTTCATGCAGATTTGTACTTATTTGAGCTGTAATTCAATACTGCCTTATCTTATTATTTATAATAACCTGGCCTTGGGCGTTAGAAGGTCTTTTTGTTGCCATCTGTGTCCCTTTGACACACTCATTACCGTGTGTGTGTGTGTGTGTGTGTGTGCACTTCCTCAAGCGCCAGATGGTCCTTTGTATTTTTTGTTTGTTTGTTTCTGACAAGTGTAAGGGTCAGTCATTACTTCTAAAAAGCACTGATTTCTTTTACTGATTAACAGCGATTAGAAGGTAAGGACCAGGATGATCGCTGATCTTCTCACTGAGCATCGATCAAGGTGTGTGTTGGAGGAGGAGGTATGGTGGCCGTGTGACTGTCATGTCAAGCTCATCCAGTGCTGAGGCACATAAAAACCTACATCCGAACCAAGAAAAAGGCTTGTAGCCATTTCAGCCATATTCTGAAAATGGACACATCCCAGATATTCTTTAACAGGTGGATGAACTGTAACGTCCACATGCTCCATGCTCAACAAAACCACGAAGCCACAGGTGCCTGCAGCGAAGTGCATGGATCTCAAGAGCATTTTGCTGAGTAAATGAACTGAGCTATAAAAAAGAATGATCATATATATATTTATATGTTAAAATTAGGAAGCTAACCTTAATAGGAACATAGTAATAAAAGAATATCTGAGAAAAAGAAAAGAATAAAAGAACATTTAAATATGCATTAGTGCTGGTTATAGTATTGAATATTGAAGTCATATTTACAAAGCTGGTGACTGTTTATTGAAGTGAATTGATCTGTGTATTAAAAAAGGTGAATTTTATTATTGTTAATTGTCACTCAATGAAACAAAGAAAAAGAGTCAGCACCTTTCCAGGTGCATTTTTAAAATACATTTTACTCTATAGTGAGCTGAATCATCTGACTATTCGCTTTTAATGATCTTGCGCATCGTTTTAGGTCAACATTTGTGCTTTGGGATTCATTAGCACCAAATTATTCAATTTTGACATCGCTGTCTAACGGGACAACAGAGGAAGCTCTGAGAAAACGCTGATGCCATGTTGTGTGGAATGGAATGACTCCGCAAGTTAGCAGTAGCTGCTTTGCACAGAATAGACACTCAAGAGATAAGAATCATTACGCTTTAGTCGCTCTTGTCTCAATGGAGAATTTGCGAGTAAATCATACAGAAGCAATGTCAGTCCACAGAATGTGCTAAGTACTCATGCAAAATCATGCCTTTGGAGTTTATTTCTGTACCTATCAGTGTTTGAGAAGAAATAAATATATATATGTTATACATATATGTATATAATAGAGTAAAACACAGGGGCAATATTGTAACAGAACGGCATTGGCAAATTCTTTCTGGATAAGATCCCAGAAGCAAAAAAAAAAATAATGCAAAATAGATGAATGGGATTACAACAATCTAAGATGCTTCCACACAGAAAAGGAAATCTCAAAGACAAGAAAAAAAAGAGTGGGAGAAAATATCTGTAAATTGTACAACTGATAAAGGATGTATAACGAGCTCAAAAATTCCAATACACAACGCAGTATGGTTTAAAATGGGCTAAGGCTATGGAAAGGCATTTTTGGGGGGGAAGGATGGAATACAAATTGCCAACAGACAATGAGATAATGCTCAAATGACTAGGCATCAGAGAATTGCAAACAAAAGTCTCAAGTTTCACCTCACCCTGGCCATCATTCAAAACTCAACAAGAAAGTCAAAACATCTGAAATCAAACCCAGCCTATTACCCATCCAGCCCACTCTTAGCGCTCTAGTTAAACTAAACATTACATTTTGGGGGAACTGATTGTCTTGAACATATGGAATTTGTGGATGCTACCATTGGAGAGACAAAGAAGAGAACTATTTGGAACAAAAAGTAAGTTGGGCCAGAGTGTGGGTTAGGAATCGTGAAAAGAGAAATAGCAGATTGAAAAGATCCCGATCTATTAGCCTAGTTACATCATCTGTGTAGTTGACATGGATAACAGAAGAGCAGTTATGTTTTTTACTTACATCACTGAAAAAAATGACACAATCATTATATATACACTGAACAATAATGTAATCAGCTTGTTGATGGGTTTTTGGCTAAGACGATATATCTTTTTTTTTTTAAAGATTTATTTTATTTTCATTACAAAGTCAGATATTCTGAGAGGAGGAGAGATAGAGAGGAAGTGGAGCTGCCGGGATCAGAACCAGCGGCCATATGGGATCAAGGCGAGGACCCTAGCCACCAGGCCATACTGCCGAGCCCTAAGATATATCTTAGTTGGCTGTCTTTATAGAACAATTAAGTGAGATTTCATACCTAACAAATTTTGCTGTAATATATCAAAATAATGCTTGAATATATTTGAACCTAGGTGAGTGCATGAATTTCCAGTAATTGTAAGGGAGTTAGGTTTCCTGAGGGCGGTCACAGATGTTTTTGTCATTAAGTAGGTGGTATTAGTAAGGCCTCCCCTCCCCCATCGCACAGCTAGCTGTATTTCCCTTTATTTGTTTTCTTCGCTTGTGCTAGACCAAATGTAAAGTCTTTATTGCCTAGCGTTATCTTGGGCAATTGTGTTATAGCATTCAGATTGGTGTCTGCTTGGGTTAATCAGTTCTGTTCCATCTCTCATCCAGAGGATGGCTCATATTAACTGTGACCATTTGTCTTCATACTGTAAGCCAATAGACTTGCCTGAATATGTATTGTAACTGAAGGTAAGAATCTTAGTGATGGCCTGATTTTAGCATTGACACTATTTTATCTAGACACACTGAAGATGTCAAAGGAGCAGAACTTGGATGGGACTGTTGATCAGAGAAGCTTGGCATCTGAGGCATCTGGTTTGATCTTTCTTCATATCTAGGTAGTATGTCACTGTATCTGCAATTTTCCTGTAAGTGTGTATCACCTATAGAATGTAGCAATGATACATGCCATGTTTTCTCCTTATTGTACTTGCTCCTTGCAAAGCTCAGTGCATCGTGTAAACCTTCCCTGTCAAGGGAATGTTACTTGCCCATAAAAAGAACGAAACAAAATAAATACTATTTCTGAACAAGACAAATAATACGTTTTCCCTGATATGTGGCAACTAATATAGAACACACAAGAAGTATAGGAATTAAATGGTCTGGGGTAGGATTATCATTTTTAGTCTATGTCTATACTCCAGTGGAAATGTGGTCTTAAGGTCTTCTTACTTTTTATTTGTTGAATATTATGATTAGTGGCAAGTGAAACATATGCATACAGAATGGATTAGCTTCATGACGCTTTAAATAGTGTTGAAGGGAGGAAAGTGAACAGAAAGTATGAGAGAAACAAGACAATCAGCAAGACATAATGGTGTTCTTCAACTGTACATATTGAATGTATAACATGTATTATCCTTACATTAGAATTTTAATAAAATATTGGATCAATTAGTGGCCAGTATTTTGGTTTACGTTAATAGCTTCAATATCACTTAATTCGAAGACTTTTTCCATGTTGAGTTGCACCAGTAACTTTGTCAAAAAGCAACTAAGCCTATTACATTTGATTTCGTTGCTGCTCTACTCTGCTCGTCTTTTGGTATTTATGTGTACATTTTATATGAGGTGCATCAACTTCTACACAAATCTGGGATTTCAACCAAAATAACATTGAATTTGCACAAAGACTAGGGGAGACAATTACCGTTATACTATTGTATAACGGTATACTACTGTATAAGCACTTCATAATCTAATGTACATTTATGGAAGGATATTGTACGTATTTTATTCAGTTTACCTAGACTTTTGATGCTTTTGATGCCACTTCATTTGGTATTATTTTTATATTCCATTTTCTAATTTTGGGCTGCTTATTTTGAAATATAATTTGTTTTCATGAATGCCTTCATTTCATGTGACCTTGCAAACTAATTCATGCTTTGAAAATGATTTTGTGCATTAATAGGTGCTCTCAGAGCGTTGAACTATTAAATCTGAATAAAAGCACTTTAGCTAATTTCTTGCCAAACACTGTTCATTTTGTTTCTTTTATTTATCTAAACCCTCTGAGTAGGGCCTCAGGTATAATGCTGGATACAAGGCAAACTTGAGCAGCCAACATATCACCACAAAGAATAAGCTCAAAGGAATAAGATCAGAGAATTGCTGTACATCGTGATGATTATGTTGAAGAACTTGAAATTGTTGGTAAAATATATTTTAACTGCTCCTGGCAGAAAAAAATACCCTAAATATGTGAAGTATTTGTCTAATTAAGATTTGCTTCAGGCAGAAACTCTCAGTTTTAAGAACAAACTATGTCAAGATATTTTGCGTGTAACATAGCTATTGGCCAAAACCAAAAGCCCTCAGAGGCAAGCTTTGTTTTTAGATAGAAAGTTTGTACGCTGGGCGTCACTAAAGACATACATCAGCAAGCCAGGCAAAGGCAGAGACAAACCAGTACTGGATGCCTGAGAGCGAAAAGCTGTAGAGGTGATAGTGGAGTGACAAGGCCCATGGTTGGCAAGGCCATAATGCCAGGCTGCACACATTTCTGAGATAAATTATCACAAGTTCTGTCCTCTCTCTGGGTATGGGATGATTTACCTAAGGACCTGCTGGCTGGGATGGGGACCAGTTAGTAAACGAAAGACCAACAAGTGAGTCAAATCAACATGAAGTATGGCTCCTCAAGTGAATAAAAGCTGCCTGGGCAAGCATTGTGGTCCTCTGGCTATCACACTTTCAAAAACCTCTTCTGCTTTTTTTCCCATTTGTGCCTCATCCCCTCTTACAGATCTTGTTTGGCGCCACGCTGGCAGCAACGAGGTGATTACTTTATACATGAATCACAATCTCACATCTATTCTGTAAATGTACACTTTTTCTTATAAAAGTAGTAAAATGCTTGAAAAGAATAAAATCATTTATTGATTGGTGGAAGGACAAATGTGTGTACACAGCAAAATGCATTCAATGGCATAACGTGCTGTCATGGAAGCAAGGCTGCGTCCAGCGGAACACAGCAGCTGGCGTGTTTGCACAATGGGCTGAAACTACACAGGATCTCATGGAGGCGAAAAAAAAAAAAAGTTGAACTAATGACACTATCCCATACCGATGTAAAAATACAATGCAGTGTGCATCTGTACTTACAAATCAAAGATGGACTGCCAGTGAAACTGCTGGATATGTCCTGACCATAGGATGCTGGACTCACTGCCATGGTCCATGCCTACAATATCAGGATACACTTAAACAGCAGAACGAAAGCTTATAATTGATTGTGAAGGACGATATAATTATAATGATAATACTGGGGAGTGGGGGAGATTTGGGTAGGGGAAAAAGGAAATCCCAGAGCCCATGGAATTGTGTTATGGGATAAGAAAATCAATACATTTAAAAAAAAAATGTACACGAAAAAAATCATCACATACACACACACTATCAAAGAAAAGGAAGCAAGGTTGGTTAAGGGTAGGAAGATACGACAGTGTCATCCATTTGACTGGCCTTGTAATTTGGTTCCCTGCTACATCCAGTGCACTGTCTGCAAAGCCAAGACCAATGATATGGAAGGCCACCTTTGCCTCAGGATCCAAGTCCCTTTCCTTACCACATCTAGTGCAAGGGGGGTTATCTGAAATCATAGCAGAAGGTCTGTCCCAGTTTTGAAATTCTCTCATTTGTCCGAAGTTGAAAATAAAGGGTTGGAAGCACACAGCCTTTACTTGAAGAAGCTAATTCATGGAAAAAAAAAAAAAAAAAAAAAAAAAACTGAAACAATGGAAAAGAAAGATTTACGTTTTTGACTCTTAATTATTCAGATAATTACATAAATTCTTCATTTTCTTCTGGGAATTTTTGTTTATCAATTACATTGCATTATGTGACACAGTTTTCTAGGCACTGGGATTCCCCCCATCCCTCCCCAAACCCTCCCACCATGGTGGATTCCTCCACGTTGTTGCATTACCACAGTTCAAATTCAGTTGAGATTCTTTCATTGCAAGCATATAGCAAGCACAAAGTCCAGCATCTTATTGTCCAGATAAGTTCAACGGTTTCTTGGGGAGACCATCTCTGGTCTGAAGGTAGATCCAGCAGAGTATCATCCCGATCAATTAAAAGCCCTGACATAACATCAGCAATAATTTGTAACGTTATGGAATTAATTGACATGCTATTGAGTAACCAGTATGTTAAAAAAAAATGTAAGTTCTTAACCACACCCTGTGACTTCTTCTTCGACATTTCAATTTTAGTTTATACACAACAGGGTTCTATACATGTTAAAATGGCTATAGATTACTATTCAGCTGTCTCATGTCTATTTTCATTTTAGTATTTAGCGTTTATAGTGTTGAAGCATGATTTTGCTGAACCTGGCTGTTTTTTGGGTAGTCTAAACTGGCTTATAACTCTAACAAGACATGTGCCAACAGTTGAGGTGCAGAACAATTTTAGGAGGGGTGTGCAGAGAAATCTTCAATACTCTAGTGAGGAATAATTAATCTTTGTGTCCCACCTAGTGAGGTATAAGTGAATCCACGCTGACCATTTCCTGTCTGATTCTAAGCTTTCTTTGTTGTTCTCTGTTTATCTATTCTAGTTTTTGTTTGTTTGTTTTGAGGGGTTTCCAGAGCAATCCTGATGGTCATTGCAAGATAGGGTGGAGACCCAAAGTTGGAACCAAGCAAGGACCAGAGAAAGCTCCCCTCCCTAGTCCCGAATGAAGTTTACTCTTCTTCTGTTTCTGTGGAATGCTCCCAGCTCCTGGCTGTCATTCCAATGACCTTGGATCCTGCAAGGCAGGATTTGGACTTCTTCCATCCCATGTGGTAGATCCAGATGGGGGTGGGTGACCTCAGAGTTCTCAGCCTCTGAAGGCACTCCAATTCCCTGTGGTCTCCTTGGCAGTTGGGATGTAGTCCTTGGTGTCCGTACTATAGTCCTTGGTGAGGAACTGGGAGTCTTCAGGGTTGGGATACAAGCCTCCCGTGGATCGATTTTCACTGAAATTTAGATATTAAATTTTCTACATGGTTGACTTCTTTTGCTAGATTAACACGGTCACTAGCAAGGCAAAAGGGTTTTAGTCATGGGTGTTGTATGACATTTAATCCATTTGAAGAATTTTCCATTTCTCCTCTTTTGAATGAAAGTTAGTCCCAATTAATATATATTCAAGTTTTCAAAATCATTTTCTACATTTATTGAAAGAATCATAAGGTTTTCTCCTACATTCTGTCAAGGTTATAAATTACACAGATTTATTTTGGAAAAATCATTTGTATTTTCCAGGTAGTTAGAACCTGATACAAATAAATATATATAAAAATACATACATCTGTATGTGGTGCAATGCATGAGTGTGAGTTTTTAATATTATGGTTTATTCCAAAGGCAGATTGTCAGAAGCATGAAAAATAAAAGAGATCTTGCATATATACTGGTTCATTTCCCAAATGGCCCCAACTATTGAAGCTGGTTCAGGCAAAATCAGAGCTGGGAACTATATCCTGGTCTCCCACACGGATGACAGGGGCCCAAGAGCTTCAGCAATTTTCTGCTGCTTTATCAGATGCATTAGTAGGGAGCTGCTTGAAATGTAGACAACCTGCTGGAGGCCAACTCCAGCTGAGTTCAGAACTTGAGAAGGGTGTGTGGAGTAGGCATAAAGAGAAAAAAAAAATGGACCACAATGATTTCATGGTCATAATGGACCATGCAAGAAAGTTGTTCTCTTTATACAGAAACCATCACAAACTATGACACAGACTTTTTATGTCATGGTCAAGTGGGTGTTTCCAAGCATAACTCTGCCTAAAGCAGGATGTTATCCATCCTGACCCTGCGGTCAGGAAGTTCTCAGTAGATGGTGCATATCAATCAGTAACACATTCCTGCTACAATCCTCATTCTACAACTTAATCTTGAATCAGTTAAAGAGAGAAATGCATGACAGCAGGAGAGATGTAAATAAATATCAAGGATGGTCAATGGGGGCAGTAGAGACACAGATGTTACCAGCAACATCAACTTTTAAGCTCACATTGATAGTAACAACCAACTCTACAGTGGGAGAGCTCCTAGGGCCTTGTCAGCAGGGGAGCTGCTCTCCTCACACCTTGGTGTCCTCCACTCCCACCTCATGGGCCCAAGCACAAACCAGTGCCGTCCTAGGTGATGCTGACATCCTTGCTTTGGCTTCCTTCACTGTGCTACATCACCAGCCCTTTGAGTTGAATTGGCTAATATTCTAATGAGACATTATCCCATTTTATTAGTGGATCTTGATCTGTAATGGTCGTTTTTCATGTTTTTGTTTTGGGTTTTGACTCCAACTATATAGATGACAATTTGTTTTTACTCACTTATTTTCTGAGAGAATCTGTGTAACATTAGTGTTAGTTTTTACTTATTTGGCCCTGATCTTGCTTCACAGGAACAATATCAGATTACTAAAATGTTTTGTGTTGTGTCAGCTTTGAAATTATGTAACATTCAAGACAGTTGTCTCTTTTATGTGATTTGTTAATGTAGCATCATAAAGCTTTTCCTTACATTGTCTCATGAATGCTCTGGCACTATAGTTTCTGTAACAACATGGTGCATCTTCTAATCTTTGAATATTGTATACTGTGAGAAGGGTTCCATTGCATGGTTTACCATTCAAGTGTCTACAATGACTGGGGCAGAGCCAGGTGGGAGCTGGGAACTTGATCTAGGTCTCCTCAGTGGATGGCAGAGTCCTCAATACTGGGGTTATCTCCCCCTACTTTTCCAGGCAATTAGTACAGAGCCAGGACATAAGCCAGTATCCATAAGGGATGCTGGCACCCCCATTAGTGGCTTTACCAGATCTTTCATAATACCAAGTCTGTGCATTAGAGATTTTTCTCTTGATTTTAGGGATTTCTCAAGTTTGCTAGTTTTCTGCTAATTATTTCAAAGAGATATTATTTCAAATATTTGCACAGAATTGTCTTTAAAATGTGCTTGATTTCTGTTCTTGCATTCTTTCTTGTCCTCTTACTTACTTTTCGGTTAATGTGTACTTCCTTGCATAGCCTTCCAAGGTGCCATCTCAGATCCCTGAGATAAGACATGTCCTGTATCCATTTGGTTTTTTCCTTTGCTTTTGATCAGAGTTTGTAATTAACAGCAGGGGGGTTGGTATTGATTAGGACTGCAGTGGAGGTCCTGTTATTGCAGGAGTGATGAAAGATGCATAGAATGCAGTGTTCAATTTATTTTTAGAGCATTAGGGTATTTGGGTAGTAAAGTACAAATAGAATTAAGAGGACATATACAAATATCAGTTAAAGCCAATTCTGTTACCCCATTACCCAAATACATACTTTCTATGCGTTAAACCACCAGATATTATTATAGGCATGTACTGAAATAGTAGATGAATGCAGCTTTAAAGAATAATTATCAATGTTTCAATAGAACCTCTTCAAAACAGAATGCTTACTGGGGCTGGTGTGGCAGTACAATTGATTAAGCCTCCATTTACAGCCCACGTGAGAACTGATTCAAACCCTGGCTGCCCCACTGACAATCCAGCTCCTTTCTGTTTCACATGTGGAAACAGTGGTACATGCCCCAAACACTCCTGTGACCCATGGGAGAGATCCAGATGGAATCCCAGCTTCCTGACTTGAGCCTCGTTCAATCTCATTGTTTGTATTGGAGGAATAGAAAACACAAAGGAAAAAGGCCAAGAGTACGCTGTTATGCTGCTCTCCCCCATCTAATGAGTCAGAACAAGTCTTTTTGCCCATGCAATGCTTAACAAACCAGAAAACAGGCTGAGGTTCTGATAAGTCCAAATATGTGCTCCATCCAGATACATGTTGACATGTTCACATTTCCTATCTGCTGCCCCCGAGCTGTGGGTCAAGATCTCTCCTGACACCTACCCTGTTACCGACAGGTGGAACAAAAATGGAGACAGGTTGTAGATAATGGTAGATACTGTCCAGTGTTAAGCCCATCAGGATGCCCTTCTGGGATGGAACGGGTTTGTTTCTGAAGCTCATAGTGGATGTGTATGTTATCTGATGGCTGCCACAGGGGCCGGAGTTGGCTTCCAGCCAAATCCAGAACAGGTGGGAAGATTATCCATAGGTGCAGAGGGCGTAGATTGGCAATTGTGAGAGGAGAGAAGGCACAGGTCATGGGTGGATGAATCAGGACGGCATATTCTGCTCCCTTCCCCTTTCTAAATACCCCGTGGGCTATCCATAGTTATGCCAGTCAAGACTCCTAATGTGAGGTTTCTGACATTTCTTGATTTCACTAACCTAGTTCTGCCTCTCCCGTTTCTGTACATGGTACTTGTTCTACCTGGAATCTTGTTCTCTCATATGAGTATGATTCATCCTTCCAGTTAGTCTTCAAATCAAAGCCCCTAAACCTTGCAAAAAAATACTTGATTAGCTTTGAATTCATGTATGTGAGAAGTTTGAATACACACCTATACACACACACCCACATGCCCCACACTCTGTGTCTGCAAGCATGCTTTATGCAATATTTGAAATATTCTTACATTAAAAGCATCATTTGTTCTTCATCTAAAATCTGCATTTAATTGATTTCATCATGTCTTTTTTTTTTTTTTTCCTGGCACAGGTATCTGCTGAGCACCCTGATTCTGCTAAAGCCAGGTCTGAGCAGTGTGGAGGCGGCTGACTCAGCTGAGAAGGGTTTGGTAGGAGTGTGGCATCTGTCCTCTGTGATTGTGGATTCAACAGCCTCACACATACACGGATAGCGAATACTTACCTCTGCACTGGTAATACACAGACTTCTTTCTTTTTCAGCATTTTGTTGAAATATACTATTCATGCCAAGAAATGGACCTACATGCACAGATGATTCGGCTCTGGGATTCCCTCAATTACCTTACAATCTTCCCTGGGGATTGAAAGAGGCTGCACTGGGGCCTGGTGTGATAGCATAGCGGTTAATGTCCTGGCCTTGGACATGCTGCGATCCCATATGGGCACCGGTTCTAATTCCAGCAGCCTTGCTTCCCATCCAGCTCCCTGCTTGTGGGCTGGGAAAGCTGTCGAGAACAAAAGCTTTGGGACCCTGCACCCGCGTGGGAGACCTGGAAGAATTTCCTGGTTCCCGGCTTCGGATCGGCACAGCACCGGCCATTGCGGCCACTTGGGGAGTGAATCATCAGACGGAAGATCTTCGTCTCTGTCTCTCCTCCTCTCTGTATATCTCCCTTTCCAATAAAAAT
The DNA here is from genome assembly GCF_030435755.1 of Ochotona princeps. Classification (NCBI taxonomy): domain Eukaryota; kingdom Metazoa; phylum Chordata; class Mammalia; order Lagomorpha; family Ochotonidae; genus Ochotona; species Ochotona princeps. Next base: position 3,433,022 of record NC_080839.1, on the reverse strand, counting down.
AAATAAATCCTTTAAAAAAAAAAAAAGAAAGACGCTGCACCACCAAATGGATGAAACGGAAAGAAGGTAGGTTACCAGTATCTACTGAATGCTACTGAATACTGGGCTCAGGGCAAATTCAACTCTGGATTCTTCATGTTTTCCTTCATTAAGTCTTCATTATCATTTTGCAGTATATATATTATAATGACATGGTACAGATGAGAAAACTGAAACTCCTGTTCAAAGCTCATACGAAATCTGGGGAATAGCTCTTTTTATATTTATATTTCTTCTTTTTTTAAGATTTATTTATTTTGTATTATTAAGTCAGATATACAGAGAGGAGGAGAGACAGAGAGGAAGATCTTCCGTCTGATGATTCGCTCCCCAAGTGAGCCGCAACGGCCGGTGCTGTGTCGAAACCAGGAACCAGGAACCTCTTCCAGGTCTCCCACAGGGATGCAGGGTTCCAAGGCTTTGGGCCGTCCTGGACTGCTTTCCCAGGCCACAAGCAGGGAGCTGGATGGGAAGTGGAGCTGCCGGGATTAGAACCGGCGCCCGTATGGGATCCTGGCGAGTTCAAGGTGAGGACTTTAGCTGCTAGGCCATGGCTCCAGGCCCTCTTTTATGTTTATATTTCTTTCGGAAGAAAAAAAGTTTTAGGTTTCTAAAGATAATTTTCTTTTGTTACCTCTCATCTCTGCTGAAGTGTAACTATTTCTTTTATTATGACGTTAGGTTGAATAATGAAGGATTCTTCCCTCCTGGATATATTAAATTACAGCAGAGGACAAGTGCATGCATTAGAAAGATTTCCTGCCACTGATTACAGGTGATTTATGGCAAGGAATGTTTTAACTGTAGTCCATTATGGAGATGATGGTACTCAAAAATAGTGTGGTCTATTGTCAGAGAAGAAGGCTTTTGTATTCAGATGGGACAGGGCTGTCCTGACACTTAAATGTTGTGACCTATAATGACTGACTGAATTTTTTTTTTTCTTTTTTATATAATGGAAAGCCTAGGAACCACTGTGTAAGTGGTTTTCAATTCCACTCAGACAATAACCTTCCATATCAATCAGCATTGCTCTTACTGTCTCCAAATTACATTCTTAAAAGTTTCTATTTTGCAACTGCCTCCAAAGAAATTAAATGTGTCCCCCCCCCACACTCGAAGCTGAGTAGTTTTCCATCTTTTTTTTTTGTCTCCTTAAGAAGAAAAATCGATGGAAATAGATTTTTAAAAACAAAATATCAACCCCAGATACAGTTAAAGTAGCTTTCCAATCCTCTCATGACTTCCAATAAATCGGAGCAAATTCAGTGCTCAGAGCAGCAATTAGGGAACCAAGATTATTTGTTTTTGGTAGAAAACCATTCATCTACACTGCACTATACTAATCAAGATAGATAGCTTTTTTATAGAGATCTCTAATTACTTCTAGTTAATTATTTATAGTCACCAAGTGTTTTGCGACAGTTAGTTATGTCAGGGCATTATTGATTTACAAATCCAGCAATTATGAATTGGGACTAGGCTGCTTTTTCTGCCTTTGCTTACAAGTTTCATCCAGAATGCCTTATTATACATAGAAGCTTAAAAAAAAATTCTGATATCCCAGATTCTTCTTTCTTAAAGGTTTCTTTTATTTTTATTGTAAAGTCAGATATACAGAGAAGAATTCCCCCAGTGGCCGCAACAGTTGGAGCTGAGCCAATCCAAAGCCAGGAGCCAGGATTCTAATCCCACATTTATCACAGATTCTAATCACTGATGTACAGAATGTATTCTTCTCGGAGGTTATTTGACACATTCCCACTACACTCATCAGAGGTAATTATTTATTATCACTAGCCGTGAGAAGTCAAGTATATGACATCTACATCTTTATGCCTTACATTGAAAGTAGACATCACTAGTCCACAATGAAATTCTCCAACTGATCCCAAATCCCACCGCAGTGCTGTTTAAAGCAGTCCTCCAAACAATTTCCTAAATTGGCTTCATTTTCAATTCCAATTCTTATTTATCATCCACTATGCACTTGTGGAAGACATTTGTGAAGGTGAGCTCATTGCTTACTAAGACAGCACTTTTTACTACTAACTTGGGTAGTAAGAGCCTACCTTTCCATTGTTACTGAATAATGTAGCCAGATAAGTGACAGCATTTCTGCCCGAATTCGGTTATTCACCTTTTTTTCTTATTTACTTGTTTTATCTTTTGGTTTTAATTTCTTAGCTTGACGGCATTGATTCTGATCTCAGTGGACAGAAAATACAATTGCCTGCTTGTTCTTTTATAGCTTCTGTTGTGTTCAGATACACTCAGATATTTATTATTTTTTAAATATTTTCAAAGGATTTATTTTTATTGGGCAGTCAGATATAAAGAGAGGAGGAGAGACAGAAAAAGATCCTCTGTCCGATGTTTCACTCCCCAAGTGGCCACAATAGCCCGTACTGCACCAGTCCAAAGCCAGGAGCCAAGTGATTGCTCCTGGTATCCCATGCGGGTGTAGGAACCCAAGGCTTTGGGCCAGCCTGGACTGCTTACCCAGGCCACAAGCAAGGAGCTGGATGGGAAGTGGAGTCTTTGGGATTAGAACCAGAGCCCATTAGGGATCCTGGTGCATACAAGGCAAGGACTTTAGTCACTAGGCCACCATGCTGGGCCTGGATATACTCAGATTTTTAAACAAAACAATGCATGTTGTAGGTTTTGGTGATTCTGAGTACCAATCTATGAAGAAAAGCAGAGGCTCTCCCAAGCATTCTTACAATTGTTAATGAATCCTAACAATTTGTTTTTGCATTTATTGAGATAATGGTATGGTTTTTGTTCTTCATTCTGCTGATGGCACTGATGTCTTCTCATTACATGTTATATACAAGGGTTATAAAATCCCTTAACAATTGGGCCCGGTGCTGTAGCGGTTAAGGTCCTCACCTTGCATGTGCCAGGATCCCATATGGGCGCCGGTTTTAATTCCAGCAGTCCTGCTTCCCATCCAGCTCCCTGCTTGTGGGCTGGGAAAGCAGTTGAGCATGGCCCAAAGCCTTGGGACCCTGAACCCACGTGGGAGACTTGGAAGAGCTCCTGGCTCCTGGCTTTGGATCGGCACAGCACCAGCCATTGTGGCCACTTGGGGAGTGAATCATCAGACGGAAGATCTTCCTCTCTGTCTCTCCTCCTCTCTGTACATCTGCATTTCCAATAAAAATAAATAAATCTTTAAAAAAGAAACCTTTAACAATTAGGAACAGAAAGATAATACCTCAAAATTAAAAGCCCTCCCTAAGAAAGACAAAATCAGTGTCATACTGGATTGGGAAATTCTAAAAGCGTATCTCCTCGGCTCTGAAACAAAGAAACAAACAAACAAAAATTGCACAAGGACTACCACTACTGGGAGTATTAGCCAGGGAAATTAGGGAAGAAAAAGAAAAACACGGCATGAAAAATGGAAAAGAGGATTCAAAATGACATAATGTCGTGATATTGTAAATGAACAAGCCTAAACACTCTACCAAAAAGTTCTACCGACTCAGGGCCAGCTTTGTGATACGCGGGGAGGATGAGTAGCAAAATTACCACCTGTGATGCCAACATTATGTACGGGCAGTGCATCTTGCAAAGGTTGCACCACTTCTGATCCCATTTCATGCAAATAGCCTGGGGAAGAGCAGCAACAGATGGTCCAAGTGTTTGCTAAAATGCGACTGATATGGGAGACATGAAAAAAAATTCCATCTCTACCCTGGCAGTGCCCTGGCTGGTTCCACCATCCGGAGAGTGAGTCTGTCGATTAGAGTTTGATTGCGCTGTAGCTCTGCCACTCTCTCTACCTCTTTTACTTGCAGAAACAAATACATCTCTTTTTTAAAGTGTTATCAATTTAGTAAGGTAAAGGCTAGAAACCAAAGGTACTAAAAGCAGATTTGGGCAGGAGGGCATCAGGTGGGACCATGCCACCAGTGCCAGCCCTGGAAGCCAATGGACTGCACTGCACAGGAGGGCTGTGGATTGTTCTGGAAGGTCATCTCGAGACATATCAGCGTAGCGGCCACCAAGAGCTTGTTTGACATGTATGAAACGACATCTGGGGGCTTTCATTGACCAGGCCACTACACTCACAGGTAATTGAGGGGTCTGAAATGGCTGTTTCGGTAAGGGGAATCGGGAGACATGTTTGGGTTAGATCAATGCATCTGACCCACCATGAGAGCTGAGCTTAGCTAGTGAGTGCTGGGGAAGTGGGAGGGCCTTACCACATTGGGATACAGCATCCACCAGCATGTGGGAGAACTGGGACTTGGGGCACATCTGGTAAAAATTTTAGGTCCTCCACTGCTGGGCTGCAGAATCCATTGGTGTGTGAAAGCTTGGGCTTTTGGCAGGCCAGGCCAGGTGAGGCAAGCCTGCAGCATTCACCAACACCCTTGAGGGGCAGGTCTAGCAATGGGCTAGAATGGGCCAGGCTGCAGCATCTCCCGGTCAAAGCCAGGGATGTCCTGGGTTGAGCTAGGCTGCAGCACCTGCTGGTATGTGCCAAGGCAGGAGCTGTGGGCAGACTTAGCTGTGCTATGCTGCAATACTTACCAGCAAGCATGAGATTCAGGGTTCAGAGTGGCTTGGTGAGAAATTTGACAGACACCTCTACTAAGTTATAGTTTCTGCTGGTGAACCCCACAGCTGGAATTAGGGATAGGCCAGACTAGGAAAGCCTGTGCAATTTGCTGGCATATGTGTGGACTAGCCTGGGGCAGGCCAAAGCACCACTGGTGTGCATGAGAGCTAGGACAAAGTCTGGGCTGGGCCAGGCTAGGTTTCAGCATCTGCTGATTTCATGTGACAGCCAGGGCTGGAGCTGGGCTGGGCTGGGCTGGGCTGGGCTGGGCTGGAGCTGAGCTGGACTGGACTGGGCTGGGCTGGGCTGGGCTGGGCTGGAGCTGAGCTGGACTGGGCTGGGCTGGGCTGGGCTGGGCTGGGCTGAGCTGGGCTTGTTTGCAGCATCCAGCAGCAAGTGCCGAGATGAAGTTCTTTATTCCACGGATATCAGCAACTGAGGGGTTGTGTCCTGAGACGTCCACTGTACCTCAAGGTTGGACCATGGGTCCTTGTGATTTTCTCTGAAGAGATGTACAAGATGTATAAGATGTACAAGAATAGACGGCAGCTTGTCTAAGCCAACAGAGGATGTGAAGTGCGGAACAGGTCCTAAACATCTCCTGGCCAGGCCTTGCAACGAGTATCTATATCTGTGACTACACTATAGTAGACCTGGTCAGTCAAGAGGCCTTAGAAAGAGTTTCTCAACCCTGGTGCAATGAGACTGACAGTGTCTCAAGATTATCAAGAGCACCCTCAGAGCATTCTCCCCAGCAACGAGGGGCCCCTCCCCTGCCTCTGCCCGTGCTGTGAACAGTGGAGAAATACATACACACACACACACACACACACACACACACAAATAAAAGACCCGAAGCATTCATCTCACCCACATTCTTCCACATCTCAACCCTCTCCACCCTAATTAGAGGCCCACGTGGGTACATATCCCTCTCAACTATTAATCCATATTGAAATGAATTTTAAAGTATGTGCTAATGCTGATAATGAACACATTGCAAGATAAATTAAATAGAAATCTCATTCACAGAGCCATAAAACATCTCAAATATTTAGGAAAAAAATTTAACCAAAAAAAAAGTAAAGTGTACCTACAGTTAAAATTATATAATATTGAGGAAAGAAACCAAGGATAATAAAAAAAATTGAAAGATATTTGTTGCTTATGAATTGAAAGAATCAATACCCTTAAAATGAGTGTACTACCTATTGTAATCTACAGATTCAAAGCTGTCTGTATTAGAATACCCTGATATTCTTCACAGAATGAGAAAAAGAAACCTAAATTTCACATACAATCACGAAAGGCCCAGAATAGCCTAAATCCTCTCTGGTAAAAACCAAGCCCGAGGCATCACAAGACTTGACTTCAAAGAGTACTGCAAGGCTGGAATAACAAAAACAGCATGGTACTGGCCTTAAAAACTGACATACAGATCAGTGCAGCAGAACAGAGAGGTCAGAAATCAATCCATACATACAGACACACGTAACCAAACACTGACAGAGTGCCCAGATCACACATGGGGGTAACAATAATCTCTTTAAAAAATGGTGTCGTCCTTGACGCACCATGCCGGATTAGACCGTGATGGACGGTGGCGGGCACTGTGCTTACTAGTTGTACATGTAGGAGCCTGGACTGGGAATGCCTCAAAGTTTCTTAGGGGATTCCCCTGAACAAAATGGAGGAATCAAAGCATTAACCAAGAAAAGATGGAAGATGGAGTAGGTCAATCAACCACCTCAGCTATATGTTTGCAGTGGAAAACTGGACAAGGGGAAACCCTAAGATGGACTATGTCAATCAGTGGACTCTGCACCAGCCTCATCGTACCTGGATTGTTGCTGATGATATGTTGGAGCTTCTAATTGATCGAGGTGATGCTCTGCTGGCTCTGCCTTCAAACCTGAGAGGGCCTCCCTAACAGGCCGTTGAACTTGACTGGACAAGTGGGATGCTGGACTCTGTATGGTGTGAGCTTGTAATTAGGGAATTCCAATGGAACTTGAGCTGTGGTTATGCATCAAGGTGAAGGAATTCACCATGGGGGAAGGGTTTGGGGTGAAGGGGGGGGAATCCCAGTACCTATGAAATTGTGTCATGTAATACAATGTAATTAATGAATAAATGAATATTAAAAAAAATGGTGTCGTCAAAACTGGAGGCAATTACCTAGCAGAATGAAATTAGATCTGTATCACTCATCATATGCAAAATGTATCACAAGGTGAATCAAAAGTCTAATTATAAGTGCCAAAACTGTGAAGTTGCTGGTAGAAAAATGTATGGTGTGGGTGATGGCTTCTTAAGCAGGACCCGCAAAGAAAAGACAACAAAAATCAAAAAGGCAATAAAAATGATCAATAGATTGAAGAGACAGCCAAAGACTGAGTGATGCTGTGGAAGATGTGGAGAAAGGGTGACATTTAGACACTATTGGTAGGAATGTACTTCAGTGCCACCCCCGTGGAAATCCATGGGGTAGTTTATTTAAAAGGTACAAATAGACCCGCCAAACGATCCAAGGTGGACCAAAGAGATACCTGCACCACCATGATTAAAATAACACTGTTCACATTAGCCAGAATACAGAATAAACTAAGGCTCTGTAAGATGGACAGAAAAAGAACAGATGGTATTAATATATGTTTGCATGCACAATGGACTATTATTTAGCTATAAAAAAAGAAATTCTACCGTTTGGATCAAAATGTATGCAAAACGAAGATATCATGCTCAGTTTAAAAAGCCAGACACACAGACAAATATCACACGTTGTCCCTTATACATAGGAACTAAAATTTGAAAAGGAAAAATTAAAAAACAACAAAAGCAAAAGAAAGGAAAAAATGTATGTGGATCACTATTGCTACAAATTAATTTTTTCAAATCTTAATTTATTAACTGTCAAACAAATGGTTAAAATGGTATGTAATTTTTCTTTCAAAATACGTACTTTGAAATAGCACACATAAAGAGAGACAGACAGAAAGAAAGAGAGGGAGAGAGAGTGATAGAATTTTCCTAAGCATTCCTTGATAACTCACCTGGAAATGCAATGGAAGATGGCCCCAAGTTCTTGCTCTCTTGCACCCATTTGGAAGTCCAAAAATGGCCTCAGTCCCCTGGCTTTGTGCTGACCCAGCCCTGGCTGTTAAAGCTATTTAAGGGTATGAGATAAATAGAAAACAAAACTCCTTTAAAAAGATACGTAGAGCATCTATATGGAAGGCAAGTCAGAGTGGAGCTCCAATGAAGAATTAGAAAACAGTTTAGAATTAAAACTTGAACTTTAGGAGATTGCCCGATGGCTCAAGTGGTTAATCCTCCACCTGCAAGCAACAGCACCCCATATGGTCACCGGTTCTGGTCTCGACTGTTCCACTTCTAATCCATCTCCTTGCTTGTGCCCCAGGGAAGCAGCAGCGGATGGCCCAAAGCCTAGGAAGCCGTGTGGGAGATCTGGAATATACTTCTGACTCCTGACTTCCTATCAGCTCAACTCTGGCCACAGCGGCCATTTGGCGAGTGAACCAGTGGATAGACGTGAACCAGGGGATATAAGATCTCTCTCTTTGTAAATCTGCCTTCCTGACAAAAATAAATAAATAATACTAATAATAAAGCCTCATTTTTAAATGCAAAGAAGAATTGCTTTCTGAATTCAGAGTAAGGGAAATACATTCCGAGAAGAGAATGACACATTGTGAATGCCAGTTCTCAAATGTAAGCTGGAGGGCTCAGTGGAACTCCATTTTCTGGAATCCACCTGCTGGCCTGATTACCCAGCTCAGGGGTGAGGGGTGAGAATCTCCAATCTCATATGATACCGATGATGCAAGAACCACATGTTGAGATTGCTTGCCTTCGCTGCATTACCAGCTGGCGATGTTGTCTTTTCTTTTTGGCTTGCTTTCTGAACAAGGAAGGGGCAAAGATGACTCTATTAGCCAACGATAAGTCTGAGTCTTTGTCAGTCCAGCTGGGTCATCCGTGTCTGTTTGGACAGTATGCACAGCATGCATCCACAGAGAGGATGGGAAACAATGCTTACATTTGAAATAGCTGCTAACCATATTTTATCACGTTGACTCTAGGGACCCTTTGTAAGAACACGTTGTCTCTACCTACAATGTCAAGATACAGTTAAATTACAGAATGATGCATGGATTTGTGACTGTTTTTGAAGGACTGTGCTATTGTAACAATATAGAGGAAAACAATAGGGGGAGGGGCAGTGGGAGAGAAGAGGGGGAATCCTTGAGCCTATGGAACTGTATCATAAAATTAAAAAAAAAGCATTAAAAAAAAGAAAATAAACAAAAAGAATACACCTGGAAGATCGCTAAGGGGTGATATTTGCAATGTGTCATTCTTTTCTGTGCTCCTAAGAAAGTACTTTCAGACACACGTGAATTCCTTCTACGGGGAACTTCAAAAGCCCGTAAGCGACTTTCTCGTTGTGGGGTTGCAGTTCAGAATGTGTCCTCTTGATCCAGGCTCAGGGCATTTCCTAGGGAAACCTCAGTGTGTTTCCCAAACTACCTCCGAGGCATCTCCTGTCTGGAGTTGGTACTGCCAGCATCCTCACTCTGGCAAAATCCATACACTTGAAAGGACGAACATGTGTCTGCAAATCCAGAAGAGTGAAGGCAGCATAAGAGTGCTGGAAAAGAACACATGTTAGTAATTTTGAGAACCACTACCTGTAGTGTGGTTCAAAGTGTGTCATAAGCATTCTCTATCCTTATGCCCTCCCATAGCTAATATTTTTGGTCATTGGTTGAGAAAATGGATGACCCTGACCTGTGTAAGTTTCAGAACATCCCAGCATTTATCCCTTATGGGCATTGTAGTGAGAGATTCGTTGGGTCAATATGATCTTTCTGATAGGGTTCCATTTTCCCAAATATTGAAATGGTACTATCTATGCATTTTTATTTAATTATAAAACATGCGGGGGGCATTTAGCCTGGCAGATATGATACCCATATCCTACTATTGAGTGCCATGCCTGTGTTAGCTTCCTACCAGTGTAGACCCTGAGAAATGCTAGTGATGGTCAAGCTGCTGCATCCCTGCCACTCACATGGAGGGTGGGAGTTGACTTCCAGCCTCTGATTCTACCTCTTCTCCCGATGCTTCCCTCAGCCCCGCCCAGCCACTGTGAGCTCTGGGAATAGAAGCAATACATGGGCTCACTCTGTTTCTGTGTTGTTCTCTGACTCTCTTAATAATAAAAACCCACAAATAGATAATATTCTCTTTCTTTTCCTTTCAGCATTTAATAATCTCCTAGTGAATTGGGGGCATTCTGGAATGTTCCAAAAGCCCAGTCAAGACATGTTAACTACTATGGTTTCGTTTTTAAAGTGTTCCTTTTTTGATTCCAGTGTCTGGCAGGTTATAAATGGGACCTAAATGCATTGCAGGCCAAAGCAATTAGAAGAAGCTGAAGATGCGAGTGAGCTCTGACAAGAGGCTTCTATACTTTTTTCTTCTGTAGTCAGTGGGTCTTTGTGGTCATGACAGCTGCAGCAGAGAAGGAAATGGGACATTTGGGGCCTTTGGGGAAATGTGACTTGGAATATTTTCACCTTTTACTTTTTTTTTTTTCACCTTTTACTTAAAATCCCCACTCGGCTTATCTTTTCTGAAGGCTCCCCAGGGTTATGATGTGTGTATAATCTTGCAAATTCTGCTCTGCAAATGTTTTTGTCTAGTGTCATTTTATATTGTGTGAATTGTTTTCCTCTTTCCTTTAGCATTCCTCCTTCCAAGCAATCCCAGTACATGTTTGGCTGCCAGTCAGTTCTTGTCTGGGTGTAAAAGTCCTGGCATTTCTGTCTCCCTTTTGGCTGTAGGAAAGAACATTTTTCAATAATGCTGCTGAAATGCTGCTTTCTTTACTCCAGTGCTTTATTTTGGCAAAGGCATTTGCTGGGACTAGACCCAAAGAAAATGGAAAAAAGAAAAGGGAAAATGGCTCTTCTGGAGGCACAGAGCCAACCCCTCTGGTTCTTTGGAGTCTCTGTCTCAAGACCTTCCATGTCTCCAATCCTGACCCTGGAAGATCTTGACCTTCCTCTTGAGTAGAGCTGGCCCCCTTCCCTGCTCCCCACAAATGTGTGCGCACATGCGTGCACGCACAGGCACACACACACACACACACACACACACACACACACACACACACCATGCTATTGAATCTTCCTCTGGCTACTTTGTCTTCCCACATCAAATGTGTGCAATGTGATGACTTCGTACCAGACACAGCCATCCTCCCAGTCCTGAGGACAGTGTGATAACCAGCCTGGACCAACATTCCTATTGAAACAGAACATCACTAGACTTTGTGTCGAATGAAGCACGGCTACGTTTGCACATCCTTTGTCTGTAGTATACTCACTGTAGTCTGTTTCATAGCCTTGACTTATGTATTTTCTCTTGCCTCCATTCTTATTCGATGGATGCAAGCTATCATGTTGGACACAAGCCTGCTTGTGGCATTGTTAAGCATAAATAATTTTGAAGAGAGATCTGTGAAAGTGAAACGTCACAGATGTGGAAATGTCTAACACTCCTGAGAAAGCCTACCTTCTCATGCTAGCATGAATAAGCTAAGAAACGTATGCTGTTCATTTCCCCCTCCTCCCCTCTGGAATTTAGAAAATAAAACCATTACAATTCCTGAGCTATTGCTTTCAGCTATCCACAGTTAATCAATTGACTCAAGTATTGAGTCAACCACTCAAGAGTGGTTGAATCTTTTTAATGGGTTTGGCTTCCAGCCTATCAACAAAAGACGAAGAAAGAACACCGTGAGCACTGAATTTCAAATTGACCTTATCCACAATAACATTATTATCAATAGAAGTAGCTAGTTGAACCATGATTTCATTGTTGAAACAACCTTCATGTTTTTTTGTTTGAAGATCTCTAGGTAAGTGTGTGCTCACGGGAGAATGAATGATATCAAAGGGCAGAGTTTCTGAGAGAGAGAGAGTGAGAGGAAGAGGGGAGTGAAGAGAGACTCTCATCGTCTCCCCAAGTGGCCACAGTGGCAAGGGCTGGCGAGGACAAAGCCAGGATCTTGACACTCCATCCAACTTTCCCACATGGATGGCACGGACCCAAGTCCTTGGACCATTCCTGATTAGCAGGACAGAGGATCAGAAGTGGAGCAACTGGGACTCAAACCGTTGCCAATACGGGATGCCAGTGTCGCAAGAAATATATTAATTTGGCACAGCACTGATTTAAAACAAAAATCCAAAGATATAGAAATATACTTAACTCAAAAGTAGTATACTTCCATTCATGTTTGTAAACTATTTCCTTAAGTATCCGAACATGCAAGATACTTTTAAAGAATTCACGGCAAATATGAATAATAAAAATGTTTGCATTTCAAACTTTCAATATCAAAATAAATTGAATCTATACTTTCAATTACAATTTTCAAAAACAATAAAACCTTTCGAGCCCGGCGGCGTGGCCTAGCAGCTAAAGTCCTCGCCTTGAAAGCCCCGGGATCCCATATGGGCGCCGGTTCTAATCCTGGCAGCTCCACTTCCCATCCGGCTCCCTGCTTGTGGCCTGGGAAAGCAGGAGAGGACGGCCCAATGCATTGGGACCCTGCACCCGCGTGGGAGACCCGGAAGAGGTTCCTGGTTCCCGGCATTGGATCTGCGCGCACCGGCCCGTTGCGGCTCACTTGGGGAGTGAATCATCGGACGGAAGATCTTCCTCTCTGTCTCTCCTTCTCTGTGTATATCTGGCTGTAATAAAACGAATAAATCTTTAAAAAAAAAAAAACAATAAAACTTTTCGAACTATTCTTGTATTTCTTGTCACTTGCAGTAGTTAGGTGACTTCTTTTTTGCCAGACTAGTAACAAATAGTTAATGTGACACTATGAACAGTCTTAGAAATAATATTATATAACTTCGTATTAATTATTTTAAGAACTTAATTACACTCATAAATTTACTCTTTAAGCCAGTTGTTAAGAGAATTACAGTAGTGTTGAATTTTACAAGGTATATGGAATATGAGAATTTTAATAATCTGTTATAAATTTCTAGTTCTCTTAGTTCTCTTGTAAATTTTAATAATCTGTTATAAATTTCTAGTTCTCAAATTTCCTTTGACTCTACATTACAAGGGCAATGCATTGAAATTTTCTTTGTAGTCTAATATGTGAATAATTTGTGTAAGTATTCCACAAGCCATTGAAAAAGTGCATAGCCATGATTTTAAGATACGTGATTTTAAGTGTCTAAATGACCATTAAATATTCAGTATTAATGACAGTATTGAGATTCTTCAGTGTCTTTGTCTTATCTTCTTAAAATATTAAACAAGGAGGGATCTTAGAAATTCTGATTTTATTGCTTCAAGTTAATAAATTATTCCATTTGTAGTTTGTATTTATTTGCACATTTCATAATCATCACCTATTTTTATTTTTTTTAATTAGTAAATTGCAGATTTTTCTTTGTAGATGTATTTAGTTGAAAAGCAAGGACACACACACACACACACACACATTTCATCCACTGGCTCACTCTCTAGATGACTACAACACCCAAATCTAGGTTTGCCAAAGCCTCCCACGAGTGCGGATCTCTATCCTGGTCTCTGAGAAGGGTGGCAGGAACTCAACTACTTAGGTCATCATATGATGTCTTCAGGATGTGTGTAGTAGCTGGAACTCATCATTGCACCACACCTGTTCCTAGGACCCATATTCTGAAAAAAGCTAGGTTTACATAAAAATTCAATGGAAAGTAGAGAAATGTCTCATTTGTTTCTTCAAATTATCCTTTTTTTTTTTGCATTTTCACTAGTGTCATACATTTACTCTGTGAAAATTATACCTTCTAGAATATTCTCACAGTTCTTTTTTCCCTTTTTATGTCAGATGTGAACACATCTATTAATTTTTCTGTAAGATTACTAGTGTCTGGGCCTGGTAGGATGACTCAATAGCTAAATGCTCTTCTTGCAAACCCTAGGATCCCATGTGGGTGCCAGTTCATGTCCCAGATGCTCCACTTCCCACCCAGTTCCCCTCTTGTGGCCTGAGAAAGCAGTGGGAGATGGCCCAAAGCTTTGGGACCCTGAACACACCAATAGAAGACCTGGGGGAAACTGTTGGCTCTTGGCTTCAGATTGGATCAGTTCTGTCTGCTGCACACATTTCAGAAGCAAACCAGTACATGAACGATATTTCTGTCTCTCCCTCTCTCTGTAAACCTGATCTACCTTTCTAATAAGAAAAAATAAACATTTTTAAAAATTACTGATTTCTGTTGTCTGTGCTGTGCATTATTAAGCCCCGTGTGGATGAATCACAGTTTTAACTTCTAGCACATCCCTTTATTATCTCTTAGTTTGACTTCTCTGCTTATATTGCTTTTTGTTCTTGCAAGGGCACACTTCTGTTTTTGAAGATTTATTAATTTTTATTTGAAAGATTCATAGAGAAAATGAGAGAAAGACAGACAGACAGATATCTCCCATCGGCTGATTCACTCCTTAAATGGCTGCAGTGGATGGAGCTAAGTCAATTCTAACACATCAGAGGTGGAGCAGCCAAGACTGGGACTGGTGTCCAAGGGGGATCCTGGCACCTCAGACCAAGGATTACGCCATTCAGGCACCATGCTGACCTCAGCTATCTGCTTTTTTTCATTCTCAAGTTTAGCCTAGTAACAAAATTTGCCTTCAATGTTGTCTAAATTTTCCAGTACCAGTCTGGTTCTGATTACTGCTCTGTTCTCAACATTGGCTTTTTGTCCTTTCAGTACACCTGGTAGGCTTATATGATGCAGTGAGTAAAAGTAATTGAGATACCTACAGTCTTGATGCAATGTTTGTTGTTCTGCCTTCAGATCAGTCTATTTTGTCACCAATGCTGAATATTGTAGAGACTAAAGTTTTCCTTGGTGTCTTTGGTTTTATCTCCTATGTTTTCTTTTAATTTCTCTACAGTTTTTAAATACATTGAAGACTTGCAATTTTTGGTCCTATGGATATGATATCTATTGATGAGAAGTGGAACAGGCATGAGGCATGTGGCCTGTGGGATGCTGTGCAAAACATACAACTACACAGCATCCCACATTCCTCCTGCTCTTTTAAGGACCCTATGGCCTGGGTGTGTCTCCAAATCTGTTTCTCTGGAATGCCTTCCCTTATTCTGTTCCCTAAATAGAAGGGCCACCAGCAACTGCAGTATAGTATTTTCTTTCTGCCTTGTTGGTTAGGATTGAGCAGGACCCCCATCAATGCTGCTTGGCAACACTCTTGTTAATGAGGATAGTTATTGGTTAGAAGAATAGAATATATTAGAATGCATCAAAAGTGACTGCCTTCCATTCTTAGGGGGAGCATGAGGAAGTTTTCCCCCATCTCACGGTGAGAGCTTTTCTAGGACTATGAAAAAGAGCTCAGGAAAGGTTTGGGGGTCTCCTTAGATTGTCCTGGATTTTGTAACTCTGAAACTTGTCCATGTGGAGTCCTGAAGATCTCCTGCTCCCCCAAGTGTGAGTTTTCAAAGAGGTCTGTTTGTCTCACAAATGTGGGGACAGTGATTTGCCAACCGGCTTCAATTTGCTGATGAATGTGAGGATTCTTGTTAATTTTCAATTTGTTCCTCATGTGTCATGACTTTCAGCTCCTCCTGGGCCTGATCAGAAACAGAAAGTTCCAACAGAATTAATTAATTAATTATTTTCTTTTTTTCTTTATTTTTATTGCTGGGCATTTTGGCCAGTTAGAGTAAGACAAATTCTCCAAAATCACGTAGCTTCAATAGTTGCAGAATTCTATGAGTACATAAAAAGCAATAATTTGTACACTTGGGCAAAAGATGAATTTTATTGTGATTTTATAGCTAAATAAGATTACTAAAATAAGCTAAACGGGGCCCAGTGCAATTGCCTAGCAGCTAAATCCTTGCCGTGCATATACTGAGATCCCATATGTGTGCCGGTCTGTGTTCAGGTTCCACTTCCCTTTCAGCTCCCTGTTTGAGGCCTGGAAAACAGAGGAGGGACGCTGCACTCATATGGGAGACCTAGAAGAAGCTGCTGGTTCCTGGCTTCAGATCGGCTCAGCTCTGACCCTTGTGGCCACTTGGGAAGTGAACCAGTGGATGGAAGATCTTTCTCTGTCTCTCCTTCTCTCTGTAAATCTTTCAATAAAAACAAATAATTCTTTTTTTAAAAAAATAAGCTATATATGTGTGTGTATACATATATTTGTACATTAATTTACTGACATTGATTCATTGCTTTATAAATCTATTTAGCAATAATAAAAAAGTAACTGTATTTTGTTCACAGTATTAATAACATGCAAATATTAAAGCTAGCAAAAAAATCCTCGTTATTTATTTTTAGCAACGTTTAACAGAATTTATGAAAAAGTGTGGTCATTTTAGATCTCGCTTTTAATGCTTTTTTTATGCCAAGTACATAATGTATTTCTTTTAAAAACACATTTAAGTCAGAACAGATTTAAGCATATGAAACAAAAATTATGAGGCAGTAATATAAGTTGTTCACACATGCATCTCATAAATACTTAAAACTTCATTTTCCTGGGTCCAGCGGCATGGCCTAGCGGTTAAGGTCCTCGCCTTGAACGTCCCAGGATCCCATATGGACACCGGTTCTAATCCCAGCAGCTCCACTTCCCATCCAGCTCCCTGCTTGTGGCCGGGGAAAGCAGTCGAGGATGGCCCAAAGCTTTGGGACCCTGCACCCGCATGGGAGATCCGGAAGAGGTTCCTGGTTTCCAGCTTCAGATTGGCGCACCACCGGCCATTGAGGTCATTTGGGGAGTGAATCATCAGACGGAAGACAGTTGAAGACATGTGAAAGGTATGACTCGTATCTTTAGAGGAGTTAATTTCAGAAGTTCATAAGATGATCTTTCTTTTCTGTGGGGACATTTGTAATAATTTAACAGCTAAAAATTTGTTGAAATGGAAGGTGGATAGGGTCATGGGCCTAATGTGTTCAGTAACCATGGCTTACAAATTTGGACAACCAGTGACGGACTTAACAGTAAAGATAAAATGTGAAGCAGAGCAGAGCAAACAGAACACTAAATGAGATGCCTGAACAGAGATGCCAACAACTTGTCCTTCATGTGGTAACCAAGGAATGCAGGAGTGTGAGGAACAAGGACAGTACCTGGGGATTCTGCAAGGAGTGTGGCGCTCATCCAGACATTCATTCCGGACTGACTCCAATCGGCAGGCGTTTAGCAGTCACCTGTAGGTGGCAGTCATCCAAGGAGGAGTGTTCAAGAACATAAGCACCCTCTGTAGATGCCACTTTGTAAAAGGAGATCTGAAACACTCATGACCACTCCTGGTCTGATCCCACCTGGAGAAAAGACAAGAATTCACATGAATTGGATTAACTGAGTCTACCAGTCTAACACTTTTTCCTAGTATGAATGAGATTTGTGGTTACATAAGCTCTTTGTGCTGTCCACATTACTGTATTAGTTTATGTTAGTGTCTGTGCAAGTGGCGTGCCATGATTGTATAGTGGTTAGTTCATATTAAAATATGTTGTTAAAATTGTAGGCATTTATCTTAAGCTATAGCTGAGTTATGTCTTAGTTTGATAGCCGGGACTCTTCGAGTAAGAAAGCGTGGTTAGAATTTTGGTTGGCCTGCTGCTTTGAATGTTCTCAGTAGTGAACTCAAGGGTTATGATGAAGTCCTTTCCATGTAGATGGCTATGATAAATTACCCAAGAAAAGCTGTTGACAGAGTGCCTGGCATTGAAGAGGGGCTCTGATATTGTTGCTATTATCACAACTTTCCTGTAAAACTAGCTTTGCATTCAGAAAATTATAGCATATGATTTCTAATCAAACACATTAATGTACTTAATGGTCGTTGTCTCCCCACCAGTTTAATATAGACTTACCTTTGATTTTCCATCTTTGACTGTTGCATTCTTCATGCAGTAATCTATAGTTAACATCATGGATATAGCTGACTAACATTTATTAATGCCTGAAATTGTGGTAAAATGTAGACAAAACCCTTAGCAATTATCTCCTGAGAACAAAAAATTTGTTCTCGGGTTGCTAAACTCTTGTATAAAGTGCTAATCTTCCATAACCGAGAGAATCTGTGTTCATGCTTTCTTTAGGGTTATAAGAAAAGAATTTCAGGTAAACTCTTGTTGGCATGCAGGCATGCTGCAAACTCCCCAAAGGATGAAATCCAACTTGTTTATATTCCTGTTGGTAAGGTGATGGATTCCAAATCCTGACTCTTGAGCCTCGACCTGATAAATGTGCTTTTATTTTTTTATTTTTTTTAGTTTAGCGCAGTTTCTCTTGCATGCAACAAACCTCTGTATCTTAAGACACAGCCTAAATGTTGCCTTCCACTAACCTTTCAGCCAACCTTGTTTTCCATGGTGTTCTAGTATTTTTTACTCCACGTTGTGTCTTCATCTGCTTTAGGGACACCATCTGTTGAGGGTCTTCTTCCTGAATCATCATAACATGGTGAGAACATCGTAGTGACAGATGGAAAAAGGGGATCACCTTGATTTTTCTTATATACTCACTCTTGCACTACCAAATTCACTCCAGAATACAAGCAATAACCCATTGATGAGGGCCGAACCTTACTGATCTACTTACCCCTCAAAAGCTCTGCCTGCATTGCGGTAACACTGAAATAGGGATTAAGTTTCTAACACATGAATGTTCGGAAACAAAAATCAAACCACATTAAATCATTTAAAGTATACTGGTACAGAAACAGAGAAGAAGATCAGTGGAACAGAATAGAAACACCAGAAGGGAATCCACACATGTATAGTCAACTAATCTTTGACAAGAAAACTGAAAACAATCCAGGTAAAAAACCTGGTCTATTCAATAAATGCTGTTGGGACAACTGGATAGCAGCTTGCAGAATAAAGAAGCAAGACCAGCACCTGTCGCACTATACAAAAATCAGCTCTGACTGGCTCAAGGACCTAAACCTACACCCAGAAACCATCAAAATACTAAAGGAAAACATAGGAAACACACTCCAAGATATAGGAACAGGGAAAGACTTCTTAGAAAAGATGCCTAAAGCAAAGGCAATCAAATCCAAAATGAACAAATGGGACTACGTCAAACTAAAAAGTTTCTGTACAGCAAAGGAAACAATTAACAAAGTGAAGAAGCAACCAACAGAATGGGAGAAAATTTTTGCATTCTACACAAGTGATAGGGGACTAATATCTAGGATCTACAAAGAGCTTCAGAAACCCAGGGACAGTGAATAAACAAACCCTGTAGCAAAATGGGCAAAGGAAATGAACAGACATTTCTCAAAAGAACAGATACAAATAGCTAATAAACATATGAAAAGGTGCTCAGGCTCTCTAGTCATCAGAGAGATATAAATGAAAACCACCTTGAGGTACCACCTAACTCCAGTGAGACTGGCCTACATTCAGAACTTGAAAAACAACACATGCTGGCACGGATGTGGGGAGAAAGGTACCCTCCTTCACTACTGGTGGGAGTGTAGGCTAGTACAATCATTGTGGAAATCCATATGGAGAGTGCTTGGAAAATTGCAAATAAACCTGCCATATGACCCAGCAATCCCGCTCTTAGGAATATATCCAACAGAAGTGAAATCTGCATACGAGAAGGGGATCTGTAATCCTATATTTACAGCAGCACAATTCACAATAGCAATGACATGGAAACAAACCAGATGTGTGTCCAAGGAAGAGTGGTTAGAGAAACTGTGGTACATCTACTCAATGGAATATTATTCAGCTTTTAAGAAGAATGATATTATTCTATTTAAAACCAGGTGGTCCCAACTAGAAACCATTATGCTCAGTGAAATGAGTCAATCACAAAAGAACAAATACCGTATATTCTCTCTCATATAAGGAAGCCAACATGGAAAGGGTAACTCCAACAGTCCAATCTATACTTTTTTTTGAGTGTCTGTTTGCTCTTTTGGTTGTATCTCATATGTTTTGATGTTTTTATATCTGTTTGCTTGCTTCCAAATAATCTTTTTTCTCTAATAGAATTCATCAAGTGCCCATGAAGTATACAATGGCATCATAGTTCCTAAGAGATTCTGTGTTTCCTCTTAGTTAAGCATATGTTGCTTACTCAGTGGCACATTATTTTATCAGGGTGCTACAATTTGTTGTTGATGTTGTTGTTGTTATTGTTGCTGTGATCGATGTGGCTGTTATGAAATGATGTCAATCCGAAAAAATAGTAAAAAAAAAAGTAATTTTCTTTGATGGTTTAATCATATTATGTCCCGTTAATAGGAGTGTTTTCTTTTTAAAAAATGATGTGTTCAAATTGCATGAAGGGCCCTTTCTTTGATGATGATGGTCATGGTTTTTGTTTGCCAATTTGTTATGATAATATTTTTGTTGATTAGATAGGTATTAGAAGATGAACTAACCTTCCATTTAAGGGATATAAAATATATTGTCTTGATATATTATTATTTTAAGTTTTGCCAGGCAAGACTTCACAACATTTTGTCAAGAATCTTTCTATCTTTATTTATGTGTTAAGCTGCTTTATAATTTTACTTTGTATGTTGCTTCTATCATTTTTGGTATTTGAGGTATAATAATAAAATATGGTAAATAAAAAAAATCATTTAAAGTATAGCATATTGACTTACCACACTGCCCTGAAATCTTTATGTGTGTCTCTTTTTCATTAAACTGTGATCAATCCTGAAAGCTGGCATTCTTTATTAATCATCACTGTGTTCCATATTGAAGAGCTTCACAATTTTTATGAGAGTAGAGAGAAAGGAGTCAACTTCTGTTAAGTCATTTTGAGCCAGTAACCTACACAGCATAGAACCACAAACTGTATGTAATTGAATATACAAATCATTATTTCTAAAAAAGTATCATTATTTCTTAATTCTCAATAGATCGTCCTACACAAAAGATATAAAGAAAAATAATAGGAAAGTTGAGACAGGTAATTTTGAACAGAAGGAAAATGAATGATTGTATGATTTTTGCCAGAGAAAGACAGCTTTGTATAAATAGCTGCTGGAATACAGGAGAGGTGACAACTGATTAATGGCTGTGTGGCTTTAATGGGGGCACTTACAACCATTATGTAAGGGCACACATGCTCGCAGGCAAGTAGAGCAACATAGAGAAGAACCCTTAAAATGAGAAATTCAGGGCAGGACATTTGGTGTGGCAATTAGGATGCCAGCTTGAGTCCCAGATTTGATTCCTGGCTTTGATACCCACCTCTGGTGACTAATTTCCTGATCATTCAGCCTATGGAAGGAAATGGCAATGCGTCAAATAGTTGGATTCTCGCCAATAACTTGTCAGACTTGAATTAAGCTCAGGTTCGCACTGGGATCTGGTCATGGTTTTCTCATGTTGTTAGTGAACAAGTAAATGAAAAGTTGTCTCTGTCTCTTTGCCTCATTCCCTCTCAAATTGACAAAGAAAATAAGTATTTATGTTATACTCTTTTTTTTTTTGCCAAGGAAACAAAGAGTAAATAGGAAGATTGGTTGAGTTTCGAGCCACTTTAACATCTTGCTTGAAATAATGAGAATAGGTTAATACAAAGACATGAAAAAAACAAGTGTCATTTCATAATTTTCTTTGTATGTTTATCAAGTGTAAACTGGATTAATTGGTAATATAAGCGATGTTTAAAATTTAAAATGCTATCAGGTAAAATGAATAAAATTTAAATATTCTGGCTTTCCCATTAGCCTTATTTTTACTGCTTGAGTAAACAAACGGCATGGATTTGTACTTACATATTTACATTATTGATCAACATTTCTGTTCATGATTGTGAATATAGAATAAACCAACAAAATCTTTGAAGTAGATAACTCCTAAATCAACAAGTGCAAAAGTGACATTTATGCTGGGTCCTTATTTGTGAGCCTGATATGGCTGTGAAAGGGTTAAACAGTTGCCAACATTCCATATGAATGTCCTGTCCTGACCATAACAGGAGTGAGCCAGCTCAGGAAAGATTTTCTATCTCAAATACTATTACTTTGTTCATAAAATCTGCTTTTCAAACATAAATAAACAAATCTTTAAACAGCCCAAAATGAAAAAAAAAAAAAAGCCTTCAAAAGTGCAGAGTGGTAAGTGAGATTTGTGTGATGGTTACATGAATTTATGAATTCGGGGAGGCTGAAGGAGGGGTACCTGGGCCTGTAAAGCAATATCGTGGAAAACAAAAATTTAAAAAAATAAAGAAAATAAAACTATTCATTTAGAACACAGTAGCTGAGCAGTCCTCTGTGTCTTTCATGCATGGAAGGTAATTACTCAATTCACGGATAATGCTACATTCTCTGTCTGAAAATCATGGTGCTACATACTGTGAGGTTGCCGTGGACTCAAGGTGGAAGATGGGGAAACCCATGGAAACTCAAGAATGCTGCATTTTTCATTCCGCTCAATCCACACCCAATTCCATGAAGAAACAATTCCGATTTTATGTTTTAAACAGGAGATGTTGGAAAGTCAGAATAGGTGAATTAAATGAAAAATTTCTGACAACAATGACATTAACCAGACGTACAATGACCAAGAGCAAAAGAAGAGACAAAGGCACAATGAATATTATTGAAGACTCTCCTACAAAGGAGCAAAACACTTTGCCAACCTCAGAGTTCACTGAGGAAGACATCAAGGAAATGGAGGATACAGAATTCAAAACACTTGTTATAAAACTTCTTATCAACAATGAGAAGCATGTAAAGCAGGCATTCAAGGAATTCAAGAAATGTGTCACACTGGAAATGAATCATATGAAAGCTGGTATTTTAGAAATGAAGAATACAGTGGAATGAATTAAAAGCACAATGGAGAGTTTCCAAAATTGAATGAAGGAGGCAGAAGAAAGAATCTCAGAATTAGAAGATATTTCCTGTCACCGGGGGAAACCTACAAAAAGCTTGAAGCAGGGCTGGATTGGGCCCCCCAAAAAAGTTTTCAAGAATTGAAAGACATATTAAAGGGCCAGATATAAGAGTTATGGAATTTCCAGAAGGTGCAGAAAGAGAAGCTGGGTTTACAAATGTATTTAATGAAATAAGGGAAATTTTTCCTAATCTAGAGAAAGAATTGTGAAACAACATCCAGGAGGGTCCCAGAACTCCCAACAGGCTTGATCAAAAGCGATCCTCACCACAACACATGATAATCAAGCTCTCTTCAATCGAACATAAGGAAAAGATCCTGAAATGTGCACGTGAAAAAATCAATTGACATATAAAGGAATGCCAATTAATCACACAGTAGACCTTTCACAGGAAACGTTACAGGCCAAAAGAGAATGGAGCAGCATATTCTAGTTTCTAAAAGCAAAAAAAAATTATCAGCCCAGGATAACACACCCAGCAAAACTTTCCTTTGTGTTTGAAAATGAAATAAAATGATTCCACAGTAAAGAAAAGCTAAAAGAATATCCAAATGATACTTAATGATCTTCTTTTGACAGAGAAAATGAATACCACCCACCAAAACCAAAGGCAAATGCAATGAACATCCCAGTAAAATAACAACAGAAGACGAAATCAATGAACAACCAATCAATAAAATGACAGAACTGAATTACCACCTATTTGTATAAACCCTGAATATAATCTGTTTAAACATCATAGATTAGCAGACTGGATGAAAAACAAAACCCATCTGTTTGTTGCCTACAGGAAATATATCTCACCAAAGATCAGCGGAATATGTATCTGATGGATTTTGACTCTTTTTCAGTTCCATCTTTTCAAAAGCACTTTGAAATTCTTCAGTGACTCAGATCATACACTACCACCATTTTCTTCAAGAAGGTTCTTGATTTTCTTTTTTGTTTCTTCAGTGACACATTAGTCATTTGGTCAATAAGTTCACGGTGATGTTAATTTCTTTTTTTGTTGTTTTTGCTGTTTATTATTTGTGGTCTTTCATTTAAGGGGATATATAGTAACTGTGTAATGGAGACTATCGTATCTAGTAGCATGTTATTTAAGTTAGTGGCAGTGCAAATTTCTATTTTTTTTTTCTTTTATTGGTTTTGTATTGAGGCTTTTCATTTAAGGGGATATACGGTAACTGTATAATGGAGATGATCATATCCAGATGTGAGGATACAATGTGGTATGAATCTACTTCCAGACAAAGATGGACTCCCAATGAAATTGTTTACTATGTCTTGACAATAGGATACTGGACTATTTGCCATTGTCCATGCCCACAATGATGGACATACGACTGTGTATGAAGAATTATATGGAATAATGTTTAAGGGACCTCAGTGAGGGGGAGGGAATTGGGGAGGGGATAAGGGAAATCCCACGATTGATGGAACTGTATCATAAAATGATAATAATAAAAAGAAGTAAAATTTTAAAATTAAATAAAATAATAAAAAAGATTCTCGTATGTTTGCAACCCTAACAAGCCAAGTATCTTCCTCATGAACTTTTCCTCATTAGGGCAAGATCTATCCCATAAGATCTGAAGAATTTATACCTCATCTCATTTAGTTCATGAATTTATCATGTAGGCTTCACCAACTTCATCATTCTGTTGGGGACTGGAACCTCGGAAACTGAAGTTACTTTGAAAAATCAAGTGCATGACTGAGTGCATGACTCAATTGGCTAGTCTTCCTGCCTCCCGCCTTCGGATCAGCCCATTGTGGCTGTTTGGAGGGTGAACCAGCAGGTGGAAGATCTTTCTCTCATATCTCCTTCTCTCTGGAAATCTGCCTTTCAAATAAAAATAAACATTTCAAAACATCATATGCATGGGTAGTACTCAACTGTTGAGCTCTGACTTTTATGTTCTCAGCTGGTCTACCATGCTGTCTTTTGTAATAACAATTTGCTCTGCTTCTCTCCCAGTTCATTCCCTGTTCTTTCTCTTATGAAAGAGGAAAAGAAAAGAAACAATGACAAGTTAACCATGGCATAACCTTCGTTCTAATATGCTTTCTGAGTTGAGAGGTGTTAAAAAGTGGAAAAGGCCCGCGTTGTAGAATTAGTAAACTGGTAACTTCAAGTCAGATCGGAATGGCTGCCATAGGACTCATGTTTGTGGACATGATTTCATTGAAAATATTGGCGATGGAAAAATCAAGTAAAATATATATCATAGCAACTCATGTTATCCTAAGTCCTATTTGTATGACTCCCAATGAAACTGTTAAATATATCTTGACAAAAGCTGGACACTGTCTTTGTCCATACCTAAAATGTCAGGATATACTCAAATAGCAGAATGATGGACTTGGAATTATTTTTGAAGGACTATATTATTGCAATGGTTGAGGAACAATCAGTGGGGAGGGGGAGAGAGTTTGGGGAGGGAGATAAGAGAGTCTAAAGCTTATGGAACTGTATCATAAAATTATAAAACAAATAATTTTTAAAAAGTAATCAGAATTGTACACAAAGCAAAAAAAGTACAAGCAAGTAATCAGAATCATGAATACAGGCATGTGGGCACCATGGAAACTCATTTCCGTGAAAGCAAGATTTAGAAAATATGTAATTATCATCAAACTGGCTTACTTTCTCCCACTGCAAAAAAAAAAAAAAAGGCTCAAAACAATACATAAAGATTGCTTCTATTTTTTGTCTTAATTCTTAACTCCTCGGAACAGTGGCTTTTATTTTAATAAACAGCTGATTTAACAGCACCTTTACAATAAGTGAATGAAATGTGAATGAATTGCCCTTTCTAAAAACATTTGCTAACTTCGAACAAGCACTTTCACCAGGATTATTCCTACATACTTCAAGCTTTCTCTTATCTCTGCCTTGCCAAACTGGAGCTTTTAAGAATAACCTATTCATTAAATACTATGTCCCAAAAAGTCTGTTTCAATGTCTTTTGCATAGCACATGGTCAGAAAATGGTAGTTAACATTCACATTAGTAACAAAAACATTGAATTTAAATTTAGCAGCACTTCTGTAAATGGATGATATGGAAAAAAATTAGACAAAGCCAACTGCAGTTTCATCATGTATTAACGTGAAAACAGCATGGCAGACACAATTTGTAAGCCTTGCTTTTCCATGTATAATTAAGGAGTAATATTTTGTCATAAATCTGAAATAGCTGTTGAATGAACTGAATCCAATATAGGAAAAATGTTTAGAAATAGTCTTTAGCACACTCAATATCAGGTATTGTCACTTTCTGATGTGTCTAATCTCTGCTTGCCAGATGTGCCCACCAGTTTCTCAGCAAATGGAATTACCTGGGGCTGGTGTTATGGCACAGTGGGCTAGGCTACTCCAGGCTTCAGCCTGCGCTGGCACCGGCTGCTGTGGGTGTTGCGAATTAGCAGATAGAAGATCTTTCTACCTCTCTCTTTGTCACTCTGCCTTCTGGGAAGTTAAGTAAATAAATTATCAAAACAAAACAAAATATTATAATTTGATTTCAAGAACAATACAGTGAGACTTCATAAAAATACTAGTTTGATGTCCAAGAACAATTTAGGGTTAATGAAAGATCGAATGACTCCATTTTTGATGATTTGCTTCCAAGGCTGTATCTTGGAGATGGTAGGCGATGAAGTCAGTTGTAATAATGGGCCAACAAATCTTAGGAACTTATGCCTTAAGAAGAAATTACACTATAACTCCATAACTGGAGGGCTTTAAACAAAAGCAAACGATTATTTTGTAGGCTTATGTTCCAGTAATTCAGATGTGACTTAACTAGATAATTTTCATTCACTGATTTTCATGTTTCTGTCAGATAGCTGGCCATGGCATGATTTCATATACAGGTGCTAATGTGGCAGGATGTCCATTTTATATATAATATGCATGATATTTTATTTGATTTTTATTTATAATTTTATTTATTTGAAAGACAGAGAAAGAAAGTGAGGGAGAGAGAGAGCGCTACTCCACCCATTGTTTCAATCCCCGAATGACCACAGTGGCTGTGTCTGTGTCAGACTGAAACCAGGAGCCATAAACTTCATCTCGGTATCCCACATAGATGCAGAAGTCCAAATATTTGGGGCATGCTTTGCTTTTCCAGGTATATTAGCGGGGAGCTAAATCAGAAATGGAACAATGGGACTTAAACCAATGCCCGTATATGATATCAGGCTCTCAGAGGGTAGTCTAAGCTTTTGTCACACACTGTTTCTTGGGTGTCATTTGGAGCTAACTAGAGTGACTGTCAGAAGGCTTCCTTCTCTATGTAAGTTGCCTTGAGACATGACAACTGACTTTGCTTAGCCAAATGATCCAAGAAAAGCAGAAGCAACTAAGGCGTTTGAAACCAACAGGAACATATTCCTTCCCAGTTCTGAATGTCATGTATTGAAAATCAAAGGGTGAGTGGAGATGTCCCCTCTGAAAGTATGAAGAAAAGAATCCTTTCCCTGTCATGGAGATGTATCACCTTGGTCTCTGCCTCCGCAGGTATGTGGCCGAATCCTCGGGTTCCTGTGCCTATTCTTTTTTTTTTTTTTTTAAGATTTATTATTATTGGAAAGCCGGATATACAGAGGAGG
The DNA here is from genome assembly GCF_030435755.1 of Ochotona princeps. Lineage (NCBI taxonomy): Eukaryota > Metazoa > Chordata > Mammalia > Lagomorpha > Ochotonidae > Ochotona > Ochotona princeps. Next base: position 3,405,809 of record NC_080839.1, on the reverse strand, counting down.
AGAGACAGAGAGGAAGCTCTTCCTTCCGATGATTCACTCCCCAAGTGAGCCGCAACGGGCCGGTGTGCACCGATCCGAAGCCGGGAACCAGGAACCTCTTCCAGGTCTCCCACACAGGGATGCAGGGTCCCAAGGCATTGGAACGTCCTTGACTGCTTTCCCAGGCCACAAGCAGGGAGCTGGTTGGGAAGTGGTGCTGCCAGGATTAGAACCGGCGCCCATATGGGATCCCGGGGCTTTCAAGGCGAGGACTTTAGCCGCTAGGCCACCGTGCAGGGCCCCCTGTGCCTATTCTTAATTCCATGTTAAGGAAATCACTTGATCAGGCTCATTTTTCCTTCAATGGAACCTCATGTTAACTTGAGTTTATCCTCACAGACCATAATTTCAAATTCAATTGCATTTACAGACCACCAGGCTGAGTCTGCCAATACATTTTTGGCAAACACAGTTCAAGTTACAAGTGGGGGACAAGCAGGGACCATCTGGGCCATGAATGCTTCCTGAGGCTTTTCTGGCAGTGCAAACTGCTTATATACATCCTTTCATTTTATTTGAAAGTGAGAAAGATGGAGAAGGATCACCTATTCCCTTGTTTAGTCTCCAACACTTCTAGCAGCCAGAGCTGGGCCAGGCTGAAGTTAGGATGTGATCTGCTTCTTGCTTGGGCATGCATGATCTGGAAACTAGACAGGATACAAAAGAGCTAGCACACAAACCAGGCACTCAGATGTGGACTTTGCTAGAGCTGTCTTTACCACTATGTCAAACATCTGTTGTAGCATTCAGGTTTATTTTGAGGGGAAATGTCTGTGATGATCAACTTTATTCTTTCTTCTGTCAGTCCACTTCCTGCGAAGGAGATTAGAGATGGAAGGAAGATGGAAGGAGATGCTACCGAGATGCTGCTGTGCATCAGGCAATGGGCTTCTCTGCACGTGAACAGCTCCCTGCAGGAAGATTCTGTAGGTGTCCAGCTCTTGCGGAGCAGGAAACACAAGCCAGGGTCTCTTGGAACTCATTCCTCCTTTTGCACCTGCAGTGACTAACCAAGAAGTTGCTCACACACCCTATCCCAAACCCAAGGATGCTCATTTTGAATGAGAAAAACACTGGAGATCCAAGAAGTTCTGATAGAATTTTTTTAAAACAAGCGAATCATAACTTTACAATCTGTTGTTAGTAACAATGCCACTTACTAAAAGTTTGTAGTGGGCAACATTTTTAATTACACCATCTCATGTAACAGTTTGGGCCTAAAATCATAGATAAACAGAATGAAATAAGAAAACTGTCAGGGGGGGCAGAGCAATGGGAGAAAGTGGCATGCCAAATTTCTTTCACGCAAATGGAGAAGACAATAGGTATTGTTTCATGCCTTGATATTGCCAATTAGGGAAAAATAGACACAATTTCATGCTCATGTATATTTAGTAACAAGCAGAAACAATTGCATTCATACATTCTAACTCTGTAAGAAAAATGAGCCCAAAATAAACAGTTTAGAGGTGGCTATAAGTAATAACAGTCATTTAATTTGAGACCATTTCTGTAAAATTGTTCATTCATTTTTAGGACTACTCTGACCCACTGTCTCGGAAATGACCACTGTGGGCAATAGCTCCTAAGTCTGCCTACCACTTGGCAGATGTGGCTCAGAGCTTTCCTCCCCATGACTTGAGGTACAGCTTCCAGGCCTCCAACATGGCTAGAAGGCCAAGGGGAATACACATGGAACATGAACCCTGACATGACCAGAAACTCAAGGGAAATAGATGTGTCGTATAGTCAATTTCAGAGTCTTTGGTGGGTGGGTGATCTGTCAGAATATACCCTCCTACCCTCCCCTTCCTTACCTTTATTTTTAAATATAATATATATATATATTATTTATTGCATTTCAATTTTTAAAGATTTATTTTATTTTTATTACAAAGTCAGATATACTGAGAGGAGGAGAGATAGAGAGGAAGTGGAGCTGCCGGGATTAGAACCAGCGGCCATATGGGATCAAGGCGAGGACCTTAGCCACTAGGCCACGCTGCCGAGCCCATGCATTTCATTTTATAACAATGTTTCATAGGCTCTGATGTTCCCCCATCCTCTCCCTGTGCCCTCCCCCCATGGTGGATTGCTCCACTTTATTGCAGTATTACAGTTCAAATCTAGTCTGGTTTCTTTCATTGCAAGCATGTGCCATGCAGAGACCAGTATCTTATTGCCCAGCTGAATTCAACAGTTTCTTTTTTTTTTTTTTAAAGATTTATTCATTTTTATTACAGCCAGATATACACAGCGGAGGAGAGACAGAGAGGAAGATCTTCCATCCGATGATTCACTCCCCAAGTGAACCGCAACAGGCCGATGCACGCTGATCCGAAGCCGGGAACCTGGAACCTCTTCCGGGTCTCCCACGCGGGTGCAGGGTCCCAATGCATTGGGCCGTCCTCAACTGCTTTCCCAGGCCACAAGCAGGGAGCTGGATGGGAAGTGGAGCTGCCGGGATTAGAACCGGCTCCCATATGGGATCCCGGGGCTTTCAAGGCGAGGACTTTAGCCGCTAGGCCACGCTGCCGGGCCCTTAATTCAACAGTTTCTTAGCTGTAACCTGTGTGTAATAAAGCAGTCATTCCTCACCAGCTTGTCGTCAGTGGTTCTTGTGGCCAAAGCACACCGTTGCTTCACTCTTAGTGACCTTGGGGCTGCTGGCAGGCTTTTAACTCCAAGAGACCGCAACTGTAGTCGTTTCAGCATATAGACACGACATTAACAATATTCCTTCCCTTTTTCCTATAGAACTTCTCAGTAGCTTGTTCTTGGGGTCTAGCTCAAAGAACCTAAAGGTAAAATAGTTCTCATTGAGTTAGTTAAGGCCTTTAGTGTTGCCATGCAATTAGGGTGAGCCAAAAATAGACTCTGAATAGGAAATGTGTCTTAATTGCAAGAAATATTGAGCTACAGGGCCTGACGTGATGGCTCAAGTAGTTAACTCTTCACTTGCAAGTGCTGACACGCCCTATGGATACTGGATGCAGTCCTGGCTGCTACACATCTGATCCAACTTCTTGCCTATGGTCTAGGAGAGCGGTGGAGGGTGGCTGTAATCCTTGGGAACTTGCACTTGCATCAGGGATCTGGAAAAACCTCCTTGCCCCTGGTTTAGGATCAGCTCAGCTCTTCCTGTTGCAGTCATTTGGGGCATGAACAAGCAGGTGGAAGATCTTTTTTTTCTCCCTGTCCCTTCTTCTCTCTTTAAATCTGTCTTTTCAATGAAAACAAATATACCTTAGGATAGATAATACTCAGTAACATTAGGAAATCCACTCCTAAAATCAGAGTCAAACAAATGAAACACAATGTCTACAGAACTGTTAGCATCATCTAATGACTGCAAAGCAGTTAACAAATACACCATGTAGAATTTTGAGTGGTGAACTGATGTATTTCTGGATTGAAATGCAATTATCTTTCTCTAATGATTGATACCACTAAATGACTTTGAAAGTTCAAAAGCTGGTTTCTGGAGTTCTAAACATCAAAGAAATTTTGAGAGCCAGAAAACTCACTTTCCTTGTCCACTAAAGTCATTACTGCAAGTTAATACCTTTGGATCTCTTACACTTGACATGCATATCAATATTTATGCAGAGATGAATGCAAGACTAGGGCTTATAGTGTGGATGTGGGTGTGGCCTGAATCAGAGAGAATGGTATGAGGATCCTTTTGGAGTGATAAGCCTGTTAGTATCCAGTATACCACCCTGCAAGCATGCCAACCAGAGCCAGAGCAGTCAAGGTGTTCAGGGCTTCCACACTTTGTAAGGAAGAATCCGCAATGCAGAATCAGGATGTCTATAACTACAGGTGGATTCCAGTAACTCTCTAAGCTTTGCGCTCCTGCTGTTGCTCACCCAAGTATATTGTCTTACATGCAAATTCAAAATCTGGATGCAAAGAAGAAAGCAACTTATGCTTTTCTTTGCTTATATGTTTCCCTCCTCCACCCCTAGGGAAACCTCCTTGGAGGAGATCCAGAGAATCTTATTCTCACCCAGAGGTACACACTTGGGGTTCCACGAGGCCATGATAGGACAGAATTTGATGGGGCTTGGGGGAGAGAAACAAGCAGGACAAGACCTCAGGAGTGGAAGGAGACAGAATAGCATGAGCAAATGTGTCCCAAACAGTGAAAGTGCAGCTGTACAGCAGGAGCCCTCATTTCTCAGCAAACAACGGAAATACTCTGCCCCTGCTTCTCTTCTGAAAGCTTTGGCAACAGTACATTAAGGGAGACAAGTTCGTTAATTTTTTAAAGTTGAAAGGATAATAATGAGAATTACATACTAGTAATTTTGATCCAGAAATATCCTGAACAATGTATGCACTGTAAACCCTTGTGGCTTGCTTTTCTTTTATGCAGCAATATTCATAAGGACATCTGGAAGAAGGAAAGGACACTCAACCAACTCAAAAACTAGAATTGGGCCTAACTAGACAATTCCTCAAGAATCCTGTACAAATGGCAATAAGTAAATGAAAAGATGCTCAACATTATTAATAATTAGACAAAGTAAAATCCGAAACACTGCTGAGCAATCACCTCACAGACATTCACATCACTAATGCCAAAATACCAAAAAAACACCAAGTATTGTGGAGAATGGGAAGAACTCAGAATCTGTGGAATGATGTTGGCAATGTAAAATGGTGCAGCTTATATTGCAAATATGATAGCTCTTCAAAGGGATAAAACTACTACATCCAAAAAATGTGTGTATCTAAAAAGTTGAAAGTAGATCATCAGGGAGATATTTGTGTACCGATATTTGTAGCAGCAGTCATCACAATAGTTTAAAAAAAAGGATAAGCAACACAAGCATCCAACGATGGATGAATGAACAAACCAAATGTGCTATGTGCATATAGGCACAGTGGGACAGTATCCACTTAAAATATAAGGGGTGCTTCTGACGTCTCATGCAGTATATGTGAACTTGAAGAACAATATGCTAGGTGACAGAACTCATACACAAAAGATAAATGCTATTGAATTCAATTTATTCCAATTATTTTAAGTGGCTAAAGGGCCTTTGAGGAACATGGGAGCCATTTCATCAGCATAGAATTTCAATATGCAAAACCAAAAATTTCTAGAGCTGGTTTCACAAAATCTTACTATACTTACCATTCTATAAGTAAAAGTTTTATGTGCTTTTAAAAAATGAAAGCAATTGTACAAAGAGGGAAGTGTGACTCCAGCTTATTGCCCCCAAATAAGATTCTTATGAGTTTTCACTGGTGGCTCCTGCATACAGTTGTTGATAGCTTCATCCCTCCCAAGTTCCCTGCTTCATGTTAAGAGATGGCCTGATGAGCTCCTGCTGTGCTGGTTCCTAAGCAGATGTCAAGGATACAGCAGAATTGCTGGATGATTGAGCTAACTGTGGGGCATGCGTTCTTAGTTTGTGGCATCTGTGAACATGTAGAACTTAGGCATTAATAAGAGGACAGCACCAAGAACATTGTAGCCGACTCAGTCATCTGCATACAGGCTATGGATATAGTTATCTTTCCATAAGGACCGAGTTAGTAATTGGTGACTTTAAAATCCTCTTCTTGTTGGATGCTGAAATTCAGCCTCTATGACATGCATTAGGTGGGCAAGAAGTTGCTGTTGACATGCATATTAAGCCAGGCTACTCTGTGACAAGTTCTGGAGTCTGACTTAGCACAGGGTAGACATATGGAACTTATTACTGGGGGGCTTGGAGGGCAATCTGGATTAAGATGTGGAAAACAACAGACGCCAAGATTTGGGTGATAAACACAGGATCCCAAATCTCAGAGGTGACAAGTCCTTTTGCTTTTCCTATTAGCTCAGCAAAGGGATTTTTTTCTAAGCACATACAGTGGTTACAAATTAAATTCATAGGTGAGATACCATTCAGACTGCTTGAAAGTTTGAAAAAAGAACGTTTTCAACAGTGAGCATTAAAAACATGTCAAAAGGTTATTTTGGGGGATCCAAGAATTCTCTCCCATATTGACAAAATGATCGGGTGTCACATTTAAGAGGGTGTTCATATTGGAGACAAGGGAATCAGATCCCTGTCTGGGTTAGTAAATAATGTGTCTCCCAGGAGGAAAGTAACTGGTGCGTGTATATCTCCTGCTTGTCCAATAGTCTGCCTGGAGGAGCAAGGACCCAAAATCTGTCCATGTTCTCAGTTGAGCCCAAGAGGACAGTTTGGGCCTTGGAGTTTGGGTAGAAAGCATTTCATATCACAAACAAGATTCTGTAAGTCAAGGATATTCTGGGTTTGAAATGAGGTTGAAAAGGCCTCTTTGGAGTGGTCACTGAGATGTAGTCATTTAGTCATTGCCTGCAGAGTTGGCAGCCAATTTGGTCAGTGGTTAGACATCTGGTGGCTTTGCCTCATGCCTGGGAAAGAAGCTGAGGATGGCTCAAAGTGCTTGGATGCCTGCACCCACATAGAAGACCTGGAAGAAGCTCACAGATTCTGGCTTCATTCTGATGCAGAAATTTAGGGAGTGGACCAGCATATGAAAATCTCTCTCTCCTCTCTCTCTTTCTCTTGCTCCTACTCTCCCTCCCTCCCTCTCTCTCTCTGTATTTCTCTCTCTCTCTTTGTAGCTTTGTCTTTTAAGTAAACACTTTTTAAAAAAATAGATTTGTAAAAAATAGATTTTTAAGCTCTATTCCCAACTCGCTTTAGACATGACTCTCTCTGAAGTCAGGTCGGCCAGAGTTTTGAAAAATAATATGATTTGGTGATAGTTCTCTCGAATTGGCAACCATTTTCTGAGTTCACCAGAACCAGATACTGACTTTTCTCCCAATGGAAAAGCACTTGGGTTTCCTGTTACACCAAGTACTCTGTCGGGTCACAGTGAATCACGGTGAAGACTCATTCCTCTGGAGCATCATTTGTGACAACTCAGTAACAATGAATGCTAGGTTTCAGATGCTTCTGAGGCCATGAATACCCATCACTACCAGGTTGTTGGTGAAACATTGGTGTAATACTTGGAGCTTGTGTTCTTGTCCTGACAAGGAAGTGAGATGTAAGGTCAGAACTATCTGCATTTGAAGATTCCCTTTATCACATGACAGATTCCTAACATATCTTTTGGCCGAGTCACAATTTTCTTGTTTTTCAAAGAATAAATACTTTGTCACATATTTTATTGATAATGTTGAATATGCGACATGTGTTCAATACATTTTTTTGCCTTCTATTAGATCTTATGGACAGAGGTCCAATCCATCCTAAAAACTGTGTTTCCTCAACCTGCAGCATGTTTAGGACTATCACACAAAGCCGATGTTTTGCTGTTTCTTTTCTGGTAGCTGTGATTTTTTTTTTTTTTTTTTGCTTTTCCCTTTTTATGCCTGTATTTCTTTCCAATTGCATGTCTTAATTTTCTGTCTAATTTGATGATCCGTTCAAATCTGTGAAATATTCAGACATAATTCTATTTGCCTCTGATCTCTCTCTCTTACTGGTACAACACAAGCTATGGAATCTTTTGTGACCAGTGGCATTTATATGATGTATTTTGCAATTTTGACAGTCATGGTCAGACACTGAAAGGATTCTTCACTTGTGCAGCTTGGACACACAAGGGCTAGAATTCATAAGGCAACTTACTCAGCATAATGTGAGCAGGAACATTGAGCTGAATGCCCATCCCCAGTACGTCAGAAGTGCAAACACTGACTGCATAGGGCTGGTTAGGCTACAAGGAAGATGCAGACAGGCAGGAGGCAAAGACGGACTCCAAGGTAGTGGATTCAAGCCAAGAGAAATCAGGAATGAGGAAGCACAAATGACTCTCAGGACAGCCATCTCTATTAAACAGACATGTCATACATTTCACAATGTTTTTTTTTAATTCATGTCCAAGGGAAGGCTTTGCTAAGGCACTGTGAAGTGCACAGAGGCCAGGAGGCATAAAACCAGGCAGATATCCAGCTATAAGTACAGGTTCCAGAATTTATATGCTAGGTCATATTTGGAATTATAGCTTATCTAATGTATATGCTTGCAGATTAAAATGAAATGCATAAGGTATCCACATTGTCAAAATCTGAGTTTCTATTTCTCTGATTCCTACTGACCTAGAAAACTTCAGGCACATTATTCCCAAGATAACACCTATTCTCTATTTGTTGCTGCCTTTATTGGGGAGTCCTTCTGTGATTACTAGAAACTACGTTGTGTCTTCTCAATAACAAAAACCCAGCAAGTGGCCAAGAAATATTGATGGTTGCTCTTACACTGAATCAGAGCTAACTTCCAATCCAAGCCACTGTGCGTGAACAAATTCCATTTCTGAATGCACTTTTCCCGATGCTAAAATGGATCTGTGGTATCAAATTCTGCAGCAATGGTTGTTAATCTTCCAAAACATGGAATAGGCTAAATTCTGATCCAACTCAATGTCTCTGAGCAAATCCCATTTGGTTGAGCACACTTTTCCCTTATAAAAATTATCTGTGATGTCAAGGTCTGGAGCAAAGGCCCATGAATCCTTTACAGACTGGAAGAGGAGAGAAATGCATCCTGCACAGCAGAGGTTCTTTTCTCAGACTTCTTGCTTAACTCTGACAGTAACTCCACCTCATGTCCAGGAAAGCATTAAAATAGTTTCGTTGAACTAAGCAAACCTATTTTTGTTCGTGTGCAGGTTCTCTACCTGGGGGAAAATTCCTGTTTACATACAGTTTCTTCAGATACACCCACATTTACAGCTGTGAATGTGTACCCAGTGAGCTAAGCAAATTCCATATCTTAGAGACTCTTGCTGTGATGGTGGGTAATGATTATTAACTTCAACTCAGGTAGCCACCTTTGGGGGCACGCCTCTGCAGGTTAGAAGTTGCTGCTTAGATACAGGAGTAAAATGGCCCAAAGGCAGACAGAAACCATCTTCCCGATCAATGGAAGTCATAATCTGTAAAATAGCTTAGGGCTGCAGATGCAGCTGCAGTGACCCATGTCTGTGGGCTAGGGCTCGGTCTAAGAAGAGCATGATTGAGTTCTGCATATGCTAAAATGTTTTCTTCCTCATGACTAAGTAACTCATCAACCCAACTAACTGAACCAAAGGCTAGCATTTCTCCTTGCATAAAAAGAAAAGAACTCTTCTGGATGGTGTTGTCAAGACACAGTTATCTTGTAGCACAATTCTTAGGAATGTATTTCCTGGATGCCTTCACTTTTCATAGATTATAAAGTATTAAGAGAGAAATCATGAGGAAGATTACTAACTAGACAGCCTTTCAGACTGAAGACTAAGCCTAACTCCATGTATCTCTATCAGAACATGAGATGCAGGAACACTTTGCACCAAAAGAATAGGTGGGGCATGTGTTGTCCAACACAGTCAATTTTCCCTGTTTTTCTGGGTAGCTTCACACAGAGGATTTTCTCGGATACCGTCGATCCCAACCCTACAAAGTAGTGAACTGACTGCCTATGCCACCATCAGTGTGACTGGTGTGAAGACAAGAAGTGCTGGATTGATGGAGTAGGCGGCATGGAACCAAGGACAGCAGAGTGACCAGCACAAGACACACTGGAGATTTGCATGGAGTTTGTTTTTCTTTGCCATCTGTTTCTCCCCCTGGTGGACCAAGGTGTGCCAATGTCTGCGATCACCTTTCCAAATGCAGAGTCCTACTCAGAAACAGGCATGGGCAAGGCCCTTTGGACTGTTCTCTTAACAGCTCTATACACAAACTTGACAGAGAGCTGAAGGGGGAGGACAAGAGGTACAGGAGCAGCTTACATTCAGGGATGTGGGATTTGGGACACGTGAATAAGTCAACAGTTGTTCGGCAATTTTCTGGGAAATATGAATGACTTTAAAGAAATATAATAGCATTATCAATCGTCTACAGAATCAGCATCTTGTATCAGAACAACAGTTTAAGTTATGGTTTTAATCTCTCTCCAAATGGACACTCAGCCCACGTCACTTCTGTTCATCCCTGCAACAGGATGGGAGAATCTTTCATTTTCCAATTGAGCGATTATAAACTCTCTTGTAGCATTTTTAACTTAAGAACTATAGAGCTATGCAGTTTGACTCCCACCTGTGGTTCCCTTGGAAAGACCAGATCTAATGTTTTGTGGTCCTTATGCAGCTGTGGAGCAGATGACGTCCTGAACCGTAAGGTATTTTCTGAGATGTAACAGGCTTTTCCTGTTTATCTGCATTGCACTCACAGCCATTCTCTCCAACAGCAAACACTGCTCTCCTTTGAGTTTATGGAGATTCCGTTGGCATTTAATCATACTTTCATCCATCGTGTACATTGTATTGCTCACTAGCTTTTTAACATTCGGTGAAGTCTGACCACAGAAATCCTGTGTTTCACATTTCCTTTCGCTTTTCCACAAGGGTTGTCCACAGCACAGCATGAAGGGTATACAGCACAAATATACATAAATATAAATGGCTCTCTCTTACCTTATCACATTTTCATTTTGAAACATTGGATACATTTAAGCAGACTTTTTTTTTTGAGGGACAATATTATTCTATGCAATAATAAAAAGAAAGAAATGCCCTTGAATATTCTGGAAAGTTAGAAATGTTCAAGTTCTTTAGACAACCTGAACAAAACATATATTTTCTTCAGTGTGTCTGTTTTGTAGACATACATGAACATTGTACCTGGATGCTCTTCAACAAGGTGATTCTTTGGCCTACAGAATAATAGCTGTCTTAGGAAAAGTAAAAATTTACATACTTCTTCCCCCCAGGAAATGAGCTGTCTGTGTGGTAGAGCCTTGTCTTGAACCTCGCAGTCCCTGGCGGTGAGGTGATAATTATCTGTTCTTCTAACATTCATTTTGCCTTTTTCTTGTCTTTCATGCTCTTTCCATTCTTCCTGTGAAGGTAAGTGCTGAGATTTTCCTGCAGTTTTTCTTACCTCCTAATTATGTGACGTTTGATAATTGGTACATTTAGGTCTTTTTAGTAATCCTTCCATTTCTACTAAATTTCTTTGTTAAATAAATGCTACTTAATATTAAATACCTTCGGGCCCGGCGGCGTGGCCTAACGGCTTAAGTCCTCGCCTTGGAAGCCCCGGGATCCCATATGGGAGCCGGTTCTAATCCCGGCAGCTCCACTTCCCATCCAGCTCCCTGCTTGTGGCCTGGGAAGGCAGTTGAGGCCGGCCCAATGCATTAGGACACTGCACCCGTGTGGGAGACCCCGAAGAGGTTCCAGGTTCCTGGCGCATCGGCTCATTGCGGCTCACTTGGGGAGTGAATCATCGGATGGAAGATCTTCCTCTCTGTCTCTCCTCCTCTGTGTATATCTGGCTGTAATAAAATGAATAAATCTTCAAAAAAATAAAATAAAATGAATAAATCTAAAAAAAAAATTAAATACCTTCTATGCTTTAGAAAAAAACTACATGAGAAATAGTTTATCAGCATCTAAACTACATCTTCAGACTATTATTCAGGACAGTTTAAAGTCCTTCCTTCTCTCTAGTGAACATGTGTTTCTAGAACCTAAAATATGAAAGGGCTTCTGAGAAATAGCAATCAAAAGACTCATGAGCTTTTTGACGTTTCCTGGCAAATGACAACTGATTCAGTTCCTAACATATTAAATGCTCAACAGAGTTATGAAGAGTCACATTAAAACTTTAACCAAGTTATGATGTGAATAATATGGAATAGTGTAAGGCATTAGCCACAGTGCAACATAAATAAATAAATAAAATAAAACAACAGCAATAACAACAGGGTCGCACAGGCAGAGGAACCAGATGTGTCCTCCCTGGATGTGTGCAGTGCTCCGGTGGTTGGGTGAGCATTTGGCCTGGCAATTAAGATGCCACTTAATCTGCATATCATGTTGAATGCCCAAGTCTAAATTCCAGCTCAGCTTTCTGCTATTATACAAACTGGGAGAGAGCAGTGATGGCCGAAGGAGTTGGGTTCCTGTCACCCACACACAAGATTTAAGTGGCATCATTGGCTCTAGTTTTGATCTGGTCCAGCTCCAGCTGTTGCAGGAATTATGGAGTGAATCAACATGTCATTTCTCTGTCACCTCTTTATCACTGTGAAATGGATCCAGTGGAAAGCGAGAGAGAGAGAAGAGAGGGAAGAAAGGAGAGAGAGAAGGGTCTTGCTATAGGAAAGCAGACTGGGAGTGTGGGTGAGACAGAGGGCATCTTAGCAGATAGCAGGAATTAAAATGAAATACAAAAGCTTAGAGTGAAAACAAGCCAGTCATATTTAAATACTATGGAGAGGTATTGGGTCCATACCTAGGTTGCCATTGTTGGAAGAGATAACAGGATGTTTCTTTCTCAGTTTTGCATTCAGGTAATAATTTTTAAGAGCTTGAATCCTGAGAACTATGTTCAAAGTCAGGAAACGAGTCAGCCGGGGCTTGGGGAGGAGCAGTCTCAGGAAGCCTGGTGAGTACCCGTGGGAGCCTGGAGAACTCCAGGATGGAGCAGAGTGAAAGCAATGCAATGATGCAATCCGTGCCAGGCACTGAAACATGATTCTACTGTGAAATGAGGTTGATAAAAGAGAAGCCTAGTTGTAAAGTCCAGATGATTGCTGTTCTAGGGGTGGGTTGTGTGGGAGTGTGGATGCCAAGTTGATCATGAGACAGGACTACCTTTAGATAAAATGTATTTATCAGACACAGTTCTTAAAGTGTGTGCGTGGGCGGGGAGAGAATGATTAGTTGTAATTCTCCTATGGCACGTATGAACTCCGGTCCTAAAAAGACTAGTAGACACATTGATTGTTGCCAGTCCTATTGCCGAAGTAAACGCGGCAGAGTGGAGGGCTCTGTGAATCCCAGAGGCATTGTACGTAGAGCTGAGCAGTTGGCCTGCTTCGCCTCTGACTTGCCAGATGGCAGTACTGGCTCGTTATCACATACACAGTGAGCGTGACTGGCACATCTCCTGCTTTGCAGTTACTCCATGCCAAGAGTTTATACTTATGAGTTGAAGAACCAGGAGGTAGAGCTGATAAAAGGGAAGAGCAGAGTGGGGGAGCTCAGCTTTGATTCTTGCAGGAATTACCCAGATAGAGAGGAGAAGCAGTGTGAGTATTGAAAAGGAGACTAGCTGGAGAAAGTCAGCCTCCAGGACCGCAGAGCTCTGTCTACATATTTTCCACAAAAACACTAAACCTCAACCACTGAGAGGGAGAAGGGGAAGGCAGTACTAAGCAGTATCTAGCAGGAATAAACATCACTTTTCTTAAATCTTTCATTAAGATGTATATGTTTATTTGAAAGGCAGAGGGAAAGAGATCTTCCAATTACTGGCTCACTCCCCAAGTGGTCACAGTTGTCTGACTATGTTGGGCTGAAGTCAGGAACCTGAATGTCCCACATCTATGGGAAGGTCCCAACCACCTGCTGCTTTCCCAGGTCTATTATAAGGAAGCTAGGTCAGAAATATAGCAGCCAGGATTTTGATTGGCACTCAAGAGTGGGAGGTGGGTGCTGCAGGCAGCAGTTTAATGTACCGTGTCACAGCACCAGCCCTTGCCCCCTGTTTATCTCTTTTGCACCTCAGATGTCTTGGAAACTGTATTATGGACATTCAATTCACCATCTAGAAAAGTCACTCAGATTTTGTTCACTTTGTCAATTTACCTAACAACACTGAAAAATAAAATATGACAAGGGATCTCCAAAATCTTCAAAATTTTCAAGGTGCAGAATCATCTCAAATCATCATGCTTATATGGCTGGTCTTGTGACTGACAATACAACTACTCGGTCATGGTTAGTTGGTGGCTCTGCTGCTGATTACCAAGATACTGCAGGTGGACTGCTTTGATCTCAGAGAAAGAGAGATTTTTGCTAATTCAGACAAATCAGGTTAGTGCAAGCCTAAAGTTCTGAAAGTACTGAATTAAAGGTTAAGATTTCTTCCCAAGATTTCTTGGCACAGAGGCAAATTCAACCATGATAAATACATTCCCCAAGTGTGAACAAACATTCTGAAGGATTTTAATTTCCCCTACACAGCTAAATGCTTATCTCAAATCAACTCTTATTGGTTTTTTTTACATTTTATTATTATTTTTATCATTTTATGATACAATTCCATATTCCCTTATCCCCTCCCCAATTCCCTCCCCCCTACCTAGTTACCCTATATCATTACAAACGTATAGTTCTTCATGAACAGTCATATGTCCATCATTGTAGGCATGGACAATGGCAGAGAGTCCAGCATCTTATTGTCAGGATACAGTAAACAGTTTCATTGTGTGTCCATCTTTGGCTGGAAGCAGAAATGCATACTACACTGCATCCTTACATCTGAATGTTAGTCTCCATTTCACAGCTACTGTACATCCCCTCAAATAAAAAGTCATGATACAAAATCAACAATAGAAAGAAAAATAGAAATTTGCAATGCCATGAGGTTAAATGACACGTTGCTAGAGATGACAGTCTCCATTTCACAGCTACTATACATCCCCTTAAATGACGAACCACAAAGCAAAATCAACATCAGGGAGAAAAAAGAAATTAACACCAAGAAGTTAAAAAATATGCTATTAAATGACTAATGTGTAGCTGAAGAAATGAGAATCAAGAACCTTCTTGAAGAAAATGATGCCACTGCATGATCTACGAGTCACTGAATGATTTAATCAGAAGAAAGTGTTTTGAAGAGATGAAACCAACAGAAAACAACAAAACCCATGTAATACAGTTTCCACTGATCTTTGTTGGTGAAGTGTGTCTCCTTCAGACAATATACAGATGGGTTTTGTTTTTTTTAACCCAATCTACTCATCTATGACGTTTGATTTAGCTTAAGCCATTTACATTCAGAGTTTAATATGTATGGGTGTTACTTTGGTCCTGTTATTTTAGGAATGGGTTGTTCAATGGTTTAGTCTTCTGTTGTCATTTTACTGGGATGTTCTTCCCATTTGCCTTTGGTTTTGGTAGGTGCTATTCCTCTTCTCTGTCAAGAGAACATCTTGATGTATCGCTTGTAGGGCAGGTTTGAAAGAGGCAAATTCTTTGAACTTTTCTTTACCGTGGAAGAATTTTATTTCATTTTCAAAGACAAAAGAAAGATTTGCTGGATATGTTATCCTTGGCTGTCAATTTTTTTTCTTTTAGAATCTAATCAACTCTTATTGTTACAAGTATAACCAAAGGTTAAAGATTTAATAATCAACAACCTACAGGCTAATAAAATGCTGCCAAAGCTGTTGTAAAATTTATAGGAAGTCGGGCTCGGCAGTGTGGCCTAGTGGCTGAGGTCCTCGCCTTGATCCCATATGGTTCTAATCCCGGTAGCTCCACTTCCTCTCTGTCTCTCCTCCTCTCAGTATATCTGACTTTGTAATAAAAAAAAAAAAATTAAATTAAATTAAAAAAAAATTTATAGGAAGTCATCCCATCTTACAGATGGCTACTTAGTGAGATTCAACAAGGACAAATGGATTATGTGAATAAAATGAAAGAATTTAATTACTTCCTTTTTTAGTTGCCCTAAGTCCTAGATAGGATTTTAAGAATTTTTTTGGGGGGGATCCAAGTTGAACAGTTAAAATGTAAATTCACTTCTTTCCTTTGTTCTTTTAAATTTTTCTGATATGTTAATTTTCTCCTTTTTTTTTTTTTTTGGTAGGTGCCTAGTCAACCGACAGTTAAATCTCTTTTTTTCCGTTATTCCTGTTTCCAATGTCTAGTCCAGACATATTCCAAGTAGGGCACACCTGGAAATGCATAAGGTTATCCCCTGGAATAAAGACAGTAAATCAATAGACTTCTTCCCATTTTAACTTTTTACAACATCATTTTGGTTATGACATATGGCATATGTGCTATGTTTATGTCTAAACCCCACAAGGCCTGCATTTTAGAAATCAGTAAATATACAAACTGAATTTTCTAGTGAATCCAACCACTTACAAGGTGATAAGACTTTGAGACCCAAAACAACTTCACCTTTCATGATCTGCAGGGCCACAGACCACAGGAGTGTTGAATACAGGCCTGCTTACTTTTCAGGATGTCCAGCAGCAAATGAAGACAAGGTTTCCCCCAGGACTGAGTGGTATTTCTTTTGAAAGTCATACATGGGACTGTGGTTGCGTGTACCTGGGCTCAGTTCCTATGTGTCTGTGATATTAGGTGGTCCAAAAGCAGATAGCCCCTCTCTTTGGATGTACTCAAGGTCTCAGTGATCACTCAAGGATTCAGTGCCTGCCCACTGTGAAAGGTATATTTTAGGAAACAATGAAAAGTACACTAAAGTCAAGAGTAGATTGGTTTATGATCACTTGTATATACTAAACACAAGGTTAGGCAGTACATTTTCAGGGTTAGTCTGCAGTTACTCAGGCGCCAATGCAGTTGCTTGGGGGTAATTGATGAGCAATACTTTGCACAAAGGAAAGCATGTCATTAATAAGTTTTGACATATTTATATACCATGCATTTGTAAAATTGTCAATTTAAACAGAATTTTGAATAATAAATAAAATGGTTTACATCCTGGTTTCTTTCACCCAGGATAATTCTTTGAGGACTCTTGTTACTTTGTATAGTAACTTGCTTCCACTTTAGAGAATTCCAGAAAACATAAACTAATTCATTTTGGGGTGTTGGGGGTAGGCAGAGAATGAGAAGGACCTGGCAGTGGAGCATAGATATTTACTAGTTTAATTGTTAATAATTGCACTAGTGTTTCTTTTGTAGGTATGTGAAAACTAAGCAAATTGTGCACTTTCCATTTTGGGCAAATTATGTTAATTTGATTTACAAAGGGCAGTGACATTGGCTGTTTGCTAGTTTCAGAATGATATTTTAAATGCATTTTCCTTTGTCCGCTCAAAACTGGAAACCAGATGTCTTTGCTGTAAAATGGAACCAGATAGCTCTAGACTGTGAATCAAATAGGGAAGTACTCAAATAAGGAAATGTCATTCAACGATAAGGATGAATCTTCAGGTACAACTCTCTCTGTGGATGTGTGCTTTCTGCTCTCTAGCGTAATAGCTAAGGGTGGAGTGGATAGAACATGTGGAAGGAGGATGTTCAATTATCCCAGCCTGTTCACAATTTGGATGACCATACCATTTTGCACTCACCAAGTCCTTCAAGCCTCCTCAGCAGTTGGCACAGCCAGTCTTTGAAGCAGTTCCAGTTACTGACTATATATGCATCTGCTTTTGTGATTCCTGACTGTTTGCATTCTCAGTCTTGAAACGTCTGTATATATTCCACATGTAAGTGTTATATTGGATATAACTTGTGCAAATATTTTGATCCAGTTTCCATTCTCTTAGCAGTGTGTTTGGTAATGTAGGTGCTTCTAACTTTGAAGAAATCTTATTTAGTTGCTGCATCCTCTTTACTTTTGCAAATAAACTCAAAAATACTGTTTTAACCCAACATTATAGATTGTATCTTACTACTAGAATTTTGCCTTCTATTTGAATTCTATAAATTACTTCTAGAACTTTTAGTTCATACTTATATTTAGCATTCACTATCTGTTAATTTCCAATATTGTGTAGGGTAGAGATGAGTTTATCTGACGCATCTTGCATCATTTGTTTAAAGGATTGTCATTTGCAGTACTGAATTATCAGTGAATTCTTTTCAAAAATAAACTGTCCTCTTTTGTGAGATACTTATTCTATTCAATTACTCAGATGTCATTTTTGGGGGGGTCAATACTTGTCTGTTTCCTGCAGCTCCACAATTTGTCTTGAAATCAGATAGGTGTTAGTCCTCATTCTAGAGTCGTTTTAAAGTTTTTTTCTCTACTTAGTATCCTTTGTTATGTTCTAAGAATTTCATAAATAGCTTTCAATTTCTATAAAATAGTTTAGTAGTCTTATTGTAATAGTCACATCTATAGATTTTGGTAGGACATGTATCATATCTGCATAGTTGTCTGAAACAACTTTTAAGGTATCGCTCATTGCCTTTAGAAATACTTTTGTAATTTTCAGTACATTTCTTCTACATATTTTATAGGCTTTCCTTTTAAAAAATTCATGGTTTATGCTATTTAAAACACATTTTAAACTTAAATCTTGAGTGTTCTGCTAGTGCTTAGAAATATGATAATGTCCTACACATTGGTTGAACTTCCTTATTATATCAGATGTTCTACATTGAGCATTATATTATTTTTTTGGAAGATCAAAGTTTATTTAGTATCTGCATACAAAAAACATATTGGGCATCAAATAACCAAAACCAAAAACCGAAAAACCAAAAACCAAAAAGAAAACGTGGGGGGGGGAGCGGTTCGAGGGGAGAGAGATTCTACTGAGCCTAATATGAAATTTGTACAGATAAACCTTCTGGAAAGTGATCTTCTCAGTAGTTCAGGTTAGGTCCGAATGAACATGACTCATTCAACTTAGTGTCTCTTTTTAAAGTAAAGCTATGTTTGATTTTTAAATACTGTACACTTTAATAAATAAACCAAACAAAGCCTCAATGTAGAACAGTCACTGCCAATATCATCCAGCATCCCTGCAGATTAGTTTAACAAATGTATTTGTAAAGAGGTATTTTTATTCACTTTTGTAACCTAAATTCTATTTCTTTCGCTTGCTTTATTAAACTGGCTAAAATATCCAGATTGGAGTATTCTCTTGTATAGAAGAAGAGAAAGCATACATCCTTGCTCTGTTCCCAATCTTTGTGTAAAAGCATTATTTTTCAGGATTAATTATGATGGTATAGTTTTGTGTAAATGCATTCTTTCAATATGAGGAAATATTCTTTATTTCTAGTTTCATTGTCTCTTTTCAGTCTCTACTTATCTTTATATTTTTCACATCAAAGTCTGTATTATCTGACGTAAGAATGGCTACACCAGCTCATTTTTTTTTCCATTAGCTTAGAATATATTTTCCATCTGTTCACTTTCAGTTTCTGCATATCTTTGTTGATGAGATGTGTCTCCTGTAGGCAACAGACAGATGGGTTTTGTTTTTTGTTTCTGTGTGCTAATCACCAACTCCACCCCTGTTATCCTGTGCAGTGGCTATGCCATCGCCTGCCTGGACTTTCTCACACTCCCAGTTCCAGTAAGTTCCCCAGGATTAGGGAGACATCAGGACTCCTAAATCATTGGCTTGTCCATGGTGCTGGTCTTGGTGGAACCTGCTGGCCATTAGGTCTAAAGGTCACCCATACCTATTTTGGGTGGGTCCTGTAGAATATCAAGTCAGTACTATTGTTCCTGTGAGACCAATGCAATGCATTGGCCCAGAAATGAGTTGTCTCCTTGACTAGTGCCTGTGCAACTCACTGTTATCACTCCAGCCCCACAGCCTTTTCCTCAGCACATAAAATGGAACCTGATGAGGAACTGGTAGAGGTCTGGGTCCACTGGTCCTTAGGTCTATGGGCCACCTGGGCCTATCTTGGGTAGAACCTTTAGGATGTTCAGTCAGTACTGTTTTTCCTGTGGGACCAGTGCAATACATCCAGCCAAAAATGAGCTTGCTCTTGGTTCAACACATGTATAGCTTGCTGTTGTCCTCCCAACTCCACATCCTTTTTTCTTAGTACACAAAATGGTACCCAATGGGGCAGAGACAGGGGTTTGAGCCATAATATCCAACTTGGTTCTGCACCCACCTGCTTTGGTTCTGCCACTGTGCTCCTGCTTATAGTCAAATCAAGCAAATCGGTGGGATGGACAGTTCTATGCCTCGGTTCACCTGCTGAGCTCTCAGTGAGTGTTCCTTTCTACCTGGCCACTGGTAGAGCTCCAAACCCTGATGGCTGATCACTGCTGGGATGTCCTGTCACTGCAACCCTGCTCCATTGTCTCTGCTGCTTCCCCATATCCACGCATCCCCAGATGTCCATCTGCCATTGGCCTGTCCTCTGTCCAACAGGTGTGGATTCTCTGCTTCATCCTGGTTAATGATTCTCTGTCTGCCTCCATCTTGTCTCGCCCAGAGACATTGGTTTACAGTCTTCTTTTTCTGTTCCATTTTTGTTTGATGCTGGTATGAGGGTGAAGCTGGTCTCAAAAAGAGGAAAAAGAAATATTTTATCTTCTTGTAATTATTAACAGCTACAAAATTGATTATTATTCTCTTATTCAATATTTGGTAGCAAGTTTTTCACAAGCAAATTTATCTGGGAGTCAATAGTGAATTCACCATTGAGTTATTTTGTTGTTGCTGTTACTTAAAACATTTTAAACTACAGATTCTAATTGTTTAAAAAAAGTATATATAGGACTATATGGCACACTTATTTCTTCATGAGTTAGTTTTGGCAATATGTGTATTTCAAAATTCATTTTCCATGTCATTGAGTTAGTGAAATTTGCCGGCATTGTATCTTTCTAGAATCTCTGCATGCCTAATCATGTATTGTTAAATGTCATATACTATGGAACATTACTTTATCTATTATGAATTTTTTTATTTCTTGTAGATACTTTTGAGATTATTTTATACATAAAAAGATTTGTGTCTTATTTTAAAGATTTCTTAGCTATAATAGGGAAAGTCTTTATGGCTAGCTATTGGGTGCTACTGCGGCAAAGTCTTTCTTATTATGCTATCCAATGATGTCGAAATCTGATTCAACTACCTTTCTCATGTAAGCTTTGGACAAAGCGCCTCTATGTTTTCAGGTATTTCTTTTCAGTCTTGAAGAGGATGCGTAAAGGAACAACAATGTGTTGAGCTCTTGAGAGAAACTCTTTGCTGCTTTGGGGTTCTTTCTACATGACGGTATGCTCATTTTTTTCTCTGTAATTGGTCCTTTGAACCCTACCTATGTCGGCCTTCTCTGACACAGCTTTTTTTCTGGGCGCTCTGGCATCCTCTGGGTTCCAACAAGTGGTGCCTCTTGTTGCTACAGTCCACGAGCTCTCTCATTAGTATGCTTGGATATCACAGATTCATCTCATCAGTTTTTCATCCTAAAGAGTCCCTCTCAGGACTAGTGCCTTGGAAACATTTTTACATGTGTTCTGTTTATTTTTTGTTGTGCAGCTTTCAGCAGTAGGGTAAACCCAAGCTTAGTAAGCCATTGTTTTCAGAGACAGAAATGTTTCAAGATATTCAAAATTTCCACAGATATAAAGTGACTTTTCTTTCTTAAGAATTACTATTTACTTATTTGAGTGTTAGAAAGGCATGGATAGTTGTCTGTTCTCACATGCCAAAAGCTAATCGGGAAACCTTCTGCAGGATTTAGCTTGCTTTATGGTGCTAGGGAGTTGTTTAGTTGTTGTTTGCTTGTTTGTTTGTTGTTTTCCTTTAATTTCCTATCCTTTCAATTGTAGGAACCTGGTGTTCTCTCTGTGAAATTCTGCTGATATGTGGAGAGAGAATTGCACATGTGGTTTCCTCACATGAGCTGGAAACACCTGAGTACGAATCAGCTTTGTTCACAGATACTTACAACATTGCCTGTGTCTGTGTCTGTTTGATTTCTTCATAAAGAAATGTTCTGCATGAAGAAATAAGTGGCAGAAAAGTGTAAGACAGTTTGGCCAGTTCTTCTTGTCTATTCTCGACAACTCATCAAGAAGTGGTTATTTAGAGTTATCTTTGTCTATATACTCAGAATACTCCCTGTTTAACAGAAGGCAATTTAAGTTGTGTCTGGGGAAAAAAGTGAGCCATAATACAGAGAATCTCCACTAACTGGCTTGTTCAATTCTCTATACTCACTATAGATAATCGATTCTAAGATGAAGAAAGTATTCGCGTAGAAAGATACCTATTCAAACATCTCTTACGTTAACAAAAGTGGGAAGCAACTTAATTGATTCAAAATTAGGTGTCGATGAAACTCATGCCAATATGTCCATTCATTTGAGAGCTACTTCATTGTATGAAATGAATGTCTTTGAGCCAGTGATACTGACTTTAAAGAACATACCGAAATATAAAAAAATGCTCTGTTGTGAAGGACGACTTCAACAATGACTGTCCAGGGAATCATGTTAAGATACTAACTTTCCACATTCAGTGCCTAGGCTTGTTTTCCCACTGCAGATCCTGTTGGCATCGATACTGGAAGGTAAGAGTGACAACCCACACAGATGCGAGGCTCAGATGAGCTCCCAGTTTGGGCCAGAACATTTACCATTGTGAGCACTTTAGAACATCTCCATTTGTCTTTCTCTTTTTTCTGTCTCTGTAGCTCCAAGTTTCCACCTAAACAAATAACTTAAGAGAAGAACATACATAATGAATGGAAATTCTATCACTGATATTTCAAATGCTTAGTAAAGAATCCAAAGAAAATCAATGTAAGCCACGATACATTAACTACAGCTGAGTTTCATTTGTAATTATCAAGATTACATTTTATATTGGCCATGCATGACACTGATACTCAGTCAAATATAAGCAGATAAATATATGTTTTAACAGAAGAGAAAATAATGCATCAAGATAACAGAAAGCCAGAATCGGTTCTTCTTTTAAAAACTAATTATTGCAAGCCCATATCCCTATTCATTCCATTTTCACTGATGAGAGAAGGGGTGAGTATTCCCCCATTTCTACAGCTACCTACCTCAGTAACACACTCATTATTTTCTCCTTAAATAAAAGCATTCTTAGCCCTGCTTGCCAATTTCCCTGAACAACTCTGACCTTTCCAGATGCACACCTGACTTCTACAACTTTGCTGAAAACTCTCAAATCAAATAACCTCTAACTGCGAAAGAGGTGGAAGAATCTGTACTTCAAAGAATACCTGACTAGATATCATGCTTAGGGGACTCAATTAGAGCATGTAAATAGAGTCTTTCTGTAAATGAGTTCAATGCTTCTGCAATTCCAGCGGAGCAGGCCATGCAGCTGTCATGAGCAGACAGAAGGGCACCTGCATGTGTCCAGGCATTTGCTATTCTTGCTTGTTTTCGTTTCACTGCACTGAAAATAAACAGCGTGTTGAGGAGCAAGAGCTAGATCAAACTTCACCAACTAATTCTTTGCTGTGCATATTATATTTGGCCATATTCTCCTCATCTGTTCTGCAAATTCTGCGCCTGCTTTTGAGAACATGTTTCCCAACGGGTTTCAAAGCCTGTGGTGGCACTGGTAGAGCATTTAATTTTACTTGAAGTATGCAGGTTGGGTGCAGTTTTATCCTTACACTCATCTGTTATGTTTCTGGCGGTGGTGTTGCAGTTACAGTAATCCTATCTTCCCATAGAGTCTGCATGTGGCAGGCTTGAGCAAGTCAAAGTTCTTTCTTTTTCTCATCAGACAAGCAGCCTTGGAGTATGCTTGGCTGCCCTGTGTCTTTTCCCTTCAATTCTTCTTCATGCTCAGTCCTGCCTGATGCTGTGTCTTTGTCCACAGAAGGCCTTCATGTAGGCTTTTGCTTTTGATGGAGGTTGTGGCGGAAGTCAGAGACCATGACGTATTTGTCACTACAGGCGATCTATGTTTGGAACCTGGAAATCCACATGATTATTCTCTCTCATGCAGAAACATGTTTGAGCTTCATCCTCAGCTACTTCATTTCCTGTGAGCTCATTGACTTTGCATGCAGTTCAAACAATGCACACAAGAGCCAGAAGAAGACAGTCATCACCCTGGAAATGAAACATGGAAAATGTTCTCCTGCCTCATACCATTACATCCTTCACTCTCATGCTTCTATACATCCATTCCTGTCTTTTCTCATTTTATATTTAAAGCCCTTTGGGTTCTTTCAGGACTGTCTGACAGGGCTGCTGGGAGACTTCACTGCTACAATAGACAAAGCACAGCCGTGGGAATGTCTGTGTGATGACTTCTTGCCATTCACTGATAATGCGTTTTGCTCATCATCAGAGCTTACTAAGGATTTTTTTCTGATATTTCCTTAACCTGTGTTGTCTAACAAAGGAAAAAGAAAGTGAATGAGTGCAGCTCCTGTCTAGCATGCTGTGCTTACACACAAGTTTACCTTCCACCATCCTCAAAATCCTGTGGTACACATGGAGTTCACTTTCTAATGTTTGGAGCAGAAGATCGAAGGTATGGAGTCACAGCGTCCTAAAAAAGTGACACTTCCTGTACAACTCCCATGATTCACCTTGGATATATTTCTGGGATTTCCTATTGCTGTTTTGGTGGCCCAAGATTTAAAATGTATGGGTGGGCTCCATGGTTGGCTACCAATGTGCTACACAAGCTTCTGTGAACCATACCGTGTGTGTGTATGTGTGTGTGTGTGTGTGTGTGTGTGTGTGTGTGTGCGATAAGACAGCATAGAGGTGTTGGCCCAGTGGAAGCCGGGCTCTGCTTCACCCTGCTCCATTTCCCTCAATGCCTTAGGTGCTTTGGTATGTAAGTTATCCATAATGACTTACGATGGTCTCCATTCATCATGTGGAATTTTTTTCCCAAGCTGCTGTCACCTTAAAAGACCAACTGAAATTCGAAGAAAAGAAGGTTTGTAACCTGTGTCTTTATAGGGATTTAATTTTCCAATTTCTGTTATGGGGACACAGCTTATAAGTGGAGCCAAGAAGTGTCTGGCAAACCATGTATTTGTGAGTGCCACATGTTTTCTCTATCAAAACAGATATGTTACCTTTATATACCCCCTTAATGGTTTGTTAGTTCTAAACTACACCCACCATATGTTATATTTAGAGGTGATATAAATAATTTTTCAAATATCTCAATGTATTAATCAGGTTTAAAAAATTTCCCCCTGGGCCTGGCACAATGTCTCAGTGGCTACATCCTAACCTTACAGTGCAGGGATCCCTTAAGTGTTCATGTTCATATCTTGGCTGTTTCATTTCCCATCCATTTCCCTGCTTATGGCTTGGGAAGGCAGTAGAGGATGGCCCAAAATCTTGGGATCCTACACTTGCGTTGGAGACCCAAAAGAAGCTACCGGCATCTGTCTTTGGATTGGAGCTCAGCTGCAGCCATTGCAGCTACTTGGGGAACGAACAGCAGATAGATCTGATCTGATGGTTTAAGAAATCAACGATTCCATCAGCTAACTTTTGGTGAAGGGCTGCCACCCTAGTTATGGTTACAGTACTTGCTGTACTGGTCAGATGTTGGACACCTATTCACATTTTGGATCAAATCCTCAGGGTAAGGTGGACTGTGTCGAGATTTTTTTTTTAAACCTTCTTGGAAAAATCTTTCCTGATTCATCTTTGACCAGTGATCTCCAACTTCTGCATTTCACTTTAGCCAATATATTTTTTCTTTCTCTGAGGGTATGATATGTGAAATTTTAGGAGTCCGTTGTGGACTCTCACATTGTGTGTTGATGAGTGATAACAGAGATGAGATCAAGAATATTGCCAAATGTCAATGACCAAAGGCCACGTGTCACTGGTTGGACTCTACTGGAGCAAAGCAGCAGCCCTTGGCAGTGCAGTGACTGAAGCAGCGGGAGCTTAAAGGGTGGCACTATTGCATGTCTCATAAGGAAAAGCATCAGTGGTATTTGTTCATAACACTTTCGAAATGTAGGTATTTCTTTTTCACTCTCAACTTTATATTTGGGCCAACCTCTTTGAAGACAGCTGAGTGGTTTTAGATCATAGATAAAACCCCGTTTCTCCATGCTCTCATCAATAAAAAGGGCAAAAATAATATGTGCTGCTACTCATCTCCTTTGTTGTTTGCACACATTATTTTCATCTTTCTGTATGTCTTCAGCCACAGGGGTTTTAAAAATATATAAAGCTGTACCTTTGATCTCACAAGAACATCTGTATTATAATCCTTCATCTCCTTGCATTTGCCCGCCAAGCATATGCTGCAGTTTTTCATGAGAGGGATGAAGATTTATATGTCTTGTCTTTGTTACTGTGCACACAAATTTCAACCCAGGCCTTCAATAAGCTACAGCATTTAGAAGGCGACAGATGATTTCTGAATTCAATCAAACGGCAGGCCAGTCAAAGGCATTTGGGGTCCTCTGAGGCTTGCATTGGCTTCCTCAGACTTAGGCAGAGCTCATAACATAATCTCATTGCTAAACCAATAGGCCTGGGTTCCTGAGTTCCCCAAAGAATTATTCCCAAGGGAGCCCAACACTTTGCACTGAAGACGTTTTGCGGCTAATTTATAAATGAACAGGCATGCTTCAAAGGTCTGATAGTCAGGTAGAATCATTTTGTGTGAAGAGTCCAGAATAGAGGTGCTCAGGAGGAGGTCAGCAGAAAGCCTTAGGTCCATAATCAGAGGATGCCATCAACTCATCTTGTTTTCTGTGTCAATGATTTGATAATCAGGCTTTTTGTTCCAGAGAGCACACTCAGGAAGTAATGGGCTATCAATCACTCTGTTCACTCTCTCAGATGACATCTGATGGTAGCTTGAATATGTAGTTTCCTTGAATAGCCTTGTGTCCAGACTGAAAGGCCAGTGAACTAGGTTTCTGCCTCCCCAAATAGACACAGATTGATGCTGTTACCACTTGACGGATGAGGCACTCAGATCGGAGTAGATGGGAGGGGAGTTCTTTTACCTCGTGAATCAGGAGACAATCAATTTCAGGGAACGAAAAGGCTGTTCTACCATACAGGGAAGGTGAGTGAGGGCGGCAGTTCCACCCTATTTCCTGAAGTTGCTAATGCCTTAGTAACACTTCCACTAAGGCAGACAGTTTTGAGCTTAATGAGCAATTTTTAAATTGTGTATATTACACTGAATCATTAGAAAGTGAGTCAATTTTAGTATTTATTTGGCATCTGTTGCATGTAAATCATTCCACAAGTTAGAATAAATTCGCTGTCGAGGACAGTAGCCAGTAGCCCAGCCAAAGGCAAGTATTAGTATATGCATTAAAAAAAAAAGTAGAACTAGAGGCAACAGGTGGTAAATACTCAGGAAACATGCAGAGACCTGGAGAGAAAGGACTCAAAAGGGACCAGAACTACCTTATGAAGGAGCTAGACTTTGTGGTGGGTCTATGGCATCAAGCAGATGGCCTGCTGTGAGTTGGAGAAGGTTGGAAGCCTTTGGAGCAGAAAAATGCAGCAAGGGCAGAGACACAGGTGTGCCCAGTTTGGGTTTATCTCTGAGAGTTACAAATATGTGGGAGACTGCACTAGAAGGTATGTGACAAGATGTGGTTAAGAACACTGCTCTGTTAATGATGCATTCTATAGGCTGAAGTAACAACTCCCATTAGACATTCTCCATAAAGGAAATTACAGATAATTTAATTTAATGTATTAATTAAGTTAATGTGTTCTCCACAATGTTCCTAGGAAGGTTGGTCAGTTATATATTCCCTGAGACACTTATTATTCTGTAGGGGGTAGCCTCAGCTTCCCATTTCTAGAAAGAAGACTACCAGGTAATACCAATGTACATTTTCAAATAGTCATGCATTGAGGGAATACAATTATAATTTCATCTCTTACTCAATCAAGCCTCACATGGAAATTCTTATTGCCACAGCTTGGATTGCCCTTCCTGCGTGCAATCCACAGCCCTAGCTCCCTCTCCCTACAAGTCCTGCTTGCCTTTCGTTTAAAGCAAGTTTTGTCCATTGTTGATCTTGTGCACAGTTGAAACTTGTACTGCTGTCATCATCACTGCATTCTCCCGATGTCTGTTCTACTGCTTGGCGTTTCCCTGATCTGTTGGAGTATTCAGTGGCAGAGTGATATAATTCATGGTCCTTGCTCTCCATAGTTCCTACCCGTTGGGCAACTCAGCAAAGCTTTCCCCTGGGATGGCTAAGAATCAGACACACATGAAGGAAACCAAGGAAAAAGAAACCCGGGGCACTGAATTAATCATATAAAAACAATGCATCTGAGCATCATGCGCAAGATGGTGACTTAAATTCAGAACTCACATCCCTGTACTCCTTACAAGGCATGGTGGTGTCCATGACAAAGCAGAGTGATCTGTGCATTGCACAGCACTCACTACACTGCACAGCATGAACACTCCATGCCACACAGTGTCCTGCAGACCATGCTACACAACCCACCATGTACTGCACGGTGAACCACTCCCTTGGTGCACAGTTTTCTATGCCCTGCACTAAACACAGGCCTACTCACTACTTCAACATACTGAGCTGTTCCTCACAATAATCTGTTTTCTACCGTACAGTGATCTTGTGCCTGCACAGAAGCTATCTTAATACTCCTGAGCAGTCAGGGCATACAGTGATTCACTCCCTGTACTTCAGTCTGACCTCTACTATGCAGAGTGATCTAGTCCCATACAGTCCACAGTGATCCATGTGACCTAGCCATTCCACCACACAGTGACTTATACTCCACACTCTCCAGTGAGTGGCACTGCACCATGCAACGTGATCCAGTCTCTATCATTCATAATCATCTGTTGCTGTAGTGCACAGTTAACTGTTCCCTAACACTATCTGATTATGTGCACCATGCAATTAGTCGCTTAAGATAACTCACAGTTGTACACCCTCTTTCATGAACATTTGAAGCATACAAGCATAGATACACTGCACACGACAGAGAGACCTGCCCTCTGCAATCCACAATGGTTCATAGTGCATGTGCCACGGTGATACTCAGCCTGAGTCAGTGTGATTGTCCCCTAATTACATTCATTACACACCCTATTCCCTACACTCTGCTATGCGCAGCAATGTGCTCACTGTGTATATAGTGAGATACTTCCCACAGTCATCCCAGCTATTCCGAACAGTAATGTCCACCCCATGGCATATGATCTGCTGCTGACCAGCACTACTCACTGCCTCCATCGCCTGTTAATCCACTGTATGTCACTGCTGCTCCCACACTACACGATGATCTACTTCTTACCCTGGATGCTATATGCTGCACATGTATATTATACAGTGTCCACACCCTATGTGGGAAGCAGTTCTCAGCGCTCAGCTAAAGCTGCCTGATAACATGAAAACACAATGCATGTTGTCAAATCATGGATCTTCTTGAAGAAAAAGATACATTTGTTTGTCTCACAGATCTTTTCAGTCTAGTCAAAGAGTATATAGAGAGGGTCAACTTTTCAAATGAAAGCCTCTGTTTTTCATACTTCTCTCAATGTTCACTCTTTCAATTTTCCAAGAAAAATAATCTCATCAAATTTAGTCTGCAGCAAGATAGCTCAAAATCTTAATCACTAGCAAAAATAGATCAGTTGAGCTCACAACACAGTCAAGAAACAGATTTTATTTAGTGAACTTATTTTAAAAAAAATGCAAAGGCTTTTATTTGATGAGCAACTGTTACATTCCCTTTTTAGAGTACAGTGCGCCACTTCAACACATGTGTACAAGGTGTACCGATCTAAAGGTAATTGGCATTTGCTACTTCTCTCATTACTTTATAACTGGGACCTCAGAGTCCCTCTTTTCTGTTTGTTCAGAAAATGCAGAACAGGTTATTGTGAGCTATAGTCTGCCTGCTGGGTTGAGTAACACTAGGCTTACACTCCTGCTTTCTAATTGGGTGTTCATGATCGTGCATTCTTCCTCTAGTCTTCACCTTCCAATCTGTGATAGTTACCATTCTATGTGCAGATGGAGGTCTTGTTTTGTTCTGTTGTTGTTTTTAGCTTCCATATATGAAGGAAAACATTTGGTATATTTCTTATATGTATGGCTTATTTTACTTTACATAATATACTCTAGTTTTGGTCCTTTTGTGAATGATAGGATTTCATTCTTATGGGTGGATAATATTCATATTTATAAATACACAATACTTTATGAATTCATTTGCTGATTGTATATCTTGATTATTATGAATAATGTGATAAACAAGGTGCAATAATCATCTCTTTGATATGATTATTTCATTCATTTTGAATTTTTAAAAGGATTATTTATTTTTATTTGAAAGCAGAGTTAGAAGAAGAGAAACAGAGAGAGATAGATCGTCCATCCACAGGTTCACTCCCAAATGAGCAAAACTGCCAGGGCTGGGCTGTTCCCAAGACAGGCCAGAATCTTTCTCGAGATCTCCCAGAATGGTGCAGGCTCGCAGCGCATGAGCCGTCCTCCACTGCTTCCTCAGCTATGAGAATAGAGCTGGATTGGAAGTGGAGCAGTTGAAACTCAAATTGTTGCTCATAAGAATGCCAGCACCCTAGATGGCAGCTTTAACCTACTGTGCCAAGGAACTGGCCTCATAAATGAAATCTATTTACTTACTTACTTAGGGCCACAGCAATTTTCCAAATTGTTTCAAATTTTTTTCTGAAATGTATTCTTATTCCACGATGTGCTTTGGAAATGCTAGCATTGTTATTATTTTTCATCATGCAACTTTGCAGGTACAGGGTTTCATCTCTTCCCCCTCCCCTTTCTCTTTCTCTATTTTCCCTTTCTGTCATTTCTTTCCATATTTTCACAGAAATATATAGTCCATTCCTAAAGCATATAAGTTGAACTTTCTGTATTTAAATGAATTAGCCATGGCAGATATAGAAAAAGGTAGAAAAATCTAGTATTGTACTTTAAAGGTATATGTAAATGTTTCATTGGAAGTTTTAGTTTTAGTTAGAAGTATAGATACACACTGGATCTTAATCTAGTTCTAAGTTAAAATAGTGTCTTCATGTTAAATAGAGACTCAGGCAATGTCCTGAACTGAGCAGAGTTCGATGCGATCTCCCTTCTTAGAAGTTGGATGTTCTTGTCAGTGCTTAACGTTGGCTAACATCTCAGTTTTCTCCTCTGGTCATTCGTGACCAACAGTGCTTTGCAAAAT
Organism: Ochotona princeps; assembly: GCF_030435755.1. Taxonomy (NCBI): domain Eukaryota; kingdom Metazoa; phylum Chordata; class Mammalia; order Lagomorpha; family Ochotonidae; genus Ochotona; species Ochotona princeps. Next base: position 3,375,082 of record NC_080839.1, on the reverse strand, counting down.
CTTCTGGGTGATTCTAACTCATGCTTCGTTATGACTATCTACACATGATCTGCCCAGCAGTCTGCCACACCATGACAGCAAAGCAAGAAGGCCCTGGCAGTTGCAAATCCTTTTTCTTTCTCTGTGCAGAACTTTCCTTGGAAGTCCTTGTCATAAATGTCTTACAGAGTTCCATTTGCCTTTCACATGAAGAAGTAAAATGAGATAAATGTTTATTTTCATTCCTAAGGAAATACACGATAGTTTCCTATGCTGCCAGTAATGCCCTGACACTTTTGTTTCATGCCAAGGCCCAAAGCATGATCTGTTCAAGGCTGCATCCTGAGATGCCCTGGAAGTAGGAAGCCAGGAGATTGTGTGGTTATCAAGCTCCTTACGTAATGCCTGAGAATCACCACATTTTCCCTAGGATTGCCTTTGTAAATGATCCTCCAAAGTTCCACTCATTCCTGCCTGAAAACAGAATCTACATTATTCATTTTTACTATCAAAAATTTAAATTGGGGGACTCAAAATTACAGTCAGAAAACATAAACATGACTCTTGTCTTGCGACCCCTGAGTTTTGAAGTCACTGAGTAGTCAGAAAAATGCACTTTCCCAGTATGCATATAAAATACTTTTAATTATTGATTTCTTTTGTACTCTTCCTTCCCATCCTTTTTTTTTTTTTGAAAATTGTACAGACACATGATCCCTTTGCGTATATTTGCTGGTGTAAATGAAAATGTATTTCAACTGCAAGTTTGGCTGGCTGTGAAATAAGGGGAAATGGAGGAATGCATTTAATGTTTTAATGGAAAGCCATTTAAGAAAATGGCTTCAAGGGCTACAAGTGCTAATAATAAGCTTTCAAATAAAGTTTGGGTGGTCTCTGAAGTTTGTGTTGCAGGTGGAAAATCTAAATTGCTTTGGCCAGGTTTTTGACTTCACGCTGTAATAACTTTTTAATAGCTGCAATGCACTATTTATTCAGATTTTGTGCTCTGGGCTGCATTTGCCTTTTAAAAATTGCATCTATTTACATTTTCTTTTTATAATCTACATCTTAAACTCTAAGGTGTACTTTGATTTTCTGTAGCTTTAAAAGACTTCAGATAGTGGATGGGCTACAACATAGTAAGACAAGGGCCTTGCAGCAGTTTCTGAAAATATTGGTCACTGATTGTAGTTATGTCACAGTAGCTTCCTCATTATTGGAATGTAGCTTTAGAAAACTTAATGTGTGCATATCTCTGTGTTTAGAGCAGAGCATCAAAGAGTTCATGAAATGATCCTTACCTCTAAGGACATTCCAATGTGTTTGGTCATCCAAGCTGAATTTAGAGTGCAATAGCAGGGACTCAAACTGGTGCCAATATGGGATACCAGCATCACAGGTGGCAGCTTTACCTGAAACCCCACAACATTTGCTCCGCATACGTCATATTTTATCACTGATGTGAGCAAGTTATGGTGGGAAACGGTGAGAAGGACCTATCAGGAAAACACTTTGGAGGATCAACACACGCCGTAATTTGAAGAAAGTAGGCTGGGGCAAGTCGGTGATTTCTGTCAAATCTCATATATAGGTTATAGTTTTATTGTCATTCTAATTTCAAAAGTAAAAAGGAAGTGTAAATTGAATATGGAACATGTAATAAGAAGTGGGTACAAAGAAGAATCCTGACAGCAATGCATGTAGAGGGTTTTACCTTGTAGAGAACTCCTACTGTACAAGACGTGAGTAACATCAGTGAAGAGCCTCCACCTTCAACAGAAACCCACACAGAAACTGCAGAACCAATACTACGAAGTGTTCAGCTAAAGGTCTAGAATGTGATACCAGTGGAAACTGAAACATTTTCCTGGTTAGTAAACTGGCATTTCCTTAATATAAAGAGATGAGAAGAGATTTTGATGGCTCAGTTGAACCATCGAATACATGAAAAATGATTTTCCATGGTTTATGGAAGAAGACTTTGGAAAACTCTTTATACTTTTAATAGAAATCAAGATGAAATGGCTTGATGAAATACATTGCAAGTAGGAAACTATGGAAATACATCAAGAAGAAAAGTGTGAAGGAAAAGAAAGATGGAATAAAACTGAAGAGTATAATATCAGATTAAATTTCCTATTGACCATGATAACACAAGTGATATTTTGTAAAACTGAATAACATTGAGAATGATCATATCAAACTCCTCAATGACTGACACCAAAAGAGAGACAATGACACCTAAATGAGGAAAGACAGGTTGCTTATAGCCCACGTAGTTAAACACAGTCCTACTGTGCTTTCCATACTTACAAATGGAAAGTATATGTGCACACAAAATTCTGCATGCAAATGTTCATGCTATTATTCATAACCCCCCAAAATGGAAATAATCATGATGCCCTTCAACAGATGCATGTGTAAACAAATTGCTGTATTTCCACAAATGATTCATCCATATAAAGAAATGAGCCATTAATCCACAAAAAGGTACACATGAGCCTTAACTGCTAGATAAATAGCAGATGCCAATCTGAATACTTCATACTTTGTGATTTAAGACATTATTTAAAGGGCAAAAGCATACAGACAAAATGAGAAATAAAGGTTAAAGGAAAAGCAAAGGAATTTTTTAAGGTTGTAAAACTAGTCTGTGACCGTGTAATCACGGATTTATGACTTTCTGCATTTTTGAAAAATTCATTGAACTTTACAGACATAGAGAAAATCTTTTTTTTCTTAAACTCATTTTCACTAGAAAGGCAGATATACAGAGATGCAAAAATACAGAGAGAAAGATCTTCCATCTGCTGGCTCACTCCCCAAGTGCCCACAATGGCTGGAGCCAAGCTGATTCAAAATCGGGAGCCGGGAGCTTCCTCCAGGACTCTCACGTGGTGGCAGGGTCTGGAAGCTTTGGGCTGTCCTCCATTAATTTTCCAGGCCACAAGCAGGGAGCTGGATGGGAAGTGGAACAGCTAGGACATGCTCCAGAGCATATAAAGTGAGGATTTAGCCCTCTTCCATTGCACAGGGCCCTAGAGTGAATTTTAACATATGCAATGAAAACAAAATGGTGGTGAGGAGATTCCAAGGATGAATGCAGATAGTGACCAATAAATTGTATTTAAAAATACAGGGAACAACCTCACTGAAGATTGTAAAACAAGATGCTGACATGAGTGACTTTGGGAGAAACTTCCATCTGTATGGTGAAGAATAACTCTGCTCTGATTGATAATAATTATCTCCATAGACACATAAAATGGCAATCCTTAGGTGGAATATAAGTATACCAGGATTAAACAAATAATTGAACTAGTAGCTGACAGTGATAGATTTCCTACTCTTAGACTGGATTTCTGACAATTGCAAGTGAGCAAATCAGCAAGCATTAGGAGTTAGGATGAACTATATGGTAACAAATCAAATCTCCAGACAACAGTATGAATTCAAGTTCAGCTTAACCAATAAGCTAAAATAGAGTTAAAAGATAGCATGGGCTTGAACATTTTGAAGTTCAAAATGAAGTTCAAATGACTTTTAGGCAGTTAGTGACATATATATATATATAAATGTTTGTGGGTTAAAGAAAGTGTATACACACATGCATATCTACACATATGTGGCTCTCCATCCATATAAAATAAGGCGGTTTTTAAAATGGTAATGGAAATGGAGCTGAAGAAAAACACTATCAATGGATTTCAAATATTGTAACAAGATAAACTTTTTAAATTTCATTTTCCCAGAAACTTTTCTGAGCACTTTCCTATTTGTTGTGTTAGGTAAGCAAAGCAAATTGTATCCCAGTGGCAGTTAGCACAACATTGTCTAAGAGCTCCACAGAGCCAATTCTAGGACTGGGTAGAAATGAAAAGATGATCCTGCAGGATCTCACGGTATTAGACAGTGAGTACTTCCTTTTTAATCCAATTAACCTATACTGATGAAATTGTGTCAAAAGGCCATACTAGCCAACTTAAAGAGTTCTCAACGGTCCAAACTAGACCCATTTGAATAGCAATGTAAAGCAGTACTAGCGTATAATCTAAATTATGAAATAATACCCAAGCCACTAACGATAAAAATAAGCCCTTTAGATGCATGTGTTCATGCACATATGCACATGGAGTACATAAGATAAAAAAGCAGTTCTCCAGTGCCCAGTTCCATATTAGTTATGCAAATGCTGCACCACAGCTTGCATGGGGCCTGTGTGAAGCACTGTCTAACAAAGAGCACACCGTAGAAGAGTTGCTTGTATAGCATCATTTCTTAGATTACCTTTCCAGTGGATTTGTTAACCACTATACAAACCCTAGAAAAGGAGAGGGAGATGGCAGACCTCAACTGCTTATAAATATAAAAGTTAAGTATGTGTTTTTATGTGTATGTATGTATGTATGTATGTATGTATGTATGAATGTATGTATTGGCAGAGAAAGAGATGTGTTCTCATCCACTGGTTCACATCCCAAATTCCCACAACAGCTGCAGATAGTCCATAACTGAGCAAAGAGCTGAAAAGTCCATCCTGGTCTCCTGCTTGATCTATCCCTGCTGAATCTCAGAGTCTATGTTCGCAGGAACCTAGAGCTTGAAACCTGTGTTAAGTATCACACTCAGCTACTACAATGAGTGATGCAGGCTGCTTAACTAGTGTTTTAACCACTAAGCTAGATGCCCACTTCTTTGCCTTTTTTCAACCCTTTCAAAAAATCAGAGCAGTGTTCCATTTTTTAAGTAGAGTGGAGGTTGCTGCATAAGCAAAAAAATTGATAAAGTCCTGTGCCAAATAAAGGAACTTGTGATTCTACCATGACAAAATGGAGCTCATTTTTCATTTAATAGCCTGTCTGAGCAGGCAGGAAGATGTCCTGTTTCTCCACGATTCTCCAGAATGTGGTCTTAATCCACTTCTCCTAGCTGGTCCTCTAATACCAATCTGTGCTGCTGCCATTGGAAAAAGGGAGTTTGGGCTAACTAGTTTTTTTTTTTTTTTCATTTTTGTACAATTCCATAGGCCCTAGGTTTTCCCCACTCTGGCCTCAAATTCCCACCATCCCATTATTGTTCACCATAGTATTATTAATAGTATAGTCCTTTGTAAGTAGTGATATGTCCATCAGTCTGTTGTTTAAATGTGCCCTGACATTGTTGATACAGACAATGTCAGACAATCCAGTATCCATTGTCTAGCTATGTCCAGTAGTGTCACCGGGCATCCATCTTTGCTTTGGAATTAGGGGATGCATATTGCATTGTATCTTCACATCTGGATATAATGGTCTCCATTATGCAATCACTATTTTGCATTCCCTTAAATGAGAAGCCACAGCAAAGTCAACAATAAATATGAAGTTAAAACAAATTACAGGACCATGGAGGCAAAAAAAGTGTTCCGCTGAATAGCACATGGATGAAGAAAAGAAAACACAAAAGTCTCTTGGGTAAAATTATGCTACCGTAAGATCCATGAGACAGTGATGCATTCGACAAGAGAAAAGAAACTGGAAGAATAAAAATGAAAACAAAACATCAACATGGGATACAGCAAAAAGCATTATGGAAAAGGTTATGGAGTTTACAACTTGCATGATGACTGCCTTATATCAGACAGAACATATGGTATTTGTCCTTTGGGATTTGACTTATTTTACAAAGCATAATGATCTCTGGTTGGGACCAGTTAGTTGTAAATGGTACACTTTCATTCTTTTTAATGGTTGAGTAATACTCCATGGAGTAGATGTGCCCCAATTCCTTTAAGCACTTATCTTTATAATGCATTTGAGTTGTTTCCATGTCTTTGCTATTGTAGATTGTGTTGCTGTAAGTACAGTATTACAGATCCCTTTCTCATATGCAATTTTCATTTATTTTGAATATATTCCAGGAGCAAGATAACTGGGTCATATGGTAGGTTTATTTGCAATTCTCAAAGAAATCTCTAGGCTGATTGCCATAGTGGTTACACTAGCCTATTCTCTCACATGCAGGGAAGGAGGGTACTTTTTTCCTGACATTCACACCAGCAGGTGCTTTTAGTAGAGTCCTGAATATGTAGGGGAACCTCACTGAAGTTAGGTGGAACCTCAATGTGGTATTTATGTGTATCTATCTCCCTGACAGCTAGGGAGCCTGAGCATCTGTTCATATTTGAATCTGTTCTTTTGAAAAATGTCAGTTTATTTCCTTTGCCCATTTCCTTCACAGTTTTTTTTTCTGTCCCTAAGTTTCTGAATCTCTTTGTAAATCTCCTATCATTTGTGTAGTATGCGAAGATTTTCTCCCATTTTATTGGTTGCTTCTTCATTTTGTTAATAGCCTCCTTTGCTGTGTAGAAGCTTTTTAGTTTGAGGTAGTCCTGTTGGTTTATTTTGTCCTTGACTGCCATATAGATTTTATTTTTCATTTTGTTGATGTGGTATGTCACACATATTGATTTGTGAATGTTGAACCATCCCACCTGGTCCAGGTGAATGATCTGCCTGATGTGCTATTGGATCCTGTTGGCTAGTATTTTGTTGAGGATCTTTTCATTTATGTTCATCAAGAATATTGGTCTGTAGTTCTCTTTTTCTGTTGCGTCTGTATCTGGCTTTTGTATTAAGGTGATATTGGCTTTATAGAAAAAGTCTGAAAGGATCGCTTCCCTTTCTATTGTTTGGAAAAGCTTGTGAAGAATTAAGGTAAATTTCTCTTGAAACGTTTGGTAGAATACAGTAGTGAAGCCATCTGGTCCAGGACTTTTCTTGGTTGAGAGGGCTTTAGTTGCCAATTTAATCTCAATCCATGTTATAGGTCTATCTAGATTATTAATTGCTTCTTGATTCAGTTGTATTTGTCCAAAAATCTATCCATCTCTCCTAGATCTTCTGATTTGTTTGCATACAGTTGCTTGTAATTATTCCTCGTAATTCTCTGTAAGTCCGAGTTATCTGTTACTATGTTTCCTTTCTTGTTGCTGATGCTATTGATGCCTATCTTCTGCTTCCTTCTTTATTATTTTTTTTTTTTGAGTTGGGCTAGTTGTGAGTCTATTTTATCGATTTTCTCAAAGAACCAGCTCTTTGATTTATTGATCTAATGTATTCTTCTTTTAGTCTCTATTTGGTCTATTTCCTCCCTTTGGTTGTTTATTTTTTCCTATTAATCTTGGGATTGCTTTACTGTTGTTTTTCTAGCTTCTTCAACTGTAAAGTTAGTTCATTTACTTGGTGATTTTCTAGTTTCTTAACATAAGCGTTAATTCAGATGAACTTTCCTCTTAACACTGCCTTGATTGTGTCCCATAAGTTTTGATATGTTGTGTTGATGTCTTCATTTGTTTCAAGCAATTTTTAAAAATTTCTCCTTTGATTTCATCTCTAATCCATTGCTCGGTGAGTAGTTCATTCTCCATATGTTTGCAAGTCTATTTGGGAATTTTGACTTCTTGGTCTCTAGTTTCACTCCAGAATGGTTGGAGAAGATAGTTACCCATTTAATCTCAATCCATGTTATAGGCCTATCTAGGTTATTAATAATCTAGATACATAATAAATTATTAATATACAAATGATTATATATAAATTATTAATAATCATTTATATAATTAATTGCATTGTATAATTTCAATATTTTATAAATTTGGTGGTACTTGTTCTGTGACCTATAACATGGTCAATTCTGGAGAAGTTTCCATGTACTGATGAAAAAAAGTGCATTCTCGGCTTGTAGGTTGAAATGTTCAGTACATATCAACTAAATCCATTTGTTCTAGTGTGTGTGAGTTCTGCTGTTTTTTTGCTAAGTTTCTGTATCATCGATTTGTCCATTGATGTTAGACTATTAAAGTCCCCCACTATTATTGTATTGGAGTCTATTTCTTCCTTTCACTCCATTAATACTTGTTTTAAATAGCTAGAGGCCTTGACATTTGGTGCATATACATTTATCATGGTGATCTCTTCTTGCTGAATGAACCCTTTGATCATTAGGTGTTGTCATTCTTCATCTCTTTTAACGTTTTTCACATCAAAGTGTATCTCATCTGATATATGCATGGCTACACCCACACATTTTCCATTACCATTAGCTTTATATCTTTTTCCATCCTTTCACTTGCAGTTTCCTGTGATCTTTATAGGTGAGATGTGCCTCCTGTAAGCAGAAGATAGATGGGTTTTTCTTTTTTATCCACTTCTCTAATCTATGGCATTTGTTTAATAAGTTTAAGCCATTTACATCCAATGTTAATATGGATAGATGGCAGTTTGGTCCTGTCATTTTAGCAATGCGTTATTCTTTGATTTAGTCTTCTGTTGGCTGTTTACTGGGATGCTCTTCACATTTGCTTTTGGTTTTGATAGTTGCTTTTCCTTTTCTCTTTCACAAGAACATCTTTGAGTATCATTTGTAGGGCAGGTTTTTAAGAGCTGAGTTCTTGGAGATTTTTCTCTATTGTGGATGAAGGAAAGCTTTGCTGGATACATTATTCTGGGTTAAAATGTTTTTCCCATTTCAAATCTGGAATATGCCACTCCATTTTCTTCTGGCCTGTAGTGTTTCCTCTGAGAGTTCAGTTGACTTTGATTAGGGTTCTCCTATATGTCACTTGATTTTTTCACGTGTACATTTATTGATTTTTTTATTTATGTTCAATTGAAGAGAACTTGATTATCATGTGTCATGGTGAACTTTGCTTTTGATCAACTCTGTTGCAAGTTCTGTGCCCCTCTTGGATATTGTTTTCCAATTATTTCTCTAGATAAGGAAAGTTTTCATTTATTATTTGATTTACTATACCTTTAACCCCAGCTTCTCTTTCTGTGTTTTCTTTCTGGTACTCCCAATAACTCCCATATTGGAACTTTTAATTGACTTTTAATTCTTGGGTATTTATTTATTTATTTATTTTAGCTTGAGCCAGCTCTGTTTCCAGCTTTTTGTTTGTTTCCCTGTAGTGACAGGAATATCCTCCAATTCTGAGATTCTTTCTTCTGCTTTATTCATTCTGTTTTGTAGACTCTCCATTCTATTTTTAACTTGTTCCACTGTATTCTTAATTTTTGATATATCAGCTTTCGTTTGATTAATTACTGCTATTTCCTCTGTGACATATTCCTTAAATTCTTTGAATTTCTGAACGTGCTTCTCATTGTTGTTCAGAAGCTTTAAACAAGTTCTCTGAATTCTGTATCTCCATTTTCTCAATGTCTTCCTCAGTTAACTCTGAGGGTAGTAAAGACTTTGGCTCCTTTGCCAGAGAATCTTCAGTAGCATTCACAGCGATTTTGTTTATTTTACCTTTTGTCATTAGGTTTCAGGTTGGCAGATTTTTTTCTCCTTAGGTCAGGTTTCTAAGATATGCTACCCACTGGCCAACAAGGCAATTTTTATGTTCAGTGTCCCAGATTAGGAAAGCACAGGCTGCCCTAGGTAATTGGGTTCTTGGCAGCACTGATCTTGCCAACCGTGGGTGGCCATTAAGTCAGAGGGCCACCTGGAGTTATTTTGGGAACAGTCTGTAGAGTTCATGACAAAGCTGTTTTCTCTGAGGGACTTTGTGCTAAGCTGGAAGTGATTTTGCTCCCAGCTTAGTGCTTGAGACACTCCACTGTTGTCCCTTCAGTCTAACAGTGTCTGGGCATGAAAATGGCACCTCAGCCCTACTGATTTAGCACATCCACGGTTTATCACTGCACCTCTCATCCTTTCAACCCTTGCCCCTCTTTGCAAAATGGCACCCAATGAGGAACTGCTCCAGATCCAGGGCTTCTGTCTGTCAAATCCTGGGACCACATAGACCCTGTAGGTTGTGAAGCTGGTGTTGGCTTCCATCTGGGGTCAGCTCAGTGTGCTTAGCTAGAAATGAACCAACTCTGGGCTGTAGTTTCAAGTCAGCACTCTCTGCCCCACTACACAAGATGGCATCCAATCTCTGTGCTCTGAGATCTGCACTGACACAGACCCCGTTGGGGTCTGCTGCTCCTTCTCTGCTCATTGTTGGGTCAAACAAATCAGCAGAGTGTGCAGTTTCTATACACCTCCTGAGCTCCCTGTAAATTCACGCTTCCACCTGGTTGCTGTAAGAGCTCTGGCCGCTACTAGATCTCCGGAGCCTGGATCGCTGGTGTCTGGATCTTTGTTCGCAGGCTGGTGATAAATTTTCTGTTTGCTGCAAGAATGTTCCACTGTTGCTGCTGCTTTCCTGTGTCCATAGGTCTCAGGTCTCACCTCTATCTTTTCCTGGAATCCGCTACTTGTGCTTTACCCTGACTAATTATTCTCTGCATCCTAAAAAAAAAAAATGCCTACACCCTACACCAACATCTTGCCCCTCCCCTGGCTAAGTAGTTTTTTTGAACAGCTGTGATCTGGCATTGGTTTGTAATCACTTCCATTTAAATACTCTCATCTAGCAACATTAACTGCTAGGGAAAATTTCCCCAACTGGACTGCAGAATACTCTGATAACATCAGGGGATTTGGGTTATAAAAGGGTGAGGGTAAAAAGCAATGCCGATAATCTATAATATGTCCACTGCTAGTGGACTTCCATTTCTGTTTTTTATCGTCTCAGAGACACACACACACACACACACAGATGCACACACACACTCGTTTAAAAAAAGAGAAACTCTCATTAGGTCCACTGTCTAATATTTCTTCATAAAGTGACCTATTACAAGCATCTTCATGCTCTGCAGTTATTTCATTCTGTCAGATTTCTAATTTGAACACCAAGGACACAATAAGGATACAGGTGATTTACCAGAACCCATAAAATTAAATAATTATAGGTCAGTCTGCCTGAATGTAATTGTTGATTTGGTTATAAATTGAGAATACAATCACTTGGATAAAGCTACTTAGATCCAGAAGAAGTTAGTTGAAATGTTCTACCAAGTGGGGAGAAGCTGTAGACAAAAAAAATCTCCATAGACGAAGCAGTACATCACCACTCTGTTTCCTATACTCTGCTTTGCAACTGCATGGATAAAAACTTACTTATCTCATTGTGGATTAAAATAAATGTTGGCTATCCCAGGCTAATAATATCTATGTCTAATAAACATTTCTTTCAAAATAAACAAATAAAATATAAGTTTCAAAGAAGAAATAGATGTGGCTGCTGTGGTAAAACACATGCTCCTTGCATTGAGAGTATCCTTTATGAATCTGCTACAAGGCCTGGATGTCCCATTTTAAACCCAGATCCCTTCCAATTTGCATAGGAACATCACACACACACAAAAAAAGACCCAAGTGCTTCTACACTTGCCAGCTGCATCTGAGACTCAAATGAAGTTCCAGGTTCCTGGAGTCATGTGGCCAGATCTGACCAACATGGCCTGATGGGGAAGTGCATCAATGGATGGAATATCTCCTACTCTCATTTCTCTCTGTAACTCTTTCACATACATAAATATCAAGAGGCTCAACAAAGAGTATGAAGGCTTCAGAACCATTTCTTCCATCATAAGCCGTAGCTTTCAGATCAAACCTTATGTGCATTTTACATTTTGAATCATTATTGAGTTTTAAAGTGTTTGGTAATTTGGAAGGGCACTGTGGTCTAGCAGGTAAAGCCACCATCTGCAGTGTGAGCACCCCATATGGATGATTCCAGAACCTGCTGATTCACTTCCAATCCAGCTCCCTGTGGATGTGCCTGGCAGAGCAGTGACAGTTGGCCTTGTACCCAAGTGGGAGAATCAGGGAATGCTGGTGGATTCTGCCTTTAGCCCAGCCCAGCCTTGACAGCATAGGTATCTGGGGAGTGAATCAGTGGGTGGAAGATGTTTCTATTTCTATTTCTCCCTTTTTCTTGTAACTCTGTACTACAAACAAATCTTATAAAATATATTGTTAATTGCAAGCTGCATAAACGTTGAAGTATTGAAATAATATTAAAGGTGAGCAATCTTCCAGAGGGAAAAAATGATTTTCAACTGCAATTCTCAAGGGATGACAGTGATATTGTGGATGTTACTTAGTTGTCTGTTTTATCTGACAAAATGTGTTTGATGCAATGACATATGAAATACAGCTAAACTGATGAAATGTGAAAGCTGGTGAATGGAAATATTGGACACGGGTAGGATCATTTTGTAACAAATAGAAAATAGTCATTTAAGAACAATGCAATTGTTCTGTTAATCTAGAATCTGCGAGTTTAATAGTCCATGTGTGCATTTTCATTCGTGTGCCATTTCCCCTTTGATTATGGTGCCAACTTTTATGTAAATAGAAACATTTAATAATCCTAATATTGGAGTCTGCTAGTAGCCATCAACTATTGAATAGAATCAATGGTTAATGCATAAAATGAATGAATTATAAAGATGAAATACAGCTAACCTTACTTTCACTAACAGTGAGTTGCTCCCTTTGGGAGGGTCTATTCTGTTTTATTGTTCTGCATGTCTGTTTCTATGACAGTGTGAGACTTTTTGAATCTGAATGCCCCATAAGATGTCCTGAAATCTGCTATTATGATGCCTCCAATTTTATTTTTATTGTTTATGATTGCATTAGATATTTGTGGCCTCATGCTTCCACATGAATTTTAACATAATTATGAGAAGGGATTTTGATATTTTGATTGGGGTTGTTTTGTATAATATGAAAGTTTTGATGATATTAATTTTTGAATTCACAAAAATAACAAATTATCCTTTCTTACTATCTTATCCTATCTTACTATCTTTCTATATTGAAGAATAATATATTTTATTAAATGATTTCTCTGCATCTATTGAGATAAAACACGGTTTTATTATTGCATTGTTTCCTATGTTTCCCTTTAAATTTATTAATATTTGTTGTAAATGGTCGGGTACCTTGACCCTGGATTCATATGCATTTCCTATGCTCACATCATCTTATTGAATTAATCCATGAATTATTACATAGTTCCCTTTGTTTCTTTTTTTAAAAGATTTATTTATTTTTATTGCAAAGTCAGATATACAGAAAGGAGGAGAGATACAGAGGAATATCTTTCATACTTTGATTCACTCCCCAAGTTGCTACAATGACCAAGAGCTGGGACAATCTGAAACCAGGAGCCAGGAGCCTGCTCCAGGTATCCCATGCAGGTATAGGGTCCCAAGGCTTTGGGCCGTCCTTGACTGCTTTCCTAGCCCACAATCAGAGAGCTGGATGGGAAGTGAGGCTGCTGGGATTAGAACTCTCTCTCTCTCTCTTTTTCTCTCTCTTCTCCCATTGGAAAACTGTAGAGAGGCATAAAGAGGTATAAAGAGAGCTCTGACCTGCTAGTTCACCTTCCACATGCTTGCAATGGTTGAGGTGGGGGCCTCGAGTTGGTAATGCTGTGCATGTCTCTCACCCAAGTACTAGGGCCATCACCATTGTGTCTTGGGGTAGCAACTACCAGAAAGCTGAAAGTGGCAGCAGAGCTAACATTCAAATCCATGCTCCTGCTGGAAGACATAAATGTCTTCAATGGCATCCTAACTAACTAGTCTAAATTGACATCCTGGTTGCTAGGATTTCAAAACCAGCAGGCTTAAGTACAAGATTTTGAGTAAATATGTAAAAGTGGCTTGCACTAATAACTTAGGAAAAACTAAGTATTTAGATTCATTTTCAAGTAAAGAAAGCAACAGGATGGATAAAAGGAATAGCTCTGTATGCATCCGGGGCCCGGTGGCGTGGCCTAGCGGCTAAAGTCCTCGCCTTGAACGCCCCGAGATCCCATATGGGCGCCGGTTCTGATCCCGGCGGCTCCACTTCCCATCCAGCTCCCTGCTTGTGGCCTGGGAAAGCAGTCGAGGACGGCCCAAAGCTTTGGGACCCTGCACCCGCATGGGAGACCTGGAAGAGGTTCCTGGTTCCTGGCATCGGATCGGTGTAGCACCGGCTGTTGCGGCTCACTTGGGGAGTGAATCATCGGATGGAGGATCTTCCTCTCTGTCTCTCCTCCTCTCTGTATATCCGGCTTTCCAATAATAATAAATAAATCTTTAAAAAAAAAAAAGAAAGAAAAGCTCTGTATGCATCTGTAAAATAAAGGAAGGGTCATTTTGCTTATGAAGCATTATGGTAGCATAGATGGGTAGTTTATGCTCCAGTCATTTGTTGAGCCATGAAGTTGCTCAGTATCACTAAAATGCACTGATGTGTTGGGTTGCATCAGTTCTGCCTGAGTCCTTTTAGATTCAGGTTGATGGCTTTTCTAAAAGTTATGCACAAACTGAACAGGTAGAGGAACATTAAAGAGGACTTAGGCTTCCTAATCAATTGGGATGCCTAATGCAAAAAGATGTTCGGTCTTCCCATTATTGTCAGTCATGGGCTAAAAAATATTGCATCTGACACATCTTTTATACCACCCTACTTAGCTATGCATTTCTATGGCATTGATCAGTGTAGCATCCAGCTCCTCATTAATCCTCTCAATGTCCCTGTTTGGTAGGCAGCTGACAGCTAATATAATCTCCCTTCCATAGGTGGAGCGAAACTTTGCCATCATTTATCAATAGTGCTTGGAAGGAGGGACATGTTGAAGTGTCCGTAGGCATACAGAGAACTGTTACAAGTTTCACTGAACACTTTCTTGCTGGCAAGTTCCATGTTTCTGTCCTTTTTCCTTTTCTGAGAGTCTTGCTAGAGTATTCATCTCACTTCCAGGACCTCTTCAGTGTGAAACAGGTACTGCTGCAGAGCTGGTCCTGATAGTACTGCTGTACACCACAGATGGGATGTTTTGCCTTGTACCTCTCTGCTTCCTGCCTGATCTAATCAGAAGAGTCCGCTGCTAAGGCAGGGCCCCTATTGTGGTTCTGAATAGACATTTCACAGAGACAATTTGATTCTTCCACTTGTTTCTTTAACAATTTTAAACCATTTTGTATATTTAATTTTTAATCCCTGACTGATTCCAGGGCATAAGTATTAGTCAATTGAGATTGATATTACTGCTAGGGTTTACCAAATGCACTATCTGAAAATATACATCATGTCAGATAAGTAAAGAAAGGTGATTACTTGTTTTTCTCTAGGTGTAAGGGGAAAGATGCCCTTAGCCATCATCAAGCCATGGGAGCCACCAAGAGGAATATGTGTTTAGATATAGATTTCAATGAATGAAGTTATGCGGGAGACCATTTCCAATACACCTTCAATGCAAGTCAGTTTCAATGTCGACTCGAATTATTTACTGATTGAAATATTGAGTTGCTAGGTGTGTGGAAAGCTGCAAATTGACTGCAGGAGCTCCATCATTAAGAATAGGTGTGAGACGTCATTGGAAAGACAACCAGAAGCCCTGAGCGGTCCGCAGAAACAGAAGAACAATAAACGTCCTTCGGGACCAGGGAGGAGAGCTTTCTCTGGTCCGAGTCTGACTCCAACTCTGGACCCCCACCCTCCCTCGCAATGATCATCGGGATCGCTTTGAAAACCCCTCAGAGGGCCTCCCTAAGAGGCCGTTGAACTTGAACTGGACAAGTGGGATGCTGGACTCTGTATGGTGTAAACTTTTAATTAGGGAATCTCAACGGAACTTGAGCTGTGGTTATGCATCAAGGTGAAGGAATTCATGATGGGGGAAGGGTTTGGGGTGAAGGGGGGGAATCCCAGTACCTATGAAATTGTGTCATGTAATGCAATGTAATTAATGAATAAATGAATATTAAAGAAAAAAAAAAGAAAACCCCTCATAGCAAACAAACAATCATACAAAGTAAAAAAACCTAAAATAAATAGACAAACAACAAAAAGTAGAACTTGGAATCTGACAGGAAAGAGCTGGGGTGGATGGCTCATGCCTTGCTGGGTGGGACACAAAGATTAGTCACTCCTCACCATGGTGTTGAGGATTTCCCTGCACAACCCCCCCACCCAAAAAAAATGTTCTGCACCTTAATTGTCGACAAATGTCTTGTTAGAGTTACAGGCCAGTCTAGATTATCCTAAAATCTGCCAAGATCAGCAAAATTATATTTCAACACAACAAACGGCTAAATACTAAAATGAAATAGACACGAGACAGCTAAGTGGTACCTTATAGCCATTTTAAGGTATATAGCAGCCGGTCCTGAATATAAACTAAAATTGAAATGTCAATGAGCTAATCATAGGTTGTGGTTAGGACTTGCTTTTTTTTTTTTTTTTTAACATACTGGTTACTCAAAACCATGTCAATTCCATAATGTTGCAAATTGCTATTGATGTTATACTGGGACTCTTAATTGACTGGGATGATATTCTGCCAGCTCTAACTTCAGACCAGAAATGGTCTCCCCAAGAAACTGTTCAACCCATCTGGACAATAAGTAGCTGGACTCTATGCTTGGTATATGTTTGCAACGAAAGAATCTTGATTGAATTTGAGCTGTAATACTGCATCAAAGTGGAAGAATCCACCAGGGGGAGGGGAGTGAGAGGGGTGGGGGGATTCCCAGAGCCTATGAAACTGTCACATAATGCAAAACAATTAATAAAAAAAAAGAATAGGTGTGTGGAAAACTAGCATTCCAACGGCTCTCCACTGACTTTCACCATGCTGCATCTTTGGAACAATGGGACACAATGAGATATGAATGGTAGCAAATATGTGAGCCTTTCCTGGTAAAGCTACTCCATCCCTCATTTACCCTTATGTCTGCTAGTTGATCCCACCAAGACTAATTCAGAGCTAGTGTCAGGGTCGTATTAACAGTTACAAGGCTTAACAGTGAACTTAAGTGTACCCATCTTAGACACATGAAAGGAACTTCCATCAAATTGAAACACAATGATCCTCCCTTCCATTAACTAAAACCATGTGTTCATGAAGATGTAAAAGGTATATTTTCTCCATTAGCAACAACAGCAACAAAAATAGACCTAGTCGACTGGTACCTAGCCATAGTAGATTCAGCCTCTACCTGCAACTCCAGCACTCCATTTGCGTTCCAGTCCAGCCTGCTTCCTGCTTATGGCCTGGGAAAGCAATATAAGATGGCTCAAATCCTTGCAGCCCTGCATCCAGGTACTCTAGAAGACATTCCTAGCTTCTGGTTTTGGATCAGCTCAGCTCTAGCTGTCATGCCATTTGGGGAGTGACCAAGCAGATGGAATATCGTTCTCTCTTTTTCTATGTCTTCTCCTCCCATCTTCATTCTGTAATTCTGCCTTTCAAATTGAAAGAGTAAAATTTATGTAAAAATAAAAAAGGCAATGAATCTACATACACATCAGAAGTTTGTGGTTCTCTAGTCAAATAACATCAGGGGAAAACAAGCAAACAGTACTAATGAATATATGAAAACTATATTGAAAGCCAACTGTACCCACAACCATTTCTATATTAAATCTCCCAAGCCTTCCCACTTCCTATACTCCAGTTGCTTCATTTAGGGAGCTGTGGACTCTCGCACCATTGTCTCACTGTCCTTTTGGCACTAACAGCCTTGAGTAGTTGCTACTCCTCTCTTTTCTGACTTCTGCTGTGGATACAAGCAACACAGCTGTGCCCAAGGGATTCACGCCCTGTGGCTTCTGAGGCTATCTTTAGGGAAACAAGAGAGACTTCCTAGAAGAGTCTGACCTCACCTTGGCAGCTGATCATATCCCTGGAATCTGAAACCTGTGGTTTGTTTTCAGAGGATCAGTCAGTCACCCCAGTTGAAGTAACCTCCAAGCACTCATGATTGGGTCCTCTGCCCAGTGGGGTATTCCCACATAGTCTGTGCCCTTCTTTCTTTCTTTCCTTTGAGGATCTTGATTCCAGCAGCTTACTTGTTCATATGTCACAAATATTCAGTATTGAGCAAGGTTCTAATGATTTATCTAGGCCTGGGGGCATAATTGTGTTCTCTTTCTCCATCTATACAAATTATACCATTGCTCGGAATATGGACACAGGATCTTTTTTCTCTCTTCTTCTTCTTCCATAAACGGTACTTAAAAAAAGATTTCAGAAACTGACAGTAAGAAATATCATTCCCATCTTCTGTCCACTAACAAAATTCTCTCAACAGTGAGGGGCAGGGCTGGGTTGCAAACCAGCAGCCAGGAACACAACCCCAATCTCCTATGTGGGTCTCAGGAACTCAAGTACTTGAGCCATCACTCTGGCTCCCCAGGATTCACATTAGCAGGAAGTCGGAGTCAGGAGGCCATGCCAAGCATCAAACCCAGGCACCACAATGTATGATGCAGGGAACTAAACTGGCATCTTCACCACAAGATCAAATGCCCAACCTCGAGACAGAGTTCACAGGTGAGGTAGATCAGATGGTCTGAAGACACAAAAGGGCTGGCTACCTGTGGCTCCTCCTGGGGATCCCTCTTGGGAATCCCAGTCTGCCAATGCCCTAGCCTTGGAATTCCAGCCCCAGAACTGTCAGACAACATGTGCTTGATGTTTAAAACCCCCACACTATATTTCTTTGTTGTGGCAGCTTGAGCTGACCTCAGCATGGATGAATGAGGACACATGTATTAGGAGTTTTATAATCCTTTGGAATCTGTACGAATAAACTTCAGTTCTGTGGACGGTGGTTTAGCTGTGCACTTGCTGGTTGACACATTTTGATGAGCTGCGTGCTCTTACCCTTTGTGTCTGGGTTCTGCATCTGCAGAACAAACCAACAAATGTATTTCAAAATTATTTGAAATAAATTGCATCTGTAATGAACATAAACAGACGTTTTTCCTCATCATTGCTCCCTAAAGAATACAGTATAATAGTGATTTGCATAACATTTGCATTGTTTTAGGTATTATAAGTCATCTAAAGAAGATTTAAAGTACAAAAAAAGACCTATTCATAACCTTACATGCAAATACTACATCATCTTAAATAAGGGACTTGAGGATCTACAGACGCTGTTATCCTGGAAGTTTCTAACCAACTCTCAAGGATAACAAGGGACAACTGCATATAATTAGCATACAAATCAAGGCCCTTTAAAAAGAGATCAAGGCACCATGATAATACTTTGAGTAAAAAGGCATATGCCAGCCCAGTCCTACGCAACCCAGACGATCCATTTGTCTCCTTAGGGACCTCATAAGACAAAAATTGGTGGCCCTTTCTATCCTCCTTCTTTCTTTACTTCATTTGCTAAAGAAATAGTTTTTTATTTGTCATTTGCTGTGGGGCTTTTTGCAGCTGGATTTTGCTAGCCCTGGAATTTTAGTCTACATATCTCTTTAGCACCTGCACATACTGGAAACCACTACGTAGGTTCCAGAGAGTGTCAGTCAAGTTCCATTTTCTTTTTAAGAATGCCTCCCCAGTAACAGTGAGTGTAATTCGTGATATACTGTTTTCTGTTCCTGTGATGTCCAGATTGGTTCGCGTGTTCTTGGGTGCGGAGTCTGATCCATCGTCCTCCGTACAGGCCATGTCGCCCTTCCTCTAATAGTCTTGTGAGCTGCTGGTGTCTGTTACACAGATTCTTGATGTTTGTTTTGGTTTAAGAAATGACAGTGATTTCCATTATCGTATGTATACACCAACTGGAATTCCTCCACAAAGAAATCTTATAGTGATTCTTCTTTCTTTTTTTGTGCACTTATAGGACAAATGGGAACAGTCCTTGAGTATTTGCTCTACTTGCCAACTTTCAGAATGTGCTGATGGCCAACTCACCTCCTAAGTTAACTCGAGATGACATTGTGTCACATGCATTAGGAGATGGCAAATGTTTCACAGACTTGATGTGCTTCAGTTCATCCTAACTCCTGCTTTTATTCAAGGATCCCATTATTCTTGTGGGGTCACTTGGAGTCCTTCACAGCACGGTGGCTTAAGAATTCTCTCAGAATATTCTCACTTTCAGTTACAAGAGGTCCCACATTGATCTGGGACATTGGTTGCCTGAAACTGGTGAAGAGGGGCTTGGGGAAATGAGTAAAGACCACTGTCAGAAAAGAAGGCATTCTGATTTAATAAAGCAGACAGAAAAATGTTGATTCTTCAGAGAAATATGAAAAATGCATAGCAATATTTCTTTCTAAATTCAGATGATAGTACATTTTATCTTCATCCTCAACAGTACACAGAGATCACTGGTGCTTAATTTAATTTGCATAGTTATCTACTCGTGTACTATATAAACCTATTAGCTAGAAAATCATTTTAGAAAGCAATGCTATTTTATTTTTGCAACTTTTATCTTTGGTTATAATTTAAAATGTAGTGTCAATATCGTCTGTCTTCCCATCATTATGTATAACTTTGTAGATGCTGTCACAATCCCCTCTAAGATGATTTAAACAATTTGTATCTCCGTTACAGAAGTGCCAATGCCATCTCCAGACTGCAGGAAAACTTTCAGATTTTGTTAAGTCTGATTGGTGAAAATATATCTCAGGATGGCTCTTCGAAAAATAAGTATTTTGTCTTATGAACTTCGGTATTTTTGTTCATTCACTTGGAATGAACTGTCCTTAGTTATTGTGAGAAGTTCTTTCTAGTTTTTTGTGACTTACGTAAGAGATGGGCAGGGCTGGTGTGGTAACACAGCAGGCTGATGTACCACTGCAATACAGGCATCCTGTACAAGTTTGCATTCAAGTCCTTAGCTGCTCCGCTTCTGATCCAAGTTCCTCTCTGTACCTGGGAAGGCAATGGGAAATGGCCTGGATCCTGGAGCCCTTGGCAATCTCACAGGAGGCATGGAAGCTCCAGGCTCCAAGTTTTAATCTGGTCCTAGTGGTCCAGCCACTGAGACTACTTGGGGAATAAACTAACAGATGGAAGATTCTCCCTCTCTCAAGCTCTCTCCATTCCTCCCTCTCTTCCTCTCATCCCCCTTCATCAATAACTCTGTCTTTCAAATAAATAAATCTTTTTCAACATTGATGCAGAGGTCGTATCCTACAACATTTGCATGGGAAACCAAGAATTGCATCTCCCAGACTCTGAAATAGAGGTGCTGTGAGTCCTATGAGGCAAACACACGTGAGGCTTTATTTCTGTAGTAGTTGTTTTCAGAGGAAATTTTCTGGTTTAGCAAAATCTTCAATTGCAAATTCACTGTGATTAGTCACTTAATTGAGGCACATCTAGTGAGAAATGTTGAAGGCCAAGAGATGCTAACTTCAGTTGTCCGTTCAAGTCTACTGGAACATTTGGTGGCCTGAACTCTAGGAGGTGTGATGCGTGTTCTGAAATCTGCTGACTCCACTTTCAGAAGCCTTACAGTAAAAGCTTCACTTCCTTGCACAACTACATTAGATAGAAACAAGTAGAGGGTCTTGGGTTTGGAAGAGTTGTGTTAACACTCTGGTGGAATTCTGCTGGCAGGATGACTAACAATGACCCCTCAGTGACAGTGAGATGGAATCATTCTAAGTTGATTCTTTCTTCTTACCTCACTTTCTATATTTTTTGGTTGTTTATTAGAAAGGCATATTGACAGAGAGAAAGATCTGTCATCCACTGGTTTACTCTCTAAGTGACCACAACAAATGGAGATGAGCCAATTCAAAGCCAGGAGCCAGGAGCTTCCAGGTCTCCCACACAGGTGAAGGGTCCCAAGGCTTTGGCCCATCATCCATTGCGTTCCCAGGCCACAGGAAGGAAGTTAGATGGGAATTGGAGCAGACAGTACATGAATCAGTGCCCATATTGAATCTTGGTGCATGCACTGTGAAGCTTTAGCCACTAGGCCATTGCACCATGCTCCAACTTATTTTCTTTTACTAAGAGTGAAAATATCTTTTGATTTATGTAAGACCATGTACATTTATTTTGCATGAGTTATCTGTTCCTATCTCCTGCTCATTTTTAGTTATTTTGAAAAATTGGACTACTAATGTTTGTGGCATGATTCCAAGTGGCTTTCACCATACTTCATCTTATTACCTGGTTTAGTTCTCATTTTCCATGATTTTATTGTTACACTTTTAGTGATGAAATTTGTCCCTTTTTTTTTGGCGTGTCACTTATTTTGATTTTGTACTCACACATTTGAAAGCTCCCACCCACTGGTTTCTTCCCTTAATGCAGTGGCCAGAGCCGGGAACCACTCAGTCCACTGCCTTCTGTCATTGCGTCACTTCTACGTTTTGGATAGGAAAACTTCCTCACTGCTCGGTTATTAATAGATTTGCTTATATTTATTCTTTTTTAAAGATTTACTTATTTTTATTGGAAAGCTGGATATACAGAGAGGAGGAGAGACAGAGAGAAAGATCTTGCATCCGATGGCTCACTCCCCAGGTGACCGCAATGGCTGGAGCTGAGCCAATCTGAAGGCAGGAGCCAGGAGCTTCTTCCGGGTCTCCACGCGAGTGCAGGGTCCCAAAGCTTTGGGCCGTCCTTGACTGCTTTCCCAGACCACAAGCAGGGAGCTGAATGGGAAGTGGGGCTGCTGGGGATCAGAACCAGCCCCCATATGGGATCCCGGTATATGGGCTCCCGGTACGTTCAAGACCTTAACCGCTACACTATCGCGCCTGGCCCTATATTTATTCTTAATCATACACATTATTAATTTGTTTTATTTATTTGCTTGCCTTTGTTTATTTAGTTTGTTTTGCCATATACTGTGAGGGGTAGGATCTAGTTGATTTATCTAGAATTTTGCCGCGGCCAGCTGAGCCGGTAACATGGACATGAGGAAGGTCTGGGGATGAAGTACCCACAGGAGACCAGGGATGGTAGAAGTCTCTCTCAAGCCTCTCTTTATTACTCCTTATATACTCTTTCCCCCAAGCCCTTTAACAGAACAATAAGATGCCAATGAATCTGATTAGACCAGGTGCTTTTAGCCGCAAGCCCATTTCCTGTACAGCTCAGCTTAACGAGTGCTAATCAACTCCTTAGCCCACAACAGAATTTTATCAATATTTCTTTTCCAATTAGTCAAATCTTTGTTTAAAATTCCAGCTCTCTGGGGCTTGTTGTAGTGTGACAGAATAAGTCCTCCCTAGAGTATCCCTAGTCGGTACAGGCCACGATTCAAGCTCCGGCTGCTCCACTTCTTATCCAGCTCTCTGTTAATGTCCCTGGGAAAGTAGCAGAACATGGCTCAACCTCATGGGCCCCTGAAGTCACCTGGGAGACCTGCATGAAGCTCCTGTGTCCCAGTGCTGGTCAGGCCCAGCTCTGGTCATTGTAACGACTGAACGAGATGATGGAAAGAGAGACTGAATGAGGTGATGGAATCTCTCTCTCTCTATCTCTCTGTCTCTCTCTGACTTCCCCTCTGTAACTGACTTTTAGAAAAGCATTCATCTTATTTCATTAACTTGAGACGCAGTCTAATATGTACAAAATTTCCATATGAGTTTCCTTCAATTAAAATTTTTTTTTTATTAATTACATTGCATTATGTGACACAGTTTCATAGGCTCTGGGATTTCCCCCACCCCTCCCCTTGCCCTCCCCCCATGGTGGATTGCTTTACCTTGTTGCAATATTACAGTTCAAATGAAGTCAAGATTCTTTCTTTGCAAACATATACCAAGCATAGAGTCCAGCATCTTATTGTCCAGATACATTCATCGGTTTCTTGGGTAGACCATCTCTGATCTGAAGGTAGAGCTGGCAGAATAACATCCCAATCAATTGGACACCCCAGCACAACATCAACAACAATTTGCATCATTATAGAATTAATTGACATGGTATTGAGTGACAAATATGTTAAAAAATGCAAGTTCTTAACCACATCCTGTGACTACTTCATTGACATTTCAATTTTAGTTTGTACACAGAACTGGCTGCTATACACCTTAAAGTGGCTATAGGGTACTATTCAGCTGTCTCGTGTCTATTTTCATTTCAGCATTTAGCAGTTTATTGTGTTGAAGCATAATTTTGCTGAACTTGGCAGATTTTAGGATAGTCTAAACTGGCTTATAAATCTAACAAGGCATTTGTCAACAGTTGAGGTGCAGAACAGTTTTAGGAGGGGTGTGCAGAGAAATCTTCAATACCCTAGTGAGGAGTAACTAATCTTTGTGTCCTACCTAGTGAGGTATATGTGGATCCATGCTGACCATTTCCTGTTTGGTTCTAAGCTTTCCTTTTATTTCTCTATCTATTCTAATTTTGGAGGGGGACGATTCTCCGGAGCGACCCTGATGGTCATTGCAACAGAGGGTGGGGATCCAAAGTTGGAACTAAGTAAGGGCCAGAAAAAGCTCCCCTCCCTAGAACTGAAGGAAGTTTACTGTTCTTTTGTTTCTGCAGACCACTCAGGGCTCCTGGGTGTTATTCCTACAACCTTGGGTCCTGCGAGGAAGGATTTGGCCTTCTTCCATCCCATGTGGTAGATCCAAACAGGGCTGGGTGACTTCAGAGTTCTTGGCCTCCGAAGGCACTCCAATTCCCTGTGTTCTCCTTGGCTGTTGGGATGTAGTCCTTGGTGCCCGTACTGATAGTCCTTGGTGAGGATCCGAGAGTCTTCAGGGTTGGGATACAAGCCTCTTCCTGTCCGCCTGCTCCACTCTGGGATGCCCCCCCCCACTCTGTGCATATCATTGCTCTTTCTATGTATCAATAAGATACTACTATTTTTCATTGCTGATAGGACAAAGTATTCAACAGCATTTATCTCAGCTACCATTGCCTGCCTGTTTTTCCAAATGAGCTCCAAGATTATCTTATCTAACTTAAATAATAACAATAATCTGGTGTTGCTAGGCTTGTGAAAATTTATAAAATCACTGATGCTCTTCTCTTCAGTCTCCAAACACCTTTTTCAGTCCTTTCAAAGTTCGTAGTAAAATTGCGATATGCTTGATATAGAATAATTTACTCAAAGCCGAAAACAGAATAAAAAGGCATTCAAGAGGCCATAGTGAGCAAAGCTGGCATCACTGAATCCAACATCCTTTAAGGTGTCCCACATACTCCACTAACAATCCAGCTTCCTGCTAATGGCTTGAGAAAAATCAGCCGAAGATGGCCCAAGCGTTTGTATGGGTAGAGAAGTATCACAATATTCCTAGAATTACATCTCTGAAGGGTGCAGGTTAATCCACCGCTTGCCAGTGCTGGCACCCCATATGTGTGGTAATTCATGTCCCGGCTGCGCCAGTTCCAATCCAGCTCTCTGCTTATACCCCAGGGAAAAGAAACAAGATGACTCAAGTCTTTTGTCCCTTGTACCTGTGTGGGAAACCTAGGGAAAGTTACTGATTCCTGGCCACTGTGGCCATTTGTGGTGTGAATCAACAGATGGAGGAACAATGTGTCCGCATCTCCTCTTTTCTGTTAATCTCCCTTTCAAATAAAAATAAAATAAATACTTAAAAATGTATTCTATCTGTTAACTACATAAAATCTGTTATTTTATATTAATAAAATGATAAACTCTTTTGAAAATGAAAGCATATGTGAAAACAAGCTTATAAAACATATTCTTTAAAAATTTAATAACATGAAAAAATTTCACTTTAACCAAATTATTTTATCTATGCAGATGTTTATCTATTTGATCTACCCATAATTCTCTTTGAGTACTCTTATATTTATGTAGATGTTATATGGATACACTGTGATATTCAATGGATATGAGTTAATAGTCATTCATTGATTTTGAAATTTGTGTATTTAAAGATTTTACTTTTACTTGAAGGCAGATTCACACAGAGAAAAGACAGAGAGAAAAATCTTCCATTTGCGGTTTCAGATGGCCCTGATTTCTGGACCTGAGCTGTTTCAATGCCAGGAGCCTCTTCTAGGTCTCCCAAGCTGGTGCAGGATCCCAAGCACTTGGGCCAACCACTATGCTTTTCCTGACCACAAGTAGGGAGCTGGATAGGAAGTGGAGCAGCTAGGACACAAACTGGGCCCAAATGGGATGCTGGCAGTTGAAGGTGGAGGATGAACCTGTTTAGCTGTGGTGCCTGTTCCTATTTACTTATTTTTATTTTTAATAAATATTATTTTTAATAAGTATTGTCTACATATTTGAGCAGGATCCATGCCCATGTGAATCTCTGCTTGGGGTGGGTGGTTGGGGCTCATTGTGGTGTGAAAGAGAATGGGTGTGGTACATGTTTCAGGTCATTTTTTTCTCTCTTCTTTCCATGGAGGGAAGAGGAGAGAGCTGTCAAACTGTATCAGCCCCTGGGGATGAGAAACTTACCTAATGACATTTTAGAGACGTCAATGTGTGAAAGAGTGGTTTTGATAGCTTTGCCATGTCAGTTTCATTGTCCCAGGACTGAGAAAATTCTTCCATGGTCTATTGATTGACCACGTCCAACTGAATTCCTTCCCTTAGACCCACACATCTGCTGTAAAGCTTGGCCAGGAGAGTTGTCCAACCTGTTCTGCTTTCCATCCTCTGACACAGTACTCAGCATTCTCTGCTGACCTAGGTGAGCTTGCTGTCATTCCTCTTGTGTGCATGTGGTTATGCTCTGAAGCACATTGGCATCACCAAATGAGAAGTCTCAGCCCCAAAACATGCATTCCAAGGTCAGATCACACATCGTGGATTTTTCCTTGTATACAGGGCTTGAGTCCTGCAGTCAGAAACTTTCCCAAGAAATCTTATCTAGAATCATTCCAGATGTTACTCTTATGTGTGCCAGCCTGGTAAGTTTTTCCCAGCCTCATCCCTCATGTGAACCAACAGGTGCTACAGCCTAGCCTAGCCTTCATATACACCAGTAGATGCTGAAAGCTACTTAGGGAGACCCCAATAACCCTCAACAGGCCCAACCCCAGTTCCCTTTTTTGCATGAGCCAGTAAGTGCTAACCCGGCCCATGGTGCATCCTATTCAGCTCTGGTGCACACCTGTGAGTACTGTGGTTTAGCTCAGCCCAATCTGCCTCTAGACTCAGCCCACATGTATTCTAATGGATTCTGCCGCCATTTTTCCAGACTGCACTGCCCCCAGCCAAAGCTTTCAATGTCACCATCTAGACCTGCAGCCCAGTAGGGGTTGCCCATAGTTCCCCTCCCAGGTCCATTTCATGCTCTGAATCAATTGTTTGTCAGTAGTACTGCAGTTTAGCCTTACATGACTTGTATCCAGTGCCAGCAGTTGCCAGTGGTTACGATGGCCTTGCTGATCCCAGTCCACTCCCAAACTCAGCCTACATGCAGGTTGATGGATATTGCAACACTTCCTGGCCTGGTCTATCCCCAGGCCAAATTCTCACCAGGGGAAGCAACAGCCTTGCAGGAGAATTCCCAAAGTTTCCCCACCAGGCCCTTTCCTAGCCATTGTTCTGGCACTTGTATGTGCCAATGTATACTGTGGTTCAGGCTGACACAGCCTCAACATTTGTCAGCAGGTGCTGCAGCATGGCTCAGTCAGTCTGCCCCCTGTCTCAGCTTACACTGGTGGTTGCTATAGCCTTGCCCAGCCTGGCCTGCCCTCAACCCTTAGCCTCATGTGAATTGGTGGATGCCAATGTCTAACCAGGTCTGGCCTGCACTCCATCCTGGTTCTCATGCATGACAGTGGGTGCTTCAGACTCAGTCCACATGTATGCCAATGAGTACAGCAGCCTGGCCCAGCATGGCTTTCTGCCAACTTCAGTTCCTGTGTTCACAAGCAGGGCTACAGCCTAGCAGGAGAGTTCCCCAAACTCCACCACCAGTCCTGCTTCCAGCCTCAGATCTCATGGACACCAATGGGTGCTGTAGTCCTGCCCAGCATGGTCTTCCTTTGCTTGTGTTCCCAACCTCACCTGGCCTATCCCTACACCACCACTGGGTACTTTAGCCTTGTCCAACTGATCTACAACCATTCTGGCTCTTGCTGGTGGGTGCTAGAGTCTAGCCCATCCTGGCCCACCCCCACACCTGGCTCTCATGTGAATTGATGAATGCCATGGCATAAACCAACCAGTCCAACACCCATATGACCTTGAGGAGTATTTATTGATCAATAGAAAGATTAAGTCTTAAATTTCATTTCTAAAATTAGAAAATATTTGAAATAACATTTAGATGTTGTAATCATTTTTAAAGAGAAAAATCACTTTTGTAATTGGTACTAATGTTGAAAAGTAGCACTAGTATTTCTTCAAAAATCATTTTTCCATTTCTTATGTTTCTCATTCATTTTTTATTTATTATATATTGCATGCTTTTAATGTTCCAAAGTGTATAACATTTCCCATCTGTTTTTTATCACAGTTGCTTTGTTCTCATTCTATATTCAAATTGATTCATTTCCTCCACTCATAAGTTCTGAAAGTTCTTTCTTTGTGTTACCTCTTGAATAGCTTTTGGCATGCTTTATCAGCCAGGATTCACAGGTGTTCTATTGGCTCATGGCTCTTTTTTGAGATTCTGAATTTGACTTTGGTTTGTGAACAGGTTGATCCCTTAGAATGGAATTAGGCCATGTTAGTGGAGAGTAGAGAGTATGGCAGATAATACATTGACTTCAGGATCTGAATGGCTCATTAGAGGACAGCTTTGTCCCTCTCTGAACAGGATGCAGAGGGCCAGCCAGACAGACAGCCAAGCACCTGAGTCTGTTTGGTTTGTTATACATGGCCTCCATCATTGTCAAGGCCAAAGAAGAGAGAACAGGACTCACAATACCCTTTAGTTGCTTGAGATCTCAACCGATACATGCTGCTTTACCTGTTATTGTTTAAGCAGAATCTGTCAGGCAGCTGTAAAATGCAGCCCCTTTGGAGGCAGTAACTACCTGCACCTGTGAGTCAGTCAGAGCCTCTCTGAACTCACAGGGAGATATGAAAACATGGCAGCAGTTTGAGTGTCCTGTTTAGAATCTATTTAGGCTTTCCAAGTAGCTGAAAAGGTTCTTCCAAAGTTTGGAAATTTGGAACACAGCTAGAATAAATCCATCAGTGATATTTTCATTTTTCCTTAGAACAGAGAGCTTTCTTTTGAAGTAGAATCACATTTTTTTTTACTATTTGATGTATTTTAAATAATTAAAAAATAAACCTTTTATGCATGTTTAAAGATCCCCTTTTTTAATATTTAAGAAACAGTATTTTTACAGAGAGAAAGAAAGGTAGATAGAAGTTCTTCCATATGCTGGTTTACTCTCCAAATGGATGCAGGGGCCACAGCTGAGCTGATCTGAAGTTAGGAGCCAGGGAATCCCTCTGGGTCTTCCACACTGGTGCAGAGGCGGAAGGACGTGTGCCATCCCACGGCAAATGCAAGTGAATTCATCCTTGCCAAGGCTATGATTGGAGCTGTTTTCTACTTGACTGATATTTCTCGGGTTCCCACTGTGAAACGGAATGGAGTAGGGATATGAGAGCCCAAGGAAGTTGATGCACAGTAGTTGTTGGCAGACTGATCTCCATTCCTACCTTGTGTTAAGCAGGATGAGGTATGCCTTTTTCTCCAAACATGGCTCCCTACTGGCTGTGGTTCATGGCATGGTTCAAATCCATTGATAGCTAGCCAAGGCTTTGGAGAGCCAAAAATCAGTCCTAGAGATGTTTTCCCTTATTTTCTTCTAGCTCTCAATGCCATGTTTCCAATATTCCACATTAAGAACATGAAAAATAGTATTCTCTAAGTTTCGTAGGTTTCCTTTAGATTACAGCACTCAATTTGGAGCTATCAATTGTCCTCAACTTTCATTTTTCTTCTTAGTTCTCATTTCTCTGGGAGCTTCCAACGGAAGGATGAACTTCATATTTGTATCCTCTTTCACATGTTTTAAAACATTGTTTTTGTGAAATCCCAGGAATAGATCTCACAGTTGGTCTTCATTTCACCACCTTTACTTAGGACTCATCAAAGTTATGTTTCTGAAACATGACCCCAGAATCCATTTGGAAATCTCAATTGCTGGCTTTCTTCTGAGATACTCACAAAAGAAATCTTGGGATGAAATCCACGTGGATTTATTGTTAATAAGTTTCCCACTAGATTCTAATTCTGAACTTGCTGAAATTTATAAATATTTAGAGGCAAAGTATTATGGAAATTTTACGTCTGTTGTCACTCCATTAAGTAATGATGCAAAAAGACTCACTTTCTCCCAAGATTTTTCAGCCAAAAGTTTTCATGAATTCTATTCTTATAGCAAAACAGTATCTAAAGTGTCAAAGGAAGAAATAAACAGTACCCTCCACTTCCATACATATCTGTTCACCCTAGTTTAGTAGAAAAATCATCTGATACTGTTTTTTTCAGGCAGCTGTTTAGATACAAGGAAAATGTGCAAAGTGGTGACATGTGTCAACCACAGTAATGACTAGCTCTAAAGCTTTTCTGCCTGTTTCTCAAAAATGATGTTGGATTTTACTTCTGTTGGCAAATCTCTAAGATGGCAGGCAAAAGAAAATTATGTATTTGCCTTTTTAGCAAACTGCAATATTGCTCTTGAACACTTACTTCATTAAGAATGTGAATTCTTCTTCTCATAATTTATATTTCCTCCCAAAACATGACTGCTTATATTGCTTGTGTGGTTTGCAAAATCATAAACATTATAGATATACACACAAAGCAAAGAAAGTAAAAAGATGGCTTTGGTCTCAGTCAAAATTGTGAGGAAGCACACCACCTGCCAAAATGGCTGTTACTTCTTCCTCCACACGGATGCTCCTCCTACCACCTGCTGCCATAACCCTGTGCTGTGCTCCCAGCACTGCGCCTGGCCCTGCCTGTGACTCAATCCAGAAACAAATGCATGTGTCACCTCTCCTGGGAATATTACAAGATTAACCTATCCGCATATATTGAATTAATTTTCTTCAAAAGAAGTAAAATTAAAATATCATTGTATCAAGGTGGGAGTCTTAGTTTTCCCTTAAGATTTTATATAGTACAAAATTATGATATAGGATGAGTGACTGTAATCATACATTGTGAATTTTGATGTATGCAATATTAATGTTAAGCAGATGGTGATATTTGAGAATGTAAATTTTAATCATACATAAACTTCTAGAGTCATTTAAATGGGGAGGGGCAAATTTTGATTAAGCCGAGAAAAGAAATAAAACTGAAGCCAAAAACAGAATTTAATTAAGTATAAAAAAATGCTGTGATATACAAATAGCAAAATATATGCCCAGCCAGAAAACCCATAGCAGGACTGAAGACCTAATTTAAACACATGATTACCTAACATTTAAATGAACTGAACATCCCAGTTCAAAGTAAATTGTACCTTCTGGATAAAATAATGATGTCTCCCTGAGGGCTATCTGAAAAGAATGCATTATAACTATGGAGACACAGATGAGTTGGAAGTGAAAGACCAGAAAACAGCTAGCTGTAAATAGTCACTACTTTCTTCTGTGATCGGTACAAAGATCTTCTGGGACCCAGTGGCGATCTTAGACCTGGTTCTTAGATCATGTCTTGACTAGCAACTGGTCAGTGCTTACAGCTGGCATCTTCTAGGGAATCTCCCATTTGATCTGCATACTTCCTCTGGAGATATTATTATGCTTTTAGGTAGAATTATTTGTTTCAGTCAGTAATGTAGAGATTTTACAACCAGTACATTTTCATAAAATTTTGGCCTGAATTATGCTGGTTTCTTGTCCAACTTCATAGGAATTCAACTGACATGTTGGAAAAGCTAATAGCCATATGTTAGAGAAAATGTATACGCTCACATATATCTGAACTGTCCTTTCTTCATTTTCATTAAAGTTTTACTTAAGCAAGTTCACTTAAAAAAAATGTTTGAGCGGGAGATAGAGGACTGCAATTTTCTGTTGCACTCTGCATATTTTTAAAAGATTTATTTATTTTATTGGAAAGGCAGATGTACAGAGAAAAGGAGAGACAGAGAAAGATCTTCTGTCAGCTGGGTCACTCCCAAAGCAACTGCAATGGCCAGAGCTGAGCTGATTGGAAGCCAGGAGCTTCCTGATCTCCCACGCGGGTACAGGGGTCCAAGGCTCTGGGCTGTCCTCCACTGCTTTCCCAGGCCATAAGCAGGGATCTGGATGGGAAGTGGAGCAGTGAAGGGATAAACTGGTGCCCATACGAGATCTTAATGGATATAAGATGAGGATTTATCCAACAGGCTACCACACAGGTCCCAGGACCCCCATGTAGTTGAGGAGGGATGTGGGGTCATTAACTGGCAGATGGCATGCTTCCCCCCCTTTTTTTTTTTTGCAGACCATTTTTTTGGGGGGGTGGGCTGTGCAGGAAAATCCTCAACACAATGGTGAGGAGTGACTAATCTTTGTGTCCCACCCAGCGAGGCATGAGCCAATCCACGCCAGCTCTTTCCTGTCAGATTCCAAGCTCTACTTTCTGTTATTTGTCTATTTATTTTAGGTTTTTTTAGTTTGTATGATTGTTTGTTTGCTATGAGGGGTTTTCGGAGCGATCCCGATGGTCACTGCGAGGGAGGGTGGTGGTCCAGAGTTGGAGCCAGACTCGGACCAGAGAAAGCTCTCCTCCCTGGTCCCGAAGGACGTTTATTGTTCTTCTGTTTCTGCGGACCACTCAGGGCTTCTGATTGTCTTTCCGATGACGTTGGTTTCTGCACGGTAGTGTTTGGACTTCTTCCATCCCCTGCGGAAGCTCCGGTTGGGGGTGGGTGACCTCAGAGTACTCGGCCTCTGAGGGCATCCAATTCCCTGTGGCCTCCTTGGCAGTTGGGATATAGTCCTTGTTGCTCGTATTAATAGTTTGTGGTGAAGGTCTGGGAGTCTTCATGGTTGGGATCCAAGCTTTCTCCTTACCACCTGCTCCACTCTGGAGTGCCCCCCTGCTCCACGCACATGACCTCCTGTTAAGAGGTTGTCAGGATAGCACCCGATTCCCCTCTCATGCATTGGTATAGTAGTTTTATTGTTGTTTAGTGCTGCTTTGAGTCTGTTGTCTATGAATTACCAGATTTGATCTTGATAGGCTATATTGTACTTTTTCTCACTCTTTTTATGGTCCTGAAAGACTTCCCTGAACTCCCTCCCCATCACGGATTAACATAGCGTATTGAGGGTATAGTAGGTTTCACAGTTTTTCGATGTAGATCTTAAGTATTCTGACATTAATTGTTGGTTTATGGATTATATCACGTTATCTTATTGCATTGGATACAGGTTGTTATAGATTGCACTAATATTACAATATACAGGTACTATCTTCCAAGTTGTCATCTTTTCATCTCAGATTAAGGCAAACATGTGGTATTTAACCTTTTGGGATTGGTTCATTTTTCTTAGCATGATGGATTCCAGTCGGGCCCACTTGGCCACAAAGAACTGCATTTCGTTTTTTTTAATAGCTTAGTAGTATTCCATGGAGTAGATGAACCATAGCTTTCTTATCCAGTCTTCCCCTTTAAGAAAATTTTGTCTACATGGCCTGAATTGTTTCCTTTGTTAAAAATACTGAAGCTCAGTTGCAAAAATTAGAATATCCCTCTGAAGTTGTGAGGCAGTTGTTAGAATTGACACACGTGCAAAGGGTTAGGTGAAATACCATCCATCTAATCCCAGGCAGTTTGCAAAAACTGTCGATGGAATCTTGCTCCGTCCATGGGTAAGAACAGAAAGGCGGTGGTTTCAGCAGCACAGTGACAGCTACACATTCTGAGTGTTGGCTATGAAAACAAAACAGAAAATGGTGAAAATGTTGTTTCAGGTGATCCTGAAAGATAGCAGCACTTGAAGGAAAGTGGTGATGGATGAAACGAAGAATTCAGTGCTTTGCTCTACTTATCTTGTTCAGTTGAACTGTTCTAGGCAGCTTAACTGCTAATGAAAATGCCTCGAAAACAATCAGGGGAGGTTTTTCCAGGCAATATCAGGTCATGTTGTGCTGGAGAAAAGGCTACTAGTCTGAAACCTACAAATGTAGGGGGAAAAAGTAAAAAAAAGAGTAATGAGCAATTCAGGAGACCTGCTTTTCTTACATTTTCAGTGGGGCAAATATTTCTGCATTCAGAAAAGTCTCTATGGTGGCCTTTCTCTGGAGTGTTCTGTGAACTGTACAGGGCTTGATTAGCATACATTCATTTTCTCCACAACAACCTGATGAAAATGTCATGCTTTATGCACAGTTTAAAATCAAACTAAAGTAGGGTAACTGCTGAAAAATCTCACGTTTGAAAATTACTTAATGTTTTGCATCTTAGTATTGATGATGCTTTTATGCCTGAAATATTCATAAATTAAGAATAGCAACAATTTGTTCAGCCTATTTTAAGATAAGTGGTAGACACCATATGATTGGGCCAATGAGGGACTTGAAATGATTGGATTATTTTAGAGCAACGAGAGAGGGAGAGAGAGAGAGAGACGAAGGTTGAATCACCATATCGGCCCTCTTATAAAATAAAATGAAATAAAATAAGATAAAATAAAATACAAAAAGCCAGTGACAAGAGCAGTTAAAGTACAAAATGTGTGACCTGTGCTCTGGTGTTCCTGTTTATTTGTAGCTTAGTTAGGCTCTTAGCTGGAATGGACAATTTCCCTCATACAAGTTTCGAGCTGTAGTAGTTCTCCTTACCAGTGATTTGACTATTCACTATTACAGTTACCTGGAGTCAATTATGGTCTGGAAATGTCAAATGGAGCATTCTATAAGTTTTAAGCTGCTCACTTTTGTGATTCACACTATGACATCCCACTCAGTTCTGCTCTGTCCTACCCAGGACATCCATCAACCCTTTGTTCAGTGCAGCCATAAAGTATGTGCTAGCTACTCATTAGTCACTTGGTGATTGTCCATTATTAGATGGATTTTTGTAGCATTAAGATGTTTGTATCCAGATGATCCCAACTGAATGTGGTAACGGCCCCACAGTATAAGGGGGCAGAATGTCAATGACATAAGCCAGCTTTTGATACCTTCCCAAGCACATTAGCAAAGGCTGTATTTGAAGTCGATCAAGGACCTGCATTCAAAACTATGATATGGGATGCTGGTAGTTCCACAAATGGTTTCATGTGGTGTGCCACATGCCTATCATTAATATCTTTCTGTGGCTGATTTTTGTATTAATTTTTTGTCATAGGCAAATTCATCAGGGAAAATCATACATATGACTCTTTGCTATGGTTTCAGGCATTCAATGGAGACCTTTGGGGGACCCATGTGTTCACGCAGTTCCCTATTTTATCCATGGCTTATTAAGTTCTTTGACTGATACTTCTAAAACTGAGCAGCTTGAGCCCTGAAGATGCTTGAAGGATATATTGGGGCAGATGTAGCAAGAGGTTGAAAATAGTTACGCTGAAAGATGAGTTGATGGGCTCAAACGAGAGGCAAGAGGCAAGAGCAGGATCATATCTTAGTAAAGAGCCAGCTCCCTGAGTTTCCCAGAGCACCTCTGCTATCCAGTGTCTACTACAAGGAGGCTGACTCTTGGACACTAGTGTATAGTTTTATACGATGCTTTTCCTCCAGTACATCATATTTAAAGCTGTTCTCTTGAAATGGGTGAAAGGGGGCACATCAGTGTGAGCTTGGGGAGATGACTTCAAGTGCTACGACTGTCAGTCCTCAATGCTCGCCACACTGCCTATGGCTGAAGATTGTGCAGAGGTGACCCTGGGCTAGGGAGTGCTGCTGACTTCTCTGCCCTTTGATTACTGTTAGTTTCCCTTCTGATGGGTTGAGGTCTTAACTGCCTCACTTAGGTCCTTCTCACTGGTTCGTGAAAACTACATCAAAATGCATTGGAAACCTACAGGAACTGAGTAGAAGGAGTTAGGAGAGGGTCTGCTGCTCAGGTGCAGGTGATCCTTGGTCCTTGGGAATGCATTTGTGTTAACAAGGGATACTAGGTTAGGTTATATTATATTATATTATGTTACATTATATTACTAAAAGTCTGTACAACATGAAATTGATACATAAGTGTATTTTAGTGTGAAATACTTGAAAGCCCATGCCTATGAGGAATCTTAAAAAAAATCCATGGGTAATTATTAGATGTTTCATAAAATAGTATCAAAACATTGTCAATGTTTTAAAATCATAGCCATCATTTGATTTTATTTCTCCAGGAATTAATTGATATACAGATATGTATATGTATATCAATTAATTCCTGGAGAAATAAAATCAAATGATATGTATATGTATATATATGTATAAATTGATACATATTTATTTTCCTTATTTGAAATGTAGAGAAAGAAAGTGAGAGTAAAAGAAACAGTGAGCAGTGCGTGTGAGCGAGATTTTCTCTCTGCTGGTTCATTCCACAGTTGTCCACAATGGCAGAAGAGCTAGCCCAAACCTAGGAACCTGGATATCCTCCTGGGTTTCCCATAAGAGCACAGGAACTCACACATTGAACTGTCCTGTACTGATTTGCCAGACACGAAATTGAGCCAAATGGGAACACCAGGACCAGATGGGATGCCAGTGCCACAGGTGGCAGCCCTACTCATCACGCCTCGGTGCTGGTCCCAGGATCCAACTTAAAACAAAACAATACAAAACAAACAAATTTTCAAACAAAAATATTGCAAGATGAGACTTCAAATCGGAAAAATATATTGGGTGTCATGAAGTGAATCAGCTATCAGTAATGCTACTCTTAATTCTAATTGCTGTTTGTGATTATATTGTCTAATTGTTTCTAAGTTTTAGATTAATACAGCTAGTTTAAAGTATGTATTTCCATTTCATAATTTTAAATTCTTAAACAGCACAAGTAGAGTAATTAAGTTTGCTAAGCTTTCATATTCTATGTACTTCAGAATATGATGGCAGATATTTCTGTTTTCAAGTTTATGAGCCACATGATAAAACTCCCAAACTCCAAATGACAATTTGCACTAGGAATGATGAAAATTTTTCATCACTTAATCTTCAGGATATACAGATGACATGATTCTCTGCATTGGAGATACAAAAGACTCAGTCATGTGACTTCGGCAGGGTAGCATGATACAGACATTAATGAACACAAATAGATGGCACTAGTATGCAGAAATAATTCTGTGGTTGAGAAAGACTTTTTAGTACAGTCCCCTTAAAATAGTAGAAAGAAATCTTCAAGACAGCCCTTAAAATAGCAGAGCGGAAACTTTAACACTAAAAATGTGGAAGACCTCTAATGATGAAAGCTATAAAACACTGAAAAAAATGAAATAGAAGAAGACATTGAAAAATGGAGCAACTAACCATGTTCCTAAATTGGCAGGATCAACATCATTAAAATGTCCATGTTACCAAAAGTAATACACAGATTCAATGCAATCTCAATCAAAATTCCAATAACATTATTTTCAGAAATTGAAGAAGTGAGGGTTCATCTGGAAACATGAGAGAACATGAATAGCCGTAGCTATTCTGAAGAATACAAGTCAAACTGGAGGAGTCACAATTGCAGACCAGTAGACATACTGTAGAGCAGAGATTATCAAAACAATCTGGCACTGACTGGTACAGAAACAGAGAAGATCAATGGAACAAAATAGAAACACCAGAAAGGAGCCCACATATGTATAGCCAATTAAAGTTTGACAAGAAAACTGAAAACAATCCAGGAAAAAAGCCTGGTGTCTTCAACAAATGTTGTTGGGACAATTGAATAGCAGCTTGCAGAATTAAGAAGCAAAGACCCATACCTTTCACGTTACACAAAAATCAGCTCTAAATGTTTCAAGGACCTAAGTCTATACTCCAAAATAATCACTGTTAAAGGAAAACATGGGAAACACTGTCTAAGATATAGGAATGGGGAAACATTTCTTGGGGAAAACACCCAATGCACAGGCTGGCAAAGACAAAATAAACAAATAGGACTACAATAAACTAAAAAACTTCTGTACAGCAAAGGAAACAATTAGCCAAGGGAAGAGGCAACCAACAGAATGGGAGAAAATCTTTGCATAGTACACAAGTGATAGAGGACTAATTCCAGGATTTAAAAAAGCTGTAAAAATCCAGCTACAGTTAAAAAAAAAAAAACTGTGGAGAAATGGGCAAAGGAAAGGAACAGAAATTTTTCCAAAAATGGCTAACAGACATATGAAACAATGTTCAGGTTCCCTAGTCGTCAGGGAGATACAAATGAAAACCACATTGGGGTGCCACCTAACTGCAGTGAGAATGGCCCACATTCAAAGCTCAACTAACACCTACTGTTGTGGCTGTGTGGAGAAAAGTATCCTACTTCATTGCTGGTGGCAATGTAGGCTAGTACAACCTCTATGAAAATCAATCGGGAGAGTGCTCAGAGAACTGTAAATAGACCTATCACATGACCCAGTTATCTTGCTCCTAGGAATGCACTCAAAGTAAGTGAAAACTTCTTCATATAAGAAGAGGACCTGTAGTCCTATATTTACAGCAGCAGAATCTACTATAGCAAAGACATGGAAGCAATCCAGATAAGTGGTTAAAGGAATTGTGGCACATCTACTCCATGGAGTATTACTCAGCCACTAAAAATAATGACATCATACCATTTCCAACTAGATGGTCCCAACTAGAGACCATTATGCTTAGTAAAATAAGTCAATCCCCAAATGATAAATGCCATATGTTATCTGTGATATAAGGTGGCCATCATGCAAAAGGTAAAACTCTTCCCATACTGTTTTTTCTGCATCCTATGTTTTTTGATGTTTTTGTTTTCATTTTTATGTCTTCCAAATATTTTTTCCCTTGTCAAATTCATCACTGTCTCATGGATCTCATAGTGGCATCATTTTACCCAAGAGGCTTTTGTGTTTTGTTTTCTTCGCTCAAGCATAGGTTATTCAGTGGCAGGATTGTTTTGACTCCATGGTGCTGTAATTTTTTGTTTTAACTTCATACCTGTTGTTGACTCTATTTGGGTGCATCTCATTTAAGAGATGGCATAATAGACCATCATATTCAAATGTGAAGATACGATGCAATATGCATCCTTTACTTCCAAAGCAAAGATGGATGCCCAATGACATCGTTGGGCATATCTAGACAATAGGATGTTGGATTGTCTGACATTGTGTGTATCAACAATGTTGGGGCACACTTAAACAACAGACTGATGGGCTTATGACTGCTGATGAATAACTATACTATTGTAATAATATGGGGAAAATCAGTGGGAAGGTAGGAATTTGGGGGGGATCCCAGATTGTATAAAATTGTACCATAAAATTTTTTTAAAGTAAGAAAAAATGCAGCTTGACAGAAGCTTGAACTAACCAAGATGAGTAGGCAACTCAACTTCTGTTATACATAGTTCTTTCTCCAACTCTGGTATTGGGCAACACAAGGAAAGGAAAAGACTCCAACAGATATATGCAATATGGATTCCGTGAAGTCAAGGGCTCTTAGTTAAGGGTCAATTTTCTATTAAGATTTTAAAAAATAAATTTATTTTACTTTGGATGATGTTTACATAGTTAAGAAGAATGCATGTTCATGTGGATCACTGATTAGGGTAGAAATGGTGGAAAGTGAATCTGACAATTTCCTTTTTTTTTTTTTCTATCTGAGTTAAATAGGGAGAGAAGAGGAGAGGGCCACTGCCAGCAGCCTAGACACATCAGTACTCAAGGAATGGGGGACAGCCAACCGATGTCATCCTGGAGTGCCAGATGTGGATCATGTTCTGAGGGCACTGCTGATGTGGTTTTGGTGGTTTTGAGGTGCTATTGATTCCATTGCTTCAAGATTGAAGAGATCCTTCCAAAGTGCATTGACTGACATAGTCCATATTAGAGTCTCTACTCAAGCAAATACTTGCTTCACCGGGAGAACTGTCTAATTTGCTCTGTTCTCCATGAAACTAGCCATCCTATGCAGGCCTCAATGCACTCATTGTCATGTCCCCCATGTACGTGTGTTCATACTGTCCACTGTACAGGCATCAACAACTGAGGACACTGGGTTCTGATATACACATTCTACAGTCAGACTACAAATCCTGTCATTTTCCCCATAATTGAAGTTCTGAGTCCAGTGGTCCAGTTGAGAGCATCCCCAGAGAAACCTAACCAGAACCAATGCAGGCTCCAACTCAGTCCATCTCCCACACCAACCTACACACACTGGCGTTTGCAATTGCTCCGTCAGTTCTGCTCCATCCCCATCTCATATGCAAACAAGTGAATGCTGAGGTTCAGCCTATCCTGGCCCACCACACAGGTAGCCTCCAATCACACCAATGAGAACTGCAGTCTAGTCAGAGTGAGCTTCCTGTAACCTCCACCAGGCCCACCTGAAGGCCCAATTCCTGCACATGTAGGTGTGTCCAGCAGACTGGTCCAGTCCACCCCACATTTCATTTAACTTTCATTACAAATCAATAGGTGCTAAAGCCTAGCTCAGCCTAACCAATGCCACTATCCAGCTCATGCTCATATCAGCACGTGCCACTGCCCATCCCATCAGGCCTACCTCCCGCCCTGGTTCCCATGCTTACCAGTGGAAGCTTCAGCCCATCAGAATGGAGCTCATAGTTTCCCTACTAGGTTCAGTGCAAGCTGGATCTTGCACTTTCAAGGT
The DNA here is from genome assembly GCF_030435755.1 of Ochotona princeps. Lineage (NCBI taxonomy): Eukaryota > Metazoa > Chordata > Mammalia > Lagomorpha > Ochotonidae > Ochotona > Ochotona princeps. The sequence goes on along the minus strand of NC_080839.1, from coordinate 3,334,789 downwards.
GGTTCTACAATCTAGCCTGAGAGAACTTGCCCCCAGTCCTAGCACCCAAAGCCCCACCAGCCGCACTTAGTCTGGCTTATGTATGCCCCAGTGGATATGGCTACTTAGTCCAGCCTGGCTCCCCCCCAGCCCTGCAACCAGACCTTATGTAAGCCAGTAGTTTTGCAGTTCTGTGCAGCCTGGTTTGCCCCGAGTCTCAGCTCTCATGCTTACCAGTGGGAGCATTTGGCCCAACAGGGGAGTCCTCACAGCCCCACACCAGGCTCACATCTCTCATTTTCCACCACTTTGTTGCATTTTATTCGTACTGGTGAATGCCGCGACCCAGTCTGGCATGTCTTGCCTCACCTTAGCAGTCAATGGCAAGTGCTGCAGTCTCTCTATGTTTGGTCTGCCCCCAGTCCCAGCTCATGATGATGCATGCTGCAGCCTAGCGCAGCCCATCCAACTCCCAGTCCCAGCCCTGATGTGAACTGGCTGGTTTGATGTGGCCCAACCTGGTGTGTTCTGTACCCTGTCCTGGTTCTCACACCTGCCACTGGGTGATATGAATTAGCCCAGTCTGGCTGGCCTATCCACAGACCTAAGCCACTCATAAGCTAGCAGGTGTTGTAACCTGATCTGGTCTGAGCTCCCCAGAGCCTTCATTCTTGTGCACATCTGCAGGACTGAGTCTTGACAAAGGACATCCCCAAGCTCCTCTATCAGGTCACCTCCCAGTGGCAGATCTTGTGCACACTGGCGTTCTTGGCCTAGCCTGACTTGGCACACCTCCTGTCCTGGCAGGTACAGTGGCATTGCCATATCAGCCCACACCTATTCCGGCTCTTACTGTTGGCCCATCCCAGCCCTGTTTGGCCCATCCCCAGACCCAGCTCTGAAAAAGCACAGAAATGGCAGCTATGATATCTGTAAACTCTATGTTGTGGTCTGTCCCACCCTCCTATGACATCCAAGACAAAGGGAAACACTTGGAAGTCAACTCAGTCACAACTGGACCTGGCCATCTTTACTTATGAAACACTAGAGGCCCGTGGAAGGGTGATTTTCGTTGAGAAAAATGAGCTCAGAGGTTTGAAGGATGTGCTGTGAAAAAAATGGCACATTTTTAATCAACTTAAAATAAATGACTCTTATTAATGAACTACTTAAATCAAGCATTTAGAATATATGTAATAAATATTCTCACAAAGGCAAGACGGCATAAAATAAAAGCAAACAGTGATACGTAAGACACAAAGTCCCAGTCTTAGTAAATTACTCATCGAACATGCTTAAATGTTTGTTTAAATGTGCAAAGACACTCTGGAGGCATTGGAAAAGGCAAAAATATGTATAGCATACATGTAAAAGAGAAGTAATCCATTTGTACTGTTTTCTTTTCCAAGAAAATCAAAGAGAAAGAATCTTGCCAACACTTGAAGATAACTGAGGCTGGGGTTAGCAGTGCTCCAAATCCTTGCTGGACAGACAGGGAAAAAAACACACAGACATCTTAGAGTAACACTGTGGGAATGTTTAAGACAACAAGAGCATGAGAAACTGTATAAATACTGAGACAAATGAGTGATGGTTTTAATGTTCATAGAGGTAGCTGAGCCCGGATGTTTATATCTGACATAGTCTTTAAAATATTTAATTCAAAAGAAAAATATTTTCATACAGATTTTTTTAGAATGCACGCATTTGATTGAATACAATTGGATATGAAAACAAAAACTGCCAACAAGTAATGACAAGCATGCTAACGTATTCTGAAAATATTACATGATATTTTCAAGTCATTATGAAACATAACAAAGACTTAAGATGGGTTAGTGGATTAAGAGGATGATGGGTTAATGGGTTGAAATACATTTAATGATACAATGGTGAAAAACATGGAGTGAAAGAGTATTTGTTTACATGAAAATGATGATAAACAAACAGACAACAGGATATAACATGCATCCAAAAATGAATGCTTTCTCATTTTAAGAGGTAGCAATATGCACAGAGAAGGAATTGGGAAGAGAACCACAATTAACAGTTTTTGGGATTTTTAATGGCAATTTTTACTCATACATGAAGATTATCCACCTGTATGATAACAAGGCACTACAGGCATGCAAATCTTATTGGCTTGGTAGCCAAATACTCGCTTTGCAAGCAAACTTTTTAAATTGCACTCACAATGAAATGGGGGAGTTTCTCTCAATGGCACTAAGAGAGAACACGGGAAAATGCTCAAAGAACATGCATCCTTCTAAAGGAGTGAAGTAAAGTCTGGTCTGTAGGCCAAAATAAAGCAAATCTATCTGCACGCATATTGTTTGATGGAAATCAGTGGAAGAAGCCGTTGGTTTGATACTGTGCAGGGAAGATGAATCCAAACTTTGCCACATGGTAACTACAACTGGGAACAGAGCCAAGTGCACCGGGTTACTAACAACCCTCTGGACTAGGCTGGATCCAGGAGCTAGCTCTCAGCCGGAGATCTCCTTATTTTGTGATCCTAATTTTCCATGAATGAAGAGGATACCAATAAAATTCATAATGAAACATCACTAAACACACCACACAATAAGCCACCCAGGTGAGGGTCACCTGGATTGTGGATAGCAGAAGTCCAATGATCAGATATTAAATACGATATTAGCATGTTAAAGATATGTGTGAATGGATGGAATACTATCATTGCCAAGCAAGAAAAGACTCTTTAAAATGAGCAAATTTGAAAAGGAACAAGTAAAGGACTGCAACTTGGAAACTATTCACCAATCCCTTCCTCACTGGCTAAAGGTTGCATCCCAGAGGGCGAACCGAGGTTGAAGTACAGTTGTCCTCACTGTTGAGTGGACTGGAGGACTTGGTCAGCCTGAAACAGGTGGAACAAGTTTGATGTCAGACTAAAACACAACAACACAGGTGTTGTTAGTGCTGTGTCACAGGCTTGAAGGTTTGATTTCTGTAAAGATTATCTGGGAATCTTTTTCTTAAATTTTCACTATGATTTGTTATAGTTATAAAAAGTAGAGAAATAGCCCCATGTCTATAAACGACAGTTTAAAGAACTTAAAAGTGAAATATTTCTTCCCAATTTTAGTTTGGGTCAAAATATTGTTATGATCACCTGGGTAAAAATCATATTACCATCTGCTTTGATCCACAGAAAAAAATAAGAGTTTTAAAGAGTCTCTTTGATTTTGGAGCATGATTTCCAACAAATCATAATATACTCTTTCTCTACATTAATCTTTTTCAACTACAATGGGATATGGAGGAAGAAAGTTTCAAAGTGTTACATTACCCATTTAAAAAGCAAGGACACTCTTTTTCTGTTTACCACAACAGCCTTAGCTGGGGATTGAACCTTGGAGTTCAGAACTCTATGTTTCCCATATGGGTTGGAGGAACCAAAATACTTGAATCATCACTGGGTCTGGTTTAGACAGAGCCCATAGCCAGACATTATACCAAGTTGCTGTGATAGGAAATATGGCTGTCTTCTTCTTTTCGTTTATGGTGGTGAAGATATTTTATAGTTTTTACTCATACACAGTAAATTTAAGATAGTCACAGATCATGAAAATTATGGTAGCATATCATTGCTAACAATTTGCTTGATAAATGTTTGAAATAAAATTGCCAAAAATGTATTTGCAGAAAAACAAATGCACACTGGGATTTCTTGCTTTTGTTTGTTTGACTTTCTGATTCTTAAAAATTTAACTCTCATCTATAAGAAAGAACACGAAGTATTTGTCCTCCTGTATCTGGCCATTTCACTCCACATTATATCCTCCAGTTACGGCAGTTTTGATGAAAACAATAGAAATTCATTTTTGTTTAGAGTTAAATAATATTCTGCACACACACACACACACGCCTTTTGGCATCCATTTGTTCGAGGATGTGATATCCTTGGTTTGACTGCATATATTGGCTACTCTGAATAGTTCTGCTACAAACATGGTGGGATCTGGTGCAAGTACATACCACTCCTGTCTTTGTGTATTTATCAGTTAGTGAGACTTCTGGATCATATGTCAAATCTGTTTCTAGTCTCCAAAGAAATCTCCATACCGGCTTCCACACTGCACTGACAGTGTGTAGCTGTTTTGATTTCTACACATCTGCACCAGCATTTATTGCCCCTTTCCTTTGTAGTGGAAATACTCATTCTGACAGGTGGGAGATGCTCTCTGATTGTGGTTTTAATGCTGTACTTTCCTTCACACATGTTGGCTGTTTGCGTTGCTCCTCTTAAGAACTGTCAATTAAGATTCTTCAACCATTTCTAAACCACACTGGTTGCTTTCTAGTTGCTGAGAAACTGAGTTGCTAATATATTCTGAATATTGGATGTCTCTTTATTTCATTGGTTTTTTTGCTTCACTGTACAGAAGGTTTTGCATTAGAGAAAACCATGTGTCTGGTTTTGCTTCGTTGCCGGCACTTTGGGGGACTCTTAGCCAAGAATTGAATTTCCTTGCCTACATCTTCCCGACCTTCATAGCTTCTCAAATGGTTGTATGGATCTCCTTTTTGAACATTTGATCAGACCCTTAGCATGTTGAAATATCACTTCTTACAGACACACTTATCACTCCTTAAACTACAGATATATGACAGAAAATAAACACTGCTTCTATATTATCTCATGTTGTTATTTACAAATATGGACCACTTATAGCTTGCTAAACCGTGTCGTAACTACTTCATTTTCTTTTTTTTTTTTTTTTAAAGATTTTATTATTATTGGAAAGCCGAATATACACAGAGGAGGAGAGACAGAGAGGAAGATCTTCCATCCAATGTTTCACTCCCCAAGTGAGCCGCAACGGGCCGGTGCGCGCCAATCCGATGCCAGGAACCAGGAACCTCTTCCGGGTCTCCCACATGGGCGCAGGGTCCCAAAGCTTTGAGCCGTCCTCTCCTGCTCTCCCAGGCCACAAGCAGGGAGCTGGATGGGAAGTGGAGCTGCCGGGATTAGAACCGGCGCCCATATGGGATCCCGGGGCATTCAAGGCGAGGACTTTAGCCACTAGGCCATGCCGCCGGGCCCTACTACTTCATTTTCATTAACATCTCCATTCAGGCTCACAGTGGCAGGGATCCTAGCCTGTGGGTGGGTCCTTGAATTTACCCACAGGAACTAGTTCTCATTCTCCCTGAATAGCAAACAGTTCCTTCTATTTCCCAGAGACCTTGTCTTAACGTTATCACGCTTTTCCTTGAGATTCTGTTGTAAAACTTCTACTTCAAAATATTGTCAGCCCACAAAATATTTCAGTGCTTCTCAGATGAAATTTTTTAAAAATGAATTAATTAGAAGGTAAAAGTAAGCAGAGTAATGTAAACAACAATGAAATGTAAATTAACAGAAGAACCAGACAACCGCTGTTGAGCTGTGCGTGTGCTGGAAACTGCTGAGTACAACTCCCAACAGTGAGACCAGGGAAATATTCCAAGGCTCTTAATATAAACAATGAAGTACTTCTTGACACCAAAACAATGAAGCAATATTTAAATCCTATAAAAACCAGAATTTAGCAAGCGATAAAATGTTCCTAGGTGCAAATAACACAATCATAAATCTTACAAGAGCAGCGTTATGGCTTCTTTCATGCCATAGACATACAGACCGGCCATGTGTTTGGGTTCATGTATGAAAGTCTGGCTTACATCTGCTATTCTGGTGTGACTGTTAATATTGGCCATGCTGTGTCTCTCTCTCTGTAATGTGTATATATTATGTACATGTATGTATGTATGTGTGTGTCTCCTGTAAGATCAAGGCATGATCATGAGCAAATTAACATCAAGAGTGGTAATTGCATGTTTCACCAGGTTGGTAAGTATGGGAATAATCTTTTCTGCATCATGAAACGCTGGATGAGCTTCCAAATGTAAAAAAAAAGAAAAGTAGAAAAATCAAGTTTCATTTTTAACCAAACTTACCCAAATGTGGGAAGAATCAACAAAAAGAGAAATTCAAGGGTGTGAAGTCTGTGAACAATGGGAAGTGAAGACTGCTGTATACCCACAAAAGTAGAGGTCACATGATACTAAGGTCATACTACAAAGAACTCAAGCAACTCATATTTTAATAGAAGAGTCTCCAAAACATAAGAGGAACGTAAAGAAAATGAGTTGTCAGAAATTCAATCTTCCTGATATTAAGGAAAATGAAATGTTAGTATTATAGCCCACCTCAATGTTGTAATTCACACACATTAAGATCCTCTAAGCCACAGATGGCATTCAAAACATCCTTTAAAAACCTGAGAACATGATCAGCCGCACCCAAGAACATAATTGTGATCATGGCCAGGATTCTCAGTCCTAAAGCTTACAGGCTTCTCAGTCACAGCAGTGAGAAGAAAGAAAGAAACATTTGGGATATTTAACATCAGCAGGTGTTATTTGTTGTGTTTGTAGCTGTCTCTGTGTGTTTGCTCAACTCTGCAATCAACCAAGAGTAGTAATGACAGATTCTGTGTGGTCCTACTTCAGAGATCGGCGCTTAGTAACTACAGTAAAGGGTTCTGGATGTAACTGCATCCGACAGTCACATTGGGTACAAATGCACAGAGAGTGACAAATTGGCTATCTCTTTATTATCAGATGTAGCAGTATTCAAGATTGCCTTCTCTGATCAGACATCTCTGTCAACTCTATGAATGGAATCCCTGACTTGTTCTTTTTGAAACAGATCTAAACGTTAAAATTAAAGTGAAGCAAAATTTATCTGTCAGTTTCCAGTAATAAAATATTATTCAGGTTAAAAAGAATTTGTTTAAACTATTCATGTTGATATTTAAAACAGTCTGAAATTTAGTAACCTATGTGCAAATCTTTTTCTTAGCATTGGCTACATAAACCTGTGAAATTTGGAAGCAAGGTCATTAATTGGATGGGAGATATCACCACAATGCTGAGCCAACAAATTAAAACCTTCACTGGCATCACTTTCTGCAAATATGGTAAAATCACTACTGCTCAAATTATTCCTCTTCTTTATTTCCATTAAAAATATTTGATGTTCTGCTCATGTGTCAAGTGGGAAAAGAGCAAATTAGGAATTTCTAACCAGTTAAGTCAGAAAATGTAGAGGATTTGCTATGTGCAGGCTATGTCTTCCGCTCATTCCCATAAAACTCTTCCAATCTGTTCCTAATGAGTTTCTGAGCAATTTCAGGAACCATCTCTGAAACTAGGAGGTTAAAGCATCACCAGATAAGGAGGAAAATATGATTGTTTTTTCTGTGACACATATACATATAATTAAATTTATTTTTCTTAAAAAAAAAAAAGACCAGTAGAGTGAGTTAAACCCCTGTGTATAACATTGGAATCCATGAGTGGTGGTTCAAGTCCTAATACAGGACTTTCAATTTTTAAAAAAAGATTTATTTGTTTTTATTGCCAAGTCAGATATATAGAGAGAACGAGAGACAGAGAGGAAGATCTTCCATCCAATGATTCACTCCCCACGCGGCCACAACGGCCGGAGCTGTGCCAATGCAAAGCCAGGAGCCCAGAGCCTCCTCTGAGTCTCCCTCAGGCTTTGGGCCATCCTTGACTGCTTTCCCAGGCCACAAGCAGGAAGCTGAATGTGAAACAGGACTGCTAGGATTAGAACTGGTACCCACATTGGACCCCAGGCATGTAAGGCAAGGACTTTAGCCACTATTCTACACCAAGCCCAATACTGCACTTTCAATCCAGCTCCCTGCTAATGCACCTAGGAGAGCAGATCTTTATCCACTGCCACCCACATGAAGATCTGCATGGAGTTCAGCAGATCTGGCTCTGGTCTGGTGCAGTCCCTGCTGTTGTGGTCCTTTGGGCAGTAAAGCACATGGATGATCTCTCCTCCTCCTCTCTCCCTGTCTCATTCTTTTTTTTTTAAAGATGTATTCATTTTATTACAGCCAGATATACAGAGAGGAGGAGAGACAGAAAGAAAGAACTTTCGTCCAATGATTCACTTCCCAAGTGAGCCGCAACGGGCCGATGTGTGCCGATCCGAAGCTGGGAACCTGGAACCTCTTCCGGGTCTCCCACACGGGTGCAGAGTCCCAATGCATTGGGCCGTCCTCAACTGCTTTCCCAGGCCACAAGCAGGGAGCTGGATGGGAAGTGGAGCTGCCGGGATTAGAACCAGCGCCCCTATGGGATCCCGGGGCTTCCAAGGCGAGGACTTTAGCCGCTAGGCCACGCCGCCGGGCCCCTGTCTCATTCTTAATCTGTACATTCTTAATCTCCATACTCCTGTGTGACACTACTTTTTCTTGTAATTCTGCTCTTCACATAAATAATTAAATCTCAAGAAAGAAACCTTAAAATCAAAGTTGAATGCCTCTCCATAAGGGAGAGTCTTTATTTAGCACTTTCTAGAAAATTCTCATGATAGTGTGTCCTATAATGGGCTACTGGTCTTTAAAGTGTTACTGCCACTGGAGACAACAGACATGATAATCAAACCAGTAGCAAAAACATCCCATCACTTGACTAATAGAGTAACAGCATATTTGCCGAATTTAATAAAAGACAAGGTTTTAGACGTTTGATCTAGGCAGTAAGTGGTTGTAAGTTGGATTGCCTATATCCCACACTGGAGTGCCTGTGACAGAGTCCCATTCTAATTCTTTCTAAACGGAGACTCACTGGGAGCAGTCATGCTTTAAGAGGCTGAGCACTGGTTGGGTACATAGAAGGACCAGGATGGGTCCATGAAAGGCTGTTATAGAGAGGTGAAAGAGAGAGAGAGAGAGAGAGAGAATTTCATCTGCTGTTTTATTTCCCAAGTGGCCCCAATGGCCATGACTGTGCCAGGCTGAAGTTAAGAGCCTGGACTTGATCTGGGTCTCCTACATGTGTTGAAAGTGTTCAAGCACTCGGGCTATCTTTCTCTACATCCCCAGACACATGTTAAGGGAACTGGATTGGAAACAGAAGAGCCAGGATTTACACCAAAAATCAAATGAATGCTTACAAGTACCAACCCAACACAGATGATATTATTTTTGACATTTATTGTATATTTAACATATCTTTTAAGTAATTTGATAAGCACATCACCAGTTGAAAATATCAAAGGTGAGTTAAATCTCCAAATCCTCTTAACTCTATTGTCACCGAGAAGGCAGAGTGCCCGTGTCTCTCCGTCAGGCCATGGGGCTGCCTTAGAGCTGGGTCCACTGCTTGCACATCAGCTGAGAAGATCGGCCATGAAAGTCAAAAAGAAATAAAAGTTAAATCATTGCAATCAAGGCTGCATGTATTTAATTAAAATGAGAAAATAATTATTGCTTCATCATGCACTTTTTGAGAAACATTGTCTTGGCTCGTTCAGGTCATTTACCATGGGTTTTCCAAAAAGATAGGCACATCTTGCGATATCTAAATGTGTGAAAATTACATCTCACTTAGATTAGAATGAGCATCCAATGGAGTAATACTTATAATGCATCCCTAGGCTACTTTTTAAATGAAAACAGTAGAAAGGAAAATTGATACAGAGTGTGTTTTGAAAGCATTGGAAGTTTTTTTTTTTTTTGTACATGAAACTGGTTAAAATTCAAGATGATAGGGTCTAAAGAACTGAAATTACATAGCAGACCACTCAAAATTCAAAAGTCAGAAAAAAAATAATTCAAGCTTGTCTGAGAGCACTTCCTATGTTTATCTAGACAAGCCTTAATTTTTCACGCTTTGATCCTGAACATAGTCGAATCTGAAAGACCAAAGTGAACTTGCCCTTGACACATGCTGCTGCTAATCTCAATATCCACAGCACCCAGACAGGCAGGACCCAAAGGTTGCTCTCGGTGCCTTCCCAGCACAGCACATGGCGATAACAATAAATGCAGTCAGGCTATAAATCCTTTAGGGATCCCTTTTGCAAATATCTGCAGAGTGTGCAAAGCTTTTTAAATACTTCTTACTTTCAAGCTTGCTGATTAAGAATTATTTCCTGCCTGTCTTTTTCTCTATGAATCTTATTTCAAAGAAGAAGCCAACAGACCTAAAAAATACATCATTTGAATTCCAGTTACTTGAAGAGACAGAGATGTTATATTTAACTGAGTAGATATACTTTAAAATATTCCAAAGGAAATAATAGATTTGAGAGTAAAAATATCAAAATAAGAAGTCCAAGTGGATTTCAGTAATAGGAGAAAGATATAACAGAAGGATAAACTCTTAAATATACAATGGGCAGAAGTAGCAGCAGCTTTATAAGTTTTGAAAGAAACTAGAAAGAAGAAATGAGAAAGTAATGGAACTAAATGTCTAAGAAATCAAAAGGAAAGATCCCATATTAAAAGGAAATTCTGTGTGAAATAGAAGACGTAAAAACCCCATAAGGATTTGTCAGGTAAAAGTAGAATGTTAAAGAAAGACAAACTTTCCTAGAATCTCTGAAATAAAAATAAGATCTCCTACAAAAGAGTAAAATTTAATGAACAAGCTGCAACCACAGACAATGCTCCAATCAACACTGGAGAGAAGAGTAGGGAAGAGACTGAAAACCAGAGTGAATTGAATGTGTGGGTCTCCATGCACTAGCTGGTGAAGATAAACGTACCGACACTTAGAAGAAACCAGTAGAAATAAGTAAGTCTAGGGGCCCGGCGGTGTGGCCTAGCGGCTAAAGTCCTCGCCTTGAAAGCCCCGGGATCCCATATGGGCGCTGGTTCTAATCCCGGCAGCTCCACTTCCCATCCAGCTCCCTGCACCCACGTGGGAGACGCAGAAGAGGTTCCTGGTTCCCAACATCGGACCGGCGCGCACCGGCCATTGTGGCTCACTTGGGGAGTGAAGCATCGGATGGAAGATCTTCCTCTCTGTCTCTCCTCCTCTCTGTATATCCGGCTTTCCAATAACAATAAGAAAAAAATAAGTAAGTCTGAGTGTGAATGAGTCTTATGTTAAACTCTCCTCCTCTCTGTATATCCGGCTTTCCAATAACAATAAGAAAAAAATAAGTAAGTCTGAGTGTGAATGAGTCTTATGTTAAACCGCTTTCAGAATGAAAATAAAATGCAAAGTTCTAAAATTAAAAAAAAAATTGACAGGTTTGATTCAAAATAGGAAAAGAAGGTTCTTGATTTTTTTTTCATTTCTTTAGCAAAACATTAGTCATTCAGTGGCATGTGATTTAGCTTCAGAGCATTGTAAATTTCTTTTTTTTCTCCTATTGTTGATTTTGTTTTATGACTTCTCATTTAAGGGGATGTACAATAACTGTACAATGGAAAATATTACTTGTAGTGGCATGTTGTTTAATTTCCACCCTGTCCTCACCATGATAAGCCCACTGGCTGTGAAACTGCTTTGATAACAAATACACTGTTTAATCATTCCTAGTATGGAAACCAAACTTTGTAACTCCAGTGTTTAGATGTTAAAAGTATATGAAACCTACTGCTTGGAAAAAACCACCACCAAAAATTCTCTCTTCACTCCGAGAATGTATAGATGTCCTTTTCCATATTCATTGTCATCCACTGATTTTTCCACCGTCTGGATCAGGTACAGTTTTCTATAAGAGGCTTTGCTCATTCAGACAGTTGGGGTAGGGCACTCTCAGTCTGAATTCGGGGACATGAGTCCTGTATATCTTTAGAAACTCAACAGGCATGGTTAGGACATTCCTCCTCTTCCACAGTGTAGGCTGGTTGAGGGTGTCAGGTACTGCGCTGCTACTGTTCTTTCACCACCTTTTAAAAATAACTATTTTTGAAATCAGTACATCAAGAGATAAGGCAGTGAATGAAAAAAAAAAACTGAAATATCTATGCTTAATTGTTGAAACAAATATTTTAGCAATGTACAGATATCTCATTGTAGTTATTACATATTTGGCATTTACAAAATTCTTCATGATATGGGCTCCGTCTGTGAACTAATGATAAGGAAAACAGAATTGTAACTGTCCTTCATTCTTAAAAAAAAAAAAAAATGCTTGGAATGGGAGTCAGCCTTCTTTGGCACAGGAGCCTATGCTATGCTTACGCTGTGAGCGTCCCATATTGGAACTCAAGTTTGCACTACTCTCTTTGTGACCCAGCTTCCTACAAAGCAACCCAGGAAAGCAGAAGTTAACTCAAGCACTTGTACCCCTGCCATCTACTGTCGCCTCCTGGCTGTCTAGTGCAGCCCTTGAATCATCGGACGGAAGATCTTACTCTCTGTCTCTCCTCCTCTCTGTATATCTGACTTTGTAATAAAACAAATAATTCTTTAAAAAAACAAACAAACAAACAAACAAAAAAACCAAATGATTCCTGGCTTCAACATGACCCAGCCCTGCTTGTTGTAACCATTTAGGAGTGAAACAATGAGTGAAAGATGTCTCTCTTGTTTGCTTCCTCTCACTCTCTCTCTCTCTCTCTCTCTCTCTCTCTCTCATTCTGTCTCTGAAGCTCTTTCAAATGACAAATAAAAATCTATGAATGGTACTTTAAAGAAATGCATTAATCAGTGAATCAGCTAGATATTTGTCATGCAAAAAAATAATAACAACAACATAAAAAAAAAAACTTGAAAAGAGCCCCTTCTTTTTAAAACCTGCTAAGGGCCTGGCGAGATAGCCTCATGGCTAAAATCCTTGCCTTGAATGCGCCAGGATAATATATGGTCACCAGTTCTAATCCCGACAGCCCTGCTTCCCATCCAGCTCTCTGCTTGTGGCCTGGGAAAGCAGTCGAGGATGGCCTAAAGTTTTGAGACCCTTCACCCATGTGGGAGAACCAGAAGGGGCTTCTGGCTTCGGCTTCGGATTGGCTCAACTCCGGCCACTGCAGCTGCCTAGAGAATTAACACTTCTGCTTTGTCTCTCCTCCTCTCTGTATATGTGCCTTTCCAATAAACATAAGTGAATCTTTTAAAAAGGTAAGAACTCCTACTAAACAGAAATAAATGGCCCAGCCTTGGAGATTTGACTGAGCTTTCCAGAGACTGTGTCATTTGAGTAGAGATCCGGAGATCAAAGGAAGGAAATGTTAGGCAGGGAATTAAATGTAAGAATTCAGAAGGAACACAGAGCGAGAAAGCGATGGAAATTGGGCCTGCCAGAATGACTAGAGGTCTTCTTGAGAAGCAGTGTGGACAACACAGGGTTCTAAGGTGATATGATCAGAGGAGCATTCAGTGCAGAGCTCTCTAGCTGTTGTGTCACTAGAAATGGAAAGTTAGAAATTGTGAAATGTGGTGAAACGGCCAGCAGACACAGGGAAGGCTGTCAGAACAATGGTCGAGATGAGGTCTTGTGAGCATTGGAGGTGAGGGACTCACAGAGTGGGTGATGTGCAGGAGACTTGCAGCGACTCCAACAGGCTCAACTACCACAAGGTATTCACTCACATTCCCTGAAACAGAAAGCCCTGGACCAGAAACTGGATTTGTGATGGAAAGAAGAAGAAAGGCAGAGGTGATATATAGGGAGTGTTGGACGTAGTGAGCACTGTGTCCATAATCCTGCTTGTCCTGTCATATTGATTCCATTCTATATTCTCTGGGCTTCGGCTTCAGAACCAACACAATGCACCATAGATCTACAGAGAGAATGAGTTCCTGGGTGTTTAGCATTTCCGGTAGCTGATGCTCAGTTCTGCAGTGCATCTACACCTTCCATGTTTTCAGGGAAGTGCATGGCCTTGATGAGGAGATGCTATGAGGAAGCTCAGAATCCTCACCTGTCTGGATCTCTTTGTTCATCATGAGGTATTTGAGCACACAAGGAAGACACCCTACGCCATGCAAGCACTTTAAGCCATTTGATTTGGTAGCAACAAACCTATCTGAACTCTTAAGAAACAACCAATTCCACACTACAGTTTATTACAAAGACCTAAATGTTTTCATGTCCAGTTTGGGGGCTGGGGCAACGGCATAGTGGATAAAGTTGCTTCCTATGGCATTGGCATCCTATATGTGTGCAGGTTCAAGTCCCAAATGTCTCATTCTATATGCTTCTCATGTTAAAGCAGCAAATTATGTTCCAAGTGCTTAAGCCTGGCTTGCGTAATAGACATTCAAAAAAATGTTCCTGGGTACTGGCTTTCAAGTGGCCTAACTCTGGCTGTGGAGGCTGTTTGTGGGTTGAACCAGTGAATTCTTTCTGTGCCATTTCCCTCTCACTCTTCACACCTTTGGATATTTTAAATATCCAATTTTTAGGTTTGTATTCAATGAGGATTTTCATAATTTTACACTTTTTTCCAATATAGGCTCCAGCTTTTGAAAATCAAACAATTTCAACCTTATAAGAAAGTGAAATGTGTAAGCTGTTCAGACTGCATGCTCTTGGTCATTTCTGTCAGGATTTCCCACAGAAGAGATGAACGTCCTATTGTAGGAAGCACGGAGTGAGATGAGTTCTCTCGGGGGCTGAGGTTTCAGCATCTGCCTCCTCATCAGGGCTACAATGGAAGCTGATGTGCGTGCTATTACAGCAGCTGTGCATCCACAAGGGATAAGTAGTAATGGAACTCTTACCAGTGAATGCCTGCACTGTTGTCCATTAAAATTGCTGAGCCAATGTGCAATTGCAGCACCCTAACGACACTCAAGGTCCTATGGCTAAACTATCTCCTGCTTACCCCGGGCCAATACCGCCCAACAACTGTTTTGTTTTGGGCACAGGAGTGTTCTTCCCTCTTAGTTGACATGCCCACAATGCAAGTATAAGTGCAATGTGCTGTTTTATGATACCCTCTTTGGTATTTGCTTTATTGTAGCTGCTGTGTGCCAGTAAAATATTGGATGAGTCCTTTCTTGGACAAGTTCCCTAAAGGCCTTTGTTGAATGGAAGGCCCAACTTTAGAAATCCAGTCAATATACATAGTTAAACATGTGCCCTCAGAATGAAATTGATGATCATTTTTGCCACTTGGTGCAGTTCTTCCAAAGAGGCTAATGGTTGCATTTGTCATAAAATATCACCTACATTTTGATATCAGATGGATATCCTTGTCAGTTAAGTTAGCGATAACAAGATAAGGTAAACTGTATAACTGAAATATGAGAAGTATATTTTCTCATGGTCCTGGAGCCAGAATCTTTTTTCTTCCTCAAAATTAATTTATTTGAAGAAGAGAGAAAAAAAATATCTTCCATTGACTGGAATGCTTACACTGGCCAGGGGTGGATCAAGTCCTAGCCAGTAGCCTGGAACTTTATCTTGGTCTCCCACTTGAACAGTAGGAACCTAAGAAACTTAACAATCTTCTGCTGCTTCCCTGACACCTCAACAAGAAACAGAATTTTAGGCAAGGCTTGAACCAGAGCTGCTATATGGGAGGCTGTCACTGTAAGCAGCATCTTAACTTGTTGTGCCAAAGGGCTGGTCCTGGGAGCTAGAACTCTGAGCTCGGGAACCAGCATGGCTGGTCGCTAGTAAAGGCTCTCTTCTTGGCTTGCTAATAGCCAGTTGCCTCTTAATTATGCCTTCACATGGCAGACAAACTGGTGAGAAACTACACGGTGATGTCCTTACTTAGAAGCTTACTAATCCCATTCTGAGGACCCAGTGTCTTGATCTCGTTTAACCAGATTATCTCCCAAAGTCTCTGTTCCAAATGTCATCACATTTGGGGTTAGGACTTCTGCATGTGGCTATAGAATAGAGAAACAAGTCATCCCTTAATATGGGCATTTACTTCTTTCTGAACATTCTTCTGTCCCACAGGAGGATATGAGGAGTCCCAAAGCAAGGCTGCTAGATCTGATAGTCTCCATTACACAGTTAATATATCCCCTTAAATGAAAAGCCACAAAACATAATTGACAACAGGAAGGAAAAAATTAACAGCACCATAAACTCAAATAAGATGCTACTGAATGACTAATGTGTCACTGAAGAAATGGAAAAGAAAATCAAGAACCTTCTTGAAGAAAATGATGCTACTGTATGATGTATGAGTCACTGAAGGATTTAATCAAGAGAAACTGTTTTAAAAAGATGAAGATAACAAAAAAAATCAAATCCATGAGATACAGTTTCTGGTGAGATATGTCTTCAGTAGGCAACAAATAGGTGGGTTTTGTTTTTTAATCCAGTCTACTAATCTATGACATTTGATTGATGACTTTAAGCCATTTACAACTATAGTTAATGAAAATAGGTGTTGATTTGGTTCTGTCATTTTAGCAACAGGTTGTTCATTGATTTTGTCTTCTGTTGTTATTTTACTGGGATGTTCTTCACATTTACCTTTGGTTTTGGTGAGCGCTATTCCTTTTCTCTTTCAAGACAACATCTTTAAGTATCATTTGTAGGGCAGGTTTGGAAGAGATATATCCTTTTATATTTTCTTTACTGTGAATGAATTTTCCTTCACTTTCAAAGACAAAGGAAAGTTTTGCTGGGTACATTATCCTGGGCTGACAATTTTTTGCTTTTAGAATCTGGAATATGTCACCTACTCAATTCTGGCATGTATTTCCTGTGAGAGGTCTCTTGCGAGTTTAATTTACATTCCCTTATATTGCAGCTGTTTTTTTTTTCACGTGCACAATTAAGGATCTTTTTCCTTATGTTCGATTGAAGAAAGCTTGATTATCATATGTCTTGGTGAAGACTGCTTTTGATCCAGCCTTTTGGGATTTCTGTGCCCCTCCTGGATGTTGTTTCCCAATTCTTTCTCTAGATTAGAGAAATTTTCCCTTATTATTTCATTAAATATATCTGTAAAACCAGTTTCTCTTTCTGCACCTTCTGGGAATCCCATAACTCTTATATTTGGCCTCTTAATAGTGTCTTTCAATTCTTGAATACTTTTTATAGCCTGATAAAGATCTGCTTCCAGCTTTTTATTTGTTTCTCCCTGGTGACAGGAAATATCGTCCAATTCTGAGATTCTTTCTTCTGCCTCCTTCATTCTATTTTGGAGTCTCTCCACTGTACTTTTAATTTGCTCCACTGGATTCTTCATTTCTGATATATCAGCTTTCATTTGATTCATTTCCAGTGTGACACATTTCTTGAATTCCTTGAATGCCTGCTTTACATGCTTGTCATTGTTGATAAGTTTTGAATTCAAGTGTTTTGAATTCTGTATCCCCCATGTTCTCAGTGTCTTCCTAGTTAATCCTGAGGTTGGCAAAGGGTTTTGTTCTTTTGCAGGGGAGTCTTCAGTAATATTCATTTTGCCTTGTGGGGGTCTCCCCCACAGATTCCTTTAGTACCCCGTTGCCAGAGGGGATGAGCCTGCTGCCCACCACCCAGCCTCCCGGCTGGCGAGAAACAAACAGACAGACAGGGGTTCTGTCTAAGCAGTTCCGATTTACTGGGGAAATTCAATTTCTTATATAGGGTAAGGGGTAGCCTCAGGCCGGGATTTTGGGGAATTCCAGGAGGGGGAGAAGCTAGGAGCCAATTACTAGGAGCATGACTACGGAAGCTACCTCCCATAGGCCAGGGTAGGTGAGCAAGATGGCCCTGGTCAATCAATATTTCCTTGGAGCTACGTGACTCCTGCCCTGGTTCACGCCCAGGACTCTGTCCTTGGCCGCCATATTGCCCGCCAGTGACCTAAACTGTTAGTCGCCATCTTAGTGACTTAGTGACCTTTTTGCCCCTGAGCCCCACACTGCCTTTGTGTCTTTTTTTGCTCTTGGTCATTGTACTTCTGGTTATCAGATTCTTCTCCTTGGGGCAGGTTCTTTAAGCTGTGTCAGTCACATGTCTACAGTTCGATTTTACATATTGCAGTTGGTACACGGCTCTTTGTTTGCAGTCACTTGTGCCACTCATTCCAGCGAGTTCCATGTCTGGGTTTTCATGCTAGATTTCCAGCATGGTCTCCGTAGCCCCAGCTCCTGGCTCACATTCTCCACTGCCTGTAACACCGTGCTGAGGCTGCACAGTTGTCTGTACAACCTTTCTCCCACTTCCGATTGGAACAGGTCTCAGGATTAGCGAGACAACAGGTGTCCCATATAATGCCATAATGGGTATCGTTTTCCTGTGAGACCAGTGCAATACACCAAGCTCATTGAGCTCTCACCAGGCTCAGCACATGCGCAGCTCACTGTTTTCCCTTGCAGTCTTAAATTCTTTGCCACACTGTATGAAATTGCTCCTGATGTGGCAGAGTTCTTGATCTGCTGGCAGTAATGTCTGAGGGCTACCCAGACCTATCTTGGGTGGAACCTTGTTGCTGGTGGAGTTCGGTTGCAGGTGGAGTTCAGATCATCTTTTGCTGATTGCTGCTGGGGTATCAGTTATTTCTACATCATACCATTGTGTCCACTGCTTTCCTGTGTCTGACAGTCTCCAGGTATACCTCTGCTGCTGTTGTGTCCTCTTCCATTTCCTGGAATGTATCCTCTCTGCTTCATCCTGATTAAATGTTTCTCCATCCGTTTAAACGTGTCCTTTACCCTATTCTGCCATCTTGATTCTCTCCCCTAACTATTCTCCTGAAGTTTCCAAGTTGCGACCCTATAATGCACTCATAAGCCTGGATGCGGTTAGTACATGGTGGGACAACAACTACTAGCTGAAGCCACCTGCAATTTGACAAGTCACAGTGCCTGACCCTGGTGACCACTCACTGCCTCCCCCAGAACTGCCACATCCCAGGATAACTACATAGCAAAGCAGCTACCCATGTTCAAACCCTTCAAACTGAATACTATTCTCTTAAAAAGATTGAAATTTATTGTATTGTATTTTATATATATTTTATATTTGTATGTGTAAGTGTGATTCATATAGACAATTTGTAAATACACTTGTATTTAAAAATAAGCAATCTGGAGCCTGGTGTGATGGCCTAGTGGCTAAATCCTCAGGATCCCATGTTATGTTGGTTCTTATCCTGGTTGCTCCCCTTCCCATTCAGCTCCCTGCTTGTGGCCTTGGAAAACAGTAGAGGACAGCCCCAAACCTTGTGATTCCACACCTGTATTGGAGACCTGGAAGAAGCCCCTGGCTCTTTGCTTCAGATTGAACCAGCTCTGGTTATTGTGGCCACCTGAGGAGTGAACCAAAGGATGGAAGATTTTTCTGTCTGTAAGTCTGTAAAGCTGGCATTCCAATAAAAATAAACAAACCTTTAAAAAATAAAAAATTTAAAAAGTACAATCCATTAAATAATCTTCATTTTTGCCTTCATTGATCTGGAAGGGTGCCTTTCGTTTATGAAAAATTTGGGAACCAGAGAGAGGATGTGCATATCCAGGAGACAGCAGATTCTGGGGAATACTACAGATGGTGGAGAGACACTGTGTGGAAGCGTGAGCTCAGCAGGAACACCATAGATACCAGGAATGCCATACGTGACCCCTGTGGTCCATGGCTGGAGCAATCTATAGTTACTCTGAGTAATGCTATGGGAGCACTTCACTGCCAGGGTCATTATCAATATTGTCCGACATAGGACCTATTGGGATTACACTCACTTAGGGTTGGGGTTGCTGCTAGAATAGTGGGCAGAATATCCCCAGAACTTTGTGGGGAAGAAACTCAACTCTCTTCTACTACCATTCTCCAAGCCAGCTACCAGAGCAAGGTGGAGTTAACCCTATTTTGAAGTCAAATGAGGCTACAAAAGCGTTTTCATCTGTCAACTGCAAGACACCTTGCCACAGGAAACACTGCTTGCTTCCCAATGGATCGGGCAGATCACAGTGACTTTGGGGTCAAATTGTGGCCATCACAAGGAGCCTGGTGTCGTGGACTGCATAATAGATCATCCCATGTAACTAGGTCTTTGTCCATTCAACCTGACATCAAGCACTAAGAGCTTCCAGATTGCCTAAAGTGAAATGTGGAAGGGTTCTGCACTCACGTGGACAACACAGAGATCTTCTGTGCTGTTCTTGTGGTCAGCATGACTGAAGGTCATAGCCATGATGGGCCAACCCCCGGGCATTAATCATTTTGAAAGAGATGACATGTTGATGTTGTGATAATTCCTTTCCCCATGCCAAAAGATGTGATCTGTTGTGCCCACCTTGAGTGTCAGCCTGGGCTCTCACCCCACACGTGAGCAGTGGCCAGAGAACTTGGGTTCCAAAACCAAAGAAGGAGAGTTCAAAAATAAAAACAGAAAAAAAAAAAAAAAGGAGAAAACCAAGAAGTGTTGCCCCAAATGCCTATAAGTAAATGCAGAAACTAACACACAATCAAAGAAGACATATGACATTCCAAAAGGAACACAAAAACTCTTAAATATTACAACGTGAAGGCAAATAGATTGATCAAATAACTGAAAATAAAAGGGAAAAATGGTAGCAGCATTGTCCAAAAACATAGAGAAGCAAATTACTGAGATAAAGAAATCCGTAATTTTATGGGTAAACATTTTGTAAAAGGTGAAGATTTTAAAGAAAATCAAATTGAAATGTTAGAAAAGAGATTTGTATGCCAAATTTGATAGGTGTGAGGAGGTAGAAGTAAGAATATTTAAAAAGGAAGACTAATCGTTGGAAATATTTTAGTCTAAAAAAAAAAAGAAAAAAAAAGGAAGAACTTTATAGTTTTCAAGATTTTTCTGACACTATTGAGCGATCAAAATTTCACATCTTAGGAGTCCCTAAAGGTGTAGAAAGACAGATGTCTTTAAGTTCAGCAAAATAGGAGCACACAATTTTCCTAATGTGGAAATTAAAATCATTAATGCCTACAGCCAGAAATCAGAAAGTCAACAGATAAATGATCTATCATTGTATCTCAAGGAACTAGAAAAACAATCAATAATGAACCCCAAAGTTAATAGAAAAAAAGAATTAATGAGAGAATAAACAAGCAAATTTGAAATGAAATAAAAAATGATATATAAGAAGAGTGAATTGAAGAGTTGGATTTTTCAAAAGGTGAGCAAAATCTATACACAGTTGTCCAAATGAGTCCTCCCCCAATTAAAACAAAACAAAATAAACAAATAAAAAACAGAAAGAAGGCTGAAATCAATGAACTCAGAAATAAAAAAAATGGGATATAACAATGCCACAGGCGGGCCCGGCGGCATGGCTTAGTGGCTAAAGTCCTTGCCTTGAATGCCCCAGGATCCTATATAGGCGCCGGTTCTAATCCCGGCAGCTCCACTTCCCATCCAGCTCCCTGCTTGTGGCCTGGGAAAGCAGTCTAGGACAGCCCAAAGCTTTGGGACCCTGCACCCACGTGAGAGACCCAAAGGAGGTTCCTGGCTCCTGGCACTGGATCGGCGCACACTGGCATGTTGCGGCTCACTTGGGGAGTGAATCATCGGATGGAAGATCTTCCTCTCTGTCTCTCCTCCTCTCTGTATATCTGGCTTTCCAATAATAATAAATATTTAAAGAAAATGCCACAGGCATACAGAGAATCATGAGGAATTAGTAAAAAAAATAACCTACATCCCAACACAGTTGAAAATATAGAGAAAATAGATTTCCAGACACATAAAACTACTTATATTGAGTCATTATTACATAGAAAATCTGAACAAACCATTAAGTAGACACAGGTTGAAGAAGTAACAAAAACCCTTCCAACAAGCAAAAGATCCAGGACTGTGGGGCTTCTCTGCTGATTCCCAACAAACATTTTAAGAACTAATTTTACTTCTTATGAAACCATCAGAAATAATTGAATGGGAATGGCTATTTCCAAGCTCCTTCTCTGAAGCGAATGCCACTTTCATCCCAAACCAGAAAAAAGATGTCAATACCTGTGATGATCACAGAAATATCAGTGCAAAAACTCCTCCAAAAATCTAATGAAGCTAATGAAATAAATCAGAAAAGTCTTTAACCTGGACAAAGTGGAATGTATACCTGGTATGCAGGGGTGATTCGGCATGTGCAATTCATAAATGTGATAGACAACATTAGCCATGTGAAAACTAAAAATCACAAGCCTATCTGGATAGATACAGGGAAAGCATTTCATAAAAGGCAACATGGACAAAAGGCAAAGTGGATACAAAAGGAGTGCTTATTAACAACAATCAAGGCAATATAGGAAAAACCCACAGCCACCATCCTCCCGAATGAGCAAAAATTGGAAACACTTCTACTAAGATCTGGAACCAAGCAGCTACACCCACCCTCACCACAGCTGCTTATTTATAGTCCTGGAAAATTTTAAAGCAGTTAGGAAACAAAAAGAATTTAAAAGCATAAAAATTGGAAAGGAGGAAGTGAAATTGCCCATGTTTACAGACAATGTGATTCTCCAGAGAGGGAAACAGAGATTCTTTTCAGAGACAATTGGAGCTTATAAGAGAGTTTGGTTAAAAAATGCAAGTTCTTAACCACCTCCTGTGACTACTTCATTGACATTTCGATTTTAGCATATATACAACCAGCTTCTATACACCTTTAAACGGCTGTAGAGTACTATTCAGCTGTCTCGTGTCTATTTTCATTTCAGTATTTACCGGTTTATAGTGTTGAAGCATAATTTTGCTGAATTTGGCAGTTTTTAGGATAGTCTAAGCTGGCTTATAACTCTAACAAGACATACGTCAACAGTTGAAGTGCAGAACAGTTTTAGGAGGGGTATGTAGAGAAATCTTCAATACCATGTCAATTAATTCCATAATGTTGTAAATTGTTGTTGATGTTATGTTGGGGCTTCTAATTGATCGGGATGATATTCTGCCAGCTCTACCTTCAGACCAGAGATGGTCTTCCCAGGAAACTGTTGAATTTATCTGGACAACAAGATGCTGGACTCTATGTTTGGTGTATGCTTGCAATGAAAGAATCTCAACTGAATTTGAACTGTGGTAATGCAACAAGGTGGAGGAATCCACCATGGTGGGAGGGCACTGGGAGGGATTGGGGGAATCCAAGTACCTATAAAACTGTGTCACATAATGCAATGTAATCAATAATAATAAAACAAAGCAAAACAAAAAAAGAGAGTTTGGTAATGCAGAGGATAAAAATGAGCCACAAATACCTATTCCCTTGTAAATGAAATAACTCCATGGCTAGGGAGGAATTTGCTGGATTAGCCTCTCTGACAACAGCTGCAAACAAACAAATAAACTAATTCCTTGAAATGAATTTAACCAAACACATGAAGGGGATCTGTATGATGAAAATAAAAAATAAAAAGATGAATAGAAGACACTAATGCATGAAAAATCTGCCATATTCATGGACTGGGATTTAATATCATAAGAATGTCTGCACTTCTGAAAGAAATTTACAAATTTAAGGTAATCCAGATCAGAATACCTATGGCATTATATCCAGATCTAGAAAAAAATAATGCTAAAATTCATATGGAAAAACAAGAGATCCTGAATTTCTAAAACAATCATCATCAGCAAAAACAAAGATGGCTGCATCCCAATTGCACATTTCAGGGTAGACTATGGGGTGTCTGTGGGTCTGCCACAAAAACAGACATCAGATCACTGAAATGGGTTGGAAAAGAGCCCACACTTCTCTGGTCAACTTAGAAGTGACCTGAAATAACCCCAGGGTGAAAGGTGGTCTCTTCGCTGAGAAAAACACTCAATATCTCTTCAAGACAAGGCAAAGGCAAAGACTTTCTGAAAAAAAATACCAGCAGCACAAACAGCTAAAGCAAAAACGAACAAATAGGATTGTATCAAGCCAAGAGGCATCTACAAGGAAAAGGAAATCTTCAACAAAATGAAGAGGCAACCAACAGACTGGAAGAAAATATTTGCAAACTATATAAGTGATGGAGGATTAATGATCAGAATCTATATACTCCTCAAGAAATTCACCAATAAAAAACACACCCCAGGGGAGAAATGGAAAAGTGGCATGAGCAGACAATTTTTCAAGGATATAAATGCAAATGGCCAACGGACACGTTGAAAAATGCTCAGGATCACTAACCATCAAAGAATTTCAAACAAACACAATGAAGGTTCACCTCACTGCTTAGAATGGCTGTCGCCTGAAAAACCATGTGAGAGAGAAAGAGGAACATAAATGCTCCTGAAAATTAAAAAAAAAAGAAGGTTCCCTGTTGGTGGGTATACATACTGGTACACTCACTATGAAGGACAGTTTCACAGATCTGAAAATAACTTTGACTTACGACCCAGTTGTCGAACCCCTGAGAACTTACCCAAATGGAAAGAAATCAGTTACAGGGAAGTTATTTGTACACTGCTTATTGCAGCTCAAATCACAACAGTTAATTAAAATAAGGAATCAAGTCCATCAGCAGATGGCTGGATAAAGAAAATGTGCTCACACTCACTGCTCTGTCCTAGCGCCCTGCTAATGGCCTGGGCAAAACACTGTACATGATTCAAATGTTTGAGCTTCTGTCATCCATATGGGAAAGACCTGGTTGCAGCTTCCGGCTTCAGCCTCAGCCAGGCCTGGCTATTACAACCATATTGGGAGTGAACCAGTGAACACTAAATTGTCTCTCTCTCTTTCTCTCTCTCTCTCCCCTCTTCCTGATATTTAGAATTTACAATGAATTTTTCTTTTTAATAAAAGGAGGCTCTTCAGTGAATCCCAATCAACAGCATCACTATTTGCATTCTTAAGGAGATGCTATTAAGTAAAACAGATGCTCCTTGAATATAAACATGATACATAAATACAAACAGTGTGATGATAGTTGATCTACCAACCTACAAGGTTATTAAGTAACTACTGGATGGGCAGCACATCCAACCTGGATGTGCTGGACCGAGACCTGAGTCACGTCCAGGGCTGGAAGTGTGACCTGGATGTGCTGGACCTAGGCCTGAGTCACGTCCAGGATTGAAAGGAGCAGGTTGTACAATTTTATCACACTACTCAGAAAACCATGACATTTGAAGCCTTTGATTTCTGTTTTGTTTCTGGAGTTATCCATTTATTGTTCACAGCGGTAAACTTTCCATCTGGCTTCTCTGGGAAGCTTGCTCTGTTTTGTGTTGGTTGAGATGTGTAGATCATCTTTCTGAGGAATAGCTTATAGCCTTTTTATGTAGTTGAGGAATTGCAGAAATTTGTTATCCCTGGGATCCTGCAGTGACCACTACAAGGCCAGCATCTCTGGAATGCAAACTTAGAATCAAGAACTGGCATATGGAGACAAAGTGCTTGAAATTAGTAACATTTGTGAGTTCACTTTGACCGAGTTTTACACTCTTCTGATAATGTACTCTAAATTTAATTAACTAAACCTCTCACTAGGCGGGGGACACTTTGAGGTCTAAAACAATTTGTTCACAATTATTTTATGCTTTAGAATACAAGAATTCTTTTTTTTTATATAGGGGTAGCCGTCCTTATGTTCTTCTCAAAATAATTGTTTAAGAATTGAGTGAAACTACGTTGAAATTGGCTTTAAACATATTTCTATGGGTCTCATATTTGAACAAAAGACAGCATTAAAAAGTTGCAAAAAAAATTCCTAGAGAACAGTTTTATCCTGTTATTTTTATACCATTTATCCTCAGTAAAAATTAGAAATAAGCTGCTGTCAGCAAGTTCTGGAATATATCTAAAAATACTCATTCATCAATTTGTGCCATTTACCTTCACACTCTTAAAGAAGAAAAATGATTTATCCACTCTCAAAGCTGTTTTCAAATGTAAAATTTTGATCACTCTTGGTTTCTTAGAGAGAAAATGTGTTAAAATTGTGAGAATGAGCTGTTTTACTGGTTGGTCACCACCAAAAACTATGGAAAAGGCATACTGACAGGATGCACACCACTGGAAACTCAACTAAGCCATATTTAAGAAAGAGTATGTTTTAAATGCCAGAATAAGAGCACAGCCTCACGAGGAACTTTCCAAGTCAGCAATGAACAACACTAAGATGTGAAACAGTTACTTGAGAGTCAGCAAGATCCAATGTACGCCAACTATTTCCTGGGATCACAGCATCTAATATCTAACATCTTTATGTAGATGGTATATTAGCATTGTCTAGAGAAACAGGGCTACTTATGCATTAGAAATTGCAGAATATTGGGTTCAGAAGTATGGAACAGTGGCTCAAGCTTCTGCTTGTGACGCCAATGTCTGCATCAGAGCGCTGGTTTAAGTTCAGACTGCTTTGGTTCCTAACATCTCCCTAATGTACCTGGGGAAGCAGCAGAAGAGGTCCACATGCTGGATGCCTGACATTAACGCTGATACCAGGAAGGAACCTGGGGACTCCAGCTCCAGCCTGGTCCAGCCACAGGTCCATCCAGTGCAGCCAATTATGGAGTTAACTATTCTATAGAAGATGGTCTCTCAGCTTTTCCTTCCTTTGTCACGTTATCATTCAGACACAAAAAACAATTTTTTATGAGTGAAAGTATAAGTACAGCAGCAGTAAAAATGACAATAGAACAAATACTGAAATTACATATTGCATTAAGGAATTGACTCATTGATTTATGGACTCTGTTCTCAAGTCCCCTTTATGTACTATGCGCAAATTGAAGATCCAGATCTAATGGTGTAACTTAATCCATATATTAAGATGAAAGAAACAGGCGAGCTAACAATGTGGATCTAAGTCCAAGAATCTAAGAAGAAAGAGCACTACTTCCCAACAGCAGGAGAAGGAGTGATAATTTTTTTCATCTGTTCGTTAGCTGAATTTTACGCTTTTCATGAGTTTTATGAATTTGGTAAATGCGTGTCTGTGTCCTTTTTCCCATTTCTGGACTTCTCGTTTTGTTGTTGAGTGTCTCGAGTTTGTGTGTGTGTGTGTGTGTTGTATAACTGTGCAGCATGTCTTTTTTTAAATTAATTTGTTTTTATTTTGGATGATTTTTACATAGTTGATTAGGGTGATTAGGATCAAGGGCTACAGGAAGGTGGGTGAAATCACCATTTCCACATTCGCTTTTTTTCCTTCCTGTGTCCAGGAGAAGCAGACAGATAAGGGAGAAGCCACATGTAGTACCTTAATGCATTCCAGATACTAACCTTTCATTGCATAGGAGGCAAGTATTTTATCACAATCTGTTGATTTCCTTGCCTTTTTTTTTGTTGTTGTTGTTGTTGTGCAGAAACGCTTTAGATTGTTGTAATGCCATTTGCATAATTTTCTTTAATTGTCTCTGCTTCTAGAGCTACCCCACCCCCACCCCAAGAACTCTTTACCTATGCCAATGCTTTGCATGACTTCCTTGATGTTTTCCTCTTGCAATTTGACGGTGTGAAGGTATTAGGTCTTAGATTCAGGTCTTTACTAAACTTTTGTGTAAGATGTAACATAGCTATCTTGTTTCATACTTCTGCATTTGGATGTCCAGTTTTCCCAGCACCATTTATTGAAGAGGCTTCTTTTCAGGGATTAATTTTAACTAGCGTGCCATAGATTCGTTGCTTGTAGATGCATGGGTTTATTTCTGGCATTTCTATTCTGCTCCATTGACCCACATGTATATTCTCAACCAGTACAATGCTGGTCTGTTTATAACTGTCATGTAATATATCTTGAAATCTTACATCGTAATGCCTCCAGCTTCATTTTTATTTTTTAAGATTGATTCAGCTGTTTACGATCTTTTGTGTTTCCATATGGATTTAAGCAGTTTTTAAACTCAAACAAATGTTGTATTTTTTAAAGATGTATTTGTTTTTATTGAAAAGTCAGATTTACAGAGAGAAGGAGATATAGAGAGAAAGATCTTTCACCCACTGGTACACTCCTCAAGTAGCCACTCCAGTTGGAGCTGAAATGATTTGAAGCCAGGAGTCAGGAGCTTCTTCTGGGTCTCCCACGCAGGTGCAGGATTCCAGGGTTTGGGGCTGTCCTTGACCCAGGCCACAAGCAGGGAGCTGGAAGGGAAGTAGAGCAACTAGGACAGGAACTGGTGTCCATATAAGATCCTGACGCATGCAAATCGAGCCACTAGACTACTGCTCCAGGCCCCATTGTCAGTATTTTTATTGGGTCATATTAAATTTGTAAATTACTTTAGGTAGTACTGATATTTTGATGATATTAAATCTTCAAATCTACAAACATGAATACTCCCACTTTTCAAATTTTCTTTGAATTCTTTCTTTAATGTTTTGTAATGAACATTTTAGACATTGTTCACTTCCTTGGTTAGATTTATTCCAAGTTATTACTGTTCTTACAATTTCTTGGCAATGTCATTGTATGTAAAGAGACTATTGATTTTTGCATATAGATTTTAAATGTTCCAACTTTACCAAATTTTCTTATGAGTTGCAATAGCCTTATAGTGATGTATTCCGGTTTCACTCTATATAGGATTATGTCATCTTCAAATTACTAGCACTTTGGTTAGGGATTTTGGTTTATAGTTTTCTTTCTTCAGTTTCTTTCACTTTTGGTCTTGGAATTAAGGTAATGTTAACCTCATAGATGCAGTTTGGATGAACTCCCTCTCTTTGAATTGCTTTGAATGGTCTAAAAAGTGCAATCAATACTCCTTGAAAAGTTTGGTAGAGTTCAACAGTGAAGTTATGCACTCCTTGGGTATTCTTTTGGAGGCACTCTCTATTATTGTTTGATCTTCATCTTGGAGACTGGGCTAATTAGGTGTTCTCTGTCTTCATGACACAATGCTGGTAGATCATGAACATCCATAAATTAATTCATTCAGTCTTGATTTTATAATTTGTTAGTATACTATTTTTTATAGTCATTCCTTGTGATTCTTTATTAAATTTCTGTGATGTCTGCTGTAACACCTTTTTCATTTTGTATCTTATTGTGTCTTATGTCTCTTTTATTTATTGTTAATGGGCCAATGGTGTATTCATTTTATTTAATTTTTCCAAAAATCGGCTCTTCATTTTAGCAATCTTCTGTATCCACTTTTGGGCTTAAATTTTTTATATTTCTTCTCTAATTTTGATAATCTTAGCTGATGGTTACATTTTGCCTAATAACCAGTACTTACATAGTATCACATTTATTAATTTTTAATCATATTCAATTTCTGATATATTGAGGCCAGCACGGTGGCCTAGCAGCTAAAGTCCTTGCCTTGAATGCGCTGGGATCCCATATGGGCGCTAGTTCTAATCCCGGCAGCCCCACTTCCCATCCAGCTCCCTGTTTGTGGCCTGGGAAAGCAGTCGAGGACGGCCCAAAGCCTTGGGACCCTGGACCCATGTGGGAGACCCAGAAGAAGCTCCTGGCTCCTGGCTCCAGATTGGCACAGCACCACCCGTCGTGTTCACTTGGGTAGTGAATCATTGGACGAAAGTTCTTTCTCTCTGTCTCTCCTCTCTGTATATCTGACTTTGCAATAAAGATAAATAAATCGTTAAAAAATTTTTCTGATATAAGTGAGACTTATGTTACATGAAAAGGAAATAAGAGAGGAGAGAAAGCAAGAATTTTCTTTAATATATGTACATTTCATACAAAATAATAATATTCATAACATAATAAGGATGAAATACTCATGACAATAATGTTTACTATGGAAATTGATTACATGGTCATGTTTTTACCACATTCTTTCTCTGCCTATTTTATAGTTCTGGCATATTTGCAAGCAACTTAATTGGTCTTGGTTCTTTACCTACCAGAGTGACCCAAATCATTTGATCTGGAATATCTGGACCATTTGAATCCCTCCTGGATACAATTTCTTGCTGTGTCCCATTTACCAGAATTAGAAGATTCCCTAAGGTGTCTCCTGCATTCTTGACATACTCTCTGATTTCCCTTGTGGAGCAATTTAGCTCACTTTGGCTTGGCGAACTATATTGATAACCCTAATCAAAAGCAGAACATTTCGTATTAGTCTGTTGGCTCTGAGTCATGAGTGGTGCACAGTGGTCAGATGAATCGAATGGGAATCTTAACGAACAATTCAATTGGATCATTATGTTTATCTTGATGGAAGCATTCTTCCTTCAGCAACTAATATTGCTAAGCATGCTCAGCATAACGAATGAGCCAAACATTTGCTAGCGGGTCAGTAGCTCAGTTGCACCCTGTGGGTCAGTAGCCATCATAATGCCAGTTGCCACTCATATTTCCACTCTTTGACTCCATGGTCCATGAATCTTGCTTGTGAAAGAATGAGTACTATGTATTAGGTGCTAATGCATAGCATATGCTGGCTGAGGCCTTCAAGGTATTGTCACCTTGTTGAAAATGTAATTGCATATTGGAAGAGACACTTTGTTGTATTAAACAACTGCTCAAGGATGGCCAGGAGTACAGTAGGAGCAGTGAGTTCCATGAGAATGAAGCCAGTGCTGAGCGTGCTTGTATTGAAGTGAGTTCCTTGATTAGGAGCAATACCTTGTACAACATAATTATGATGGATAAGACATTTTCTGAGTCTGGGGATAGCAGTTCTGATGAAAGTATGCTTACCTGGAACCATGTCTGGTGTACGTGTATGCTTCTTATCTGTGATGAAAGTGTCCAAATGCAATTAACCTGGCATCAGGAGCTCATTGATCTTCTAAGGAACAATGTCATACTGGTGTGTGTATGTGTGTGTGTTGTGGGGGGAGTGTTTTAGTGCTGGATTTGGATTCTGAAAGACTGTGTACTCAGTGTCCCTTGCCAAGTCTTCCTCAGTTAGTGGAAGTCCATGCTGCTGAGCCCGACGTGTAACCTGCACTTGTGTCTCCATGACCGCTCTGTTTACAAGCCTAGTGGATGCTGGCAAGCACTGGTGAGGAAAGAGGTTATGAAGTGTCCACATGAGGGATCAACCTACACATATTATTACTAAAATACTACTTGCTGAGATCATCTTTCAGGAGAGCATTCACGTTTGACTCAAATACCTTTTTTCCATCCTATTCACAAAAGTTTTCTCCAACTTTGGTTGACACTAATAGTACAAACTTGTTCTTTTTAAACCCCTGACCATCTAACAGAACCCTTGGCAAAACCCTAGCATTTTCTTCTTCAAAACCAGTTAGAGAGCTAGGTGCACTACCTAAAGTTCTACTGTTTAAAAGGCTTTTCCTTTACCACTGTCTTTCCAGGGTGTCCAAGAAAGGACTGCAGTGTTATAACTGCCACATTTTAGTGATGTGTGCATGTTTTTAAAAATCATAGTAAACTATATCCCGATGGCTATATCTTGTGGACATTTTACATATCTTTGAATAGCCAATGACACCCAAAAGTCCAGCTAACTTAGCTTTCCATAAGGTATGCCAAGATCAGAAAAACAATTCAGGAAGATTCTGGAAGCACAGTCACTGAGTTGCCATGGTCCTTGTGTGGAGGAGCCCCACAGTCACAGGGTGCAGAAGAGTCTATTCCAGCTGTGGAGAGCATCAGTGCTTCCTGCTCCAGTTCATCACAGGATGCTCTGCTGAATCCCTTGCAGTGCTGTGACTCCTCCCCCGGCTCATCAAAGGCTGGTGTACATGCACACGCAGCCCGTCAGACTGCATGCCTCAAGTCAAAGTCAGTGAAGGGCATGAATTTATGCTTTTGGTAGAACCCACTAACTGCAGAACCAGGCATCTACTGTGGCAGCCACCTTCAAGATGGCCACTTCTGGCCTCTGGGTGCCCTGTAAGGGAAGTTGGAGGAATGTGTTCTTCCCCTAGGTCCCTGGGTTTTTCTCCCACTCTGGTGCCTCTCTGAACCAAGAATCTGGGTGGTTTATGAGATTCTATGCGTCTGCTCCTCAGGCCATGCCGTGTGGCCAAGTTTTCTCTGCAGACCTTGCAGCACTAAACCGCTACCTGAAGGGGTGCTGAGCTGCAGCTCACACAGCTGGGCGCTGGCTGCCTTGAACGGCTCACCACAGTGGTATTTCAAAGCCCTGCCCCTTTGGTTTCCTTCACTTCCCTGCCTAAAGTTTCTGCCAAGTAGGACCTCTGGAAACTCAGTCTTTCCTTCATTCTCTGGAGATGGATGGGTAGAAGCTGCTGTAGGCATCTGAGTTGCCTACTTTGTGTTTTACAATTAATTTAGTATGTATAAATTTTGCTTCTATAGTTTTAGTTTAATATTTGGAACAATAGTATCCAGTTGCCAAGCTCAAGTATTCAAAACTTCCATGACCCCTAAGTTGTCTATAGTCTCTACCAGACACTGCATCATGGAACTAGCATTAGAAGAATATATCCTCATCTGTTATAATTAATTTGAAATAATAATGCAATATTGATTAATGACAGTATATACAACAATTTCATAGATTTAGTTCTGACAATATGGCAGGCATGTTCTACATAATATTTGATGTTGTTCCATCTAATAATGTGAGAAAAAATAATATAGGCATTATCTCTTATGCAGATGGCAGAAATTTAATTATTAGCCTAAAGGAATGCAAATATGTTTTCTTAGAAACTGATACTGTTTAAAACTTTATAAATGTAAGTGTTCCTGGCCAGCTTTGGTTGCGATAAAAATAGTACAAAACACAAAATGCCAAGGTGAAGTGGCCTGTGCCAGTAGGGAATGCAGCACCCAACCAGCACACCTCCCACTGGATTAGGTGAGGGATGAGTGTGTGATGGGCAGAGCCGGGAAGAGCTGCAATACTCATTGGTTCCAATGGAAGTCGGGGCTCAGAATAGAACCAACCCAGGGGTTACAACCACCAGCTGATCAGAGTGATGGACTGTGGCGGGTACTGTGCTTACTAGTAGTGCATGTAGGAGCCTGGACTGGGAACACCCCAAAGTTTCTTTGGGGATTCCCCTGAACAAAATGGAGGAATCAAAACATTAACCAAGAAAAGATGGAAGATGGAGTAGATCAATCAACCACCTCAGCTATATGCTTCCAGCGGAAAACTGGACAAGGGGAAACTCTAAGATGGACTATGTCAATCAGTGGACTCTGCACCAGTCTCATCGTACCTGGATTGTTGCTGATGATATGTTGAAGCTTCTAATTGATCGAGGTGACGCTCTGCTGGCTCTGCCTTCAAACCTGAGAGGGTCTCCCTAAGAGGCCGTTGAACTTGACTGGACAAGTGGGATGCTGGACTCTGTATGGTGTGAGCTTGTAATTAGGGAATCCCAACGGAACTTGAGCTGTGGTTATGCATCAAGGTGAAGGAATTCATCATGGGGAAGGGTTTGGGGTGAGGGGGGAGAATCCCAGTACCTATGAAATTGTGTCATGTAATACAATGTAATTAATGAATAAATGAATAGAAAAAAAATGTAAGTGTTCTACTAAGAAATACAAAGATTAATACAATAAAAAACAAGGAATATAGTGTAACTTGTAATTCAAGGGGTGGATTTGAGAGTGGGGACGGATAGGTAAGAATATATCTAATTTTCATTACAAATATTTTGGCAGTGCTGATCTTTTAATTGTAGATTTTTATTTGTCTAAATTTTTTTTTTAGATTTTAAAATAAAATAGAAGTAACAAACGCATAAATCTGGCCGAAACAGCTTTTTCCTCTTTGTTTTGCATGTGGAGCTAATGGCTCAGTGAGAGTTAGGTGATTGCCTTCATAGCTGATGGGAGAGTTTTCCAGTGGGATTCTTATTCGTAAGGACTAGTTCTTTGCTGCCTTCGGCCCCTATGCAGCCAGTGTAATTGCTCTTCATTCGATTTTAGAGTCCTAGGGGATTATTAATGCAATCACGTAACAATGGAAGTGCAATGATGAGGTGAATGGGAATGCGGAGAGTCTTGAAAACAACCTGCAATCTTAGTTACGGAAGGACAACAACAGCTTGTACTTGACCAAACATCTCCCCTCCCCACCTCCATTTATACGCTATGGTTCCCAATCCATTATTTATTTGGTCAGTGGAAATTCTGAATAGGTACTGGAAGATGTTAATTTTTTTTTCCTATCGTATCTTGTTTTGGGGAGATGTTAGGCAAGTGTGACTTTAACTAGCAGAAACACTACTAAAGCCTCAAAAACCTGTATGGTGCTTTTGTTTGCAAGATGGAACAGGGATGCTAATCAGAACGCTGAATCAATTTAACTCCCCAAAGCTTTGTTTATTTGCAGTCCCGATTCAATCATTAAACCATCCCAATATAGTTGAGTCTCTGTTGTCAAGGGTGGTTTTGATTTAGGTAACATAACACACTGGAAAGAACTGAATTCACTCTCTGTCATAGTGTTCAACATGGTGTCTCCTACATAGTGAGAACTATACAGCACTCGGAAAGTGATATCATGAACTTTGAGCCATTGTTATGTTTTTTTCTCAGTTCACCAAGCCCTCTTCATAACATCCCTCTTAGTGAGATGTCATCATTTACTGCCTCCAGCAAAAGCACAGCTGAAGATTCACAAAGCCAGAATGATGATAGAAAGACAAAATTCAAGGTAAGCATCATCGGCAAAATCCTTGTGTTTGACAGAAGTTACACACTGATTCTGAAAAGACATGGAATACTTGAGTAAACGTTAAGGGGATTTAAGGTGTAACTTTCTTCCAGGAAAGCGAATGTTATTAAATTATTAATAACTTACACAACTGATGCTTAGCATACCTATGCATACAATGAGAAAGACATACCACTCAACATCGAAACAATGGCAAACTAGACAACTCGCATAGACAAAGAAGTGGACATTTTGCATAGAACATGTTGTAGAACAAAGAAATTAGCTTTGAGCATTGGGTTATCAGAGACAAATCCTTATGATTGGCATTAAAGAGTCTGCAAATAAACTGTGATGCGCACTTGTCATCCTCAGTATTCCAATGAGGTTATTGTCTTATGTCCAGCTGAAGTCAAGACAGCTGTGTTTATTACACTGTCTTATACCAACACTTTAGATATTCAGCAACACGTGGAATTTGTCTCCTTACCTGTTCTGGATGAAATAACATTGATTCTAGTGGTTCACTTGGTTGAATGTAGATGTTAAATAGCTCAGAATATTTCTCCAGTCTGTCACCAAGCTCACCGGTTCACATTGAGTAAAACTCTTTCAAGTCCTAAAATATTTGGCTGGCTCCAACCCTGCATTCTGTGTTCTGTAAATTCTGATGAATAACCGTCAGGGATAATATTTCCAAGGCAATTTGGGAAGCTTTTCAAATGTCATCTTTTACCATTTGTTTGAATGCTGTTTTGTGATGCTCTCATCACCTGTAGCTATGCCACAGGGAATGCTCTTACACAACATGTTCAATATTAATGAATTAGAGAATTTTATGGAGGTCATAAAAATTTTATCTTTTCCTACATAGACATTCTGTTGCCTGTCTCTGTGCAGGAAGAAAAGAAAAAGTTCAGAATCACAACTTTTCAATATCTTGAAGGCACAATGAATATGTTTTTGTTAAATTAAGACCAAATACATTTAAATGAGCTATCTGAAAAACAAAGATTTTGCATACCACCAACAACTCTTTCAAGGCATTATAGTAACTGACACATAGAATCACAAAATAAGTGATTTTCATGCTGGAGGAAAACCTGCAATCTTCTGTCATCAGTTTGTAACCAGGCTGATTAAATATACTTTTGGGAATTAAGTTTCGAAGAAAAACAATTGACTATTTGAATGCAGAATTTTTTCCCTGTTAATGAGCTGCTCATGTGTTGAACTAAGTGTGAATTGCTAGCAGGTTCTGGAAAGATCAATACCACCAACAGCCTGGTTATTTAGGACACCTGGTGTCTCCATTATCCTGGGAACTGCTCAAGCCAGAAATGGAAGAAAGGTTGTACAATGATGCAGCCACAGCACAGGATCACAGCAGGTTCAGAGTGCTAAGCCAGGAGCTGAGGCTACAGAGACTGGTAGAAGACTAAGACAAGAGCCAAGGCCTTGAACTTGCTGGAGGAAGTGGCACAAGTGACTGCAAACAAAGAACAGGGTACCTACCACAATAAGGAAAATCGAACTATAGACTTGTCAGTGACAGAGCTTAGAAACCTGCCCCAAGGAGAAGACTCTGCTAACCAGAAGTACAATGACCAAGAGCAAAATAAGAGACAGAGGCACAATGAATATTACTGTAGACTCCCCTAAAAAAGAGCAAAAGCTTTTACTAACCTCAGAGTTAACTGAGGAATACATTGAGAAAATGGGGGATACAGAATTCAGAAAACTCATTATAAAGATTTTTTTTTTTTTTAACCATGAGAAACACACACGGGAATTCAAGGAAATTAAGGAATATGTCTACAGGAAATAGCAACACTGAAACAAAATCAAGATGAATTATTCGAAGTGAAAAATGCAATAGAGCAAACTAAAAATTCAGTGGAAAGTCTCAATACCAGAATGAAGGAGGCAGAAGAAAGAATCTCAGAAGTGGAAGATATTTTTGGTCACCAGGGGAAAACAATCAAAAAGCTGAATGAGGAGCTGCATCAAGCTAAAAAATGTATTCCAAAATTATGAGACACTAATAAAAGGCCCAATATAAGGGGTATGGGAGTCACAGAAGCTGGCTTTAAAAATATATTTAAAGAAATAATCAAGGAAAATTTCCCTAATCTGAAGAAAAAATTGGTAAACAACATCCAGAAGGGGCAAAGAACTCCCAACAGGCTTGACCAAAAGTGATCTTCACCATGACACATGATCATCAAGCTCTCTTCAATCAAACATAAGGAAAAGATCCTTAAATGTGCATGTGCAAAAAAAAAAATGATCTATAGAGGATTATCAATCAAACTCACAGCTGACCTGTCACAAGAATCTCTACAGGCAAGAAGAGAATGGAGCTACATATTCCAGATTCTAAAAGCAAAAAATTGTTGTCTCAGGATAACATATCCAGCAAAGCTTTCCTTTGTCTTTGAAAATGAAATAAAATTCGTCCGAAGCAACCAAAATTAAAAGAATTTGCCTCTTCCAAACCTACCCTATAAATGATATTTTAAGATGTTCTCTTCACAGAGAAAAGGAATAACACCCACAAAAACCAAGGGCAAATAGGAAGAACATCTCGGTAAAATAACAACAGAAGACTAAGTCAATGTACATCCTATTGCCAAAATGATAAAACCAAATTACCACCTATTCATATTAACATTGAATGTAAATGAACTGAACCCACCAATCAAACCTCATAGATTAGTAGACCGGATTTAAAAAAAAAAAAATCTATTGCCTACAGAAGACACATCTCACCAAAAAATAGATACAATCTTTAAAAAGACAAAAATAAAAACACCTCATTTTCTGGCCTTGAGAATGGCCTCTTTTTCAATAACTGAAAATCAGAAAATGATGTTAAATCATTTCTTGCTGATCTAAAACTTTTGATGTTATGATAGAGTTTCTCATCAAACCAATACAGCACTTGAGAAAGAGAGGGATTTTCTTTTATTAAAACAAGTATGCATTTCTTCTGTCATTCATATTCTAATTTCTAAAGATCATTTCAGATGAAAAATCACATATGACAATTGTAGAAAGAAATGTGCTTGACAAATTGTTCCCCGGGGGCCCGGTGGCATGGCCTAGTGGCTAAAGTCCTCGCCTTGAAAGCCCCGGGATCCCATATGGGCGCCGGTTCTAATCCCGGCAGCTCCACTTCCCATCCAGCTCCCTGCTTGTGGCCTGGGAAAGCAGTTGAGGACGGCCCAAAGCTTTGGGACCCTGCACCCGCGTGGGAGACCTGGAAGAGGTTCCAGGTTCCTGGCTTCGGATTGGCGCACACTGGCCCGTTGCGGCTCACTTGGGGAGCGAATCATCGGACGGAAGATCTTCCTCTCTGTCTCTCCTCCTCTGTGTATATCTGGCTGTAATAAAATGAATAAATCTTAAAAAAAAAATTGTTCCCCGGGAAACTTAAGGGCAGGCATGGTATGCCTGTAATTCATGCCACAGAGTTGTTCCAGATTTGTCTTTCTATAAGACTATTGTGACACAGTACACACTTGCTCAGAACACTTGCATGGCTTTGAACTTCCTACAGAAATATCTACCTATAGTCTTGAGAGCTCCAGTCTCAACTGAACTTATATATTTCTGCTCTAATTACAAATTGTGGTGCCATAACAAGCATAGTTTAACTACCTATTTTGTGCAGAAAAGAAATGCATTAAAAAGGTGCAGTAGGATCCGTGAAACTTAAAATAGTGACTACAGCAAGTATCCCAAAGTCACAGAGCCAATTGATTGATAAATAATTCTAATGCCCTAATAGCACCATTGTAAGCATACAATTTCATTGCTATGGTATACTGATAAAAAACTAAACAATTCTTACTAGCTTTACATGGTGTGTCACGAATGCTTTATTTTCATCAGATTTGCTTTTTTGAGAGGAGGAACTTCATTGAGTTTTGTGTTGTGTGAGTTTTGTGTTCAACATGGAGTTGAATCATGTCTCTTGACAATTTTTTTTTAATTTCTGCCATAATTGGAGCATTTAATCCATTTTTATTTATTGCAAATTAGTCAAAAGCAATTGCTTATTTGTTGACACTGTGGACATCCTTTGTGGTTGTTCCTTAGCTTCTGTCACTACCTCCTCTGTTAAGTATGTATTTTCTGGTGAAACATTTTAAATATTTTCTGCTTTCTTCCACTGTATCTTTTCAAGTCATGATCTTTCTGGTTCCTCTGGAGATTATTGTTAACTTACTAGTTTTTGGCAGTTTTGATGAGATGAATATCCATTCATATCATTCCCTATATTTGCTCTCCTCCAACTATTGTCTCAGCAATGTGTACAAACTTTGTTCTTATCAACCTAGAGTCACAAGTAGTGTAGCTTGTATTTAACCTTTAAATTAGCGAGAAAATTGGAACTAATAATAGAATACATTACTGTTACCTTTTATATGTGCCTATGCAGTTATCGTTACCTGTAATCTATTTCTTTTGCTTCACTGAATACTGTGTAAATAAACGTCTCCAGCATTAGCCATACTGGTCCTCAAGGATGCGCTTTCACACGGATAAAATCATGAGCAGCGTAGTTCATCCTTTTAGCTGTGAAACGTCCCGCTCCGTAGATCCCAGTCCAGCTGAAGCTCTCCCTTTTAACTTAGGCTGGATGCATTTTCAAACATCAGCAGACAACATGAAACTTTGAAGGAAAAGAAAGTACCCCGCTGCAGTTGATTTATATTCAAAATTGAATCCTCCAAAATCCATCAGGGTGACTTTTCATCAAAAGCCAGGCAGAACAGGAACTCTTTTTGCTCTAAGGGACATATCTTTCTAAATGGACCATCCTAATATAGTAATAAGGTCTCATACAGAAAGCACTTTCATTAAGTTTTGTTACATAAAAAATTAGCTCATTTTATCCTGGATAAAATTAACTCACTTTATCCTAGATAAAATTAACTCATTACATTGCCAGGTAGGAAGGGAGACTTTGCAATCTGTCTTTTGTTTAAATGAAGACTTTGAAATACTTGAAATTTGGTTTGTTTTGGTCACACTAGTTATTAGAAACAAATTCCTCTGATAATGAGATTGGTGATAATTTTCTCATTGTCAGCCAAGACTGTGGGTCAGCCTTAAAGGATTGGCACAGGAAACCAGGATACATGGACAAGAGAATGTGGCAGATTTTTTTTCCCCCTGAACTGATTAAATAAATACTAACAACATGATTATCAGGGAGGTACATCAGTTTGGATCCAGTCAGAAGTCAGACGATGATTTAAACAGATTAAGTTCATAATAAGTGATTTTTAAATTTTTTTAAGAAGGTAAAGATATAAGGAAAATCCAAAGGTAACTTTCGCTTAAGATTGTGTCCAAGGAAGGGAGATGATAGAGGAATGTCTTCTTCAAATATGGAGTGCACTGTCTCCCCTCCTGTCTGGAAATCTGACTTTATAATACAACAGTTTTAAAAATGGAGTGCAGGTTTCACTGGACAGGTATGGCTGCAGCCATATGAACAGAGAAGTTCATTGAGCTGTCTGACACAGAACTGAACAGCGAAGATGAAAGCTCCATGATCCAGGGCTCAGCCAAGCATGATTGTTGAGCACGTGTGCAAAAGGATTTCAATTTGCTTTTAGGACTGGACTGCCACATAACCTAAGACATGCTTGTGAGAACTGTGGGAAACTGCCCTCCAATGTACAGGCAGATGCAGAGAAGGAGTTGGCATGCCTTCTGTGACACACCCTCACTACCCTGAAGCCCATGACCAGTGAGCTGAAATGAAGTGGATGAAAAAAAAAAAAAGGATGGAAACTTGACATCTTAGAGGCGAACCTGGTGGGAGATTGTTAGATCATTGGGGTGTTATCCTCAGAATGTCATTCACATGAGAGGGTTTGTTAATGTATTTTTTTTTTTTTTATTGGAAATGCAATATAAAGAGAGGAGATACGGAGAGAATTGTCTTCCACTTGCTGGCTCACTCCCCAAGTGACTGCTGTTGAGTTTGGAGCTAAGCCTTTCCAAAGCCAAGGCTAGAGGCTTCCTCTGGGTCTGCCAAGTGGGTGTGGGGTCCCAACGCTTTGGATCATCTTCTGTTGCTTTCCCAAGCCACAAGCAAGGAGCTGGATGGGAAGTGAAGCAACCGGGACACAAACCAGCACCCATATAGGATCCTGGTGCATGTAAGGCAAGAACTTTAGCCACTAAGCCTGAAAGGGTTAGGTTTTAAGCTGAGTTCAACCTAGTGTCTCTGTCGGCTTCCTGGCTTACCACTCTATCCTTTCCCCATACCTCACATTCTATTGCCAGCCGCACCAGATGCCAGACTCCTGAAGCTACCTGATCCTGAACTATTTTAAACTGAAATGTCTCCCTTCTCAAGCAAACATATTGAAGATGGGAGAACTCAGATGCAGCATGACTCAGAATCACTCTGAATTAGAAGCAGAGATTTCCTTGGAAGAAAAATATGCCTGGAGAATTAAGCTTGTTTTAAAATATACACATTCATAGATGGAAAATCGTACACATGAAAACAAACTGGGGAGAGAGTAGGGGAAACCCCAGAGCCTATGGAATTGTACCACAAAATTAAAAATAAAATGGAAAAAAAATAAAAATGAATTTAAAAAGAAAACAAAACTTAGTAGATTTTGAATTTGTTTTTTTTTATTTGAAAAAGAGACGAAAGAGAGAGAGACTTTCCATCTGCTGACTCACTTCCTAAATGCCTACAATATCTGTGGCTGAGGCCAGCTCAACTCAGAAATGTGGTGTTAATCCACCTGTCCACCACATATGACGGATCCAGCCACTAGCGTTGTCAGTGTTTCTGAGTGTTCTCTACCAGGAATGTGGAGTTGGAAGGAGAGAGGGTATTCAAAACCAGGGACTTAAATAAGGCATGTAGCATCCCAAACAAAGTCCTAACTGCTGTGGCAAATACTTTGTCTCTTCTTCTACTTCTTGCTTTAATGATATGATTCTCTGCATCCACCAACCAAGATTCTGCTGCACATTGGTCCTGCCCACGGAGCCACAAATCACCCTTAGAACTCAGGTGCTTCTCCATTCTCTCTGAATCTCCCTCTGGGTCTGTGAGAAAAACAGTCTGCGTTGCCCAAACCCATTGTTCCAATCTAGCACATACAAGTCACTGATTTAATAAACTAACGCTAGAAGAGAAAAATTTGATAATTTACTGCGGAAGGTAATTTGCCTAAAACCATTGTACATACAAGTCACTGATTCAACGAACTAAATGTGAGAGGAAAGAATTTCATGATTTATTGCTAAGTCAGGAGCGATTCTAGGTAAAACAAATTTTCCAAAATCTGGGAAGGGGGTGGTAGCAAAAACTTTCATAGAAAAATTGCTATGTGGAAGCACACTGGCCTGGAGGGTGGAGTTTCTGAACCCTTGGGAAACATCACCAGCTAATTACAGGTCCTCGGGTTACCCTGGCTGAAGTCTGTTAGGTATAAATGAGAGCAATTGGACTAGTAAGTGAAGATGACTTTTCCAGCTCTGTTTGATGCACGTATATGAATAATTGAAGTTCCTATATTTAATCATTCAATCATTGTTTAGCTGGACTTGTTGATAGCAGATAGTAGAGATGACCTCTCGAGAGCTTTGGCAGTAACTTGAACAAAGATTCTGTATTTGTTAGGGTAGCTCTATGTGCTACATCATTCAGGTGGAAGACAGGACTATCTGTACTTATGAATATGGTTTAGTATGATTTGTATGTTTTCTGTGCTCAGAGAACTATTTTCTTGTGAACAATCTCATGCTACATTAAATAATACTTTACCATATGAATATCTAAACTGGTTTACCAAAACACAATCTACCTCTTTAATATTGAAAACTACAGAAAATAAAAGGAACAGGATTTATAATATATACAAAAGTAATGAATACGAAGCTATGTCCACTCCAGAGAAAACAACTTCCTTTCACTAATACACACACTCACATCCTCACACGCATGCAGTCACAGCTGGAACACTAAGGAACACACAATCTGATGTTGGCACCTTAGAACTAGGAAAGAAGGAAAGGACAAGTGCATTTTTCAAAGGAATTAATAAACAAATTTTCCATGACTATTCATTCTGGGCCTGGCGTTGACGCTCCCTGGGTTAAGCTGCTTCCTGAGACAACTGCACTGAAATCAGAGTATTGTTTTAGAGTCCTGGTTGATGTGCTTCCAACCCACCTTCTTGAAAGTGTGCATGTTAACCAACAGATGGTAGCCTAGGAACTTTGGACCCTACCCATTGGGCAGACCGGGATGACAGTCAAGATCCCTGACTTTGGCATGACCCTGCCTTAGGGAAAATTAGCCAGCAGGTGAAAGAACTCTATGTTCTTCTCTCTTTCCTATTATTTCTGTCATTGTTTCAAATGAACAAATGTATCCTTTAAAAAGAAAACCTAGTCATGGAAGTAAAAATTAAAATTATTTAAAATCTACAGGGCAATTGTTACAAGACTATGCATTGAAACTTAGATTAACTAAGAAAATAATGCTCAGAAAAAAAAAAGCTATTCTTGGGCCCAGCACAATAGCTTTTTTTTTTTTTTAAAGATTTGTTTTATTTTATTACAAAGTCAGATATACAGAGAGGAGAAGAGACAGAGGGGAAGATCTTCCGTCCGATGATTCACTCCCCAAGTGAGCCGCAACGGGCCGATGTGCGCCGATCCGAAGCTGGGAACCAGGAACCTCTTCCGGGTCTCCCACGCGGGTGCAGGGTCCCAATGCATTGGACCATCCTCAACTGCTTTCCCAGGCCACAAGCAGGGAGCTGGATGGGAAGTGGAGCTGCTAGGATTAGAACCGGCGCCCATATGGGATCCCGGGGCTTTCAAGGCGAGGACTTTAGCCACTAGGCCACGCCGCCGGGCCCAGCACAATAGCTTAATTGGCTAGTATCTTCCTCCAAAGCATCGTGATCCCATACAGTGCACAGGTTCACGCCCCAGCTGTTCCACTTCTCATACAGCTCCCTGCTAATGGTGGGGTTTTTTTTGTTTTTTTTTTTGTTTGTTTTTTTTGGTAGTAGAGGATGTCCCAATCCTTGATGTGTGGCACCTGTGTAGGAGGCATCAAAGAAGTTCCTGGCTCCTGGTTCTGGAACAGCTCACCTCTGGCTGCTGTGGCCGTAATGGGAGTGAACCAGCTGATAGAACAACTTTTCTCTCGCTCCTTCTCTCTATACATCAGCTTTTCTAATAAAAAATAAAATATATATAAAAAAGAACTGGTCTTCTAATATTCAAGTTTGCTTTTAGAAGAAATGGTATAAAATCAAATTAGTTAAGTATTTCATTTAAGATGTTAGGAAAGTTAAAATGATTACAACACAAAATT
Source organism: Ochotona princeps (assembly GCF_030435755.1). Classification (NCBI taxonomy): domain Eukaryota; kingdom Metazoa; phylum Chordata; class Mammalia; order Lagomorpha; family Ochotonidae; genus Ochotona; species Ochotona princeps. The sequence goes on along the minus strand of NC_080839.1, from coordinate 3,291,247 downwards.
AGTTAAAGAATAAAGCTTTAATAAAGTAAAAAAACTGTTTGCAAGATACTCCATGAACTGAATAATGTAGTTAATTGAAAATAACACAGATTGACCACCCAGAAATTACAGAAAGATAATAACTACAAATTATAATTTAATAATTGCTATATTCTACTCTGCTCAATAATACACCACGTGATACAGGAATGGACATCACATGGATACTTCAGAATAAAAATAAAATTTGTTAAAACTGGGCCCAGCACAATGGTTCCATCGGCTAATCTTCCCGCTTCAAGAGCCGGGTTCCCATATGGGCACCAGTTCATGGCTTGGCTGCTCCACTTCCCATCAAAATCCCTGTTTATGGACTGGAGGAAGCAGTGGAGGATGTCTCTGACTTTGGAACTCTGCACCTATGGAAGAGACCCAGAAGAAGCTCCTGGCTCCTGGCTTCAGATCATCTCGGCTCGAGCCATTACGGCCGTATGGGGAGAGAACCAGCCAATCCGAGATTTTATTCTTTCTTACCTTCTCTCCATAAATCTGTATCAATTTACCCACTTTTTTTAAATTGGCTCTTCATTTAACTGATTTTCTGTTGCTTTTGCTGGGTTTCAGTTGTGTTTGTTTCTTTTCTGATTTTAATTATTTCTTTCCTCCTACTATTTGAATTTGATTTCTTCTTATTTATTTTGTTTAGGTCAAAATGTATTATTGGATCACTTGTTTTACGCCTTTCCAAATTCTTTTTTCTTTAAAGATTTATTTTTATTACAAAGTCAGATATACAGAGAGGAGGAGAGACAGAGAGGAAGATCTTCCATCCGATGATTCACTCCCCAAGTGAGCCGCAAAGGGCCGGTGCTGCGCCAATCCGATGCCGGGAACCTGGAGCCTCTTCCAGGTCTCCCACGTGGGTGCAGGGTCCCAAAGCACTGGGCCGTTCTCGACCGCTTTCCCAGGCCACAAGCAGGGAGCTGGATGGGAAGTGGGCCCGTCGGGATTAGAACCGATGCCCATATGGGATCCCGGGGCGCTCAAGGCGAGGACCTTAGCCACTAGGCCACACCGCCGGGCCCCGCCTTTCCAAATTCTTAATTCAGACATAATTGCTCTAAACTTTTCTCTTGATTTTGTTCTTTGCTACATCCCACAAGATTTGATATGCGTGCTTTCCTCTTTCATTTGTAAGAATTTCTTTTTATTTCCCTACCGATTTGGTCTATGCCCACCATACACTGAGTAACATGATTTTTAAAAGGTTTATTTTGAAAGATTTAATTTATTTTTATTTGAAATGTAGAGTTATAGAAACAGAGAGAGAGAGAAAGAGAGAAAGAGAGAGGAAGAAAGAGAAAGAGACAGGGATCTTCCATCTGCTGGTTCATTTTTCAAATTGCCAGAAAAGTTGTAGCCGTGTGATCTGAAGCTGAGAGCATCCTACATGGTGCAGGCGCCATCCTTCTTTGCTTTCCAGGCCACAAACAGGGAGATGGATTGGAAGTGAGCCGCTGGGTGCCAGTACCGCAGGCAAAATCGTAGCATACAGTGCAATGACACTGGCCCCACAGCAGCATGTTTTCAAACTCCACATGCTTGTGTGTTTTCTTGAATCTGAACTTGTTAATATCCATATTATTGTCAGAAACATACATGGTATGGTTTTAATTTATTTTAATTTGGTGAGAACTGTTTTATCACCTAGCACAGGGTCTATGCTACAGCAAATTCCCCACATTGATGAAATGACTGTAACCATGGGATTAAATATTTTGAAGACATCAAGTAAGCGCATTTGGTCTACAATGTAGATTAGTTTTGTGGCTTCAATGTTGGAAGATCATTCAAAGAAAGACAAGTCCAGGACTGGATAGCTTCACTGCTGAATCCTGCCAAACGTTTAAAGAACTGATTCTAAGTCTTCTCAAACTATTCAAAACTATTGCAGTGGTATCTCAAAGTCTTTCTATGAGATCGACATCACCTTAATGCCAAAATAAGAAAAAAAGTTTCCAAGGAATATAAGTATAAACAAATATCCCTGATGGCATAGATGCAAAATCCTCAATGAAACAGCATATCATGAAGATTGTACAAAGATTTAACATAGCTAAATCAATAAATGTGATGTATTAAACTGGGGGTGGAAGAGATATTTGTTAACACAATGCAGAAATGTAAGACGAATCCACAGCCAGCTTCATATTGAATGTGGAGAAGTTGTAAGCAACTTTGCCAGCATCTAGATCCTGCCAAGCATGGCCACTTATACTGTTGCTAGTCAATGTTCTGGAAGCTTCCTTCAGAACCATTAGACAAGAAAAGGAAAACCAGAGATACAAAGTGGGAACTAGGAAGTCAAGTTATTTCTGACAGATAATCAATTCCTAAATAGGGAAACAAAAATAAACTACTAGGAGAGTATTGAAACTCATCGGAGAGGTTCATAATGCTCCAGGATTCATAGCTCAGAACTTGTGATAGTTTCTTCTCACAATACTTACAAAAAATTTAAATAATTTGGAGTAAATTTAGTCAAATAAATGAAAGATTTCTAGCATGAAAATTGCAAGTCGTTAAAAAAAACAGATTGATGCACGTCTGAGTTGAGTCCATGTTTTAGCAACTGTGGACTGAATTGCTATAAACATGGAAGTATAGATAACTTTACTCTTCTGATTTCATTTGAGTAAATTGCAAGGTGTGTCACACAAAAGATATTAATGGCTAGAGAAAGAAAACATAGTGTATATACACTGTTGAATACTTCTTTGCCATTAAAAATAGTGAAATCCCATGTTTTATAACAATAACAAAACAATGAAGGCAACCAAAAACCATTACACTCAGAGAAAAGACAAATGTATTAGTTTCTCTCATCTGTGATAACTAATGCACAAAGTAGAAAAAAATGAGTAAATGGACATTTTTGAGATCTGATTATCATTTCTGGTTTTTGCAACTTGAGCAGCAGGGGTCATTTTGTACTTGCTGTTTGTTGAGTCCTTTACCTAATGAAGTGTAAAACCAGTAAATTTGAAGTTAGGTGAAAGTATGCTTTCTTAAAATTTTTTTGCAAACAGTGAAAACATAAAAAAGGAGTGTGGATGAGAATGCAAGAGGGAGAGAAAAGTAGAAAGTATCACCGCGCTCCAAAAACTATGTTGTGAAATATGTGAACTTTGTCCCCTTATGGAAGTAAAATAAAATCTGTATATATAAAATGTAAGCAATTTGTAGTCTCTAAATAGGTAGAAATGTAAAAATTAAATAAAGGAATAGAAGACATAAAATAATGTAATGTATATGAAAGAAATGGACGTTTTGAGATTGGGTTATTGTTTAGCGTTTTTGCCTATCCTCTTGAGGAACAGTGGTTAGTCTATTTACCACTTGTTGAATTCTTAGTGGAGGATTGAGCTTGTGTGTATAAAACAAGCTGAAACTGGATCATTTTAACCATTTGAAGAAAACTAAGAAAGGAGGAGGCAGAGTGAATGTATGTGTAGCGGGAAGGTGTGGTAGAAAGTATATTGAACTTAAATCTTTGTCTATAAAATACGTGACATTTTTCAACTATGAATATTAAGTAAATGACAGTGATTTCAAGAGGAATGAGAGGAAAGAACTGGGAACGTTCTCTATAAGATAGCTGGATTCCCCAAGGGGGGAAAATACCATTGGAGTGCATCCCATGTTGAGTACCTAAAACCTTCTAATAGTGCTCCACAAATCTAACGTCAGAAGCAAAATCTTCCATACACTTCCGTGAGTAACTGACAGAACAGGCAGAGAATCAGTGATGATACAGTTGGACCTGCGTTACTTTCCTGTTTATATAGAGCTATGATAAAGCTTAATTTATAAGCTAGATACAGAGAGATTAAAATAAGAACAGATCAATCACAATGATGTACTTCATTAAAATTTATCTGCATTCAATCACCATCCCTATCTTCCAAAGTATCTTATTATAAGAGTTCAAATTCCCGTGTGGATGTGGGATGACTTGATGCTTACGCGATGAGGTGAAAGCACATGGCATCCTCAGCATGGAGAGTCACTTACATGTGCACTGTTATTTATAGAATTTTTTACTTAACGCTTTTGAACTCCAGTTGAACACGAGTAAATAAAATCGTGGGAAATGAACCTATTAATACGAAAGAGTTGCTGCGCTTAAAAAGTCGATTTATATAAGAGCCAAAACTGCATTGCAAATGGTAGAAAAATCAGTGAAAATGATTTAACAGGAAACATAAGTGATATGCTTTGAGAGAAAACAACTGTATTATATAAAATAAGCGATGAAAGCAAGAAAATGCAGAAGGAAAGCAGACATTAATAAAAGTAAAGAACAAGCGCAAGAAGTATCAATAACTACAAAAATGTCAAATAGTAATTTGATAGCACCTGCAACACTTTCCACGTGACCGGTGTACCGACACAAATTAAATGTCAAATGCGAAAGTGTGGAATAAAAAATTAAAAGTTATACAAGAATTAAAAGAATTAAAAGTTATATAAGAAACCCACTTTAAATATAAAACGCCGACAGATTAAAAATAAGCAAAGAGGAAAATATATGTCATAGTAATATTGGTAAAAACATAGTGGATGCACTTGCTTTTACTTTAAAGTGTGATTAAGATTTTAAAATGTTAGAGATTAAGAGTGGCATTAAATAGAGATAAAATAACGAATTCTCTTAGAATAACTTCAAGGTTTTAGTATGTAAAAAGAGAGTAACAAAGTATGTAAGCATGAAGTGATAAAGCTGAAAGAAAAGACAAATCTATTAGCAGTGGAAATGATGATATATATCCATCAGTAATTGATAGCCAACAGCTGGCAGAATATCAATAAAGGTAAAACTGAAACAGTACCATCAATCAACTGGATATAACTGACAGCTAGTGAATGTGATTGAATCATTCAATAATAGCAGACCACACATTGTTTTAAAAATTCACATGAACTATTGATTATGATAGGGTACACTCTGGCCCATACAATACAGATTGCAAATTCGAAAGAATGAAAAATATGCAGCTTCTCCTAGGACCCAATGGAATTAAAAAAGATAAAGCAAAGATCGTGGGAGAATCTATAAGGACACAATCACCTTCAGAAAATAAAGGATGGGCCTGGTGCGGTAACCTAGTAGTTAAAGTCCTCACCTTGCATGCTCTGGGGTTCCAAATGGGCGCCGGTTCGTGTCCGGTGGCTGTATCTCTTCCTTTCTAGCTTCCTGCCTGTGGCCTGGGAAAGTAGTCTAAGATGGCTCAAGCCTTGGGATCCTGCACTCATGTGGGAGACCTAGAGGAAGTCCATGGCTCCTGGCTTCAGATCGCCTTAGCTCAAGCCCTTGCAGCCACTTGGGGACTGAATCAACGGACAAAAGATCTTTCTCTTGGTACCTCCTTCTCTCTGTATATCTGACTTTCTGATGAAAATAAATAACTCTCTGCCATTGTCCATACCCACAATGTCAGGATATATTTAAATAGCAGATTGATGGGCTTATGACTACTTATGAAGGACTATGCTATTGTCATAACATACATCAAGTCAGTGGGACAGAGAGAATCTGTGGAGGGGGTAAGGCAAATCCCAGAACCTATGGAATTTTATCATAAAATAAAATATGAAAAAGCAAAGAAAAAGTGGGAACATAAAACAAAATCGGGGATGCAAATTATGATTGACACATAAAGAAGAAGAAAATGACAACTATACCAAAAATCCAGGAAATATAAAGCAAAAAAAAAAATCACAAAAAAATTCAAACTCAGTGAAATAAAAGGCAGTTGTATCAATAGTACAAAATAGAGCTCCTGGCTACTGACTGCCCTAGAAACATATGGTTATTGGCATAAGAAAATCAACTGATGTGGGGAAAACGGTTGGAGAGAATGGAGGAAAAAGAAGGAAGGAATTAGACATAAATCTATACATTCTGTCAAAGCTGAAGAAAGTATGGTGTTGTGATTCAGCAAATTCTGACCCAGATCCCCATATGGGAGTTTCAGGTGGAAGCCCAGCTTCTCCACTTTAAATTCAGGAAAGTAGTAGAAGATGAACCAAGACCTTGCACCAGCTACACAGCTATGTGTGCCCAAGATAGAACTCTGGGCACTTGGCTTCCAGCTGGGTCAGCCCCAGTGGCTTCAGCCATGTGAGGGGAAACCAATGGATACAAGATCTTTGTCTCTTTCTCTGTCTCTTTTTGCTTATCTATCAAGTAAATAAACAAACACATCTTTAAAATTTAACTCAAAGTGGCTCATGGTCTTCAGTATGTATACATAAAATTGTAATGCATTTAAAGAATGAATCACATCATCACAGTTAAAAACGTTTGCTGGTAGGAAAGCAAAAATAAGTAAATAAAAGACAAGCTATAGACTCAGGGGAATAGGAAACTAAAAAGCCCTGTTATCCAAATTATATAGAATGAATTGAACTAAAAAAATAAGTGAACACTTCAATTTAAAAAATAAATAAATAAGTAGGCCAAGTCACTGAAGTGGTAAATTTTGGAGAGATATCATTCCGTCCACAAGGAGTGTTGTGACATCTATACCGACCACATCACTTTTCCATAAACCTGAAGATCTTTAAATCAAGTCTACTGGCTTAAAGAAGCAAGAATTTACCATGGAAAAAAAAAGTGGCATCGTCTGGCCAATATTGGAGGGAATATTTCCAGACTGTTAAAGATGATAAAAATCGAATGCTGTTGCGGAACTGGAGTTTGTAGCACAGTGAGATGTCTGCATGCCACATCAGACAATCTTGGTTTGACTGAAAGCTCTTTGATGCACACCATGTGCGGCATGAAAGAAACAACAGGTTTTCTCTTAATTTCAGCCTCGTCCTCTCCCAGTTATTGCAAATATTTAGATAACAAACCATTCGGTGAAAGAGCTCTCTGTCTGTCACTCTTAGAAGTAAAAATTACTTATTGCACATTTTAAAGTTGCATGCGGGGTTCTATATGGATAGGTAACCTTACCTCTAGATATCAATCAAAGGTGCCTTGCACAAATAACATAGAAAATAGCACGAAATTCATGAAAAACAACATCATTGTCAAGAGAATTTTATTAAAAATGAAGAATGCTTGGGTGTTAGGGAATTTAACGGTAAAGTGCATCTTATGAATAAATCTAAAAACAAGAAATATTCTGAGTATCAACATGGATGATGAAAATTACATAAAGGCCAGGTGAAAAGGCTCCATGTTAAATCCTCTCCTTGCAAGCTCCAGGATCCTGTTAGAGCTCTGGTTTGCATCCCAGCTGCTCCACTTCCCACTCAGCCACTATGTATGGCCTGGGAAAGCAGTAGAGCAAAGCCTAATTGCTTAGCAACCATGGAGACCTGGAAGAGGCTCCTGGCCCCTGGCTTCAGATTGGCTCAGCTCCAGCCATTGTGGCTATTTGGGAAGTGAATCAGCAGATGGAAGATCTTTCTCTCAGTCTCTCCTTCTCTCTATAAACCTTCCTTTCCAATAAAAATTGTTTTGTAAAAAAGATTGTGAAATATTAAAGCGCTTTTCCTGGTTTAGAGAAAAAATATTCTTACAGTAGTAGAAAATTACTTCTGTAATGTTGTTGAATGCACGAAAGCAATTCTTCATCATTGTTAACAGTACACACTGAAATTTAGTCCAGAGTAAATATTACCACTGTTATTTAATATTTCCTGTAAGCGTGATTAGGAAAAAGATGAGAGAAGTATAAAATTTGAGAAAGCTGATAATCACAAATATGGGGAATTTCAGTTTTGTACAAGAAACTTAGAATCATTCATTAAACAAAATTTTGGGTAGAATTTTAGTACAGGATTACTTCACAGACATCTAAAATCTTCAAGATAAAAAAACTCAATTAAGGGATAAAATTGGAGGTCATTATTCACTTAATAGTAACAGAACAACAAAGATGAAGCAAGATGTTCAACAGGGAGTATTAAAACACAGAGGACACGTGCTTAAATTAACAGTTTTATATGCTGCTGATAGTATCTTCTTGGATTGAAAGCATATTGAGCTGGGATTTCATTATTTCACTAAAACAAGAACAGGATTCCTTTTGAGAAGTGCCTGCATTTAGCCTAAGTTGGAAACTGGTTATCATAACCTGAACATGATGAAAGATTTTGAGTATCAGGCAGTTAATCCTATTCAATATTAAAATATACCATATAGCTAGAATAATTAAAATCATGCAGTGTTGATGTATGAACTGAAAAAAAAACCTCAGGGTGTATAAGAAAATGATTTATAAGTGACCTGAGGTCATACTAAGTTCAGACCTGGGACAAAATTCATGATTAACTGGCTTAAAACAAAAATAGTACTTGAGAAAAAACGTAAATTTGTAACATACATACAGATAAATCAGAATGCATTGAAAATTTTATCTTATAAATATAAAGCCATTCAAGTATGTAGAAATCATGGGAAACTATTTTACACTGTCACAGAAGAAAATCCCATGAAACAAAACCCCAGAAGGAGATGAGTGAAAGATAATACCTTCTCTTGTGACATTCAACTGCATCTAAAATGATCTGTGAGATGAGCTGATTCATAAAAGTGAAGCTGGGTGACTTATTTGCAAACTTTATACAAGGAATGAAGAAACAACGAAATAACAGAAAAACTGCTGAAAACGTTCTCTTGGCAGATAAGGTGAAATAGAATTCATATATAATAAAGTGTTAAAACAGTAATATTTTCTCTGCTAGATTAAAGAAGGCATGAGCATAAAGACATACTCGCTTGATAAGTGTGAGAAGAGGCATTGCTCTGAGATACCTCCAGGTGTGCTGTAAATTGGTGCATGCTGCAAAACAAAGTATCTTAATATGAAAAATTAACTTGCAAATTATATTATTATTATATGGCACAGTTTAATAGGCACTGGTGTCTCCCTTCCAAGTTCCCTCCTGTCCTCACTGTTCTCCCCTCCAGTCTTACAACGGGTGTCTTTCATGAATTTTCACAAGTCCATCGTGCTGCCTCTGAGGTGTCTCCCAATAGCGTAGGATATTATCAGCTGTTTTACTGTGAGTCCAGCCTTGTACTGCACGCACAGGGACATAGTTCTCTCTGTTTCCACCTATGAACATATTAATTTTTGCTACACATCCATTATGCATCCTGTTAAGTGCAGTGACCAGAGGGAGAAAAAGCAATGAACCTTCATCCCCATGAAGTTAGCCAACATGTAACAACGGTGTCAATGTGATGCTGTGTTGATGAGAAAGAGGGTCAGGTATCTTCATGTGGGAATAGATGCCAGCATGTGTCCCATGTGGTATTACTGAAAGTACCGTAAGGACTAGATCATCACCACTTACATGCAGTAGCAATAACACTGATGAATGGGACAGTGACAATCTCAGATGATTACAAGCAATCGGTCTCTTTTAGATGATTGATTAATGAATTACATCACAAGATCTTATTACGAAAGGTACAAATAACCAGGGAGTGCAATTAGGTACAATTCACAGGTAAAATCCTTAGATTTGATATCCTATTATCGTATATTAGAACACACATAAAATTTCTGACGTTTTGGTATTGGCTCATTTCCCTTAGCATAATGGTCTCCAGTTCAGCCCATTTGGCCACAAACAATTCTATTTCATTTTTTTAAAATAGCAGACTAGAATTCCACAGAGTAGATGAACCACAGTTTCTTTATCCAGTCCTCTGTTAAAGGGCATTTAGGTTGCTTCCATGATTTTGTGATTATCGATCGTGCTGTTGCTTTTTCGTGTATCAGGTCTGTTGGGTACATTCTCAAAACTAGAATTTATTCAAAATTTCCTGAGAGCAAATAGCTTTTGAAGGATGTGCCCCCAAAAAAGACCATTTTGTGGCAAATGCTTGAATTTCATTCTCTCTAATGGATGAGTAGTATTCCATACAGTAGATGTACCATGGTTTCTTTATCCTGTCCTCTTTCAATGCACATCTAGGTTATTTCCATGCCTTTACTATTGTTGATTGTGCTGCAAAGACATAGGGTTGCAAATTGTTTTCTTCTGTGTTGGAGTTACTTCTTGGACATACTCCCATGTGGAGTGGGATTTCTGGATTATTTCAGTTGCTTGCGCACTCTCTATTCTAACCTCCATAGGGGCCACACAAGTCTACAATCTCACCAGCACTGGCGTAGTATATCTTTTCCCTGTGTCTTCACCAGCAGATGTTATTAGTAGATTTCTTTATGTAGGCAGTTCTCATTAGTGTTCAGTAAGACCTCAGTGCTGCTTTCCTTTGTATTTCCCTTATTGCTAAGGACTGGGCATTTTTTCTATGTCTGTCAACCATTTAAATTTGTTCCTCCGAAAAATGTCTGTTCATTTCCTTCACCCATTTCCTAACTGGTCCATTGTTATGTTTCTGGAGCTAATAGAAATCTGGAATATTAGTCCCCTGTTGGTTGTGTAGTGTGCAAAGGTTTTCTCCCATTCTATAAGTAGTCTTTTCTCTTTGTGGACAATTTCCTATTCTGTACATAAGCTTAGTTTGATGTAGTCCCGTTTGTTTATTTTGGCTTTGCCTGTGAGGTTTTTTCTTTTTTTTCTTTTTTTTTTTTTTAAAGATTTATTCATTTTTTTTTTATTACAGTCAGATATACACAGAGGAGAGACAGAGAGGAAAATCTTCCGTCCGATGATTCACTCCCCAAGTGAGCCGCAACGGGCCGATGCGCGCCGATCCGATGCCGGGAACCTGGAACCTCTTCCGGGTCTCCCACGCGGGTGCAGTGTCCCAATGCATTGGGCCGTCCTCAACTGCTTTCCCAGGCCACAAGCAGGGAGCTGGATGGGAAGTGGAGCTGCCGGGATTAGAACCGGCGCCCATATGGGATCCCGGGGCTTTCAAGGCGAGGACTCTAGCCGCTAGGCCACGCCACCGGGCCCTGCCTGTGAGTTTGATGATGTTTCTAGGAAGTCTTTACCTATCCGTATATCCTGCAGAATGCCTCCTATGTTTTCCTCTAAAGGTTTGATGGCTTCTGGGCACAGATTTAAGTCTTTTATTAATTTAGATTTTATCTTTGAGAACAATGAAAAGCAGGGACATTATTTCATAGTTTTGCATGTGCCTCTCCCATTGTTCCAGCAATATTTGTTGTAGACATCAACTTTCCCTGGGTTGTTTTCTGTTGTCTTGTTGAAGATTAGTTGGCTGTACACATGTGGGCACTGTTCTGGGGTTTCTATTCTGCTCCATTGATCTTCCTTTATGTTTCTTTACTGATTCCTGGTGTTTTGACGGCTGTGAAATATGTCTTAAGATCTGCACCTGTAATTCCTCTGGCTTGATTCTTATTCTTCAAGATAGCTTTGGCTATTCACAGTCTGTTGTCCTTCCAGATGAATTTTTGTAGCATCATTTCCAGCACTGTTAAGAATGCTATGGGATTTTGATTATATGGGCATCTTGATGATGTTAACTCAATGAATATCAGAACATGGTATATGTCTCTGTCTTTAAAGTCTTCTTCTCTTTCTTTTTTACATGTTTTATACTTTCCCTCATAAAGGACTTTCAGGTATTTGGTTAGTTTAATTTCAAGTTATTTAAGACTCTTCTTTGCTGTTTTAAAGGTGATTGTAGGGCCCGGCAGCGTGGCCTAGTGGCTAGAGTCCTCGCCTTGGGCGCCCCAGGATCCCATACGGGCGCCGGTTCTGGTCCTGGCGGATCCGCTTCCCATCCAGCTCCCTGCTTGTGGCCTGGGGGGGCGGTCAAGGACGGCCCAATGCTTTGGGACACTGCACCCACATGGGAGACCCGGAGGAGGTTCCTGGTTCCCGGGATCGGATTGGCGCGCATTGGCCCATTGCGGCTTACTTGGGGAGTGAAACATCAGATGGAGGATCTTCCTCTCTGTCTCGCCTCCTCTCTGCATATCTGGCTTTCCAATAATAATAAAATCTTAAAAAAAAAAAAAAAAGGTGATTGTACTGACTAGTTCTTTTTCAGCCCTGGACTTGTTTGTGTATACTGGTCCATTGATTAATGTTCCTTTATTTTGTATCATTCCACCTTACCAAACTGCTATAAATAATAGCAATCTCTTTATTGAGTCTTTTGGTTCTCCTATGTACAGAACCATGTCATTATCGAACAGAGACAATCTGACCTCCTCTTTTCCAATTTGAATTCCTGTAATTTCTTTTTTTTTTTATTTATTTCATTTTTATTACAAAGTCAGATATACTGAGAGGAGGAGAGATAGAGAGGAAGTGGAGCTGCCGGGATTAGAACCAGCGGCCATATGGGATCAAGGCGAGGACCTTAGCCACTAGGCCACGCTGCCAAGCCCGAATTCCTGTAATTTCTCTTACTCGCCTAACAGCTGGGGCTTCCATCACTGGAAGCTTCCAGTACAATGTTGAATGACAGTGGTGATAGTGGATATCCTTGTCTCATTCCAGATCTTAGTGGTAAAGTTTCCAGTCTTTCCCCATTTATTGTGATGCTGGCAATGTTTTTTTTTTTTTTTTTTTTTCATTTATTGCTTTGATTGTCTCGTACAACACTCTTTCTAAGTCCATGCCTATCTTGTTTAGGATTTTTAGCATGACGTGGTGTTGGATTTTTTTTTTTACCAAATGCACTTTTTGCACTTATTGGATGATCATAGGGTTTTTATTCAATTTGTTAACATTGTGTATCATATTTATTAATTTGCATATGTCAAACCATCGCTGCATGGCAGGGATGAATCCCACCTTGACCAAGTGAACAATCTATCTGAATTGTTGGATTCTGTTTGCTAGTAGTTTGTTGAGGATATTTTCATCTATGTTCATCAGGGATATTGGTCTATAGTTTGCTTTTACTGTTTTGTGTCTACCTGGTGTTAGTATATTAAGGTGATGTTGATTTTGTTAGTTTCACAGAAAGAGTTTGGAAGGATTTATCTCCCTTTCTATGGTATCTCTCAGGGGGTTGGGAATGTCCTGGTGTGAAACATTTAGGTGTGGAGTGGTTTCCATTTTCATTTCCTAGGTCCCTTCTTCAGCTGATTCACTCCACGATGGTGTCCCTGTCTAGAGGCCCTCAGTCAGCAGCCTGTGGAATTTCATTCAGTTTTGCCTCCTTTCACAAGTGTTGGAGCCACTGGTTTGTCCTATGGATTTTTGCCACATGCTACTTCATTGGAAGACATCCACAAGTATCCACCTGCTCCAGCTTGTTTTGTGTTGGTTCAAAGTCCAATAGCTTTTTGTCTTTGTTTGGGGGTGCCTTTCTATAGCTTGTTTATGCTCACCTTCCTCTTACGCTACGGGTTGCAACCTTCAGGTATTTTCAACTGCCCTGTAGTACATATTGAGGTCTGGAATTGTGATTCTTCCAGTTTGGAACACAAAAATGGTTCTAATAGTCACTTGAGTTGAAATCCATATTCACCTGTGTTGCTAATTAGGTCAATAACCCCAGGAGGTCACACAGCATTTATATATTCACAGCCATATCTCTGAGAATTCGGCTGTCAATGAAGTACCTGTTATAATGAGTATTTTTTGAAAGAAAAATAGAAAATCACAGAAGGGGATTGTGTGATTCACATGGAAAATAGATAGAAATTTGAGACCAAGATTGGGTGAAATTCCAGTGTTATCATGGAGAAGAGAATCATTCTCACAAAGGGCAATATGTCTATAGCCCATAATGCATTATAGGCTAAGCCTCACAATGCAACCATTTTGAAATACCAGGATTTTAATAATCTCAGAGAAATTTCAAACTTAAGGTTTAATCCTGCTACCTGTTATAGGATGGCTTTTGGGTGACTTTGAACCATAGGTGTCACTGCAGGTGAAAATAAATAAAGTTAAGCAAAGAATGATAAGACCAACATTATCAATACTTTAGGTACAACGAAAGGAATCTCCTCCTTGTGTTAAGGGGAACAACGGTCACAATGTAACCAGAGAAGTGACAGTTGTCTGGAAACTGGGAGCATACTTGGTCCTCTCCTACTCCAGAGTGCTGAAACAATCCTCACGTCCAGTTTGTAAGACCTGGGTAATGAACCTATGTGAACCACTTTGCTCTCTTACACCTGTCCTCTCAGGAGAGAGATCCCCAGAGGAGAGAAGTCCTTGTGTTACACTGAAATGCAAGGTGGCCCAGTCAGTGTCCTGGGCTGGTGTATCTTCCTGGGATGGTGATGAATGAGGGAGGAAATGGCATAGAGTTCAGTTGTCCTTTGGTGGGATTTGTCCCAAATTTGGTGGATACTGTGAATACCAAAATCTCTTATATAAAGCATCGTAGCATTTGTTTGCGGCCCATACCTATTCTATTACATACTCTGAGCCGTCACTTCACTACTTAGAATACTAATTACAGTGTAAATGATGTGTAAATAGTTGTTATACTGTGCTATTCAAAGAATAAGAAATAAAAAGGTTTTACATGTTTAATACAGAAATATTTTTATAGATATATTTGATTTACAGTTGGCTGCCCTCGGGCACATGGGATCAATGGATGTGGGCAGCTGATTATACTCACGCCTCTGCTAGCTGAGCTTGACCTGGTGAGTTTTTGGTTTTTGTGGCTTTATCTTTTTTTCTTTCTGAGCCCATGCTCTGTACTGATGCCCTTTGAGGATTTGTCTGCTTTCTTGTATGACAAATGTAGCCCTGGAGGGATCAGCCTGACACATCTGCCGAGCTCTCTCCAAGTGTTACAGTATTCTGATGTGCAGTGGTTCTCCTACCAGGAGATGCTGCTTTTGCTGATGGGCAACAACCTATAACATAGGGAACTATGGATTAGATGATACAAGTCTTGAGCACAGCTATACATTCTATACATGCTGAGTAAGTAACAAGGTTTCTACAAGAGTCTCTGGTGTGGCTACTATCCAGATGGAATTGAAATTCTTTGGTTTTCCTTTCTCTTGTCCTATTTGTTTTTAAGATAACTGAACCTTGTGTAGGAAATTTCAAAATTTTTAATGGTTATTATTTTAGTTCAATTAAAATAAGTATTCATTTCCAATTTTAATGAGTTTATATAGCAGGCTAATTTTCAATTCTATATTTTTTAGTTATTCTCCATTGTGTGGGTTTTTTTTTTATATAACCTAAACCACTACCTATCAAGTTAAAAATGATATTTATTTTTATTGCAAAGTCAGATACATGCAGAGAGGAGGAGAGACAGAGAGATATATCTTCCAGTCAATGATTCACTCCCCAAGTGTCCACAATGGCCAGGAGCTGTGCAAATCAGAAGCCAAGAGCCAGGAATTCTTCCAGGTCTACCATGTGGGTGTCCAGTCCCCAGGCTTTGGGCTGTCCTTGACTGCTTTCCCAGGCCATAAGCAGGGAGCTGGAAGGGAAGTGGGGCCGCTGAGATTAAAACCGGTGCCCATATGGGATCCTGGCACATTCAAGGCAAGGACTTTAGCCGCTAGAGCACAGTACAAGGTCCCAAAAATGGTATTTTGGAGACTTGGGGTTTGAGAGGAGCTTTATGTCATTATATATATATATATTTTAATATATAAATTTTATTAATTACATTTCATTATGTGACAGTTTCATAGGCTCTGGGGATGCCCCAACCCCTCCCTGTACCCCCCCATGGTGGATTGCTCCACCTTGTTGCTGTATTACATTTTTGTTTGTTTGTTTGTTTTGGATTACATTGCATTATGTGTCATGGTTTTATAGGCCCTGTGATTCTCCCCACCACCACCATAGTGTATTCCTCCACCTTGCTGCATTACAACAAATCAAATTCAGTTGAGATTCTTTCATTGCGTGCATCTACCAGGCAAGAAGTGCTGCATCTTATTGTCTAGAGAAGCTCATCAGTTTCTTGGGGAGGCCATCTCTGGTCCAAAGGTAGAGCCAGCAAAGTGGTTTTGATAGTTCCATAGAACTGTATTGCTGCCGGTCTCACCACTCCAGGCACGATGCGGTCATTGGAGAATCCCCTGATTGATATAGTCCATCATATAGTCTCCAGTTGGGCCATTTTTTCATTGTCAACATATAGCTGAGGTGGTCGATTGGCTTGTTCTGTCCTCTGTCATTTGATGTTTAGCATCCAGAGACCGAAAGCTCGATTGCGGGGATCCCAGAAGAAACTTTGTGAGATTTCTGTATGCACCAGCAAGCACAGGGCCCGGCACAGTCCATCACCCCTATCGGCTGGTGGTTGCAGTTGCTGGGCTGGTTCCGCATTCCATCCCTGCTTTCTACTGGAACCAATGGGTGTTTGCTATCCAGCCCGGATCTGACCATCACATACTGAGCCCTCGCATAAACCAGTAGGGGCTGCATCCCAGCCTAGTTGGAGCGATCCACAATAACCCCAACCAGGCCCGCCCTGTACCCTGGTTTGCCAACATGTGTAGCAGACTAATCCAGTCTGTCACATATCCCTTTCTGCTCTCATACATATTAGAGGGTATTAAAACCTTGTCCCTTCTATCCAGTTTAAGTATCTAGCCTTCACGGATGATGTTGGGTGTTACTCCGTCTAGCCACTCCAGCCCCCATCCTAGTTTTTGCGCCCTACCATCGGCGTGGTAATCCAAGAGGGGGTGTCCCCTATTTCCCTCCCACTCCCAGATTGTGCACTCTTCAGGTGGTTCTGTGGTTTAATTTGACTGAATTGCCCCCCCCCCCCCAGTGCCAGCTTCTGCTTTGGTTAGGCCCTTACAACCCTCACCTACTCTAATTGTACATTCCACCAGTAGGAACAATCAGCCCATCCTGATTTTTCCCTGGCCTGGTCCACATGAGGCACACAGGTGCCGTAGCCCTGCCCAGTCTGGTCTACTCCCATCCTAGCTCACAGTCTCTATTGGGAGTAGCTGTTCAGCAAGGGAACCACCCCTTATTCCCCAGCTGGTTCTGCCCCCTCCCTGCCTGGTTCTCATGTGTGCTGATATGGTGCTACAGTCACATCTGGCACAGGCAACCTCACCCTGACATTCCGAGTTGTGCACTGCTTTTGTCGCGACCGGACCTGATTTGACCCACACTCTGTTCTGGTACTTGGATTTGCCAGTGGATGACGTGAAGTGGCTCAGCCTGGTCTGCCCCAACCCATGCCAAATGTATGCCTGTGGGATTCTTTCCATGACCTCTTGGCTGTTTCCTTCCATGCTTCTTGCGTTTACCTGCAGGGTCTGTGTCCTGCAGGGGAGTTGCTTAGGCTCCTCCATCAGAGCCCCTCCCAATACCAGATTTTGCGCATGCCAGTGGGTCCATGAGCCAGCACTGCTCATTTCACTTCTTCTCCTAGTAGGATTAGTGGATTTTCCCAACTGGCCTTCAACCCATTCTGGTTCTTGGTCATTATATTTTAGTCTGATAAAATTCTATCATGTCATCAGTTTCCTCAGCATAAAAACAATGAAACACTGCCTTTTTTGGAAAATCTACAAATAGGGGATTTGAAGCATTTGTCTTTCAAGAATCAGCGGGAATAATCCACTTTTCTCTTTGAGCAATCCTACAAGACTTGGCCCTTTCTGTTAAAGTTTTTCAGTATCCTACAATGTAATTGACATTATGTTTTTAATACTTAAGACATTAAAGAGATTAAGAAAAACAGAAAGACAACTTTTTTCTTTTCTCTGTATCGAGCACATTAAATTATTTGGAAACAGCTTAAGAAAAAAAAATAGCTGGGATAGGCTGTGTCGACCACACTTAAATATCTTTGTCATGATATAATTTTCAACAATGGGATCATTTAAATATTTGTCAGAGTACCAAAGCTCCAAGCTAAATTAGTAAAAAATACGAAGATACAACCCTGTAATAAGATCAGGTTCCTAGAAACATTTTCACTCCCTTTAGGGATATGGGGAAAGCAAAGTAAAGCATAAAGATAACATGACAAGAATTCAGGCAAACTTTTTATGTCTAGTTTCTAAGTGCAAGTCACAGATAAATTCTGCGACTTCGGGTGCATTTCAAGTCAAGTTGGTTTTCTATATCTAGAAACAGAATAGAAATGTAGCTTAATTTCATAAACTTGAGAGTAAACGGAGATCAGGGTCGCTTCCTTGGTTTTCTGTTTTCCCTACTTTCTCTTTATCTGTTTCCTCTTTTTCAAATTCGCTTTCTTCTTTAGATTTTATTTGTATTTTGTTTTAGTTGGAGGATTTTACTAAAATTCATAAATGAGGTTTCTTTTCTCTTATTTCAAGATAATCTGTTTCAAAGTGTTTTGCAGTGAAACCCTCTGTGATAGCATCTATATAAATGGAATCTATGTACGTGGGTGATCCCCCCAGACCCTTGCCCTGCTGCCAGGAGGGCGAGGCCTAAGCCTAACCTTCCTGTGGCCTGGGGCACAGCTTTCAGGCCTGTCACACATGGAATGTGACCTCCAACATGGCTACAAGGTCAAAGGGAGTACATGTGGAACATGAACCCTGACATGATCAGAAGATCTAGGAAAATAGACGTGTCATACAGCCAATTGCAGTGTCTTTGATGGGTGTGGGGTCAGCCAGAAGGCTCCCTCCTGCCCTCCCCTTCCTTACCCTTTAAAATTTGTAACCAGTGCATAATAAACCGGACATTCCTCACCAGTTTGTCTCTGGTGGTTCTTGCAGCCGCAGGTCACCATCTGCCTCATCCTAGGTGACTCTGGGGCCTACTGGTAGGATTAAACCCAAACACTTGTAAGTGACAAAGCACTATTTAATAATATAATCTGTAGTAAATGAAAATGGGAAATATTTGAAAAACAAAAAGAGAGAAGCCATTTGGCCCAATACCTGAAAACAGCTTGGAACACCTCACCTCATTCTGCAGTTGCTGGTGTCGGGTTCTGCCAGCGGCCAGGAGGTAACAGATCTGATAGTTGGGGCCTGTTGCCTATGTGGAAGTCCAGCTCCTGGCTGTAGCCTGACCTCACCTTAGCTGTTGAAGGTATTTGGGCAATAAAGCACATCTTAGGACATCTCTCTCTCACACTCTTTCCATCTCTCTTTCTGTCTACATTTCTGCATTTCAGTAGAAAATAAATGAATAAAACTATCTTAAATCTACATTGTTAAAGCCATGTTTTATTAGGTTTATACCATCCGATATTATAATGCTATAAAACACATATGTACACACAAACATATGCTTAAATTATAAGCATGTAACCTGATGCTAAGTCACAAAATGAATGGATCAGTCAAATCAGAAATAAAGAATAAAACCACAGCTTCAAGAGTCCATTGTCCTACCAGGACAGAACCTGAACTCTCTCTGGAGCTCATACAAATCTCAGCTTTGCTTTATTTTGCCTGATGATGCAGCTCATAACCATTGCACTCTAGGGGTCCTGTGCTATTTATAGCAATGGGGTACACACTGCCTTTCCCCTGGCCTTCCTATGCACTGCTAGGCTTGTCGAAGATTCATCCATGTTGATGCTGGCAAAAACAGTTCCTTTAGTATGGTACCGTAGTATATTTTATAATACACTGTAGTTCATGTGTCTTTTTTTGCTTTCAATATTTCTAATATTGACCTGTTGCAAGCATCTATATGCCTTGTAATTGGGCATATATCCAACATTGGATTTTTTGGATCAATGGGAGTGTATCTTAATTTACTTGATTCCTTGATTCTGCCAGCATATTCCCAACTTTCCTGTTTTATAGTTCAGGCAGAAAATGACCATTATGTGGCTACGTTTTAAAAAAGCCCATTAAAAACTGAACTGAAAGAATTTTATATTAGTGCAAATGTTTTCAACTATATACATACAATTTTCTTTTTTTTGAAAAAGATTTTATTTATTTTTATTGGAAACTCAGTTATACAGAGAGGAGGAGAGACAGAGAAGAAGATCTTCCATCTAAATGTTCTCTCCCCAAGAGGAGGCAATGGCTGGAGCTGAGCTGATCTGAAGACAGGACTCAGGAGCCCCTTCCAGGTCTCCTACATGGTTGCAGGTTCCCAAGGCTTTGGGACATTCTCTACTGCTTTCGTAGGCTATAAGCAGGGAGCTAGAAGGGAAGTGGGGCCGCTGGGATTAAGAACTACTGCCCATATGGGATCCTGGCACATTCAAGACGAGGATTTTAGCCAATAGGCTATCACACTGGGCCTGCCCCATGATATTTTCATATTACCCATTTTCGATGGGACTTGAAGACACCATGGTATATGTAATGGTGACATTACTACATGTTATGATCATAGTCTGACATCAATGTTTTAAATATAGAGCATCTTCTGGATTTGAAAATATGCTATCTGAATAATTTCCATGTGTTTATTTGCTCTTAGATACCCCATTCCTGTTGAAGTTCTTCTTCAAGATTTTGTCCATTTATTGTATAGCATTTGCTATTGAATCTTGGTAGAATTGAATATAAAAGAATTATTTACAACTTGAGGAAGGAAAAGACAAAAGAGAAAAAGAGTTTAAAGGGAAATAAAATATGTAAAAGAACATTTTTCTTTGAGATTAGTACGCACATCCCCAACATGACACATCACACTTTCCCATCAGAGCCATGGGATTCTCTTACATGTTTTCCCCACTTGTCTGTATCAGGGAGCCTGTAATTTACCATGGTCAGCGTGTCTAGATCAGAATTCCCCAGTTTGTGTGTTCATATCTGGACAGTAGAAATGCTGACAGATATCTTCTGTGAGTGGTGAGATGTTTTATCTTTTCTCACCATTGCCAGCAACATCTTTTGCAGTCTAAATTCCAATTGTAACAACCAAAAATAGCTCCATGGTTCCCCAAGGAAGGAGAAATTTAGCCATGCTTGAAGAGCACTGATGTACATAGTGGCTTCATTGAATCTTTTATTTTTTTAATTGGAAAATCAGATAGGAGGAGAGACAGAGAAGAAGATCTTCCGTCCGATGATTCACTCCCCAAATGGCCACAATGGATGGAGCTGAGCCGATCCGAAGCCAGGAGCCATGAGCCTCTTCCAGGTTTCCCACGCAGGTGAAGGATCCCAAGGCTTTGGGCCATCCTCAACTGCTTTCCCAGGCCACAGGCAGGGAAGCCGGATGGGAAGCAGGGCCACCAGGACTAGTACCGGCGCCCATACGGAATCCTCATGCACGCTAGGCGAGAATATTAGCCGCTAGGCTACTGCTCTGGGCCTGAATCTACTTTCAAAACAAAATGTTGAGTATTTGTTTTTGAAATAAGAGTGTCTCCACCACTGATGAACGAGAGCCATGTTTATGTTCTCTGATGTAGTGTTTTCAGCTGGGCTCCATTCGTAATAACATCTTCTTCCCAAGATGCCACAGGTGTGGACTCACACTTTCTGTCGCATGGGTCATTTTTGAAATTCTCTCTTCAAGTGGAGAAACAGGATGTTTCTTGAAATCTTCTTGGGAGAGGATTTAGCCTGTTGATTAAGATATTGACTTTCTTTATTTGTGTTCTTGGGCTGGATTCGCGACATGGCTGCAGTTTTCAGGTTTTGTTTGTTTATTTGCTTGTTTTTTAATCACATAAATGCAATCTGGTCTCAAAATTAGAGAAAATGCAAATTAGAAAAAAATGTCAAAAAAGTCAGTCTTTGGAATTATAGAAGCCCATTAATGTATATAGACATACATTTAAAGATCAGAAAGTATTTTAAAATATATTGCACAATTGTTAAACAGATATTACATCATTTCATCACTATGTATTTCTTTGTCTATATCCTTGCTTAATTATGGCCTTTTTGCTTGAAAAAAAAAAAAAATAGACCCAAAGATAGAAAACCTGCATCTCTGTGAATCTCAAATATGTAAAATAAGGGAACACAAAAAGAGACAATGTGAATTTCCTATTATAATTTTACAAGTGTAAATGAATTTTCCCCAAAGTTACCATTTGCCTTTACTATTAATAAATAGTCTTGTTAATGTTTACCTGTATGTTTACAGATCCTGTCTTGTAAAAGCTCTGCCTCTCCCCACTTTAAAATGTGCAATATAAGTATTCATTGAGGAAATGTTTTCACTTATTTTGCATTTGAAAAACAATGGATAACCCTGGTTCTTTTTAGTAAATTTCCTCAGTGACCTAATCATGATTGGCTGGCACATTGTTTTTGCAGAATCTGAGCCACAGAAAGATGATAGTGCCATAAAGAGTGTCTTTATCTAAACAGTTTTCAATACATGGAAATCAGTAAAGCTTGGGATTAAGTACATCAGAAGGGTAATATTTAAATTCTTTGTATGCTTCATGACTCAGAAAATCTTGTTTATTCCTAGGCTTTCATGCTCTACAATTGAAGAATTTCGGAAGGGATTTTAGAAGCAACCTTTCATTTTAATTACAAATTGGCAAAAGCCAAGCAGCATAATTGACTTTTTTCACCCAACTAGCTGGAGACCTAGTATCAGAATCTGTGTTTTCTGCTTTCTTGTCCATTTGTCTCTCTGGTAGACTTTGCACAGAAGGAAGCAGGAGGTAATCCGGTGGGTGGGTACCAACACCCAAGTGCTTCCTCCTGCAACAGGTGCAAAGTCGACAAAGACCACGCCGAGCTTACGGGTGTGGATCGCTGAACCAGGCTTTTTCGTGGAATATATAGAGGTGGAAATCTAAATTTACAGAAAAAGATAAAAAAAGGGAACTTTCTCTGATAAAGGACCAAGAAAAAAAGGAAAGTGGATATGGCTAATGGGGGACAAAATGAGTAGATAACTGCAGACCGGGTGTTAGAGAATGTTGGCAAGACAGCAGGTGGAATCTAGGAGGCTCAGGTGATCTCAAATCAGCTAGCACCCTGGAGTAACAGGAGACGGTACCAGCTCACAGAGAAAGTCACTCAGCGGGAAATGGAAGACACATGCAATATGGGCCAGCCTCAAAATATTTAGAAAAGGAAGGAATACTGCCTGATTCCAACAGAAAATAACCAAAATGAATCCCTTCTGAATCTATGACGAAAACGCATGTATCTTTGCGTCAGAACAATTCTGTGACACGCGTCTCCACTGTCAGCCAATCAAACCAGTTCCTGAGAATTGTGATTTTAACAGAAGCATTCAAAGATGTTATTTTCAAATAAGCTACCAAAAATCTGTAAAAATGTGGGAGAATGATGAGTCTGAGAAAAAAATGAACCTGACCAAGGCTTCCACAATGTCACAACCATGCAGGAGACAAATGAAACTGCCTACTAATCAATGAAATCCGTCATGTTGATAAAGTCCCGAGTGTTTCCAGATAGAATTTTTGATAAAATCTGGGTGTTGCTATATTTTATGTGTCACTGAGATATGAAATGTCATTGATGCACATATGAACTATTTGGATTCGTAATATCTTCAAAAGTAAACAATCCTTTGCTATGATTTCATTATTAATCCTTGGTATCGAAGTAATGAAGTGTTCCGTTAGACTAGCTATTGAATTACTTTTCTAATATTAATTTAACTGCTGTTACTACCTCACACTTAAATATATTTAAATTTCAAGGGTAATAATTGGGAGATTTTCCACAAAGAAATCAGGGTGAATAGGGGAAATAAATGTCAGATAGAAAAATTGAAGCCATTAAAATCAAATTTGTCTGCTCATTAAAATCAGGAAATTTGATAATGAATTAAGGTCGCTGTTGAAATGAGGTACATATTTCATTATCAAAAATATTCAAAATGCTTGCATCATCGGTCATAAATACTTTTAAAACGGTCACCAAGAGAGGATGTATTTAATATTCGCTTTAATCTATGTGAGTTGTGATCTCACAGAAAACTATACTTGGTCTTTGTTCCTGATTCCTAACACAGAGTTCCTAAAACCCTTAGGATTCCCTGAGTGATGGGAATGCCTTCTATTATTCATAAAGCAATCTTTTGATCCTCAGCTGAGCATATGCTAATGACATGACTCCAGATGGAGTTCTTAAAGATACTTTCAGGATCAACTTAGTCATCAGAACCCTCCAAAAGATCAAGTTATTAGAGAATTGTGAATTTCTTCTGCACCCATATCTCTAAGGAGGTTTAATGAATTGGAGACCGAGTGCCATGAAAAATTACCACCAGTGAGATTTAGAAAAGCCTTCAGATCAGTGAAGATGTTGAAGTGATTGGAGAGAAATGGAAATTCTATATTTTGCCTCAAACACTTTTATCATGGAGTTGTTGCTGACATATGTTCTTCATGATATTTCAGCAGTAGCAATTTTTCTCCTGAATTCAATGAGCTCCTCTAGCAAACTATTACATGGAAATGGTGGTGACTTATGACTGGTTGGTCAGAAGTGTAGGTGTCAGTCTTGGAATTTCACTTTCATTCCGTTGCATCAACATGGAATACAATTGGAGAGAATGCAGTTGATAGCCAGAAATCTGTAGACTTGGTTGATCTAGAGAGATGAGCTATTGTCCATAGAAGCCGGGCTAAGGATACTCTCTGGGAGACTGGGGAAAAGCTGTTTGTTGCTATTTATCAAACTTCTCAGAATTTCTTCAACTTCTGTTTTCTCCTTTGACAAGTTGCTTCAATTGTACAATAGCTGATCTTCGTGAAGGGAAATTCATCTTTACTACAACCTTATTGCAACAGAAGAACCAATAATGCTCTGTGAAGCCAGAGATGGGGTCCGGGGAAGACGGAGGCGGGAAATCAACCAAGGATCAGTAACTTCTCACTAATGCTGGTGATGATAGCTTCCTTAAGGTGGTAGATGCAAAGACTGACTTGAATTGAAATAAAGTGTGTGTTTGTGTGTGATGTGTATGCATACACATATGCCTGTCTGTACATTATAAATGAATTGCAAATGAATAAGAGGAAACAATTTGGATTCAGGTATTAACAGAAAAAACCGTAGTAAGGGCAGTAACAAATAATCCCGTAAACCATTGGCTTGTGGGGTTTCAAATGCATGTGTAAGTGATTGCAACAGAAGGCATAGGGATTCTAATGTAGTCGTTGCAGAAGAAATTCATGGAATGAAATTCATGGAATATTGGAGCTTGTATTTCAAACACATGAAAAGCAAAACTGATTTTCTTGGTGCATGTTTTTATTGGAGCTGCATCTTATACAAATTCTTTCCTAATGACATTAGATTCATTTTCACTCACCGCGTATGGCACATTAAGTGTCAAACTGATTTCAGGGCCTCAGTCCTTCATTTGCTTTATTCTGAAATTATTCTAGCAAGCGTCCAGTCGTCTGTAGCTTTAATATCCAGATAAATAGATAGGTTCTGTATTGATTTTCAAACCTAGAAATGGATACAAATTTCCCTCTGATGAATGCCCTTTCTTTGTTGTCATCACAACACACCAAAATGCTGATTCTGGTCATCCCAGTATCGTGAATGTGTTCAATGCGCTTTGTGCTGAACTCTCTTGTGCGATGTCAAATCTTCTTGATAATTAACTCCTACGTCCTTGCTGAGTCCCAGTGGCGCTTCTGTTTTCTGTGCCATGCCTGGTCTCCAGCTTCATTGCTCTCACCCCATGAAAGCGTACACAAAAGCATACGGAGCTCACTGCGTTTCTGCACCCAGCCATGCTCCCATATGCTCGCGAATTCAGCAGGCATCATTAGACTCTGTTTTTTGGAAGACCTTTCTCCTGTAACTTTACCCTCCTGTGAGGCCCCAGGCCCAGGTCAAGTGCCAGGATCCCTCACATTCTGTCAGGCTGGGCTTTGCACTCCTGCCCTGTCTTCCACAGTGAGAAGGAACACTTGACTTTTATTAATATAGGCGGTTTCACAAGCTATTGCCAGGGCCTATAAGCTTGCCATTGGAAACCCCTGTTATTCAGACACTGTATTGTATCGTATGGCTCCAGGATGTAGAGGTCTGTAATAGTCAATGACATGACTGTGGAAAGAGTGGAGGAAGCCGTACAAAGCAGGAGTACAGCCTTCCCTGTTAATGCAGAAGTGTTACAGATATGTTTGAAAGGTTACAACTATTCTGTCATTTCAAATGTGATTGACCAAAGGGAAATGAGCTGAACGGATCTTATAAATATAATTGGGAAAGGCTTAGAGTCTGATAACATCGAACTTACCAGAATTGAAGGCCAAAACAGGCATTGGTGGGTAGCAGCACTAATTATGATTGTGTCCTGCCAATTTTCTAGAACAGTTATAGTGTGAATTTTAGACAATACCAAGGAGTTTGAGTTAGGTTTTAGTTACCTAAGGCCTCGTCCTTTATTCTCTTCTTCCTCCTCTGAGCAGGAATGGTGTCAGGGAATGGCAGGGTGAACAGCTAGGAGAATGGCAGAGGTGTTGATTATCACAGTCAATGTTATTTTCACAAGAACATGTCATCCCAACGGGATGATACCATATTTGACAACTTTGCAGAACACTTCTGTAGTATAATTGTTCTCCCAACAGTCTAATCAAATGATTTCATGACTTCCTCTCATCAAAAGTACCATATGTCCCACTCTCAAGTAATAACTTCGCCTCCTACTGAGAAAATAGAAGAAACTTACAGGATGACTTTCTGGTCTTTCCTGCACACACAAAAAAATCTATCAAGCCTGGCTATGGCCACTGTGGCTGTACAGGCAGTGAGTCGGCAGTTGGGAGTTCTCTCTCTCTCTCTCTCTCTCTCTTTCTCTCTCTCGCCCTCTCCCTCTAACCTGTAACTGTGTTTTCCAAATAAATAGATAAGCCCTTTTAAAACAAAACAGGCTGTGTTAGGTGTTTCTCTGTGATCACGAGAAGTTTATTAGCACAATGTCTCACGCCTGCTTAAGGTTTCTGGTGATGTGGCTGTTTTTGCACAGTCAAATGTGATTTATCATAAAAGAAAAATAAATTGACAGAGGGTGGTAAGTTGCCAATGTGTAGATGGAGCGAACATGTGGCAGCAGCCCAGTCCCTTAACAGGCCAGGCCTTTTATAGTTCAGGGGCCTCCGGGACATCCAAAGGGATCAAGGAGTTCTATGAGACAGGGCAGTAGGCTAAACCCAGGTAGCTTTTCAGAGGCATTTCGGATATGTAAGCCTCCTGTCCTGGGAGCAAAGTGTTTGGACTGGAATGCAGAGGGTGTGGTGAGGAATGTTGCAAGCCATGGGTGAGATCAGTCTTCCGAGGGGTCTGACTCTATTTTACTCTCTGGATGTCCCAATGGCTTCAGAACCCAGAATGGCTGGGCCTTATGTCCTTGCTCCCCCAGTCCTGACGATGAACAGAGATAGGGCCCTGAGGACCTGGTTTCTTTCTGATTGCTTCCTGCTATTACAGATAACCCCTGCACTTCCAAATCGAAATCCTTCGCACAATCCCAGAGCCCCACATGATCTGGCATCTGTCTCTTTCATGATCCTTTTCTTTGATGATGCTTTTAATGACCATGCTCAGCCTCACTGATATTGTCCTTGTTTCTTGAACACACCAGTCTTCTGGGTGGACACCATTTCTATCAGGTATTCACACAGCTGCTTGCATTGGTCATTTCAACCCAAGATCAAATTGAAACGTATTGGTAAAATCTTCCTTTAACCTATACATGCTTAGAAAATTCCTAACCTCACCTAGCCCAGCTTATCTGTACCAGCTTTCACATTGCATTCAGATATTTGTGCATATATGCTCATGGCCAGAAGCAGAAGTAAAATCAGACGTCCATGAAGAGGAATAATCAGACTTACTCTCCATACAATACACCCCAAAATAATTTCTTTAAAGATTTACTCGTTTTTTTGAAAAGGCAGATATACAGAGAGGAAGATCTTCTGTCTGATGGTTCACTCCCCAAGTGGCCGCAAGAGTTGGAGCTGAGCCAATCCGAAGCCAAGAGCCAGGAGCTCTTTTGGGTCTCCCAAGCGGGTGCAGGGTCCCAAGGCTTTGGGCCATCCTCCACTGCTTTCCCTGGCCACAAGCAGGGAGCTGGATGGGAAGCAGAGCTGTCGGGATAGAATCCGGCAACTATATGGGATCCTTTTGCGTGCAAGGCGAGGACTTTAACCACTGCGCTATCGCGCCGGACCCACCCCAAAACAAATTTAACCCTGAGTGGCAGATACTCAAATCCATTGGTTCTCATTATAACCTTAAATCATAAGATCCCCAATCTTCTATCAGCAGTAGCAGAATCAAGCAAATGAGATCATGGCTGAAACTCAACAGACAAAAAAACTTTCCAAGGAAATAGAAGATCATTGATATATTCTACCTGAGCAGTGAATGGCTATATCCTGAAAAAGATGAAGGTTATGAGGACTTCAACAGGAGCTACCGATTCAAGATTTTAAGAGCTGGAGGAAATGAAGGATAGGGATTGTATGAGGATCAACAAGAGAACCAAACCATTTGTTCTGAGGGTTGGGTCACCAACGAGGACGCATCACATACACCTTCCAAGTGAGGTACCTTCTTTTTATTCCCTCGTACTTCTATTGCTGCACCACTCTGGTAGAAAGTGGGCAAAAATGCCAAACTCTGAGTTGCAACTCTCTCCCAACCTTGATTTTCCCCATTTCAAAGCATGATTCCACGCTCAGACTTCACTGAGTTGTGCCCATAGACACTGTACTCAACCTGCTCTATTGAGCAGTCCCTAAAAGAAGTCACAGGAACCATTTGTTGATTGCCAAGAAGCTACTTGCCAAGGGCGATGCTAGTGGTTTAAAAGTGCATAGTCTCCTTATACGAATGAGTGGATGCGTGTATTTTCACAATCTAAGTCCAACCCAACATTAGGCTAATAGGAAACAATGAGAGTAGAAATGGCCCCTTAGTTAAGTATGCTGAGAGTATTAATGTGCATGCACCACTTACCCCTTGTGCTGCTTTTAAGAACACTCTGGGAGTCAGTACAACAGAAAGTCAGGAGAGTAGGAGGTAAATAACAATGTGTTCGGTGTATTACAGTATGAGTTTGCTTTCATTTCTTTGTCCCAGAGCCAACTATGAAATTTCAATGAATTTACATAACTCCTTTATTGCTGCACGTTGAAATCACAGCCATTTACAAACAAAGATTTGGTCCGCATTTGATGGCTTGAAATAGAGACATACGCACGTTTTTGGTCTCCAAAATAATTTGACCTGCAGAACATGGGTAAGTTACCTCCTCTGAGATGGAGGTTTATACAAATTGGCAACATAGCACTCAGGGGCAGGGAGAATCAAGATCAGAGAACAGAGTAGTGTTACTTCAGGACAGTGCTGGGCTGGAAGCATGCCCATGCTGTGTGCAAAATATGCTTCAGGACATTTAGCTCTAATTATCAAAGAACTGTGTTTTTCTGACCTTGTCATCAACACGTCTTTATGTTCACACACACTCGGGTTCCCTGTTGTTCCTTTCTGCAGTCTAGCTTGTATTAGGCCAGCTGGGAGGGACAGCACAGGTAATAACTGTAGGATGAAACACTGAGCTCATGCTGAAACTTCCATATAGACAGGAGCAATTGCTCCAACAGTTCTCACCAGCAGTGCAGGAAACCTGTTCAATACGCAACGTCAGTACTTATATACATTCAAGTGTTTATTTCTCATAGTAACTTCTACACCGTAGGATCCATTGGTGTGAGCACCTCAAATTCGGTCTGCTTAGAGAGTTAATGGAACTAAACCCCAAAGAAAGGAACCAGTCACGTTTTATTCAGTAAGATCTCTCCTGCAGTCATCTATGACCTTCAAACAGGAATTTCAGCCAAGATATAGCAGTAAGAGCCCTAAGCCAAATGGAAAAACCTTGTTAATGTGTTTCTGTGAGCTCTTGTAGACGGCTGCTATTTTTAGTACCGCAGAAGACTTAGTATGTAACGTGATTGTAGTTCCCCTTTGATTATGAAAGATGCCTTTGACGTGGATACTAAACATGGTCTCCATAAATCCCTAGAGTCTGTCCACCTCCTACCCCTGCATCCTTTTTTTTTTCTGCTTTCAGCTGAGATGAACCTATAATTCCTAATTCTTCTTCATTCTTTCTCATGCTGAACAGCTTTGTTACATTGAAAATTAAGAACACTGAATGAACTCTAGCTGAGTTTTCTTATCATTAACTGCTATGAAAATTTCAAATAGGAAAAACATAGACAAGGTTTAGACTGCTGCAAAGCTGCATCCTCGTCCTCTGGCAAATCAGAGTAGTGTTTATTTTTCACCTTGTACTGTTCATCAGTCTCATCTATAACCAGACAACAAAATCCACAGGGTCAAATGAAAATGAATGAACTTGGCTATGCCTCATGACAAGGTTCTTGAACTCATGGCAAGGCTGTCTCCTGTTAAGAAAGATGTATTGTAGCATGGAGCCTGGTTGCTCTCGACAAGGTTGTACACATCTCTAAAGGGTTTGATATCATTTCATAAAGAGGCAGTTCTTAATCTGGTGTATGGGAATAAGTTGACCACACCTGTTCATTTAGGCCAAAGTCTTAAAATTCCTTCCAGATCCTGTCCAGGAGAGGAAATGCTAATATTATTATGAGACAAGTTTATCATAGCATGGTCTAGAACTTGACATAGCTGTGTTGTTTCGATAAGAGCTTCCTGCAACAGTCTCTGCCAACAAACTCAGGAGAGAATGTGCTCATGTATTTTTTATTTCACTTTCTCTGCACATGTGCCAATGAGTAAGTTTTCCCTAAACCCTGCCCCTATTGGTTATGCAAATAAAAAAAAACTGAGTCCTAATCTTACTTGATTCTTTTAGCAAGTGTTTCTGACACTCCGAAGATGTATGTGAATGGTTGAATTACATTGCAAATACCATTTCTTTGCATTGTTCATGAAGGAGGGTCTCAATTTGATGATAAAACAATTGGGACTGGGATCCGGCAGCTGGCATTGAGGATTAAACCTCTACCTGAAGCACCAGCACCCTAAAGGGTGACAGTTTGGTTCCTTGCTGCTCTGCTGTAATCCAGCTGTGTACATATGGCCTGGGAAAGCATAGGAGGATGGCCTAAGACCTTGGGAAGCTGTATTCATGTGGAAAACCAGGAAGCGGCTCCTGGCTCTCACCTTCATATCAGCTCAGTTCTGATCACTGTAGCCATCTGGAGAGTGAACCAGTAGATGGAAAATCTTCCTTCTCTCTCATTTGTTCTCTGTAAAATTAGCTTGGCAAGTAAAAATAAATCTTTAAAAAGTAATAATAGGTATTGATAAAAATGCTTAGGTCACATCTAGGATAACTCAGGATAATAAAAGATAGAAATAAAATCAGGTAGTTTATTTATTCCTTAACAACTATTTAATGCCTATTATTTGTTTTTTTTATCTAGTTTAAAAGAATTTTATTTCCTTTTTTTGCATTTTTTAATTAAATTTATTCATTAATTACATTGTGTTGTAATTACATAGAATCTGGGATTCTCCCCCGCCCCCGCTCCCCCATGGTGGGTTCCTCCACCTTGTTGCATAACCATAGTTCAAGTTCAGTTGAAATTCCCTCTTTGCAAGTATATGCCAAGCATAGAGTCCAACATCTCATAGTCCAGTCAAGTCCAACTACTTATTGGGTAGACCCTCTCTGGTCTGAGGGCAGAGACAGCAGAGTATCATCCCGGTCAAATATAAGCACTAATATACCATCTGCAATAATTAACATCGTTATGGAATCAATTGACATGGTATTGAGCAGTCAACATGTTAAAAATAAATGCGATTTCTTAACCACTTTCTGTGACCCCCCATTCACAGTTCAATTAATGCCTAATATTTGTTACTCAGCAAGGAGGAAACTTATAATGACACATACTGCATATAACTTAAGTGACATAACCAAAAACAGACGACATAGACTCATATACTCTACTATAGAAACACAGTGATGTGCCTCGACTTAAGATATGGTTGTACTCAGAGAAACCTAGCAGCAATGAAAGTACTATAACCTGAAAATGCATTGAATACACCCAACCAATCACTCATGTTCACTCAGCAATACAGAACATTGTGGAGTGTGGGCTGCTCCTTTCATGACTGGGAGCTGCCCCTTCTCATTGCCCCTGTCCAACATCACCAGGGACCACACAATGCTAGCCTTGGAAACGATACATTTCCAGGATGCCAAAGTTTCTACTGAGATGTATCATTGCCATAAGTCTATGATATCAAAAACACAAGTCAAGCTATCATAGTTCAAGAAACATCTGAGGGACCAATTACATGTATATGCGTATGTACATGTGTGGATATGTGTGTGCGTGCATGTGTGTGCATACATATATTTGATACAGTTATGATAGAATAATTAGGCAAGGAAGAAAACTGGGAAGTGGTGGAAAGAACACGGGGCACTGACTATAAAGTTGCAATGACAACTAGTTTCCACAAAGTAGTCTGAGTACTTGCCCAGAAGAATGTGGCGGAGTAGCAGGTGGTGATGCTAAGGCTGTGCAGCTCCTGCATTGAATCGGTCAAGTGGCAGAGTGAAGGGGAAAGCATAGACGAGGTGAGTCAGAGAGAGTTCCTGTAGAACTTAGCAGATCATAGTAACACTTTACTCACTGGGTAATGTAAGGAGAGACTGAGCAGAGGAGTGACCTGATGTGCATTTATTAGATCAAGCTAGCTGCTGCTGCGTTGACATAAAGCAAACTGAATGCTTTCCAAACTTGAATTCTTTCAAGCAAGTATGGTAGCAGGTTGAACTGTGCTTTAGCAAAAACGACAGGCAGTAATAAGTTTCCGTATACATTTTGAAGGCATCCTCAATAGGATTTTGTGATGAAAGAAGGAAAATGAAAAAGTGATTTCCAGCTTGTTTGTTTGTTTGTTTTCTTTTCCTAAGTCATTGAAAGAATGGACTTGCCAGTAACCAGCAGAACATTTTGAAGTCCAATGTAAGGTGAAAAGACAAACTCCTAGAAATTCACATGGGAACATAGTATTTCTCAGAATTCTATGGAAAAATTCAAGCAGTTGGGGAGAAAGTAGTTAATTGGATCTATTTGGTCTGTTAGTAGAGGAGGCGGAAGACATGAGCCGAAGAACCATCAACACAAAGATCCGTGAAATTAAAGGGAATCAGCTGAAGAATAGATGTGAGTAGGAAAGAGAAGGGGTCTGGGGACACCAAAAATTGAAGTTTTGGGGACGAAGTGGCAAGCAGCTGAAACAGTGAAAACCAGGCCATGGTAGGGTTTTGGAAATCAACAGAAGAAAGATTTCAAGAAAGTAGGTAATCAATTACACGATGTGATAAGAACTAATGAATTGACTGTGATGATATTCTACCAGCTCTAACTTCGGACCAGAAATGGTCTCCCCAAGAAACTGTTCAACCCATCTGGACAATAAGTAGCTGGACTCTATGCTTGGTATATGTTTGCAAGGAAAGAATCTTGATTGAATTTGAACTGTAATACTGCATCAAGGTGGAGGAATCCACTGGGGGGAGGGGAGGGGGAGGGAGGGGGGGATTCCCAGAGCCTATGAAACTGTCACATAATGCAAAACAATTAATAATAAAAAAAATAACTAATGAAGCACCGTGAAGAACAAAGCATGAGAGTGGTAATGTTTTAACCTTTACACTTTTTTAATACATCCTATAACAGTATTCACAAAGTCTTTACATCATCTATTTTGAGTTAAAATTTTCTATCTGTGATTTTTGTCTAAAGCCTCAGAACTCTACACACTCAAGGGGATCCGTATGTGATTCCTACACAGACATTTTGTTGTTTATAAAATGGCAGCAAAACTAATGGATCGATGATTAATATATAACGGTTTAATCCATTGTTTCCAACAAATTTTGCCAATTTCCCTGAGAATGTATTTAATACTTACATAGTTTCCTAGACCAGAATCAACTGAATCATCATAATTTGCAGTTAGTTCTCATGTCTCTTTACTTACGTTAAGTTTGAAGTAGTTCCTCAGCTTTTTAATGTAATTTGCCGTTTTTATTTTTAAAGAATTTATCTTGTTTATATAAAGGGAAAAATTTCATGCATTTTACAGTACAGTTCTAGGAGCATCGTGATACTTCCTGCCCTAGCCTCCCTCCTGCTTCCTTTCCTCACCCACCCTCTGCCTTTCTTGTTTCTTTCTTTTTAAATTTTTTTACCGTGGTGTGCTTTCATTTTAGTTTGTAATCATAAGATTAGCACTCTACCACGTAGATATATCAAAAAGAGCCAGTGAAAAAAAATCTCACCATTCTACAAACATATAGATGCAGGCTATGTACAATAATCAAAACTTAAGATGTAATCTCACTTATCGAAATTACATTTTGTTTCACAGATCAGGGAAATCACATGATATTTGTCTTTTTGGTACAGCTTAATTTCACTAGCCATAATGATTTCTCGTAGCGTCTACTTTGTTGCAAAAGACAGGATTGCATTTTTTTGTGTGAGTGAATGGCATTCGATTGCATATGTACACATTTCCGTATCCAGGCATCCATTCATGGAAATCTGACTTGGATCCAGATATTAGGTATTGTGAACTGAGTCTCGATAAATAAGGGCGCACAAGTAATTCTCCCATATGGTGACTTCATTTTGCGTGGGTAAATATCTGCAAGTGGGATCACACAGTAGCTTTCATTTCAAGTCATTGAGGAAAACCATCTTCCATGAGGGTTGTATTGCTTCACATTCCCACCCGGAGTGGATTAGAGCTCCTTTTCCCCCAACCTCCATCCTCAACAGAACTCATTTTGGTTTATGAGTGACAGTCATCTTAACAGAGGTGAGGTAAACCTCACCATGGGTCTTCTTTTCACGTTTCGGATGGCTAGAAATCCAGAGCATGTTTCCATGTGTCTATTGGCCATGGGAATTTCACTCTTATTTCAAACTGAATTTCTCTGGTGTTTCCTCATGCTTGGACTCTTTGTTCCTGGCGGGGATATCATCAGAGAGAGCTTTCATGCTTCTCAGAACATCTGATCAGGAGATGCATGATGTTAGTTTTCCCCAGTATTGGTGACATGAATGTTGATAACCTGGTTAAGATGCTGTTGGCCAGGTGTGTTATAAGTTATTATTTTTTCCTTTATAGTAATTATGGGGAGAAAACTTGAGACATGTAAATATCCAGTTATACACTAAACTTTCACCTGTGAATTTTAATCACACTGATAATTTAAATATTCTCTGGATATAATTCATTTGCTGCTATCATCATTTCTTTTTATTCACAAATCACCCCAGAATTGGCCAATGTGAATCCATTTATGTTGCTGCCAGTGATTTGGTGACATCTCCCTTTTTATTCCATGTTCCTGTACTGGAAGAACTACAATCATCAAATGTTCATACTATTGATGTGACAAATTAGTCTTTCTTTCAAACAAAAGCAATGGCATTTTCAACTGCAGTTTCCTTCTTTTTGTCTTTTAAGAAAAAAGTTCTGCTTCTGAAAATTGTGTGACTTAAAGAAGTCTGAGAATAGGGCCCGGCAGCATGGTCTAGTGGCTAAAGTCCTCGCCTTGAACGCACTGGGATCCATATGGGCACCGATTCTAATCCCATCCAGCTCCACTTCCCATCCAACTCCCTGCTTGTGTCCTGGGAAGACAGTCCAAGACAGCCCAATGCTTTGGGACCCTGTACCCGCGTGGGAGACCTGGAAAGAAGTTCCTGGTACCCTGCTTCTAATTGGTGCAGCACTGGCCATTGCGCTCAGTTGGAGAGTGAATTCCTGGACAGAGGATCTTCCTCTCTCTCTTTTCTCCTCTCTGTATATCTGACTTTGTAAGAAAGAAAGAAAGAAAGAAAGAAAGAAAGAAAGAAAGAAAGAAAGAAAGAAAGAAAGAAAGAAAGAAAGAAATCTTTTTAAAGTCTGAGAATATTGCAAGCCAGCACTGTCCTGAACAGCAGCGCAAAGCAACTATAGCCCAGTTTATTATCCTGTCCCATACATGAGCTTTGGCACAGCCCCAAATTATCTGTGGTAAATGTCCACTTAGTGTTATGTGCTGGCTCTGCTTAGATAATCAAGAAATAGATTCTCAGCCAGAACCTCAGAAACCAGGCAAAAAGCCAGGGGCCCCTGCCATACTCTTGAGGTGGGAGTAAAAGGCCAAATATACTATCCCAGTCTGTTGTGTTTGCTACCATGATTTAGTGACAGCTGGATACTTTTGGGAAAGCTAAGTTGCTTATTGAGATATCCTCATTTTGTATGTGTCCTTGTTCAACACCAATAATCTTAACTGGCAGCACTAATCAAATCAAATTACTGATTTAATGCAATCTCTACTCAATACCAATAAAATTCTCAAATCTAAAACAAAAAGGTTAAAATGTTCATTGAACTATAATAAAGCCCCAATTAGCTGAAGCAATCATAAACAACAAAAACAAAGCCAGAAAAATCACAATATGGATTTCAAGATGTAATCAAGTTGTACTCAAAACAACCTGATAATACCATGAAAATAGAAATGTAGACCAGTGTAACACAACAGAAATTCCAGAAATTAATGGCTGCCGCTACAGCTATCTAATCTATGACACAGGAGCTATCGTCAGTCCCTGGAGAAGCAATCATCTCTTCAACAAATGATGGTGGGAAAACTGCTCAGAGCCATCAGTAAGACTCCTACTTTGCACCTTATATAAAATCAATCCATAAGTGCCAAGAACTCTGAGGTCATCCACTCCCTTTCAGAACAACAGCCAGGAACCCCAAGTGATCCTCAGAAACAGAAGAACAGTAAACTTCCTTTGGGGCTTGGGAGAGGAGCTTTCTCTGGTCCTTACTTAGTTCCAACTTTGGATCCCTACCCTCTCTTGCAATGACCATCAGGGTTGCTCCAGAGCAGCCTCCCCCCCAAAAAAATTAGGTTAGATAGAGATCAACAAGAAAAGCTTTGAATAGACAGGGAGCAGTCAGCTTGGACTCACATACACCTTACTAGGTAGGACACAAAGATTAGTTACTCCTCACTAAGGCATTGAAGATTTCTCTGTACACCTCTTCTAAAACTGTTCTGCGCCTCAATTGTTAACATATACCTTGTTAGAGTTATAAGCCAGTTTAGACTATCCTAAAATTCACGAAGTTCAGTAAAAATCATGCTTCAGTACTATAAGCTGCTAAATATAAAAAATGAAAATAGACACGTGAAAGCTGAATAGTACCCTATAACCATTTCAAGGTATATAGCAGTCGGTTGTGTATAAACTAAAATTGAAATGTCAATGAAGTAGTCATGGGATGTGGTGAGAACTTGCATTTTTTAACATGTTGGTCACTCAATATCATGTCGACTATCTCCATAATGTTACAAATTGTTGTTGATGTTGTGTTACGAGTTTTCATTGGAGGCAATGATATTTGCCAGATCTACTTTCAGACCAGGGATGGTCTCCCAAGGAAACTGTTGAATTTATCTAGACAATAAGATGCTGGATTCTATGCATGGGACATGCTCACAATGAAGGAACCATGACTGGATTTGAACTGTACTACTGCAACAATATGGAGGAATCCAACATGGGAGGAGGGCATGGGAAGGGATTGGGGGAATCCCAGAGCCTATGAAACTGTCATAAAATGAAATTTAAAAAAAAAATCAATCCATAGTGGATCAAAGAACTAACCCTATTACCTGATACTATAAAATGGCTAGAGGGAAACTTCAGGGAAAGTCTGAAGGATGTAGACATAGGCAAAGAAGTCTTAGAAAAGACCTCAGAAGCACATTCAATAAAAACAACAGTAGACCATTGCAATCATGCCAAGCTAAGTAGCCTCTGCACTGCGAAGGAAACTCAGTAAGGTTACAAGAAAACTGATAGAATGGGACAAAATGTTTATCAACTATGCTACTAAAAAAAATTAATACCCAAGGTGCGTAAAGACCTCAACAAAGGCCTAACGTGTCACACCAGTGGCTAAAGTCCTAGCCTTGCACACCTGGGATCCTATTGGGGTGTTGGTTCTTTTCCCAGCTGCTCCACTTCCCATCTAGCTCCCTGCTTGCGGCCTGGGAAAGCAGTCGAGGACATCTCAAGGAGGTTACACCTGCATGGGACACCCAGAGGAAGGTCCTGGCTCCTGTCTTCAGATTGGCTCAACTCTGGTTATTGTGGCTACTTGGGGAGTGAACCAGTTGGTGGAAGATGATTCTTTCTATCCTTTACTCTGTAAATCTGACTTTCTAATACAAATAAAGAAATCTCTCTCAAAAATAAAAAAAAAAAATCAGATCTCAAGAAAATCAACAGCAACAACAACAAAAAAATCAGTTAAGAAATGCACAAAGGACATGAGTAATTTTCCAAGGATAAAATTCAAATGTTTTATAGACAGATGAAAAAAACACTCCAGATCACTAGTCATTCAGGAAATACAAATGAAAGCCACAGTGAGGCTTCACTTATTTCTAGTTGAAATAATTGAGATCCAAAATGCAAAAATTAGTGAATGCTGGCAAGGATGTTGGGAAACAGTGTTCTAGTACATTCTATGGATGAATGTAAACTTGTAAAAACTTATTGAAGATAATATGGAGATTCCTCAGAAATCTGAAAATAGACCTATCTTTGACCCAGCCATCCCATTCAGGATAATTTTCCCAAAGGAAAAAAAAAATTACAGAGTTATGTGCATATCCTGGTTTACAGCACGCCAATTCATAATAGTTAAGATATGGAATCATTTCAGATGTCTGCAACTGTTGACTGTATGAAGGAAATGCTGTATATATACAGTATGGAATCCTGATCATCCATTAAAAATAAAATCCCATCTTCTGCAACAGAATGCATGGAATAAAATGATTGTGTGTATGAACTAAGTCAGTGCTGCAAAGACAAATCCATTTCACTTGATTTTGCTTAACTAATGCGGAGTACAAAAAATATTGTATCTGAACAAAATAGACATTTTGAAATTTGATGATTTTATAGCCCTTTTCTATGCATTGGGAAACAGTGATTGTCTTCTTCTCATTAGTTCTTCAATTTTTTATTTACTGAATGGCTGAGTTTGTAACTGTAAAACAAATGGAAAGTGTGTCACTGTAAAAAGTTTAAAGAAAAATAAGATAGGAAAGAGGAGAAAGCAAGGAACAAGTGAAGGAGACAAGTTAGGGTAGAAAATGTCATTATCCTTGTAAATCTGCATATATAAACAGCACATGAAATGATTTATTCTCCTTGTACAACTAAAATAACTAAATGAAATTTAAATAGTATAAAATGGCCACAAATGCATAAGCAACAGGGAAAAATAAAGATAACCATCATCAATATTAAGAGTGTGTGTTTCAAAAGGCACAGGAACGCGAAAACAACTAAAATTCTAATTGGATCAATCAGTGAGCACATTGACTTTTTCGGATGAAGCTCAAAACGTGAAGCTCTAAAAAACATGCCAAGCCAAACAAGGAGATTGTTTTCATACAGCTTGTCAGAACAAGGTACTAGATACTTTTGCCAAAGATCCTTAATTATTGAACAAGATCTCGGGTCATAACTAAAAGAACACAGTGAATTTGGCTCAGTACACAAAGCATAGCTCCATTTTTCAACTTGTTATTTTGTCTCTGGTTTGTATATGGTAGGAGGTACAGGCTAAAGTTAAATTTTCATATCTCAATATGAAAATGTTCAGCTAGTTATTTTTTAAAAAATCATAAGCCCTGTATAAAAATTCAAACACAAATTAGTGTTTATTCCCAGGCTTTCTTTGCTTTTCTATTTGCTGTGATTGTCAGAGCAATGTCCCAGTTACTGATCTAATAAACCAGGAAGTTCATTAACTTTCTCCACCTTTTACAGAACTGCTGGTTAGGTACAGACCTTTGTATTTTATGTCACCTCAGAATCAGTCTGTCACTTTCTAAATCCGCAAGCTTGATTTTTGTGTGACATTATATTGAGTCTGTACAGTAGTTTGCAGACATTTTGCATTTTAACACTAGTGGGTCACTTAACGATCATAATATCTCTTAGCATGTGAAAATGCTTTAGATTTTTCCAGCAATTTTTTGCAGTTTTCACCATATGAATCTTCCAAATATTTAAATATTTTGCTAAACTTGCCCAAAGCTAACTTTTTAAAAATATGTGCGTTGTTATGTAGATGACGCTGGACTTTAAAATTTTAACTTTCAGTTAGGTCATATACATACTTAATCCTTTATGCTGATCTTGAATTTTGTGACCTTGTTAGTTGCATGTGAAAATGCCTAGGAGTGAAGGCCTGAGTACTTGGGTCCTTGCTATCCTTCCAGAAACCCGGACAGACTTCCCGGCCTCTGTCTTTGGCCTGGTCCAGCTCTTGATATTGCGGTCATTTGGGGAATGAGCCACTGATGGAAAATTTCTTTATCTTTCTGTCTTTGTCTATCTCTCTTTGTAACTTCGCCTTCAGAAAATAGAAAAAAGAAAAATAAATGTTGTTTCTGTGAATACATTTAGCTTAGCTTTATTTTCCCAACTTTGAAGTGCTTTTATTACCTTATGCCATTTGGTAGGCGTCCCAACTTCAATGCATGTTACATAAATGATATGGGGAGCATTCTTACCTTGGCTTCAGTATTAGAAAAACAACAGTTTTGGGCCCAGCGGTGTGGCCTAGCAGCTAAAGTCCTCGCCTTGAATGCCCTGGGGTTCCATGTGGTCGCTGGTTCTAATCCCGGTAGCTCCACTTCCCATCCAGCTCCCTGCTTGTTGCCTGGGAAAGCAGTTGAGGATGGCCCAAAGCTTTGGGACCCTGCACCCGCGCGGAAGACCTGGAAGAGGTTCCGGGTTCCTGGCTTCGGATCGGCGCAGCACCGGCCATTGAGGCTCACTTGGGGAGTGAAACATCGGACAGAAGATCTTCCTCTCTGTCTCTCCTCCTCTCTGTATATCTGACTTTGTAATAAAATAAAAAAAAGAAAGACAACAGTTTTAAAGATTATGTAAGACTTAGTTGTAAATTTTTAGAAATATTCTTCATTACCCTGAGGATATTCTGTTGCTTTAACACTTTGCTTACAATTTGATTTCATAAACCATGAATGGGTGCTGTATTTTATGAAATACTTGTTCAAAGTCTCTTGATACACTCAGACTTTTAAGCTTGAATCTTTTTACAGTAACAATACTGATATTCTATTGTGAAATAATAATAATAATTCTCATATTTACATTGTGTTTTACTATCTTGATATATTTGTTGTTATATGCTAACATTTGTAAGAATATTTAGTGCTACTCTCAAAATGTACCGACTATATAGTTTCTTGGAACGTTTTATTCTAAATAGTTTTGGGACATATTTAACACTTTCTTCTGAAAGAATATATATATGCATTTGCATATTATTTTTTCTTTCAATTTTTTTATTGGAAAGTCAGATTCACAGAGAGGAGAGACAGAAAAAGATCTTCTATCTGTTTGTTCACTCCCTAAGTGGTCGCCAAGG
Source organism: Ochotona princeps (assembly GCF_030435755.1). Classification (NCBI taxonomy): domain Eukaryota; kingdom Metazoa; phylum Chordata; class Mammalia; order Lagomorpha; family Ochotonidae; genus Ochotona; species Ochotona princeps. The sequence continues at coordinate 3,249,923 of NC_080839.1, read as the reverse complement.
CCAGAGCTAAGGCCACCCAAGGCCAGGAGCTTCTTCCAGTCTCTCACAGTGGTACAGGGAACCAAGGCTTTGAGTCATCTTCTGCTGATTTCCCAGGCCATAAGTGGGGAGCTGGATGTAAAGTGGAGCAGTTGGCACACTAATCAACATATATATATAAATAAATTTTAATATATATTTGCATGTATTTGATATATTTTAATATATATTACAACTTGTTTTATTTTTATTGCAAAGGCAGATAGTCAGAGAGGAGGAGAGACAGAAAGGAAGATCTTCCATTCAATGATTCACTCCCCAAGTGACCTCAACAGCCGGAACTGAGCTGATCTAAAGCCAGGAGCTTCTTGCGGGTCTACCACGTGGGTTCAAGGACCCAAGGAATCAGGCTGTCTTCGACTGCCTTCCTAGGCCACAAGCAGGGGAGCTGGGTGGGAAGTGGGGCTGCTGGGATTAGATCCAATGCCCATATGAGATCCCAGTGTGTTCAAGGTAAGGATTGTAGCCACTAGGCCACCACACCAAGCCCAGCACCTATATTTGATCTTAGTGCTAGTAAACTGAGGAGTTAGTCATGGAGCCATTGCACCAACCCCTACTTTTTCTTTTTTATTTTTAATTATCAATTGTTTTATTTGAAAAGCAGAAAGAGAGAGAGAAAGACAGAGAGAGATAAGAGCTTGATTTCTCCCAATCTTCTGGTTCATTCTCACACACGCCCCAGGGCTATTTAAATATCTCCCATGTGGGTGGCAGCAGCACAGGCAGTTGAAGCATAGCCAGCTGCCTCCCAGGGTGTCCATGAAGAGGAAGCCTGGACTGGTGTTGAGCTGGGACTTGAGCCTAGATACTGCAACATAGGATGCAAATGTAACCAATGAGATCTTAACCACTGAACCTATATTTCTTATATAGTGAGTTCAGCAGTTAAATTTGTTCTGAGACCAGAATTCTCATTGTGACGTCATTTATAATTGGAACTGTTTTGTCATAGGGAAGAATCTTTTTAAGCATTTCTTGTCCATTTTTAACTTCAAACAAAATTTTCCATTTATTCATGGGTATTGAATTTCTCGGCATCAATTTGTCCATAATGCTTTTTGCATAATATGTATAACTTAATGTATATCATTTTATATTTCTACATTTTAAGCTTTCATATTATGATGTTTGGAGTATCTACACAGAATATCCTCATTTCAATCCTTATTTCAGTCAGTTTTATTTCTGGGCGTTCTCAGCAGGCATAAATGTCATTGATCAGTTAAAGATGTATTATTTTATTTCATTGTTACTAACACTGTGCCCCAACTTTGTACTTCATCAATTTTACTTTTTAATATATAGATTTAAAATTTAACTTATGCACTTTCTTTTTCAAGTATCACTTCTTTTTCTAATTTTGCCAAATGGAAATAAAAATAAGAGCTTTAAAAATTTGCATTTTCCTATTTATATTTAATGACATCAATTTATCACCAAAAACTATTTTAGCATCATCTCATATTTTTATATGTGGTGATTGCATTTTCCTTCTGTTTAATATAATATCTCTCATTTCCTTTGATTTCTTCATTAACCTCATGGGATTGTGGAAAAATCCAACATGTAGGTCACACAGGCCTATGAAGTAACTGGGACTGGCTCAATCTAGGTAATGGCAAATGGATTAATACCTATGTAGCAGGTTAATTTCCACATTAATAATTTTGTGTGGTTCACTTTTTGCTATAAATACCTGAACGGCATTGCATTGTTTGAAAAATATTCCCCTGTTTCTTCAAAGAAATATGGTCTTTAGTTTCTAAATATCTGTGGGTTATTTCCACTATTGTATTCATTTATTTGCTTGTTTTTAAAGATTTATTTATTTTTAGTTGAAATGCACAGTCATTGAGCTTGAAGCAGAGGCAGACACAGACACATTCCATCTGCTGGTTCACTCCCCAAATTACCACACTTTCTGGATTACTATAGCTATGAAATGACACCTAATTGTTTTACCTACTTTATTCTTTTTCAACGAGGCTAGTTTTATATCCTAGGCCCCTATGCCAAAAGTAAACAAACAAACCAACCCTTGCTGCTGGAACTTAGATAACAATTACATTAAACCTACAATAAAAAATTTAAAAAAAAAACTGGAAAGTCTTGCAGAGTTGTGGAGTCTTTATGACCTTGAACTTTCCAACACATACACATAGAACATTGGTTTTTATTTAAAAGTTCTTTAACTTCTTGGTCTCCTAAGTTTCAGAATTCATATCCTTGTTTTGCTGGATGTATATTTAAATGGCTAAGCTTCTTTGTAGATATTATCAGTAGTGTTGCTTTTGACTTCCATATTTGCATAATTATAGCACAATTTGAACTTTAGATGCTGATCTTGCGTCACGTGGAGGACTCCTTTGTGTCTAGGAATTTCTTTTTGCTGGAGTTGGGGAGGGAGTTTCTTTCTGGTGTCCCTCAGACACAATCTGTTCTTTGAAGGTCAAGGCCATTTATTTTTTTCCAATGCGTACACCGTTTCCTCCCTTATTGCTGTAGTAGAAAGCAAGAAACCAGAAAATACAATGCTACAGTGAATTAGAAAAGTGAAGCCAAATATTCTTGTTAAATATTGGGTTTGTTTGGATTTGACCCATAATAAGTTCAGGAACATAGACAGATGATGATATTTTTTACGATTTGCTTTATAATTTAAATTTTTATTTGAAAGGCAGATTTTACAGAGGGAACAGAGAGAGAACACACAGAGATCCCCACATAGGAGGTATCCCATGTACTGTTTCACTTCCCAAATGCCATCAAAGGTGGGAAATCCAGGAGATGGGAAGTAACCACACTTCTCCTAGGTGACTTTGGCCACAACCTGTCAGGATGTGTATTCTCAAAAAAAAAAAAAAAAATTGAATTGGGAGCAAAACAAGAACCTAAGCCCAGTCTTTATGAATGAAACATAACTGTCCCAACTGCAGCTTAAGCTCTAAGACTGACTCCCAACTACCCATTCTACCCCAGCCAAGCCAAGACAGGGATGGGCTTAACAAATACATACATGCATGTTTTATATATATATACACACACATATATGCCATTAGGAAGATTTACAGAGAGTTGACAAAGAGAGAAAGATGCTCTCTCTGCTGGTTCATTCCCCAAGTGGCCTCAACAACCAGAGCACAGCCTATCCAAAGAAGGAACCAGGAGTTTCTTCCAGATCTATATGAATGCAGGGTTCCAAGGTCCCAGCCCATCCTCCACTGTCCTCACAGGTCACAAGCACGGAGCCAGAGGGTAGTGGAGCAACCAGAACACAAAGTGGCTTCCATATGGGATCCCAGCACCATGCAGGATCAAAATGGGATTTTTTTTAGACTTATTTAGAGAATCAGTATGGTGGAATAAGATAAGGACACATTTATACAGATGGAGAAATATTAGCCAGTGTGACGCAAAGCAGGCACATACCAGGAAACAGGAGAGGACAGAACAACAGCAGAGGGGCACCTGGAGACTAACAGACACAGGAAAGCAGCAGACACGATGGTGTTGTGTTACAGTGATGGATACCAATGGTGATCTCACTCGACCAGCAGCCGAAACTACAACAGCAACAGGTGGGAAGGGACCTTCACTGGGAACTCAGGAGGTGAATCTGGACAAAGAACTACCCTTCCTGCTGGTCTGTTTGATTTGACCAAGAGCAGAGACAGAGCAGCATATCCCAGAAGGGCAGTGTGTGAACAGGTGGATTTCACAGTCCAGTCCATCCTCAACAGCCATATCGGGCACCATTTTGTTTAAGGAGACAAGGGCTATGGACAGTATTGTGCATGTACTGAGGTGGGAATGAAGTCATTTCTGGATCAGTGAACTGCTACAACATGGCATGCTACAGGATCCACCCTGGTAGCCTTCAGATATTACTGCCAGCAGATCAAGAACTCTAGTAGTGGAACATCAGGTATCATTTTGCCAGAGACCTGCTCTGGCTGACTGAGAGCTTGCAAAGGATGCGTGGATCAGCAAGATGATAAGAAGAAGAGATAAGACATGGACCACTATGGCTTGATGCTCATAATGGACAGCTCAGAAAAGTTGTCTTCTTTTTGTATACACAAATCATCACAAACTTTTGCACAATATCCAATTGTTTCATTTTTACATCATGGTTAAGAAAATGCAAAAAACAATCCTAACATATTATTTACTTTAAAGAAAACATTCTTGGGGCCCGGCGGCGTGGCCTAGCGGCTAAAGTCCTCACCTTGAACGCGCCCTGGGATCCCATATGGGCACCGGTTCTAATCCCGGCAGCTCCACTTCCCATCCAGCTCCCTGCTTGTGGCCTGGGAAAGCAGTTGAGGATAGCCCAATGCATTGGGACCCTGCACCCACGTGGGAGACCTGGAAGAGGTTCCAGGTTCCCAGCTTCGGATCGGCGCGCATCGGCCCGTTGCGGCTCACTTGGGGAGTGAAACATTGGATGGAAGATCTTCCTCTCTGTCTCTCCTCCTCTGTGTATATCTGGCTGTAATAAAATGAATAAATCTTTAAAAAAAAAAAGAAAGAAAACATTTTTGGCAAGCCATTACTCATTGAAATCTGCAGTGACCTGGCTGAAGCCAGGAATTCCATGGTTGGCAGCACATGCAGTTACATAGTGAGAAATAGTTTACTTATACTCAAAATTAATTTTATACTCAAAATCAATTTTTACTAAACACAAACTAATATTGATTAAAATATTAAGAATACAGAATTAAAAGATTATAAATAAAAGGATCTTGTACAAGCATATAACATAGGTTCTTTGCTAAATCTTATAATCAAGTCATGCATTAATTGCCATCACCTTCACCTAGTGCTGATTCAATTGTTTTTTGTTCTTTTGTTAAAGGGCAGTGAAAGGGATCAAGGCAGCTCAGCCAGTCTACAGAGGGCCTTTACAAAAAACTTCCTTTTATCTATATAAACTGTTTTCTTTCCCTAAACATAAGTGCTAATATAAGATTGAGATTTTAAGCCATTTTGAGGGGGTTCACATTTGTTTCCCTTTAGAAGAGGCCCCATATACTTTTGCTTTCTGTGGTGAGAAACTAGAATACGTCATATCATGTGTTTTAACAGTTCGAGGTGCATGGTCAACAAACTCTTTGTACCTTCATGATTGCCATCAGTTGCAAGATATTATCAAGCCATTTCTTAAGGAAAACATTACTTATACTAGGGCAAATTCCAGGACAAAAGTGGGCACATAACAGGATATTTGGAAACATAGTGGGCTCAATTGTACCATTGTATACTTTAGCTGTGTGTCATAGCCTTACATCGCTAAAGATGTTTTTATCATAACATGATTGATCAATTTGAAGTGTCATACCAGTTACAGGAATCACTTCACATTAGCAGAAAAACAACAACAACACCCTCAGGAGAATTCTATGAAACATCAGAGAGGTGATTGAGTGTCCATACAGTGGGTTGAGGCAGCAATGAGGTGACCAGAGATGTTCCGCCGGGCCTTGCCTCGCTGCCAGAAACTCCTCATAGCCTTGCTAACCAAGGAGCAGTGCTCATCACACACCCATGCCTTCCGACCCAACTGCATGGCTCCCCACACCATTTCATATAGTGTGGCAAAGAATTTAAAACTGCAGGGGACAACAGTGAGCTGCGCATGTGCTGAGCTTGGTGAGAACTCACTGAGCTCAGTGCATTGCACTGGTGCCACAGGAAAATAATACCAACTATGGCATTGTACGGGTCAAAATAGGTATGTGTGGCCCTCAGATCTAATAGCCAACAGGTTCAAAAAGATCAACACCACCTACAACCTAGCCATATAGGACACCTGGTGTCTCCCTAATTCTGGGAACTGTCCCAACCAGAAGTGGGAAAAAGCATGTACAGACAATGAAGCAGCCTCAGCATGGGGTCACAGGAGGTGGAAAGTCCTGAGCCAGGAGCTGGGGCTATGGAGACCACGGGGGAAATCTAACGCAAGAACCCAGACCTGGAACTCGCTGGAATGAGTGGCACAAGTGACTGCAAACAAAGAGCCATGTACAAAATGCCAAATAAACTCACAGGAGAACTCTCACAGGAAACTACATGCCAGAATTGAATGGAGCAAAATATTCCAGATTTTAAAAGCAAAAAATTGTTGGCCCAGGATAATGTAGCCAGGGAAACTTTTCTTTGTCTTTAAAAATGAAATAAAATTCTCCCACAGTAAAGAAAAGTTAAAATAATATGCCTCTTCCAAACCTGCCCTACAAATAATAAAGATGTTCTCTTGACAGAGAAAAGGAATAGCACTCACCAAAACCGAAGGCAAATATGAAGAACATCCCAGTAAAATAACAACTGAAGACTAAATCAAAGAACAACTCATTGCTGAAGTGATAGAACCACATTATCACCCATTCATATTAACCCTGAATGTAAGTGGCTCAAACTCATCAATCAAACATCATAGATCAGTAGAATGGATTAAAAAAACAAAACCCATCTATTTGTTGCCTACAGGAGACACATTTCACCAACAAAGAGCAGCAGAAACTGTATCTCAAGGATTTTAATTGTTTTTTGTTAGTTTTATCTCTTCAAAAACACTTTCTTCTGATTAAATTTTTCAGTGACTCATAGATCATATAGTAGCATCATTTTCTTGAAGGTTTTTCATTTTGTTTATCATTTCTTCATTGACACTTTAGTCATCCATGACATGTTCTTTAACATCATGATATTAATGTCTTTTTTTTTCTTCCTGTTGTTGATTTTGTTTTATCACTTTTCATTTAAGGACCATGCAGGTGCAGGGTCACAAGTCTTTGGGCCTTCCTCAATCACTTTCCTAGGCCACAAACAGGGAGCTGAATGGGAAGTGGGGCACCGGGTTTAGAATCTGTGCACATATGAGATCCCAGAGCATATAAGGAGAGAACATTAGCTACTAGGTTACTAGCTACTAGGGCTTCAAAAACTCTTTTGTGAGCAGAAAGACCTCTGAATTTGGAGGAAAGTGATTCTGATTTTTTTTCCTTCAAAATGTTTCCAATTTGAATTACAGCACAAATTTAAATAAGCTCTTTACAACTGTAAAAGCACTTTTAAAAGTCCATGGAAAATAAATTTAAAAGAAAATTTGGGCATGAAAAAGTTTGAAAATCATGTGTTTGTGGGCTCTTTAAAGTTCATGAAAAACCTGTTATGAAAAAACATGTATGGATTCAAAAGTTTGTACCAAATAAACTTATCTTAAACTTATCTTTGAAAACTGTGTTTTTACTCAAATCCTTTGAAGTACCCTTGTGCAATATGTTTCAATTGGAAGATTAAAGAATGAAACCAAAAGCAATTGAATCTTTAGAAAATAAGCTCATATGATCTAGAAACAGTGATAGATGACTATGTTGATAAATAGTATAATCACAGAAAAGTTTAACCGCATTTAGAGAAAAAAGGTACAGCTAAATTGTCACACCAAATCTGATTTTGAGTAGACAGTTCAACAATGAAATGGTAGATTTAGATGACAATTTGCACTCTAAGTGTCTTTTACAAAGCTTATCCTTCTTGTTAGAACAACGAAACAACAATATCCCTCACCAGACTGTCCTTTATTGGAAAACAAAAGCTTGCCATGTTGGAAAAAGAATATTTCTCTGATATTACTATTATGGTTACAGCATAGCATCATTGATTTCCTGAAAATTGTAAAAATGTAAGTGTATTAGAATGTAAACTAGTCAAAATCATCAAAAAATGACTACATATGACCTTTGCAGGGGGAGTTAGGGGCACAATTTTGATCCCAGATTAGGGTGTCAACTCAGCATAGCCAGGTCCCCATAAAAAGCTAGTCCAGCTTGCATCACCTATGCAATTGCTTTTAAAACAGAATGCATTCTTTTGCTGTTAGTATGCTTGCTGTGGTGCAAAATATCATTACTCATTCTGAGACCAAATTATTAAAGATAAATATTTTCAGCTTCTGTGATAATAATAGAAACAGAACATGAACTTCAATGAGAATGTTAGGCAAAAGAAATGAAAATATTGCAATGCTCTGCTTGTAAAAAATGAATGAGCGCAATGAATTGTTTGGCCATTCAAAACACATTGGCCTGAAATAAATTAGTTGCTGATCAGAAAGGTTGTCATTGTTGTTTTAAATGAATAGTGGCCTGGCTAAATTAGAAAATTTGTTCTTATTTTTAGTTGGAGAATCCCATATTTTATACCAGGAGAAAACTTATCAAGTTTCTTTTAATGCAAATGAATGTCCTTTATAAACATTAAACAAAAAGATCACCCAAAAACTCAATTTAATTATTTCCCTAACAGAAGAAAACAGTACATCAACCTCTGATTACTCACTTTCAAAAATTAATCCCCATCATATCCACTTGCTTTTAGGTACTTTTTCAAGCAATCAGATCTAAGAGAAAGAAGAGAGCAGGGAATAAATTTCATTCATATTTAATGATTTCCTTGAAAATTCCGAAAATCAATCTATTTCAAGGATAGCACGGCAAGGAAAGGCAATGAATCAAGGCAAATGCTGATGTGCCTAACTTCACAGACATTTGCCTGTAGTACTAAGACCGGCACAGTCTTCCCACTGTATCACACCTGTGCTCCAGGATACAAAAGAGCTCAGTGGCCAGTGAATTCAACCTGATTGGTATTCCTATTTGCTTACCAGCTGGCTGTGAGACCTTCCAAATCTGACTTCTTTTTCCGCCTTTGTAGTCTGTTCTGTGTCTAAAATAGAGCTATCTGAATACTGTGAACAATTTTCTTTGAAATTTTGGTGAGACCTCATCAAAACACATGTGGCTTTAAAAGCAGGTACTTCTCTATAATTAAGAAATCTCCATCCTACACTTTATTTAAACAAGCTAATAATGGTACCTGGTTTACCAAAACAAAGAGTACTGTATTATACAATACAATCAAAATTATGCTGCTGTAAAGAAAAACAAATTCTCCAGGGAATACCACATTGGGGTAAACATTTTGCAAGGTTTTATTTTTGGAGCAGTGTAAGCAGAGCTGACAGTATGTCAGAGATTTCTCTAGATTTCATGACAGTCTTTACCTGTTTTCAGTTTTACTTTTAACAATAATGGAGTTACTATCTTTGTTGGTTGCTTTCCAGTATTAAAATGGTTGAATGACTCATCTAGGTGCTAAGATTTGAAACAGCCATGGGCTGAATACTCCTTAGGCATAAACTCCTCTAAAGAGAAGTCTCCTTACATGAATCGTACAAGAGCCACCACACCAGGTCTGCGTCCCGCAGCTCCAGGTAACAGTACTTTTATCTGTGTAGATTTCCTTTGCCTACATTAACTCCCATGTCATTGTCCCCATCCCAATCCCTGGAATCCATCATCTAGATCTAGAAATAGCATTTTTGCCTAAGGACATATCTACCAAAAATGGAACTCACCCTCTTATGTTTCTACAATTTCTAAAAGAGCTAAGCTGTGGGGCCCTGCGGCGTGGCCTAGTGGCTAAAGTCCTCGCCTTGAAAGCCCCGGGATCCCATATGGGCGCCAGTTCTAATCCCGGCAGCTCCACTTCCCATCCAGCTCCCTGCTTGTGGCCTGGGAAAGCAGTCAAGGACGGCCCAATGCATTGGGACCCTGCACCCATGTGGGAGACCTGGAAGAGGTTCCGGGTTCCTGGCATCGGATCGGCGCGCACTGGCCTGTTGCGGCTCACTTGGGGAGTGAAACATTGGACAGAAGATCTTCCTCTCTGTCTCTCCTCCTCTCTGTATATCTGACTGTAATAAAGTAAATAAATCTTTAAAAAAAAAAGAGCTAAGCTGTGTTATCTACTTCCCAGGAAGTGCATAGATCATATATGCAATTCTTCATTTGTTATATTGAGAATAATAGATCATTTCAACAGTGACAGACTAAGAGTGAATAAAGAGGTAGCAATACAAAACTCCAACTTCATTGACTAAATCTCGGAATAGATGTATACATAAAAATATGTTGATGGACATAAAGATGTTTCTGTCAATCCAAGAAGAGCCTGGAGTTACAACAAAGTTGGCAGCTGACCAAATGCACAGAAGGCTGCTGTGCTTCACATAGAACCCTTCTAGGCCAAGAGCAAAAAGAACCCAGGATGAAAAAGTGGATCTTGGAACCATGGCATGTTGGCCTTAATGTGCAGCTGCATCTGCATACAGAGCTGTGTGGCCAGGGAGCATTGGTTCCAGCAAGGGCTCAGTGGGATGCACTTGCAGCACAGTGAAGGGTACCAGTTCCCAACCGCAGTTACCATGAAATCTATTCATTGGGAGCCATTGTGGTGCTTGCTGGGGAGTGAGCTTCAGGCCCCCAAAAAACAAAACCAGTCCTGTAAAAGCCAATCAGGTTCTCACATGAAAGCATTCCTCCCCGGTGCTGTAGGAGAATCTCAACACTCAGATCATATCATTAGAGACACTTAGGAATTTGGTTTTGTACATGAAATCAGATTTCACAGAATCAGCTTGTAAAAGAACTCAATGGGAAAACAGAAAACGAGGCAGCAGAATTAGAACCACAGCTGGCTCACTTTATTTTCCTGTCTGAGTTCTTGGTGCTAAGATCAGGGCCTGGGACATCATGGGTACTTAAGACACAAGTGCAGACCAGAGAACGGAGGGTGTGTGGAGGCTAAAGGAAAGGGGGGATGCAAAGGGGAAAGGGAAAAGAAAAGAAGGGAGAAGGAAACAAAGAAGGGAGGGAGAGAGGAGAGGACACAAGGGGAGAAGGCACAGAAAGAGAACGAAGAAGCAAAAGTGAGAATAGAAGGAGAGAGGAAAAGACAAGACATGAGCAAAGAGCGACCCAGGGGTGCACAGACCTAATATAGAACAAAGGCAAGAAGATAAATCACAGAACTGTGATGGGGAGGAACTTAGCAGGAAATGGAATTAATAGTACACCATATCAAAGTAACTGACAAAAGAACATTGTTCTAATGACAAAGTGTGGACATGAAGGCTTTAAAATGGAGCCCAATATTGTAGCTTAGTTTCTTAAATCTTCACCTTGCATGTGCTGGAATCCCAAATGGGTGTCAGTTCTAATTCCAGTGGCCCCGCTTCCCATCCAGCTCTCTGTCTGTGACCTGGGAAAGCAGCTGAGAACACCCCAAGGCCTCGGGACGCTGCATCTGCGTGGGGAACCCTGAAGAAGCTCCTGGCTTCAGATGAGCACAGCTTCAGCCATTGTGGCCACTTGGAGAGTGAGTCATCGAATGGAGGATCTTTCTCTCTGTTTTTCCTCCTGCTCTCTCTGTATCTGACTTTGCAATAAAAAAAAAATCTTTAAGATGAACTGAAGCGATGAGTACAATAATCTGATTATGTCAGTCATGCACGACTAACAGATAGGGGTACACGCTAGGACGTGTCATTGCGTGGACATCACAGAACACACTGGCACACACCTGGATGGCAGACATAAGTCCCTGAATGATATCAAGAGACGTGAGAATCCCCCTGTCCAGTGCAGATGTAGAATGGTCTACTGTTGTCCAGTCGCCTGATTTTTATAAGTAGGAAGACACTCTGAAATTGCAATAACTATACACTATAGTAAATGCACAGTCACGTGTGACCATCAGGTGTTGTGTATTGTACAAGTTTGTATGTGCTACACTTTTATAAGACCAGCAGTGAAGCAGGGGTGCTCACCTGTATCATCACAAACACATCAACCCTGTGTTTTCCTACCATTGCTGTTCCAGTTACTATGCAACAGAGATTTTTCAGGTCTGTCATAACCCCATGCAACCATCATAAATATGTCCATCATTGACCAAAATGTAATTGTTTAGTGCATGGCTGTAATTAGCTTCCTTCACAAAGACAGAGGCCAGCAACAGAAACTGTGACTAGATGATTTCAAAGTGATCTGATTTGTGTCTCAAAACCAAAGTTAGAAGAATTTAGTGACTTTGTGTGTAACCCAAATATTGCCATGATGATGATGATGATGAAAATGGATTACCGTATGCAAGATTATAATCTTGTCTTGTGGACAATCTCAGATCCCAGGAGAAAAATAGAAGCTCTTCTTTTTTATTTTTGAATTCTCATTTGAACGTACAGACAGTGAAGTGAGAACTACTGCGTTTGTGGCTGTGGGATGACAAGCGCTCACTCCAGGTGTCAAGTATGGTTGCAGGTGCCAGGCTGGGACACGGGATGTGGCACGGCATCTTGCAGGTGGGGGCAAGAACAGGGGGTATTACGTGATGGGCCTGAGGAAAACTGGCTGTTCTTCCTGCTAATTAGTGGTGCACTGTGCACCTTAGTTTTCTCACTTCGAAATAGATTGTGTTGACTTTTATTACTTCTAAAATCACTTTCCAGGCCAAAATCTCTAAGAGCTAATTTGCATGATTTTTATTTAATAACCTATTATGTGCTTACTCAAAGGGCTGTTTCTAGTAATTCAATTAGATTAAAGTTAGTCCTTAACCTACTAAATACTAAGGAAAAAATCATAAGAAATGAGATTTTATTATTATTATTAGCAGTCTTAAAGTTTCTCAGTGTGTGTGGGAGAAGATGTATCTGTTACTGTTGCTAGTAGAATTTTCATTATTAGCATTCATGTTTCAGAAACATTTGTTAAGTATATTGCTTTTTGGTGATAATTGACTTCAATGACTAACACTGTCTTTTTAATATGTTGTTAGTTTTTACAGATTGATTCACAGATGGTTGATTAACTAATATTAACTCCAAAACATTGTAATACATTCATGCACAGGACCCAATAACTTGGAAATTGTGCATGACCAGACCATTGGGTTAGGTCAACTTAGGTGGGGTGGTTGTCTTCCAGTGTGTAAGTCACAGCTTGGGGCACGTACCAGAGACACACCCACCTTCACATCTGATCCCTCTTTATTTTAAAGCATTTGTTGGGATGCCAGAGAGGATGACTTGAGTCCTTGAGTCCTTGCCACCTCTGTGGGAGGCATGAATAGATTCTTTAGGTTCTGGGCTGACCCAGCTAAGCTTTAGCAGGTTTTTAGGTAAGACTCCCACTTAATGGCAGCTGTTGACCTTTTGCGAGCTAAATCAAGGTCAGAGTGATTCCGCAGTCCAAACATTCTTGGATGAGAGTCCACTAGAGTTTGGCAGAGCACCAGAGTTCTTTTGCTCTGCCCAACCTAACAATTATCCCAAAATTACATCAAAGCTCACAAGTCACACTGTCAATCAAGTGTGCTGGATATGCAAGCCAACAAATGAGCACACGCAGACACACACACGCACGCGCATGCAGTTTTGACCAAATGTTTTTACAGTTTTTACATTTTTTTTTACATTTTTTTTGTTTGTTTTTACAGTTTTGGCCTCAAAAAGATGTACTGAAAACTTACAATACATCTGGGTCCCTCTCTCTTTCCTCAAACATAGTAAGTTTGAGAAAACTATTGTGCATACAGGTTCATGTTCCTCAGATTTCCAAATTTTAGTTTTCCAAATTTTCCAAATTTTAGGAAGCTGAGCCTGCATGTAAATGATTCTGAGAGTGGTCTGAAGATGGACTTCTTATTCAGCCATTCTGCTCGTTGTACAGTACAGTCATGAATGTTCACACTGGCTGGGTGAAAAAGTCTACCAAAAGTCTTCATGAGCAGATTTCACATCTAGAAAGCTGGCTTTAAATTTTTTAGTGTTATCTTGTCCTCTGGATTTCTAAATTTCTGTCTGAGTAGTATAGATCTCTGCTATTACATGAAATCAATCCATTTGTTATCCATACTCTTACAGTTAAGCATACAGGTTATGTGTGATCTTACATGTTAAAGAATAATACAAATCTAGTGAACATTCTTGAAAATGAATCTTGGGAAAATTAATAGTATATCCATGGGATAAATTTCAAGATGCATAATTACTGGGTCAACTAACATGAGATTTTAGATGTTGGCCAATGTTACCACATTCCTCTCCAAACAAATTTCACCGATGTGTGACTCCTACCGGCATTTTGTGAAGACATCAATTTCCCAATATTATTCCCCTAAGGTTTGTTTGCTAGGGACACTATAGCATAATACTACAAACTGGGCACCCTCGATGAAGAAACTCCTTCTCTCAAAATTCCGCATGCTTGAATTCCAAAATGGACAGATGAATTGGGCTGATTCATTGGCGGTTGTGAGGACCATTTCTCCCAGTTGCTTGAATGTAGATGGTCATCTTCTCCTTGTCTCTCAATGTCTATCCTCTTACTGTATCAGTCTCTATGTCAAAATTCCCCCCATTTTACTAAAGACACAATCATATCGGAATAGTTTTTAACCCATGAATTCATCTTAATTCTATCTTCTGCCACAACCCTATTTCCAAATAAGGACACATGGACAGATGCTTGGAATCTGGGTTCCCACATGTTTTGAGGAAGACTCAAATAAATACAAGACATCTCCCAGCATTTTTAACTTTACAATGTTACAGGTCACTTACAAATGCAAACCAAGGAGCTGCTTCTTTCTTCTATCACCCATTCCTTAGATGCATAAGAGACTAGTGTTGTCTGCCCTGGGTGGCCATGTCCCTCACGTGATCACTCCATCCTGTGTTCACAGTCCCGGTCATCGTCCTGGGTTGCCTCCTGCCAGGGAGGAGTTCATTAGACCATCAGACGCCCCTGACCAGTAAACCTCTTTTTCCCTCTTTCTCACCCTTCTGAACCTTACAAAAAAAATCACTCAGATACTAATACATTTGCTGCCAGTTCCTAGAAAAATTATTCAAGTTTCCAAATTCAGATGAAGGAATTTTGGCACATGCAGCTTTAACTTAGATAAATGTAGTAATATTAATATGCAAAATACAGGGTGGGGGCTTTCAAGATGATTCCCAAGACCAACACAGCTGAGTCTATCATCTCAAGTTTCATTTTTGCTTTTATAAAATACTCTCCTTTGCCAGGTGGATAACAGTGCATTCAGGAAATGATGCACAGGGTATTCACCAAGAGATCTCTTAGAAAAGGAGAGCAGCTTCTGTGTGGTCAGGGCCTGTAGCATCCCAACCACTAGAATTTTCCCTGTAATCAAACACAGGCGAAAGATCAGGTGGTAACTCTCATTTGCAATTGATGACCAGCTGTTGGTTTTCATCTTAGCTATTTTCCCATTGGCCATAGAGCATTTCCATGCACAGGAAATATTTCTGGAGGGAAGTTTCCAGCACACAGCAATAGTTAGTGGAGAGACCATAGAGCAGTATTTGGAAAATCAGCCACCATGCAGACAATGGTGGAATGTCTTCCACAATGATTTCTGAAGACCCCCGAGGACTCATAGGCCTCTGAGTTGAAAGATGCCATATGTTGCCTGCATGAACCATCACCCAATGGGCACATTTCCCCTATACCATCTGTTTCCTTTGAGCCTGAGAGTATTGACAGTGCTCTGAAGTTAAGAAGTCCAAACTGTTCATCCCTGCTCTACAACTTAATTGCTGTACAATCCTGAGGACATTACTGAAGTTTCCTCAGTCATAAAATGAGGATAGATAAAGCCCATGTGCTT
This sequence comes from Ochotona princeps, assembly GCF_030435755.1. Taxonomy (NCBI): domain Eukaryota; kingdom Metazoa; phylum Chordata; class Mammalia; order Lagomorpha; family Ochotonidae; genus Ochotona; species Ochotona princeps. Next base: position 3,234,335 of record NC_080839.1, on the reverse strand, counting down.
CAAAGGTTGCTTGTGCAGATTAAATAATTTGAGGAAGATGCTTGGTACCATACCTGCACATAGAACTAAATGCTGATGCTATGCTTCTTAACTCCACTGTGACATCCTCCTTCTCCCTGGAAGTCTCCTAGTAAATGGAGGACCAACTTGCACCCAAATTTCCACACTCACTGCTGTCTGCTAGTACATTGGCAGTACAAGACTAATCTCTCAGAGGTCAATTCATTTTGTTCTTTCTTTATTAACTGAAGCCACTGTGGCAAAGATACTCAGAGACAATCAGAAAAGCTTTTCCTAATAAACTGCTGATGGGTGACAATGGCATAATGCTCTGTCAGCTTAGAAAGTATTCAAAATGCCTTATCCTGAGGACCAATACCAGGACTCCTGAGACCTAGACCAAGTGAGGCCATCATGGGGGCAAAGGTAGGCTTCCAAGGGGTTTGTATCTTGTCATTCTCACCACATCACATCCAAATGAGCATTGTTTTAGAGAACATGCATGTTTTTTGCCTACCCAGGTGCCTTTTACAACTTTGAGATGCTAAGACTCCTCTATTCCACTGGAGAATGACTCTTTCTAACCTGTGAGATGATGAAACTCTACACCTCACCATAACAGGAAGAGGTCAGTTTGTGATCCAAGCAGAGCCTCTACCACATAGCCATCCTCACTCAGGAAGAGTGCTGGAAACTTACTCTAATTGTACACCCTTAGGATCTGAGAATCTTCTTTGCTGTTACCTGTAGGGCAAAGCCAAGATGAGAAAAGGGGTGAATGTGATTCTAATGAAATCTTTTGGGCATCTGGAAACACTGGCGTCTGAGGCTAGTCACAATCTATGCAGGCATCTGTCATGACAATATCTCATGTTACAACATTTTTGCCCTAGTTTTCTGCTTTCTAACATTGGTATTAAGGGGATTTTTATTATAAACAACTAAAAGCGCTCCAATTAATACAATGGAAATCGTATTGTGAAACTGATAAGTGACAAGTTACAAAAGTCCATTACTATTATTTCTTAGAGCACTCATAAGTTATACTGATTTTAAGCCAACAGCAAAAGAAGAAAAGCAGCGGAAGAGAAACTGCATAGTGATTAAGATGTGCTTGGGTTAGCTACAGCCCCTGTTGGAGTGCCTAGGTATATTAGTTTGGCTTCCAGTCCCAGTGTCTTGCTAATGGGTACCCTGGGTGGCAACAGGCAGCAGTGTTAAGTACTGGGATCAATGACAACCATGTGGGAGATCTGGATTGAACTGTGTGTTCCTGGCTTGTGCCTGGCACAGCCTTGATTGTTACAGGTACTTGGGAGAAGGATTTAGTGAATTTTAGCTCGCTCTCTCTTACAATCTCTTACTTACTATTTCTGTTCTCTGTTTCTGTCTTCTCTCATGCCTCTCTGTATTTTTTTTTTTTTTGTGAAAATGTAATAAAGAAATTATGAAGATAAAAATAGGAGAGCATATATCTGACAATGCATCTACATTGAACATGAACCCTTGGATGGTCTTTTCACTGTATTGCAGCAGTACACACATATCTTTGAATCAAAGACCTCAGTTGCTACATTAGGCATTCCCAAAAGGCATGTCCAGTTCCATGTCTTCCTCCAAAGGATAAAGCCAGTTCTCCACTTTTCCTTGAGTTCACCTCAAATCCAAGCACTCAAATTCTGGCATCTGAGAAGCTTGGCTTCTCTACCTAACAGTTTTTGGCATTGAACAAGTAGTCAAAGCTATCTAATTCTACATTTTTTCCTAAAAATTGTGAAATCTGATGGCAGTTACCACATAGCATTAACATAAGATTTCAGGGAAATAATGAAGTTTAAAGTTCATGGCCTTCAGCTACTTCCAGTAACTGTTAGTTCTTGTAGCTATTGTGTTGCTGTCACTTTGATGTACAGCAAACGGACAGCATATTATCATATCTACATACATTTTGCATACAGGCAGCATATGGTAGCAGCCACATTTTTGTTGAATTCTTTAAAAAAACATGACTTAAGTTTTAAAAGATTCTTCAGTGTACATTCCCAACTGTGTGAAAATTTCTGATTTTCTGGAGGGACAGCAAATAGTGAACTAGACAAATGGTTTTTAAGGCTGTCTTTGCCATTTTTTTTAGTATATGGGAATAGCGTAAGCCACTTGTCTTGTGGAAACCTCACTTTTCTTACCTATACTTGATGATAGTGAGAGCCTATATATGTTTAGAACTATAGTAACGATTGAATAAAATGATCCAATAATGTAGCTGCATAAGACAATAATGTCTCCCTCACTCTCATTGGTGACGAAAATAAACACAGTGCTCAGTTTATGAATCATTGGACAAACAGTGTTATTATTCTTTTTAGAGTTTCCCAGTGGCAGGCATTATGGTAGTCAATATGCTGGTTTACAAATCCAGGACCCACACGAGCATGCCTGGGATGCATTCTCTACTTTATCTCTGGACCTCACCTCCCTGTGAACACAGACCTTGGTAGGCAACAGTGATGGTTCAAGTAATTGGGTATTTGCTGTTCATGCGGATTGAATTCTTGGTTCCTGAATTGGGAGTCAGTGGTATCTGTAGAGAAAACCTATAGATGGGACTCTCTCTCTCTCTCTCTCTCTCTCTCTCTCTCTCTCTCTCTGTGTCTTTCTGATTCTCAAAATCTCAAATAAAAATGCAGAATACAGTAGTTTGTTTATCGTTTATTATGTACAAACAGTAGAAAAAAATCAAAATCTCGAAGAAAACTTAACTTGTCTTATTATGTCTCTGTATATCTAATTCCAAAATATTTCTTTGCCTACAGAAATGGAATAGAAAACAGAACATACCTGCAAACATCAAGCACTGAACAGATCAACCACTTGGCTGCTTAAAATATTGACTATACACTTCTCACGGAAGGGGGTTTTGGAAAGCTTTCACATCCTTACTGTACTGTCTTCCAGCTACACAAATCACACATGAGCTTAAGTAATCTTAAATTTTAGTACAACTCCTTCACCTCCCACTAAGAACTTTCTTGTACTTAGGTATGCAAAGGATCACCTATGTGTAATATCCCTGTTGTATCAATAGTTTAACAAGGTCGGGATGAATGGAATTATTCATTCAACCACAAGATATAGTAACCTAAATTCCTACGTCAAAGAAGAATTCAGTGTAGTCCACAGTCAATTGAGCAAGCAGTGCCTGTGGAAATCCCATTATGGCTAACAATGCAACTGGGAGATGCTAGAGAAAAATGGCTCACACCATTCTTGGGGGTCTAGACCACACACTTAATTTTCAAAAAAAAGTTGTACTAAACAATGGAGATGATTATACTCATGAAATAAAACTTGCCCCTAGCAACTTACTTCAATGGTAAGTCATACTTCCTAGATAATCCTATCTAAAGTTTCACTGAAAGCAGGTTTAGCTACAAGACAGCAGTCTCTAAGATCCTTTTTCAACCCCAAAGGCAGCAATGGCAGTGATGACACCAACAAAGTTGTTCAATCGTTTTTATTAAGAATCACCAGATTTTAGAGAAAAGGTGGATGAAGACAGTCCAGTCATTTCACTGTCCAACTCAAGGCCACCAAATAAAATAAAATAACATAGATAATCTGGATTAAATCAAACACAATATTGGAAAATTAATAGCATAATATTTCAAATTTTTGAAAATAGTTTACTTCAGAAGTGTGTCATGTTAAGATGATAGGAAATTTAAATGGCAACTAAAAATACGTGTTCTAAAGATGAAAGAGTTTGGATTTGAAAGTCTCTCCCACTGTCTAGCGTGATTTTAAAATCTTCCCATGCCGAATGTCTCATTTTGTAAACTGAAAATATGAACAGTATTGATTGCTGGTAATGTTGTGGATATTAAATATATGTTGTGTTTAATAGTAGAGGACAGTTAGTAACAGCTCAATAAATGTTAGTCATTGACATTTTAAATGGATAATTTAATGCAGGATGCTTGACTGTTTTGCAAAACTAGGTTATTCAAATTATTCATTTGCATTGTTGAAATGAGAAAAAAGTAAGCATGTGGCCATGTGATATTAGCAGCTCAACCTTAGCATTCTTATATAGGAATATTCAAGTATAAAGGAACATTACACACTTCTCATTTACGAACTCATTGTCCATATCAATTAAAGAAGCCACGATGCACTTCACACATTCCTGTTAGCCCATTTTTACGCATTCCCAGTGAAAGTGCTTAGAACAATTGCAACTGTGGGAATTTTTTTATTCTCTTTATAGATAGAGAATTACATCAAAGACATATTTTAGAAGAATTCCTTTATATCTACTCCTGTCTGGGTTCCAGGTGAATAGCTTAAAAAGCCTTTCTTTCTGTGCTCACACATTTTGTGCATCTTCCTGTTGTCACCCCTCTGCTGAGCTTGTCTTCATTAACATAAGATGATGGATGTCTCTTGGCTGAGTCCAGGCTCAACTTCAAAGCTCATTACAATGTATAAGCTTTGATTTCATTCCCATTTAACATTAATGGTCTAATTTGTAGACACTATAGCTGAACAACATTTTAAATGGCCACTTTGCTTGTGATGTGCCAGTGTTTCCATTTTCATGTGCCTGCCCACATCTGCTACATGCTAACAGCAAAGGACTGACAGCTCTTGCTTACACAGAAGTCTGTAGCCAATCTCTGTTGTGGCCAAGACCTAGTAATACACCTCCAGGATCAATGTAAAGGAATATTTCACTGCCCTCTCAGCCCCGTCCTTAGGTACCTGGAGCAGTAAACTGCAGGGTTATGATATTACAAGAATGCTGCCAACACACTCACTCACTTCTGAGAAGACAGCCCTGGGGTCTAATTGGAAAACACAAGCAAAGAGATGTGGCTTGACCATACTGTAAAAGCCAGGCAATGGTAATACATGATTTCTGTTCTCAGGGATTTGGGGAAAGGTTAGGCAGAAAGAGTTTCAAGCACAGCAGCTTTCAACATGTTTACTTTTAGCTCTCTGGGTGGAAGAGCTCCCAGATCCCATGCCTGCCATCAGGTTTTTTGGTAAAATGAAATTTCACACAGAAAAAGAGAAACAAAATTTTTTCCCACTAATGTGAAACTTAGAGAGAAAACCAAGCAAATGCCAATAGGACATCAATGGTTTCCACAAAATTCAGTTTGCAGTCTTGAGGTGGGGAGTAGTCAGCATCATGCTGGGAAGTGGGAACAGTATCTATTTGCAGCAGATTTTAATTCAACCTTTTAAAATAAGATGTTCAAAAAATAAATAAAAGCAAAACCAAATAAAAAAGAAGTATCTTATAAATCCTTGGCAAGTAGTTTTGTTCTGAGGTTAGGGACAAAACATAAGCCAACAGGATGCAGAATTTCTGGGGACCAGAAATGAATACTGTGTTGATACTGTGTTGAATACTTTCCATCTTCTCCACCACTTTTCAGCTACTGAGTCATCAGCATGATTTACCTGTATTCATATTCCACGTACAAGGGGTAAGAGTGATCCTGTATCCCCAGAACAAAGTTCCTTATTCTCTTAACAATAGCACATCTGCTTTATCTGTAGATAAACACAGAAAGAACTACCTCACCTTGCTGAATTTCAGATGATGAAACGTAGAATGTATATAAGCCCATGAATGAGATTGTCTCCAAGACAAACAACAGAGGGTATTGCAGAGTCAGTGGAGCACTCCCTGGCCATGCATGGATGCTTTGCTGTTCTCCACTTCTCTGCTGCTGGGAGGACCCCTGTGTGCAGCAGTCCTCTAGAAGTCTTTCTGGGAAAGGCTTTTCACAAGATCTTTGCATGCCAGGCAGACACAGAGAAAATGAGCAGGAGCCAGATGCTATTTCAGAGATTTGTAATGTTATTAATTCATAATGCTATTAGTCCTCAGTCTCAGGGCTACAGGATAGGGATCCGAGCAGTTTATGCTGCCCAAGGAGACAGAGCATCCTTTGAATAGAAAGAGAGACAAAATAAAATAGAGAGACCCTTTACTTGGCATCCTGAAGACTTGGATGGCCTCTTAGGAAATTAATGTGGAGGGAAGTAAAAAATGAAAGACATAAAAAAAAAACCCACCAATCTGCAGATTGACGAATATCCACCAACTTCTTATTCCTGGAAGCTCATGTTCTCCTCCCCTTAGGAAGACAATAGGACATAATGATGCTCCTGTGAGCTTGACATGGGAGTCCTTGAATGCTTCTTGTCTTGTCTTTTATGAAGTTTTTTTTTCAATAAAACATATATACATTTCCATTTGCTCCTCCATATCTAGTTCTCCTTTCCATAAAGCAACCCCCTCCCCCAAAAAAACCCTGGATATTGTCAGTAGTATCAACTTTTAGATATACAACTAAAACCTTCCAGGAACGTACTAATTAAGCGAAGAATAAATATATCTCAATATTTTTCTAATTCTCCCCCTACAGACAACCCAGAATCTTCTCTTGACTCAATGACAATATTTTTTTTTCCAGAGAAGAGGGGGCTTTCATAGCTTCTGTCATTTTCCTAAGCAAGACATTTTTTTTGTAATCTAGGAATTAAAGCTCCTTCAATTAGATATTTCAATAATGCTCTGTTAAACACAAAGCAAGTTAATGGAACAAACTCCCACCACAGCGCAATGGAATCTCGCAGGGATTTACCTCTTCTTACCACCTTGCAAGCATAGTTGCATGAAAGCTCTACTAGGAGATTTCTGTTGGCAAGTGTTAGCATTTCCAAATTTCCATCAAGAGACTAAGAGATTTTAATCAGAACCCTAGGAATAAGAGGCAAGAACGACAGGCAAGAAACCCCTTCCCTATCTCTCTGTCTCTGCTCTCTTTCTCAATGTGTTGCTCTTTTCCTTTCTCTCCAGGAGGGGACATAAAGAAAAAGTCACCATTTAGAAAGTGCACTGTATGTGGAGATCATTATACCCAATTGCTCTGGTTATTAATTATTAATTTGTTGCATTAATGTATTTTTTACCATTCATGAGTTTGCAAAGGCATCTTCCAAAAGTTTATCTAAAACTGCTAAGTTCATGGAAATAAATTAGAATATAATTTATTAAAAATCAGAAATTCATGAATTTCATATCACACACCTTCCGTGATGTAATTTGTGTTGCATTACTCACTGTTCACATAGTACATGCCATAGGTTTTGACAAGAGTTGAATAATAAGTATACATCATTTTACTACCACGTAAAGTTGTTTTATTGCCCTAAAAACCCTCCGTGATCTCTGTACTCAACACCTGTCCCCAGTACCTGGAACCACAGGGTTTATTATTGCATGCACTATTTTACCTTCTCCAGAATGTCACCGAGTTGCAATTATACAAAGCATAGACTTCTGGAAGTTTCTTTCACATATTGATAAGGCTGCTCACGTCCTTCACAGCCTGATAATTACTTCAAAAAAATGCAGTTCTGTACATGGGCCATAGTTTACCATTCACTTACTGAAAGATGTTGTAGCTGCTTCTTTAGTTGTTTTAGCAATCTTGAATGCAGATGTTAGCAGAACACGACTAGATGCTGTGTGGACATAAGGCTGTGAACCCAACTGAGGAATGTGACAGTTCTTACGGTTTTATTGCTTAGTCTTGTAAGAACCTGCCGAGCTTCCTAGGACCTACTTGTGTCCTTCCATTTGTTATTTTCAATGAAAGCAAGTTCCTGTTACATCACTCCCTCCTCAGAATTTGGTGGTTTCAGTGTCTGGGTTAGACATTCTGTTGGGCGTGTTGCAGTATATCAATATTGTACATTTTTGCAATTAACTTGCAGCATCCTGATTACAATTGCTGTTGAGGCCACTTCATGGGCTTTTCTGACACCTATACACTACTTTGGTGAGATTGTGTGTGTGTGTGTGTGTGTGTGTGTGTAAGAGAGGGCTGTTTTCTTTTGTATCGTTGAGTTGGAACAGTCGCTTGTGTCTTTGGGATATGAATCATTTGTTAGTATTTTGTAAGTATTTCTTTCTCATTTTTTTGTTCTATTAAGAATATCTTTGGGAGAGAAGATGTTAATTCTAAGAGAGTTAAAATTACTCTTTTTCTCTCTCTTGAATTCTGCTTCATATTTTGTGTAAAGAAAGGTTTTTGTCAAGCATGTAATCAGATAAATTCTCTGTATGTTAGGAGCTTTATACGTTTTTCATTATTATCATTTTTATTATTTCATAGTCAGAAGTGGGGCTACTGAAGGAAGGACTGTCATGTGATGGATCGCCACATCAGCTGGGAGTGAGCTGCACTGACCCGGCAGGAGGACACTCAGTCCAGGGCTCCAGCTCCTGGAATCACCACCGCTGCCTCCTGAGCTCTGCAAAACCAGCAAGCTGGAGTCACGTTATGGTTAGGCTAAATACCCAGCTTCATCAGGAGATTTGTTTTTGTTTGTCATTATGTTAGAGAGCCACCTTAGCTTTCCCAGACTTTACAGCACATGTAAGGTCTGTATTTGCATTGCTTCTATCTGTGTACATGTGGGTTGCAGTGATTGCAGGATTATTTGTTGAAGACATCCTTCTTTATCCAACTGTGTTTACTCCTTAGCCAAGGATCAATTGATTATATTTACACAATTTTTTTCTGGACTCTCTACTCTGTTTCATTGATTTGGTTGTCTTTTCACAAATACCACACAATCTTCATAATCATAGTTTATATAACATTTTTGTTTTGAGTTAGTAGGGGTCAGAATTCTTTCATCTTTTCCCACATTGTGTTGAATTTTCTTTTTCATTTCTGCATAAACTGAAAATTGACCTTGTTGATAAATTAATTTGCTAAAATGTTTACTGTAATGCACTTTATATATTGATTATTAGAAAAACTTATCTTGGCAATATTAGGTTTCTTCTGTATAAACACGAAATGTTTCCCTCACTGATTTCATGTATGAGTTTTGTAATTGTACTCATTTAGACCTGTATGCTTTTGCTAATATTTCAGTCCCTGGACACTAATGGGAAATTGCATCTTTATTTTCAAATTCCAGTTGCTCATTGCTTGTTTTTAAGACAGCAATATTTTGTATGTTAACCTTTGAACAACAGTTTGCAAACAGGTTTTCTGCTCTACATTTAATAATTTATGCGCCAGTTGTATGCTCTCCTTACATTTCCACTTTCCCCTGGCCTTTACATTGTAATGCATCCTGTTATTCTGAGAAGCTGCACATCTTCCAAAAGTTTTAAAATCTACTTCATAAGACAGGCATAACCGACAATTTTTGGGCACAGAGATCTACGTTCTGTGAGACTAGCATGTAAACAAAGATGAATACAGCATTTATTCTAGCAAGTTTGTGAACTGATAAGGCTTATATTACAGTGATGATGTTGCATAAATGCTGTGTGCCTATTTACCTGGAACAGGTCTTTAAAGTGACTTTGGAATGCTTTTCTTAAAAGCAGGCCTAAAGTGAGGTGCTTAAGCTAGAAGGTCTAATAGATAGACAGGGAAAGTCGTAGTTTCCGATGGCCACCGGAGTCCTTGGTTGTGCCTTCCCCTCCCCACATTGTGAAACATCCTCTGGTACGACACAGACTGTCCGCAGCTGTGTGCCAGCACTCCAAGAACCTCTCTCTTCGGGCGTGAGCATCCTCAGTGTTTGACTCACACAAAGCCATCAGAAGGTCACATTTCCTTCTGAAGCTTGTCTAGCAAAATTCCCCCTCAGATCAGGAAAACCGTCTTATTTAGTGCCAGGTAAAATGAATAAACAATACCATTAAGTGCAAGCCAAGTTGAGCTGATACAAGTATACACTTGTCAGGGGGTTAGTGCCTCCCTCCCCCTGAGTGAGGCTTAAAGGTAAAATCCTTTTTTGAAGCATACAATGTAAGGCCCTTGGGAGTTATCATTAAAGAACATCTGTTTAGGTTTATTAGTCTTGTAGTTTCTCTAAGATCCTCATGGAAGTAGCTACCTACTTTACCCATCCAACTCAAAAGAAAGCTCTGCTACTTACTTTTTGTAATAAAGTGAAAGAACTTGATTCATTGACATTTTGCAAAATAGTGTTTTTTGATAGAAATCAAATTCAGGTGACATTTTTGAGGTGAATGGGATATATGGAATAATGCCGAACAAGAATGGCTGTATTATCACAATACATTATTGTGAACTTGTAAAGATAATTTCTTTATTATCACTTTCAAAGACCACAGGTGAACAATTACTTCAGCTACTTCAATACAATCTAGTTTATCAATACTTGGAAACAACTCTTCAAAAAAGCAGAATGGCACAGTCATCAAGCTAGAATGTGGACTAGAGGTGGTGTGAGCATCCTTTAATGTTGTATATTCCACTATTTGTGGAATAAATAATAAAACATTAATCTTATAAGCAATTCAAAATCAAGAGAACATTGATAGCAATACAATACAAAGAATAACATGTAATAATTAAATAGTCTCCTTTAATAATATTTGGAATTATATGTGGCTAGATATGGAAAAATTGGATGTCAATACAAAAGGTGATCTTGAAACAACAATATAAATTACTATAATTTATGATTGTTGAGAACAATTTCTTGTAGACAAAGAACATGCATGCCCATTTGCCACTTGTCACACTCACCTCTAATTCTTCACTGCTCTGCTCACTAACTTTGGTAATATCAAGCAGGTAATAATTACCTAATATCTTATAGTACATGTAAATAAAAAATACGAGCAAGACTTCAGCTAAAGTCAAAATCTGTGGCAAACATTAACCAAGGTCACACAATAGTTGGCATATAATAATAATAACTAAAGGAATAGGTTACTTTCTTAAGGTGTATTTTATTTCCTGAAAGAAAGAAGAGCAGGAACAGTTATATGCTACCCAAGCCCCCATAGCACAAGGTTCCAGAGAGAAGCGGCAATGGTGTCAGCGCCATGGTACTCAAACCATCTTGAACACCCCTAAGTATACACCAACATCTCAGAGTCTCTCAATAACAAACTGAACCGAGAAGAACAGAAATGTCTTACAAGAGTTCTCAGCACTGAGACTAAGACCAACTCTGGAGTACTTCCTATCATGTGAGCAGTTGTCGACAGAATGAATTGGAATTTTCTTGGGATCCTGAATGACACCAATAAATGACAGCCTATGCATTTCATCGTATCCATGACATCAGATGTATTGCATGTTTTGCCTGTTGAGCAGAGAGAACACCAGAACCCTGTAAGTACTTGGATAACTGGTAGTCAGTTGCCAGGAAAGTAGCTGTGAAAACTGAGTTCAAACTGAACTCCAAATGTGCTTGGAGCAGCCAGAGGCTTCCCCATCCAGGAGCCAGAGGACCATACTAGACATTCCATAGTGACGTGACCTCTCACCCATGTTGACACTGTATTCTTCCATCTTTTTGGATTATTTAGACAACAAGGCAGCTTCTTAGGAGCAAGGTATCATGCTAGAGTAGTTGTGATTCCAATCACTCCAATTAACCGAAGCCTGTTTCTACTATTGGGTCTATGTTAATGATTTCATGTATGTGTTCTTATGATTCTTCTAAAGTTAGATCTTAGTTCATCTTTTGTTACTATAACAGAATGTTTGAGACAAGTTCTTCCTAAAGAAAAGGGGCTTCTTGAGCTCACATTTCAAGAGCAGAGCATTAGTACATTCTCGACTCTAATGAGGAACTCCAGGCTATGTCACAGCTGGGTGTACGACGTGGCAGGAACATGTGCGAAAGAGACCGCATAGGCAGGGGACTCCACAGCCAGGCCCACCCTTCTTATGACAGCCTGATCTCAGGGGAAATCCATTGGGTGTCCGTGGGAACTAGCATGATCACTCCCAAGATGACATCCCCTATGTTCTATCTTCACCTTTTGTGATTTCCACATTCTCATCCCGGCCATCGTGGGGCCCGAGCTTGGAACACAGTCACCATACACCACATGTGACAAAGTGATGGCTGGTGATGATTCTACTGAGTTACACTTGATCTCCATAAAACCACCAGAAAGGGGCTTTCTACTTGTTCCCAAGAACAAAGAAACAACAACAAAATCAAGTGTTTTCCAAGCACCATTCTGAGAAAATGTTTTGGTTACAGAGCTTATCAAATCCTAAAAGATGTATTTTATTGACTTGAAAGGCAAAATAACAGATGATAGGGATAATAGAAATAGAGATATATAGAGAAGAGAGAGAAAGAAACAAAGAAAGCTTCTGTCCACTGGCTCATTTTCCAAAAGACTGCAATGAAGATCATTGGGCCAGGTCAAAGACAGGAGACCAGATTTCCAACATGAGTTGGAGGAGTTCAGACACTTGGGTCATCATGTTCTGCTCTGCCAGGGACATTAACAGCAATATGGATGGCAAGCAAAGTAGCTGGTACTGAAACAGGTGCTCTGGTAAGAGATGCTGATGTCCTTGGATGCGGCTTAACCCTCTGTGCCACAATGGTGCCTTCCCGGGTCACAGTTTGTAAAAGCAAAGAGGTAACCAGGAACAATGCGCTCCCCTCCTTAGTATTGACGTGTCCAGCCAGGCCTAGCTAGCTCTTAGACTCCTACAGAGGGATTCTAAGATGCAGATGAGGTATCACAGTGCCATTGGCCCCTCTGGGCCCCATGCTTCTTTGCCAGCTGCAAGAATGGTGTTTATATTGAGGTTACTTCCAGGATGTGAAACTTCTTTTCTCTTTTTGAAGAGATGTGTTAATTTGAGTGGGGAAGGACTTACATAACTCCACAAACTTTTGCAACCATTTCTGTGGCATAGAGATGCTTTTAAGGGGCTGCATCAGTCTACCAAGCCAACTACCTGATCAATCAACTGCCTGGAAGGCCTACTTAAGCGAACAATATTTTTGAAACTGAGCCTTTATGTATAATGGGGAAAGCTGCTTCGACACAGTGTCAGATGAGGTGACTTGGTTTTAAAATAAAAGGTTATTAAAGGGCTTATTTTGGAGATTACACAAGGCAATATATAATGGCTAAGGCAAATGATTAAAATCTAAATTTGGAGTTTTTTTCCTTCACTTTTGAAGATTCAATATACATGTATGAGCAGCCTAACAACATGAATCAATCATTTCAACGCTTGTCCTTGATATTTCTGAAGAGTGTGGCAATCAGCTTTGTATGTCTTCATGGGACCTCTCTGACACACTGAGGGGTTGGTATGACACCCCAGTGATTTTAAGCATGCAGAATTTTATACTGTGCTAAACCATTTGAATTCTTTAATCCCCATATCCCTGCAGAATACAGTCAGTGGAAAAACTGAAATTGAGAGATTATGTAATATAGCAAAGGTCAACATGTGTCAATGGTGATTGCTGTCTCAGACACGATCAGCTGGCTGGCTCGCTTCATCTTGGATGGGCTCCCTGGCTTTTAGGTGGCTTTTCCCTGCAACATACAGGTTAATGTAATGTATTCCCTGTCTGCATGCATATTTCCTGATGCATACAGCCACCCTTAAGTCAGCTTGTCTACACTGTTCACATGAATGAGCAAAGAAAGGAACGGTCCTCCTGAGGTATATGCTGTGGCCCAGGCAAGTCACAAACGCAAGACAGAATCAAAGCATGGAGGACACCTTTGTGCCCTTGAAAAAGCTTATGCAAAATTATGCACTGCAACAAAAAGCAATTTGAGAAACTTGCAATATTGAACTATTGGGCGCACCCAAATTTGACTATTGTGTAGTTTTAAAAATAAGTACTTCATTGTACTGGTTTTATCACATACATACTCACCAAGTTATCTTCTCTATACATAACAACCACCTTTTCAAAGAAATATATTTTTAAATAAAATTCAGACACACACACACCCACGCCTGTAAACATTTTTAAGATCAATATTTGCCCTTGATTCTTTTATTAATTTGAAGTAAGACTTGTAAGGAAATGCACAATTTATAAGCATAGCATTTGATGGATCTGAACAAATGCAAACATTGTATGACAGTAACCTACCAAGATCTGGAAGCACCATCAATCCGAGACATCCTTATTATCATTTAAGGGCTGGTTTTAAAACCAAAAATACAAGTGTCTTTCAGGAACCCCTGATAGTTCAGCATAAATTTGTTTTGTCTATTGTCACTTTTGAGAGTATAAAACTTTAAACTTCTTCCATTAGTATGTTTGTACTAATCCACACCGCTCTCTATATGAACACTTTGCTCATTTTCATGAATAAGTGGTATTCCGTAGAATGAACGTTCCTTGTTTGTACATTACTCTGTTGAATGAAACTGTGCTATTGCTAGTTTATGGCATGTGTGGGTAAAGCTCCCATGCAGTTCTTGTTTTTGTGGACAAATGCAGTCAGTCCATTTCCTAGGAGTAGAATTGTGAGTCTTAGAGGTGACCTATGCTTACAGTTTTTGGATTTATTGGTATATAACTGGTATGTGACAAATTGCATGTATTTTGTCACACCACCTCCAGTGGAGCCTGGGTGAGAAATCACCAGTCTGAGGCAGAAGCTTCAAGGAAGGATGCCTCCTGGATTCGGCTGCATCTCTAGTGGCCTCGGCATTCCTGGCTGTACTCTCTTTACTCTTATCTTTATGGCTGGAATAATATTATTTATGTGTGGCTTTGAACTATTTATAGTTCTATGAAGCCTTCTGACAGGAGACTGGACAAGGACTGCAAGCAGTATGGGATAAAAACTATCAGGTCACTAGCTTTAATAAACCTATTTTTGAGAATTCCTGACAAAAAAATTTGAAAATTCCTAAAAAAAAAAGATTATAGTAGAGATCTATAGCTTAAAAAGCCATACAGAAAGAAAAACTAAGAAAAATAGACAGGTTAATATTAAAACCAATGTAAGGCACAATGAGAGCTAACCGTTTAATGATTAAACCTGCACCTGGTGCCAAACCGCGTCCACAACAAATAGCAAATGCAATCTGTCACCAGGCTATTAGAGAACAATCTTTATCAACAGCCTTACCTCCCTGGGGTAATTGTAGAAATGTAACCACATGAATAAACAAATAAAAAGAAAATGTCCCTTTGCAATAATCCATTGTATATAAGTTGATGCCTTGCCTTTACAAAATGCACTCAGATACAACTGCCTTCAATTGTCATGTCTGCTTGTGGCTTGCCGAATCCTTGCCCACCGTATCCGGGATCCTGTTCCCATCAGACTGATTGCTCCTGGCTGCGCCAGTCCGTCACATATTTTAAAGCATAACATTTCAAAAGTTTCTTTTTTTTAATTTATTCTTTATAATTGGAAATACAGATATACAGAAAGAAGAAGAGACAGAACAAACAACCTTCCATCCGCCAGTTCACTTCCCAAGTGGCCACAATGGCCAGAGCTGAGCTGAGCTGAAGGCAGGAGCCAGGAGCCAGGAGCCAGGAGTTCCTTTCAGTCCGCTGATTCAAAGTGGCCCCAGTGGTCAGAGCTGAGCTGCTTTGAATCCAGGAGCCGGGAGATTCTTCCAGGTCTCCCATGTGGATGCACGGTCCCAAGGCTTTGGACCGTCCTTGCCTGCTTTCCCAGGCCACAAGCAGGGAGCTAGAAGGAATTGGGGTCACTGGGATTAAAACCAGTGTCCATATTGGATCTTGGTGGTTACTGGGTGAGGACTTTGGCCACTAGGCTACCGCTCTGGGTCCAATTTGGGACATTTTATCTCTGCCACATGAAGACTTATTCAGTTTTTTTAAATGAATACTGGGCAAGTAAAAGTTTGAATTACTGAAAAGTGGACTTTTTTTTTTACTTTCTTTGGAGGGCTGTAATATTATTTATAATTAGTTTGATCTTCTATGAGGCTTGATTTTTTTTTTTAAGGCCTAATTTATTTCTTTTAGAAAATATTTCTGCTTCAGGTTTTGGAGTGCCAATCCGTGTTTTCACTGTAGAGTCTGATAATGTAGGGATCACCAACTTTCTTCTTCAATGTTAAATCCTAGCTTTGAAACAATTGATTTCCTTCATGCTAGGCAGAAGTTATTTTCCGGTTTTCTTTTACTTCATACCTATAGCTTATATTTTTAGGTTATATAATCACTACCTAATTTTTTAAAAAAGATAAGTAGAAAGTAAAAACGTATCTTTTTAAAATGTTATAGATAGATCCCCATTTTAAACAGACTTGCTATGTCCCTTGGGAAGCTGTCACAGTGACTAATGTTCAAATTATCATTATATGTATTTTTATCTAATGTATGATTAATTTGCTTGTCATTCTTCATGCCTATATTTCCTTGTCTTGACTAACACACCTTTATATTAAATCTTCAGTTCACCTGGAGTGAGTACTCCATCTTTGCTCTGTTTTACCCAGAACACATGTATAGCATATAGTGAATTATTTACTTTTTCCATAGACTTTAAAAACAGTTTATCAAATATTTACCAATTATTTAACTATGCAGATCAATTATGATTGCATAGGATTAATCCAATAGATAAAGCAAAGTTTATAATATTACAGTGATTCTTCGAAGTCGTGAAAATATTAAACCACTTCATTCTTTTGAAGGTTCTCACACCGATGTCCTTTATTGTTTCTATGTCATGCCATCACTAATTTATTTTTCTTATGTGTCTTTTGTAAAATCCTTGCCAATAAAAATAAATAAATCTTTAAAATATGTTCGTAAATATATCGGGAGCTATATTATTATAAATAGAATTTTCAAAATATTATACCCAGTTGCCTACAACTAGAATAGAGGTTTTGTTTGTTTATTTTGGCTCTCCTCTTCTTCACTCAACAGTATCTTGGGCACACAGTTCTCCATTTTCCTTTCCAATGACAAGTACAAAGTTTTGGTTACTTATCTCTCTCCAGCCCCACCTACCAAATATTGTCCCTTCACCTGGACAAAACTGGGAAGATCACCACAGGTACTTTTCCCACGGTGAAGATACTGACCCATTTAAAAAAAAAAAAGTGGACAAAAAATAAGAGCTCATTCCTGAATGTACAGTTATATATGTAGATGCACAGTTACGATCTTATCAATGTTCTGTTTGCCTTAGAAGTGTCTAGCTGCTGCAAGCTCGTACTGCAGGCACAAAAGGAGATGTGATGACATTTCAGTGGTAACAATAAATAGACATGATATGGGTTAGGAATGAGAGAAAGCATTAGCATATGTTTCTACTCTCCATTTCATGTTAATGCACTCATGGTCTAACCCAATAGTTGGTCGTTGCCTCTACAGTAGTTTTCCATTATATACCTGCCTTTTCCATGTAGGCACTTTGTTCCTTGAAAAAATAGCGACAATGGCACCCACAACAAACCAAGAACTCATATTTATGGACCAGTTACTGTATTCCTGGAACTCTTTTAAGAGTCTCAAATGGGCCCGGCATGATGACATAGTGGTTAATGTCCTCGCCTTGAATGCACCAGGATCTCATATGAGCACCGGTTCTAATTCCAGTAGCCCTGCTTCCCATCCAGCTCCCTGCTTGCGGCCTGGGAAGGCAGTCGAGGACGGCCCAAAGCCTTGGGACCCTGCACCCGCGTGGGAGACCTGGAAGAGTTCCTGGCTCCTGGCTTCGGATTGGCACAACACTGGCCATTGTGGTCACTTGGGGAGTGAATCATCAGATGAAATATCTTCCTCTGTCTCTCCTCCTCTCTGTATATCCACCTTTCCAATAAAAATAAATATTTTTTTTTTAAAAAAAGAGTCTCACATGTGTCAGCTTACTTAACCCTCAGGACAAGGACTGAGGTAATGATATCACTGTACCCATTTAATTGACGAGAAAACTAAGATATACAGAAGGAAAGGAATTGCATTTGATCCGTGCCCCACCTCTCTCCCAACATTATTCTTACTTGTCTAAAAACTACATGTTTTGGAATACATATTTGGAATCTATTTAGAATTATAGGGCCCGGCAGCGTGGCCTAGCGGTGGTTAAAGTCCTCGCCTTGAACGCCCCAGGATCCCATATGGATGTCGGTTCTAATCCTGGCAGCTCTACTTCCCATCCAGCTCCCTGCTTGTGGTCTGGGAAAGCAGTGGAGGACGGCCCAAAGTCTTGGGATCCTGCACCCGCGTGGGAGACCCGGAAGAGGTTCCTGGTTCCCAGCATTGGATCGGCGCAGCACTGGCCGTTGAGCTCACTTGGGGAGTGAATCATTGGACAGAAGATCTTCCTCTCTCTCTCTCTCCTCGTCTCTATATATCTGACTTTGTAATAAGAATAAATAAATCTTTTTAAAAAAAGAATTCTATGAACTGCAATATTTTCCATTGTACTTTATTGCATCTCTTTCTTGTTGTAAATGCTGTTCCATCCCTTTTGCTTTCAAATCAGTTACCCTGCCTCCCCCCGGGGCCACTAAAGGTTCAAATTCCACATCACTCCCTTTTATTTCTTTGTAACTTCTTAGTATAAAAGCTTTCTCAGAGTAGGTATTTGGTAAATACTCAAGGAAAAAAGGAAGAAATATTAGCTTTTACAATATGGTTGCCAAGTTAAATACTGCGGTTCTATCAGTTTTATCGTACATGTATAAATATAGTCTGTAAGTTCTGTATGGGAATTCTTTTCTGGCATCTTGTGGAAATGTTGTACTTTTTCCCAAATTCCAAATCATGTATAAAATCATTAAATAAATCAGAAAGACAAGAACATATGTTGTAATTCTCACATGGGAATTAAAGCATAATAAGCAGTTCACTGATTTTCAAGGGATTCAATTCACAGGTCAAGGCCAAGAACCCACAGAGCTGTTGCAAAACCTACATGAAGGTCTGCGTTTCCATGAACCCAGACAGACACACACGGGCAGGAGTCATTACATTCCAATTACTCTTACTTAGTAATGTTGGCATGTTAGTTAGATTTTCCTGGCTCTGTATGCTGCTAATGGCCAGCCAGTCTCGCAAATAAAATAAACATTAATAAATCTACATTCACCCATTACTTTATACAACTCAAGTGAGTGTTCCAAGAAAAAAAAAAACTTTTCACAGGGGAAATGCATAAATAGAATATGATAATGTAATGAAACATTGTGACATGAAATCAGAAATTAGGGACCTGGCATAGTAGCCTAGTGATTAAAGTCCTTGCCTTGCATGTACCAGGATCCCATATGGGTGCCTGTTCCTGCCCTGGCTGCTTCACTCCCAATCCAGCTCCCTGCTTGTGACCTGGAGGAAAGCAGTAGAGGATGGCTCAATGCCTCAGGACCTTGCACCTGTATAGGAGACCCAAAAGAAGCTCCTGGCTCCTGGCTTTGGACTGGCTCAGCTCTGGCCATTGTGGCCACTTGGTAAGTGAACCAGTGAATAGAAGATCTTCCCCTGTCTCTCTTCTCTGTAAATCTTTTCAATTAAAAAATAAATAAATCTTTTTTTAAAAGAAATAAATTGCAAATTAATGCATTGAATCAGCAGTAGTAACTGTGATTTAAAAAAAAAAAAATTATCCTAAGAGGCCAACAAAGCACTTCCATGAAGCGACACGGGCCCTAAGACCAAACATGAAGACAGAAATGTGGCCAAAAGTAGCATCATATAAAGGAAATTTGCTAACTTGAATACCATGGTACTCCAAAAATCTCACAGAAGTGAAATTATAGACTATTTTTTATTACAAAGTCAGATATACAGAGAGGAGGAGAGACAGAGAGAGGAAGATCTTCCGTCCAATGTTTCACTCCCCAAGTGAGCAACAACGGCCAGTGCTGTGCCAATCCGAAGCCGGAAACCAGGAACCTCTTCCGGGTCTCCCACGCGGGTGCAGGGTCCCAAAGCTTTGGGCCGTCCTCAACTGCTTTCCCAGACCACAAGAGGGAGCTGGATGGGATTAGAACCGGCATCCATAGGGGATCCCAGGACATTCAAGGTGAGGACTTTAGCCACTAGGCCACACCCCTGGGCCCTAGACTGTTTATTTTTGTGTAAAACTATATTGAAACTCATGCAGAATGTTTTCAAAATTTTATTAGCATTACCTGTTATGAAAAAAAAAATGATTTCAGGAATTATTTTGCATCAAATTGAGCTTGTCGCTAATGCCGTTTTCCACAGACTTTTTGATAAAATCTTGCCTTTTTCGTGAAAGAAACACAAGAGGATCGGTTAGCATAAATAATCTTCAGATTTGTTTCAATTTTTTCAAATTAGCTTTTAGTACCAAAGTATTTGTAGCACTATATTGTCAATTTTTAGAAAGCTTTTTTTGTCTTTAATATTTCCTTTATATTGTAAAATTATCAGAAATACATTCTGGCTTTGAAACAACAAAATGTAATTATTTTTTAAAATAAATTTAAGATATATTTTTATATAAACATACATGAATGAGGATTTCAGACAAGGTTATGCAAATGTGCATTATTTAAAAAGCAGTATGAATTTTCTTTCTATTTACCTTTCAATTCCATTTTCTGTAAACGTTTGAAGTACCCTGTGATTGCGTATACGTACGTGTGCATAGATTTCCTAAACCCTTTCGTGAAATAGGACCATAACAACAGGATATGCTGTTTGACATAATGATCCGTTACTATGTTAAAACCCAGAAAAGGTGTTATGAACTATACAAATCAACTTGAAACATGGAAAAATACAAGAATTCCTGGAATTCGGGAGATGTCAGGGTAACTCAACAAGCTAATCCTCTACCTGCCAAGTGCTGGATGTGCCTAAGAGAGCTGATTGTAATCCTGACTGCCACAATTCCAATCCAGCTCCCTGTTGGCCTGGGAAAGCAGTGGGGGATCACCCAAATCCTTGGGCTCCTGTACCTACACGAGGAAGCTAGAACAAACTCCAGGATCCTGGCTTTCCATCAACCTGTGGCCCTTGTGGGCACTTGGGGAGTGAAGCAGTAGACAGAAAATCTTTATATATCCTCTTCTCTGTAAAAAGTACCTTCTGAATAAAATCATAAATAAATCTTTGTAAAAACTAGTATCAATTCTTGGGAATAATTTATTTTTCGTGACTCTCCAAATGTAACAGTAAAGACTTGGAAACACGAAGTAAGACTATTGAACCTACTGGTTACACCTTTTAAAAATCATTTAATCATAAGCTTCTCTGAAAAAACAGAACGTACTGTGTACCAACTTTTGAGCCCTTACTCTCGCATGCAATCAACAGCAGAAGCAGTTATTACCTTTTGCTTTATGTTTATTTTTGCATGAATCCCAATCCTACAGATTTAAGCAGTCAATATCACGTGGCAGGACTCTGCAACCACCGAAGCTTGCCAGAAAGCCTGATTACATCCTCAACTACCGGCTACTTCCAGGAGGCACTTCTTTAACGTGCCTTTAACGTGGGTGAAAAAAAGATTAACTTTTTTCCTGATTTTAAGGAAAATTATGATTCTGATTTGCTTATTAATGTTAAGCATTTACCTGTTTATCACCCTAAATTTATTGTGATATTTCTCCCTCTGGATTATAAGTAAACGATAACTACTAAAATAAATTTTGAACATGAACAAAGGTTATAGGATATGGTCTGAGTCTATGGATTTAGGGGACAGCTGTACATTTACTATTTGGTCTTAAGAAATGCCTCTTCTGTGAAAGGGTGATAGTTTTAGTTTTTTAAAGATATATTTAAAGATATATAGTTTTTAAAAGATATGTATATATTCATATACATATAAAGATATATATGTATATGAAAGGCAGAGTTACATTACACAGAGAGAGAGAGATCGTCCATTCATAAGCTAACTCCTAAAGTGGTTGCCGCGCTGCAGTGGCCAGGGATGAGCTCCCTGGAAGCCAGAAATTGGGAGCTTCTTCTGGTTTTCTCATGTGATGACAAGAAGCCAAGCACCTAGGCCATCTTCCACTCCTCCCACGTGCATTAGCAGGGAGCCGAGATCAGGCCCGGAAGAGCTGGAGCATGAGGATTCAACACGCATACAGGATGCCAACATTCCAGAAAAGCTTAATGCACTGTGTCACAATACCAGTGCTTAATATTCTTTTTATTACTATTGTTGACTGTTTTTTATCTGTAAGTAATAGTTTGCAATATCATGTATATATGTGTAAGCCAAGTTTTTCAAAATGTTTCTGGAGCACTGTGGAGTCTGCAGAGGCCAAGGCACAGGCAATGATGCAACGGCTTGTGCAGAGAGTAAACTTGGTCCACAGTCTAGGAAGAAGCTCACTTCGGCAAAGACAGTTGCAAATCTCCACTGGTAATAAAGACTGAGATGCAGCTTAGATAAATCAAACAGAAATAATAGCAACAGCTGATGGCTGAAAGAAAAAGGAGCTTAAGGAGTAGTTATAATAGGAACTTGAGCTGCGAAGTGGACAGAAGATTCCCAGAAGGCTAGGGTCAGCCTCTTCTCTAGATGGAGTATTGATGACACAGTCTTCAAAGGCTTCATATACAGACCGGATGAGATCATCTCCTCATTGCTTATTCCACTGGCATTTATAGGATCAGCAGTTACTAAGCATTATTTATAACTGAGCTTTCAGGATGTTAAAGTGCGACGTGATTACATTTTAAGTTACTACTGTTTGTTTACGTACTATTGATTCTTCATCTTTTGATCCTTTCTGTCTGCTACAATTGAATTACTACAGCTGAGCCAACTTTTATTGTTCTTTTGCTTATCAATATCAGAAATGCGCTTATAAAATGGAAAAACAAACTAAACAAACTGTGCTTTTCCAGGTCCTCCAGTGCCTGGGAGTCTGCACACAATCTTGTGCTTTTACTTTTCCTCCAACTTCTTCACCTACCAGGATCTTATATAATGGAAACTTCCAGATTATTATTATTTTTCCCCTGGGCCTCTAGGTTCTTGGAAGTAATTTCCAAATAACATTTGTGTATCCTGTACTCCTTTTTATTCTCCATATATTTGTGTACAAGTGATGAAAATTTCATTACTCAGCTCTTGGCTTGCTGGGCTTTTCCAATCCAGTTACTGCCTCTGCAGAGTGAAGTTGTGCTTTATTGATTTGAAAAGCAAAGTAACAATGAAAGAGGGAGACAGAGGAAGAGATCTTTCACCAGGTGATCTACTACCCAACAGGTCAAAGGCAAAAACCTGGAAATCCAACTGGGTGTCACACACGACTGGCAGAGATCTAAAACCTTGATACTGTGCTGGCTCTGTCTTCAGATCAGAAAAGGTATACCTAAGAAGCCGTTGAACTTGACTGGACAATAAGATGCTGGACTCTATGTTTGGTATACGCTTGCAATGGGGGAATCTCAACTGAACTTGAACTGTGGTTATGCAACAAGGTGGAGGAATCCACCATGGTGGGAGGGTTTGGGGAGGGGTGGGAGAACCCAAGTATCTATGTAACTGTGTCACATAATACAATGTAATTAATGAATTAAAAATAATAAATAATTTAAAAAAATAAAACCTTGAATTGCCTTCTGCTGCTCTCCCAGGCACGTTAGCAGGCAGCTGAATGAGCAGAGATGCCAACCAGTGCCCATGTTGGGTTCCTGCATCTCAGAGGGCAGCAGCTTGATGCAAAGCGTGACAATACTCTCCGCTCTCTTACAAGCACACAAACATAAGCACACAGAACTCGCTGATTTGAACCCTAACATCTTAAATACCTTTCCAGATGTGGGAATGTGTAGCTATTTCTTCTCAGTTTCAGTGATGTGATAATAGTTTCATCCAATAATATTCACCAAGTACCTGAAGACAAGATTCTTTCCAGTTCACAGTATTGGCGAAATTGGAATAGTGTTTAGCGCCTTCTTTCTTTTCCATTGACTGTTTCCCAAATGTTTCTTTTATCCCTTTAGCTTGCTTCTGTGGCTCCCCATACTCCACTTCAGCCACTTCATTTTTAAATAAATTAGGTTTCAGTTCGCTATAAGGACTCTTTCTTATGAAGGCCTGTTTTCCCTTTGGTTAAAATATTTCTCAGGGATGTGTTGTTTTGCCCTTGGTATTTCCTTCTCCTGTAGCTTCTGCTTGTCTGTGAAGTGGCAGTCTATTCTGAGTAGGTGACTACGGAAATCTATTTCTTACTCACAGAGGGAGGCCCCCTTATAAAGTGAAACTCCATATTTAGAAGCAATCGTTTGGAGATTTCAGGAGCTCATGGAGTGGCACCATGTCTGGAATTCACAGACAAGTCCCTCCCTTTGTTTTGGAGTTTCCCTGCACTTCTGGGGAGCTTATGTTGCTCAGCACTGTTCCTCAGAAGAAATGCAGCGTACAGTCCCTTCCACAGAAGGCTGTATCTGGCATTACATCAAGAGGGATACAATGCTCCATATGTATACTCTACGATGTCTGCGATGATGGGGGCCGGCTCACTGCTCTCCCAGGATGGCTACTGACATAAAGGTAAGACAGGATACACAATGAGCTTGGAGCCCTATAGGATCCCATCCGTCTGGACGAGCTGGGCCTTCGGCACATCCAGGTGTTAGCCCAGATGCACGACGGGAATACAAATGTGACTCTCAAGCAAGAACATATATGTGGAGAGAGTAATCAGAAGTACTTACCATGGAGGACACAAATGTTGTGCCAAAGAAAAGTTACAGAGCAGACATAAAACTTTCTTTAAATCAAGAAAGTACATAAAATACATTATACTTTAAGATGAAAGAGTCAGAATAAATGTTGTCAGCAAAGCAGAAATAGAGGAAGGATTATGATGAAATGCAATGGGAAATGAAGCATCAGGAGAGACAGGATTTATTGTCGGAAGTGACAGCTCAAAGCATGAAAGTGATAACTTAACCTTCTAAATATTGGAAGGAAACAAAACTTGAACTCACAACAGATTCATACAAGTACCTGCCTCTCCTTTTCCAAAATTTCGAGATTTTGTTATGCTTTTGGTTATTATTTTTTTAAGATTTATTTATCTTTATTGCAAAGTCAGATATGCAGAGAGGAGGAGAGACAAAGAGGAAAATCTTCCATCCGATGATTCACTCCCCAAGAGACCACAACCGCCAGAGCTGTGCCGATCTGAAGCCAGGAGCTAGAAACTTGCTCTAGGTTTCCCACATGGATACAGGGCTCCAAGGCTTTGACTGTCCTCAACTGCTTCCCCAGACCACGAGCAGAGAGCTAAATGGGAAGCAAAGCCACTGTGATTAGAACTGGAGCCCATATGGGATACCAGCGCGTTCAAGGTGAGGACTTTAGCCACTAGGCTACTGAGCTGGACCCGGTTGTTGGTGTTTTTAAAGTATCTGTTTCTACTACAATTTTATATCAGTTTAACTTTGCATATGAAGAAGTCCCTCAGAATGAAAGACTCCTGTACATTAACTGGGCCCAAAACACCCTTTCATCACAACAGACTTGGAGAATCTCACTATTTTGAGCACCCAATAGATACTATATAAAAATAAAAATTATCAAGCAAACCTACATTATGGATCAGAGTAGACATGGATAAAATGAGAAAAGTTTATTTCAAGCTCCTGTTTTGAGCAAGGAGAATAGTCTTATAAGAATAGGATGAATTGACATGATCTTTGGATAAAAACAGAATTCATTAAAGCGAGTCAAGATATGAAGATACTCCATGAAGTTAATGAAGAATAGAATTAAAATATACATTTCTTTGGGTGCAGAACTTTTGAAATCTGTGCTTCAATGTTTTATAATAAGCACTTTCATGAACTTTTTGCAGAGCTATCTCCCACATATGATACTGTGAAAACAAAAAGAACACAGAGGAAAGTGAAAGCAAGACACCTGCTACGATGACACAGAATGTGGAAGATCAAAGAAAGTAGGGTCTGTGGATCAGAAAGCGTTACCGGTGAAACACGCAAAGCAGAAGAAGTTTCTCTTTGAGAACAAGTAGATGAGATGGGTTTTTTCACTTACAAAATATCTGATTTTCTCTGAAATGTGTTTCTTCCTCCCCACCCCTTGTCTCTCTCTCTCTCTCTCCCTCCCTCCCTCTGTCTGTCTTTCCCTTTCTCTAGTTCTGCCTTATGGTTTCTGCACCACAAAAATGCCACTGATAACAAAAAAATCGGTGACACTATTCATTTCTTTATTCCTGGAGAATCCTTAGTTGTCTTATTCAATGCTGTGCAAACTGAACTCCTGTCTTGATAGATTTGTGGCAATGCATGACAGATAAAGGCCGAAAGGTGTCTGGTGCAGGAAGTAACACGTCTTTCTCCTATACTTTTTTTTCGTAGACATCCCTGGGGTTCCTCACTGAGCTCCTGTGGTAGCTACGGTTCCAAGTCTCTCCCCGTATATGTCAGCTTCCACCCAAAGGCCACCAGGAACGGCTACAATGAAGAGTCAGCCAAGTTGTGGCCAGGTGTGTGAGGCGCCACCCTTTCCTCCCCTCCACAGATTTTTGCACCTGCTGAAATTCCCACCCAAGCAAGCCAATTCTTGCGGAGATTTTACCTGGTCTTGGGTTAAAGTAAAAACTGCAGGAGGTTCTTCAAAATCCAAGGCTTTAAATGGGAAAGCATTCAGATCTGCAACAGGAACTCAGAGGTGCTTTGTAGCGGAATCTCAGCCAGAGATCTTTCCATCTCAGCTGATACATGTCTGCTTTCCATAGCCACGAGTAGCACTTACGCTTTTAGGGGATAACGTCTCTGGGGATCATGTTTGCTTTCCTTCAAAGGGCCAGAACCAACAACTTAGCCTTGAGATTTAAAACTTTGCCCAGTGAAAATGTTTGCAGGAAAAATTCAACCCGCCTCTGTGTCTGATTGAATTTCTCTGCTTCTACTGATATTTACTATAAACTCAGGTATATTTTCATCTCCTTTGTATTATTTTATCTGAATCACTGAGACCCCATCTTGTGGTTTGTGAGGGCTTTCACTGTAGCGTTGATTCTCAGGTGGTCTCATTCTGCTGAGGGTTCCTCCGGCTGATGTCCCCCATGGATGTATTTGTACAATCCAATGAAATGCAACTTCTGACATCACTGTATCCCATTTTTCTAGTGCCAGCTTTCCTTTTTCATTGATTTGGTAACTCTGACTGGATACACGTGTCACCCTTCAAAATGTGCCTGTACTTGTGGTCTAATCGTCCACTATTATTAGTTTGAAGTATGTAATGTCCTGTCACCAGTCTGTTATGAAGCAATCTCATCAAGCTGAACAACCAAAGCCACTTTTCCAAGGCCCATGAGTAGTTGTTACAGCTTACCCCTCTGTCCTAAGCTGCATATGACACAGCCGTTGACTGACTCCTGGACGTGTTATCTCCTCTTGTCTCTACTCGCTCCTGCATCTCCTTCCTTACCTGGTGCTCCTCATTCTGCCCGGGTTCCTCCACCTGGGATGCTCACTGAAGTGTCAGATCACTGTAGTTCTCCTTTCTCCTCCAAATAGTCTCTCTTCCAAGATGTATTCAGCCAAGCTCATGTCTATAAATGTCTTTTATATACCTACAACTACCAGCTACATGTTCAAGGCCGAGATCTCCCTGACTCCACGTCTCCACCTGTCTGAATGCCCTCTGCCTGCGTGTGCGTGTGTGCGTGTGTGTGTGTCCATCCAACAGACAATGCTCAATCCGCATGTCTAACCTTTAGCAGAGGACGTCATATAACACATCGGTACCGATCATCCCCGCAGGAATCCATTCCTTTGGCGGGCTTACATACTTTAATAAGTAGAAACCGCAGAAAGACGCTCAAGTCATACTGCTGAGTGAGTCCAACTCCTACCTCCAGCACAGCTCCGATTGTTTATTTGCCAGTTTTGCTACCCTGTAGACTGGTTTCCATCTCAACAGTAGGAGTGAAAAGCCCTCGGAATGCTTTCTGTTGGCTTATGGAAAGC
The DNA here is from genome assembly GCF_030435755.1 of Ochotona princeps. NCBI lineage: Eukaryota > Metazoa > Chordata > Mammalia > Lagomorpha > Ochotonidae > Ochotona > Ochotona princeps. The sequence continues at coordinate 3,206,570 of NC_080839.1, read as the reverse complement.
TCTCAAAGTGGGGCAGTGTAGTGGCATAGTTTATTAAGCTGCCAGCTGCAGTGCCAGCATCATACATATGAACAGGTTCAAATCCTGGTGGTGTCACTTCCAATCCATCATACATATGAACTGGTTCAAATCCTGGTGGTGTCACTTCCAATCCAGCTCTATGGTAATGTGCTCTTGGGCCTCAACTAGTTGTGTAATAGACCCAGATGAAGCTCCGGGCTTTTGGCTCCTGGTTTTGGCTCCACATAATCCTGACTGTTGGGCCCATTTGGGAAGTGAACCAATAGATTGTGTGTGTGTGTGTGGTGATGAGGGGGAGTAATCCTGCATTTCAAAATAAATAATTAAAGCTTCAAAAAAGACGAAAAAAATCCTAGTATATATTTTTTTGCAATCATTATTTAAATCTTTAATCAGCTTTCTTAACTGTCTCACCCTTCCTTCAAATTGAAGCTAGCACACATCAAAGAGGTACATCAAAGAGAATCCCCGAGCAGCCCTTCACCTTCCCCACCTTGCACACACTGATAAGTCACCTTCCCAAGAACAACAGCCAGAGGGAAGCCATGACATCTCTGAAACCTGCAATGCATAGATATCATAACTAGTTACCTTTCGCTTCAAAAGCCACCGAGCGGAGGCGATCCCAATTAGGTTTACTGAGAGGCACTGCCGAGAAAGTTCTGCCTGGTGATCAGTGATTCCCTGTCCTCAAGAGGAAATCCTGGCAAACTCTCCTATGTGGAGAATTCACTACGTGCAAGGTTTCCAAAGAGCAGAGAGGTCCACATTGCCCTGCGATAACCAGGAAGGGCTCATTTGGCATTTGTCTTTATTGCTGAAATACAGAAACTACAGATAAAAGCTGTCTTTAAGAATCGCACGGACAGAAGTGCATCCCCCAAAAAAGCCACATCCATTCTGTACCACAATCAAGTAAGATGCTGAATTCCATGCTTCCAGTTTCCAGAACTGCATGCAGAGGCCAGCTCTCTAATATATAATAAAAAAGAAACTAATTTGGCCTTGTTGGATATAAAAAAAAATGCAGAAGCCATGTAGATATATCACTGTTCACTTCTGTGGTTTGGAAGACAGTGTAATTTCTCCCTGGGATCTCTTCCTGTGGCTTGCCTGAGCTACCAACCAGTATATTAACATCATCTCATGTCTTGCAGTAAAATAAGGTGAAGCATCTGGGACATTATTATAACTTTGTGCACTCCAAATTAAGCCCCACGTTGATGTCACAGAAAGCCTGTTTAATAACACTCCTCCTCTATAAAATTCAGTTCACAAAGCTTTGACAGGCAAGCAGGCTGTTCTGAGGTATTTGCAAAAGTGATACAAGGAGAAAACTTATACTGAAACACTACGTGGTACTCTTGATTAGACACTAATTGAATACATGATAAAACGTCTCTGCTCTTCCCAGAACTGGTCCAGTTGCATCTCAGCAGTTGCCTGGCCATTGCCTGGCACCTGTTAGCTTAGCGTTCACTGTTTCCTTGGTGCTGTCCTGAAAGCAGGTTCCACAACAAATGTGGCTGAATCACAGTGAGGGCCATACTTTTACAACCTGGCACATGAAAATAAAAGCTTGGGAAGTTAATTATTTTTTTCATGCATTGCTCAGAACATGAAATTGGATGCATAGGAGGTATTTAGGAAGTTTTCACTAATAAGATGAATCTCTACCCATGTTATTACTGTAGAACTGCTGCTCTGTTACAGTCCTTTCCACGTCTCGGTGTTCCAGTGATTAACTATTTCGCTGTCACTTGGAGAGATTGACAGTGGAGAAGGAAAATAGATCTCTGACTGCAATTGATTTGAGGAATGAAATAAATTACACATATTTCTTCTCTATAAAGTCCAACGTGGTTTTCTTGGAAGTATTTGCAAGAGGTGAGATACAAAATGATTTTCACTGACTGATATGAGTCCCTTAAATAGTTAGTTTTACAACACTTCTCAGTGTTTTCGCTGACGGAAACATGAGGTATGATGGTTTAGCCATGCTGAATCATGGCTAAGATACCTACATCATTTTACATTGGAAAGAAATTCTAGCAATGTCAGGCATCTTGATTCTGTTTCCTCTTTGCTGCTCTGTACTGTAGAACTCTCTCTTGATTAATCCAATACTGAACGCGGAAATATCTCACCTTCTTTCACAGTCTAACCTGTGTTCGCAGCATAGCGAACTTTCCCTCCTCTCACTGTTCATCCACTCTCTTCCTGGCCCTCCAGGTCTAAGTTATCCTCTATTGCCAATATCAGCTTCTGGAGGAATCCTTGCTCCTTAAAAAACTTATATCTGTCATCACAAGCTGTCAGGTCCCAAGACTTTGCGTCATCCTCCGCTGCCATCCCAGGCCACACTGGATGGGAAGTGGAACAGCCAGGACACGAACCAGCACTCATTTGGGATGCTTGTACATGGAAGACAAGAATTTAGCCACCAGGCTATTGCACTGGGCCCCCACATTTTGCATCTAAGGTAGATGATTTTCAAATCAAAGCAAGGTTCACTCATTCTTGACACAGTTTCTGGTTCTCCAGGCCCTCCCAGCTTCTCAGAGTAGTCAACTCCAAATGTGGCCCTCACATCTACCTGATGCAGACTGCTTTCTTCCAGGACATATATGCACACCAACTCTCAATTCAGCCCCACCGTGACACACTGAGCACCTCTCAGTCACTGAACAGCTCCACGAAACCCGTGTCTGCGTCCTCTAAAATCCCTATGTAGAACTTTCCCTAGGAAACCTCCTTGGAAATGCCCTGGTTGCCATGCACTGTTGGGTGTGTTTATCTGATGGAGTCCATGCAGTAGGTGTGTATAACACGAAGGTGTGAAGAGAACAGCTCCCTGACTGGCAGGGCCCGGGGAGCTACCAGCTGCTTAGCAGGGCTAAGTGAATTCATCTCTGACCACCTTGACGCAGTTTTCACTCCCCTTCGCATGGGCACTCAACCACCCCACTATGTAATCTATTGAGGCATTGTCTGCCCCTGTGAGATGGCTTTTACAACCAATGTGAGCTTAAGAGTTAATGTTACTGAGGATGTCCTGGTGAGTGGGCCTTTAACTACACATAGGAGTATAATTAAGTCTGTGCTGTTTACCCATTGCCATAAAATCTGGCCCAGATATTTAGCATGCTTTCTGGGGAATGGCTTGATAAGAGGAACCCTAAAAGTTAGACTGTTACTGTGACCCTAAAGGTCATTCTGCTATGACAAAGAATATAGTTACTGTGACCCTAAAGGTCATACTGCTATGACGAAGAATATAGCTACTGTAACCCTGAAGCCTATCCTGCTAAGGCAAAAAAATATGGTTACTGTGGTCTTAAAGGTTAGCCTGTCCTTGCAATTCTTTAGAATATAGAAAATGTAGCTGTTTTAGTTGTTTTCATAAATTTTTAGCTAGAGGAGATACAGGGTGATTTCACTAACATCATAAAGATATATTTTTGATTATTGTTTGATCACTTATGAAGTTGTAGAGCCTGCAGTTGTAGAGGAATGTAATGTTTATAACTTTTTGTCTTAGATCTTCATGTTTTTTCTCTCTTGATGTATTTCTCCCATTTAGTGATAGATAAGTTGAATAAGAATTGTGTTAGGAGTGTATTACTCTATAAGATGTGTTGTCTACTAAGAAACTCTTGGTTGCAACGTTGGAATGGATAATGCCTTGTCTAATACTGAAACAATTTGTGGAATTGTCTTTGGAAACACTCATCCATTGTAGAGTTGAAGCTTAAATAGAGTAACTTAGCTCATTGCTAACTGCAATTCTTTCCGCCGTTTTTACCCTTGCTTTACTTGTTTGGTTAACAAACTGTGAGCTTACAGACCTATGGCCAACTAATGTCAATAACCCCGATCCCCATAGACCAAGGCCCCAGTCCTTTTAACTCATACGTAATTCAAGGTAGGGGTCTGGTTGACACAGATGGTGCCTAGGTTATAGCCCAGACCTGAGGAGAGCAGATGAAGACTGGCAAGCCAAGATAAGCAAGGAATGTGGAATCCTTCCTCAATCATTTCTCAAAAAGTTGTAAATTGTGTCCCCCTGAAGCTATGTCAATATGCCCCTAAGAAAAAACTTTGTACTGCTTCTGTATAAATAAAGCGGACAGCTTTCTCGCTTGGTCCACTACGATCAAGGAATCTGGTGGTCCGTCTCCTTTTTTTCTCTCTTCACGCCTCATCCACACACCCTTCCCGAGCTCCGAACCTCGGCCGGAGCTGGACTCCGGCATTTATCCTTTTGGCTCCCCATTTCCTATTAAAGAGTCTGTCCTGTGCTCTCCGAGGTTGGACAATGACAAATACTCCATCATTGGGTGGAACAATTACAAATACTGTCGTGGTTCAGGGACTTGCTTCTGTGATTTGTCTGATTGCATAGAGCGCGGCTATTTGGGAGAAATGCACTGGGAATAGGTAACATAAAGGGCACAAGAATGTCAGCCAATACAGAGACAGATGCTGTGCAGGAACACGCAGCCACGGATCAGACACTCAGGCATTAGTTCATTGACCAGCATGAAGCAATATTTTGGGCAACACATATTGTGAACACCCACTTCCAAATTCCTCAGCCCACCAAGCCAGTACTAGAGTTTCTAGCCACTCTTGTGAGACCTACTTTACTGTTAAATCAGGAGAGCATACAATGCACTCTTGCAAAGTAATAGCCTAGTTTCTCTATTGTTTATAACAACTTCTTCATTTTTTGAACACCAGAGATACTATCGGTGTCTCCCGTCCCGCGGAAGAAATCACCCGACACTGGAGATCGTCCGGGGCGCTTTATTGAGAGCTTCCGTTAAATCCGTTAAAACCGTTACCCAGCCACATTCCGTTAAAAACCATTACACAGAAGCCCCTCCACTCCCACAAAGCCCCTGGCTTATCTATCAATCCTATCCAATCAGCTTACACACCCAAGGCATGCGGTAAAGGGCCAATCACAGGGCACTTCCAAGGCTCCAAGAGGCAGTAGGGTCCAGGCATCATCTTAGGGCAGGGCATTGTCAGTGCCCCCAACAGATACACAGAGAATGAAAGCGACAGAGAGAGCTCCCATCCACAGGTACACTCCTCAGATAGCCACATCAGACAAGTATGGACCAGGCCAAAACCCAGAGCCTCATCAGGATCACCCAGGTAACAGGTACTCAGATAACATGGTCACACTCTGTTGCTTTTCCCTGGCCAGCTTCTAGGAGCTGGATCAGAAGTGGAGCAGCCAGAACCCCAACCAGTATCCATACGTGATGCCAGTGTCACACATAGTGAGTTTTCCTGGTAGCTCCTTGTTTTTGTAGCATTGGTCCCCCATAAGAGTCACCATTTTTCTAGTACAGAATATGTGTACTTTGGCATTATCTGTGTAACTGTTGGCTTTTTTTTTTTTACTGCCCCCTTTAGATCATAATCTTTATGAGATAGGAGATTCATTCCAAATGTCTCACTACATTCCTGCTGGTCTAGCATAAATCTGAGTCCACATTAGGGACCGCATGAATATTTACCCAGTGAATAACATTTCCTAGGAAGAGATATGGGGTGATCTCTGCCAAGCAAGTTTAACACAGTAAGGTTATGGCTGCCAAGAATATTGACTCAGTAACAAGAGTTAGGTGCTAAAATGTGTGGTTTTCAGAAATAGCTCTCCTCTCAGGTGTATCTGCGAAAATGTGGCCATTAGAAAGATTTCCGGTTTCTATTGACAATTACCTAGACTGAATCGGAAGTCACTGAGCCATAATCACTCACGTATGCATGCTTCAGATTCTCTGATGCCTGCAGTTTGTGTCTTGGAGGTATTATTCAACCCACTAAATGAGAGAATCACCACAGGTTATCAGCGTGAAGGATGACATAAAATGTATCTATCATATCTATACACAAGGAAGATAAAGTGGAGAGTGAGGAATGTTGCAAGCCTGTGACCCATCACGGGCCTCCCTTCTAAGGCACAGCGAAGCTGCTCGAGTCATTACGAGTCTTGTCTGCACCAGCCCTAACGACCCAGCGACTGAGGCTCGCTGGGAAACAGCCCTCGCTGCGGTGCATTCTTTGGGGAACCAGCAACTGCTGAGCTGAGGCATTGATGGGACTCTCTGGCAGAGGGCTGAAACACAGCGCACACTGCTCCATTCACTTGTGCCCTATCTCCCTGCCCGTCTCAGGAAGATGCAATCTCAGAGCACACCAGGTGATTCTGGGAGAACTCTGAGTGAGACCAGGAGCACTGCAGTGGTCAACGGGTATCCATAGTACTCTCCTACCATTTTCAGGAATTGGAGAAAATGCTTTGATACAGAAAGCTTCAAAATCACAGTAAAGCTGCTGCTACTCTCAGATGTGTGAGGATTTCCATGACACAGACTGCTTCGAACAAACACTATAGGACCTTATACCAGAACAAAACAATGACTGAGAATGGAAATCTTAAAGAAAAAACAAAATAAAACAAATGAAAAGATTATCAAGTCTTTCTACCAGACTGAGAATATTTCAGTGTCTAAATTTGTCTCTTGACAGAAAAATCTTTTTTTTTTCAAGATTTTTATTGGAAGGTCAGATATGCAGAGAGGTGGAGAGATGGAGAAGAAGGTCCGTCTGATGATTAACTCCCTAAGTAGCTGCAATGGCCAGAGCTGAGTCAATCTGAAGCCAGGAGCCCGGAGCCTCTTCCAGGTCTCCCATGCAGGTGCAGGGTCCCAAGGCTTTGGGCCGGCCTCAACTGCTTTCCTAGGCCACAAGCAGGGAGCTGGATGGGAAGCGGGGCCGCCGGGAATAGAACCAGCACCTATGTGTGGAATCCCAGCGCATACAAGGTGAGGACTTTAGCTGCTAGACTACCACCCCAGACCCTCTTGACAGAAGAATCCACTCATCATTGCACAGGATTTTAGGTTCTGATTCTAAACTCCTTATGGTTACAACACATTTCTGGATTCAAAGGGTACAAGAGCTCAATAGAGATTCACAAAAACACAACTCAAAATAAGACATCACACACAGAGGCCACAAAATAAGATAAGCTTCTATTTAAGTTTAATGTATATATTTATTTAAAAGCGGGGGGGGGGGAACAGAGAAAAGCATAGTTGATTTAATCAGCTGGTACACCGCCAGGATGTCCACAACAATTCGACAGGGCCAGGACTGAATGTGGGAGCTGAGAACTCAATTTAGGCCTCCCACGTGGGTGGCAGGAATTCAATCATAGGAAAGACCACTGTTGCCAAGGTTTACATTAGCAGGAAACTGGAGTCAAACCCAGACGTCCCAGTGCACAGGTAAAAATGTCTTCAATAGCATCTTACCTGTCAGGCAAATGCCTGCCCTGGATGAAGTTGTAAGCCACCGGAACACCTGGAAATGAAATATCACAGGTGTCATTTTGCCAAGCACTGAGATCCAGTCATTTGAATTACATAACACAAAATATAAACAAACTTTCAAATATTTAATGGAAAATGAAAGTGGAAGTCCTTTATTTTCATACGAAAATATTTTTAAATCCAGGCTTAGTTTTTGTATACTACAAATCATTAATACACTTTTTGATGACCACGGTGAGTATACAATTTAACTGTTTGAAGACGTCAAAAAAAAAAAAAAAAAGAAGGATGCTTCAGTGAGAAACAGCTGATAATAAACAATTAGGAGGATGAAAGGTGAAATGAAGCTTCTAGATGTGAAGTGTTTACATTTACATAAAAATAATTAGACTAGGCCAGGCACGGTGGCCTAGTGGCTAAAGTCCTCGCCTTGAACGCCCCGCGATCCCATATGGGCGCCGGTTCTAATCCCGGCAGCTCCACTTCCCATCCAGCTCCCTGCTTGTGGCCTGGGAAAGCAGTTGAAGGTGGCCCAAAGCCTTGGAACCCTGCACCCGCGTGGGAGACTCAGAAGAAGCTCCTGGATCCTGGCTTTGGATTGACGCAGCTCCACCCATTGCGGCCGCATAGAGAGTGAATCATCGGATGGAAAATTTTCCTCTGTGTTGCTCCTCCACTCTCTATATATCTGATTTTACAATAAAAATAAATATTTAACAATAATAATTAACCTAAATTAGCATGTGTAAGATTGAATAAAAACAAAAGCAGTCGGTTGAAAGTTAAATTTTTTTTTCTTAAAGTTAATTTTATTTTTATTACAAAGTCAGATATACAGAGGAGGAGAGAGAGGAAGTAAAGCTGCCGGGATTGAACCGGCGCCCATACGGGATCCTGGCAAGTTCAAGGCGAGGACCTTAGCCACTAGGCCACGCCACCAGGCCCTGAAAGTTAAATTTTAAAGTTCCTGTGATGAAACTTTTTAAATTATGAAGAATAGAAAAGAAAATGCTCCCGTTTCATTAGTATCTAATTAGAGTTTCCTGTAAAGGAAATCTCAACATTAAGAGATGATATGGTGTGGAACAGCAAATTAAACCGCCACTTGCAATGCCAGCAACCCACAACTATGCGTGTTCCACTTTTGATGGCACTCCCACCTAATGTTGCCAGAGAGAAGAAAAAAATATCATCCAAGTGCTTGGTCCCCGGCCACCCATGTAGGAGACCCAGACAGAGCTGGTCTGAGAAGTAAAACTGGGTGGAAAATCTCTCTTTCTCTCTCCATCACCTTGTCTTCCAAATAAATAACACTTTTCTTAAAAGCAAGGGAAGGGATGGACTTGTAAAATGAAGCTAATCTTCAGCCCCGGGAAGTTTAATGATTCCAGCTAGGAGGAACATCGTATCTAGATTCTCAACATCAGATGAGAAGAAGAGGAAAGAGGAGAGAGATCTGAAAGCATCCAAAGAAGCTAATCCATCAAGGCAAGCTTCTCTGCTCTTCCCATCAGTGCGTGGAGGACAGGTGCTGAAGGACAGGGATCTTGAATGTAACCAGAACTCCCTTTCTACTCACACTAGTCTTCCAAAAATCATAAGATAAAGAATTTTTAGACAAACAAAAATTGAGTGATCACCAAACACCCTTCTGAAGGATTTTATAGAGAATTTATTTCAGGAGGACAGCATAGGGCCCTAGAGGAAAGAGCTGTAATAAAATCAGCAATGTGGATACAAAGCCAGTGGTCAATACTTCCTGTGAACTTAATGCGCCCCCAGAGATACTCCTAATCATGTTAAATATTTTATCACCTTAATACATACTGCGATAACACTAGTAAAATCTTGTTAATAAACAGTTTAACTTGTCAAAGATGACAGCATTGGGAGGTGGCAAAAACATGTAAAACTAGGCAATGTGCCTGCCGAGCTGTCTGCAATACGTTGCTGTGGTAAATAACAGATTTTAACGTAAAAAAAAAAAAGATGATGATTTTTGATCTATGAGAAAGCTAGAAAAAAATGACACACTGCCCAGTGACAAACAAGTTGAGAGTAACTAGAATTATTTGTTCTAAATCATTACCTTACTTTTAAGTAGGGGAAAAAGACTAGACATAAAAGGCATGAATGTAAATTAGCTGGAACAATTACTAAAAATATGAAGAAAATACTAAGTTTCAACTAGGTAAAACAAAAACAGTTGAAAATTAAACTTGAGAAGCCGTTGATCTTAGCGCAACAGCTTAGAGGTTAAAGCCCTCACCTTGCATGCAGCCAGGACTCCAATGGATGCTGGTTCCTGTCCCAGCTGCTCCCTTTCCCATCCAGTCCCCTACTTCTGGCCTGGAAAAGAGGTAGAGGATGTCCCAAAGCCCTAAGACCCAGCACTTATATGGGATACCTGGAAGAAGTTACTGGCTGCTGACTTCAGATTGGCTCAACTCCAGCTGTTGTGGCCACTTAGGGAATGAATCAGTGGATGGAAGATCTTTCTGTCTGTCTCACCTGCTCTCTGTAAATCTGCCTTTCCAATAAAAATAAATAAATCCTTAGGAATAAATGGGAAAAAATAATTTCAAATGCTTTATTAATTATCCCAAGTCTTAATAGACTAAGCTTCTTATTCAAAAACAAGCATTCTTGAGCCCGGCACAGTAGCCTAGTGGCTAAAGTCCTCACCTTGCACACACCAGGATCTCATCTTTGCACTGGTTCTAATCCTGGAGGCCCTGCTTCCCATCCAGGTCCCTGCTTGTAAGCTTGGAAAGAAGTTAAGGGCAGTCAAAAGCCTTGTGACCCTGCACCCATGTGGGAGACCTGGAAGAGGTTCCTGGACCTTGGCTTCAGGTTGGCTCAGCTTTAGCCGTTGCAGCCACTTGGGGAGTGAATCATCGGACCGAAGATCTTCCTCTCTCTCTCTCCTCCTCTCTGTATATCTGACTTTCCAATAAAAATAAATAAATCTTTAAAAATTATATATAAAAAAATAAAAAGTAAAAAACATGCATTTTCATAATAGATTTCCAGATTTCCTTTTTAAAGATTTATGTCTTTACTTTGACATTCTGAGTCATACAGAGAAAGGGATACATAGGACATAGGAGAAAGTGCAAGAAGGCTTTTCCATCTCCTGTGTACTCCCCGAATGACCACAGAGCCAGTGCTGGCTTAGACTGAAACCAGAATCCAGCAGCTCACCTGGCTTCCGCACATGGGTGGCAAGCGCCCATCAGAAATGGACAAGCCAGTATGCGAACATTGCCCCATAAGGCATTCTTGTCAGCTCTACTGCCTACACCACAATTCCGGCCCCACTTTTTTTTAGTTTGTTTGCAAGAGACATATTCAATATGAAACCACAGAAAATGCACAGTTTTGAAATGCTCATCAAAAGTACCTGGGCCTTGGGGCCAGCACAGTGACATAGTGAACTAATCCTCTGTCTGCAGTACTAGCATCCCATCTTGGCACCAGTGCAAGTCCTGGATGCTCCACTTCTGATTTAGCTCTCTGCTTATGACTTGGGAAAGCAGCCAAGGATGCCCAAAGTGCGTGGGCCCAAGCACCCATGTGAGAGACCTCAAAGAAACTCCTATCTCCTGACGTTGGCTTAACTCTGGCCATTGAGGCCATCTGGGGAGTGAACCAGGAGACAGAAGGTCTCTACTAGTTAGTATTCTATAACATAATTTTGACATAAATATGTATGTAAACATAAAGAGGGCTGTTCCACTGAAGTGTTCATAGTGTAGGAAGACAAGCAGATTTTGAAGTCATGTAACAGAACATCAATTCGCACTGAGCAAAACACAGACATTCACAATCACAGATGAAAAAAAACTATCAGTTTTTTTTTTAATATTTATTTACTTTTATTTGAAAGGCAGATTTTACAAAGAGAGAAGAGAGAGTTCTTAGAGCTGTTGGTTTGTTACCCAAATACTCAGGTCATCAGCAGGAAACTGTATCAGGAAACGAGCAGCTGAGACATGAAGCAGCAATTACATGAGATGCTGGCACCGCCACTAAAAGTTTAACATACTATGCCTCAACATCTGCCACCCTTAAAAATCTGTAATTCTTAATGGATAATTTGACAACACCTCTGCTAGTATCTGATAAATCAAAAAAGTAAATAAAAGCATGAAAGTATTGAATAACTATTTATGCACTTGCTCACATTGACATCTTAAATATTAAACACCTGTACCCATTTCTCTTTCTACAAATAGAAAACTCAATAAACTAGACACAACAGCATTCTGAAGCAAAGAATCAAATGCTATAAAAATTAGTCTTAGAATGTGGAGATGTTTATTATCATTCCAACCATATTCTCAGATTTAACTTAGAATGTAATCTGTAAATAACTACAAACTTGCACACATATACACATTTGAATCTTAAGAAAAAAAATGAAATCTAGAAAACATTTATAGCTGAAGAGTAATGGAATTGATACATAAATCAAGAGGCATATGTGGATCAACTAGGGTTCAGAGAGAAATATACAGCTTTCCCTCCTTATCCGTAGGGAATGGATTTCTTGGCTCTCCCCCAGTAGATTCCAAAATCTGTGGCTGCTTAAAGTTGTATAAAATAGTATTAATAATTGCACATCATCCACACACATACTTATAGACATTAAATCATCTCTGGTTTACTCACAACATATAATGTAACTGTTCTATGAAGAGTTGCTATTCTGGTTTGTTTGGGGATCTGTGTGTGTTAACATACAGATTCAATTGTTAACAAGTGTGTTTGGTCCATGATGGAATCACCCACATATGGGAAATTCAAAGAAACAGAATTGTAATTGTACATCTCAATATCTTTCATAGAAGAGAAGATGTGAAGTGAATATGATAATACACTAGAACAAGAATAAAGGGATAAATGCAAAGGAAAATAAAATGCAGAAGGAGGGAAATTAGGAGCCTAAATTGATGCAACGCATTGACAACAGAATATTGACATAACCACGAAGGTTTTTCTCCCAGATTCAATGCAATTTGAACCCACATTCACAATAAAAACTTGAATTGCTACAGAGATGATATTTCATATCGCTGCAGGCAAGTCAGGAAATAATGAAAGCAGAAAGGGGTAGGGAGCCTGTTTGTCTACCTTAGACTATTTCGATGTCTATAACATCATTCATGAATTGTACGAAACTATAAATATAAAATTCCATATGGTATCGACTGAATTTTTAGTCGGTTCTGCACTTGCACAAGCCCAAGCACACTAAACGCTTCTGTGAGTTTTATATGACCTGTGGGTTGCTCAATTCCCAAATTAGAATAGAAATAAAAACAAATCATTAACTATAACATGTTTGGTTGCCATTGTAAGGGATTATCTTTATGATGCTTGCATAAGGCGAGACTTCTTAATAACTGCAACAAATAGTACGTGTAAAATTGAGAAAGTCAAACTTGTTTTAGTTTAAAACTTAGTTTTTGGAAAAATAAGTAGAGTAAAATCAGATAATCCAGAAAAGTTCAGATGATAATCCACAATGGATAAATATATTACAGTATATTCATAAATGCAAGAGATATTCAAAAATAAAGACAAGGCTTAGCTAAATTCAGCAAAAGTAATTATTAAAATACAATGTGAGTGAAAGAATCTTGCCATAAGCCTTATGTAAAACACAATTTCAAATAAATGAGGTTCAAAACTTTTACCATTCATATTACTGAATGAGAAAATGTAATAATCGGCAAACATGACCAAAGTTCTTCCACTTCCATGAAGAACGGAAGTCCATGTGTCTAGTTTTTCAGATCTTCTGTGGACACACCTTGCACCAGGCAACAGTACATCATCCAATATGATAAGGATAGAACTTGAACAGTGCAGCGGAAGGAGGATGGGATTTCTTGTGTGAAGTAAAACACAGAACCATCTGCACCAGCTGAACTAACCCAGTGAAAGAGGAGTAATCACATTCAGAGAAGGTATGTGTGCTGGCTGACAGGTGGTTCCGGCTGTTCCCTGCCAGATGCCAGACACGCAGCTACGACCACCCTTGTTCTGAAAGCTCCCGGCCGAATTGCATGTGTTGTTTCAGCAGAAATAACCTGAATCAATATAGTGCAAAACTTGGCCATTCTGATCTACAGTTATCTGACCTAAATAAACAGCTATGAATTTTGAAGATGCTTATTTATTCAGCAGAACATAAGTGATTCAACAGATAAATAGGACTGTCAGTGTTTCATTTCTTCGCTCAAATAATTGTAGGCAAATTGCATGCATATTGTGTTTTTATTGTGTATTTTATCATTGTATATTTTCTTGTATATTTTACTATAATACTTATTTAAAATCAGAAAGTTCTTGAATTTTCTATTTTAAGAACAACAAGAAAGTCATGAAATAAAGAAAATAAAGATATTACTTTAGCCAAGTAAACATCCAATTCAGCAGAGTAGATACAGAAAACTCACCAACAAGAGTGAAGGAATAAAGGTTTCTCAGAGGTTTTCTCAAATACAATGGAGAACATATTGTTACAATAAGACACTCACTTAACACCACAATTTTGGCTTTTAAAATAAACAAGATTAGGATTCAAGAGAGGCATGCAAAATAACAATTTCATTCTGGTCCTGGCACAATGGTCCAATTGGTTAATTCTTCCTATGCAAGTGTCAGGAATTCCATATGTGCGCTGCTTCATGTCCAGGCTGTTCCACTTCTGATCCAGCTCCCTGTTTATTGCCTGAAAAGCACCAGGGGTGTTCTAAAGCATTAGAACTTGTATCCATGTCAGAGATCCAGAATAAGTTCCTGGCCTCTGGCTTCAGATTGGCTCAGCTCCAGCGACTGCACCATTTGGGGAGTAAATTGGCGGGTGGAAGATCTTTCTTTTTGTATCTTCTTCTCACTGTAAATCTAATTTTCTAAAATTTAATTTTATGAATAGAGACTCAAGATGGAGGAAAAGTATAAGGACACATTAAAACAGAGAAACATTAACCAGGGTGAAGCAGAGAGAGGACACTCCAGGAAAGAGAAGAGGACAGAACAACAGCAGAGGGGCACCTGGAGAACAATGCACAGGGAAAAGCAGCAGAGACAACAGTGTGATGTTGCAGTGACTGATTCCCCAGTGGCATTCAGAAAGTGACAATCGGAACTCCACCAGCAACAGGTGGGAAGGGGAGTTCACCAGGAACTCAGGTGATGAACCCAAAGAACTGCCTGTCCTGCTGCTCTGTTTGATTTGACCAGGAGTAGAGACAGAGAAACAGATAGCAAACAGGCAGTGCAAGAACAGGGTTTTCTGTTCACTGTCTGGGCACTCAATAGAGCTGAATCGGGTGCCATCTTATGTAGGGCTATGGCACAAAATTGCACACAGACTAAGTTGGGAACAAACTCATTTCAGGCTCAGGGAATTGTAATGACATGGCATTCTACAGGTTCTACCCAAAGGAGGTCTGGGAAGCCCTCAGGCCTAATGGACACTCCACGAGTGTCACATCAGGCACCATTTCGTACAGTGTGGCAAAGGCTTTGAGACTGCAGGGACAACAGTGAGCTGCACAGGCACTGAGTTGAGAGCAAACTCACTGAGCTCAGTGCATTGCTCTGGTTCGGCAACAAACATAAGGCCAATTTTGGCATCTTATGACTCCAGGTAAGTCTGTGTGACCTTCAGATCTAACAGCTAGCAGGTTCCAGCAAGATCATTACTGCCAAAACGTAGCTATTTAGGACATCTGGTGTCTCTCTACTCCTGGGAACTGCTCAAAGCAGAAGAGGAAGAAAGGTTGTACAGGCAACAGTGCAGTTCCAGCATGGTATCACAGGAGGTGAAGACTGGTGAGCCAGCAGCTAGGGCTACAGAGACCATGGTGGAAATCTAACGTAAGAACCCAGAGCTGGAACTGGAGGAAATGGCGCAAGTGCCTGCAAACAAAGCCATGTGCCAACTACACAATAAGTAAAATTGAACTAGAGATCTGTGTGTAACAGAGCTTAGAAACCCACCTCAAGGAGAAGACTCTGCTAACCAGAAGTACAATGACCAAGAGCAAAAGAAGAGACAAAGGCACAATGAGTATTACTGAAGACTTCCCTGCAAATGATCAAAAGCCCCTGCCAACCTCAGGGTTAACTGAGGAATACATTGAGAAGATGGGAGATATAGAATTCAGAAAACTAATTATAAAGCTTCTTACTAACAATGAGAAGCACATATAAGAGTTCAAGGAATTTTAGGAATATGTCACACAGAAAATAGCAACACTAAAGCAAAATCAGGCTGAATTATTGAAAATGAAAAATACAATGCAGCAAATTAAAAAAAAATCAGTGGAAAGTCTGAATAATGGAATCAAGGAGGCAGAAGAATGAATCTCAGAATTGGAAAATATTTCCTGTCACCAGGGGGAAACGAACAAAAAGCTGGAAGCAAAGCTGATTCAAACTAAAAAAAAGTACTTAAGAATTAAAAGACACAATTAAAAGATTAAATTTAAGAGTTATGGGAGTTCCAGAAGGTGCAGAAAGAGAAGCTGGGTGCAAAAATGTATTCAATGAAATAATAAAGAATAATTTCCCTAATCTGGAGAAAGAACTGGGAAACAAGATCCAGGAGGGGCACAGAACTCCCAACAGGGTTGACCAAAAGTGATCTTCACCACAACACATGATAATCAATCTCTTTTCAATTGAACATAAGGAAAATATCCTTAAGTGTGTTCATGAAAAAATAATTGACATATAGAGGAATGGCAATTAAACTCACAGGAGACCTCTCACGGCAAACTCTATAGGCCAGAAGAGAATGGAGTGACGTACTTCGGATTCTAAAACAAAAAAATTGTCTGCCTAGAATGAAGTGTCCAGGAAAGCTTTCCTTTTTCTTTGAAAATGAAATAGAATTATTTCAGAGTAAATTTAAAAAAATATGCCTCTTCCAAACCTGCCCTACAAATGATACTTAAAGCTATTCTCTTGACAGCGAAAAGGCATAGCACCCATCAAAGCCAAATGGAAATGTGAAGAACATCCCAGTAAAATAACAACAGAAAACTAAATCAAACAGTGAACAACCCATTGCTAAAATGACTGGACCAAATTATCACCCATTCATATTAACCCAGAATGTAAATGACTTAAAGTCATCAATCAAACATCATAGATTAGCAGAATGGATTAAAAACTCAAAACCCATTCACTTGTTGCCTGGAGGTGACACATCTCATCAACAAAGATCAGTGGAATCTGTATCTCATGGATTTTGATGTTTTTGTTTTTAGTTTTATTTCTTCAAAGCAGCCATTTTTCTCATGTTAAGTTCTTCACTGACTCATAGGTCATACAGTGACATCATTTTCTTCAAGAAGGTCTTGATTTTCTTTATCATTTCCTCATTGACATATTAGTTATTCAGTAGCATGTGACTTCATGGCATTGTAAATTTTTTTCTTCCGGTGCTTTCATTTTGTGTTTTTTTTAAAGGAATGTATAATAACTGTGTAATTAAGACTGACATGTCCATGTGTGAAGATATGGCGCAGTGTGCATCTCTACTTCCGAATCGAAACTGTTGGATGTGTCTTGGCGATATGATACTGGACTCTGCCATTCTTCATGCCCATAATGACGGACTTACGATTGCTTAAGAGAAATTATATTGTTGTAATGAAAAGGGGGAATTCAGTTGAGGGGGCAGATCTGGGGAGGGGAGGTAGGGGAAATCCCAGGACCTACTAATTGTATCATAAAATGATAATAATAATAAAAATGAAAAGAAATAAATTAATTCAATCCTATAGGGTGGCAATCAATATTAAAAACTGAATTGCCGGACATATTTGTAAAACAATGAAATCATAAAATATTAAGGAATAAATATGATACATATCCAAACATATTCACTGAAAATCATAAAACATTGCTGAGATAAATGTGAAAATTTCAAATAAAATATAGGAGTTCATATAAGGGAAGACACAACAGAGTTAAAATATCAACTCTCTGCAAACTACCTATATATTAAACACAATTACAGCCAAAACTCCTGAATAGCTCTTTGAAATGATCAACTGATTCTAAACTTCAATATACAGTACAAAAAATTGCCTAAAATATTTTCCAAAAGAGAAGGATGAAAAAAAAAATCATACAGCTGTTTTGTAAGCTACAGAATTGAGAAATCATGACCTTAATGTCAGGATTAATACTAGTCACTGGAGGGGTCAACACAGTGGCATAACAAGCTTATAAGTGCTGGCAGCCTATATGGGCTCTGGTTCATATCCTGGCTGCTCCATTTCCCATCCAGCTCATTGCTTGTAGCCTGGGAAACCTGCAGAGGAAGGCTTGAGTCCTTGGACCCCTGCATACATGGAGGAAACCCAGAAGAAGCTCCTGGCTCCCAGATGCAGCTCAACTTATCTAGCTTATCTCTAGCTGTTGCAGGCATTTGGAGACTGAACTAGCCAAGGACAGATCTCTCTCTCTCTCTTTCTCTCTCTCTCTCTGTAAAAAATCGCCTTTCAAATAAAGATAAATGACTTAAAAGATATCATTCACTGGAATAGAACAGAGAATACAAAAAGAGTCTTACATGGTATATGCTCAATTGATTTTCAAAACACAGGTGCAAATAATCCAAAGTTCAGAGGATTCTCTCAAAAAAAAAAATTCTAGAGCTACCATATTTTCAAACAGAAATAAGTAAAGTATGATTCACTCCAATGAGAATAGTTGTCATACAGACATCAAAAAGCAATAAATATTGGTGAGAATATGGGGAAAATGGTACCCTGACCAGGGGCTAGGGAGTAAGTAAGGTAACCATTATAGAAGATGATAGGGAGATATTCAGAGAACTGAAGATTGCTCTGCCCTATGAGCCAGCCCCATCACTCCTGGGAGTATACCCAAAGGAGAAGAAATCTGCATATGAGAGAGTTACATGTAATTCCAAGGGCACAGCAATGCAATTCACAGTAGTTAACATATGGAACTGACCCCAATGCCCATGAACTGATGACTGGGTAAAGAAAACATGGTACATACGCACTATGGAATACTACACAAAGACAAAAAGAATGAGATCTTACCATTTACAACAAAAGGTCCCTAACTGAAAACCATTATGGTCAGTAAAATAAACCAGTCCTATAAAAACAAATACCATATGTTTGATCATGTTCCAAGTATAGCTGTCTCTGTAGACTTCTTCTTTGTGCCTATAGGAAGGCATGCCATAAAGTTCACAGAAAATAGAACTAAAAGGTAACTTAACTTGGAGTCAATTTATTAAATAAATGCGTAGCTTTCCACAATACATACTATCCATCAAATGTTTAGAGATTCCCTATAGATAAATTCAGTGATATGAGGGGAGATTCATTTTTAAAGTCATTTGCACTTTCATGCTGCCTCATGTGGAAAAGAAACAAAATTATTTTTACTCTGTGTGTGTGTGTGTGTTTTGCTATGCTTTAATGTGGACCCCACAGTTCTTTCATTGAACACTTAATCTTGTGTAACAATGTTGGGAGGTGGGGAATTGTTTCAATGTGCTTATTGTAATAATAGGCTTATTTTAAAAGTACGTTCAATGCCAGCTTTCTATCTGGATTTATCTCCCTCCTTGTCCTGCTGTGTTCTGCCATGAGGCAAAACAATAAGAATTCCCATGCCTGATAACAACAACTTGATCTTTGAGTCGCTAATTTCTATAATCGTAAGATATGCATTTCTTTTCTTAATAAGCTGCCCATCCTGTAATAGTCCTCTGTGGCAACACAAAATAAACGAAGAAAACAGACACACACATATAGATACACACATACAATACACATAGATATTCCGTTGGCAAAATCACTAACATTTCCAGGCTTCTTTTCCACTAGAGCTTATAAGTTCTTTTTATCAGGCTTTCTATTATTCTTCTTCACACAATAAAGACAAATTTTGAGAGTGAGAGTCCCCAAAACGAACTCTGCTGACAATTATTGCAAGTGATGAAAAATATGAAGTTTCAGTCCCAAAAGTCTCACAATTGTAACTACCGTTTTCACTGAAATGACTACGATAATGTGTGGTGTGGTAGAACTGCAGTTGCCATGGGAACCATAGATTTGATTTGAGGGGTTACTGTGTACAAAATCTCAACTATAATAACGTCCACACATATTGCCCTTTCATTTTGTGTACATCTCCTTGGGTCCAAAGTAGGCCACCGAAACCAAAGACAGAAATATCGTTTGCTTTATTCAATCTCTTTCATATTTTAACATGATTGCTAATTTAGGAAACGCAACACACACATCTATATGCATACCTATATATTTTTTTTCTTACTCCAGATATAATAAGGTTGATATTTTCTAATTCCTGTTTCTATCATCATGCTTTGGACTAAAAATTGATCTCTCCACTTTTTTTAAAAAAAGATCTTATTTATTTACTTACTTACTTAGTTGTTTGTTTCATTAGGGAAGCAGATTTACAGATAGAGGGAGATACAGAGAGAAAGATCTTCCAGCTACTAGTTCACTCCCCAGGTGGGTGCAATGACTTAAGCCAAGAGCCTCCCCTAGGTCTCCCACATGGTCAGCAAGAATAGCAAGTGTTATCTGGCTGTTTCTTCCACATCTCCTGCACTGAACGTTCAGAGCTGTTTTCTTCCAAACTTTGGAATGGTGTGCTTTTTTATCCCCCCCTGAAATACAACATATTGTTAGCGATCTTCCTGTTTCCTTTACATAGGTAAACAAACATCTAAATGCCATAGATCTTCAGAGTTGCTCATTTAAATCTTGTTTGAAAAAAAGAATTTTTTATATTTATGATGTCAATTTCAATGAAGGATTGTTGTGATCATGCTATATTGCACTAAATGTAGCTAAATGAAAAACACAAAGAAAAATGGCATGTTTAACAACTTCAGTCACTTTGTAATGACAAGGTGAAGATTTGTCACAATCTCATAAAGGAAAAGAATAGCATTTATTTCACCCTGTCTCTAGGAACATTCAGTGGGACCAGTGTCTCTAAATTGTGTGTGTGTCATTCATCTGAATAACCTTGAAAAGCCTAAACATTCATGTCAAATTCAAATGACTCCTATTAAAATAGAACTGAGGAAAAAAGAAAGGAAGCATTTAATACGTTTCTCACATACACACACACACACACACACACGACAATTATTGTATTCATTAGATTGCTCACAGATTCATTGATAAATTCTGGTTGGGTATGTACCACATGAGCAGCAGGTATCTCCAAGCCTGAATTTCTGGGTATGTCTGTCAATTCAATAATGACTTGTTGAGAAACAGAAGCAATGAAATGGCCTTGATTTCAGTTCATGCTGAGTGGGCAGATGACACAGAGGGAAAAGCTACATCGCGCAGTTAATTGATGTGGGATGGACTCAGTCCAATCAAACCCGAAGAACTCCTGGATAAAAATAAGTACAATATTGAAAAATAAGTGGAATGGTGATCGTTCACTGAATTCCCACAAAAAAGTCTGTGATGAGATTAACAGTGGAATGTTTTGTGTTCCTGCAAGAATGACAGAAAGCCCCAAACCTGACAACACTGTTTGGAGCAAAAAGAACTTGCATTGCATGCTACTGAGAAAAGATCAAAATGCAAAGTGTTTATAAATTATGAATCTACAAGTATTCAAGCCTAGCCATGCAAGTCTGAGTCAGAACTTCAAGCATATATATATGTATATATATAATATACACGTGCATAGATACATATATATATATTAATTATGCAAACATGTAATGCATTGTGTATGTGTTCTTTTGCATATGTTATACATGTATGTTTTATACATGCAGTTTTATATATATGTATACTCAGGTAAATATGAGATGAGAGATGATGCTTCTATAAGCATAGCTGATAGATTTTGGAAAGGTATATGTAAAATTAGTATTATGTAATAATCGAGTAGGAAATTGAAAAATACGTGAACACTAAAATTGAGAAATGGCAGTTGAATGAATGGAAAATTATAGATATCTAGATATTAGATTGAGAATCCATAGATGGAAGATAGATGGATAGATGAAGATATAGTAGGTAGGTAAAAGATAATAGATGTTTGGACGAATATATAGATGATAGATTTATGATAAGTAGATGAAAAGGATAGATGAAGAACAGAAACATAGAAAGGAATAAAGGAATAAAGGAAGGAAGGAAGGAAGGAAGAAAAGGAAAGAAAAGAAAGGGAAAGAAAGAGAAAAGAAGAAAGAAAAGAAAGATTTCAAATTATCAGAAACAAAAAAGAAATTGAAGCCAATATTAAATAAAACGCTAGTTGTCCCCACAGTGGTTTATAAAGTTTCAGATCTTGGAGCCCTCAGCTCGCTTCCTACACGAACAAATGCATCGTGTCTTTTGCTGTATGGAGAAAAACGCAGGTGGAGCACAAGCTACAGGGATTTCAGGATCTGACCTGACTGTTAAGGTAAGTCAGAAAATTCATGCTATGCCTCCTGGGATGCTTCTTCCGGGTGACTTACAGATTCTTCTGAGTGTACAATTCTGATAGAATTCTTGAAATCGCGGTATTCTGAGTCACCAAACAAAAATCCAAATCCAAATTTCAAACTATAAGCTTTTGTTAACTTAATGGCTTTGTGATAAGAAATAGGACACACAAGATTTCTAATACCTTCTATTGAAACAATTATGCAGGCAAAATTTGCAAAAAAAAAATAGAAAAATAGCAAAAATATAGAATATTCCTCTGGCCTTCTGCAGGCTGTTAGCAGCTCTTCCTCTGCAACCGCATCTACAACGCAGCAGCTCTAGTGGCAAACGGCACCCTCATATCCCACAAGGCTGTCTCGTGCAGCAGACACGTTGAAAACAGGGCCAGGCCACACCAGGAGTGTGTCCTGCACAGTTGGTACTTGGTGTCTAGGGTACCGAAGGGATGAATTCTTTAATGATACCTTCTCAGTCCCTACTGAGCACTGGAAAAGCTTCACAACAACTACCTAACAGTCCGTCTCCCAATCCCAGATTCACAAAGGTGACACTTGGTGATTCAGTGCCATAAGATTCATTCTTTCCAAAGTAATGTTTCTTAAGGAATGTCTTATTGTCACTTTGAGCATAGCACCGCTAAGACAACAGTTCGAACATTTCTTCTAAACTTTATACAGCATCTTAATTCCCTGCTATGTTTAATGCTATCACATAAGCTGGTCCTGGAGCACAGAGGTGATTTTTTCCAGTACATCTCTCACTCCTCTCGCTCTGTTCTTATCTGCTTCTTAACCATGAAGATCAGGGCTGTGTCCAGATCAAAGTACACTAGCCAGACACCTGCAACCTGTGTCGCATCTCACAGCTACCATGCTCTTTATCAACATGAGCTGATAACAGAATATGTGTAATTTGAGCCTGGGAAGGGGCAGTGAATAGTATCTGCCTCTGAGATTCTTGCAGTAACTATAGAGATTTTTAAAACAAGTTATCACCAACTCCCACTCTCAGATTATTGTCATAATGTTGGTTCACTACAAGTTATGGGAGTGAAGACAAGGTAGCCCACCTACTCAGCTGTATTTAGAAGCACCTGGTCTAGAGATGGAACAAAGTGCCTTCCACCGTATGAAGTGGGAGATATCTTAATAATACATCAAATCTGCTAATCTACTGCATATCCTAGCTCAACAACACAGCTTGTGAATGCTTTCCATTCTCCCTCATGACTCCAAGGCTCACTAGGAACTGAGTCAGCCACCCTCCAGAATCACCAGATAGACTCAGAGTGCACAGCATAAGCCAGAGAAAGATTCACATTCAGTGCTCCAAGTCCAGTATCTACTACTGCATGCACTCAGCATTTTCAATAACTGGGAAATACAAGTGGAGCTTTTCTAAATCAGAAATGTGTGTCTAAAGGCAATGTACAGGGCCCGACGGCGTGGTCTAGCGGCTAAAGTCCTCGCCTTGAAAGCCCCGGGATCCCATATGGGCACCGGTTCTAATCCTGGCAGCTCCACTTCCATCCAGCTCCCTGCTTGTGGCCTGGGAAAGCAGTCGAGGACGGTCCAAAGGCTTGGGACCCTGAACCCGCGTGGGAGACCCGGAAGAGGTTCCTAGCTCCTTGCTTCGGATCTGCGCAGCACCGGCCATTGCGGTCACTTGGGGAGTGAATCATCAGATGGAAGATCTTTCTCTCTGTCTCTCCTCCTCTCTGTATATCTGACTTTGTAATAAAAAATAAAATAAATCTTTTTTAAAAAAGGCATTAAGAGCCAATAAGGCCAGTTGAGCAGCTAAGTCTGTGATTACTGAAATTAGTAGTAGACGCTACAAAAAAAAAAAAAAAAAATCACACCCTGCCTCTGCCTCATTAAGGGTCATTTACTGCAGAACTTCCAACCACACAGAGCTGTTTGTACTTGAACGCATTCCTTAGGAAGGCTATCCTCTCTCATTTATCCCTCCCTCTTTGCAGATATGAGCATCTCAAGGAATAAGTGAATAAAATGGCACAGAGGAAAGCAGCCATTTCTCCTAATGGTTCAGACATCCTTAGAGTCCTATGAAACATCACCTGCATTTGAGCTCTGCCTCTTGATTCCAGCTTTCTGCTAATGAGTACCCTGGGTGACCGCTGGGTCCCCGAAACCCATGTTGGGGAACTGAGTAGAATTCTTAAGCTCTGAGCAGCAGTGTATCCTAACCCAGCCCAAGCCACCACTGGCATTTGAGGAGTGAACGGGAGGATGGGAATTCTGTGTGTACTACTCTCTCTCTCTTTCTCTAAGTAAATAAATAAATGATTGTAATAGGGTCTTCCTGGCTCTCAGGGGAAGCCTTGAGAGACTTCTGGGGACTGTGGAAGGGATGTCATTTTCAACAGCATGATGAAGGTCCCGCTGTTCAGGCTGCTGAACTTCCCCGGGGGTACCCATGCTTCCCTGGCTCTGGCGTTCTATGTCAGCATAGCCCTGGGCAGCTTTATCCCTCACTGAGTTACGGCCACCCAAGGACCAACCTCAGACAAGCTCTCAAGTTCAGACTGACACACATGGTGGTGTCAGGGGAACAAACCCAACAGTTTTTCTCTTTTTAAAAGATGTATTATTTATATTGAAATGCAGATTGTTATAGAGAGGAGAGAGAGAAAGATCTTTCTTATGTCTGCTGGTTCACTCCCCAAGTGGCCACGATGGCTGGAGCTGAGCCAATCCGAAACCAGGAGCTTCTTCCGGGTCTCTCACATGGGTGCAGTGTCCCAAAGCTTTGGGCCAACCTCCACTGTTTTCTCAGCACACAAGCAGGGAGCTGTATGGGAAGCAGGGCTGCCAGGATTAAAACCGGCGACCACAGGGGATCCTCGTGTAAGCAAGACAAGGGCTTGAGCCACCAGGCTACTTCACCAGGACCAAAAAAATCCCTATTTTTATATCTTTTTCATCTACAAATTCTGTGTGCTATTTTAATCCTGGTTGATTTATACTGGAAAAAGCAGAAGCTCGGGGGAATGAGTCAGGGCAGGAAGGATTTTCATTCATGACTGCCCTGAGGCTGACCTGATGAGCCGTACATCCCGAGCCATCAGTCATATTTTCCACTCAGTCTTGTTTTTGTATTTTTAAACATGCATTGATTCATGGGAAAGACAAAGATTCAGAAGGAATGGAAGTCACACACGAGAGAGAGAGAGAGAGAGAGAGAGAGAGAGAGAGAGAGAGAGGGAGGGAGAGGAAGGGAGGGAGGGATAGAGAAAGAGAAAGGGAGGGGGTTGATTTTCAGTACTTCACCTCCCACATGGGCATAGCAGCCAAGTCTGGGCCACACCAAAGCCAGGAGCCAGGAGCTCCATCCTGGTCTCCCACATGGATAATAGGAACCACATCTTTGACACATCCTCCACTGTAACCCCAGATACATCTGCAGGAAGCTGGGTTGGAAGCAGCGCAGATGGGACTGAAACACGGTGGTGTTTGGCTAGGGCGACAGTATGCTACAGATGATGGCAGCACAGAGAACCATTATTCCTGTGTCTTGGACCAAGACAAAATTTATGTGTGAAATCTGAATGTGTCCTGCCATGCTTGCAAGTAACAGGCAGAAAGGGGCTCTGTGGGCAGGAGGGGAGCGATTTGGGTTTTGGGTCACCAGTCACAAAGCGGAAAGCATTCCCTCTCTTTCCCAGGAGAAGTGACACTGAGATATTGCTTCATCTCCTACCATCAGTCTCGTATTTCCTCCAAACGGAGGAGCTGGAGGCTGGGCAGCACTGCAGGCTTCAGACCCCTTCTCCACTGCCTCCTGGCTGGGGGACAGGGAGAGGCCCATGACAAGTGCAAGACATAGAATCACTTGCAGAGAAAGTTCCAGAGTTTTTTTTTTTTTCTATAAGGCAACATTTGAACATTATCGTATATCACTAACATAGTATACCTGTAAATGTGGGGCAATATACACGTAAGTGGTTGCAAAACTGCCGACATTTCTCAGTCATGTGTGCATCATGTTCAGTTTCCCTTCTGTCACTCCCAAGCCTCTTTCCAATGATTGGTGACTAAATTCAAAGACTGAGATAAGTAGGTAGCAACTTGGAGAAGCCGAATATCTCTGAAATTGACTTCTAATGAAATTCTAAGTAATTCACTTTAATCTGTTCATCTTAAAATAATGTCATGGAGTTGAAAATATAACTTCATGATAGGCAGCTAATAGTATGAGTAACGAAAGAGAACCAAACAGGGATAAATATGAAAATATAGATCATCTACAATTGGACGATTTAAGCATAATCACTGGTGTCAACAGAGTCATGCATTGCAATCAAATCATTTTTGCACATCTTGTGTTTTCTCAGTGTGTAGTCACTCGCATTTTATAATATATTTAGAGAAAAAGTCGCTATAAACTTATATGCAACCAGAAATTATTTTCAGCAATTTTTTCTATTATTTCAATAATCTTTAGTTCTTCAAAGTTAAAACTTTGTTTTTCATTTTTTTGAAATGAACTTTTTCATTTGCCATCTATTACAGTTCAATATCCTTTATGAAGTCTGGTCATATCCAAGAGTATAATAGGTTGTGTATTTCATCACTTTGGGAAATAGCCTCAGTTTGTTTCAGGTTATGGGAAAACATTTCCAATGCTGATAGTACAAAATTATCTTCAATATTCATAAGAGCTGTTGGCAATTCTTTTTTTTTTTTTTTTTTTTTTTTTTTCATTTCAAGAAGTGCTTCCATGTTGGCTGGAGACAATAGCCCAAGAAGAACAGCCAGGAGAGTTTCAGGGATATCCGGCACCTGTACACAGGTAGGAGAGTGGCTTTCAGGAGAGGACTCTAGCATCAATAGAAGAGATCAGATACTCATCTTTTAAAGACAAAAAGGAGGATTTGACCCAGCATGGCAGCTTGGTGGCTAAAATCTTGGCTTGCCCCCACCAGGATCCCATATCAGCACTGGTTCTAATCCCAGCAGCCCAGCTTCCCATCCAGCTCCCTGCTTGTGGCCTGGGAAGGCAGTTGAGGATGACCCAAAGCCTTGGGACCCTGCAGTAGCATGGGAGACTGGGAAGAAACTGTGAGCTCCTGGCTTCAGATCAAAGCATCTCCAGCCATTGCAGCCTCTTGGGGAGTGAATCAGTGGACAGAAGGTATTCCTTTCTATCTCTCCTCCTCTCTGTATATCTGACTTTTCAATAAAAATAAAATAAGTATTTTAAAAAGCAGGCCTTTCTCCATCCTAACCATTCAAAATGATTTCTTAAAACAGATCCCTTGTTACCTTGCAGAGAACAGGTATCATTGAACCTGCCAGTTACAGGTGCCATTTTTTTGTCTCTGCTTCCTAAAAAACCCATCTAGGAGAAGAGATGGAGAAAGATATATGTAGCAAAAGGTAATGTACAGGGCCCGGCGCCATGGCCTAGTGGCTAAAGTCCTAGTCTTGAATGCACTGGAATCCCATATGGGCGCCAGTTCTAATCCCAACTGCTCCACTTCCCATCCAGCTCCCTGCTTGTGACCTGGGAAAGCAGTCGAGGATGGCCCAAAGTCCTGGGACCCTGCACCCGCGTGGGGAGACCTGGAAGAGGTTCCTGGTTCCTGGCTTCGGATCGGCACAGCACCAGCCGTTGCGGCTCACTTGGGGAGTGAATCATTGGATGGAAGATCTTTCTCTCTGTCTCTCCTCCTCTCTGTATATCTGACTTTGTAATAAAAATAAATAAATCTTTTTTTCAAAAAGGTAATGTACAAAATTAGTTGCAGGGAATTTATCTGAAGACTTTTTTTTTTTTCTCTTTTTGCTGTTGTTCAGTCAAGAGTAGATGAGGGAATCAATTGGGTAGAGAAATAAGAAAAGAAAAAGATTTGAGTAACACTCTGGCTGTTTAAAGTGTAAGACTGATACCTGATTAGGCATGTCTGAACAGAACAGCTGGATGCATGGTCATATCATCAATAAAAGTATAAAATAAAACATTTCATTTCTTGGGAATGAAGGCATTAAGACAGAATGGGTTGAAATTTAGATCAAGTGGATTTGGAGTTATTAATTTGGAGATATTAATTTGTCTCAAGAGATAGATTATAGTTACCAATACAACATTAGGAGTCCTTAGCATATAGATGGTATTTAAAGCTAGGGGTATTAGATGGAGTCACAGAAAAGTGCTGAGAAAATTGCAGGGCTAAATTTTACACTCCAAGGAGGTAGCAGGATTTGAAGGAAAGGAATGACGAAAGACTTATGTCAGAAAATCAAAATAAGATCAAAGGGGAAGACTGAAAGCTCAAAATACCAAGAGATTTTGAAGAACAAAGATTGAACTTTTCATATTTATTTCGTAAGTTGTCAGAGAGATTTGCAAGCAGTTCTGAGTGTTAAAACAGTTTTGGGGAAGGAATCGCATTCTGAACTGGCATCTGCCAAAATGTCGAATTTTTGGAAGAATATTAATTAGTAAAGGAAGGAGAGATCAGGGGTCTCTTTTAGAAAGAGTTGAGTGTTTTTGTTTATATATATACACATAATATATAATTTAAGCTAAAGAAACCAGAGGTGGCGAAGTAGAGATATGGGAAGCAATATGGATAATTGATGGATCAAGCAAAGCTTTTATACAACAAAGCAGTGATTGACAACATAGTCATAGGCATCCTATCTTGGCTGGTGAAAACAGATCCACCTGTGTTAAAGTGAGAAGCTAGAGCCATGGAGAAGTGAAGGAAATTACAGCCTCTGCTTACTTACTCTGTAACAGAGGTGGTGAGGATTTGGTGGTTAAGGGTTGGGTAGCAGAACTGCATAGAAAATGGAATGACTTTAGCTGATACCGATAATAATCATCCTACTATTCAATCAAACAAAAATGTTGGATTGTCAAACACTACTGTCAAACAAGAATGTTAAGGCAGGTTGTTGGGCAAACTTTCTTTAAGAACAAGCAAAACATTTGTTCATTTATTTAAAACACAATGAAAGAGAGAGAGAGAGGCGGGGGGAGAGAGAGAGAGAGAGAGAGAGAGAGAGAGAATCTTGCATACTGGGTTCACGTCCTCAATGGAGGACGTGCTGCTCCAAGACAAAGCCAGGAGCCAGAAATTCTATCCAGGTCTCCCCGTGTGATGCCTTTGGGCCATCTTCAGCATCATGCCAACACAACAGCAGAGAGCTGAATCCCAGGCGCAGTAGTATGTGGTATTCAGGTGTTACAAATGACTTAACTCACTGTGCCACAGTGGTGGCCCAAATTATCTTAACACTTCTGAACCTATATTTGATATTCATTCATGCTTTTCAAAGACAGTTATTCAATGTGTGTTGTTTAGTGTTGTACACACTTTCACAGTGATTACCATTAGCTTCACAAGCATCACCTCCATTGCCAATGTTCCATAGTTACCCATGACCAATTGAAGGCAGGACCCCAACTGAGGAACAAAACTCAAGATACCAGCATGATTCATCTCAGCATCCAATCCTTAAACATGTTTGTTTCATGAGAGTCAAAGCCCCTTCCCATCTTCATTAAAAGCACCGGGCGCCCTTCCAGCATAAAGGATGTGCTGTTGCGGCTTTGACACAACGATCTGTATATGCTCTCACCCAGAACCCTTGCTTTGGATTGAGAGAAACAGCACGTCCTCTTGGAGGAAACATTCAGCCCAATTCAGGACAGTCACATGGGAACTCCACATCCAGGACCATATGACTTAGGCAGGAGTATGTTGTAGAGATATCACTTAATCTGATATACGAAAGATACCAAGAAATCTTCCAACTCCTGGTTAAATTCCCAAATGCCGGAAACAGTATGGACTGGGCCATGCCAAAGACTGGAGCCAGAAAGTCCATCCAGGTCTCCCACATGAGGGGCAGGGATTCCATCTGCCAGTGCAGGCATTAGAAGGAAGCTGGCACAGAAAGTGGAGCCAAGCTTGAATGCAGACACTTGAGTATGGAACAGGAGTATTGCTAGCATTCATGGCTGTGTCTCACTACGCCTGCCCCTGGGCAGGGTATCTTCCACAATACAAATTCAAGAAATGCAGACAATAGTGATCACAAGGTCTCAAAGTGAGTGTGTACATTCCAAGTAGTGGTGGAACTGTGGGTTTCTACTCTACAGACTCTAAGAATTAAAATGGAAAATGAACAGAGATTGAATGGTAGCACTGGTTCACAGGTGATTCCAACAGCAGGTGGTGAGGTGAATTCGATTCTTTTACCTAGGTGCACAAATGCTTTGTGTGCAGCCTCAGGGTCAGGTGCCTATTTCCGTTGCCGCCCCTGGCAACTGCAGTTGGATTTACAGTAATCATACTAATTAAGTCTGCTTCATGTTTCCACGCCCTGTATCAACAATCATCTTTTCTGATGAGTTTTTTTTTTTTTTTTACAATTTTTCCTAAAGTGAATATGCCACTCAGTGGTTCATTTATAGGGTGGCTTACCTCTCAGTGACATTCTCTTGGCATTCATGAACCCACATATGTGCAAGTTGCTGGGCCAAGATCCCAGTCCTATGCGGAATACATGAATGAGAGAGGGCAAGACACAGTAAAAATGAACCAGAGAATCTCCAATGCTGTTTTCATACTGACCCAAATGCCTTTGGGTTCCGAGACATAGAAGTATCTATTCTTATTTCCTCTACAGAAGTAATTCTAATAGTGTTGGTGGCCTTGGAGTCAGAGGAAAAGATCACTTTGTTGCTAGGGAAAGATATGGGGCAGTCAGTGAAAATGTGAACAGAAGGCCCACAACCCAGAGTCGTGGGCCTGAGGGAGTCTTCCTTCCCTGGTTGCGGAGTGAATGGCATTGGAACAGTTGGGCAAGGGGCAGGTGGAGGTATCTTAGATCTAAAATTGGGAAACCCTGTTCTTAACTCGCATAATCACCTTTGCTTCTCTCTGTTGCTGTCATACTCTCAAACATTATATAATTGCCTCTAGCCAGTTGTCTGCACTAGAAGAACCCCAACAGGCCACAGCAGGATTTAAGCCAAGTGTATTCCTCTACACTTAGGGTCTGCAGCCTCCCAGGAAGCCCAAGACTGTAAAGGACAGTTCTGGCCTCTCCTTGGAGACTTGTCTGGTCCTGAACAGTCCCTTTCCCCTGATGGCTCCTCACACACCTCAGCCAGCATCTTCTATGCCATCTTCCCTTGGCATTTGGCTGTGCCCTGTTTCCAGCATCCCCCTGCCTGGAGTATGTGGGAACTAAGCTACAGATCAGAAATATTACTTCACAAATTGGCACTAAGCTGAGGTGCCCTTTCAGAGGCTCAATTAGATCACTTTCAGGTTAGAATACTCCACGGGGAAGGTTAACTGTTTTAAGACTTCCTGCTGGGTCATAGGCGGAATAGTGCTGGGTAAAAGTAAGTGAAAGCTAGCAAATGGCCTTACAAAGATCTTTCAATTGTTCTCCCTAATGGTGTTTAAACACGGACAGTTCTTTCTTCCTGCTTAAATAGACCCTGGGAGGCAGCAAGGATAGACAAGCCACTCCCGTGGCGATCCAAACAAAGTTCCCACCTGCTTCATCTTTTTCCCATTCCACTCCCAAAACTATTGTGGAAACTTGGGGAGCAAACCAGTTTTGGGGGAACCCTGTTTTTCAAAACATTTTTTTCAATGTGACAAAATAAAGTATCATAAAACTTTATAAAGTGAAAATGGAACATTGTAAATATAAAGCTATCACTTGGGTCAACCATATTTCAGCGCACAAAACTGGATATACTGTGTGGGTCTGAAGATGTCCATAAAACCTTCAGTAAGGTTGCAAATTTCCAAAAGAAGCATGCAAAAGGTGTCAGGTATCAGAGAAGAGGAAGACCATGGCTCCAAAAGAACGTGATGTGCTGATATCTCACACGCCACCAGACACGGACTTCTGCAGCTTGGAGGAGGCTCTTTCCCAGAGGAGCTGCAGAGTGAATTACACAGGCTGTTCCCAGCCAAGCCACTATCCCTACATAAGACCTCAACTGTCAGGACACCAGCCAGCTTCTGCTGACAGCCCTGATGTCCAGTGTTACCAAGTCAAGGTCATGTGGCACCTCTGACACCAGAACAGACTCTCTGGACACAAGCTGAGCGCTGCTGTTTGTCAGTTCTTACAAGAACCAACCAATTATCCTTAGCCTTCTCAGGTTTTGGGGTCTGTCCTCAGTCCCCCACAACACCTGCCAGATGCTGACTAGGCCACCTGTGCTTCTAATTATCCAGCTATAGATACAGGGCTTGATAATCTGCTAGAATGGTTGTCAAAGTTTGCACAGGGGGTTGTTTATGCTCATTTGATCACAAAGGACATGAAGGATCAGCCAGATAAAAAGGTACAGGATGAGCTCTGGGATTGTTCCCAGCCTTCAATTTCTACCCATGTGCAGTCGAGGGTTCACCACTCAGAAGCTCCACGAAACTTGTTGAAGTTTTCCCTTTTTTTTTTTTTCTGAGTCTCCGCATTGCCAGCCTCCTGCTGGCGTTGGATGATGAGCAGGGTGCCTGACCTCAGGCTGGGATGAGCGTGCCCCTGTAAGACCACTAGCAGAGCTGGCCGATGGCCCCAGATAGCCTCCACCTGAGACAGACTCGAGGGTGCTGGGAAAGGCCAAGTGTGCCTTCACACCCAAATGGGATGGGTGCCTCGTGGTTAGAGATGGCAGGGATAGTCCCTGGGTGATGAAGGGGCTGCAGGATGCAGGCAAGTGCTTTGTCTTACCCTGCATGACCCCAGTCAAAGACATCCAACAGAAACCTGTATGGAACATGGAGAGTGTGCCTAGCTCTCTGCTGGCACTGTGTAGAAGACCTTGGTGTTACACTAGAATGGACTGGGCTCAGACTGCCAGGAGCCTCTGAGCTTCAATTTACCAACCAGTAAAATGGGAACAATATTAAAGGCTGTCCAAGGATATGCCTGTTGCAGGGAGTTTAGTGAGGCCCCTGGCTGGCTGGTGGAGTTTACATGGGGGTCCTATCCCCCTCCATCTGCCTCTAGCCAATGACTGCAGGAGGAAAACCAAGCCATAGCCACTGTCCTAATGACCAGGACCTCGGCATGGCTGGTGTGGCTCAGAGTCCTCATAGCAAGCCCTGTGCAAGCTTCCCTCATACGAGATGGTCCTTATCCCCACCCTGCTCCCAAGAGTGCCTCCACCTGCACTCCCCTCCATATTTCCCAAGTTTTCTCTAATAACCTCTTGCAAGTTTCATCCCTGTTTTCCGTTGGCTTCTTGGAGAACTCGATGGTCAATGCAAGCGGATGAAAGTGGAATTAAGAAATGTGGTGGAGAGTGAGCAGTCTCACCAGACAAGTCTAGGGCATATTAAGGAGTCTTTATTAACCAAGCTTGGTGATAATAGAGCCTACTAGAAATTAGCAGATAAGAAGTCCGTATGGCTATTCACCATTTTCCAGACATAAACTTAAAAAAATAATTTGTTAAAGAAATATTGAAAACTTTCTTTAAAAATAGCACCACATAATTTTCTAAGTTTTTAAACGTTGTTTACAAAATTGAGTAAATCCAGAAGCATGCATATTTTAAGTTTTGATGTTAAGGAGATAAAATGTCTTAAAATGCAAAAACATATTCTGATCTAATTTGGCTGTTAGTACAATAGCAAGGCTATTTTGTTTCCAGAAGTTTTCTGTGATTGGCAATAAAAAGCAGAATCCTCCTAGAAGAGGTTACTGAAGGAATATATATGACATTGGAGCTTAATCTGATAAATTTGAAATGTTTTCCATTGAAGAGCGTGCCTTTTAAAGGGTAACATTCCTGAGATTAATTATGTCAGGTTGTTTATTTGAGCAAAGTAAAACAAAGCAAAAATGATTCATGAATTGGGCAGCTTCCAGAACTAGAACAGTTTCCAGGAACCCCAACCAACGAGAAGATCTGGCAGCCTCTGTAGAGAAATTGAAGTGCTTGCATAGAAGCAACTTAACTGACTACAGAGCAATGGGTTAGCTACCAGTTAATTAACTATTTATTTGCCTTATCAGTTAACTGACTACAGGGGCTTCTGCAACCATCCAAAACTCACATACTATGATTAAATTCTATATTGTGTATCTGTAGGGACCAGGGCAGGCTAGCAGGTGAAATTCATTGCCTTACACAAATTTGACAATCCTTGCCTTTTTGGTCAGCCTTTCATGAAAGGAGAGTTTGATAGAGACTTAAGGCATCAGTATTTCTCTCCCTGATCATCATCCTAGATTTTCTTTCTTGACATATCACTCACAGATCACGGTACCCTCGGGATCACATGCTTAACTCATTATCATCCGAGCCAAAGATGGACCATTTAGTGTGCATGGGAATATTTAAAAATTTAAGAAATACAGCCCAACAAGAAGACAGGTTATACCACTAGACAAGTTTGGAACACACTCTCCAGCCCTTCTACATGAGTCAGATCAACCACCACTGATTTTAAAATATCACATGATCAAGAAAGAGCTGGATGAGAAATCCATGCGTGTTAACCAAATAGCCGGTCTGTTCATTTTAAGATAATTTTCTCTTTATGAAACTTCTGTGCTCAAAAGCACAGATCCTTCCGTATTCATCCAGTAAGTGACCTATCATCCCATAATGATATTAACATTAAGAGTGATAACAATATGTAAAAGAGTCTTAAAAATCAGTTACTGCGCTGGTAGGTGGTCTTAAGCAAGGAAAAGTTGAAGGTGAGCATTTCATTGTGTGAGGGTCTTGTCCTAATGTCTTTAGTAAAACTATCCTATACCCAAGATATTACTTATTTCTGGGAAAGCTTTTGTAAAGTCAGTTTTGTCTGAGAGTCTCGAATAGGCGTATGATTTCAGAATTCTCCTTAAGAAATATTCTTAAACTGTAGATAATGGACTCAGATTGAGAACCACAAATCTTGCCTCAGTATGGTTGGTAAGAAGAAACCTACACCCCTTCCCCATGATCAAGGCATCTTGCTTTCATTTCAAGAAGGTTCAGCTCTGTGTGCTATACCATAAGAGATACGGTTGTCAACATTTGATAGAGCAGAGAGATCTTCACCTGGTGAAAATGTGGCTTGACAGGATTCATGAAAACCATGCAGTGGTTGCTAACACACCTCTAGAATGCAGTGGAAGATGACCCTGACACTTGATACCCTACAATATATAGGTGAGGCCTAGATAGAGCTCTTAAATGTTGGCATCTGCTAGGCTGACCCAGGAGCTCTCCACCTCTCTCCCTCCCTCTGCCTCTTCCTCCTACTCTGTGTCACCCTACCTTTCAAAAAATAAAACAATAAATTTAAAGTCCTGCATGTCAGAATTCCTGAACACAGCATACCCACTGCAATCTAATTGACCTTGCCAGTTTCAATTTCAAAACAATACATATCCTTTCAACTATTCCCGAAGACTGATAATGATACAGCAGATGACAGTGACATGTGGTTCACAACACCTTGTTTAATTGCTTCATAGCTCACCTAATAAAATAGGTTCCTGCATCACTGGAGCTTTCCCCACCAACATCATTCAAAGAAGCCACATTTTCCAATAAACTTTCAACTACTGTTGACACATGGTCTAAATATATCTACATATAACCATAGAAAACAGACTATGACAAGATAATATTTATAGGCCACTAATGGTCACAAATGGAAGAAATCCCTTAGACAATATTCATTAGGGAGAAGAAATGTGTCATTCTTATGTTTTGATAGTATCCCCAGGACTGTGGGCTTGAAAAAATTTGTCTGCCAATCATTTTTAGCAATTTAAACATCACTGCACCACTGTTTCCCTTGTAATTTGCATTGTTCTTTCAATCCCATGGTTAGACAGAACGTAGTCTTTAGCAATGGGAGTTTTAAAGATACAGGAAAGACCAGGCATCCATTAGGCCACTCACAAGTCAATGCTTAAAATTGAACCCATATTCTTTCAGTCATCAGTTTCAGTTCTCCCACTTACCTGTGCGTTACTGTTCTTTCAACAGACAACCACAAACAGTTTCATTTGCAGTAGTCTTTAGAGAGTTGATTTCAGTTGAGCATCTGGGCAGTCTTGAGCCTGACTTACCCGCAAGCAGATCTGCAGGAGCACTGCCGTGATGTCCAGTCTACTCCTGTCCCGCTTCTGTGGTGTAACAGTCTGCTAAACAATCAGTCTCTCCAGTAGAATGCTAGGAAATTTTTTTTGCCCACTCATGAGACCTCATACTAATCAGAAACCTGTATTTCTCTGAACCTTTTCCCTGGATCTCCTTGAAAAGTATTTCATGCCAGAAGAATCGATAACCTGTGGAATAATATTGGCCATAATTGGGAGCGCTGGGTTGTGGCACAGTGGATATAGCTGCTGCCTGTGACACCAGCTTCCCATAGGAGAACTAGCTTTGTTTTTGTGTTCCACTTCAGATTCAACTTTGTGCTAATGGCCTGGAAAAATCAACGGATGATGGTCCATGTATTTCTATCCCTGCCACCTATGTGGGAGACCAAGAAGGTTGTAGAGTTTGTTCCCTTGTCCAACACTGCCTGTTATAGCCATCTGTAGAATGAATCACCACATGGATAATTTTATTTTGTCTTTCCATTTTTATCTCCTTAAAATTTTAGAAATAGAAATAAATTTAAAAACAAAAAAATGCTCATGTCCAAAGATTTGATGGGTATTTGTTTCAATAATGCAATTGTTGTATACAATATCTTATGATGATAAATTTTAAAAAGGAAACTAATCAATACATTAAGAAATCAGTATTACCAAATTTCTATAAATTTCATGTAATATATTAGCATGACATTCATACGAATATAATTTGAAAGAATATTTAGTCATCTGTTTGACAATGTTTCCTTTATAATGTAACATCAAATAATCCTGATTGGCTCACTAGGTATCTTGCAGACATTTAAAGTTCCCTTCTGGGATGTTCTAAAGCTGAGTGGAAGCAGACACGTGACCTCGAACCCAGTTTGGGAAGACTCAAAATGTATCAAAGATTCAAATCTTTGATCACAATGAGCTTATAGATTATTGTGAACAAGTTATTCACTTAACAGGAGAAACAAAAGATTCCTAAGACAAATGCAGAAAACCACATGGCTTTAGACAGAATTCTAGCTCTTTAATTGTGAGATGTCAGTTCTCCCAAGGAAAAGACCCCCTCAAGATCTATTTCCTATCAAGAATATGTCAATCATCCAAGAAAATCTTATTAAATTACGTATATACAGATATATGCATACACATATACATTTCTATTACTCATTTTCATGAGTTCCCCATAACACGTGAAGCAACTTATTGCACTGTAGCAGTATATTCCTTACGAAATATTAACTTTTGGTAATAAGTGATAACAAAACCAGTTAACGGAAGTGTAATTGAGCTGCATGGTAAGTTTGCAGATACTAGCAGAGGTGGCAGTGAGTACACAACTCTGTTTCGTCTCAACATTTAATCTAGTTACTCATTTTCTGTGCCCTTTGTTTATACAAATTGTGTTCCTCTGTTTCTCTCATGGTATTCCATGAGGAAAGGAATGACAATGGATTGTTGCTAAGTGTCTAGCTTTAACAGGGTGTGTTCTGTAAAGTAGATGGTCAAGCAGTTGACTGTCAGTTGACTGCATTTCCTTCTCCAGTATTTTCTGCATGTCCTTGATGAAAGCAGCAAACAGTTGTTTCCTGTCAGAACCATTTCTAGTTGCCTATTCCAATCAAAACTGCTAATGGGGCCACTTCCCACTGGTCAGAAACTTCATCATCCTGCCATTAGGTTATCCCCCTCCTTCAGGGTACTTCAAACGAATTTTTGTATTTTAACTTGAAAAAAAATTCAGAAACATCTGCCACTTAAGTTCTCAAAGCATGATCCCAAGATACAAGTCACTCTAAAAGATTTCTGAAACTAGGACAAGTTCATCCACAAACTTCCATCCCACTTACGTACTCCCAATGGATACGTTCTTCACAATGTTTGCTCATTGAACCACTGAAAGAACCTTCCACAGGATTCAGCTGTGAAAGATCTTCTGTGAAGATTGATCCCACACACCCAGAAAGACCTTGTCATACACCACCAACCACTCTCCCAAGAGAATTTTCTTCTCTTCTGACTATTTTGCTTAGAGAAGCAAAAATGCTTAGGCAAGGAACTATTATCCTTTTCTAAACAGTGCGCCCTGATGAGTGCCCCAAACCAGGCATCTTTATTAGCATACCTAGAACTGAATCTTACACTCATTTACAATTCTTGCTTCCAGTTAATTCAGATGACAGGAAGCACTAGGCAAGGACTCTAGTGGTTGGGTCTCTAGCACTCAACGTGGAAGCTGACATGAGATTCTGGCTCCCGGCTTCAGCCTGACTCAGCCTCAGCCATCATAGTCACTTGGGCAGCAAACCCGCAAAGGATGAGCTCTCTGTACCTTTGCCTACCAAATAAACACAAACTAGTCCTAACACTTTGTACATACAGAGACAGGTGTCATGGTAGAGTGTAGTAGACCACCTACGAACCTGGCAGTACATGTCTGAGCACTGATTGAAGCCCCACTTCCTACCCAATTCCCTTCAAATGCACCTGGAAAGTCAGTGGGAGACTGGAAGCTGGCCTGAGCAACGCAGCCATAGCCACGCAGATGGAGGTACAGAATCCTTGTTTGGCCTGACTACCCAGGCCCCTGGCAACTAGAGTTATTTTATCAGTGGGCCAGTGGGTGGAAGCTCTCTTCCTCTCTGTGTGTCTCCCTCTCATTCCATCACTCTGCTCTTTAAATGAATAAAATGAAATTTCTGTTATCAATGTATAGGTTTAGAAATTAGAGTTTTAAGTGAAGGAGTTTCAGTACATGGACTTCGTTCAGTTTCTCTCTGACCCAGGAAGTCAACACAAACCTCTCAATACCATATGCTCATTCACATCACAAGCTTACCCTTGGTGCCACCCCAAGATTAAACATGCCCTGACAGCACAAGCTAACACTGGTGGAACTCCAGATGGTGCAGTTCTAGCCTTCCTGAGTTCCTTGGTTTCTGATCATGTTACTATGCTACTAACACTAGCTCAACTTTGTTATTATTTTTTGTTGCTTTTGATCAAAACACTTTAGACTTCCTCACTTATCTCATCCTGTTCCTGCTGAAATTTCCAACCCCAGTTCATAACAAAATTTTGCTCAGACGTGGAGTTGTGGAGTCTAATAATGCACAGGTGCATCATTATCATCAACTGTGGAAAGAAAACAGTTCAAGGGCCCCGGGAACTAGGTTGTACGTGCATGGTCACTGGAGCTGTAGTTCTGATCCTGCCAGTTATGCCAAACTTAACATTAGGCCAGTTATGTCAAAAGAGTCTGCTTAAACAATCAAATGTCAAATGAACAAACAAAAGGCAAAAAAAAAAAAACCAAAAAACCAAAACCAACTCATGAATGAGGCAGCTGAGGAAAAGGACCAGGTTTTGAGACTACAATGCAAACGCTGTGACCTGATGATGGGGGAGACATGCAGCAGAGCATTTAAATTCCCCTGGTGATGCCTGAGTTCTGCAGGAGAGTTTAAGTCCTAACTGCTCTTTTCCTATGCTGTTTCCTAATGATATGCACCCCAAGAAGCGGCAGATTTGGATCAAGATTTCAAGGTACTGCCACCCACATTGGAGTCCCAGATTGAGTGCCAAGCTCCTGACTTCCATCGGGCCCTACAAGCTCTGAAGGCATCTGAGGAGTGAATCAGAGGATGCCAACTCTCTAAAACTATTTACTTCTGTCTCTCTGCCTGTCAAATAGAGTGGAAACAGATAAATTAAGAAATAAAGACATGAGACACAGAAAACATGATTGGCTGTAGCTTTGTGAATTAATCAGTCTGTTGGTTCTGATTTTAGTAAACAGTTTGTTCTAAAGTGTTTTTCAACCAACCAGGTCTTAGTGACTGTGTGTAAATGGTTGATCATGTGGGTTAGGCCCAGTGTCAGTGCCCAGTCCAAATCCACAGCCTCCCATGTTGAACAACACTCAATATCAGGTTGTGTGTCAATACATTTTAAAATCACTTCTTACATTTGCCTAATTCATTAGTGTAAGTGACTGTATTCCTTTGGAATATTGCAGCAGTTTGCCGTAGCTGCCTGGCTTCTTCATTTATCTCTCTGTAAGACTGGAGGTTGTCCTGTTTGTGCTGCTAATGCAGGCAGAGCTGGTTCCTGCTACTTATAATCAGACTCAATCTTCTCCAAAAAGAATTGTATCAAAAATCTTGCTATGAGGAGATACATCAGGCGGAGGGGCAGGAGCAGAATGTCAGTGGCAATGCCAAAGGAGCATGGAAACGGAAAGGAACCATTGCCAATTGAGTACAACTTTCTGGAAAATTTATCCCTCCTTTCTCTTCCTCAATTTGACATGTGATTCTGAGGTTCTGACTCCCAGACCTGACCCCATTTGAAAAGCCTCCTAATGCCCCGTGTTGCAAGAGGAAACACAACGTAAGCCCCTAAGATATTCAACTTGGATCATGCTCTGGGAATAAGGCATTATATGTGCTGGATACAAAGAGGGTGCTTTTCTGTTTTAAATAAAAATGGCATCCTTAGATGGTACACAGACCCACCTGCACACAGACTACCAGTCCACAGTTTCTGATCTAACTGCCTTCAAATCGTAAAATTGATTGAATGACTAGAAACAAATATGTTCCCTAAGGCATCAATGAAAGATATGTTCCCTCTGGGAAGTGTGTGAAGCAGTTTACCCTTGAGGTTTTTGTGGAAGGACTTTCGGGAATTTCAGAAGATGCTTCTGAAGATGATAAGAGGGCTTCTCTCTGAGTTGTGTGACAACAACCAGCCATTGAAATGGAAATAAGAAAGCTACATCTTACAAGCATGAAGTTGAACCATCAAAAACGATTAGGTTTGCGTGTCAAGAACAGCCAGTCACCAGTAATGTCCCTTGGGTCATCTCATCATAAGGCTTATATGGGTTCTAAAATGCAGTGATTCATGTTAAACATCAGAGGAGGCCCCAAGTGAGGTCAGGTCAGACTTCACCAGCTCTGGGAGGTGGGATTGGGTGGTGAGAAGGCCCGTGGGGCCCACCCAAGGGAGAGCACACACCACCCCCAAACAGTGTTTGTTTCAGGAAGGAGAGCTGAGAAAACTCATTACCGTATAGAAGATAGGAATTCTCTATCCAAAAGTTGTGTGAAATCTGAGAATTACAGCTGTT
The DNA here is from genome assembly GCF_030435755.1 of Ochotona princeps. Lineage (NCBI taxonomy): Eukaryota > Metazoa > Chordata > Mammalia > Lagomorpha > Ochotonidae > Ochotona > Ochotona princeps. Next base: position 3,165,436 of record NC_080839.1, on the reverse strand, counting down.
TCAGACTGAAGATTCACCTTGCATCTTTATCAGCAAAAGAAGTTAGCAGTGCAGTCACACTGGCATGGGGGTGGCATGTGAGATTTTACTTTTGAAGGTCACCATGGAGGGGAAGGTGTAATTTCTGTTCATAACTCAGGGAGTTCTTTCATGTGGGCAGTGGCTCAGCATGCTATTACACATAGTAAATGAAAAGCTGACCAGATGAGCTTTGCAAAGAAACCCCGAACTGCAAGGTGCTGAGAATACCCATAAAGTAGGTTCCCCCTAAAGGATTTGCTTGACCCATTATGAATTCATAATCCACGGAGCTCGCTTCATGCTGACTCCAGCTCTGCTTGTCAGAGCTCTCTAACTCAGCTGCATCACCTTCGGCCCCATCTAGCTGCCGCCTGACTGCCTGTCATGATCGGTTTTGACAGCTCTTCCTTGTTTATTTTCAAAGCAGACATCAGCCTTGCTATTCACAAAGTAAGCTTTAAATCACTCCTAACTTTGAACACATGATAGGTTATATATTAAAAAAACAGGGTTTTTTTTCATGAATTAGGCATTGACTTTAAAAGCCTTAAAGCACATTTACCAACACATTGTCTCTTGGAATCATCTGTTCAAGTTAAATGGTCAAGGTGCCAGTCCTGATGGCTGGACCTGTACAAATGGGTGAAGCAGCATCTCTTTATGGCAAGTCTTACGTTAAAGAACTGTTGTTAGCATTAAGCAATAGATTCCATATTAACATTCAATAAATGCTCTCGTAACCACCAACGTGATCATTATTGCTATTATTAATCCTGATCCCAAAAGATTTCTGCTTCATTGTCCACTGAAAGCTTTCTCTGTGTCACCACAGTTCAGAAGACAGGATTTTTTCAGAGGATAGGTGACAAGTAATTAGGAAAATGACTTCATGTCACTCATAGTCAATGGAGCAAGAGCCACACACGGAGAACTTATTGAAATACTCATTTCCTACTTTAAACTCACACTGAATTTAAATCTTTGCATCCTTGTGCCAGGTAGTAGGTAATTCTTCATTTTTGATCCCTGATATCTAACACTTTTATGATAAATGGTTATGTGACAAATGCAATTGCAGTGTCTTCTAGAATTGTATTGGGTCTAATTTCCTTAGTAGAAACTCTAACTGTTTTAGCCTCTAAATTTAAGGGTAGAAATGGAAACGCGTGAAAAGCACAGGTATATCAAATGGCTGATTGGAAATTGCAATCAATTCAAAGGAGACTCTGGGTGCAAAATGAATTTTTACATTCATGCATAGTTTTCATAATATGCATTTAAATTAACTTTTTGAAAATCTCTTTATGCACGATCTCAGTTTATTCACTTCAAACCGAGCTTACCTGCTCATTCCATCTTCCAGGTACTTTCATGTTCTTTTTTTTTTTTTAATAAAGCTGGTTTTTTGAGAAGATAAACAAGATAGACACCCCACTGGCCCGACTGACAAAGAAAAAACAAGAGAAAGCAAGAATTAACAGCATCAAAGATGAAAGAGGCAACATAACAACAGACACCACATCCATTAAGGATATAATTAGAAATTACTACAAAGCACTGTATTCCAACAAATCAGAAGATCACCAAGAAATGGAAAAGTTCTTAGACTTCTACCACCGGCCAAAACTTAGCCCAGAGGCAACAAACGAACTGAACAAACCCATAAATGAAGCAGAGATTGAATCAGTGATTAAAGACCTCCCAAAAAAGAAAAGCCCAGGCCCAGACGGCTTCACTACAGAATTCTACAAAACATTCCGAACAGAACTAACCCCAATCCTCTACAAACTCTTCAAAACAATAGAAAAAGAGGCAACCCTTCCGAACTCATTCTATGAAACCAACATTACCTTAATCCCAAAACCAGACAGAGAACCAACAGAGAAGGAAAACTGTTGAACATTGATGCTAAGATTCTCAACAAAATCCTAGCCAATAGAATTCAAAAACACATCAGACAGATCATTCATTCAGATCAAGTAGGATTCATCCCTGGAATGCAGGGATGGTTCAACATTCGGAAATGCATCAATGTGATACACCACATCCAAAAACTGAAAAACAAGAATCACATGATAGTATCAATAGACGCAGAAAAAGCTTTCGACAAAATCCAACACCACTTCCTACTAAAAACCCTAACCAAGGTAGGCATAGATGGAAAAATCCACAACATAATTAAAGCCATATATGAAAAACCCAATGCCAGCATCATACTGAATGGAGAAAAACTGGAACCCTTTCCACTGAGATCTGGAACAAGACAGGGATGTCCACTTTCTCCACTACTATTCAACATAGTCCTAGAGGTACTCGCTGAGGCCATAAGACAAGAAAAAGAAATCAGAGGAATCCAAATGGGAAACGAAGAAGTCAAGCTCTCACTATACGCAGATGATATGATTCTTTATGTAGAAGAGCCAAGAGACTCAATACAGAGACTGTTAGAACTTGTACGAGAGTTTGGTAGAGTGGCAGGGTACAAAATTAATGAACAAAAATCAACAGCCATAATGTATGTGAACAGCCCCAAGATGGAAAAAGATTTAACCAGCAAGATACCATTCAAAATAACAGAGAAAAGTATGAAATATCTGGGAATAAATCTAACCAAAAATGTAAGAGACCTATTTGAAGAAAATTACAAACTACTTAAAAAAGAAATTGAACAAGACCTCGAAAAGATGGAGTAACATCCCATGCTCCTGGATAGGTAAAATCAATATCATGTTCTCTTTTAATGCCCCACAGCTTCGTGGCAGAGCATCTTAAACCTCTCCCTGGAATGCCCACATTCCATGTTGGAGTGACTGTTTTAAATCCAGCTGTTCCAGTTCCAATCCAGCTTCCTACTAATGTACTTAGGAAGGCAGTAGATGAAGCCAAATTCTTGGAACTTTGCCGGCCACATGGCAGACCGAGACAGAATTCCTGTCTCTGGATTTTGACCAGATCCAAACCTGGCTGTTGCAGCCATTTGGGGAATAAAATAGCAAGTGCAAGATCTCTCTGTCTGTGTCTCCCTGTCTCCCTCCCTCTCTTGGTCTGCTCTGTCTCTCTCTCCCTCTCTCCCTATCTGTCACTCTTCCTTTCAAGTAAGGAATTTTTTCTCTTTTAATGTACAAAAAGAAAAAGTCCTAGCTTAATGTTTTAGGGAGGTTCTAGTAGATTCTCTAAGTGCATGACAAAAACCCAGTGATCATTCTAAGGTCCTGCAGAGGCAAGAGGGAGAGCTGCAATGAAGCATGCTTCTGCTACCGGACATTCCCTGGTTTTACAGAGGGGAATAATTCAACAAAATCCAACAGGCCAATGACCGTATACTCATCCACTCCTCTGTTTCTGCTCCCAAGTGGGTCTGTGTGGATCAGCTCAGTCCCCAAGAGTCAGGGACAGGGCAGAGACGACAGGCATCTGAGTCTGAAATTGCTTGCAGTAATTGCCAAATTCCAAGTACGCCATTGAACCTGAACGATTTTGGCAGAATCCCCGTCATTTCCTCTACTCAGCATGATGCATTTGCGTTTCAACCCTCACCTCCTTCAGCCCTATCCTACTCTATATCTTGAATATAATAATGCTTACCCTCCACTGCTTTGTGACAAGGTGGCTTCGAACCATCCCTAGTGGATAGGCGCAGGGGCTCCATTTTAGAAATCGCTCCAGTCAAAGCTCTTTGTGTAAACTTTTCACAAGATATTTGCCTGCTAGAAAATAATTTCTTCTCTAAGGACTGAGAACATGAAACACTATTAATTGTGCATTTAGTTCAAAATCAGTGGTTTTCTAAGTAAATGAAACATACATTTTATTGATCAAAAATATTCAATGACAAAAAAAATTCAATTCCTAGAATTGTGCTTTACCGTGTTGCATTTTTCTCCCCAAATTCCGATCTCTTAATAAGGAGGGGTAAATTTAAAAAAAGATGCTAGAACGGGGATGACACTGTGTTACAGCGGGTTAATCTGTGTTTAGCATGTCAGCATCCCATAGTGGAGCACCAGTTCAGGTCCCAGCTTTGCCGCTTCTGACTGAGCTTTCTGTTAGTATGTTTGAGAAGACAGCAAAATTCAGTCTGCCTACTTGGGCACCTGCCAGTCATGGGGGAGACCAGGATAGAGTCCAGAGCTCATGTTCAGCCTTGCTCTTCTGGCCTTTTCAGAGATGAGCCAGCAGAAGGAAAATCTCTCCCAAAAACCCCTCTTATTGTTCTGCCTTTCAAATAAATACATATTTTTTAAATAGCAGAAACCATGTTAAGTTTTATTTTTTCAGCTATTCAACAAGTAGCAAGGATATTAACTGTGCCCTGCGCAATATTTGAAATATATTGAGAATAAACAATTATCCAAATGGGTGCGTTTAGCTGAGTAATCTGAATTTTATCCAATCATTGTGGTATCAAAAGTTAGTATTGTGCCAGACTAAATCTTAATTCATATTCAAATCAGGAAATCACTTTTTTATTCTACCTCTTTATCTTTACTTCTTGATGATTCGTTTGTTCTCTTTATTGAATGGAGAGATGTACTAGGTAGGAAATATGTTCAAAGGATTTTCTTAAACTGCGTTCCCAAAAATGTAGCTTTTCAGAGGCATTTTGTGACAATGAATACTCGGACTTCTGACCTTAAAATGGACAAGATGGTGTGGAATGTTCACACGTTTGAAGGATGGGTTAATATAGTGTGATCTGGCTAGAAAAAGTATGCTTGCCACAGTTACGCAAAAGCACACATACTGCTGAGCTACTGCAGTATCTGTATATTCATAACTTAGTGGGAAAACTACTTTTCAAAACAATTATTGCTAAGAATTATTGCTAGGGCCCAGCGGCGTGGCCTAGCGGCTCAAGTCCTCGCCTTCAAAGCCCCGGGATCCCATATGGGTGCCGGTTCTAATCCCAGCAGCTCCACTTCCCATCTAGCTCCCTGCTTGTGGCCTGGAAAAGCAGTCAAGGTCAGCCCAAACCTTTGGAACCCTGCACCCTCGTGGGAGACCCAGAAGAGGTTCCTGGTTCCCGGCAGTGGATCGGCATGCACTGGCCCATTGCAGCTCACTTGGGGAGTGAAACATCGGATGGAAGATCTTCCTCTCTGTCTCTCCTCCTCTCTGTATATCCGGCTTCCAATAATAATAAAATCTTTAAAAAAAACAGAATTATTGCTCCATAAACATATAGCTGTCTTAGTACTGTTACGGGATTAACACATAAGGGATTGTTGGATTGTTCTTTTCAGAAGAAAAGAATGTTGCAAATTTTTCTGCATCTTTTCAATACCACTGTGTAATTCTGTGTCTGAATCATCCCAGAAGACGCATGCTCCTGAAGGGAACTGAATTGTCTGACTCGCTTTGTGTATCAGTTCAGTCTTGGGCTGCTTTTCCACTGAACTGCCTCGATTGTAAGCTCAGCATTGCATATTTGGTGTAGCCCCATTTGACATCATTCAACGTAAAAAAAGCTCATGCTTGCCAAGGCACCAGTACTATTCCCTGTGCAGGAAGAAACAGAGGCTGTGAAGAAGACAAACAAAGCTAGTGAGTCCATGTAAAGAAATCATAATGTGCTCTAGCCCAGAGGGAGCAAGGATGCGATCCTTCACCATAAACTTTCATTACATAATATTTTGAAACAACAACTGTTGAGATCATATTTAAATGACAATGTCTCTTTCCAACAGCATGTAAGCAGGGGGTCAAACAGAAAGAGCAGGTAGTGAGGCTGAAGAATAGATTTTCACCATCCTCCCTGTTGGAAGAGTGATGGCATTTTACAACGCATTCTGTAAAGCTCGGATCATATATTGTTCTTCCTCAGTGTAATGTCTCACATGAGGGAGGTGCCCAGCAGCTCTTTTTCAATCAGTAGAAATGAATGTGATCTGCAACGATAAAGTGAATTATGCTAAACACTCCATTCCCAATGTGGGCATTTGGCCTAGAGGTTAATGCATTTAAGTCTCACGTTAGAATATCATGGTTCGATGCCTGACTCTGCTTCTAACTCCAGCTTTCTCCCGCACAGTCTGGAAGGCAATAATTATGGTGGAAGACATTAAGATTATGTCACTCAAGTGGAAAATCTAGATTGACTTCTTGGTTCCCTATTTCTGTCCAGTCCCATCTTGGCAATGGCAAGAATTTGGGGATGGATCATTCTACGTGTGTGTGTGTGTGTGTGTGTGTGTGTACTTGGCAGATTTTTAATGTAAAAACACATATTCTTTTGAATCTATTCGCAAGGCCTCCAAAACTCAATTCTAGAATGAAGGAAAACGACTTGTAAACTTACATTATTTATTTTAACATAGTGACCAAGTGTTGCGTATTTTACAATATAGATTTGGCAGAATACTTCCAGTCTCTCTGCTGCTTGTATTCCCCACCCACCCTCCTCCTTCCTCACTTCTTCTTTTGTTTTTTCTTTTGATTGTACAGTGGCCTTTTTTTGATCCCCGCTAGCCATTCATGCTTGTTGGGGGATTAGTCTTCTTATATTATTACTATCCACAGAAAGAGATGGATTTGCTCCTCAGTGACTTGTAACATCATCAAAACCTTATACTGCAGACCATCTTCTCTCGGTTTTCACAAATCAAAAACCAGTGGCTCACAGGTACTAAGTAAGTTCTTCATGCCCTAGGACCCAGTGGTAAATCCAGGAAGTGACCACAGTTCTATTTTGGTCATTTTTACCCTCTGCTGTGCTCCACGCTTCCTGGCACAGAGCAACCTGGAGAGAGCCGGATGAGAGAAACTCTACCTGCTGAATGGAACGCTCAGGTCAAGTGATGGCAAGTGATCTCAGGCACTCTCTCGCACAGTGCACTCATGCCCTTAGCACTCATTTTCTGCCTGAATGATTGGGCTATCAAAGCAAGACGGCCTGCTGGCGAAGTTTAAGGAGAGGTCATCTTCCTCTTCATTTTTCTTCAGACTGGAGCCACTTTATTTTCAAGTTGCACAAGCATGACACATCTATTTTTTTTTAAAGAGCAAAGAGAATCCCATCTACTGGTTAAGCTCTAATATATTTCTGATAAGGTTCTGGTCTCACACTTATTAGCTCTTATGTTTTGCACTGTGAACTTCCACTCTAGTTTTTTTGTATTTATGAAATTATAAAGCGTGAGATGATAGTTTGGATTTAGGATAAGGATGTACATGATGAGGCTTAGTATTTTGGAAATGGGAAGCATCACCAAGTATAACAGAAACATCTCCACTAAATGACCTCAGCATCAGGAAGCATGTTACTGCACTGGAAGCTTTCTTCCAGTGAGAGAGCTGCTTTGGGTGTCTGCTAGATGGTGAATTCGTTTTTGGAAATGAGCCAGGGTTTTCATCCTCGAGAGATTGACAATGCATATGTGGTAGAACTGACAGCAACAAACCCTTTTATTCAAGCCTTGCCTTACTTAGGTCTATCAACTACCAAAACACGAAATCATGACTGACATGAAACAAACATTTCCTACAGTGAAGGACTTCATTTCCTTTGCGTTGGGTTAATTTTCCATTTATGCCTCAAAAACTGCTCATCTGCTTCCTCACAAGACTCCCAAATACATCCTGCGGGGGTCACGTGATCATTTCCAGCACCTTTGTTCATGGCCTTGCATTTTACCTGAGTTAGAATTTATGCAGCTTGGAGTCATCAAGGAGCTCTGGCAAATTGATATAAAGTGCAACGACTCCACTCTCATGATGTTCGTTATTCATAAGAGATTCAGTTATGTTTATTTCTTTGTGTAATGAAAACCATCAGTGGCAAAGCCTGGTCATTAAAATCAGATATTATGGAAATTTGGAAGTGACTTTTGAGATACAATGTTGTACATTTTTAAGAGTCTATTTTTTTGACAGGCAGGAAGGCACAGACAGAGCTCCCATAGCTGCTTCCCTCCCTCAATGTATACACTGCCATTGGCTGGACTGAAGCTAAAGCCAGCAGCCAAGCACTCCATGCAAGCATTGCACATCTGGGACAGGAACCAGGTCTCCTAAGCCATCACTAGGTTTGCCTTCCAGGGTGCACCCAAGTGGGAAAGCAGAATCAGAGCTTCAAGAACATTTGCAATCTAGGAAATAGGGTAAATTTTTTTTTTTTTTTTGCTATTTTAAATGCAGCCGTTACTCACTCAGAAGACAACAGAGCAGCATGACTGATCTTTGTTATAGAAAGAGGCAGCATAATGAAATTCCAAATATATATATCAGTGTGTTTCTCAATATTAATATTTTTCATAGAATTGACTCCTCCATTAAAATCCCCCATCTCTCTCCAAAAGGATCCCTTCAAACTAGTTATTATAACCTTAGTTCTTACTCAGGGCAATATACCACTTGTTAACTAAATAGAACTTACTAAATATTTGATAGGCAATAACTTAAGCAGACAAGCTTAGTATACAACAAGTTGGTGATTTAGTCTATTTATAAATGTTTATGTATTGGCATCTATTTGAATGTAAGAGCGACACAGCAGGTGGGAGAGAGGAAACCTACCATCAGCTGGTTCATTTCTCAACAATGCACACAACAACCAAGGCTGGGCCAGGCTGCAGCTCGGAACCTGGAACTCTCTCTGGGACCCAAGCATTTGCTCCATCGCTTATTGTCTCCAAGGATGCATTCCATTTTAACATTATCATAATATTATCCTACACAAGGTGGAGGGTGGCAAAAACAATTGTAAGTGAACTATCACATTGCATAAACTTAAAGTCTGTAGATTATTTTCTTCAACTACTTACAGATATGATATGAAGAAAGCATATTCTTCATCCATGAAGAACTTGCACTCTAGGTGGGTGATTGGGACATACTCTTATAATCACAATGGTTTGGTAGAATAGTGCAAGGATATATTATGAGCCTATCAAGAAGGAAACAGTGATTTCTTAATGGCAATAGAACTGCATCATTCTCTCTCACACACACGTATGCATAGATTTAAAAAATCCCTTCTTATCTTCTAATGACCAAATGATGTTATCATTGTCTTCTTTGTAATACCATGGTGGTGATGTGACATCCCTTCTGAGAAAAGAAGTCTTTTTCCTTCAGCAACTATGAACTGAACACCTGCTATACATCAGGTATGAACACAGAACTTGACTGTAGAAGACTGCAAATGAATTAGTTCCTGCCTCAATGGATCTTTTCTGAAAAGACTCATTTATTTTTATTGGAAAAATGAATTTTTAAAGAGAGAAAGAGAGACAAAGATCTTCCATCCTTTGCTTCACTTCCAAAGTGGCCTCAACAGCAGGAGCTGAACTGATTCAAAGCCAGGAACCAGGAGCCTCTTCCCAGTCTCCCACGTGTGCAGGGTTCCAGTTCTTTGGACTATCCTGTGCTGCTTTCACAGACACAATCAGGGAGCTGGATGGGAAGTTGGAACAGCCAGGACACGAACCAGCACCCAAATGGCACGCCAGCAGTGGCAAGTAGAGGCTTAGCATGCCAAGCCCTCAGTGGATCTTGAATTTCAGTTGTGAAGGAAAGATAATTAGCATGGAAAATGGATAATGCAGTGTTAGGCAGTGGTAGGTGTTGTAAAGGAATTCAAGAAATCTAAGGAAGAGAGAATGCTGGATAAATTCTTTCAGATGAGCCACAAGGATACACTTCTAAAATGGAGACTAGGAAGAAAAGTTCTAAAGGCAAGGAGGGTTATCACTACTTACTGCATTCTTTCCTAAATTAATTTGACTTTGTGATAAATACATGCTGTACCTAAGTTCAAAGATGAATGAGACCTATATCTTGACTTGATAAAGTTTATTGACCAGTGACAAAGACATAATTCCATAAGCAGAATTGTACAGAAACATAACCGGACACATAACAAAAGTTACAAGTTCATTCATTTCTTGGTATCCATGGAAATGGGTTCTAGGAACCTCCAGGGACACCAGAACCTATGGATGCACAACTCCTTGCTATAAAATGGCACAGTGTTTACACCCTACCTATATATTCTCCTGAGAAGTTTAAGTCATATTTAGTCTAGTAATAATGCTGAAAACAGTATAAAACAATGGGAACACTTATACTTTATTATTTAAGGAACATTTACAAGGAAAAATGTGCAGTACACACATTTCTGAGGTCAGTCAAATTCACTGACGGGGAGGATAGACTGTGTTACATCACAATGTGTGTAGTGAGCTCAAAAGGCAAAGTAGAAGACACCACAAATTTCTCGCGGACCCACCTTCCGTGACACTTTGTACACCAGTATCAATTGTGACCTAATTCGAAGAGCTGAGAGAAACAGAGAGTGTTAGGGACAAAGCTAGAAGCGATCTGTTGACAGATCTTTTGGCAGCTAAACTGAAGAAGGGTAAAGATGAGATTACCTAACAGAAAGCAGCAATATCGACATGAGAAAATGGTGACTCAGACAAGCAATGGAAGTAACAGCGTCACTCATGGTAGGCAAACAAAGCTGGCAGCGGGCCAGGAAGTGTGGCGGGCCCTAAGAGTGATTCCACATGCAGAGGCTCATTATCAACTTGGCATTTAAGCTTCTGGGCATCTCCTTTTGCTTTTGACCTTCTCACATCATAAATGATGTATTCATGTAAGTATTATTGCAGGAATAATGAGGGAATAGTTTCTCTGAATTGGGAAAAGTTCAGAGCACCTACTGAAATGATAGTACCAGCACTTTATTACTGTGCTTCTGCGGTGGGCATTTCTGTCACAAAGGTCTGCTTTGATAGAGAAATTAGCAATATTTGTTTGATGATCAAGTCCCTGTGCAGAAATAGTTTGCAGAACACAGTGAAGGCAGCTACTTTGGCCCTTCCTCCCAATTAGCATACTCACAACATTACCTACTGAAGGGATGACAAACGGACAAAAATTTATGTCAGAGGCCAGAAAAGTTTATCAAAACCATGTTTTTAAGTGAACTTTTTCTACTCTTGAATCCAATTTTTATTCTCTTCATGATTCCATTGATTCTTTAAGGATATGTCTAAAAATTACATCCTGTTTTCCCTTTAAAAATCACTAACTACTTTGCAGATTTGGGAGAATTATTTTATGATCAAGAAGTTACACTTGATCAGCTTATAAGTAGTATTTTTAAAATATCAATATTTCCATTGCAATTAAGTTTTATCAGCCTTTTGTATTGAACTGAAAACAGAAAATGTTCATCATTATATTGAGTATGATTTTTAAAACATGGAAAGCGTCTTCCTTGAAGGTATTTATGTGTGCACTCAGGACTTCCACTAAGATTGGCCCTCAGTTCTTTAGTCATGTTAATTCTTGCAACACTATTGTCTTCTGACTCTTCCTCAAGTTCTACATTTATTTGATAAATTCTTAAAGAACAAGCAGGTGGATGGTTTTCTTTCTCTCTCCTCTCTCTCTATATATGTATATACACATACTATATATAAAATAAATCTCAAAAACAAAACTCCTGTTATCCTTGAACATTTTCTTTTCCATTACATTTCCCAGGTTACCCCTAGCAATCAGTGGTTCTGTTCTTCAACATTTTGTTGTAACACCAACAAATAATGTGCCAAGCACTGTGGTACTCATGCCTCCATGTCTAACCTTCTCCACTGGGCTGTGAGCCTCGTAAGAGAGGGAATCTTTTAAATTCATTTGTGACCCAATATCTAGCACATGACACACTATAGCTCTTTGAAGAATAACTACTTGTAGTTGCATCATATGATCGATTTTATGTGCTTTTTGTATAATATACTTTAGTTTTTTTTTTTTTAAAAAATGGGTATATCTATTTGAAATATAGAGTGATATGAAGGGAAGAAATAGAGAGAGAGAGTTTGGAGAGGCCTTCCATCTGCTCGTTCATTCGTCAAATGGCTGCAACAGCCAACTTTGTACCAAGCTAAAGCCGGGAGCTCGCAGCATCATCTGGGTCTCAGGGATGGATGGCAAGGGCTCAGGAAATTGGATCATCTTTCACTACCTTCCCAACAAACTATCCAGTTTGGAGGAAAGAAATAGAATGGAAGCTCATATTCAAGCCATTGTTCAGATACCAGATACTGGGAGGCTGTTAAGCAGTTTTACTGAGTGCTATATCTTATTTTACTGAATATCCTTTCATATTACACAAGAATATTTCTAATAAGTGTTCCAAGAACCTTTGTCGGTGCTCTGTCCTAACTAGATGACATCTACTTCACAGTCACCCCCTCCATTTCTTCCTAGATTCAGATTCAATGAAGCATCCCCTTCCCAGTAGATGTAGGACCATTCTGTCTCTGACTGTTGGCAAAATAGATTTCATATCCTTGCCAGATTCCTACACCTCCACTCTTCTCACAACCAGGCTCATGGCCATCTCCACTGAGCAACCATTCTCCAGGATCTCTAATAAAAAGATAGCTTTCAGGCCCAGAGTGATAGCCTAGTGGCTAAAGCCCTGGCCTTGTGCGTGCCAGGAAACCATAAGGGCGCCCATCCTAATCCCAGTGGTCCTACTTCCCATCCAGCTCCCTACTTGTGGCCTGGGAAAGCAGTCGAGGATGGTCCAAAGCCTTGGTTGGGATCCTGCACCCACGTGGGAGACCCAGAAGAGGTTCCGGTCTCCTGGCTTTGGATCGGCTCAGCTCCAGCCGTTGCAGTCGCTTGGGGAGTGATTCATCAGATGGAAGATCTTCCTCTCTGTATAACTGACTTTCCAATAGAAACAAATATATCTTTAAAAAATTAAAAAGATAACTTTCTCCTTCTGACATATGTGACACAGTGTGCCCAGTTTGTCTGTAACGCTTGGCTTTGTCATTTTTGTTATGCCTTTTCATTTGTGCGTTTATACGTTATTTTGTGGAATCCCATTTTCACTGATGGCCTGTAACCACTTTGAAGTCAAGAAGTAGAATTGCATCATCTTTGAAATTAGCACAGTATATGCTTGCTGAACAATTATGTACATAACACATGCTAATCATTTAATTGACTAGTAAGTCATTCTATTACTAGATCAACATTGAAGCTGCTATTAAATATTTGCCTTACAAAATAGAAATACGTTTCTCAACTTTCCAAGTTTTGTTTTTCCAAAAAAAGTATAAAGATACTTTGAACTATGATTGAAAATGCACCGAAAATAGAGATGAGAGACAGTTGCAACTCATCCACATCAGCCAAAAGCTGTCAGATCCTCTGCTCCTAACACTAATGGGATCTTCTGAAAATCAAGGAACCAATGACAGTCCATAAAGCAAGGTGGCCTAGCAGGAATCCCTGTGATCCTGCCTCTCTGGAGAGGGCAGTGACACGTGAGGAGTCAGCTTTCATCCCACACCAACAGATGGCTTCAAACAGCACACAGCCAGACCTCCCGGGCTCAGCTCTAACACACTCTGGCCAGTTTGAGAAATCAAAAATTAAAATCTAAAGAACAAACAGCATTTCCCAGGGGGTGGGGAGGTGAGTCAGTAAGCTGAAAGCAATTATCAACTGATTTCAAGTTTCTACCTGCTGTTTTCTTAAATGACCTGCTACAGGAGAGGAATTTGATGATGGGAAAGAGGCAAGCATTAGCAAAACATGTTTGTGATTTCTACTTTCAGTAGTTACAAAGAAAAATTTTAAAGCATCAAAGGAAACATGAGGAAGAAAATAAAATCCATATTCATTAATAGCATCCCTCCCTCTACTGCAAGAGAAAACGGAAGACTAAAGAAATCTCTATTCGTGTTGATCCAGGAGCATTAAAGAAGAGCAACTAAAACTTTGCATCCAGCTGTTTACATAAGATGATGTAAACCTCGATTAAAGAAATAAATGAATAAATGATGTAAAAAAAAAGATACTGTCTAAACTGTGTGAAGAATCAGTCAGTGGGATTATGTGTTTCTTCCTTCCGCCAACTGGAACTTCAACTAAATCCATTAAAATAAACATGTGTCTTAATCTGTAGTATTGACGGCATTTACAGGGTAGACAAGAACATTTGTACATGAACCCACATCACCCATATAATAGAAAGCTGACCGTGTTTGATTCTCAGATGATACTTAATTTTGAATCAGGAGAGCATGAAAGGTAAAGGAAACAGCAATTCAAATATCACCAGTTTTCATACTAATAAGGCCTGAACTGAAGAAGGTGACACTTAGTCACAGGGATGGAAATGGGTACAAATGAGGCGAATACACAGAAAACTACGATGGGTACATTGGGGAAGGAGAGAGAGATGATCTGACAAATTTACATGTACTATAAATTCCTCATCAATTTTTTCTTTTGAGAGATTTGGCTGGAGGTTAACGTCAAAGACAATTGATCATTTTTACACTTCCCTATGAAACTCCTTTCATTTTTACACTTCCTGCCTATAAAACTCCTTTCACAAGGAATCATAACATTTACTAGAGTTATAACAGAACAATATTTTCTCCCAATCTTAATAGAGATTTTTCTCTCATATGTATATATTTCTAAGACAAATGCATATTAGTATCATTTAATAAGTGGACTCATTCCTCTTCCCTACATACTCCTTTAAGAAAAAAAAATGTCTTTTTCTAGTAGATTTTTTTCCTTTCTTATAATCACTGTTACCAACCAAATACATGTCCATTACTTTCTATTTCGTGTCAGGCACTATTCTGGGCACAGTCACAGGAGACAAGTACATTTTTGCCCTGTGATCCAGGGCTGCAAATCCAGCAGCTCATATATAGGAAAGGGACAGAGTGATACGGAAATCACATCCACGTATGGAGAAGGGAACAGGAAGTCTTACTGATGATTGGTGGATAGAGGAAGTAACATTTCTGCACCTTAAATGTCGACAAATATCTTGTTAGAGTTACAAGCCAGTCTAGATTATCCTAAAATCTGCCAAGATCAGCAAAATTATACTTCAACTCAACAAATGGCTAAATACTAAAATGAAATAGACACGAGACAGCTGAATGGTACCTTATAGCCATTTTAAGGTATATAGCAGCCGGTCCTGTATATAAACTAAAATTGAAATGTCAATGAGCTAATCATAGGTTGTGGTTAGGACTTGCTTTTTTTTTTTTTATTTTTTTTTTAACATACTGGTTACTCAAAACCATGTCAATTCCATAATGTTGCAAATTGCTGTTGATGTTATATTGGGACTCTTAATTGACTGGGATGATATTCTACCAGCTCTAACTTCTGACCAGAAATGGTCTCCCCAAGAAACTGTTCAACCCATCTGGACAATAAGTATCTGGACTCTATGCCTGGTATACGTTTGCAAGGAAAGAATCTTGATTGAATTTGAACTGTAATACTGCATCAAGGTGGAGGAATCCACCAGTGGGGAAGGGAGGGGGAGGGGTGGGGGGATTCCCAGAGCCTATGAAACTGTCACATAATGCAAAATAATTAATAAAAAAAAAGAAGTAATATTTAGCAACATTTAAGGAAGAATTGGCACTTGCCTAGCCGAAAAAATTAGCACAGACAATTGAAGCAGCGGAGTTTAGGTAAAGGCACAAGAGGATGGTATGCAAAGGCCTACAGAAGTCTGCTGTGGGACAGCACAGTGGATGCCCTTCCAGGAGGAAAATGGGCTGGGCAAACATAACAAGGTTCGAGAGATACCATGCAAATCCCTCAGGTGTGTGTAGGTTACACGTGAATACAATGTCATTTTATATAATGCTATATGCTTCTAAGCAGTCAGAGAGATTGGTAGTATTTCTCAAAACCAAATCGCCCCACAGAATCTAATGATGTGAAATTTTAGATTGTAGCCAGTGTTACACAGAAGCCACTTTCTCAAAGTTAACAAGATAAAGAGAGAAGTCATCAGTCTCATCATTTTGGAACCAGGACTCACAAAAGCACTAATCCTTTCCCCCAGTTCACAATTATCAAGCCCTTTTCAAGCATTCCTTCCTTCTCAGACATGTGAGTCTGTTAAAGATCCCCAAATTACATGTAGGTCAATGGTTTTCAATATTCGAGACATATGTCTGACATCCTGGGAGATTTCCCTTTTCCATGTTCGTATTGTAATACTGAGGTAGAGGCCACCGTCACAAAGCTCCTTAGTTAATTTGCAGTAGGTTGGTGGAGATGAGAGCACCTGTTTGCTGAAAGGTCTCCAGGCTTCTGTTCCAGCCTGCCATTATTGAAACTACAAGCACTGGCCTTTCTCCTTCTCCAGGAAGAGCACCATGACACTTGATCAAAGCAGGGGTTCTTTGTCTGTTGCCCATTGTTGTAAAGCCAGAATCATAGGCAGTGTCTCCCATACACCGCAAGCTGCTGAATAAATAGATCTTTGATATTTTTTAAAAGAACACCTTTAGATAATCCAAGTAAGCTATTTCAATGTGTGCAAGTTACACATTTTCTGCCACCCAAAATTGTAAATGACATTACTCTCTTCGTAGCTATAATTAAGCAAAATTAACAAAAACGTTGATGACAGATGTTCAAAAAAAAATCCTCTTAAACATTCCAATCTTGCCAGCTGAGTGCGGCAGTGTGGCAGGCCCACTTGTGTTGGTGCGTGCTTTCTTGCCTCTGATGCCCTGGGCAGATGCCCTTCACACTTTCTGTTGGAGCACATTTGTTTGTGCATGGTTTTGCTCCAACTCTGGACTCAGTATTCTATATACTCCAGAAAACAGCAGGAGAGAGAATGAAGGCAAAGGGTGGCCAGGCCATCACATCTTTTCCAGAAACTAACAAGCACATTTAGAGACAGTGGGAATAAAATAAAGAAACCTTTCAATAAACGTGCTGTTCAGAAAGATTGAAGCACATCGCACCTCTAACCCCACGTGTGGGAGATCACTCACCCTCCTGCCTCAGGAGCTTTGGGGGTGGCTTTTCAGGGTTGCAACCAGCACCAGTGATAAAGGGTAAATGGCAATTCCAGCGGTTAAGTTCAAGGGAACAAAGATCTTGCCCTTGCTCTTCCTGCCCAAACCTGAAGACAGATGAGAGGCAGGAGCTGGGAAGCAGAAGGGCAGGCAGAAAAAGGATGTCTGTCAATGCCAGCTGGGTTCTGGAAAGCACAGATGGTTCCTGCAGGAAGCAGTCATCAGCTAACCCAGAAACACTGGCATACGCAACATCCTGCCAGGCTGTCTATATGAGGACAGCAGAGTGATGGAGGCAGCATTTCAGAAAGAGATGTGCAGTGAGTGGGAGGAGGACAGGTGGGGAGGAGGGGAGGAGGCTGTTGGCAGGCAGCTTTTGCTCTGGCCAGGTGTTCTAGGCTCTGTGCCTCCACCACAAACAATCCCTAGGACGGGTGTCAGCAACGCCCGCGTCGCTGTATACCCTGAGCCGAGCGGAGGGACTAGTGTTACAAAAGAAGACAACACACACTGGGCCATTCGTGCAAAGAGAATGCCGCTTTATTGAAGTCTAGCCTGCCTTTTATACTCTCTGGTTCCTTCCAGTATTTTTCCAATGTTCAAGCAGCTCCTAAGATGCCCCCAGGGGCATCTTGATCAACGGGAAGCAGGAATTTGGGGTTAAGCCAGGAACTAAATGTATCAGGCCAAGATTGTGCATCCTGTAACCCCTTGAAAAACAAGCTTAGCTGTGGAGTTAACCCTTGGGAGACCAGGCCATGCAGTCAGGTTCAGGACCACTGTGAGAGAAGATCAGAAAGCCTCCCTCAGAGCACCAGAACAATAGGATGCTTTCCTCGGGTCTGCCTTTGCTTAAAACATGGCCTTAGACTCAGAAGCTCCGACTCGCCTAGAACATGGAGACAGGATTTCCTAGACAGAAATATGCTCATAAAGATGGAAAGCCGACAGTTGAAGAGAATTGATGTTTCTGAGTTGTGTGTCCTTTTCCTCCTGTGCAAAGTGCATGCTGGCATTCAGATGTGTTGGGCCATCGTGAAGCTCACGTGCCACACAGGAGGTGCTGAAGACACACGCAGGTCTCGACTAGTTACATGTTGCCCTGCGGTGCTCACCTCAGGATGTGCCTTGGAAGCTGAAAGTGCACCTGTTACAGCAATGACCTGCTGAGAGCTGCTGGGTTGGAAGCAAAGCGCTTGCACCGGCTTTCTTTTTCCTTTTCTTTTCCAAAGTGTTTACCTTGCCCGCGCAGTAATGCCCTTCACTTTACCTGGAGGAAAATACTGTTTTTAAAGTCGGCACCAAAAATAGCCCCACACAGGACAAGAATTGCTCAGGGTCTGTCACTCATCTTGCTCCGTTTCATGGCTCTCTATTTCCCTACTTCCACGAGTGACAATGTACATAATATTATCACCCTAAACACTCTGGTAAAATTTAAATTTTCTCCAAGAAAAAAAAAATAAAGTTCTCTGTGAAGAAGCAGATAGCTAACATTTTGAAACACAGCCAGATTCTTATAAAAAAAAAAAAAACCTAGGGACCAATTATCTTTATCTCAAAATTAATTCTGTCATAATGAATATTCATTATCTTCCCGCCAGTGTTATCAGAACAGAGTCATATAAAATAGCTACTTGACTTTGCATCTAATGGTCTCTAACCTGTAAATAGATGCCAACTACCTCCCAGGCCCTTCAGAGCGTCCCCCAGTGGCTTAGATGAGTAAATTGAGTAGGCCAGAAGATAACAAACAGCCCTAGTTGACCTGGCCATGACATCACTCCATTTTGACTTGGTCATACTCAAGAGAAACAACCCCTCTACCGCTCCTGGAATTTCTCTTTCTGACTAGAGTTGTTTGTAAATAGCCATAGGAGATCAATTTCAGGAAACCCTTGTGAATTTAAAATTCCTAGATGTTCAAGTTCTTGCACAAAAAGGCAGAGAATTGCATATTACCTTCACAATCCTTTCAACGGCTGGTGCTGTGCCTGTCTGAAGCCAGGAGCCAGGAACTTCTTCCAGGTCTCCCACGTGGGTGCGGGGTCCCAAGGCTTTGGGCCACCCTCGACTGCTTTCCCAGGCCACAAGCAGGGAGCTGGATGGGAAGTAGAGCCACCGGGATCAGAAGCAGTGCCCATATGGGATCCTGGCATGTTCAAGGCAAGGACATTTTAGTCGCTAGGCCACTGCGCTGGGCCCCCTCTCATATACTTCTCTTTTTTTCACTAATGTAGAGAAGAGATTCCATGCATTTCAGAGGTATAGTTCCAACAAACTGACCACAATGCCCCCACTTGCCTGCTTCCCCTCAATACTCCTTCCTCTTTTTTGAAAGGACATTATTTGAATCCATCAATAATTATATTTAATTCATCAATAGTTGTAATATTTAACAAGTGAAAACAAGATCACAGTTTCACTGGAGTATACACATGGCTGAAAATGACAACCGTATCTTTAAGACACCATTTCATCCTCTCCTTGCTCTTGCATACCAACTCTCCTATATTTCAATTCTTACTTTTGATAACCACATAGATTGTACATGCTGGTATGTTATACCGTATCATATCTGTAATAACAGAAAATGTCTGGAAATGATTTGCATGGAATGCCAGTTGTGTCCAAGTGCTTTTGGTCTCTGCTTGGTTGAATCCACAGAGGCAAAGCTATTCCTAGGTCAGGGCCTGTGTTGGGGCTCAGTGGATTAAACTAGCGTCTGCCAACTCCAACATCCCATATAAGCACCAGTTAGAGTAGGATGCACCTGTTAGGTCTAAATTGCTCTCCTGAGCTTTGGATGACACTTTTCAAGTGGCTACGACTAAGGACTGTACACCCAATATTATTGGCGCTTATTCTGAGCATGGCTGTGCCCACTATAATAGGTCTCAGTTTATGGAAAGAGTTCTTCCCAAGACTAATGACAGAATTAACAGAACTGCAGGAGTTCTATGACCCAGATACAGTGGAACTCATGACCTGGATAAAAAGGCAAGCTCCACTGACTGCTGTGTTTGCAGGGAGTCCACAGCTGATGGGTGCAATTAAATTATGCACTGGATGGATGGTGACAAGCTTGCCTCTCTACAACGACGATGATCTTCTCAAGAGAAATGAAAATATCTATCAAATCTATTCAAAGCGGTCTGCTGAGGATGTTTATAAAATACTGACATCCTACCAGGCTAATTACCTCATTGTAGAGGATGCCATCTGCAATGAGGTGGGAACCACAAGAGGCTGTAGGGTTAAAGACTTGCTGGATGTTGCAAATGGCCATGTGGTTTGTGAAGAAGGTGACAAGCTAACCTATTCGAAATATGGACGATTTTGTCACGAGGTAAAAATTAACTATTCTCCATATGTGAATTATTTCACTAGAGTGTACTGGAACAGATCCTACTTTGTGTATAAAATCAACACTGTGATATCCTTCCAGTCTTGAAAAATAACAGGGCCTTCACTTTGAAGACTTGTGCCACGTGAAATAAAGTGATTTTCTTCTGTCAAAAAAAAAAAAAAAAAAAAAAAAAAAAAAAACAAGTTCCACCCTGGACAATGCAAAAGCAAAGAAACTGAATTACTAGCTCGAGCTAGGGTTCAAGTCTCCTCCGACACAGTGGGGTCTTGACAAGGAGCCTGCCCATCTCTTTCTGGCAGTTTTTAGCCCCTCTAGTCACATACACCATGCACACAGCAGTACAGATCAGATATCACAAAAGCATGCGGGACAACGATGATTGGCCGGTTTCCCGCACCCGACTCTAAGAGCTTACTAAAACTTTTCCCATTGGCTTTTGCTCCCTGGAGGCGGTGACTTTGGGGAAATGAAACTTAGGCCCACTTTCTTTCCCAGTGTTTGTCATGTCATTAGTCCTGTTCTTTGTACTCCAAGCTAAGCAATTATTACTGAAGCTAAAATCAGCAGTTAGGGTAAGAGTTGATCAACCAGCATTATTCTGATGTCACTTAGCATTCTCATGCTTTTAATGACGCTAATCTCGACTTGTCTATTACTTCTTTCAGCACTAACTCATTGCTTATTCCTAACTGATTCTATCCCTACTTAAAATTATATCCCAATACCCTAGTCTCACCTGGAAAGTAGTAGAAGTTGCCCCAAGTCCTCGGGCCCATGCCACCTATGGGGAAGACCCAGATGGTGTTCCTGGCTTCTTCCTGGGTCAGTCCTGACAGCTGCAGTGCTGTGACTAACACAGTGATAGACAGAAACTTTAAAGAAAAACCTAAAGATATAAAACCCAACACATCAGGAAGATATTTCAAAGATTTTTAGGGAGTACCAAACATGTTTACAATCTTTGAGACATTGTTTCATAATACATACTTTGATGAACTTTTTCAATAATCCTTATGTAGCTTTCTGAATTAAGAGATTTCTTAGCAACAGGTGTTTTATATACCAACCCTGGGCTGTTGGACCCTAATATCAATGAAAGTTTTCCTTCAACTGAGTTATAAAAAAAAAAAAAAAAACAAACTCAAAGTGTACAGGGAATAGCAGAGTTAAAATATGATTTTGGGGCCCGGCAGCGTGGCCTAGAGGCTAAAGTCCTTGCCTTGAAAGCGCCGGGATCCCATTTGGGCACCAGTTCTAATCCCGGCAGCTCCACTTCCCATCCAGCTCCCTGCTTGTGACCTGGGAAAGTAGTCAAGGACGGCCCAATGCATTGGGACCCTGCACCCACGTGGGAGACCTAGAAGAAGTTCCTGGTTCCCGGCATCGGATCAGCGCGCACCAGCCGTTGCGGCTCACTTAGGGAGTGAATCATCGGATGGAAGATCTTCCTCTCTGTCTCTCCTCCTCTCTGTATATCTGACTTTGTAATAAAAATAAATCTTTAAAATAAATAAATAAATAAAATAAAATATAATTTTGATATTGGTGCAAAAATGTTTTGAAATTCATACATGGTTTCTTTCTACTGTGCAATTTTAAACAAATTTTGGAAGGCTTCTCAGCTATATGAGTTTCAAAATTTCCTTACATCAAGAGCAACTTACCTTTCTGCTACATTTTCAACTTACCAGTAAACTCATGCTGATTTGAGGGCTACAGGAGAGATTCCTGTTTGGAGGGAAAGCAGCTTGTTAAAACCAGCCTATTGGAGTTAAGTCAGTGTGGTCGCCTATTAGACGACGGGGGGGGGGGGGGGGGAGTGGTACAAGATGACACTTCTGAAGATGACTTGGGGTCAGTGTTTCACATTTCTCTTGACCCAGCACTCATCAGAGTTTATGTGGAGTGGAGTTTGTCTTTGAACCTGCACTTGAGTTACTCCTCAGCCTCATTAGCAGGTACTAATTCTTTCCCTTAGTTTACCCTTCAAAGCACATAAAACACATGATTCTTTGACAAGTCAGAGTATCCACATACATTCTTCAACGCAAACATGGGAGAGCAGTGAACATGTGGACCTATCAATTAGTAGAGCTTTTCATATGCCCTCTGCAATAATCTCTATTTTGAAATGCGGAAGCTGCAATCCAGCTGCATAATCATATATGTCTTTGTGAGCTCTTTCAGCTCCAATACACCATTTCATCTTGAAGGATATTATTTGATGATATCACCTGCGTTTGTTAGTTTGCACGAGCCGTCATGGAGCATTAGAAGGAAGCAGGTGCTAAACAGAAGAGTCTGTGTTTGCCGAGAGGAAGTTTCCTGCTCCGTGCACAGCCGGAATTGTGCCTTCCTCAATCCTTTGACCTAGCAGGTGCATTCCCTCTCATGGCTTTTTGGCACTCCAAGTAGTGTGATGATAGAAAAATGAACTCAAGTCACCCCACTACAGCAAAACAAGAATAACTTTTTCTTATTACTCTCAGCGACTCCAGCCTCGTTTAGCTTCTGAGAACTGCCTGGCACACAGGGGTCAAGGGGGAACAGGTCATTAACAGCTCAAAAGATTGACAATCACTCCTGCCGGTAATTGTGACTCCTGGCTTAACTGTAGCCATTAGGTTCTGCACATGGTTTGTTATATTCCCCTTTCCTGCCTCAACCAGTCTAGGCTGATAATGAACAAATGGCATAACCAGGGTGAGGTCACACATCCTGGAGGCCTGGATCGAACAGGAAGGAGTTTAAATGTTTAAAAACCCTTTGCTTTAGGGGCCCAGCACAGGGGTCTACCAGCATCGTACTGTGTGGTTGCCATCCTAACCAGTAAATAAAAGTTGTAAATGTTAACAGCTCTGTATATAATGTGCCCTCTGACTGACCTGGTAACCATAGGGGAAGACTAGTTAGTTTAAGACGAAGGATTCACTTTTTTACCAATAACTTGACTCATTACTAGCAGGATTAATATTGATCTTTAATGAGTATAAAAATAAGGCACTAACCGATGAATGTCTTACTTTGCAAACAGCATATTTCTAGGGCAAAAAACGGAATGGAATCCATTTCTGCCAATGACAAAAGTTCTGAAAATGAGGTGCATAGGTCAGTGTTTCTGCACAACATGGACGGTAATTTCTGTCATAAAACTTTTTATGTTTAAAGGCATGTGACAGAACGTTGCTTTGCAGTGGGGAGAAACTGGTTTTCTTTTCAGAGAACTGGGTCATCTTTTATGTCAGGTAGTCTTTAACTATACAAAATTAATATTAATACATTAGTAATTGTAATTAAAACTAATACATTAAAACTAATGTATTAATATGCATTAATACATATTTTAGACCGTGCTGGTTCTTAAAAAATAGATAGTTCAAAATGAAAATATTACAGTACATTGCCAATTTTTCATTCCTCAATTATGCAGGAGCCCACCTGGGTAGCAGCAATCTCCCTACAAAGATATAAAAAACGGACAGAAGTGGCATTCTCAGAGGGAAATAAGAAAGAACGATAAATGACAGGCTGGCCGTTCAACCCTGTTCCTACAACTGTGTTCATGAAAGGAAGGGTAACCAGATTCATCTTTGCTGTATTTTCCCATTGATTGATATTTCTGAAGGGCAAATACAGGCGGGATGAGCTTTCTGTCACAACATCCCTGGGGCTACTAACTGGTTCAAGGGTTACACACTCCAAAAGTTCTTGCCTCGGCCCCTCCTTGAAGCCCTACACCAGGTACGTTTCTTAATACTGCTCATCCTTCAGCTGTCACCTCCTTTAGAATCCCTTCCTGATGTTTCCAATGTCCCCTCACTTGAATCCTTCCTTAAAATCCTGGGCATTATTTCACTTTCACTGTATAGTGTGATCCTTAGCCTATTGGTGAATTCTATAGAAAACAAGTTGCTGCAGAATAGGAATCACAGGTCTTTGGCCTCAATGTTTCTGAAACATTGGCCATATGCCTACCCAAGAGTGTGAAAATCAATTAGCTTTGATACTAAGGGTAGCACAAAGCACTGATGTAGTAACAATCAGATTTCTTTCATTTTCAATCTACTGGCACATTTGAATGTCAAATATGATATACAGTTTAGTCTTACTTATTTTTAATCTGGTCTAGCATGTTTTATCATTCATTTAAACTTCATTATATATTTTTATTTGAAAGTCAAATTTACAGAGAGGAGGATAGACAGAGAGGAGGATCTTCCATCCAACGATTCACTCCCCAAGCCACCACCATGGTCAGAACTGAATTAATCCAAAACCAGGAGCAAGGAGCATCTTCCGAGTCTCCCACAAGGGTGCAATGTCCCAAGGCTTTGGGCCGTCCTCTACTGCTTTCCCAGGCCACAAGCAGGGAGCTGGATGGGAAATGGAGCAGCCGGAATACAAACCAGTGGGAACGTGAGATCCTGAAGCATGCAAGGAGAGGACGTTAGACACCAGGCTGCCATGCTGGGCCCAATAGTGTTCGTGTTCTTATAATAACTGAATTTTCATCTGACAGTTCAGTTTTTTTGTTATGTATCTTGTGAATTCGCTGTTCCTGTGTTTATGTTTGACTTTATTTTGTGTTAAGCAAACATCTTCAAGTAAAGATTTTCATTTTTGGTAATGATTTTCACTCTATGACTTATTTTACTTGGGGTAGTAGCTCTGAGGTTTATCGGCTGAGTGATGCCTTATCAGAATTAGTTTCCAATTATGAATGGTGTTTCTGTATAGTCTGTTTTCTTCTCTTCTTTTTGTGATAGTATTCCGATACACATTACATTTCTATCATTGCTATCCCAATAATAAAACTGGTACAGCCATTTTAAAATATTTATATATTTTTTTTATTGGAAAGGCAGATATTTGCAGTGAGAAGGAGATACAGAGAGAAAGATCTTTCGTCCGCTGGTTCACTCCCCAAGTGGCCACAACGGCTGGAGCTGAGCCAATCTGAAGCCAGGTGCTTCTGGGTGAGGTTTAGATACTAAACCAATGCACCGGGCCCGACTGGTATAGTTATCACTTTAAAAGAAACAACAGTCATTTTCCAAGCACAGTATACAACCTTTGTGTGTCCATATTAGGTTATATATGTCTTACTTTGCAAACGTACAAGCTATTTGAAGGAGACAGCAATAGAAAGAAACTGAATTGCAGTCCCCAAATGCCTGCAACTTCCTGGAGCAGGCCAGACACCAGAGTGGGAAACATAAGCCAGGTCTCTCTGAAGGCTGGCGGGGAAACACCTGTGGCATCCCCAGATGTGCCTTAGCAAGAAGGTGGAATCCTGAAGGCAGCTGGCACTGAAAGGCAGGCATTCTGACAAGGGCTGCAGCGGTCCTGACCAGGATGCCAGCCACCAGGACAAAAGCACGCCCGTGTTGAAATCAACTACAAGAGGAAAGTAGACAAAGGATGCATTTATGCCTTCCTGATGCTTCAGCTGCCTTTAGTTTTACTCTAACTGTCCTTTGTGAAATCTGAATTACACTCTGAGCTCACTTGTTTTCAGCTGGAGGAACTCCCTCCTATAATTCTGATAAGGCAGATTGACTAAGACCTGTTTCCCTATGAAAGTCATCGCTCTCATTCATTGTTTCTTGTTTGTGTTTTTTTGGGTAGAATGGTTTGTCTGACAGCTAGCCACCTGTTCATGTTGAGCACCGTGGCTGTCATCCCACGGCCTTCGGCACGGCATTTTTTTCTTTTCTGAGATCAGCCATTGTCCTAGAGATTCCCCTGCATGTGAGCAATTGCTTTCCTCTTGCAAGAATTCTTCCTCATCGTTTCTTTGTGTTTATTCAACACAAAAGCTGATTCGACTTCCTGAACGTGTAGGCTATTGCTTTTCAACAAATTTCAAAAGCTTGTTGCCATCAGTTAATCAAAACTTTTTTGAAAGAAATGCAACTAACATAAAGAGCACAGATTTTTAATTCTTTTCTTCTTTAATTTTTGCAAAATCATGTTTTAAATTTACTTTATAACCACAGGCTTAATGTACTACTAGGCATAATATTCCAAATAAAGCTTCCTTCTGTATATGTTGGTGTATATGACTGCATTTTTCTCCAGAAAACACAAACTGAACTCTGGCAGATGTCGAATTTAACAGTAAATTATTCAAAACAAATAAACAAGTCTCTGATCATTAAAAAAAAAATCTTTCTTTGGGCCTAGTACATTGCCTCTTTTGTTAAAATCCTCACTTTGATCCAGCTCCCTGCTTGTGGCCTGGGAAAGCAGTGGAGGACGGCCCCAAGCCCTGAGACCCTGCACCCACGTGGGAGAGCTGGAGGACGCTCCTGGCTCCTGGCTTCAGATTAGCTCAGCTCCAGCTGTTGTGGCCACTTGGGGAGTGAAGCCACAGACAGAAGATCTTCCTCTCTGTTTCTCTTTCTCTCTCTAAATCTGTCTTTCCTAAAAAAATAAACAAATCTTTAAATTTTTTTGTGTTCCTTATTGAACGATATTTATCATCATATTTTCAGTTAGCTAAATCTTTAATCTGGCAGTACAGGTCTACAATTGAAACTTCTTCAGTGAAATTTTATTTTTATTTCTTCATTTAAGATAATCCATTTGATTATGCAGTAATTTCTATTTTTGCACTTATGTTTCCATTTGATATCATTTTGTCATCAGAGCATTCTTGAAGTTTTAAAGCATGATTTCATTTCATTGGATTTTGAAGGATTTTTCTCTCAAACCTGAGGTCTATTCAACCAACATTCTATGTTGAGTACACTGACTAAATATATGTCCTTGGGATTAAAGTCTATACCATTCTCTCCATAACTTTTATTTACATAGTTTGTACTGCTTTCCATTTACAATAAAAATAAACTCCTAGTCTTGAAAAAATGCATGTGATTGTGTGGCCAATTCACTACCCTATGGAGTGAGGTAAAGATGGACTTTTACCATGTGAGGTTAGAAAATAATGAGGGTATATCAGAAAGGGGCTAGGTTAGAGGCAAGATCAGAGAACAAGATGGATTGATAATAGAGGATGTAGTTCATGATCTGTACAAAAAATTAGTTTGTCAAGAGTAGAAGCAATTATCTTCCCATACATTTTGTGAGCTTGGAGTAATAACAAGCAAAATTAAAATTATAAAATGATACAACATCAGAAGTATATATATTTCACCAATGTCGAACATATTTTTACAGTTCCATGTTTTAATAAAAATAGGACAATTTTTCTGAAATACCGTGGGTACACTGAATATAGGAACACTCATTTTCATAAACTGATAATCTGATCTCTCAAAGTTTATAAAAGTAGGCATGATCAATACTAAATGCACGTTGGTACATAATGATAGCAAGTAATTAATTTTGAAGTATCTTTACCAGACCACAAAATACAATGGGCTGCTACCTAAATATAGCTCATTATGAAAATTTATTGAAGAAAGAGATATAATATTTCAACATATAAAAAATCTATGCTTGTCAGGAAAGAAATTGGATTGTATATACATTAAGAATTAATCACATTTAAAATTTGAGTTCCATATTCACCCTTCTTGACCTCATCAGGTACTTAGAAAAATTTACCAAATAGTGCATTAGAGAATTGCTTAGAAATTATTTTAGTTTTTCTCGTGATCAGAAATGTTTCCCCTTGAATATAATAAGTCAACAGTGCAAACAGATAGGCAAACCAGACAATAAATTTTATTTTATTTATTTTTTATTAATTACATTGTATTATGTGACATAGTTTCATAGGTACTGGGATTCTCCCCACCCCTTCCCAAACCCTCCCCCCATGGTGGACTCCTCCACCTTGTTGCATAACCACAGTTCAAGTTCAGTTGAAATTCCCTCTTTGCAAGCATATACCAAACATAGAGTCCAGCAATGGATGAAAGATCTAAACCTACATCCAGAAACCTTCAAACTTTTGGAAGAAAATGTTGCAAATACTCTGGAAGATCTAGGGGTAGGTCCCAACTTCCTAAAAAGGACACCAAAGGCAATAGCAATCAAGACCAGAATAAACAAATGGGACCTTATCAAATTAAGAAGCTTCTGTACAGCTAGAGAAACAATCAACAAAGTAAAAAAGCAACCCACAGAATGGGAGAAGATCTTCGCGCACTATGTAGGTGACAGAGGGCTAATCTCCAAAATATACAAAGAGCTACAAAACAGCCAAAATGTCAAAACAAACAAGCCACTCAAGAAATGGGCACGGGAAATGGGCAAACACTTCACAAAGGAACAAACCCAAATAGCAAATAAACATATGAAAAAATGCTCAAGTTCCCTGGCAATAAGGGAAATCCAAATTAAAACATCAATGAGGTACCACCTAACGCCAGTAAGACTGGCCCACATGAATAAAAGCACCAACAACACTTGTTGGCGAGGTTGCGGGGAAAAGGGAACCCTACTCCACTGCTGGTGGGGCTACAGGCTGGTACAGCCTCTATGGAAATCAGTATGGAGAACATTCAAACAACTCAAAATCAACATACCGTATGATCCAGCAATAGCACTCCTAGGAATATATCCAGAACACTTGTTTTATGAGAAACCAACATGCACTCCAATGTTCATAGCAGCACAATCAGTAATTGCAAAAACATGGAAGCAGCCAAACGCCCATCAGCAAAGGACTGGATAAGAAAGCTATGGTTCATCTACTCCATGGAATACTACTCAGCTATTAAAAAAATAAAATGCAGTTCTTTGTGGCCAAATGGGCCAAACTGGAAACCATAATGCTAAGGGAAATGAGCCAATCCCAAAAGGTTAAATACCACATGTTTGCCTTAATTTAAGATGATATGATGTTATGTATAACATGTTATGTTATGAATGTTATATGTTGTGTATAAAATAAAATTGAAATGTCAATGAGGTGGTCACAGAAGGTGGTTAAGAACTCGAATTCATTTTTACCATATTGGTTACTCATTACTATGTCAATTAATTCCATAATGATGTAAATTTTTGCTGATGGTATGTTGGAGCTTTTAATTGATCAGAATGATACTATGCTGTCTCTGTCTTCAAACCAGAGGGGGTCTGCCTAAGAAGCCATTGAACTTGACCAGACAATAAATTTTAATAGTGTATTTTTATAGGTAATGCCACAAAATTTGAATTTTTGTTATTTTTTTAGTTTTTAAAAAATTTTTATTGCAAAGTCAGATATGCAGAGAGGAGGAGAGACAGAGAGGAAGATGTTCTGTCCAATGATTTACTCCCCAAGTGACCACAGTGGCTGGAGCTGAACCTATCTGAAGCCAAGAATTAGGAGCTTCTTTTGGGTCTCCCATGTGAGTGCAGGATCCCAAAGCTTTGGGCCTTCCTCAACTGCTTTCCCAGGCCACAAACAGGGAGCTGGATGGAAAGCGGGGCTTCTGATATTAGAACTGGTGCCCATATGGAATCCTGGCACATTCAAGTTGAGGACTTTAGCCATTAGGCTACCACCCCGTGTCCCCAAAATTTGAATTTTTAACATTCAAATCATCCTTATAATTCTAAAAAAGAGAGTACTCTTTTTTTAAGGTAGGATCATATACAGAAAGAGAAATTAAGTTGCAATATTTGTCAAGCTTACTGTTTCTTTTTTTTTTAAAAAAAAGATTTTATTATTATTGGAAAGCCGGATATACAGAGGAGAAGGAGAGATAGAGAGGAAGATCTTCCGTCCGATGATTCACTCCCCAAGTGAGCCGCAACGGGCCGGTACGCGCCAATCTGATGCCGGGACCAGGAACCTCTTCCGGGTCTCCCACATGGGTGCAGGGTCCCAAAGCTTTGGGCCGTCCTCAACTGCTTTCCCAGGTCACAAGCAGGGAGCTGGATGGGAAGTGGAGCTGCCGGGATTAGAACTGGCGCCCATATGGGATCCTGGGGCTTTCAAGGCAAGGACTTTAGCCGCTAGGCCATGCTGCCAGGCCCCAAGCTTACTGTTTCTTAATTAAAATTGATGTCCTACATGTTTTTTTCAGTATCTAATGTGAATATTTCGTAAGTGGAAATTAATAGCTATGAGAATGTGCACATGCCTCACTGAAAAAAAAGTTTCAATATTTTCTCCAAATATGATACTGCTAAATGATTAGAAATGTGTTCAATTTGAATACCCAAAGAACAAATTCAGAAATACCTGTTTGTGTATTAGTGAAAGTTTTGACTGCTTACAACCGGCAACTGTTTATTCTCCCAGCCCATTTTTGCAGAGGCTGAGAGGTAACAGAAGTGAACTCCCCGAAGCGGCAGCTTTTACCAAAGGCCACATTTGTCCAGAGTGACCCTGAAAAGGAGCATTCTGGGGCCTGGAGAAGATGTGTTCTCCATGGAAATTTCACTGAGAGCTGGAGCAAAGGGCAGGATGAAGAGGTAGAGAACAAGCCCGAAAAGAAGTCCCAGGAGATTAGAAAGTTCTGGAAAGCAACTAAAACCAGGTACGGAATGAGACTCCGATGTACAAGAATACTAGCTTCCGTACTTCCTGCTTGTTTCAGCATCCTTACCCTGTAAGAAGGTGAGAGTAGACCATAAAGGCTCAGTCATTTCGGAGTGACCCAGACTGATGCCCTTCAGACAAATAAACATCCTTCCTTTTTCCTAAATGGCTCTTGGCTCCCTGGAGGTCTCTAAAGGCCCCAGAGAGACAGATCATGGGCCCTGTTGGCTCTAGGTGATCTGCCACCTGGGTCCAGAGCCCAAAGCACAGGGTTCGGAGCCTGGAAGTGTTCGCCTGACAGTGTCCGTGGTCTCCTTCGGAAGCCTGGTCATACACCATGAAGCAAGGATGCAGCCAGGTCTAACCAGCCAGGAACCAACCTTCTGCTGTCCTTCTGGACAACTGAGTCTGTCCGGTACTGCAGTCAGATAGGACAGCACAGAACTGACCACCTCTCACTGAGCCAAAGGAAGTGGCTCCAGGCCACCAGAAAATGGTGGCTCCTATGAAGAAGTTTCAAGACCAAACTTGTATCCAGGTTAGGAATTTAAACGAGGAATGTTATAGTCTCTGGTGTGCCTCAAGTGAGTCTGGGTGAAGTGATCCCAAGACACCAGCCATGGGATCTGGGTTGGCACTAACCTGGTTTCAAGGTATTCTCACTGCAGACTGATTGCAGTCCATCAGTCAGAGATAGGACCGAGGAAAAGGTTTTGGGTCCAGCATGGTAACCTAGTGGCTAATGTCTTCAACTTGCATGGGGCAGGATCCCATATGGGCGCCAGTTCTAATGGCAATAGCCCTGCTTCCCTTCTAGGTACCTGCTTGTGGTCTGGGAAAGCAGTAGAGAAAGGCCCAAAGCCTTGGGACCATGTACCAGCGTGGGAGACCTGGAGGAGTGTCCTGGCTCCTGGCTTTGGATCAGCTTAGCTCCAGCTGTTGCAGCCTCTTGGGGAGTGAATCAATGGATGGAAGATCTTCTCTGTCTCTACTTCTCTCTGTATTTCTGACTTCCCAATAATAAAAAAAAAAAAATTAAAAAAGAATTTTGTATGCTCAGCCCTGCACTCAGGAGGCCTGAGGTCTCTCAGAAGGCCCAGCCAAGTGAGCAACCGCAAGCAGTCTTGGCTGACTCTATAGGTGTTGACCTGTGACATAGATCAGCCATGGAGTTAGGCAGTCCTGACCCAGGACGAAGTCCATCCTGCAGGTATGTTAGATCTCTTGAAGGCAGGACTTTCATGAGATTGCAGAGTCCAGATGAAGCCTCTGAAACTGAAAACTCTCTGTGAATTGAAATGGCCAATCTTCGGGGTTATCTGCCATTGGGCCTTTTGATTATTTCCTGAGTACATTTGGGAACCACAGACGATTGGATCAGCTCACATACACAGACTTTTGGTATTCACTGACCTTGAATCCCCCTGGTGGCTTCACTACCACACCGAGTCTCAAGATAGCCAAGCAGAACCATTGATGGCCACCCTGCTGCTTTCCAAACTACCGCCTGAGGCCCTGATGTGTCGGACCCCAAAGTCGAAGGCCTCCCTATCATATACAATGCCATTCCAGTTCCCAACTGGCAACTTTCTCAGCCTTCCAAACTCTTCTCAACTCAGCACTAACTCTCCAACTTCTGCCAGGTGCCAGGGCCACTGGGTCCAGACTTGTCCCAACCAGTTCCATCTCCACGGACAAGGCTCTCTCATTTCTCACCAACCAATGCCTGTAACTCTACTGGGAGAGTAAGTGATTTCTGGGACCAGGAAATCCAAGGTAGGACCACAGGAGCTATTGAATCTCAAGGAGCACGCAGGACCACCCTCCTGCAAGAAGATGGTTCCTGTGTTGCTGGTCCCCTGGTCCTGGGCTACCAGCCCTTCACAACTACTGCTCTTTTCAAATGGTGCCATCGCCCATGCCAATACTCAGAAAAACACCAAGCTATGCTTCACCTCTTGACCTTAATCATGGAGACCCACCATCTCAGCTGGCATTATTACCAGCAACTCACATGGATTCAAACTGATACCAGCTAGTCTTCATAGCTGCAACGACTAGCTAGAGCATCAGGCACCAGCAGACCCTCTGGACCCTGAGAACTGGGCCTGGTGGGCACTTCCTGAAACCCATCCTGCCTGGGACCCACATGGAGCAGAGGTTCGAGCCTTCCTGCAGTTGTTTCAGTGAGTAGTATCGGAAAGGTTGCAAAGTGGGAGATCACAGAGCCACTAACCTCTCCAAGGTACCTGATGTTATCCAGCAAGATGCAGAATCCCTCAGTCACTTCTACAAATATCTCTATGATGCTTACCACCACTTCGTGACCTTTGACCCCAAGTGCCAGAACACAAGTTAATGGTAAATAAGACCTCCATTAATCAATTGGCTAGTGATATCCTGCATAAGCTGCAGTACTTAGAAGGGTTCACTGTGAAAAATGTTTCTGAGCTCAGTGCATAGCGGTAATGTCGTCCTGGGATGCAATAGGCCAAAAAGAACAAGTGTGCAGACCCCAAGAAAAGGCTCAGATGTGTCAGAAACAGGTCACCTACCTGGGGTTCATATCTAGAAAAGACAATGAAAATTGGGAGAAGAGAATAGTCATAAACTGAGCTCACCAAGTGACCCACCTAGGAAAAGAAAGCTTGCAGGTGATGTTTGTCCTTCCAGATCTGACTTTATTCACTCAATTAGCCAACAGTATGCCATTTGTGCATGAAAATATCAAACAATTGTAAGCAAGAGCTGCAGGCCTCCTGAGGACAGTGACTTGGACCTCCTGGGCCCTTGGCTAGTGCCCAGAGCCAGCACCGGGCTATGGGCAAATGGCTAACTCAGTTGCCAGCTATCAGAGATTAAGGACAACTGTAATCTGTCTCTGCAGTAGTGGTCTCAGGGAGACACAGGCACCGGAAGTTAGCTTCGTCGAGTTGCAAACAGAAGGGATTACATTAAGCACAATAAAAGGCAGTTGGAAGAACAGAAAACTTCGAAGGCTTTGTGTTTAGATGGAAATCTAAAAAAAGCAGAGATGACTAGTGTTAGATTCGCGGACCACCAGGGAAGGAACACATCAGCCGCATGTAAAAAAGAATTTAGATGGTCTTTATTCCAGGAAATTTTGGTCACCATCTTCCCTTCCCCTGTAGCGCAAAGACAGACGTGAAGCAGGGAGCTACTGAGGAAAAGAAAAAGCCAGGAAGATTGCGAGGGAGTTTTAAACCCTCCTAGACGCGGAAGGTGAACAGGGCGTCGCTTCAGCCCTTAGCTGGTGGGGGTTATTGACTGTTGTCTGGCATTGGTGCAGCAGTGACCCCGTTGCCTGAGGGGCGCTCCAGAATCCCACTGTCCCTTCCAGGTTGTAGCCTGAGATGGGCTAGAGGCAGGCTCCGCCCTCCTTCGCTCACATGGCAACCATCAATTAAAACCAATCAAATATTAGGATAGTTACATTTCCTACAGATGTCTTTGAGGGATAGGAAATGTAAAAGAAGTTTTTTTTGTTATCACTCTTTACTAAAAGATTTTAATCTCTATCTACTTAACTGGTCATTATGACGCAGGCATAGGTGTTTCCATCTCCAGATTCTTGCCTCACGCAAAGATAAGGTTTCTCAATGCAGACACGGAAAAACTGCTCCAAGTGCTAACAAAATACATTTGAAAGGTCAGAAAGTGAACATACGCATGCGCAAGAGTTTTGTTGCCTTACAAGAAGAAAAATCCTCAAGTAGGTCAGAGGATTGCCTGCAGGGAGAGGATGGGGCGGGTTGGGGGAAGAGAGTGCGAGAGAAACCCATTATGGTTTTCCTTGAGAACTGGCTTCTTTTGAGATTGGGCTGGTGCCTCTACCGGCAGGAAGCCATCTGAGAATCTTAGGCTACCTTCCCAGAGTTTAACATCCATATTGTTAGCGATGTCCCTTTTAGGTCCGGATTAAAGCAGGTGCGTCCTGGAAAAGAGAGCATGTTGATCCACAGGTGCAGGAATACCATTACACTGTGAGTTTGCACGGAATTCCAGTTCATGTAGCCCTAAGTTTCCACCTAGTTACAGCACAGCCATTATTCTCATATCAATATGAACCTGCACCCCGCCCCCTCTGCTCCAGGAGTGTCGTGTGCAAATGTTAGAATGGATTCATTGCATTAAACAGGCTGTTCCCACGATGGACATTTTCTTTTCTTATGTTTTCATTTTGCAAAAAAAAAAAAAAAAAAAAAAAAAATTCTGTGTACTACAGATTACCTTTGAAATGGAACAAAACAACTCATTTCAGAAACAGTCACAGAGTAGTTTATCTCTGTTTTCCTTTAAAAAGTCAAGTATTTTCGGGCACAGCAGCTTGGCCTAGTGGCTAAGGTCCTCGCCTTGATCCCATATGGCCGCTGGTTCTAATCCCGGCAGCTCCACTTCCTCTCTATCTCTCCTCCTCTCAGTATATCTGACTTTGTAATAAAAATAAAAGAAATCTTTAAAAAAAAAAGTCAAGTATTTTCATGCATTTGATGATACACAAATAAGAAAAAATGTCACCTTCCAGTTCTCTGCCGAAACGGAAAACAGAAGTAGTTGCCAACAGTATATGCACAGGTAGTTTGATGGTAAGCGACATCCTCCTCTCACTGCCTGGGCTTCTCTGGCACGACTTCCAGGACCCTGTCAGTCCCCTTCTCTCTAACTGCTACCTTCTCACGGACCACGCCAATCAATGCTCTATTTCTCAAAGTCACAGACAGCGGCCCCACATTTCCTCGAGAGTCTTTAGAAGAAAAACAAAACAGGATAGAAAGGAAATTGTAACTCCACTAAAAGGAAAGCCGACTCCACCTGCAGAACACTGCAGGCTTTAAAGCAGAAAGATTCCAATTTAAACAGGCGTTTCAAGAACTAGTCCAATTTTATGGACTTCCCAGAGAAGAAAATGGTTTGCATAAAAGGTGAGAATAGCTTCTCACGCTCTAGGCACTTTTGACTTAAAAAAAAAAAAATATGAAGTCGACCAACCATGAAAGCACATCTCACCATTTCTTTTTGCCTCAAAGGCTCAAGGTATTAAAGGCTATTTCTAGAGTAGTTGCTTCATAAAGAAACTTCTCTGTAACATTTTTTAATGAGCTAGAACCTTTTCAAGTAGTGGCAGGGTGAGGATGAGGGGGCTTTAGCAAAGGCTTAACCAATGTGTTGCGCAATTGGGAAGGGACAGAGGGGAAAACAATAGAATCCCCTGGAAAGTAGCAGTAATAGACCAGAAAAAGACAAAGCCCTAGCTGACATGCGCTAGAATTCTTTTACGGTAGGGGTGGGTGTGTGTGTTAAAATATCCTCTCCCACCCCACGCTGTCCCAGTTATCTCGACTATTCTGCACACTATTCCATACAAGGATCTTGGGGAGAGTTTTGGGTTGTAGTTGCTTAGTCTTTGGAGAGCATCGGACGAGGCAATGCCAGTCTGATAATAAAGACAGGTTTCCACACATTTCTTTTAACTCAGGCTCTTCGTTTTGCCCTTCTCTGGCTGTTTTCTCTCCGGAATCTGCTTTAGAATTCAACTCTCTTGAGCCAAGCAGCAGGTTGTCACTCAAACCATGCAAATCACGTTCCTGGATCTCAAAGAGGTCCCCAAGGTTTTCAACAATCTGCCCTGATACTTATCTCAAGTACTATGAAATTGTAAGTACTCGAAATTTGGATAATTACTGCTACTTATGCTTAAATAAGTAGAACATTATGAAGCTTGGCAATGATAAGACAGTAGTCCCCCAAACAGGCTGACTCCTGGTAAAGTTTTCCATGTCACCAAACCAAAACTTTAGTAGACACGTGGGCATAAAAAACAAAAAAAAAGAAATTAAGAGATACGCTAATTTCAGGGTTACACTAAGTTTGTACATAAAAGGGGTCTTTAAAAAATTCCTGGAGGACCTGTATTATATAGCAGGTTAAACAGCTTTCATTCAATGGCGGATACCCACATCGGTGCTGCGATTCACTACCTGGCTCCTCTGATTCCTCTCTAGATTCCCGCTAACATCTCTGGAGAAGCAGAGGAAGATGGTCCAGGTGTGTGGATCCCTGCTGCACCTGTGGGAGACCTGTATAGACTTTCTGGGTCCTGATGTTGACCTGGCCCAACCTTGACCATTGCGGTCATTTGGTTAACAGATGGAAAATCTCTCTCTCTCTCTCTCTCTCTTTCTCTCTCTCTCTCTCATTCTTTCTCATTCTTCATCATATTTACTCTGTCTTCCAAATATATGTTAGAAATACTTGACTGAATCATAGATCATACAGTAGCATCATTTTCTTCAAGAAGCTTCTTGATTTTCTTTTTCATTCCTTCAGCAACACATTAGTCATTCAATAGCATGTTATTTAACTTCATGGCATTGTAAAGTTCCATTTTGCTTCCTGTTGTTGATTTTGCATTGTGGTTTTTCATTTAAGGGAATGTATAGTAACTGTGTAATGGAGACTGTCATATCCAGATGTGAGGATACAATGCAGTGTGCATCTCTACTTCCAGACAAAGATGGACTCCCAATGAAAGTGTTTACTATATCTTGACAATAGGAAGTTGGACTCTCTGCCATTGTCCATGCTCACAATGATGGACATATGACTGTGTATGAATAAATATACTATTGTAATAACACAGGGGAAATCAGTGGGGGGAGGAGGTGAGGAGGGGAAGAAGAGAAATCCCAGAGCCTATGGAACTGTATCATAAAATAATAAGAAAAAATGACAAAAAAATTAAAAATCTTATTTTAAAAAGTTCATGGAATCATACATGATAAAGGAACAATACATTTATTTGAAAAAATTTGCATTAAAAATGCATTTTAATCCACTTTTCCATGACTTATTTTTTGCTATCCTTGTAGTTAATCTCATTACACCAGACCTATGAGGAACTTAAACTTGAAATAACCAGTCTACTATTTCATCATTATTTCTGTTTTCATCCATGTTTTAACACTACACACCTCACCCACCTCATTCAACTCTCAGAGCTACTTCCTGTTTTGAAGCCAAGATTTTGTCCAGTACATGAATCATTAAAAAAAGGGTAAAGTCAAGTCTTTGAAACTCAGTTTATTGAAATTTTATTCTTTGGTAAGGCCAACTACCAACTTGGATTGAAATGTCAGAAGTTCCGCTCTCAAAGTAAGAACAATGACTAACATTGCATTCAAAGATTCCCATACAAAGGAGAGACAGGAAGACCCAATAACAGAGACTTGGTGAAGAGTGGACCGTAATCAGGGCCAGAGAATACACAGAGAATGCACACATGTCTGCTTGGATTATACGCTGTGATTATTGAGAGAATTTTTGTCATAGAAAAAGTTTGGGGAGGAAGGGGTTGGAAACTTCTCTCTCCTTTTTTTTTTTTAAAGATTTTTATTATTATTGGAAAGCTGGATATACAGAGAGGAGGAGAGACAGAGAGGAAGATCTTCCATCCGATGTTTCACTCCCCAAGTGAGCCGCAACGGGCCGGTGCACGCCAATCCGATGCCGGGACCAGGGACCTCTTCTGGGTCTCCCACGCGGGTGCAGGGTCCCAAAGCTTTGGGCCATCCTCGACTGCTTTCCCAGGCCACAAGCAGGGAGCTGGATGGAAAGTGGAGCTGGATGGGATTAGAACCGGCGCCCATATGGGATCCCGGGGCTTTCAAGGCGAGGACTTTAGCCGCTAGGCCACACCGCCGGGCCCTTCTCTCTTTTTTTTTTAAGACATGGATATGAGGCTATTGGTTTTTTTTTTCTGAAGAATATCTTTTAAACAGAAGAATCATGGCTAATGCACAATCAACCCATACTGAAACTTTATTTAATTGAATAATGAGTGAACTGGTAAGATGCTACATTTAGTTTTATTAGTTAGAAATGGTAGACAAGAGTAGAAGAACCTAATTATGTGGTATGAAAAAAATAATGATTTTCTCTGTTGGCATTGTTGCAAAGAAAAAGAAGCCTGATAACCTTAGGGAAAAAGAATCTGGAACTTGGCCTCAAGCAGCATCTTCAACAATGAGTGCATTTTTACATGAATGACAAGACTACTAAACACAGTCTTAGGTCTCTGGGGCCACAAGTTTGGGGAAGAAAAGTCTAGGAGAGTCAAATAATAAATATTAATATCTGCTGTGCAGAATGTTCTGGAGTCATCTGCCATATAAAGTTGTGTCAAAGTGCATGGAAGATCTGTGTTACACCACTGCTCGCGATGCTGGCATCCAATTTTGAAGTACCTGCTCAAATCCTAGCTCCTCTGTTTTCTACCCAGCTTCCCACGGATGCTCTGGGGAAGGCAGCGAGTGATGGCCCAAGGGCTTGGTTCCCTACCACCCCTGTGGAAAACTGGAATGAAATTCCTTGCTCCTGCCTTCAGGAGCCCGGTCTGGGCTGTTGTGACCATATGGGATATGAACCGGTGACTGGGAGGCTGAACGATCTGTCTCTGTGAAAGTAAGACAGACAATCCCACAAATGAATGTCTTGCTTGCAGGCAAAAGGAAGCGAGGCAGAAAGATGTTTTTATTTAATCATATCCTACATAATAATCTTCTTGTTAAATGATGTTGCAGCCAGCACAGTGAGTGTATGCTTCCCTTTGATGTCCACACAATGATGAAACTGACAAGTGATGTATGTTTCATAATAAACCTGTCATTAAGCAGCACACGATGGTCTCTGCATGTTCTCCATTGACCTCAGCTGAAGGTAATCCTTATGACAAAGTGACAAATGTCGCGTGACATGTTCTTTCACTGTTCAGGAGTCAAGCAGCTGTTGTGTTCCATCCCAGTTTATTCACTTTCTTCCTACTCGTGTTAGATCTAATTATTTTGTACTCATAATGCCACATTTTTTCCTTTCTCCCTATACAGCATTGGGTTATATAAAATGAAATAAAATCAGGGAAATTTCCAAATTCTCTGCATTGCAAAAGCTTAAGAAAGACAATCTAATTCATAACTAGATAGAAGCTGTGAGTATCTGTATATCCACTTGGGCTCCATGAGACGATTATTGGGAAATTTGTTGACACAGAAGGGATCAGAGGGAGGAACAGGCAAAAAGTCAGTCTTTACTCTCACATGAATAAAACAAATCAAATATCTGCAAGTTCTACTGTGAAGGAAAGACTTTACAAATCACACTTGCAGTTACCAAGTAGCTTGTGATATTGAGGCACATTTTCTAGGCCACTGTTGGTCAAAACGTTAGAGATCTAAAGTAGAGCAAGAATTT
This sequence comes from Ochotona princeps, assembly GCF_030435755.1. Lineage (NCBI taxonomy): Eukaryota > Metazoa > Chordata > Mammalia > Lagomorpha > Ochotonidae > Ochotona > Ochotona princeps. Next base: position 3,125,499 of record NC_080839.1, on the reverse strand, counting down.
ATACAGACATGCAAGCACACTTCATAGACACTTCGAAAATGTTTTATTTTGTCCCCTTAAACATTTGTCATTTTTATCTTAACAAAGTGGATGCCAGTTGAGATTGAAATTCATAGAATGTTATGTCCTATTTTAAGAAAAGAATGGAAATTCATTAATATTGGGTTATGCAAGTAAGTGTTTAACCAGAATGAGAAAAATAACAATAATGAATTAAGAATTTTAAAGAGTTCATGAATGCAACAGAATTGTCCAAATAGAATATTTTGAATAATCACTTGTTCAACATAATTATAATTTTTGTTTCTGCTTCCTTTGGCAACGTAAGTTTGCTTATTCTTTTTTTAATGACTTATTTATTTTTTTGTAAAGTCAGATATACAGAGAGGAGGAGAGACAGAGAGGAAGATCTTCTGTCCAATGATTCACTCCCCAAGCGACCGCAACGGCCGGTGCTATGCCAATCCAAAGCCAGGAGTCAGGAGCTTCTTTTGGGTCTCCCATTGAGAATGCAGGGTCCCAAGGCTTTGGACCACCCTCGATTGCCTTCCCAGGTCACAAGCAGGGAGCTGGATGGGAAGCAGGGATTAGAACCAGCGTCCATATGGGATCCCGGTGCATGCAAGGTGAGGACTTTAGCCAAAAGGCCACCCTGCCAGGCCCTGTTCTTAAGACAGTATTGTTATAATACTACTGATTATAAAGAGAAAAGAATCTTTTAAACTTTCCTCTAAAGTGATGGATTAGTAATTTCATCTTACATTGGACAACTCACTGCAATTCATTATTGATAATGCCAAACATTGCTAGCACGGGGGACATTTTGTTTTCTGAAATGATGATTAATCTCAAAGACTCACCAAGCTTTGAGGGTGCTTTTGTGACTGTGAGGTTGCATCAGTTTTGATCTACCTGCAACCCTTCACATTGTTCTGGAACTAAACGCGATAGTGCCCCTTTCTGTCTGATTGGCTATCGGGAGCATGTGCACAGGGAACTTCTGTGCTATTCTTTTTATTATTATTATTAAATTTATTCATTAATTACATTGTGTTGTAATTACATAGAATCTGGGATTCTCCCCCCCCACCCTCCCCCCATGGTGGGTTCCTCCACCCCGCTGCATAACCATAGTTCAAGTTCAGTTGAAATTCCCTCCCTGCAAGTATTTGCCAAGCATAGAGTCCAACATCCCATAGTCCAGACAAGTCCAACTACTTATTGGGTAGACCCACTTCTGTTCTATTCTTGCAGGTCGCTGAAACTGCGGTCCCAGGATGGAAAGCCTTCTATCCAGACAGGATGAAGGCATCTTATGCAACATCTTAACAGCTGAATTAATCCATCTTCCTTCAGGCTATTTTTAGAGCAGTCTAATGAATAATAACTTCATAATTGTGCAAACAAATGTGACTTCAAATAATATTAACATGTTGCATGACTCAGGCATTTGTATCCCCAGCCAAGCAGCCTTAAAGCTGTTCCTTTGAGAGCAGTCTCTGCTCCTTCTCGATGCAACACAATTAGAAGGGAAGCATCATAAAGGGAAATTGTAATGCAAGAACCTGAGGCCCTCATGGATCGGAATTTAAATATCTTCCTTTCACAGCAGCACCTTGCCGGTGCCTACTCCAGGCCATAGTGGACCGGTACACTTAAGAGGTTCTAGTATATGTTCCATTCTCTTTATGCCTAGTCTCCTCTGCCCGTTTTAAAGCAGTTTGCCTTTATTTATTCCTTCAAAACTGCCTTGGTCTGCTTTCATAGGAGAAAGAACTTTGCTGGTCTATAAATTTCATCTGGATGTGAAATACCTAATACATTTCGGTCCGAGTAGTAAAAGCTACCACAGCCATGACATAGTTTATGCACAAATATAGTCTTTGTCTCTACACATGAATTGTGGTAGGCAGGCCGTCTGCGAGGTAGGACGCTTCCAATGACCAGTTTGGAAGTTAGGACGGTACAAAAATGCCACCCATGCAGTAGTTACTGTACCTGGCTGGGATACTGAGCGCGGATCACTCCCTGAACAGCACTGTGTGGTCCCATCCTTTCTGACGCTGTTGGGCAACAGCTGTGACAGCAGCTCCTTCAGCTACGTTCTCTGCAAGGAATCCTCCGTGATGCAGAGGGCACTGTGCTGCTGAAGCAAGCCTTTTCAGCTTACGATATTCTCCATTTACTGTGGGTTTATTGGAATGTAATCCAGCATAAAACAAAGGCATTTGTGCACCCGCAAAGATATTTACTGAATAATAAAAGGGAATTTGCTCTGAGTACGTGCAACAACAAAGACAAATCTTAATCATGCGGAGATAAAGAGGCTAGACAAAAATTTAATATACCTTTTTCTGTCTATGTGAAGCGAGAATTCACAAACATAGTAAGAGAAGGCAGATTAGTGACTGAGCACTGAAGAAGAATGGTAGGGAAATGTTATATAAATAGGCAAGAAGAGTTAATATTTCAAAATGCTTGTGGACAAAGGAATTAAGAGATATGTTTATTTTGTTGAAAAGCATTTTGAAATTCATACACAGCATTTTCAATAATATGAATTGTGAAAACCCCTCTTTTGGGTGAGGGATATATTTGGCATCTTTGTTTAGTAATGGTTTCTCAGATTTCTAAATATCTTTATCACCACGTTTAAATGTATATAGTTTATATGTCAAGTGAACTTCAATAAAGTTGTTTAAAAACTCTAAAGCTTGTGTACTAAATGAGGAGGGGGATTTTATGCTAATTTACTGTGGTATCTGGGTAAGATGCATCCAGGGAGTGGTGTCTGGGAGTAGAATTGGAATGGAGAGAAGGAGCCAGAGGACAATCTAGATAATTAAAAATGCGTTGGGACCAGTGTGGTAACATAGTGGGCAAGAACTCCACCTACAGTGCCATGTTCTATGTAGGTGATGCTGTGAGTCACAGCCGTTAATACTTTTGATTCAGCTCCCTGCCAACACACCTGGAAAGGAGGCAGATGATGGTTACCCACTTAGGGTGCCCAGCAGTTCCTTGTTCTTGTCTCCTGGCTTCTGCTTGGCCCAGTTCTAGCTATTGCAGCCATTAAGAAATGAATCAGTCATTGACTATCCAGCCATCACAGGACCCTGGGTGACTGTGCCTGAGGGTAAAACCCTCAGAGGAGGGCAACCTAAGCCAGGCACAGCCTATGGATCCCTACCCCATTTAACAAAGAAAGGGATAGATGTGGGGCTCAGGGGCAAAGAGGTCACTAAGTCAACAAGATGGTGACCATCAATCAAGGTCACTGGGTTACAAGAGGTGAGCAAGATGGCGGCCAAGGACAGAACCCTGGGCAAGAACCAGGGCAGGGGTCAAGTCGTTTCAAAGGAAGTCTGATTGGCCAGGGCCATTTTGCTCACCTGCCCCGGACCTATTGGAGGGAGATGGCTCCCACAGCCGTGCTCCTAGTAATTGGCTACTAGTTCTCTCCTCCTGGGATTCCTGGCCTAAGGTTATTCATTACCCTATATGAGAAACTGAATTTCCCAAATAAATCAGAACTGCTCAGACAAAAAAAAAAAGTGAATGGGAGCCCATTCTCTTTCCCTCTCTCTCTTGTTGTAGCCACCCCCCTTTATTTTTTATTAAAAAAAAAAAAAACAAATTGAAGAGGGGATACTAATACCATACAGGATTTAACACCCTAGCAATTGGATCAGGTAAAGGATTTAATATGCTTTTTGACTGGCTCTTGGAAACTTACAGAAAGTTATAGCCCATGTTGAATAAAGAGGGACTATGGCAGACTGTGTGCTCAGAAAAACATACATCTACTATGGAGCTAGCATGCAAGTTCCAAATTATATCAGGTGAATTTCCTGATCAGTATCTCTCAGAGACAATATTTACCAAGGCTATGAGCAATGTGAGGGTGGATAGGTCCTCTTCATGGCTGAGAAGCCCATGGTGGCTGTCCTTCAAGACAAGGATAAGAGTAAGTGATACTCTTATGAATTGGTCTACCTAGTAACGATGCCAATAATCGATTTTTAAAAATATTTCTCCTATCCTACTATAATTTGAGAGAGGTAAATATAAGAAGTGTGCCTGAGAAGGCCATGGATGCCCAAAGCACAGACCTCCGAGGGGAGATAACTTCATCTCGTGGGCCTGGGCAATGGCCTAATGGCTAAATGACTGCCTTATACACACAGGAATTCCTTAAGGCATCTAGCTGCTCTACTTCCATCCAGCTCCCTGTTTGCAGCCTGGAAAGCAGTCAAGGATGGCCCAGAGCACTGGGACCCTGCACCTGCATGGAAGACCTAGAAGCTCCTGGCTCCTGGCTTTGGATGGGCTCAGCTCGGGCTTTTGTGGCCACTGTGTGAGTGAACCAGTGGATGGAAAGTCTTTCTCTGTGTCTACTTCTTTCTGTAAATCTGTCTTTCCAATAAAAACTAATAGTTAAAAAAGAAATCCTCTCATGAAGTGAGGTAACATGATCAACTAGTCCTAGAGGAACATTAATAGATTGGGGTTGAGAGGTCATGCAGGTGGGCTCAAGGAATCTGTTAGAAGAAATCTGTGAGATTTGGAGCAATGACAAGAGCAGGTGCTTTAACTTGTTCAGTGGATATTCCTCTTACACATATTCTGAGTGATCATGGCCCATCAGATTCCCTAAGAGGAGGGATCTTGAGGAGATAAACTCAATATGAGAAGAAACATCTAAATGATGCATCCATCTTGATGTTCATTGCTGTTGATGTGCACGAAAGTGATGTGCCTTTGGGCAGCTGACAGCTGTAAAGTGCATGCTCTGCCAAAGAACAGTCTCCTACTGAGCAGGAGGTACCACATGGAGCATTTTATTATTAAATGCCCCATCTCCATTGAAGCCCTTGCAAGTGGTTTCTATGAGGATATAAATATTTTTTTGCCTCAAGGTTTGGCAACACTGTGGCCCAATTCACAGGCTTCTGTGGAAGCCCGTTACTTGCCAGTGCCGATCTTGACTCAATTCCTTTCCTCCTGTCTTGCTTCTCCATTCCTCTCCTTGAAAAGGTGTTCTCCGCAGAATCTGAGTGTCAGACTGTTTCTAGGGAATTGTTCCAAAACAAAAGGGATGTGTCTTTTAGCACGGCCATTCAGTTTGAAGTAGATGTTATGGGATCAAACATGTGGGATAACAAAATGCTGAACTTATACACACCGGGAAATCATCAAATCCACAATTAATAACGTAAGCATTTCATACTTCAACCATTCATGTGATGATAATTCAAGAGAACGCGGATCTGCTGGAAATGTTTTCACTGGCGATAATACAGTTTCATGGGCCCAGCGGCGTGGCCTAGCAGCTAAAGTCCTCGCCTTGAAAGCCCAGGGATCCCATATGGGCGCCGGTTCTATTCCCGGCAGCTCCACTTCCCATCCAGCTCCCTGCTTGTGGCCTGGGAAAGCAGTCGAGGATGGCCCCAAGCCCTGAGACCTTGCACCCACGTGGGAGAGCTGGAGGAAGCTCCTGGCTCCTGGTTTCAGATTAGCTCAGCTCCAGCCGTTGTGGCTCACTTGGGGAGTGAAGCCACAGACGGAAGATCTTCCTCTCTGTCTCTCCTCCTCTCTGTATATCTGACTTTGTAATAAAAATAAATAAATCTTTAAAAAAGAAAACCTTGATCTACTTTACATATAAAAAGACATTTTACTGTCCACGAGTATGTACAGATTAACATATATGCAAATCTGCACATATATAGATGCATAAAGATTCACACACATAAGTTCATTGTAAGCATTTATAAATAGCTGTTCAGCAAACTCTTTGAAGACTCTTTGGTTTCGCCTTGTTCCCTTTTCCCCACTGGGCCAACCTTCTGGCATTGCTTCATATCACTCTGCCAGTTAACACTGAAAAGATCCCTTGAGCTTAAGCTATGTAATGCCAGCAATTCGACATTCAGTGACTTCTTCCAGCAGATAGAGGGAGCACACTGAGTCACTGGGAAGCTGCTTTTTATGATTTTTATTATTCACCAGAAATTTTAATATGGGAAACACTTCAATTGGTTTCCAGATTTTGTGCTCTGAAGCCAAACGACTGAAAGAAAACCCTTCTAAAATGTTGATATAAGCACAATTGTGGAAGCATCATGTCCTTCAGCTAAAAAATTCTTCTATTTTTATGTGTACTATTAAATCTTTCTTTCTCTACCTGAACTCAAAGCTAAATTTTGAATTTGAAGAGCATCACCAGCACAAGCATGGCATTCCGATGCAGTAAACTTTCCAGTTAAGTTGATCTTGAAGTAAGGAGATATTCTGCATGACACAGATGGGTCCCATGTAATCTCCTACACCTGTCCAGTTAGAAGAAAATAGAAAAAATAAAAAGATCAAAGAAATAGAGTCAAAGAGTCCAGCAATGAAGTGAAGAGGAGGAGAAAGCAAATGCTTTTGGACTTGAGATGCACTCTGCGTGCCATCACGCCTGCGCAGATGCGAAAACAGGCCCAAGGTCAAGGATATCACGCAGCCTCTCGCAGCTGAGGGCACCTGACTGCCCGCAGGGTTGACAATGGCCACTGACCTACACCCACACTGCGCTCAACTCTACATCCATCTGAATCCTTAGGAACTGACTTCCAAAATGCTTCCCATGATAAAGAAAACAACAGCAACTACTACAACAACAACAAAAACTTGGACTGTCACAGAAACAGAAAGAGGAGACAGAGCCTAAAAATAAGGGTCTGGGTGACTAAACTACTTATTAACTTTATTAATAAAAAACTGATTATCCAGAAGGGTCCCTGATACTTAAGGGAAAGTTATATTTGGAGGGAAATATTTGAACTAAGTTAATAATACTTCTGAAGTCATTTTACTAGTCAGCTTGCAGAGCTTACTCCATTCAGCTTAAAGGGAAGTAAGTGATTGAAGATTTTATTTCTGTACGGATACGATGGATTTCAGAGAGCATTTCTCTGCTACACAAATCTTGGGAAAAATTCAGGTAACTTGCAGAAGTTATGTGATTTTTAAGGCGTCAGATAGTTACAAAATCAGTCAGGCAGGACTGTGAAATTTTGATGAAACGTGGCTCCAGGGAGAAGAGAATATTTCCCGGGTAAGCTGGGAGAGAAACATTGCAAGCTCTTTTCTACCCAATTAACGGTACGAGCTGTAAAGTGGGTTCAGCCCTGCAAAAAAAACAGACTGGGAAAAGGGAAACACATACAAACCGTACAGTTAAATGAGACTGTTAAGCAACCAGGGGAGAATAATCAAATGCAGACTCATCTTCATTCACAAGCCACTGAATACTGTGCCCGGAAAACGGCTAGTGTGAGGCAGAGACCAAAGATCCCCTCAATAAGAAATCCTCATCCCCTCATTATTCAGTCAATGAGGTGCTTATGAAAGTGATTTCTGAATATAGGAACAACTGGTCCTTAAACGTACCTTGCAGCAGGCAGAGGTTCTGAACGATCCATACGGACCCCATACAATCCTTTAAAGCCTCTCAAGTTAGAAAAAGATAGACAAGCTCATGCAAGAGATGTGGCCAAAGAAGAAGACAGGGTGGATGACAGAGAGGATACAGTTCCTAAACAACCTGCAAAGGCCTGCCATCATTGGCTTGGAAGATGGAGGACCGCAAGTGCAGGAACTCAAGCCACCTGTTCCAGTAGAGGGTAGCAGTCAGCTGATGGCAACAGGATAAACAGAGCTCAGAGCTGCACCCACCAGACACTGGAGCCCACCGCTACTCTGAATGGGTGTGAAATAGAAGAAGGCTCTGCAAACACCTTGATTCTGACTTTGTGAAATTCACAGAGGACAAAGTCTTGTAGGTGAGTGCCAGGAAACAATGACCACCTCCTCTGAGTCAACAATGTACATAGCATAGCTATGACATAGTACGTGGTTGTGTTAACTCGTGGCACAATGATCATGATTTTTTTACAACAGGAAACAATGACACAGACTTTCATGTGTTGACTTGGTTTTAGAATTTGGCACTGAGGTAGTGTTTTCAGGAGTATTAGAATGAAAGGCTATAGCGATATAGACAATAAAATGTTACTTCAGGGAGGAGGCTCCCCTAGCAATTCAGAAGTCACCTCTGAGATGTCCACATCCCACATCGGAGAACACGGAGTAGACACCTGTCCCTGGCTCCAGCTTTTGCTTATGCAGACGCTGGGAGGCAGCACTGATGGCTCAAATAATTGTTTCCTGTCACTCGACATGTGGGTTATTGAACTAAAGCATGCAGACCTCTATATGTCTACTTCTAACTACTAACTTTCAAAAATATTTCAAAAGTGCTGCTGGTGAGGGCTAAAGAATCCTTGCATATATTGGAAGGAAATGTAGAAAAATAGAATCTGTCAGGAAAACAGCAGAAACGTGCAGGAAGAGAACTTTAAGGGTAGTCTGGTGTTTCGTGTTCTTGATAGTAAAATGTAATGGGAGGGGGGAGACGATGGGGAGAAATGCTAAAAAATATGGAACTAGGAGTTGCTCCTCAGCTGACCCAGACAGCAAAAGCAGCTGATCTGATGATACTCATGGTCTTGAAATAACAGTTTGAAGAGGAGCCTGAATGTGACTCTATAATTCGTCCTTGCAATTTCGTAGATCCAAAACTTAGAGATTTCAGGGGCAAAACAGGACTCCTGAGGCAGAAGGTCAAGGCCAAGAGGTTGGAGATGAGAACAGGATGGGCTTGGAGATGGAGAGTGGCACATGAATTGGCACATGTTGGGAGCATTTAGAGGCTCAGAACAACCCTTACCCAACTGGAAACAAGGACCCTTCGCTCAACCACATGGAAATGATTCCGCCTCGTTGGAAGTGAACTGGCTCCAGAACAAGACACAGCTTGATTTTGGTCTTATGCGTGGAGCAGATCATGAACTAAGCTTTCCTCTTTCAGATCTTTGATGTAAAGAATGGCCAATATGCATTATTTTAAGCTTCTAAATGAATGATCAGTGGCTAGCCTTCTGCATATTGCAGAATTAGGAAACAAGGAATTTGCCTCAACCTTTGATTCATCTCTTCTTAAAAGTGTTTCCTAGTATCATTTCTAATATGTGAAGTTAGCTGAGACCTTATCTGAGAACCTCTAAATAGAAAAGCTGATCCTCACACCTTCTTCCAGGTTTCAGTGCGTAGAGACCCAGCTGGGTTTCAGCCAAACGCCAAAGTATTTGCACCAAAGGTACCCAAGGTGGCTTAATACAGCTCAGTATGAAACCCTGTTTCAGTGTATCCCAAATGCTGAATAAAGCTAATGTGATTATTATATCACTTTCTATGCCTAATGGGAAAGTGGGGATCTCTCAGGTGCAAGGCAAGATCATCAAGGCTTTCAACAGTTTAGTATACACATTTAGTACAAACCCATTACTGTGGGGGGAGGGTAGGTGTTGAGTACAATGTGTAGACACCACAGAGGCTGTGTACATCCTCTATTGGGGTAACTGGTTTGGAGTCCTGGCCTCACTGTGATCCAGTTTCCCATTAATGTGCACCCTGGAGGGCAGCAGGTGATGGCACAAGCAGTTGCATTGTTCCTCACATGGGGCCTTGGAGTTTCTGGATCTTGACTTTTGCCTGACCTAATGCTGTGCCCATTACAGGAATCTGGGAAGTGAACTAGCAGATGGAAGATTTCTCTGACTCTTTCTCTATCTTTCTGACTTTCCTGTAAGTAAAATGAGAAAATAAATGAATTAAATGTTGTTAGTTACTTCGAGATAAAACTATAAACAAGAGTCAAGATGGAGAATATAAACAAGGAGAGCAAGTTCATAGTTAACTCAGATACCAAAGTGGCAGCCAGGAAGGTCAAAACAACTATTTGAAAGAAATTCGGGGACAAGATGGACAAAATGTGTCTAAAGAGAAAGGATCTTTTCCTATGCATTCAAACAGACATCCCGAAAGTGAATATGCAATGACACAGATGAAGAAGGCAGTTTGTAGATTTAACAGCAAATCCAACATCAGAGATTACGGCATGAGATAGGGTTGGGATAAGATGTAGAATTAAATACCTAGAGAAACACTGCTAGAACAACAAGCAGAAAGCAGCCCCCAGTTGTGAGGAAGAAACTCACACACGTATATCTAGAAGTCACAGAATGAGAAAAAAAAAGAAAAACAGTTGTATAAAAGTATTTGCCAAAAAAAAAATTTTTTTCAAAAATTTGAAACATGCTAGCCTCCAGGTTCTTTAACTCCAGCAACACCAAGTAGCATACAAACTAAGGAAAAAAAAAAACATATTTCCACATCTAAGTCAAAACATTGAATAATGAGAACAATTTGATTAAAAGGGTATGTTATTGACCTGAAAACATTTCAAAGAGTAACTGACTTCTTAAGGAACAAAGCTAATAGAAAAAAATTTTCCTTATTTATTAGAAAACCAAGAGTTTCAGATGGAGGTCACTGTTAAAGACAGAGAGAATACCCCCTTCCAGGGATTCACTCTTGATGGCCACACCAGCAAGACTGATGCAGGAGCCAGGAGCCCCACCCAGGTCTTCCAGGTCGGTGACAGGGGTCCAGGTCGCTGCGTGGTGAGTGGCTGCCTTCTCAGTCCATCAGCAGCAGGCTGTATCAGAGATGGGGCAGCCGGTACATGAGCTGAAGCCCATGTGGGATGCTGGCACCTCAGTCAGTAGGTTTAATAGCTATGCCACATTGCCAGACCTACAAATACGGTTTACTCTTTTTCTTTCTTTCTCTCTCTCTTTTCTTTTTTCTTTCTCTTCCTTCCTTTCTTCCTTCCTTTCTTTTTCTCTATTTCTTTCTTTCTTTCTCTCTTTCTTTCTTTCTTTCTTTCTTTTCCTTCCTTCCTTCCTTCCCGTCTTTATTTTTATTTTTTTTATCATTTTGGACTTTGAGTAAGAGACTACTAACCCAGAATTGAATATGTCATGAAAATAATGTTCAACAAATGAAGTAAAATGTTTTAAGTCAACAAGAGTAGAGGAAATAAAAAACCAGGCTACTGGTGCTATAAGCATGGGTAAGGAATTCTACAGGCTGCTTGAAATGATTCATGGTGGAAGTACCAGATTATAAGGAAGAATAAAGTAGATAAGACTACAGGCAAATCAAACTAACAGTGATGTTGCAACATAGCAATGATAAACTCCTGTAGGAAGGTAACACTGTTGTGATGTAACAGCAGGGGAGGTTACAAATGAAAGTTCTTAGGACCCTGGCAATGTAGAGACAAACATAGAAAAACAATTATGTTAGACGGTAAAACTCAAAAATATATGTGGCAATTGTATGAGGTGCCTTTAAAACTCTCTTTAAAATGGAATTAAAAATAGGATTATTTGTTGTAAAGATTTTCTGAAATCCAGGCATAGTTTGTCCACATTATACACTTTTCATACATGCTTCAAAGGCTTTCTTGTAAGAAAATATTAAGTGATAATTTAATATTGAATAGCAAATAATATTAAATGTGTTTTGAACAAGCTAATAGAACAAAAGGAAATTATTCCAAATAGTTGGTTAACTCATCAAAGAAGGTGAAAACCAAGAACATAGAAAATGTAAAAGACATGGCCCAACTGGAAAAAAATTCCAGTAATCCTAAACCTAAATTTTTATTGATAAATATGACAGTTATCAGTGTATTGATCTGATGTCTTACAAAATGCCTACACTCGAATTTCTGTTGGGTTTTTCTCATCATTATGGCAGGGGTAGATGTTTGGGGGAGGAAAACTATAGAGACAAAACGCTGTTCTCCTCACATTAGATCAGGGCACCCACTATCAACTTGACTCCTTTTGTTAATATTGACCTTGATTGCATCGTGGACTTCATGTTTGTCAGGTTGCTCCAATGAAAATTACTCTTTATTCCCATTTTTATACTGTATGTTTGAAAGAAAGTCCTTCACATTTGAGGGATGCAGAGAGACACTCACTCAGGGAAAATTATCATCTGCAAGGGGTGCACACACACACACACACACACACACATACACATTCTCTATATATATTCATACATATGTACACACATACATATGCATATACGTATACGTATGGGTATACGCATGTCTGTATATACATATATAAACATGTATACACACATGTACAGTAGGGACTCATAATTGATGATTTTATGCCTTGTGTTAGAATCTGGAACAACTATTAATATTTTTGTTTAGGTAATGCTTCAATTTTGACCATTGAAAGCTCTCTCAGTAAGATCCTGTCCCTTTAACACATCCTTCTTATCAGGAACAATTAGTTCTATTTTATTAGGATTTCTTCACCTTAAGCTATTCACTGCTCATGTTGTTATTATCTTCTCTATCTCATAGGATGGGCCATTTCCCCAAGCAGCTCAGGTTTTTATTATGATTGCTGTTATTATTACCGTATGTTGTTACAAATCAAAATGTGAGTGTAAATATGTTCATTAAAGCCAGAATCTTGTTCCCATTATGCAACTTTAACAGATAAATAAAACTCTGGTACACAGGGTACTCATAGTATGTTTATTAGATAGCCATATTGGGTCCACATTGTGGACCGCAACTATGAGTTTATACTGATTTCTCCAATTTGAATTCATTCCTGTGGGGTCAGGCCACACCCCTTCCTTGTTTTTCTACTATCTCCAACAGAGAATCTCTCTCCTAGCATCTACTACCTACTCATCTATCTGCTTAATTCCAACACACACATATTATGGTAGCACAAATGTTTTCTGATATCCAGGAGGAACCACTGTTTCAATGAGAGTATAATGCTTAGGTAGTTTAATTTATCCTACATTTTAGAGGACCCTTTTATTTTCAAAATTACCAAGATCAGAACTTGCTCGTCTCCTTTACCAAGGCCATTTCATGTCCTTTTATTGCAGTTAAATTGTGGTGTTACATTTTACATGTATTCCTAGTTTTTCCATACTTCTAAATAATTTAAGAATTTACTTTCATTAAGGTTTATCTCTTTGGCTGTAAATTAGTACAGACTAAGAATTGCTGGAGTCCAACCCCAGCTGAGTTCGGAGCTTGAAAAGGGTACGTGAAATAGGCGTAGAGGGAAGAAATGGACCACTGCAGCTCCAAGATCATCGTGGACAATGTGAGAAAGCTGTCCACTTTACAGAAGCAGTACAAGGTTTTCTTAAGGGGCAGTTTGACATAGCCTGGGGTGGGGCACAATTTACAACAGCTTGAGAGATAAATGAGGGAAGATTACACATTCCTTGTTTATTTTGGTTTCAGCCCCACCTGCTCTCCTCAAGTCTGGTCTCTATCCTTGGTGCCACCTGTGACAACCAGGCCCCTATCTTGAATTATGTATGGGTTAAGAAGTCTGGGGTCTTGGTTTATGGGGATTGGGGTCATTGACATTAGTTGGCCATTAGGCCTGCAAGCTCAGCCTTTAGGGTCACAGTAACAGGATAGCCTTTAGGGTCACAGTAGCTATATTTTTTGTCATAGCAGTTTCAGCCCATACTCCCATCACTTCCGTTTGTAAAATTTTTTAAATTTTATTTATTAATTACATTGTATTATGTGACACAGTTTTATAGGTACTGAGATTCCCCCTACCCCTCCACTAACCCTCCCCCCATGGTGGATTCCTCCACCTTGTTGCATAACCACTGTTCAAGTTCAGTTGAGATTCCTTCATTGCAAACATATACCAAGCTTATGTCTGGACCAGATTTCATGGCAATGGGTAGGCACACAATAAGGTGTCCAGAAACGGCATGGGTTTAATTGTACTCCTGTGTGCAGTTAAAGGCCCATTCACCAAGACATTATCAATAACATTAACTCTCAAGCTCACATTGGTTGCGAAAGCCATCTCACAGGGGCAAACAATGCCACAACAGATTACAAAATTCTTGGTGGGGTGGTTGAGTGTCCATGTAAACGGGGGTGCAACTGTGTCAAGGTGGTCTGAGAGAAATCTGCTGGGCCCTGCCAAATAGCTGGAAGCTCCCCAGGGCCCTGCCAAGCTGGGGAGCTGCTCTTTTCACACCTTCATGTTATTCACACCTACTGTACGGACCCCAGCAAAGAATAGTACATAGTGTTTTAAAAGGTTCATTTTCTATTGATATAACCACATACCTGAAGTGAGTACTTGAATAAAAAAAAAAAAAAGGTTTGGAGACTTATACCCCAGTTTCAGAGATTGAAGGTCCAAATTCAGGGAATCCCATGATTTGGCCTCTGAATGGGGCCTCATGGCACGGAAACCAATGACAGGAAGAAATCATATGGGGAGACAGGAAGTCAGAGAGGAGGGATAAGTTGGTGTCTTGATAGCAACCCATTCAGCTATGGACTTAAGTTATGATGTCTGTATTGTGGTATTGCAGGTTCACCCTCCACCCATCATGGCAGCAACATCTTCAATGAGCTCCAGTTCCTGTTAGGCTTCTCCACTTCTGATTTAGCTTGGGGAAAACAGCAGAAGCTGGATGGCCCACATGCTTGTGCCATTGGAACCTACAAGGGAGACCCGGATGGTTAGCCCAGGGCCATCTGTCAGTGTATCAGTGCTGTGTGTTCCTCTGATGCACAAATGCACACTCTCTTCTAATTCTGCCTTTCAAATAAATAAACCTCTCCTTGGAAAATGATGCCAAATTTTCTTTTCAAGTGATTATAATATCTGCATTCCTTTCAACTAATAATGGAAATTCTGGTTGGATTGCATGTTGCTCACCAGAGTTGCCAGTTTTTCAAGTTTTATCAACTTAAATAAGTGTTTCAAAATAAGTGGTTTCTGTTGGTGAAATGTGTATCTTCTAGAAACAAATAGATGGGTTTTGGTTTTTAATCCAGTCTACTAATCTATGACATTTGATTGAGCTAAGCCATTTATACTCAGGGTTCATATGTATGGGTGGTACTTTGGTCCTGTCATTTCAGGAATGGGTTGTTCATTGGTTTAGTCTTCTGTTGTCATTTTAGTGGGATGTTCTTCACATTTGCCTTTGGTTCAGCGGAAACTACATTGCATCGATTTCGATGTTTTCAGTTGGTTTCATCTCTTCAAAACACTTTCTTCTGATTAAATCATTCAATTACTCGTAGATCATTAGGTAGCATATTTTCTGCAAGAAGGTTATTGATTTTCATTTCTTCAGTACACGTTAGTCATTTAGTAGCATGTTTTTTAACTTCATGGTGTTGGTAATTTCTTTTTTCTTCCTGTTGTTGATTTTGTTTTATGGCTTTTCATTTAAGGGGATGTACAGTAACTGTGTAAGGGGGACCATCATATCTAGTAACATGTTATTTAACTTCATGGCATTGTAAATTTCTATTTTTCTTTCTATTGTTGATTTTGTATCATGACTTTTCATTTGAGGGAATGTACGGTAGCTGTGAAATGGATACTAACACATCCAGATGTGAGGATACAATGCAGTATGCATTTCTACTTCCAGACAAAGATGGACTTACAATGAAATTGTTTACTATATCTTGACAGTAGGATGCTGGACACTCTGCCATTGTCCATGCCTGCAATGATGGACATATGACTGTGTATGAAGAACTATATTTTAGTAATGATATAGAGGAATTAGGTTGGGAGAGATTGGGGCTGGAATAAGGGAAATGCCAGGAGCCTGTGGAACTATATCATAAAATGACAATAATAATAATAATACAAAAAATAAGTGGTTTCACACTTCCACTCTGATTTACAAATAATCAGAGACCTTCTACATGTATCAAAAATTAAAATGACCATATACTTGAATGCAAAATGAGAAACTATTAAACTTCTACCAAACACTGCAGGAGAAAGTTTAGATACTTTGGAAATGCTGTGTTTGTAGGGAAAGCACAGAAAATTGAACTTACTTAAAACTGACATACTACACTTTGTGAAAACTTTAAAATGTTATACAATATTCTGTTGAGAAAACTCAAGTGCAAAAGGTAAGCCACAGACTGGACTAAAATATTTGCAAAACATGCATTCACTAAAAGATTTGTATTTATCATACACAAAGAACTTCTAACACTCAATGATTAGAAAACAAATTGCCTAATAAAAATGGGTGAATTCATGAAGGTATATTTTCAAAGAACATAAACTGATGGTATATAAACATATGTAATAATTCTGAAAATAATTGGCATATATAAATTAATATTATTGGAATTACTAAGTTACCAGCTTACACTGTTTGGTTTTCATATGTCTGCCAGTCTTTCAAGCCTGAAATGAATCCCACTCTGCCATGCTGCGAATTATCTTTATTCATTGTTAAGTTAAATTTTTTAATACTTTCTTGATGAGCTGTATGTATGTATCATGAGAGCTATTAAATTGACACTTTTTGTATTAACAGATTATAGAAAGTATTCTTTTTGTTTCTATTTTCAAGATTTGTTATTTCTTCCTTAATTTTAGATAGCATTCAACAAGCCTGTGGTGGGGAACTGAACGTATGCCATTGTAAAAATTTAAACCACTTGGAACGCAGGAACTGGATGGGGGCTGAATTCTGATCGGGTCACAGTTGTAGTCCTTTGGCATAAATATGGATTGGGACTTGACGCACCGTGCCAGCTTAGACCGCAGCACAGTTTGGTGTTCTGGAGGACCAAGGCAGACGTGGGACGGACTTGGCTAGGTTTCAACCTCAACTGAGCCATGTAAGAGCTATATGTGGGTATGAACGAGCTGTGGCTGGGCTCCAACTTCCAACAGCAGGAACCAGAATGGGTTGAAGAGCGGAGCTGGCCCAAGGAACTGCTGATATGCGTGAAGACTGACACCAGGAACGGGTCTGGTGGAGGAACCTGAAAAGTTTCTCTGACAGGACACTGACCCTACAAATAAACGCAGGAAGCAAGGAGGTTAACAACCCAGAAGAGGCGTTGGAAAGTAACCCACTTACATATATTGGCTCAGGGTAGGGGCGAACCGGGCTGAGTTAGCTTGCGTTATCCACTGGCAAGTCTGTGCGCTGGAGCTGTGCGGGGGTCTGGCAAGGTTCGGTTGCGATTAAAAAAAAAAAAAAAAAAAAAAAAAGGTATACAATACAAAATGCCAAGGCAAGGCTGCCTGTGCCGGTCAGGAATGCAGCACCCAACCAGCAGACCTCCCATTGGTTTAAGTGAAGCATGAGTGTGTGATGGCCAGAACCAGGATGGGCTGCAGTACTCATTGGTTCTAGTGGAGGTCGGGGCTGAGAATAGAACCAACCCAGCAGTTGCAACCACCAGCCGATCGGGGTGATGGACTGTGGTGGGCACTGTGCTTACTAGTAGTGCATGTAGGAGCCTGGACTGGGAACACCTCAGAGTTTCTTTGGGGATTCCCCTGAACAAAATGGAGGAATCAAAACATTAACCAAGAAAGATGGAAGATGGAGTAGATCAATCAACCACCTCAGCTATATGTTTGCAGCGGAAAACTGGACAAGGGGAAACTCTAAGACGGACTATGTCAATCAGTGGACTCTGCACCAGTCTCATCGTACCTGGATTGTTGCTGCTGATATGTTGGAGCTTCTAATTGATCGAGGTGATGCTCTGCTGGCTCTGCCCTCGGACCTGAAAGGGCCTCCCTAAGAGGTCGTTGAATTTGGTCAATGGGACGCTGGACTCTATGTATGGTGTATGCTTGCAATGAGGGAATCCCAGAACAACCTGAGCTGTGGCTATGCAACAGGATGGAAGAATCCACCGGGGGGGGGAGAGGGTTTGGGGTGAAGGGGGGAGAATCCCAGTACCTATGAATTGTGTCACGTAATACATTGTAATTAATGAAGAAAAAATAATAAAAAAAATTTAAAAAGGAAAAGAAGCAAGCAGGACGGTGGGTAGAAAAGTGGGCAGGCTTCGGGGAAGGAAGTGTCCTTATATTGCTAAATCTGCACTGTGAAATTGCAAAATTTGCTCAAATTATGTAAACTACTTAAAATATTTTTAATTTTAGAAATGCTTTATAAGTTTATTATTTTCAGCAACACTTAATGTACTAAATAAGTTCTTATTAAAATAAAATGACCATGCATGATGGTGCCATGCAATGATATATGTATTTTTATTTACTTCTTTTTTTATTATTATTAGCATTTTATGATACAGTTCTATAGATCATGGGATTTACCTTATCCCCTCCCCAAGTTCCATCCCCCACCACTGAGTTCCCCTGTATCATTACTATAGTATAGTTCATCATAAACAGTCATATGTCCATCATTGTGGGCATGGACAATGGCAGAGAGTCCAACCTTCTATTGTTACGACATAGTTAACAGTTTCATTGGGAGTCCATCTTTGCCTGGAAGTAGAAAGTCATAATACATTGTATTCTCACATCTGGATATGATAGTCTCCATGACACAGTTAGTATACATCCTGTTTAATGAAAAGCCACAATACGAAATCGACACGCAGAAAAATAGAAATTTACAAAACCATGAAGTTAAGTTACATGCTGCTAGATATGATGGTCTCCATTATACAGTTATTGTACATCCCCCTAAATGAAAAGCCATAAAACAAAATCAACAACAGGAAGAAAAAAAGAAATTAAAATGCCATGAAGTTAAATAACATGTAATGATATATTTGTATAACAGAAAGTTAGGCTTTTAAAACTGAACTAGGTGGAAGTGCTATTGTGATAACTTGGGGACAAAAAGTGGGAGGGCATGATGAGGAAGCAGGAGGGGTGATAGATGAACACCTATGCAGATAAGTCTGTTTTGAGGAAAAAACGAACAATTAAGGGGACTAAATAAATAAATAAAATAGATGTTAAGTGATCAGCATGGTTATGTTATTACACTGAAATGTATACATTCCCTAGAGTTGCAATAACGAGCTGCCACAAACTGGCACTTAACACAGCAGAAACACTGTCACAAATCTGCAGTTTAGACTTTGATAGTATCCTTTTAAGTTGATGTTGGTCAAAGGTACTGGCAGGAAACTTTCAAACTTCCTCCAGTGTCGCTTCCAACATCGCTTTCTCCAGATTTCGGAGGATTCGCTTGCTGTCTTCTGTTTTTCCCGTTGGATTTCTTTTCCATGGGTCTTGTCAATTCCCACTTGTTTTAAGGCCATTTTAATACCGAATTAGGACATAGCTATGGTTTCATTTTTGTTGTTGTTTCATCTTAACTTGATCGCATCTGCAACAATCTTGCTTTCGCATAAGCTCACATTCACAGTTATGAGGGATTAAGATTTTACGATATGTCCCTGGGCATCATTCAGTCCATAAGAAACACTACCTGGATTATCTATTTCTTCTTGTGTGTGTGTTAGCGCATTGAAATTAGGAAGAACTGATCTGCTTCACGTAAGTTATAAAATTGCTGCGAATAAGGATGTTGGTAAGAGTCTTTAATGAGCACTTTAACATTCATACGGTAAGCAGTGATGAAAACTCGTTTACCTCTGACATAAGTTACTGAATTTTCCTCTCTGACTCAGCCTGGCCAGAGGCAGCCTGACAAAACATGACCAATTATGTTCCTTCAAAGAGCCACATCTTGGCTTTGGCTGACTATGTCTGTTGCCTCCCAGGCTTTTTTTTTTTTTTTTTCATTTCAGTTTTCCTATTTTCTCTCATTGCATAATTTAGGCTTGCATTGATTATTTTTCTTTATTTTCCTAGAGAAGAAGTTTGGAACAGTAATTTTATATTTTTCCATTTTTCACATTCTATATTATTTAATTGGCAAAGAAGCACATATATTCTAAGCTACAGCCTGATGATTTTCTGTAAATGTATGTCGTAAATGTTTCCACCAACTTCTGTTTAATTTTTAACAGTGAGTTATCAGAAATTTTAATTTAGCTGAGCACATCTTCATTTCTGTGAGAAAGTCGCGCCAAATCTGATGAGGTTTGTCTTCATTTTTCTTCACTATATAGTATCTTTAAGGTTTTTTCTTTGAGGCATCTTGTTTGCCATGTGTTTAGAAGTGTGCTGAATAATCCCCAGATATTTGAGAAAATTCCATTTATATTTTTATTCTTGATTTTTGAATAACTTGGTTGTGTCCTGAAAACATATTTTCTATGATTTCCGTTCAACAGATTCACTGATATATGGTTTGAGTTCCCTGTTGTGGTCTGTCTTGTTGAATAGCTTACAGAAATTCGTATAAAGTGCTCATTATAAAAATGTTGATTCTGCTGCTTTATCATATAGTTTAACTTTATTAATTGCTTTATTCAGCTCATCTGCATTCTTACTACGATTCCAACTCCCTGTTTTATCAAATACGGATAAGGAAATCTGTTGTTCATCATATAGTGAAATTGTTTATTTCTCTTCTCAGTTTGTCAAATTTCACTTCACTGACTCCCTGTTTTAGATGAACACACATTTAGGATTGTTAGATGTGTTTTGAGAAGTGATCATTTTATCACTATGGAATGTGAAACATGAGGAAGCTATTGTAGGCCTCCTTGGCTTAGCGTGAGCGTGTGGTACGTCTCCATTTTCTTTACTTTAACTCAATCTTCATACCAAAAAAGAATCTTTATGGACATTATTTAATTTTCTTCATTTTGCTGAATCCACTTCGTTAGTCTATATTTGTAAATCGGTGTAGTGAGATCATTAACATTTAAAGTGACTGCAGATGCGGTTTTATCAATACCTGCCACATTTATTATGTTTATTGCTGAATCACATGCAAGCTGTAGCACACTCAAATGTACAAAATGCCAATCACTGACATTGGGTAGTGGAGGAAAGTAGATACCTGCTGAGCCAGAAGCTGGGCTTAATTCAAGGAACTGGGGGCAAAGGCCCTTACAGACTGAAACTGGAGCCGAGAGGCATGTGTCCACCTCATGTCCAAGATCCTGCTTGGTCCATGGAGCTGGTGGTCTTCTTTGATTGGTCAGTAATGCTGTTCTTTAGGGAAATTATGATGGCAAGATGGGTTCCAGTTGGTCTAGGGATTATGAATGTGGCAGTTATGCTCCTCCCAGACCTGAGGTTCCCCTGCACAAATCACCTTGGGACAACCCTGGCTTCAAACTTCTTGCAATTCGAGAATCAAAAGCAAATAACTACTTGAGTCCAAAGATTAGAGCTTTCTAAGCACAACTGAATCATTCTCTTAAGTCAGCGAGTTCCTCTTACTAGAGAACACCTTTTGATTTTACATTATAAAGTTTTTATTTCATATTTACACTTCATTTCTCTATGTCCTATTATATTTTCTGTGATTTTAACTAAATATGTTTTCTTATTTTACTTTTCTTAGTCGTAACTTTAGAGCTTTTGATAAACTTTTTTTTTAAGATTTTTAAAAATTTCTACTGGAAAGACAAATTTATAGAGAGGAGGAGGGACAGAAAGATCTTCCATCTGCTGGTTCACTCCCCAAGTAGCCACAAATGTCTGGAGCTGAGCTGATCTGAAGCCAGGATCCAGGAGCTTTTTCTATGTCTCCCACAGCAGTGCAGGGTTCCAAGGCTTTGGGCCATCCTCGAACTGCTTTCCCAGTCCACAAGCAGAGGGTTGGATGAGAAGTAGAGCAGCTGGGACACTAACTGGCACCCCTATTACAGGCAAGGTGAGGATTCAGCCTCTAGGCTAGCATGCTGGGCTTTCCAATGAACTTTTAAATTAGTCCATAAGCCCTTCCAAAAAAACATTATTATGTTACATGCAAAGTCAGCATCATGCTGGGAAATTTATAGCTCTTTTCTCTTGTACCTATGACTTGTGTTTCATTTTGCTTATCCATATTGTGAAGTCATCTAATATATTGCTGTTATTACTCTAGAGTTAAGAAGAAAAAGTGTTTCTATTTTGCTTGGTGTTCTTCAAACTTCCTGAATTTGAGTTTGATATCTGTTACCAGTTTGCAAAGTCCTTGACTACCATTAGTTCAGCTATTTTCTCTTCTCACCTTTACGATTGCAAGTATCCACGGATGCATGCAACAATTTGAAATTAAGCTCAAAAAAAGTTCTTGGATGCTCAGTTCTTTTTTTCAGTATTTTTATCTTTCATTTCAACTTGGAGAGTTTATGTTGAGTTTTTTTTTTTTAAGTTTTTATTCCATTATGGCTCAGGATTGGGCCATTTTCTTTTTGTATGATGGCTCAGATGTCAACTGTTACAAGTTCCTCTGATGCCTTAGCTTTTGGTCTCCAGACTTTTAAAACTGTTTTGTCTTCACCAAGATGATGACACGACTGCCTGATGAATTGCCACACTACTTGAGCTAACCGCATCATGATGCAAAGTACCTCCCAGGTGAACCTGAGACAGAAACTTTTTTGAAAAACAAATGCCTACAGATTCCTGTCCACCCATCTCCAAAAGTCTTACTATGCTCCAGTACCTTGGCATGCACGTAGAACCATCACCCTCACTGTATACCTCAACACAGAGGAAGTAACACAGGTAAATGCTGATAGCCAGCCCACACCTCTAATGCCTTTGAAATAGATTTATTGGACCCCATATCTGTTCTTAAGCTAAATGCTTTCTTTTGAAGTATTAACACCCTAAGTTAAAGGAATAACAGAATGATAGTGTTTCATGGGTGCCATAGGTAACATCTCAATGCTAGCCTCTTTTCTAAGAGTTTCTGCAGCAACTCACAGCAACAAGTAAAACCAAAGAAAAAACCCAGTCTATTCTAATGCACAAGTCACCTGTGTTCATCTTTGCCATTTTATTTTATCTTAGTTTTAAAGATTTATTTTTATTGGAAAGTGAGATATACAGAGAGGAGAGACAGAGAGGAAGATCTTCCATTCGTTGATTCACTCCCCAAGTGGCTGCAGTGTCTGGAGCTGAACTGATCTAAAGCCAGGAACCAGGAGCTTCCCCCAGGTCTCCCACGTGGCTGCATGGTCTCAAGGCTTTGGGCCTTCCTTGACTGCTTTCCCAGATGACAAACAGGGAGCTGGATGGGAAGCAGGGCTGCTGGGATTAGAACCGGTACCCATATGGGATCCCAGCACATGCAAGGCAAGGACTTCAATCACTAGCTCCTGCACCAGGCCCCCATCCATGCCATTTTAAAGAAAACATGGTGACTCCTATTAATGATCAATCAAACAAGCCAATGTACCTCCATCTTTCCATCCACTCCTCTTTCAACAGGTGTCTGGGCTGTTTCCATGTCTTCACTATTGTGGATTGTGCTGCTATGAATACAGGGTTGTAGGTTGCTCTCATACATGGAAGTCACTTCGTTTGGATACATTCCCAGGAGTGGGATAGCTGGGTCATATGGTAGATCAATTTTCAATTTTCTGAGCGTCTCCATACTGACTTCTACAACACAGTCATTATTAAGAATGAAATTCTATCATTTTCAACAAAATAGTTCCAATTCGAAATCATAATCTTCAGTGAAACAAGCCATTCCAAAAAGGACAGATATCACAAAGTCTTTCTGAAATAAGGCAACCTTCATGTTAAATACAAAATAGATATCTAGGAGGTATATATTTATATATATGACATATGTATACATATATATCATATACCTTGACAATAAGATACTAGATCTACATTTGCCTATATTTGCAATGACATGATGTACTTAAATAGCATAATGTTAGATCTGTAACTTACTAAAGGACTATACTACTATATTAATATGGGGGAAAATAGTGTAAGAGGAAATTGAGGAGCGAGAAAAAGGAGGGCAGCTGGGGAATCCAATACCTAAATAAAAATGAATCAAGGAAATAATAGCAATAATAAACAAACAAATATTTAAAAGAAGAAGAGGAGTGCCCTGTGCCCTGTTCCTGTAGATCAGCCCCAGGCCCACAGCTCAGCTGGTCATCCACTCCTCATTCCAAATATTAACCTTATTCACTGCATTCAGTTCCCTGAGGAATCTGGGGATGGAACATTACCTGCCAGACTCCTTGCTCAACATGTTGCAGCAAACCCACAAACTTTGAATTGCTTTTTTTTTTTTTTTAATCTCTGGAAAATGGCAGACAGAAACAGAGACACAAAATATCATATCACTGGGATTAATTCCCCCAGGTTCCCCATCAGGCAGGGCCAAGCCATAGCTAGGAGATGCCCAACTCAATTCAGGTCTCCTGTGTAAATGACCCTGGTTTTTCATTGCCCAACTGATACCAAGGAACTGATTTCACTTCCAGGAAGAAGGAATTAAGAAATTTGATGGATAATAGTGGATAGTTGTCACCAAGCGTTATATTGAAAAAGCAAAGAACACACTCCACAGGGTGTGGCCTGCTCAGAGGGTGTCATCTCTGAACTGTGCTTAACATTCTATGACTCATCCCGGTGTAGTAACCTAGTGGCTGTAGTCCTTGCCTTGCACGCACCAGGATCCCGTATGGTTCGATCCATGCGTTGGCTATTGTGAGTAGCGGGTAATGAACACAGGAATGCAGTTTTCTCTCAAACATGAAGAGTTCCTTTTCTGTGTTGTGACACTGGGGCCCTGTTGGTAGACTGTGAAAGGAGGGGAGCCTTCTGTAATGCTATAAATATGACCCATTCTTTTATCGTGTTTATTGCATAGTTTGCTATCCTAGATGGCGACTGTCATGCTGTCTCTGCAGTGATAGAGCGTATTTCTTCCTTTCCCTTCCCTCTTGAGACAAGAGACTAACGAGTAGATGGGTTAAGTCAGGAAGAGTTCCTTCCCCAAGGTAAGCTGAGGCTCTGACAAATTTTTCTCCCCATAATCTGCTAAACACATTTTGTACATAGCTTGCAAGGGTTTGTATTTCTTCTCCTTCTCCAGACACACAAGGGGAATATTTCTTGCCTCTTTGCCATGAGAGACAGATTAAAATCCTGGCTATAGAATCCGTAGGCGTTAAGGGCTGTCTCAGAGACTGCCTGTAAGAATTTTTCCTTTCCAAGCCGGCTCACACTCAAGCTCCAACAAGTCAACAGAACGGATGCTCCAGCGTCCCCGGCAGTTTATGGTGTTCCTTAATGTGTTACAGACACTGTAGGTCAGCTTTGTTCTTCCTACTTCAGTATTCTAGCAAGGTCAAAGAAAGTCTATGAGTTTTCAGGTTTTTTTTTTTTTTCTGGTTTTGTTTTCTTGTTAGTAAAGATGAGAGAACAGCATCTTCCCTTCTGTGATGATTCGATTTGTGTCATACTTCCTGGGCTATAAGTATGCCCAGACAGTTATACACTGTTTTCTGAACGTGAGAGCTAGGTTGTTTCTGGAATAAGTTAACATTTAAGTTACAGCTTTCCCCAGTGTAGACAGGCACCTTCCAATCCACTGAGATTCCAAGTAGAATGAAAAGGCAGATGAGAGTTGAGTCCACGTTCTCTTTGTCTGAGCTGGGCCATCAACCCTTTTTTTTCAGCTCACTGCACACAGTCTGCAGCCTGTACTGATATCCGTATTATTGACTCTGCACTTCTCACACGTTAACACACCCGGAGCTTTCCTGGGTCTCCATTCTACAGATAGCAGACATCGTATGAGCCAGTTTCTTATGAAAAATCTTGCACACACACGCACACACACAAACACACACATGCACACATACACACACGCACACACACACACGCACACACACACACACACACACACACTCACAGGATGTTCAAAACATTTACAGAAAAATAACCATTATCTTTAAGTACTGTTTTTCCAGGATTTTTTTCAAAGCTTTATTTTATTCATTTGAAAGAGTTACTGAGAGAGGGGGAAAGACAGTAAAATATCTTCCATCTGCTGGTTCACTCCCAAATTGCCTTCAATGATTGGGCCTAGGCCAGGTTGAAATAAGGAGTTTCATCTGATCGGTCACATGTATCGTATGGTCCCAGGCACTTGGAGCATTTTTCGCCTCTTTCCCAGGCGAAGTGGGAAGTGGAACAGCCAAGCATGGATGCCAGTGTTACAGGCAGCAGCTTAACTTGCCATGCCACAATGTCAGCCCCTCCAAGAATATGTAGTTGTCCCCCAACACATACTTCTGCTTTTCAGAGAATGCTGAGTGATGTACAAACTGTAAAGAGATGCTAGACCTGAAATGGAACTCACTTTTGCCTGTACTAATAAGTTTAGCATGTAAAAGTGTAAATCATGAATAATATCCACTGGAGTGACTGAAAGATGGGGCATTCTTGCTTCTAATCTTTGGTCCTTGTATACATGTGAGGAATTTTCACAAATGTAGGAAAGTGTATGATAAAACGTATATTCACTTTAAAAATTTTTGCAACAATGTAAGCTTATTTAATTCAGTTCAACCTCACATGATCTTGTTGAGCTACCTTCATTCACACTAGCCTTGTGACTATTCAGTCATTGGTTTATCACCCATACCTTAGTCAAGATCACAGTGCTGGTCTACCATAACTGGATTCTCCTAGATTAAAGGTTTTCTTGACTCTCCCCTATTCTATAAAACCAGTAACTTCCAGCTATATATTGTGTTCTATGGATCATTTAATTATAACATTTTTACACACATTTTTAAAAATACTCATTGTTTTTCAGGCAATGTACAGTAGATGAGTTCAATATGTAAGGTGATTTCTAAGCCCTTGGTTGTGCTGGTTGAAATGCTAGGGCAGAATAGATAAACTTATACACCCAATGTGTGCTGACTGTAAAAGGAACAAACCTTTGTCCCTTCCAACATGGTAGAAATGTATTGCCTTGTCCTGTCTCAAGAAACCTTAATTTGTCTTCTCAATTGGTCCCTTTATAGTCTTGGCTCAGACTATAGAGACAGCCTAGCAAAGTAAATCTTTAATTTTTTTTAAATTTTATTTCTAGTGTTTACACAGGCAGGCCCAGGTAGGCGTCTGATTAGAGTGAGGAGGGTCAAGGAATGGAGGAAGGTGAGTGGGATGGATGGTTTAGTTCTTTTTATTTGTTTCTTTTCTTTTTTCTCCCTCCTGTGTAATCAGAGCGGGGGAACGGAAGGAACCATTCCCTGCTGTTAAACTACATCAGAACCAGGACATGGAGATGGTCATATGATGACGCCTTCCAGACCCCAATGTGGGGAAACATGTTCTGAGGGTATTACTGGAGTGGGTTAGCAAAGCTAATAGCTGAAATAACCTTGATTAAAGTGTGCATTGGGCCCATGAATGTCTTCTATCAGCAGGGCTATGACTACTAAATTCATAACCCTACTTAGCAGACATGGCACAGCACCCTGCTGTTGACCGTATCATCTTTAGTTGTTGCTCACTGTGTCATCTCTCTGCACCATTTGTGAAAAGGGTCTAAATTCCATGATAAACCAGTGGATTTGAGGGAACTCTTACAACATAAAAGTGTGGTCTATGAGACAACTTCATAAATTTTGTGAATATGGAATTTGAGTCAAACTTACAATCATGATCTGAGCTTCCTTTTCATTATTAGTTCCAGTAAGCACGAGATTAAACCTGCATCAAGAATCCCTGGCTTTTGTTGCACAACATACCTTGGATGCTGACTGCCTTTAATTTATCAATTTCTTCTTTGTTTTTCCTGAAATTTCAAATAGTCCCAAATAAACCCAGGCTACACAATAAACCGATATGATCATCTCAATCGTTTTGAAACACCACCAATGCAGCTTACCAGTTAATTTCCTACACCACCATTTACATGTCTGGTTCTTGCTCATGGGAGCACATCTTTCAGGTGTAATGTCAGTCATTATTACTGAGCCTATTAATATTAGTAATGGGTTCCCACTTGCAGCAGAATGATGAAGAACCCAACCCCAAGATCTCAACCTCAAGCACTGCTTTCTACAGCAACCGCTGTTACCAGACATTTTAGCCTATTTTCCAGAAAGCATGATTGTTAATACACCACTAACACTGTTGTTCACTAACATTTCAGACAAGTGAGAATTGCACATTTGAGTGACAGAGGAGGGAGAACAAATATTGAATCTATGCAAGTGACTATAACTTCACATCAATCAATAGTTATCAATGAGGGGTGGGCTGTTAGCAAGCAGTTGGGCTGCTGGTAAAGACACACATAGCTTCAGCTTGCACCTTCTACCTTCCAATTCCAGCTTCCCGGCAACTCAGTGCTGAACTGATAACAGTGTTTTTGAGCCCCACGTGGGAGATGTCAGTTGAATCTTGGTTCCTGACTTTAGCCTCACCTCATCTGGATCCTTGTGGGTATTGTGGGGCAAACCAGGAGACGGGCTTGCTCTTTTTCTCCCTCCCCTATCAAAAGATAAACAAATACATAATTAAAGTACATTTAAAAGATAACAATTTGTAATGTGTTGGGAAGTTTTACAAGAAGTTTATGAACTTCTGCATTTCAGAAAAAGCAATCTAGATGGAAGATATAAAGGGAAGATTCTCCCACTGGTGAAAGATTTGCTCCAATTATTAGCAGTGATTTCTAAAGTAGAAATATTATTAGGCCATTGCCTTTTCACAATGGACATGGCATATCTCCGACAAAAGTATGAGATACCTGGAATTGCTGGCATATTTTTGTCACTTTGAGAAATTAATATCTTTGAAAGAAATGTCCTTATGAAAAAAGCAAAAATTGATGTAAAATAAACTTGCAATTGACCTGTCATAGTCAGTAGCAATATAAATAGAACTTCACTCAAGATAATTAGAGTGAAATAGGAGTCGACAGTTCACAGATTAACCGACTTCTCATAAGATTTCACGTGAGTACAAATCAAGCCTGTATTTCATGCAAGATTGTTTTTATAGTTCCCATCACTGAATACCAACACATTATTTTTCAAAATTAGTACTAATTAAAAATGCTTTGAAGAACAATATGCAACCACATGACTAAAGAAAATTAGAACTATTCAGCTTGGAAGCTCAAATAATGGAAGGAAAAATAAAAGATCTTATAAAATTCTTTCCAATTCCAGTAAATGGAAATCACCATACACATCATTCTAAATTTGTTTTTAGTTTCATGATATACTTGTGTTGGTGGAATATTATATTTATCTGCTCTTCTTTATTAGACTAAAATACCTGAGAAAATTAACTTTATAAAGACAAAATTTTGTTTAACTTCAAATTTGGAGATTGAAGGCCGTGATCTGGTGGCCGTGAGTGGTTTAATTGTCCGATAAGAGTGGAGCATGAACATGGTAGCAAGTGGACAGGTGAAACCTTACGTGATCGGCTGGGAACCTGGGTCCAGCTTGGTTTTAGTAACTAACCCTTCAGAAGAACTGCCTCTTCTGAGTAATTTTTTTTTTCTGGTGACCTAAATGATTCCCACCACGTCCAACTTCTAAATATCATATTTGTGTTAATTTTTCCCTTTCATATACAGCTTATGGAATCTTACGAGTTTGGTAGCCAAATCAGGATCAAAATATAGCAAATAATAGCTTTATTCATTAACCAAGTGTGTCGTAAAGCTTCAAAATTTTTCATAAACAAAATATTATGCAACTTTGAAACATTTATTTTTTATTTGAAAGGCAAGGAGGCAGAATAAAGTGTCCCCTCCATCTGCTGCTGTACTCCTCAAATTCCTGTAATGGTTGAAATTGGGCCAGGCCAAGCTACTGGTTGAGAACTCAACTGAGTTTCCCACATCAGGGGCAGAAACTCAAGAACTCAACACTTCAGCTGCAACAAGTTGGAAGACACATTAACAGGAAGCTAGGAGCAGAGAAGAATTGGGACTCAAACCTGTGGACTCTAGGAATTTGAATGTTCTAACCGGTGTCTTCACCCTTGTACCAAATGTTATCTCCTTGCTCTGGAATAAGGCTATGTCATGTGTTCCTATATGACAAACCAGGCTGGCATCTTGTGCCAGGTTTCCACATTAGAATTTCAGCAGGGCTTATATTTATCAATTAGTTGATTGGTCGCAATGTTCCAGGACATTCCAGAAAGAGTAGATACCAAATCCAGATGATCAAGAAAAATCGACACATCCCACTGAACAGGAGAATAAAGATTCCTCAAGGATTCTGTTCCCTACTCAGGGTATAGTTGGATCTTGAATATAGACAATATTAGCGCTTTATGCTGAGAGAACTTGTATGAATAATGATACATATCATTAACCCACATTACAGAAATATTTCTAAATTGGGTAAGACTAACTAAAATCTGATCAAGAAGAAAGACACACTCAAGAACATAACTCTAAATTGCAAAATGGCAACTGCATGCCAAATCTTTAGGTGTAAGGTCAAATACTCCAGTAAATAAACCTTTCATTTTAGCAGCTTAGAACTCTGGATTGTCAAGTGATTGTTTGTACATATATTCTGCATTTTTAGCATGGTAAGAATACTTAACAGAATATCTGCTTTCAAAAGTTTAAATGCACAGTACAGTATTTTTAGCTATTGGCACAGTGTTGTAAAGATCTCTAGACAGTGTTTTTAATGGTAGTTGAAGCTTACATAGCCTTCAATAGCATTTCACCCCCTTCATCCACTGCTGACCACTAACTAATGCTTTCTTTGGACTTGATAATTTCTTTATCTGACATATATCTCTTAACATAATGTATCACATTTTCACTCATGTTGTTACAAGTCTCAGGAGTTAAGATTGCTGTAAGATTGAATAGCATTCCATTGTGTACATTTAGCACATTATTATCCATGCATCTGTTGATGCTTTTATTTTTCATACTGTGGTTATTATACATACTGCTGCAATGGACATAGGAGTGCAAATCTCTCTAAAAATCTCTGAACGATTTTGCTTTTATTTGTATTAAAGGCAGTACAGAAACCAGTGCAGCACAAACAAGGTTGGGGTAGAGTGTAGGGAGATGGAGCGTGACTTGCAATAGAGAAAATAAGAAGTGAGACAGGCGCAAGATAAGGACTACAGTAGTGGGTGGCCAGAGGGAAGTCTCTTCCTCTGAGCAAAGAGGTCAAGCTAGGAGAGTCATTTCCTCATTCTTTTACTGAACTGCTTGGAAAGCCAAATGATGAGAATCCATGTGGCACAACTGATAGCCACGTCCCATATTAATGTTACCCAGCCAATGTTTCATGATCAGGAAACAATGGCATAACCCAAGTACAGAAGTCAATCCGTGGCTGTGTAAAGGCTATCCCAAAGCATGAACTCCTGTGGTTTTGGACCATCGCCCAACAGTCTTGCCTTGCCCACAGGCTTCAACCTTAGTCTCAGACTTGTGAGCACTTGCAGATTCATGCCTGCAGAGTTTGACCTTGGTCTCTGGCACCAGCAATCTGTGAACCCAAGATTCTAGACACGTCTGTCCTGCTTTTGCATATTAAGTCATGCTATTCACTTTTTATAAACTTCCTGTGGTAGACACTGTTATAGCCAAAAATGATAAGGTCGCTTGGCTTCAAGACTGACGCTGCTTCATCATACTACAAATAATATACTGGAATACAGTTTAACAGTTGAATTTGAAGCTGTGCTTTAAAGCAGGTCGGGTCATGTACCAGACATGTGAATATAGATACGTTTCTTATCTTCTCTAAAAATACATGTTGTTTTTGTGAAGGTGGGATACATCTTAGGTCTTCTGCCAAATGACGTTTTCCAGGCTATGAAGACAGCTGTATTCCACCCCAAATTGGACTTTCCTAGAGTCGTTGGGAGAAATGGAGGCTCTCGTGTGATTTGCTGATAGAATGATCTCAGGAAGAACTTGCCAAATAAGCAAAGCCACATAACTAGAAAGCTCAGCAACAATATGGGAGCAGCTGGAGTATCCTCTCTACAAGAGTCATCAGAAAGTTCTAGAGCCTAAGCTATCTTGCAGTAATTACTTAGATTTCTTTTTGATTTGAGGTCTGCCCTATTTATCCATGAACAAGGAAATGCTCAGAACCTTAAAAAGTTGCTGAGAGATGAATGCAACCTTTGCCGTCTCATTCAACTTTTCTCGTGGTCAGACGTAGGCTTGTGACTCAGCTAGGAGAATCTGGGAAGGACACCAACAGTGTCCAATATTACACTGAACACCAAATTAGAGCCTGCCACCTAGAGCTAAGGGAAGTCATTGGTGAAGTGTGAAAGATAACAACTTGCCAGACTGGTGCTCAATAAAATTTTAGAGGCCGCACACTTCAGCTTGTCACTCTTACTAAGCCAGACAGATTAATTCAAACTAGAGTTTAATAATAGTAACTGAAATTTGGTTGGTTGCAGGAACCCCTGAAATCAATTAGCTTAGTTGCAATCAAATGACTGGTTGATTGACTAAGGTATAAGTAATCAAGTTGCTTTTTCACTTTCAATTCTCCAAAAATTCTGTCTGATATCAACGCTGATGGGAATTCCTGGCAACTGCTCTTGCTCTGAGTGTTGCCACATTTCTGATAACTTTTTGTTTCACTTTACTCAAACCGTTATGTTTAATAGTATTTCCTTTCTTTGTAAAAAAAATAGCTATTTCATTTTTAACACAACCTTTATAGTTCATAGATACAGTTCTAAGACTACACCTGCCTCATCCCTCCCGTCTCTTCACTCACGGCCATCATTGCTCTCTCCTTTTCCTCCTCTCTCTTTTGAGATAATGTATCTCTAGTTTGCACTGCAATCAAGGGAGTAATGTTAACCAAAGCAAATAAAGTTCAACATGTAAAAATCAGAAAGACATATTTTACTGGAATTATAGGCGAGGGTTATAAACAGTAACCAAATGGGAAAATGACTATTTCACTAATTACCGTAAATGTCAAAAAAATCATAGGTCATTAACATAATAATTAATATCCTTAACCATTAGTTTGACAAAGGTGTAGAGTTAGACACAACCGAATTAGCAGAAGCACTGATACCCACAATCATTTCTTTGCATTTTTGGCTTTTCATTTCCTTTTAAAAAATTGCTTCAACGTATATGGTAGAGCAGGTGTATTTTCCTTTCTGTACCTTACTTCTTTCCCTCACTATTGTGTCTTTCAGTTGCATCCATTTGGCTGCAAACGTAGAATTGCACTCACATATTTAGTGGAATGATACTCCATTTTGTCTAAATGCTCCATTTTCTTCACCCATTTATCTGATGATGAGCACTTCAATCAATTCCGTATTCTGACTATCGTGCAAAGTGATGGTACGAACATGGAGGCACCCCATCTCTGATACCACGTATGTTTGTCTCTTGGACATACACACAGTAGAGAAACTGCTGCATCTTACGGTGAGTTCATTTATATTTACACTCCCACCAACAGTATGCACTGTCCCCCCTTGATTTACACCCTTCTCTACGTGTTATTCTCTGCTTCTTAGCTTCTACCCATTATGAAATAGGTGATCTGATACGTCATGACGTTTTTGACCTTCATCCCCTGTTAGTGATGCTGCTATGTGTGTGTCTGTCATTTGCACTGTCTGTTCTGAAAGCTATCCGTGGAGGTTCCTGGCCAATTGTCTATTGGATTGGAGAATGTTGGGTGATGAGTTTTTAACTTGATGGTATGTTCAGTGTATTAGCCCTTTGTCTGATTACAAATGTGTTTCTCATTCTGTTGCATGTCTCTTCATTCTGCGAATAGTTTCTTTTGCTATACAGAGCTTCTGAGTTTGAAATACTCCCATTTAATTTGTTTCGCTTTTCTATATATGCCTTAGGGTTTTTAATGATGTATTTACTTTTATTTACCAAAGAAGATGTAAAGATAATCAAGAGATAATAAAATGGGCATTGTGTGTGTGTGGTGTGTGTGTATTAAGAGAGAGAGACAGAGAAAGAGAGAAGATGGAGGAGGAAAAGAATAAAACTCAGAAAAGTGAGGCATGATATCAAGTGATCCTACATAATTATAGAAGCTTACAGCACATAGCTAAGGAGGCATGACAGAGGAAGGAGACATCAAGGAAATGATAGACAAAGATCCCTAATTTTGATTTTTAAAACAAATCATGATGCCACTTCTGAACAATTGCAACTGAATTGTCAAGTTGAAAATAAAGAGGCAACACTTAAAGCACAAATTTTCTGAAAATTTGTATAGTCAGAGACTGATATTGGTTTATTTCCCATCAGAGTAAATGTAGGTGAAGTGACATGAAATGAAGTCGCGAAGCTACTAGCAGTATTAGAAAAAAAAAGTGATATTCTAACCAAGAATTCAATACCCATGTTAATTGCTATTCAAACATGAGGACAAAATAGAATTTTTATACGCATATAACAAAAGCAAAAAATTATATATTTGCATTATACATAGTGAAGAATTTCAGAGTGGGGCCCGGTGGCATGGCCTAGCGGCTAAAGTCCTTGCCTTGAACGCACAAGGATCCCATATGGGCACCGGTTCTAATCCCGGCAGCTCTACTTCCCTGCCAGCTCCCTGCTTGTGGCCTGGGAAAGCAGTCGAGGACGGCCCAATGCACTGGGACCCTGCACCCGCATGGGAGACCTGGAAAAGGTTCCTGGTTCCTGGCATCGGATCAGCGCGCACCGGCCTGTTGCAGCTCACTTGGGGAGTGAAACATTGGATGGAAGATCTTCCTCTCTGTCTCTCCTCCTCTCTGTATATCCAGCTTTGCAATAATAATAAATCTTTAAAAAAAAAAAAAAAAGGATTTCAGACTGAAGAATTGACATCAGATACAATACTTCGTAAGAAAACAAAATTAACCTGGTCCTGGGAGAGTACTATAGGTGACTAAAGTCCTGAAACATTCCACTCTAATCTTGTGATGGAAGACATTCAATTTCCAGAAATCTAACATTAAAATGATTGGATTATTCATGAGGAGATGCTGCCTTACAGTATGAAGCTTTAAGAATGCTTAGTTTTGGAAGTACTAAAATAAAATTGTATTTCTACTATTGGAGGGGACTCCACAGGCTTGATAGAAAATGAAAAAATTAGAAAAATCAATGCTATAAAATGTATCTTTTCAGCAAATATGAGTCAGGTTCAAATGGTTTTGTTGTAAAAGTTGACATCAGTTATTTAGTTCATCCCTGAAGAACTGAAATTCTGGGAAGTTTAACTGTACCGAGGCAGTCTTTTTAACTTCCCTTAACGAAAGAAAAAACAAATTACCTAGAAATGTTTTGAAGTTAGGAAATTTAAAAAAGAAAGTTGGAGGAGCCACAGCAAGGCATTGAGATGGATTCTCAAATGTGTTGCATGTAAACTCCCCAAAATGAGTTCGACCAGAGGGATGAGCAGGGACCTTGTCTGCAGAAAGCTTGTTTGGGGTTTTTTTCTACTGAAACTTTGGCTGGGTTTACCACTGTCCAGATAAGCAGATATGCTCACACTTTGCCCACTCTGTCCAAAAGTCAAGAGACAAAATGCATTGAGAATTCACACCAGCGAGCAAAAAAAAAAAAAAAAAAAAAAAAAAAGATATCAGCCTGATGTTAGTTTTCATTGACTTAGTTCTACTTCCTGGTAGCCATTGCTTTGGTTATGTTTTATCTTCAGGATCATACAGTTAAGGTCATTACATGCTTCTTACGGTTATTCAAATGATTCCAACTCTTGCTACTACTTGGTTTAAAGTCATTTATTGAAAGTCATTTGAAAAGTCATTCAAAAGATATACATGACTTACATGACACAGGTTAATATGCATAATAAACCATGCCAGGCTAGCTTGCAGAAATAACAAGCTAATGGATTTTACTAATAGACAATGTAATCTGTGTGTGGCATGAGCGATGGCACAGAGTAGTGCCACCTTATCTTATAAATCAAGGTATTCAATCAACAGAGGTAGTACACTTCTAAGGTAGTCGTTTAGACTAGTCGGTAAGACCCCTGAGTCTCATCAGATTCTTCACAATTTCCTGCTAATGCATATCTTATGAGATAGCACTTATGGCTCAAATGATTGCATCGCTGACACCCCTGTGGGAATCCTGAATTGAGTCCCCAAGTCCCAGTTTTGGTCTAGCACAGCTCCAACCATTATAGGCATTGGAAAGGGAACCAATGGGTCGCTAACACTCTTTTGAACTCTCCTCCTATCAAATAAGAAAATACTTTTTAAAGATGTGTCTCAATTTGAAACGCAGATTTACAAAGAGAGGGAAGGACTGAGGCTGAATTATTCCATTCACACGTCCATTGCTCACATGGCTGCATCTGCCAGAGCTGGGCCAGTCAAAAGCTTGGAGGTAGAAACATCTTCCATGCCTCCTCCCACCTGAGTGAGTGTAGGGGCTCCCCGGCTTGAGCCTTCCTCAGGTGCTCTTCCAGGTGCTAAGTAGGGAGCTGAATTAGAAGGGCACCAACCAGAACATGAACCAGCATCTTTATGGAATGGCAGTACTGCAGGTGGAGGATTAACTTGCTATGCCAACTGCTCCACTCCCCAAATATTTTTAATAGCAAACTTGTAATAAGTTTAAGTACATAATTAAGTATCTTATAAAAGGATCTACCTTTATACAACAAAGACGTATATAGCTGCTATGTATCAAGAGCTGCGGGGCCTGGCACGGTGGCGTAGCAGCTAAAGTCCTTACCATGAACATGCAGGGATCCCATACGGGCCCCAGTTCTAGTCCCAGCAGCCCCACTTTCCATCCAGCATCCAGCTCCCTGCTTGTGGCCTGGGAAAGCAGTCGAGGACGGCCCAAAGCCTTGGGACCCTGCACCCATGTAGGAAGAGGTTCCGGACTCCTGGCTTCAGATCAGCTGAACTCTGGGTGTTGCAGTCACTTGGGGAATGAATTGTCAGACGGGAGATCTTCCCCTCTGTCTCTCCTTCTCTCTGTATATCTGACCTTGCAATAAAAATTAAATAATCTTTAAAAACTGAATTGGAAAATGTAAACAAATGAACAGAAGTATAGTTTCAACAAAGCAAAAGCTATACGAATGAGAAGAAAGGGAAGGAGCGTGATTATTTCATGTAGATTAGGGGAGTAATAAAAGGTTACAGTTTTACAAAATCTCTTGTTTCAGTTTGTTTTGCTTTTCTTATTTTCCTGTGAAGCAAGGACAATAACGCTAAGGCTGAATCCGTTATCCCTCTTCGCTGTCTTTTCAGAACTTCTCAAGGTTAAGTCTTCTTTGTTTCAGACATCCCAGAAACAACATTTTCAGACACATCCTCACTGAGCCTGTGCTTTTATGTTTAGCCATCAGGTGTTAATTATCACACACACGCTGACTTGAAACCAGCACACAGATGGGAAAGGGGAGATCAGATAGGTGAAAAGAAGACTCTCAAGCAAGGCTGAAGAGCTTAAGACGGAAACTTTGCTTGAGCTTGAGTTCCTGTCATAGACAAGGGAGAAGGTTTTTCACCATGTCCATTGGCTATTTTGTTGAAGTCCGCTGACAGAAGTGACACAGATTCAATGCTGCTTTTTTAAAAAAAAGCTAAGCCCAGGGGAAAAAGCAAAGCAGGGCATTGTTGCCATTTGTAACCCCTGACAACAGCATGTACCTGTTTATACCGAAAATGAACTCTTGCCATCAGAACCTTTGTGCAATGTCCAGTTTATAAATACAATTAATGAAAGTATAAGGCTTTATTTTCACAAAGTATCTGCATATCGTATTTGTTCTATATGAAAAAGAGTAAAGATACTCCAATATTATGACTCAATCTTAGTGGGCTTGTGGCCGTCTCTTTAGCTTTTCTCTCTTAGTTGAGGGAGGAACCTAGACAAGGGTAGAATCTCAGAAATGAATTTCTTCTTGCTTGGATGATTTTTCTTGCGGATGACAGAGCGCGCATTTGATAGCGGTCCTTCTTATCCCATAACAAGAGGTATCCTGCTTGACTCTTCAAAAAAAAAAAATTCAGGGCCCGGTGGCGTGGCCTAGCTGCTAAAGTCCTCGCCTTGAACGCCCCAGGATCCCATATGGGCGCCGGCTCTAATCCCGGCGGCTCCACTTCCCATCCAGCTCCCTG
The DNA here is from genome assembly GCF_030435755.1 of Ochotona princeps. NCBI lineage: Eukaryota > Metazoa > Chordata > Mammalia > Lagomorpha > Ochotonidae > Ochotona > Ochotona princeps. Next base: position 3,087,700 of record NC_080839.1, on the reverse strand, counting down.
CTTGTGGCCTGGGAAGGCAGTCGAGGACAGCCCAAAGCTTTGGGACCCTGCACCCGCGTGGGAGACCCGGAAGAGGTTCCTGGTTTCCGGCATCGGATCGGCGCTCACCGGCCCGTTGCGGCTCACTTGGGGAGTGAATCATCAGATGGAAGATCTTCCTCTCTGTCTCTCCTCCTCTCTGCATATCCAGCTTTCCAATAATAATAAAATCTTAAAAAAAAAAAAATTCAGTACAGTGCCTGGAGCTAACAATTGACCTAAATATGGTGTTTCTTAGACTGCCACTTCTGTGAATTTCTTATTGGCAAGGAATCAAACACAAAGCCTGCAGACTTTTCGTGATAACCGCTTAACCTTCCAACTATATGCGACCATAATACTTCCCATGCCAGATAAGCATATCTCTGTTGTGTAATAACTCACTTCTCCCCATGGATTTGGTGTTGCTAGTTGCCTGCGATGTAAATGATGTTCTACATCCAAGAAAATCATGAACATTTTTAAAGAATAAGTATTTATATATTTGATATTATTATTATTATTATTTAATTTTTATTGGAAAGGTGGATATACAGAGAGGAGGAGAGACAAAGAGAAAGATCTTCCGTTTAATGATTCACTCCCCAAGTGAGTGCAACGGTCAGTACCATGCCGATCTGAAGCCAGGAGCCAGGAGCTCTTCCGGGTCTCCCACGTGAGTGCAAGTCCCAAGGCATTGTGCCGTCCTCGACTGCTTTCCCAGGCCACAAGCAGGGAGATGGATGGGAAGTGGAGCTGCCAGGATTAGAACTGGAAACCATATGGGATCCCGGCACATGCAAGGCAAGCACTTTAACCACTACGACACCATGCCGGGCCCAAGAATAAGTATTTATATATTTGAAAGGCAGATTTACAGAGAGACAGGAATCTTTAATCTGCTGATTAATTCCCAACTGGCCAGGCTGAAATCTGGAGCCTGGAACTCAATTCAGACCTTCCATGTGGCTTATCGTGGCTAGGGTATCCAAGCCATCTTTCACCGCCCTCCAAGGCTTATTAGCAGGGAGCTGAATCAGAAGTGGAATAGCCAGGGCTTAAACTTGTGGTCATGTGGGAAGCTGACATGCAGTGGGCAGCTTAACCCCACTGAACCACAGTATCCCCATTCATTGCTTCGCAATTTATTTAGCATTTACTCTTTTAAAGGATGGAAGTCACATCTTCCATGAACATTGCACACTGGAGCTGCAATAGGAAGAAGACGGTCTCTTTAATCTCCGTATTGGCCTTATTTTCCAATTACAATCCTGCCATGACTTGCACTCTCCGTTTAAGTAAAATGGCAGAAGTGCTTTCTATTTGTAAGGAACTCTGATATTTTCACTGCATCTGAACAAGTCAAAAGCTTGAGACACTCAAAATCAGTATTTTTGTTTCTTTAGGTTTACCAAAAAATGAGTGGAATGAGGTCACTGCTCCAGAAACTCCAGAAGGTCATAAATGACCAAAGCCTACAAACCCACTGACAGAAAACTCTGGAATAAACAGCAGGAAAGGAAAAAAAAAAAAAAAGAAAGAAAAAGAAACTGAATTGTAAAACATGTATGGGACTTCAATGTGAAGAAATCAGAGTGTTAACAATAACAGGAGGCCCAGTCATGGAGAAGTGTCTCACTTGTATGAGTTCACCTGCAGAAGCCTGCTCAAGTTCTCAGAAATCACACCAGAGAAACACCCTCGTATGCCTCCAGCAAAGAATGCAAAAACAGCATTCTGGAATATGACTGAGCGGTCCGTTCTCCTTAGAAGTCTGATCTCCAAAGGAGCTACTCAACCAGTGCCTGACCAATTCCATGTACGACTAATGCACCTGCCCCGTGCATCCTACACAGGTGTCAAGACCGAAGGACAAGGCATGCCTCCCAGGCAAAAGTTAGAAGCAGCCTGGCTGCCTCGTCACACTGCTCCTCACACTCCATATGGGCTGTGCAGCTGCCAGACAACGATCCTCTCTGTCACAGCACGGCTTTCTGAAATTCATGCTGACTTGTGTAAACACACCAATTAAAACTCAATTGCAAATATATGTGGATGGCTCCCTGTACCTAATTAAAGCATTGGCCTACCGATCTGTGTTTCTCTCCATTTCCATATATGTCCCACCGTGTGTGTGGTGTGTATGTGTGGTGTATGTGTGTGTGTATTTGTCAGAGAGAGAGAGAGACTCAACTAACTAAATGAACATTTTCTCTAAGGTCAGAGCAGATAAGCCACAGACTGGAAAATAAAAATATTTGCAAAGCACAAACCTCATATAGGACTCTTTTCTCAAATATAGAAAGATTTTTTTTTAAATAAACAACTTAAAATGGACAAAGACCTTATCAGGAACTCACTCAAAATATACTCTGGCAACAAGTAAGTATTGGAAAAACTAATAAATAACGTAAGTCATCTGGAATTGCACCTGAAATACTAATACACTAATACTGTTCAAACCCCAAACATGTCTAACAACACATACTGACAAAAGATGTGCAAAAAATGGAACATCTCATTCATTGGCAATGGGGATGTAAAATGATACAGCTATTTAGGAAAAAAAGAACATACAATTGTAGTTTCTTACAGAGCCAAATATATTGTTATAATATGGTGTGGCGATTGGTCTTTGGTTTTTAATTCTGATATATTAAAAATTAGGATTATGCTGGATGCACAGCAGATTGATTGAGCTGCCACCTGTGGCACCCAAATGTGATGGTTTGAAGAAGTCCTGGCCACTCCACTTCCGGTTCTGTTTCCTGCTAATGAAGCAGGGAAAGCAGCTGAACGTGGTCCAGATGTTTGGGTCCCTACCACCACCTAGAGGATCGAGATGGAGTTGCAGGCCTCAGGCTTCGGGATGACCCAGCCTCAACTGTGTGGCAATGCGGGGAGTGAGCTAGCTGATGATAGAAGATGAATCTCTCTGCGTCTCTCTCTAGGTCTCAGTAACTTTACCTTTCAAATAAATACATACATATTTTTAAAGACGTATTTATTTTTATTAGAAAGTCAGATATACAGAGAATAGGGGAGACAGAGAAGAGACTGCTGGTTCACTCCCCAACGGCCGGAGCTTAGCTGATCTGAAGCCAGGATCCAGGAGCTTCTTCTGAGTGTCCCATTTGGGTGCAGAATCCAAAGGCTTTGGGCCGTCCTCGACTGCTTTCCCAGGCCACAAGCAGGGAGATGGATAGGAAGCAGGGCCGCCGGGATTAGAACTGGTGCCCATATGGGGTCTCGGTGCATGCAAGGTGAGGATTTTAGCCACTAGGCTACTGCACTTGGCCCAAATAAATCTTTTAAAAATGCTGAATTCATACAGAAATCTGCACATGAATGTTGCTGGACAGTTTATTCACAATTGTTCTACTGACATTAGAAAAAAATTAGTTATTTGGGATGTTAATGAACACACACACACACACATATACACACATGAAAATTACACACACAGACACGCAGGCTTCCCACACATACATTTACATATACATGGAAACTACACACACGTAGAATGAGTATAAAAATACTCTATATTTTATTATATATATATCTTCTTACTCTCTCATCGAACCTAAAATGATAAGCCAAATGCTGGTTATTACTCCTGTTAAGATCTGTGAGATCTGTCTGCTGGGCTCCGTGTTCACCCCTGTGGGTCTGTTTCCACACTGCACAAGATACATATCTGTGCCCCCATCCTCAGCCTTCCTGAACCCACTTACACATCTCACTGTCAATGTGACCCTTCTGATGTGAAAATCTCATGTCATTCTCCTAAATTATTCAATGTTCCCACTCCATAAGAAACACGAGAAAACTCCTGGTGTGTGAAGACCACCTGATTCATCCCTCTAATTAAGTTCCATCATGATGTTTCTGCCTGCGTTCACCTGCTGTGGAAGCCACACCAGGTGAAGATACATTTCAGTTGCTTCATCTTTCCCTGGAGACACGGATTCCTGTCACTTCTCGTACAAATGCATCACCTGTCGTCTCCCAAGATCAATTTCAATGCAACTTTGACATTTCATCGCTTTGTTTTTTCATGCATTCACATTTTCTAGGGAATGCTACGCTTTTATGAAAGTTTACCCTCTTTCATCCAATGTAAATCTGACAATTTACTTGGTAAGCCACTTTTCCTACTGCTCTCATGTAAGCCTTACTCTTCCTCAGTCTTAAGACTACACAGCTCAGACTCCCTCGATACTAGGTGTGGGGATATGTTGTAACTTCATTTACTAAGATGTGCTTGCATGAGGGCTTCAACTCCGCACTGATAAAGTGGAATAACAAGTGCTAGCCCATGTGGCCTAGGTCCTGTACATCAGTAAAGGGACAGTAGGCTGTGGGACAACATCTGGATTTCAGGTAAAGCAATGGAACTCTGGAGGCAGTGACTAACACTACGGCTTCAGGATCCCTACTTTACCTTTCGTGCCTGAGACACGGGCTCCGTTGTGGGGCACTTTGGGAATATAAATCTAGCAGTCAACTCTGAAGACTCAAGTGCATGGGCCCTGCCTTGTTCCTTTCAAATCTTCTAGAAATATGGAATTCATCTATTAAATCCCTTTTTGCCTTAATAGGGATTCGTCTATTAAATCCCTTTTTTGCCTTAATAACTAGGTGGTATGCAAACACATTCAGAAGTTAGTATATATTCTCCTGCATTCTATGCCACATTATCATCCATTTCTGAGTCATAATAGCTCTTGATAAATATACAAAGAATCAGACAAAATTAATAGACACACCTCAGAGATAACACTCTTTCCCAAACTATGTCTAAGAAAGATTTTCATATTTTAATAGATCAATAAGAATTGCTAGAAAAGGTGAAAATAGGTGCAGAAGTTACTCTCATGAGTAAAATAAAGCATAGCAATAAGAAGCTAGCAGCCATATTCTACAGATCTCAAGGAAAATGTGCATTTATGGAGCGACGCTAGGACTTTGATTATTTGGAAATGTGTCATAGTACTTCTGCAAGAGCTCATTTCACATTTTCTGCAACAATTATATTTGGAGCATTGGGACTATTTCAACACAGATGTTGTTCAGTATAATTGATTCTGGGGAAGTGTTGACTGAAGTGTAGAGGGCCACTTTTCCCTAACTCATGGTCTCAACCAGTCTAGTATTAGTTTCTTATCAGCTGCTCAGTCACATGCCTATGTGTCTACTGACAGTGGCCTTCCATCTCCTGGATTAACTGTGTGCAAAGAAAAACCAAGATTTGAGAAATAGACAAAGCTACCCATGGAAACTTTGAGATAACATGAGTTGGAGGTATTAAAGCAAGGTAAGTGATAGAGTCCCGGCAATGGGAGAGATGGTACTTCTTTATGGAAGACATCATCGAACAGGGCTGAACACGTCTTCGGGAACAATTACCTCTCAGAACAAACACCATTGCAGCTGACTGGTTGCTAAGTATTTTCCGTTAAATCTGGACACAAAATCTTGCTGGCTAGAAGCCGAAGTCCTCAGAAAGCAGCAATGTGGAGCAATCACTCCAAGGTCAGAGGGCTGCTGCTGTCTGTCATCACCTCTACTCCCTGTAAACTCGCTTTTCTCCACTGCTTAGGACACACGTCATCACCTCTACTGATTTGTTTCTTGCTTATGGAACACACAAAAGCTGGTAACCTTGCTTAAAAAACTGATTCTCCAGAAATTCAGAGTCCTTCCATTGGTTGGCTTGGCCATTGGTCTTGTGTGGCAACTGGTAGAAAAAGAACTCTTACTATTGCTGTCGCAGAGTGAATGTTCTTTGACACGTGGCAGAAATGGTAACCCTAGAAAGTCAACAAGCCTACTGTTGATAGGATAACATTTGTATGAGAACAACTACATGGATGCTATCTGTGTGATTGATTGGATATCATTTGTATGAGAACAACCAAATGGATACCTTTTGTATAACTGATTGGATATCATTTGTATGAGAATTTAGCCAGAAGAAAGTGCTTTGAAAAGATGAAACTAACAAAAAAAATCAAAATCCATGAGATACAGTTTCTGCTGATCTTTGTTGGTGAAATGTGTCTCCTGTAGGCAACAAATAGATAGGTTTTGATTTTTAATCCAGTTTCCAATCTATGGTGTTTGATTGATGAGTTTAAGCCATTTACATTCAGGTTTTTTTTTTAAGATTTTTTTATTATTATTATTGGAAAGCCGGATATACAGAGAGGAGGAGAGACAGAGAGGAAGATCTTCCATCTGATGATTCACTCCCCAAGTGAGCCACAACGGGCCGGTACGCGCCAATCCGATGCCAGGACCAGGAACCTCTTCCAGGTCTCCCACGCGGGTGCAGTGTCCCAAAGCCTTGGGCCGTCCTCTTCTGCTTTCCTAGGCTACAAGCAGGGAGCTGGATGGGAAGTGTAGCTGCCGGGATTAGAACCGGCGCCCATATGGGATCCCGGGGCTTTCAAGGCGAGGACTTTAGCCGCTAGGCCACGGCTGCCGGGCCCTACATTCAGGTTTAACACAAAAGGGGGTAATTTGGTTCTGTCATTTTAGCAATAGATTGCTCATTGATTTAGTCTTCCATCTTTATTTCACTTGGATGTTCTTCCCATTTGGCTTTGGTTTTGGTGGGTGCTATTCCTCTGCTCTGTCAAGAGAAAATCTTTAAGTATCCTTTGTAGGGCAGGTTTGGAAGAGGCATATTCTTTTAGCTTTTTTTTTTTTTTTTTTTTTTTTACTGTGGAAGAATTTTATTTCATTTTTAAAGACAAAACAAAGCTTTGCTGGCTACGTTATCCTGGGCTGATAAATTTTTGTTTTAGAATCTGGAATATGTCACTCCATTCTCTTCTTGCCTGTAGAGCTTCCTGTGAGAGATCTCCTGTGAGTTCAATTGGCATTCCTTTATATGATAATTGATTTTTTTCACATGCACATTTAAGGATCTTTTCCTTATGTTCAATTGAAGAGAGCTTGGCTATCATATGCTGTGGTGAAGATCACTTTTGATCAAGCCTGTTGGGGGTTCTGTGTCCCTCCTGGATCTTGTTTCCCAATTCTTTCTCCAGATTAGGAAATTTTTTTCTTTATTATTTCATTAAATACATTTGCAAACCAAGCTTCTCTTTCTGCACCTTATGGAAACCCATAACTCTTATATTTGACCTTTTAATGGTGTCTTTCCATTCTTGAATACTTATTGCAGCCTGATCCAGCTCTGCTTCCAATTTTTCATTTGTTTCCCCCTGGTGACAGGAAATATCTTCCAATTCTGAGATTCTTTCTTCTGCCTCCTTCATTCTATTTTGGAGATTCTCCACTGTACTTTTAATTTGCTCCACTGACTTCTTCATTTCTGATATATCAGCTTTCATTTGATTCATTTCTAGTGTGACATATTCCTTGAATTCCTTCAATACCTGCTTTACATGCTTCTCGTTAAAAAGCCTTATAACAAGTGTTTTGAATTCTGTATCCCCCATTTTCTCGATGTCTGCCTCAGTTAACTCTGTGGTTGGCAAAGGATTTTGCTCCTTTGCAGGAGAGCCTTCAGTAATATTCATTGTCCCTTTTTCTCTTCTTTTGCTCTTGGTCATTGTACTTCTGGTTAGCAGATTCTTCTTGGGGGCAGGTTTCTAAGCTGTGTCACCCACAGGTCTACAGTTCAATTTTACTTATTTTGTAGTTGGCACATGGCTCTTTGTTTGCAGTCACTTGTGCCACTCTGTCCAGCAAGTTTCAGGTCTGGGTTCTTACGTTAGACTTCCACCATGGTCTCTGTAGCCCCGGCTTCTGGCTCACCATTCTCCACCTCCTGTGATACCGTGTTGAGGCTGCACCATTGTACCTTTCTGCCACGTCTGGTCGCAGTAGGTCCCAGGATTAAGGAGACACCAGGTGTCCTATATAGCTGGGTTGTAGGTGGTGCTGATCTTGCTGGAGCCTATTGGCTGTTAGGTCTGAGGGACATGTGGACCTATTTTGATCCGTACAATGTCAAAGTCAGTATTATTTTCCTGTGAGACCAGTGCAATGCACTGAGCTCAGTGAGTTCTCTTGGAGCTCAGCACATGTGCAACTCACTGTTGTCCCCTGCAGTCTTAAATTCCTTGCCACACTGTAAGAAATGGTGCCAGATGTGCCACCACTAGAGTTCTTGATTGGCCATCAGGTTTGAGGCCTCCCTGGATCTTTGTTAGAACCTGTAGAATGCCACGTTGTTGTAGTTTGCTGAGTCATAAATGAGTTCACTCCCGGCTCTGTGCATGTACAGTCCTGCCCCATAGCCTTCGCCTCCTTAAACAAATGACACCTAATTCGGCTCTAGGAGAGAGACTGTGCTATGAAATCCACCTTATTCCCGTACTGCCTGTCTGGGACTGTTGCTCTGTCTCTGCTCCTGGTCAAATCAGATCAGCAGGACGAGCAGTTCTTTGTCTGGGTTAGTCTCTGGATCTCCCAGTAAATGTCCCTTTTCACGTTGTTGCTGGTGTAGTTCTGCCTGCCGGTGCGATTCAGATCACCACTCCCGAATGCCACTGGGGTATCAGTCAATGCAACACCATACCAGCTGTGGTGTCAGCTGTTTCCCTGTGTCTGTCAGTCTCCAAGTACCTCTCTGCTGTTTTTCTGTCATCTCCTAATTCATGGAATTTGCCCTCTCTGATTCACACTGGCTAACATTTCTACATCTATTTAAACTTTACCCTATTCCGCCATTGTGATTCTGATGAGTCAGCAATTAACATTATTCCAACGAATACCTGAGAGGAGCCACTTAGGAAAACAAGTTGACTTTGGCTGACAGTTTTGGAAGTTCACAGTCAAGTCCAGGTAACCCTGGTAGGCTGGAGCCTGACGAGGACAGCAAGTGTTGGAATACACGCGAAAGAGCAGCTTGATGCGTCTGTGGCAACAAGACAGCTCATGTCGTAAGAACTACCTTCTGAAGGTGCAACTCCAACGATTTATAGACCTGCCACTCAGCCTGCCTCCTGGATCACATTATTAGATGAGATCTCTATTCTTAACCCATAAAGCATTAACATAAGATTTTGGAGATCAAGCCTGTATGTGTGGGCCTTCGGGAGACTCCCAGACTATTGTGCAAACATTAATATACCACCCAGCTCTTAAAGCACTGTGTCCATCTTACAGTTCAAACTACATGTATCCTGTTCTTAAGTTTCCAGTTTTAATGTTTCAACATTGCTCAAAAATCATGGAGGAAGCAGCAACTTATTAAGTAGACACTAACACATTTCACAAATGAGTAGGGGATTTTATCGAAGGTAAAGCTCACTGTACCCACTTTTAGTCTGACCCAGAAGTTGGTAGGGAGTCATGGCCATCTTATGCCAATAAGGAGACCCCTATGGTCACTCCAGCAAGGCGCCTGGACTCAGCCTGTCATGACAGAGCAGCACCGACCAACTTCACTGGCAGACAACTGCTTCCAGGACTGCCACGACTCTCTCTGGAAGGGGAAGCCCATGGAGCTGGAAGTAGGTCCCCCCTGTGACTGTGGGAATGCTGTGGCTGTGTCTGATGGGGCACGGGGTACAGCTAGACCATTGGGCAATCACTACCTTGGGCTACTGAGGCTCAGAGACAGCTAAGTAATGGGCTGGGTCAACAAACAGGGTTCTATGTTCATCACACACCAGTTAGAATGACTCTCATTAAAAAACAATATTTAGTTATGAGGAAAGTGTATGGTAAGCAGTCCATTTGGTGGTTTACTAATTTCCTCGTTGTTGAGAAGTCCGAATTGATTATGTATTTAATATGATAACCATTTGTGTGCTGTGAATTGCATTAAGAGTTATGTAGGGCAGAGATGATGCTTACTAAATGTACAAAATGGATTGATGAGATTAGCCAGTTAAATCTTTTCACCAGTAAGGCACTCAACAGCCTATGAGATATTTATTAAAAATGTCAAGTAAATCCTCTTATTTTTGTATCATAGTGTCAAATGGCAGTAAAATAAACATGTTAAGATCCTTAATCTACTGCTATGTTTCACTGTAAAATTTACCTTTGTTAAAATTTGCTTCTGTTCAAATTTGTTGAGACCACACATAAAAGTATCCTAATATTACTTTGGCTGGTATTTTCTAATTACTGTATAATATTTTGGGAATGTAAATTTTATTTGAATGTCAACTACAGTTAAGCATGTGCCGTTTGTTTTTCTTACTCAGGTTTTGTAATTTGATGGAATGTCTTTGTCACAATTTAATAAATGTTTGCTTTATTTAAAAAAAAAACAATAAAAGAAAAACCAATAAATTCTGGCAAGCATGGGAAGGAAAAGATACACTATTCTGTTGTGGGTGGGAACGTAAACTAGTCCAGACATTGTGGAAAAAAAGCATCGAAATTCTTCAAAGATCTGAAAGTTTCTGTACCGTATAATCCTGCCATTTCATTTCCAGGAATTCACCCACAGGAAGTGAAATCAGCATAGGAAGAAGTCATCTGTACCTTTATGTTTATAACACCTTAACTCATAATAGCCAAGATGTGTGACGAACCCAGTTGGTCACCAACAAGGTTGCACATAGTAATGACAGTGTATTGTACAGATGCTGGGACACTACTCAGCCATATAAAGAATGCAAGATGGATACAATTGCAAACCATGATGCTTAATGAAATAAGACAAATATGTTTTTCCTTTTTGCTTTTAGGTATTATACAATGTACCAAAAAGGAAAAAAAAAAAAAAACCCCAATGTGTACGAATAAAAGTGACACTTTAAGATTCAGTTCCCATTCATAGTTCTTGCTTGGAACTCGGAGCCGGTCTGGCCTCTGATCACATGGGGAGTGAGCAGAGTGGAAGAAATGTTCTGTCTCTCAGATCCCCCTTTTCTCTGTCATACTGCCTTTTCAATCCATAAATTAATCTGTTTTAAAAAGTAATATCTGGGAAACAAGGTTATTTCAAAAAGTTTGTGTGGGGGTGGGGAGAAATGGAGATGAAAAATAGGTGCATTTCAGTGCAACTTTTTTAATCCATGCATTTTTCTTTTCTTAAGATTTATTTATTTTTATCAGAAAGGCAGATATACCAAGAAGAGGAGAGACAGAGAGGAAGATCTTCCATCTGATGATTCACTACGCAAGTGTCCACAACACCCAGACCTTAGCTGATCTGAAGCCAGGAGCCTCTTCTCACACAGATGCGGGGTCCCAAGACTTTGGGCCGTCCTTGACTGCTTTCCCAGGCCACAAACAGGGAGCTGGATGGGATGCAGGGCTGCCAGGATTAGAACCACGCCCACATGGGATCCCGGCACATGCAAGGCGAGGACTTCAACTGCTAGGTTACCGCAGCGGGCCTAGTAATTCTCTTTATATGCATTTTCTGTTAACTCTCTGAAGTGCCGTCACAGGGCTGCTACATTCAAGACCTCTCTGTAGACTAGAATTTCCTATACATGACACCCAGAAATTAGAGAAACCACCAATTAACGCTGCCTTTCTTCTGCCCCTGAAATCCCCGCACAGAAAAGGAGATTTATTTTGGTCCTCACGGCACTATATTATACAATTAAGAAGTCGATGTCCTTTCTGTTGTCTTTTGTTTTAGGATTTACGGGCAGAGGGACCGATTATGCCGAACAACATTATTTAGCTTTAGGTTGAGGAAAGTGCTCACGTTTCCAATCCACAGATGCTGTGTACAACCCAGCTGGGCTAACTTGACATGCCTTGCCATGACGGGGATGTGCAAGTTCTGTAAAGTCTATATGTACCTGCGTGCATCCCCCCTCCCCGCAAACAAGCAAGCTAAGCTCTCCAGCCAGAAAAAAATGCAGAGAGAGGAAAGCGAGACCTGCTCCTTGAAAGGACTGCTCAGCCTGGGCACAGTGCCTTTGCTGCTTGGACTTGTCTCCTGGCTGTACTTGTGGAGACTGTTTCATTTTGTTTCCATCCCTTTATTTTCATTTCCATCAGATCCCTTTGTGTCTGGTGGTTCTTTCAGGGAACCCTGAGTGCACGGAGGATTTAAGTTAAGGAGCATGAACATGTCAGGAGTTTAGGAGCTGCTGAGCACATAAAAGGCTAAGGCCGAAGCAGGCACATTCACTGAGCATGCCTGTTCTGTCCCAGGTTAAAGGCAGATCCATCCCATCCCCCCTTTTGATCTCACTGCACACCCAGCCTAGGCTGCACTGTGCAGATATCCGCAGTCTACCCTTACAGGAAAAAAATGCAGCAGCATCTATACACAGGGTATTGCGATTGCACTAGTTTTGCAAACAGCACAATGTATTTAGCGCACCAGAGGACTCAGCACCAGAGGTTCGAGCTTTCACCAAACACAGTGCCCCAATTTGCCCTAATGTCTGCAACTCCCACAATCAGACTCGGCGGTGCATGGAGCACCCGCTGAGCTCAATGGAAGCAAAGTGAGTTCAAAGCACTTTCGTCTAAAAGCAACCCTCTCATTAAGAAACATGAAGTGCAATATCGATGCTGGTTAAGATGGAAACAATGAAAAGTGGATACAGCACGGGTAAAAATAGCACACATTTACTCCCACCCCCGGTATTTAATCCATTATAAAGTCCTTTCATCCCAGTTTTTTTTTTCTAAGCCAATGTTCCTTTCAACAGCCTCCCCTTATGCTGTTCAATGAAAGCAACTCTGTTTATCTCACAATCAGGTCGCTGAGCCTCAGAAGAGAGAAGAGATTCCGTGGCTGCAGCCACAGGAAGCATGGCACTCCAGGATTCCTCTACAGGCCTGCCTCCTCTGGCCTTCACAGTTCACCTTGAAGTGACGCACGCATGCGCGTTCAGCGGACTATAGAAATGGATGCTTCAATCCATGCGGCACCTGCACTGGGAGGAACTGGAAAGCATGGACCCCTCCAGCTGTTTCTCATGAGCAGGGCCTGCGGTCTGACACAGCGTCCACAGCCTTGCAATAATTACTAGGTCTTATTGTCACCCCCCTACGGACATTCTCTTTGACGTCATCATACAGAGAAATCATTCTAAGCACTTGCAAGGATATCTTCTCTGTCCAAAATGTATAAACTAGCTCCAAATTTCAGGCTCCACAGGATTTTCCTTGTTGGGGTTGAATCAACAGGTTTGTATGGCTGTGTACTGCGCTTTCCAAAGCAGCTATCCTATGTCATGTTAAAAAAAAAAAAAAAGGCATTGCTATTCTGTTGTTTCATTACCTAATGATACATGAAGGCAGAACCTACAGTAGCTGACATCTGCATTCAGGGGCAGGTGACCTGCTACTGTTGTGTGGGCACCTGTGCCCACACTCTGACCCAGTGTTCCCCACCACCCAGCCCTGACTCTGGGAATACTTTTCCTGATCAGTATTATTTGTATTGTTTTCTGTGGTTCTTTCATCAAATGATTTTTCTGAGAAACCGTTCCTGCTTTTTTATCTCCTGGAAACTCACCAGGGGTTGTATTCATCCCATAGAAAGCATGGCAAGCACAGTTGCTCACAGGAATGCTGCATGAAGCCAAATGTGAGCCTGCAGAACTCCGAGTCACCTGCAACTCATCATACTTTAGCAGATGTCTGACCAATGAGGGAAGATAAGCCAGTTGCCTCCAGACAAAGTGACAGATCTAGGACTTGGGCCCCTGAAACCCAAGCAGCTCCCACATAGTGCTGCCTGCGTGTTATTCCCTTGAGGTCACATCTGTCAACTAGGGCTATAGTGTGAAGGTGCTCAGACCCAAGAAGGCAGGTTCAGAGAAAACTCACCAGTGAGACTTGATGACAATCACTGTGTGAGATAGTAACAAGTTCAAGTGCCACTCTTGAAGTTTAAATAAGCTCTATTCTTCCTGAGCCCCTGCTTTCTGCAAAGCAATATAGCCATTGCTTGTGGCAGGGTGGGCATTTGAAAAATGAACAAGGAATAAAAGGATCACCAGACTCGGAAAGGAGATACGACATGAAGTCTGGAGTCAAATTTGGGGGAAAAAAAAAGAAATTTCATGGCGTATAAATCTCTGTTTTCCTTCCTTTTGGGAGGGTTTATAACGACTGTGTAGTGGAGACTGACATGTCCAGCTGTGAGGATACGGTGCAGTGTGCATCTCTACGTCTGGTTCGAGAATGTATTTCTAGTGAAACTGTTGGATGTGTCTGGACAATGGGATGCTGGACTCTCCGCCATTGTCCATGCCCACAGTGATGGACTTAATGACTGTTTATGAGGAACTATACTGTTGTAATGATATAGGGAAACTCAGCGGGTGAGGTGATTTGGGAAGTGGGCAGGGAAAATCCAAGGGCCTATGGAACTGTATCATAAGATGATAATAATCATAAATTTAAAAATAACTTTAACATTTTGTAATTTAAAATTAAAAAAGAAAAAGCGCCACCTAGTGGCTGTGCAGTGCTGCTCATGTCCTAGTGCCTCCTTGAGATTCAGCACCCGCTGGCAATCTCAAATGACATTCGGGTAAGTGACTGCAATAGGTACTACTGAGCCTACGCTGAGGACAGCCTTAAACAATAGAATGAAGCTGCAGAAGCTCCCAGAACTGGCAAGCTGTGTCACACATTGATGATGTAAATGTTCTCCAGCTATGCCTTTACAAGACGAATGCACCAGCTCCCCAAACTCTATCTCACACAACACCCCTCCCAGCATAAGAGAACAGCATCTTCTTGCTAGCCTCATTTGTTTCTTGTTGACTGCAACTGGGTGCCCTTCCCCATGACGGAAGTCAGTCTGTGGGTAAGGGGAAGGCATCCGCTGGGACCAATTCCTTCGATCAAGACTCTCTCCTGGACCCCAGCCCCTGGCAGCTCACACGTCGGGGCGGATTGGACCCTGCGAGCAAGGAGGTGGGTCCTCGTTGGACAGGCTAACCCTGCAGTCTTTTGTGAAACTTGCTTTGTGACAAAGAAAGTGCGCTTTCATAAACTAGGAATCACTGCGTCAGTTAAAGTTATGGTTTCCGTCGTAACTATTTTTTGCTAAAAGCAAGTGTTCACACCCGGAGCGTTTGGTTTCATTTCTTCACTGTGAGAAACTTGATAATAATGAGTTAGCCAAGAAAGGGAAACATATCAATTCCTCCCTGAGTTTCTAAATGTAGGCAGCTGTCACTGGTAGCTGTGAAATTGTGTGCAGCTTGTCCAGAGGCACGAGTTTGGAAATTCCGGAAGCCAATGGAGAAGCAGCCTTGCCAACAACAAGGCATAGCCCCGGGGAATGACTGTTTCTAGGGCCACCCCACTTCACAAAACACCCTTCCCCAGGAGCTTCCCCTGCTGCTGTGTGTGCCCCATGGGGGTGCTCTCACCACGGGGACCCTGTCCTGCAGCTGGCAACTCCAGGTACCCACGGACTCATGCCTTTGAAATGGGCGTGATGGCATTTGTGTCTGGGAGTTGCTGGGTTCTTCACTCTGCAGAATGAGAGCTCCTCTGGTAGCCACCCATTTCCTCTCCTCTGCTGGACATTTTTCACCCCTGCCCCACCTCCACTAACACTCTGTGTCTGTTGACTGTTGACACATTGAACTCAGAAGAAAACACAGAAATAAACCAGACTAGGAAATAGACTTTGGAGGCGCCATCTTCCCTCAGGCATGACTAAGAGCATCTTGCAGGGAAAAAGTACAATCATAGGGAAATCAATGCTTGCTGTCTGCTGCTGGTCTTTACTGACACACACACATACGTATGTGCACTGCCTCATACAAACATATGCAATGCATCTGTACATAGATTTCCACGAAAACGCATATGATACGCACACCTGTGCACCCATACATGTGTGCATGCAAGCATGCCATGTCCTCAAATGCACACGGATGAAGTTCCTTCAGAGGCACACACCTATACGAGGCATACACACACGTACATGCGCAATACCTTCACCTGCCAAAAATATACAGCTGTATGCACACTCTTGCAGGTGTCTGCACACATGTATTGCTCTCATAACACACACATATGTGCACAGACAGACCTCTTATGACTACCTCTTCTATTACCCCCAACTAATTCTAGCTCAGGATCATCAGAATCCCAGATTGGCTTGTAGGATTTGGAAAATGAGGGGCTGTAAGACCCCCGAAGAATGACCATGAGTATGTTAGTACCAACATCCCAGTGGACCTCAGCTAGCCTTGGAATGGAAAACAAGATCCATGTGCAGTGGAGCAAGACTGAGGGAGGGGCAGACGGACCTGTGTCTGCAGGTCTAACAGATGAGATAGATCCATAGGAGACCTGGACACGTTAACTGATGTCAATGAGGGGCCACCCTGAGGAGCAGAGCTGAACCAGGCCAGGTTAATCTGGCAGAAAAGTCTAAGGAGAAGGGTGGCCTGGAGTTGTGGAGATGTGGTTTGGGTTCCTGCAGGGGAGCAGAGAGCTGGAATTGAAGAGAAGTTCATTGCAGAAGAGACATTACATTTCTGGCATGTATACGCTGGTGAACTGAGACTTATCATCCTGATACTCTCAACAGATTCCTTTGGAAGCTTGAGCAGCCAACAGTGAGATTTCGTTAAAGCAGAATGGTTTTCATTATTTTTGCTTAGAGGCAAAAGAACCTTTAGTAATACCATCAGGTTCTCATCCAAGGTCTTTAGTGGTAGCAACCAGGCAATCAGATGTCTGGAGTGCAGAGATGTTTGTTGTGTTTTAAATGATCTTTACAATTAAAAAGGACCCTCATATGCAGAAATACCAGAACGGTAATCATCCAGCTTGGTGGAATAGCACAAAGAATTCACTTATGAGACCAACGCATCAGGCCAAGACACAGGACATTACCAAGTCTTCAAGACCCCTCCAGCCCCTGCGACGTAAGTTATCTAAAGGCAACCATCGGCCAGGCTTCTAGAACGAGAATCAACTTAGTCTGTAATAGGATCAATACAGGCTTTCTCTGGCTTCATGTATCCTTTCTTTTCCCTCTCTCTCTCTGTGTCTTCCTCTCTCCTTTCCTTTCTTCCTCCTCCTTCCCTCTCTCCATCTCTCTTGTATATTAAACATCTCATATGGTTCTTAGCAACTCCTTAAATTCCATACATTTACTTGTTTAATTCTTTTTACCTAGCCATTTCATAGCACTGTGGGACACGAGTCCTGTCTGTTTTGTTCACCTCTGTAATTCTAATAGTATCTGACGTGCGGCAGACAGATGTTCAATCAATAGTTTTCGAATATGTAAGTCAATCATTTGAAGAATGGCCCCAAAGTGATTTTCTCTACAGATACATGTTTCTTACTTGGGAAAGCATCACACCGTTTGGACCTGAATCTTATTATTTATAACTAGTTTCACATCTCAGATCACTTAGGAATCTTCTGTTAACCTTAAAGCAGTTGCTGAGTTTAGATGTTGGGGAGCTTAGATGTTGGGGAGCAGGCTTTGGGCTCACAGGCGTATGGTTGTCGCTGTAGCTATGAAATAGCGTCATTGAAGGAGGCAGGGCATCATACAGTCAAGTGTGAGCACAGTTTGAGTGAGATGTCGATTAACTCTCAGCATCATGTTCTCCATGATCACACAGATCATGAATAGAGCAGGTTTTTGCCATCTGTTTGGCATCATCAGTTACATTTTCTTTGTGTGTGTGACTGAAGTACATTATTAAATGAAGCATGTAATTTGCAAATGCCTTGATAAGAAATATGAACATTAAAGTCATAAACATTTTCCATAGAAAAAAAAGTTAACAGCAAAATAGGAGAAAACACGGTGGCGACCCCAGTGGCAGCCAGTGCTCAGAGTGGAGATCTGAGCTCCACCAGCAGGCGCTTGGGCAGGAGAGTTCACTGGCCGCTCAGGATCTCTGTTGCCTCAGAATGCCCCACGTCTATGTGAAGGCAGAAGAAATTCAATGGAGAATATTGCGCGACACCTCGGTTCAAACTTCTAGTCATTAAAACAATAAATGACTATGCTCAAGGGAGCTGATCAAATCAACTACGGGGTCTTCACACGACTAAAACGTGTGAGAAGTCAGCTGAAGGATCAAGACGAAGGAACTCTGAGCGTAGAGCCACACGTGGCTGCCCAAGGAGAAGGAGTTCCTCTCTCCTGCTCTCTATGCTTTGGCCGCCTCCCTGAGATGGTGCAGAAAAGACACCACCCCTGCCATTTCCTCGGCTCTTTCCTGCCTAGGAGGAAAGACCTCTTAAGTCTTACTTAGCACACTGAAAAAAAAAATAAACAAAATGAAGGAGCTATTAAGTCATGAAGGCTTTTCATATGTTATATTTTAGCTTCCTATTATGCTTAAAAACGCACGTTTGTCTTAAAAAATAGACTTGCAGCCCATGTTAATATAATGATTGAATTATTTTAATGGTCTATAAACATGTGGCAAATCTACCACTCTTAGGAAGTAAGCAGCCTGAAAATGAGCTTGATCATTTACGACACAATTAAAAGAAAGTATTAAAAAGATCTTTGAGTGATTTATGAACTTGGATGGATGAAACAATTACTGAGGAGGTTAATAGAGGATTTCTTAACACAAGAATATTTTACTCTATTTTATATGTTGTGAGTCTGTTTGAACTTGAACAAAAGGTATAGACATTTCTTGTGTTTTTCTTATATTTGTTCATTATAATTGAGATCTAATTAGCCTCAAGAAATTTGCAGTAATGTTCTCCTCTGCCTCCTACCTCTTTAAATCACATTATTCCTTATGCCACAGTTATTGTTTGCATCTTTTTTTTAAAAAAAATATTTATTTTATTTTTGTTGGAAAGTCAGATATACAAGGAGGAGGAGAGACAGAGAGGAAGATCTTACCTCCATTGATCCACACCCCAAGTGGCAGCAGCAGCCAGAACTGCACCAATCCGGAGCCAGGAGCTTCAAACTTCTTCCAGGTCTCCCATGTGGATGCAGGTTCCCAAGACTTTGGGCCGTCCTCCACTGCTTTCCCAGGTCACAAGCAGGGAGCTGGATGGGAAGAGGAGCTGCCGGGATTAGAACCGGAGCCCATATGGGATCCCGGTGCGTGCAAGGTGAGGAATTACAAGCCGCTAGGCTACTGCATCGGGCCCTATTATTAATTTCTATAAATCGATTCTGTTGCCATGGTGCTTTAGCAAGCTTTCATAATTTGAAGGTTTATCTACTTTTACTTCCCTGCTATGAGATGTTCTAAATATTCCCAGGATAACAAATCACAGGTTTTTTTTTTTTTCCAATGACCGCAAAACAGAGTTAGTGACGTTTTGCCCTGGGATCATAGGGAAGCAGTTGGAAACATGCGAATTCGCAGCTACAGTCACACTTCCATTTTGACAATCGAGGAAAAGAAAGTGCTGATGCTGGAGCTGTGCCTTCAGCAGCCACCCAGCCTGACCTCTCAGCCACGTCCTCTCCAGCTGGATGCACTCTTTGAACACATCAGCCACTCTCCGAACCAAACATTTCTTTAATTCTGTTTTTTTTTTTTTTTAAGGTTTTGTTTCCTTTTTATTTGAAGGTCAGATTTACAGAGAGAAGGAGAGACAGAGAGAAAATCTTCTGTCTTCTGCTTCACTCCCCAAGTGGCTGCAACAGCCTGAGCTGAACCGATCTGAAGCCAGGAGCCAGTAGCCTGTTCCGGGTCTCCCACGCGAATGCAGGGTCCCAAGGCTTTGGGCTGTCCACTACTGTTTTCCCAGGCCACAAGCAGGGAGCTGCACGGGAAGCGGAGCAACCACGATACAAACCAACTCCCATAAGGGACTTTTGCGCATGCATGGAAATGATTTGGGCCACTGGGCTATTGCGCCAGGCCTACAAAACCTTCCTTGTTGGATCATATATTGGATTGCTAGGTCACGCTCTCAATACTGTTTTGGCTTATTTGATTCTTTCCTTGTCTCATTGGCAGAGGAGTCACAAACACACTTGCAGAACCACACTGACCCATGCATATCAAGTACTGTATAAGTACACGTCACACATCCACATGCACACAGCCACAAGCATGCCTTAACTCTGCACTTCTCCCTTCACTGCAACAAAGCCAACGACAGCTATGTTCTCTCTTCTCTAGCAGACACTGCCTGGGCCTACTTTTTCTTTTTTTTTTTTGAAATCCATTATTTTTTATTTCTATTGGAAAGTCAGATATACAGAGAGGAGGAGAGATACAAAGGGAGATTTTTCATCCACTAATTCACTCCCCAAGTGGTCACACGGCTGGAATCAAGCTGAATCGAGTGCAAGGTCCCAAGGCTTTGAGGCATCCTCGACTCACCTCCCAGGCCATGAACAGGGAGCTGGATGGGAAATGGGGCTGCTGGGATTAGAAGCAGCACCCGGATGGGATCCCAGCACCTGCAGGGTGAGGACTTTAGCCACTAGGCCACTGTGCCAGGCCCCTGAGCCCACTTTTGATGATCTGGATTCTGATGTGTCACCTCTCTGTTCTGTCCGTTTATGGTTTTGAACTGTGAGTGAGAACCTGCACTGAGATCTCAGGCTCTGTGACAGCCCTGCCTGTCCTCCAGCAAGGGCTTCCTCTTCCCTTTGCTCTCCACCTGCCTCCTGCTTCTCCCACCTGCTCAGTCAGGCTGTGAACACGCATCCCTGGAAAGGTGAAGTTTTCAAAACTTTCAAGTGTCAGCCTCGATGTCTTGATCTTCTTTTTCCCGAGTTCTGTTGTCCTTCAAAGGAGTTTGAAATTATTTTATAAGCAAAAATATTTTTTGCTAGATGGATAAAGCATAAATAACTTGGATTGCATATGTCATTTTGTTTTAACAAGTGCTTTTTTCTGGACCTGGAACAGTAGCCTTGTTGCTAAAGTCCTCCTTGCCATGCTTGCACAGGGATCCCATGTGGTTGCCAGTTTGTGTCCCAGAAACCCTACTTCCCATCCAGCTCCCTGCTTGTGGCGTGGGGAAAGCAGTCGAGGATAGCCCAAAGCCTTGGGACCCTGCATCTACATGGGAGGCCTGGAAGAAGCTCCTGGCTTCACACCAGTGCAACTCTGGCCCTTGCGGCCATTTGGGGATTGAATCAGCAGATGGAAGATCTTCCTGTCTGTCTCTCCTCCTATCAATAAAAAAATAAATAAATAAATCTTTTAAAAAAAGAAAAGAAGTGTATTCCTGTAATTCAAAAGGTTTTTGAAACAGAAGAATATGCTGAACATTGCAATGTCAGTATTGAGGTTGATTGATCTAGAGATCAATGAACAAGAGTGCTCTTAAAATCTTACGTCCTTGTGTCTCCAAGTCGTGGAGGGTGGCTTTTCTTTTGATGGGTAAAGTAATTTAAGAAGGGACTGAATATATGGAACAGCTACCTCTGACAGAAATTTAACAATCATGAAGGCAGGTGGTATTTGGTAGCTGTGGCAGATGATAAATTTTTAAGAGTATTCCTTTAAAAAAAATTTTTTTTTTAATCGGACAGTAATCTTTGCTGGAGAGGGGATGTGAAGATAGGATAGCCCTCAAAATCAGAGTGGAAATGAGCATGAAAGCAGCCGAGTGATTGTCATCTGACACTCACAAGGAGCCCAGACAAATCTGTTGTATTATTCACAAGAAAGTTATAGAACGTTTCAGTTAACAGGTATATAAATTCATGGTACAAGATACTCAGCTTCTTCTTTTTTTTAAAGATTTATTTTATTTTTATTATAAAGTCGAATATACAGAGAGAAGGAGAGACAGAGAGTAAGATCTTCTGTCTGATGATTCACTCCCCAGTGACCGCAACAGTCGGTACTGCGCCAATCCAAAGCCAGGAACCAGGAACCTCTTCTGGTCTCCCACGCGGGTGCAGGAGCCCAATGCATTGGGCCGTCCTCGACTGTTTTCCCAGGCCACAAGCATGCAGCTGGATGGGAAGTGGAGCTGCCAGGATTAGAACCGGCCAAAAGAGAAATTCCACCTGCTCTGAACATCTAGGAGCTTTAGAATTAAAGAAGAAAAAGATTGACCCAAGAAAATAAGCATACTGCATTAATGGTTGTGTATACAACAGTTCACAGGAAAAAGGCCCTTCCAAAAAGCATCCCATCTTCATGGATGGCATGTAACGTGGCGCCCTTCTTTTAGGCAGGGACATGAAAGAAGAAACCTTGTTGCAACGGAGACAAATTCTCAGTTGCCTTCTGACTAAAATAATTATCAGAGTGGTATATTTGTGGATGATATATTTTGATTCGCTGACCATAAATTATGTTAGTTACATGACAAATTTACTCAAAATAATGAAGATCTGGTTTCTAAGAGGCATCTCACAATTATATTCAAGCACAATTCAAACAAAGCTGTTAGATCAGTTGTTCAAAATTCTTGCCCAGACAATTGGAGGTTTTTATTGATTGTTTTTAACATTTATTTACTCAAAAGCCAGAGTGACAGAGAAACAGGGAGAGCCAGAGTGGGAGAGACCATCCGTCTTCTGTTCCATGGCAGTCAGGTGTGGGCCAGGTGTAAGCTGAGAACCAGGAGCTTCTTGGAAGCCTACCACAGGGCAGACATAGACCCAAGAACTTGGGCCATCCTTCACTGCTTTCCCTGGCCATTCCCAGAGAAGTAGATCAGAACTGGAGTAGCCTGGATACAAACCAGCATTCAAATGCAGACTAGTGTTACAGCTGGAGACTGGGCCACATCACTGGATCCTGCTGAATGAATTTTCAGGATAGCTGAAGAAGAAGTTCAGGAGAATTCCCCAGGATCTCACCATGTATTTATTCATTATGTTGACCACTGTGATATCCAGGGGGTGGTGCTGGAAGACAGAACTTCCCAGTAAAAATGTATTATAATTATTGTAATATGAAGTACAAATCCTACATATAAATATTGAAAAAAAATGCTTCAGATTTTAGAGTTTGATTGATGTTTTAGACATATTGTTTCCATTCATCTCAGTGAGAAATAGCTTGTGATAAAGTTTTGAATGTTTACAGACCATAATAAATTGCAACTAAGCAGCTGTAGCATTCTAGAATGACAGAGAAAGGATCTAGCCCAGGAAGCCAAATAGAGTTCAGAAACTGAGTTCCTTTCTCCTTCCCATCTTTCTTGCTTTTCTCCTTTCCTCTCTCCCTTCTTCCCCCCCTCTCCTTTCCTTCTTTCCTTCCTTCCTTCTCTCCTTCCTTCTTTTCTCTTTTTCTCTCCAGGTGCCCCTCTGTCTTTGGTCTATTCTCTCTTATATCCTGGAGTGTGTCCTCTCTACTTCACCCTGGCTAATATTTCTCCATCTGTTTAAATGGGTCCTCTCCCTAGTCTGCCATCTTGACTCTCTTTCACCATTTCTACTACTGACAGATAGCAAAGTGTGGGATGGACAGTAGGGTACAACACATTAAGGTGCTTGCTATAGTGCCAGGACTTGGATGGGGTGCTGCTCTACTTCTGCTCTAGCTCCATGCTAATCTGTCTGGAAAAACAGCCCAAGCACTTGAGTCACAGCACCCACATGGGAAACCAGCAGACATTCCTGACTCCTGGCTTCAGCCTAAGCCAGTCCCAAATGTTGTGGCCATTTGGAAAGTAAACCAGCAGATAGATAAACTCTCTCTCTCTCTCTCTCTCTCTCTCTCTCTCTCTCTCTCTCTCTCTCTCTCTCTCCTACTCTCTTTATCTCTCTGTAACCTTGTGTTTCAATTAAATAAATAAAATCTTTATTGGGCCTGTATGGTGACATAGAGGGCAAATCTTCCATGTGTTGGCGCCAGCTTTAAATATAGGTCCTGGTTCTTGTCCAAGCTGCTCCACTTCTGATCCAGGTCTCTGATTATTGACTGGAAAAACAGAAAAGAATTGTCCCAACCCTTGTGTACCTGCACCCATGTGGCACACCAAGAAGAAGTTCCTGACTCCCGGCTTCAGATCCAATCAGCTCTGGCCATTGAGGGCATTTTTGAAGTGAAGCAGTGAATAGGCGCTCTCTCTCTCTCTCTCTCTGAATCTGCTTTTCCAATAAAAGTAAATAAATATTTAAATAAGTAAAAAGGCAAGTAAATACATAAATACTAAGGAAGAGCCCAGCATAGTAGCCTGGTGACTAGTTTCCTCGCCTTGCATTCACCAGGATCCCATATGGGTGCCTGTTATTGTCACGGTTACTCCACTTCCGATTCAGTTCCCCGTTTGTGGCCTGGGAAAGCAGTTGAGGACAGCCCAAAGCAGTTGCATGATCTTTCTCTTTGTCTCTCTTTAAATCTGGGTTTCTAATAAAAATAAATGAAACTTTAAAAAAAATGAAGCTGGGTGTTCGTTGTCCAGCAGTGAGGGACCTGGTCCATGGAGCTTTAATGATACACATGAACTCCTGACTAATGGCCTGTTCCAAGGTTTATTGACAGCAAAAGACTTTTAAAGACCTAGAGTCACATAGTTGTAAGGAAGGAGGGTTTTAGGCAGGTTGTTATTTACATGCTGATAGTAATTACTGAGAGACACCCTTCCCCCCCAACAAAGTGTTCTAAGAGGCACCACTTTTTGATCTGTTTTCTAATCTTGAGAATTAGGGAGTTCCTGGCCTGTGTGTTTACATGTCAACTACTTTAGGACAGTTGCCCTGAACTGGAGCATTCTCACAGGATTATAGCTGGTTACGCTTTTATATTGGCTAGCTTTCCCATTTTCCTGTCCTAATCAATTATCTTCCTACAGCTGGGAATCGAACCCAGGCATTCGGGTATTCAGATGTGTGACGTGAGTGTCTTAACTACTAGGTCAAATGCCTGTAACCTCCAAATAGTTTGACTAAACCCAAAAAGAAAAAAAAGTTTAAAAATGTACACAATCGAAATGTTCTTACAATCTAGTACTCTTGCTGGTGAGGCCCCACCTATTCTTACTGAAGGCCACCAGCTGCAGTGCACTATGTGGTACTGGGTGGTGGCTTTTTGACAATAACAAATTAAGACCAGAATGAGAGAATGAGACTACAAAACGCATATCCCTTTGAGGAATAAGATTAGATCTTGTGACAGCCAAGACAAAAGACAATGGCGGCAGTAAGACTAGAGCCTCTGAAGCGTTTCTGGGATATGTCCACAACCTTAGGTTCTTGGAAAGTCCTGAAAGCGGAGTGGGCGTGCTTATCACAGATGGTATCTCATTCCAGGATGAGGTCTTGCTTTTCTTTTACAGCTCAGGCAGTAAGCTGATTGTCTCAAATTGCTCTCTGTAAATGGAATTGGGAGGACCTGTTTACCTCGTTCTGTTGTTCACTAGCAGGTGGGATGTGACTCTGTTGACCGGATAGTTTAAGGTGCGGTCATGTTGAAGCATCAGCTTAAACTGGGTGTCTGTATTCCATGCCACCTCAGTCGATTCGATCATTTTGTGTCGTGCACTGATGGAAGCTTGGCTGATTGAACATCCAGTTTACTGGATGTTCATTGCTTAAGAATCCCTGAACATGTTGATCAGGGCAGCTCACCTGTTCCACGTGACAGGCATGGGACATTCCATGGTCAGCACCCACCAGTAAATAAAGACTCCTGAGCTTCTCAGAGTCTCTGACTCATTTCTGGAACAGATTTAGTTGACTCGCAATGATCTTAGGGCTGCATGTTTAGTAACATGCATGAGTGGTTGGATTCTGAGGTCTCCAGATACGTCTAGCACACATGATGGCATGGAAAGGTGATTGGTTGCCTGGCTATGCACAGACCCTCTGCTTTGGCAATCCTTCAGATTACAATTATTATTTAAAAATATTTTATTGACTTATTTAAAAGCCAGAACAACAGAGAGGAAGAAGGTAGGGGAGTTTGAAAGGGATGGTGAGAGGGAAGAAATAGCTTTTATCCACTGTTGCTTCCCAAGTGGCCAAAATGTGTGAGGTGTTACACCGGGTAGTAGGCAGTTAGGGCATTCTGGGTCCTGAGTCATTTTCTTCTCAAAGATAAAATGGCTTTTTCCCCATCATGTCTGAGATTCACCAGAGCATGTTTCTTCCAAGAGACAAGGACGACATTAACATACCGGTTCCCCACCTGAAGCATCAGCCATTGTCTCAGGCCATTGTGGGGGAGGGCCTCAGACTGGTCTCCTTATCATTGAAAAGGGGCCAAGGAAGTAGCGTGTCTGACACCTGTCTGGGCCTTTTGTCTCCAAGCCAGGTACCCTGGGGACCAAGAATTTCATTTTGTCTTTGGAGAAACCCCTTTGAAGTAAAGCTTTAAAAAGATCCCAATACCCCCATGTATGTTTTTTTTTTTTCCTACTTTTCCTCCTGCCACAGTGGTCTAGGGTCTTTCTTTTCCATCGCCTGCCACTAAGGTAAGGGTCCTTTCTGTCTCAGAGCCCACTCCCGTCACTAGGACGGGAGCCTCCTTTCTCAGCTTTTCTAATAAATCTTACTTTAAAACTAAACTGTGTCCGCACGAAAATTCTTCTTCCCTGTGAGAAAAGAATTGAAGTTGCTGCCGTATTCTGGGCCAAAAACCCTACAACAAAAGCAAATGGGGATGTGGCAGCTTGAGGCCAAGAGGCAGGAATTTCTCTGTGTCTCCCCTGCTCTGCCGGATTTTGAAATCCCCAGAAAATCATCAAGTCTGAAGTCGTTGCTAAGGCATAAAGGTGGTTTACTCAGGTTAGCCTAGGTCTCCCAGCCCAAGATGGTTGGGCAGGGGCGGGGCAGCCACAGCCAAGGCTGCTGCAGGATCCACAGGAAGGGCAAAAAAGGAGAGAGCATGAGCCTGAGCCCCTTGGTTGAACAATCCAACGTCCTTATACGTTTCAGGCTATTCATTATACAGTTATGATTTAGCAGGCTTCTATTGGTGGTTTTGAAGCAAGCAACTTCCCAAAAATACAAATTGATGAGCTATAGGGCAGTGAATCTTTTCAGACACCAGGTACCTCCTTCCTGAGGAGTGGTCTGCCTATGTGACCTGCCAGGTGTCATGGGTGTCACGTAGACTATCAGGCCTGGAGTTCACACAGCCCCCAGCCAAGCCATTAAGGCAGCATCACAAAAGGCAGAAAAACACCTAGGTTCTTCAGATCAAAAACGGTGTAGTCAAGAATCCACTTTGAGCTCCAGTATGAGATCCTGGGGTCTCAGTGGCTTAATCTTACCACCAAAGATGGCCTCTTGAGGTAAGTTTTCATTTTTTTTCTACAGAGCCTCTTAAAAATTGTAATTGGATTCATTGTTGTTAATGGTGCAATGAATTCCAGAAACTATTTATTGCTTTGCTTGATTTAATAATAATAAAAAAATCGCAATGGCACAATTATTAAGACAGATCCTTATTAAACATTGATCTAAGTGTGCTACTGAACCACTTTGCTACCATCCATATTTTTAGGAAAACAACACAGGAGTTAGCCCTTGCCCTGTTCAATGTGAGCACCCCTTTGGCAGGCAAACAAGTTAAGGATTACACCAAATGAGGCTCAGCCACCGTCCTCAGTCCCACCCCCCATTCAGAAATAGCCTGCAGGACATTCCTTGTCTTCCTGAAAGCTTGCTTTGAGTTTTCTCTCACTCCTTGTTCCCACTGAGCAAGGAATGACCTTAGTGCGAGATGGAAGACAAGACACAGCAGGCATCGCTGAGAGGATTGAATGTCTCTGACTATGTAATCCGAATCCAGTGTCTGCTGAAGAGACATATAGACAAAATTGCTAGACAGAAAGGAAGCTCCAGGCAGCAGAGTTTTAAAACACATGACAGCAATCTCAGAATGCCTCCTCAGCATAGGACCCATTCATTTATTAAAACCCTGAGTCACCATGGGATGCTCTCGGGAACAGCATTTCTAAGAAGGTCATCAAGGTGAAATGAGGCAGATGGCGGAAGCTTTAAACAGATCCGACTGGTGTCTATGTAAGAGCCAGCAGGGGCGTAAGGGCACACAGAAGGGACCAAGCAAGGCTGTAGCCACGAGGCTGTCAAATGCAAGCCAAATGATGAGCAATAATTCTGGACTGGAAATAGTATAGTGAGAAGAAGGTAGATTTTCATGTTCATTGACTACATTTTTTTAAATGAATTTTCGCAGGCCATGCTTTGAACGTAAGAATGTCGAACTCTGATCTCAGTTGTCCATACATCGGGAGGGTGGCAGCGATCACACTAAGGAGAGACACTCATTGGGTAATATTGTCTGGTCTCAACTGTCACAGCAGAATCCTTGGGGGTTTGGCGATTAAGATAACTGAATCCATGATCAAATATAAATAAATGAGCCAATCACAGCCCATGTTTGATCTAAATCCTCCTAAGTGCTGGAGAACAATAAATTGCATCCGAGAAATAATCACAAGATCCTAGAAAACTGAGGGCAATGGTCCAATTTCCTTAGATTTGGACACAGAAAAATAAAGTCCTGTGGGCTAGTTCTAAGGAGAGGACAACAGCAGAAAGTAGGGGTTAGCCCAGCTAAGAGCTCTCATTAGAGACCCTCACAAGTAGGACACCCGGAAGGCATGGTGCCCCATGGGTCAACGAGCAAATCTCGGTTAGCAAAGTGGTCCAGAAATAGAGCACCGAATGCTAAGAGAGGCACAGAAACAGAAGAAACGAGCAGCAAATTCACTGCCCAAGTGAATTGATTAGAGATTAATGAGTTTTAAGAGGGCAACCTTCTGCCTGCATATTGAAGGAAAGGCCACGTGGTAGAACTGCAACCCTTCCACAGGCTGGGGTTTTAATGGTTTGGGTTCTTAAGGTGCTCCTAGGGGTGGGGTCACTCTAAGATCATGGAGGAGTGGTGAAGCCTGGACAAGCTTTGGTTTTCAAAGACTTTGATAGGTCCTGATACCTGGGAGTGAGGTAGCTTGAGGAAAATGGGGAGAAGTGGGTGGGGCTTTTTAAATGGCAGTGGGAGGGTTCTCCTTGGGTGATTCTCTATTTACTGTCCAGGGCACGGGGCACGGGCACAAACTTGTGTTCTTGCTCCATTTGTTTCTGATTCTTTGTATAGAAGAGGAGATGGGTCACTTACTTCTTCCTGGCTTCTTCCTACCGCTAGGGGGCAGTGATGTGGATCTGATTGATTGGAGATGGAGAGCAGTCTGTTTTCATTCCTGCATGACAGCTTGGGATGTAGAAGTCATTTATTCCTGTAAAGAACGTTTAAAATATGTTAATTACATCTGGTAGGATTAGAAACGATGAAATTATGAGGGTGAGAGGAGATGATAAAGACGTTGCCACAGCAGAAAAGATCGCCGAAATGTACTTTGGGGATACATTTCACTAGTCTTTTGTTATCGTTGCTTGGTTTCATGTGCAA
This sequence comes from Ochotona princeps, assembly GCF_030435755.1. Classification (NCBI taxonomy): domain Eukaryota; kingdom Metazoa; phylum Chordata; class Mammalia; order Lagomorpha; family Ochotonidae; genus Ochotona; species Ochotona princeps. The sequence goes on along the minus strand of NC_080839.1, from coordinate 3,058,478 downwards.
TTCGTTTTCTAACTACACTTGACTACTTTTGAAAAAACCCTCCAAAACAGACAAAATCATCAAAAGTCCCTCAGGTGGCTGGGTGAGTTAGTCCAGAGAGTGGCACAGGGGGAGATCTAGGAAAAGCAATAGGAAAACCCCTGTCCAGTGAGTGGGAAGACAGACATACGCCTGGCTATGGCAGAGAGAGAGAAAAAAGTTACAGCAAGCACTGTGGAATGGTTGGTCTGTCCTGACGTCCCTGGCTCCATCACATGGTGATCCCAGAGTAAGGCTGTAGGAATATTGATTTTGGCTGAAGCTGCAATAGAAGAAGCAAGACAGAAAATTACTTTTGACAATTCCCAACCAGATCCAGATTATAAATATAGAAGGCCTCTACATGGCTTGTAAAAGCCATTTTTCTGATAATGCTGTCTTTACGGGAACATCCTTTCATCTGGGTCCGAAATAATAGCCATATATGATGCATAAAACACAATTAGTTTACAGAAAATTTAAAGAAGCACTTGAGGAAACAGAGGGTGAAAGAGCAAAAATCAAACATTGTAGACTTAGCATCATGCATTTGGCAGGTGTGGGCATTAACACTGATTGAAAGAATATGAGGATTTAGGGCCCAGTGGCGTGGTCTAGTGGCTAAAGTCCTCGCCTTGCACATGCCGGGATCCCATATGGGCACCGGTTCTAATCCCGGCAGCTCCTCTTCCCATCCAACTCCCTGCTTGTGGCCTGCAAAAGCAGTCGAGGATGGCCCAAAGCCTTGGGACTTGGCAGCCGTGTGGGAGACCTGGAAGAAGTTCCTGGCTCCTGACTTCGGATCGGCCCAGCACCGGCCGTTGCGCTCACTTGGGGAGTGAATCATCGGATGGAAGATCTTTCTCTTTGTCTCTCCTCCTCTGTATATCTGACTCTCCAATAAAAATAAAATAAATCATAAAAAAAGAATATGAGGATTTAGCATGTTCGTTCATATAAGGTATTGCAGAGTAAAGTGCGCCGCAGGCTGACTAGGAAGGGAAAAGTGGAAAAGTGAAAGCTAGCAGCAGATGTGGGGGTGTGGGTGAGGAGCCGGGGGACAGCTGATAAAGACACCAAGATGGGGAGGTAAGGGAAAATGAATCAAAGGTGAGAATTCTGCAGACATGATGAGTCTCCGATTTGGGGATTTAGAACTTGTCACACAAATAAACCCATCAAAACACATGTCGGAGAGAGAATGATCTAGCTGCTCACTGACAAACGCAACAAGTCAGGAGGGCACACACACACACACACACACACGGTCCTTCAAAGTAATAAAATAAATTTCTCTCTTTTAAAAAAGAAGCAACTGGGAAAGGAAACTATCGGCAAGCAGTTAACACGGAAAAAAAGATGGAAGAAAAAATATGTTTCATTAAGTGGAAGCGGATCATAAACTACTACAGGATTCAAGCTTAAGTGATAATTCTGGAAAGTTGACTGACTCTACGTTAAAAGTCCAGTCACACCCAAGGCGAAACTAGTAAGATGAATGGAAGAGAAAAATGTATTCCTGCAAGCAATATAAGGCATTTTCCACCGAAAGTTTAGCAAGATTTAGTTCTTATGCAGAAGGTTCAAACTTTACCGGGAAAATGATATGGAATACTCAATGCTTGCACATAGGTGGCTGTGGTACGAATTTCAAACAGCCCGTATGTCATTTTAGTTCATAAACAAAAACTGATAACCATTTCATACCTGGAAGTCATTTCTTCAATCTGAAATGGTACAAAAATCGAATTATGATGACAACTCCTTAGTAAATACTCTTATTATTAAATATATTGTATACTCTATTAGTGTATTAGCCATTAGTGATTTAATTATTAGATTTAATTCTATATAAACATACAAATATATACTATACAGTGTATATATATATATGTTTTACTACATAGTATCACTATACTACACTATATACTATATTGTACATATTATATATGTATAGTATATTATATATTATATATTTACACAAAATATATAACAGAATATTTTATAAGGTCTATTGTATATATAAAATATATAAATATTATATATATGAGACAGATTTGCATGAAGAAGAAGCAACAGAGAGAAAGATTTTCCATCTTATGGTTCTCTCCCCAAGTGGCCACAATGGCAAAGCTGAGCTGATCTGAAGCCAGGAGCCAGGAGCTTCTTCTGGGTTTCCCACATGGGTGCAAGGTCCCAAGGCTTTGGGCCATCCTCGATTGTTTTCCCAGGCCATAAGCAGGGAGCTGGTTGGTAAGTGGAGCAACTGGGATACTAACCAGCACCCATATGTGATCCTAGAACATGAAAGATGAGGATTTAGCCATTGAGGCATTGTGCTGGGTCCTGTACACATTGTTTTAAATATAATTTTCTTACTTAAAATAGGAAAACGCTGTGATGGACCATGCGAACAGGCAAAGGATTCTGAGTTACAGCAGCTGAGGATGCACAGCGCGCTCTGCAGGTGCCGCCCTGCAGGTGCCCCTCCATTTATGCGTGGTCCTGCCTTCTGCTCTAGAGGAGAACCCAGCATCTTCTCCTGGTTCTTCCATCTCTCACTGAAGCTGTCATGCCTTTTCTTCCAAACACTTCTTTGTTTCCAGCTCTATTTCCTTTAACTCAGAAACTCTGTGAGTCTTTTGCTAAGTGATGTAATCCGTAGCATAATATTTATCGTTTGTATCATTTATGTGTCTACTTGTAATGAAAGTTATGAATTGTCACGAAAATGTCTCTCCAGAAGGAGTCCTTCTCTGTGGTCAGCTTGGAAATCACCCACTGAAACTGAGAGAAAGGCAATCCCATGGCAGCAGAAAGGAAACATTGTGATCCTTAAAAAGCAACTACACGGTCTGCCCTGCAGTATATCAGGTCAAACTGCAGGCTAAGAAGCACCAGCATCCCGTTTAGACACAGGATCGAGTCCCGGCTACTCCATTTCTGATCCTGTTTCCTATTATCAGCCTGAGAAAAGCAGTGGAAGACGAGCCAAGTGTTTGGGTCCTGTGACCCACGTGGGAGACACCGAAGAGGCTCCTGGCTCCCACGAGCATCAGCAGGGAGTTGGGTCAGATGTGGAACTGACCCACAACATCAGATCCCCAAATATTATTCTTATAAATTATGTGTTAAAAGTTATATGTATGAGGACATTTAAAATTCCTTTTATGAAAGCCCAGGATCAAACTTGAAAGTTGTTTTAATAGCATGATACATGTCAGTGAGAAATACATCTCACTCTCCTTAACACTGAAGAAATCCCATACAAATCTCTTACAAGATCCATGGCTTCCATTCAAGAGAACTCCAAACCCAGACACAAAATCAGATCAATAATTTCCTAAAGCATACGAATTGTGATCATGTAGCGCCAATACAAACTTGTTAACATTAGAGAATAAGGAAGTGTATCCTCTACACCAGATAGAATATTATAGAATATTTTTAAAAATCATGCTCCAAAGATGTGGAAGATAAAAAAGTAAAATATATACAATATTATGAGGGGAAAATTCGACATAGAATTTTCAATTAAAGCAACAGAAAATATACTGGAAAACAAACCAAAATAATTCGACAATGAAAACCAAGTGGAACTGAACTTAGAGATCAAAAAGATAGCTTATATTAACAATCCTGTATTTAGATCAATAATACATTAGAGGAGCTGAACAAGAATGGTAAAACATAAATATAAAGCAAGTAACTTATGACTGCAGATTATAAGACACGGAGTTACCTGAGCTGCAGGCAACTAGCAAATGTCACACTGCTAGAAGTGAAGCAGCAAGTAGTTGGGGGCATTCTGGGACTGGTTACTGTCAAATTTGTGCTAACTATACCAGTATGCCAACATAATTGTTTCTCCTCTCCTCTCTTCTCTCCTCTTCTCCCCTTCCCTCCCTTCCCTTCCCTCTCTCTTTTCTCCTCTTCTCTTGACTCCTTTGCCTGGGGAAAGGGGTCTGGGAGTGTATGTGGGAGCAGCTGAGGGAATGTTTGACAGGGAAAGAATGACTTGTTGGGGCTTCCATGGACCTGGCCACTGCACTTGTAGGTAGACGAAGGGGTTGAGACAAAGTGGTTCATATGGGGGAAGCGGGAGGGCATGTCTGGGTCAAGTCAAGACACCTACCCATGTGGGAGACCCCGGGCTGGGCTAAATAGCATTGCCCACTGCCCACTGGTGCTTGCAAAGGCTGAGGCAGGGGGCATGTCTGGCTGGGCTAGGGTATAGTATTCAACCATCAGTGTCAGAGCAGAGGGTGGGCCACATCAGGCCAGGTCACAAAACCCACCATAATATGAGAGAACCTGATCTGGGGACATATTCTGTAGGGAACATATGCTGTGGGACTGCAGTACCCAATGGTTTATGCAGAGAGCTGGGCCAATGACAGGCTGAGCCAAGCTGGACCAGGACTCACCTGACAGGAACTGACCTGACACTCATGGGAGCTGAGGTTAGAGGTGGCTGGCTTTAACACTTTCTAGCACATACAGGGTCCAAGGTTGAGGGAAGATCATGCCAAGCAGGACTATTGTCCCTACTGGCATGCATGGGATCTGGGGCTGGGAGAAGGCCTAGCAGGGGAATATGGAGACCACCCCAACTAGGCCACAGCTCCTAATGAGAAACTTACAGGCCAGGTCTAAGGGGTAGGAGGAAGAGGGGGAGGCCAGATGTATCTGCAGCACTTGTCAGCATTTGTGTGGGTCAGTTCTGGGGACATATTAGGATGGGCCGCACCTCAGCACCCATTGGGATGCATAAGAATCAGGACAGGGTGTAAACCACATAGGCTGGGCCAGGCTGCAGCACCTGCCAGCAAATGCTAAGACTGCAGCTGGGCCATGCCAAGCTGGACTTAGGCACACTTCAGCACGTGCAAGACCCAGGGCTGGGAATAGGCCTGGTTGGAGAACTCTGGGGGCTCCTCTACGGGGCTACTGCTCCCACTGCTGACTATGAGAGTTGGGGTTATGGGGAGAGCAGGTTGGGTAAACCTGTAGTACCTGTCAGCATGTATGTGGGCTGGGTTTAAGGTGGGACAGACTGGGTTAGAATCCAGCACCAGTTGATGATCAGAACCAGAATGGGTATGGGAGAAGCTGGTATAGGCTATGGCACCTGTGGAGTCACACGAGAGCTAGGTCTGGGTGTGGGCCAGGCTGGTAGCACTCACTGGTGGTTTGCCAGGGCTGGGGGCTGGTTGTGTCAATGTGGGTAGCAACAACCATCAGCACACACAAAATCTGTTGCTGAGAGTGAACCTGGTAGGGGAACTTGGAAAACCTCCCTGCTAGGCTGCAGCTTTGGCTGATAAGAATGACAGCTGATGCTAGGAGCAGGTTAAACCAGGCTGGGCTGCAACACCTGTTGGCAGGCACATAAGCCAGGTCTGGGGGCTGGGCCTGAAAGGGTCACTCCACAGCACACACTGGAATGAGTGATAGAACAGGGTGTGAGCCAGACCAGGCTGGATTGCAAAAGCTGCCATTTCGCCTGAGGGTGGGGGTGGACCAAGCTTGGACATGCTTTTGCACCTGCCAGAAAGAGCCAGGACTGGGACCAGCCATCTCAAACTGGGCCATTGCACCTACTGGAACAAGTAAGACCCAGGGCAGGGAATGAGCCTGGTAGGGGAACTCTGAAGGACTCCATTGCTGGGCTGCTTCAACTGACAGCATGAGAGTCGAGACTGGGGGCAAGCTGTTCAGGGGGGCAGGACAGCCTGGGCTAGGCTGTTGCACCACTTGGCATTGCATGAGAGCTAGAATGGGTGTGAGCCAGTCAGGCTAGGCTGTAGCACCAGCTGGCAAGTACCAGGACTGGTTGCAAATTATGTCAGGCTGAACCACAGTAATCTTTGGCAGGCACAAGATCAAGGACTGGAAACATGCCTGGTAGAGGATCTGTGGGCTTCCTCCCGTGAGGTTGTACCTATTGTTGGTGAGCACAAGGACCAGGGCTCAGGTGGACCAGGCCTGACATGGTTGTGGCACCTGTGGGCGTATGTGAGTATTGGATCTAGGGCTGGGTCAGGCTGAGCCATACCTCAAATGTCCATGGCTGTGAACGAGAGCTGGGTTGTATATGGGTTGGGCCATGTGAAGCCGCAGCAGAAGCTGGAATGTGTAAAAAACCTGAGGGTTGGGGATGGCCAGGTGGAGATTTTAGAGACCATCTCAGCTAGACCACAGCTCCTGCTCGAATGCATGAGGACTTGGGTCTATGGCAGGTGGTTCTGCTTGGCCACAGTGCTCACTGGCTTGCATAAGAGATGGGGTTGTGGCCCAGCGCAATAGCATTGCAGTTAAAGTCCACGCCTTGAACAAACCAGAATCCCATACAGACACTGGTTCTAATCCTGGTGGGCCCGCTTCCTATCCAGCTCCATGCTTGTGGCTTGGGAAAGCAGTTCAGGATGGCCCAAGGTCTTAGGACCCTGCACCCACATGGCAGGCCCAGAAGAAGCTCCTGGCTCCTGTTTTTGGATTGGCTCAGCTCCAGCCCTTGCAGCCTCTTGGGAGTGAACCATCGGATGGAAGATCTTCCTCTCTATCTCCTCCTCTCTGTACATCTGCCTCTCCAATAAAAAAATAAATAAAACATAAGTAAAACATATGGGATTGCAGCAGAACTGACCAGACAGCTGCATCCACCGGAATGTGTGTTGGCTGATGAAGTGAGGGACCGAATCTGACCCGTCACTGACTGGTGCATACAAGAGTCTGAGTACACCCACGTGAGGTTTCGTGGGAGCCTCGCTGACTAGATTACTAGGCTCAACCCCTTGCCACAGGGAAAATCACAGGATTTGTAGTCTGACCTGGAAGTACATGTATCAGGGCTGGGCCTCCTCAGTTGCTGATGCCTGTGCAGTGGACAGCATGTCCAGATATACGTGGGGAATGTCATAGCCAGCTCATCTAGACATCCATTGGTCAGAGGTTGGAGCAGAGCAAGGTTGAGAGCTTTCCTAGCCAAGCTTTGCAGCATGCCTGGGCTATGTTCATGCACTAAGGTGGCCAACCCTGGAGTAATGAAGTCAATGACTTCTCAGAACTCTCAAAACTGTTTGAGTAACACCCTCAGAACACTCTTTCCCACCCTGGGATCTCTAAAGCATCATCAAATGACTGCAACCACCATGGGTTAATGTAGTTTGACAACAAGTAATGGCCCCTCTCTCACTTCTCTTGTGTCACAGGAGAATAAAATATGAAACACATGTCCATACCTTGCTCTGTACTGCAACTCTTCCCGCCCTAATCAGAGACCCACATGGGTGAGCATCCCTCTCAACTATGTAAGCAATATTGAGAAAATTAATAACAATAATAAAAACCATAGCGCATTCACATAAAAACCAACCTAACTCAGAGCCATCGTGAATTTCAGGGTCTTTTGTATATTAACATAACTTTTTTTTCATTTGATGGTTCATACATACCTGGAGTCACTCTTCAGTGTCACCAACTCTAACCCACTGCCCACATGCCTAAACTGTAGACTTCTGAACTGATACGCATGGGGCTGTTTACCATGGTCAAGACAGAATCTATAGGTGTGTCTAACGAAACTGGCTGCTAAAACAAAAGAGCTCAACAGTCTTTAAAGTAATCTACACAGACTATAAAGGTTTCACCATAAAACATTCACAATGCCTAGAACACAACTCAAAATAAATGATCATGTGAACCAAAAAATATGACCCCTTCTCCAAGAAAACTCATTTTTACTACTCATCTGTCTAGTGGGTAATATGGAATAGTGGGTTAATCCACTTTGGGCATGTCTATGTCTTTAATCAGAGTGCCAGTTTGAGTGAGTTGCCCCTCAGGCTTTGAGTCCGGCTTGTTGCTAAGCAACAGTGGATGGCTCAGGTGCTTGGGACCCATCTAGGAGACCTGGATGAAGTTCTTGGCCCTAGCTGCAGCTTAATCTAGCAATGACTACTGAGGGCTTTTGAGGCAGAAATTTGCAGTTGGATCATCTTCTCGTCTCTGTCATTATGCCTGTCAAAATAAATCAATCTTTTAAAAGTCATATTATAGCCATTTTTTGTTGTTTTTCTAAGCAAGTAAGTTGCAGCCTAGAATTTAGATAGTCAACTAGAAAATATTTTCATTCTATTTCATGAAGCAGATCTGAGCATATTCACACAAAAAAAACCCTAGTAATGGACATTGAAAACATGTTGGTGAGTAGAACACGGCAACACACATAACAGGAAGAGTATGCAGAGCGGACAGGTGCGGGAGTGTGCCACAGCACTGGGAACACAAGGGCAGGGTTGAAATTACCTAGCTATTCCTGGTAAGGAGCTGGGGGTCGTATGTGGGGCTCAGGGACAAAGAGGTCACTAAATCCATAAGATGGTGACTAACAGTCCAGGTCACTGGTGGGCAAGATGGCGGCCAAGGACAGAGCCCTGGGCGGGAACCAGGGACAAAGAGGTCACTAAGTCAATAAGATGGTGACTAACAGTCCAGATCACTGGCGGGCAATATGGTGGCCAAGGACAGAGCCCTGGGCGTGAACCAGGGCAGGAGCAACGTAGCTCCAAGGAAATACTGATTGACCAGGGCCATCTTGCTCACCTACCCTGGCCTATGGGAGGTGGCTTCCGCAGCCATGCTCCTAGTAATTGGCTCCTAGTTTCTCCCCTCCTGGAATTCCTGAATTTTCTGAAATTCCTGGCCTGAGGCTATCCCTTACCCTATATAGGAAACTGAATTTCCCCAATAAATCGGAACTGCCTAGACAGAACCCCTGTCCGTCTGTTTGTCTCTTGCGGGTCCGGGAGGCTGGGTGGCAGACAGCAGGCTCATCCCCTCCAGCAACGGGGTACTAAAGGAATCTGTGGGGGAGATCCCGCAGTCATAGACTACTAAGAGAAAATATTATACTTTCATGGAGCATGAATGGCATAAATACACAAAAGAAAAACAAAAGCCCAGTGAATTCATTTAACAAAAATATCAACTATTGCTTTGTGTTAAAAAAAAAATCATAGTGAAAGAATTGTCATAATGTTATCTGAAATACTCTCAGGGTGTGAAGCACTTGAAAGAGAGATTCCGGTGCCAGAAATTAAATCCACATACTCAAAGACTGAGTAGCTGCTCCTTGCTGCTTTGCTAAAAGCACATTCAAATCAGATTTCAATTTTTAAATATGACTCAGGTGTTCTGAGAAAGCAGTTATATTCTATGCCTCCGTAAAAAATGTGGCTTGGTATCCCACAGAGTGAAGATTTAAGGTGTGGGCGAAAATCTTTTTGTAAATCTCTTCTTCAAATCAGAGACACGGTTTTAACAGGTGGCACACAGCTACCAGCATCTTACCGCGCATCTCTCTCCCAGCTGTGCGTTTTGTCCCTCACCTTCATCTTAAAGTTCAGATTGTGGGCCCGGCACCGTGGTCTAGCGGCTAAAGTCCTCGCCTTGAAAGACCAAGGATCCCATATGGACGCCGGTTCTAATCCTGGCAGCTCCTCTTCCCATCCAACTCCCTGCTTGTGGCCTGGGAAAGAAGTCGAGGATGGCCCAATGCATTGGGACCCTGCACCCGCGTGGGGGACCCGGAAGAGGTTCCAGGTTCCCGGCATTGGATCGGCGCGTACCGGCCGGTTGCGACTCACTTGGGGAGTGAATCATGGGACGGAAGATCTTCCTCTCTGTCTCTTCTCCTCTGTGTATATCTGGCTGTAATAAAATGAATAAATCTTAAAAAAAAAAAAAGTTCAGATTGTGGGCACCTTCCCTTTAAGGCACAATGTTGACATTCACATCCAGAATTCATTCATTTCCTCTGTATGGACTTCCTGATATGTGATCCTAGCATTTAGGTGACCAGTCACCATTTTCTTAGACACTGATGCCTCCCACTCAGAGTAGCCCAGAGGTAGCTCTGACTTTAGAGTGGTCAGATCTCATGTCTTGTCACAGGCTTCCAGATCCTGTGTGGTAGGCACTGTGCTGACTTCTCACTTTCCCACAGACCAGCGTCTCAGCGAATTACTGACCTTAATTAACATGAAGTATGGGAGTTTTGAAGACCACTATATCTTAAAAGATTGGTCCCAAGGTCACTCCCTGTGTCTCAGCTGACTACTCATTTAATCTAGAATTCTGATCATTAAGATTGCTTCTCAAGTTAATGCAACATTCTTGGAACTATCCCAACGCTATTAACTAAGAAAATTAAAACAGTTATCACCATCCATTATCCCATTCAACAAAGTCCTAAGGAAAAAGCCCATAGAGCAGTACCACTTTGTTGATTCATTTCAAATCTAAATGAAAATCCACCACATGAAAGTCTCTGAGTGAGACACAGTAAACATAAAATTTCTTAGAGATAAATGCAGAATAATCGTATTGTGCTGGGATGCATTTGTTTAGGACTGGTAGTATCAAGAACACCATGAGGCAAAATTTTATAAGTATTCATATTTGTATAACTGTCTATGAGATTAGTAAAAGAATACACTGGAAGTCTCCCTCATATGGCTGCTCACTTAGTCTTCATTTCTTCCCTAGAGGCAATCTTCACTACTTAGGGGTTTATGCAACCATTCAACAGGTATTATTTTATATATGGCTTATTTGATTCAATGTCACATATGGTTAAATTCCATCCATATTGTTATGTCTAAGAGTCAGCCTTATTTTTAATTATTGTGCAATTTTCCACTGCATAGATATGCCACAATGTATCCATTTGAGAACTGCTAGAAATTTGGGCTATTTCCATTTTGAGACTTCAACTATTAAAATGTCATTTGCATTCTTATAAATGCTGTATATGTACATATTAGGTTTCACTGTCTCAGAAGGGACAAAAATATTGTGTGGGTCCATGCTTAAAATATCCGTTCTTCTGGGTCTCCTGTTTGGGTGCAGGGTTCCAAGGCTTCGGGTCATCCCCTAGTACTTTCCCAGGCTACAAGCAGGGAACAGGATGGGAAGTGGGGCAACTGGGACACGGACCAACATCCATATGGGATCCCAGCTCATGCAGAGCAAGAATTTAGCCAGTGGGTTATCGTGTCTAGGCCCCATCTATCAAGAAGCTACTGGAAAGAATGAAGTTTACCGCTGGACTGAGGCCAAAGCGATTAGCTTGGGACCGGAGTGACTAACTTGGGGAGGGGAAAGGTAAGTCATTCCTTTCTGGTTATTCCTGACTGCCGGTACCCCTTTCCTGGAGGACCACACTTCACTTGCCATGGAAGGGCAGCCCCCTGAGAAACTGCAGTGACATACCCTGTTGGAGAAGCATATCTCATTGCCAGGCCCAGAGTGAGACAGGATAAGCCATCTCCTTTCTTACCCAGCTCTCTATTGGCTACCTTGCTTACCGCCTGGGCCATATGTGCCATCCTACTCCTGTTGGGTCTCACTCTAAGACCTTGCCTGATGAACCGCCTCATTTCATTTTCCAGAAATGGGTCTCATCCATAAAGGTGACCGTTATTTTCGCCAGGTTCTCACTCACTGTTCAGAACTATAAACGGACAGAACAGAGAGATGAAATATCAGAATCCAGATCATCAAAAATGGGCTCAGGGGCCCGGCACAGTGGCCTAGTGGCTAAAGTCCTCACAGTGCATGTGCTGGGATCCCACATGGACACTGGTTCTAATCCCAACAGCCCTGCTTCCCATCCAGCTCCCTGCTTGTGGCCTGGGAAAGCTATAGAGGATGGCCCAAAGTCTTGGGACCCTGCACCCGCATGGGAGACCCAAAAGAGGCTCCTGGCTTCAGATCAGCACAGCTATGCCCCTTGTGGCCGCTTGGGGAGTGAATCAACAGGCAAAAGATTTCCCTTTCTGTCTCTCCTCCTCTCTGTATATCTGACTCTCCAATAAAAATAAAATAAATCTTAAAAAAAAAAAAAAAAAAAAAAAAAAAAAAAAAACATTAGGGAATGAAACAGCCCCAAAATTTCAAAATGGTGACCAGTTATGTCAGGCCCTCTATGAGATCCAGGGTAAGCAGAAAAATGATTGTTCCGTTAGGGACACATATGTGGAACAATGATGTTATAAAAAAAAAGATGTTGTCTGCTTAGAAATTTGACAAACTGGCCTCGGCGCCGTGGCCTAGCGGCTAAAGTCCTCGCCTTGAACGCACCGGGACCCCATATGGGCGCCAGTTCTAATCCCGGCAGCTCCTCTTCCCATCCAGTTCCCTGCTTGTGGCCTGGGAAAGCAGTCGAGGATGGCCCAAAGCCTTGGGACCCTGCACCCGCGTGGGAGACCTGGAAAAAGTTCCTAGCTCCTGGCTTTGGATGGGCGCAGCACCAGCCGTTGCACTCACTTGGGGAGTGAATCATCAGACGGAAGATCTTCCTCTCTGTCTCTCCTCCTCTCTGTATCTGACTTTGTAATTAAAAATAAATAAACCTTAAAAAAAAACAACAAAAAAAGAAATTTGACAAACTGCAAAACTGGCTCCTGTGAGCAGAAGAAGCCGTGCTTGCTTGCCTTGGAAGTTCCCCTTGTACACTGCTTTCTTGTTAGCCAGAATGTTTGGGGGGTGTTTTGCCTTCAAAAATCCCTGACTTTAGCCAGGCAGTGCAGTAGCTGCAACGGTGTAGCAGCCACAGCTGTCAACCAGTTGATTGGCTGCTTGGTGCAGTGCTGGAGCTGATCGGATACTCATCGCACACCAATGCGAGTTAAACCTCCCCCCCGACAATGGCCAGAGCTGTTCCCCTCTCCCACTTGTCGGGGTAGGGACGGTCCACCAGAACTAAAGTCAGTCTCCCACCCTTCTGGGGATAGAATCAGCTCACAACATACTCATATTAGTTCAGTCATTTGAAGAACAGTATGAAAGTACCAAAAAACAACAAAAACAAACACAACGTATGTTCCAGGTTTCCCATTTACATACATACTTCTGAAGGATACGAAATAAATAGGAAAAAAATACTATACAAGAAATAGATACTTGAATTCCCATGTTCATAGATAAAACATGAAATCAGCATGCATGTCCATCAATGGATGGATAGATAAAAGGAATTGGATCAGGGACAATCATTGTGGTACAGTGTGTTAAGAAGTCATGTGCAAAGGAGGCATCTCATATGGGTCCCAGTTGTAATCTTGGCTGGTATAATTCCAATCCAGGTCCCTCTAATGCACTTTGTTTTTTTTTTTTTTTAATCTATTTTATTGTGTTGTTGTTGACAATCTTTACATAGTTAATTACAGTTAAAGAAAAAAAAAAAGGTTCAGGGGGTATAGGGAAGTGGGTGATACTATTATGTCCATATTGTTTCCATCATGTATCTGAGGTAAAGGGGGATATTGAGGGAGAAGCCCCACCCGGTTTCCCGCCCACCCTGAGTCCCGGATGTGGGGCATGCTCTGAGATATGTGCTCGAGTGGTGTTAATAGTTCTCCAGTTATGAATCGCTGCCAGTTTCACACGATGAAGTCGTCCACTGCAACTCGGGACTGAAAACAGAACCAACCCAGCAATTGCAACCACCAGCTGATCGTGGTGATGGACTGTGCCGGGCCCTGTGCTTGCTAGAACATACAAGAAACTAGTCTGGGAATACCTTAAAGTTTCTTTGGAGATCTCCCCAATCGAACTGCTGGACTCAGAACTCTAATCAAGAAAAGACAGAAGACAGAGCAGATCAATCATTCATCTCAGCTATATGTTGGCAGCAAAATATGGGGCAAACGAAGACTTTATGATGGACCCTCTAATGCACTTTGTAAGGCAGTGGTAGATGGCCCAAGTCCTTGGGATCCTGCACCTGTGTGGGAGACCCACACAGAGTTCCAGATGCCTAACCTCATTGTGGTCTGATGCTGGTCATTGCAGCCAATTTGGAAATGAACCAGCAGGTCTCCCTCCGACCCTCCCACTCTCTATAACTCGCCATTCCAAGTAGATAATGCAAGTTTCTTTTTTAAAAAATTATGTAGCACATTCGGGATTTTGTTTCTTATAGGAATATGATTATACCTATGTAGGTTTTCCATACTTACAAGAATAAGATTGCATTTGATGATTTTTCTTAATTGATATGATAAACACAAAATATAATAATTAAGCTCCTATAATACAACCCTGATCCTTCATTTCCATCTCATACATTTTAATTTTGCCTGGAGAAGTCAAAACAAAACATGAAATAGAAAGATGTTTGAACATAAATTATAGACATAATTTTATGTTTTTCTTGTTTGCTTGAGTTACTTCTTCATGTATGTTTTTAATTTTACATTCAGGAGTTTATTGAATCTCCATGATAGCTTTAACAGTATCTAGAGAATATAATGAATATGCTCTCCAGTTTATAATTTGTCCAAAAGAAATGAAGATGAATATTTCACTTCAGACGGGTCACACTGCCCACAGAGGAAACAGGGTGGTGTCGAGGGCAGAATTTTGAATGCCTTGCTGGGATCTGCAGGCGTCTGATGCAGCCTGGCTAGCAAGAGACCAGGACAAGACAGAGGCAAGTTAGCCCAAGCCCAGGTAGTTAAGCATACAGGTAAGTCAGAGGACAGCAACGCTTCTGGAATGCTGTGTAACATATACAGCAGAAGTAAAACAGGGACCCTGAGCTGGACAGCTGAATCTAAAGACCCCAGAGAGAGGGGGAGTGAGTGAAGCCTCTTGCTATGCGTGGAATGGAGCTTGAGCCAGTTTCAGCGGGTCTGAACATGTAGGGTTCCGTTAGGTGACCCTTGCTGATGACAGAATTATATGAGGACGCAGTGCTCAATGGGAGTCTAAGTCAATGAGATGTAGGTTATTTTTACTGCCAGTTCTTTAGCCTTTCGGTTCATAGTCATGGGGAGCAGGGGAGGAAATGATTTTTGTGTTCCTTTATTTGGCTGTTTAAAAAATAAACATGAGACAAGCTGATTCATCTAATGTGCAAAATCATGTAAGGAACACATGGATGAATTTTACACAGCAGGGAAACCTCTTTAGAATGAAAGGCACTTGAGGTTGACTGGTACAAAAATCAGTGACACTATGTCAGGACCTGAGTCTGAATTACAAACCCCACATCTTCATAGCTAACTGTATTTTATTCTTGTTCACATAAACATGTGTCAAAATCAACATGCACCAACAAATCCAAGTCCCTACCCATTGGTCTGTATGATGACAGCATCCCTTACCTAACGATTCAAAGCGGAGACCCAGGATCACACCTGGACTCACCCAGCATCTCCTGCATCTGTGTCACACCATCAATTGCTCTCACGCAATAGTGCTGTTTCTTTTATCCTAGCTGCCACATTTTAAAATGCACTGGAATACACTGGAACACCTTGTCTATGAATAGCATTGCTGTGGCTGGTGACGATGTTATTGACGATGGCAACAGCAAAAAAAAAAAAAAAAAAAAAATGGAAACCTATAGTAAGCTCATCCATTTCTCAGAATACTACCAAGTAGGGCTCTGTATTATCTTCTGCTGTTTAGTTACACAAAAATTAAGCACAGAGTTGACAACAGAATTTAAGATGGTGGTGGGTGATAAAAAGAGTTTTAAGTCTGGAAACCCGACAGTAGACCTCTTGTTCTTAAATGGAATGTAATAATCAAAGTGGCTTCCTTGCATGGTTATCCCTTCAAATAACTTTTCACACTAAGTGTAAAAGAATGTGAGCATTTTCTTTTTTTTTTTTTTTTTTTAAAAAAAACATTTATTATTATTGGAAAGCCGGATATACAGAGAGGAGGAGAGACAGAGAGGAAGATCTGCCATCCTATGTTTTTCATTCCCCAAGTGACCCACAACGGGCCGGTGCGCGCCCATCCAAAGTCTGGAACCTGGAACCTCTTCCGGGTCTCCCACGCGGGTGCAGGGTCTCAAAGCTTTGGGCCGTCCTCGACTGCTTTCCCAGGCCACAAGCAGGGAGCTGGATGGGAAGTGGAGCTGCCGGGATTAGAACCGGTGCCCATATGGGATCCTTGGGCTTTCAAGGCGAGGACTTTAGCTGCTAGGCCACGGCGCCGGGCCCAAGAATGTGAGCATTTTCTTTGGTGCTCAGCATAAAATCACAAAGTCCTTCATTTGACACAAGAGATATGCTTCTAGTTCTTCGCAGCAAGAACACTTTCTTCAAAAATTATTTTTAATGTTTACAAAGTTGGGAAGGATGCATGCCTATGTGGGCCATTGATCAGGGTAGGGAGAGTCAAAGTATGGAAAAGAGAGGGGAGAACAAATGCTTACTTGTTTTATTTCCTCCAATATCTGCCCAGTGGGGTGAGGTGTGGAAAACAAGGAAGCTGCTCCATGTTGCCCAATACATTGCATGTCGGGATACCTTGGAGAGCCCTAGATAGGGAAGAGTATTCCGAGGGTGTTACTTGAGTGATTAGGTAGTTCTGGGACATTGTTAAGAAAACCTTTCTAAGGTTTATTGGTTGACAGAGTCTATCTTACTATATTCACACTCCCAGACACATGCTACAAAGCTTGGCCAGAATTGTCCAACCTGTTCTGCTTTCCACTGTCTGATGAGGCATTGAACATACTCTGTTGGACTAGATGAGCTGTCTGCCATGTCCCCCACGTGCACTTGGACATGCTGTCCACTGCACAGGCATCAATAACTGAGGGGGCCCAGTTCCAAAACATGCACTCCAAGTCAGATCACATAGCCTGTGATTTTCCTTGTGGCTGGAATTTGAGTCCAGTGGACTAGTTGGGAATTCCTCTGAGAAACCTCATTTGGAATGATACCACATCCGATTCAAGAATACCAGCTAGTGTGGGGTCAGGTTCCATCTGTCCCCTACATCAGACAATATACATAGCAGTGAATGCAGTTGTGTCCAGCCCCGTTTGATGGAAACTTATGGTGTTACAGTCTAGCCCAACACAGCCCACCACAAACTCAGCCCTTACTTATACCAATGGGAACTGAAGCCTTGTTAGAGAGACCCTATTGTCCCCCACTCAGACCCACCCCAGTACTGGTTCTTGCCTATGCCCATCCTGCATTCCATCTGGTCCTCATACACACTCATGAATGTTGCACCTTAGCTCAGCACAACCTACCCCAAGATCCAGCTCACACATAGGCCAATGAATGTTGTCACCTTGTCCAGCTCCTTTCTAACCACTCCTCCCCACACTGGCTCTCATGCTCAGTGGCAGCAGCTGCAGCTCAGCAAAGGAACGTCCATAGTTCCCCTTGTAGGCCAACTCCCAGTCCCAGATCTTGCACATGCCAGGGGATACTGTGAGTCCAGCCTGACATGACTTGCAATGAGTCCCGGCACTTGTTACCTGATGCTATAACAAAGCCCAGCTAACTCACATTTATTCTGGCTCTTGTATGTGTCAGTGGAAGCAGTGGCCTAGCCTAGCCCTGCCCTCCCCCAAATCTAGCTCACTTGCGTGTCCACAGGTTGCAGCCCTGTGCATCCAGTACATCACCTGTCCTAGCTCTCATGCTCACCAGTGGGGACAGTGGCCCAGCAGGAGAGTCCCTGAAGTTCCCCTACCAAGCTTGCTCCCAGTCCTGGGTCTTGCATGCTGGTGGGTGCTACAATTCAGTCTGGTGTGGCTGTCTTGCCTCAGCAGTCACTGGTGGGTGTTAGAACCTGGCTCTGCCCAGTCTGCACCCATTCCCAACTTATTTTGGTAGAATCCTGCAGCCTAGCCTAGGCTAGCCAGCCCCCAGTCCTAGCTCATGTGAACTGGTGGATATTGTGGTCCAATCTGGCCTTGACTTCACCCTGTTATGTGTCTTGTGCATGACAGTGGGTGCTGCAGACCAGTACTGCCTTGCTGGCATCCAGACCTAGCCCACGTGGTAAGTACTGTAGCTCAGCCTGACCCAGCTGCCTCCCTACCTTGCCTCATGTGTTCACCAGCAAGAGCTACCACCCCAAATTCCATATCAGACTAGCACCCAACCCAGGATTTTGCAAACACAGATTTCATGTTTGGTCCAGCATGACATGGCCTGCCTCCAGTTCCAGCATTCACTGGAGGTACTGCAGCATGGCCAACCAAACTACACCCATTCCAGCTCTCACTAGCAGGTGCTACCACACAGCCCCACCTGGTACACTCCTAGACCTGAATCTCATGTGGACCAGTGGATGCCACAATCAGCCCAGCTTAGTCCACCCCATACACACTCTGGCTCTTGTAAGTGGCAGTAGGTGCTGGAGCCTAGTCCAGTCAGGCCTACCAGCCCACATGCATACTGAGGGGTACTGCAGCTATGCTCATTCTAGTCTTCCCCAAGCCCCAGTTCTTGTATTGATCACTGGAAACCACAGCATGATAGGGGATTCCCCTTAATTTTCCAACAAGGATCTTGTGCAAGCCAATGGTGCTTCAACCTAGCCAGACATAGCCCAGCCCCTGTCCCCATTCTCACCGGTGGTGCTGTGGCCTAGCCTTGCCTAGTCTGCCCCCATTCTTGGCTCTCATGCAAACTGGATGGTAAAGTGGCCTAGCCTAGTGCTGTCTGCACCCCATTCTGGCTCCCACACACACAAGTGTGGTGTGAAGACTTGGCCCAACCCAGCCTGGCCTGCCCTCTGAGCCAGCCCACACATATGTCAAGGAGTGGTGCAGCCTTGCCTGACCTAGCCCATCCCAGTCCCAGCTCTCATGTTTAGAGGACTTAGAGGCCACTGAGGAAGTACTTTGAAGGTTTGGAATGACTTCTGCGGGCTTCCACAGATGAGGCCACTGTTCTTGCAGGTAAATGAGAGAGTTGAGACCGGATGAGTTAGATAGGAGAGGCTGGAGGGATATCTGGATCAGACCAATGCATCTGCCCACATGGGAAACCTGGACTGGGCTCGGTTGCGTTGCGTGCCACCTGCCAGCACACATGGATGCTATGACTGACAGCCTGCCTGGAAGGGGTAGACCATAGTACCTCCCAGAAGCACATACGAAGGCCAGGACTGGGGGCTTGCTATGCTGGGTAGGATCTTAACCCCCAACAGCATGCCATGACTCTGAATACCACCCCCAACAGCATTCTATCTTTTCAAAGGATGCACATCAGGTTGCATTCACACACATCCTTCACCAACTTTGCTTGGCTAGTGTCTATTGACTCTTCAAGTAACTGCAGGACACCTCTCCTCTAGTAAGTCTGTCCTAGCCTATTCCTTTCCAATGGATTTTTACTATGTCTGTAGTTATCTTAGTACGTCTGTTTTGTCTTCCAATTTATCTACTTAATTTGCTCTATTTTCTAATGAACAGCTCCGTGATGACCAATGGACAGGCATTATTTAACTTTGAAAAATGCATTCAATTAAGGGCTCTTCCTGTTAGGGCACTGTATAGACTTATTAATTCCCATTGATTCATGCCACATTTAGGCATATCGATACACACTTCTAAGAAGTGTCAGAAATGATCACATTCTATGATTTATTACTGGGCTAGGGTATGTTTGCCAGAAATCAGTTTGAGGTCCTCCAATAATCATTCTATTGTGCCTGCTTGCTGGCTGAGTCCCACATTATTGCCATGTTTTCCAGGTATTGTTGTGATGCTCTCAGTCACAGGTCTCTACCTTTCCTGTGAAAGCTGGGCATGCTTTCTGATCCCATGGTTCTATTCACATTAAAGAACAGACGGCCATAATCAGGAAACCCAAACTTGCAAAAGGTTATACTCATACCATGCATCATCACAGAGCCTGAGCAAGAGACTGAACATCATCACAGAGCCTGAGCAAGAGACTGAACATCATCACAGAGCCTGAGCAAGAGACTGAACTTTTGTAATCATCCCAGAATTCTAACTTGTAGAGAGCAGCAGCAGGTGCCACGTGAATGCATGGTGATGAGACCACTTGCTAATTACAATTCCATGTGGATTTTCAGATTTCAAGCAGGCAGTCTAGGATACAGGCACATATCTGAGTGGATTTAATTTTTGATGTCTTGGCAAGATATCATGGCACTTCAGGCTCGGTGCTACAAGCACTCATCATTACTGCTG
The DNA here is from genome assembly GCF_030435755.1 of Ochotona princeps. NCBI lineage: Eukaryota > Metazoa > Chordata > Mammalia > Lagomorpha > Ochotonidae > Ochotona > Ochotona princeps. The sequence continues at coordinate 3,038,461 of NC_080839.1, read as the reverse complement.
TAGCTGCACCAGCAGCAGCTGTTTCTGGTTAAAGGGTCAGGTTTTACTCCTCTCATTTAGACCTCACAGACGATGGTCAGGAAGAGGAGAGAAAGCTGTTCAAAAATGCAGTGAACGGCTTCAAGGAGAGGAAAGGAAATCTGTATTCATTGGTTGTGGCCACTGAATCTTTTTCTGTTCTTCTAACACGTATTAACCTTCCACCCTCCTTCCGCGGCCTCATAACAGATTCATTATGACTTTTTTAATGATGAAAGCATTTGGACCAAGTGTTTCATTAAAAAGACAAGCCTGAGCAAGTCCCTCCCGCAAAGCCCTCGGCTCTATAAAGAAGAAAGTTAATGTGCAGGGAAATTTTCATGTCCTTTGTATCCAACCGAAGGACAATAGCACTTGAGTCATTTTTCAACTTCATTGGGCTTGGGTGTGTGTAATATACTGAAGAAAAACAAGGGAAGAGTGTAGCTGGCAGGCAATCCTTGGGGGTCTTAGAGCCGGTTTCAGGTTCAGTCTCTCATTAATCAATCCTTTCAAACACCTTATGAGTAGTTCTGCATAATAATAGAAGTGTCAAGAAAAATCCAGACTGGAAACGCGTTGGAATCAGAAGCGTGGAGTCGCGAAGAACTCAAGCTGTCTTTAATAACTTAGGACTCACCTTCCCCACTGCCTGGTAGTCGTCTCCAGAAGGCTAGCAAATGGATGATGACACGAGGAGATGTGTCACCTTCTTACCAGATGGGACCCTCCTCTTCTTTACCTCACTCCACCACAGGGGAAAGAAGTAATCAACCTGCCCTCAGAGCAGCCCCTGTCCTTTGTATAGAGCCCTGATGCATTGTGGCTCTGATCACTTCATTCCACATGAGCGATGCATCGTACTGATTACCTGTTATTCTCTCTCAAGAGAGTGATACACTGAGCCTTGTGAGAACAGGAACTATCACGTTTGTAGTCACAGTGCCTTGCACAATGATGAACTGCAGATAAAATACTAAAATCAGAGTAGGTGGGACTGGCTCTGTAGCCTAGTGGCTGAAGTCCTCGCCTTGCAAGTGCCAGGATTCCATAAGAGCACTGGTTAGTATTCTGGCTGCTCCACTTCCTATCCAGCTCCCTGCTTGTGGCCTGAGAAAGCAGTAAAGGATGGCCCAAAGCCTTGGGATCCTACACCCACATGGGAAACCCAGAGAAAGCTCCTGTCTCCTGGCTTCAGATCAGCTCAGCTCTGGCCATTGTGGACACTTGCAGAATGAATCAGCAGATGGAAGATCTTTTCTCTCTATCTCTCTGCCTCTCAGTTTATCTGACGTTTGAATAAAAATAAATAAATCATTAGAAAAAGTAAGCAAGATATTTTAAAGTTATGTGCTAGACACAGTTCTAAGCAAGATGCGAGTGTTAACTCACATATTCTGTATCATAGCCTCAATAAACACAGCATGATTGCTTTGTCCGGATCAAGGAGGGTTGGGATAAAGCACACAATGGTTAATCAACTTTCTACGGACATCATGCTTAGGAATGAGAAGAGATAGGATTCAAATCCAGGAGTTCTGCATGAATTCTCCATAATTGCCTTATGTTCTCACATTTCTGATGCATTTCATAATGGTGTTCCTACTAAATACTGCTCCTCCTTGAACCTCCATCTCTCTTTTTAAAAATTATTTTAAAAGCCTTATTACATTTTATTTGAAAGGCAAAGTTACAGGGAGTGATGGAGAGACTGAGAAAAAGATTATACATCTGTTGATTCACTTGCCAAATGATCCTACCAGCAGCGGTTGGGCCAGTCCTAAGCCAGGAGCCAGGAATTTCTTCCAGGCCAGGTCTCTCACATGATGCAGGAGCCCAAGGATTTGAACTATCTTCCACCACTTTTTTAGACACATTAGAATGGAACTGAATCAAAATGGAGCAGTCAGAACTCAAACAGCAAGAGAATCAAGATGGTGGAATAGGGTAAGGACAAATTTAAACAAAGAAACATTAGCCAGTGTGAAGCAGAAAGGGCACATATCGAGAAACAGCAGAGGACAGAGCCCGGCGGCGTGGCCTGGGAAAGCAGTCGAGGTCGGCCCAATGCATTGGGACACTGCACCCGCGTGGGAGACCTGGAGGTGGTTCCTGGTTCCCGGCATCGGATCAGCGCGCACACCAGCCCGTTGCGGCTCACTTGGGGAGTGAGTCATTGGACGGAAGATCTTCCTCTCTGTCTCTCCTCTTCTCTGTATATCTGACTTTGTAATAAAAATAAATCTTAAAAAAAAAAAAAAAGAAAAGAAACAGCTAACAGCAGAGGACATAATGAAAGCAGAAGGGCACCTGGAGACTGACAGACCCAGGAAAGCAACGAACTCAATGGTGTGGTGTTGCAGTGACCGATAACCCAGCAATATTCTGTGAGCTGCAATTTAAATTGCACTGACAGCCAGAGTTGCACTGGGAGCTTTGAACTGAACACAGACAAAGAACTGCCCATCCTGCCAGTCCGTTCGATTTGACCAGGAGCAGAGACAAAGCGGCAGGTCCCAGATGGGAGGTGCAGAAAAAGGGTGGATCCGACAGTCCAGTCCTCCTTTTAGAGCTGCATTGAGCAACATTTTGTACAGGGAGGCAAAAGTTATGGACAGTATTCCACATGCACTGGGCTGGGAATGAACTCTGTGACTGATTGAACTACAATGATATGGCATCCTACAGGTTCCACCCGAGATAGGTCCAGGTAGAGCTCAGACCTGATGGCCAGCAGATCAAGAACTCTAGTAGTGGCACATCAGGCACCATTTTGTACACTGTGGAGAGAATTTAAGACTGCAGGGACAACAATGAGCTATGCTTGCACTGAGCTGGGTGTGAACTCACAGAGATTAGTGCATTGCAGGGGCCCACAGGTAAATAATACCGACTTCAGCATCATGCGATTCAAAAGAGTGTGCATGTGGCCCTCAGACCTAATGGCCAACAGCTTCTGGCAAAATCAACACCACCAGCAATCTAGTTGTATAGGGCACCTGGTGTCTCCCTAATCCTGGGACCTGCTCCAACCAGAAGTGGCAGAAAAGTTGTACAGACAATGGTGAAGACTCAGCACGGTATCACAGGAGGTAGAGAGTGGTGACCAGGAGCTGGGGCTGTGGAGACCATGGTGGAAGTCTAACATAAGAACCCAGACCTGGAACTTGCTGGACAGAGTGGCACAACTGACTGCAAACAAAGAGCCATGTACCAACTGCGATAAGTAAAATTGAACTGTTGACCTGTGGGTGACACAGCTTAGAAATCTGCCCCAAAGAGAAGAATCTGATAACTAGATATACAATGACCAAGACAAAAAGAAGAGCCAAAGGCACAATGAGCATTACTGAAGACTTCCCTGCAAAGGAGCAAAACCCTTTGCCAACCTCAGAGTTAACTGAGGCAGACATCAAGAAAATGGGTGGATACAGAATTCAAAACATTTGTTATAAAGCTTATTATCAACAATGAGAAACATAATGAAGGAGTTAAAGAAATTTAAGGAACATGTCACACTTAAAATGAATCAAATTGAAGCTGATATATCAGAATTGAAGAATATAGTGGAGCAAATTAAAAGTAGAGTGGAGAGTCTCCAAAATAGAATGAAGGAGGCAGAAAAAAGAATCTCAGAATCGGCAGATATTTCCTGTCACCAGGGTGAAACAAATAAAAAGCTGGAAGCAGAGCTCGGTCAAGCTTTAAAAAGCATTCAAGAATGGAAAGGCACTATTCAAAGGTCAAATATAAGAGTTATGGGAGTCCCAGAAGGTGCAGAAAGAGAAGCTGAAATTAAAGGTGTATTCAGTGAAAGATAAGGGAAAACTTCCCTAGTTCGCAGAAAGAATTGGGAAACAACACCAAGCAGGGGCACAGAATTCCCAATAGGGTTGACAAAAAGTGATCTTGACCACGACACATGATAATCAAGCTCTCCCGCTCTGAACATAAGGAAAAGATCCTTAAATGTGCATATGAAGCAAATCAATTGACATGTAGAGATAATGGCAATTAAATCCACTGGAGACCTCTCACAGGACACTAAAGGCTAGAAGAAAATGAATGACACATTCCAGATTCTAAAAGAAAAAAAAGTTGTCAGCCCAGGATAACGCAGCCAGCAAAGCTTTCCTTTGTCTTTGAAAATGAAATAAAAATCTTCCACGGTAAAGAAAAGTTAGAATATCCCTCTTCCAAAACTGCCCTACAAATGATACTTAAAATTGTTTTCTTAACAGACAAGAGGAATAGCACCCACCAAAACCAAAGGCAAATGTGAAGAAATCCCAGTAAAATAACAAAGGAAGACTAAATCATTTAACAATCTATTGCTAAAATGACTGAACCAGAACACCACCCATTCATATTAACACTGATTGTAAATGGCTTAAACTCATCAATCAAATGTCAGATTAGTAGACTGGATTTAAAACACAAAACCCATTTATTTGTTGCCTACCTAAGACATATTTCACTAACAAAGATCAGTGAAAACTATAGCCCATGGATTTTGATTTTTTTTATTTAGTTTCATCTCTTTAAAACAATTTCTCATTAAATTCTTCACTGACTCATAGAGTAGCATCATTTTCTCCAAGAAGGTTCTTATTTTCTTTTTCATTTCTTCAGCAACACATTAATTATTCAGGAGCATTAACTTCATGGTGTTGTTAATCTCTTTTTTCTTCCTGTTGTTGATTTTGTATTGTGGCTTTTCATTAAAGAGGATGTACAGTAACTGTGAAATGGAGACTATCATATCCAGATGTGAGGATACAATGAAGTATGCACCTCTACTTCCAGATCAAAAGGGACTCCCAATGAAACTGATAACTATATCTTGACATTAAGATGCTAGACTCTCTGCCATGGTCCATGCCTGAAATGATGGACATACGACTGTTTATGAAGAATTTTATTATAGTGATCACATAGGTTAATTTAGTGTAGGTGGGAGGAGACTTGGGGAAGGGTTAAGGGAAATCCCAGGGACTATGGAACTGTATCATAAAATGATAATAATAATAATGAATGTTAAAAAAAAAAAAACATCAAACCAACACCTTTATGGGATGTCAGCCCATCAGGCAGAAGCTTGACTTGCAGTACCATGATGTTATTCGGATGTCTCTTTTTCTTTATTATTTTTAACATGTTATTATTATTATTGTCATTTTATGATACAGTTCCATATTCCCTTATCCCCTCCCCAGTTCCCTCCCCCCACCTAGTTCCTCTATATCACTACTAACATATAGTTTTTCATATTCAGTCATATGTCCATCATTGTGGGCATGGACAATGGCAGAGAGTCCAGAATCCTATTGTCAAGATATAGTAAACAGTTTCATTGTAAGTCCATCTTTGTCTGGAAGCAGAAATGCATACTACAAGGCATCCTCACATCTGGATGTTAGTCTCCACTTCACAGCTACTGTACATCCCCTTAAATGTAAAGCCATGATACAAAATCAGCAACAGGAATCAAAAATAGAGATTTACAATGCCATGAAGTTAAATGACATGTTACTAGATATGACAGTCTCCATTACACAGCTACTATACATCCCCTTAAATGAAAAGCCACAAAACAAAATCAACATCAGGGAGAAAAAAGAAGTTAGCAACACCATGAAGTTAAACAACATGCTATTAAATTACTAACGTGTAGTTGAAAAAATGAGAATCAAGAACCTTCTTTTTTTTTTAAATATTTATTTTTTATAACAGTCACATATACAGAGAGGAGAAGAGACAGAGAGCAAGATCTTCCGTCCTATGATTCACTCCCCAAGTGAGTCGCAACAGACCGGTGCACGCCGATCTGAAGCTGGGAACCTGGAACCTCCTCCAGGTCTCCCATGCAGGTGCAGTTTCCCAAGGCTTTGGACCATCCTCGACTGCTTCCCAGGCCACAAGCAGGGAACTGGATGGGAAGTGGAGCCACCAGGATTAGAACCTGCACCCATATGGGATCCAGGGGCGTTCAAGGCGAGGACTTCAGCCGTTAGGCCATTCCGCCGGGCCCAAGAATCAAGAGCCTTCTTGAAGAAAACGATGCCACTATATGATCTATGAATCATTGAATGATTTAATCAGAAGAAAGTGTGTTGAAGAGATGAAACTAACAGAAAACAGCAAAACCCGTGTGATAGTTTCCGCTGATTTTTGTTGGTGAAGTGTGTCTCTTCTAGACAATAAATAGATGTTGTTTTGTTTTTTAGTCCAGTCCACTAATCTATGATGTTTGATTGAGCTTAAGCCATTTACATTCAGAGTTTAATATGTATGAATGGTACTTTGGTCCCGTCATTTTAGAAATGGGTTGTTCATTGGTTTAGTCTTCTGTTGTCATTTTCCTGGATGTTCTTCCCATTTGCCTTTGGTTTTGGCAGATGCTATTCCTCTTCTCTGTCAAGAGAACATCTTGAAGTATCATTTGTAGGGCAGGTTTGGAAGCGGCAAATTCTTGTAACTTTTCTTTACTGTGGAAGAATTTTATTTCATTTTCAAAGACAAAAGAAAACTTTGCTGGATATGTTATCCTAGGCCGACAATGTTTTGCTTTTAGAATCTGAAATATGTCACTCCTTTCTCTTCTTGCCTGTGTAGTTTCCTGTGAGAGATCTCCTGTGAGTTTAATTGGCATTCCTTTATATGTCAATTGATTTTTTTCACATGCACATTTCAGGATCATTTCCTTATGTTCAATTGAAGAGAGCTTGATGATCATGTGTCTTGGTGAAGATCGCTTTTGGTCAATCCTGTTGGGAGTTCTGTGTCCCTCCTGGATCTTGTTTCCCAATTCTTTCTCCAGATTAGGGAAATTTTCTTTTATTATTTCATTAAATACATTTGCAAACTCAGCTTCTCTTTCTGCACCTTCTGGGACTCCCATAACTCTTATATTTGGCCTCTTAATAGTGTCTTTCAATTCTTGAATCCTTTTTTTGGCCTGATCCAGCTCTGCTTCCAGCTTTTTGTTTGCTTCTCCCTGATGACAGGAAATATCTTCCAATTCTGAGATTCTTTCTTCTGCTTGCTTCATTCTACTATGGAGACTCTCCATTGTACTTTTAATTTGCGCTACTGTGTTCTTCATTTCTGATATATCAGCCTTGATTTGCTTTATTGCTTCCTTAAATTCTTTGACTCTTACATGTGCTTCTCATTTTTGATCAGAAGCTTGAGAATGAGTCTTACGGATTCTGTGTCTCCCACTTTCTCGATGTCTTCCTCAGTTAACTCTGAGGTTGGCATAGGCTTTTGCTCCTTTGCAGGGGAGTTTTCATTAATATTCATTGTGCCTTTGTCTCTTCTTTTGCTCTTGGTCATTGTACTTATGGTTATCAGATTCTTCTCCTTGGGGCAGATTTCTAAGCTGTGTCACCTACAGGTCTACAATGTGATTTTACTTATCGCAGTTGATACACAACACCTCACTTGCAGCCAATTGTGCCACTCCCTTTAGCGAGGTCCAGGTCTGGGTTCTTATGTTAGATTTCCACCATGGTCTCCACAGCCCCAGCTCCTGGTCACCACTCTCTACTTCCTGTGATACTGTGCTGAGTCTTCACCATTGTCTGTACAACCTTTCTGCCACCTCCGGTTGGAGCAGGACCCAGGATTAGGGAGACACCATGTGTCCTATATCGTTAGGTTGTTGGTGATGCTGATTTTGTCAGAACCTGTTGACCATTAGGTCTGGGTGTCACATGGACCTATTTTGACCTGTATGATGCCACAGTCAGTGTTATTTTCCTGCTGAACCAGTGCAATCCATTAACTCAGCGAGTTCTCACGAGCTCAGCATATGCGCAGTTCACTGTTGTCCCTGCAGTCTTAAATTCTCTCCACAGTGTACAAAATGGTGTCTGATATGCCACTACTAGAGTTCTTGATCTGCTAGTCATCAGTTCTCTGGGTTACCCAGACCTGCCCCGGGTAGAACCCATAGAATGCCATGTTGATGCAGTTCACTGAGTCAAATATGAGTTCACTCCCAGCTCAGTGTATGCTCAGTCATTTCCCTTGCCCTTTCCTCCTTACGCAAAATGGCTCCCAGTTCAGCTCTAGGTGGCTGACTGGGCTATGAAATCCACCCTGTTCTTGCACTGCCCGTCTGTGATCTGCTGCTCTGTCTCTGCTCCTGTTCAAATCAAATGGACCAACAGGACGGATGGTTCTTTGTCTGGGTTTACCTCCCAAGCTCCCAGTGAAAGTCCCTTCCCACCTGGTTGCTGGTGGAGTTCAGATCACCATTAGCTGAATGCCGCTGGAGTATCAGTCACTGCAACTCCACACTGCTGTACCTGCTGCTTTCCTGTGTCTGTCAGTCTCCAGGTACCCCTCTACTGTTGTTCTGTCCTCTCCAATTTCCTGAAATGTGTCCTCTCTGCTTCATCCTGATTAAATGTTTTTCAGTCCGTTTAAACGTGTCCTTACCCTATTCTGCCATCTTGATTCTATCTTTTTCTTTCTTAGCTGAATATTATACTGAACATCTTGTGAAATACCACCAACTGAATCACTACCGATTGGCCTTCTTCTTGGTTGAGTCCTGGGCTCTTAAGTGAGGTGAATATATTTTGCCTAAAATGTGACAGATTGTCTTTCTTGATCTTATCTTACATCATCTTGGTGCAGAGGCCTTGCCCAGGTCCTAAGCCACTGTTGACATAATACCCTGGCTACCTGGATCATGAATCAGCAGAATTAATTAGAACTCATTTCTGACAACATGATAAATGTAATATTTTGAAAAATGATTTATCTATAGAACACACAGAAATGCACACAAAAAAATGACAGATATAAAGCAAGGGCAAGAACTTTACTTGTGCCCAACTACCAAGGAATTATGACAAACCTGCTGCAATCCATACCTAGGAAAGGGCGGAAAACAGGAATTTTTTTTTGTTAGGCAGCACTAATGCACAAAACTCCAAAGGTGGTGGCAAAATGTACTTAATTTAAGCAGCTCCTTTTTCCAATCTGGTTTGAGGTCAGTAACTCGGGAACCCAAGAAAGTGGAAGGATGGGACCTGAATTGTGTGCGGGTATACAGTGTCTCTCGGGGCCAAAGAATCAATCACGCAGCAAGGTACATGCATTCAATCACACTTTGAAGAACCCCGGGCTCCGTAACCCCAGGTCTGCTCTCATGAAAGCTTGAGCTTTCAGTTTACATTCTTTTTTCTTTTCTTAAATTTGGTTAAATGTGAAGCATGAGATTAAATGGGCTAATGGAGGCAGGTGACCCACAGAAGTAAAAACAAATTGCTCATGGTGTTCAGATCAAATAAGCCTCATGAAGCATCATATACGGGAGATGATGAAAAAGGACTTCCCAGGACATCATCTCCTGGGGTTCTTGCATGGAAAATGAAAATAAATATCAATAAGGTTTTCCAAGGAATACATCCAGTAGTCAGACACTATTTAAAAAGCACAGACATGTTTGCAAATTGTGCACATGTTACTTTCCACAGGTGAAAAAATATTTAATAAGTGAAAGAAAATTCAAATGGGGAAAGCATTATTACACGGCATATTAAGCAGTTGCTTCAGGCACTTGCATTTCTTATTGGGGATCCTAGAATTGACTCCTGTCTCTGCTTTTGATTGAGTTTCTTGTTAATATGCACACTGTTAGGCAACAGACAATAACCGTTAGGTTATCTTGGATCTCGCAGATTCAGCCTGGCTGAGCCCAGTTGTCACCTTCATTTGGGGAGTGAATCAGCAGAAAGACATCTGTCTCTGTCCTTCAATGAAATAAGGCCAAAAACACTGGGCAACCAAGCGGTGTTTAGTTTCACATGGTGTCATGAGGCTGGCGTCCTGATGATGGAATCAGCTATACATCCTATGAGGAGAGACTTCCAAGAGCCAGAGAGCCACTCCTCGCCAGCCCGGGACCCCAAACGAAGTCCTGAACAAACACAGTAGTGAGGCCCCACTGTCAGGAACCAGCCCGATGCTCCACACAGGTTTCACAACTGTGACAACTAACATGGCCGTTCGAACGGCTTGTGCAAAATTGGGATTACCAAATTTTACTGCAAAAAAAAAAGAAAAAAAAAAGAAAAACTTGAAATCCATACTTAGTTTTCTCATGATACGCATTTCCCACAAAGAGCCTTCATCTATTCCGTTACTTAATCCATCCAGTCTGTTATTATTAGTTTGTTATGGCAACTCAAGAATCCTAAACCAAAAGTTCAGCGTGTGAAGAAAATATAAAAATTTCTTCTGAAATGGTCTCGCAACAGAAAAACATAATATAAAAATGAACAAAAAGCAGGATAAAATTGGAAATGTTTACTGCCTTGAAGGTCCATTTCTCTTAAGTGAGCAAAAATGAGGCTTTGAAAGCTTTCAAAAGAGTAATTGACCGTGTTAGTCTGAGTCACATGTTTGAAAAGTGAAAGAGGATCAGGTGTGTTAGAGGATGACGTCTGTGTGATTCAGCAGCTCCACAAGCTGGGAAATCAAAGTCCCTCTCCTTCCCCAAATTCACTGTTCCATTGGTCAGAAAAGTCACAGGAAGATTTTTAAAGGACAACACAGTTCCAGAAGTGTAAGAGGAGAAACAAGACAATCATTATTCATAAATCTGATTTTCTTATAAATTGCTATAAGAAAATAGATAATAGAAAAAAAAACAAAAATGGTGGAAATGGGCAAATTTGCTAGATATACAGTGATGGGGTAAAATAAAGGAGGTGTTTACACCCTGGATATCAACTGATAGGAACTTTTTCAGAAAATATTATTCACAAGAGCAAAAATTATGTATCAGATAAGGAATACTTTACTTAGAGAAGCATGTTACCTAGATGAGTAAAACATCTAGACTGTGTTTCAAAAAGCTGAAATAGGTTTACACAGAATGAAGCCAGAGGCCACTGCTATAGATACCAAGACGCCCTAACGTTATCTTTTATCCCTGAGCTAATGGAAAATGTCAGTGTAAATCCAGCCAAATTTCTAAGTTTCTTTTCAATTTTCAGAAACTACACACATTGCTACAATGCATGAAGAACACTCATGGAAGGCACAAGCTGGTGCACTAGTGGTTAAGCCATGAGTTAACACACCTGCCTCCATGTTGTCATATCTGTATCTGATGCAATGCTTCAGCTGCTGAGTCCAGCTTTATGCTAAGGCAGACCCTGGGAAGAAGAGGCGTTTGGGTTCCTGGTTCTCAACTCGTGCACAACTTACAGCGCCCCACCACCAACCTTGGCCTTCGCTGTGGGAATTTGGGCATATATCAGTGAATGGCATTTTCTTCTTCTTCTCTCTCTCTCCCTCTCTCTCATAGAAAAATGCATAATGAAGCTTGCAAAAAAAGAAAACATTAAGGAAAACCAATCCAGATAGAGTCGGCCACACAGCCATGCAGAGATGTATAGCTGGGCCACAGAAACAAAAGAGGAAGTCTACAAGTTAATCTCCATGACACTTGCCTGAGGCAGGGCAAGCACCTCCCATCATAGAGTGGGAGCCCATCCCTTTAAAATGGTGAGGGTATATGTGGATCAATGAGGTCCCTCACTCACACATTAATTGGAAAACACATCGACATTCAATGTCAAACTTGAAAACTCAAAAGGCAGGAAACACCATTCTAAATTCAATAGTGGATTTGCAAAAGCAGTATGCAAAGGTATGAAGAAAAATAACTCAATTTGGACACATAGAAATAGAATCTATGTGTGTGTGTCAAAGAGAGAAACGGAAAGGCAGAGAAGGAACTGAAAGAGAAGATGCTATCTGGGGAAGTGCAATGGCTAAATTGGCTAATCCTCAGCCTGCAAATGCCGGCACCCCATATGATCACTGGTTCACACCCTGTCTGTGCCACCTTCCACTCAGCTCCCTGCTTATGGCCTGGAAAAGCAGAGGAAGATGGTTCAAAGCCTTAGGACCCTGCACAACCATGTGCAACACCCATGTGGAAGACCCAGATGAGATTCCTGGCTCAGATCATCTAGAGTGCTGGCTGTTGCGATCATTTAGGGAATGAACCAGTGGAGGAAAGATCTCTCTGTCTCTGTTTTATTCTCAAATAAGAATTTGAAAGAAGGCTCTGCCTTTCCAATAAAAAGAAATAAATCCTTTAAAAAAAGAATAAGCTACTATCTGATATCTGTACTGTATCCCATATAAATGGCAAAGAATCAGTAACGAGAACATATTTTAAGCTGCCAAACAATATAACAGATCTAGCTGGAAACTGGGCACAATCAATCCAAGAACTCACCTGGAACATGATTTTGAAATTTAAAAAAAATGTAAAATCTCCGAAACGATCAGAGAAGTGGGAGAAGCTGATTCAAAGGGATACAATTGCACACTCATCAAATGGGCAAACTATCAACGGCTTTGGTAGTAGTTACAGGGTGTGTATGGGGGGAGGGGAGGACCTGCAAACCTCTGATCAGTAAGTACTCCTACAGCAGCAAGTGAGAGTGTGAGAAGGCACAGGAAATCAAAAGTGAAAAATACTAAGGTCTACATTGACAACTGTATCGACTCTTGGAATACACATCCTGGGAATAATCCCGAGTGTATAGGAGCATCTAGTAGGACAGTGGATGCTTCCCAAGCATCTCTGATACCATGGAAACGCCCTAACCAGGAAGCACAAGCACACACAGAGGCTGACCTCACAACAGCTGAGCCACCATGAGGAAAGGAATGTGCATGTGGAAACACTCCAGAAAGTTCATGGAAAATGCTTGCCATGCAAAACTATACATATATTTCACTTATTTTTGCATGAAAGTAAACTTTTATTTGTAATGATAATATGTACTTTTGAGTTCAAGGTTTTGAATTATTGTTAACAGCTACTTCAAAAAATTATGAGATAGGTCTAACATGGTAGCTTAGTGACTAAAGTCCTCACCTTGCATACGCTGGGATCCCATATGCGCCAGCTGTTCCACTTCCCATCCCGCTCCCTGATTATGGCCTGGGAAAGCAGTAGAGGATGGCCCAAAGTGTTGGGACACTGCATTCATGTGGGAGTCCTAGAGGAGTCTCCTGACTTCGAATCTGCTCAGCTCCAACCATTGTGGCCGCTTGTGGAGTGAATCATCAAATGGAAGATCTTTCTCTGTATATCTTTTTGTCTGTAAATCTGACTTTCCAATGAAATAGTGAAATAGAACTGCAATGAGTCCGTATGCCTCCACCACACTCACCAATTAACACTTCCTGTTCATACAATTTTTATTTATGCATTTGTTTGAAAGGTGAAGAGAGAAAGAGGTATCTTTCATTCACTGGTTCACTTTCAGAATGACCACAATAGCCAATCTGAGCTGGGACAAAGACAGAAATTGGGAACATCATATTTGTCTCCCACACTGGTGACACAGGCTAGCCTACCAAACTGACCCCAGCAGCAATCCCATTTGTTTGAATGGACCAGTTCCACCTGCCCTACTTCCAAAATAATTCCCTGCTGTTGTGCTTGGGAAAGTAGCTAAGGTCAACCCATGTCCTCGGGCCCCTTCCTCCACAAGGGAGTCCTGTAGCATGTTTCCTGCTATTGACTTTGGTCTGGCCCAGTCACAACCATTGCAGCCATTTTGGGAGTAAGCCCACAAATGGAATATAGTTCTATCTCTCTGTCTCTCTGCCTCTCTCTGTCTCTCTCCCTCTCTCTCTCTCTTTGTAACTCTACTTTACAAATAAATAAAAATTTGAAAGAACCCCTAGACATTCAATTAGCAAAGGTTCAGTAAGACTTCTAGAAAACTTGTTGGAAAACAATTGTTTTAAAGATTTATTTTTATTGGAAAGTCAGATATACAGAGAGGAGGAGGAGAGACAGAGAGGAAGATTTTCCATTCGATGATTCACTTCCCAAGTGAGTGTAACAGCCAGAGCAGAGCCGATCCGAAGCCACGAGCCAGGAGCTTCTTCTGGGTCTCCCACTGGTTGCAGTGTCCCAACACCTTGGGCTGTCCCTGACTGTTTTGTCAGGCCACAAGCAGGGACCTGGATGGGAAGTAGGTCTACCAGGATATGAACTGATGCCCATATGAGATCCTGGAGCCTGCAAGGTGAGGACTCGAGCCACTAGGCTACCTTGCTGGGCCCTGAAAAAAATTAAAAAGTTAAATAAATTGGCCATGTCTTTGAAAACGATGATACTATTAAAACTTAGATTCTTTTCCAAATGAATTTGTAGGTTCAGTGCAGTTCGAGTCACAATCAACTAGTCTTTTTTTAAAAAAAATTAAAGAAATTGGCAACCTAATTGCAGAATTTATGGGAATGCAAATGGCCTAAAATAGCAAGGCAATCCTGAGGACCACAAACAGAATTAGAGGACTTATTCACTCTGATTCCAAGGCTTCTTCTGCAGCCACTGTAATAGAAATATGTGCAATTTGCAAATTAACTTGGTTGAAATTTGAGAAGAGGCCAGAAATAGTGTCTTACAAAGCTCATACGTTATTCCTTAAAAATACAAAACAAGAAGACACAAAGGTAGCTCAATGCAGAGGGAAGGAAGTTGGTAAGGTACCAGGGGAATCCTGTCAATTAAGGGTGCTGTAAAAACAATATACCCATTGAACATCTGTTTTAAAATGTTGTATTTATAAACCCTTTGAATTTTCACATAGCCATATGAGCAAATGACTAATCCTGTTTCATTTTTACAGAGCAGGAGGAAATTACTAAACTTGCCTGAAGTCCCACAGCTCACAAGGTGGCAGAGCCAGAATTGCAGCTGGGGCCATATGGGGAGTGCAAAATCAGTAAGATGAAACAAGGGAGCTGGCCAGAGATGCGGGATTTGACCAGGTTCTATAACCATTACAGTTGGAGTTTATCATTTCTGAAACTCCTCGGGCAACCACAGCAAGAATATTGAGTTTGGTCCACCCAAGTCTATCAAAGGTACAGGAATTATTAACATGAGGTCTGCATGACGTTTCCAGAAACATAAAGATCGCCCATCCTAATGTTGGAAGTGCCAACCCATGCAATGAAACAATATGAGGAAATAAAATACAGATTAGAATGAAGTGAAACTACCCTTATCTGAAGATGGCATGCTGAGCCTCAAAGACAATCCCAAATGATTTCAAGATAAAATCTCTCCTAGTAAGCAAACTTAGCAAGTTCATGGGATACAAGATGGGTATGTTAAAAATCAAATTTCTAGTCATTACAGATAAACAGGACATAATATTTTCAAATACCATATGTAATCACTTAAACTAAATAAAATATTTTCAGAGAAACTTAACAGGAATATATACATATATATACATATATACATATATATATACCATGTATACATATTAAAACATGCAAACACTGATTAAAGCTATCAAGGAATGAAGCAAGTATCAATAGACTTCTCAAATTCAGGTATGGCAATATTCAACACAATAAAATTGGATGTTTTTTAAATTTTAGTTTTGATGGTGTTTACATAGTTGATCAGGTTGGGAAGAGTCAAGGATCAGGGACTAGTGGGTGAGACCACTGTTTACACATTTTCCTTTTCTTCTTCCTGTATGTGGGGCGTGGGGGGATACAAGAGGAGAAACCACACCCAACTTTTCAACTGCCACATTACCCCGGGGGATGGGGAACTGCCTGCCACCTGATGTCATCCCCATTGCGTAGCATCTTCTGAGGATTCTGCTCATGTTGTTTGATTAGTTCTGACATGCTACTGATATCACTGTTCCATGGATGAGGAAATCCTTCCAAGGTTGATTGGCTGTCATAGTCCACCTCTGAGTCTCCATTGACCCAGAAATTTGCTTTCAGTCTTCACTGGGGTAGCTGATCAATTTCTTCTGCCCTCCAGCATCAGCAAACCAATGGGTGCTGCAGCCCAGCCTAGCCCTGGCCAACACACACTCTGCCCTCACATGCCATAGAGGATCTGCAGGCCAGTCAAAGTGACCCCCAATAACCTCAACTGGATCCCCAGCTCTGGTTCATGTCCCTGCCAGTATGTGCAGTGGACTGACTCCAGTCTCCAATTCTCAGTCATGCCATAGGGTGCCACCACCTGTTAAGCCAGGCCCACCTCCATCAGTTCTTATGCTCACCAGTGGAGTTGCAGCCCTTCAGAGAGGAGCCCAGAACCTTCCAACTGGACCCTGCCCAGATATTGCATTCTGCAGATGCTTCTGAAGTCTAGTTTGACAGGGCTTGCCCCCCAGTCCCAACACTTGCCAACTGATGCTGTGGCAAACCCCAAGGTGCCTGCCCTTTTTCTGGCTCATGCTGTACCATTGGGTAGAATCAATTACCCCAGCCTGACTCGCTCCCTAACCCAGTTCACATATAGGCCAACATGTGTTGGTGCTGTAGCCCTGCACAGCCTGGTCTGCCCCCAGTTCCAGGTCTCATGCATACCAGCATGAGCAGTGGCCCAGCAATGGAGTCTCCACTATTCTGCTACTGGGCTCACCCCTCTGTCCTTGTCTTGTGTGTTCTGGTGGGTGCTGTGGTCTAGTCTGATATGGCTCATCTCACCTCAGGATTTGCCAGTGGTTGCTGTAGCCTGGCCTGGCCCAGTCTGGTTGGAACTACTGCCCAACCTAATTCAGTCGGCCCCCAGTCCTGGCCTCCATGTGCACTGGTTGGTGATACAGCCAGACTCAGCCCGTCTTGCACCCCATCCCAGTTCTCAGATCTGTCGGTGGATGTTATGAACTGACTGAGCCTGGCCCACCCCCCATATCTTAGCCACACTTACACCAGCAGGTACTTTAACCTGGTCTGCTATAGGCTGCTCCTTGCTTTGGTTCTTGTGCTCACCTGCATGAACTGCACCCTGACAAAGGGGTTCCCTAAGCTCCTCTATTGGGTCTCTTCTCAGTGACAATTCTCATGCACATCAGTGGGTCCTTGGCCCAGGCTGACTTAGCCCACCTGCTTGTTGGGTAGGAACAGTAGCCTTGCCCAACTGGCCCATACCCAACCTGGTTCTTCCTGTTGAGTGTTACAGCCCAGCCACACCTAGCCACATCCTGATATAGCTCTCATGTGGCCCAGTGAAAGCAGAAACCTAGCCCAACCTGTCCTACACCCACTCTGGCTCTCATGAGCACCATCAGATTGTGGAGCCTTGTTCAGTCTGGTGCACCTCAAACCCATGCCCATGCTGAGGGATATGACAGGCATGCCCAGCCCAGACCACCACCCCCATTCCAGCTCTTGCGCTCACCAGTGGGAACAACCACCTAGCCAAAATGTCCCCTTAGCTACCCAGCCAGGCCTGTTCACAACCTCAGATCTTGTACATGCCAGTGGTTGCTTTGATCCAACTCTACATAGCCTATTCCC
Source organism: Ochotona princeps (assembly GCF_030435755.1). Taxonomy (NCBI): domain Eukaryota; kingdom Metazoa; phylum Chordata; class Mammalia; order Lagomorpha; family Ochotonidae; genus Ochotona; species Ochotona princeps. The sequence goes on along the minus strand of NC_080839.1, from coordinate 3,021,097 downwards.
TGTTTTGGCCTTTGTCTTAGCATGGCCTGACCCACCCTGCCCCCAGTCCCAGCTCTCACTGGTAAGTACTACAGCCTGGTCCTGCCCATTCTGCTGCCATCCCTGACTCATGCAAACTGGCAGGTGAGATAGCCAGATATGCTTCACATTTTTGTTTCCTGCACTTGCCAGTGAGCTAAGGTTGTCCCTGCCCTGTCTACCCCCATCCAAAACCAGCCCCTACACATGTAGATAGGTGGAGCTACCTTGCCTGATCTGACCAACACCCAGGACTGAATCACATGCTCACCAGCAGGAGCAATGGCCAATCACGGGAATTTCCCTAGTTCCTCCCCAGACTCACTCCCGGAAGCAGATCACCCATACCAGCAGGTGCTAGAGGGTGGGCTCCCTGTGACCCTGCACCCATATGGGAAACCCACAAGGAGCTCCTGGCTCCTGGGTTTGGATCAGCTCAGCTCTATTTATTGGGGACACTTGGGGAGTGAACCAGCAAATGTAAGGTCTTTCTGTCTCTCCTTTCTGTGGATTTGTCTTTCCAATAAAAATAAATATTTTTAAAAGAGCTCTCAAAACATAACAGTGAAAAGGCAAACAATTCCTAAAGAGACATGAAAGATTTTCCATTGAAAAGGATGCTCAGGTAGCAAATAAGACATAAGAAAAAGTGTAACAACCCCAGCATTGGCATTGTTGTAATGAGATGCCACTACATGTCAACCATAATGGGTAACAGCAAGCAAGGAAGCGAAATAACATGTGTGTATAAATAAAATAGATCCATTATTGCTAAGAGATATCCCATTTGGTAAATAGATTTATTCATGCAAATACAGTATTTGCATGCAGTTCTTTCCATCATGAGCCCTAGAATATGCTATTAATATTTTGTTTTCAATAATTACTTAGTAGGCCAGTTTTTCTTCATCCCTGGATTAGGATTATGTAAATTAATTTTAAAACAATGGTATTCATTGTTGCATCCACAGCTTGGCTCATTTTATTTTCACGGCATGAAAAACATTACTGTTGTCCTAAAAAGCAAAGTTATTAAAGAAATAAGATACAGTGAGAAAAATCTCTGTTTCTGCGTTTCTCCTATTCCGTGCTCTTTTCCTATTTCTGCCATTTTATTCACCCACTTCAGATAAACATTCACACTGGATTCTGACTTAGTTTACATAAAAACACTTTGTACAGCAGACACCTTTGAAATGTTTTTTCCTGGCATGAAAAAATTGATGTGATGCAGGTGATCTTTAAGACTCTTTTCAATTAATAACGATCTCATCAAAGTAAATATCAATACATTGAAATCAGACCTATTTTTGTTAGTGTTGCATAGTACTTCATTTTATTAGCAAGACCTGGTTTCCCAACCCTTCTTTTGCACACAATTATTTAGCTTGATTGAAATATTTTGCCAGCAAAATCGGTATCGCAGTGAATAATTGTGCATATTCTTTTTCAGATTAGTGAAGGTGTATCTTCAGGGTAGATTCCTGTCAGCCATTACTAGATCAAATGTAAGTGCATTCAGTTTGGCCAGATTGCTCTCCACAATGATTGCATTTGCATGTCTATCAGCAATGTGTGCAAGTGACACACACTTACAGCTACACCAACAGGCAATGCCGCCCTACCTTGTGACTTCTTACATTCATCATTTCCAAGACTTAGTGATTTTTTTTATTTGCATTCATCTGATTGTGAGCACTTTGAATACTTTCAAATGCTAAGACACCTTTCTATCTGTGTATACTTGTGTGAGTGTGCAAGCATAGGAGTGTTGTAAATTCTTTTTTTTTTTTTTAAGATTTTATTATTATTGGAAAGCTGGATATACAGAGAGGAGGAGAGACAGAGAGAAAGATCTTCCATCCGAGAGTTTCACTCCCCAAGTGAGCCCCAACGGGCCAGTGCGTGCCAATCTCATGCTGGGAACCAGGAACCTCCTCCAGGTCTCCCAACCGGGTGCAGGGTCCCAAAGCTTTGGGCCGTCCTCGACTGCTTTCCCAGGCCACAAGCAGGGAGCTGGATGGGAAGTGGAGCTGCCGAGATTAGAACCGGTGCCCATATGAGATCCTGGCACGTTCAAGGCGAGGACTTTAGCTGCTAGGCCATAGCTGCTGGGCCCGGAGTGTTGTAAATTTATATTTTTATTCTGCTTTTCTTTTTCTGAGTCTGGTACCTTCCTCTAATTATTCTTTCAAAATCTTTTAAGCAAATGACAGTAATGGTTGTACACTTTTTTGCTTTCATTTGACAGATTCTAACTCAAGAAATACTATCCCTATAACTATGCCAACATAATAATATAAAAGAAGATAAAGCCCTTTATGGAATTTGTACCTAGTAGGAGAAATTGATTATTGGGGACTTCACTTTTTATCTGTGGAAGTTTTGACATTATTGAGCCACTGTTGTGGAGCAGTGAATTAAGCTCTCTCCTGCAATGCCACCTTCCCATGTGTGTGCCAGTTCTAGTTGCAGTTCCTTAACTTCCCACTGAGCTCTCTGTTAATGTTCCACAAGGCAGCAGAAGATATCCCAAATACACCCATGTGGGAGACCCAGATGGAGTTCCATGCTCCTGCCCAACCTTAGCTGTTGCTGTCATTTGACAAGTGAATCAGCAAATGGACGATTTCTCTTGTCTTTCACTCTTTCTCTGTAGCTATTTCAAATAAATAAATAAATTAAAGATCATTTAATTCACATGTATATGTAGAAGGATTTGGATGCCCTCTTTGTAGTGACTGTAGCATCCAATCAGGGTATTGATGTGGATACAGCCAATCAGGATCACCTCCAACTCCGGAGGTCTGCCTTTCTGCCATTGTACCGGTACCACCTCTCTCCCGTCCTGACGCCAGCAATGAGATACCTCATTTTTACTTTCATTGTTGGAAAAATAAATTGCGAACAATGAAAGAGGGATGACTATAGTTAAACTGTGACTTGGATTAGAATCAGAGGCTTCAGTTTGATCTCAGCTTTTATGTTTGTTTTTACATAATTAAATACATTAGAACAATAATAGACAGAAATATGTGATATGGATGTGCTAGAAAAGTCTACACAAATTTCTAATCCACCCACTGGGAAGGTCTACAAACAAACAAAAATTCCTCCTAGAAGAATGTGGGAGCCAGATCTCAATTTCTCAATAGAATTTTCCAATACTAACATAAACAACAAGACATAGAATAAGGACCAGAAAAAAACACAAGATTATAGCACAGAATGCTTAGAAGATGAAAATGTTCTGTTGAGAGGAAACAGGAACCAAGTTCTTAGGGACGGCATTTTGGTAAAGTGGGTTAAGCCAGTGCCGGGGCAGCCAGCATCCCATCTGTGCACTGGTTCAAGTCCTAGCTGTTACACTGGTGATGCAACTTCCTGCCAACAGCCTTGGAAAGCAGCAGAGCATAGCACAGCCAGGGATCTGGGCTCCTACACCTGCTAGGGAGAGTCAGCAGGCACTTCTGACTCCATCGACTCCCAGATACTGTGGCCATTTAGGGAGGGGACTAGCAAATGCAAGATTCTCTCCTTATCTCAACTCTTTCAATAAGCACATCTTCAAAATCAAGTTAAAATAAAAGAGCTGAAACACAACAAGCTGAGGAGGAAACTAGTGATAGAATTATAATTTGAAGACAGAACAAATATCCACAATTCTACACTGTATTAGTGTGATAAATAAATAAATATATAAATAAATAAATAGTAAATAAGTAAATTAATGAATAGTCAAGGAAGAAAGGTCCCATATTTTCACATAGTAGGATTCTAATCAATTCTTGGGTAACTTGGAATGCTTATAAAACAGTAAAATTAAAAGTTTATTTTGGTGATTTTATTTTTACATTCATTCACAGAATAAGTTGTTGAGAAAGAGTATTCTGAAAAAAAAAATTTCTTACGTGTTAAATACAGCTTCCATAAACTTTTGGAATTTTTTTTTAACATGTGGAAACATTAAAAATGATTTTCAGGACCCAGCAACGTAGCCTAGTGCCTAAAGTCCTCACCTTATACATGCCAGGATCCCATTTGGGCACCAGTTCCAATTCCAGCTGACCCGCTTCCCATCCAGCTCCCTGTTTGTAGCCTAAGAAAGCAGTCTAGGATGGCCCAAAGCCTTGGGATCCCACACGCATGCGGGAAACCTGGAAAGAAATTCCTGGTTCCAGGATTGAATCAGCACAGCTCCAGCCATTGCGAGTACTTGGGGAGTGAATCATTGTATGGAGGATCATCCTCTCTGTCTCCCCTCCTCTCTGTATATCTGACTTTGCAATAAACATAAATAAATCTCTAAAAAAAAAAACCGATTTTCAAAATTATCACCTGACTATTACCATAGTAATTATTTTAGGCAAAAATTTTCTTAGAACATTAATAAGTGAAAACTTGATGAGGAATAGACTGTGTGCTGAGTGTCAAATGACCTCTTCTAAGCTACAAATTCGTGATCAAGATTAAGGCAACTTTCCAGCGGGGAAACCCTGAACACATCACTGTGACCAAATGATCAGGGTAAACATCATCACTAGTTGGACTGTTCTGTATTAAAAGCGTTTGGAATGGAGTCAAAAAGAACATCCTTTCCATAGTGTCCACGCCTTAAGAAAGCAGCAGTCAGGTAGATCCAAATGTAACAACGTTTCTATGTAAAACAGCTTTGCAACACTCTATTAAAAAGGGGGAAATCAGAAAAGACAGACCCCAAGGCACTGTCACAAACATATCTTGGAAGATCCAGGAGGGACTACAGGCAGTGTATAATTCTTGATGATCCCCTCGCACAGATTCCAGCTTCCTGCCAATGCGGACCATGGAGGCAACAGTCAAGAATCTAGTAACTTTGTTCCTGACACCCCGTGGGAGACCTGAATTGAGATCCTGGCTCCTGGGTCTGGCCATGACCTGTACTAAGCCCAGCTCCAGCTAATGTAAGCAACTGTCGAGTGAACCTGCACAAAAATCTGTGTGTGTGCATGTGTGTAGCTTTCTCATTCTCTCTCTCTCTCTCTCTCTCTCTCTCTCTCTCTCTCTCTCTCCTTCTGACATACTTTCAAAATTTATTTATTTTGATTGGAAAGGCAGATCCAGGGAGACAGAGAATAAGATCTTTCGTCGTCCGCTGATTCGCTCTCCAAGTGGCCGCAATGGCCGGAGGTAAGTCGATCCAAAGCCAGAAGCCAGGAACTTCTCCCAGGTCTCCAGCACAGGTGCAGGGCCCCAAGGCTTTAGCCATCCTCTGCTGCTTTCCTGGGCCACAGACAGGGAGCTGGAAGGAAGTGGAGCAGCTGGGACATGAGCCTGTGCTCGTATATGGCATCTCACTGTTTGAAGATGGAGGATTACCCAACTGAGTTATTGTGCCAAGCCAAAAATAAATTCTTTTATCTATATCTATATCTATATCTATATCTATATCTATATCTATATCTATATCTATATCTATATCTATAATTTGTGTAGAGAAAATGCTGATATGTGACCATAGTTTAAGTACATTATCATGTTTGATGAGCTAGTGGAGTACTTTCATACTCACTGTCTTTTGTCCTTCCATAGTCATAGAGGAACATTTTTTTTTAAATAAATAAACTTAGACACAAGAAAAATGTGTAATGTTTGTGACTGCATACATATAAAGTTAAAACATTGTGCAGTGCATGGCAGTCCTATCCTGAGTTGAAAGGGAGAAAATACGGTAGTGGAAAATTAATTTAAAATTTTAAATCTGCATTTCTTTAAAACAAATTTCAGCAAACTGTAACAAAATATTAAAACACGAAGAAATTTCAAGAGGTTTGTGTAACACAGAATTAAAAAATAAATTTATTGTGACATAAAATGTTTTTAAAATCATATGTAAACAAGGTCTTCAGAAATTTTATGGAAAAGACACATTGTGAAAAAAATGTGTACAGATCTAAACATCCTTTTACATCAAAATAAACATCACTTTTAATTTCATATCTCAATAGATTTTTTTAACGTATTCTAAGATTTTAATGCTGGGTGATATGTAGCTGAGTTTCCACAACTTAATAAAATCATGGCACCAATCCGATGCCGGGAACCTGGAACCTCTTCCGGGTCTCCCACGCGGGTGCAGGGTCCCAATGCATTGGGCCGTCCTCGACTGCTTTCCCAGGCCACAAGCAGGGAGCTGGATGGGAAGTGGAGCTGCTGGGATTAGAACTGGCGCCCATATGGGATCCCGGGGCGTTCAAGGCGAGGACTTTAGCCGCTAGGCCACAGCCGCCGGGCCGAGTTTCCACAACTTAATAAAATCATGACATTGAACACTAGTTCTGCCGTATCCCCACTGCTCTGACTGTCATGGCCCAGGAGCTGTCCGCAGGTGTGCGTCCCTAGGTCCACCCACCAGCATGCCCTTCGCCAAACGCTAGGCTGCATTTCCACGGGCAGATTCACACGGTTCTGTCCTGTTTGACCTTCACAGACAACATGATGGGCTTAGAATGACTCCAAAAGAGTCCATTAGCCAGCCGAGCCTTTAATATTTGTGCCAGGAAACAAACTAGAGGAGACATTTCCTAGCACCTAATGTTCAATTTCTCATGCATGCAGTTGGAACGCACAAATTGAAATGTGCCAGGATTTGTTTAATTGGGGGCACAACAGATATAATTGAATTGTTTCCTCAACTTTATGGCCTCTGGTTTTGGAAAGCAAGAAGTAAATAAATAACTATGAGCAGAGAAGCTGTGTAAAACCTTGGGGAGGTTTACCCCATCATTTAATTATGAGCCTTTTGGCACAGCTTTCTGTGTCAGCCTTGCAATCCTGAATTACATTATGGTGGCAACAAGAGTTCTTTTCTCTTTAATTAAGTTTACTTTTCCATTTAGAGCTCATCACACTGACAGCTGCTTTAATTCACTTGAAGGCATGTATTTCACTTCCCATGTATTTTCTTCTGGGTTCTGGGAGCTTGTACTTCAAAAAAAAAAAAAAATCCAAGGTGGATGGCACCCCCACACCAAAAAAATGCCTAGAAAATATCAGGAAGTCAATTTTGGATTGGTAACTATCCCCATACGGGGACTAGAGCAGACTGTTCCAAGATGCTCACTCGTTACTGTCACTTATTTTCTTCTGGTACTATATGTTACAAAAGGACTTTTTGAAAAAAAAAAAAAAAAAAAGAAAGGACTTTCTGAAACATGGAGTAAGTCAAGCTTGTGTTGATACAGGAGAATGGTACGAATTACACACAATATACATTGCCCATGAACTTTTTAAAAGACTCCTTGTGCAAGGAATTAGGCCTAATAGTCAAGTCCCTGTCAAAATGAATAAGGGACAGAGACTTTTAAAAGTAGATAAGGTGTTTACTCTTCCCAGAAGCTGCCTGTAATAACACTGACATTTTTTAAACTATAAGCCATGTGTTAGTCAAACAAGAATATACATATCTGCCTCCCGATGATTTTTTTTCCTTGTCTCTGATTGGTTGTTGTCACGGCCTCTGATTTTTTGTTAGACCAGTTTTCTGACTGATTGTTAGCTGTTACTCTGCTTAACCCCTAATTTGGCTACATTCAGATAGCCACCCAGTGTATGAGAGACTTAGCTCCGACAAGTTCCCCTGGACAGCTCCTCCTTAGGAGATGGAGCTACAGCATGAGGTTTCTCATTTAAATAAATACTGTTTGTTCACTGTCCCTGTATACATACAAATTCTTCTACATGAGACAAGAACCAGGATTGTCTCCATCATCCCATAAAAATTGTATGCCTGGCAGAATAAATTGATCAGTTCTCCCAGCCAAGCATTGGCAGCAAGTATCTGGGGTAGTGGAGACATTAAGGTGGACTGTGTCGGTCAATGGACAGTGGAAGCAACAAAATCAACAGCATCTCAGAACTATCAAAATCACTTGGCCAGCCTAGCGTGGTAGCCTAGCAGCTAAAGTCCTGGTCTTGCATGCACAGAGATCCCATATGGGAGCCGGTTCTAATCCTAGTGGCCCTGCTTCCCATCCAGCTCCCTGCTTGTGGCCTGGGAAGGCAGTAGAGGACAGTCCAAACTCCTTGGACCCTGCACCCACATGTGAGACCTGGAAGAGGCTCCTGGCTCCTGACTTTGGATTGGCTCAGCTCCAGCTGTTGAGGCCACTTGGGGAGTGAATTAACGGACAGAAGATATTTCTCTCTGTCTCTCCTTCTCTCTGTATATCTGAAATTCCAGTAAAAATAAAATAAATCTTTGGAAAAAAAACACACTTTAGCAGTGCCTTTGGAACATGCTTCACATCAGGGACCGTGGAATGACACTGGATGGTCGTCCCCCATCCCCGGGTACTGATGCGGTTGGACTTTATCTCCCCACTTACCCCAGATAGAAGCATAAAGGACTTTGGAAAGAGTTGTCTCATTCACTTCCCCCCCATTCCTTGACCCTCCCCACCCGAATCAGTGGTCCACATGGCCGTGGATTCTTCTTAACTGTGTAAACATCCTCAAAAAAAAAAAATAAACTTATTACTACAAAAATTGTTATGCTTGTATTTCTAAAACAAAACCAAAAAAGCAAAACAAACACAAAAAACCACTTTTGGAAAAAGTAACCTTCCCTTCAAATTCCATTTTCACTTAACTTTTGAAGCGCTCTTACATTAGAATCTCTTTGTGTTTTTATCAAAAGTCCTGCCTAGCATGTATTACTGTCCCTATTTAGCAGATAAGAATATTGAAGCTGAAAGTTCAAGATACCTTATCTCATTCATGGTGGACACTGAATAAAAAACACACATCTGTGTCATCCCAAAGCCATTGAACCTGTCCTACACATCGTCTCATTTGTCTCCTTTATTTTAGAGCTATTAAGCACATGTATTGTTCATTGAAGAAAAGATGACCGGTGCATACAATATGATGTGTGGTTTAACCTATGTTGAACATTGTCTAAATTAACCTTACAATTGGGTGACTATAGAATGATAGCTGAACAAATGATTTTTTAAATTGCCCTATGGGAGGACAGAGCACAAATTGTCAGTTCCAGTACCAACAGAGTTCAGATTTTGCCTATCAAGATTGATTACTTGGATAAAGAAACCATGGTGAATCTACTCTATGGAATACTACTCAGCCATTAAAAAGAAGGAAATCCTACCATTTGCAATCAAATGGTCCCAACTAGAGACAATTATACTCAATAAGTCAGTCCCTAAAGGACAAATACCATCTTTTCTCTCTGATATAAAGCAATCTTCATGCAAAATACAAGCTCATTCACTAATACTGTTTTTGTTGCAACACATGAGTTTTGATATTTTTATTTCAATTTTCATTTCTTTAAAACTTTTTTTCTTATTAAATTCTTCACTGACTTATAGATCATACAGTAACATCATTCTCTCCAAGAAGGTTTTTTGTTTTCTTTTTTGTTTTCAATGAAATTTATTCATTGACACATTGTTTACTCAGTAGCACGTTATTTGACTCCCTGGTGCTGTACATTTTTTTAAACTTTATTCCTGTTTTTGATTTTTTTTCATTTTAGTGGGCTGTATAGTAACTATGCAATACAGCCTATCACATCCATATGTGAAGATATAATGCAGTATGCATCTGTACTTCCAAATCAAAGATGGACTCCCAACGAAGCTGTTAAATCTCTCTTGACAATAGGATGCTGCCAGGATGATGGACTTATGACTGCTTAAAAAAAAGAACAACATATGATGAAAAGAATGAGGATATTTTTGCAGGTAGCAGGCAATATTTCACTTCTTTGTTACAAAAATTCTTATGCCTTGGTTTATCATATGTCATGGTGCTGAAATTAGCATTTATAAATACTGTACATGACATTAAAACTGGAAAAAATAAAACCCACTACTTTCTATACAGTAAAACATCCTCTGTGCCTTTTCAGAGGTGATTGCTTGTAACTGGTAACAATGCTCTTTATTTTGCAATGACAGAAGCATTTAAATACGAATAATTCAAGAAAAGATATTGGAAGTTTTCTAATAGCTAATGTGTCAAGCAGATCATAATGTGAGCGGTTAAAAGAGCAAAGTAGTGTTTCCTCTGTTTGGGGGAGAAGAGAGAGCTGTAATATTTTTTTTTTGTTTTCCTCATTGCATTGTCTGGGGAGATGATGATGATGATGTGTGTGCATGTATGCTCATGAAGTTTCACCTTCTTTCTGCAACTTTGAAATCAAGAACCATCAACAGCCTCTTCTTCTGCCCTTAGGTGTGGACAATGTTGCAGATGCGAGGTCTGTCTTCCCATCTGACAGAGCCAGCCATTCAAAAAACACATTCACAAAAAATTCCTTTTAATAATATATGATTTCCACAACTGTTGTGAAGATCCTTCATAAATTGTTGGGAAACCTAGGAGTCATGATCACACCCGGAATTCGCAAAACAGCAGATGTAAAAACACTGCAACATCATTGATGCTGTGTGAGGAACATAATATTATTACTGATATTAGTCCCCAGAAAGTTCCACACTAAAGACATGTCTGGACTAGGCAAACAACTCTACACAGCTAACTAGGCAGTGCCAAGAATAGGAGACCTGGGCCAGAGAAATAAACAGCATACCTCTGTCTGCACCAGACAGAACCACACAGATGGTCAGCCAGAGACAAAAGTTGCTTAGTATACAGACAGCACACTTCAGGTATAAAAGCCTCAGTAAACGGAAAGCAATTGCACAGATTTCAGAGGAAGCCCAAGACTCTGCTATGTCCAAGTTCAGAAGCTACCCACTGAGAAGTGTGGTTTGGGCTGGATTCTGTAGCGGTATATGGTTCCAAGGTGGAACTTGAGTATACATCCAATGCTGTAGGACACTGGGCAATGAAATCAAGTTGAAAGAGTCAGCCTGAGCCAGAATCCACATCCATGTGACTGATATATGGTGTCTATATAACGGGGGGATTAAAGGGAGAAGTTCCACAAAGCACCATCCTCAAAATACATGCTATAGTTCCTGGTCAGTGTTTCCATTAAGAAATAAAGGGCAAATAAATTCAGTCCATGGCAGAAGTAAGCATCCAAAGGAAGTCCAATACTTTGATCCTAGCCAAGTAACTTGAGTCAGATATGACTTTAAGCCCAAAGCTAAATGAGAGATGACTCAGAAAATCAGAAATGAGGTCCTCTGTGCCACAGCGCTGACACCAGAGAATGGTGAACTAAATAAAAGGAGTCAGTATAAAGTTCAGTATAATTCCATCTGTAAATAGGTCTTCAAATATCTCAGTCAAAGCATGCAAAAGAACCAAGTGCTATGCTTGGAAAAACATCACAACTTTCGTAGCATCTCAACAAAATCATCTCAGAACCATGCTTACATCCACAGAAGATTAAGTTAAAAAAAAAAAAGATAGGTAAATAATATGATGGGGCAAAACTGGCCTAGTGACTTTGCCCTGTGATGTCACCAAGCAGTGGGAAAAAACAATAATAAAGGGAAAAATAGTAAAAGTATCAACAAAACAAAGATTCACTAGCATCAAGCAACTGATAGGACAAAATTCAGAGAAAATGTGTCAATCTTCCTCAATCCACAGAGAATGGAAGTGGTGAACATTTTCAGGTAAATATTAAAAATCCTTGGAAATAGTGGTCCCCGTAATCTCATCAGTGTCAGGAATGCAAGAAGTAAAATCTAACAAGGTTAGCTGTTTCAGAGCTTGAGTGAATTCTGGCATTGGTGAAGATAAGAATTATTCCAGCTTCTGTCCATTGCAGTGTAATCCTCTGTAACTGGCGAACTGAACCCTACCAGAGGAAACTGAATCATCTCCGGAGAAGAGCCCAGAGCCCCAGCGGAAGCACCTGCAGCCTGCTTGGTTCTGTCTTGAATGTATGATGATCAGAGTCCTTGATTGACACATTAAGGATAGGCTGAAAGATGAAAACTAAAAGAGCAAACATTCAAAAGAAGGGAGATAGACCTCTCCGGAAAAGAAAAGAAGGAGGAAGGAAGGAAGGAAGGAAGGAAGGAAGGAAGGAAGGAAGGAAGGAAGGAAGGAAGGAAGGAAGGAAGGAAGGAAAAGAACACGAAATACATAATAGAGAACACTTTTTTTGGAATGATTATAACCAAAGGACACAAAGAAACATAGGAGAATGATTTAGATAGAATTTGATGACATATTCTATGACAAAAATGACAAAACATGCAAGCACATACAAAAGGAAGATTTGAGAGCTCATCGTGCAAATTGAGTATGCCAATGACACAAATAGTTACTAGCATGAAAATTAGAAACAGCAAGCAACAAGAAAGATATGGCTGAAAGCTGGACTTCCAGTAGAGAGCAATGGCTTGAGTCACAGAAAACAGAGTGGGGAAAAGACAGTTATTAACACAATCAGTGGGAAGATGATGGAAATGGATGGAAAGGTGGGAAGATACATGACAATTTCTCTGAGGAGAAGGCAAAACACAGAATTAAAAAAGATAAATATTTAGCTATTTAAATAAGTAAATTAAATACTTTAATATTTAAATAAGCAACAGCAGAAAAAAATCCCAATTGCTTAAACCTCCGTTGAAGTGATGGAATTATAAGAACGGTGAAGCAAACTTTTATATAAAATTTTGCAAAATAAACCAATAAGAATATGACCAATAAAATGAGAACATAGGAAAAATGAATCCGGAAGCTAGAGTGGAAAATAAATACAGGAAGATTCAAGAGGTAAAGCTTTGTAGAACCATCAAGAGAGTTCTAGAGAAAAGGGTGTTTGTTAAGGGACAAGCATCATAAAATTAGGTCAGCAAATTGTAAAGGCGGTCCATAGACTTCCCGAGGGCTTCTACAAGAAGGTGCTGGAGTCTTCAAAAGTCACGATCCTTCTCCTGATAGCAGTGAGACTGTGGCTTTCACTGTATTGGCATTTGACCCGATGGCATACGAGCAACATCAGCCAACAGTGGATGCCACCGCACAACACAGTCAACGCAGCAGTACTAGGCTCACAGTATTGCTCATCAAACACACACAGGAAAAGCATTTCTGGCCTTATTATAATGTTGGGTAAAGCAATAAACATGTCATTTTTGTTAAGTTTCAACCTGTTACTACTTTGCTTTGTGAAATGGAGCTACCAAGACAGGAAGACTGTCGAGGTGGTTCAGCTGTCAACTTTACCTTATGAATTTTTTTCCCATTTAATATACTTTTACTTGAAACATAATTGACACACAAACACTAGTTTCTCAGACCAGTATTTGACAAACACTTCTCATAGTCTGATAAACTGAAATCTCTTGTTTCAAGGAAAACAGCTGACATTGACTGCAGACAATACAAACTTTCAAAAGAAAATTAAAACTGATGAAAATTTGTACCAGCCACCGTGAGCTTGGCAGCTTCCCATGACTGAGTCTTAGTGGTGATTGTAAGGAAGCTGGCTTGATCTTTTTGTATATTGGAATCGATCAACATTGGTGGACACTGTACAAGTTAATAATCTGTATTTTCCAAATGCTCATTGCTTGGTAACAAAAATAAAGTATGAGAAGGCACCCAAAGTACAAGCTAGGCCTGAAAATATATGTTAATACAACTGGAAAACCCTTTATAAATTATCACGTGTTGGGCCCAGCATGGTAGCCTAGTAGCTAAAGTACTCACCTTGAATGTGCCATGATCTCAAATGGGTACCAGCTCCATATCACACTTATTCCACTTCCTGTCCAGCTCCCTGCTTGTGGCCTGGGAAAGCAATCGAGTATGATTCAAAGCCTTTAGGCCTTCTTGCCCCCATGTAGGAGAGCTGGAAGAAACTTCTGGCACCTGGCTTCAGCTGGGCTCAATTCCAGCTGTTGTGGCCACCTGGGGAGTGAACGAGCATATGAAAGATCTTTCTCTGTATATCTGCCTTTCCAATAAAAATAAATAAGCGTTAAAAAAAATCAAAGAATATCACATGTCAGTTTGGGGTAGGGCATCACCAAAGAATGTCTGTGGTGAGGTAGGCAGCTAGTTCAGGGTCACAAGCTTGGAAGCTACTCCTCCACCACCTAGGGATTCTCTCCTCCTGTCCTCCTGTAACTCACCTATCACCTGAGAAGGGGTGGCATTGCATTGTTCTGTAACCACACCCCTCACAGGACCCTAAAAAGGCTCATGATAAGGAGAGGCTCTCTCTTGGTCATGTGCTTGCATTACTCTGGCACTCCGACTTTTGGCCTCCCCAGTACCTCTAAGGACAGGTATCCCCTGTGCCCCTTTGTGTCTGTATTTCTTACCCTCTGTTTACTGCTTAGGTGGGACAATGAAGATAGCAGTGTTAAAATGTTTTGTATTTCTAATTTGTGTACTATTGGGAGTTCCAGGAGAAGTGAGTCCTAACAGTAGTGGATGTGGACAGAGAAGCCAGGGAAAGGTGAATGTTTGCAGCTTTTTCAGAGTGTCTAGGCTATCCATTGCATGTCTCTTAGGATAACTGATGTTCTCGGGGAAGCTGGGACGTAGGTCTTCAGCTTAATGGGTGGACTTTAGGGTAAGGACCATTTGTTCCTCTCACAGCTTCAGTTTATATGGACTTGTGATTTGCTATTTCTAATGAGTCTTGTTATCACCAACCTTGGTTAATGAAGACTCCTTAATAAACCTTAGAAATGCCTGGTATGATCTCACTCACAACCCACAACAATGTCTGCCATGTTCCAAAAAGCCTACTAAAATGCAATTTCCTTGTCAATTCCATATCTGAGGGAGGTGGATCTTCTTCATAGATTTAGACTCATATGCAATACAACAGAGAAAATGCAGATGTGGGGAAACTTCATTACATTCCACTAAAGCAACTTTAAAGGAGTTTTGGAAAATGCATAACGGTGCTATTATTTATATTTATATTTATATTTATATTTATATTTATATTTATATTTATATTTATATTTATATTTTGGAAAATATATCTAAAATATTTGTGATGACATGTTATAGGATTTATTGCTGTTTTTGAGACCTAATAAATATCTTTCATTTTTAATATGCTAAAAATAGTTGGATTTCAGCAGTAAAAACAAAAACAATTTTTTTTTTCTGATTCCACAGATTTTTTTTTTTAAAGATTTTATTATTGTTATTGGAAAGCCGGATATACACAGAGGAAGAGAGACAGAGAGGAAGATCTTCCATCCGATGTTTCACTCCCCAAGTGAGCCGCAATGGGCCGGTGCGCGCCGATCCGAAGCCGGGAGCCTGGAACCTCTTCCAGGTCTCCCACGAGGGTGCAGGGTCCCAATGCATTGGGCCGTTCTCAACTGCTTTCCCAGGCCACAAGCAGGGAGCTGGATGGGAAGTGGAGCTGCCAGGATTAGAACCGGCGCCCATATGGGATCCCGGGGCTTTCAAGGCGAGGACTTTAGCCGCTAGGCCACGCCGCCGGGCCCTGATTCCCACAGATTTTGAAGAGTGGTATAGACAGGAGCCAGCATGCTAGCCCAACTGATTAATCCTCTACCTCCAAGTGCCAGCATTCCATATGAGCACAAATTTGTGTCCTAGCTGCTCCACTAACTCCCTACTTACGTCTTGGGAAAGCAGAGAAGGATGGCCCAATACCTTGTGGTCCTTTACCTGCATGCGGAAGTGGAAAATGCTCCTGGCTCCTGGCTTCAGATTAGATCAATTCTGGCTGTTTCAGCCATGTGAGGAGTAAACCAACAGATAGAAGACCTTTCTTTGTCTCTCCTTCTTTCTGTAAATCTGCCTTTCCAATGAGAACAAATCTTAAAATAAAAGGCTAGTGAAGTGATCTTACAATAAAAAGTTTGAGAAATTCTATGCTATATAAAAGATGAAAACATTAATAATATAAAAATGTGTTATTGTAGATATGTGACAAACCAGATATGGGTTGGAATCTTTTTTATTGATTTTGGAGAAATTATTTAGAAATGGATACGGGAGGGAGCAGGAGTCTGAGCCAGGGTTAAAACACCACTTAGGAAACTTACTTTCTATATCACAGTCCTGAGTTTGAGCCTCACTATTGCTCTCAACTTTCTGTTTACGCATGCCTTGCAAGACAACAATAATGTTTCAAGTGTTGGGTCTTGAGACAGGCAAGGATGGCCTAGGCTTTAGCATCCATTGGCATACATGAGACTTAGGACAGGATGCAGTCCATGCACGGCTGATCTGGGGTGCAATACCCACCAGTGAGGGCTAGGAGTGTGGAGTAGGCCATGCCAGGATGGGTCAAAGGACCATGCTAGCACATGCAACACCCAGGGCTAGGAACAGGCCCAGTGGTAGGACTCTGGAGACGCCTTTGCTGGGTTGCTTCTTCCAGTGGTGAGCACAAGAGATAAGGCTGTGGGTATGACACACTGGGTTAAGCTACAGTAATTGCTTTCATTGCATTCATGAGTGCCAGGATGGGTGTGTGCCAGGATAGATTAGGTCATGGAACCCATTGGGTCCCACCAGGTCAGATTTAGGATTTTGCCAGGCTGTGCTAGATAGTAGGACCCATTGACGAGAGTCAGAGAGTGGGTGTGGGCCATTATAGGTATTGCTATGCTGCAATACCTATAAGTGAATGCCAGAAGTGGAGACTGGTCATGTCAGTCTGGGCAGTAGCACCAACAGCACATTCAGGATCTGGGGCTGTGAGTGAGTTTGGTAGGGACATTTGGGAACTCCCCTGCTAGGTACAACTCACACTGGTGAAGAGGTTAGACCAGGCTGAGCTGCAGCAGCCATTGTCACATGTGTGAGCTGGGTCTTGGATGGACAGGGCAGCATCAATCCACACACACACTGGCGTAAGTGAGAGCAAGGACAAGGTGCTGGTCAGAATTGGCTATAAAATAACACGTACCAATTCACTGAGGGTTTGGAGTAGGCTGGGCTAGGCTGCTGCATTCTCTGGATGAGCTGGATCTGGAGGCCAGCCAGCTTGGGCCAGACTGCAGCATCTTCTGGCAAATGCCAAGATTGGGGCAGGCCATCTCAGGCAGGGACACAGCATCTGCAGTTACATGCAATGTCCAGGGCTTGGAGTGGGCTTGGTCGAAGAACTTTGAGGGACTCCTTTGCTGGGCTATGGCTTCCACTGCTGAGTATGAAAGCTAGGACTGAGAACAAGTTGGTTTGGGGCACAGTGAGAAAGGCTAAGGTAGGCTATTGCACCTTCTGGTATGCAGGGGAGTCAGAATGGATGTGGGCTTGTTGAGCAAGTGCCAAGACTGTGTGCAAGTCATGTGAGGCTGGACTGCAGTGCTCCCTGTCAGATACAAGTTTGTATCAGATATGGGCTGAGGTAAAACTGACCAAGCCTCATTCACTGGTAGGTGTGTTGGTTGGTGCAGATGCCAGACCAAACCTGACCTGCATTGGCAGACACATGCAAGGGTCACCGCAGATAAGGTTTCTTGGAGGACTCCCTAACTGGACCACTGGACTCAAAGCGTGGCTACAGGGAAAATCACAGGATGTGTGGTTTGACATTCGTAAGCATGTATCAGAATTGCGCCTCTTCAGCTGCTGATGTCTATGCAGTAGACAGCATATCAAGATGTACATAGGGACCATGATGGCCAGCTGATCTAGGCCACCAAGGGACATCAACTATCTCATTAGAGGACGGTCAGCAGAACAGTTGGGTAATTCTCCTGACTAAGGTTTGAAACATGCTTCTGGGTGAGCAACTGCACTAAGTTGGACTCTGTCTATCAGCCGACCTTGGAAAGATTTTCTTAACCTTAGAGCAACGAAACTGACAATGTCTTAGAGATATCAAAACTACTCAAGTGACATCCTTAGAACCTTCTTCCCTACGTCGAGGTCTCTAGGGCATCATCAAAGGTCCTTCCCCAATCCTGGTGCTGATGTAGTTTGACAGCAAAGAGCAGTCCTCTCTCCCTTCTCCCCTCTAAACACAGAAGAAAATATAAATAAATAAAGAAGACCGAAACATATGTCCCACCCACCTTCTTCCATACCTGACCCTCCCCACCTTAATCTGAAGCCCACATGGGTGTGCAACCTTCTCAATTTATGTAAACACTATTAAAAAGAAAATTTTAAAAATTGGAAAAAGTAGGGAAAAAAATCTAGTGTCCTTTCCTTGTTCTGCACATTAATTGGAGCTATAAATATTCACCCTACTAATTCTGGATGCATCTATCTTGCAGGAAGGTTAAGGATTGCAAGTGTTCTGGAGGATATTGATAAGCTGAATATTAGCTTCTTGGGTAAACAAACATCCCTATTTTTCAAAAGATTAAAATTTAATTGTTAGGCCATTTTCTAATCCTCAATACATTTGCTTAAGCAAATAGGCCTTGAACACAGCAGGTGGACAAAGCCCTTAGAACTCTGTGGGGAGGGAGAACAAGTTTTCCATCAACATTCCCTTTCTCTGTGATCATGCAGCTTATATTGTATCATGAATAAATGCCATTTATGTTACTGATGACTTCAGAATTATAATAGGGCAATACTCTTCTAACCTCTATTCTCTCACCTCACCCTCTACTTTTAAAAAATATTAATTTTGGGCCCGGCGGCGTGGCCTAGCGGCTAAAGTCCTCGCCTTGAAAGCCCCGGGATCCCATATGGGCACCGGTTCTAATCCCGGCAGCTCCACTTCCCATCCAGCTCCCTGCTTGTGGCCTGGGAAAGCAGTTGAGGACGGCCCAATGCATTGGGACACTGCACCCGCGTGGGAGACCCGGAAGAGGTTCCTGGTCCCGGCATCGGATCGGCGCGCATCGGCCCGTTGCGGCTCACTTGGGGAGTGAATCATCGGACGGAAGATCTTCCTCTCTGTCTCTCCTCTGTATATATCTGGCTGTAATAAAATGAATAAATCTTTAAAAAAAAAATATTAATTTTGACAAGATGAAAGAGAGAGAAAGATCAATTTTTCCTCTGATGGCTCTAGGTCCAAATGCCTAAAATTACTATGGGTTCGTCAAGCTGAAGCCAAAAGCTAGGAATTGAGCCCAGGTTTTCCAGATGTGCAGCAAAGACCCAACGATTCAAGCCATCACCTGCTACCTTCCAAAGTACACATTAGCAAGAAGTTGGAATGGAAAGTGGAGCTGGGAAGTAAAGTACAGACACTTCAAAATGGAATGTAGCTTTTCCAAGGTTGAAACACTGAAAAATGGTACCCTGCTCCCTTCATTTCCTTGCAGTGGTTTTCCCAGATCAATTACAATGACCATTTAAAAACCAAAGTGGTTCGCAACAACATAGATGGAATGTATGTTATTATATGTTAGGTGAAATAAGTCACTCATGGAAAAACAAGTATTACATAATTTCTCTCATTTGTGGAGTCTAAAAAATGTGATGATCTCCCAAAAATCGTGTTTGATCGTGGTTACTATCAGGGGAGAATGGAAGAGAGAGAGAAGAAGGTTTACAAGGATGCTAAATCAGTGTTAGATACATTAGTGTCAGATAGGAGTAAGAAGGTAGTTGAGGTCCTATTTATTGAAATATTACATGGCACCGATAAATATGCACAAATTTATGTGTCTGTTCAAATATTTGTAATGTAAAATATCAAAAATTGAAATTAAAATGACATTTTTTTCATCTTCTCAAAGGACTGTAGTGGCTTGCCATTCCACTCAGGTGAAGAACAATGTCCTTCCTCCTCTGCCCCCTTGCAGTACTTCCTTTCTGGACCTGGCTGTTGGTGCAGTCCTCCATGCTCGAGGCATACTGCACTGAACCCTCTCGGATGCTAGTCTAACATGGCCACCTCTGAGCTTCGGCACCTGCTGCTTTCTCTATTAAAACTCTTTCCTCTTGCATAGTCTTCACTTTTCTCATTAGCTTATATGCTTCCTTGCCGTTATTGTTTCCATTCTCATCCCATTTCACGTATAACTTTCCTCCATTTTGGCTCTCATATTTGCCTATCTCTGCTAACTTTGCTCTCTAGCATCCTTTTCCTGATCTACTCATCTGAGAATAACAAAAGAATTGGTGGGAACTCAAAAAGTTTGCTGATGGAAGACAGAGTACAACGCAAAAGTCCTGGAAATGGGGCTCGGCAGCGTGGCCTAGTGGCTAAGGTCCCATATGGCCGCTGGTTCTAATCCCGGCAGCTCCACTTCCTCTCTATCTCTCCTGCTCTCAGTATATCTGACTTTGTAATAAAAATAAAATAAATTAAAAAAAAAGATAAGATTTATTAAAAAAAAAAAAAAAAGTCCTGGAAATGGAAGACAGAAAGTTGTTGGTAATGTCTAGGGAATATAAAATTAAAGAGTAGAAAATGTTCAGTGCTAAAGCAAAATTCTTTTAAACAAATTTTAACATTTACTTGAAAAAAATACTTACTTGACTGCTGTTTGCTTAGGTATCTACCATTTACTCAACGTGTGCTTTCAAAATCTTTAGCAGGTCCTGAACTGGATTGGAAATATCTCTTTCAAGATACAATGTGTCGTTAAGAAGATACCTGCAGGTGCAGTACTATTCACAAAAGTGAAGATTTGTAAACTGATTAAGTTCAATGAAAGGGTAAGGGCAATGCAGAAATACACGCAATGGATTTAATACCATTTAGCCTTAAAAAAAAATCTAGGAAGAATCTTGCCATCTGTGAAAATGTGGATAAATCTATAGGACATTATGCTAAAATATAAGGCAGGCAGAGAAAGCAAGTACTGCATGACCTCACCTAGGTACTTATTCTGACATAGTTGAACTCAGAGTGATGGTGCCAGAGGCTGGGGCTGGGTGAGATTGGAAAGATGGTGGTCAAACAGTACAAAATTACAGTTAGGAGGAATGAGCTTAAGAAGATACACTGCTCAAATGCTTTTACCTCCCACTTCCTGAAATCACAATTGAAATTGCTCACAGGGTAAAACAATAAAGCTGTAACCACGTTAGAAAAAAAAAAAAACAGATGCTTTTAGCATAGCAAAATATTTAGATATTTTTGAAATAGAAAATAAGACAAGCTGAGGCTCACAGAAAAGCAAGAGCAGAGAAAGTCATACTGAACTCTCCAGGAGAATTTTGTGTTGCCCCAGGGGCAAAACAAAGCTGTTCAATGGTCAGCAAAAGCAAAGATTTAGAGAGGCTGTCGGTTATCACGGCCTTAAGTCGGCCTGAGAAACGTACATTGGATACTCTCCCATTCCTCTTAATGGGGTTGTGGCATTAAAGAAAACCAAAGATTCAGAAAGAGTCATTTTCTGTGCCTTCTACAAAATGCATGATTTTTCTCCTTTCTTCAAAATGAACTATTTGACAAGACAAGCAGCATAAAATGTATAGGAGGCAGCCAACGTCATCTGTTCCCCCTGTGAACTTCATGAATCCAGTGTTGACCCTCCCTGGAGACCTCCTGCTAGCACCTAAACTCAGAGCGGTGTGGTATCTTTGTGGTCATCAACGTGGCTAAGCAAGTTTGTACACCCTAATGAATCTTCTATGTTCTATTTCCTTAGCTCAAACACATCAATTGGGGGAAAAAGGCACAGGTGACTTGGGAAGGTGTTAGAAGCAATTCTGTTAATAAATACAGACACAAAGTTTATCTCTAAAGGCACCTCAGACAACTACAACTACCACAGACTCCAGCCCTCACTGCTGGTTACACGTGAAAAGGAGATGAGTTAGTGTGGTGAAGAAACTGTGTTCCTGTATTAGCTGCATCACCAAATCACTCACCATATCCGAACAACAGACTCAACCGAGGCATCAGTCAACAGCTGGATGAGTAAAGCAAATGTTTTATAGACAAACAATGAAATATTGTTCAACCACTAAAACCACGAGATTCCTGACATATGTGATAAAATGTGTGAAACTTCAGGACTTTATATTAAGTGAAATGCAAGACGCACAAGAAGAAAACCTGCATCATTGTATATGCAGCACCTAGAATTATTGAATGCACAAATGTGGACAACAGACTTGAAATTATCAAGGCGTGATGGGGGAAGCTATGGGGATTTAGTTTATGCCACAGTCATATATGATGAGTAAATTCCAGAGATCTACCATACAACATAGTGGCTAAAAACGTTATCAGTAGGGTAGTTCTTACTACGAAACATACAGAAAGAAAGAAGCAGAAGAAAAATTGGGAGATGATGGATACGTTTAGCACCTTGATTGTCGTTATGGTAATGTAGACATGCACGCGCATTCAACCTCACCACAATTTTGTACGCTATGTACAAGTTTGGTGTGTGTGCCCATCATACCTAAATCAAGCTGAGGGATAAAATAGAAGCTGGGCAGATCACCTAAGTCAGTTGTACTCTAATTTAGTTCTAAATACTCCACAGGGTTTGTTTCCTTCCTTCCTTCTTTTCTTCCTAGACAGTCCTATGTCCATCATTCTGCTGCTTAAGTGTATCCTGACATTGTAGGTACGGACAGTGGCAGAGCCTAGCATCTTAGTGTCAAGATATACTTAGCTGCTTCATTAGGAGCCCATCTTTGGTTCGAACGTAGAGGTGCATTGTAACCAAGGCCCACAACATTATCCCAGGTAATGTTAAAGCTGTATTGCTTTGTACAGATGAGAAGCCAGATAATCACGGCTACTTAGTAGATCATCCAGGTATCTGTGCTGCCACATGTTAAAATAAATAAGCAGAAGTGTGCATGGCTCTGAAGTCTTCCTCATTCTGGGATATCACCACCACATGCAGACATACACACAAACCTACATATACACTTCTCCCTTTTAATATTTATTTATTGATTTAATTTTTGAAAGTCAGATTTATAGAGAGAAGGAAAGACAGAAAGACTTTCTATCTGCTGATTCACTCCCCCAAGCGGCCACAACAGCTGAGCTGAGCTGAGCTGATCCAAAGCCAGGAGTCAGGAGCTTCTTCCGGGTATCCCAGTCAGGTACAAGGTCCCAAGGCATTGGGCCGTCCTCTACTGCTTTCCCAGGCCACAATCAGGAAGCTGGATGGGAAGTGCAGCAGGCAGGACACGAACCAGTGCCCATCAGGGATTCTAGGTGTGCAAGGAGAGGACTTTAGCCACGAGGGTTACTGCAACAGGTCCTACAATTCCTTTTTTCAATAAATGTTTACAATCGCACACAAGTGTTTTAGAGATTCCCTAGTTTGAGTAAGCCCACCATTCTAATTCTGTAATGTTACGGGCGGAAATGGATTCTTTCGTTAAATGGCAAAATAAACTCTTCCATAGGATTCAAGGGGCCATTGTCTCTGCAAGCAGCAGTGAATAATTCTAACTTCTCTTTGACTTCTGTAAACACTCAAATCATATGGACTTTCATGCTGACTCATATATTATGCTATTAGTAGAGGACAGAACTAACTTTCAAACCCCTCAAAAGTCAACTATACCAGTCTGCCTTGTTTTGTTTTGAAGATGCTATCATTTTAGGAAAGAGTTATCACATAATCATGCCTGTAAATTTCCATCATGGAATACTTTCCATAAATGTGATGGTAATGAAAGTGTTAGGTGGGCATAAATTAATTTCAGCATTTAAACATGTACTAGCAATCACACTACACATTCAGTTAATCAGAATAAATTGCCTTCATTCCCATTCAAGGCAATAATAATCAGGAGAACATAGCCAAGACTCCCTGCTGATTTTTTTCGGGATTCTTTCAGGCTGTGGACATCCGCAGCGTTACAGAATCCTCCACAAGGATGAATTCAATTCATCTTCAACTTCAATAGCAGCAATCGTGGCTCTTTGCCAACTAATTGAAATAACAGTTGAGATCAGAGAACTTAATTGTCTATCATCATGCGATTTTTCAATAATTAAGCTGAGACTAATGACCAAATATTACTCACACATGGATACGTGACTCAAGAAATAGAGCTGGTTGAATGAGAAGCATTACTTTGCTTCCTTTTACCTCTCCCCTCATATCATTGAAATGGGATATAATTTATGGTTTTTAAATGACCAGTTAGTATCACCCATATATCTCTAACTGTATATATATGCATTTTTAGTTTGGTGCTGCATGTCATCTTTTTGACACGCTGATTGCTTGGTTGTTTCCTCTGACCTCCTGGAAGGTGGGTTCAGTGGCAAACCTCTGCTGCCTTGGTTGTCAGGACGGAGTTTGACACATACTGCCCCGGGCCACCCTTCTCATGGCTACTCAGTGAATCCTACAGAATGACTTGTTTACAAGAATTCTCAGGAATATTTAAGATATTCTGTCTGATCTGGTTTTCAGATCCATCACTTGCTTGCTCTCTGACTTCTGTCTGACAAGGGCGACACAAGTGTGGCGACTTACTTACTTCTTATTCTAAAAGCAGTTCATAGGAAATGAAAAGATCAAGTGGGAACACTGGATACAGAAGAAGCTCCCAGAGGCTTTCATATCCACATTTCTGTCTTGTAATTGTTTTTATGTTCAAAGCAGCAAATGCAGGTAGAATAGGATACAAGTCTGGCTTTGGCTTTTCAATGATTTGTTGCCTTTTCTTGGGAAAGCCAATTAATTAGTCTGCCAATCAGTTTTTCAGATGCTTGGTGAGGGATGTATGGGAGGGTTCATAGGTGAACTCTTACATTACTATCCACAAAACAGCAGTGTCTATAACAGAAACTGGGTAGCAATCGGGGAAAGACATACAAAGCAGAAAGGCAAGAAAAGCATTAAGGGAGAGCCAAAATGCTGGGTCAGCAAATGCTAGAAATTACAGGATGCCACCCAGAGACCTGAAAGCATGAGGCTATACTGGTGACTTCTAAGGAAATACCTGCCTAGGGGAGTGAATGAGTAAAATCCTTGCTGATGGATGTCAAAAACTGGGAAACAAAACAAGCATTGACTAATGGATGAGCCTGAAATTAAACCCAAGGTGATGCTGAAAGATGAAGGGTAATGTGAGCTCCTTCAATTTTTGTCAGCTAAATGCCATGGCACTCCTGCTAAATAGGTTCTGCCAAGCTGGCCTTTCGAGCCCCTCAACCACGCAGGAAAAGAGCAGAGCTGCTGTACCACAATGCTTTTGCTTTGCAAAGCTGTGTAATAACCAGGTTCTGTAGCTAGAACTACCCTTAGAGTAGGGCTTTTCCTCGGGGATGGATGGTATCCTAGGCAAGCTTTCTGGGAAGGGAGACACTGAGAACATTTTTGCTTCTGGAGAAAGAGAACCATGTTATCATCT
Source organism: Ochotona princeps (assembly GCF_030435755.1). NCBI lineage: Eukaryota > Metazoa > Chordata > Mammalia > Lagomorpha > Ochotonidae > Ochotona > Ochotona princeps. Next base: position 2,995,930 of record NC_080839.1, on the reverse strand, counting down.
AAAACTGAAGCCTTATGCAGACAGAACTCAGAAAATATAACCACATCTGGGAAAAGAAACAGACAAGGGTGGACATTGTTGGACTGCAAGTTAAGCTCCTGAGTGGGATTCCTGTGTTCCATGTCAAAGTGTTGTCTGCTTCCAATGAGTTTCCTACTAACGTGTAAATGATGTCTCAAGAGCTAATGTCCTGGCCATCTACATGAAGTCCTGGCCATCTACATGAAGTCCTGGATAAAACTGTCGGCTCATTTTGCTTGGCCAACCCTTGGTATTGGCAGTTCTTGGGAAGTTAACCATTGCAGGGAGGATCATTCACTCCCCACCCCATCTCTCTTCTTTGTTTCTCCAAAATAAATTTTTTAAAAGCAGAAAAACAAACAGATCAGCCATAGGAACAAGTGAAGGCCCATGTACAGCTTCTTAAATACATACATACATACATACATACATATGGCAAGATACATATTGAATTCACAGCAAGTCTCAAATTTCTTCTTCATTTCCTACTCATTCTTTCCACACCTGGACAGAATGCCATAGTATTTACCGTACAAATTAAAGTCCAAGCCAGCATTCTTTTAACTCTCCCTGTCCAATCTATTCCCTGTCTTTCTACTACTTCCTTGCATTCAGCATAGCTTCTCTCAAACATGAATGACCATTTTCCATTTGGGAAATGATAGAGAAGGAACTGGATGGCAATTTCCAAGTCCTCATTTGTGGGCACTTAAGGGTGGAGTCAGTGTACATCAGGAACTAGAATTCAACCCAGTTGTTTCAAATGAAGAGAAGCTAAGGAGTCAAAGATGTGGAGTCTCCCAGAGACCACCAATCATTATTCCTTGGATTGTAGCCACAGGAGGAACCCAGGGGTTCTTGGGAACTCAGAGGAAGAGTTTCCCAGAAAATCTATGGGTAAGGAAGAACATGGCTTCTAGCAAAAATATTGAATCAAGCAAAGTAGTGGGTGAAAGAGCCCACAACCGTTTTTCCTAATCGCCAACTGGACAGAAAACCTGGGTGATTTTTGGGTAGGGTTTGCTTGTTTGTAGACAAGGAAGAGCAGGGGAAAATAATCGAATGAAGGAGGAAGTCAGAAAGAATAACCAGCCCGGTACTAGCTCTATGTGCATAACAATTAATGTTACTCTCAGAGTTAGAATTCTCTATTTTTCTTTTCTTGAACCCATTTTTTTGAACTGTATCTGAGCCCAGCTCTGAGTCTAAGCTTGAAGATGATAACCTGGAGGAATTTCTCAGAAGGAATGCACAGCAGGGCTTTTATCCAGACCCTGGGTTGTGAGACGTGTGTCTGATGGTCACCACCTGCTTGGTTCTTTTCTTGAGGTAAAATGATTACCAAGAACTCCTGCGAGTCCACAAGTGTTTGCATTAGCTTTTAGGAAGCACTATATTTCAGAACTTGATGTTTTTTACATGGATTTTCCATGAGCCTAAATCTAATCTTTTGTGGGACACTGGTAGGCCTTCAGTGGAATGGCACGTCCAACAAGGGTCAGGGGAAACTTAGGCAAGACTCTCAGAGCTTACAAGACTTGAGGTTGGGGCTTCCATCAGTATTCAGTACACAAATGTATTGGGCACATAGATGAGTGTGCTGCCCACACTTGTGTTTGTGTTAATCCATCAAGTTTGTGCTAATTTGTCACGGCAACCTTATCTGTTGTCTGAGACTTGATGGAGCTGTTTCAGGTACCATAATCAACATTTATAATTATATTTCTGCAGAAAAATAAATGTGTTTCTATTTTCGAGCGCATAACCTATGAATGATATTTTGGGCTTGCCTCCAATTAGATGTAAAATCATCTGTTACGTTTTCAAAACTAGATGAGGTTAAAAACTTAACCTGGAACATTCAGGAAAAAAAATGAGGCCACATATTTAGCTATGAGTAATCTGTTGAAGTGACCCAACCTTACTTTTAAAAAAAGACTATAAAAGTAAACAGAAATTCACAAAAATGGATTTCTAGACAGTCGAGGATTGTAGTAAGCATTCACTTTGAGTTTTAATGCTTTTAATGGTTTCTCTGGTGTATGTGTGTGTGTGTGTGTATTCTGATATTTAACAACCAAAAACAACAAAGTAAGCTCAGGTCGCTAGAGGCTTTCACAGATACACCCAGGCTAGCTGTGGTTGTGCAATGTTTGTTTTGTTTTTGTTTTTCCCATAACGGTGAGGCTCTCAGTAGTCTTAGCTTTGGTGACGATGCCTCAGTCTATTTTCTGCTGCTATAAACAAATATCACAGAGCCAGTGCCAGCTACTTTACAAAGGAAGGGGCATTAGTCCACCCACGGTGATGGAGCCTGGGACTCCTAAAAGCATGACATGAGCATCTGCTCAGTTCTGCTGAGGGCATTCTTGCTTCATTTGCAGATGAGGAGTAGGACATCCTGTTGTGAGATAGAGTTGCCAGCTTACAACTCGTCCTGGTCCAGGAACACTGCACTCAGGACTTTATACAATCCTAACAGTCCCTCAAAGGATCCATCTCCAAATTCCATCACCCTCTGACTCTTGGAGTGCAATTTTCAATAACATGCATCTTGGGAACACATTTAAGCCACAGTAGATCACTGTGGAGCATATCTGCTCCAGGAATACGCAACACTCTACTTCCTACTCCCCGAATTCTTTATAAGTCTTCTCTTTATGTTTGGTTTTATCTCATTTTACATCTTGATATCCATATCCCTCATGACAATGTCACCTACCAAGGCTCTGTTCTTGGTTCTCTGCTAATGACTTCTTATCTCCTTCCCTAGGCCCACTTCTTCTACACTACCATGGATGACATTTCAATTTTTTCCCCATTGTCTTCACCTTTTCCACTGTATCTATACTATCCCAAACTGTCTTAACTCCACACCTTGTCTTGTTTCTATACCTGCACTTTTTCTCTCCTGCTCTGATCTCTCAAACCTAACACCGCAAAAGTGTTTTCTCCTATTTGCCTCTTAAGGTTGCCATAACAAATGACCACAGACGTGATGAGTTAACACAAGTGTGTTCACACATCTAGTACATTCATCCATGTGCATGATACATATGTGTACACATTTATCTGTAGACACATGTTCATGTGATCACATGATTGCATGCATACACACGTGCTCACCTGCATGCACTTGAAGCACACATTCATACACATGCACACAGGTGCTCACCACACACGTGCACTCTCAACACACATGCACACACATTTATTCTCTTGCATGTTGGGAGGCCAGAAATCTGAGAGCAGTTTCCCTGTCTGGATATCCAAGGAGAATCCCTGGCATTTCCCAGTAGCAGGAGCAAAAGTTCTGGCCTTCTCGGTTTCTGGATGCGCTGTGTTCTCTGCTTCTCACCCACCTCCCAGTGTCCTGGCTTACAGTGCAGGGTCTTTAGATTTGTCTACTCCTGCAGAGCAGCTCACATTACCTCCTTTCATTGGTTGGTGTCCTGTTTCTTTCCACCTGTCCCTTGCAACACATAAAGGGCCCTCTCTCCAAGAAAACCCCATCATCTCAAAAAACCAGCAGCCCAATCACATTTGCTTTTTATTGGGTTGCTTTTGGTTACCTAAAACAACATTGAGGAGTTAACGATGTAAATGTCAAGTGGAGAGCTAACAGTTTCCCACCTATCATCATCCCCTCCTCAAGCTGGGTTGTTTTGAGAATTCCAAGTTAAGTTGTTTTTTTTTTGTTTTGTTTTGTTTTGATACATGGGTTCTGCATCTGTGGATTAAGACTACACACAGGGAGCCCACAGGCTCCTCAGGAGTGGTGGGCAAATTTGGGGACCTGCTCTGGTCCTTTGGTGGTGGCACCAGCAGGGGCGGCTCCAGGCTGAGCTTGCCTAAAATCAGCTCAAGTCCATGTGCTCCTCAGGAGTGCCTGGTGACTTTGGAGGGCCTGCTGGGATCTTTTAGCCCCCATCCAGCTGGTGGTGCCTGCAGGGGTGGAGGTTGGGCAGCCTGGGTGCCAACAGCGTTGTGTGCAACCCTCAGACCACCCAGTGGAGCACTCCACTAACTTGTGTTTTAGTATCTTCAGGGGAGATTGGAGGGTCACACAGATGAGGGAAAGCAATGACCTGTGGATTCATGCCCAGGTGAGAAATTATTGCTGAGGGATGTCCCGGGGGGGGACATCATAAAAGAAATGACTACTGAATGACTCTAAAAGACAAGTCCAGTGTACTTGCAGGTAAGCAAGAGGATTGAGACCTGGTGGTTTGAAGAGGAGAAACCAGAAGACCTTTATGGGTCAGACTGATGCTCCAGCCTACATGGGAGTCTTGAGCTGGGCTTGTTAGCATGAGACATGGTTCACTATCACATGTCAGCCCAAATGAACAGTAGGGCTGGGACCTCTCTGGCAGGGCTATATCCCAGGACATGACAGTGAATGCCAGAACAGTGGACGAGTCACACTATGCTGGGCCATGACACCAACCAGCACGTAAGAGAACCAGGTCTGGGGTTAGATTCTGTAGGGGATAAATAGGACTAACCCTGTGGAAATACAAGTCTTGCTGGGTAGCTTAAGAGTTGGGGTGGTAGGGGCTGAACTAGGCATGACTATGGAACCCACTGACCATCATGGGTACTTGGGCTGGGAAAAGGCTGGGTAGATACAAGACGTAGCCCCTCATGTGGACCCCTACTAGGGTAAGGGAGGCCGCATTGCACCATCCAACACCTCATACAAAGGCTGGGATAGAGGGGGCAGGTTATGCCAGCTGGGGGCCAGGCAAGCACTGGGTCATATTTGAGATTTAGGTCCAAGAGTAAGCCAAGTGTGGGAACCTGGGAAACTCTCCCACTGGGTCATAATTTCCTCTGGCAAGCACATGGTCCAGGCCTGGGTGTTGGATAGGCTGGGCAGGGCAGCTCTATCCATTGGCAAGTGTGCAGCTGGTTTTAGAAGGGGGCAGACCAGGCAGGGCCAAACAGATCTTTATCCTCCTGGCAAAGGCAGAAACCAGGTTGGAGTGCAGATCATTCTCGGCTAGGCTATCCCACTGGCTGGTTTGCAAGAGCCAGGGATGAAAGCAGACTGAGCAGGTTGCAGCACCCATCACTGAAAGTTGGGATTGGGGACAGGCCAGGTCAGGCCACACTACAACATCCAAACACAAAGGCCAAGACAGGTGAGGGACTATGCCAAGCTTGGTCAGAGCAACCACTGGCATGTACAAGATCTGTGGCTGGGAACAAGGCCTGGTTGGGGAGCTATGGGGATGCCCTGGCTGGGTTGTTGTTCTCAGTGGTAACTGCAAGGGCCAGAGCTGGGGGGTGTGGTCTGAACTGGATATGGCTGCAGACTCCCTTGGCACAAGTGTGGACTGGGACTGGGTTGTGCCAGATTGTGCCAGATTCCAGTGGCTGCAATCCACCCACTGGAGCTCATGAGAAACAAGATGTAGTTCTCTGTCCCTACTGAGCCATATGGGAGCTGTGTCTGTGTGTGGAGCAGGCTTCATTGGGCTGTGACACCCAATATTAAGAATTGGAATAGGTGAATGCCAGTCAAGAAAGGCCACTGTTCCTGCTAGGATGGAAGGTGGACTAAGTAGGGCTGGCTCATGGACCCACCGGTGTGCACAAGATCTGGCATTGGGAGAGATGCTAATGGAGCAGTTTGACAACTCCTCTGTTGGGACACAGTCCCTGAAGGTGACTTCAAGAACCAAGACATGAAGCAGCCTGAATCAGGCCACAGTTATACATTTCGCTCATATCCGGGGTGAGCCAGGCCAAGCCAGTTCATATCACCGACTGGTGAATTCGAGAACCAGAATGGTGTGTGGGTTGGGGTGGTTGGGCCACAATACCAGCCAGCTAACATTAGGGCTGGGACTAGGGGCTCCTTGGGTTGGGCTGGGCTAAGCTGTAGCCACCACAAGTGTGAGCTGGAACTGGCAGCAGCATCTGGCTTGGCTGGGCACCCAGTGGCAAATGCCGAGGTGAGGTGGGCCAAGTCAGAATGGGCCATAGTGCTCAACCAGCACACATGAGACCCAGGGGTAAGGAATGAACACAGTAGCGTCCCCTGCTGGACCGCCATTCCCACTGTCACCACATGAGAGCTGGGATTGGGGACAGACCAGGATGGGCAGGGCTACAACACCTCTTGACCTGCATGTAAACTGAATCAGGGACAAGCCAGGCTAGGCAGACTGTACCTACTGGTGCATTTATAACCGAGAGGGGTGAGGGTTGGCTGGACTTTGCCACAGCATCATCTGGTAGAGGTTGGCACAGGGAAGAGCAAATTCTGTCAAGTTAAACTGCAGTACCACCTGGAGAGTGCAAGATCCAGGAGTGGGAGTGGGCCCAACTGAGAAACATTGGGCACCTCTCTCTTGGGCTGCCATTCCCACTAGTGAGCATGAGAACCAGAACTGGGACAGGCAAGACTAGACAAAGAATGGCACCAACCAGCAGGTGTGTGGGCTGGATAATGGGGCTCTTTGGGTTGAACTAGGCTTCAATGCCATTGACATACATGAGAGCTGAATGGGGTGTGCAACAGAATAGACGAGTGTGCTGTACATGTTGGCAAGCATGAGAACTAGAGCAGGGGGGTGGGCCTGGTGTAGGATATGAGGAGCCACCCCAACTAGACTGCAACTCTCATTGGTTTACATAGTCAAGTGTGTAATGAGTAGGACTGGGCTGGGCTGCAATACCCATTAGGTTGCATAGAGTACAGGGCTAGAGACAAAACTGACCCAGCAATCACAACCACCAATGCACACTTAAATTGATTGGGGTGACAGTCTGCCAGATCCCGTATCAGAAAGCACATGCAAGAATCATCCCAAGAATCAGGTCTTTGGGGATTTCCCAACTGAACTGCTGGACTCAGAACTTCAACCATGGAGAAAATTGCAGGCTCCGTGGCCTAACCTTGAAAAGCCTATGTCAGAGCTGGGCCTCCTCAGTGGCTTAGAAAAAACAGTGGATAGCGTGGTCAGTTGCACATGGAGGATACAACAGTATATTAGAACCTGCAGAGGACACCTGGTACCAGGACAGAGGATGGAAGATAGAACATATCTATCAGCTACCCCAGCAAAAGGTGGGCAGCGAGAGACTAGGCAAATGGAGACTAAAAGTTGGACTATGTCAGTCAGTGGATTCTGGAGAGATTTCATTGTGCTTGGAGTGGCGAGATCGGCAGCAATTCAGAACTATTGAACTATCAACACCCTAATCACCTATGTAAAGATTATCAACAGATAAAAAAAGGAACAAGAAAGACTACAGATTGAAACTATCCTTGAAAGTTGTGTCTGAATTGAAATGTGCAGATTTCCTTGTTACTTTTAAACTTTCCAGTATGACAGCTACTTACACAACATTTACATTTTGCTACATGCTATAAGTACTCTAGAGATGATTTAAATTATGCAGGAGGATATACTTAGGTTTTAGTGCATATACTAAGCCATTTCATATAAGAAATCCACCCTTCCTTAGATGTTGGATTCCATGAGAACCTTTGAAAAAACCCTCTGGAGATTATGAGTGACAAATTACAGATGTTTCTTAATTTATGACAGGTTCTATCCTGATCAGTTTCATCTTACGCTGAAAATATTCAGTGGGAAATGCACTCAACCCACCCCACCTCCACCACCATAGCACATACTCAGTGCAATAGTGATTTCCCCAGGCAACCAGAGGGTCATCCAAGAGCTGTAGCTGCCACTGCCTAATGTCATGGGAAAGGATCACGAGTGGACCCTGGGGAAGAACTGCTTTCAACATTCTCAGCAGAATTTCCACAGCATATGAATCATGTTTTACTTCACTATAAGCTTGAACATTTGGAAGGTGAACTATTGAAATTTGCAGCAACTACCTTCATGTAGCAGATTTCATGGAGCTCGGATGTTTTTGAAGACTTTGTACAGCCAGTCTCCTGGCTGGATCTTCACTCACTCCCACACTGCCTTCACTCAGGACGCATATCCAGGCACACCGACCCATTCTCCTTCACCACCCTCCTCAGGTGTCTTTACTTCTTCTTTTCCTATGAGTACTAGCGTCATTCCAGTATCTGGTTGCTCATCTTGGGCCCATGGTAGTTAATTCATGTATCTCACAGCCATTAGTCTTACTTATTATGGATGCTGCCACTAGATTAAGATTCAATCATGGTCAAGGCAAATATTCCAATGCACATCACCAGCCTGAGCCTTTGTCTTCCTGGCAATGCCAAATGGGGTTTAAATATCTTAGTATCATGTCCAACCATTCTATCCTCTCCTTCTAGTCTGATACAAATCTGCTCTCCAAGACACCCATGCTAATCAAAGAAAAGTGAATTTTTATTGCTGTTTTTTTTGTCCCTCCTAAATAATCCATTTCTTGTGGCTTTTCTTCGCAGCTTCTTTTGGTGATTCTTGCGAATAATTTCTCCTTATTCTGAACAAACTGGTTCTCACTGATCATTTCTTGCATCATTTTACCCTGCTATTATTTACGTCCACATATTCCTAGGAGGTTTATACCACATTTTTCTAATATTGTTATACAGAACGTTAGTCAATTGCAGTGAATGTTCACAAAGTCACTTGTTAAATAAAGCAAGTGAATCAGAAAATGGCTGATTTCCTGTTTGATTATTTCTAAGTCCCTGTGTTTGCTACTTTTTCTGACTGCTCAATCCTAGATCATGTGCATGGGTAAGGCTAGAGAAATTCCAAGGTTACAACTTTCGTGAGTATAGCTTTGAGCTCAGTTATTGAGGTCTGAGATCCAGTTCTTACAAGTCGTAGTCTCGGGCCCGGCAGTGTGGCCTAGTGGCTAAAGTCCTTGCCTTGAAAGCCCCGGGATCCCATATGGGCACCGGTTCTAATCCTGGCAGCTCCACTTCCCATCCAGCTCCCTGCTTGTGGCCTGGGAAAGCAGTCGAGGACGGCCCAAAGCTTTGGGACCCTGCACCCGCGTGGGAGACCCAGAGGGGGTTCCTGGTTCCCAGCATCGGATCGGCGCGCACCGACTCATTGTGGCTCACTTGGGGAGTGAAACATCGGATGGAAGATCTTCCTCTCTGTCTCTTCTCCTCTCTGTATATCCAGCTTTCCAATAATAATAAATCTTAAAAAAAAAAAAACAACAAGTCATAGTCTCTGCCTTATCCCAGTATTACATCAGCCTTCAGAAACTGTTCTTTGTTCAAACCGGACATGCAAAACTTGCTCATTTGATGAACTTCAAAACCCCTATCAACAGAGATTGTAGTAACTTATGTGTGATAGCACAGATATTGTCTGACTATTCTTTATAAATGAAAGCGTATGATCAGAAAAGAGGGCCATTACACAAGAATTATACTCTAGGCTGCATGCTAAATCTAAGATCAAATTACAATTTAATCGACTATTTCGTAGTAATTGCAGTGTTTTTGAAAGGAATGACACAATTATTTAGGCAGAGTGATGTAGAGGACTGATAAGGTCGATACATAATTTAAGGATAGAAATACAAGGAAAAAGATATCTTCTTTCTTTTGGCTTACCAGTGATAAAAGCAGCAGTAATGTTTGAACATAATCACTCCAGCACCCTTGTTGCCCTTGGTGGAGCTACGAAGAATTACTATTTTTTCCTGTAGATTTTTTTTTAAAGATTTATTCATTTTATTACAGGCAGATATACACAGAGGAGGAGAGACAGAGAGGAAGATCTTCTGTCCGGTGATTCACTCCCCAAGTGAGCCGCAACAGGCCGATGTGCACGCCAATCCGATGCCAGGAACCAGGAACCTCTTCCAGGTCTCCCACGCGGGTGCAGTGTCCCAATGCATTGGGCCGTCCTCGACTGCTTTCCCAGGCCACAAGCAGGGAGCTGGATGGGAAGTGGAGCTGCCGGGATTAGAACCGGCGCCCATATGGGATCCCGGCATGTTCAAGGCGAGGACTTTAGCCGCTAGGCCACGCCGCCGGGCCCTTTTCCTGTAGTTTTGAAACACGTTTCTGACTCATTCCATCTAACTGACAACTAATACACACTTGGTCCCAAGTAAGGAACACTAAGTTTTGGTTCATGGAATAGTCTAGACCTATGCTGACTGATACAGGTGGCAGTAGCCACATAAGCCTAGGAAGCCTTTGAAAGATATTTCTTCCAAATTGAGTCCCTCTATGTGTACAAAATGCACACTGGATTTCTAAGTCACTGAATAAAAATTATATTAAGTGCTTAATAACCTTTATGATATCATCACTGAAATTATTACATTTGTGACATATTGGTTTAGTAATCTATATTGTTAATTATTTTCCTCTGTTTCATTTCATTTTTCTTTTTAACATGGCTCACATTGTATTTCTGTGGGGCACGGATAGCCTAGACCATGATTCCCTTTGTTTAGCAATCCCCTCACAGTTATTGAATTCTGAATTGATGCTAAACCCACTGGAATATCTCAAAATGAACATAAGAAAATGAGAGGAAGATGCTCATATTCAGGTCAGGTGGAACAGATAGTTTTTCTTAACTCAATCCATTATATTCAGCTCACAATTGTGTAAGCTAGATTTCCCTTAACCCTTGCAATAATGTCAGCTAGATACTTCTTTTTTTCTTCTTTTTTTTTTTTTTTAAGATTTATTTGTTGGAAAGTCAGATATTCAGAGAGGAGGAGAGACAGAGAGGAAGATCTTTAGTCTGCTGGTTCATTCCCCAACTATCCGCAATGGCCAGCTGTGCCAGTCCGAAGCCAGGAGCCCGGATCTTCTTTCAGGTGTCCCATTCCACCTAAGGCTTTGGGTTGTCCTCAATTGCTTTCCTAAGCCACAAGCAGGGATGGGAAGTGGGGATGCCAGGATTAGAACTGGCGCCCACATGGGCTCCTGGTGTGTTCAAGGTAAGTAATTTAACCATTAGGTTATCACGTTAGGCCCTCTTTTTCTTTCTCTCTCTCTTTTTAAACACATATTGGGCCCACCATTATAGCGTAGTGGTTAAAGTCCTCGCCTTGCAATTGTCGGAATTCCATATGGTCGCCTGGTCTAATCCTGGTGGCCCTGCTTCCACTCCAGCTCCCTGCCTGTGGCCTGGAACAGCAGTTGAGGATGAGCCAAAGCCTTGGGACCCTGCACCCACGTGGGAGACCCATAAGAGTTCCTGCCTCCTGGCTTTGGATTGGCTCAGCTCCAGCCGTTGCAGTCACTTGGGGAGTGAAAAACATCGGACGGAAGATCTTCCTCTCTGTCTCTCCTCCTCTCTGTATATCCGGCTTTCCCATAAAAATAAATAAATCTTTTTTAAAAAACATATTGGAAAGGCACATTTACAGAGAGAAGGAGAATTAATCTTCCATCTGCTGGTTCATCCCTACCAAATGGCCACGTGCTTAGAACTGAGCCCATATGAAGCCAGGACCTGGGAGCTTCTGGGTCTCCCATACGGGTGAAAGATCCCAAGATTTTGAGTCATCCCCTATTGCTTTCCTGGGTCACAAGCAGAGAGCTGAATGGGAAGTGGTCAGACAGGATTCAAACAGGCATCCGTGTGGGATGCCAATGTGCTCAAGACAAGGATTTGGCCGATTGAGGCATCATGCTGGGCCCGTAGATGCTTTCATAAGAACATGAGAATGGTAAGGAATGAATTAGGATCATACTTCAAATGGCAAGACCAAATCCTAAACTAAAAAAATTTTGCACATATATTTTTGTGCTTAGTTCACTAGCAGTAGGACCAGATTTTAGCTATTATGATTTTATAGTATTATATCAAAATTCTTTAGAGAAATAGCCAACATCGAAGAATCTTTTAAAGATATTAAGTTTCTCTTTTCAAATATGTTTCTCACTCTTCTGGTATGAAAGGTCTGTCTGTGGACATCTCCTGGGATGGCCAGCAGGTCGTTCAGCACACATCTGTAGTAGCAGGTCGTTCAGCACACATCTGTAGTAGCAGTTCAGCATCCCTAAGCCTTTGGATTTATTTATCACCTGTGTCATCCTTGTACAAACCAACCCACCTCACAGAGTTACTCTTCAAAGGCAGCTAGAGACTGTGTTTAATGTCGTTATATAAACAAATTTGATCTGTCCCATCTTGTTCCTCCCCATCATTATCCCACATGCTTCAGTCCATTCTCACAGTGTCTGGGCTTAGAATCACGAAATGCAACTATGATGTCATTCTTTTTCTTTTTTTAATTATTTTGCGTTATGTGACAGTTTCATAGGCTCTGGGAATCCCCCCACCCCGCCCCACGCCCCTCCCCCCTGGTGGATTCCTCCACCTTGATGCAGTGTTACAGTTCAAATTCAATCAAGATTCTTTCCTTGCAAACGTCTACCAAGCATAGAGTCCAGATACTTATTGTCCAGATGGGTTGAACAGTTTCTTGGGGAGACCATTTCTGGTCTGAAGTTAGAGCTGGTAGAATATCATCACAGTCAATTAAAAGTCCCAATATAACATCAACAGCAATTTGCAACATTATGGAATTGACATGGTTTTGAGTAATCAGTATGTTAAAAAAAAAGAAGCAAGTTCTTAACCACAACCTATGATTAGCTCATTGACATTTCAATTTTAGCTTATATACAGGACCGGCTGCTATATACCTTAAAATGGCTATAAGGTACCATTCAGCTGTCTCGTGTCTATTTCATTTTAGTATTTAGCCATTTGTTGTGTTGAAGTATAATTTTGCTGATTTTGGCTGATTTTAGGATAATCTAGACTGCTTGTAACTCTAACAAGACATTTGTCGACAATTAAGGTGCAGAACAATTTTTTTTTATGTCATTCTTTTGGAGTATAGCACGCCTTTGCATGGGGTGTATTTTATATATCATCCTTAGAGAAAAGAAGTAAGCAGAATCATGGATGTAACTTCTGACAAGTACCATCATTGCCTTGCAAAGTGGTTATCTAAGAAGCCAGTGGAATGTTCTCAGTGAAACAGATGAATTTACTAAGAGGGCAGAAAAACTGCTTCTCCAGACACAAAAACTCAGAAAAATCTAGAGGTTCTATTCTCGGAGTCTATTGACATGTAGCATAATATTAAGTTGCTCTCATCTATAAAGCTAAAAACCTTTGAATACTACTTAGTTAAGATAAGTAAATTATTAGCCAACAATTGAAATACAGACATGACTTACAAAACAATTGCAGACATCTTTTTATATATGTGTTTATATGTGCGAGTGGATATGAGACAATAAATTGTTAGGATGATTATTATCCCTGGGCAGTAGGGATATAAAAGCTCCTGTCCAATGAAAGTGAGGTGGTCTAGTTTTCCTTTGCCTCAAAGTGGTGTTTTCAGGAAATAAAAGCCATTCTTGGATTTTGTTTTTGCAAAGAAGATGCCAAAAAGCAACCTCAGCTACCGGAGAACAGCTCCAGCTGACTCAGAGCTCGCAAAGGACGCGTGCATCAGTGAGACGATAAGAAGAGGAGATAGGAGGAGAGGCAGAGGAGGCATGGACCACTATGGCATGATGCTCATAATGGACAACTCTGAAAAGTTGCCTTCTTTATTTATAACAAATCGTCACAAGCTTTTGCACAAACATCCAATTGTTTCATTTTTTACTTCATTGTAAAAGAATGACTACAAAATCAATCCTAAAAAACATTATTATTCTTTTACTTCAGAGAAAATATTTTCAGCAAGCTATTACTCATTCAAACCTACAGTGACCTGGCTGAAGCCAGGAACTCCATAGTTGACAGCACATGCAGTTACATAGTGACAAGTGGTTTACTTATATTCAAAATCAGTTTTCATTAAACACTAACTAATATTGCTCAAAATATCAAGAGTACAGAGTTAAAAGAAAAGATCATAAATGAAAAGAATTTATAAAGGCATATAACATAGATTTTTATTAAATCTTGTAATCGACCATGCATTAATAACCACCACCCTCACCTAGTGCTGATTCAATGGTTTTTTTGTTCTTTTGCTAAAGGGCAGTGAAAGGGATCAGGGCGACTCAGCCAGTCTACAAACAGAGGGCCTTTACAAGAAACTTTCTTTTAATCTTAAAAGCTGTTTTCTTTCCCTAAATATGTGTGCCAGTATAAGCTAGAAATTTTAAGGGGGAGTTTCACATTTGTCTCCCTTTAGAAGATTCCCCATATAGTCTCTGCTCTCCATGGTGACAAACCAAAATGCGTCATTTCATGTGTTGTAACAGTTTGAGGTACATGGTAAACAAACTCTTTGTACCTCTACATTGGCATTTGTTCCAAGATATTATCAAGCCATTTCTTAAGGAAAACCTTACTTATATTAGGGCAAGCTTCAGGTCAAAGGTGGGCACATAACAGGATTTTTGGAGACATTGTGAGCTCAATTGTACTGTTGTATGCTTTTAGCTGTGTGTCATTGCCTTACGTTACTAAAGATGTTTTTATCACAACATGATTGATCAGTTTGAGGTGTTATACCAGTTACAGGAATCACTTCACATTTGCAGAAAAATAACACCCTCAGGAAAATTCTATGAAACATCAGAGAGGTGATTGAGTGTCCATACAGTGGGTTGAGGCAGCAATGAGGTGACCAGAGACACTCTGCTGGGCCTTGCCATGCAGCCAGAAACTCTTAGAAGTCTTGCTGTCCAAGGAGCAGTGTTCATCACACACCCATGCCATCTGACCCAACTGCATGGCTTCCCGCATTCAGCTATGAAGAAAATCAGTTTAAGGTGATTGTATTGGGTAATTTTCTGTGGCAATTCCGCCCCCCTCCCCCAATCTTGCTGTAACTTTGAAAGTTTTCTAGAAACCATCTGTTCTGGTTTGAGATGTGATTTGAGTGTATCTCTGAAAGATTCATGCACTGGAAACATGGTCCCAAGGAATCCATGACAATAGTCCACAAAGAATGGGGGTACTATGGATATGTCGGCAAAATTAATAGCATAACAAAAGTTTGGAATACAAGCTGTTATCAGAAAATATAGAAAACTGGCCCATACTGGCATTCCAACAGTCACTATTTCTTTTCCTTCTTTTCATTTTATAAGAAGCCTTATAGCCTTATGACAGGAAGAGTGGTTTAAAATTAAACTCATGTTGAAGTCCTGGGAACACAAGTAGGATGTAGTGATGTGAGGTAGATGGATGCAAGGCAGAACCAAAAAGTCAAACTTCTGTCCAAAACATGATTGCCTTAATTGCACCCCCAATTACATAATCGCCTTCTGCTGGACCCCAATTCTTCAATGCACCACCAACTATTGTCATGGACTCCTTGGGGGTGCCATCCTCCAAGAGGCTAATTTAATGGAACTCCAATTATGACTCTCAACAGTGACTTATAAAGAGAGCGACTTCATTGCTGAATCTCTCAGCAGCTGATCTCTCGCTGCATTGCCCTGTGGTCCCTAGTGCATGCGATTCCACCATTATCATGTCATCTGCCAGAACAGCCCCACCTAAGGCCAAAGAGAGGGTAGTGCCTGGCTAAGGACTTCAAGCTTGCAAACTGTGAGCTAAAGATGTCTGTTACACTCATAAAGCACTCAGCCTCGATATATTGCTGTAGCAGCGGAAACCAGATTATCACACCATCATTCAACTGTATTAAAAGCTATTTGGCTCATGAAAAGTCTGTCAGAAGCCAAGGCAGAGTATTTAATGCCATTTTGTTTGATTGTGGAATTCTTCCCTACCATGTGTTACTCACTGTTGCACATTTAGAGCTCTAAGGTAGGTGTTTTCTGCTCTATCTAGCAGTGAATTTATTCCACTGAGAGTTGACATTCTCTCAGCATCCAAACAGAAGCATACAGATATAGAAATTGCTGAGAAATAATATTCAGCAAAGCCAAAATTAAGCCTTTCTGCCATCACAGAATTCTATTTCTCTTGTTGTTGTTGTTGCTGATGCTGATCTATTTATTGGAAAGTCAGAGTTACAGAGACAGGGAGATACAGGGGAAAAGGGCTTCCATTCCCTGGTTCACTCCCCAGACACCTACAACAATGTCTTCAAGGACATCCTGTGTTTATGCACTCAGATCTCTAAACCAAGAGTGTGCAGAAGGCTGTAACACATGCTGAAGAATTAGAAAGGTTTCTTGGAAGTCAGAACATTCCTTATGAACCTTTTTGTCTTTCATGATATTTGTCTTCACTATAGAGACCTCGTAAAATTGATCTCGTGTCTCCGAGCCTTCTCCTCTAAGTTTTCTGCATTAATATTGATGTGAAATTGCATGTCTCTTTGTCAGAAAGCAAAACAGTTGTTGGTGAGGGTTGAAGACTATTTTCTGGAAAGATAGGATAGTAATATCTCCAGGTCAGACCCTGAAATTCCTGTGACTATAGCATATCTGTCTTGAAGGTTGTTTCACATATCTTTTGGATACATCAAGAAAAACTCTTATTTACAAACTTACTATCCAGGAGCTCAGGTGGCATCTTTTCCGATATCCATTTTTCATGGCGTAACCATTGGGTTTACTCATACAATAGAATGGTACCTCAAAGGTCTGCTTATTTTATGGAACAATAACATGAAGCATCCATTAAAAGCCATTTATGTGAATGCACAAGGAAGCAAAAAAAAAAAATGGAAGAGTGAATCAAAGGGCAGAAGAATAGAAGTTAAGCAACATAATGGAGACACACACGCAGATTTATCCATCATCATTATCCAAAGACTACTCTGATCACAGAGAAGATAGTCTACTAGAAAGAGAAGAATCTAAAGATTAGAAGGAGCACAATGTAACGTGACTTAGAGATACTTCTTTAAAAGTTACTTTTCAGAGCATGTCAAGTTATTTCTGTTTTCAGATCAGATGGTTCTCTGTATACAGGAACCAAAACATTCTTCTCAAAGATTATTGCGACTCATAAAAGAGTTTGCTAAGGTTGCAGGATTTAAAGTCATCACACAAAAATCAATAGCCTTGGGCCCAGCACAGTAGCCTATCAGCTAAAGTCCTCATTGTGCAGACTCCAGGATCCCATATGGGTGCCAGTTCTAATCCTGGAGGCTCCTCTTCCCATCCAGCTCCCTGCCTTTGGCTTGGGAAAGCAGTTGAGGATGATGCGAAGTTTTGCACTTGTGTGGGAAACCTGGAGGAGGATCCTGGCTCCTTACTTCAGATCGGCTCAGCTCTGGCTCTAGTGGCCCCTAAGGAAGTGAGTCATCGGAGAGAAGATCTTCCTATCTCTCCTCCTCTATATATATCTGATTTTTCAATAAAATAAATAAATAAATATTTTTAAAAAATGAATAGTTTTTGTATACACAGACAACCTCATCTCTGAGAAAGAACTTGTAAAATCAGTCCCATTTACAATAGCTTGGGGAAAAAAAATAAACTTAGTAACTTGAAATAAATTTAACCAAGGATATGAGGTATATCTATGATGAAAATTATAAAATATTAAAGAAAGAAATAGGAGACACTAAAAAAATCTTCCACATCCATGGATTGGTAGAATGAATACGATCAAAATATCCATATTACTGAAGACAGTTTACAGATTCAATGTGATCCCAATGAAAATACCTTGGCCATTCTTCTCAGATCTAGGTGAAATACGGTATTAGAATTCATATGGAAATACAAGAGACCCCAGATAGCTAAAGCAATTTTCAATGAAAACAAAGCTGGAGTCATCACAGTATCAGAGTTCAAGATGTACCACAGGGAAGTTGCAATCAAAACATGCTGGTACTGGCACAAAAATACATACACAGATCAATGGAGCAAAATAAAATTAACCCACACATCCATGGTCAAATAATTGTTCACAAGCAGTATGATATTAACCCAGGCAGGAAGGAATTTTCTTAAACAACTGGTGCTGAGAAAATTGGGTCTACATGTGCAGAAGTATGAACTAAGATCCCTACCTTCTACCTTACACAAAAATCAACTCAAAAATGGATCAGAAATCTAAATGTACAATCTGGTATCATCAATCTTTGAGAGGAAAGCATTTGGAAAACTCTGTATGAGACTGGTGTAGACGAGGAATTCTTGGAAAAGACCCCTGCAACACAGGCAGTTAAGCAAACGATAGAGGATTAATATCCAGGATCTAAAAAGAGCTCAAAAAACTCAACAAGAACAACAGGAACAAAAATAACAAGCTGTTGAGAAATGGGCAAAGGACATGAACAAACAGTTTTCAGCGGATGAATGCAAATGGCTAAAATGCAGCAAAAAATGTTCAGAATTTCTAGGCAACAGGGAAATGCAAATAATAAAAAAGAGATTTTGCTTCATACTAGATGAGATGGTTATTATCCAATAATCACAAAACTACTAGTTAGGATGTGAGGGGAAATGTATCCTAATCTACTACTGGTGGCAATGTAAATGTACAGTAACAAAGGAGGACAGTGACTGCTTTGAAAACAGATCTATCACATGACCCACACATGTGAGGGAAGAAAACCCAACTGATCACTTGCAATGGCAGAGGTTATGCTTATTACAGGAAATGATGCTTATAGTATGATAGGTAATCCCACTTTTTTGCAGGTACTGGCAGGCAGATGGCCAAATTCTCATACAGAGGGCTAAACAAGTTTATTTTTATTTTTCTTGTTTTTTAAATATTTATTTATTTTTATTACAAAGTCAGATCTACAGGGAGGAGGAGAGACAGAGAGAAAGATCTTCTGTCCGATGATTCACTCCCCAAGTGAGCCGCAACGGGCCGGTGCTGTGCCAATCCGGAGACAGGAGACAGAAACTTCCTCCAGGTCTCCCACACAGTTGCAGGGTCCCAATGCTCTGAGCCATCCTCAACTGCTTTCCCAGGCCACAAGCAGGGAGCTGGATGGGAAGTGGAGCTGCTGGGATTAGAACTGGCGCCCATATGGGATCCCGGTGTGTTCAAGGCGAGGACTTTAGCTGCTAGGCCACAGTGCTGGGCCCTAAACAATTTTTCTAAGCCCCTCGACTCAGAGTGTCCCTAATTGATCTCTGTGTGGCAACTATTTCCCTTGTGACATATGCAAGTATTCAAAATAAAGAATAACAGAAATTTAAAGAAAGAAAAGTGAGAATGAGAAAGGACGAGAAAATATAGAGAAATACAAAGCTTATTAGTAAATATCTGAGAAGTTTCTTTTGTTTATGTGGATTTTGAAATTCCTAAAGAAAAATAGAGCATGTGTAGATTCTCCGAGGACTATGTGGTACATTGCTGATTACTGGACCTCAGAATGCCACACAACATTTATTTTTCAGGCAGATTCCTCTACTTCCCATTGTCATTTTACTCAAACTACTGCATAACGCCATTGCAGATAAAGCCCATATAGTTATAAAACATGGCAAAATAAAAACAACTTTCTTGATTCTCCTTTGTTTCCACATGGAAAAACTCAGAACCCAAGTAGTCAATGAGGAGAGCAACAGAACTAAGTCAAACATTTTGCTTTCTGTGATATGGCACTTAAACACAATGGAAAGCACATGGGATCAAACTGACTCTTGAGGACCTAGGGCAAGTTAAAATTCTACAAGAAAGAAAATCTGAATTGCAGGAAATGAGCCATTCTCTATGTATCAGAATATAGGCTGGCAACAATAAACATAACCCTATCAGGCATAATTTCCAGACCTATATCTTATTATGTTCAATAAAATCATACTTATTTTTTTCACTAATTTAGTGTCTGCTGATCTCCACATAAGGTTTGAAAATTTGGTTGCTTGTGTTGTATGTCATATTAACTCACCAGATGTGCGTGTGTGTAATATATATATATATATATATATATATATATATATATATATATATATTGTATGCATCTTAAATTTTTGAAGAAATTTTCCATGTAAAAAGGGTGGTATGGACTCCCCAGTGTGTTCAACTACTTCACAAATTTCCCTTTTAGTTTCAGCAGAAATTGAATTACCAAATGAGCTACACAGATGTTTTTTCTTATGCCATATTAAATGTGATGGCCAAGGGCAGGAAGTTAATACTGGCACTGCTTTCAGACATGATCAGTAACGTCTCAGTATGAATAAGAACTCCACAAAGAGAAGAGCTGGTGGAAACATGATACATTTTCATCTGATAGACTAACACAAAAGTGGAGTTTATGGCTGCATAATTCAAATCCTGATCAGTAGGAAAGCCTAGGTCCTGACACAAGTATAAACATGGGCTATAAATCAGTCATAAAAACAGCATTGCACTGTTCAGGATGCAGGGTCCTGTCCAAATTTACAAGCTGTTTGCAGAGCCTCTGAGACTAATGGATGAATAAAATATTCCAGCCAACTAGCAAGCAAGTAGTTTGCATGATTGAAAAGTACTGTGGCTGACTGCTCTGATTAATGAGGGATAAATCACTGTTAATGCTTGCAATAAACATCATGGGCTGTATTTTACCACTCAGCAACCAGGGTGCTGTATAGGCTCCACTGGCTTAAGAGCTGTGGATTAAACAATGACTAATTAGTGGCTGGGACACTGTAGGATCTGCCATGATTTTCAGCTCACAGCAGAGGAGCCCTTCTCGCTGCCTGCAGAGTGAGACACTCTGCCCTCTTCTAGTCCCACAGTGCTATGGTGGACTTGGAACACCTCCTGGATCTGATTTTATTCTGAGCATACTTAAAGTATAATCATGTAAACAATATCCAGGCTGTTTCAGGAAAGGGTAGAATTGAGTTACATGATTTTGTCAATTATACAAGTCACTGTTGGTACCTACTAGCTGGGGAGGCAAAATTCCACCTGCTCTGGTGACACACTTAGATGTGGCTGGCACCTTAGTACTTACAGGAGCCATGTATGGACTGACGAGTACAGATGGCTTTCAACTTACAATTCAGTTCCCACCAAATAAATCCATCAGCTGAAAACTTCAGGAGTCAAAACTGCATTGAAATCACCTAACCAATCATACATCTTTTTGTTCACCAACACAGCATGCTGTAGAGAATGAGTTGTTTCCTGTGAACCAAGAGTTACGCACAGAGAACTTTTTTTCAAAGAATCATGAGAATATTCCAAGAATCCTGAGTGAAAAGCTGAGGGGAGGGGACCAGAACATCTTCTTAGAGGAAGCAAGTAAGTGGGACATGAGATGAAGGATGGGGATAATGAAGAATTCTGAAGAGGAAGGTGAGAAGAAAATGAGGTGCTAACAACAAGGGCGAAGTGTCAAGTACAGCAAAGTCTGTCGCCTAAGCGAGAAATATCTCTATGGAACTAAAGCAAAGGGCTCTGTTGGTGGGAGTTCAAAGGCAAGAGCAGCAGACACATGGCCAATCTGAGATACACTTTGAATGTCAGACTGGAATCCCCTACAATCAGTGGAGGCCTTTGGTTGTGAGAGAAAAAGGACATCATTGAAATTTGCTCATATCCTAATGTGAAGTCACATCACCTGGAGATGTGGATGTGCCACTGATGAAGGCCAAGTCATTGAAGCTGGGGATTTCTTATAAGGTGAGTGAATAGTGTGGAAAAAAATGAGCAATTCCGAACAATAACCAATGACAACAATGTAATAAAGTTGGAGTATATTTAAAAAAAATAAAAACGATGGGTGCTCTGTTGCCTGGGTTGCCCGACAGGATCCATCTGGGAGCGACCTTAGCTGACCGCTAAAAGATGAGAAAAGCCATGGTGGTGTGGCAGTAGTGGGGCATCACATGCTGGAGGACGAGCAGCTACAAGGGCTGCTCTGGCGGTACCCACCAGCACAGGGCTTCTGAGGAAGATGAGTGTGATGGCAACAAGGAGGGGCAAACAGACGGGAATGAAGGTGAGGGCTGCCATGCCTGCTGGGATCCTTCCACAACACTTCCAAGGTCAAGCCAGAAGGAGTTCTGAGACTTAGAGCAGGAGGAAAGCAAAACTAGGAAAGACAACTTTATTTCCTTTCATTTCCTTTTTTCTCCTTCTCTGAACCTGAAACAGAAGAAAAGATGGGTACAAGAAAGAGACGATGAAAAAAAAAAAAACGAAAAAGGCTCTTTCTTCCCATATTTATCTTGTTTCCAACCTGTTTGTAAGCGTACAGACATACACTCATTCGATTCTCTTAGGTCTGGTTGTCTCCCTTGCCATACTTTGGGACCCTAACCATTTTCCTGAATTAAAAAAAAAATCAAAGATAAGGCCTCTGGTGAGAGAATTATATAGAAACATTATTTAAAAAGAGACCTTGGGTTTTAATCTCAGCTCATCCTGGGTTTTATAGAAGAGGAAGTAGGAGGGTCACTCAGGGCTTCACTGCAAAGTGACAGCAGAATAACTTATTATGATAGACTCCAAATCCAGTGGCCCTTCTGCTTCAGCAGATCCGCAGTTAGCCAGGCTAAGATGGACAGACCCAATGACAATGGAGAGTCTGTGCACAAACAGGCACTTTTCTCTTAGAACTCCTGGCCAGAACGACAGATATTAAGGTGGTCAGAAGATGAACTTTGTGTACAAGAAGACTGATTCCTTGCACCTTACAAAGCACTGTGCCTTATGCAAATCTTTTCTGCTTTTCTTTTCTGCTGTTACTTGAAGTGTGCATTCTACTTATGTTACTCAGCTCCATGGTGGTACTGAAAGGAATGCAGAACATGAAATTACAATGGAAGATACACACACATACACAAAAAGAAATTACAACGGAAACTTGACACGTTCCAAGTCCAAATTATACTTAATGGCTAGGTACTGAAAATATGTACTACAAAACCAAACAGAGCATACCAGAAAGAGGAATATCATATCTAATCCAAAAATTAAGTGAGAAATGAATAATTGAAAGTAATTTCTTTCTTGAAAATGTGCTTATTGAATACATTCCTTTAGCTCACTACTGCCCACTACTCAAAGACCATGAATTCCTCCTCCTAAGAGATGTCCAAGAACGTGAAGGCATGGACCAGGCTACGCCTCCATCTGCCGGCGTTGGCATCCCATATGGGGCCATGTTCATGTCTCGCTGCTCTACTTCCCATCCAGCTTTCTGTTTATGGCAAAGGATGTCTCAAGGCCTTGGTTCCCCTGCACCCACTTGCGAGACCTGAAAGAAACTGCTGGATCACAGTACTGGACTGGCCCAGTCTCCCCATTGCAGCCATCTGGGGAGTGAACCAGCTGATGGAAGATCTGTCTTTTCCTCTCTTCTTCTCTCTGTAACTCTGACTTTCCAAGTAAAAGAAATAAGTCTTTAAAAAATAAAAATGCAATGGTGAATGAACATTCAAAAGGAAAACATTAAATTTACAATTTGCTTCATTACAAAAACTTCTGGTGGTATGGAAGAGTCTCATTAGGCAACTAATGTTCTGAATCACATTTCATATTGAATCATTTTGGTCTTTGAATTTTGAGAATCTATAAACTGAAGAACTCATGTCTTTTAAAAACCTTATAAAGGAAAAATAACCTTTTGCATTTATTTCAAAGTTTTCTCTAAGGATGCATCAATTCTGACTCTTTATAACTGCCCAGAGGAAGACTTTCCTACTCATATGACTCTAAATTAGCGTCAGATACCTCTCATGTTCTAGACACTAAGACAGCTGTACTACTCCTTCTTTTCTTAAAGTTACTTTTCTTTTAGGCGCACATTATGTTTCCTAGGAACGCTTCTTATCGCATGTAACAATTTCACTTAACCAGCCAGCACAATGAGGAAAAGCCTGAAGGAAATAACCATGCAAGGAAAGGATGAAAAGGGCTGTCCTCACCAGAAAATTGCCATTAGCAAAGCAGGACAAAGTTTTTCTCTTCTAGAGTTCTCCTGGAAAAGAACACTCCAAGTCAGCGTGCTGAGGAAATTCACCGAGGTCACAGCAATGAGATGAAAGCACAGTGATGCTCTCGCGAGCAGGTGGATGTGTGTATGGCCTGGTTTCGGCAGATAAGGATCCCAGGCATTTTTCTCAATGTAAAGCTATCAACGAGAAATACTGAAAATAAGAGGTACACAAGCATAAAACATCTCACTCATTTAAAGAATGGCTCACATTAGTTGGAAGCCGTGATAGCAAGAACCTGAGTACCTGAGTGTGAGAAGCAAAATCCAACCTGGGCTGCAACTGAAGAATTACTCTGCTGACCTTGGAAAGCAATATAATCTCTTTGAGAAAGTTAGAATACCCAGTGCTGTCACCCGCACTCCAACCCTGGATTTAATAGACATTCAATTAACCATCAAATTGAATGAGGGAAATTTAATGGTGAGACAATCCATATTCATGGGCAGAATAAAAGTAATATAAGTGAAGATTAAGGGTTAAGCCACTGCTGTCATCAGTGCCAACATCCCGTACGTACACTGGTTTGAGTTCTGGCTGTACCACTCCTGATCTAACTCCTTGCTAATGTGCTTTGGAAAACATCTGAAGATGACTGGGGTGCTTGGCCCTGCCTCTCATGTGTCAGATATGAATGATAATCCCTACTATTGACCTTCAACTTGCGCCAACAAGTCCATTGTGAGCAACAGATCAAAGAGTTCTCTCTGTCTCTCTGTCTGTCTCTCTCTCTAACTCTGCCAGATAGATAGATAGATAGATAGATAGATACATAGATAGATAGATAAACTTTCAAAATAAGAATTGCAGTCAAATGCTAGGATGGCACAGCAGGCTCAGTCTCCACTTGTGGCAATACAAACCCCCTGCTAACAGGCTGGGAAAGCAGTGGAAGATGGCCCAAACCCTTGGGTCCTGCATCCATGTAAAAGAACTAGAAGAAGCTCTTAACTCCTGGCTTCAAACTGCCCCAATCTAGCTGTTGTTGTTATATGGGGGGTAAATTAGTGAATAGTAGCTCGCTCTCTCTGTAAAATCTGACTTTTCAGTAAAAATAAATGTATCCTTAAAAAACTAAGGTCTGAAACTATGTGTTCGGTAACTAGAGGAGTCTATCTTTATGTGTATACCCAATGGTCCAAATAACCACTTCTAATATTCAACCAGTAAAATCTTGTTTATAGATGGTAACTTGACTCTGCAATCATAACAGACCTCATGTTACTCATTCAAAGGACAAAAGTTATTGGGTGACATTTTTAAGTGAAGAAACCAAATGTTAACTTGCAAATTGTGTGTTTGCCAATATTTGTGGATCATCTGCCACATGCCTGGACATTGTCAGGAGTGCTAGAGTTACAACAATAAATGTTCAGAACCATTCTCTACCAGCACGGATCTCAACGACTTACAAATGAAAAAAAAAATATGTAGTTAATAAGTTGTGTAGTAATATACGAGTTAATATAATTTACAAACAATAGAGCATAGAAGCAATGCAATGGAGGAAATGAGTTTCCTGAAAACTTGTATTTTGAAATCTTTATTCTTAAAGTGATGGTGTTAGAAGGTGGGGAGTTTAGGTGATGAACATCTTATTAGTGCTTTTGTAAAGGAGTGATCTGTGAACTTACTCATCTATACCACCGCATACAGTCACAGTGAAATAACATCCAAACACAGGAAGACTGTCCACACTGACATGGAATCTGCCAGTGCTTTGGGCTTGCATTTCCAACTCCGGGAGTTTGAGAAGTCATTCCAGTTATGTAGAAGCCACTTAGCTTATGGTACATTGCTATAGACCCTAAAAGGATGAAGACAGGTGCCTAGTTATAAATACGGTCTGTGTTTGATCACATCACATCACAGAACATCACATAAAGATGACTTCAGATTTGAGTTAAAGCTTGAAAATCTTGAGAAAACAAATAAATGCTTCTAGGATTGGTAAATAATTTATTCCAATAGAAATACAGTGAGTTTATAGAAATAGTGCAAAAACAGCAGCAATGACAGCGTGAATGAGCAGCCAGACCCAGATAATAAAAGACCTTCTGTGTGAAGTGCTTCCCATTGGCTGATTGGAAGCTCTGACTTTTGTCAGGTGCAAAGATGTACAATCATATTTTCACCCCAAATATGTCTACCTGGCAGCTGCACGGATGTTGAAATGGGATGAACCAGAGAATTAGAAACAGGGAAACTCAGGGGTCAATGGGACATTCAGGAAAAAAAAAAAAGCTGGCAAAAAAGCAAGTGGCATCTGTGGGGATTTAGAAGGAGAACACAGGAGAGGAATTGGTCAGGCTCCCTCTTCAGGACACTCGTGCAGAGAAAAGAATGAAGCACAAATGGAATCAGAGTGAAAATACTACAGAATGTGCAACTTGTCACACCCAGAGAATAGCATAATACCTAAAAATATGCTAAATGCTAAAATAGGCCTTTGCAGAATAGAAAGCCTTATGTGGGCTTATGAGGAAATCTGTAAAGCCGAATAAAAATTTAACAAAAGTTTAAACCTAAATTTAAGGAACAAAATATTGAAAATCAAACGGAAAAATACAGTTCTATTTTTTATTTCCTCAAGACACAGTGAGGGATGGGACAAAGAGAACATATTCCCATTCATTGGTCACTCCCCACTGCCCAGGATGGCTCAAAGCAGCCCAGGATGGCATGCAGGTCTCTTCTATCCAGTACAAGATGATCTGCCAGCGCTATTGCTTGCTGGCCCACCATGGTGTGCCATAGGAAAAAGCAGGGATGGAGACAGAGCCAGGAATCAAACTCAGGCTCTCCAGCGAGGGACCTTGACAAGGTAACCACTTGGCCAAATGTCTGCCTCCACAAAATAATCTTAAAAGACATTTAAAATGTAAAGATAGTAAATCAAAGCAAAAAATGATAGATACTATTGCCTCTTGTTCTGCTGGTTGCCTCTTCACTATGCTGAGTGCTTCTGTTGTATTACAAAAGCTGCTCGGCTTCACGTACTATCATTTATCTATTATTGCCTCTATTCCCGGTATGTTTGGCGTCTTTTTTCATGAAGTTTTTGCCTGAGTTAATGTCATACATCACTCACATAATGTTTTCTAATAATTTGATGATACCAGGTCTTGTATAAGGTATAAATGGGGGAATCTGTTTTTCATACTTTTGTGTTTTGTAAATCCTATTTTCTAGGCACCATTTGTTGAAGAAACTGCTCTTTCTCCAGAAATTGATTTCTAGCTCATTTGTCAAAGATTAGTTGACTATATACCTGTGGATTCTGTTAATATGGCTGTCATATGCCTGGGAATTGACCTATGTGACTTTTTATGCCAGTACCAAGATATTTTAATAATAAATATCCAGCCATCAGCTTTGTTATTGCTTAAGATTGCTTTTGCTATTCATGGCTTCTTGTGAATTTTAGAATTGTTTCTTCCTGGATATGAGAAAAAATATCTTTTCTACTTTGAGTGCTGTTTCATTGAATCTGTAAGTTCATTGCTACAGTATGACTAGATCATGATACTATTTTTTCCAATCTAGAACATAGAGCATGAGTGTGTGTCTGTCTTGTTCTGCTTGTTTAATAACTTGTAACTTATATTTTCAGAGTTCTTTTATATCCTTGTTTAAGTGTATTCCAATAAATATCTTATCACTGTTGTAAAGGTCTGGTCTTCTCTTTTTCAGATGCAATGCTGTTTTTGTGTACAAAAGCAACTGCCTTGTGTGTTGATTCTATATTCCTCAGGTTTACCAAGCTCTCTTATGAACTCTGAGAGTTCTTAGTGGCTCTTCTGTTGCCCCTAAGCACTGCATGTTGTCACCTGTATTCACGGATAGTTTCAATGTCCCCTTTCCCATTTGGATTCCTTGGATTTATTTTTTTCTCTAATGGCTCTGGCAGAAACTTTGAGACTATACTGAATAGCAATGGTGAAAGTAGACTCCCTCCCCCCCCCCGGTCTGGTACCAGTTCTTATTAAAAATGTTCCCAAATGTTTCCATTCGATATAATGTCATAAATTGCCTTTATTGCATTGAGGAACATTCCTTCTCTACACAGTTTGCCTAAGGTTCTTATCATGAAAGATTGCTCTATTTTATCAAATGCTTTCTCTGCATTCCTTAAGACAATCATATGGTTTTTAATATTCAATTCATTAAAGTGTTGTGTAACATTTATTGATTTGCATATGTAGAATCATTGTTACACACCAGGGATAAATCCCCCTTGGTCCCGGTGAATGATCTGTCTGATGTGTTGCTGAATTTGATTAGTTAGTGTTTTGTTGAGGGTTTTTGCTTCTGTGTTCATCAGGGATATTGGTCCAGAGTTTTCGTTCTTTATGGTAGCTTTTTCTAGATTTCAAATTAAGAATATGTTGGCCTTATAGAAGAAATTGAGAGGATTCTTTCTCTTGAAATCGTTTGTTCTTTTTATGAGAAAGAAGAAGCTCTTTTGTCTGCTGACTCACTCCCCATGCAGCCACAACGGCCGGAACTGCGCCAATCCGAAGCCAAGAGCCAGAAGCAGTTTCTGGGTCTTCGAAGAGGGTGCAGGGTCCCAAGGCTTTGGGCCATCCTAAACTACTTTCCCAGGCCACAAGCAGGGAGCTGGATGGGAAGTGGTGCTGCCAGGATTAGAACTGGTGCCCATATGGGTTCCCAGAGTGTGCAAGGAGAGGACTTCAGCCGCTAGGCTGCCATGCTGGGTTCAAATTTATTTTAATGAGTTTGAGAATAATTGAAATAAGATCTTTACAATTTTGATAGAATTCATAATAGAAGCCATTCAGGCTTGGGTTTCTCTTTGATGCAAGAATCTTTAATAATGATTCAACCACCTTACTGGTTATTAGTCCGGCCAGATATTCTATGACTCAATTTTGATAGAATGAATACATCCACAACTCTATCCATTTTTTTAGATTTTATAATTTAGTGTCATGCACCTCTTTATAGCATTTCTTTGTGATTCCTTTTATTTCTATGTTACTCATTATAACACCTTATTTTTCATTTCCGATTCTATTAATGTAGGTCTTTGTTTTTGTTAGTTAAACAAATCACTTGTCGGGCCTGGCAGCGTTGAGGACATTCCTCAACACCTTATATCCAGCAGTTCTTGCAGCAGAAGAACATCATTGCTTCACCCTTGGTGACCATGGGGTCTGCTGGCAGGCTTTAAACCCTGAGATGGGAACCATTAGCACGAGGGGTCACCAAAACAGTAGCAAGTTAGAGAAAAAAATCCACACTGACGTGAGTGGGTCTCAGTGATTAAGTGGTGGTGATGATGAGGAAGTGGGTCTCAGTGATTAAGTGGTGGAAAATGATGATGTACAGGCACCAGTAGGGGAAAGCCACCATGCAAACACACAGGTTAGGATCAGAGATGAAGACTTCTTTTTTTTTTTCATTTTTTATTATATCTTTGAAAATCTTTACATAGTTAATCAGGATAAAAAGGTTCAAGGGCTATAGGAAAGTGGGTAAGACTATTAGTTCCGTATTGTTTCCTTCATGGATCTGAGGTAAAGGGGGATATTGAGGGAGAAGCCACACCTAATTTCCCATCCACCCCAGGTCCCGGATGTGGGGCAAGCTCTGAGATACTTACTCAATTGGTTTTGATAGTTCACCAGTTATGAATCACTGCCAATCTCGCCACTTCAAGCACGATCAGGTCGTTGAAGAATCCACTGATTGACATAGTCCATCAGAGTCTCCATTTGCCCAGTATTTTGCTGCCAACATATAGCTGAGGTGGTTGATTGACCTGTCCTGTCTTCTGTCTTTTCTTGGTTAGGGTTCTGAGTCCGGCATTTCAATAGGGGAGATTCACAAATAAAATTTGAGGTATTCCCAGACCAGATTCTTGTATGTTCTAGCAAGCACAGGGCCCAGCAGAGTCCATTGCCCCGATCAGCTGGTGATTGCAATTGCTGGGTTGGTTCTGTTTTCAGCCCCGACTTCCTCTGGAACCAATGGGTGTTGCAGTCCAGCCGGGTTCTACCCAGTATATATTGGGCCGTCACATAAACCAGTGGGAGCTGCAGCCCAGTCAGAGTGACCCACAATAACCCCCACCAAGTCCATTCCCTACCCTGGTTTGCCAGTATGTGTAGCAGACTAGTTCAGTCTGTCCCACATCCCATTTGGCTCTCGTACATGTCGATGGGTACTGAAGCCTAGTTCCATCTTACCAGCTCAACTATCCAGCCCTCATGGATGTTGTTGGGTGCCTTTCTATCTAGCCACCCCAGCCCCTGTCCCTAGTCCATGCACCCTCCCATGGGAGTGGCTATCCAAGAGGGAGGAGCCCACTATTTCCCTCCCAGGTCTCTCTCATTCCTAGATTATGCACTCTCCAGGTGGCTCTGTGGTTTGACTTGACAGAATTAGTCCTCAGTGCCAGCTTCTGCCAACTGATGCTGTGGCTAAGCCCAAACAACCCTCACCCACTCTAATTTTGTTTGTACCAGTGGGAATAATCAGCCCAGCCTGGCAATTTCCTGATCTAGTCCACATGCGGTGCACAGGTGTTGTAGCCCTGCTTAGTCTGGTCTGCCCCCATCCCAGCCCACGCTCTCCAGTGGGAGTAGCTGTCTGGCGAGGAGACCAGCCCCTTAATCCCCCTGCTGGCTCTGCCCCCTCCATTCCTGGTTCTCACGCGTGATGGTTGGGTGCTGTGGTCACATCCAGTACAGGCAACCTCACCCTGGCATTCCATATTTTGCACTGTTTTTTGTCGCAACCAGACCTGGCCCGACCCACACTCTGTCTGGTGCTCGAATTGGCCAGTGGATGACGTAAACTGATTCAGCCTGGTCTGCCCCCCGATCCATGCCAAATTTATGCCAGTGGGAAACTTTCCATGGCCTATTCTGGGCTGTTTCCTATCATGCTTCTTGTGCTTACCTGCAGGGTCTGTGTCCTGCCAGAGGAGTTGCCCAGGCTTCTCCATCAGAACCACTCCCAATGTCAGATTTTGCTCATACTTGTGGGTCCATGAGCCAGCCCTACTCAGTTCACCTCCTGTTCTAGTAGAAACAGTGGCTTTTCCTGACTGATCTTCAACCCATTCTGGTTCTTGCCGTTGGATTTTCAGCCCAGCCACGGCTCTTCCATACCCACATACAGCTCACGCATGGCTCAGTAGGGAGTTGAGACCTAGCCTAGTCAGTCCCACATCTACCCTGGTCCTCCAAGACACCAGACGGTGTTGGGGTCTGGCCTGGCTTGCTGCTTCCAGTCCCAGTCCACACTTGTGCCAAGGGAGACTACAACTGTTTCCTGATCAGAATGCAGCCGCCATTCCAGCCCATGCACCGTTTGGTGGGAACCTCAACCCAGTTAGGGTGTCCCCTTAGCTCCCCAACCAGGCCTGTTCCCAGCCATAGATCATGCGCATGCCAGTGGTTGCTCTGACTCAGCTTGGCTCAGCCCCCTACCTGTCCTGTCCTCTGCCTTAGACACTGTGGCTTAGCGTCCCTGACTCACCCAGACCAGTAGGTGCAACAGTCTAGCTCGGCATGACCTGTGCTCCATCCTGGTTTCTAGTTTCGCTTGTAGGCTAAGATTTGTCTAGGCCTGTCCAATACATCCCGTTTCATTACCAATCCACACATTAGCCAGCTGTTGGAGCTACTTTGTCCAGCTTGTCTGACCCCCAGGTCTGGACCATATGTTCACCAGTGGGAGCTGTGACTCACCAGAGGAGTTTCCCAATTTCCAACACTTGATCCACTCCCAGTCCCAGTTCTCATACATGCCCTTGGGTTTTAGGCCAGTGCCTGGCATAGTCTGGCCTTCCATTTGGCCTTGTATGAGCTGGTGAATGTTGCAGCCTGGCCCACCCTACACCCTAATTAGGATCCACATTTGGGTGCTGCTGCCTTGACCAGTCCAGACTGTTGCGGGTTCCTTTACCTGTGATTGATGGCAGGCTCTTTGGTCACACCTAGCTTAGTCCATCACCACCCAAACTCTTGAGCTAACCAGTGGGGCTAGAATTTCCACAGGGTTTGGCCCACACATCCCACACAGAATCTACCCCCGGATATGGTTCTCGAGTGCTAGTTAATGTCATGGCCCTGCCTAATGTGACCTGTCTGCTGATCCATCATTATGTCAGGTAATAGGATATCCTGCTGGACAAGCCCCGAGCCTTAGCTTTTGCATGAACTGATGTTCAGTGCTCAGCATTGTTAAGAGATTACATGTTCTTCAAAGGAAGACATACTGTCACTGGGAATCTTTAGGATTGATTCACCTCCCAGAAGCACAGTGGGTTCAACCTGGAGCTACCTAAGCAGCGATTCAAAGAATCAAAACCCCAGAGCTCCCTGGCTGGGCAGACAGCAGGGGGAGCCTGGCGCCAAATAGCGCACTGGACGCCTGGGGACAGCTCACCATGTGCACGTGGTGGCTGGCATCTGGCATCCGGGCATGAGACACCCCATCCTGAGACCCACCCACAGCTGGCAGGCTGCTAGAAGTTTAAACCCCCAGGCCCAAGGTCACGCCCCTCCCGAATCCCATTCACCGCTCAATGAAGGTGGTGGGTGGGCCTGCCCAGTCACAGAGACCACCCCCTCGGTCAGTGTACTCACCCTGAAGGGAGCAGCCCCCGAAGTCCAGGCAGGCCCGAGGACAACTCACCACTAGCATGTGTGGCTGGCGTCTGGGATCCGGGCATGAGACGCCCCATCCTGAGACCCACCCCAGGGATGAAGACTTCTTGATGGGTCTGGCATGTGGTGTGCCATGTAACGCAACCAACTGCAATTCTAGCATCTCGTATGGGCTCTGCTTTGTGTCTAAAGTGCTGTGCTTCTGATCCAGCTCCCTGTTAATGGCCTGAGAAAGCAGTGGAAGATGGCCCAGGTGTTTCTACCCTTACCTGATGACGCTCCTGGGAAGTAAAACAACAAATTCTCTCTCTCTCTCTCTCTCTCTCTCTCTCTCTCTCAGGTTTTCTCTGTGTGTTTGCTTCTCATATATTT
The DNA here is from genome assembly GCF_030435755.1 of Ochotona princeps. Taxonomy (NCBI): domain Eukaryota; kingdom Metazoa; phylum Chordata; class Mammalia; order Lagomorpha; family Ochotonidae; genus Ochotona; species Ochotona princeps. The sequence continues at coordinate 2,963,143 of NC_080839.1, read as the reverse complement.
AGAAAACAAAGAGTTTTAAACGGAGTATTTCAGAAGCATTGTAACCCCACGTGATGTCTGTAGCAACTGTGCGTCAATCAGAAAGGATGAGGGCAGGACCTGGCGCGATGGCCTAGCAGCTAAAGTCCTCATCTTATAGGCACCAGGATCCCATATGGGCATCAGTTCTAAATCCGCTTCCCATCCAGATCCCTGCTTGTGGAATGGGAAATCAGTCAAGGATCCCCAAAGTCTGGGGACCCTATACCTGCGTAGGAGACCCAGAAGAGGATCTGGACTCCTGGCTTCGGATCAGCGCAGCTCTGGCCATTGCAGCTGATTGGGGAGTCAATCAATGGATAGAAGATCTTCCTCTCTGTCTCATCCTCCTCTCTGTATATTAGCCTTTCAAATAAAAATAAATAAGTCTTTTAAAATAATAAAATAAAAATAAATAAATAAATACATAGATAAATAAAAGTATGAGTGCAGTGGAGTGGGAAATTAAAGAATAGGGGAGGTGTATCCTGCAATGAAGACCAGATGGCATGATCCTAACGAGAAAGGAGATGCCCACTAAAGATCTGCCAACATCAGCAGAGGAGTTCTGGAGTCAGGCAGGTAGTTGTTATAATCATGATCACTCCAATCACAGATGCCACCATGGTGTCTTTCTGTATCTCAAAGACACAGTTTGCAAAAGGAGATGAACAAAACTTCATCAGCATCCAATGAATAAATGCATCGAATGTGTTTCCCTCAATTCTGGCAGAAGGTTTATATGCAATCAAGACTAACAAAGTCCCTGTTCTAAGACCTAACAATTTTCAGTCTCCTCTTGTGTAACTTTCTGGTCTTGGTCAGTCTGAGTCTTTCACATTTCCTGCTCGGCCTTCTGCCCCACCCTCAGTGACGCATCCCTTCACAACTGCTACATCGACAAGACTAGCAAAATTTGTAAATTGGCACATTTCAAATTTGTACCAACTGGTACACTTATTTATTTATTTACTTCTTGGACTATTTAGGAAGAGCTGCTTCTGATATTCTGAAAAAGAAGAAAATCCATTGGATGACTATCAGATGCCCTTATTCGATATAACCATCCAGGAAGGGGTGTTATCACTAACTCCACCAATAAGAATCACCCACAACTCATCTGAATTGCTCCAGATTGTGCAATCGGTGTAAATGCTGAGTTCGGTTGAAAGTGTTCAAGTTTGCATGATATTTCATACAAATCCCTATGTCTTCCCTCTTCCGCTTGAGTGTAGTATTCATAAATCTCATCAGAACTGAGCTGGCTACCACGGTAATCCACTCCCATCCTCAGGGGAAGACCTATGTTCATAGAACTTTATATACAGATCGATTGATGTAAAAATGTTAGAAATGTTTGGGAACTGTGTTGGTGAAGAGGCTGAGGAATGGTATTCACTGAAGAGTGAAGAAAATAAAGTAAAATAAAAACGTAAAAAAAAAAAAAGAAAATCAGAATGAAAGGAATGAGTGGTGACCATGTCAAGGATATTACCCAATGGGGAAATCCAATGCATGTATTACATATATATATAATATACTTACATATGTATATATATATACACACAAACATATACATAATATATGTATATGTATATATAATATACTTATATATGCATACATATACATATGCATAATGTATGTACTGTGCAAGTATAAGCTTAAATCACAAATTTCCAGGACAAAGCAGAAAGAATACATACAGTTATTTTATTAGTTCTTACATATAGTAACAAATGTTGTTCAATACTCACGGGCCTTTATAAACCTTTTTTTTTTTTAAATGTGTTAACATTTCCAAAGTACATAGTGCTTTTATGTGTTAAAAATTACTTTCTTGGAATTTTTCAAAACAAATTTTTCTAAACCCTCAAGCAGTACTCCAACATCTCCAACATTTAGTTGCTGTTGCGCTCTCTCTCTCTCTCTCTCTCTCTCTCTCTCTCTCTCTCTCTATATATATATATATATATATATATATATATATATATACACACTTTACCCAGCTAGAGTAGCGCTATTTATCTCAGCTCCAATAGCACAGAGAAGTTCCCTGAGCTTCCTGATCATATCCCACTGCAGACTCTCCATCGGAATCCCTCCCTAATGAAGCCTCAGTGGACATGGAAGAAAGGTTCCACGATGACTTGTTCCCCAATTCAAAAGATAGTGAAATGGTGGCCTAACAATGGAAAACCTCTTCTATTCCAGTCAAAAACAATGGAGTAGACATAAAATCAGCCAAATTGGTGGTGTGGAAGGAGTACCTGCGTAATGAAGACTGCTAGTTTACAGATTTGTACAATATCCAATATCTGTAATCCTTAAATGATGTTCATGAGAGACTAGAACCTATAAAGAAGTCTCATAACTCAGCAAGCAAGACAACCAGCACTTTGAAACTTCATTTATTATCCAAGATTCACTAAACCTGTAACACAGATGAGATAAAGCAATCAGCTGATGACAATGCCAGATGAAGCATGTGCTTGGATTTTAATGCAGCTGTAGTAAGAAAACTTCAGCAAGAACCAAAGCTTTGCCTGCCATAGCAGCTCCAGCACCTTCCATAAGCAGCAGAATGCCTGTTCTTCAATGTACAGGAACTATTCCCCAGAACGGATCCTACAGCAAGTCTCAACAGTGATGAAATAAAGCAAGGAGTGGCAACAGAGGCAAACTGGGAAATCTACAAATGTGTGAAGATTAAAAAAATAGATTATTACACAATCAATAGGCCACAGGAGAAATCGTCAAATTAGAATTATAAGGAGGACTATGAGTGATTGTACCAAAAATTTTATAATCTACAGGAAATGGGTAGATGTGCAAAAACATAATGAGGACAATGGATCACTGCTAAAAAAATTCTCAATAAAGACAATTTCAGGGCCAGATTATCACACTAGTTGCTTCTAACAAACACTTAAAGTAGAATTAACAATGTTTTTCAAAGTCTTGTAAGACAGTGAAGACTAGGGAAAAGTTTGAAACTCAATCAATGAAGCTAGGGTGACAACGTCACACTATAAGGAAAGACTGAAGGCCTGGAAAGATAGCCTGTTGTCTATATCCTTACCATGAATCTTCTGGGATTCCATATGGGCACCGGTTCATATCCCAGCAGCTCCACTGCCTATCCAGCTCCCTGCTTGTGACCTGGGAAAGCACTACAGGATTGCACAAAACCCTTGGGACCTGCTCCCACTTGAGAGACCCAGAAGAAACTCCTGGTTCCTGACTTCGGATCAGCTCAGGTCTGGCTATTGAGGCTACTTGGGCAGTGAGCCAGTGGAGGGAAGGATCTTTCTCTCTGTGTCTCCTCTCTGCATATCTGCCTTTCCAATAATAAATAAAGAAATAATCTTCAAAAGAAGAAAAGAATGAGTATTGAAGCAAATGTCTTCAACAAAAAACTCGTAAAGAGAATTTGACAGTAATTGTAAAAGATGCCCATAGACAAGTAGGATTTACTTTTTGAATAAAAAACTAATAGAATTAAGGAAGAAAATATCAAGATCATGTCAATAAACTCAGAAAAACATAGTCCATAAAATGGAACATATCTGAAAATCAACCAGCAAATGGTTGATTCTTTCGCTTCCCCTCTTCTCTTCCTCTCTTACTCTCCTCCTGTCTTCTGTCTCCCTATCTCCATCTCTTTCTGCAACTTGACAAAATAAATATTTTTAAGTTTAAAAAGCCTGGAAATAATAGCCAACTGCCTAAACATGATAAAGGCCATTATGTGAAAAAGTTATGGCTAGCATCATCCCATAAGACTAAGATCTGTCATTTTTTCCTGATCAGGAAAGAAGCCTTGGGACCCTGCACCCATGTGGGAAACCTGGAAGAAGTTCCTGGCTCCTGGTTTTGGATGGGTATAGCACCGTGCCATTGCGTTCACTTGGGGAGTGAATCATTGGACGGAAGATCTTCTTCTCTGTCTCTCCTCCTCTCTGTATATCTGATTTTGTGATAAAAATAAAATAAATCTTTAAAAAAAATAGTGTTGAGACAGTTGGATCTTCCAACACAAAAGTATATAACCTACATAAAAACCAGTTAAACATGGATCAGAGATCTAAAACTAAGACCAGAAACTATCAAATTAATGGAGGAACTTAAGAAAAATGAGTGATAACATGGACATTGGCATCATCAAAATCTTCTTGGGGAAGACCCCAGCTGCACAGGCAGCAAAGGCCAAAAAAACAAAAACAAGCAAACAAAAAAAGCTTCTTCCATCACGATAAGAAGCTTCCGCACAGCAATGGAAACAATTAGTAAATTGGAAGGAAACATTTTGAAAACTCTACATCTGATCAAGGATTTATATCCAGAATTCATTAGGAGATCTAGAAACTCAGCAACAAAAAGAAACAATATAGTTACAAAGTGAGCCTGAGAACACGAACAGGCACATTGCAAAGGATGAAATATAAATAACCAACAGTCACATGAAAAGATGCAGTAAGTTATTAATTATCAGGGAAATGCAAACACAAACACCATGAGATATCTCCCCATCCACGTTGGAATGGTCAGCCACCAAAAACCCAAAAAGTGACAAACACTGGATAAGGCTATGGAAGGGAGGGGGGAGAGGGTGATATACTAACTCACTGTTAGTGGGAATGTAAACCTGTACAACCACTATGGAAGATGATATAAAGATTCCTCAAAAATGAAAATATATCTATAATACAGCTCAGACATTCTACTCACAGGAATTCACCCACAACAAATGACATCATCATGTGAAAGAGATATTGGCATCCCCAGGCAGTAGCAACTCAACTCACAAGAGCTGAGACATGGAATCAACCTGGCTGTCCCTTAAGTGATGACGAGATAAAGAAAATTGTGGTATATGCACAATGAAATACTACTCGGTCATTAAAATTAGTGAAATTCTGTCTTTCTCAGCAAGAGACATAGAACTGGATACAATTATTCTTAGAGAAATAAGCCAGTCCTCAAAAAACAAATATCATGTTTTCCCTAATTTTTCATAGCCTTTATACAGAGTGCAAAAAACATGAATTAACATTTCTTATGTTAATTTATGATAATTATACAATTATATGATAATTATATACACCCCAGTCTGCATTCTGAGCTGTTCCTACTTTGCTACTTTTCTTTTGAATCCCGTATTCAGTGGAGGGTTCAGCCTGTGACAATGAAAAATAAAGATGAGAATATGTAAATGTAAAAAATTAAAAGAAAAATAGTAAATGAAAGAAAGGGTAAAGTCAGTAAGAAAATGAACATAGAATGAGGAGTAGCATTAGGCTCTAAAACTGTACATATGATATACAGGAAGTTTGTTTCCATTTCATAAGTATTTTTTATAAGTTGTGGAAGAGAAAATCAACATGCAAAACTCAGTTGTGTTTTTATGCACTTATTAATTAACGCTGATGTCTCTGGAAAATGAAGACACTACAAGTAACTGGAAAGACATCGCAGGCTAGAACACTGGCAAGTTCAATGGTATTAAGATGTATCCATCATTTAAAGCAGTCGCCGAAAATCTCATTGCCGCTTCTGCTGAAACTGAAAAATCAATCTCAACTCTATATACAATTTCAGCAGATTCTGAATGCTAAAAATGTATCTTGAGGTTAAAAATTACGAAGTTGGAAGTTTCGTACCTTCTGATTTCAAATTCTACGGTAAAACTATAGTAGTCAGAGGTATGCAGCACTGACCAAAAAAAAGTCACCTGTAAAATCAATAGAGAACCCAGAAATAAACTTACACATGCATAACCAACTGACTTACTAAAGGTAGGTTTGGGTCATTCAAGTGAGAAGATAATATATTAAGCACTGTGTGAAAGCCAGGTATCCACATGCAAAACAGGACTCACACATTCTACAAGTAAATGAAAACGGATCAAACACCTCACTGTTCAATGCAAAAGCATAGAAAGCCTAGAACAAAATGGTAAAAGTCTCTGTGACACTGAACTTGACAGTTAATTTAGATATGCCACCAAAAAGACAGGAAACAAAACTAAAAATAGACCAATGACACTACTTCAAAATTAAAAACTTCAGCACAGCAAAGGCAAGAAACAGAATGACAAAGTAACACAAAAGAAAATGTTTACAAATCACTTTTTTGACACAAGATCACTGTCCAGAATATATGAAAAACTTCTATAACTCAAAAAAAGAGCTTGATGAAAACAATGGACAAGGAAATCTGATCTAACATAGTAGTGAAGCCACTCCTTGGGGTGACTGAGGCCCATCTCTGCGCGCTGGTTCAAGGTCCAGTTGTCCAGTGGCTGTCCAGTTTCCTGCTAATACAGCGTATAATTCAAGTGCATGGATGCTAGCCATCCAGGTGGGAAATCCATCAGAAGTTCCTGAGCCTTGGTTCAGCGTGGCCCAGCTCTGACTACGGAAGCAGCATCGTGGGAGTAGTCCAGTACATAGAAAACTCATTCTCTCTCTCTACTTTCTAAACAAGTAAGTAAACAATTCCTGAAATGGGCAAAGGCCTTGAATGGATTTTTCTCAAAAGAGGTCATACAAGTGTTCGATGAATATGTGAAAAGATGCTCAACATTGCTAATAATGAAGGAAATGCAAATAAAAGCCACAATGAGATGCGATCTCAGATTAATTAGAATGACTATTACCAAAAGCAATGTAACAGACAACAGTGTCAATTAGGACTTAGAAAGAAAGTCTGATGTGCTAATTGGACGGACTGTAAAACTGAGAAAAATCTCACAGAAGATAATAGGATCATCATGTGATCCACCAATTTCAATTTTACAGATATATCCAAAGGAATTGAAAAAAAAGCTAATATTTTGGCTGCTAACATGCCTGGAAAGGCAGCAGAAAATGCTCTATTCCTTGGGCTCCTGTCATCCCTGTGGGAAACCCAAGCCTCATGCCTCAGGCCTGGCCCAGCCCTGGACTTTGTAGGCCCTGGGAAGTGAATCCCACTCTCTCCCCCTTTCTCTAGCGCTCCCTTTCTCTCTGTAATTCTACTATTCAAATAAGTAAATAAACATTTAAAATTAAAACCAAGCCCTGGAAAAAGCATTTGCACGAACTTGCTCAAAGCAGTATTGCGTACAATAGCCAAAGTGGGCATATTCACAGTGGACGGATAGATAATGAAAACACTGAGCGTAAAAATGGACTTCAAAATTTCATAGAAAATATATATTAAGAAAAAGAAACATGTACAGATTTCAAATGGATTTAGATGACAATCAATTTGGTTTTTAATTCCATTTTCCACAGAATTTATAAAATGTCCCCTTAGATACTGTACTGTAAGTTATTTTTCATGATTTTAAAGTAAGGAAATTCTGGCACATGATACATGGATGAAACTTGAGGTTGTTATACTAAGTATACTAATCCAACAACAAAGACACGTACATAGGGTATGCTGTCATTCACAGGAGGTATCTACAGAAATGTGCAGAAACAGAAAGAAGAGCGGTGGTGACCAGAGGCTGAGGGAGGAGCAAATGGAAAGTACTTGAATGGATACAGAGTTTCACTTTCATAAGATGAGAAAGTACTGGAGGTCAATTGCACAGCAATGCAAAAGTACTTAAAGCTACTGAACTGTACACATTTAATGCCGTATTTCCAACACATTTTAATATAAAAATAAGCTGCTTAGGAAAATGGTAAACCATCTCCAAATATAACCCTTTTACATCTTCAGGAAGTCAAATGTACTAAATGCAAAGTTTCATGGTTTACAATTTACTATAGTAGTGAAATGAACCAAATGTAAATTTTACACCTGAAAATTGTAAGAAGGAAAGTTAACTAAGTGGACACAAAAGTAGGGCAGAGGGCAGAGTGGAAAGGTGAACCTACGAAGCAGTAATATTAGAGCTAACATTTACAACACTGATGGCCTGGAAAGATGAGAGATAGCATGAGAACCACAGGAATGGAGGAGCCAGATCTATGACAATTCTATGTCAAAATTGTCCACAGTTGGGCATATGTATCAAAAGAACAGCACAGATTCAGGAGACGGTCATGCAAATGAGCCTAAAGAGGGACGGTGAGGGAACAATGATATTGACAGACAAAATTAATAATAATAAAAAGCTTAACTTAAAGCACAGGAAGATGCCTTCCACCTAAACATATACAAGTTATACTGTAAAACAGATATAGAATGTACACATTTGAAAAATTTTGTCTGTAGGACTACATAGATTGCTTTGCACATATTATGGGAAAGAAAATAGAGATTTGCATATTTTCCTTATTTAAATGGCAGCTCACTGGTTAAGAAGTGCATACGGGCTACAGTTTTCTACCCTGGCTCATATGAAGCTCCCAGGTGGACACATTCACCCAACAGCTCCACCCATTGATCTGCTCCACTCTGAGCCCACCATCTGTGTGAAACAGGCATAGAGTCAAAGTGTTCAAATGGAACAGAAAGAAAGGGAACAGAGAAGTGATAGCCATGATATATTGAGTAGAAAGAAGAGAAATTTAAAGACAGGGAAAACTCAAGTTCCCCCCGCTATGGTGGTAATCATAGATTATTTGTGGACCACACATCTTAAGAAGGCTAGCATGGAGGGTATGTGCTAAACTCAAATTCAACAACCAAGAAACAATGCAAGACAGGCCTTCTGCTGAATATTGTTGCTCATGGAGATGGACCCATTCCATCCCAGAAACCCTGTGTTCGATTCCTGGTTCTGTGCTATTCAAGCTACACAGTAAGGTTGAGACTGGGAGGCAGCGATGATAACGATGGTTTAAGTAACACACCTGTTCCCAGGCTCGCATTACCCTCTCAGCTCTTAGCTCTGCAACGTAGTGGTGGTTCAAGTAATCAGCCTGTTACAGGGCCTGCATTATCCTCTCAAGCTCCTAGCTCTGAACCAGTCTAGTGTCCACCATTGTACACGTTTATGGAGTCATTCTCTCTCTCCTCTCTCCTCTCTCTGTGCTAAATAATTTAAAAATTAAACGACTGAAGTAACATAGAATTAGATAATAGAGATGATACATAGATGGATATTTCATCCAAGATTATATAAAGAAATCAACTAGAATAGGAAACAATGCTGATCCCCAGTAATGCTAAAACATCCAAGGGAATGGTGACATGTCACTATACACCAGCTAACTGACTTTAATAGAAATGTAACCAAATGACTTAGCGATTGAGTCTTAACCGAGGAACTTACAGGAGTACAAATTTATCTTCGTATAAAAACCTGCACACAGATGTTCATCATACTTTTAGCATGTAGTAGAACAAGAATGGAAACAGCACAGATGCCCTGCAATGAATAAATAGCTACAAACCCATGGTGCATCAACAACCTGGGACATGATTCAGCAATGCTAAGCAATAAACCATTCATCCTCACAGAATTTTTATGACTCTCTGGAGATTTACATGAAATAGGACAAGTCAATGCTAAAAAGCTACATCCAGATAATTCCTCATATAATATCAATGGGGGCTGAAATTGTGTAGAGAATCTAATAGTGTTGCAAATAGTGTGGGAGACCAGAGAAGAGGGAAAGGGTTGATCCATCAGAGAGCATCACACGGGGATCAGAGCAGCGTTGGCATGCCATATGGGCCCTCTTTCCTGTCCCAGCTGCTCCACTTCCACGACAGCTCCCTGCTGACAATCTGGGAAAGCAATGGAGGGTCATCCAAATCATTTGGCTGATGCACGCACGTGGGAGACCTAGAGGAAGCTTCTGGTCTCGCTTCAAATCAGCTCAGCTCCGGTTATTGCAGCCACCAGGGGAGTGAACCAGCAAAGAGAAGATCTTCCTGTCTCTCCTCTCTGCAAACCTATTTTTTCAAATAAAAATAAATGTATCATTATATTTTTTTTAAAAAAAAAAAGGAGCAACAAATGTGATTATTGCCTGACTGTGGTATTATAGAGTAACTGCAAAATGTTTACATAAGCAGATCCAAGAAGAAAGATACAGCTATTTCCTGGAGTTTTTCATTTATCACACACACAACAACAACAACAACAACTTTCAAATGGAAAGAGAAAAAAATGCCCTAATGGTACTGCCTATGTTACTATCATTAGCATTGATATTATTGTTATGGCATGAGAGGTATAAAGGAGTTGGCACCCGTGCTACTGGTATCACATATGGGTGCTGTTTGGAGTCCTGGCTGCCCCACTTCCAACCCAGTTCCCTTAAAAAGTGCTTGGGAAAGAAAATAGACAAAGTACTTGCTCCCCTCCACCCATGTCTGGGACTTGGATGAGGATCCTGGCTCCCACCTGGCTCAGTCCTGGCCATTGTAAGCCACTTGGGAAGTGAACCAACAGGTAGATTTCTGTTTCTCTGTATCTCCATTTTTTTCTCTGTAACTCTGAGTCTAAAAGAGATAAATTACTTTTAAAATGAAAAAAAAGTAGACATCATAAAATGAGCCACTTCACTCATGTTTGAATGTGGAGTTTGGTGGCTTTAAGGGCAATTTCATTGTTTATCAACCATCTCTATGCTCCTTCCAACAACTTTTTAATCTTCCATCTGACACTCTGAATCCACTGGACATTCCCCATGTGTCCATTGTGGCTGACTTATTTTACTTAGCATGATGCCCTCAATGTTCATCTATGTTAAAATATGTCAAGACATTCTTATTTCTGAAGGTTGATAATTACTCAACTGTGTGATTACAGCTAATCATTTCTGTTCCTTGATCTTTTAAATTGCCTTTATGATTTCAACTGTGAATAATACAATTTGCCCCATGAGAAAATGGGAAGGGGGAAACTCACTTGTGTTGATTTATTTGCTTTCTAGTAAATCACCAGAAGCCACCTGAAGTCCGATTCCTGACGTGGCAGCAGGTGCATTCAAACCTGAATGACACTGACAACAGACGCAAGTTCTGGGAGTGTTGGGAGTCAAATCAAGGAAAGGTGAAGGTTCAAGCCAGAAGATGAAGTTTGGCAACCAAATTACAGTATGAAACAATCAGAAAGTATATGCACACTGAATTTCTACTTTTTAAAAATGTATTTGTGGGGAATGGCACGATAACGCAGTAGTTAAAGTCCTCGCCTTGCACGTGTCGGGATCCCATATGGTCACCAGTTCGAATCCTGGAGGCCCTGCTTCCCATCTAGCTCCCTGCTTGTGACCTGGGAAAGCAGTTGAGGATGGCCCAAATTCTTGGGACCCTGCATCCGCATAGAAGACCTGGAAGAGCTCCTGGCTCCTGGCTTTGGCTCAACTCCATCCCATTGTGCTCACTTGGAGAGTGAACCATCGGACAGAAGAACTTCCTCTCTGTCTCTTCTCCTCTCTGTATATCTTACATGCCAATAAAAATAAATAAATCTTTAAAAATGTATTTATGTATGCATGTATGCATTTGAGAGGCAGATAGACAGGCAGAGCGAGAACTCCTAACCCCTGGTTCACTCCCAACGCCCTCAGTGAAGGGGCTGGTGTTAGAGTCCTTCCACAACACTTTGAATGCAATATCCCACCTTGTCTCTCTTAGCTTTAAGGTGTCTTTACTCTGACATTTTGATAACAAGTCAGCTACTTGCTAAAATTAACTCACTAAATGGAGTGAGTTAGTACAGAGGCTTCTACCAGAATCTGATCAACGGGTCATGAGGTCATCTGTTTCTTTGATACATAACACCCTGACAGCTAGCGTTGCCTCAAGTGGTTCCTTTCTGAGGAACCGCAGGCTCCAAGCACAATGCAAGTTCCACTTTCACACAGCATCTTGACTTACAATGGCCATTTTGCCAGTATGTATACTACCTAAAGGGCGTGGTATCAATGACCAATCAAAGCAGGGTGATGAGCACTTCAGGCACACCAGGAACTTTGCCAGGAACTACACATAGCATTTCTTTTTTTTTTTTTTTTAAAGATTTATTTTATTTTTATTACAAAGTCAGATATACTGAGAGGAGGAGAGATAGAGAGGAAGTGGAGCTGCTGGGATTAGAACCAGCTGCCACATGGGATCAAGGCGAGGACCTTAGCCACTAGGCCACGCTGCCGAGCCCTACACATAGCATTTCAGCCCCAACTTTAATCTATAGGAACTTTCACCCCTGCCCCTCAGGGATCCTGGGTATTGGGCAATAGTTGTCCATTCCCTATGTCTAGAAATCATAATTCATTCGTTTCTTCTAACACTTATATGCCAGTGATGGTCTCTTTGGCAGCAGGTAAGTGGAATCAGTGGCATTGATTCCAGAGCAGCTTCTCCAGCCTAATGTTGCTGTCACTTGCTATACTATGGAAATGTTGAAGTCAGGAATGGGAACTCAAGCCAGATCTCCTAAGGGGGTCTTAGGAAGCCAGTTCCTTGGGCAATCCCAATCACATCCCTGGGGCTGTCTACTGCAGGATGCAGGAGGCAAAAACTGGAGCCAGGAACCACACCTGTGCTGTGAGCATCCCAAGCAGTGGCCTAACCACCAGTCTAAACACCTGCCCTAATTTTTCAAAAGATTTATTTCTTTTTCATTGGAAAATCAGATATACAGAGAAGAGGAGAGACAGAGAGAAAGATCTTCAGTCTACTGATTCACTCCTCGAGTGACCACAATGGCCAATGAGGAACCAAATCCGGAATCAGGAGACAGGTGCTTCTTCCAGGTCTCCCTCATGGATGCAGGGTCCCAAGGCTTCAGACCATCCTAAACTGCTTCCTCAGACCACAAGCAGGGAGCTGGGTGGGAAGTGGAGCTGCAGGAATTAGAACCGGCGCCCATATGGGATCCCAGCACATGCACTAGGAGGTTATTGCACCAGGCCCCTCGCCCTAAATTTTAACTCTCAAAAAGAATAACTGTAGCAAGGGGCAATAAAATGGTATACAAAAATACAGAACTGAGTGGAGAAAAATCAATATCAATTTTAGTTCTTCACAAGCAGAACAAAAGGTTGTGGAAAAACAGTTTATTATATAAAGGTTACTGTGAAGTAGTGTAGTTTAGGAAGCAAACCTTTGGCTGTGACATTTTCTGTAACAGCCGGGGGTCCTGGGAAATTTCCCTAAGATTCAAACTAAATGCTGCTTTAAAAATGGCAAGAAGTTTCCTGAGACAGACACTTCACCTGCTGGAGCTCATGTACCCCTCCTTGACTGTGCAATGATGCCACAATAACTCTCCCTCTTGAAAATGGAGCAGTAAGGCACTGAGAAAAGTAAACAACTTGTTAAAAGTTATGTGAAATTTTATCAGCATCAAAATGAGATCCTTTACTATTATACCACCAATATAAAATTCTAACATGTGCCATGTTTTCCCCCAACCACCAGCACCAGCACCACCACCATAAGGAAATTACTGAAAACAGGTAGCATTCCTCCAGCATCATGCCCAGTTCTCCAGCCACTGAGCTAGGCTGGATCACAGGGCCACTCCTCCACACAGCTTCAGCCCTAATCTCAACACACAAACATCTCCAACTGCTTGGGAGGGCAGACACCTCATTGAAGAAGATTCCAGGGCTATATGCAATGATGAGAGGAGATGAAGGCATGGTCTCATCCAGGGAAGAAAAAGAATCTTAGGCGGGTGTTTGGCTCAGTGCTTAAATCACAGCTTGGGTTACTCTCATTCTATATCCGAGCACCTTGGCTAGAACCCCAGCTATTGCACCTGCCATCCATCTTCCTGCCAACAAGCACCGTAGGAGGCTGCCAATGATTTACATACCGTGCTCTCTGCAATCCATGGGGAGATCTGCATTAAGGTCCAACCTCCTGGACTTGACGTGTCCCAACTCTGGCTGTTGAGAAGTAAACATATATATGGAAGATCTGTGTGTGTGTGTGTGTGTGTGTGTGTGTGTGTGTGTGTGTGTGTGTGTATGTGTGTGTGTTTCCTGCTCTCTCTGCCTTTTGAAGAAGGAAGGAAGGGAGGAAGGAAGGAAGGAGGGAAGGAAGGAAGGAAGGAAGGAAAAGAAAGAAAGAAAAAAGGAAAGAAAGAAAGAAAGAAAAAAGAAAGAAAGAAAGAAAGAAAGAAAGAAAGAAAGAAAGAAAGAAAGAAAGAAAGAAAGAAAGAAAGAAAGAAAGAAAGTCATCGATCTAAGATAACTATTTACTTAGGAATCATTGTGGCTAACATAAGTGGGTTGTTTTAACCAGTGGAGTTCCTAGACAGCTGCCTTCCTGAAAGGCATCACATCCACAGAGGTATAGCGAAGGAAAGATGGGGAAAGACAGAAAAATCTGTGACGGATATTTCTATTCTGGAAGCTCAATGACAAAAGTGAACAGGAAGATGACAGACATGGGATGGGTAGGATCTGTGTGAGGAGGGTGTCCTCCAGGCTGGGGCTTTGTGAGCTCACTTCCTGAAGACCTAAGCAGTGATGGACAAACCTCCAGGGATCACAAGAGAGAGAGCTCCTGGGTGGATGCACATGCTGGCGTGAATAATCTGGTTGTCGTCTCCAGCAAGGGAGACATGGATTGAAACCTTGGCTCCTCGATTTGGTCCTGGCCCAGCCCAACCATTAGCCATTATGCTAAGTGGACACACACAAAGCCTAGAAGCTGTGTGTGTGTGTGCACAGCTCCCTCACAAACGCATATATAAAAACTTAACTATAAAGAAAAATATAAAAGGCTTATTGACTTCACAAAAGAGTTCAACAAATAAAAAACTGAAAATGGGCCTGGCACAATAGCCTAGCAGCTAAAGTCCTCACCTTGCACATGCCGGGATCTCATATGGGCACCAGATCTAACCCCAGCAGCCCTGCTTCCCATCCAGCTCCCTGCTGTGGCCTGGGAAAGCAGTCAGGAACAGTCCAAAGCCTTGGGACCCTGCACCCATGTGGGAGACCTGGAAGAGGCTCCTGGCTCCTGGTTTCAGATTGGCTCAGCATTGGTCATTGAAGCCACTTGGGAAGTGAATCAGTAGACTGAAGATCTTCCTCTCTGTCTCTCCTCCTCTCTGTATATCTGACATTCCAATAAAAACAAATAAATCTTTTTTTTAAAAAAAGCTAAAAAGCAGTCAAGCCCTAGAAGTAATAATCAAATAAAAGATGTTCAACTTACTCATGTTTAAAAGTCACAGCGCTAACGAAGTACAAGATTCCTATTTTTGACAGAAATTTAAAACAAAGGTTGCCAAGTCATTTAATGTGAAGCAAAACTGATGCATGCAGTCATTTCTTTATTCTTTGCTTTCATTTATTATTATTATTATTATTATTATTATTATTATTATTTAACACCCACATATAAGGGAGAACATATGGTATTTATCTTTTGTGCCTGTTTGATTTCACTCAACATCATGTCCTCAATGATAGAATTTCATTCTTTGTTTTAGACGAATGATATTTTTTCTGTCTCTTTCTCTCTGTCTCTCTGTGCAGCCATATATATATATATGAATGTAGAGAGAGAAAGAGATTTTTCCCTTCTCCATCTTTAAAGATGAGGCTGTTGCTGGTAAGAACTTGAGAATGACACTGATGAGCCATCAGCATTGAATGGCCCATTTTGAGATGTGAGGATGGATTTGAGCCCTCTGCTGGCGAACAAAGGCATCGGCAGGGCCTACACCACCCTTCTAACTCAGGGAAGAAAGGTCCCTTGTCCAGCTCCTTGGAGAGAAGAAACGCAACAGCCTGTGATGGCCTTGTTCGTGTGCGATTACAAAGGCAAGTGCTTATGCTCCATTTCACTTTATCCTCATGAGGGGATTCCTTCACCGGCGAGGGAAGTGAATCGGTAATGTGTCATCATTTCTGGTTTAAAAGATTATTACCCTTGGGTTTGGAGAGCTTAAATAACCATATAATTTGTCCATTTTTTTTTTTCTGAGGGCACCAAATATCTAAGTTGGGCCTTTATGAAAAGAAAGAAGGTTTATTTAGCTCACAGCTTTGGGGATTGAAACTTAAATGGGGGAGGGGTGACCCTCCTGTTAAGCTTCTTGTAGGCCACCCTTGGCTACATCCCAACAAAGGGAAATGGCTACAGAGAGAAGAGGCCTTGGGAATGGAGCGACAGTGTTCCATCGCCACCTGTTGTCACCCACTCCATTGGCCAGCATTCCAAAGCAGCAAACACCATGGCCCAATCACCATCCCACTGGAGTCTGCCTCTTAAAGTTCCATGGCCACACCGAGACCAGGGTCCCAGTGGAGGAATCCTTGAATAGCGCATGCAATACTAGTGCCTGAATCCTTGAATGACACACACAGACCAAGCAGAGACATTCCCAAGGCTGTTTGGTATAGAATGCAAGTCAAAACTTTCAGTACTTATAGTATCAGTAACAGGAGGAGACACACACACATAGTGAAGTGCCAGGCTTGGTGAAGAACTCCATGGTGGAACTCCAGTGGTTAAAACAACATGGTGGAGAGTGCCAAGCCACTGGGTGGACACAGCAAAGTTCTAATAACACAGCAAGGTGAATTGGAAAGGATTCTATTTAGTAAACTGTTGTAACTTTCTTTTGCTGACCACCATGGAGTCTTATTGAATGCAGAACTTGGATCCCCCATGTTCTACCTCTCCTTGCTACTCATCCAGAAAGGCAAATCATTTTAAAAATTTCATTTCTTTATTTCTTTGAGAAGCAGCTACAGAAATAAAGCAATAGAGAAAAAGAGAGCTCAGATCTACTGGTTGAGTTCAGATGCCCACAGTGGCTGGGGTGGTAGTGACGCCAACGCTGGGATCCAAGAAGAGAGCTGGGTCTATCATGGGAGTGGCAGGAAACCCAGTTATTGAAGGTGCAGTCTGCTCTCTCCCAGGGGCTCTCCAGTGTAGGGTGCAAACACTTTAACTGACATCTAACTGCTAGGTTAACTGCCCATCTCAGGAAATGTTTCTTCCTCTGGCCTCACAGAATTGATATTTCTCTGAGCTAAGTAGCTGATGCTCAGACTTACTGTTAGACAAGGTCAACATTTTAGACTTGATTTACACAGGAGCAGCCTATGAGCCGGAGCATGAGAATTTAGTGCTATTGAAATTTACAATTGTGTTTGAATAACTGTAAACCCTCTTCAATTCAAAGTCCAGGGCTATGAAGTTGAAATTTAATTTAATAAACCCATACACCATAAACAAAGAACAGTAGATATAAAACCAAAGAATAAGAAAACAATTTTCCCTGTTATATTGTTTTCTCTCATAATGTGTTTCTTTAAATATGTGTTTATTTTTATTGGAAAGTCAGATATACAGAGAGGAGGTGACACAGAGAGGTAGATATTCCATACAATGATTCACTCCCCAAGTGGCTACAAAGGCCAGAGCTGAGCCGATCTGAAACCAGGAGCCAGGAGTTTCTTCCAGGTCTCCCAAGGCTTTGGGGGATCCTCAATTGCTTTCCCAGGCCACAAGCAGGGAACTGGATGGAAAGTGGAGCTGCTGGGATTAGAACCGGTGCCCATATGGGATCCCAGATAGTTCAAGGAGAGGACTTCAGCCACTAGGCTATCGCGCCGGGCCCCATAATGCATTTTTATTTTAAGTGTGGCTGATATGAATCAGAAATTCACTCTTGAAAATCTCATCACAAGTATTTCCCATGCCATAGTACATTGACTTAGAGCTTGCTCAGTGCCATCATCTCCCGTTGTAACTGGATGTATTAAAAGTCATTCAACCTGACCTCTTAGAGAGACAGCAATTACCACGGCAGTAGCTCCCTGTGACAATCCCTGCCTTTCCACATTTCTGATAAGTGGCATTTTCTCAGGCGAGAAAAAAAGGCATCCTGTCATCTAACATGGACTTTCGATCCAAGAAGCAATTGAACGGTCTTTCTTTTCAAGCCTGCTAATCGTGCTTGGTCCTCACGCATGCAACTAAATGCTTTAATTACAGACGCACGACGAAAGGACATGATTTCCTTATTTCCCTTTCCCACAATGATTGCTCTAGTTAAAGATCTGGAAATAAATGTGTCTACAGGGTAAATGCAGGTTAACTTTGACCTACGTGAAAACTACTTGCATCGTCTTTGGTTTCCTTTAGACAGATCCCTGGTAATAAACAAGCATGACTATGGGAATACTCTCTAGAGCAGCAGGTGTCCCAAGGTATTTTCTCTGCCGTAGAAACACTGCCCTGTCTTCACTGCCTGCCACATCCTGACCTGAATCTGAACTCAGTTGTCTAGTCCTCAAACTGTGCTACTTTTCATTAACGTACTTCAAAAGAATTGTCAGATACACAATGAAGTCCACACCGTGACAGGAGCAATTAAAAAAATGGAAGGCTAAAAAAACCAGCAAGTGCAGTGAGATAGTTGCTGACCTACGTCTTAGGATTGTTAGGATATCAACTAAGATTCCCAGTGGTCCAGCAGTCTTCAGGCTGATGTTGAGAGAAGCATAGCCTCCATTCTCCACCTGCCTCCCAGCAGAGCCCAAGCCTCACAGCTGCCTTCCTGGCCAGTACTCTGAAAGTCGAATAGAACGCGCAAGAACGTGGTTTCTCTGTGGTTTCAAAAATAAGAGGGTGTACTAATTCCTACCTTAGCAAAAGTAAAGTTTCTCTGGTAAGGATCAAATCCTGAAGGTCTCTCAGAATTCCTAGTCAGAGGTCAAATGTCTCAGTCGCAGCCACAGACTAGTGCCAAGTGGTAGAGAAATAACCTTCCTTTCAATATCCTCTTCTCAGTATGCCTGCAGGTGGCTGACAGTCTCCAGGCCTTGGGCAATACTGTCATTTATTTATTTATTTATGATCTTTATAAAAGTTGTCAACGTCTTTGTGGAAAAATGAGGAAGAGAGACAAAAAAAGAAAGAGAGAGAGAGAAAGAGACAGAGAGGTCTCCCTCCTGTTGGCTCACTCCCCAGATGCCTATGAGGAATGGACTGGACAGGTGGAAGGCAGGTGCTGGGACATCAGCTCAGGTGTCCACGTCAGTGCCACAGGCGCCCACATGGTGCTTCCCAGGATCTGCGTTAGCGGGAGGCTGAGCGCAGGTGTCAGAGCCCACGCTTAAACTCTAGTACCAGCGTGTGGAATGTGGCCAAGCCAAGCAGCTTCTTACCTGTTAGGACAAATGCTTTGCTCTGGAACAACGTATTTTATCATTTCTGCTTCTGTTTTATCATCTAAAACCTTGCAGTTACTTTCTCCTGTTTTCATCTTTCATGTTGCTTCACGCTCCTTCCGTGTCTTCACATGCTTTTGTGTTTTGGAACACGAGTGTATTCCCAACGGGAATGTTACGTTGACGCACTTGGGAAGGAATGATCCCAAATACATGCTGCATTTGC
The DNA here is from genome assembly GCF_030435755.1 of Ochotona princeps. Classification (NCBI taxonomy): domain Eukaryota; kingdom Metazoa; phylum Chordata; class Mammalia; order Lagomorpha; family Ochotonidae; genus Ochotona; species Ochotona princeps. The sequence goes on along the minus strand of NC_080839.1, from coordinate 2,943,853 downwards.
TTTGGGTCACTTCAATGGTTTTTTCCAACCTCGTATGTTATGTTTCTTTTCAATTTGGGATACTGAAGTCATGGAAATTCACATTTTGTTAAGTGAAGGTTTAGCCCACTATGCCTCAACATAGGTTCTGGAAAAGTCAAGCTTCAAACCCATCTTTATGGAAGCCACGTGAACCTAAATTCTCAGAGAGGTCATGAATGCATATTCTCCCTCTTCATCAAGCAGTGTCTTTTTATTTAAGCTTTCCACTGGGGGTTCTCCCCTCCAAGACCTAGACCTCCCGCAGCATTCTCTACCTCACCTTGGCAGGGCACCTGACTTCCCTTTTTAAGGTCTTTAAATGCATGTTTTGGGTTACTGACTTTGGTGTTTTTCCCAAAGCAGCTCCTTTCCCCCTCCCCCCCTCCACTGACAACACTTGCAGGATTTTCTCCTGCCTCTGGGCCTTGAGAGTTTCTCTTACTTTTTTTTTTTTACAAGCTCTCCTCTGCGTATAAAAGCATATTTATTGCATTTTACCTCTCACTTGTGGTTGTTTTGGCAGCAGGAATATTTGTTTTCTTAATTGGCTGTGTGCAGGAACCCTGTCACTCTCCCATTTCCCCTTTAGCTCTTGCGCACACATACACAGAATCGGCCTGATTTTTACTACATGTCTTTAACATTCATTTCTATTTATTTGATCATCAATCACACATCTGCATACAATTCAGACAGTTGCTCTTGCTCTGTGTACTTCCGTGTGTACTCACTGGCACCTGCCCTTGGTGGCAAGGGAATTAAGATAAGCCCAAGGCTACTAAATTTCTTTCCTACTGGGGACTTACAAATTATCTGAACATCAGTCAGCTGTTTTCCCTATTTTTAAACGTGGATTATTTAAAAATGACTAATTCTCTGTAGGGTGTGTGTGTGTGCGTGTGTGTGTTGTAGTCGCTGCACATATTCTAGAGGAGGGCGATGGCTGCCGACTATCTCCTTACTGAACTCACGGGAACAGCAGATAAACTTTGATTTTTGGGATCCTATGAGAGGGAAAGATACTTTTGTCTCTGCTTTGTAGACATGCCTGGCCTTGAGAGACTTTCAGAAACATGGTAATGTCTTTTTTTTTTTTTTTTTTTTTAGGATTTATTTGTTTTTATTTGCAAAGTCAGATATACAGAGAGGAAGAGAGACAGAGAGGAAGATCTTCATCCAATGATTCACTCCCCAAGTGACTATAATGGCTGGAGCTGGGCCGATCCAAAGCCAGGAGCCAGGAACTTCTTCTAGGTCTCCCATGCGGGTGCAGGGTCCCAAGGCTTTGGGCCGTCCTCTACTGCTTTCCCAGGCCACAAGGAGTGAGCAGGATGGGAAGTGGGGCTGCTAGGATGACAATCCTAAGCGCACTCAAGGCGAGAACTTCAGCCGCTAAGCCACTGCGCTAAGCCCAGGGCAATGTCTCTGTTCCCTGTTTCTAAAGGGGGAAATGGCAGCCAAGGCACATAATGGATCATGAAACGGTATGCCCTTAGGAGTTGTGCGCTGGGACCCACGTGGAATCAGAGGGTTCTGGAAGTCGGCGCTGCATAGACACTCAAAGTTCCACGTGGCTCAAATGGAAGAGCTGGAAAGGTTATGGGTGTGGCCTTCAGTCCACCAAAGCAGGCCACATCACATCCATGATTCAGGCTTGCATTTACTCCATCCTCCCTGATACAGTCATGCCTGTCGACTCCCTATCTTATACCTTTAAGAATTTTAGTCTGTTTTCCATTTCGTTTTTATTTAAAATGTCTTGTTATTCCTTAAAACAACAGTTCCCAGACATCCACATTCATATCTGCAGATTTCAATAATAGAAGCTAAGAATCTGTTGGCTTATGTTTTGTTAGACAAAAGCACCCCACTAATTTTGACATAGATAGATCCACGGACTAGTCTTCCAGAAAGATTGCATTTGTATCCTCAAAACATTTTTTTTCTCATGAAAAAAAAATTCATTTAATTACTGAAAGCACTCATGCCTTAAAATAATCATAAAATATCACAAGGACTTACAGCAGAAACAATCGGAGCAGTGGGTTAAGCTTTCCTGGAAAAGAAATTGTAACTTTCTCCTTAGTGTGAGTTGGAAATCAGTGCCTGAAAAGGCTTTTTTTTTTTAAGATTTATTTTTGTTGGAAAGTCAAATATGCAGAGAGGAGGCGAGACAGAGAGGAAGATCTTCTGTCCGATGGTTCACTCCCCAAGTGACCTTAATGGCCAGAGCTGTACTGATCTGAAGCCAGGAGCCAGGAGCTTCTTCCAGGTTTCCTACACAAGTGCAGGGTCCCAAGGCTTTGGGCCATTCTTGACTGCTTTCCCAGGCCACAAGCAGGGAGCTGGATGGGAAGTGGGGCCGCCAGGATGAGAATCGGAGCCCATATGGGATCCTGGTGTGTTCAAGGAAAGAACTTTAAAAATGCCCGTGCTGGGCATTTTTAATAGCATCTCCAATTTCTAATGTAATTGGTCATTTCATTATATTATACAGACCTTCTTTGTAAGAAATTAGATTTGGGGCAGTTTGACCATCTTTAGGGAATTTTAAGCAATTTAATCACAAATAATCTATACTGGTTTTTCAGAAAGGCCTATTGCTTAGCAGGTGGTACGTCTCCATCACATTGAGATTCCTGCATTCAATCTCCATCTCTGGTTCCTCACTCTAGCTTCCTGCTGCTACAGACCCTGGGAGGCAGCAGGGATGTGTCCAGTGATCTGGTTCCCGGACTTCAGTTAGGAGAGTTGTATTGAGTCCTCAGCTCCGAGCTTTGGCACCAGATAAGCTACAAATGCTATAAGACTAATGATAAGACTTAGCATCCTGATAAATCTGTCGTAGCTTGAAAATACTGTGAAGTGGAAAACCTGTTGAATCCACCCACACTGCGTCTATCCTAACTCACGTGGCCTGCGTTTGGAGTCTGCACTCTCCAGCAGGGCTGCATTGTCTTCCCACACTACCTGAGGAGCAGATGACCCACAGAGGGTCCGCATTGCACACATGGCTTCTGCTAAACAGCAGCACTTCCATACCACTGGAAGTAAAAAAAAAAAAAAAAAAAAAGGCCAAATCATAGGTTGAAAACCACTGCATTGGATGACACAGAATTTCTCAGAGTTAGTCATGTTTTTTTTGTTTTTGTTGAAGTCTAGATTGAAGAAGTCCCAGCTGAAATAATCTCTGAGAATAACCAAGAACTCATTCAAGCTTTGCAGGTGATTGGTTGCAACCTTGCACAAGGCAACCCTCATTTCAATCCCCACATGTAACCTTGGGTGTTTCCATGCTACTTCCACGTGGCTGGAGTGTCCCCCTCCAGGACATAGATGGCTAACCAGACACAGCGGGTACTGTGCGTGCTCCCCAAGGAAGCAAAATCAGGCTTCAGGGTTCAGAGTTTCCATTGGAATTTCATTATATAAAGGACTACTTTAAAATTTGTGGAACTAGAATTAAAAGATAAATCTGCTTTTGTGCAAAATGATGTCTAAATCTATGCATAGTTTTCTCAAATATGCATTGTCATGATTTTTAAAAAAATATTTAAAAAGCAGAATTAGAGAGAGACAGACAGACAGATCTGTCATCTGTTGGTTAACCGCCACCTCCCCCCCCCCCCCCCGCCCAGTGGCACTAATGGTTAGAGCTGGTCCAGAATGAATCCAGGAGCCTGGAATGAATCCAGGTCTCCCATTGTGTGGCAGCTGCTCAAGCCCATTGGCCATTTTTTGCTGCTTTTACAGGCATTGGCAGGGAGTTGGATCAGAAGTGGAGCAGCTGGGACTTGAATCAGCAACCATATGGGAGGCTGACATTGCTGGTGGCAGCTTAACACGTTGTGTCACAACACTGGCTGCATAATGACCTCGATGAAGACCACTTGTATTTCAGAAGACTGCATCAAAATAAACCTAATGTTTTTTACTATTTTCTTTGAACTTTGCCAAGTCCCATAAAGAAAGGATTGATGGAATCATTGGCGCTGTAATTGGTCAGTTCCCAAATACCGTTCCTCTCGTTAGGCTGACCTAATTCCAAGTGCCTTAGAATTCCAATCTTTTAATCACAGATGTGCTCTGAGTCATTTCCTTAGTTCATCAGGACATGTTATTAAACTTGCATGAATCGCAACAGCAAAGCTCCTCCTGAAATTCCAAGGATTTAGTGGCTAACTCTCAGAGTTAGGAGACAAAGTCTGGTCGTATTCTTAATCACATGACTAGACAGGCAAATCTTAGCAATAATCCAGCAAGTGCCAGAATATATCTCCAAAATCAAAGCACAGAAAATGATCTGGTTCCAAACAGAACTTAGGTCTTCGAGATGCCAAGACTTGAGCTCATAGTTGTTACGTGTTCTAGCTCTGATTACCCTGGTATATCATGAAAATCCATCACAGATTATAAGCAAAGTATTAATGTTGGAGTGGAAACCAAGCCCCTAATATGTAAAGGCATAACACAACCTCTAGCCTTTTTCTCATAGCCCAGATGCCTCTGTCTGCCTTTTATCACAAAGGCTTCGGTGGGCCCAGAGTAATAGCTCAGTGGCTGAAGTACTCACTTTGCAAATGCTGGGATCCCAAACAGGATCCAGTTCATGTCCTGGCAGCCCTGCTTCCTGTCCAGCTCCCTGTTTGTGGCCTGGGAAAGCAGTCGAGGATGGCCAAAGCCTTGGGACCCTGGACCCATGTGGGAGACCCAAAAGAGCCTCATGGGTAAATCTGATATGCTTTTCCAATAAAAAAATAAATAAATCTTAAAAAAAAAAAAATAAGAGACTTCATTGAACCGAAGTGGTGGTACAGCTGGCCCAACAAGGTTCTAATCACTGAACTCAAGATGTCATTTGCTTTTCCAGTAGATACTTTCGGTCAGTATCTTCCAGAGCACTTTGTTTAGGAGAATTCAAGTTCAGGCCAGGAAAATTCAGGCTTGGGGCAGAACATAACTGTAGCCTGCATGTAATCCCCTAGGCCAAGTGGAGCCCACAGGTCATCATAAATTCACTAGAGAGCATGCCATTACTGGCCAATCCAAGGCGGGTCAAGAGTACTACTGACACACACAGAACTTGGACGTGAACTGGATACATACTCTAAGCCTAATTTCAGTCTATAAGAACCTCCACCCCTAGCTCCTAGTGCAGCCCAGGAGCTAAGCAACGTCTGCTCATCTCTTTGCTCAGTGCCTTGGAAATTTAAAAAAAAAAAAAAAATCATTAACCCTCTTCCACTATCCCAATGCCAGTAACTGGCTTTCTTATTGTTGGATGAGCAGACCTGGTTTAGAGGTTCTATAGCAAAACCTCTACTTCATCTGGGGCGGGGCGCTGAACTTATCTTTGCTGTGGAATTTTGAGCGCCTTGAGTGAGGAGCTCCATGTTATTTTCTGTGGGTGCTCCACCTGCTTGATTCCATCACACTGGGCTCAATGGGCATTGGACCAAAAGTGGGGAAGTGGTGACTGTTTAGCAACAGTGATCTGAGTGGGGAGGCGAAGTGCAAATTTTTGTTCTTTAGAATTATCATTGCCAAATCCTTGAACTGATTTTCTCTTTACGATAGTTCTGTGCTGTTTGCTTCAAAGGAGGAATCTTTCTCAGTGCCTTGTTCCTGTCTGGAGAGCCCTGCAACTCTGCAGCTAGTTCGCACATTACCTGCGATGCAATTGCCATCATTTCACTGGCTAATGTCCTTCCCGCCCTCTTTCACAGCGTTGTTATATATGTCAAGCGGAGTCCATCTGTGATCTGTGCTGAGCTGAGCCTCCAAATGTTGATGTAACAGATTCAAGAGCTAATTAGGAGTGGACTGTATGTCAGGTTTTTTTTTCAATGCTACCATGATAGAACACAGACAAAATATAAGTGAGAGATAAAGGCCAACATGGATGGAACACCTACTGTGCTTGAGGCACTGTACCTTATATATTTGATCTCGTCTGATTATGGTTACTTCCACAGGAGGGAAACTTTGCTAACTACAGAGATGTTTAGAGGATTGTCAGCCATACAGACTGTAAAAAACCAGACCAGGACTTACCTGCGGGTTGTCGCTCCCCAACACTCCCCCTTATCCACCGTATCTACTGTCATAACAGCCTCACTGCAGCAGAAACCAGCCTTATCCATGGGTTGCTTTGCTTCACTACTTCTGTTCTCTGTAATAAGGTAGCCAGTCCTGGTAAAGATAGTGCAGGGTGAATGCAAAAAATAATAATACTAAAAATAAAGCTCTCACTTTATAGTGCTAACGGCAAATATCAGCCACTTACGACACATAATGACAAGCGAAGGTTCAACACCAGCTCTCTGTGATCAGCCCTGGACAACGGGGTCCATGGAGGCAGCGACTGGGCTCTGTTCCCTCGTCCACCCTCATTTTCATAGAAAGAGCATCACGTCCTGAAGAGACTCCAAGAGTCTCTTCATTTCTATGAGATACACTTGCATGTAAGCAAAGTCTGATAATTTTGTATCCCCAGTGAGTTGTGTGTGTGTGTGCCTGCTGTGGCTGGCACCAAGGATGTTAAATGTGAGATGTGCATACGGTCCGCATTGTTGGACTGAAACTGGAAGCTGCAGCTGCCGTCCCTACCTGGAGACAGCCACCTGTGTGTTCTCTCTCCAGCTTAAAGAGGATTAAGTGGCTGAATGGCCAGTGTGTAGTGTCTCTGATTACGGGAAACAGAGGATTTAGATTTAGGGGGGGAGAGCTTTTGAAACAAATTAATTTGTTGATAGTGACTGTTCTGAAACCTGTCAGGTGACTCTACTGGTCAATTTGATAAGCAAATCTAATGTAAAGTGCATTGAAACCCTTCGAGGAAAACCTATAGGGCCCGGCGGCGTGGCCTAGCGGCTAAAGTCCTTGCCTTGAAAGCCCCGGGATCCCATATGGGCGCCGGTTCTAATCCCGGCAGCTCCACTTCCCATCCAGCTCCCTGCTTGTGGCCTGGGAAAGCAGTCGAGGACTGCCCAATGCATTGGGACCCTGCACCCGCGTGGGAGACCCGGAGGGGGTTCCTGGTTCCGGGCTTCGGATCGGCGCACATCGGCCTGTTGCGGCTCACTTGGGGAGTGAATCATCGGACAGAAGATCTTCCTCTCTGTCTCTCCTCCTCTGTGTATATCTGGCTGTAATAAAAAATGAATAAATCTTAAAAAAAAAAAAAGAAGTCATTGATAGCCACAAGAGAAAGTTTTTGCAGTTGGTTTTCAAATAGGAGTTAATATGTCCCAGCTAATATACTCCCAATCATCATTTTGGGTCTGTGTTACACTCCCAAGTCCTGCTGTTCTTTCTGATGACACGCAATGGGCTTTAGCTGTCTTCTTTAGAAACTCATTTCTACTCTGTCAGCCTCCTTATCACAACAGAAGGTAGTCAGAAAACTGAAATGCTGCTGCTACGGTAATTGAAGTCCAGCTCACCCTGGAAACTCAGTAAACATGGCCTGTGTTTTCTTTCGATGCAAGGATCCCTCAGTGGAGTTCTCTGTTCAGTTGGTATTCACGGGTATACCCTTTTCCCAGATACAGATGGCCAAGTGTCCTCACTCACTGGTGAAATTAAGTTCTGGGATGGGTGTCACTCATTCTGCAGACCGTTAACTATCTTGGGAAAGTGCATACAAAACCCAGCTTGTCAGTATGTGTGACTTAAGATATGTTTTTTCAACTTTGTGGTTTCCTGGAATAATGGACCTTTGGTTCCCACATATTACATAAATAATTATGTTTCCACCAGAACTCCTGGAATCTTCACTCCAACAAGACATGTCAATCTTTGCCATGGAAACATGCAAAGTTCACAAGGGACCTGTGGCCAGCTCTCTCGTGGTCACACTGAAATGTTGGTTTGGAGAGATTTCTTTGGGCTCCCAGCTATTCTGGTGTGCAGGGGGCTTGACAAAGAGGCTATTGTCTTACACAGCACTGCTAGAGGGGTTAGCCCATCTTAGAACCGGTGGCAAGTAGTGTGGCACAAAGAGGCTGTTACTTAAAGACAGTGCCTTACACTGTTTACAGGGGCACCTGGCCTCTGGTGAACAGCATGCTTTATACAGCTCATCTGAACCATGCAAATACACACCTCACTTACGCAGACTGGAATGTGAAAAGGGTCATGCTGTGGTCTCAAGTCTCCCCTGCGTACGCTCCCCTCATAGGCTGTCTTCACAGGCAACCTCCAGATCTTACAAAACATTCCCTTGCTCTGTATCACTTAAGACAAGAAAGGCGGTGCCCTCAAGCAACCACTCGGTCCTATATAGTTCCACATGTCTGTGTCATTTGTTCAGCCCAGTTTCTATATCCCAGAGTTCACCATCTACAAGATTCAGAAAGGGTGTGGTGCTGCTGATTCCTCAATAAAACTGCCTTCTTCAGAGAGGCCCGACTTTCACATCCCCTTCCTGGGAGAAGCTTTTAAACATAAATTACTGGGAGCTGACCTGTGATCCAATGGAGACCTCGGCATCCTATATCAGATTTCCTGAATTCGATCCCCAGCTTCAATTCTTAATTAGAATTTTATGCTAATAAAGCCCCTCAGGGACAGTGATGACAACTCAGGTAATTAAGTCCTTACCACTCACAGGGAGGAGTTGGGTTTAGTTCCTGGCTCCTGGCATTGGTGCCCCATCCCGACACTGTGGGCATGTGGGCAGTAATTCAGTGGATGAAAATGTTCACTGTTTCTGTATATCTCTCTTTCTCTGCATCTCGAATAGATAATAAAATACAAGTTAATGACTTCTACTTAACTCAGTGAATCACTTACTTATTTTTTGCTGTTTGTGAAGTCACTGCTTTAATGTACCTGACCCTAAACACAGGGAAAAGCTAAGAGCACGCCCCCTGGTGGTCTGCTCCGGATCACCCAGAAAGACCGGTGTACTTCCTTCTGTGGACAGAGGATGGGGATTTGATTCTGGATGTGTTTAAGATGAAACGATGCAATTTCAAGCTTCTGAACTTTTCACACAGATACATATAAACAGCCCCATTTAGTAGGCAGCTCACATTTTTTTAGACATGCGAAATGGTCTCTTAAACCTACTCCTGGGACTGGAGAAGAGATAGCTAAATAGTTTGCCTTGAGAACTGGGCAGCAGTGGAGGCTAAAAACACTGTCTGATGGAGGACCAAAGGAAAGTGTGACTCAGTTAACATACTAGATGCAAGGATATCGGGGATGGCTGGGGAGACACTCAGGGACATACACAGGGAGGAAGCACTCGCTTTCCTTCCGTTAGTGTCTTCCTGCACTAGGCTGCACTCCATTTTGCATTCCCCACACCCTTGAAAAGATTCTGCTACCAAAAAAATGCCTTACTCAAAAGGTTCTGGGAGAGAGAAGATAATGAAGGTGACTGCCAGTCCCACAGTGAGCAGTACCGGATGGCCAGAGGCCCCGTGGCCATGGCCCTTGCCCATGTCTTATGTGGGTCCCTCGCAGGCATCCTCTTTCCCTACCTGTCCAAGATCCCACTGTCTTGTCTCTTCTCAGTTGCTCAGACGCGATTAGCTTGCTACTGTTCAGGGACTTAGCAAAATTCCCTGGTTCTTCCATCACTCAGGTCCTACCTTCTATGTAATCTCTTCAAGGCAACCTCCCCAAATCGCCCTGTTTCAGACAGTCCACCCCATTCAACTTCTCCATGTCACGTCCTATCTTGTTTGTCCCATTGTGGTTATTTGGCATCTCTTTGTTTCTATTTGCTGTTTTCTACCTACATTGTTCATTTATTTTTTTAAAAAAACATGTATTTATTTTAGAAAAGGCAGATTTACAGAAAGAAGGAGAGACAGAGAGATCTGCCATCCACTTGCTCACTCCCCAAGTGGCTGCAATGACGAGAGATGAGCCAATCCAAAGCCAGGATCCTGGAGCTTCTTTTGGGTCTCCCATTTGAGTGCAGGGTCCCAAAGCCTTGGGTCATCCTCGACTGCTTTCCCAGACTACAAGCAGGGAGCTAGATGGGAAGTAGAGCATATAGGATCCCAATTGTTGCAAGGTGAGAACTTTAGCCAGTAGATTGTCATGCCAGAGTGCTATGGCTCACTTCTGTATCAACAGCTCCTAGACACAATGAGCCTTTGCCAAACGAGTAATGTCAAAAAGAAGACAAATGGTGAGAACTCTAAGGTGGAAATAAGCACATGTTATGGTTGCAGAGGCAGGCGTGCTAGATACCAACACAGCCTCACCCAACCAGCTGTTCATCTCCTGATGTTGCATGTGGCGTGAAATTGCATGAGATCCATTTAGTTTGAGCAAGGAGGCTGGCCTCTGAAGAATGGAGACTTGGGAGCATGTGGAAGTTAAATCTTTTTCATCTGTGGATCTGGAGTCTTTTGAACCATTGAAGTCTCAAGCAATCACGTCCAATTCGTAATAAGAATGGCTGGTGTACCAACAGCTATGGTTTTCACATGTTCATTTAATTTAAAAAAAGACTCGCAAAGCATTGACAACGTACCAGGCTCTGTTCTGAGCATTTAGTAAATTCTATCTCATAGGCCCTTTCCCCATCAGGTAATGACTGTTATTTTTCCTGTTTTACAGTTGAGGAAGCAGATGTAACTATGATCCTGGAAAATAATATAGAACTAAGAGACAACAGACCTGGCTCCACAGCAGGAAGCGAGATGTCATAGCACAGACTGCAGATGCAATGCGGCACTGCTCCCTTGGACTCATCCCACTGCTCCCTGCAGCTGAATGCACACTGGTGTTGAACGCATCCTTCTTCCCAGCACACCCTGCAGCTCCTCTCAGCAGAAACCTTCCATGGGACAAGGTTTACACCCCGGAGTGTCATCCTGGATCAAGACAGCATTCCGTTCCCTTGGATAGCTCTAACTTAAGTGAAAGATTTAGCGTAAGATCAGGTTTCTGTTTGAAAGCTAGAAGTCACAGATCACTTCTTGGTTTTTCAAAAGGTTTTTAAATTCATTTTTGGGGGGGGGATTTTAACAATTATCTTTTTTTGTTTTGTTTTTGTTTTTTTTTCTACTCATTTATTCATTAATTACATTGTATTACATGACACAATTTCATAGGTACTGGGATTCTCCCCCCTTCACCCCAAACCCTTCCCCCATGGTGAATTCCTTCACCTTGATGCATAACCACAGCTCAAGTTCCATTGGGATTCCCTAATTACAAGCTCACACCATACAGAGTTCAGCATCCCACTGTCCAGTCAAGTTCAACGGCCTCTTAGGGAGGCCCTCTCAGGTTTGAAGGCAGAGCCAGCAGAGCGTCACCTCGATCAATTAGAAGTTCCAACATATCATCAGCAACAATCCAGGTACGATGAGACTGGTGCAGAGTCCACTGATTGACATAGTCCATCTTAGAGTTTCCCCTTGTCCAGTTTTTCGCTGCAAACATATAGCTGAGGTGGTTGATTGATCTACTCCATCTTCTGTCTTTTCTTGGTTAATGTTTTGATTCCTCCATTCTGTTCAGGGGGAATCTCCAAAGAAACTTTGAGGCATTCCCAGTCCAGGCTCCTAAGTGTACTACTAGTAAGCACAGTACCCGCCACAGTCCATCACTCCGATCAGCTGGTGGTTGTAACCCCTGGGTTGGTTCTATTCTGAGCCCCAACCTCCATTGGAACCAATGAGTATTGCAGCTCTTCCCGGCTCTGCCCATCACACACTCGTCCCTCACCTAAACCAGTGGGAGGTGTGCTGGTTGGGTGCTGCATTCCCTACTGGCACAGGCCATTTCACCTTGGCATTTTGTGTTTTGTACTGTTTTTATCGCAACCAAACCTGGCCAGGCCCCCACACAGTTCCAGCGCTCGGACTTGCCAGTGGATGATGTGAACTGACTCAGCCTGATCTGCCCCCAACCCGAGCCAAATGTATGCCAGTGGGTCACTTTCCAAAGCCTCTTTTGGGTTGTTTACCTCCATGCTTCCTGCGTTTATTTGTAGGGTCAGTGTCCTGTCAGAGGAACTGTTCAGATTCCTCCATCAGACCCCTTCCTGGTGGCAGGCTTCACGCATACCAGCAGGTCCTTTATTCATTTGAAAAGCAGAATGACATCAAGTTGTCTATATCAGACTACAGTGCAGCCAAATGCCAGATACTCCATCTGAGTCTCTCATGTGGGTGGCAATACGCCAGAACTGGAGCTGTCACCTTCTGCCTTCACGAGTGCTTACTGGCAGGAAGCTAGATCAGGAGCCAATTACCAGGCTGCAGTTTCACATACTCAGGAGATGCTGGGCTCCTAGAAATGGCCTAACCGACCAGCGCAACACCTTCCCCTGCTGCTTGTCTTAGTATGTGATGGAAATTACCAAGCAAATGTGACTGGAGTGAATTTCAGACTCAGTCTCAGAGCTCCTCCCCCAATACTGCCTGAAGAGATCAGGACAACCCCCTGGGGGTTACAAGAACACATTTATAGAGTTAGTGTAAAGCCTGATTTAATGCTGCCTAACTCTGTAAAAGATCACCGAGTCGCTTAGCCAACATAATTTTACCTTACCATTAGATTGTTATAATTACTCAACATTTGACCAGATGGCACACAATTTCCAAAGTCAGACCAGGTGTTCAAGAAGCAAAGATAATCACAGAGCTGATGACTGTGGTGAAACTAAATTGAAACGCTGTCAGAGCGACCCGGTGGTGCGGCACACACAAACCGATGCCATCCCCAGTCCCTTAAAAAGAATACAATTCCACACGCTCAACAGGTAAGAAAGAGTCAATGTTTTACAAGTATAAGGCTAAAGGAAGGCAGATGTGAGAAAGTCGTATGTAATACAACTGCCCGTAATGCTGAGTTTTACGTCAATCAGCCAATGCTTTCACAGGTGTAATGTCTATTTGAGGCTGAAAGGCACGGAGGCAATAAACGCTTAGATAGGTTCAAAGCTAGCACCCATGGCACCGTGTCAGTTCAAATAAACATCAAACTTGGATACAGTCAGACTTTTCTGCTATTCCTTTCTCATCTGTGGCCCTGTGGATTTCATGGTCCCAGCTGGGTGTCACAGAGTTCTTAATTAATTTTCAAATGAAGAGTTCCCTCGAGGACGCCTTGCTAGCTTCCTCTCATCGCTGTCTCAGAGGTAACCTAGCTAGCATTGTGGGTCCAACCGCCGTAATGTCTCAAGCCCAGGAAGCATCTTTTGGGGATCTCTTGAGTGAAGCTATAAACAATTGGTGAAGCCCTTCCCATTCTTGGTAGGGGATCAACTATTCAAACAGAGAAATGGTTAGACTGACGTCAGACATCCTTGTCCGTAACACCTGTCTGCAGTGCTGACCAAACAGACGGTGTCAGACCAGATCAGAAGATACGCAATCTGCTTCCAAGGGCCACTCGTAGAAGACCCCATTCCTGTTCACTCTGCTGCAACCATTCCTAAGAATTTTTAACAAAAAACAAAATACAAAACAAACAAATACCCAACTTTTTTTTTTGCACAGATCTTCCCCAATCATAGTTTATCCTGTTTGGGCAAGTCATTTCATCTTTTTTGAGTGATACATTCATTACCTGAAAAGCAAAGAAAAATAATAGCATTCATCTCAAACATTATTTGAGGAAAAATGAGTTCATCTGTCACCTCAGATGAAATGAGCACTCAGTTGAAGCTGCTACTCTTGATGCTTGGCCATTGCTGTTAGCGCTTTGAGATATTAATGTGACACACTTGGCCCTCAGCAGTGATCACAGGAGCAATGCTACTCCTCGAAGACTGTCCATTTGCCTTTCAGGATGACCCCTTCACTAGCCCTTCTTCCTACATTTCTGACCTGTCATTTCAGGTTTCTTTTCTGGTTCCTTCTTCTTTCTCTAAACTTTCAGTAATACTGGGTTTCGTGGATTATCCTGGCACCTTTGCAGTTTTCTATATAAATTTCTTCTAGATTGTTTCACCCAGTCTCTTGTGACAAACACCAATTATGTCTGAGTCATGAGCTGGATTATGTCCCTTCCAATGAATATCTCGCAGCCTTAATCCACAATACTTCATGTTGTTCTTGGAGATAAGGCGTTAAAGAGATTTACGTTAGATGAGGACACAGCAGTGCAGGAAGCAAAGAGGGAGGCCCTGTGAAATTGCAGAAGACAGTGTCTACAAGCTAAGGAGGCTTGGGTGGAGGCTCATCTGACTGACACCCTGTTTCTGACTGTGCCTTCTGGCATTGCAAGAAAATGCATTTCTGTTGCTGAAGTCACCCAGTCTACTGCATTCATTATGAAAACTGCTAACGATTCTTAAATGCTTATTCCCAGGTCAGATACTTCCTTCAAACTCATATCATGTTCTGACATCCCCACTTGAATATTTGTTAGATGCCCCAACCTTCATCAGAACTGATAAGGGTACCCGACCCCTAACTTTTATTCTACGTAAGAGTCGTTAATGATAATAGTTTCACTTCATCACATGAAAAAATTTGGCATGATCTTTTGGTCCTTATTCTGCCATGTACTGCGTTAGATCAGCCAGCAATGCCACAGGCTCTCACGCTTCGTGATATGCAGAACCTGAATGTGTGGTAACATGTTCTTCCTTGCTACTGTGAGGAACTTCTACCACCTGTCACCTGGATTATCCTACATAACCCATCAGTCTGTTCTCAGTGCTACCACCAGCAGAATCATGACAAGATGACATGTCAAATTGTGCAAATCCTGCTTTCAGATTTCCCCTGTGTCTTCGCATCTCATTTAGATCAAAAGTCAAAGATCTGACCACAGCCTTGAAGTCCACTCCATCCATCAACTCTGATTTCAAGCACTGGCCATGCTTGCTCAGTCTGCTGTAGGGAGCCTATCTACGTGGAGCTCAGCCCTCCAGGTTTGTCTCTATTCCAGGTCTTTACCTGTCATTTCCCTTTAGTAACCTGATACCTTCCTGAAGTTAGAGCCTGACTGAAGGGGAAGCACTAGCTCCCCAACAGTTCCTCCCTTAGCTTTTCCCCCTCAGCACTTACACTTTCCACGCTTCTCTGTTTTACTTATTATGCTATTTAACGCAATGTTTCCCCGTTGAGTCTAAACTCCTTCAAGATAGGCATTATTTCCACTATGTTTCATTTCCTGCCTCATTTGCAGTCCTCAGTATAAAGTCTTACACATCTTAGATTGTCACCACACTTGCTGAGTGACAAGTGAGATGAGAACGGAACGTGGAAGTGAAATTCCTTGTTTCTGCCCCTATACACTAAAAATAATTGAGATATAGTCAAGTGTAAAAATGGCACTGCATGTTCGTGATACTGTTCAAACCACACCATCTCCTAGACACAGGCAGGGTATTTCTGAAGAAATTCTATGATTTTTTTTTTTTAAATATGGAAAGTGTCATCCTTGCGCAGGGGCCATGCTAATCTCAGTATCGTTCCAATTTTAGTATATGTGCTGCCGAAGCAAGCACTCTATTGGGTTTTAAAAGAGATGTTCTAGTCTTCAGATAACATTCAGAAAACTATGCATAATGGGAGTTATCCTGACCTCTCAACTTCTGTTTTTAATATTCAGCAATATAGACTTGATATAGCTCTCCATTATCCATAGCTACATATAGCACTACTCCAAAATCTAACCCCTATCATCCAAATATCAGTAGACAAGCATTTGCTCTGGCTCAGCCTAACATAAATAACCTCCTTTCCAGCTTTCAAAAACAATTTAATTTTCCTGGCAGCTCCCCCATGAGGCTTCAAAAACAGCTAACTCATGTTTCCTAATGACATCTGCAGGCCCAGGACGAAAAAAAAGCAGGGCAGGGCCTCTGTAGATCACAGCCTGGACACCCTGCTGCTGTGTGTTGTTGGTCCACACAAATCGCAAGGTCAGCTCGGATCAGACAGACTTCTTCTCTGGATCCTGGATGGGAAGAGCAGCAGCCACAGCAAGGGGTCACGATGATGTCAGAAGCCTCAGCATTACATCATAGGAATGGGAGGGACTTGGGATCATCTTTGTCATCTTCAACAATATACCACTTGTCCTAGACAATATATGTTGTCTCTATTTGTTCAGGGTTCCTATCATGTCAGAAAACCCGTAAGTCCCATCAGGCTTAAGGCATTCAACATGAGGCTGACAGTTCCTGCACCGGAGTTTGGGTATGAAAGAAGCAGCAATTAAGTGTATTCCATTTGTATTCATAGACTGGGAACCCAAAATGCAAGTTCTCAACTCTCCACATGCATGCTGGTGAACTGGAGAGTGAAAAACAGTAAGTCATTCCCATCTGGAATGGGAGGAAGAGAGACTCAAGGCTACTATTAACACACAGAAACTCTGGAAACTAAATAGGAAATATTCCACTCCTTGGGATGGCTCCTTGGTCTACTGGCTTTTTTTTTTTTTACTATAATTTTAGTATTGTTTACATTATTGGAAAGATGCATGCCCATATGAACCTCTGATTAGGGTAGGAAGGTTCAGGTATGGAGAAAGTGGGTTGGGCATATTTTATCTTTTTTTTTTTTCTTCTGTGTCTGCTGTCAGACTATATCAGTATCCAGAGTAGGGGATAGTCCTTTTATGACGCCTTGGAAACCCCAAGGTGGGGGAAGAATGTTAACAGGATTTTACTTCAGTGGTCTTGATATCTCTGCCATGTTGATTGGTTGGACCACACATCCTGTGACTTTCCCATGGCCAGGATATGAGTCTAAAGGTCCAGACAGGGAGGGTCAGGTGATGTCTGTCACCTGCACCAACCAACACACATCCTGGTGGATGCATCTTGTCAGTCCCACCTCAGCCCCATATTGTACATGAACTGATGGTTGTTGCGGAACAGCCTAGCCAGCCCACCATAGACCTGGTCCTCACTCATACAAGCAGGTACTGCAGTCTAGTTAGGGTGACTCCCAGTAACCCTCACGAGGCCATAAAAAGTCCACATTCCATCCAGCTTTGTACACACCCATAGGTGCTGTGACTAAGCTCAGCCTGACCCACATATGTGTCAACAGATGCCACCTTGTGCAGCCTGGTCCTTGTGCAGTGCTAGCTGGCTTAGACCAACTCACTCAGCTCTAGCTAGTCTCAGCCAGTGGATGCAGAGCAGCCTTCATATGAACTGGCAGGTTGTGTTCCAACAACAGACTACCCAGCACCCTGTCCTGGCTCTCAATCATGTCAGAATGTGCTGTGGACTGACCCTGCCTAGCCTGCCTCCAGGCCCAGCTCACACATATGACAATGGATGCTGCAGCTCAGCCTGATCTAACTTGCTCCCATCCCCAGTTCTTACGCTCAATAGCGGAAGCTGTGCCTAGCAGGGAATTTCCCCCAAATTCCTCTTTTGAGCCACTCCCTTCCCAGATCCCAAATTTACTGTTGTATATTTCTACCATGTCTGACATGGCCAATCCATAGTCCTGGCACTTGGGTACTGAGTGCCTAGCCCAACTGGTCCATACCCGCTCCAGCTCTCATGGATGAGTGCAGCAACCCAACCCAGACTGGTCCATCCCCAAACCAGGCTCTGTTGTGATCCTGCTGGTGCCATTCTGGCTTTAAAGAGCACCAGCAGGTGTTAGAAAACAGCAAAGTTTGGCCCACTCCCAGACCCAGCTTACACACATTCCGATGGGTGCTGCAGCTTTGCCCAGCCTGAACCACCCACAGCTCCTGCTCCTACACTTACCAGTGGGGAGCTGCAGCCCAGCAGGGGAGTCCCGAGAGATCACCTACCAGGCCTCATGTGTGCTGATGGGTGCTTCAACCCAGCCTGACGTGCTCCACCCACAGTCTCAGCCCAGCCCAGCTGAGCATGGTTCGCATCCTGTCCTGGCTCTCTCACACGCCAGCGTATGCCTAAGCTTGGCCTAGCCTGGCCCCAGATCCAGTCCATACAAACACTGATGCAGGCTATAACCTTGGTTGGCCTGGCCTGCCCTCAGCCCTGGCTCTTGTGCTCCCAGAGTAAGTTGCGAACTGCTAGGGAAATTTCCCAAGTTCCCCGTTTATTCTCTACCAGGGCTGTTCCCAATCCTGGATCCTACATGTGTCAGTGGAGGCAATGGTCCTGCTTATTGTGATCTGCCCTCAGTCCTGACACTTTCTTGTGCCAGCAGGTCCTGCAGCCTGGCTCCACACAGCCTTCTCCTATCCCCTACCCTTACAAATTTCAGGTGGGGTTCCTGTCAGGTGAGTTCCCTGTTCCAAACTGGCTCAGTCTATCACTGCTCCCAACTCTCTGCGTAAACCAGTGGGTGCTACAGTTTCACAGAAGCGAGTTCACAAGTCCCCTATAGAATCTGCTCCCAGATTTAGGTTCTCTTGTATTCTGATGGGTGCTGTCGCCTTGGCGGATTTGACTCACCCTCTGTTTTTTATACTCTTGGGAAAGTATTGTGGTCTAGCACAACCAGGCGTGTCCCCTAACCCAAGATTTTGTGATTATCAATGGGCAATGGGACTCCCAAATGGGTGAATGCCTTGGCCCAGACATGTCATCTGTTTCTCCCCTCTGAACCATTCCATATCAGCTCCCTCACCTACATGTAAATGCAGTGATACCGTCTGAGGAAGACCCCAGGAGTCATCTCTTTGCTGTCTCCTCTGTTCTCCCCAGGCAATCTGTAACCCCTCACCTGCACGCTAGAGTGGCATATTCTGGCATGGGGTTCCCTGCCTTGCCCACTTTTCTTAAATAAATAAATAAATAAATGAATAAATAAATAAATAAATAAATAATAAATAGGCAACTATGCTGGCACCATGGCATAGTTAACACAGTTTGACATTAACCAGGCCCAGAGTGCCCCCAGCTGTTAGCTGCTTTTCTCCCCACAGTATAACACTCTCCTACACCCTGTAATCTGCTGTTGTCCTCAATTCTCTTTTTCAGCGCTGGGATTCTTGACTTATTTTTTAATGGTAATCCATGTTTACTGCTCTGACATTTCCACAGTGAACTTCAGACTCATGGAAACTTGAGTGTCCTGGAACTTCTTATCATTGTTAAGTGTTTCTGATGTTTGAGTTCAAGCAATCTGGGCCTCATCCAATACATTCATCATAGTTTTTTCTAAATATTTTTTGTGTCTTACAGGGGTTGAATTCATGCCCTCAAGTTCACATCCATAACTGTTTTTGAAGACTATATCTGAAGTCATTCCAGGACACTCTCTTTCAACTTCCCAGAGGCCCTTTGACTGAGCTTCACAGCTCTCATTATCATGGACATAATACTGTTCGTGTCCGCATTTCATAAATTGTCTCCAAACTGGTAGCCTCACCTGACAACCTGCCAGAAGTGTACTATGTGGGCCTCGCTGTAAATCATAAGTCAACATATTTCAGGAAAGAGGATGGATTCTATTAGGCATGCCAAGGTGATGTTGATGCATGCGAAAGTGAAAGATGCTGTTATATACCGATTACATCCTTTGGTTTTAGATCCACACACTGAATTTGATGGATTATTAAAGACTATTTCTTGTAATGAGAATTGTTTGCAATCCAGAGAAATGGGATGAAAAGAAATTGCATTTTCCCACTCAGTAAGTCTTGGATGTACCAGTTTTTCTCTAAACTATTCCCACAAGTTGGAAAGTTCCTTTTTTGTTTGTCCCCTTTGGGCAGTAACAAGTCACAGGCAACTAGAATAGTCCCTTAAGCTTTCCATAGTTCTTCCTAAAGATCTCCTTAGGTACAGTCACATAGTTTACTAGACACCTATTCTATCATCCAAGTTACCTAAAAACATAATTCTTCTCCGGTTAAGTAATGCGCATTAACCCACTTTTAGACTTCAATAACAATTTGTTCATGTTTTTTCTTCTTTAATTCTTCAGTTTATGGTTGAGACTTTAGTTCAGTTCCTCCCTATGTCTCCAAGGCTTTGAGATCAGAAGCAAAATCCACATGATTTCAGTTTTTGCTACAGCAGCATCCTGCTTTTAAGCACAAAATCTTGGGTTTGCCAACCATCCCAAAACAAATGTGTTGCTGCTGCTTTTGAATAATCACCGTTTTCCTTCCAAACTTCAAGTTGCTGATTTGGATGGACAGGTGTGCCTCACATGTTTGGTGTCAGCACTCACCTTTTCCGGAGCTGGATCCCAGCTAAGAACTTAACCTCCCATCTGTGAGTCGCCTCTCTCGTGTTTCGCATAGTTTTTCCTTAATGCCAGGTTATGCTTCCCTACATGACAGTATGAATTCAAAAGGGCAAAGAATAGCTTTTAGCCATCATCTCTATTGTACTCCCTTGACCAAGCAAGCTACTAACCCAAGTTAATTTAAAAAGGGTAATGAAACAAACCATGCTTTGCTTGGAAGAACAGAAATATCACACTGCAATGGAGCCTTCATATAAGGACCTGAGAATCACTGGATATATTTTGCAATGTGCTACACTCTGCTTGGGAAAAGGAACAATACATGGTCAAATCAAGTTTGGGTTAATGAAGCCCTCTTCCATATGACCTAGAAACTTTACTGAAGTAAACCTCTAAGAAGTCTCTGAACTAGAAAAGCTGCTAATTGATTTATCATAGACATTATATATTTATGGCACGTAATTATGGACCAATATGTCACAGCATCATCGGAAGCAATGGGTGAAAAAGTGATGATGAAAATGACTTCAGGATGATTTCTGACGGTCTTAAGGTTTTCCTGTCAATTAATTAAAGACCTACAATTGGAGGCCAAGCAAGAGAAATGTGGAAGAACGGTCAGCTGACATGTGAGTCAATCATAATATTGTTAGGTTCAGAGGTGATTAAGAGTGAGAGAGAAATAATCAAGATGGCAGAACAGGGTAAGGACATGTTTAAACAGACTGAAAAACATTTAATCGGGATGAAGCAGAGAGGACACATTCCAGGAAATTGGAGAGGACAGAACAACAGAAAAGGGGTACGTGGAGACTGATAGGCACAGGAAAGCAGCAGATACAATGGTGTGGTGTTGCAGTAGCTGATACTCCAGCAGCATTCAGCTAATGGTGATCTGAACTCCACCAGCAGTCAGAACTCCACTAGCAACCAGGTGGGAAGGGAGTTTCACTGGGAGCTTGGGAGGTAAACCCAGACAAAGAATGGTCCGTCCTGTTGGTCTGTTTGATCTGACCAGGAACAGAGACAGAGCAGCAGATCACAGATGGGCAGTGCAAGAACAGGGTGGATTTCACAGCCCAGTCAGCCCCCTAGAGCTGAACTGGGAGCCGTTTTGCTTAAGGAGGCAAAGGCAAGGGAAAGGACTGAGCATACACTGATCTGGGAGTGATCTCATTTCTCAGTGAAGTGCAGCAATGTGGCATTCTACAGGTTCCACCCAGGGCAGGTCTGGGTAGCCCTCAGACCTGATGGCCAGCAGATCAAGAACTCTAGTAGTGGTACATCAGAAGCCATTTTGTACACTGTGGCAAACGCTTTAGGGCTGTAGGGGACAACAGTGAACTGTGCACATGCTGAGCTCATGAGAACTCACTGAGATCAGCAAATTGCACTGGTCCCGCAGGAAAATAATACCGACTGTGGCATAATACAGGTCAAAATAGGTCCATGTGGCACCCAGACCTGAAGTCCAACGGGTTCCGGCAAGATCAGTGTCGCCAACAACCTAATTACATAGGACACTTGGTGTCTCCCTAATCCTGGGACCTGCTCCAACCAGAAGTGGGAGAAAGGTTGCAGAGGCAATGGTGCAGCCTCAGCATGGTATCACAGGAGGTGGAGAGTGGTGAGCAAGGAGCCGGGGCTGTTGGGAGACCACGGTGGAAATCTAACATAAGAACCCAGACCTGGAACTTGCTGGAGATTGTGGCACAAATGGCTGCAAGCCAAGTGTTGTGTACCAACTGCAATAAGTAAAATTGTATTGTAGGCCTGTGGGTGACACAGCTTAGAAACCTGCCCCAAGGAGAAGACTCTGCTAACCAGAAGTACAATGACCAAGAGTAAATGAAGAGACAAAGGCACAATGAATATTACTGAAAACGCCTCTGCTAAGGAGCAAAACCCTATGCCAACCTGAGAGCTAACTGAGGAAGACATCGAGAAAATGGGGCATACAGAATTCATAAAACTCATTTTAAAGCTTCTGATCACAAATGAGAAACACATACGAGAGTTCAAAGAATTTAAGGAAGCAATAAAGCAAATCAAGGCTGATATACATATCAGAAATTAAGAACACAGTAGAGCAAATTAAAAGTACAATGGAGAGTCTCCAAAATGGAATGAAGCAAGCAGAAGAAAGAATCACAGAATTGGAAGATATTTCCTGTCATCAGGGGGAAGCAAACAAAAAGCTGGAAGCAGAGCTGCATCAGGCCAAAAGAAGGATTCAAGAATTGAAAGACACTATGAAGAGGTCAAATATAAGAGTTATGGGAGTCCCAGAAGGTGCAGAAAGAGAAGCTAAGTTTGCAAATGTATTTAATGAAATAATAAAAGAAAATTTCCCTAATCTGGAGAAAGACTTGGGAAACAAGATCCAGGAGGGACACAGAAACTCCCAACAGGCTTGATCAAAAACGATCTTCACCAAGACACATGATCATTAAGCTCTCTTCAATTGAACATAAGGAAAAGATCCTGAAATGTGCACGTGAAAAAAAAATCAAGTGACATATAAAGGAATGCCAATTAAACTCACAGGAGATCTCTCACAGGAATCTCTACAGACAAGAAGAGAATGAAGTGACATATTCCAGATTCTAAAAGAAAAAAATCATTGGCCTAGGATAACACATCCAGCAAAAATTTCTTTTGTCTTTGAAAATGAAATACAATTCTTCCATAGTAAAGAAAAGTTACAAGAATTTGCCTCTTCCAAACCTGCCCTACAAATGATACTTCAAGATGTTCTCCTGAAAGAGAAGAGGAATAGCACCCACCAAAACCAAAGGCAAATGGGAAGAACATCTCACATAATGACAGCAGAAGACTAAACCAATGAACAACCCATTCCTAAAATGACAGGACCAAAGTACCATCCATACAAATTAAACTCTGAATGTAAATGGCTTAAACTCAATCAAACGTCATAGATTAATAGTCTGGATTATAAAACAGGACAACATCTATTTATTGTCTAGAAGAGACACACTTCACCAACAAAAATCAGCAAAAATTATGTCGCATGAGTTTTGTTGTTTTCTATTAGTTTTCATCTCTTCAAAACACTTTCTTCTGATTAAATCATTCAATGACTCATAGATCATGCAGTGGCATCATTTTCTTCAAGAAGGTTCTTGATTCTCATTTCTTCAACTACATGTTAGCCATTTAGTAGCATGTTATTAAACTTCATGGTGTTGTTAATTTCTTTTTTCTCCCTGATGTTGATTTTGTTTTGTGGCTTGTCATTTAAGGGGATGTATAGTAGCTGTGTAATGGAGACTGTCATATCTAGTAATATGTCATTTAACTTCATGGCATTGCTAATTTCTATTTTTGATTCCTGTTGCTGATTTTGTATTATGACTTTTCATTTAAGGGGATGTACAGGAGCTATGAAATGGAGACTAACATCCAGATGTGAGGATGCAATGTAGTATGCATTTCTACTTCCAGACTAAGATGGACTTACAATGAAACTGTTTACTATATCTTGACAATAGGATTCTGGACTCTCTGTCATTGTTCATGCCTGCAATGATGGACATATGACTGTGTATGAAGATCTATATTTTAGTAATTATATAGAGGAACTAGGTGGGGGGACGGGAATTGGGGAGGGGATAAGGGAATATGGAGCTGTATCATAAAATGATAGCAATAATAATAAAATGTAAAAAAAAAGAACTCAATGTCATAATTTTGGATATAATTGGATATAACTCACTTTTTAGAGAATTCACCTCCCCATCACTATTAAAATGCAAATAAATTTTCCCTCACATAATAATAATAATGATAATGATAATAATAATTTGTAAACATTAAAAAAAAAAGGGAGAGAAAGACTTTTACCTTGGGCAGAGCTTATTAGTCAAGGGAGAAAGTCTCAAGGAGCGCCCCCTTGTGGAGGACAGCCCAGTACCACTTGCACATGCTGGGGCTCCCACATGAGGGAGTTGGAAGCACAGGTTATACAACACTGGGCGTTTATGCATTTTAGGAGTTGAGGGAGGCAGTAACTCCTTGGTTTGCACGTGTTTCTGATGTGTAGCATGCGATACTCATAATGGTGGGTTTTGATATTCTGTGCAGAGAGAGGTTTAGGATAATTCGATATTTCAAACATGCCTAGATGGGCATGTCAATCTGACATTGGCAAGGTGTAGAGTCACCTCTGCTCTGCCAAACCTCACAATTACCCTATGTGACTTGGATTGAAAATAAAATATCAAGACACATTTAGGCCTATTGCCTTTGGAAACTACGGCATTTTAACCTAATATTTACCCCCCAAAAAGCAGTGGGACAGCTTGGGTTTTGCTAAATTCTCACACGAGATAATATATGTGCATGCTAGGGATATCAGGGTATGAAACTAGCCAATGAAACCTGCTCCAGTTTGAATTTTCCTTTGGATTTTCTGAATTGAAATATTTGCTCTTCATGAGATACGTCAAAGACAACTCCAACTTTAAAGAGGAAATTCTTTAATGACTCTGAAGTAGTTAAAGCTCACACCTTGGATGAAATTTCATACAGTATTTTTTAGTGCATCTGTGTTTTGACTGCAACCTATCGCATGAGGTCAGGTGTGGAGTCTTGCATTCATCCTGCCCTGTTGGAATTCCGTAATTTTCACATTTGATGCATTCCAGGTTTCAGATTTCCAGATTAAGATGTTGTCATTGAATGTGATGAAAAATGAAGCATTCAGGGAAAAAAAAGTCAGAGGTGAGGTAGAAAACATTGAGTTGGGAAAGGAAGAAAAGGAAAAAAAATATTTGGAGTCATTTACAATCAGACCCCTGTAGAACCCAGAACCATGGCTGTGTGTCAGAACTGGATTTCTTTCCATCCTGAGCCCTGCACTTGTGGGTCTGTGGGACCAGCGATTCGAGAAATGCAATTTGGATCCATAAAGAGTTTTGACATTTTGAAGTATAGTCTCAGGACCTCCCTCATGCTATTTACTTATTCTAAGCAAGGACAGTGAATCAAAAAAATTAAAATGTGACATTTCTTCACTTTTTTTGCCAAAGTAGAGTAGGCATCACATTTCAAACAAAGAAACAAAATCATTAAAAATGAACACTCACGAGCCCGGCGGCATGGCCTAGCGGCTAAAGTCCTCGCCTTGAAAGCCCCAGGATCCCATTTGGGCGCCGGTTCTAATCCCAGCAGCTCCACTTCCCATCCAGCTTCCTGCTTGTGGCCTGGGAAAGCAGTCGAGGACGGCCCAGTGCATTGGGACACTGCACCCGGGTGGGAGACCCTGAAGAGGTTCCAGGTTCCCGGCTTCGGATTGGCGCAGCACCGGCCCATTGCGGCTCACTTGGGGAGTGAATCATCGGACGGAAGATCTTCCTCTCTGTCTCTCCTCCTCTGTGTATATCTGGCTGTAATAAAATGAATAAATCTTAAAAAAAAATGAACATTCACTTGATTTTTAAGATTCATTCACTCTGAGAAGCCATACAGCTACCATGCATGTATTAAGAAATTCAGTTAACACCCACCGGCCCGAGCCTTGCAGCCTCAGTGCCTAACCCAGCTCTTAATCTCAACCCTGAGTCAGCTGTTTTGTCTCTGTGTTGATTGCTGGGAAGTCTTTTCTTATTATTTTTTTAAGATTTATTTATTTTTATTGGAAAGGTGGATATACAGAGGAGGACAGACAGAGAGGAAGATCTTCCATCCGATGGTTCACTCCCCAAGTGAGTGCAATGGCTGGAGCTGAGCCAATCCAAAGTCAGGAGCCCGGAGCTCTTCTGGGTCTCCCTCGCGGGTGCAGGGTCTCAAGGTTTTGGGCCGTCCTCAACTGCTTTCCCAGGCCACAAGCAGGGAGCTGGATGGGAAGCAGAGCCATCAGGATTAGAACCGGTGACCACATGGGATTCTGGTGTGTGCAAGGCGAGGACTTTACTCACCAGGGAAAGAAATTCTGAAAGGAGACTGTACTACTATTCCTCATTTCTTGATTTGCTTTTTCTTAAATTTAGAGTCCTGAAAAATAAATTTCCCAAGAAATATTTGAAACAAATGTAATAACACTAGACTCATTTTACCATATGCTATCCTACAAGAATCTGCGTCTTGTACTTTGAAATGTATATCTGGATTGGAGGGGAGGGCTACTTTCTTGCTGATGAATATTCATATGATCTGATCCTGGAGTAAAATGGAAACCTGCGTTCTTTTGGATGAGATCTCTTCCATATGTGACATTTTATTTTCTCTCCAAGCTGTATCTTGCTTTTGTAAAGAAATAAAGTCAATTTTCCGCCTCTACCTTACATTACTGAGATGTGTGCAAAAGTTCAAATGTTGCAAAACATGTTCCTATTTTGTCAGCTTTTATGTTACATAAATAGGTCTTGGCCGACTAGCAAACCCATCTTCGGCGTCACAAAGGAGTAAATGCAGAACTCAATCACAGCATGCTTCTCAGTGCACTTAAGCATCTAAAATAAAACACAATTTTGTGTGCCTCTACAAAAATGGAATGTACTGCCTTTTTTCTAGCGTAACCTACTCCTTTTCTCTCTTGCTATATGTTCTGATTATCATTGTCTTCTGTTAGTCACTATTTTACCAGAGAATCTTCAGGAATTCTGAAACTGTACACCACAGGGAATTTTCCCGAATCAGATCTGGTTTTGTATTACCTTACGTAGCATAGTGCCTCGAACCATGCTTGCCCAGAAACTTGTAAGGACAGCAATCCCATTTCGAGTGTCTCAGAAAACCCAGATACTTCTCCCAAATCAGTTTCCAAAGCACCCAGAAAAGACAGGCAGTTGGGTTTCCTTAATGTGTCGACTTAAAGAAAGCCCAAAGGAGAGACCCAGTGGATCAAGTGAAGGTCAAGGTTGAATTATTTATAGATGTCTGCTTGCTTAAGAAGAGCGTATCTGTTACAGTGCAAAAGATGACTAAGTCTCTCTGTGAGGATGCCGGAAATGCTAGGGGAGTTGTAGGAGGGTCCTCACGGTTTCAGAATGAAAGCAGGGCGCCTGACTGCATCAGGAATCACAGATTCTAGAAGATTTTAAACCTCTATTAAAATCCACACAGCCATACAGACATCCCCAACTTCAAGCAGCACAAGTTCGTTCTGTACTTACCCGTGTCAGGGTCCTGGGCCAGCCACTGGCAGTGTTACTCCAGGAAGAGCCAAGCTCCGCCTCCCACACTCTCATCTATTCTGATGGCTTCACATGGCATCACGTAGTGTTTTGCATGGGCCAGCCCCAGAAGAAGCTGTGGGATGAATGGCTCCTTCAGTTTCATAACTTCCACTTTTCCCTGGAGTGTTATCTTGAATCATTCTCATTTTGAATCTCAGAAATCCTACCATGCAATCATGGCCCTAGTTGCCATCTTGCTTGGTCAGTAGACTTTAGAGAGTGGACTTTGCCACTGCACAAGTTCCTGCTGCCACCCTCAGTATGCTGCACAGCCTTTCAGAGATCATAGCAGTTCCAGGCCAGCAGAAAGGCCACACAGCTGGAGCTCCATGATTGTGTCATCTCACCTCATACTTTCAGCCTGGAATATGCAGTTTAGTAAAAAGGCAATGGTTCTGTCCGTTCAACGCAGTTAGA
Source organism: Ochotona princeps (assembly GCF_030435755.1). Classification (NCBI taxonomy): domain Eukaryota; kingdom Metazoa; phylum Chordata; class Mammalia; order Lagomorpha; family Ochotonidae; genus Ochotona; species Ochotona princeps. The sequence continues at coordinate 2,916,123 of NC_080839.1, read as the reverse complement.
AACAAATGTCAATATTTATATCCCAGACAGCATGCCTGTTCACTTTGGATGCTCAGTTTGTTAACAGGCCTTTGAAAAATAACAGGAAGAGCGTTAACCTGACCTAACAGCTTCCAAAGAGAAATTGCATTTAACCGGAGGCTGCCCAAGACAAACAGCTTCTAAAGCAGCTTATTTTTTCCCTTGTTGATGAAATGACATCTCTCTCTTATTATGAAAATATGTTTTTATTATCCACCTTGTTATGTGTTAAGTTTAGCTGGTGTTTAGACAGTCAGAATTTTGTTTTGCTCCTTTTAGGGGAAGGAGGCTATAAAAGTGTGTTTTACATAAATGTCAGCTTGGGAATCACCATGACATTGTCCCCCATTTGCCAAAAAAAAAAAAAGTAACTTGTTTGCCTGAGTCAGTAAATGGGATGAATATTTTTAAATGCATCATTAAAAGCCAATATGCAAAACATTTCAGTAATTATAACGACACCTGTGTCTGGGCCCCTGGAAGAAATGAGCCAGTTTTACTTTATTGTGTATCTGCATAATAAGCTATCATAACCATCTCTGATGTAGAACACACACATAATTAGGAAAGTGAGTGCAAGTCCTCCAGGTGCATTGTGCCCTTCCCATCCGGGCATCAGTTCCATCTCTGTATTTCTGACTTAATCACACCTGACAGAATAGGAAGCAGCTGCAGAGGGCAGGTCCAACTCCTTGCCCTGATAGGCTCCGTGAACTGCAGGGAGACTACATCCTGCAGCTAGGACCAAACTAGGTTTTGCTTTGTTTGCTTAAGGCTAGTCTAATCTCACTTCCAGCATTGCTTGAAAACCATCAAGGATTTCCCATTTGTTTGAACAAATTCCAAATGCATAGTCAACCTCGGTAGCCTAGGGCTGTTTGCGCTTGCCAGACCCCTGCTTTCTCTAGCCACACGGAACCTTTCCCTGCTGCCCTTGACTTTCTTGTTCCACTTTGTCCGGTGACTTCTCAGGTGTTATGTTTACAGGCCAGAACATTTCCTTCCCATTTTCAACCAAATACCAGTCAGCCCTTTTGTAGGTCTCTGGAGGATCTCCATACAGTCCCATCAGAGCCCTTGTAATGAATTACTTCCCCATGCAGTATATTCTCCCACCCGCACTGGTCTTCTCCTTCTTAGACTCACACATTATTTTAAAAGAAGTATTTATTTTTATTGCAAAGGAAGACATACAAGAGAGGAGGAGAGACAGAGAGGAAGACCTTCCTTCCAATGATTCACTCCCCAAGTGGCCACAACAGCCACGGCTAAGCAGATCTAAAGCCAGGAGACTGGAGCCTCTACCAGGTCTCCCATGCAGGCGTACGATCCCAAGGCTTTGAGTCATGCTCCACTGCTTTCCCAGGCCACAAGCAGAGAGCTGGATGGGAAACAGGGTTGCCGGGAGTAGAACCGGCACCCGTATGGGTCATGGTGCATGCAAGGTGAGGACTTTACTCACTAGACTATCACACCGGGCCCTACTTATCACATTTGAAGTTGTTGATCCAAGGTTTATCCTCTCTGCTGGACCATAAGCAACTAGAAGCTGGAGGTGACTGTCTTATGGTGATCACACACTCCATTCTGTGACTGGTACATGTAATATTATACAGTAGTCTTTAATATTTAAGAGTTTCATATTTATGGATTTACTTAACCTTGGATCAAACATATTAGGGAAAAAAAAACGCCCATGTACTGATTATGTATAAACTTATTTTTTCTTGTCATTATTCCCTGAATAATATAGTATAATGCCTATTCACTTGGTATTTAACTTATGTTTGATATTCTAAGTAGTCTAGAGACATTTAAAAATATACAATAGGGAGGGCGGGCCTGGTGTGATGGCTCGAAGTATAAATCCTCATCTTAAAGTATTGGGATCCCATATGGGCACAGCTTTGTGTCCTGGCTGCTCCACTTACCCTCCAGCTCCCTGCTCCTGGCCTGGAAAAAGGAAAGCCTTGGGAACTTGCATCCATGTGGAAGACCCAAGAATATTCCTGGCTCCTAGCTTCAGATTGGCTCAGCTCTGGCAGTTGCAGCTATTTGAAGAGTGAATTAGCGGATGGGAGATCTTTCTCTTTGTCTCTCCTCCTCTCTGTAGATGTACCTTTTCACTAAAAGGAAACAAATCTTAAAAAAAAGAAAAAAACAGAAGACCAACCAATCCCACTATTTCCTTAACTCCCCCAACCTCCAGTCATTTAAAACTGCTCTTGCTAGCTAGCAAGATGAAAAACAGAACTTCGAGATGGAAAATGTGGGCTTTTCCTCCAGGACAGCTGGAGGAGTAACCTACATCTGTACCAGATCTTATCTCTGGTGAATTGATCGTCCACTGTGGACCAGAGAGGTTCCACATCATTCACTGTTATGGAAAAACAGCATCCAGTCATCCGCCCATGTTAGTTACCCATTAAAGCAAGTATCTTGTATTCATTGCTTTTCTTCTCTGTTACCTTTTTTTTTCTTTTTTTTTTTTTTTAACATTTATTTACTTTTATTACAGCCAGATATACAGAGAGGAGGAGAGGCAGAGAGGAAGATCTTCCATCCGATGAATCACTCCCCAAGTGAGCGCAACGGCTAGTGCTGTGCCAATCCGAAACCGGGAACCATGAACCTCTTCCGGGTCTCCCATGCAGGTGCAGAGTCTCAGTGCTCTGGGCTGTCCTCGACTGCTTTCTCAGGCCACAAGCAGGGAGCTGGATGGGAAGTGGAGCTGCCGGGATTAGAATAGGCGCCCATATGGGATCCCGGGGCGTTCAAGGCGAGGACTTTAGCCGCTAGGCCACGCCGCCGGGCCCTCTGTTACCTTTTAATTTCCATTACTAGCTGGCATTTTCTGTGACACTGACTGTGTTTTACTATCAGTCGAGGAACTCGGCTCATGAGGAAGCCAATCCAACTCTAACCTCCTCACACCCTTCAGCTGTCAGACAGAATTTCCCAGCAGCTCTTACTCCCACTGTTGTGGGATGAGCATCTGCAGACAGTAAATGTCGCCTGAAAGATTCTCAATGTCCAGAAAAGCCTTAGGTCATGGCTACTCTCATTTGCATTTCTTTGACTTTTAGAAATTTGAGTATTCACTTTGAAGTCATCTGATGCGCTAATGATTATTTTTCCTTCTCACACAATATAGAGAAAAATGCATTTTCCAGTCCCATATATGTTCAAGAAAGCTATAGATAGTTGTGTTGTGCCCAGATTTTGAGACCCCGCCAGGAATCACCAGGAGTCTGAAATCGATCCAAGTGCACAAGGATGGTTTATTCAAGCTCAGCACATCCGAGCCAGGGTTCTTGGTTGAGAGCAGGCAGCTGGCTGTCCAAGACCAACAATCCCTTATTGGAGTGAGTCCCCAAACAGCACATTCATAGTGTTTTTATAGGGGCAGCCCACAATACCGTGGAAAGGGGCAATCCATAATATCCTGCAAGGTGAGCGGAAATACCACACATTCCCAACCTATCCCAGATGGACAGCCCATGCCTCCAGCAACTTAGGTAAGTACCCACATTAATTAATACAAGTAATTAATACTTGGAGCTGAGAGAGGAGTTAGACTGGGTAGTAGGCAGTTACGGTATTCTGGGTCCCCAAGTCATCATTTTTTTTTCTCAAATATAAAAAGGTACTTTCCCCACCATGTCTTAGATTCACCAAAGCGTGTCGCTTCTGAGCGAAGTGCATATTTTTCCTCTTTTTTCCCATGTTTACTACAGCACTGCTCATGATAGCCAAGGTAGAGAAATAACATTTGTGTGCATCCAAAGATGATTGGGCAAAGTAAACAAGTTGCTTATATATCAGGAGATTTAACAGTCCATTGAAAGACATGACTCTTGCCATTTGACGAAACGAGGATGATCCTGTAAGGCATGCTAAATGAAATAAATTGTGTAAGGAGTTATTCCAATATCCTTCCCTGGAACCGGCGCCATTTCTTTTTCCTCACAGCTCATGAAGTTCGCGCCGGTCCAGCCATCCACCAATCAGATGTAACCTGGCATTCCACCTGAGAATCCCACCCCAATCTTCCAGCCCCCTCCCCAACTCTGCCCACTCGCCAATCATCCCTAGGCATTCACCTGCAGGCACCAATCCCCTGGGGGCCTGCCCTCAATCCCTCCCAATCCCCACCCCCTACACCTGGCCGACAAAAAGGCCCCCTCCAGGTGCGGCTCTCTCTCTTATCCCTCCTTCTCTGGTCTCTGTCTCTCTGCTCTCTCTCCTCTCCCCTTTTTCCTCCTGATTTTCACCACCTCTACCCTGTTCCTGCCCGTTGGAATAAACCTCCTAAGATACCTCGTTGCGTCTGGTGTGTTTCAGCTCACGGTAAAGAACCAGGCTGTGGGAATTAGCTGCGCGTAATAATATCGTAATATCCTATGAACTAGAACTCTGTCAATCTTTTAAATAACTAACAAAAAACCCTACAGCAGGAACATCTGTGAGATAACCAGACTTAGGTGGGCCTTGATTCATAAGAATTTGGGGCCCATCAGTGCTAAAGGTCACATAGGCCATTTGGCTTGTAGGCTCACACAGTTTCTTAGTAGCAATGAGCTATGAGTAAATGGTTGGGATTTTGATACTGAGGTTCTTCAGTTGGTATCACCGCAAAAATTTAACTGACCAACTTGGAGCTACCGTACACAGCAAGTTCTCTCAGTGAGGCACAGAAATAAAAGATAGTAATGAAAGCTCCATGGGATGTGACAATGTCTTAAATATTTCAAATGTGAGCCATTAGTGTTGCCATGACAACATCCAGAACTCAAACTGGCTGTTACTGACCCCCTACTGGGCCTTGCCTATCCAACCAGTGCCCCATCATAGTCCTCAATGTCCGAAACTGCATAGGGTCAGGTGACACTTTCAATTTAAAAAAAAGTGACATAATATTCCATATGTTGATAGAGCTGCCTTATTTTACTATACATTACCTGTGTCAGAGAACTTCAAAAACTGGAAAAAGAATTAAGAGATAGATTCATTTCCGTGTGAACATTTGTTAAAAATGCATCTACAGTGTTTCTATGATGTAGGTTTTTGGTGAAATTTTTATAGATTCCTCATAATTTTTCTTTTTCTTTTTTTTTTTTTTTTTTTGCTACACAATAGGCATTTTTTATTTTGTTTCCCATGAATTGGAGTACTTTCTTTAATCTCTAGTTTCCCACTCAGCAATTTACATGGAACTGTGTCTTTTTCTGGGCACTGGGCCTGATTTGGATTCCTTTTTCTGTATTCCTGGGTATGCTGGCCCTGACTGTTTGGATAGCAGCTCGTGTTGATCAGCCTCATCATGTGTAATGGAGTTAGGACTGAGATCAAGAGAGAACATAGTTCCAGCTGCAGCAGCCATGTGTGGCACGAAGAAAAAAAAATCAAGTTGCAGACAAAAACAAGAAGAGTTGGCTAAAATGCTGGCCTTAAGTTTCCTAGCACCCCAGGATGCCAAACAGCAAAAGGCATTGTTCAGCTGTGAAGAGAAGGCGCAATTAGAATCTAAAGGCCTCTTGCCTTTCAGAAGCAGCTCCAGGTTCTTGCTCTAGCCAATCAAGAGAGACTTAGTGGGATGAACTCTTACGCCAGCACTTTGCTCCGTTCACCATTCCCTTGCTCCGCAATTTCACAGGATCTGAGTCACTCTAGGAAGGCACACAGGGAAGGAAGAAACTGGGTCTCCTGACCCCTGCTTGTTAAGAAGCGTCCGAACATTCCGATGTGAAGTGAGCAGACAGAGCTTGCAGGGGAACAGAATCTCTCCAATTGAAAATGTGAAAAGCAAAATCCGTACCAACAGAAATCAGAAAATTTCCCTCTAGGATTGTGAAAAATACATGCATATCACAGCTAGCTGCTCTTGCATGCGTTTTGAGCTGGCTTGCCAATGTTTGCTTTCTTTACTTAATCTCAAATCACTATAGCAGGTAGACCGCCCCAGAGTTGATGCTAATAAAGGTAGTTCATTCACTGGTTCACTACGTATTGGTTGTCTGTGGCACGACGAAGGTTAACACAATTGCTGCATTTGTATTGATTCAGCAGGTGTTCTATCTCCACCCTAGAGTAGAGGAAGGACAGTTGCCCTAAGTGGTACACTTTACCACTGTTTCCTGAAGAAATTGAAAGCAAATTTATAATAAGGCAGTTTCACAAATATCTCTGAAGTATTTGGCCATTTCATCTCTGACAGGTAGAAGAAAGATACTTTTGTTCAGAAATCCCTAGAATCTTTTTTTTGACTGAATTAATTGGAATGTTGCATCGTGCTCATATGGCTTCAAACACTGAAGACCGGAAGTGCAAAAAAAAAAGATGAAGAATCTTTCCATTACTTTTGTTTTCTCAATTGAGATACATTTAGGGGTGTGGTTGACAAACAGCATTCCAAACCAGTTAGAGGTGTTGCTGCAGAACCCTAAAACTGGGTGCTTGCCCTGTTGTGTCCAGATTTTGAGATCCCTAGAAATCACCAGGTGTCTGAGGTTGATGTGAGTGCACAAGGATGGTTTATTCAAGCTCGGCATGTCCGAGCCCGGGTTCTTGATTGAGAGAAGGCAGCCAGGACCAACACCCCTTACTGGAGTGCAGCCCCAAACAGCACATTCACAGGGGTTTTTATAGACGCAGTCCACAATAGCTTGAAAAGAGGCAATGCCACACATTTCATGTCTGGGCTAGATAACCCACGCCTCCAGCAATTAAGGTAACTAGCTACTTCATTACTTGGAGCCACCAGTGAGATAACCACACTTGGGCCTTGATTCCTGAGAATTGGAGCCCATCAATATTAAAGGTCACATAGTCCTTTTGGCCTGAAAGCTCACACCATTTCTTAGTAGCAATGAGCATGGACAAATGGTTGGGATTTTGATACTGAGGTTCTTTGGCCCAATACACAGAAAGCCCATCACTGACACTGGGGTGGTGGGGGGAAGAAGGTATTGATTGCAAGGCGCAAAGCCAGAAGACAGATAGCCATTACTTGATTCCCAGGCTCCCCAATGGGTTAGACATGAAATAAAGTATTGTCCAAAATGATTCTTTACGATTCTTTTCTAAGATGTATAACGAAAGGACTTAGGATAAAATATCATCAAAGATATGATTTAAATGAACTCCTAAAACTTTTCAAAAACATTTAAAACTTGTTTATGCTGTGAGTGGCTGCACACACACACACACACACACACACACGATGACATCAACAACAACAAAAACCTTAATTCAACTCGTTGAGGTAAGACACACATCACTGTGATGTACAGAGCAGTTGGGTCCAGGCAAAGCCCAGTGTGCTGCTCAGTGGGCTGGCTCCCATAGGCTGGCCCACTGTGTCTCCTCCGGGAGCATCAGATTCTGACGCAAGTCAGAAGTTCCAGCTCTTGCATCCTGCCAAGTTCATCTGCAGTGACAAACAGGTATGCTTTTCAGAAGTCAGAGCTCTCTGTCTGTGGTCATCTCATGTGTCCCTCCCATGATCATTTTCTGTGCCTAGAGATATATCTGACCTTGGTCACAGGCCCCTTGTTCAGATTCTTAAATAAAATTTCATTAAAGCCACAAGGTCACAGAATGGCATTCACAAGGTATGACTCCACTGTAAAATGAAACTATGGTTTCCCAGAAATGAGCAAATGACTTCTTGGTGGGGGCAAAGAGAGGCCAGGAAACAGGTGCTCGGACAAAGGCATTACTATTCTGTCTAAAGAGTGCTTACAGAGTAAATCAAGATGAAATTTGACGGTATTTAACAAGTGTAACCAAAAATACACTTAGTATATACGTGGATGTACATTTGTCCCCTGTAATCCAAGGGGTACTAGTTTGAGGCATTCCCTCCCACGCCAGGATACCAGAATCTGAGGTGACTAACTCCCTCGTATAAAATGGCATTGTATTTATATATTTTTTGTACATCTTCTCATATGCTTTAAATCACCTCTAGATTACCAAAGTACAGTACAAATGCTATATAAACAGGTGTTATCTTTGTATTGCTTAGGGAATAATAACAAGAAAAAAATCTATATTTGTTCCCTTCACACAAATTTTTTTCCATAGATTTTGTCTCTCTTTCCTTCTTTCTCTCTGCCTCTCCCTCTCTGCAACTCTGACTTTCAAATAAATAAGTCTTAAAAGCATTTATTATTATTGGAAAGGCAGATTTATAGAAAGAGAGACAGAGAGAAAGATCTTCCAACCACTGGTTTACTCCCCAAATGACCTCAGTGGCTAAAGCTGACACGATTTGAAGCTGGGAGCCAGGAGTCTATTTCAGATCTCCCATATAGGCATAGGGTCCCTAAGGCTTTGGGTCATCTTCCATTGCTTTCCCAGGGAGCTGGGTGGAAAGTGGAGCAGCTAGGACATGAGCTGGTGCCCATATGGGATGCCAGCAGTTCAAATGGAGAATTAGTCAATCGAGTCACTTAGCAGGCCCCCTAGTTATTACAGATTTTAAGTATTATATATAAAAAGATAATTTCAAAAAACATTATTGAAGATACATTTTGTTAATGTGTCGAACTATTCCTTAACAATAAATACTTCATAGCAGAATTCCCAAGAGGCCTGAAATACTCCAAGTTTTTAGACACATGTTGCCAAAATGCCCTCCAACGAGAGGGCTCTATTTACATTCACAAGCTTACTTTCGCAAGCACTTGGTTTTAGAAGTGTCTCGTTCTAGCGTTTGTTTTGTCAGCACATACTTCTCAACGGGCATGGCCCGGTAGATCCGCAGCTCCCACTCAGGGTCTCTGTCATATTCTCAGTGCCTTCTTTCTCCTTATAGACTCCAGTTCACTGCCAGCATTTGACCAATTTTGGTCGGTTTCTTTGAAAGAGTTTTCGGATAGAGAATCTGACATAAGAATCTATGACTCATTAGTTGTAAATACCCTTTCTGTCAAATTGGAGAGTCTTTTCCTTTTATGGGACATAGAGATGTCTGCGTTTCAATGCCAGGTGATTCCTCAGCTCTGTTCAGTGGCTTGCCCTGAGAAACACTGCGGACCGCACTGCCGGTCATGCCCAGCACAGACTTTCATGCCAGCTTTCTTCCAGCTGGCACAATCTCAGACCCCACAGCGCAGGATATTAACTCCCTACCTATGTCTCCCATGCACTCTCCATTCGTGCAAGGATCCCTCTTTTTAGCAACCAGTTGTTCAGGATGCTTATATTTCCCTAGTTCTATTTCCTTAGGTCATGAGGATTGCAGACTTAATTTTTTTTATGGAATGAAGGCAAACACCCTGTCTAAGGTATAGATTAAATTTCAATATGTTTTTGGAGGCTAATGGACATTTCACTCTGAGTTTTAGAAGCCTGGCTAAATTTAAAGGCAGTTCAAGATTGCTTTATTATAAAACGTATTTACTTATTTATTTGAAAAGCAGAGAGAGGGACAGTAAAAAGGCCTTCCATCTGCTGGTATACCCCCCACACAACAGTCAGTGGAATCCAGGAACTCCACACAGCTTTCCCGTGTGGACTGCACCACCAAGTATTTGGGGCATTCTCTAAGACATACTAGGGTGCATTAATATGAAGTTGTATTGGAAACAGGGCAAGCAGGACTTGAAGCAATACTATGGTATGGGATTCAGGGATACCAACTGGCAGCTTAACCCCCGGCGACACAATGCCAGCCCTCGTAAGGTGTGTTTTTCTTTATTCATATTTATTTATTTACTTATTGACTGAGTAACGTACTCAGCTCATTTTTGCGTTCAGGACCAAATGACAAGCAGGTGTGCAGGCGGTCTAGTCTGCTTTGCTGCCTCCCGGTCCCCTGTCTTGCTGTACATGCAGGGAAAGGTCAGCTCAGGTGCGTGAGGAATGGGACCAGCAGGGCGGTGGTGAGGCGGGCGAACCCATTGAAGAGCTTCACAGGGCACAGGGATAAACAGGTGTCTTTTTTTCTTCTGTTGGATCTGGGCTCAATGGAAATGTTTGCAGATTAGCAGTGCATAACCAGGCTAATTTTTAGAAGAAACTTCTGACAGTTGGTCAAGTAAATGATGGCATGGAGTATGCAAATGTTTTTGTGAAGAAAATCAATTAGAAGGTTAGGTCAAGCTGAGATAATGCAATGAGGAAGTTCAGAGTCAATGCAGAGGTGCTCTGACAGAGGAGAGATTAAATTTATGCAAACTTCTTGAGGTAGACTGCCTGCTGATTGCTTAATAATAAAGGATGCAACGCATGGAGCCTGGGGCGTAGTGAGGTTGTTCCATGGGAGGTGTCCTGGGCAGTGCATGCCTTCTCAACCACAGAATTTATTTCTCACTGTTCTGGAGTCTGGGAAGTCCAGCGGGCTCAGAAGACGCCCCTCCAGGGTCAAGGGCTTTTGTCTTTTACTGTCATTTACAGAGTAGAAAAAGCCAGTGAGTTCTTCAAGGGCTCCTTGACCTGGGCACCCACTCCAGTCATGGCCTGATCACCTCCCCATGCCCCCACCCACTAAAACCATCACCATCACCAGTTTAGGTCTAAGTATATGAGTTTGGGGGCACACAGTATTTTGACCTAATCAATGAACTAATTCACTTCATTGAGGTACAAAGGACCAAGACGGTCAAACTTGAGTGATGCTGTGCCAATTCCAGAAATCTATTCAACTGCCGCTGTGGGAACGCTGCTCAGAACCAATTCTAGAAATGGTCGGTTTTGGAAAATAAGCACAGAGGATGCGACATCAGATTGATGAGCCACTTAATTAGCACACAGAGGAAGTAGAAAGGCAGTAGAATTCATACTAGGGGGTGGATCTTGGCAGTGATGGGGTGAGCCGGGAGAAAGAAATCAATACATGTGAAAAACAGTAGGCACAGAGTGTGGAGGAGAGTACAGGAGACACGGTGGGCTGAAGAGAACTTGAATGGTTTAAAAAAAAAAAAAAGAAGAAGATTGGAGGCCCAGCGTGATAGCCTAGCAACTAAAGTCCTCTCCTTGCATGCACCAGGATCCCATAAAGGTGCCGGTTCGTGTCCTAGCAGCCTCATTTCTCACCCAGCTCCCTGACTGTGGCCTGGGAAAGCAGTAGAGGAGGGCCCAAAGCCTTGGGACCCTGCACCCTCGTGGGAGACTCGGAAGATGCTCCTTGCTCCTGGTTTTGGATTAATTCAGTTCTGGCCATGGTGGTGGTTTGGGGAGTGAATCGCTGGATGGAAGATCTTTCTCTCTGTCTCCCCTCCTCTCTGTATATCTGACTTTCCAATAAATAAATGAATAAATAAATAAATGAATGAATGAATAAATAAATCTTAAAGCCAGAGAAAGAAAGAAGAAAGAAAAAGAAAGAAAGAAAGAAAGAAAGAAAGAAAGAAAGAAAGAAAGAAAGAAAGAAAGAAAGGAAGGAAGGAAGGAAGGAAGGAAGGAAGGAAGGAAGGAAGATCCAGCAGCATGATCAGGGCTGAAGAAACAAAATAGAACTGAAAGTCAGGTGTGCATTCATTGATGGTCCTGAGATGCATTATCAACGTAAAATATAATATGCACTCCAGATAGGTCATTTCTAGATGGCTATATCACTTTGTACATTCAAGATGCTTTCTATTTGTATAGAAGCGTGTAATTTGCCATTATTAAAATTTAATTGAAGCTTACAGTGAGCAAATTAAGCTTCTGATTACATGGGGCAATTAAAAGACATCACTTAACGCATTAACCCTCGTCGACAGGAGCACATATCCCAGGTCATTGTCGGTGAGGGTCCTGACAGCCATGGAGTTCTTGCATCCTCTCAAGTGTCCTCCAACAATGAAGAGACAGTGGGAATTGGAGGAGCAACTTGAGGTTGCATGAGGAACAAGGGGAGAGTTTTTCCAAGTGACATTTGTGGACTTTGCCAAAAACAAACAAAATGAAACAAAAACACATCAGTTCAGATTCCACAAAAGACTGAAGATACAATTACTAAAATGATCTGAGAAAAAAGGGCTTTCTTCTAGTTCATAATGGAAAGCCACACTGAATTTTCTGAAAATGTTTTAGATTTATTTTATTTAATATATGAAAGACACACAGAGATTCACAAAGATCTCCCAGCTACTGATTCACTTCCTCCAATACCTATAGCAGCTGGGACCAGACAAAGCTGAAACTGGAAGGCAGAAGCTTAGCCCAGTTTTCCCATGCAAATGGCAGGGACCAGGCTACTAGAGGTATCACTATGTACCGTGGAACATTCTAGTGGGAAACTGAAAGCAGCAGCTGGGTCTAGACTTGAACCCTGTCATTGTGACAGCAGAGGCGACTCCTCTGGCAATGTCTTCAGAGTTAAACTGAGTTCCTATCTCACTCAAAAAGATCAGATGTCGTATCAAATCTTCAGTTAACTGCTGCACAACAGTTCAAACCTAGAGATGAGTGTCCTCAGACAAAGAATATGTTTTACAGCAAACTTCTCACCAAAGCTTAAGTCTAGAAGAGACAGAAATGGAAACTCCAGTGCCACCCTGATCGGGTGCTTGGTGACTGGCCACTCTTCTGAAATCCTCAGGTAGGGAACAGACACGCCAAGTTCACCCGACTGCAGGAAGGGGAGAAGCCGAAAAACCCTTAAAACATCATTCATTCCATCGTAATTTCATCAACAATACGACTGAGTTTCACTTGCATCAAACTTTCCAAAATTCAGTAATTTTTACAAGGTGTCCTTTGGCAACTGACGAGGTGGCACAGCGAGTTAATCTTCTCTCATGTGACACCAGCATCCCATGTGGGTGTTGGCTCATGTCCTACTTTTCCACTTCCCATCCAGCTCGCTGCTGGTGACCTGCCAGAGCAGCGGAGGATGGCCTAAGTCCTTGGGACCCTCCACCCATGTGGGAGACCCAACAGAAGTCCCTGGGCCCCAGCTTTGGATTAGCTCAGCTCTCGCCATTTGAGGCCATCTGGAGAATGAACCAACAGAGGACACATCCCTCTGTCTCTCCTCTCTCTATAAAAGTCTTTCAAATAAAAACAAATACATCTTTTTCTTTTAAAAGAGTCAGAAAGTCAGACAGAACGAGAGAAAAAGAGAGATTCTTTTGTCCTATGCTCACTTCCTAGTTGGCTACAAAAACCAGTTTGGGCCAGCCTGAAGAGCCGAGATCTTCATGCGGATCTGACATACGGATGACAGGGGCTCAGAGGCTCGGGCCGCCATCAGCTGCTTTCCCAACTGCATTAGCAGGGAGCTACATTGGAAGCCAAGTAGTTAGGACTAACAGCGTCGTGCCAATATGAGATTCTGACACCTTAGTAGGTAAACCTGCTGCTCTGCAGTGCTATCTCATGTCATGAAATGTTTGAGTCATTCCAATAGAAGAGTTTTATGGAGTTCAGAACCGATTGTGTCTCTGCCTTTTACATGTTGTCATTGACAATTTCCAGACTTGACTGCATATGACAAACATAGGAGCAGTTCAGTGATAAAGCTTGTGCCTCCAGAGGACTTCATCTACCAAAGGCACCAGCAGGTGCAGAAATGTCTTAGAGCTGAAAGACGGCTGAGCTGACTTGTTAAAACATCGTCATGGGACCCAGCGCAGTAGCCTAGTGGCTAAAATCCTCACCTTGCACACACTGGAATCCCATTTGGGTGCCGGTTCTAATCCCAGCAGACCTGCTTCCCATCCAGCTCCCTGCTTGTGGCCTAGGAAAGCAGTGGAGGATGGCCCAAAGTGTTGGGATCCTGCAGCCACATGGGAGACCCGGAAGAGGTTCCGGCCTCCTGGCTTTGGACTGGCGCAGCTCCAACCATTGAAGCCACTTGGGGAGTGGATCAACGAACAGAAGATCTTCCTCTCTGTCGCTCCTCTTCTCTGTATATGTGACTTTCCAATAAAATATATCTTAAAAAAAAATCCATTGTCATGGAAATGTTTTACTAGTTTAGTGTTTTAGGTAGGTAACTTTATCTACCTGTGGAAGATAGGACCACCCATAAATCTGTGTGAACACTGAGTTGAAACAAAGCACGCACTCATTGAACTTGCCCTGCTGATGCAAATATGATAATTGCTTAGGACAGGTGAAGGGCTCCTGCACACCTGACTTGAAACTATGTCTTTTCCCTGCAAGTTGAAAAAAAAAAATGCCATCTCCCTGAGTTACTGCTTCCTTGGCTCTGAAATGGGACTATTGATTCTACCGTCTACAAGTGAGCCTGAAGATGAAATGAGATTCTGGAGTTTGAAGCTATCTTATCATGCAAAGCTTTATATGAATGTTGCTCACATATAAACATGCAGGGGTTCTACAGAAACAAATACCGTTAAATATGAATAACCAAAATTTATCTGTAGAGAAAATACTCCCTAAATGTAAGTAAATACTTTCCGCGTGCTATTTAGGAAGAAACTGTTTATTAATCTAATAAAAGCAATGAGAAATATGTCCTAGTATTTCTCCCAACCAGTAATTCCAGAAATGATGCCTGGCCTGTGGTTTGTTATCATTTCATGGAGCACAGGGCACTTAATTTTTAGCTGCATTTTAAATTTTAGCCTTAGTTTATGAGAAGGAGGGGATAAAGGGGTTCTTTCCAATATGTTTTACATTTTTATTAACATAGACATAGGCAATAAAACCACAGACTTCTGGCAAAGAACATATGTTTTCTTCTGTGTGATCCTGAAAATAAAATGCTGATTATACTGACTAGCATTTTAAATGAATTCACAGTACAGGTTTCATCCCATTCTAGGATTACAGGAACTATCCCATCTTTCCTTTTTCACACACTGGCTTTTCCTCACTGAAAAGCAGACATTTTAAAGTTTCCATGTGTCATTTTAGCAGAGAAATCGTAATTAGTTAAGTTATGTTTTAAACAATCTTCAGTTTGTTTGAATAAAAAACCGTAACAATGTAGCTAAGTGCTGTGGACCAGGTGAGGTCCAAATTCCTATTCCAGGCTCTTGCCTTCTGTCTAGAGAAGCTTCCTACAGACAGGCACAGCTCAAGTGCAGTAAGTGATCGGAGCTTATTTAAAAGATGGGGAAGGAGCACAGGCATGTTGGCATTGTCCGGAGTGGGCCAGGACCGGAAGGGCTGGGGGAGGGAAGTGTGGAGCAGGTGCCTCTGCACCAGGCGCCTTGTGCACCTGCAGGGAGAGAATGAAGCCCACTTCTGCCAGCTGCCAGCCTCTTAGGGCAATGGTTCCCAGGAAAGAAGATGCAGCCCGGGAGAGCGGTTGAGTGAGAAGTGTTTGGATAGAACTGTATCAGGCTTCCAACTTAAGACTGTAATGTGGCCGCCTGTCTTATGCCATATCATATTCATATTGTAATTGTTCAGACTTTCACCATCCACAGTGGATGGAAGACTCCACCCAGAAGAGGCGGTACACAATGAGAGGGATGTGGAGTAGTTCCACCCTTCTGGTTGCGAGTTCTGATTTGCAAATAAATGCTAACACATTCCTTGTGGCTATATTTTGCGTGGGGCTCCCTTCTTCTACGATCGAAATGTAAGGATTTGTTACACGTTCCAATGGAATCCTTTGAAGCCTCTCACAATCTTTTGGAATGCATACATTTGCTTTCCAAACCGTAAAATCAACACAAAGAATTTAGGTCAGATGGAGAGACTGTAGCTCCCTGTTCAGCAGCAAGGGCCCGCTGCTAATCCATATTTTATGGAAGGTACATATTTAATGAAGGAGGAGCCCGCTTTCATTTTGGAATGCAATCAAACGAAAGGCTTGGTGTTCTGTAATTAAAGGGAAAGGCAAAGATAGCTACTGCTGCCCTCGGAATTCACAATGCCGCTTGGAGGGCAGACCCCCGCCTCCCGCCCAGGGAAAAGGCCTGGGGCTCCTTTTTCTCTCTTGCTTCTTACTTTCAGAGCCTCAGGGCAAGGGGCAGGCACCGTTTCCCTTATTCACACAGGCCTTTTAAACAGGCCACAGCAGGTGCTTGCGGCTCATCCTGGATCCATTTGCCTGGATCACCTGGGGAGATCACTGAGGCCTCTGTTTCGCCTTTTCTCTCCACAGGCCAATTTTGTGTTCTTTTACAGAGGGTTTTGGCCCACATCTGAAACAGAGCTGGGCAAGGCTTTGCCAGTGCCTTGGCTGGGAGAAGAAAGAAGAGATCATTTTATCCATAGTGAATCACTTCTCTTATCTCCCAGAGAGAGGCTCCCTCAAGCCCAGGGCTTAACCTCAGTTTGGACACTGAGAGAACAGGTTCCCCAGGCGTCTGCTGGAGAAACGCAGCCTAAAGACCCTGGGGCTTGCTGCAGCTCAGAATGTGACCTATGTCCACAAAAATACAAAACTTCTAAAACATGCTATGTCGAGGCACGTCAAGCCATTTGCACCCTGGTATGTACTAGTGGTCAAGTTGCTGTCAGAGTTCTAAGAGAAAGCAGCTACTTAACAGATGGGTATTTCCACAAAAATTGACACAGTTCCAAAATGAAGCATATTGTTATCAAGCAAGTTAGTAGGCCCTTCCAGCTTGTCACATGGATAGCCAATTCACGAGAGATGACTTGGTAAGAGGACGGAGTTTGCTCTAATATTCCGATAACCTTGGGGAGAAAGAGATCTCTTGATTCAAAATGTGATCTTCCACCATCAAAGCCAGCAAGAAAACCAAAGGGTGCTGGAAGAGAGCTTTTTTAAATGTCTGATGATTCAAGTCGAGGCATTCTTAGCTGCTTGTGAAATGTGCCATTTTGGTCATCAGCTTCGTATGCCCGAGAGTCTAGACAATGAAACGGCGACAGTGAGGCTAGATCTGAAACACACACCTGGAACCCAACCTTTGACGTGACCTTGGGTTCTTGGAAAGTTCAGAAAGCCGAGTGAGAGTGTTTATCGCAAGAAAATATCTCATTCCACGGTGAGATTTTTATTTTTGCTTCACAGTTCATGTGGTAAGCCGGTTGTCCAAAAATTGGCTTCTGTACATGGAAATGGAAGGACCTATGCACCTGGTTCTATTCCCTACTAGGTACCTGTTACTGACTGGATAGTTTGAAGGCATGATGCTTGAGTTGATTTGGTATCTATGTTCCACGCTACTCCAGTTGATTGGATAACTTGTATTGTGTAAGCTTAGTTGGTGGCATGAATTGCTGCATGTCTAGTGCTCTCCTAGTTGACAATCAACAAGAGATGCTTCAAAAGCCCTGCATATGGCTGGTCCAGGCTGCTCCCTTCTTGCACTAGCAGTTGTATACAGGAAAGTCCAATGGTCAGTGATAGCCAGTGGCGGGGGGGGGAGGGGTAACTCCTGAGCTTGGATTGAGGACTGAGTCCAAGCGTCTACCTAGGACTCATTTCTGGAATGGATTTGGTCAACTTACACACTTATGCGAACGTTCCTCTTCATTGGATGATCGCAGGCTATTTACAATGTTAGTAGTTAGTTCTAATGAGTTAGTTAAAATATAAAAAAGAGAGGAAGGTAAGATGCCTTTATTATGGTTGCAGGGTGACTTGCAGATGAATGAGCGATGGACTGTGTGGGTGTTTGGCATTCTAGGAGCTGCATGGCAGGCTCAGGTGCGTAGAGTCTCCGGTGGTGGAGACGGCAGAATAAATCATTGACGTTAATTTGGTGTACATTAATTTTGGTAGGTAGGAAGTTAGAAATGAGCTTACATGTGTGACCAGAGGCTAATGAAAATGACGTACCAGAGCATCAGAGCGCAGCAGTTTGGGAAGTACAGCCTGAGATGCTTATCTCAGAAGCAGCCCAGTATTTTACAGTCTCAAGTCTTGCCCATATCCTAATAATTTTATAGACGGTCTTTGAGGGAATGCCTACCAAGAGAAGCTCGGCTCCGTCTGTTAGCATTATGGAAGAGAACCTAGAGAGAAATACCCTGCTTTCAAAACCAGCAAACCCTTTGCCAAAGAGAAAAAGGTAACAGAGAAGGAAAAAAGGACTGGCAGAACAAGCCCCCATCTAGACGCAGACTCCTTGCTCAGCTCTCAGTCCTTCGCCGGGATCTGGAGTCTGCCAGCTGTATTCCCTTCATTAAGCATCATAGCTTTGCTTACCCAAGGCTGAATGATTCGGCACTCTCAGTTATGTCTGGAGAGATACCTTTCGATGAATCCGGCTACCTTGCTTGTCACCACTCACCCTTTCCTGTCTCAATTCTTCCTTGCATACTCAACATCCTGCTCCAAAAAAAGAAAGACACATTGTCTTTGAAGGGTGTTGAGTGGTCGCTCTCATCATCTCCAACTTCCCAGTCGCACTTACACAGGTGGTTTCATTCTGGAATTTTACATTGCTGTGTTTTTCTTTTATGATTTCATACATTTGCATGCATCCTTAAACCATGTATTTTTTAGGTGTACCTTTTTTGAACTTACTGTAAACGGAATATTTTTATTTGTGTGCTTTCACAACCTGTTATGGGGTGCGAGCAAGATCATATCAGACATGCCTGAGGTTTATTAAGGAGTCTTTATTAACCTAGCTTGGTGATAACAGAGCACATTAGAAATAGCAAATCACAAGTCCATATGGCAATCCAGTCAATCGTAACCCCAAGAAGAACAAATGGTCTTTACCCTGAGGTGCATGCTTTAAGCTGAAGACCTATGTCCCAGCTTACCCCACAATATAAGTGATCCTGAGAGGCATGCAATAACCTGGACACACTTACAAAGCTGCAGACAATCACTTTTCCCCCGGCCCCCTTCCCACACTCCATGACTGCTAGGCCTCCCCTCTCCTGGAATTCCGGACAGCACACAAGCCAGAAATACAAGGCATCTTCACATTGATGTCGTCATTGTCCCACCCAAGCAGTGAACAAAGGGTGAGGAATACAGACAGAATAGGTCATGGTCAGGGGATACCTGTCCTCAGAGGTACTGGGGAGGCCGAGTCAGAGTGCCAGAGAAACAGGAGCACCCAACCAAGAGAGCAAGCCTTCCTTATTATGAGCCTTAATAGGGGCCTGTGAGAGGAGTGGTTACACAACAACGTATTACTGCCCCCTTGCAGGTGGCAGGTGAGTCACAGATGGGCAGAGGGAACACCTAGGTGGCGGGGGTCAGTGCGGGGAGGTGGTTTTCAAGTTTGTGACCTTGTATTAGCTGACTACCTCACTACATATCTACCTTTATTTGTTTATTTTTTGAAAAGATTTATTTATCTTTGTTACAAAATCAGATATACAGAAAGGAGGAGAGACTGAGAGAATGATCGTCGGTAAGATGATTCACTCCCCAAGTAACTTCAATGGCCGTTGCTACAATGATCCAAAGCCAGGAGCCAAGAACTTCCTCCAGGTCTCCCACATGGGTGCAGGGTCCCAAGACTTTGGGACATCTTCTACTTCTTTCCCAGGACACAAGCAGTGAGCTGGATGGGAAGCAAGGCTGCTGGGATTAGAACCGGTGTCCATACGGGATCCTGGCACATTCAAGATGAGGACTTCAGCTGCTAGGCCACCGCGTTGGGCCCTATTTATTTTTTTTAAAGTTTGATTAGCATCATACGTGTTAACTTTTATAGAGTATAGTGCAATATTTCAATGCACCTATACAGCATTAACTGATCAAACAGTGCAAGCAACCTTTCCATTTCCTTATCTTTTCTTTGTGTTGGAATCTACGCTCTTGTTTGTTCTACATGTTTGTACAATACGAAAATACTGTTGTGAACCACAATTGCCCCACATATTTACGCTTTGATTTCTAAACACATGCATGGCTGAACATCAAAATTCTAACTTTAAAATATACTGTGGTGTTTGTTGTCCCGCAGCAATGGACTTGGCGCATGGAGCCGATAATAACATTCATGGACTACTGACTGATGGTCCGTAGCCCAAGTTTATTAACAGCATCAGACTTTTTTTTTTTAAGATTTTATTATTGGAAAGCCGGATATACAGAGAGGAGGAGAGACAGAGAGGAAGATCTTCCATCCGATGATTCACTCCCCAAGTGAGCCGCAACGGGCCGGTACGCGCCAATCCGATGCCGGGACCTGGAACCTCTTCCAGGTCTCCCACGCGGGTGCAGGGTCCCAAAGCTTTGGGCCGTCCTCGACTGCTTTCCCAGGCCACAAGCAGGGAGCTGGATGGGAAGTGGAGCTGCCGGGATTAGAACCGGCGCCCATATGGGATCCCGGGGCTTTCAAGGCGAGGACTTTAGCCGCTAGGCCATGCCGCCGGGCCCAACAGCATCAGACTTTCAAAACAGATTGTCAGGTAGGCATCCAGGAAGGGGGTATGTGCCATGCACATTTCAACAGCAAGGGACAGTCCCCCGGTATACGACTTGTTCCTCTAGCAGGTCATTTATGTAAACCTGTGAGCCAGGACATTCTAGTTTAGTCATCTCCTTCCGGACCTCACAGAGCAGATTCATCTGATTGTATCCCCCTCAATAGCAAACATTCTGAATGTCTTTCCACACCACAGTCTATAAGAAGAATAAATTTGGGGAATTCCCAAGAGGGTGATTTCCTTACAATGCTGCACACTGAGAGAGGAGCAGCAGAGGAAATGCAAGGATTCTTTGTGAATGCCTTTGCTTGACAAAGAAACAGAAAACATCCAATTCAACCTGTAGCCAACTCCTAGGCATGGCATGCGTTGTCTGAATTACTCATACGTGTTTCTCAAAAAGAGGGCCCAGAAAAGAACAGGGCTTTGTTTGCTTGTCTGTCGGATGTGACATTTGGGCCTAAGTCATCTTTCAAAAGCCCCAGAACCTTAATCTGAATAGGTACTGGGTTTTCTGTAGCTTTTCACTTGGGTTCTTCGAAACCTTTTCCTCTACCTCCCTCTAGTGGTCAAAAGACAAAAAGCAAAAAGAACAGAAAAAAAAAGCGTGATTTTTTAAAAAAAGTATCTTTTTATTTTGAATTTTTAAATGATGTGGTACAATTTTGTATAGGCTGGGATTTCCCTCCTCCATACTCCCACCCCCATTAGATTATTCCCATTTTGTTACAATAGTGTAGTCCTTCATAAAGAATCATAATTCTATCAGTCTCTTACTTAAGTGTACCCCAACATTGTTGGTACAGACAATGTCAGACAGTCCAGCATCCCATGTCTACACATGTCCAACAGGTTCATTGGGAGTCCATCTTTCGTTTGGATGCAGGGATGTATGTTCCATTATACCCCCCACGTCTGTATATGATAGACCCCAGTACTCCATCACTATACATTTCCATATGTGGCAAGCCATGAAACAAGGTCAACAACTGGTATGAGTTAGAACAGCCATAACAACAACAACAACTTACAGCACCATGAAAACATGCGCTGCTGAATAACCAACACATGGGTGACAAAAAGGAAACACAAAAGTCTCTTGGGAAAAATGATGCCACTGTGTAATCCATGAGCCAGTGATGAATTCAGCAAGAGAAAGGAAATTATTTGAAATAAACCAAGCTGAAATAAAAAAAAAACATCAAAACACAAGGGATACAGCCACCAAAAGCAAGCAAACAAACAAACAAAAAAACTATATGGGTTGGATTATTCAAGTTATACTTTCCATGTTGATTTCCTTATATAAGAGAGAATATATGGTATTTGTTCTTTTGTGATTGACTCATTTCACTGAGCATAATCGTCTCTAGTTGGGACCACCTGGTTGTAAATAGAATAATTTCTTTCTTCTTAATAGCTGAATAATATTCCATGGAGTAGATGTGCCACAGTCTCTTTAACCACTCTTCCTTGGACGCACATCTGGATTGTTTCCATGTCTTTGCTACTGTAGATTGTG
Source organism: Ochotona princeps (assembly GCF_030435755.1). Taxonomy (NCBI): domain Eukaryota; kingdom Metazoa; phylum Chordata; class Mammalia; order Lagomorpha; family Ochotonidae; genus Ochotona; species Ochotona princeps. Next base: position 2,894,348 of record NC_080839.1, on the reverse strand, counting down.
CTGCTGCAAAATAAGATCACAGATCCCCTTCTCACATGCAGATGTCACTTCTTTTGGGTATATTCCTAGCAGCGGGATAGCTGGGTTATATGGCAGTCTTATTTGCCATTTTCCAATCACTCTCCATATTGATTTCCACAGTGGTTGTACTAGCCTACACTCCCACGAGCAGTGAAGAAGGGTGCCTTTCTCCCCACATCCACACCAGCAGGTGAAAAAACAAGCAACACTTAAAGTTTTGATTGGAGAGAAAATAGCTTCAGAATCCCTGTGGAAGGTACCATGTTATTTAATCCTAACATCATTTTCCATTTGGGAAATACTTCTCTCTTCCTATTATTTTGCAGAATTGTTTCAGAATGGCAATCGGATCTGTAAAAGCAGAAGGAAATCAGAAATACTGCCACGTCAGAATATATTGGTGGTGCAATCAAGATCTGTAAACTGACGTTAGCAAACATTTTCTTTGCACGTGAGTTGACTTTCCCAGAAATGGGCATTATATTTTCTAAAAAAAATACCAGGAGCAGCTATTTCAAATTCTCATGTAGATAAGTTAGTATGGCAAATACAGAAGGGTATTTCAATGCTGGGGTTCCTACACTCAGCCTCTGGCCCCATCTCCTAACCCCAGCTTCGTGCTAATATGGACACAGGGCAACAGCAGAGCTGCCTCACACAGTTGGGCTCCCGTAACCTGTGTGGGAGACAGAGATTGAGTCCCTGGCTTTTGGCTTTGGCTTCTGGTCACTGCAGACACTTAGGGAGTGGCCAGTAGATGTATCTCTCTCTCTCTCTCTCTCTCTCTCTCTCTCTCTCTCTCTCTCTCTGTCTCTCCCTCCCAAGTTGATGTTTTTAAAAGTTAATGGAAATGCATAAATTAAAGACTGTTTTGCACAAAACTAAACTTGACTTTTTAGTCCATTTTCCAAGAACTGCGTGCAGTTATTCATGCAAAGTTGGTTACAACTACCTAAGTCAAGAGGACATGCAGAAAAGGGGGCAATGTAAACGACCCCTGATTTCTGCCAAGTTTCTCAGAGCATGTAGACCCTTCTGGGGACAAACACTAGTCCTACTAAAGAGCAGAGGCAGCTCAGCTCTGGGCAGACGAAATCTGGCAGTTTCTTATTGGATGTCTTCTGTTGGCAGGAAGAGCAAAGGGAAATCAGAAGACAGAAGAGCTTACATTACGTATTAGTATTACGCTTTTAGTGGTCGGAATGTGTGTGCCAGGGGAGTGAGTACAAACTGACTCCCACTTGAAGCCTGGAGGAGTCTCACAGCGTATCTCTACAAGCCATCAATTCTGAACACCTTGCAAGTGTGGGTTTCTCAGCCCAGAAGCTTAGGGGAAAACAGTTACGATGTGAATATAAGGGCCCAAGTCTACAGAAAAACAAGACAAAGGAAATGACCATGGCTGATCCTATTGCAATATTTTAAATGATCAACTACTATATGATACCATGATTTTATAGAGCATCTTTGTATGTAAACTCTCACATTCCTTCAGTTATCTAAAAGCATTTCGTGATATGTGTCCAGCAGTACTCTCACATTAATTCAGGCTTCATTTATCTGTCATATCTTTTATATCAGCCTAAGAAATATGTATATGTACGTTCCCCTAAGCCTTCAGAAGCGAGGAAGAAGTGACCTTCACCTATAAGAAGTGAAATCAAGAGTGTACGTCACGAGCGTACTTTCTATTGTGGTCAGTACTATTAAGCAAACACGTTGGTAATGAAAACACGCACGAGAGAAAAACCCAGATTGGAAAAGAAGGGAGAAGCTGCAGTCCTCCCAGACTGGAGGTCTTTGAGTTGACCTTGCTCCGTAAGGTACCCAGAAGACCCAGACGCACGCGCAAGACTACGAAGATGCGTTTCCAAGTCAACCTCCGGGAGCAGCTGGAATCAATACTCACAGAATCCTGAGTTTTGCAAGATCCTAACATCAGTGTCTCCCATTGCACCCGCACTCCTTCACAAGGACAATTCCCCCGAGTATTTACTGTGTTCCACGTTAACTCTTTCGGGTCTCTGCAGCATGAGGGCAAAACCACCCAGCTGAGGCTCCCACCCATGAAAGGCTGTAATTTGGGGCAACGGGAAAAAACAATTCAACATATTAAGCAGCAATTCAGCTTGAAAACAAAATGAGAGTGATGAGTGAGTCAGTTAAGGAAATGGGTAGAGGAACATGGCCACCTGCTCTAGGATAGCAGCCAGGAAGTGCTGATAGGTGAAGCCCTTGAAGGAGAAGATGTAGCAGCCGTGTGAGGAGTTGATGCGAGCAGAATGGTACGCAGTAAGAGGAATACCAGCACTGCGGCCTGGGGGAAGCTCCTGGCTTCTGCTACTGGCTCCTGGCTTTGGCTCCATTGGGCTCCGCTGATCCGCTGTAGCCATCTTGGAAGTGTTTGTCTCTCCTCTCTGTTTGTCTCTCCTCTCTGTAAATCTGCCTTTCCAAGAAATATGAGTGTATGTTTACGAATTTTAAAACATTTGAAAAAAGAGGAGTAGCCAGGATGAGTGAGGAATGACAAAATAAAATTCAATAGGGGTAAGACGAGCCCAAGGAGTGGGGCTTTATTTTAAGCCTAATGGAAACAGGGGAGGACAAATTCTTGTGAAGATACTGGCTGATAGAATCGAAATCAGATTTTACGTGTTATATAGGTACAGTTCTAAGAAAATACCATACTTTTCTCCCTCTTTTGCGTCTTGCTTGCTTTATTTCCTTTCTTGAGTTTTTGCAAAGACACAAGTTTAATCCTCTATATAACCACAGGCAAAATTCACTACAAACTATAATGAACTATGATGTTCAACAAATGAAAAATAGGAAGCCCACCGTTCCACAGCAGTGCAAACAAAACCTAAAAACCACAATCGTGTCACAAGACGCCCCTTTAATTCCCTGGTGTTCTGTATTAACTGCTCCTTCTCAGCGACAACATGTGCCTGTCTTTCAAGGACTGGTTCATGTCACTAAGCATAGTGGTTTGGGTTGCATCCATTTTGTTAGCACTTCACTCTCTGTGGCTGAGGACTCGGACTCACCTTTGAAAACTCCCTTACCTCTGGAGAGTTGGAGAAGAGTAAGGACTTTTCAGAACCAGCAAGGTCGTGGAATCAGCCAGATCTGCTGACAGATCAGATGCAGGCATTAGCAGGGGAGGCCAAGCTGATTCCCGGGTATTTGTGGGATCAAATTGATAGATGGTGGTGCCACTTACAGACATGGGGGTTTCTGGAAAATGGCTTTTGGGCTGACAGAAAGGTGGTGAGCTAACACGAGGGACGGCTCTGTGTACACTCAGTGCGAACAGTAAATCCAGGAGCTCGGTTGTTGGTTCGTGCTGTTCACTTCCAGAAGAACAAGTTCCAAACAAGAAAGGAATGGCCACCTTCCTCTTCGACCAAGTCTGAGCTTGGGATCTTCTCCGTGGCTTCCTGTAGGATTAGGGGGTTATATCTGGGCAAAGGGGAATTGTCCTATATTTTTCTTTCTGTACAAAAATGATTTAGGTTTTCCTTAAGCAAATATCTTAACTTTTAAAGAGAAAATGGATTTATACAATTTTGAAACTAAGAGATGTGCAAGGTCTTCTGATTTTATTTATTTTTTGAAGGAGAAGATACAAATTAGAAGACAGGTGTTTGGGTAAAACCATCTTGTGTACCAGTTGTTGTTTCAGATGAGCCTGTGAGCTCATCCCAATTATTTTAGGGTAGAGGTCAAGGCTCTTGGTTCGCAAGGCAAGATCCCACCATGAGATGAAATGGGATAAGCTTTGTAAGAGACAGGCTTTCATTAAACAAAGAGACTAATTGACCAAACTGAAAAGAAGACAGTAAAATGACATCAGTATTTTCAATCATCTGTCCTTGATTAAATGGGGGCCAACCAGGAACTTGGATTTGATAAGCAGGAATACGAAAATATTTTGTTTTCCCAAATATTAACTTGTTTTCACTTTTTTGTTTTGTTTTCTTTGCACTTCTTTACATGGGATTGCCAGCAGAGGGCCTTCTGATGCCTTTGTTTTTCAGTTCCCCGGAAACAATTTGAAAAAGACCAGAAAACTCATCACCCATTTGATTACCAGTGGCTGATCAGTAACTGCCCTATGAAGTGGCTAAAGGTGCTGCTCACATCAGTGGAGTGTACATGGGAGCCCTGTGCGGCGCACAGGCGTGGGCCCAGGGTCCTGGGGCAGGAGGGGTGGGGCTGTGTTCACAGTTGTTTCAAAGAACCTTTGCCTTGGGTTCACAAATGCAAATTGTGTCGCATAATTAACATTAAAATGTCTATTTTATGGATCAGTGTTCTTGACAGCCTGAAAAATAGAAATTTTGAAGAACAGTTAGACTGGAGCAACCAAGGCTATTATTTTGCATAATTTGTGATCAGATTAAATTAGTTAAGTAAACTACTGTTAACTAAATGATGATAGTTTACTTTCAAGCTATTTTTTTTTAAAGATTTATTCATTTTATTACAGCCAGATATACACAGAGGAGCAGAGACAGAGAGGAAGATCCTCCGTCCGATGATTCACTCCCCAAGTGAGCCGCAACGGCCGGTGCGCGCCGATCCGAAGCCGGGAACCAGGAAACTCTTCCGGGTCTCCCATGCGGGTGCAGGGTCCCAATGCATTGGGCCGTCCTCGACTGCTTTCCCAGGCCACAAGCAGGGAGCTGGATGGGAAGTGGAGCTGCCGGGATTAGAACCGGCGCCCATATGGGATCCCGGTGCTTTCAAGGCGAGGACTTCAGCCGCTAGGCCATGCCGCCGGGTCCCAAGCTATTTTTAATTAGTAAATTTGAACTTTACAAATGCAGTGTGTTTTCATATTGTATCTTTGGGGAACAAGCAATTCTAAATTCACAAGCAGTCTGAATTCCTGAACTCTATTTTGTTTTCAATGCCTTTAATGACACCTAAGGACTTTTATCACTTACTCTATTTTCTCTGGGAGAAGCTTGTGGCCCTTTATTATTTTAACAAACTTAGTGCTCAGGGCTGCACTCTCTGTGGCAGTAGCTGGGTGGATATGACATGGTGCAATTGTCAAAATGCGGAGAACTGTGCCACAGGACAAATAAACAGCATTGTGACTCATGGGGTTCACTCATGATGAAGAGTTAATACCAGTTTGTCAAAGAGCCAATGTACCACGCTAAGGCAGGATACCAGCGAATGAAAATGTTCTCTAAGGTCTGCTTAAATTTTCTGCAAACTTAGATTATCTCTAGTCACAAGTTCTAGAATGAGAGTCATACACTTGCCTCCCCCTTCTGGGCCAGAACAGGACTGTTGGGTGGTACTGCACACAGCTTCCTGGGGGGAGCCCTCGCAAATCAGGGTCATACAGGGTCTGCAGCCAGCTGGTTCTGTCATATCAGATTTACCTTTTTCAAAATATTTATTTTATTTTTTATTGGACAGGCAGATTTACAGAAAGAAGGAGATATGGAGAGAAATATCTGCCATCCACTTGCTCACTCTCCAAGTGGCCTCAATGGCCAGAGCTAAGCAAATCCAAAGCCAGGAGCTTCTTTTGGATCCCTCACGTGGGTGCAGGAACCCAAGGCTTTGGGCCATACCTTACTGCTTTCCCTGGCCACAAACAGGATGGGAAGTGGAGTGGCTGAGATACAAATTAGAGCCCCTAAGGGACCTTGGTGGATGCAAGGTGAGGATTTAGCCACTAGGCTGCTGCACCAGGCCTTCCCTTTTGTTTTATCAGTGACTCAGTTTCATTTCATGTATTGATTGATTTGTTCTATTTGAGCAACTGAGAGACAGACTTAATGACAAAACTCCCACCCTTTGGATTACTCTCTGGCCCACCAAGAGCCAGGGCTGAGCACGAGCCCACGCCGGGAGTCAGGATTTCATCCAAAACTCGCACCAGTGTGGCAGCAACTCAACCACTTCAGCCATCACTGTGGCCTCAGAATGCACAAGCAGGAAGCCTGAATGGAGAGCAGAGCTGGGGCTTCAAACCAGGAAGAATGCACAAGTGGCCAATGAGAATCTTCCATGGCACCATGATTCTATTTCTTGTCTTTCTCTACAATAATATTGTCACGCACATCCTCATTCTTCGTTCCGATTGCATTTTGAAAATTGAAAACAGAAATCACACAAAGTTCCTCTTACGAAGTTTCAAGTCTTGATTGAAATCTGACATTGTCCCAGAAAGATCATGTCTGATTTGTACCTAGATTATGTTGAAAATAATCTTCAAATTGACTGCTTCATTGAGCTTTTGGGTCATGTTTGGGTGGTGTCTCTTGACTTCTAGGTATAATTTTTTTGTCCCAATAAAATAGTATCAGTTTCAGGAAAATCATCATTTTTGTATGGATTTATTTATCCAAAAGTCAGACTTGCTATATATTGTATCCACAGTATCACTCCTGAAGTGGCTTTACTGGCCAGCACTGGGCCAGCCTAAAACCAGAAAGCTGGAATTCTATTGGAGTTTCCCAAAGGCCAAGTACTTAGACCATCTTCGTCTGCTTTCCCAGGTGCACCAGCAGGGAGCCGGGGCGACGCTGGAGTGACAGGCAGCAACTTAGCCCACTGCAATGCCAGCCTCAAGTGGATAAAAAAGTGGAAAGGAAAAAAAGTCCTTATACAGCTTTGTAGATAAATCTGTAAAATTGTGCTTTCTGCATAATAATAGACATATTTATAGAGCTCCATCCTTTTGCCAACCTCCTCTGTATGAGGGGATGTGCATTTATTATCTCATTGAATTCTCAGAACATTTTGAAATAAGATGAAAATCAGCTTCAAAGAGACTACAAATATTTTATGTATAAATATATACATTTATAAATATTTATAAACCACTAAATATTTATTTAAATAATTCAAATTTAATTTCAAATTCATAAATATTTATTTAAATATATTTATATGAACATATATTTAAAATATAAATATAGAAATTTATAGTATGTATTATATAATCTATATGTAAATATGAATATTTTAAACTTTATAAATTTTTTTATGTTAAATAATTTACTAAGCAAGGGATTTCGGTGGTTTGTAGGACCCTAAGCGTGAGACAGTAGATATCACTGGAAATCTACTTAAGATTCACCTTTTTGTGAAGAAACCACATAGCCAACAGTATCATTTTATCTGCTACAAAATTAAATTCTGAACCCATCAAATGTTGTGCTCCAGCTCAGAGTTGGCTAACACACCTCTCTTATGAAGCTTCCAGCCTCATGGAGAGTTGGGTAAGTATGAAGTATTGCTGAACTCTGATGGGAACATCTTCCAGTGATTGCATGGGCTTGTTAAGCCTGTTGTCTATAGAGCACAGTTCCACTCCCCCTTATATTGCTATTGTAAATGGATCCCCTTGCTTAAACTAACAGTCTTCATGATACTGCCATTTCCTCCTCCAACCTCAGATCTCCCTTAGGCTGAGTTCTAACTCGTGGGCTGCCATTTGGTAAAAATCCAGAATGGATTATCTTAGTCTTTGTGGATCATATGATCTCTGTTGTAATTTCTCATCTCACCCTCAAAACAAAGCAGTTATAGAAAGTCCATAAATACATGAACTTGACTATTTCCAGGAAAACTATATTCACAAAGAAAGACAGTGGGTTATAGATAAGACTTCTACGTTGCTGTGTTTCTAACTCCAAATCTAAATATCCAGTAGAAAAACTATGGAAAGAGTCCCACAGAGACTCTTTCAGGTCTCCCACATGGGTTCAGGGTCCCAAGGCCTTGGGCCCTCCCCGACTGCCTTCCCAGGATATAAGCAGTGAGCTAGAAGGAAAGTCGGGCTGCCAGGATTAAGGGATTAGAACTGGCACCCATATGGGATCCTGGCACGTGTAGGGCGAGGACTTCAACCACTAGGCTACCGCCCTGAACCCTAAAGTCAGATCTGACACCTGTCATCAAAGCATCTCACATGATACAATAGGAGAGGTCCAAGTGTTTTGATAACTCAGAGAACAGTTGTAGTTTGCTGTGACTGTGGTTATTGCTGCTTGTTTGTTTTTACCTAAGAGCATCAGAAAAGAGCCCATCAATAAACTATAATTGTATTTAATGCCTAAAAGTTAGCCAGATTTGGATGTGAAGAAAGAAGAAACAAACAGAACTGTGAGAAGATTGTGAACTAAGACACGTAGGTAGGAAACCTTGGAAATTTACAGACATTAAGAAAAATAACAGAAATAAGACATACTAGGAAGAAGGAAACAATAATGTTAAAAAATGGAACCCCATGATGGCAAAAAGTCATCTTGTGGTAGGTAAAGACTTTCTGTTTTATTTTACAGGTGATGCAAAAACAGACAAGTGGTGAGCCACCTGTGTCTGACTCTTTTTGACACCTGGTGTAACAGATCACTGGAAGGTGACTAGAGCTTTATTGAGGAGTCATCGCATTTTTTTAAAGATTTATTTTATTTTGCCTGGAACGTTAGATATACAGAGAGGAGGAGGAACAGAGAGAGAAAGATCTTCCGTCCGATGGTTCACTTCCCAAGTAGCCGCAACAGCCGAAACTGCACCAAGCTGAAACCAGGAGCTCGTAGCTTCTTCTGGGTCTCCCACACTAGTGCAAGGTCCCAAGACTTTGGGCTATGCTTGACTGCTTTCCCAGGCCACAAGCAGGGAGCTGGATGGGAAGTGGGGCTGCCGGGATTAGAACCAGCCTCCATATGGGATCCTGGCTTATTCAAGGCAAGGACTTTAGCCTCTAGGCCACGGTGTACCTAAAGACTCTAAGTATTGGAAAACAATTTCTAACTTACATTTTTGGAGTTTGTTGTTTAATATCTGTATGTTAACAATGCCACAATACCAAATTGGAAGACAAAATGAAACTTCATCACAATGAGACAAAATCAGAAATAGCCAGAACTGTCCTATAAGATGCCATAAGAAGAAAACTCAAAAAAAAAACCCTTTATTCAACTAAATAAAAAATAGAAAGGAGTAGACATTGCAGACAATCCACAATTTCTCTAGTTAATCTGATTACCAAAATCTTACCTATATTGGGAATTTTGACTTTGAGCTTTAATTAATCCAAAATGCACCCTAAAGAATAAAGAATAGTCAGAAAAAGCTTTGGGAAGAAAGGAAAATGATAAGAGAGTATTAACTGTGCTTATTGATAAAAATAATAAGTGTAAAGATAACAAAACAGTGCAAAAATATATACTGATATAATACATATGTCTTTGCAAAATAAAAGTATTCTCTAAAGTCTTCCCCAATTCACATACTAGGTTTACATGGTAGGTTAAGGAGTGAAGTAGTGAAATAATAGTGAAAAAAGAAATAGCAATAGATAACTCTTTAATCACTTGAATCTTGAATAAGTCACACGAGAAAACCTTTCTAATTACAGTGAAAAATTCCAAAGTGAAAGCATTATAATGCAACATAAGCCTGGGGAAATATAACTCTTTATATTTATGAATATATATATGCCAGAACATCATACATCATATATCACATATATGTGATATGTATCTATATATATCATATATATGACAGAATACATATATGACAGAATTATTGATCTGCTTTATAAACAAGGAAAGAGATATTTTAAAAGTAAAACATTAAGGTATAAATAAAATGTTACATCATGTCATGACAGGAATAACCACATCAGAAGAATTTAATTTGGACAATAATGTCTTCCAAAATAAATGTTAATGGCTAGTCAAGAATATTGAAACTAAAACAGGACTATGATCCTATTAAATCAGCACAGTTAGCAAACCAGATGATAATCAATATTGATAATATAACAAAGTGAGCAATGTTGCTAGCCATGTAAATTTGTGACATTTTGATGGAATACAATTTGTCAATGTGAACTATAAGGCAAAAAAAAATTATTTATAACTATCATAACTCAACTCTACTGTGAAAAATCCTTAAGGAATTAAAGTGAGAGGGTGTGAGGAGATGGGAAGTGAGATGGTGACACCAGTGGGTTGTTTCTTTTTTCAAGATTTATCTATTTTATTGGAAAGGTAAATTTATAGCGAGAAGGAGACACATAGAGATCTTCCACCTGCTGGTTCCTACCCCAAACAGTCACAACAGCCACAGCTAAGCTGATCTGAAGCCAGGGGCCAGGAGACTCCTCAGGATCTCCCACATAGGGTCAGAGGCCCAAGGACTTGAGCCAACACCCCATTGCTGTCTCAGTCCATGAGCAGCAAGTTGGATCAAAAGCTGGACAGCAAGGATATGAACTGGTTCCCTTACAAGACACCTGAACTGGCAGGTGGATTAGCCTTTGGAGCCGCTGTGCTTGCCCAGGTTGTGTTGTTGTACTACTCAGTGTTTTCAGCTGTTAGAGAAAGTCGTGATGCTTGCAGGACCAATGTTGTAATTCAGGGAAACAGGTATTGCTGATACGCCTGACTTCATATCCTTCCGTTGCTTTCTTGTTCATCACAGAAGGCTACTCCCCACATTGTCTGACTCTTAGGTTGAAAGCATATGTTAGAATATGTTAGGAATAACCTATTCTCCAATTCTGCATTGCTTCTGGGAAGTAATAGGTCTTGATTATAAATGATGTTCATAATTCATCACCAGTGTCTTGCATTTTAGTGTCTTTCATGATCTTAATTCCTGCTTTCCTGTGCACACTGCTGTGTCTGTCAGAATCTTCCAAACCTACTTTGGTACGTGTGGCCTTACACACTCTTCCTCCCTCCTTTCATTTCTGTCTGATTTGCTTTTCTCCATTGTATTACAGCTCCATTGAAACAGTACCCAATCTCTTGGCCACCTTATTTTATTACGCTGAATGTTTAACTTGCAGAAAATACTAATATCAATATTTCTTGAGAATTAACTAAATTCCCCCAAACAAGTAATTGGTCAAATTAAGTAAATGATCAGTAACAAGATGATGCATAAGAGATTTAGGTAGACGGTTAGTTAGAAATGGATAGATTTCTCTTGAGTTTTCTGTAATGATATTATTCAGAGTAGATTGGTATAACTGATAAAACCCAGTGAAGATGATTGTAATTCCCTGAGTCTCAACATAAGAAAATGTCAAGATTTCCCAAGAGTTTAAATCATCAAAGTTCTCTCACAATGAAAAAAACAAAAAACCAAAACAAACAAAAAAGCAACAAAGATCAATGTCCTAAGAAGTGAATAAGGACACAAGCAAATTGTCGATTTTTTCCCTGTAATTTTCTTGCCAGAAGCTTTTTTTTTTTTAAATTTTATGATGATGATGATAATGATGATGATGATGATGATACAGTTCCATAGGCTCCTGGCATTTCCCTTATCCCCTCCCCAATTACCCCCCCCCACCTAGTTCCTCCATATCATTGCTAAAATATAGTTCTTCATACACAGTCCTATCTCCATCATTGTGGGCATGGACAATGGCAGAGAGTCCAGCATCCTATTGTCAAGATATAGTAAGCATTTCATTGTAAGTCCATCTTTGTCTGGAAGTAGAAATGCATACTACATTGTATACTCACATCTGGATGTTAGTCTCCATTTCACAGCTCCTGTACATCCCCTGAAATGAAAAGTCATAATACAAAATCAACAAAAATAGAAAAATAGAAATTTACAATACCATGAAATTAAATGACATGTTGCTAGATATGACAGTCTCCATAACACAGCTACTATATATCCCCTTAAATGAAAAGCCACAAAACAAAATCAACATCAGGGAGCAAAAAGAAATTAACAACACCATGAAGTTAAATAACATGCTACTAAATGACTAATGTGTAGCTGAAGAAATGAGAATCAAGAACCTTCTTGAAGAAAATGCTATTGTATGATCTACGAGTCATTGAATGATTTAATCAGAAGAAAGTGTTTTTGAAGAGATGAAACTAACAGAAAACAACAAACCCCATGAGACATAGTTTCCACTGATTTTTGTTGGTGAAGTGTGTCTCTTCTAGACAAGAAATAGATGAGTTTTGTTTTTAAATCCACTCTACTAATCTATGATGTTTGGTGGAGCTTAAGCCATTTACACTCAGGGTTAATGTGTATGGATGGTACTTTGGTCCTGTCATTTTAGGAATGGGTTGTTCATTGGTTTAGTCTTCTGTTGTCATTTTCCTGGATGTTCTTCCCATTTGCCTTTGGTTTTGGTCTGTGCTATTCCTTTTCTCTGTCAAGAGAACATCTTGAAGTATCATTTGTAGGGCAGTTTTGGAAGAGGCAAATTCTTGTAACTTTTCTTTATTGTGGAAGAATTTTATTTCATTTTCAAAGACAAAAGAAAGCTTTGCTGGATATGTTATCTTAGGCCAACAATTTTTATGCTTTTAGAATCTAGAATATGTTGTTTCATTCTTTTCTTGTCTGTAGTTTCCCACCTCCTGGATCTTGTTTCCCAATTCTTTCTCTTGCTTAGGGAAATTTTCCTTTATTATTTCATTAAATACATTTGCAAACTCAGCTTCTCCTTCTGCATCTTCTGGGATTCCCATAACTCTCTATTTTCTTTTAAAGATTTATTCATTTTATTACAAAGTCAGATATACAGAGAGGAGGAGAGACAGAGAGGAAGATCTTCACTCCCCAAGTGAGCAGCAACGGCCGATGCGCGCCGATCTGAAGCCGGGAACCAGGAACCTCTTCCGGGTCTCCCATGCGAGTGCAGGGTCCCAATGCATTGGGCCACCCTCGACTGCCTTCCCAGGCCACAATCAGGGAGTTGGATGGGAAGTGGAGCCGCCGGGATTAGAACCGGCACCCATATGGGATCCCGGGGCGTTCAAGGCGAGGACTTTAGCTGCTAGGCCACGCCGCCGGGCCCTGGGACTCCCATAACTCTTATATTGGTCTCTTAATAGTGTCTTTCAATTCTTGAATCCTTCTTTTGGCCTGATCCAGCTCTGTTTCAGCTTTTTGTTTGCTTCCCCCAATGACAAGAAATATCTTCCAATTCTGAGATTCTTCTGCTTGCTTCATTCTATTTTGCAAACTCTCCATTGTACTTTTAATTTGCTCTACTGTGTTCTTAATTTCTGATATACATATATATATATCAGTCTTGATTTACTTTATTGCTTCCTTAAATTCTTTGAACTCTTGTATGTGCTTCTCATTGTTGATCAGAAGCTTTAAAATGAGTTTCATGAATTCTGTGTCTCCCACTTTCTCGATGTCTTCCTCAGTTAGCTCTGAGGTTGGCATAGGCTTTTGCTCCTTAGTAGGGAAGTTTTCAGTAATATTCATTGTGCCTTTGTCTCTTCTTTTGCTCTTGATCATTGTACTTCTGGTTAGCAGAGTCTTCTCCTTGAGGCAGGTTTCTAAGCTATGTCACCCACAGGTCTACAATGTCATTTTCCTTGTTGCAGGTGGTACACAACTTTTTGCTGGCAGCCACTTGTGTAACAACCTCCAGAGAGTTCCAGGTCTGAGTTTTTATGTTAGATTTCCACTGTGATCTCCACAGCCCTAGCTCTTGCCTCACCACTCTCCACCACCTGTGATACTGTGCTGATGCTGCACCATTATCTCTGCAAACTTTCTCCCACTTCTGGTTGAAGCAGGACCCAGGATTAGAGAGACACCAGGTGTCCTATATAGTTAGGTTGTTGGTGGTGCTGATCTTGCCGGAAACGTGTTGGACGTTAGGTCTGGGTGCCACACGGACCTATTTTGATCCGTTCGATGCCACAGTCGGTATTATTATTATTTTCCGTGCAATCCACGAACTCAGTGAATTCTCGCAAGCTCAGCACATGCACAGTTCACTGTTGTCCCCTGCAGTCCTAAAGCTATTGCCACATTGTACAAAATGGCTTCTGATGTACCACTACTAGAGTTCTTGATCTGCTGGCAGTCAGATCTGAGGGCTACCCGGATTTGTCTTGGGTGGAGCCTGTAGAATGCCACATTGATGCAGTTCACTGAGTCAGAAATGAGTCCACTCCCAGCTCAGTGTATGCTCAGTCCTTTCCCTTGCTTTTGCCTCCTTAGGCAAAATGGTGCCCAATTCGGCTCTAGGGGGCTGACTGGGCTGTGAAATCCACCCTGTTCTTGCACTGCCCATCTGTGATCTGCTGCTCTGTCTGCTCCTGGTCGACTCAAATGGACCGACTGGACAGATGGTTCTTTGTCTGGGTTCACCTCCCAAACTCCCAGTGAAAGTCCCATCCCACCTGGTTACTGGTGGAGTTCAGATTGCTGTTGGCTGAATGCTGCTGGAGTATCAGCCACTGCAACACCACAACATTGTATGTGCTGCTTTCCTGTGTCTGTCTGTCTCCAGGTACCCCTCTGCTGTTGTTCTGTCCTTTCCTATTTCCTGGAATGTGCCCTCTCTGCTTCATCCTGATTAAATGTTTTTCAGTCCGTTTAAATGTGTCCTTATCCTATTCCGCCATCTTGATTCTCCACGCAAATTGTCAATTATTTACATAAATGACTCTAGTCTATAAAAGCATTTAAGAATCAGTAAAACACTCTAGGCCCTAAAAGAGAAAAACTGAATTGGATTCATGTTTTCAACTCATGGCAACAGTTGAATGTTGTTCAGGGGAAATTGTGTTATTTGTTGCAAGTTACCAGCACATGAGAGAGAAGAAAACAAAAATAGTAAGAAAAACTGAGTGAAGTTAGACAACCAACAACATTATTGAATTAGATAACTGTTGGAAATGTTGGCATGGTAACAGTATGCTTCTCTCTTAAATGCAATTTGGAGTTAAAGTTCACTGTCCTTCCCAAGCACACACAAAAATAAAGCACTTAATGTTTAAATAAAAATCTATAATAATCTACTTTGGTACATAGCAATTTAGAGATTTATTTATGTATTTGAAAGTAAAAATTGAAAGAAAGAGGCAGAAAGTGAAAGAGAAAATCTTGAATCTGTTGATTTACTCTCCAAATGGCTCTGACAGTGAAGTCAGGCCAGACCAAAACCATGATCCAGAGACTCCATTTAGAATTCCCATATGGAATGCAGTGGCCGGAACACTTCCCAGCACACTAGCAGGGAGCTGAATGGGAAGCAGAGCAGCCAGGACTTGACCAGTGCCCTTAATGGATGCCAGAGTGGCAGGCAGCAGCTCAGCATGCTATCCCACAATTTGGTTTAAGAACTTAAAGAAAACCCCATTAATAGCAAAGCTAAATTTGAAATATGTATGGTAGTGCTGATCCCAAATAATCAAAACAACGTCTCATAGATGAACAAAGATGAGTGCAAGCATTGTCCAACATAAAATCTTACTATGAGTCTACAGTAATCAAGACTTCCTAAAGATGAACAGAACTAAACTTCATAGGTTCCAGTGGTCTGAAAAGCATATGAGATTCTTAAAATATTTTCTGTATTCCCTCAAAAATTCCTTGGAAAAAGGGAGTCTTTAAAACATGCAAGACGGATTCTAGAAATATCCCGAAACATCCTTAAAGGAAAGTCTTGCTGCAGGATTTCAAAGTCTTCTTGCACTCCTCAGGGTCATGAGAGCTGGCTTAGGTCATGAGACCTGGCTCAGAGCTGGCCCCTAGACCGAGACACAGCTAATGAGACTCCGAGATGCCTTCTTTCATCTACATCTCCCCCTGCCCCCTTCAAGCAAAATAAGTGTTCTTGATGTGTTCCCTATAGTCATGTGAGCTCCGGGTTTCACATAGACATACCGGCACTAAAAATAAATAAGAAAAACACATCACATTCCAGAGCTTGGGTGGGCAGCACCTTTGAGAGTTGAGTTCCTTCTTAATGTTTATCTGTCCTTCAGAGATACAGGAATTCACAAAAATAGGTCTTGTGTTATAGTGGGTTAAAATGCTGCTTAGTATAGCCGTATCCCATATTGGCATTATCTATGGCACCTAAAGTGCATAAACAGGAAACTAGGCCAGTAGCAGAGAGTAGCCAGTACTGAGATCAGGCATGCCAGTGTGTGATACTGGCATCCCAAGGGTTGGCTTAATTGCCTGTGCCACAATGCCAATCACTGATTAGCTTTTAAGTCCATTCTTCCATATAGTTCTATTATTAAAAAAAAAAAAACCTTTGCATTTTTTATTTGAATGAGAAAGAGGAGGGGAGAGAGAAAAGGATGGAAGGAAACAGAGACAGAGACAGAGAGATTGTTTTCCTACTTATTCACTCCCCAAATATCCACAATAGCTTGTGCTGGGCCAAGTTGTAGCAGGAATCTGGGACTGAATCCAGGCCTCTCACATGGGAGACCCGGAACCAAACATCACCCCCTTCATTTGTTCCCTCCCAGATGAGCCTCATTAGGAAGCTTGAATCAGAAACTGAGACTTACATGCAGGTGCCCCAACAGGTGACATGGACACTTCAAGTGGAATCTTAAGATCTGCTCAAATGCCTGGCGCTCTCATGAAAGCTTTTTTTTTTTTTTAAGATTTCTTTTATTTAAAACAAAGTAGGAGCGACAGAGAGAAAGAGATCTATGTTCTAGTTTACTTCTTTTTTTTTTTAAGATTTATTTATTTTTATTACAAAGGCAGATATACAGAGAGGAGGAGAGAGAGAGAGGAAGATCTTCTGTCCGATGATTCACTCCCCAAGTGAGAGCAATGGCCAGTGCTGTGCCGATCTGAAGCCAGGAACCAGGAACCTTTTCTGGGTCTCCCACACGGGTGCAGGGTCCCAAAGCATTGGGCCGTCGTCGACTGCTTTCCCAGGCCACAAGCAGGAAGCTGGATGGGAAGTGGAGCTGCTGGGACTAGAACTGGCGCCCACATGGGATCCCGGTGCGTCCAAGGCGAGGACCTCAGCCACTAGGCCATGCCGCCGGGCCCATAGTTTACTTCTTACATAGCCAAAATGACCAGGGCTAGGATAGGGTGAATCCATGATACTGGATCGTCCTCCTGGTCCTTCAGGTGGGGCCAGAGGCCCAAGTACTCAAGCAATCTGCTGCTTTCTCAGAGGCATTAACAGAACTAACAGGCGCTTGAATTTCTCTGCCAATAAGACACTAGCATTGCAAGCAGCTGCTTAACCATCTGTGCTATAATGACACCCCCAAACTTCCCAACAAAAGCACTCTAATGTAAGTAATGCTACAAAATCACTGATTTCCAGAAATACACTGGTACATTCTGTGGTATAGAAATTGAGAATCGCCATGGGAGTATATGTTTAGCTAGTAATTAAAACATCTGCAAGCATGCCAAGTTGGACTATCTGGGTTTAAGCTTCATGCTAATACAGCCCTCAGGGGATAAAAGAAAGGCTCACATAATTGAGATCTTGCCATTTAATTAGGAGACCTAGATTAGCATCCTAGTTGCTGGTTCTAGGCCTGAGTCAGTTTCCATTATTGTTGGCATTTGGGGAATAAATCAGAGAATCCAAGTTCTCTCTTTCTCACTTTCCCTCTGTTCTGTCAGAAAGACAGAAGATTCCTTATCTTGCTGTACCTCAAATACATTCCCAAAGAGCTTGCACTGACTTCTGCTACTATTTGTTACTAAGCAAGTTTCCCATGCAGAGCTTTTTTCTTAATACACAGGTAGTTGGAGAGTGGACCAGAAAATGGGTGCTATTCCTCTTTCTGTCTCCATCTCTCGTTCTCCTCCTCTCCCAGCCTTCTCCCCACCAACCTTGGCCTTGCCCTTTCCTCATTTTTCATCTCAAAGTAAATAAATAAGTAAGCATTTCAAAGCAATAGTAAGAAGATACTAAGACAGCTTTGCAGCTCACTAAGTGACTTAATGCATTGGTATCCTGATATTGAGAATACGCGTTCGTAAGAAAAAGTATTTGTCCTGTGAGCCTAGATCAGCTCATTCTTGCTCAATAGATGATCTTAATGTTGAGAGCACTTAACTAAGCGAGGTTCTGGTTGAAGTCACCAGTCTTTTATTTATTTATTTATTTTTCTGAAAGAAGCGTGACAAAGTTGCAGAACAGAATGATAAAGGCACAAAAAAAAAGCATAGGGAATATGCTTTTTATATTGTATTAGAGGAAAACTTAGAAAGACATTTAAAGGTTTTCAGGGCCCGGCAGCGTGGCCTAGCGGCTAAAGTCCTCTCCTTGAAAGCCCCGGGATCCCATATGGGCACCGGTTCTAATCCCGGCAGCTCCACTTCCCATCCAGCTCCCTGCTTGTGGCCTAGGAAAGCAGTCGACGACGGCCCAAAGCTTTGGGACCCTGCACCCGCGTGGGAGACCTGGAAGAGGTTCCTGGTCCCGTTATTGGATTGGTGCGTACCGGCCCATTGCAGCTCACTTGGGGAGTGAAACATCGGATGGAAGATCTTCCTCTCTGTATATCCGGCTATCCAATAACAATAAAAAAATCTAAAAAAAAAAAGAAAGAAAGACATTTAAAGGTTTTCTTTTTTTGAAAAAAAAAAGATTGATTTATTTTATTGGGAACTCAGATTCACAGAGAGAAGGACAGACAGAGAAAAAGATTGTCCATCTTCTGATTTACTCCACAAGTGGCCTCAACTGCCAGAGCTGAGCTGTTCTGAAGCCAGGAGACAGGGGCTTCTTCCAGATCCCCCGCACAGGTACAGGGTCTCAAGGCTTTGGCTCATCCTCTGCTGCTTTCCCAGGCCACAAACAGAGAACTGAAAAGGGAAGTGGAGCAGATGGGATATGAACCAGGACCCATATGGGATCCTGGAACATGCAAAGCGAGGACTTTACCCACTAGGTTACTGCACTGGGTCTTAAAGTTTCTCTTTTTGTTTGTATGATATACAAATGTTTCCAAAAGAATCACTGGAGAGCACCAGTTCCTCAAAACTTTCCAAGAAAAAAAAAAACCTAAGGTTCCGTGGCCAACTATATTCAGGCAATGTGCTTTTATAATTACATGATCAAGGGCTGTCAGGTATCACTCCTAAAATATATTTACTTTCATTTCTGCTTTTTCTAAACTGAAATACCTATGGAACTCTTTTATTTGAACTTGAAGAAAATTGGCATAAACCTTACTTTTCTTCTTAAGTTTCGGCAAGTGAACATCTGTTGGAATCTAATACCATGAATTTTTCCTTTACTCATATTTATTATTTTAGCAGAGTCTGCAATAGGATGATATGCTACACGAAGCATTTATCCAAGATGAAGCTGTATACAGTAACTCCTCTTGAGTTTGTCCAGAGGCTTTTGGGTGGAGTCAGAGGTGAAGTGAGAACGTGAGGTGCCTTCAGAGGCTGGACGGCTGAGTGCAACCATGACCCTTAGAACTCCTAAGAGTGAGTAAACACGGGTCCAAAGAGGAAGCGAGTGTGATGTCAGAAAGAAAGAGCAAAGAATCCTTGCTGATTACTCAAAGATGGTGAAGGGACAGATTTTGGAGTCCTGAAGGACCTGTTCCTCCCATTTGCATAGCATCTTTGAGATCCAGGCAAGTGAGTTAAATTCAAGAGACTCTTGATTGTGTTGTCTTCAGTATAAGAATAAATGACTGCATGTTATGGTATGTTATGCTGGGAAGATTAAAAGAGTTAATGGATACAAAGCAATGGGTATTTGGTACGCTCATTCCTCCTCACACCTACTCTCATTTTTCCCAGTCATGTACGACACTGTTTAACAGTCAGTGAGTTCAGTTCATGTCTCAGCTGCTAACACTGGGGCAGGTAGGTGATCATCCAACCCATAGCAATGATTGCAAAATGAAACACAAAGATATTCACACTTAATTATTTTTAGAATATTTGGTTAAAAGAAATGGTCAGAAATATACGCAGAAAGAGGTGTGGGGGGAGAACCCATATCACTGAATCACTCTCCAAATGGCCACGATACTCAAGGTGCTGCTTTCAGGTCTCCAGCATGGGATGGCGAATACTTGAGCATTCTTCCACACATTAGCAGGGAGCAGTACCTAAGTGGAGCGTCCAGGACTTGAACCAGCGCATTACAATTTTCCAGCATCACAAATGGCAGCTTAACTCACTACACCATAACATTGGCTCCTGGCATGGGTTTTGTAATGTTATTCAGGAAGAATAAATAAATTAATAATTAGTACTGTCTTTGAGTAGTGGTTAGCTGCTCTGTCTTTAATGCATTATTTTATTTAGGTGATAATCTTGCTCATTACCTAGAAATCTAATTATAACAGCGCTATTATAAAATTTAAAATATTATAAATGAAAACAAGTACAAAAAATGACTTGCAAGGATTATTTTTTGATAAGACTGCAAAGCGATCCTTTCCCATAGTGAGTAGGGGTTCTTCCTGGAAAAGATTTTAGTAGTTATAAAATACTTACTATATGTTTAATATCTGTCAAACATGAGGGATGATACCACAGTCATATTACTTAAAATATTATTAACATAATCTACACTCTACAGAGGAATAAAAAGCAGTCAGCAAGAAAAAGCAATGAACATCGATTAAATTTTTCTTTACTAAGATGTTTCTAAGTTATTACAGTTATTTGCTTTGATTACTTGAGGCTGAATGATTTTGAAAAGAAAAAAGGAATTATGAATACAGTTTCTCTGTATGGAAAGTAAATTTCCAGGAACTTATTTTTCTAATTCCTGCTATTGTGAGCTGTTAATCTAAAAAATTAAGTTATCAAATTATTAACGCAAGTCTGTGTTTTCATAAGAGAAAGTCTCTTAATGATTACCAGATTATCAGCCTAGGAATCAAGTATGGCTTTAAGTTTAAAACCATCAGCTAAAGCCAGAGCCTGGTGACTTAGGAACTCACTTTTCCACTGTAGGCTATTCCAGACAGATGGATTGAGGCAAAGAATCTCACCATTTTGTGGATCCATGCGTGTGTAATGAAACTGTTGGAAGTTAGTGATGGTAAAATACACCTGGAATAACAAATAATACCTGAATAACAAAACATTTGCATGTCTTTTAAAGTGTTTTCTTCTAAAAAAATACAAATTTATAAGTTTCGAAATTCCTTGGCCATGACTAATATTCAGGAAATGGTAGAAAATTGACGAATTTTCCTCCAATAGAATATTTCCTTTTCTCTACACATTACACTATAGACCCATAATAGTGTGTGTTGTTCTTTAAAAAAATGTGACTGTGGTGCTGAGCCCCTTCAGCTGTCCTGCTTTGCAGGTGCTCCTGCCACTGTAATGTCATCTACCAGGAGGCAGTCACCATTGGCCAAACATACCAAGCCGCCCAGTGTTGGATTTTCAGCATGCAAAACAACAAATAAATATTTTCTGTATGTATGAAGTAGCTAGCCCCAGAATTTGTCAATCTTAGTTTCTGTTTTCACCACAAATGTGGTGTGGTTTTGTAGTAATACTATCCATATGGGGAATTTCAATTCAGGTCCATGGGATTTTCATGCAGCAGCTCCTGCCCCCTGCAAATGCACCTGGAGAACCAACAGATGGCCCTGGTAAATGGGCCGCTGTACCCATGTGGGAGACATGAAGGAAGCTTCTGGCTCCTGGTAGGTGGGCCGCTGTACCCATGTGGGAGACATGAAGAAGGCTCCTGGCTCCTGACTTTGGCCTGACCTTGCCCTGGTTATTGTGTTGTTGTGGCCATTTGGGACTTGAATCAGAGGATGGAAGATTCTCTCTCTCTCTCTCTCTTTCTCTCTCTCTCTCTTTCTCCCTCTCATTTGTTTACCTCTTCCTCTCTTGCTGTGTCACTCTGCCTTTAGGATCAAAAAGTGAATCTTAATAAATGCATTTTAGAGCATTTAAAATGAACTAGTAAATAATCATTAAGGATGATACTAAACCATGAACATTGTATTTCAGTAGCTTTAGTTTCTAACAGAATGGCTGACACCTTGCTAAATCAATGGTTATTACAGCGACTTTCACTAATTAAATCCCTAACACACACACACACACACACACACACACACACACACACACACACAAGGTACTCTAGCCCAGCAAGAAAAAATAAGGCACAAATAATGCATGTTTTATTTTGCTTACTCATAATACTAGCAAGAACTAAAAAAGTACTTATTGCTGAAGGAATACAGGTATCTTTAAAGTTGTTTCACTTTCCTTATTCAAATGTCTCCTATACACATAGACCTAGCACATAGTAAGTGTTCAATATACACTTGCTGACATAGTGAGTAAATTATCTTACCACATTCAGCAAAACAGCATGTGTTTACCTCAGACATATACAAGTGAAATTATAGCAACTCACAGTTAGATCTACCTATTACAGAATCTACCTATTACAGCTAAGAAAATTCTATTAGAAACATAAATATACTTAAAATAAGTGAATAAATATAAATCATTTACCAAAATAGATTTACTATTTGGATCAAAGTTGAATTCTTTGCATGTGGCCTGAATCTTTATTTAATAACCTGGGGAATCTCTGGAACTGTTTTGTGTTAGAGTGTTAGAGTAGAGGTAGCATGTTTATCATGAACAAAATCCGAAATCTTCTATTTGTTACACATTTTATTTCAAGGAGTTAGTCAGCAATATAAAAGATTTTAGATTTTTTTTTAAGATTTATTTTTATTGGAAAGTCAGATATACATAGAGGAGGAGAGACAGAGAGGAAGATCTTCCGTCCGATGATTCACTCCCCAAGTGAGCCGCAATGGGCTGATGCTATGCCGATCGGAAGCCAGGAGCTAGAAACCTCTTCCAGGTCTCCCACTTGGGTGCAGAGTCCCAAGGCTTTGGGCCGTCCTCGACTGCTTTCCCAGGCCACAAGCAGGGAGCTGGATGGGAAGTGGAGCTGCTGGGACTAGAACCGGTGCTCATATGGGATCCCGGGGCCTTCAAGGCGAGGACTTTAGCCGCTAGGCCACGCCGCTGGGCCCTAGAGTTTGTTTTTAATTCACACTTATATCATGTATCTCCTGAACATTCACATCTATCGAGTTTTTAATGATTGGTAAATAATGCTAAAGATAATATTTATCTCATTTTCTCCTGTACTAAGAAATAGTGCTTAAACTGAGCAGCATTTCCTAGCAGAATATATTTATGTTCAACACTCAGACTCAGTTAAAAGATGCAGACATTATTTCCAATGTCAATATGGCTAAGCAATGATGAATGCCTTTACTATCACAAATTAGAGAATATTCCTGGAATGGTTCATTCGATTCAACTTTGTTGAATCCTTTAAAATATTAATTAACTGTAAAGTTATTCCTTACAGATGTACAAGTCTATAAAATATCAGAACAAGGATGGGTATTGTGGCTCAACAAGTAAACAGCTGTTTGTAACATCCTCATCCCTTACTGGGGTGCCAGGTTCAAGTCATGGCTGCTTCACTTTCAGTCTAGCTTCCTACTGACACCATCTTACACGGCAGCATCCTGGCAGGTGCTTGAGTTCTGGCCATCCACATGGGGTCCCAGAATGGAGTTCCAGGCTTCTGGTTTCAGTCCGGCTCAGCTCCAGCACCTTTTTATAAGGAATCAATATGTGGATAAGCAGATGGAAAGACCGATGTCCTCCTGTTCTTTTTCTCTCTCTTTACCTTTCAAATAGAGACATTTGAAAGTTAAAAAAAACAGCAAGGTAATTGACAGAAAAAAATAAAGAGAACTGAGCTATATCTTTGTTTTTCAATTCTTACATGATTTAGCTCCAAAATTATAAATCTAGAATCTTAAATATAATAAAGTACTATCTGAAAATATATATCTTAAGTGTTATCAAGACCATCTGATAAGAATGGAAATAAAAGAAACTGTATTTCATGATTAAGGAAAAGATTTTCATGTCCAATGGATTAGAGCTTAGCTCTTCCATTGTGACATAAAGTCTCTCTTCACAGTCACGTGGAGCATTAACAGATAATTAATAGATGAAGAATTGGTTGATACATTTCCTTTCAATTTTCTTGCTTAAGTAGAATATATTAATAATAATTCACATAAATCTGAGACTCATTCTCCAATATTTTTCTTAGGTTTAAATTTCTTTAATTACATAAATTTTTCTTTGATAACCTAGTACAGAGCCCTGTACCTTACTACAGATTTGACTAATCACGGATTTGTTTTATTTAAAATATGTTGTTGAAATTCTGAAACCACCATGCTAGTATATAAGAACTGCATGTATGAGTCAGTGGTGGTGGTAAAAGCCAAGCTTCTCATTGCTTAATTAAGAAATGAAAGTCAAAGAGAGATATTTACAATAACACGTCAGACTGGAATAAAGTTGTAGACAACAGTCTGAACTCATTTTTGGCTCAATATATACAGAGAGAAGGAAAGAGAAGAAAATAGATATTTGTGGATATATGTATAATAGTAGATATGATTCACAGCATTTTTGTTTCCAGATGTAAGAACTAGAAGCAGTGATACCCTGGTAACAATGACAGCAACCCACAGTTCATAACATGCTTATTAACGCCACCATCCACAAAAGGAGTTTGAATTTTTTGACTACAGAATGGCTTATTCTACAACAGGGGTGATGGCTACAAAAGATGGGCCTGGACCATCTTGTAGTAAAAACAAATATAAACACTAATTAAATAAAAAAAACATACAGCAATCAAAGGGACACTGTTACTGACTCCAGGAGCTCCTAATTTCAAAGCTGGAATAATTTAAATAACAAAATAAATAGATATTGGATTGTAGCTAAGAATATAAAATATCATGAGATCAATACAAATGACAAATAAGAAAACATTCCATGTCTAATCTTTAGAAATAATTCATCTTGATACTCTTTCGTCATGAAGAGCCCAACTACCATCCTTTCAATGTGGGCCTCACCTAGAGCTTCCTTCCAAACAGCACATTATGAAAAGCAGAATTGAGAGTATAACTCCAGTGTGGAAACACCTAGAAAACACTACCTCAGCCAGGCAATGGAGTCTGTATCAATAGCCGTAGTGGTAGTATGTACCATTGCTATGACATGATGAGAATGAGCATTTTACTTTTTTGGTAAGATTTTTTTCTATGAAGTTCATGATTGTAACTAATCAGGAAAATACTTATGATAAGTCCCAATTGAGGGATATTCCATAAAATATCTTATCATTGGGCCCAGTACGGTAGCCTAGCGGCTAAAGTCCTTGTCTTGCACATGCCTGGATCCCGTATGGGCACCAGTTTGTACCCCAGCGGTACCACTTGCCATCCCTGCTTGTAGCCTGGGAAAGCAATTGAGCACAGGTCAAAACCTTGGGACCCTGAACCCATTTGGGATACCTGGAAGAGCCTCCAGGCTCCTGGCTTCAGATTGGCTCAGCTCTGGTCATTGGAAAGTGAATAAACAGACAAAAGATCTTCCTCTCTGTCTCACCTTCTCTCTGTATGTCTGACTTTCCAATAAAAATAAAATAAATCTTTAGAAAATGTATCTTATCATTGCACTTCAAAACTTCCAAAGTCATCAAAACCAAGGAAAATCTGAGACAATACATTCCAGAAAAGCCTAGGGAGGTATGGGCATTTAATGCAGTGTGGAACTTTGGATGAGAATATAAACTGACATTAGATAACAATTTTAGAAAGCTTGGTAAAATATAGACATTGAAGCTTAAAATGCACTTCTAAGTAGGACATGTGCTTAATAAGAAATTTTAAAATATTTAAAACTAAATAAAAATAAACAATTGAATTCTTGTATTACAAAATAAAAACTGTCTAAAAAGCTATAGAAATAATAGCAATAGGAATCTAAAAAAAGCAGAACAATAATAAAAACATAGACAAATTCAGTTAGTCACAATCCAATAAATAGATTTATTGTATCAGAGTCTGACATAATAATCAGGAGAAGC
This sequence comes from Ochotona princeps, assembly GCF_030435755.1. Classification (NCBI taxonomy): domain Eukaryota; kingdom Metazoa; phylum Chordata; class Mammalia; order Lagomorpha; family Ochotonidae; genus Ochotona; species Ochotona princeps. Next base: position 2,868,592 of record NC_080839.1, on the reverse strand, counting down.
TGCAACGTACCGGTTTCATCAAAGGACAGATCAACTAGACAGAAATTCAACAAAGAGAACATACAGTCAGTCTATACTATCAGTCTATAGAATTCACTCTAGGATAAACTATATATAGGCCATAAAAATACTCAACAAAGTAAAAATGACTCAAACCGGGCATCTTTTTTTTTGGAATTAACATGGCCATTAACAACATGGAATTAAACCGCAAAGCAACAACTTAAGAAACTTAAGGAAATCTGCACAAAGAACAGTGTTTTGCAGAAGAAATCAATGGGAAAATAAAAATGTGTGGAAATAAATGAAAATGATAGCACAATATCAAAATTAACAGGCTACCGCAAAAAGAGTACCAAAGCAAAATTCAAAACAATTAGTGACTATGCCAAGAAATCAGTAAGGCATCAATCATTTAATTGATGATCTAACACCTACTAATGCATCTCAACGACCTAGCAAAACGAACCAAACTCAAAGTTAGTACAAAGAGAGAAAAATGTAAAAGTAGGCCAAAACTAAAACTTGAAACAAAAAAGGTACATAAAAGTGGTAAATTGGAAGGCTGTTTTCTTGAAAAATATATACAAAATAGATAAATAATTGGCCTCACCAAAAAAGACATAAGACCTAAATCAGTTAACTCAGAGATGAAAAAGGAGACATAACAATGGACACTACTGACTCACAAAGAATAAACAATTACTACAACCATATGCCAACAAATTGGAAAATCAAAAGAAATGAATAGATATCTGAATACACACAATTGACCTAAACTGAGTCATTATAACATGTTGATAACTGAAACAGATTGAAACATGGTTAAAGATTCTCCTAACAAATAAAATCCCAGGATCAGATGGCTTCACTGCCAAATTCAACCAAACACTGCAAGAAGTCAATCCAACTTTTCTCAAACTAGCTCAGCAATTGAAAGGGAGAGAATCCTCCCAAACTCCTATGACTTCAACATCAACTTGATCCCCAAACCAACAAAGACCTAACAAAGAGAACTGTGGATTAATATCTCTGCTGAACATATGTGCATAAATCCCCAACAAAATACTTGCTAAACAAATTCCAAAACATATCAGATATATCATTTACTTTGACCTAGTGGATCTACACAGCTCATATATGTGATAGATGACATTAACAAGCTAAGGGAAAAAAATGTGGTCATCTCAAAATACGCAGGACAAGCATTTGTTAACACACAGTGCACTTTAAGATAAAAGCCTTCAACAAATTGTGTATAGAATATTACTCCACATATTTTAAGGCAATATACGAAAACACAAGGCGAAGATCTCATTGAATTTGGAAAAATTAGAGGCATTTCTGTGGAGATCTGGAACCGGACACGAATGCGCACTTTCACCCTTGCTTTTAAATATATTTCTTGAAGTGTTAGCCAGAGTCTTTAGACTAGAAATAGAAATCAAAAGCATGGAAACTGAAATGTGGAAAATGAAGTTATCCAAATTTGCAGATGACATGATTATCTATATAAGTGAACCAAAAAATTCTATCAAGAGACTATTGCAATTCACGAAAGAGTCTAGTAAAGTTGTTATTATGAATTGAAGTGAAATAAACACAAGTGTACAAATACTATCTGGTATCCTGATTTCATCTCCTTTGGGTAAATTCCCAGATGTGTGATTGCTGGGTGATATGGTAGATGTTACATTCAGATCTGTGAGGAATCTCCATGTTGTTTTCTCTAATGTTGTACCAGTTTACATTCCCACGCACACTGCATTAAGGTACCTTTCCCCACATCCTTGTCAGTGTTTAGTAATTGTTTTATTATCTGTGTGATGATCATTCTAACCAGGATAAAGTAAAGCCTCACTGTAATTTTTGTTTGAATTTCCCTATGGCTGGTGACTCTGAGCATTTTTATGATGCGTCCGTATTTTGTCTTTTGAAAATTGCCTGTTCATGTCTTCACTTGATTCTTAACTAGACTGTTTAGTTGCTGATGAGTTTCTTGAGCTTTTTATAGATCCTGGATATTAATCTTCTATCTACTGAGTACTTTGCAAATATTCCTTTTAACTTCGTTCATGGTTTCCTTGACAATGCGCCTCGGTAGTGTCCTGTCCAGCAGGCCTAGAGACATCCAAGAACCAACGGTGCTCTTCTTCAGCCACAAACCACTGGAGACAAACTGGTGAGGGCTCTGTTTATTTGGAAGAAGTTACAAGCTTAATTAAAGTAGGAAAAGGGGCAAGCAGAAGGGCAGTCCTGACAGTCCTCTCACCCAACAGTAAGATTTTGATGGCTGGGAGGCATGTCTATCTCTCTAGACCCTCCAATCAAGTCATAGGTCACACTGGCAGATCCAGGACTGCAAGCTGTGCTTCAGGCCACCGGCAGATGAACCAAAACTTACATGTACACGGAAGCTAGCACCTGGGCTGGAAGCTACCCACCAGGACAAACTTGCAAATTCTTTACATGTGGCTGAAAAACAGGATGAGTGATACATTTAACTTTCTGGAGTTATTTACCAGGGAAGTCTTAGCACAGCTCATTCAAGGACAGATAAGAGAGACTGGGGTGCTCTTGCTGCGTGCCCAGTGAACAGGTCAGGTTGAGGTCTTAGTTAGCCAAGACCATATGGGAGGCCTCAGGCACACAGTACACCTGTTCCCACACACACACACAGGCAACCCCTTGACTTTGTAATAAAAATAAAATAAATCTTTAAAAAAAAAAAAAAAAAAGCCCCCATGTCACCCAGCATTGGGTGGGGGCTGGCCTGCTCCTCTTCCTCTGTCTCCCCGCCAGAGGTGGGTCCTTCAGTACAAGCTTCTGAAGTTGTCCTGTTGGAGGGCTTAACATTACTGGCAAGCACCCACACAGGCTGTGTGACTCAGTTTCTGGAAAAGCACCAGCAAATCCTCTTCACATAGTTAGCAAGGCGTCAGGGACTCTCTACTCCTGGGTGGCTGGGAGGCACCATGACCTCAGGGTAGCACATGATCTATTGTAGGCTTGTCAGTTACACAAATGCACCACTCCGCTGGGACATATTGACAATGGAGAGGCAATAAATGCAGGTGACCTGTAGCATTTAAGAAACCCGGGCTGGCGGAGCTTCCGCAGGGGATGGAAGAAGCCACAACACTACCGCGCAGAAACCAACGTCATCGGAAAGACAACCAGAAGCCCTGAGTGGTCCGCAGAAACAGAAGAACAATAAACGTCCTTCGGGACCAGGGAGGAGAGCTTTCTCTGGTCCGAGCCTGGCTCTGGCTCTGGACCCCCACCCTCCCTCGCAATGACCATCGGGATCGCTCCGAAAACCCCTCATAGAGAACAAACAAACATACAAACTAAAAAAAAAACCTAGAATAAACAGACAAACAACAAAAAGTAGGGCCTGGAACCTGACAGGAAAGAGCTGGCGTGGATTTGCTCATGCCTCGCTGGGTGGGACACAAAGATTAGTCCCTCCTCACCATGGTGTTGAGGATTTTCCTGCACACCCCTCCAAAAAAAAAAAAATGTTCTGCACCTTAAATGTCGACAAATGTCTTGTTAGAGTTACAAGCCAGTCTAGATTATCCTAAAATCTGCCAAGTTCAGCAAAATTAGACTTCAACACAACAAACGGCTAAATACTAAAATGAAAATAGACAAGAGACAGCTGAATAGTACCTTATAGCCATTTTAAGGTGTATAGCAGCCGGTTCTGTATATAAACTAAAATTGAAATGTCAATGAGCTAATCATAGGATTGGTTAAGAACTTGCTTTTGCTTTTAACATACTGGTTACTCAAAACCATGTCAATTCCACAATGTTGTAAATTGCCGTTGATGTTATGTTGGGGCTCTTAACAGATTGGGATGATATTCTGCCAGCTCTACCTTCAGACCAGAAATGGTCTCCCCAAGAAACTGTTCCAACTCATCTGGACAATAAGTTGCTGGACTCTATGCTTGGTATATGATTGCAAAGAAAAAATCTTGATTGAATTTGAACTGTAATACTGCAACAAGGTGGAGGAATCCACCATAGGGGAAGGGCGTGGGGAGGGGTGGGGGGATTCCCAGAGCCTATGAAACTGTCACATAATGCAAAATAATTAATAACAAAAAAATTACATTAAAAAAAGAAAAGAAAAAAGAAACCCGGGCTGGGCCCGGCGTGATAGCGTAGTGGTTAAAGTCCTTGCCTTGCACTTGTCAGGATCCCAAACGGGCGCCAGTTCTAATCCTAGCAGCCCCGCTTCCCATCCAGCTCCCTGCTGTGGACAGGGAAGGCAGTCGAGGACGGCCCAAAGTATTGGGACCGTGCACCTGCGTTGGAGACCTGGAAGCTCCTGGCTTCTGGCTTCGGATTGGCTCAGCTCTAGCCGTCACAGTCACTTGGGGAGTGAATCATTGGACAGAAGATCTTCCTCTCTGTCTCTTCTCTCTGTATATCTACCTTTCCAATAAAAATAAATCTTAAAAAATAAAAATAAAGAAACCTGTTTTTTTTGTTGTTGCATTTTGTTGTGACCCTGAAATTCTCCAAAAAATAAAAAAAATTTTTTTTAATCCAGTGCTGAACCCGGCATGGTAGCCTAGCAGCTAACACCCTTGCCTTGCATGTTCTACAATCCCACACGGGTGCCAATTCATGTCCCAGCAGCCCCTCTTCCCATCCAGCTCCCTGCTTGCTGTTGAGGATGACCCACAGCCTTGGGACCTTGCACCTGGGTGAGAGACCCAGAAGAAGCTCCTGGCTCCTGGCTTCAGATCAGTTCATCTCTGGCTGTTGTGGCCACTTGGGGAGTGAATCAGCGGACAGAAGGTCTTTCTCTCCTCCTGTCTCTTTGTATATCTGACTTTCCAATAAAAATAAATAAATCTTTGGAAACAAAATCCAGTGTTATCAACTAGCATCACAAACTACTCAGGGCCAAGTGTGCTTAGGAAGCTGCTAAGTCATCGGAAGTTCCTTTAGTTGCAGTTCATTTGACTGGCTCGACAGCCGGTTCCTCATGCGTCGTGAAAAACGCGTGTTCTCTGTAAACGAGCCCTTCTGCAATGGATGAAATGCATTTGTAAAACTGTTCTTTGAAAACTGCATTTTTGATAAAAAGGCAAGAAACTGTTCATCAAATAAAATTGTGCCAGGTCTTTACCAAAGAGGCAGGGAAACGCAAGCTCACAAGTTTGGTAAACTCACATGTTTCTTTTTGTGTCACTTTAACAGATTTTTTTTTCCCACTGGATTTTGCCTTTTAAAGAAAAAGAACTAAATTTTTGTTCCTAGGAATCTTTGTCTCAAATAGCATAGTTGTGTTCACTTCAATTCTAAATGAGAGACCCACACGCCAAATGCTAAGGTTCCCTGGTAGATTTTGAAACGTTATCCATTTACTTCAGGCTCAATAAATGCTGTTAGAGTCATCTTTCTTTCCATGGCTGATTGGAATCTCCATTGCAAAATCTTACTTGCCGTAAGGATGTCAGGTAGCAGAATTGACAAGGGATCAGCATACAACCCAGATAAGAGTCACTATGCGCTTATGCTCACAACCACATGGAAGACGGCCTGGGAAGAAGAGATGCCCATGTGCGCATGGGCAGCAGCGTTTACTGGAGGAAGCGGAGGCATGGTGATCCCTCTGCCCCTAGCATTAGATTAACGGAATTGAGTGGCCTTACTTCCTTTGGCACAGAGAATCCACTGGTTCACTTCCCAAATAGCCACAATCTCCGGAGCTATGCCAATCCGAAGCCACGAGCCAGGAGGTTCTTCTGGATCTCCCATGTGGGTGCAGGGTCCCAAGGCTTTGGGCCGTCCTCCACAGCTTTCTCAGGACACAGGCAAGGGAGTTGGAAGGGACGTGGAGAAGCCAACATGTGAATTTGTGCCCACATTGGATCCCGACAATTGCAAGGTGAGGATTTAGTCTTTGACTCATTCTTTCGAGTCCTTTGAGGCACAATTTTTAAAGTTAAGTATACAAATCTAATTGTGCATTTTTAGTGTTTAGCAAATCTATATACAGATATCTGACCGGTTACGCTAGAGTGAATTTTACCACCACACACAAAATTCCTGTAAGCTCCTGTGTGGTCAGTGCCCACTGTACTCAATAAGAATGGAAAGATTTCAACACAGGGAGTTACTATTTTGGTATTCTTCACTACAAAGAAGTTTAGGACATTCTAGAATTGCACGTAAGTGCCATCAGCTGGGCCATTCTTTTTAGGGTGAGCATTGATTTTAGAGCCATTTATTTCAACTTCAAGTAGTTTTTCTTATAGCTTTATTGAAGTATACCTGGCCAATCACGAAATGTGTCTGTTTAAATATTCTGATATATAAAATGATATGCTAATACTGTAATCCAGTTTCAGTTTACTTTGTTTATTGAAAAAATTCCCCTCATACCATGAGCCTTGGACCTCTAGTCTCAAACACCAATCTCTCCTTGTGGTTACTATTTTTTAGAATCATAACATGTAATCTACTGAAGGAGCTTTTAGTCCCTCAACATATTATTCAGATTATAAGATACATAATTAATTGATTCTTTTTATTTCAGTGTATTCATAAGCAGTTCATTCTTTTTATTTCAGTGTATACAATATTCCAATGTATAGTTCTATGATTCACTCATAGACAAGTTCGCACAAACTAGCTTATTTCCACTTTTGAATTATTATGAGATTATTTTAATTTTATTTAGATCACCATGGATAATGATGCTATGACCACTGACTGCTATATTTAGCTTCCTTGGCATATACAGAGGTGGGTGGCTGGATTGTATACTATTATGTCTTAAGTTTTTAGTACCTGCCAAATTATTGTCAACTGTTTCTATCACTGTATGTTTCTAGCAGTAATGCAGAAATGAGAGTTGATACACAATTCGGGGACATTTGTTTTTGCTTGCTTTCTTTTCACTGTCATTCTAGTTAGTGAAATCTCAGTAAGGTTTTACATTTATTTCTCTAATGACTTATTAAGAGCAACATCTTTTTTCATATGCTAAGAACTCATTTTTAAATCTTTGGTGGAATATCTCTGCAGAGATATTTAAGCGTTTTAAAACATCTTTGATTGAAATTTTTACTGCAACAACTAGAGATTTATAGACTTACAATAGAGATATTTATTTGTTGGGTTTTTTTTTTAGTTAGTTTCATGATAACCTTTTAGGAAACTAAGGTAAAGCTCTGTAATATCACAGACAGAATACCAACAGCGCTCCCTCAATCTTTTCCGAATTCCTCATCTTCATTTGTACTGATTTGTGCATGTTTTTGTGTGGGAGTGTGTGTGTGTGTGTGTGTGTGTGTGTGTGTGTGTGATGTTATCACACTTGTTGAATCATGCATCAATCAGCGTAGTTAAAATATGGAACAGTTCCACAGGTCTTTCAAAGTAAGGAGTCTTTGCAAGGCCTTTTTACAATATTCACAACATTAACCTCAATTTCCTGACAATGACATTTAAAATTAGGGGGGAGGGCACTGCAGTGGCATAGCACGCTAAGCCTCTATCTGCAGCAACAACGTCCTCCATGGACACTGGTTTGAGTCCCTGCTACTCCATTTTTGATCCAGCTCCCTGCTTATTATCTGGGAAAGCAGGAGAGACCTTGAACCCGTGTGGGAGACCTAGAAGAAGTTTCCAAATCCTGGCTCCAGGGTTCAGATTGGCCCATTTCTGTAAGTCTGCCGTACCAATAAAAATAATAAATCTTTAAAAAAGAAGTCCGAGCAAAGCTTCCAGCATTGGATTGTTCTGCATCCTGGCAGCTTCACTTCTCATCCAGCTCCTTGGTTACGGTAGGGAAGGCAGTAGAGCTTGAGCCAAGTCCTTGGGACCCACAGGCGAGACCCAGAAGAGGCTCCTGGCTCCCAGCCTCACATCAACTCAATTTTGGTCATTGCGTCCATTTAGAGAGTGAATCAGCTGGTGGAAGGTCTCCCTCTATGTCTTTCCTTCTCTGTAAAATTTGCTTTGCAAATACAAATAAATGTGTTTTTTTAAAAAGAAAATTATTATAGAATTTGGATGGTACTGTGTGTGAACTTAAAAACTGGCTTTTTCCCCCAAACATGCATTTCCTGAAGGATTTATCCACATTTAACCATTTGTTCCCATTTGTATTGCCATGGGCACTCCCATGAAACTGATAAATCAGTTTGTTGGTGTATTTGTTTTTTGAAGGAAGGCAGGACTATTTCCAGTTTTTAGTTCCTGTAAACAAAATCAATGTAAAATTATTATCTAGCTTTAAATGAAAAGTTTTCATTTCCCTGGGATAATTGACTGAAGCTGAAAGTGTTGGGGGGTTGTGGTAATTCCATGTCCATTTATAAGTAACGCTCAAACATTTTCCATCGTGGCTCTAACCTGTCACAAAGGAAGCAGGAAATTATACATTTCACTGCAGTGTGTGAGGAGTCAGGGCCTCCACAGCTTTGCAACTTTTGGTAGTATAAAAGTTCTGTGCATTCCATCATACTTGCAATAATAGTTCCTGTAATTTCAATTCGCACTTCACTCCCAGCAAGAGATCTGGGCACGTTTTCATGAGCTTGTTTGTCCTGTATGTCATTTTGAGTGAAATTTTTCTGCATAACGTGTTTTTCACTTTTTATTGTTTTTTTTTTTCATTTTTACTCTTGCATTTTGAATTATCAATGTATTCTGGATAAAATCATTTGATGGATTTATAGCTTGCAAATATTGCCATTTCATTTTTGAATGAGATTTTTAAAAATTTACTTATTATTAGCACTTTATGATATAGTTCCATAGGACCTGGGATTTCCCTTATCCCCTCACCAATTCCTTTCCCCCTCTCTGAGTTTCCTTATATCATTACTATAGTATAGTCCATCTTTGTCTGGAAGTAGAGATGCATACTGCATTGTATCCTCAGATCTAGATTTGATATTCTCCATTACACAGTTGCTATACATCCCCTTAAATGAAAAGCCAACATACAAAATCCACAACAGGAAGAAAAATAGAAATTTACAACACCACAAAGTTAAATAACATGCTACTAAATATGATAGTCTACATAACACAGCTACTATATGTTCCCTTAAATGAAAAGCCACAAAACAAAATGAGCAACAAGAAGAAAAAAAAAGAAATTAACAACTCCAGGAAATTAAATAACATGCTACTGAATGACTAATGTATCGCTGAAAAAAATGAAAAAGAAAATCAGGAACCTTTTTGAAGAAAATGATGCTACTATGATGTATGTATGTATGATCTATGATCATTGAAGAATTTATTCAGAAGAACATGTTTTGAAGAGATGAAACTCAGAAACAAAAATCAAAATCCATGAGATACACTTTCCTCCGATCTTTGTTAGTGAAATGTGTCTCCTTCAGGCAACAAGTAGATAGGCTTTGATTTTTAATCCAATCTACTAATCTATGATGTCTGATTGATAAGTCTAAGCCGTTTACATTCAGTATTAATACAAATAGATAGTAATTTGCTTGTCATTTCAGCAATGGGATTTCATCGATTTAGTCTTGTGTTGTTATGTTACTGGGATGTTCTTTGCATTTGCCTTTAGTTTTGGTGGGTGCTATTTCTTTACTCTGTCAAGAGACTATCTTTAAGTACCATTTGGAGTGCAGGTTGGAAGATACATGTTCTTTGAACTTCTTTTTCTTTTTTACTATGGAAGAATTATTTCATTTTCAAAGACAAAGCAAAGTTTTACTGGATACGTCATCCTGGGCTGACAATTTTTATCTTTTAGAATCTGGAATATGTCGCTCCATTCTTTTCTTGCCTGTAGAGTTTCCTGTGAGAGATCTCCTGTGAGCTTAATTGCCATTCCTTTATATGTCAATTGATTTTTTTTTCACGTGTACATTTAAGGATCTTTTCCTTATGTTCGATTGAAGAGAGCTTGATGATCACGTGTGGTGGTGAAGATCACTTTTTTTCAATCCTGTTTGGTGTTCTGTGCCCCTCCTGGATGTTGCTTCCCAATTCTTTCTCTAGATTAGGGAAATTTTCCCTTATTATTTCTTTAAATGCATTTTTAAGCACAGCTTCTCTTTCTGCACCTTCTGGGACTCCCATAAGTCTTACATTTGGCCTTTTCATAGTATCTTTCAATTCTTCAATACTTTTTTTGGCCTGATCCAGCTCTGCTTCCAGCTTTTTGTTTGTTTCCCCCTGGAGACAGGAAATATCTTTTAATCTTCTGCTTGCTTAATTCTATTTGGAGACTCTCTATTTTTGGAGACTGTATTTTTTTTTAAACATTTGTTTTTTATTAGAAAGTCAGATGTATAGAGAGGAGGAGAGACAGAGAGAAAGATTTTCCATTTGATGGTTCACTCCCTAAGCGGCCGCAATGGCTGAAGCTGAGCCAATCTGAAGCTAGGAGCCAGGAGCTTCCTCCTCCAGGTCTCCAACACAGATGCAGGATCCCAGGCTTTGGGCCATCCTCGACTGCTTTCCCAGGCCAAAAGCAGAGAGCTGGATGGGAAGCAGGGCTGCCAGGATTAGAATCACTACCCATTTGGGATCCCAGTGCGTGCAAAGCAAGGACTTTAACCACTATGCTAATGCGCTGGGCCCACTGTACTTTTAATTTGCTCCACTGTATTCTTCATTTCTGATATATCAGTTTCCATTTGATTCATTTTAAGTGTGACTTATTCCTTGAATTCCTTGAATGCCTGCTTTATGTGTTTCTCATTGTTGATAAGAAGTTCACTAAGAAATGTTTTGAATTCTGTATCCCCCACTTTCTCAATGTCTTCCTCAGTTAACTCCGAGGTTGGCAAAGGGTTTTGCTCCTTTGCAGGGGAGTCTTCAGTAATATTCATTGTGCCTTTGTCTCTTCTTTTGCTCTTGGTCATTGTCCTTCCAATTATCAGATTCTTCTCCTTAGGGCAGGTTTCTAAGCTGTGTCACCCACATGTCTACAGTTTGATTTTACTTATTGCAGTTGGTACATGGCTCTTTGTTTACAGTCACTTGTGCCACTCATTTCAGTGAATTCTAGGTCTGGGTTCTTATGTTAGATTTCTACCATGGTTTCCATAGCCCCAGCTCCTGGCTCACCGCTCTCCACCTCCTGTGATACCGTGCTGCGACTGCCCCATTGTCTGTGCAACCTTTCTCCCACTTCCGGTTGGAGCAGGTCCCAGGATTAGGGAGACACCAGGTGTCCTATATAGCTAGATTGTTGGCAGGACTGATCTTACTGGAACCTGTTGGCCGTTAGGTCTGATGGCCATGCAGTTTTGACCAGTGCAATACTATAGTCAGTATTATTTTCTTGTGGGACCAGTGCAATGTGCTGAGCTACTCAGTGAGTACTTGTCGAGTTCAGCGCATGTGCAGCTCACTGTTGTTCCTGCAGTCTTAAATTCTTTGCCACACTGTAAGAGTTGGCACCTGATGTGCCACTACTAGAGTTCTGGATCTGCTGGCTGTCAGGTTTGGGGGCTACCCGGATTTCTCTTTGTGGAACATGTAGAATGCTACATTGCTGCAGTTCACTGAGCCAGAAATGAGTTCACTCCCAGCTCTGTGCACGCTCAGTCCTGCCACATTGCCTTTGCCTCCTTAAACAAATGGCACCTAATTCGGCTCCAGGAGGCAGGTGGGGTTGTGAAATCCACCCTGTTCTCAGACTGCCCACTTGTGATCAGTTGCTCTGTCTCTGCTCCTGGTCAAATCAAACGGGCCAGCAGGAAAAGCAGTTCTTTGTCTGGGTTCACCTTTGAAGCTCCTGGGTAACATCCCCTCCCACCTGGTTCTGGTGGAGTTCTGACTGCTGGTGGAGTTCAGAACACTCTTCATTGAATGCCACTGGAGTATCAGTCACTGCAAAACCACACCGTTATTTTTGCTGCTTTCCTGTACCTGTCAGTCTCCAGGTGCCCCTCTGCTGTTGTTCTGTTGTCTCCTGTTTCCTGGAATGTGTCCTCTCTGCTTCACACTGATTAATATTTCTCCATTTGTTTAAATGTGTCCTTACCCTATTCTGCCATCTTGATTCGCCTTTGAATGAGATTTTTTTCTATGGATTTTCACCATTCTTTTTTTTTTTTAATTATTTTGAAGTTTGAATTTTATGATACAACCTATTCTTGGTTTCAATTCTAGAACTCTTGGTTCTATCCCATATTTTGAAAGTTTCTTTTTATATGCTTTCCAAAGACTTTATAGATTTTACAAATCTGTTAGCTCTCTATTGTGAATAAAATTTTTAAAAATGGAGCAGATAAAATGAGGGAGTGGATAGCTCACAAAGCTTATCACTTCCAGACCATTTCAGAGCAAGTGGCTTCGTCAGAAAACAAAAATCAGAATTCCAGAAATCTGAAATGTTCAAAATCCACATTAGCCTTGTCTACAAAACCTTCCAATTTCAGCAATGGAATATACTAAAATTTGTGATACTCATGAAAGCAGAACCTACACTTCTAAATTCCCAGCAGTATATTCCTGTATTGGAAAAGTCTAACTCTACACTGTAAGGAATAAACAGGAAAGAAGGCTAGCCAAGCTTAAATATATCAGAAGGAAAGACACAAAAATCGTAGTGGATATATTTAAGACAGAATTTGGGCAGCAAGAGAAAAGAAAATGAAATGAAAAGATCACTTCTTTTAAAGTGCCATAAAGTTTGAGTGACTTCAAAAAAATGTACAATGTGATTACTAAAACCAGAAATGAAAGTGGATAGTTCACTACTGTTGATTCAGAAATAAAATATACTATAATACGATGTATCAGATGAATAGCCAAAATTAAAAGGACAAATTTTTAGAACTATACCAGCTACTGAGTTATGAAGAAGCAAAAATCAAGGTAGACATGTAACAAGTGAGCACATAAATCTACCAATCCAAACACATCCTGAAAATTCTAAGATCACAGGGCTTCATTGACGAATTCTATCAAAATCTTAAGGAAATAAAGCCTTCCAGGAGTCTTCCTGGTATTTAAAGCAAGGAATTATGTTGTACTCACTCTATGAAGTTAGCATTTTCCTGATAATTAACACAGAAAAGGATATTTACAAAAAAAAAAAAACTGCATGCTCCAACAAGCTGAACCAGTGATGTGGACAGGGAGAGGGTCTAGGGATGAAGCATGGACAGGAGACCAGAGCTGGTAGGAGTCTCTATTGCTACTTCACCTCTTCTTATATACTCTCCCCCCCATTCCTATATTAGCCAGGAAATTGGATACAGATGAGTCCAATTAGTCTAGGTGTTTTTAGCCACAAGCCCAGTTCCTGTTCCTGCCCTGCCTAATGAGCACTAATCAACTCCTAAGCCCACACAAGTCCTCCTTTTGTGTTTTAAAGCAGACTTGAATGTGCCTGTCTTAGGTTGTGGATTCTCAGGTCATCAGCCTTACCCATCATCGGGAATCTCCATAGAATGACGGAGCCCCTGTCTTAGGTTGGTCAGTGCCCAGTCCATCTTACCCATCAGTGGCTGCATTCACCGCGTTGCCTGCTGCAGCTGCACAAACCATACTTGGGGAGACTGGTAACCCTGTTCCACGACTAGGAGTATCTTTAGTTCGCTAGCAGTAAGCAGAGAGCAGTTCCCGGGCTTGGGAAACATTTTGTACTCACACAGGTGATGGGGAACATAGACATATGATGGCAAACAAGAGACCCTGATGTATGATGGGGAACATATGATGGGGAATATCCCACAGCATCTGCTGCTCCACTGCCAACAAATCAACCTGCTGTTACAGCATAGGCATGCCCACCCGCATGTGGTCATCAATTTAATTCTGTTGTTCCATAGCTCAGGCAGTCTGTTCCGCAAGCTTATTCACGATCTCCACAGTAGCTGTTTTGTGACCTAGGGCCACCTCTGCTATGGCGGTGGCTGCCAACACCACAGCAATGCTGGCTATGATGGTCGATGTTATGTCAAAGTCTGTTTTATAGCCAATAGAGGCCTCTCTGTTAGCTCTGACAGGCACAGGCAGGATTCCAGGCAGCTGCATGACAACAGCAGTATCGTCATTGCCAATCCAACACACTGTTAGGGTGCAATTGACCTCAGTGTAATTCACTTCAGAGGCATTTTCTGTATGCAAGAGAGAAAAGTGGGGGGATAATACAGGCAGACACATGCTTAAAATTCAAGGAGATAAGGTTCACCACGTCAGCAAGTCCTCAAATCCAGAGGAGTGGTTGAACTAATCACTTCCATAGGAATAATTGCCTCCATCAATAAGGGAAAGGAGGGGGGCATGCAGTGCATGCCCATTCCCCACAAAGCTGCCCCTTAGAAAAGGCAAGAAATATGGGGACCTTGTTGCACATAAGAAGAAGACAAAAAGGAGGGGTAACTTAACAAAGGTCCAATATACTTGCTTGTCCCGTAGATCTTTCGACTCAAATGCCATCACCATGGCCAGTACCTGAGCTTTCACAAGACTCAGCAGCAGGAGCTTGCCAGACAATCTTCTCAGGAATCCATCGTGGGCCATTTTTGTTTTCTGGAAAAACACAAACCGATCCTCAGCCCCATGTGAGGACAGGATCTGGGCCTTGCCACTGACCACTGATTCTTCCACATGACATAAGCCTTCTGCTTCCGAGACGGATTCCTATGACGATTTGCAGCAGACCGTCCTTCAGCATCCAATGTTGGAAAATTTAAGATAAATAATGCAAGGTTCAAATGATCTCGGGGGTGCTATATTCCCCTTTTTTTGTTTTAATAAGATAATCCTTAATAGTACAGTTGCCATGTTCCATAATACCTTGTCTTTGAGGATTATAAGGAATGCCTATAATTAGTGGTTTATGCTGGGAGGCAGCAAAATCACAAAACTTACTGCTGATAGCAGGGGCCTTTATCAGTTTTAATAACTTTGGGAGTTCCCAATATGGAAAAACATGCATTGCAAAGGGCCAGGGTGTGCCTGACTTGTTCCCCTGTCTGAGGAGTAGCTAGAAAAAATCCAGAGCAAGTATCAACAGTAACATGCACATACCTTAGTGTCCAAGACTCTGGGATGTGTGTCATGTCCATTTGCCAGACATGATTGGGTAACAGTCCTCGGGGATTCACTCCATAATGGGGAACAGACGAAAACTGAGGGCATACTGAGCATTGCTTCACGATGGTTCTGGCTTGTTCCTTGGTCAGACTAAAGTGTAAACTAAGGGCATTGGAATTTAAGTGAAACTTAGCATGTGCCTTTTGTGCCTCCTCAAGGGTCAAGGCCACCAGTTTGGTGGCAGTATCTGTAGCCGCATTTCCTGATGTCAAGGGCCCAGGCAAACCTACACAGACTCGAATATGAGTCACAGTTTATCTCTGTGGACCCAAATACAGGCTTGAATTTTTGCAAATAGAGATGCTGTTGCAGAGTGGGAAGAAATTTGGCCCACAATCTCCAGCACGGGAAGGGAATGGGCAACATACCCACTGTCAATACACAAATTAAAGGGCTGTGTGGAAAATATTTGAAGGCTGCAAGAACTGCCACCAATTCCACAACGTGTGGGGAGACAAAAGATGTGGGGATGGTGGTAACCTGGGCATCTATTACAAAAGCTGCCTGACCCAATAGATGACCCATCAGTGAAAACAGTTAATGCTTCTGGCAATAGTTGAAGAGAGGTTACAAGTGGAAAATCAACAGGGTGCAAAATAAAAAACTGTACAATGGGTTCCTTGGGACAGCGGTTGTCAAAATTAACATTTAAAGTGCTCAAAAGTATTGCCCAGGTCTCTTTCATGTTTTGTAAGTGTACAGAATAATAATGGTATCTGGGATCTTCCCAACATGTCTTAGGCTGCTCTTAATGGCTTTCTGTATCAACTCTGCTATGACCAAATAGTAAGGCACAATTGTCTTAGTGGAGAGATATGCAATTGTTCCCATAATATAGGCCCCTGCTGATAAAATACCCCCGTAGGCATATATGAGGATGCTAAAACAATAAATCAATGGCCAAATGGGCTTGTTCAATGGTCATCACAACCTTGCATAGGGCCTTATGTCCCTCCACAATCAGCACCGTAGGGGACCCTGGAGAGCAATTGCCTTTTAAGATATCAAACAAAGGTTTCAAATCTGCGTTAGTAAGTTTCCAACTGTGTCTCATCCAATCAATGTCCCCCAACAATTTTTGAAAATCATTAAGACTTTGTAACTTTTCTGTGACTATGGGCATTTTGGGGGGTTAAATCTAATTCTGAAAAAGTTGAAATCCCAAATAATTCAACAGAGAAGCAAGTTGTATTTTGTCTGGGGCTATAGCTAATCTTGCCTCAACTGAAGGCAGAGATGCTGAAGTTGCTCCTGTAAATCTTTCACAGCTTCACCCAGAATTACTGGCGCCAACAGCACAGGTGGCACAGAGGGCTCCATGCCTGGTCAAAAGAGATTTTTGCTCGGCACAGGCTCTATGGGTACATGCTCTATGGGTGGAGGATCCTTGGCAAACTCACTTCCATCCTCTTCCTCTTCCTCCTCCTCAGAAGAGGACCGTGAATCTTCTTCATGCAGTTTCTCCAGACTTTGTCTGGTCTGGGGTTCCTTCTCCTTTTTTACCCTGGATTGGGGTTCCCTCTGTCTTCTTACTCTGGTTTGTGGCTACCTCCCCCTTCTTACAGATAATTTTTCAAGGAAGGGTTGCACCACCACTTGAGGGGATGATAAAGCATTTTTTTTTTTTTTGCCAAGCACCAGAGAAAAAAGGTGGCTACAAGGAGAGCAAACCATGGGAATATTTCAAAGACGGTTTCAACAAACTTCTGCACAGTCTTAGGCTTAGTGTTGGTGCCTTGTAACTGGAGCAGATCTCTGATTCTCTTGATCACCTGCACTTTCGCAAATTCTTACCCCATAACTTTTTACTTATACCCATGCAATATATTTAACTCTAAGCTTGCCTCCACAGTTCGGGGGTCCCTTAGATTATCCCTCATGCTCCAGGGTGGGGAGAAGGTCTGGGATGAAATCATTAATGCCCTTCTAGAGTTCCAGGGGTCCCTCAGATTATCCTTTGTGCTCCAGGACAGGGAGAGGGTCTGGGGATGAAATCACTTATGCCCCTGCAAAATTTTTAATTACAAACTCACCTTCATAGGTCCAGGGGTCCCTCAGATTGTCCCTCATGCCATGCCCCACGTTAGGTGTCAGCTAAGCCAGTAACATGACAGGGAGAGGGTCTGGGGATGAAGCATCGACAGGAGACCACTGCTGGTAGAAGTCTCTGTGAAGTCTCTCTTCATTGCTCCTTCACCTCTCCTTATAAACTCTTCCCACCCCCCTGCCCATCCCAGTCCTATTTAGCCAGGAAAGTGGATACAGATGAGTCCAATTAGTCTAGGTGTTTTAGCCACAAGCCCAGTTCCTGTTCCTGCCCAGCTTAACTAGTGCTAATTAATTCCTTAGCCCACAACACCTGCAGACTAGATCAATTGTAAATACTGCCACAAAAATTCTTTTTCAATCACTGGAGACTTAATCACATCAGAATATGAAAAGAATCATACACCATTAGAAGTATTTATTCCTAGCATGTGAAGATGGTTCAAACTCAAGATAGGAGCTAATTACCATTCCAGTTTAAGCAAAGGAAGCATTTGACTGGGGGTTGCTATTGGCATCCTGTTTGAGCACTGGTTGAGTCCATTTTTCCTTTTTCTATCCAGCTCACAGATAACATTCCTGGGAAGGCAAGCAAAGGTGGTCCCAGTGCTTGGGCCTTTACACGCATGTGGGAGACCCAGATGAAGTCCCAGTTTCTTGGCTTTAACCTGGCCTGGCCCTATCCCAGCCATTACAGTCCTGGGGAGTAAATCAGCAAGTGGGGGATCTCTCTCTCTCTCCCTCCCTCTCCCTCTTCCTCCCTCCCTCTCCCTCTTCCTCCCTCCCTCTCTTTCTCTCTCTCTTTTTCTCTTCTTCTCTGTAACTCTGCATTTCAAATAAAGAAACAAGCTTTTTTTATGAAGACAAAATTTTACACATTCTATGATAAAAATACTCAAGAAACTAATAATTCAAAGAAACAGCAATGAAATTATAAATATATATATTTCTTATGATCAGAATCAAGACACACATATTCTTCCTTCCCATTGCTATTCAATGTCTCAAATATTGAAACTTTTCTGCCAGAACAAGAAGGCAAGAAAAATAAATGAAAGTAATCTGAAAAGAATATAAGTAAAATTTTCCCATTTTCAGATGGAGTGATCCTAAATGTAAAAAAATTCCAAAGAATATTACACACATATACACTTAGCATACTTAACAAATCTGCAAAGTGGTTAAGCAGAAGATCAATACAAAAATCAGCTCTGTGCCCATATATCATTAATAAACAATGTGAAAAGAAATTATTCATAACAGTTACAAAAAGAGATACCTGGAGGCAGATTTTACCCACAAATAAAAATATTTGTATATGGAAAACTGCAACACATTGCTGAAATGAATTAAACAAAGCCAAAATCAAAGGGAAGTCATCGCATTTCAGATTGAAAGACATTATATTACTAATGTCAATATGACCCAAAGACATCTACAAATTCAATGTAATTCTTGCCAAAGATCCATTTTCCAAAGTTTTGTTCTTATTTCAGAGAAATCAAAATGCTGGTTTTCACCTTCTATAAAATTTAACACCCTGGGGCCTGGTGGTGTGGCCTAGTGGCTGAAGTCCTCGCCTTGAAGGCCCCAGGATCCCATATGGGCGCCGGTTCTAATCCTGGCAGCTCCACTTCCCCTCCAGCTCCCTGCTTGTGGCCTGGGAAAGCAGTCGAGGATGGTCCAAAGATTTGACACACTGCACCCGCGTGGGAGACCTGGAAGAGGTTCCTGGTTCCCGGCTTCGGATCGGCGCAGCACCAGCCGTTGCGGCTCCCTTGGGGAGTGAATCATCGGATGGAAGATCTTCCTCTCTGTCTCTCCTCCTCTCTGTATATCCGGCTTTCCAATAAAAATGAATAAATCTTTAAAAACAAAAAAATTTAACAGCCTGAAATACTCAAAACAAGCCGGATAAGTGACAAAGTTAGAGAAGTGACACTTCTCAATTTAAAAACTCATTACAAAGCTGTAGTTGTCCGAACTCTGTAGCTCTGACATAAGATGATAGGCCATATATTTTTCATATACATATACATGTATGTGTGCAACAGAGTTGGATAAGCCTGGGACTGCAGAAATAAGCTGAAATATCTATAGTCAACAGATTTTCATTGGGTTGATGCCAATGGGTATGATCTATTTAATAAATGGTTCAGGGCCAACTTGAAAAATCACCTGTAATAAAAACAAAAATGAATCCCAACTCCCACCATTTGTATTTTCATTCCAAAGCAACGGAAATTATCAAGGCTTTAGAAAACATGTTACTTTTCATGGTGATTTTATATTTTGCAACAAATTCTTAAATGCATATCAAAAGATTGAGAAAGAAACAAAAATATAAAAATTTTGTTTTCAGCAAAATGTAATATCTCTGCACATCAAAGGACTTTATTCAGAAAATAAAATAACAATGTGAGAAATTATTTGCAAGTTCTATGTGTTACTGATTCTATTGCTAAGCATATAATTTTAAAAAGGCACAAGCTGAGAACCATGCAACCAAAAAATTGACTAGAGATTTGTGAAGACATATTGCCAAAGGAGATATTTAGATGGCCAACAAGTCCATGAACACATATGCGAGATCATTTGTCTCTAGCAAATGCAAATAAAAACTACAGTGAGGTGCCACTTTTCATTCTCATTAAATGAATAGCAATACTAAGGTAGGAGTTCGATGCAATGATTAGGATGCTGACTAGCTTGCCGGCATCCCTATAGAGTACCTGAGTTTGAGTCTGTTCCTGTACCAATTCCAGTTTCCTATTAGTGTGCTACCAGAGAGGCAGCAGATGATGGTTCCAGTTTCTGGATCCCTACCACCCAGGCATGAGGCCTAGATTCCTTCGTACCTTCTGACTCTATTCTAGCCCAGGACTGGCTGCTATGGACATCTGAGGAGTAAACTAGCAGATGAGAAACCTCTCTTTCAAGTAAATAAAAATACATATTTTTATATAAATAAAAGTGTTGATGAAATGTGGAGAAAATGTATCTTTGTTCTTCTGGTATGAATGTAAAATGGTGGCTCCTCATAAGATATAAATGGCATAGCCGTATAATTCCATATATTGTGTATACACTGACAATTGAAAATAATGGCTAATACACATTTATACAATGCATTTTAAAGCAGCACTGTTCATAACAGCCAAGAAATGAAAAGAATCTAAATGTCCATCAACAGATGAGTCAACAAATCGTGATATATACACACAGCAAGTATGGTTCGGAAGTAAAATGGAACGCAATGTTGAGATACAGTGTGGATGAACCTCTGAAGTCTTGTGCTGTGTGAAAGAAGTCAGACGCGAAAGTTTACCTTTTGAATGATTTTGGTTCCGTTTATATGAAACATTCAAAAAAGCCGAAGTTATAGAGACAGAACACAGAGAGGTAGCTACCAGGTGCTAAGAATGAGGGTGTGGGTATGGCATGAGTGGATAAAAGCTTCATTGTGGAACATTTTGGAAGTAAACTCGAGTGGTGATACAACATTTAAAATGCTTTAAATGCTCAATTTTTATTACATGAGCATTTACAAATTAATTCCATGTAGAGAAACAAATCTAGCATTTGGGTATAAAAAGAAATGGTAAAAAAGACCAAATCACTTTTTATGTATAATATATACTATGATTCAATCTATTATTCACATCATCTAGTTTACAAACCAAATTTTTCAATATGTGAAGCAATATAAAATATGACAATTTTGCAATCGAAAAAAAGGTGCTAGGGAACAAACCTGAGGTGACATAAAGGAAGCCATAGGTATCAAGAGATATCAAAAAATTAGCTGTTGTTGATCACATAAGTAACATGCATCATAATGAATGAAGTAATAGGAAGTTTAGCACCATAGCAATTAAAACCAGAAGAAACAGAAATTCCAGGATCAGAAAATACAAATTGTGCGTTTTGTAAAACACTGGATGAAGTAAATCAGAATGGAGATAACAAGAAAAAAAGTCAGTGAATTTAAAGATATAAAGTACTGGATCAGAAAATAAGCCGAAATGAGTAATAAAAAAGATCATTTGTTATTCTGTGAGACAAATCCAACGAATTCCTGTACATAGAGACACAAAAAAGGAGGAAATTGAGACAGAATAGAGAAGAAAAATACCTTTCAAAAAGTAAGACGTAGGACTGGGTATTTGACACATTGGTTAAGACACCCTTGGGGAGCCCTGATATGATATGAAAGTCCTTAGGTTCAACTCTGGCTCCATTCCGCATTCCAGCTTCCAGCTAATGGGAATCCTTGGAAGAAGTGATGTTTGGTCAAGTAGGACTGCAATTCCCAGGCCTGGAATGGAGCTCTTGCTCCTGGCTTCAGCCCTGACTCACTTGGACTAGCCTGGCTGCTGCCTGGCTTCAGCCCTGGCTAGCCTGGCTATCCCAGCTGCTACATGCATTCCCAGGGGACTCATTTGGGACGGCTCTCTCTCTCTCAAATAAATTTTTAAAGTTTAAATTTTTTTTGAAGATTTGTTCATTTTTATTGGAAAGCCGGATATACAGAGAGGAGGAGAGACAAAGAGGAAGATCGTCCGTCTAATGATTCACACCCCAAGTGAGCCACAACGGGCCGGTGCTGCGCAGATCGGATGCCAGGAACCCGGAACCTCCTCCGGGTCTCCCACACGGGTGCAGTGTCCCAATGCATTGGGCCATCCTTGACTGCTTTCCCAGGCCACAAGCAGGGAGCTGGATGGGAAGTGGAGCTGCCGGGATTAGAACTGGCGCCCGTATGGGATCCTGGGGCGTTCAAGGCAAGGACTTTAGCTGCTAGGCCACGCCGCCGGGCCCTAAAACTTAAATTTAAATGCAAACAACATAACAAATAAATTAAAAATTTACAAACAGTGGTGTATTATTTCCTCATACTCTACACAGAAGTAAATTTAAGGTGATAATAGCATGAAATATTAAAGATAAAATTGTAACTCTCTGAAAGGGACACAGTATAAGCTATTTTTTCTCAATTGGAAGTTCTTAGAAATGGCACTGAAACTAATGAAAATAATTACATCGGACTTGATCAAAACTAAAAATGTCTAATCTTCATTAAGAAGATGGAATGGTAAGAAAGTTTGAAGAAAGATATATATATATATTTATATTTATATATAAGACTATATATATAGTAAGACTATAAGACTATATATAAGACTATATAAGACTATATATATAGTCTTATATATATAGTCTTATATATATATATATAGTACTATATATGTATATATAAGACTAAGACTAGCATCTAAAACATGTGAAGAATATCTACAACAGGCAAGTAAAAAAAATACCCAACATTATTCTCATCAATAAAAACACAATTTAAATCCACCATGATATATTTTTACATCAAGCAACAGGATGATTAAATTTAAAGAAAGAAAAAACAAAAATTATTTTAAAACCAAATTTTAAGCATCAAATGCTAGTAAAAAAATGGGAAAACAAACACATACATCTACAAAAATATTTGTCCTCCAAGTTGTGCAAATATCAGTGAGAAATGATACATTTCATCAGACTATTCATTAGGGCAGAGATAATCATACAATAGGAGACGTTGACGAAAAACAACATATTACCAACCCACTCAAAAACATAGAGAAATATCGAAAATATCCTGCTAAGTGCAAATGTGATATTTTATTTATAGGTAAAATTAATCTTCAGTTGAAAAAAATCAGAACCAGATCCTCTCCTGGGAGTCAGTGGAAACAAATGACTCAGAATTCAAAAAAAACGAATTTCTAGAGCAAATGTATCGTTTTGTGTTTCTACTAGGGCCTGAGTTACCGTGAGGTTGCATTTGTCAAAATTCAATTCAATTCAATTCAATTCCTTAAGATTCATGCGTTTTGTTGCACATAAATATAAGATCTCAGGTTCCTACAAAACTGAATTATTTCCCCTCTTCCTGGCCATACCCTATAATGGCAAATCTGGATTTAATTTAAAATTGGTCTAAAAGAGTTGCTTCCGCGTCCCTGTTGCAGACCTTGGGGTTGCTGAGCCAAGATACCCGAGGAGATTCAGACCCAGAACCGGCCAATGGAGGAGGAGGTGGGATGTTGGTGATTCCTTCATCATCAACACCTTCCACTTGAACGAAGAGATCTTCCTGCAGGGGATTATCTCAAATTCATCGGACGTTCTGGACAAGATCCATTCTGAGAGCTTGACTGGCCCCAGCAAGCTGGACTTGGGCAAGGAGCTGCACATCAATCTACATGCTGATGATTGTGGTTATTGGCACCAGGATGACCAAGGCCAACTTGCTCAAAAGCCTGGGCACCATCACCAAGTGCAGCACCAAGGCGGCACAGGCTGCATGGACATCTCCATGACTGGCTACTTTGGTGTGGGCTACCTGGTGCTGGAGAAGTGACTGTGATCACCAAACATGACACCAATGAGCAAAAACGCCTGGGAGTTGTCAGCAATGGCTCCTTCACCAAGAGGGCCAATACAGGGGAACAAATGGGACATGGAATCAAGGTGATCCTGTACCTGAAACAGGACCAGATGGAGTACTTGGAAAAGAGGAGGATAAAGGAGATTATGCAGAAGCACTTGCAGTTCATTGTCCACCCCATCACATACTTCTTTGTGAAGAAGTAGTGAGACAAAGAGGTGAATGATGAAGTAGAAGAGAAGAATGAAGAGGAGCAAGAGAAGGTGTCTTAGAGCAAACTTGAGATTGAAGCTGTTGGCTTTGATGAGGAAGAGGGGAGGAGCAAAAGAAGGATGATGACAAGAAGAAAAAAAAATCAGGGAAAAGTACATTGACCGAAGGAACTCAGCAAGACCAAGCCTATTTGTATCAGAAATCCTGATAGCACTACCAATGCGGAGTATGGAGCCTTCTGTGAGAACTGGATCAATGGCTGGGAAGACCACTGGGAAGGGAAGCCTTTTTCTCTTGAAAGACAATTGGAATTCAGAACTCTACTCTTGTCTTGAGATGTGCTGCTTTTGACCTTTTGGAAAATGGAAAGGAAAATAACAATATCAAGCTGTATGACTGCAGACGTCATCATGGATAGCTGTGAGGAGCTCATTCTGGAGTATCTGACTTCCATTAGAGAGGTGGTCGACCCCAAGAATCTTGCCTTAAATATTTTCCATGAGATGTTGCAACAAAGCAAAATTCTGAAAGTTATTAGGAAGAACCTGGTCAAGAAATGCCTAGAACGCCTCACTTAGCTGGCAAAAGGTAAAGAGAACTATGAGAAGCTTTATAAGTAGTTCTCCAAAAGCACAAAGTTTGGCATACACAAAGACTCTAAAAACTGCAAGAAGCTTTCAGAGCTGCTGTCCTACTATGCATCTGCCTCTGGTGATGAGATGATTTCTCTCAAGGACTATTGGACTCTCGGACTAACCCTAGCCCTAACCCTAAGACATAGGTAAGACCAAGGACCAGATAGTGAACTCAGCCTTGTGGAGTGCCTGTGGATGTATGCACTTGCAACCACTTGACATATACTATTGAGATCTTATTGGAAGATATACATTGCAATAAGTGTAACATATACCACCTCCTTTAATCCTTATATTCTAATGAGATAAAACATAATGCAAATTTTATATCCATTTTATAGATAAGAAAATTAAAATTCAAATAAGAAAACAAATTTAATATCTAACAATTAGTAGAAATGAGCTAAAATTCTCTATTTTGACTTCAAATCTCTTTCACTCTGAAATGCAGGATACTGCAAGCCAAGTTGATCAGTAGAAACACTGGGGAAGGGCTGGAGAAAAAGATTCCCAAGTCTTGCTGAAATGTGAAGATTCAGAATTCCTACATAGTCAACAATCTTAATTTTTAAAGTACTTCATGGTTCAGATAGTCCTAGAGTTATTGAAATGACCAATTAATTGCAATTGCAATTGAATTTAATCAATTAAAATTGACCAAAGATTCAGACTAAGATTGTGTGGTGAAGCCGGGACATTCCAAACGATAATTACTTACGAAATATCGGTTCTAAAAATCTCAAAATGCATTTTGATCCAAATTTGAGTCATAACCAAAATGTATTTATAGGCATTTGGCTCAGAACATACCAGCTTCCAGTATCTAACTCCCCTGATATGAGTGCCAACTCCACTTCCACTTCAGCTTCCTGCTAATGTGCATCTTGCAGAATGGAGTCTGGGATTGTGGTTTTAATTTGGGCTAGTCCTGGTTGTTACAGGCATAGAAGAAATGAACTGGCCCCGTGTCAGAGACCCCAAATTAAGTACCTGGATCCTGGTTCGTATCGTTGACATGACCCAGTTCTTGTCATTGCAAACTTTTGGGAAGTGAAGCAGAGGATGGAAGATCTCTCTCTCTCTCTCTCTCTCTCTCTCTCTCTCTCTCAGTAAGTCTAACTTTGAAATGAATAAATCTTTAAAAACATGAAGTCAGCAATTTCAATAGACATGTATCCAAATGTATCCAAAGAAACACAAATGACTAACAAACAAGATGCTCAGTATCTCTAGACTGCAAGGAAATGAAATTATTATCCTCTATCCTCTCACATAGGTTATCAAAAAGACTGAAAATAATGACCGCTGATGAGGAGATGGAGAAACAGGAACACTTGGGGGAAATGCAAATTAGCATTCCCATTTTGAAGACCAGTACAGAGTGGGATATCTGGGTCATCTCTTTAATAAATGTAGAGATTGGGATGCCTTGGTATCCCACCTCTGGCTCTATACCTGAAAAACATTAAATCAGCATGTGAAGGTAGTAGCAGCACCGCCACACTCACTGAAGCACTAATCTGAAAATGAAGATATAGAACCAATGTGTATGTGCACCACCAGATGAATAGATAAATGCTATGTAATCCATATGCTCAATGGACATTTAATAAGCCATAAAAAGGAATAAAATTCTGTTATGGTTGGAACAAGAGATATATATTTTTTGAATACTTAATCAAAATTTTTTATTATATATATATATTATTAATTATTTTGCATTATGTGACAGTTTCATAGGCTCTGGGAATCCCCCTACCCCTCCCCACCATGCCCCTCCTGGTGGATTCCTCCACCTTGATGCAGTATTACAGTTCAAATTCAAACAAGATTCTTTCCTTGCAAACATATACCAAGCATAGAGTCCAGCTACTTATTGTCCAGATGGGTTGAACAGTTTCTTGGGGAGACCATTTCTGGTCTGAAGTTAGAGCTGGTAGAATATCGTCACAGTCAATTAAGAGTCCCAATATAACATCAACAGCAATTTGCAATATTATAGAATTGACATGGTTTTGAGTAATCAGTATGTTAAAAAAAAAAAAAAGCAAGTCCTAACCACAACCTATGATTAGCTCATTGACATTTCAATTTTAGTTTATATACAGGACCGGCTGCTATATACCTTAACATGGCTAAAAGGTACCATTCAGCTGTCTCGTGTCTATTTCATTTTAGTATTTAGCCAGTTGATGTGTTGAAGTATAATTTTGCTGATTTTGGCAGATTTTAGGATAATCTAAACTGGCTTGTAACTCTAACAAGATATTTGTCGACATTTAAGATGCAGAACATTTTCTTTGGGGGGGGGGGGGGCGGTGTGCAGGAAAATCCTCAACACCATGGTGAGGAGTAACTAATCTTTGTGTCCCACCCAGCAAGGCATGAGCCAATCCACGCCAGCTCTTTCCTGTCAGATTTCAAGCTCTACTTTCTGTTGTTTGTCTATTTATTTTAGGTTTTTTTAGTTTGTATGATTGTTTGTTTGCTGTGAGGGGTTTTGAAGCGATCCCGATGGTCATTTCGAGGGAGGGCGGGGGTCCAAGGGTGGAGAAAGCTCTCCTCCCTGGTCCCGAAGGACATTTATTGTTCTTCTGTTTCTGCGGACCACTCAGGGCTTCTGGTTGTCTTTCCGATGACGTTGGTTTCTGCATGGTAGTGTTTGGACTTCTTCCATCCCCTGCGGAAGCTCCGGTTGGGGGTGGGTGACCTCAGAGTACTCGGCCTCTGAGGGCATCCAATTCCCTGTGGCCTCCTTGGCAGTTGGGATATAGTCCTTGTTGCTCGTATTAATAGTTTGTGGTGAAGGTCTGGGAGTCTTCATGGTTGGGATCCAAGCTTCCTCCTTACCACCTGCTCCACTCTGGAGTGCCCCCCTGCTCCACGCACATGACCTCCGGAACAAAAGATATATTAAGTCAAAAAGCTAAACACAGAAAAGCAAATACTACATGTTCTGTCTCATTTGTGGAAGTTAAAAAAATGGTTCGGTTGCTCTGAACAAAGAACACTTACTAGAGGTTTGGAAAAGGAGTGAAAGGAATGTGGGATAGATAATAGGGCCAAGACAAGAGTTACATCACGTAAAAGACATAAGTTCCAGCCTCACACAGCATAGCAGGGTGGCCACAGGTAAAAAAAAATATGATAGCATATAATACATGCAAAAATCTTGAAGACAGAAGCCAATACAACACAAACAAAAAGAGAGAGAAGCTAGTTGATTGGTTTGGTTGGTTTAAACTTTATGTATGTGTTGAACTATTGCTCTGTTCCTCATTAACATGTGGGAGTATTGCAAGTTAATCCTATGTATTTTAACAAAAATTTTTTGTTTTTAAGAAGTTGGCACTGCTGATTGGTACTCAGGAACATACGTTGGCAGCGAGGTGATGACCTACAGGTTATCTGAGGACAAAGATCAGTTTAGCAGACAACTAGCCCCTGTTGCATTCTAAAAATACCCCCATGTGTTTTTACTGGGAGCAAATTTCCCTTCCTTCCAAGATGAATATCTTAGTCTAATGAAGACATTTTGTTGGCGTTTTCCCTATAACCTTTGTTTTAGGCTGTCCCCTGCCCGGCATTGCCAGGCTGTAGAGCAAAGTCCCCGCTTGTTTTGCCTCGTTTTCCCGCCCATGAGTGATAAATTGCCTAAGCGTAGAGTCTGTCTCATTTATTGTGTATATCCTTAGTACTCCGGACATTTGTTGGGCCATAAAAGGCACTTAGGGGATGAGCATTCATTTTTAAATGATCTGGAAGAAAAAGAACATAAATGATCTGTAAATGAACAGCTTGCTTTACACCTCCCTGTACAGGAGTGTTCTCCACTGCTGTGCTTTTCCCTAACTTAAATGCTGGATGGCATATTCTCTGAAGGGCAGAAGAAGTGGTGCATGTTGCAGACAAAAGAGCTTGGGTGTTTAGGAGGGTGCACCCTGGAATAGAAATGCACACGCATGTCATCCTTCGATCAGACCCGAGAACTTGCTGGATTCGGCAAATGACAAAACGTCTCCCCAGGACTAGACTAATACATCAGCAGTTGTCATTTTCAACTGGTGCTTTCTGTCACGAAGGACAGCTGCTTTGCCAAGGCCAGAAACTGTTGGCCACTTTCAAGGACACTATCCCTTCTCAATTCTGGCACGGAGTCTGGAGCTTGGCAAGTCTGCCTTCTTAAAGTGGATTAGGTGTCTCCCACCCCTGACAGCAGGAGGGCTGGCTGCACTCCATATTCTCCCTCCTAAATGTCTACTGTTGCTCTCCGAGGAGTCACTGGTTCCGCCCAGATCTGGGCCTGACTCATGCTCCCTGGCCCGAACCCACGCACCCTTTCAGATATGGCCACTGCCTGTACCTGCTACACCTGTAAGCTTTCTGAGATCAGCTTATTCTGATGGAAAAGTCCCAAATTAGCTTATGTGTAAAACATAACTGGCTACTGAGCTATAATCCAAAAAAATCAAAGCAATAAAATGAGTGAACAAATGAATAAGTAAATGTTTCAAAACATTTGAATAATTATATGCAATTTCATATTTGTTTTCTGGCAGTTCCTTAAAACCATAAATGTGGGTGTCTGCATGGTGGTATAGTGAGCTAATCCTCCACTTGCGGCTCCAGCATCCCATATGATCCCTGGTTCATGCCCTGGCTGCTCCGCTTTCAGTTCAGGTCCCTGTTTATGATCTGGAAAGACAATGGAGGATAGCCCAGGTTCTTGGACCCCTGTATTCATGCGGAAGACCCGGAAAGAAACTTCTGACTCCTGGCTTCGAATGGGCTCGGCTCTGCCACAGCCATTTGGGGAGTGAACCAGCTAGGGAACCATCAGATGGAAAATCAACCTCTCTCTCTCTCTTTCTCTCTCTCTCTCTCCCTCCCTCCCTCCCTCGCTGAACAATCTGTCTCTCAAATGAAGAAGAATAAATATTTTAAACAATCATAAACTCACACATCTCTGCATGAGACAGAGGGGAGGGTGACTTTATTGAAAGACTAGCTAAACCTTCTTTAGAAAAGCAATGAGTGAGTCTCGTAACCCACAGTAGCTGCCCCTTCATGGCCAGTGATCCCAGTTGGGTTTTCTCACCTCAAAGAAACGGTGGGTATAGTTACTGTCTATAACCAGAAGAAGCAAAGGGGTGATGGTTCACGTGGGGATTGATGCAGGAACAGAAATGGGGTGTAGTTTGCTCAGCGGTATGCGAGTCTGCTGTGTGATAGTCCGTAATGTTGGAAGAAGGCAAGAAAGGAAAAACAGCACATGCTCCTGCGACTTTGTTGCTTCTTTAGCCTAATGTGCTACCCTCCTTGCTTTAGCTACACACACACACACACACACACACACACACACACACAAAGAGAGATCTTTATATTTACCAGGGAACTTCAAAAAAGCTATAAAAATGAGATTAAAAATTTTATTTTGGTGCATAAAAATTGAAATCCATATATAATTTCTTTCATGACATCCATTTTCCATTGACTTTTTCTTTTTTACCATTTTCTTTTTAAGGCCACTCATATGGTGTGGGTTTTAAAAAATGTTCACAACAAAATTAAATTATCTTTTACTTCTATTTTCCACAAACTGTTTCGACGGGCTGTGGCGTACCCATACACACACACACACACACACACACACACACACACACTCACACACATCCTCACATACATGAATGCAGCTGGAGCTTGGTGCTTTTATTCCTGGAGAGATAAGCATTCGGCATAGCGATATAGGTCGATAGGTATACAAATATCGTTGCACTTTAAATGAAGACATCACATTTGTTAGTTCTGAACCAGTGTGTTTTAGACGGCGGGCCCCCTGGGTGGCACCGCGAGGAAAGCTGCTTTGGCTGACTTCTGGGATCACCTCTCTTTACCTTGTGGAAGGGACTTTCAGAACCTTCCTGAGGTTCCCCTAGCAGCCCAGTGCCTCTCATCCTTGTGCAATCGCGCAATCGGAGACGCCAAAGAAACAACCCCTGCTGGGGTTGGGAGGGCAAGAACCAGGGACCCCACCCTCCTGGGCTTCCAGCCGCTCCGTAAGTGGGAACAGAGAAGTTGCACTTGACCAAAACCTCAGAGAATTTCTCCCTCCGTAGCAACTCTCCCCTGATTCAGGATGCCGCGAGTCAGGGCTCTGGCCCCGTGCCCGGGTTTGGCCCCAGCTCCCAGGCCCTGTTGCCTTCGCACCCTCACCCCACGCTCCTCACGAGGGCACCGTCCCCGCATCCGCCCCAGCACCGCTTCGTTCTGACGTCTGCGTCCAGGACTCTGACGATCGCCCCCGCCGGCCGCCCTTATAAAGGGGACCCGTCCCGATACTCGGATCAATCGCCGCCGCCTCGCCCTCCGCCGCGCCCGCACCTGTCCACTCCGCGCCCTTCTAGATCTTTGCTCCCGCGGGGCAAGGCGCCAAGCTGACCGTGCGGACCCCAGCCGCCTGTGCTCTCCCAACTGCACCCCTGGGCACTCCACCCGCCTTGCTCGCCCGGACTTTTGAACAGACACACCCCACAGTTCCAGGGGCGGTGGCCCGGGCGGAGCCCTACCGGGCGAAGCGCATCTCCACCGAGGGGACCACTCCAGGTAAGAGCGCTACGGTGCCGGCATCTCGCGCTCCTGGGCCCGCGCCCTCGGGTCCTCGGTGGCCCAGGAGCTGGGGGGTGTTGGAGGGGACGAGAGGTGATTCTTTCGTATCCCGGTTGGGACGCACTGCCGGGCGTCTCTCTGGCTCTTATGGTTTGCCTGGTGCAAAGGACTACAAAGAAACCCCCTACCCTCTTCTCTCCCCGGAGAAGCCGCAGGGTAGCAGGGAAGCTCCAGAAAGCACTTGATGGACTCACAAAGGCAGAGCCGCCAGGCCCGCCTAAGGATGCTTTTTCTTTTTCTTTTTTCTTTTCGCTCCGTGAATCTTTGGGAAGTTCCTTGGCTCCGTTTCCAGCAACCATCTACCACCTGCTTGCACAAGTGTGTGAGTTCGCCCAGAAACTTGTGTGTGAATTAAGGTGCGCGAATTAGCTGTGATGAGCGTGAGAAGAAAAAAGAGCAGCAATTTCATAGCTGAAGGACTTGGAGTTTGACATTTGTCTTCTGACAGTCTTGTTTTTTTTTGTTGTGTTTTGTTGTTGTTTTGTTTTGCTTTTAATACCCTCTACCCTCCATTATGTCCTTAGGCAATTGGTCTTTTTAAAGAGTGTGTATGTGTGTGTGTGTGTGTGTGTGTGTGTGTACACTATTACGGGAATGTGGGGGAGAAGTTCTGAAAGGAGAAAAAGGCAATGGACCATCAACACATTGGACCTTTTCAACAATAACACTTCCTTGCTATGGGAACCTTGAACCACAGGAACTTGTTGAAAATGTGGACTTGAATTGTAGAAATTGATTTTCCTGAATTTTTCCTTTCCAGATATTTTCCACATAAGATTGCTTTGGGAACCATTTCCTGAAATCGTTCAAAATGATAAATGAGAGGGCTGACTGAATGAGTGAATATTTAAAAATTATTAGAGTAGTTATTTCAAATATACTTGCATTACTGGAAAAAAAAAATCTAGCCTAGCAATTTAATTCCAAAACCCAAATAAATCTATATTTTTTGTAAAGGCTTTATTGATAGAGTTAGTAAGAATGTTGATTTTTAAGTAGTAAGAATTCATTGAAGACAAATAATTATGATCCTACTTGTAACATGTCTCTGTATTTTCTTGTTTCTGTTAAGAGCTGGAAAAATATTTAATTCTGTAACAGGTAGAACAAGAGAGCATTTGTTTGTAGTGATATCTCTTGATTACAATCTCTCTTTAAGTGGCAGATTTCTCGTAAACCTTTTTTTTTTTTTTTAATTCCTGGCTGCCTTGTAATGCATGATTGCATTTTTCTTCAGAAGTCTTCATGAAGTAGCCAGCTGCAGAAGAATCCAGACCCTTAGGTTAAAATGGCTTTCCATGTGGAGGGATTGGTAGCAATCATTGTGTTCTACCTTCTGATACTGCTGGTTGGAATATGGGCTGCGTGGAGGACCAAAAACAGCGGCAGCGCGGAAGAGCGCAGTGAAGCCATCATAGTTGGTGGCCGAGACATCGGTCTGTTGGTGGGAGGCTTTACCATGACAGGTAGGTTTGGACATGGTCAGCCCTTCCTTGGCTCCTCTAAGTACAGCATGCAGCTTTGAAGTAATTAAGCCCTTTGCTTCTGAGATAATTTCATGGCTAATTTGAAAGTAGGTGGTTCCAACTATGCTGTACTTGAACTAACTTGATTTTTATCCTAAGTTACTGGACAGAATGTCAAGGAAACAGATCTGGACTCAGAGGAGTTCGGTGGGTGGAAACAGTGAAAACAAAGCATGTTGTAGGCACCTGTCGGTTGGATGACACACATGAAGCTGTGACGTGGTAAATGTCCGTGACCCCTAACTAGTGGTGACATATGTCAACTTGGTGGCCGTACAATTCCCAACTGATGCGTATCCGATTCTGAAATCTAATTCCCCCACGTAATAACTAATTCCATTCCCCAAAGACAATCATGTATTACACTGACAGTAAGAAGATTTCCAGGAAATTTGGTTTGAGAGGAAGAAAGCTAGGGTGTGTCCACGCCAGGCTTCCTCAGCCACAGTGTGCTGCTGCCTCCTTCAGACCCGGCTGCTTGTAGGGGAAGCTACTTTGTTCTGCAGTGCCGGAAGCTGCTTCTGTGTAAGGAAGGATTTGTCTCCCTTTTCTATACTTCCCAGTCATTCAAAAATAATTCTTAAGAACAACTAAAATTATGTTTAGTGTGATTTGGTACATGTTCACTAACAGCGCGTTTCATTTCAGAGTGTCAGTAGGGTTTAAAGCTCGAACGACAGGATCTTTACTCGTGGGAACTCTGGGTGCTCATTGGGAAACTAGCCCTTTGGAACTCCTAGCCAAAGAATACCCAGCTTTGGTCTTGAATGTTATTTTTAAGAGATGCACCCTGTAGATGGAGTCGTTCAGGGAGCTACTCTGTGAGGACAGCACCCACGTCCTAAAGGTACCGACATTGGCCACCGGAAGCCTGCCATGTGCTCTGTGGGCTGGGGATTTTCTCACCCAGTCACATCTCACGTACGTTGAAGTTGCTGTTAGCTGTACACAGATCCCGTTAGTCTTTATCATGTCACTGTGTGAAGGCTCTGAGTGATCCAGTGCTTCAGGACTGCAAGGCCTGGAGCCAGGACCAAATCCAGATTTTCTGGTGACCAGACTGCGTCACAGGCAACTCTTTCATTGGTCTCACTTGATTTCTTTATAAAAGTGCATCATTTGTTAAATGTGTTGGCAAGAATAAATGAACTGCTGTGTATCAAGCTATGTTGTTCATTGTGAGTTATCGTAATATTCTATTACTATAGTTTAAAATTCTATTTAATATATTCATTATGATAACATTTCCGAATATGGTCTTTTAGAAATTACAGTGATTTTTTTTTCCAATCTAATGGGTTATTAAGATGTATAGAAAAGATTCAAATAATATCATTATAAAGTAGCATAGTTTAGGTCAGTTTCTGAAGAGCTATTTATTTAATCTTTTAGTACTCAAAGCAACTTAGTCAATATTACAGCATTACAATTCACTTAGAAACTGAACTATATTGTCGAAACTTCATCAGATGCATTGGAATCTATTTCATGATGAACAAGTTTAAAAATGCTCATTCCTTTGACATATATGTAGTTTTTAAAAGCTTGTGTTCTCGCTCACAAATTTCATCCCAAATATATCAGCATAGGGAACAAATACTGGCACAAAAAGAGCTATATTAAACATATCAGAGGGATTTTTTTGTTTAGTCATAATAAATAGCCCGGTCTCCACATCTATTTCATAACAGATCAGGTATTCAGGTACCAATCTACTTTTTTTGGACAGACAACAGGAGACTGACATGGTGTAAAATGCTTGTAACCAGATCAGTGCCTGTCTGATCAGCAGCACGCTCACTGGATGCAGAGGGGCTGTGCTGGTCTGCTAGCAGTTCCTGTACTAGCAAGTGGGTTAAGCCTTATAGTCCATGCTGTAACAATCCATTTTTCAGAAGCTTATTCTGCCTTGGGGAATGGGGTGGGAGAAATTTTGATTTTTTATTACATTGTGAAATGAGAAGAACAAATGGTGGGATTTGTTATTTGTTTACAACCAATACGATAAGTATGCATTGGTGCATCTTAGCATTCTGTGGACAATTTGATTTAAGTGCACTTGAAAGTGATATGTCACATAGCCTTTCCATGTTATTCTTTTAAAAAATATAGCTTTCACTCCCAAATACTTTACTTTGTGTTGGACTAAGAGACAGATAAACTCTGACGTAAACACAAAAGAAACTTAAATTGTTTTGCATACTACTGTGGAATTGAAGTAAAAGACCTCATATTTTAACTGAGAGATTTAAGGGAATTTTTTGGTTAAAATATATTTCCAATGATATTATCGTATCCGATAAATGCCGTACAGCCTGTAACTGTCATAATGTTATACAAAACACATAAGGTTTGCTTTGACAATTTGTCAATACCCATGTTTTGAAGTATTTATTTATTTGAAAGGCAGGATTACAGGGGAGGGGGAAAACAGAGAGATCTTCCATTGCTGGTTCATTGTCATACAAGTCGCCATGAGCTGGACTGGTTCAACGCCAGGAGTCAGGAGCTGCTTTCTTAGTCTCTTTCCTGTATTCCCCATGGGTGCAAGGACCCAAGTACTTGGGCCATCCTCATCAGCTGCCTCTTTTATTCTTTTAGGTAAAAGTCAATTTATCACTCCTAAAGTACTAGATTTTCTTCTCAGTGTAGCTAATAATTGATAGATCATTCTTGTCCCAGATTTGTCATAGATCATTCTTGTCCCAGATTTGTTTAACCAATACTCTTGGCCTCCCTCATTTAGTTATTAGGCCAAAGAAATTTAAGAAATCTGAAGCAGACACAGTTTCTATTGTCTAGGCAATATCAAATGCTTTAGCAAATGCAGGGATAAAAGCATTGAGTTCCTGTGCAAGCAGAATCTTATGTTCTCTTGAGTCTAGGCCCTAAATGTACGTTGGGCGGTTGAGATCCGAGAGGTAAAAGCTAATCAACATTCAACTCAGTGCACCTTAGGGTAGAAGTGTTCTCTGTCTCTTCACTCCTGGTAGTTAAAGGCAGAAAGTGCAGCTGCACTGAGATACCGACTGGTTTTACTCAATCCTGTGTCCCCAGAGTGTTTAAAGAGAAGACAAAAAATACCACTGGATATGCATATACATGCGTCAGCCCCCACAGCATGCGCATATGCATGCACACATATTTGCATACATGAAAACATGTATACACACCATTTTTCAAGGACCAATGCAATTAAAAGGGAAAAGGCTGGAAATAAAGATCCTCTGCCATATGTGGGGATCATTGAGAATGAAATAATAACATTTGTCTTGCATAATCTCAGGCCTTATGCTATGTCATAAAATCATTAAAATATGTTGACAGCTAGATGTGTTTAACCACCAGCAACACCACTCCCCCTCTCCCTGGGCAACATTCTCCAGCAGAAATATCAGTATAAGGCAAAAATATCACATTATTTTCCTATACAACTTTTGCAAAAACCTGAAAATGATGGAAGTGCTAACTAACTTGATCATCAAACATTGAATATGTGTTGGGTTATTGCACTTTACTCCATAAATATACATAACAAAAATAATACAGTAAAACCAGCGATTCAGTGTTAATGTTTATTTAATGCAATATGTTTCGATATTATCATTTTAATATGTCATTAATACATAACAGTTAAAAGGGGAAGCTAGACTTGGGATATACACAAGCTGTCATACTTCACAAGTATTATAGAAATTTGAAAGTATTCCAAAATGAAAAGGTAAAAAAAAAAATGCAGAAAATCTTTGACATCCTGTGTTTCACACCTGTGCAACATCTCACTCTGGATGAGCTCTGTTTGTAGATGCCAAATAGCTACAAAAGAAGAGGGGCCACCACATCAGACAATATGGGTTCACTCCTTCCCTTCTTTGCTCTGTTTCAGCCACCTGGGTAGGAGGAGGGTACATCAACGGAACAGCCGAAGCAGTTTATGTACCAGATTACGGTCTAGCTTGGGCTCAGGCACCGATCGGATATTCTCTTAGTCTGATCCTCGGTGAGTGAAACTACAATTCTCAATGACTCATTCAGGTAAGCGCTAACAACAGGAATAGAACAAGTCACACACGTTGAATAACGAGTGAAGGAGGACATGTCACCCAGGCCCTCTAAATTCCTATTACCAGACATTGGGAAGTGCAGAACACTAATGCATACATGATTTGATCTCTTGATTATGGCCATGTAGAAGTTTGAATTCCTTGGAGCACATGGATATCTGAGCAGTGAATTTCTTCACACAGTCAGGTTTCATTGCTTTAAAAGCACACAGCTATTCAAAATGAATCAAGCTGATTATACCAGAATTTCCTTTTGCAAATCAAACTAATAAAAGGTCACCTCTTCTCTCCCCACAATCTGTCTCTCTGCATTCAGCATGCCTTCCCTGGATCTGTGTTTGCTCAAAATGCCTCAGTACTGTGGTGGCCGACACAGAGCACTAAGATGTTTTAGTGAGCACGGTGCTACTGTGTGTTTTCTAACTCCATGCCTCAGTTGTACCGTCCGTCTGTCCTCTGGACACTTCTGCATAACAATGTTAAATGCATCAATGGATTGTTATTGCAGTACTGAAGAGTTCTTGTGACTGTCTTCCAGGATAATTCAGACTGGTTCCCCAATCCAGCTGTTTCTGAAAATGCCATTTCATTGAGATGTTATAGCATGGGCAAAGATTGGCAAGGTCTACTAAAGCTCTTCAACTTTCTCATGTAAATATTCGTTGAATTTATTTTAGGTGGTCTGTTCTTTGCAAAGCCTATGCGTTCCAAGGGCTATGTGACCATGTTGGACCCGTTTCAGCAGATCTATGGGAAACGCATGGGTGGACTCCTGTTTATCCCTGCACTGATGGGGGAAATGTTCTGGGCTGCAGCGATCTTCTCTGCCTTAGGTAAGGACCAAGGGAACATGTTTCAGCTCAGCCTCTCCAGTTAACTGCACACCAGGTGCACAGCCTCATTCAGCGACTGTTGCTGCTCACAAATTACTGAATCGCATATTGAGTGATGGTTGTGGTCCCCGAAGCTTCGCAGAAATTCTACACTTACCCACAACACAGCTACAGCGGCTAAAGAAAACCGTGACTGAATTTGTTTTTTACTTGAATTGTATCAATAGGGTGATGGCCCTGAGGTTTTTCTTTTTTTATGATGAATAAGAAATGTTTATTTAAAGGAAATTTTCATGGCAATATTCCATAAGCCAGGGTTTAAGGAAGATATTAGCAAACATTTTGGGTGTTTTGGAGTGTTAAGTGTGTCCAAATCAATGATTGATATCCTAATTGCTTCCAATTATCTCCTTTCTGTGAAAAGAGAATTTTTTTAACCTCCTATTGGTTTTTCTATCCTTTCTTTGAAAACGGAATATCTTACCGCCCAATTATTTTTCCAATAGTAAGTTGTTTTGGTTGACACAAAACTAAACTTCTCAAAGGACCCAAGCCCAAGTGCTGTAGAAGAAACTAAAACTTCTAAAGATGTTGATTTATAAAAAGTCATTTTGCTGTCTTTTAAAGCACTGTTAAGGTTTATTTACTTATTTATTTGAAATGCAGTGGGAGAAAAGAGAAAAAGAGAAAAAAAGGGAGAGGGAGAGAAAGAGGACGGGGATAAGAAAGAAAGAGAGGGAGAGAGGAAGAGGAAGAGGAGAGAAGCGAGGTTGTCTGTGATCTGGTTCACCTCTGGAATGCCTGCAGTGTTGGGCTGGGCCAGGCAAAACAGAACCCAGAAAT
Source organism: Ochotona princeps (assembly GCF_030435755.1). Classification (NCBI taxonomy): domain Eukaryota; kingdom Metazoa; phylum Chordata; class Mammalia; order Lagomorpha; family Ochotonidae; genus Ochotona; species Ochotona princeps. Next base: position 2,830,247 of record NC_080839.1, on the reverse strand, counting down.
TTAATCCAGGTCTCCCACACTGATGGCAGGAACCCAGACAGAGCCATCATTTCCTATCTCCCAGTCTGCTTTGGCAGGAAGCTGTAATGGTGAGTAAAGCTGGGACTCAAACTCCCAAGTATCAGCTTAAATAGCTAAATATCTATCACTATCTTTGTTTTAATTTATTTAAAAGCCCAGTATCTGTTAGGTTTTAACATGCACTTAAAAGCTCTGATGTTGTTACGTGTAGCTAATTCCCGCAGTCAAGTACTCTTTTCACGCAAGCCAAAATCCCAGACACTATGAGGATTAGGAGGTCCTTAATTTCAATAGGAAAGGAAGTGAGGGTGGAGGGGGAACAGGAAGGGAAACATCTCCTGCCATGGTGGGAGGTTGAGGGCTGCCAGGACAGGGGAGGGGGACAAGATGGAAGAGCCAGGTAAGAAGGGAAGGGAGAGGGAGAAGAAGGGAGAGGCTGTGTGTCAGCCCCAAGGACTGGCCACTGAAATGATCTGAGCCACAGGTAGGTGGGTGGGACCTAGCGGGAAGGACCTTGAGAGATTGGTGAGTGGGATTCTGAGGTCAGGTGCCAGGTTACATCTGATTGGTGGAAAACCAGACTGGTGTAAAATTTGCTGTGGGGAAGGAGGAAACAGGACTTGGCTCTTGGTCCAAGATGGGATGTTGGAGTCACTCCTCACAGTATCAGAGCAGGCAGTGATGGCAGCAGCTAAGATGTCACTGTGACACCTGCATCTTGCATCAGAGAATCTGAGTTCAAGTTCCGGATCTGTATTGCCTCCAACTTCCTGTTAATCTGTGCCTGGGCAGGGCAGGAGATGGCTCGTGCATTCAGATCCCTGCCACCAGTAAGGAGAATACCTTTGAGTTCTCTTTAGTTCTGACTGCTATGAGTATTTGGGGAGTTAATCAGCAGATCAGGGATACTGCTCACTCTCTGTATCTCTGTGTGTGTATAAAGTAAATAAGCTAAATATGTAAGTATTAGAAAAACAAATATAACATCAAGTGTCAATGTTAACTGTAAATAGAATTCCCAGGAAATGAGCTATCACAAGCTCTCTGCTGATGGAATACATAATTAGCATAAACTACTAGCAAAACCACCAAACTTGAAATATTTCAATAACTGAACACCTGTAAAAGCACAGAGCTGTGGTTTGTTAGTGGAAAATTTCAGTATGAAAGAATTCAGCCAGGACTTCCATCTAGTTTATATGTCTTCTTACTAACTCATACAAGAAACCATCCCAACCCTGGGGTTCCCGTCAACTCTAACGCAATCTTAGATACCCGGACATGCAGGTGCGCCACTTGTAGGTGGTGAGACCCTCTGAACAGAGCAGGACTGCTGAGGGAGCTGGAAGTGGAACGCCCTAGCCAGAAACTGTGTGTCTGCCTCATCTGCACTCTCATTCTATGGCTTACTCAGCTCTATTTCCCATCCCATGTCCATGTCCCCATCTGGTAGGTGACCCAATCTCTTTCTCTCCTTGCCCACTTTTTCTGTGCCCTTCTTCTAACATCAGATCTCATCACATGCCTCTGCTGATTGAAACTGAACTTTTGGATAGTTCCCATGTGTATGAGTTGAGTTTTAATTCTTCTGTTTCATCACTGGTCTTAGCCCATTGACTCTCTTCCTGCTGTAAACTGTGTTTCTGCTTTCTCGCCTCTGACATGATTCAAGCCCAGACACCTGGGCTTTTTGCATTCATCTGCCCTCTTCCCCATCTCATCATCTACCTGGCGCATCACCAGCACTTTCAGATTAGCTCATGCACATTACTTCCTGGACCAGTCACCTTTCCTCTGAGCTCCCTTATGCAATGGGAATGTTCTTTTCAATGAAGTTACATTATTTCATATGATACCTTGCTTATTTCTTTGTTTCATGTACAATTCTCAACTGTGAACATGGATTATAGTGTGCTATCCAATCACAAAGGAATCTATAAAACACTTCTAGATATACCTACTTCCAAAAAGCAATATTGTCTTTTGACTCACCAGTGTAATCCAATTATGTCGTGAAGTATTGAATTTTAGACACCTTTAGGGATCTAAAAATTGAACTTAGCTGACTGGCTGTTGGATTTTAGATCTAATTGCAAGATAAGAAAACATGAGGTGGGATCATCAAAGATCTTCAGGCTGAATGTTTTCTCTTTGGGCCAAGAGTGAATTCACACTATCCCACTGAACACTAGAGATTCCTTCTTGGGAATCAGCTAGCTAGTGGCTGAGCAGCTTTCCTCAGTGAGTTAATATTGCTGTTTGGTATCTGGGCACTTCATCTCTCCTTACAAAAAAACAGTAGTATAGTTGAAGTCCACAGTCAAACTTGAAGTGATAAGAATGGAAGAAAAATAAGGTGAATTTTGCCTTTTATTGTATATACGATGATGCAAAGTTATCTGCTTCCACTCTTATTATATGCAGCCCTTGCAATATCAATATTAATTTATATTGCCTTTCTCTCTCCCAAAATCTCAGATAATCTTGTGTTATTTCCTTGATCTCTGACTGTAAACCAAGAAATTGTTTGATGTGGAAAAGCAGCAAGTGTGATATAAATTAGAGCAATAATTTAGTGGAAGATATTGCGCGTCTCTGATACAAGGTTTCTGTACTTACATGATGGTGACATTATGTGTGAAACTATCTGTCTTTCTCTCGTTAGTTCAGACACAAGGAGAGTTGATTTTCCCCTGATGGCAACAGTAGAAATTTTGATTTTAATGGCAAGCTACCTGCTGGGGTATTAATAATAAAAAGAGTGGGCTAAATATCTAACAATACAAAATGTTCACTTTTGGTGAATAAAGATGGATTTCTATTACTGAGCCCTGCATGTGGAATTGACTTAATGAGCTAATACTCCTAAAATATTTTAAAAGTATGAAATTAATAGCTAAACCTTGAATTTTGTTACCACTATTTTTATTTAAGATTTACTTCTTTATTTGAAATTCAGAGCTACAGAGAGGGAGACACAGAGATGGAAAGATCCTCTACCCACTGGATCCCAAATGGCTGCCAGGACTGGGCCAGGCCTTAGACGGAATGAAAATGGAAAGTGGAGTTAAAAGAAAACTAAATGAATGGGAAAATGGACATTAAATGAAAAATGAATAAAAAGACAAGTATATTTTGGTGGAAGACTTTGAAATCTATGCACATTTTGTGAAGTTCCCTCTTATTTATATTTCTAAAAGTTCACATTTAGCTTTTTAAAGAATTTGCAAGTTTTTAAAGATTTATTTATGTTTTATTGAAAAGTCAGATATACAGAGACGAAGATCCTCCATCTGATGATTCACTTCTCAAGCAATCAAAACAGCCAGTGCTGCGCCAATCCAAAGCCAGGAACTTCTTGCGGGTCTCCCACATGGGTGCTGGATCCCAAGGCTTTGAGCCATCCTTAACTTCTTTCCCAGGCCACAGGCAGGGAGCTGGATGGGAAGTGGGCCAACAGGATTAGAACCAGTGTCCATATGGGTTCCTGGTTGATGCAAGGCGAGGACTTTAGCTGCTAGGCTACCATGCCAGGCCCCAAATTTAACTTTTTTAATATGGTTTTACATACAGAAAATGTAACCTTAAGCTACAGAAATAGACTGATTTCACAACCTTTCTGGAAGCATAAATTTGTTTCATTCACCACACTGATTTAATTATTAAGAAATTATGTGAGGGAAAATTTATTTGTGTTTTAATAGTGATGGGGAGGTAAATTCTCTAAAAAGTGAGTTATGACATTAAGTTCTGATGTCTTTTCTGTTAACTCTGAACTTTTTATAAGTCACAGAATGCAGTAAGGGAGTGTTATTTAACGGGAGACCTACGTAAACAGAAGAGGTTAAAGGTTGCAATTTGGAAGAAAGGACTTAAAGACCAGAAAGTTGCAGTCATATCTCAACCAGTTATTGAAAGTTAGTTATAAATAATTGACCACTTTCTTTATCTTCCTCCTCAAACTTCTTACTAGTTTTGTGGCTCAACTGCTTTTTTTTTTTTTTTTTTTTTAAGATGTTAGTTTTATTGCCATAGCAAAACCAATAAAATAATGTGTCCTGGAAAAATACCTTCTTTTGCTATCTTATGTCAAAATACCTCATATTGCTTTTGGAGGTAATGTATTTTCACCACTGCGAGGTTGTGAATCCTCTTAGCTGGTCACCTGAAGAGAAGGGGTTGGGATGTGAGAGCAGGTGGCAACGGAAGATATGAAAGATCAGATAGTTGCCTGTGTGCTGCCAGCTGTGTCATTGCTGCACGTGTAATATGAGGACAGTGAGCAAAGAGCTTGGGAAGCAACAAGAGACTTAGGAACTGTCACCGGAAGTATAGTGGTCCGAATGGCCCCCAGCGTCATGTTCTCATTGGAAATACAGCCTTTACCAAACACAGTCCACAAGGTTTAAAAGAAACACAGTGTTTCTCCCCGCAGTAGAGACCAGCTGAAGAAATCAAGGACAGCAGGGACATAAACTTCATTTCCAAGGAGGGCTTAGGAGTTTGATGATGAAAATTGCTTCAAAACATAAAATTTAAATCTGGGTTTCTATAGTAGTTTGCTATACTAGGAGCAAGAGTGGCGTGTGCCACCAACTAAATATAAGTAGTCTTTCATGAATCTAAGGGAGAAAATCTGATAATCAGTGTAACAATTTTATGATGTTTTTGCTACAAACTTATCTCAGTTCTTTGATGTCTTCTTTGACATTTATCAATTGATATTTATCAGTGATACAAGCTAAAGCAAAGAAGTAAATGAATGTTATTTGTAAAATGTTGATATGGATGACGTATTTGTCAGAAAATCTTTTTTCCTAAATAGGTAAGTATTTTGTACATACTAAAGTCGGGCTTCAGATAGTTGGTGAAATGATTGCGTTCTTACAATGCAACTAAATTTAGCTCTATTTCAGTGTGCTATGTAATCATATCATGAATTCCAAGTGACATCCATATAAATCAGTTAGCAACACACTGACCTCAGAAAGCAAGGCTACACCTGTATACAAACACACGCAAGCTCAGTAAGATAGAAAGACTTTAGCACACGGATCATACATTGTGTGTGGCATGGGCACTGGGAGGGGGGCATCAGTTACCAGTGAAGGATGGCAGATCATCGCCCAGGAAGCCCCCAAAGCTGTCTGTCTGCTTTCAGGAGCCACCATCAGCGTCATCATTGATGTGGATGTACACGCGTCGGTCATTGTCTCTGCACTCATCGCCACCCTCTACACGCTGGTGGGTGGCCTGTACTCTGTGGCCTACACCGACGTTGTTCAACTCTTCTGCATTTTTGTGGGACTGGTAAGTGGGACATACACATCTTCCTTCCTGCTCTCTCTCTTTTATTAAAAGATAATGTTGCATTTTATACTAACAGCAACATTTTATAGGAAATCAGTTTTTCATCCTAATGCACACTAAGTCTGTTCTATAAACAAACATCCTCCACGGAGCAGTAACAAGAAAAGATCCAATCGTTTCTTGAGATTTTGACAGAAAAGCCTGAACCAGATCTAACTTTTAGGAAGGCCAAGGTGTTCCTATCCTTCAAGTATAGATTTATGAAAACTGGTGGATTCTCTGAGGACTGAAGGCAACACATCTTCCTCAAGAATTAAAAAAAATGTACATACATCAGATTGGAAATTGCAAGTTTTACTCGTAGGCAACGTGGTAGCCGGTAATTGCAGTTCACAATACTTTGTAATAGTCTGTATCAAGAACTGGAGGAGAGGAGCTGATACGCCTGATACAAAAAAAAAAAAAAAAAAGAAAAAAAAGAAAAGAAAAAACGATAAGGAGATGAAAGCCTAGTTGTTTGGCTTAGTCTATAGTGATGGATTTACATGTTGGAATGTTGCACTGTGCCCCAGAAACGTAATGAGTATTACACATTAATACAAAGCATTAACTAACCAAGCGAGTAATAAGGTAAAATTAGGATATTTTAGGCACAAACAGAACTAGTGATACTTCTGCAGTTTCACATTGGCTTATTGTAATAGATCAAGGTGATGTTTGCTGTTAAGGTGTGCATAATGTATTACCAACTTAGTGTTTTAAACTGTTCAGGCATCAAACAAGATTCCTTCGTAGGTCAGCTGTTTCATTAAAGAAGTGATCTGAAACGCACCTTGTTTGTTTGTTTTAAAGAAAAAGATTATTTGTAAAAGTGACTTTCATTTTCCCCTCCTAGGACCTGCTGTATACATTTTCCTTAGAGTTGCCTGACTGCTCACTCTCTAGAAATGCATGAAAGGGAAGCAATGTGATTGGAGGGACTCTGCATGGTTTAGGGGAACATCTTAGCTAGGTATGTGGTAAAGAAGTCCAGCAAATAACCCAGCAGGTTTTGCGAATGGGAATGCTGTGTCCAAGTCGTTTTGCTTTAAGAGATTGTGATGAATATTAATGAGTTGAAAAAAAATTGAAAAAAATGTCCAACTATGTTTTAAAAAATAGTTGATAATAAAATGACTTTTAAAAACCATTTTCTTTAAAAAAATATTAAGCCCTCTGGACAACACACACACACATGCTTTCCTGTAGTTAGTCTGATTAACATTAAGGATGCTGAGAATACATAAAAGTTATTCCATCAAAAGAACTGTGGGTTTCAAATATTTGCCATCACTACTTGGGGTATAAAAGTGAAGAAAGGACTTAGGCATAGTTTTGAAAAATATCCTATACTGCTCCCTAAGACATAGGTTAAATTGGATAATGTTTGTGTTTCATGGATTAAAGAGTGCCTTGTCAGATGTGGTATTTAGCATTGCAACGGAAGAACCTTTCTGTGTCATGGATATACTCTAGTCAATGCTGTTTCTTGGTAAACTGGCAGGGTAGAACGTAAAGATTGTAACTGTGCGTGTATTACCTGATATTCAGGACAATACCTAAAGGGGTAGATGCTGCGTTCAGCCTGTGCCAGGGCTGTCTAGGTTTGCACGCACTACCTCAACTCTGGACCCCGTAGGACTACGGGTCAAAGAAAGGGCTGGGAACACTGCAAGGTGGGCTCAGACAAGGACAAAGTACTCTGCAAATCCCTCGTTTGTTGCAAACTTTTTTTTTAACCCTGTTTTAGTTTTTAATACTAGACACTTAGAAATGAAAAATGGAAAACGATCCTCACACCCTTTATTTAGCTTTTTAGCATCTCAAAAAATACCCAGGAGGAAAGTTTAAAAGAATGTTCAGTTATACATTCCACCTATGTAATTTAACTATAAATTTATGTATGCCAACAAAGATGATAGTATTTGTTCTTTTTCCTCCTATTTAATTTACATTTCAATTTCTTTTCAATGAATTTGAGAATATTTAACTTGCTGAAGGACTACTACCATTTTTTTTGAATTTGAATTGCTGTAACTAAGTGGGCAGTGCTAAAATTAGGATTTTTTTTTTCTTGGTATCATTATAAGCTTCCAGAAAGAAAGCCAAGAACATAAAAATAAATCTTTCTTCGGAGTGTCAGAGGCAAGATTAGTTTTTCAGTGGCAGCTCTTGTAACTGATGCTCTTGGTCTACCCAAGGGATTAATTTATCTGTTGTGGTTATATGTGATTTTTCCTTGCTTTGGATGAGAATGGAGCTTATTCAAGAATACAGTGTGGAAATGTTAGCACAGAAAAGTCACAAGAGCCTGACTGTTCCTCTGGCCCATAATATAACTGAATTGATGAGGAATGACCTGCTGTATTGTTAAGGCTCCGTTATTATTCATTAAGTAGGCTGAATAAAAGACGCTTCATGGTATGTTTTCCTAGCTCGCATTGCTCAACATGCACATACAGTGAACTGATATTTACATCTTAAACCATCTGTCTTCTCAAATTCTTTATTTCCATTGGTTTTGAGTCCTCATCCTTGGAGCCCTGGACTACGCCGGGGGGTCCTTTGCTGGTTTTTCTCTCTGACTGCTTAATCCTGCTTCTGGGCTAACTGTAACTGCCTCTTCAGATGTGGGCCTTGCCATTCCCAGAGCCTCTGCTGCCCTGGAGGTCTTAATCGCTCTCCCTGATGCCCCCCTACGGTTCTGTTCACTTAGAGCAGCAGCCTGGGGCCATTACTTTTTTGTTTTTTCAATGAAATCTTTTTAAAGCTTAGAAGCTAACAGGTTAGAGACTGCTTCTCACTTTCACTTTTGTTTTGTTTTATGTTAGGCAACATATTGATCGTTCTTGTTAAATTTGTTTCACCAGTCTGAGATGGAGAATTAGACCAGTAACATTCCAAATTATTATTGTTAAGTAATTATTCTCAAGTAATGACTTGATCCTGCCATTTTTCTAAAGCACTCCTTTTGTTTTATATTAATTTTTTCCCTAGATTTTTCACTGTCACATTATTTTATGATACTAACTATACCTTCTCTTTCTGTGTGTAGCACAACATGGTGACAAGCTCTTTCAATGTCTGTTTTGAAAGGTCTTTTTTCACCTTCCTAAATAAAGGAGAACTTCCTTAGGATATGAGGGGAGAATTTATGGTTATCTTAGAATTAGACCTATGAAATACATGAAATGTATTCTTTTTATATTAACAAATTTTTTTTTTGAAAACCTAAACACTTGAAGAAATTCCTCTACTTTTCAGTTGCCTATACAATGAAATATAAATCTTCCTCTTCCGACTCAAAATTCCCTCCATATGTCTCTTTTTTAACTATTTTCTTCATACACTCCCATGCTAGACAACCCTGTTATTATACACACACACACACTTATACACCCCACACATGTGGTTTCCTATTTGCATTGTGCCATATAAACTGTCCTCCTTTCAATTTCTTCTGTCTTTTGTTTAGCCTGTCATTGGATACTTGTGTTATATATTATAGTTTCCCATTCCTTTTTTACTATCGTGGATGAAGAGCCTTCCTTTCACAAAAAAGGAATTACGTGTGTGCATGTCCATGTGTGTTTCTCATATGTCATTTTTTGTTCCTAATAGATTCTGACTTTGCACTTTAGCCAATGTTGTATGATGAAGTATGATCAAGCGGCAAATGTGTTATTTTAGCTTTTCTAAATGCCAAGGGAACACAATTTTACTTCCTTGTAGTTAAACTATTGTTAAATCCACCTGTAAGAAGATAAAGCAGGTGTATAAATCCTGAGTGTGGAGAAATGAGATTCATGGTCCAAGGCCTTGTTGTCACTCTTCCCTGCAGTGGATCGGCGTCCCCTTTGCGTTGTCGCATCCTGCGGTCTCTGACATTGGATTCACAGCTGTGCACACCAAGTACCAGGCACCTTGGCTGGGAACCATTGAACCATTCGAAGTCTACAGTTGGCTTGATAGTTTTCTGTTGTTGGTAAGTACTGCTTACCTGAGAAATGCAATCTAATTATTTCCTAAGTCCAATGTATTCTCATGATATTTATGTTTATACTAAACATGCGTCTACTGGCATGTGGCCATTTCTGAAAGTTGGGGTGGCATCTTGACTGGTGGCTGATACTGTCAAAAGGGGGAGCAAGTAAGACTAGAAAGCCTGTGGTATCTTACGCACATGTCCACGTTTCTGCTTTGATGGATGTCAAGGAGTCCCATTCCATTCTCCAGGGACCACCCCCCAGCCCAAGAGCCAACTTATCTGAACTTTTAATGTGTGCTTTGGAATAAAGCATTAAAAGCCAATTTATTCTGGAATGAGTGGTTCATTCAGTTTTGAATTACACAGTAAGTGAATCAGCGGTGCCATAGGCCCTGAGTGCCTGAGAGCAGATAGCAAAGAGTGTGTCACTCAGGAGAAATAGCTAAGAATGTCAGCATCCGGGAGCAGCTTCAAAATGCACAGCACTGTGGGGCGGAGGAGGGAAGGACCCAGAACATATCACAGATTGAAGGGAGATGGGAAAAAAAAAAAAAAAAAACCAATGCAGTCACACAGGTGTTATAATTTGTTAATTAGAGAGCTGACATACGAGTACATTACTTTGCCCTGGATTCTAGCTTGGGGAAAAGGTTAATATTATATCCAAATTAAGGAGAAATTGGAAATTTCTGCTTCTTTTTAAAAGATTGCCACTATAACATGACCTTGCATTGCATTAGGCTGCATTGCGGCATCATCTCCACATGCAAATTGTATGTGTCTGAAAGGTTTCTGTACCTAAGGATTGTTGAGAAATCCCTTGGCTCTCGCTTTTCCGGGATGGCTTATACTGACGAGTGGAAGGCTAACAGATTAAATGTCTCTGTGTGTGTGCTGTTGCACCTGCTTTGCATGTTTTTTATGGTGACACGGAAGTGACAATGAGATACAGGAACACAAGACAGTTTCTTGACAGTCATACTGTCTGCACTGTTGGATTGAAGCAAAACACGAAGCCCTGTTGGTCTTTCCCTTATCCCATACTTTAGCCCTCAGAGGTCTTTAAAGTAAGACATTCTATTCAGTGATAACTGAAGGTACTTGACTCAGCTATATTCTTGATTCCAACTACAAACAAGAAGTGGACATTAAATGAATGCTAAATGAATCTAGTATGGAAATACACTTAAACGTTTTGGGCATGGCCTATGATTCCCATGAGTTTTTCGTTCCTATTTCTTCTGGGTCCCTGCTTGATATAACAGAGTGTCTCGCATGCTGTATTTAAGTCCAACATGAAAGCACTGGAGTAAGTTAGTGGGCTCTCGACCTAGCCCGTTAGCTCTGTGCATCACTGTTCTCTGCGCTGCAGCCTGCCCACCTCTCACTCCTCCAGGCCCGTGTTCTCTACGACTATTTCTATTCATCATTTGGGCTGCACCAACAATGTGCTGTAGGCTGGATGACACATAAACAACATAGCTATGCTGCAGAGGCTGGAAGCATTCAATTAGGGTGCCAGCTTTGTCATGTTCCCTTGTGAGTTCCCCTCCAGGTCCAGAGAGCTGGCTCCTCACTGAAGCCTCACATTTTGGACAGAGCCTGAGAGGACCTTCTAAGCTCATTAAAAAGAAAAAAAAAAAGTACATTAAGCCCATGCAACAAACTTACCAAATGCCATCGCAGTGAGGTTAGGGCTTCAATTCTATGGGAACAGAGACATGGAATCTGTTTTTAAATGTAAGTCAGACTTTACTTTCTGTAAACCTGTGATGAGCCAAATGCCCTAGTTGGAATGCAAATGTTGATGCATTGTTTCGTTTTACTCATTGGTTGCAAAATGAAAAGTTTTCAGAATTTTAGAATTTCTTCTTTTAACTTTTCCTTCTCTGTTCCCAAAGTTAGACCATGTGTGACTTTTATAAGAAGGAAATTGTTCCATAATCATTACGTGACAGAAGCTTGAAGTACCACAAGCAAGGCAATTCTAAATAAGATGTACAGCCTGGAACTTACAGCCCACTGGGACAGACAAGGAATTAAAAGAGGCTTGGAAAATTGTAGCTCAACGAACTCATTCAGCAGGTCCTTCATTCTAATAACCAATAGGCTTTGGAAATTGGCTCTGTGCCATCAGAGGGCTGGTGATCAAACAGGTGAAAGTCTGTCCTTTTCAGCCACACTTATAAACTATGACCTCTGCCTGTACCAAACACGCAGTGATCTCCCAGCTGCCTCACGTTTCTCTCCACACCCCGTTGTGATTTCCGTCTCTTTCCCAGATTCTGTCTTGGCTTGGTATTTCCACCAATTGATATTCACTCAAAGCTCAGACTGACTCAATAGTCGTTTCTATAGAAAACCTATAGGTTTTCCTCATCATCTTGTAGATGTTTTCTGTCCCTGCTTGCCACCTTTTTTACCCCCCAAATAATAAATTATTTCTAATTTAATTTCCATGTAAGCCTCTTTATAGCATGCAACAAATTGATTTATAGTTAAATTCTGTGGGTATAGAGTCTCAATCAGTAAGAACTTTTATCTCTGATGTTGGTATATGTATTATTTATACTTCGTGTACTAGCATGTGGTATAAACCACTTAATTTTATAAAGTAACATTCAGGCATAAGGTAAACATGAACATACTAGAGTTTCTAATACCCTTACACTCTCCTACCACCTTGTTTTGATACTCCGTACTCTGCTATGGGAAACACTGTAACCCATTACCTCTCCCATTTGAAGACAGGTGCCAGAGTGCAGGGCAGGGATCTCACAGGCCTTTCTGGCTATGTCCCTGTTACCACTCATTGCCTGGCAGGATAAACAAGGGCTAGGCTAAACTGATTCACATTTAACTTTGCTCCTTCGGCATGTCAACTATTATTTTGAGAATATTTAATTGATTAATTTGAAAACTATTAGTACATTTAAAGAGCTACAGTAGGGAAATGAAAGAATTTTTTTTCTGTAATGGTATGGAAAAGAATTCTATGAAATGCAAAATGTGGTAATAAAATTACCTGAGTCATTTTGGATTGCTGTAACAAAACCCATATGCTTGATGGCTTTCGAACAACAGAAACATATGTGTCCAAATCCTGCAAGATTCTGGCAGATTTCATGTGTGGTTAAAAGACCCATTCCTCATGGAAGGCAACTTGTCTCTGCGTCCTCTAGGTGTGTCTTCCCTCTGGGCCTCTTCCATAAAAACACTCGTTCTACTGATGAGGGTTCTGTCTGCATAACTTCATGATCTCCCAAAGACCTCATCTAATACCTAAGACCATCTTTTGGGGATTGGGAAATTTCAGTGTACAAGTCTGATGTGGACTAGCGTGAATGCAGTGATAACAATTGAGTTTTGAGCCATGGAAGAATTTTGTGCTTCAGAGTCCTGTGTGTAACTTTTCTAAGAATGATTGTGATGAAGGCAAGAGGGATAGTGGATGTTGTGTGTCTCCTGTTCACTCTAAATCCCTGTGGTCCTATGCAGAGTCTAGGAGGGATCCCATGGCAGGCCTACTTTCAGAGGGTCCTCTCGTCTTCCTCAGCCACCTATGCTCAAGTGCTGTCCTTCCTGGCAGCTTTCGGCTGCCTGGTGATGGCTGTCCCCTCGGTGCTCATTGGAGCTATTGGAGCATCTACAGGTAAATCCCCCATGGTGTTACCTTGACCAACCCTTCTGCCTCCTACCTGTGCCAGATGCTTCCCTATGTCCCTCTTTCCCCACATAGACAGCTGTTCCTCACTTGTGTTCCCATCAGATGGACCTTTGTTACAGTCCTTAGCAAGTTGTGTTCAGTGAGCTTTGGATGTTTTATTTGATCGCTCCCTTTACTGCCAGGATATTTGGGAACACATCTGCTTTCTCAGCTTGAAGTTTTTTTTATCAGTTGTTTGCCAGTATTCCTCTCAGCAATAGTTCTCAACCGTGATGCACATGGGCATCTTCCCAGAGAGCAGGCAGGCCCGTTAAAACTATCTATTTCTGACCTACACCATGAACTTTATTTTTTATGTGAGAGGCTGAAGCCAAAAAAAAAAAAAAAAAAAAAAAAAGCATAGAGTTGTATCTGTGTGTTCATTCTCCCGGAAACCACAATGTTGAAGACTAAGCCAGGCTGGCAACAGGCATTAGGAACTAAGCCCATGTCTCTGGCGTGGTGATAGGAAACCAACTCCACCTCCAAGGTCTGCATCAGAAAGAAACTAGAAGCTGGAGTTAGCAGCAAAGCTAGGACCCCGACCCAGGCACTGTGCTATGGGATGTAGGCAGGTCAACCAATGCCTTACATGCTAAACCAGGTGCTCGCCCCAGGATCCAGACCCAGGAACTGTGCTGAGACAGCACCAAAGTGAAGTTTATACATAGGACAAGGATAGGTGGAATAGCCCCACTATTATTTTTATCCATTCATTTGGTCAAGGATAAGGCAAAAAAAAAAAAAAAAACTTATATCCTCTTACATCTTCAAATGTAGAAGGAAAACTGTGATTCAATTTAAACACATCTATGCTCTATGATTTTCATCATATGATGCAACCAATCATTGCAGAAAAGGACATATATATACTTATTTATTCATATGTTCACATACATATGCATATACATATATGTGTGTGTCTGTGTCTGTGTGTGTATATTTGTATCACTGAGCCTGTGAATGAGACCAGCTGAAACCAACGTCAATGAGAATCCGTGCTCCGGTGCAGTGAGCCAGGCAGCTATCTGCAGTGTCAGCATCCCACATCAGATTGGCAGTCCACATGCTAGCTGATTCACTTCTGAAGCAGCTCCCTGCCAACATTCCTGGGAGGGCGGCTGAGGAGAGCTCAGATACTCGGGCCCTGGCATGCATTGTGGAGCTCCAGGTGGACCTCCAGGCTCCTGTCTCATTGTGGCCGATTGGAGAGTCAGTCAACAGCTGAAAGATCTTTCTCGTTTCCCATCCCACCCCAGCTCTCTTTATCCTTCTGCCTTTCAAATCAATGAAGTAAATATTTCTAAGTAAAGCACCAGAATATACAACATACAAGATTTTTCCACTTGACCTGTGTGTCCACCAACATTAAGAATAAAGTCTTAGTTTATTTCAAAACCGCCTATAAATAGGCTAGCTCACAAATAGATAAGGGACATACTTTGGTGATTTTGATGATCATTTCTCTTCAACAGACTGGAACCAGACTGCGTATGGGTTTCCAGACCCTCAAAGTAAAAATGAAGCAGACATGATTTTACCCATCGTCCTGCAGTACCTCTGCCCTGTGTATATTTCTTTCTTTGGTCTTGGTGCAGTTTCTGCTGCTGTTATGTCCTCGGCAGATTCTTCCATCTTGTCAGCAAGTTCAATGTTTGCTCGGAATATCTACCAGCTTTCTTTCAGACAAAATGTAAGAATAGCCTTTTTTTTTTTAAACTTATAATAATTATTATTGTTGGTGCTTTCATTCTATTGTGATTGATCCTATTAATGTGGAAACCTCATCATGATTCTATGAAGCATGTGAGACTAAATGATAACAGAGTCTGTTTATGCTGCAAATGGATGTATCAGTTCCTGTTATCACACGTTTCAATACTGAAGGGAACAACATTAGTATGATTCTTTCCTAAGTAGCAGAGTCATAGTACTATAATTCTTAACTTTTTAATGATAATGATGTTTAAAACATCTTAGAAAGACTTACTAAAAACGTTTTACTTTTTGAAGGCAGACAGACATAGAGGGACAAACAGGCATTGACAATTCTGTCCATTGGTTCACTCCCCCAAAACTGGGATAAAGGACTCATTTCAGTTATCCCACAAAATTGGCAGGAACCCCAAAACTTAGCTATCTCCTAGGGTCTGTATTAATAGACAGCTGAAATGAAAAACCAGGGTTCAGGAATCAAATCCAGATGCTCTAGTGCAGGTCTTCAGTTTTAGGTCAAACATGTACCACTTAGCAAAACTTTCAGTCTATTTAAAGTACACTTGGAGACCAGTGAATCCTAATGGGAACAGGACATGTGGATTGACGTATTTCATGCCTGTTTTATAATACCTGGAATTTCCCTCTTGGAACTCCCAAGACCAACTTTGTTAGAAAACGTGCTGTCGGTCTGGTTCTGCTAGCATGCTGCTATGGTCGCTAATAGACCAGCAGCCCCTATTAAGAACTGTTGTCCGTTACCAAGGCTTAGGAGGGTGTCTTGGCTGGCAGACAGCAGTCAGTGTCAGAGAGGATGACATCCTATGAAGACAGAAAGTAAGGATGATCCAAGGACAGGGAGCAACATCTTCCACTTAATCCTTGTCCTATCACATTAGCTTGTTTCTGTGCACTCCAGGGTAGATTCACACCCTCTGTTCTGAGTGTGTGAGTGTACAGAGACTCTGTCTAGAGTACTCTCCACCAGGAAGGTCACTCAGACTGTTTGTTGTGGGCGTTATAGCCTGGGTTGAGTTTGCCTCTAGATTGAGTCATTTAAACCAGGGAAGTTCCTCAAATAGGTTCCGGAACAACAACAACAACAAATAATGGCACTCAATCCTTGGCTAAAGGGTCAACAATGTCGTGTGACAATTTCTTACAGGCATCAGACAAAGAGATTGTTTGGGTCATGCGCATCACGGTGTTTGTGTTTGGAGCATCCGCAACAGCCATGGCCTTGGTGACGAAGACGGTGTATGGACTGTGGTACCTCAGCTCCGACCTGGTGTACATCATCATCTTCCCTCAGCTACTCTGTGTGCTCTTCATCAAGGGGACCAACACCTACGGCGCCGTGGCAGGTTACGTCTCTGGCCTTTTCCTGAGAGTAACTGGAGGGGAGCCCTACTTGTATCTGCAGCCCCTGATTCTCTACCCTGGCTACTACTCTGATAAAAATGGCATATATAATCAGAGGTTCCCCTTTAAAACACTCGCCATGGTCACCTCCTTCTTAGCCAATATTGGAATCTCTTATCTAGCCAAATACCTCTTCGAAAGCGGAACCTTGCCACCGAAGTTGGATGTCTTTGATGCTGTGGTTGCAAGGCACAGTGAAGAAAACATGGATAAGACGGTACTGGTAAAAAATGAAAATATTAAATTGAATGAACTTGCGCCTGTGAAACCTCGACAGAGCCTAACGCTGAGCTCCACCTTCACCAACAAGGAGGCTTTCCTGGACGTGGATTCCAGTCCAGAGGGGTCTGGAACTGAAGACAATTTGCAGTGACCTAATTTTAATACACAACTGCATTCTCAAAGAAGGCCATAGGAGTAGAGTAGTTCTGGAAGGATGGGATTCCAAATAGAAACCACATTCAGAAGGACAAACTCCTCCAGAAAGTGAAATAAATAAGTAAGTAAATAAATAAATAAATATCCTAAAGGAGGATTTCGGGAAGCATCAAGTGTGATGGTCAAGTACATGCCAGGCTAAAAGGAAATAACTATGAGAGCAACAAGCATCTATTTCAGTCATAATAGTTTTACTGCTGATGTTACATAAATTTGTTGCATATTCAAAGACGCACAAAGTCCTATCCAAAGATTAGAGGCAAACCAAATGATTATCTTATTTTTTAAAAAGGGAAGTAGTTAGGAAAAACCCTAAGAAAAAAAATAGTCTCAATCCAAACCATGTTCGCTAATGCACTGATGAGGCCAATTTCATAGTGTGCCAAGGCTGTAAGGGTAGTGTAGTCATGGCAATGAATGCTGCAATGAATCAACCAGCTTATTTTCCTCTCTCATATTGTATTTGCTGAGTATGCAACATGCTATTCTTTTTGAAGTGACAGGTGAAAGTCACAGCTAGTGGCACTTCCTCATGTGCGAGCTGATAGGAATGATGGCTGTGTCTCTCCAGGGACCTGCGGAAGTTCCTCTCAGTGTCCCCTAACTATTGTATGCATGAAGAAGAGGACCAAGCCTGGGAAGATTGCTAGGTGAACTGACATCCTGCAACCTCTCAGAAAGGTCATAGGGATGCACAGTAGGTTTTTAATCTTTCCTGACGTTCGCAAGTGTTTCCCCATTAAAAAAGATAGTATTCGTTTGCCTTACTGCCCAAACCAGAATTGGCAATTAATTTGAGTGAGCGGTAGGTGCACTGTTGTTGATGAGAGAGACAATAATAAGTTAACATGCATTTCATTGAATAAAATGGCTTGCGGTTTCCAAAGCACCTCACAAGAGAGTATTAAAACTAGGAAAACAAACCTCATTCATTTTTAACTGTTTGTTAATGTGGACAATTTAGTGTTGAGGGAGCTGTTCTGCTACTTTACAAATCAGCTAGTTGTAGAGACAGGACAAATCACCAGGCACAAAAACTATAAACTGGATTTTGAAATGTAGAAAATAAGCAAAAAGCAAAATAAGTTCCTAAAGGGAAGAAGCCATCAACTTTAACATTTAATGTATGTGTAACTGTCATGAGGTCAGTCATTAACTATTATTTTGCTCCTTTTCTGGAGTTTGAAAAAATATGTATATATAAATGTACACATATGTATGTAATGGTTTGTAGCCATTATAGAATTTTCAACTGCTTTCCTACCAGCCATGCACTGTGGAAGTATATGGAGCTGTGTTTTAAAACCTGAGTGAACCGCTATGTGGAAAAATTATCTTGGACTTTGATCCAATAGAGAAACCAATCTGACCTGCAGAAATCAAAACACATTTTCCAAAATTATTCTTTATTTTTTTATTTCTGAGGCATAAACAAATTACATTAGCTCAATGTCCAGCATTAGGTGCAAAATTGCACTCTTGGCCCCAGAAGTCCTTCATATGAGTTTTCATCATAATTGCCTCAAAGCATCAAATCAGTCTCCCTTTATTATTCTTAAATACAAATTAAAATCCCAGGGTAATGGTTTTAGTATAAAACAAAATAACTTTACACATTGCAGTGTTCCGTATTTTCAGTGCTTCCTTGAAACTTGACAATGAATGTGATATTGCGATTGAAATCTTCACTGAATATCATATACCATTAGGTAAGAAGAGAACTCCTTTATTCACCTGCTTGCTCAGAATCTATTCAGTATCTATAAATATCTGGAATATTTTTGGAATTGGGTATCTGAGTCCTAGATTCTCTGGCTGAGAGAAGAATCAATGGCAAAAAGTAGATTGAGGAAAGCACATGGCGATAAGACACTTGAGAGGGAAACGGATGAGCTGAGGAGGACCCCAGCTCCTGCCAAACAGGATATTGCAGATGTACCTGCTCTCCAGCAGAGTATCCAAGTGATGAGGTTTATCATGTCCATTTCAGAACGTTTAGACTCAAACTATTGCCTTCATTTGCACGTGGAGTACAAGTCCCTCACACTGCAATTTGACAGGGAAGCACAGGCTGTTGACAGATAGTATGGTGTATGATTTTGAAGGGCAACAATTGTCAAATTCACTATACTTAAATCCAATAAAAAGAGCAAGAATAAGCAGAATTCTTTTCCACTCATTCAACGATAGATTCAGGGGTAAAAAGTTTGCTCTGCCTCAAATATTGAAGCTAGGTCATTTAAATAGTTTAATCTTAGAAATAGTCCTATCTTTTTACATAATCCTTTGTTTCCCACCTCCTGTCAAATTAACATTAACTCTAAATTGCACTGTTAAATCTAAAAATAATTGTGCTTACTACGGCAAGATGCCTTTTTTAGCACGATGTAAAGATCAAAAGGAAGAAGCAATCCTAAGATCTTACTTATTTGTAAACATTAATGAAGAAGTTCTTCCCCAGCCCGTTTCTAAGGAAGGCACAAATCTGTGAAACATAGATGAGACTCCCTGCCTAATTCCAGATATTTTGATATCAAGGATAATGCAGATAGCTTTACATTTGCCCAGCCTCATTCATGAACCCAACTTTTCGAAACTCATTCTTAGCATGAGTGAAACAACATTTTAAACACTGACCATATTAGCCTCCGGAGGTTAAGCATTAGAATAAAATGAATACTTAACTTCATACTTTCACAATGATTGCAACATACATCTAGGGTGATTTCAGTTTTTTTTTTCACACATTTAATTCCAAGCATGACATTTATAGCTGGACTGAAATGTCAAAACTAGCTTTCAGACACTTGATGTCAAAATCCAGTTTCACCGCTACGCTTATAGTTAATAAAAAGTGTGGTTTTGGGATGAATGTCACCTTGAAATAAGTGGATCTAATATAATGGGCATTGGCTTTTTCTTTTGAAATAATGAGGGATGTGATATTTTCTGTTTAAATTATGATTTGTGTTCTTTGTTGAGCCTTCACAAATTTACTCAAATGTGTCGTGTGTAACTTATCATAAGTTTGCTACTGAACAGATGCAGATAATGCTTCTAAAACATATATTTTTGTCTGTCAGAAATTATATAAAATGCTTAAAATCAGTAGATTTGCAACTGTGTATGTAAATGTTTTAAATGTAATGGTCTTGTATTAAATTGTGCTGGTACAATTCAGGATATTGTGGTCCAATTGGCATTTTGCGAGTCCTCTCTTACAAGAAGTGGTAGCTTGAGACAATGATAGGATGGATTGAATATAATAAGCCGTCTCAGTGCTAGGATGTCAAAGCCAAGCAGAAGCTCTGCGGAAGTCTTGAGACACTGTGCAATGCAGTGTCTCAATGTGGGAAAGGTGTTCCAATGATCAACACAGGTCTTTCATTAAAGCAAAGAAATCAATAGAGATAATGTCCACCCATTAGCATAGGGGAGCTCTGATAATAGAAACCAAATGTTGTCTGATTTGTTCGTTTTATTTACACTCTCAGAAGGACTGTGACCTCTCACTGTATTATAACCATCAGTGCCTTGGCTGTATAAGGAGCTCAAGGATGAGCGAAGGAATGAAAATGCATTTAGGGCAGAGAACCATTGCACCAGGCTGCACACCTCTTTGAGGAGTATGCGTTTTGCTTTGTCAGAAATCTATACTACTTAGGAAATCATTAGGAGCCAGAAAATGTAATATGCTGGAATACACTATTGGAGACAGTATTTAACCCTTATTCTAACCATTTTGTGTCAAGGATTCAAATTCAATCACTAGCAGTTTCCTAATGTGAACACTCTCGAGACCCCGGAGGCTCCAGGACAATAATAATAATGAGGTTAAGAAGGATAATGGGTTATTTCTACATCTTTGCAGAATTGATCTACATACAGAAAAGCTGCCAATTTGGATTATTTATATATTTTTAAAAATCCAACGTATACAACAATTATGTTGTGATCTCTATTGGAAAAAATGCTACGTATTTAAGAGACTTGTGGTGTATTTAGATAGAAGCTGCAGTGTTGATGGATCAGCTTCTGATCTAGGAACAGTTAAAAACATAAACATCACAGGATGTGGGCTTTGCAAGAGGATTCAGAGTGGTGGGTGGGACTGGAGGGAATAATAACAGATAGCCTCTGTGACTGCTGCAGGTGCAGCTGGAGGGAGTCGCAAGCAGTAGTATGGTGCTGGGAACCATGGACCCACTGGCTGCATGCCATGAAGCTGGAGCTGGGAGAGTTACTGAAACTCTGGGCCTAGTGTTATGCAGTGATAGCTCTATACATCCAGAATATGACGACTCCTTCATTTGGAAACCTGTTGGCAGAATAATTTGGTTTATAGTAAAGAGTGGAGGCTATAAAGGAAGAAATACACAGCTTTAAATAGTAGGGCAGATTCCAACGGAGACCCTCACTTGGCCCTCAGAGTCCTGTGGTCCTAACCAAGTCCCTCTGGTTTTCTGCCTTGCCCACATGGATAGAATGCATAATACATTTTGTGATGCAGACAAGATTTTCTGATAAAAACAACTTATAGGGAAAGAGATAGCAAACAACTAGAAACATTGTGACAAAATCTATCTGCTTAGAAAACAATTTTTATTTTAAATCCTGTCTCATAATCTAATGGCTATAAACCTGGATTCTACCCAACAGAGGGAGAAAGAAAAAGCAGGTTTTTAATATATATACAGTGAGTTACAGATCAAATTTGGTTCACATGACTTGTCAAGGATTTTTGTTAACCGAGTTTCACATTCTTTCACACACACACTCAAATGGTACTCCCCATACAACCAGGAGTTTCACTAACAGTGGCTACACCTGCAGTGAAGGTTACCTGATTGTTTTTCCTGGGATATTCAGGCAATAGCTCTTGCCAACAATATTTTATACTGAGAATGAGAAAGAGAAAAAGCTCAACAGGGCACTGTGGATTTGAAACAGCAAGGAAAAAAATAAAACATTTGTACTTGCCATGTGTGATTCTGCTCATTTGATTAGAAAGTGTCACATGATTCAAACTTTTTTTGCAGAGGGACTAACAGTGATAGGTGATTGAAACAGTTTTGTTTTCAGTTTAAGAACCACTCAGTTTTGGGCTTCCAAATAAATAATGTGTTGTGGAGGAGCAGATGGAAGACAAGTGCTGATGGATACAGAGATTGAAATGAAATACAGCCATGAAGGTAAAGAAACTTTGGGAAACTGTATGACTGTAAGTAGGTTAAAATGTTCCAGGCAGAGATGGCCACAGGCGTACAATGCAAGCTACAGCTGAAGTGCAGGGGACAATCTGGGATGAACCCACGCAGAGCAATCGGAGTCTGAAATCGGAGTCTGATTGTTCCTGTGCATTGAGCTGGAGGACGCACAATGGTGCTGCCAGGTCTACTCTGGTAATCAACATCAAGTCCAAATTTAGCCTTTAGAAAAAATATCTAACCTATATAGGAATCTCTTTCATAACAACATCCCTTTAATTTATACAGTAAAATGTTTACTAAGTAATAATATATTGAGTCAATATTACCCACATCTCATTTTTTTAGAAAGAACTATGAAGTCCTACCAAACAAGGTTTTAAAACCCAAAATGAAAATATTTACATTGTCACATATGTGTATATTACTTATTTTACAAAAGCATCTGATTCTGATGACTATATATTTGGTTCAGCCTCCTGCTCTTTCTGTACCTACTACCAAGAAAAAATAACTCTAATGCACCATTTGCTCAGAAATATATCCTAAAGGATATTACTAAGATTATTTTACTTCACTCCAGGTTTGAAGTTAAGAAAAAGTTCAAAACTATAAAAATACAGAATTTAGAGGAAATTTTTAATCTCCATGCTAATGCTCCAGAGGTCCACTCACTTGCGTATCATTACTCCTTCCGTCTCTGTAGCCCGGGTGTCAGGAGGGGTTGGTTTTGGTCCTGGTTTGCCTCCTGACTGCTTGATCTCAGATACATTAACTGAGCTTCCATGCTCTCAACATCCCGAAGAACCACTACCAGTGCCCAAACGCAGCTCCTCTGAGTGCCTGCGGAGGCTGCAAACCAGCCTGGCCAGGCCAGGCAGCCCCCCAGCCCCAGCTCTTGGATTTTGTGTGTGGGCAGTGCCTTAGCCTGACCCAGGTAGGCCCTCTGGATGCCCTCTCCTGATCACCCTGAATTAGCTCCCTTGACTGCCTTTGGGTGCAATGATCCAGGTCATGGAAACCCCCAGAAATCATCTTGCACATGTCAGAAAAACAGGTGAACTTAGCCAGTGTGTGGCTGCAGCAGTTCAGCAGGCACTCCCTCCACTTCCCCAAAGATCTCCACTCTCTCTGGTAATTCTAGATTTTTCTTTCCCCAGGGTATTTAAAAGGAGAGGGATATATTTCTTTCATATAATAACTCACATGTCTATACACAACTCATCCTACTTTTCTATGACCAGAGATGAACTCGACATGATCCATGTCATGTTTATCCAATGCTGTGATGATAACAATGATGGCTCATTATAACTTGGCCTTCCACCTCATTGACTTAGATGGCAAAAATAATTATAAGTCATGGTTCAGGTTCTAGAAGTTACTCTCAATTGCTTTCTTATTCCTGACGTGAATCCTTAATCAAGGAACATTAGTTCTCAGTCTTGGGTGAACATTGGAAACAGCTGGGAAAGCCTTTGAACCATTGGGCCTTACCCTAGATTAATTAATTCAGAATCTCTGAAAGTGAGGCTCAGCACCAGAATTTTCAACATGTTCACAAATTGTTATGACATGTAGTCAGGTTCTGAATAAGGAATCAAAGATCTGGATCATTGAAATATGAAGAATTTTCTGTTATATGGCCACTAATTAAGATTGAGAAGTGTTGAAAAGCAGTTAGTTTTCTATGCTTGCCCCACAGATGATTGTTCGGAAAGCAGAAAGAAAAATAGATACTAAACAAAGACTTTTGAGGGTGAGAAGTGCTACAGAGCATTAGAGTATAGGGCATGCACGAAAACAAGTCCGATCTGTAGCATAAGGAAGCTCATGCTATCAGTTTGTTAGATTCAAGTAATGAAACACCATTGATACAATAAGAGCTCATTATCCTATGTAGTCTGTTCATATTGTTTATGAAGATCGATTGCTTATTCATTTGAAAGACAGAGGCAGATAGACTGAGGGAGATAGATCTCCCATTCAGTGGGTCACTCCTCAAACGGCTACAATAGCTGAGTGTGGACTAGACCAAAGGCACAAATCCAGAAAATAACCCAGGTCTCCATTCTTGAAACCATTACATTCTTGCTCCCACGATACAATTAGCAGGGTGCTGGAATTGACAGTGGAGTCAGAACTCCAACTCAAGGACTCAAAAAAAGTGGCTATCTCAAGCAGTGTCTTAACCTCCTACACCAAATGCCTTCCTCCCACCACCCAGCCATTTCCCCTGCAGTAAATCATCATTTTTTTCATGAAATAGCCAAATCCAATCTGTGGCGAAAATATCAAGAGAAGCCTGGAATACTCCCTCTTATTAGATAACAAAAAAGCTATCCAAAGCTGCTGAGATGGTGCAGAGCAAAACCAGAGTGGGCTCCCTGCTGGAGTATGACACTGATTCTCAACATAGAGTGTATGTACCCAATCCTCATGGACAGCACTAATGGGGCGTCAAAGGGAAACACCTTCTAACTCCTTCTGCCCAGCAGCTCCCATGCCCACTTAGTGGCAACAAGTGCAAGAAAACCCACCAGAGTGTCAAAGATGGCATGGATGTGACCACACAGGAGCCCTGGAGGCACTAGCTACATAAAGAGTGAAATAGTCCATAGTAGCTAAAACTTAATCATCATGGCAGCTATAGCCCATAGAGGTAAACCAGGAGCTAAATTCTAGAACCAAACAAAATGTCTACCTGGTAAAATAAAAGATCAGAACAGGAACCAAAGACTGTAGCATGTCCAGGATAAGACCAAAAATGACCTGTTCTACAAAGCAGTAGGAAAAGCATAACTGAATGGAGAAAGGCAACCAGTGAATACTTCTGTTCTGATGACCATGAACTTGGGACTCCCTGACGAGGCCATTCAAGCAGCCACACCCAGAGCAGATGCAAATATTTTGGAAACAAATAAAGAAGAAGTAGACACTCCACAAAGAAAGAAAAGATGTCAAGAATCAAATGGAAATTACAATATGCATGATATCTCACCGGATTGACTGTAGGCCCAATGATTACAATCAGTGAGCTTCAAGATGAAGTAATAGATCTAGAAACTACGTAACAGAAAATGCACAAAAAAGGCAATGAACGGTCATAAGAAACCAGTGAGAGAAGCATGCAATCTAGAGCCCAGAAAGAAGATAAAGAGTAAGATTGGAGTAAACATTCAAAGAAATAGTGGCAAGGGGTGTGTTATGTCGTGGGTCAAGCTGCCTCTGAGACACCTGCATCGCTGAACCAGGCAGCAGGATTGAGTCCAATCTAGCATCCCACTAATGCACCCTATGAAGCAACAGAAGACGGCCATGACACCCAAACCCAGCCACCTTGATGGAATACTGGACTCGCAGCTTTGGCCTATCCTAGCCCAGACACCTTGTTAGCTTTGGGGACAACAGTGGGCAAATAATTCTATCTCTGTCTACCTCTCCCTTGCGCCCTCTCTCCCTCCCTCCATTTCTCTCTCTCTTTCAAGTAGACAAAAAACCTAAATTTTAATAATGAATGACAAAATATTTTAATTATGACAACACATAAACCTAAAAGTTCAAGAACCTGAGCTGGGGCCTGGCATGATAGCCTAGTGGCTAAAGTCCTCGCCACGCATGCGCCAGATCCCATATGGCTGCCAGTTTGTAACCTGGCTGTTGCACTTCCCATCCAGCTCCCTCAGAGCTGACCTGGGAAAGCAGTAGAGGATGACCCAAAGCCTTGGGACCCTGCACCTGCGTGGGAGACTCCGAAGAAGCTCCTGGCTCCTGGTTTGGATCCGCTCAACTCTGACTGTTGCAACCGCTTGGAGATTGAATTAGCAGATGAAAGATCTTTCTCTCTGTAGATCAATCCTTCCAATAAAAATAAATAAATCTTTTTAAGAACCCAAACAGACACCAAGACTACGAATTCAAAGAAATTCATGCCATGATATATTGTAATTTGGTTTTTGAAAACACAAAAAATATATAAGTTCTTGAGCGAAGTCCTTTATTGGGATACAGACCCTGCAGGAGAGCGCAAGAAGCAAGGCAAGGAGCAGTCCAGACCGTGGTTACAGTACCCGCCAGCATACATGTGGGTCAGGTCTGGGGACAGACCAGTCTGGGCCAGCACATAACACCCCCTGGCAGATCTGAGAACCAGGCAGGGGGTAGGAGGAACCAGATCGGGCCGCAACATCAGCCAGCTCACATTAGGACCAGGATAGCAATCAGCACAGTAAGACAGCGGACTCTTAGTTTAGGCGAGTCATACCAGCCTGAGCCCAGTGTGGGCTGGTATGTGAATCCCAGGGATGGAGATCTGACAGGGCTCAGGTAGCTTGGCTCAGGTCCTGGGGCCCACCTGTGTGATAGGGGCTGGGTTCCTGATCCCCAGGGATGGGGGAACTGGTGGGGTTTGGGTAACTTGGCTCATATCCTGGACCCCACTTCTAGGTGGGTGTTGGTTTCGTGCACCCCAGGGGTTGGGGATATGGCAGGGCTTGGTGGTCCAGGCCTGGGCCCTGGGCCTACCTGAAAGGTGGGTGCCAGGTTTATGAGCCCCAAGGGAGGGGGGATCCAGCAATGCTTGGAATAACTGGCCCAGGTCCTTGGACTTGCCTGTAAGAACATGCCCTACTTAATGAGAAAGGTGGTTCAGTGGACACAGGCTCTGTTGTAAAAGGAGAATATGGCAGCACATTTGGTGCTGTAGCAGAAGAAAGAGAACAGAACAAACTGAACAACTACCCCAAACAAATGACAACAGCAAAAAATCTGAGTGAATGCAAACAATGGACATTGGGAGGGTGACATCAGCCTCAGATCGGTGAAGACAGCAGCATTTCAGAACTATCCAAACCACTTGGAGGACAGAACCCTTGGAATATGTACACATTGAGACTCTGGGTTGATATGAGGTGGTGGTTTCTCATCCCTGGGTACTGGGACGTGTGGAAAGTCATGAGTGGTTCCTCCTTTGTCTGTCTCCTTCCCCCAGGAACAACAAGAAGAAATAGCAGATTTGGAAGCAATGAGCTCACCCAATAATCTCTAAACCTCAATCCATCCCACCCTGATCAACCATGTAATAATAATAATAATAATAATAATAATAATAATAATAATAAGTTCTTGAGCAGAGTCAGAAAGAAATGGCAAAGCACCCCAAAGAGGCCACCCCAATCATGAAATCTGCACCTATGACATTCAGAAATGAAATTAAAATGCTTTCAGATGAAACAACAATAACAACAGCATGTTTTGTAAAGATGCTTAAGGTGACCACACTGTTAAAATGTAGAGGAGAAAGGGGTTTCACTGCAGATAAGCTCCCTCTGCCTCACCCTAACACAAAAAGATGCTTTGGCAACCCAGAGGGGTGCACAGGCACAGGAACAGTTGGAACATTCCTGACACAGCAATCACAGCCATGGTCCCTGCAGACGGGTCTGCCTGTCTCTGAACTGTGATGCCAGTCTCGTTGATACCCACTGTTACAATTGCATAGAACTGTGGGGATCCAAAGTTGCCTGTGAACATTCTCCTGAGAACCCTAGTTTTCTGAGATTTGGCATATAATTATCACTTAATTAATAATCGAGGCTCAGACGCCATGTTTTTCTACTACTTCATCTGACCCCAAAAGGAAATAAGACTTGTCACACATCCCTAAGAAGGGCACCTGACTGAAGCCCAGATTTGGGCGCTAGTTTATGGCTGAGGGACAGGGAGAAGGGTCCAGGGGATTCTCAGGGCAGTTTTCCCCAGTGTAGTTCAGCCTCCATTCTTTGCAACTGGAAAGAAGAATCTTCTGTTTGCCAGGGAGGGCAGGGCGTTGTTTACTTGTAAGGACACATGGAAAAGCAGAACAAAACACTAGCCCATGGTAAGGGTTCATCACCAAGTCCTCCACCAAAATCAACGGCAATGTGAACTGAGGATGAAGGAAACATGAAGCTGAGAAGCAAGGCAGCATGTCTGAAGGCCAGAGCACCCTGGTGGAGGCGCTAATGATGCAGGGGGCTGTGATGGTATTGAAGCAGTAGGTATATGCAGAATCTTCATACTGCTCTGTAAATTGGCTGAGGAGCCAAAACTCTGTTGAACATAGTCTTAAATGAAAAATTATTAGGAAAAAAAATAATGTGCATAAAATGTGACTCAAATTTGACATTCAGCGCCACTCAATTGGTTCCATGATATGGGTTGTAGCACAGAATGTGACCACTGCAATAAATTCTAGGCATCCTTGGTCTTCAGAAAAAGGAAAAAAATACAGATAAGCTAGTTAGTGAAGCGCCTGACTGATAAGACAGCAGAGCAGCAATTCAAAATGAAAAGTCTTTGTCATATTCTATTTAAGTTGAGTATTCCAGCAGCTGAGTAATTACTCTATCACAATAGATGGAAATTCAACTCTAATATCATTTAAACACAACATCTGCAATACCCTGCAGTGCTTGGCCCTATCCTATCTCTCTTTTCTGCCTCTCCTTCTTACAATCTCTGGCCAGGGATAAGATTTATGGCCCAGTGAGTTAAGTATCAGTGATGACACCTTACCATTGGCAAGCGCTGGTTTGACTCCAGGCTATGATTCTTCCGAGCCATTTTCTGCTAATGCTTCCTGGAGTCACCATGTGAGAGTTCAAATGTGTCAGCCCAGTTATCCATGTGGGAGGAGAGGATGGAATCCCAGCACACTAGTTGAGCCCTAGTCCAGCTCTGGGAGTTGTGGGCATTTGGGAAGTGAACCAGTAGATTTTTCTTTAAAGCTCTTATTCTCTCATTGCCAGCTTGCTTTTCAAGTAGATAAAAAACAGACTTTTTTTTCTTTCAAAGAAGGTAGTACTCCTTAAATTGAAAAAGTGAACATATTTTTCTTTTTGATTTGTGTTACTAGTTTTCCCTCTGATAGTAAAAAGATTTTGGCATATCTGTTCTCCTGAATCCTCAGATTTACAGAGAAAATAAGGCAAATTTACAAAATGCTATTTAGAAAGTTGGAGAAGAAGTAGCACACACTTCCATTTGTATTCAAATTAATTTCATCGGTACTTGAGGCTATCATATCTAGTAACATCCTCAAAGTACCAATCTCTCACATGTTTAGCTGTTGTGACTTCTGAAGAATTAGCAAAATAAACAATGCAAACTCCTGGGAATGCTTTTGATTTTCCAAAAGCCTTGCTGATGAAACGGTGAGCTCTGACTCAGCAACAGGCCATTGGATTCCATATCCCATGCATTCTTCCTGCCCCTGCAGGATAACTCATTCATGAAAAGATACTCAGCACCATGACTTACCACGGTAATGCGAATCTAAATTGTAATAGAATATCACCTCTTTCCAGTTGATCTTGCTATCATCAAAAGGACCAAAGATAAGTAAGTGTTGGCAAGGATATAGGGAAAAGCACGCTATTGGTGGGAATGTAAGTTGGCATAAGTCATTGTAGAAATCAGTCTGGGCATTCCAGGAAAAACTACAAATACAACTTATGAATGAAGACTCTCACTCCTGACCACTTTATCAAGGCTAATGAAATCCATCATTCAAAGATGCATCTGTACTCCCTGGTGCGTTGTAGCCCAGTTCACAATCACAATAGCTCGGAAGGGGAGCTGAGCTAAATGCCCATTGATTGATGAATCAAGACAGTGTGACACATACACAGAGTGGAATACCACTCAGTTATGAAAAGAGACAGTGTGGATGGATCCAGAGATCATTACACACAATGAAATCGCCAAGTACAGAAAGATGAGCAATGCAGGGTCTTACACATGGAATCCGAAAATAAAGGCAACCTCACTTAAGTTAAAGTGATACTAGTGATTGTCAGAGGCTGGGGAATGATGAGGAATGTAGAGTTTGATGAATGAACAGTAGATTATAGCTACATAGAAAAAAGCTGCTCTGGGCTCCATTTCACAATAGTGTGACCATAGATGTTAGTATAATCTCTATTTTTTATACAACAAATACAAGTATTTTAAAAACAAACCAAAATCCTAGAAGATGGGATTTTGGATATTTTAATCATAAAGAAAAGCCAAGTGTTTGAATAAATAAATATATCTGATTAGAATTATATAATGCATACTTATACATGTATCAAACATCACATAGTGCATTTCTTGCACATCTGTTAATTATTGGTAATTAAACAAATCAGAAATAAATGAAGAAGATTAAAGCAAAAGGAAACAAGATGCCTGATACACTCTCCACTAAATCAAAACCTTGGGTTGGGATGCAATTATCAGGGTCCATTGGTCCCAAGTATTTCCATTACCATAGTTATTCAAGTTTTATAAAATTCACACATTAAATCACAACTTTTGTTTTAGAAGCTCACGAGCCTTTATTCACCAGTGCCCACTGGTGGACTGCACCATTTTACCACACATGGAAGAGGGGAGCAGCCCTGATCAGCCATGTTCAAGGATTCTTAAGCGATGTCTGGCTAATCAGCTAAGAGAGCAGGACCATATGATGTGAGTCATCTAACCAACCAAGCTTACATCAGTGCACCATTCACATGATCAAGTCAATGATATATAGTGGTGTGGTACGTGGATACCCAATCAGTTTAAGAATCATGCACTTCAAACCATCCAATCAATAAGAGTCACATCCCACCTAGTAGCAAACAGAAGCGTGCAAACAAGTCATTCCAATTCCATTTACAGAAAGCAATTTGGGACAATCTGCTTACTCCCTGAGCTGTAAAAGGAAAGCAAGATCTTATCCTGGAATGAGATACTATCTGGTGACAAGCACTTGCTTTTCAGGACTTTCCAAGAACCCAAGGTTATGGACATGTCCCAGAAATGCTTTACAGGACCTAGCCTTACTTATCACCACTTCCTATTGTCTGGGTTGCCACATCCCCTACTGGTTTTTAGTTACACAGTCCAAATCTTAAATTTGTCTATGTCTAGAGAGTCATGCCTGGCAGACATGACCATCATGTTTACAGAATATAGTGAGGCCCAGCAAAAGCAAGACAATAGGACTGGCCAGGGCAGGCAGCAAGGGCATTAACTATGGAGGCCACTAGAATAGATTATTTTTTAAAATAGGTTCTGATCTGGCATCAGTTTCTGGATTGCCCCTGTCCACCTGGTTCCTGGGAGGTTATGGGTCCAATGTCACTTCCCAGCTACCCTGACATCTGTAGGTATCTTCATGATGATGGTGGAGGATGCCTCATCAGGTCTCTAGGCTGGACGGATGATGTCGTAGGATCCAAACCAGATCTCCTTGCTCAGACAGCAACTGTCCATTGTTTCCAGACTGTGGGTGTGAGGGGTGGACTCCTCACACCAGTGGGTGGGTATGATTAAGGACCTATTGGAGGTCCTGGAGAAAATGATAGTTGTACCAGTAACTTCTTTCTCTCCTGACTTTTGGTAACAAGGGAGGTAGTCAGCCCTACAAGATTTCAAAGGGAGTGAGTCCCTTTACATAAGGAATACACCGAGCTCTCAACAAGGTAAGGGGCAGTAGGTTCACCCAATGACCTCCAATTTCTATAAATATTTAATTTGTTCCTCTGGGCTATGAGAGCTGGTCCATTTCCTGACCCCATACCTAGTTGTAGGTCAAATTG
This sequence comes from Ochotona princeps, assembly GCF_030435755.1. NCBI lineage: Eukaryota > Metazoa > Chordata > Mammalia > Lagomorpha > Ochotonidae > Ochotona > Ochotona princeps. The sequence continues at coordinate 2,798,789 of NC_080839.1, read as the reverse complement.
GGAAATTATTGTATGAAGTTATTAATTTTTGATTTCGATCTAAGCTGTCTCATGCTCGGTGAGAAACGCTAGCACCCAGCCTGAGAAAGTGCCCACTAATCCTGGTAAGCATACAGTCCAGGCTTAACCTGTGTGAAATCAAACTCCCATGGGTCTTCAGGTTTTGGTCTTCTGGTATGGGTCCCAATGTAATCTGGAGTTGTTCCTTGTCAGTTTACCTGTTAACAGGCTTCATTATTGAACTCACTATCTGTGATTTAGTTCCGGAGTATATTACATAAGTTGCTAAGTTGCTCATCCATCTTGATGACACCCAAATGGGCACTCGCGTTAATTCACCTGATCAATTTCCAACCCAGGGTTTTGGAAAAGATCTTGTTCTGGAGGATTTTCCATCCTGACAGCAAGTCCTACAGTGAGAGTCTCCTCCCTCAGTTCATTAGTGCTGTGGGTGGGCCTGGTGAGCAGCATAGTGAGGGGCAAAGGGGCAAAGCTTTGATGTTCTCCACTGGCTCTAGGGCAGCCTCTCTGTCTGCCAGATCCACCATCTGTTTTCCAACCACATTGGGACTATTTCCTTTTCGGTGGCCCTTGCAGTGTAGGACAGCCATTTTCTTGGGCAGCCAGAGAGTTTCCAGCAAGGCCACTGTCTCAGTAATGTTTTTAATTTGTTTTGCTCCTGAGGTTGGTAGTCCTCTCTCCTGATAGAAAGACTCACGCACATGGGTAGGGGCAGAGACGTAATGGCCGTCATTGTAAATGTGGGCCACTTTCCAATCTATCTCTAAGCCTGGGTCAGCCCAATTAGCTCAGCTTTTGAAATGGAAGTGCCATGAACAACCACTGCTCCTGCACACCTGAGTCTGTTCTGCACAAAGCTGCTCCTATGGGTGAGCAATACCTTGTATGAATCAGCCCAAGGCATGTCAGTCACATCTGGGCACAGGTCAGGAAGGCCTTCAGTGACAGACACACTGTTGCCCCGTGAATAGTCAGGTCATCATCGCGGAGCAAAGTGGCAGCACCGAGGGATGAAGTTCTTAAAAATCTTATCCTGGGCTGGTCTGAAAGCAAAGTTTGGTATTGACTTAGGCAAGCATTTGCTAGCCATTTGTCTGTAGGGTTTTGCAGCAGGGCTTCCACCAAGTGAGGGGTTGGAGATCCTGACCCAGTGTCAACTTGTCAGCTTCCTTTACTAGCAGGGCTGTGCGCGATATCAGCTGAAGACAGGATGGCTATCTAGGAGCTACTGGATTGAGTCTCTTTGATAAGTAATGCACTAGCCTCCCTCGTATTTGAGTTAAGAACAGTTTTTGCTACCTCTTTCTTTTCTGACACAAACACATGGGAATGATTGTGTGGACTTGGGCGGTACCAATGCAGGGGCCAATGCCAGGGTCTCTTTTGGGACCTCAAGGGTAGCATTTTGATGGGGCATCTTCCTCTCCTGCAATCACACAACAAGGACTTCCCAATCTCAGCAAACTGCAGAACCCACAAGCGGCAATAACCCACAACTCCAGGAACTCCAGTGCCTGACTCTTAGTAGTGGTGAGGGGAAGCTTTAAAATGACCTAACGCCAGTAAGACTGGCCCACATGAATAAAAGCACAAACAACACTTGCTGGCGAGGTTGTGGGGAAAAGGGAACCCTACTCCACTGCTGGTGGGGCTGCAGGTTGGTACAGCCTCTATGAAATCAGTATGGAGAACATTCAAACAACTCAAAATCAACATACCGTATGATTCAGCAATAGCACTCCTAGGAATATATCCAGAACACTTGTTTTATGAGAAACCAACATGCACCCTTATGTTCATAGCAGCACAATCAGTAATTGCAAAAACATGGAAGCAGCCAAAATGCCCATCAGCAGACGATTGGATAAGAAAGCTATGGTTCATCTACTCCATGGAATACTACTCAGCTATTAAAAAAAAATGCAGTTCTTTGTGGCCAAATGGGCCAAACTGGAAACCAAAATGCTAAGGGAAATGAGCCAATCCCAAAAGGTTAGATACCACGTGTTTGCCTTAATTTAAGATGAAATGATGTTACGTATAACATGTTATGTTATGTATGTTATATGTTGTGTATAAACTAAAATTGAAATGTCAATGAGGTGGTCACAGAAGGTGGCTGGGAACTCGCATTTATCTTTAACATATTGGTTACTCATTACTATGTCAATTAGAACCAGCGGCCATATGGGATCAAGGCGAGGACCTTAGCCACTAGGCCATGCTGCCGAGCCCACTATGTCAATTAATTCCATAGTGATGTAAATTTTTGCTGATGGTATGTTGGAGCTTTTAATTGATCAGGATGATACTCTGCTGGCTCTTTCTTCAAACCAGAGAGGGTCTACCTAAGACTGGACAATAAGATGCTGGACTCTGTGTTTGGTATATGCTTGCAATGAGGGAATCTCAAGTAAACTTGAACTGTGGTTATGCAACAAGGTGGAGGAATCCACCATGGTGGGAGGGTTTGGGGAGGGGTGGGGAGAATCCCAGTACCTATGAAACTATGTCACATAATACGATGTAATTAAAAATAATAATTGTTTTTTAAAAAATGACCTCAGTGCACCCCGTTGGCAAATTTCTTCCTCCTGCTTCAAAGCTGTGCCTTAGTTGGGTGGCTTCATTGATGCATAGCTGCGCCTTTCTAGCCATAAGACGCCTAGGCTCTGCGGCATTTCCCTAGTGCCTCTTGATACGTCTCCTCTGTGTCTGTGGATCCTTGCATCTGATTTCTGTTTTCCTGCTTTGGTCTCTGTTCTACTCACTGTGACTCCTTTCATTCCATCCCCACTGCTCTAGACACTCTGTGACTCTATCTTCCTTGGAATCCCATACACCCCCTGGGCTACTTGAACCAGCTCAGATGGCAGCTTTCCTGCAAACCCTTCCAATTTCTGCTACTTGCTTTCTATGTCTGGAGCAGACTATATTACAGAGTAAGATTAAGAGCCAGTCTAGTTTCTGGAGCCTCCCTGTCAATTGGGATATAAGCTCAGTAAGCTTCCAGAAGCTGCTCAAGAAATGCAGCAGGGGCCCTTTACGGTCTGGGTAACATGGGATGTTAAGGGGTTGCCAGGCAACTGCCACCTGTACTCCCACAACAAGCGGTGATGATTGATGGGAGCCACCTGCTCCGCTTTTGAATTATAATCCCAGCTCAGGCAGGAGACTTGGATGGCCTGTTCCAATTGTCCTGGGTCATCGGATAGTGCCACATCCAGACCCTCCGTATGTGATCTTTCAAACTTCTCCCAGATCTGCTCCTTCCCCTCCACAAGAAAGAGGTTTTGAAGGAGTGACTGCTTGCAGTCATCCCAAGTAGACTGGTGGGTGAAAAACACAGTCAAGGACAGTTGTCTCTAAAAATCTGACTGCACATGCTTTAGTGAATACAAAATTGGATAACAAAAATACCTTGAAAAACGTATCATCATTACTTGGCAAGGAAAACCAGCAGTGCGCACGCCACACAGCATTTGAAAGGACATGAAGGATTTTTATAAGGTTTTTATCTTCTTTAGGTCTAAGGCTTCCTTGCTATCAAGATAACCAACATGACATATAGCAACACAACACAACCATCAAACTCTTCTAAACTTTAACTTTTTAAAAAAAGCTTTAAAAACCTTTTAAAAGCCTTGAGACAATTGTCTGGACATACGAATCAATAACATTTCATAACTTAAAACTTAGCATAAATTCACACCTTGACAATATTTTTGCGTAGAATCCAAATAGCAAGATTAGTTATTACCAGAAAAAAAGATAGAGTCTTTGACATACATTCTTCTGACTTTGAGATTCCCCAGGGGCCCATCTGGAAATTTCAAAGTCATAGTAGTTAAACTTATTCAATATATTGAGAGACCTTAAATGATCTGAACAAAGTAAAATCACAGTAAAATTAGGAAGTAAAATTACAGTAATACCAATCACCAGCTAGTCAAGGTGATTCAAACAATGACAGATCAGATTGCTTTTCACTTCTAAAATGACCATGCAGGAGACTGAAAAAGATGGCCGACTGCAGAGAGCTGGTGTAGGGTGGAGTAGGGAAGGAGGGGAGCCGATCCAGCAGAGAAACAGGCCAGGAGGCGCGAAACTGTAGGGAGAAGAGCGAGAAGGTCACTGGAGTTCACTAAAGCAAGAAGATCTACACAGCGTGAAGGAACAGCCGCAAAAAGTAGGAAAGAAAATACAGCACGCCGCGAGAAACCTGGTGAGTCACGATCCCAGGCAGGGGGAAGGCGGCAGAGGCTCAACCGCCCCAGGGAAAACAGAGGCGGCTGGAAGGATAGGCGCCCACACCGACAGGGGCACCAGTCCCCTGGAAGGCAGGAGCCCCCAGAGGAGGCTACTGGACTGATCATTGGGTGCATTATCCCTGCAGAAGTGGAGGAAAAGCTGGGGAGATTTCCCAGAGGCTTGCCTACCCGCTGCTCAGCGGCTCTGGGAGAGTGCAGAGGGAACAGGAGCAGCACTGTGGGACTGGGGCTCAGAGATCCCCATATCGGCTCCGAGCTGTGGACTGGCTGCGGGAGAGTCAGTGGATCCTCTTGCTGGACTCGCCCTGAGCCCCAGAGGCTGGGCAACGCTCGACAGGGCCTCACGTCCTGGGCAGAGGAGCAGACTAGTGGGGGCACATCTCACCTAAAGGGCTCTGTGCCTCTCAGAGATCCGCTTCCATCCTTGAGAGAGTGCAGCTGAGGAAGTGGCTTCTTCAGGGCGGAGTCCCCAGCTGGGCTCAGCTAGAGAGGCCAGACCAGAGCGGGCTCAGCTGAACTGGCCGGACAGGTTTTCCCAGCAGGAGCCCACTCGGAAAGACCTGCCTGTGGTGTTGCAGCCCTCAGTGGAGCAGCGCTTCCGAGTTTGGCACTGGGGCCGCGGAGATTTCCAACCCAGCACAGGCCGGGGTTGGGGATTTTAGGCTCCGAGCAGCAGGAGCCCTTGCTGTGCTAACCTCAAGCCCTGAAGGAGAGTCTCGGCTCAGCACTGAGGCAGAGAACCCCCGCTGTATTAGCCTTGTGACCCAAAGCCCAGGCGCAGCTCGGCAGAGTGAATCTGTAGGGCACTGCCTTTGAGAGGGAGCCACAGGGGAAGGGGCCTGGCACTAGGGCTGGCCCACAAAGCCTCCTGACCCAACTCGGGGCTGTGATCTACAGACCCTGAAAGCAGCTGGTGACTCAGGCAGTAAGCCCTGCTGGGCTCAGCCGGAGACCCCAAACCAGAGCCGGCTCAGCTGAATCACCGCTAAAATCTCAAAACAACAAGAAGTAAAAACACAATGAGGAGAAGTATCAGAAAAAGCAATGACCCAGAGGAAAGATCAAGCACTCCCTCCCAATACAACCAAAAACTAATCCCAATATCTGAGATGCAAGATGAAGACATAGAGGAACTATCAGATAAGGACTTTAAGAAGCTAATGATGAAATTCGTCAGAGAGAGTGAAAAGCGCTGGGAAGAGTCTAAGGCATTCGAAAACCATATCACTGCAGAAATAAATCAAGTCAAAAAGGGAATCCTTGATATAGAGAACAAAATTGAAAGCCTAACCAACAGAATGAACACAGCAGAAGACAGAATATCAGAATTGGAAGACAATCAGAATGAAAGGCAGCAGCTCATCAAACAGTTGGAGACAAATCTAGAGAAAGCCAATAGGTCCATACAGGAAATGAAAGACAACCTCAAAAAATCAAATATTAGAATAATAGGCCTTCCCGAAGGAGTGGAAAAGGAGACAGGCTTGCAACGAGTGCTCAATGAGATAATACAGGAGAACTTCCAGAATACTGGAAATATAAATCTAGCACAAATCCAGGAAGGACAAAGAACCCCCAGTAGATACGACCCAAACAAATCGTCTCCCAGACATGTGGTCCTCAAGCTACCTTCAAGTGAATACAAGGAAACCATTCTAAGACAAGTAAGAAAAAAGGATAAGATTACTTTCAGGGGAAGGGAAATCAGGATCACAGCCGACCTATCAGAAGAAACGCTCCAAGCAAGGAGAGAATGGGGTAAAACCTATCAAATCCTGAAACAAAACAACTGCCAACCAAGAATAATGTACCCAGCAAAGCTCTCATTTATATTTGAGAATGAAATCAAATACTTCAACAGTAAAGAGAAACTCGAAGAATACATCAACACGAAACCAGCTCTGGAAAATCTCCTCAGGAAGGTGCTAAACCCAGAAAGAAAAAATACAAACCAAAATCAAAGATGGCAAATGGGAAGACCTCCCCACTAAAATCCATACAAGAAAAGTCAACCAATCAAAAACTCTAATAGTCGCAAATACACACTTGCACACTTACACTCATGGCAGCCCAAAACCAATTCCTCTCAATATTATCTCTAAACACAAATGGCTTAAACTCACCAATCAAAAGGCATAGATTAACAGAATGGATCATCAAACAGCACCCAACTATATGTTGCCTACAAGAGACACATCTAACCAGAAAATCCTGTAAGAAATTTAAAGTGAAAGGATGGAAAAAGACTTTTCATGCCAATGGACGAGAAAAAAAGGCTGGCGTAGCTGTTCTAATCTCAGATGACCTAGACTTCAAGCTGACAGACATCAAAAAGGACAGAGAAGGACATTATATATTGGTGAAGGGACTGATCCATCAAGAAGTAATTACAATCGTGAACATATATGCACCTAATTCCAATGCGCCTAGCTTCGTGAAGCAACTACTTACAGACTTAAGGGGAGACATAGATACACACACAATAATAGTGGGCGATCTTAACACCCCGCTAACAACTATAGACAGATCAACAAAACAAAAACTCAACAAAGAAACAACAGAGCTCGTACAAACATTAGAACAACTGGACTTGGTAGACATTTATAGAATTTTTTATCCTAAGACCACAGATTATACATTTTTTTCAGCAGTACATGGCACCTTCTCCAAGATCGACCACATGATAGGACACAAAGCAAACCTAAATAACTTCAAAAAGATAGAAATCATACCATGTACCCTCTCAGACCACCACGGAATGAAACTGGAAATCAGCAATTCAAAATGCCCAAGGAAATATAGAAACTCTTGGAGGTTGAACAATATGCTATTGAACGAACAATGGGTCAGGGAAGAAATTAAAGATGAGATCAAAAAATTTATGGAAACCAATGAAAACTCTGACACAACATTCCAAAACTTGTGGGACACTGCCAAAGCAGTGCTACGGGGTAAACTCATCGCAATTGGAGCTCATGTCAAGGCCCAAGAGAGGCGCCAAATACAGGAACTAACCACACACCTCCAGGAATTGGAAAAGCAGCAGCAGATGAGCCCCACACACAACAGGAAACAAGAAATCATCAAAACAAGGGAGGAAATCAACCAGATAGAAATAAAAAAAACCATACACAAAATCAACAAATCAAAAAGCTGGTTTTTTGAAAAGATAAACAAAATAGACACCCCGCTGGCCCGTCTGACAAAGAAAAAACAAGAGAAAGCAAGAATTAACAGCATCAAAGATGAAAAAGGCAACATAACAACAGACATTACAACCATTAAGAACATAATCAGAAATTACTACAAAGCACTGTACTCCAACAAATCAGAAGACCACCAAGAAATGGAAAAGTTCTTAGACTCATACAACCTGCCAAAACTTAGCCCAGAGGCAACAATCAACCTGAACAAACCCATAACTGAAGCAGAGATTGAATCAGTGATTAAAGACCTCCCAACAAAGAAAAGCCCAGGCCCAGACGGCTTCACGCCAGAATTCTACAAAACATTCCGAACAGAACTAACCCCAATCCTCTACAAACTCTTCAAAACAATAGAAAAGGAAGCAACCCTTCCAAACTCATTCTATGAAGCCAACATTACCTTAATCCCAAAACCGGGCAGAGATCCTACAGAGAAGGAAAACTACAGACCTATCTCTTTGATGAACATTGATGCTAAGATTCTCAACAAAATCCTAGCCAACAGAATTCAAAAACACATCAGACAGATCATTCATCCAGATCAAGTAGGATTCATCCCTGGAATGCAGGGATGGTTCAACATTCGGAAATCCATAAATGTGATACACCACATCCAAAAACTGAAAAACAAGAATCACATGATAGTATCAATAGATGCAGAAAAAGCTTTCGACAAAATCCAGCACAACTTCCTGCTAAAGACCCTAACCAAGGTAGGCATAGATGGAAAAATCCACAACATAATCAAAGCAATATATGCAAAACCCAATGCCAGCATCATACTGAATGGAGAAAAACTGGAACCCTTCCCACTGAGATCTGGAACAAGACAGGGATGTCCGCTTTCTCCGCTGCTATTCAACATAGTTCTAGAGGTACTCGCTGAGGCCATAAGACAAGAAAAAGAAATCAGAGGAATCCAAATGGGAAATGAAGAAGTCAAGCTTTCACTATATGCAGATGACATGATTCTTTATATGGAAGAGCCAAAAGGCTCAACACAGAGACTACTAGAACTTATACGAGAGTTCGGTAGAGTGGCAGGGTACAAAATTAATGAACAAAAATCAACAGCCATAGTGTATGCTAACAGCCCCAAGTTGGAAAAAGATCTAACCAGCAAGATACCATTCAAAGTAACAAAGGAAAGCATGAAGTATCTGGGAATTAACCTAACCAAAAATGTTGGAGACCTATTTGAGGAAAACTACAAACTACTTAAAAAAGAAATTGAACAAGATCTAGAAAGATGGAGTAACATCCCATGCTCCTGGATAGGTAAAATCAATATCATTAAAATGTCTATACTGCCAAAGGCAATATATACATTCAACGCAATCCCAATCAAATTGCCCAAAACATTCTTCACAGATCTGGAAACAATGATTCAAAGGTTCATCTGGAAACACAAAAAACCACGAATAGCTAGAACCATTCTCAAGAACAGGAAGTTAGCAGGGGGAATCACAGTCCCAGACCTCTGGACATACTATAGGGCAGTGGTTATCAAAACAGCCTGGTACTGGCAAAAAAATAGAGAAGAAGATCAATGGAGCAGAATAGAAACACCAGATGGGAACCCACACAAATACAGCCAAATAATCTTTGACAAAAAGACAAACGACAACCCAGGCAAATGGGAAGGTCTGTTCAATAAATGCTGTTGGGACAACTGGTTGATAGCCTGCAGAAACAAAAAGATAGACCCACATCTCTCACCATATACTAAGATCAAATCCAAATGGATAAAAGATTTAAACCTACATCCAGAAACCTTCAAACTTTTGGAAGAAAATGTTGGAAACACACTGGAACACTTAGGGGTAGGCCCTCACTTCCTAAAAAAGACTCCAAATGCAGTAGAAATCAAGACCAAAATAAACAAGTGGGACCTCATCAAACTAAGAAGCTTCTGTACAGCTAGAGAAACAATCAACAAAGTAAAAAGGCAACCCACAGAATGGGAGAAGATCTTCGCACACGACTTAGGTGATAGAGGGCTGATCTCCAGAATATACAAAGAGCTACAAAACAACCAAAATGTCAAAACAAACAAGCCACTCAAGAAATGGGCACGGGAAATGGGCAAACACTTCACAAAGGAACAAACCCAAATGGCAAATAAACATATGAAAAAATGCTCAAGTTCCCTGGCAATAAGGGAAATCCAAATTAAAACATCAATGAGGTACCACCTAACGCCAGTAAGACTGGCCCACATGAATAAAAGCACCAACGACACTTGTTGGCGAGGTTGCGGGGAAAAGGGAACCCTACTCCACTGCTGGTGGGGCTGCAGGCTGGTACAGCCTCTATGGAAATCAGTATGGAGAACATTCAAACAACTCAAATACAACATACCGTATGATCCAGCAATAGCACTCCTAGGAATATATCCAGAACACTTGTTTTATGAGAAACCAACATGCACTCCTATGTTCATAGCAGCACAATCAGTAATTGCAAAAACATGGAAGCAGCCAAAATGCCCATCAACAGAGGATTGGATAAGAAAGCTATGGTTCATCTACTCCATGGAATACTACTCAGCTATTAAAAAAAACAAAATGCAGTTCTTTGTGGCCAAATGGGCCAAACTGGAAACCATAATGCTAAGGGAAATGAGCCAATCCCAAAAGGTTAAATACCACATGTTTGCCTTAATTTGATATGATGTTATGTATAACAAGTTATGTTATGAATGTTATATGTTGTGTATAAACCAAAATTGAAATGTCAATGAGGTGGTCACAGAAGGTGGCTGGGAACTCGCATTTATCTTTAACATATTGGTTACTCATTACTATGTCAATTAATTCCATAATGATGTAAATTTTTGCAGATGGTATGTTGGAGCTTTTAATTGATCAGGATGATACTCTGCTGGCTCTGTCTTCAGACCAGAGAGGGTATACCTAAGAAGCCGTTGAACTTGACTAGACAATAAGATGCTGGACTCTATGTTTGGTATATGCTTGCAATGGGGGAATCTCAACTGAACTTGAACTGTGGTTATGCAACAAGGTGGAGGAATCCACCATGGTGGGAGGGTTTGGGGAGGGGTGGGGAGAATCCCAGTACCTATGAAACTGTGTCACATAATACAATGTAATTAATGAATTTAAAATAAAATTAAAAAAGAAAAAAAAAAAAAAGGTAATGTGATGCAGAAGAAAAAAAAAAAAATGACCATGCAAATATTTCAAAGTAAGTAAATATCAGAGAACACCATTTACACCTTTAAAACACAACTCTTTCCAAACCATGAGAATTTAGCAGTGACAACAGAGAACCCAACGAATTGCCTTATGGAAAAGCAAAATGTGCGTTTCTCTTTTTTTAAGATTTATTTATTTTTTATTGGAAAGTCAAAATTACAGAGAGAAAGAGAGACAGAGATAAAGATCTTCTATTCACTGGTTCACTCTCAGTTGCTGTAATAGCCACAGCTGAGCTGATCCAAAGCCAGGAGCCAGGAACTTCTTCTGGGTCTCCCACACGGGTGCAGGGTCCTAAGGCTTTGGGCCGTCCTTACTGCTTTCCCAGGCCACAAGCAGGGGGCTGGATGGGAAGTGGAACAACTGGGACATGAACCAGCACCCATATGGGATTTGTCACCTGCAAGGCAAGGACTTTAGTCACTAGGCTAACACGCAGAAAATTTGTATTTCTTTAGCCAGTTGCCAAAAGGTATAGAATTCCTTAAACAGAGGAATTAGCACATAAGGTCATCTCGTAACTTTTCAAAAATTTAACAAATTCAAAGGTTGGGACAAGAATAGAGCTTACTGGAGCTGGCTAGACAATTGACAAGGTCACCAAATAAACAGAAATTATCTAAAGGAGATGTTTTAGTGTTTTTTTAAACAGATATAAAAATTAGACATTTCCTATTTTTAGATATTTACTAGCATTCCTAAATGTGTTCATTTCCTAAACTTTGTTGCAAATTGGATACCAATTCTAGGTAAGCATACTTTAGATACTAATGCTAAAAATTTAAATAATGCTATAACAGTAGCTTAGAAGTTATAGCCAAATATATTGCACAGAAAATTAAAAGATTCTCCCTCTCAAATTAATTTTCTGTGACTTCCCCATCCCTTCTTCTACATGCTTAAACCTTTAAGTATTTTGTCCGGTCTTTCTCTTTCCATTCTATCATAATGATTCTCCTGTTGGACAAAATATTCTACAAGCAAAGCTCTTTCTTTATTAAAAAATTTTCCTTTCATAACGCCTCATCAAGAATGCATTTTCAGGCTTGCAACCATTTTCTATCTGCTAAATTCCTTATTTTACTTTTTGAGATAATTCTTTCAAATGCTCCAAATTAAGGCATTTTCTAAATTAAGCATATTAAATTTCAAACTTAGTTACTTTCAGTAGCTTTCAATCATTTGTCATTTACAGCCAATTTATGGAAACATTTTTTTTTACAAACTTGATTGCGTTTTTCATTGAATTTAAGAAGCTAGGAAATATTTGCCTCGTTTATACTTAATAACATTTCCTGACCAGCAAATACAGAAATTAATACTTGTTGGGCCTGGCACATTGGCCTCGCAGCTAAAGTCCTCATCTTGAACACGCCGGGATCCCATATGGTTGCCAGTTCTAATCCCGGCGGCCCTGCTTCCCATCCAGCTCCCTGCTTGTGGCCTGGGAAAGCAGTCGAGGACGGTCCAAAACTTTGGGACCCTGCACCTGCATCGGAAACCCTGAAGAGCTCCTGGCTCCTGGCTTCAGATCGGCGCAGTACCGGCCGTTGCACTCAATTGGGGAGTGAATCATCGGATGGAAGATCTTTCTCTCTGTCTCTCCTTCTCTCTGTATATCTGACTTTTCACTAAAAAGAAATAAATCTTTAAAAAAAGAAACTAATACGTGTTAACAGTTTCTAAATTTTTATAAAGCAACTCTAAGTGGAAAAGAGTAGCATAAAACTCTATTACAAGGTTCCTCATTCAGTCCCAAGGAGCACGGAGGTAAGCAGTGTGGTGCTAAATTAGCGTCTTTTCTTTCACTGATTTAAACTAAAATTTCTTAATTTTATAAAACACACGCTAGGAACTGGCAAGATGAGCTGCTCCACAGATAAGGAGGACTGAGAAGAAGGCCTGCCCTGGGTCCCCAGAGGCAGCTGCAGCACTGGGAGAGAAGAGGCAGAGGACAAGCCGGAGGAGTAACAGGGTAGAGTTCCACCCAGCACTTGGTACCTTGGCACCAGACCCGTTGAACCAAGTAGGGTTTTGTTTTTTGTTTCTTGTTGGTTTTGTGCGTGTGTATGTGTGTGTACTTTTTCACTAGTTTTAAGATGATGAACATGAGACAGAAACCAAGACAGACAAGTGGGTACCACAATCAGACAAAACAGAACCAAGAACGAATAACACAGAACCAAAGAGGGTGTGTACCAGTAACAAGAACCAAAAAGCTACAGACTGGAACCAGAGGGCACAGGGCACTGACCTACAGTGGCTTGGATTGGGGAAGGAGTGCTGTATTCAGCCTTCTACCAAAATCCACCCATACCTTAGAGGGGTTCCAGGAACTAGGGAAAGCTCTGTGTTCCAGGTGCCTCCCGGTCAACATTGATCTCCCTGGATTCTGATTTGCTTCTGATTGGGCTTTCAGACTGAGAAACTTCCCCTGGGATGTCTGCCCTGCAGACGTGACAGGGGAATCCATGGAGATCAAGTCCTTAGAGCCTCAGGGTAGATCTCGCTGGGGCCTCCGAATGTTCCAAGTTGACCAAATCCATTCCAGAAATGAGTCGGAGGCAGACTCTTAGAACTTCAGGCGTCTTTATTCACTGGTCAGTGCTGACCCACTCCATCTTCAAGAATTCTTTTCCCATTACTTTTGCTTAGTTATTGTAAGAATCTTTTCTTATAATTAAAATTATGATTTCTAGAAGAAAAACACAAAATAGAGAAACAGACTTGGTTTCAAACCCATAAACAGCATAGCTTATGCTACATTATTACAGAAGAATGTCAGTTGATTGCGTGGAACTCCAGCACTTCTAAAGAAGAAACGGGTAAAGATGTCACAGCTTCTGCTCTTGGCCACATTTTTCTCAGAAAAGATAAGGAGCCTGGGATTCAGGCTGACAGGTGGATGTGCCTAGGATCAATGCCATGTCAGAACCGAAGGCTAAGGGGCACGAGTGCCTGTCGGCACAACCACACTCTCCGCACATCCCAATGCTTTCTGCTGAATACCCATCAACGTGCTCCCCACCTGCACAATGACTTTCTTTCTTAAAATTCTTCACACACAGTTGTCATTGAGACATCCTGAATGTGGACGTATTTCCTTACCTGAAGCAAAATCAGGGGGCAGAGAGTGGCTCAAGGTGAAGCTTGAGTGAAATGCTAGCTGTGAATGTCCAACCTTAGATGAACTATTTTGGTAGTGTCTTCCTTGGAGTAAAGCTGGGGTGTGACAACGAAGGCATCACAGGCCATCAATCGTCATGTGGAAAGACAAGCTGACAGGCAACAGGGCAGGGACACATCCCTCAGCAGACACCTTCCTTCTAGCAGCACACTCCGTGTTAGCCCCATGGGCTTCGTGCTCAGCGCATCGACATCCAGAGCACACTGCCCAGGGCATGCGATGGATGACTTTCATTTTATACCTTATTTTCAGCGCTTTCTGGTGTCTACTTATGATTATTTAAAATATTTATTTAAAGGGCAAAATGGCAGAGACAGAGAGACTCAGAGAGATAGATTTATCATATACTATATCATTCGCCCATAGCTGCAGTGTCCAGGGCTGAGCCAGAGCACATGAAAACCTGGAATTTCTTCTGAGTCTCCTGTATGAGTGGCAGGCATTTGGGCCATCATCTGCAACTTTCCCAAATACATTAGCAAGGAGCAAGATTGGAAGCATAGGAGTGGAGACTTGAAGCAGCACTCAGATACGGAGGCCGATACTGCAAACAGCAACTCAACACACTTCACCAAAATGCTGACTTCTGATTAAAATTGTTTTAAGTGGTACAGAATGGAAACAAACTTTTAAAAATTTTCACAGCTACACTTTACAAGATAGGTGTTTCACAACTTAGCCATAACTGACTTATCTAGCAACACCAAAAGCAACTTCGATTGATTTAAAAAACAATATTGTACTTAAAGCAGAAAAATGACAAAGCAGACCAGATCTTTACATGAGATTGAACTAGGCTTGGTGGTGCCTTGTGAGTTTGGAGTTCTCCCTGCCTGAAAAAACAGACATCTAGTCTTACTGCTCTTGACTTATAAAATGTACCAATTTGCTGGTGGGCACAAAATATGTGTTTTTATGAGCTAAAGTGTGAAATGTTAGTACATGCAAAATATGATGGTCGGATCAAGGTAATCACTTACATACAGAAGCCTAAAAGGTGGGCCACAGGAAGGAGGTAGTGGTTAGCACAGCCTGGAAAAGGTGAGTGACAGGGATGGTTGTCCTGTAGTCACATGAGCCTCAGTAAGAAAGAAGCCCCTAGTAAAACCTCCAGCAGTAAGGAACTCATGGTGATAGAAGAGCCACCAGGCAGGGGCCATTGACATCAGACTCACAGACATGTAACACACCTAGCACCAGCACCCGACCCCTACTGATTATTTTTTTCACGTCCTTAGCCCCGTGTAGTGCATGTTAAAAACTTTAACTTAGCTCACTGTTCTGTAGCTGATACTGCTGGTGAATTCTCATTGCCCAGGACACCAGCTCTAAGGATGCTCAACGGGTATGGGGCAGTTGGTATTTTATAGTACAATGGCCATCAAAATTCAAAATGTCTGTGAGATCATGCTGCTCCTTGGAAGGCATCTCCCATTGTGTCTTCATGGTGGGGCTGGAGACTGCCTCTCAGCGCAAGTAGACAGGTCAATCATTGCACATAGAAAACCTGTTGTGGGGCACACCACCATCAGAGACCACCCAAAGCCATTAAGGCAAACAGAGGGGTCTTTATTAGGCAGGTGACCACTGCCCTTATTCAGAACAGATCTGAGGGAGACAACGCCAAGCTGTTGGGACAGTGAGCTTTTAAAGGAAAAGACCCACCTCCTAGTGACCGTTACACTGGCAAGCAAGCAAGGAAGGGCACAGAAGTTGCAACAAGCAGGTGAGTCAAGACGAGAAATTCTGCAGTAATAGTTACAGTTTAACTTCTTGGTTGTTGCTTCCATTTTTCCTGGGGCTCAGTTACCAGGACCTCTTTGGAGGAGGACGGTCAGTCTAACCCGACCCGTGACCTGTGCATACACTCACTATGTGATTTTTCACCCTTAACAAAGCACTGGCCGGGGTCTTGTAGGTGCATCGACATGACGACTGGCAGCTGGAGGACTTTGTGTCTCTTGGGGTGGAAGTAGATGGACACACCTCATGCGAGGCCAGCTGTTGGCATACAACTTTCTAAATTCACTATTGAAAGTAAATAAAGTTAATCAGAAATTGTTGGAAAAATAAGCAAAGTATTTAAGATACAAATACATAGGAGGAATATCTGTTATATTGGATATATCTGTGATTAGAAAGGGTTGGGGTTTTGGATTTTTTAGGATTCTGGAATATTTTCACAGACAAAATAAGATCTCTTGGGCATGACACCGTAGGCTACACAAAAAATTATTTTTGTGTTATATGCCCTTCATACATGTAACTTGAATATAATTTTGTACAGCATTTTTGATGCAGCTGTCCTTTTTATTTTTTTATTTATTTATTTTTTTATTACAAAGTCAGATATACAGAGAAGAGGAGAGACAGAGGGAAGATCTTCCATCCGATGATTCACTCCCCAAGTGAGCCGCAACGGGCCGGTAAGTGCCAATCCGAAGCCGGGAACCTGGAACCTCTTCCGGGTCTCCCACACGGGTGCAGGGTCCCAATGCTTTGGGCTGTCCTCGATTGCTTTCCCAGGCCACAAGCAGGGAGCTGGATGGGAAGTGGAGCTGCTGGGATTAGAACCGGCGCCCATATGGGATCCCGGGGCTTTTAAGGCGAGGACTTTAGCCGCTATGCTACGCCACCGGGCCCTGCAGCTGTCCTTTTGACTATGACCTGTTACATGGGGCGGGGAGTCAGATTCTGAATTAATCATTTGTCTATAATCACTTTTCCATCACATAAACATTCAGACAATTTGCATTTTACATATTGGGATTAAGGATATTCAACCTGTACAGATAAATTAATAAAATCAATAAATGTGTAAAAGAAACTTAATAAATATGTGGCTGACATTGTGGTTTAACAAGTGAAACCTCTATCTATGGCTCTAGTATCCTGTATGGGTGCTGGTACAAGTTTTGGCTAGTCCACTTCCAATCCAATTCCCTGTCAATAGCCTAGCAAAGCAGTAGAGAACACCCTAGTATTTGGTCCCTTCACTCAGGTGAGAGACCCACAAAACACTCCTGGTTCCCGGCTTCAGATTGGCACAGTTCTACCCAATGTGGCCATTTGGGGAGTGATTTGGTAGATGGAAGATTCTCTGTCTCTCTCTCTCTTTCTCTGTCTCTCTCTCCTGCTCTCTCTCTCTCTCTCTCTGCCTATCAAATAAATGCAATTTAAAAGTAATTGAATATATAAATTATGTAAGGATGTGTTTTGAACAGTTTGAGAAAGAAAGAATTTTTGAGTCTTAGAATATAACTCTTCACCTAGTTTTATGCTATTGGTTTCCATCCCCAAGAGTATTTTGGCAAACAACCCTTCCAAACTAATCAGAGGTGTTGCTACAAAACTACTCAACCTGGTTCCCAGAACATTTTTGCTTCCTTCTGGAGAGGATATGGCTTCTCAGCCCATTACTATTTGACAAAGAGAAATTCCAAGTTTCTTTCTCCTTTTACCAGCCCCTCCTGTTTCTGACTATTCTTAATTTTCACCCTTTAATTTCCTACTGTGTTAAAAATCTCACTCTCTTTGTAAGTAAAAATTGATTTATACATTGCACAAAAGGTCTTTCCTCAGCATAACGGCAACCAGAAACCATAGAAAGGAAATTTACATGGCTATAAATCTATGAACACATCAATATATTTGAATATGAATCTGTTATATTTTTTCATTTTGTCAGAAATACAGAAAAAGCAAGCTACAGGGGTGGAGAAATAGCTGTAATTATTTGGATACGTTAGACTGACAACTCAGAGTAAGTCAAAAGGAAGGCGGTGAGAACACATTTTCTTCTACAGAGTGATTTACTGAAAAATTGAAATATGAGTCTAAAGGAGAAAATATTAGAAATCCTTTAGCTTGTTTGCCCATTTCTGCCATTGTGTTTAATATTGTGGGCAATTTAGAAAATGTAGAGTGATTCCTCTGCTGAAAGGTCTGTCATGAGGCTTTCGGGGTTCAGACAACCATACACCTCCCAAATTCCTGGGGATGTGCTGCAGCAAGAAGCGTGGGTACTCTGCAGGAACAGGGATATGAAAAGAAACTGAAATCCCTCCATAGCTCCAAGCCCTAATTTTAACAATGGAGTCAACTCTTCTACTTTCAAGCATTTGCTGAACTAATACATGGCTTGGCCATTTCTTGAATTTTTTTTTCTAATTACATTGACGTCAGCCAGCCCAAGAAGAAGAAAGAATAACCAAAGACCTGTGTTTATGACACCGTGGACCCACAGCCCCTATTTCTTCTTCTCTTCAAACATTTATTGAGTTCCCATTCATTGTTTTATTCCCCAAATGCCTGTAACAGCCAGGGAGGGGATTTGTCAAAGCCAAAAACTTGGAGAGCATTCTAACTTGTGCACATGGGTGGCTTGAGCCCTCGTATCTGCTCCTCAGTTTCTTTATAAGCATAAAACTGTGTAATTTAAGATGATATAATGTTATGTATAACATGTTATGTTATGAATGTTATATGTTGTGTATAAACTAAAATTGAAGTGTAGGTGAGGTGGTCACAGAAGGTGGCTGGGAACTCGCATTTACTTTTAACATGTTGGTTACTCATTACTATGTCAATTAATTCCATGGTGATGGAAATTTTCGCTGATGGTATGTTGGAGCTTTCAATTGACTGGGATGATACTCTGCTGGCTCTGTCTTCAGACCAGAGAGGGTATACCTAAGAAGCCGTTGAACTTGACTGGACAATAAGATGCTGGACTCTATGTTTGGTATACGCTTGCAATGGGGGAATCTCAACTGAACTTGAGCTGTGTTCATGCAACAAGGTGGAGGAATCCACCATGGTGGGAGGGTTTGGGGAGGGGTGGGGAGAATCCCAGTACCTATGAAACTGTGTCACATAATACAATGTAATTAATGAAGAAAAAAAAATAAAACACACAAATCAGAAAAAAAATAAAATAAAATAAAAAATAAAACTGTGCTCAGGAGCCAGGGCCAAATACTAAACCCAAGTAATCCTGCATGGGATGTGAACATCTCTGCCTTTCAGTCAAATGCCTGCCGCTCCTCCTCTCCCTGATTGCGTTTGCCAAAAGGTATCTTCATCAATCATCCTGGCATGAGACGTAAAATAAAGAAACAAATAAATAAACAGGCCCTCTGAATGCTGGAAAAGTAGATGTGTGGCCAACAGCACTGTTGAACTGTTACCCACTTAGGATGGCGAGTCAGCAACGTCTCCTGAGCAACAGAAAGAGCAGATGATGAGCCTAGCAGTGACTGCAGCTAAGGACCTGTCACACGGCGGACAATGACAGCACTGTCACCTGGAGACATACCTCTTTGAGGAAAACCCGCAGGACAAAAGCCAACATGCCTTGGTGACTGCAAGACAGGACTGAGTGATGCTAAGCATGTATTTGACCAAAGCAGCCTTTGTCTTAGGGAGCAAGGAGAGAGTGGGCATAGGGCTGGAGGGAAGAAAACCTTCCAGTTGGATGCATTTCGCCAGGGTAGGAGAAAACATGATTCTTTCTCTTTAAAATGTGACATCTCCTGCCGGAAGCATTTTTTTTTTAACAAATAAGACTGTCTTCTTTCTTTTCGTAGATTTATTTATGTGAAATGCTGAGAGAGAGTCCATTATGTTACTTTCCAACAGACACTTGCAGGAACTGGATTGGAAATGAAGCAGCCAAAATTTGAACTTGCATTCTGAAATGGGGTGCTAACATCACAGTTGAAGGCTTAATACATTACATCAGAATGCTAGCCCAAAGTATCTAATTTCTTTTAGGATAATTTACACATACACACACACACACACACACACACACACACACAGAGCAGAGGAAATCCTTGAAATGTCCTCAGAACCCAAGTCTATGTAAACCTACTTGAAGTTGCTTTCACAATTTGGAACTTTGAATTTCTTCTTTCAAGACTTATGTTCATTATCATCGATATTTGTTGATCTCAAACATGTAGGCAAAAATGAAAAGAAACATATTTGCTGTTGTTTGATTTTCCACTCTACATACCATAAAATCAGCATATAAAATAGAAAGCAAATTACAATACACGAGAGCTGACAGAAGGCCTGGAGGGATGACTTTCCCTGGAAAGTAGCTGCAACAATAAGTCTGTGTGCTTTATTAAAAATATTATTTACATCCTCCAATACAACGTGGAAGTTAATTATGTTTGGGAGATGTTATTTAGGTCCATGTGAGTTTGCACAATGTTTGCAGTCTCCAAGTACAATAGTAGTTCCCAGACAGATGGCCGGAAAGGCTGACATTTAGAAAAACAATTTGGTCATGGATTGTTTCAGTGGTGAGGCACAGACTAAAAAGATACAGCCATATTATGGGCTGTTATAAATCCAGAGTGTAGCCACAGAAGTAGAAGGCTACGACTGCGTAAAGCTAAGGTTAAAATTATGACATGCATGGCACATTAGAGAAAAGTTTCTAGTCTGTTGCCAAAATCCACAGGGAAAGAGAGAAGGCACACAAAGCCTTATCGATTGTAGGGAAGGTATTGATGGGAAGATGTTGAATTTTAAAGAATGCTTGGAAGAGGGAGGATAATATTTACAATCAATATTTCCAGGCTGGACATGATGATCACCCTGATTTAATCACCACACAAGATACACTGTGTTGAAACATCATGCACTGCACCCCATCCAGGTACGAGGATTGGCAGGGTGGTTTGAGGACAGGAAGCCAAAAAAAAATAAGATGGGGTCTTTCAAGGAAAATCATTGCAAAAGGAAGGCATCAAAAAGGCACAGAAGGAACCTAGGGTAGGAAAATGAGATGAGAAGCCTGAAAAGGCAGAGAAATTCCAGGGCTTGCCTGCATCCTCCCTCTCAGAAGGGGGTCTAGGAGGTGTGGTTTTGGCAACCCAAAAAGAAAGAAGTCAATGTTAGTCAATGGTTGTGTTGGAAGCAGGCCCCAACTCTCTCCAGGAAACAGGAGGTCTGTACTCACAGAAAGCCTGGGAAAACTGGTATCAGGGAAAGATTTCCAGAGGGTCAGGTCACAGGTGTCAAGTTACAGTGATCTGTGAAAACAATGAAACAGCCACAGAGGCCCAGTGTACACCATGCTTCCTTCATGATCCAACTAAGATACTGATTGGCCCAACTTCAACAAGAAGTTCACTTGCAACAGGCGACCCCAGTAACCTGGGCAATCTACCTCACAGCTGGGCATCAAGACTGGACTGGTCAAAACAAAGGTGAACCTGGTCCATACCAGAAACCCGGATGAAAATGGTACAAGTGTTCGTAACAATGGAATTAGTTCTTCCCACTTGAGTCTGATCCTGTAATGGCCAATGGAAGGCAGTACATGCATCATGGCCACGATTTCATTCTTTTCCTGGCAAATACACCAGCAAGATAGTTAAAAACAATATCTAAAAACTTCTGTGTGGAAACAACTTACTTTTTATGCTTGCACAATTCTTTAGCTTTCGTGCTCTGTGAGCTGGGGAATTTGGCGGGGGAGCAGGTGGTTTGTGGAATCGCATCCCTTCATTTCAGCCATGGAGAAGCAACAGAAGAAGAGGGTTGAGGAGGGTGGGAGACCGGAATGCAGCCGTGCAGAAGGAACCTGGGGAGTGAGTGTTGCACTGAGAATGGGGGAGAAGCGAGTTGGGAATGACTGCTGCCTGAGGAAGCAGGTGGGGGTTAGTCATCCTCATGGACCTTTGTTCCGTCTTTAAAACACCTGCCAAGACTATGGACTGCATGCATTCCTGAGAGAAAACTATACTTTCTAAGGCAAACATTTTTAACATTTTTGTCCCCTTCTTTATATCTAATTTGTTAGCACTTCAAAGAGGTTCTCATGATTGCATCGTGTCTGCTAAAACACACAGGAGCATTCACACCTCCTCTTGGCCCCACGACTGAAGGGGCCACTGAACACTCCACACTGCTCCTGTCGCTGGCCAAACCATGGAGGACTGAGCTCAGTGGCAGAGTACATCCATTCTTCAACTGCAGCTTGTGGGCAAGCTGGGGAATGTGGAGTTTTATTTTATAAAGCAAGATGACAATTCATTTATCTTAATAATCAATACTGAGCCAGCATTGTAAAGCAGCAAGGTAAGCTTGTGCTCGTATCTCATATTAGAATATCTCTTTGAGTAGTGGCAATTTTCTTTTGAGCCGGTCTCATGCTAACACACCTAGAAAGGCACCAGAAGTTGGGTACTTGCATCCCCAATAGCCACATGTAAGATCAGGGTGAAGTTCTAGTTCCTGGCTTCGGCCAGGCCCAGCTTTGGTTATTGCCATTTGGGAAGTGTAACAGTCAGGATGGAAGATCTCTCTCTCTCTCTCTCTCTCTCCATTTCGCTCTCTCTCTGCTTTTTCAAGTAGCCAGCTTCTGTATGTATGTCTTATACAAAGTAGCAACAATAAAATATCAACTAGTACCCATCAGGCAATCATCTTACGTCAGACACTGATCTATGCTCTTCATACATCTGTAATTTACTCACTACTACTGTTCTGCCTAACAGATGAGCGTTTATGCAGCAGTGAGAGTAAATCTGGCTCATGAAATGGGGGAGCGAGGATCTTGACTTAGGAAGAGCGCATAAATACCTGGTGATGTGCAGTGCAAAGACAGAGAGTAGGCAGCGACTCACAAGATTCTTGTTTGCTTCCACATATATGACATTCGCAGATGCCTGAATGCTGCAGCGAACATCATCACTCCCTTTTGTTGGCCCCCAGGAATTCTCCAAAGAACCTCTGCAGTGTCATGCAATCTTTTTTTTTTAAATTTATTTATTATTTTTAATTCATTAATTACATTGTATTATGTAACACAGTTTCATAGGTACTGGGATTCTCCCCACCCCTCCCCAAACCCTCCCACCATGGTGGATTCCTCCACCTTGTTGCATAACCACAGTTCAAGTTCAGTTGAGATTCCCCCATTGCAAGCATATACCAAACATAGAGTCCAGCATCTTATTGTCCAGTCAAGAAAGCTATGGTTCATCTACTCCATGGAATACTACTCAGCTATTAAAAAAAACAAAATGCAGTTCTTTGTGGCCAAATGGGCCAAACTGGAAACCATAATGCTAAGGGAAATGAGCCAATCCCAAAAGGTTAAATACCACATGTTTGCCTTAATTTAAGATGATATGATGTTATGTATAACATGTTATGTTAGGTTTGTTATATGTTGTGTATAAACTAAAATTGAAATGTCAATGAGGTGGTCACAGAAGGTGGTTAAGAACTCGCATTTACTTTTACCATATTGGTTACTCATTACTATGTCAATTAATTCCATAATGATGTAAATTTTTGCTGATGGTATGTTGGAGCTTTTAAGTGTCATGCAATCTTGAATGTCTTGCTTGGGTATACCTGGCACTTGATTCTGGCCTAGCTGCTATGCAGACAAACACCGTAAGAACAGTTTGCTTCCCCCAGCCACCCCCCAACCCTTTTTTTCAATTAACACATAATCCACATACTTGCATGAACTGTATTCCTGGGAATTCACAGGGCAGACCTCAACTGATGTTTACTTCCAAATTGGAATTTCTAAAGATGGAGAGTCAACCTTCAGGAATTTTCTGTCCGACCACAATGTCCCAGTGGGACGAGTGCTTAATATTTTCTAAGGAAGAAGCACAAAGAAATTAAAAGGTAGATGCCTCCAGAGTTTCACCGCAGAATCCAACAGCCCAGGAAGGAGAAGGGCTATGGATGAGACCAGGAAAGTGGCGTCCTTCCTTCTGAATGCCACACACATCCAGAATCAAGGGTGTACACCCCATGGCAAAATGGAAAGCAGAAAGGAGTTGCTGCTCAGAGTTTACCGAGGGTGACCTGGCTGGAACTTGCCTGGGTTGTGACTTAGCCACGGGCAGCAGGAGAGCTAGAAAGAAATCACTGTTTTGACTTGTTTACGCTGTTTTGTTAAACCATCTATAGACAGAAGTGGGGAAAAGCCAGAGGCTGAGAGGGCTATTGTGTGGCCAAATACATTGAACAAGGACATCTCCTGGCAGCAGAGCCCCATTCTGCCCTTCATCTAAGGCAAAGAGAAAGTTTTTCTCTAAAACTGGAGCAAATACCACCATGACTTTGGTTGCAGAGAACAATTTTATAATGGTTCCCACGCTTTGGGACTTAAGAAACAAAAGACAGGGGAACAGGTGGAAATGAATCTCCTACAGGAGCAATAAGGGACAGTCATGCTGCCCTGGCTCGCTGGCTCTGCAGGAGCAAGCATATCTCCCTAGGCCTGTCACTGGAACTGGAGACCAATCGGGATGACTGTGCAAGGATGGACATAACTTGTGTTTGAGGTGACCAATGACACCCACCTATTAGGGCAAATAGCAAGGAAGAACTCCAGCAAGGTAGGTAAACTACACCACCCTGAGGATAAGCAGATGGAACACATGGCATCATTGCCCAGCAAGCTCTTGGCTTTCAAAATGTGGACTTTGAACTAACTGACAGCATCATAGACCCAGAAGCTTTATGGGAGTGGAGAACCTCAAGCCCCACCACAGACCTGGTGAAACTGTAACACAACCTGGGTTTTATGAAGCTCCCAGAGTGGTACCTAGAACACAAAGTTCGAACAACATCACCACACTGATTTTCCACTTGGACACACTTAGGGATAAGCTGAGGTTTTAAAAACTCCTAATTTGGACTCCATTCCTGGGTATTGATCTGGGTACTAAGTGGAGAAACTGGATTTTTTTAATAGGGAGAGAGACAAATAAACAAAAAGAGCTTGCATCTGCTGGTTCATTCCCCCTAAACCAGCACTGGCCAGAGAGGTGCCAAACAAATGATTGGAGTCAGGCACTCTACCTAGCTCATCCATAGGCATGGCAAGAACACAACCACTTGGGTTATGACTGATGGGCAACAAACCTAGATACCTTGATATGGGACATAGGCATCCCAGTTGCTAGGCCAACGGCCTGCCAGTGTAAGCTCCCTAGCTGACTCTAATTTGCAAATGATACGAAAGCCATGTTTCAGTTGGATGAACCTCGCTGCAAGGAGAGCCAGGGAGAAAGAGCAAGCAGGTGGTCAGAGTCCCAGGGATATTTGCAGAATCAGGTAACCAGATGGTTAAACAGAGGAATCATGGATCCTAGAAGTGTTAAAACAAGGCTCGGGGATATGCCATGAACCCAGGTGCTTGTGAACACTCTTGAAGGCTACATGAATCAGGTGCAGGAGCTCAAGGAATAAGCAGAATCTTAGCAACAGGAATGGGTTAGACAAGAATTGCAGGCTTGAAAGCACAGGTTTGTAATGTGTTTGATATACAAATAATAAAGGACAGCTTGAGCATAATGCTAATTTTGTTATTGTGCCAAAGGTTTGCTTTCCAAGGTGGGGCTTGAAATTAGCATTATGCTCAAGCACAGGTCATCCACCATAGATGTTAGGCAAATACAGGGAACTGCATCCAGCTGAACAGATATGTGTGGGATGCATCAGAAAGCTTTCTCTGTTCCTGCAAATCCACACTGCGTGACTTTTGGTACCATTTCCACTCACTCTACTTCCATCACTTCACAATAACCTATGAGATGCACTCCTCTAGGGTCTGCTTTCCATTGTGATGTCAATATACGTATCCAATATTGTACATACCCACAATAGCTTCATTATGTTTATTAGATGCCTATTTCCATATAATAGATGAAATTGCCACATTGTGTCCCACCTATCCTGTAAGTTCTGTGATGTTTTGCTTCGTATTTAGTTTTGCTTTGTATTTGGTCATTGAGGTATCTCCCTTTTGGCAATTATTTAGTTCATATGTACTTCCACGCATTAAATCCCGTATCTGAGGTGTGTCTGACTAATTTGATGGCTGGGAAAATTTGAATTTATGAGTCACCAACTCTGAAACTTACTTCTGGCTGAAAATCTAAAACCCTTTCATGTTCTGCCTATAAGCCTGCACCCACAAACACAGCGCAATTGCCCATTCTGTGTGTCTAGCTCTACTCGTTCCTTGTGGAGAGTACAGCTGGCATCCAAAGATAGCAAGGTGGAATTCTGTTCCTATCCATACAGGAGCCCTACCTTGGAAAGCAAACCTTTGGCACAATAACAAAAACAGAATTCAGAGCGGCTGTGAGCAGAAGCAGTGGGGACGCACACAGCTGTCATAAGCGAAAGCGCCAGTGCTCATTCCTGCTGATTGGTGATGTTTGTCTGTTGTGTGTGTATGGAAATGGTTCGCATGAAAGCAAATACTCATGCGGCAATAGTTTGTTCCAACAGAAAACAAGGTAAATTCTAAGTTACAAGCTAGATCTCTGCCTTCCTGATGGAACCTCATCGCTGAAGAAATTTTAAATGCTTTGTCAGAAATGCCAAAACTGATCAACATCCATGCTCCGGTTGCTTTGTGATGAAAACCTGTGATTGACATTTAAGACATGAAACCAAAGGCTTGTGCGAAAGTAATGGACCTACGTTGAAGTCGTATTTTACCTAGCAGGGTGGTATCTGTTAAATTAAAAGGTTCAACATTTCTGCACAAATTAGCTTTACTCACTGAAACCAATTTAATGTCCTCAACTGGCTTAAAAGTAAATATATAAAGACCTGGGTATTTAGAGGATTTCACTGATTGATTAGCAACACATTTTCCTACGCAGGTGGCACAGTGGTTGGTCTGCCTGGTGGCATACTGCTGAAGCTTAATGAGGAATGTTAATTTTCATTTGTGATAATGGCCTTTGACGTCAGCCCTTCACATACTGCTTGCTGGCCTTCTCAGTGGGTACAGATGCCAGTCTCCCTCAGGATAGCCTTCCATTTGCATTAAGTATTCATCACAGAGATAAATAGTCACGGGCTGCCACAATGCACCACTGTGGGTCTGGAGAGAGCTATTTAAGTCCCTGGGGAGGAGGAAGGAAGGAATGCAAGGCTTTCCAATTTCAGATTTAATGGGATCTTTGCAAGCTTCAGAGTCCTTATTCCAGTGGTATAACTGCAGAACAACCAGCTCCTTTCAAATCAAACATTTAATATGTCTACCTACATAGTCCACATTCATTCGTGGATTTTAGAGGGTTTTTTGTTGTTGTTTGTTTTGTTTTGTTTGCAGGACTATACATATTCCAGAAGCCTGGAATAGTAAACAGATACTTCTACTTTGGCATGGCCTCCAGGAGAACATTGATGACCATTATTTGAAGATGATGCCTTAAGTAGCCTCATTTCAAATGGCAAGCTCCCAGTAGCCTCTACACAAGCAGCTGAAAACTGCAGGGGCATTGATGAATTGGAGAGCAAAACTTCGGGCAGGGAAGCTAAATGGAAGGGGAAAGGACCATAGAATGGCAAAAATTAAGGAAATGAAGTTAAATTGGAAAAAGAGAGAGAATGAAAGAGATAAGACACCAACATAAGCGAAAGAAAGGCCAACAGTGGCAGTGACCTGTAAACCCAGCAGCAACAGAGCAGCCCGAAACTGCTGTCTCCGAATCCACTTGGCCTAGACCTCTGCCAACTGCGTGACACAGACGTCATTAAACTTGCATAAATACACTGAGAAGCACACAGTGTGTATTTCGTTCAGAATGGAGGTGCCTTTCACATACACCTTGATGTGTTACCACACAGACATACCCTGCACAGGGAAGTGTAAATGAGACACCCGGTTTCAATGTGTGTTAGTTCTAGCAAGAGATCCGCTTACAGAGAGGGGATGGTGTGTCTCATCGACTTTTGAACTCCATCCAGTGATGATGGTTTTAAGCTATCCTGTCTCTACTACAAATGATCAACCTTACTCATGCAGGTAAGAGAAGGAGGCAGGCAAGGGTGAGTGGATGGAAACAGAGACAAAACTGGAAAGTGAGAAAATCTGTTTCCTGGGATCTTTTCAGGTTGAGGAGAAAGAGGCTATTCCACTGGAAATGCAGCATGTTGAGTCTCCTGTATGTCTGGATCTGGATTCAACTCGGAAGACAGAACAGCTGGAAAGAAGGCAAGCCTCTCACTGCAGGGCAGCATCCTCCACCTGCCTTGTCCCTGCTGCCTTCTTGGTTTCAGGTTTCAGTGCAGCTTTGAAAGCAATTGAGAACACAGAATTAGTGAAACCTATTTCTGTCTCTCTTTTAATTTTTTATTCCACAAATGGTTCCAGGTTGGAGTATTGTAACCAAATCTCACCTTTTTTCTCATGGGGCTACTCCAGGACCTGGTGGGAAACGGTCTATGCTCTGTCTCCCAACTCCCCTTTTGCCCATCTGGGGCTGAGAAGAAGCTATAGAAGCTTCTATTTCACCTTCCTTGGTTAAGATCTTTATGTTTACGGTTTGGAGGAAGATCCAGTGATTGGCCATGAATGTCTGAATCAATGCTCCAGTGCTCTGAAGACTCTCTTTCCCAGGAATTCTCAATGAGCACTGAAGAAGAATGAAAAATAAACAGAAAGAAAGAGGAGAGTGAGAGAGAAAGAAAAAGAAAAGAAGGAAGGAGAAAGAAAGAGAAAGAAAGGGAGGAAGGAAGGAGGGAAGGAAGGAAGGAAGGAAAGAAGGAAGGAAGGAAGGGAGGGAGGGAAGAAGGAAAAAGAAAAGAAAAGAAAAGAAAAGAAAGGAAGAGAAAAGAAAAGAAGAGAAAAGAAAAGTAATCCCAGTAAAGAAACATTTTACTAGTGGCTGTTAACTGGATGTCACATTCAATGGTACACCCCTGCAACGCATGCAGAGATCACAAGGATGACCTCTTTGCCTAACTAAGGACCCTGGAGCCATAGACCAAGCTGATCCCTGGCTGAGGCTGTGTGGAAGTGCAGCAGAGTAATCACTAACTGACTTCCTTCCCCAGGGCCTTCCTTGATCCAGGTCCTGAGGCACAGTGAGAACATGGCTGCTATCCACAGACCCAGGTGCTGACTGCAGTATTCTCTACTGAGGTCTCCGCCTCTATCCCTACCTGTTCCACCACCACATCCCCACAGCAAAGCGTGCAGCTTCCTTCTGGGCACTGAGGCTGCTGTACTGCCCATTCAGGTTCCCAGCAGAGCCTCCACAGGGTCTTTGCTGTCATGTGTCCCACTTGAAAACACTAGGATTTGTGACATTTTTCAGCTCTTGGCTGTCATTGCGGTGTGAAGGAGGCTTGTGTATGCCTTAGTCTTGGTATTTGGAGCCCTGTCCTCAAAAAAGAAAAAAATGTTTGACCACCACAGGATGACTTCCTGGATGACATTTTAAGTTCATAGGACTTACACTTTCATCACCCTCATATCTCCACTGCCTTATTGTTAGCACCCCCAGGAAGCGAAGGGTTAACCACTGCCTCAAATAAAACTGCTTTGGTACCGGGTCAGAAGCAGACCCTACCTGCCCAATAGAATCTACTGGCATTACTGTCCTCCATCCACTCTGCCCTCTTAGTTATGTTAAACAGGTTCCATTTTAAATAGGGTGTCTTTGCAGTTCAGAACAAGTTTTCCCTGCTACAGGAATGTTGGGATTGTCGGGTGCACATGAGATGTCAGATCGCTGACAGGAGTCAAGAGCTCCCTGAACATAAGGATGTGCCTGTCACCCTTAACTCACTCTTGAGTAAATGGGACGAATATGGTAATGATACATGGACAGTCCTCTTCCGTAAAAACTCTCACCAGCTTTGTGTCTACAATACTCGCTCTCTGCTGTCCAGAAGTAGCCAAGAACACTTCCAGCACCTAGAATGCAGAGTAGAAAGCCAGAGCCAGCCAGGAAGTGCATGTTGTGGACTCCAAACTTGCATCAACTCTGGGGTCCTTCTCATTTTCTCTTCAAGAATTTATTTTTTAGCCATTTGAAAGGCAGAATCAGAGAGAGGCCACAATAGCCAGAGCTGGGGTAGACCAAAACCAGGAGCCTGGGGTTGCATCAGGGCCTCCCATGCGGGTGCAGGGGCCCAAGGACTTGGACCATCCTCTGATACCCTCCAAGGAAGCTGGGTCAGAAGTAGAGCAGTCAGAGACTTAAACCAACTCCTGTAGGGGATGTTGGCATTGCAGGCAGAAGCATAGCTTGATATACCACAACATCAGCCCTCTCCCTTGATCTAGGCAGGAAATTATTTAAAACATTGTATAAAATCACCCTCAGATCATGTGCATAAGGTGATCCAGGTTGGAGGGTCATGGCTCTCATCAGTTCATAGGTCAACAGTTTATGGCTCAGGTGTTTCACTGAATGGGACAAAGACATTGAGCAGGGTGAGGGAACCTGGGATACGTAATTGGGCAAATAAAGCCTGCAAAGAACCATGGGTGTTGTGGCTCGGCTCTTAAATTAGGAGCTTGGTCCCAAAAGGATTTTTAAAAATTTAAAAAAAAATTAGGTGAAAGGCCTAACTGCAGAGGAGCAGGGAGAGGGAGATCTTTCATCCTCTGGTTCATTCCACAAGTGAGCGGAATGATCAGAGCTAAACCAACCTCAAACAAGGAACCAGGATTTTCTTTCAGGTCTCCCAATTGAGTGCAGGGGACAGCAGAAATGGTTTCTCCTCCACTTCTCTGCCAGGCTGTAAGCAGGGATCAAAAATGGAGCAGGAGGAGCTGAAACTGGCACCATGTGGTATGTTGGAGCAACAGGCAGAAATTTAACCCACTACATCATTGCACCAGCCCAGCGTCATTTTTTGAAGGTTTGTATCTTTATTTGAAAGGCAAATTTACAGAAAGAAGAAGAAACAAAGAAAACTATGTGTGCTGCTTTGCTCTTCAGATTGCCACGACAATGAGAGATGAGCCAATCTGAAGGCAGGAGCTGGGAACTTCTTCCAGGTCTTCCATGAGTACAGGGACCCAAACACTGCTTTGGGGGCCTCCCTGCACTGCTTTTTCTGGGGTCCTTCTAAGGTTTCACAGCCCCAGGCACGGTGATTTGGGAACTTTCATTATACATTGATTAAGGAAGAATTATAGCAGCAAAAAAAAAAATTATAAGATGTACCTGATAAGTCATCTATAGATATTTGATTTGTTAAACATAGCAAAGTGGACATATTTACAAAGAGCTGCACATGTGGACAAGAAAATTCAGGCACAGCCTTGGCAGATGGTACAGGGCGTGCATCTGGAGTCCAGCTGCTAGCTCTAATTCCACAGCCCCGAGAGATTCCTGTCCCACCGGTGGGAGTCAATGGGTACAGGTTATCAGGCTATTTCTATTTTGCCACTTGTAACTGGAGACTTCCTGGTTTCTTTCAAGATTTTTGGCACCAGGAGGGCAGCTTTGCTCCCCACCTCCTTGTTGAAAACAGGAAATTTTGGGGAAGCCAGGTAGGGATTGATAGCTGTGAGGACAACGGGATTGGGCAGTCACAGATGGAGGAGAGTCAGCGGTCTTAGGGCAAAACCAAACAGTGCACTCTGGTGCAGGGCACTTCTCAAATACTCACCTTGTCTGCTCTTATACAGAACAACTGACACTATTTGGACACTATTCTCTGCTTTTGGCAACCTAAAACAGTGGCCCATGCTATTGACTGGGGGTCGGCACGTCCTTCTCAGTAATAAAGTGTAGAACTGCATTTGTAAAAGAGATGTCATGATTTTCACTTTTCTCAATTCTAGGAGGGAAAAGCAGTCGTGCAAATCACACTTTTTCCCCCCAGGTGAGACACTTACTGGTGTTTTCTTTTCCCCTCATCGGGTTTGGATCAACATTCTCCATCAAGTTGTGTTCTTAGCTCCTCTGTAAATCACCAGAATACTAGCTTGTCAAAAACAAACCTTGCAAAGCAATATTTTTGAAATACAGGAACTCTTTCCAAAGATTTATGCTTGTACCACTAGGAAAGAGATACAGATTGAAACTTCAATTTCCTTTATGCAGTTAATGAATAAAGTCCTCTTGGTGGGCAATTCTTATAAATTATAAATACATTGACATACTAAAATAGACTATTCTATATGAGTTCATTTTATTTCCAAGGAAGCTTTTTTTTTAAAGATTTTAATTAATTTATTGGGAAGTCAGAGTTACAAAGAGAAGAAGGGAGACAGAGAGATTTGTCCTCCATCTGCCAGTCCTCTCCTCAGATGGTTACAACTGCCAGGGCTGGGCCTGACAACAACGAAGATCCAGTGTTTCTAGCAGGTGTCCCAAGTGGGAAGCAGGGCCCCAAGCACTTGGGTCACATTCACTGCTTTTTCCAGAACCTTATGAGGGAACTGTATCTGAAATGGAGCAGCTGGGCACAAGCCAGGTCCCATGTGGGATGCAAGCATCGCAGGTGGAAGTTTTACCCAATACTCTCAATGTCGCCAGGGTGCAGGAAACTGCTATCAGAGTGTGGAGTTGGGACTTGAACCCAGGAACTCTTATGTGCAATGTGAGTAACCAGGCAGTATCGTCACCTCCATACCAATGTCCTACCTCATTCTGATGATGACAAGACTTAACTTGTTTGTTTGAAAGGCGGAGTAACGGGGAAAGAAAGAGAAATAGACCTTCTGTCTTCTGGCTCACTCCAGTGCCTCTCAGCAGCCAAGATTAGGCCAGGAACCAGGAACTGCATCCAGATCTACAACGTGGTTGGCAGAGATGCAGTCCTTGGGCTGTCATCTGCTGCTTTCCCAGGAGCATGAGCAGAAAGTTGGGCAGGGATAGGATCACCTAGGATTCAAATCCCATGCTTGAATATGGGATGTTAGTGTGGTTTAATCTACTATAGAATGGCATCATTCTTTCTGCTTCTGGCACTTTGTCCATGTCATCTAATCTGGCCAAGTACCTGACTAGGGGTCACTCTCATTATCTTTATTTTGTAAATGAGAGAATGAAAAATTGACAAGCTGAATCAGCCTATACAGGAGATTCAATAGTTCCTAGGTCAGATTTGAACCCACAATCTCTGACTCTACTTCCTCTTCTCGTCTATTTGCTTGAAGTCCTTCTGTCCCAACTGCATAGAATCTCTACATATAGGGCATCCCATTTCCCCTTAAAATGCTGCTGAAGATTTTCTTTGATTATTATTACTTTATTTTGATGATCTTTGCATAGTTGATTAGGGCACAAAGGTCAAGTGCTACAGGAAAGTAAATAAGACCATTGTTTCCGTATTCTCTCTCTCTCTCTCTTTCTATCTCTCTCTCTTTTTTCTGTTTATAGGGAAAGGGGGAAGATAAAGGGAGAAGCACCACCCAGCCTCCCAACCACCCCAGGATCCCCAATGTGGGGCATGCTCTGAGGGCACTGCTCGAACGGCTTTAATAGTTCAACAGTTCTGAATTGCTGCCAATCTCACCATTCCAAGCACGATGAAATCTCTCCAAAATTCACTGGCTGACATAGTTTACCTTAGAGTCTTCGTTTGCCCAGGTATTCACTGCCAACATGTGGCTGGGGTAGTTGATCGATTTGTTCTATCCTCTGTCCTCTGTTGTGGTACCAGGTGTCCTCTCTAGGCTCCAATGTACTGCCATAACCTCCATGTGCACCTGGATATGCTGTTCACTGCTCCTTCTGAGCCACCGAGGAGGCCCAGCTTTGACACACGCACTCCATGGTCAGACCATGGAACCTTCAATACTCTTCCTGGTTGGTGTTCTGAGATCAGCAGTTCAGTTGAGGGGATCCCCAAAGAAACTTTGTCTGAGGTGTCCCAGGCCTGATTCTTGTGTCTGTTTGCCAGTACAGAGTCCGGCACAGTCCGTTGCCCCAATCAGCTAATGCATATGCTAGTGCTAACAATTGCTGGGTCAGTTATGCCTCCAGCCCTGTCTTCTACATGAACCAATGGGTGTTGCAGCCCAGCCTTATCCTGCCCACCACACTTGGCCCTCATGCAAACCAGTGGGAGCTGCAGCCTAGTTGGAGTGACCCATAATAATCCCCCACCCGGCCCGCCCCTGCCCTGGCTCACATGCCTACCAGTATGTATAGCAGACTGGTTCAGGCTGCCCCACATCCCATTCAGTTCTACATGTCAATGGGCTTTGAAACCTAATAGTTCAACCTAACCAGCCCCTATTCAGCCCACACATGTGCCGATGGGTGCCACTCTGTCTTGCCATGCCTGCCACAGTCCTGGTTTTCATGCTTTCCAGTAGGAGTGATAACCCAAAAGGGAGGTGCTCACTATTTCCCTCCCTGGCCACTCCCACTCCTGGATCATGCACTCTCCCGGTGGTTCTGCAGTTTAACTTGACAGAATTAGCCCCCAGTGCCAGCCTCTGTCATCTGATACTGAGGTAATGCCCAACCAACCCACACTCACTCTGACTTATGCTTGCACCAGTTGAAACAGTCAGCCCAGCCTGGCTTTTCCATGATCTAGCTCACATGAGACCAACAGGTGTTGTAGCCCTGTCTGGTCTGGTCTGGTCTGTCCCATCCCAACTCACGTTCTCCAGTGGTGGTCCAGCAGGTGAGCCCCATTCAGTTCCCCTACCAGTTTTGTCCCTCCCCTTCTCCTACGTGTGCTGGTTGGGTGCTGCGGCCCAGTCTGGCACGGTCCGCCACACCTTGGCATTTTCCAATGGGTGCTGTAGCCTAGCCCACCCCCAATTCCAGCTCACACTGGTGAGCACTACAGCCTAGCCCAGCCCCGCAAGCACCCCATCCTAGCCATAATGTGCACTGGTATGTATTGTGACCAAACCCGGCCAGATCCACACTTTAATCTGGTGCTCAGATGCACCAGTGGATGATGTGAACTGGCCCTGCTTGGTTCGTCCCTCACCTGTGTCAAATGTATGCCGGTGGACACCTTTCCCTGCCCTGGTCTGGGCTGCTCCTTATCACGGTTCTCGCACTCACCTGCAGGAACTGTGTCCTGCCAGAGTAGTTGCCCAGGTTCCTTCATCAGAATCTCCCCTTATGCCATATCTTGCACACACAGGTGGGCCCATGAGCCAGCACTACTTAGTCCAGCTCCTGTCCTATCAGGATCAAAGGCCTTTCTGACTGGGCTTCAACCCATTCCGTTTGTTACTGTTGAATGTTTCATCCCAGCCAAGCCTGATCCACCCCCAGACACAGGTCACACATGGCTCGTAGGGGCAGAGACCTAGCCAAACCTGTCCTACATCTACCCTGGTCCTCACCAGCACCAGTTGTTGCTGGAGTCTAGCCCAGTCGGTTGTGACCAGCCCTGGTCCACACCTGTGTCAAGGGACACTGCAACCATATCCAGACCACAACACAGCTCCCACTGCGGCTCCCATACTCACCAATGGGTACCACAACCCAGCTAGCATGTCCCGTTATCTCCCCAACCAGGTTTGTTCCTAGCCAAAGGTCCCACACATGCCAGTGATTTTCTGACCCAGCTTGGTATAGTCCCTCACCTGTCTTAGCCTTTGCCTTAGATGCTGTAGCCTGGCCTGACCCAGCCTGCCCCAACTCCCAACTCTCACTAGTAGGTGCTGGAACCTGGTCCTGCTCAGTCTTTTCCCATCCCTGGCTCATGCAAACCAGTAGGTATGACAGACTAGCCTGGCATGACCTGTGTTTCAGCCTGGTTTCTGCTCTTGCTGGTGAGCTAAGGTTTGCTTGGCCCTGCCCAGTCTACTCCCTTCCAAAACTAGCTCACACATTAGCCAACAGTTGGAGCTCCTTTACCCAGCTTGCCCGACCCCCAGGCCTGGACCATATGATCACCAGCAGAAATTATGATCCACTAGGGGAATTTCCCACATTCCCCCACTCAGCCCATTCCCAGACCCAGATCTCATACATGCCAGCAGGTGTTAAGCCCTTGCCCAGCATAGCCTACCCCTCCATCTTGGCCTTGTATGAGCTGGTGAACATTGCAGTCTGGCCCTCCTCACCCCCGTTTTAGGATGCATATGCAGGTGCTGCGTAAGTGCTGCTGAAAAGTTTCCAATTCTTGTCATCTCTGTAGTGAATTGCCTCTCTTTCAATCAATACAATTTTAAAAGAAAAATATCAACAACACTAGCATTGCTACCTGCCCTGCCCATCATCATCGAGGCTGTAACAGAGGACCGTGGTTGGAGCTATCAAACGACACTTCTGTCCTTGTGACTTCTGTTCCACTTGCTGGGACACTTCTGAGTCCTCAGAGTTCTGGATACTGTCAGCAGGATTCATTTTTGTCCCCCTGTTCATTTCAAACTGCATCAGGGTTGATGATGCCCACACACAGTAAGCTCCACTGTGATGATGGGGCTCCCTGAAACGTGGTTGTGTCTGGCAGCCACTGATTGTTCCTCACACCGCTGGGCTCCTTCATGCTTGATTCTACCTCCCGCAGCTGTGCTACTGGTGCCGGGAGGTGGCCACCTGACAGAGTAAACAAACAGCCTCAAGCCCTGATTGCAAAACTTTATAAAATGCAAACACCTCTGACAAGTGGCAGGACCGGAAGCTTTCTTCATTGAGTTTTGTGTTTTCAAGTGTATTCCTGTCAGCAGAGAAGCACAGCTCCTGGGGACTCTGCCTGTGGTGATAAAAGGGTTGAGTCTATTACATGAGCTGGTGACCATATGGACAGATTCTCAGAAGCAGCTAATGAATAGAGTTGTGTTTTAGAGAATTTCTCAAATTCTGCAAGCAGGCAAAAAGAACATATATAAGATAATATTTCATCTAGCTATTTTATTTTTAGAAAAAACAATTCTAAAACATCTTTCTTTCACAACTATGCTGTCATCCATCATAGCCAACCAGAGACCAATAGCTTTGTCCCAATTCTTTACTTGCTGGATTAAATCACAAGGGATGGAATTTTGAATTAAGAGAGGGATTACATTCTGCCTGCCTGTGGCATCAGAGAGCAATCACAACACCGTTTAATGAGATGCCATTTCCAAGGTCCAGTGTTGTGGCACAATTAGTTGAACCAGTATCTGCGTTCCTGGAGTCCCAGATGGGTTCCCATCCTGGATGTTCCACTTTTGAGCCAGCTCCCTGATAAGGCACCTGAGGAAGCAGAATGGCCTGTGTCCGTGAGCCCAAGCAACACATATGAAACCTTGGAGTGAGTTCCAGGCTCCTGACTTCATCATGGCTCAGGCCAGCCATAACAGCCATTTGTGGAATAGAGAAATTCTCTCTCTCTCTCTCTCTCTCTCTCTCTCCGTCTGTGTGTGTTTCAAATAAATGAATAAATACATTTTGAAAACTGAGATGCTGTTTTCTCTAGTTCTATTTTGAGCTTAATTCTGTTTGCTTCATGCTTCAAGTTCTGGCACTTGTACGCTTAAACTATTGAGAGGATCTATGCTGTCTTTCTGAAATCTTATTTTAAATATATCCATCTATTTCACCTTCCTTTCAATGTTTTGCTTTGTTTTGACCTCAAACATCTGACATACTTGGGTTGTCTAGTTGATTTGATACTTTGGCGACTAATGAGTCAATCACAAAAGAACAAATACCATATATTCTCTCTTATATAAGGAAACCAACTTGGAAAGTGTAACACCAATAGTCCAATCCATACTGTTTTTTAATTGTTTGTTTGCTTTTTTGGCTGTGTCCCATGTGTTTTGATGTTTTTTATTTCAGTTTGGTTCATTCCAAATAATCTCTTTTCTCTAGTCGAATTCATCACTGGCTCATGAATTACACTATGGCATCATTTTTCTCAAGAGACCTTTGTGTTTCCTTTTTGTCACTCATGTGTTGGTTACTCAGTGTCGTATTTTTTTTTCATGGCGCTGCAATCTGTTGTTGATGTTGTTGGTATTGTTGTTGCTGATGCAGCTGTTTTAACTCACACCAGTTGTTGACCTTGTTTCATGGCTTCTCACTTAAGGTAATGTATAGTGATGGAGTACTGGGGTCTATCATATACAGACGTGGGGGGTATAATGGAACATGCATCCCTGCATCCAGACAAAAGATAGATTCCCAATGAAACTGTTGGACATGGGTAGACAATGGGATGCTGGACTGTCTGACACTGTACCAACAATGTTGGGGTACACTTAAATAAGAGACTGATAGAATTACGATTGCTTATGAAGGACTACACTATTGTAACAAAATGGGAAAAATCTGACTGGGGGTAGGAGTTTGGGGGGAAATCCCAGCCTATACAAAATTGTACCACATAATTCAAAATTCAAAATAAAAATATACTAAAGAAAGAATAAGTATTTTTTTATTTCTGAAATCCAGATACCTCAATAAGTTGATGGCAAGTTAAATTAAAGCATAAATTTATTTTGATACAACATTTTGAAAATCACACAGCTTGTTCTCCTAATCTTTATGAAACCACTTTGTCAAGTACAACATTCCCATTTTAAGAAATGACTTTTAGATAACCTAGTTCCCCATTTCAAGTTTGACCTATAACACTGGTCATTTTATCCTGTAAATTTTCTCCTTCAGCAATTCAAACATGCCACTTTACAAACACATAACTCCTTTCTGAAAAGCAGCAATTAGTAATAGGAGGATTGAGATAATCAATGAATTCTGCAACATAAATAAACTCATTTTCATGGTAGAATTTTAATTTTTATTGATTTTCTTAATATTATCATTTTTCTAAGATATGATTTTGTGCATCATCCAGGAATTTCCCACTTCTCCTCCCCTTTTCCCATATCCATCTTCCTCCCTTATCATTTCTCCCCGCATACCGCAGCAGTATAATGACAGGTTTAACATTCTGCTGTTTAGGTGCACATTGGCATTGCAGATATAGACAAAAGCAGGGTATATTTAACTGTTTCATCGGGTGCCCTCATTTTATTAGGGAGTCAAGATACATACTGCCACGTATCTTCACTTTGTCATATGCTAGTCTCCATGATAAAGTCCATCAATGCAACGATAGCCATTAGGGAATACAAATAAAAACTACATTGAGGTTCCACCTAACTCCGGTGAAAACAGTCTACACTCAGAATTATACTAACTGGAGACCATTATGTCCAGTGAAATAAGCCAATTCCAAACGGATAAATATCATGTGGTCTCTCTCATATAAGGCAACCTTCATGCAAAATGCAAAACAAATAGATGTAGAGGTGACCAAGCACAGCAGTGTTGTTATAGAATTTTTTATTTGAAACGCAGAATGACAGAGAAAGCTGGAGAGACATGTCCAAACGGACATTTCCCACCTGCTGGTTCACTTCCCAGAAAACCACCATATCCAGAGCTCTTGTGCTCCAAGCACTTGGGCCATCATTAGCTGCCTTCCTAGCTAGCTCAGAAACTGAATAAACAGTATCAAACCTGCATTCGTATATGGGACACTGCCAGTATCTAAGTGGCTCCTTAACCCACTGTGCTACAACACCAAGTCCTCCATGAGAATTTTACAATGTATTAATCCTTCATGATTTCTAAAACCCATAGCTGTTACGCTTCACTTTCTTCTGTAGAGACTATTGTATTTTACCAGCTCACTCACATATGTGAGTTCACATGTCTTTGAGATAATCATGGGAAAATGCTTCATCATCTGTGTTTATATCCCATCTATTTTGTCAAAAATGCAAAGTGAAATTTTCCATTTTGTGCTCCATTTTCCAAATACATGGGCCATCCATAGGATCTGCTTTTCCAGTTTCTTACAGGTATAATAGTCTCATCGGTGCATCGTTGTCTACTGTTACCTGCTAGGGCACAGGGGAGTTCTGGTTCTGAAATCACTTCCTTACAAAGTCTTCAACAACTTGGTTTTGAAGAGTGCTCTTCTTGGGGAAAGCCGAGTAGAGAGCAACAGATGTTAGCCAATGTCCATCAGGGCCCTCCAGACAGGAAGGGTGTGTTTACATGAACTCAACGTGTTATGGGTAGAGCTTGTGCCCCATCACTCGTTCACTTGAACTGCGAATCTTCGGACGTACAGTCAGGTTTGAGGACCACTGAGCAATGGAGAGTTCCCTAGTTTGCAAGTGAGACATACATCAGCTTCAAACCTGTGCCACAATTTGAAGTAACTTACCAATTTCTTTAAACTCAGCTTTTTATTTATAGAAATTGGAAAAGCAATTCTTCCATGTGATTAATAAAAAAATTATTTGGCACAACCTATGTGGAGGAGCCCAGAACAATATTGGGCACTTCAGATTTCTTTTTCTTCTCTTTTTAGTTAACTTTAAGTTTTAGTTTTTTAGTTGTTAACTGATTCGATATAGTTCAAAGACACAATTCTAAGAATATAATGACAGGCTCTTTCTCCCTCTCTCCCCTTCTTCCCATATACCCTCTATCCTTCCGTATCCCTTTCTTTTCCTCTTTTCCCGCTTTTTCTTTCTTTCTTTTTTATTCCATTTCCCTTTCTTCTTGCTTTCAAGTTTTCAATAACAGTTTCCCTGTTATTTGTGGCTGTATTTAGACTGATATCACACAATTAGACATTAATATCTGCCTACATGTTCCAAGTAATGGGGTGTGATGTTTCTGGAAAAGGACCAAGTCACTTTCTGACATGTCACATTTGAATATGGCAGGAGACTAGATATCTCCTCCAAACTTGGAACACCAGATGCATAATGGAAAATAGATGACTTGGTACTTCAGGGCTGACATGTAAATATTTTCAAAACTGTACGTATCAATATATTTAAATTCTAAGGTAAGACATTTTAGAAGATTTTCAGAAATATACAGCAAGGGGTCATTCTGTGAGACTAAATCACACAGCAGGTGTGGCCTCTAACCTAGTCTACGCTGAACGGAGCTTCTAGGTCAATTGTCAGGAGGCATTTCTGGGTCTAACGACAGAGACCATTACCTGTCCCATTTTTCCTTACTCCTTGGCATTCATAATTTACATTATAGGGAGTTAGAACAACGAATAAACTCAGAAGTTAAAAATATAGAGAAAAATGTTATAAAGCACATGCATTCCAACACCATGATTTGGAAGTAGGAAATAATTGAAACCAGGAATGACCAGCATAACTGAATAGGTCAATGATGTAGTTGGAAGGCTTGAAAAATTTTGTCTTGTTTAAAAGACAGAATGACTTCCGGGCTGTATTGTGCGTATCCTGAATGAAGTGGCTTGCTTTATCCAGCCACCGAACTTACCACTATAATGGTAGGCTGATCTTGCATACCTAAAAGCTTCCCTAACTCCGACTTTCACTCTCACTCAGGCTGGACCTCTGCCCCAGTGGTACAGGTGATGACTCAAGTCTCCCACGTGGGTTAGTAGAGGCACAACGAGGCAACAAGGCTGAAGGAAACCAGGGGAGTTCCCTGGCTTCCTCCCATGGCTGCCTGACACTTCAGTGACATTAATACAATTACTTCTGAATATATGCACTGCTGCCTGTCCTAAATTATCACCATAACTGCAATTAATAATGGTTAAATATTCCTTGCGATTAGAAGACATTGTTGTGGATTCAGGTTAGTGAGAGACAGAGAAAGCTTTTGTTAATAGCACTACATACTTCAGACTGAGTAACAATTAATTATCCACCCCTGTCCTTTGGTAAAGGCCAAGCCATCTATTCCACAGGGAATGACTGAGGTGCCATACATCATCTCTTACTGGGATAACCACTTACTTTTCAACCAGTGGGCTTCTATGTTCTCTGCTACTTAGCTGACGG
Organism: Ochotona princeps; assembly: GCF_030435755.1. Classification (NCBI taxonomy): domain Eukaryota; kingdom Metazoa; phylum Chordata; class Mammalia; order Lagomorpha; family Ochotonidae; genus Ochotona; species Ochotona princeps. The sequence goes on along the minus strand of NC_080839.1, from coordinate 2,757,354 downwards.
CCTAAGAAAGTGCATCCCCAAGTCTGTTTCCTAGATCCAGAGCAGTAGCAGTAACCCCTAGAGCATGTCACGAGTGCAGGCTCTTGGGCCCCAATTCTGATGGACAGATACAGAAACTCTGCAAGAAGTACCAGGAGTATGGGTTTTACCGATCTCTTCTGGCAAACTGTGAAGACCATGTACATCACACTGTGAAGACCAGGGTGCTAAAGAAAGGTGAGACATCAACTACTTCAGACACTGTGGAATGACCACAAAAAACCCATGTTCACGGACACCATCAGTTACAGGACATACTGCATCATATGACACTGCACACTGAAGCCAGCTCAGCCCACACAGCACTCGTTGCAACCCCATGATTGAATGCCTGTGAATCACTACTATGAGAGAAGTAGCAGAAGGGCTGGTATAAATGGTGATATCCCATAAAGGGGCATGAGTCCCAGCTGCTCTGATTCTAACCCAGTTCCCTGCCAATGCACCTGGGAAAGAACCTGCTATCCATGTGGCAGACACTGATGGAGTTCTAGGCTGCCGTTATTGGCCGAGTCTAGTCATGTCCAATGCAACCACTTGGTAACAGAATCAGTGGAAGGAAAATCTTCGTCTCTCTTTCTGCCTTTTAAATAAATAAAACTCTAAAAACAAACAAACAAAAACCCAGAAGGTCTGGTGGGATGGCTCAATGGCTAAATCCTCATCTTGTAAGACCCAGGAATTCATATGGGCACTAGTTCATGTCCCAGCTGCTCCACTTCCCATCCAGCTTCCAGCTTGTGGTCTGGGAAAAGCAGTAGAGGATGGCCCAAAACCTTGGCACCTAGTATCCACATGGGAGATTCAGATGAAACACCTGGCTCCTGGCTTCAAAATGGCTCGATTCCAGTCATTTCCAACTTCTTCTTCTTTCTCCTCCTCCTTCTCTTCTTCTTCTTCTTCTTCCTCTTCTTTTTTGAAAGGTACATTTACAGAGAGAAGGACATGCAGAGAGACAGATCTTCCATCTGCTGGTGCATTCCCCAAGTGGCCACAATGGCCAGAGCTGAGTCGATTGGAAGCCAGGACCAAAGAGCGCTCATATTCTGGAACTCACATCTGGTAGCTGAGAAGCAGCCAGGTTAGCCATCCGTTCCTGCCCGCAGGGGTAAGGCTACTTTGAACTTTCTGTATCACATCTGCCATCGGTGACCTGTAGAGCCAAGTCCACCCCAGCTCCTGGCATCACAGGAAATGTCCTCAGGTTCAACTCCAGCCTTACTACCTTAGAGTCTGGAACTGGCCCACACTCCCCTTGAAGCCTTTGACTCTTTTCTGCTGAGGTGACAGTGAGGTGGGGGAACCCTGGTAGCTCGAACCTCTTCCTCACCACATCTTTCAGAATCTAAACTAGGCGTGGGCCTAAGCTGTCCTTAGTATAAACACACATAATTTACTTAATATACCCAGCCAAGCCCTATCCTATTTCCCCCTCAATCTAGCCCTTCCCACCCCCCCGCAAAAAAATGACGTGCAGAGCTCCCATGGCCCCTTTGCATCTAAACACATGTCCCTCCAAAACCTTGCCTGTCTCCCTGAAATGTAGTCACCTTGTCTGAGGTTCTTACATTCCCTAACAAAGTGAAAATGCCGTTGAGGCATCGACCCTGTTGAGTCATTTACCATCACTACAGCTTTAACTCAAGTGGAACGGTTGGTTTCACTGACAGGCTTTGTGTGCAGAGATTGGAAATTTGAGCTAGTATGCTCTCTAGCAACATCTGGTTGACCTGGGAGCAGAATCAGAGTACTACAATTGAAAAATGAGGGTGACACAAACTCTAAAAAGAAAATAGAGAAAAATCTTATGAGAGATGCCTCTAAGATAGCAAAAGTTGTCAGAGTATAAAGGGCAGTGCAGAAACCCACGGACCTTGGAGTCAGATAAACCTGAACTTAAACCTCAATTCAACAGTGTGACTTTGGGCACTGTTTTGGGTCTTAATTTCCAAAACTATGAAAGTGTTTCTATAAATAGCTGCTTGATTAGGCTTCCATATAAACTAAAGCATAAAATGTTCAACTGTACCAGAAATAATTCGTTTCAAAACAAGAAAAATGTTCTTTTTGTTTCCAAGCAATATTTAGCTCTGCTTCCTATCACTTTTCTGTTTTCTGCAGGATGTACCTGGAGACCCCTGAGGCAGGTGATGAAATGAGTTCATTAAAACACAAGGAAACACAGAATCCAGACGTGGAAAATCCTTCTCAAGCAATTCAACACCATGAAAATCATGAGTCATGTTAAGAATCCTGGAGCTTCCCACTGAACAGGCCTCCAGGGATTGTCTGGCACAAATTTAGAAACTCTAGTGGGATTTTACTCACCACATTCTCTGTGCCAAACAGTGCTAATGAATGACTATGTAGGACTGTGCGTGGCTACATGCTAGAAGAGCTGCTTCTGCAGAGGCAACTTGAGATTAATAGAAACAAAGAGAAACTGCACATTGCAGGTGCCGCAGACGTATGTGAACTGTCTACACACTCCCTCCTTTCACTGCCTTAGTTTTATGACTTGGCAGTGAGAATCATTTCGACGCAAGGTCTTTAATAACATCGGTGTTCATTCCTACACTATTGGCTACCCCCAATTAATATATTCCACAGATGATCTGTCACCTGTCTAAGGCTGCTAAATGAATCAAACTCATTAAGCTGCTTCTCTTATTAATAGCACACATCACATTGCTGGGATGCAGAAAAGCCATTAGCAGAGCTGGTTTCTGCCTCTTGTTGGAACACGTTTTATAAATAAGTCAGTGCAGCAAGGGAAATGAATCAAGTTAACGGGAGTCTGTCGTGGAAGCCTGGAACAAATGACTGTCCGCCCCTCCTGAGGCCAGCCGAGCCACTGCAGCCTCTGGCTTCAGGGAGATGAGTGTAAGAAGGAGAGAAGCAGAGGGTGAGGGTGCCCTGCAGTGGAGTGCGCCATCTCTGAACCACTTATCGATCTGAATTCCTTCCGAAGAGAGGAAAGCACAGAATCAAAGGCTTTTGGATTAGGGAGGACCTTGAAGACCATCCAATCCAGCAATTCCCAGCCCTAACTGTAAAGTAGGAACAGCCAGGGTCTTTCAGAAATTATCAGTGTCCGTTAAGCAAGCGCTACTCAATGAAAAGGATATAGAATTTGCCTATGACAAACAGTTGGATTAAATTAACAGTTGAATCACAGGCAGGGAGACACTTGAAAATTAAGTGACAGATTCGAAATAATCCATTAGTTCCAGAAAATATTTTGAATTTAATGATCAAAGATATCGCAACATGTTATTCAGCAAGAGGAATCTTTAATGTATGACTTCAAGTGAATAAATAGTAAAAAAAAGAAAAAGTTAAAATCTGTGTTTCTAATTTAAGAGCATAAAGAGAGAAATTGAGTCCCAGACTAACAAATGACAGGGAAGAATAAAGATGAGTAAAAACCAATAATGGAGAATGTGGACAAACAGAGCAAATAAATGAACTCCAAAGCTGGTTGCTTTGGTAGTTCAACAACATCAGTCAAGACAATAAACACAAAGACTGGCCAACAAAAGAAAGAGCAGGACATCATAGGAGAAGATGGAAATTGCATGGACCTCTGCTGACTATGAACAAGTTTACATCAGTTAATGTCAAAACTTAAATAAGATGTGGTTAATCTAAACTGCTAGAAAAAGTAGAAAGTCTTAAAAGGCCTTTCTCTTATGGAAATCAAATGAGTAATGACCAACATTCCCATAAAGAAAACTCTAGGTCAGGATGACCTGACTATAAAACACAAAGGGAAAATTGCCACATACCATGCACAAACAATTTCAGAACATATGGGAAAAGATATCATTCCCAGCATCACAGAAGATCATTTTGGGGAGAAAACAATGACCAAAAGAAATCAATGTCCCTTACAAAACAGACATGAAAATACTCAACCAAGCCTTGGTAAATAAAATGCACCAAAATGTAATTGTGGTAACATTACTGTTTGCCACACAGAAAGAAGAGAGGAGAAAGACACATATGACCTTCTCAGATCAAATAGGTCTACGAAACTATTTTACAACATCACCACCTTTCATGATCCCGCTCCTCTGTAAATCAAAACAAAACCTGTCCAGTCTGACAAAAGAACTTCTTCAAAATAGAGATTTATATCCTACCCTAAATGTTTTCCCATTCATATGTACAAACTTATTTGAAAGAGAGAGAGAAAGAACTTCCATTTGCTGGTTTGCTCTTCAAATGCCCAATACGTCTCCTGCTGAGACTGAAGGCAGACACTCCAACCAGGCTTCCCACGTGGGTGGCTGGAATCCAATACAAGAACCATCCCTTTCCGTTTCGCAGAGTTGGTTTTAGAAGGAAACAGGTGCCAGGAGTGGGGCCAGGTAAGGAAGCCATACACTTCTATGTAGGATATGGATGTCTTAATCACTACCCCAAACGCCCACTCCCCAGTAAATTGTGAAATCCGGTAGAGTTGAATCAGAAAGGAGCAAACGACTTCTTTGTGAACCCTGAAGGACTGAATATTAAGCCCGTTTCACAAAGCAGTCATGCATCTTTGTTGCTATAAGTCAATACCACAGATGGGATAAATGACTAACAGTGGAAGTTTTCTCAGCTCCAGATCTGGAGGCTGGGAAATTCCAGATAAAGGGCACAGACCGGAGAGGGCTTTCATGCTGTATCATGTCGTGGCAGAATGAGTAACATACTGAGTGATCTTGTGAGAGACGGAGACATAGCACATGTGCTCTGTTGGTTAACCCACTCCTGAAACCACAGAAATCCCTCTGTGCCCAGGATGTAGGCCTCATTGCCTAATCACTTCTTGAATACTGTTACCATGGCAGTTCATTTCACTGAGCACATTTTGCACCATGATAGCTTTCCACCTGTAGCCAAGTGGATTATCCATAGTTCTTTGACATTGTCCCTTCGGACAGAGAGTTTGAAGGACATGGCCATGCATGTAAATAAAAACATCGAATAGAATGGCTAACTGCCCTCTGTGTGAACACACCGTGGACTAGAGGAGAGGATATTCCAAAACAAAAACCCCATGGATAAAATCCGAGTTCAGCTCTTATTGCAAATGTTCAGCTCAGTGTCAGCAGGAAGTAATTACAGATTTCTTGATTTAGATGGTCAAAGCAGAGAGCAAGGGAGTGGTTGCTTTATGAGCAGCCAGATCTGAGAGTTCACTCTGCCTGGAACCTTTTCACTGAACCTGAGGCCCATCCCAGTTGGCCAAACCTGACTCGCAACCTCTAACTGTACTGATTTGTGGAGAAGCAGATTGTATACACAGCTGTCAGAGGACACAAACTTGATTTCGGTGTCCTCCTGCTGCTGCATACAACATAGCAGGTGGCAGGGACTTCTGAAAGAAGCTCAGCTGGGTAGCAGCTGCCCAGCTGCCCAAGAAGGGTAGTGGGAAATTCAGAGGAAGAAAGAAGCTACAAGAGCACAAAAGGGCCTCTCCAGAGAACAGCATGCCTGGGCACAGGGAGGAAAGGGAAAGTTCTAGACGCCTGCCATCTATTTTAAGCCATAAGCTCATCTTTCTGAAGCAACAGACAAGGAAACTGAAGGGTTCTCTAAGATTTTGTCTTGTTTGGGGCCTGCCCTAGGCATGTCTACAGTACAGTTGAACCTATAGCTTTGTGGAAAAGGTCCCTGAACCAGGAAATTCCCACAGACTTGCAATAGACTCCAAGCACTGAAATTCTTCTTCTTAATTCTCCTGCAAGAGAATTGGCCTCCTCTGAAGTTAACACAGAAGCGTGGGAAAGAGAAACTTAAAAAAAAAATACTTACTTATTTTTATTGGAAAGGCAGATCTATAGAGAGAAGAAGATACAGAAAGATCTTCGATCTGCTGGTTCATTCCTCAAATGGCCTTAACCGACAGAGCTGAGCTGCTCTGAAGCCAGGAACCAGAAGCTTCTTCTGGGTCTCCCACGTGGGTGCAAGGTCCCAAGACTTTGGGCTGTCTGTCCTCAACTGCTTTCCAGGCCACAGACAGGGAGCTGGAAGGGAAAGGAAACAGCCAGGATATGAACCAGCATCCATATGGGATCCTGGTGCTTGCAAGGCAAGGACTTTAGCCATTAGGCTACTGCACAGGGCCCTGAAGGGAACCTTCTTGAAGGCTGAGAAAGAATGCAGGTACTCTGAGGCCTAGCTCTCCCTCTCACTTTCTCAGCCTGAGACTGTTGAGGAAAGAGTGAAGTGTGGGTCCAGTCAGAGGCAGATGTGAGAAGAAAGGAAGAGAAGAGAGGAGACGAAGGAGGCTGGGACGAGAAAAAAGCAGCCACAATCCACTGCCTGGGGAGGCAAAACACTCAAAAGAGGTTGCAATGGACCATCGAAGACTGGAACTGGGGAGATGTTGGTCAAAGACACAAAACTTTGTTGAGAAAAACACATTTAGGAAACCCATTGTCTATCAGGATAGTTTTCATTTAACAATGTGTCATCTACTTGAAAATTTCTCAGGGTAAATCTTAAATGTTCTCACCATAAAAAATTCATATAGCAGATATCAGAGGTCTTCAATAGCTTGATGTAAACATTTCATAATATTTGATACGTCAAAGCTTCAGGTTTCACAGCATTACACAATTCTCACTTGTGAATCTAAAAAATAAACATGATTATGATTGACAAATATTATTCAGAAACGGCAAAAACTATTTACAACGTATGTTGTTGTTTGATTTTTGACTCCATGTATATTTTTTTAAATATGTATTGATTGGGCCCGGTGGCGTGGCCTAGCGGCTAAAGTCCTCGTCCTGAACGCGCCGGGATCCCATATGGGCGCCGGTTCTAATCCCGGCAGCTCCACTTCCCATCCAGTTCCCTGCTTGTGGCCTGGGAAAACAGTCAAGGACGGACCAATGCATTGGAACACTGCACCCGCATGGGAGACCTGGAAGAGGTTCCTGGTTCCCGGCTTCGGATCGGCATGCATCGGCCCGTTGTGGCTCACTTGGGGAGTGAATTATCGGACGGAAGATCTTCCTCTCTGTCTCTCCACCTCTCTGTATATCTGACTTTGTAATAAACTGAATAAATCTTTAAAAAAATATATTTATTGATTATTTGCTTTTTTTCTGCACAGACAGAGCTACAGAGTGAGGGATGAGATTTCCCAAATGCTGTTTCACTTCCCCAAGGCTCCCCCACAGCCAGGCCTAAACCAGGCTGAAGCCAGGAGCCTGGTTCTGCATCCCTGGCTCCCACATGGGTGGCAGGGCCCCAGGCTCTTGAGCCACTCACTACCTGTTGCCTCCCAGAATACATTAATAGGAAACAGCATTGGAAGGAAGCACAGTAGGTGAGAGCAGATTTCGGGGTGGAGAGAGAATGAGCAGGCATTTTCAGCAGCCGTTTAATCTACTAGGCCATGATGTTTGCTTCTTCACCCTGTATGCTGCAAGAACAAATACATGTAGCATCATCGAAATTGTATGTGTTTGTCTAATCCTTAGGCGTTCAAATCTTTGAATGTAATAATGCCATTGTGATTTCTAGAAAAGTAGCCAAACCCTCTAATAAAAGAACCTTCTGGATAATCTGTAAAAAAAAAAAAAAATTAAATAGACAGAAAATGAAAGACAATAAACCACACAGGTCACTTCTTTACAAAGTAGAGCATCTTCACTGGGTTTTCCTGAGCTCAAGGGTTGCAGGAAGCCAGTGGGAGTAGGCTTTTAGGGGGGGGGGGGGGTGAAACGACAAGAAACCCAGGCAGGAACTGCATCCCCACAAATTAATCTCCACCCAACCCCCATGGCCTCAGGAACAATCTATCACATTCTCTATGCAAGCTAAGCTGGTCTCAGTACTTAAGAGTACATGGGTAGAAAAATAATCCCAGAACTGCATAGCTTGTCTGTTTTTGTTTTTTTTTTTTCTTTCAGAAAGGTGACAAAAGTCTCTCCAGTTGAAGTGAAGTGAGCTTCAAATTGTGCCAGTTTCGTTCTGCCAGCCACCCTGTCCCCAGCTTCCAACCCCTTAAAAAAAAGGGGGTCAAGCCTGCAAGGGCAGACCTGCCTTCCAACAGGTTTCTCAGCTCCAAAATTTGGGGTAATCCTGTACTTGATTTGGGTGAGTTTGATTTTTGTGCAAATGTGTTTCAAGGTAAATTGAATGAGGAGAATGGTTCAGCTGATGTATGAAAGCTTAGGGATTGTCAGAACCCATTTGAAGGTAAAATCGCGATTAGGAAACCTCCTCTTCCATACCTTGATTTCCCCGGGGGCTTCCCAAGGATGGCTGCCCACAGCTTCATTAAGCACAGAGCATGGAGGAGCACACTGGGGATTTGCGGCAGGAGGCTTGTTCTGGACCAATGTAGATTAAAGTTGGAGTCATCATTCTAACGTACTGTAGCTCAAAATGTCTTGTGGGAGGTGCTTCTATATAACAACGTGCTTTAAAATTCATCTTCTACATAACTTTGGGTCTTTGCCATGTTATAGTAACAGCAATGGCTGGCAGTCTATCTTGGGGAGTTGTCTTCAAATTACACGTGATCTCAGGTTTTGAGTAAACCCTACCTAAAATTTCTCCTACAGTGTCTTCAGACCCTCCACACAAAAGCACACAAACACACAAAGAGTTGAATTATTGGATACTGGGTTACTGCACCTGTTTCTATTGTACCCTTTAATTTTTCAGGAGCAAGTCAAATCTAATTGTAATTAGTTTGTTTTATAGCGATACATACAAATTTATAGGGCAATATGATATTTCAGAATTTGTAGACATTGCATAAGCATCACAACATCAGGTAATAGAACCTTAACTATTTTGTTGGTATATTTTCGTTTAATCCATTTTTAAGATTTTAACTGATGTGTAATTGTAGCACATATTTGTTGGATCATTCGACGCTCGCACACAGCCTGCCTGGGCACAGCAGGACGACTGGCACGCCCATCACGTGACAAACGTCATAGCTTTGAGGCAGGAGCATAGCATTTATTCTGACAATGCGTTCCCCTATAGACTAATGCACGTCTCAGAAATGAAAATGGAGTAAGTCCCGCCCTCGCTTTATAAGATACAGCCCGCAGGATTCGGCATCTTGGGCTGCTGAGAGGTGGCAATGCACGCCTGGCACCCAGACAGCCTTACCAAAAGCCTGTGCCGTGGGATTGCACAAGTCATTGTCACCCCAAACTCCTATTTACTAGTCATAAGATGGAGATCAAAAAACAAGGTGTGCCTTGGGCATGTTATGCTTTAAAAGCACAAGCAAAACCAATACTTCATTAGCCCATGTGCCTTACACTGTCAGCTAATTGCTGAACTTCCTGTTTTTAAGAATCAATCCATCACATAACGGCATTTTTTTTCCTAATAAAATATAGTCCGGCTTGGAGAATTTCCCTCTTGCTTTTTTGGTTTCCTTTGTTTTCCCTGAAAGTTTAATACTGATTATAGTCAAGCATTAGCAGTAGAACTGGAGGGAACTCGGGAGGCTTCTGGTTCACTTCAACTCCTAGAACTGCTGAAATCTGACTAATATATCGCATTACTAAGGTAATGAATGATTGAAAACAATAGGCTTGCCCTAGTATCTTATAAAGCGAGGGCGGGACAGAGGCCATTTCTACCTGCTGGGGTTGCTTTCAAACTTCATTGAACATGTTGCTTGTGGAGCCTTAGGACACTGTCACACCAAAGGTCTCATGATGAAGCAATCTATTATCTAGTGAATGGAAGGACCTGGGTATGAAACGAAAACTGTACAAAGGGGATTCCCACTTTGCTGTGGTTTGACCGAATGATCTTCTAACTTTACAGGGATGTTTTAACTTTACACATTCAGCCAAGCCTGCACCTGGAATTTTGAATTTGGATCTGTTTCTGGACTAACACCATGAAAGGATGCTGGCCTCAGAGAACCGTTACCCACACGCTCCACTGTGTTGTGTTACTCAGGCTGCTCAGTGGGAAGTGGATGCAATGCATTTTCAACCAAAAGAAGTTTGTTGAAAGGGCATGCTTCTGCAAAGATGGAAGCATCTGTATGCTGTGAGGACAGCACGGAGTCCTGAAGTCTGCCCTTGAACCCCGTTCTCCCAGTTATTGCATCACCCTGCTTCCTGTCCTGAATTTCATTGAAGATATTAAATTCCTTTTGCATTGAATTCCTTCTGTGTTGCTTGATATTTTAATTTTTAATGCCAAGATCATCTTGATGTATTTAAAATCACAAATGATTTCTGAGTGATGGAGTGGGTAGTAGAATGTTTTATGTAATGAAGAGCGTGCTACAATGCCCATTGTAATATTTATTATATTATAGCTGACATACTCTCTCTCTGAATGGATTGAATAGTTTATTCAGCTGTTAATAAATCAGAGTAAAGTCATTTCCTGAAGCTGATTATGTATAGGTTTTATTTTAATCTTTAAAGAATGTTGAAAATGAGTGAAAAGCAAAGCTTACACTAAAGATGATTAGGATGAAAATTGTTTGTGAAGATAGTAAGTCCAGGTAAAGTACTAAATTATGGACAGATATTTTTCTTCAAATACTGATACTTGAAATTAAAGAGGTCATTGCCAAATTTCTGCAAATAAATCTGACCTCCAAGAGTTATGTGTGTCTCCTTGAGCTTAGCAATTGCCTTTCTCTGAAATCCTCTTAGAAAATAACTTGAAAACAAAGACAAACATTAAGCACAAAATGACATCCTACTTTTTAAAACTGTAGGCAAAGTGCATGCTTACATGATATTGTATATCCACATGTCAAACGTGTAATTGACATATTGCGATCTATAAAGACTATTTTAATCGTGACATTTTATGTTATGTTTTATAAAATGGAAGGACACATTGTTATATCCTATGATCAAACACTGAAGCACTTTGGGAAGAAAGCAGATAACTGTACTAAGGTCCCAGCCTCCTATGTGGGGGGCCCAGATGCAATTCTGGACTCCTGGCCCAGTCCTGGCTATCACAGCCAGACATCATCAGCAGATAAAGAATCTAGGGATTTCTCTCTTCCTCTCTCTCCCTCTCTCTGTCTCCTCCTTTCTCTCTCTCTGCCTTTCCTGCTCTCTCCTCCTTTCTGCCTTTCAAATAAATAAACAGTTACAAGCATCTAGTTTAAAATATTCAGAGTTCTAAACACCAGTTTATGGAAAACAGTGTGTCAGGGTAACTTGAAAAATGATTACCTATCTAAATATTTGCTTCCATTGTTCATTGCATGTCATACAGTGAGTGTGACTATAGCTTTCATAATGTCACTAGCTGAGCCACCTCACGCTAGATTCCTTGATTCTTTCTTTGCAAGGCCTCATCTGAGCTACTATCTCTGCATCTTTTCTCTCTCCAATAACTTGCAACGTGAAAAAAAATGTAGCTATCTTATTCAAGTTTTTTTCTGCCTATTGCTGTAAAATATATGTTTGTAATATCATTTACTTATTTACGCAGAGAGAAAGACTCCATCAGCCAGTTTACTCCCAAATGCTGCAATGTCCTGGTTTGGATCAGGCTGAAACCTGAAACTGGGAAATCAGATGAATTTTGGGGTTGGCATGGACCCAACCACTTGGGCCATAATTGTTGCTTCTCAGAGTCCAGGAGCCCAGGCATTGGGCTCAGGCAATGCAATGTGAATGCAGGGGTCCCAATCAACCATCTTAACCACAAAGGCATAGGTCTGTCCCAAGGTAAGTGCATTCTAATATCAAATAAGATTATGTATTTAAAATACATTTCAAGAATCTCTTATTATATATGAAATGAGGCATTCATGTGAGAATAGCATTCCGCAACTGCTGCTATGCTCCTGCTCCAACCCCTTGCACGTGAGAAAGCTATGGGAGCCGGATCAGAGGCTTAAGCACCTGCAACCTATCCGCATCTCGGGACTTCAGCCTGGCCCAGTCTCCAACATTGCAGGCATTCATAGAGAGAACCAGCATAAGGAATCTCTCTATTTCTATCTCTGTCTCCAGCCCCACGGCCAGCCCCTGCCAGCTATCTTCCATATAAATCTAAGGTGAAAAGACCCAGCCCTACAAAGTTAAATAATTTGCCAAAGACCACAGAACTAGCCTGTGTGAAAGGTAGCATTCGCACTAGGAGTCTGATGTTATGATCTGTGCTTTGGGTGCCGAGTTCCCCTTTCTGCTTTTAGACTCACGTGGTTTGGTACCTCCACGGGCCCCCATGAGCATCCAATGCAGTGATCAGCCTCTGCTGGCAGTTCTCCCAAGGATAAGCTCTAGTTATCCTGGCTTCAATCATAGGGCAAGTTGCTGAGGCCACAGCAGACATTCAGACGCACCTGAGGAACGCCAGCTGGATGCTAAGCAGAAAGATTGAGGGGGTCTACGAGCTACCTCAATTGATGGTGCAGATAAAACAATTATTTTTAAGTAATATCCTTCTTGAGTTATTTTCGATGTTTCTTGAAATAAAGCCAAAAATTCAATTAGTGGCATTTTATTACATTTATAAGTTTTCCGCTTTCGTCACTTGCCAAACTTTTGTACTTGAAAACAAAATGTCTTTTGCTTTTTGTGTCACTACTATTTTCCTCTCTGAATACAAAGCACAGCATGCTTGCAGTCTCATACGCTTCACTTTGTCTTGTTTAATTTCCTTTGCAATTACATTAAGGGCAGCAAGTATGTGCATAAGTAGTTGGCCATGAACCATGAGCGAACGGTTTAATGAATGAACAAACAACTGATGAATATTTGCTTTCTCCAAGATCAGCTTTAAGATCCAGTTACCACACCATGCGGAGCCAAGCTGAAGGCTTACCATTTGGATTTATCCCTCCAAGCTATTAAATATAAGGAACGAGTAAACAAAAAAAAATTGAACTGTTTCTTAATTCACACAAGCTGGATACTCGGGGTCTGTCTCCTCAGCTCTCAGCTAACAATGCCTTTGGATAAGACTTCGCTGGCAGATGTGAGAAGACGACAAGCCAGGTCAGCAGGGCAGTTGCCTGCACGGCTTTGCATTTCTGCAGACAGTGGATATTAGATATATTTATGGGCTCTCAGAGCAGAGTGGTCTGTAATGCAATTGCAGCTCATCTAATGGAGAAAGAAAAATGGGAAATGTTTATCAGGCATGTCTGCCTAAGCCTTCCCTGCATCCACGGCATTTGTATCAATACAGGAAGTCATGGAGATAAATTTAATTTATAGACTTGTGAAGAATAAATCAATTTCCCATGGAAAAACCCTGGGACCAGAGCTTCTGCGTAAGCTCCCTTCTAAGCTATTTTTATTCGTGCTTGCTTAGAGGATTGTACAAAACAAAACAATGACAAGTCTAACTGAGTCATTCTAGCAATGAAATCATTCAGGGATTTAGCTTTAGCCCTGGAACCTGACCGTTTCTACACAGGGCTTGCCCGAAGAGCAAGCTGCAGGATGCCTGCCTGCAACACACGGGTTTTTTTTTTTTTTTTTAATCAATCCAAAGAAATTAAAACAGGAAGGGACAAAGGAGAACATTTCCTGACATTTGTCTTTCTAGCATAAGTCCAGATTCTTATGTTCTCCCGGTGGTTTCTCTTTCTGTGGATGGAAAGACAAAATAGAAAAGAGTGAAAATATGTGATGGTTTGGAGATGCCCAAAGTCCAAAATGAGCAACATTCCTATCTTCAACAAACCTGAATTTCCTTCTGGTATCAGACTGGCTTTCAGAAACAGATAGTATGGGCTGATCCAAGAGAGCTCAGCATGGGACTGCTAACAACACGCAGGCTGCAGGTAGCACGAAGGGCAGCGAAATAATCCAGAACCGAGAACACCCTCCGCCCGTGAGCAGTCCACTTGTGCCACCGACATGGGCTACCTGGAGCAGGATGGGGCTGGGTGGGAAAAAAATGACCTCATCTTTTTGCTCATCCACTCTCCAGCATCTTGCTGGCACTCTTTATTATCCAAACCCAATCCGAACCTGACAAATGAAGGGACAGAATGAACTTAGTCATGACTGATCCCTTTGGGGATCACCAAGAGCAAGAGCTGGCTGCCTTCAAAGCTCTGGGGACAATGGCTTCAGCCTATGTCTTGTGACTGTCAACCCTAGATGACTTCAAGGATGGACTGCCTGAGCTCATATTCATTACACACTCACAGATTCAGCTGACGGGAAAAGACTAAAGTCAAGCTAATGGGCGCATTGTGCTTCCGTCAGCCATACAAGCCGTAGTCACAGCTGACGAGAGAGATGTGCTTCCAGAATCATGTGCCTTGAAGCCCATCTCCCAGGGTTTTCATCACACGCTCCGCTCCAGCTAGACCTCTCCAGTATCAACGGGAAATGAGCAAGTCACATGGATTTTTTTTTTCTCCTTAGTTTCCCCAGTAAGTGTAAGACGTGAATGCTATCTGCTCACTCACTCTGGTTTGTACTCAACAAGCAAGCAGGTGGATGTAACCTAAAACAGTGAGTTCGCCTCCACACCCAGCACCGTGCAAAAAGCATGCAGACAGATCTGCAGGGGCAGCAGTACCAGACAGTGTTGGGTCATTGGGTGACTCTCTCTCTCTCTCTCTCTCTCACACACACACACACACACACACACACACAATCCTATCCCCATTTTATGCACTAGGACCTACAACTGTACATACTCAGGAGGTGTGTGTGCTGAAACCTAGTGACTGCTTATCATCAGCTTCCTCCAGGTTATCCTGCTGGAGACACATTTATTCCACCTGCCACTGATTTCATTTTGTTGAAGAGTTCTTCTGGAAGCAAAGCTCAGTAACCTGGGACCCTGTGCTCATGTGGGAGACCCGGAAGAAGCTCCTAGTTTCGGATCGACTCTGCTCCAGCCATTGCTGCCACGTGGGGAGTGAACCAGAGGACAAAAGATTTTTCTCTCTTTCTCTCGGTATATATGCCTTTCCAATAAAAATAAATAAATCTTTAAAAAAAGAAGCTCAGACAGCCAAAAAAATCCAACTTCTATTTCAATTATTAAGCTATATTCCAGCATATTTTTTAAAGATTTATTTTATATTTATTGTAAAGTCAGATTACAGCGAGGAAGAGAGACAGGAAGATCTTCCATCTGATGATTCACTCCCCAAGTGGCCACAAAGGCTGGTGCTGTGCTGATCTGAAACTAGGATGAAGGAACTTCCTTGAGGTATCCCACACGGGTGCAGGTTCCCAAAGTGTTGGGCCCTCCTTGACTGCTTTCCCAGGCCACAAGCAGGGAGCTGGGTGGGAGGCGGGGCTGCTGGAATTAGAACCGGTGTTCATATGGGATCCTGGCTCATGCAAGGCGGGGACTTTAGCCACTAGGCCACTGCGCTGGGTACTATTCCAGCATATTATTTACAGGACTATTAATTAGTATGAGGCTTGAAGCCAAGTGACTCATTTTGGTATTTGGGGATTTATATCGTGACCCCTTGTGTCTGAGGCCAAGTCCCAAAGGAAACAAAAGTTTGAAATATCCTAAGATCTTTAAGTTAAAGGAAATCTCAGAGTCATTATGTCCCATCACTTGTGTAGAGAATCAGTCTTAGCTTCCTTATATCATGGCCCCATGTTCTAGAACCTGGCCCCCAGACAACCAAGGTTCCTCCAATGGCCCGGAGTGTGCCATCACGTGCCTCTCCCAGCACGGAATGAATTCAACAGAGTGGTCTCCTGGTACTTGATATCTCTAGGAATCAACAGGTTCCCTTTGCAACAACTGCCACCTTATTTCTAATGTAAGTGTTGCAGGTTGAGGATATGGGATCATATGCAGGGTACCAAGGAGAACCTGGAGGGATTTCTAGAAGCACAAGGATGACTAAACAAGAGGGTATTTTATCACTGTGAACTCCAACATGCTTCAATATGTGCTGGTTCTCAAGAGAGACATTGCATCTCAATCAAGTAAGTAATTGCTGATATTTATTTTTAAATGGACACAAAAAACCTCTGGGAAAATGAATAAATGATTAAGCCTTACTTTAAGATCCCAAAGCATTTACACAAGAGTGATGAGCACAATTATCGTTACAAGTGACTTTTCACCAACTCATCATTTCAAAATTCATTTACCTCTGGTTTCCATTTCTAAAACACGAACATCATCAACTCGGCACATTTATCAGTCTATAAATGCATATATATTTGGGAATAGTATTTGCACTCTATAGTACTAAAGATTGAATCTCAGTGAGAAACAGATTTTTTTTCTTGAACTTTATTAGCTACAAATTTTTATTAGCTGCAAATAGCCAAGTGACCTTTGCCATGCTGTCTGATATTTCTCTGAAAAATAAGATGGAGAGGCACCAGGTGAATTCTCAGAGCACGTCTAGCTCCAGCATCCTGGAGTTCTGGGAATTTTTCCAGCACTAACTATTTTGGGGACGCGCAGTGAGCGTTGCAATTCAACCGTGATGGGGGATAGTGGTGTTACATTTTTCTGTTGACCATTTATCATCTGTTCTCTATGCATCTTGAAGCATACTGCCATTACAGAACATCTCCAAGTACTACTGGAGAACTTACTGTAATCACCCCCTCCCCAAACCAAATCAGCTCACCTAACAACAACCAGTAAGCCAATTACAGGTCATTTAGCAATGCACAGAGCAAAGACTTGGGCAACTATAGCTCAGTTCCTGGACATGCTAAGGGATGAAGAGTGGTGAATGCTAACAGATTGAAGTTGGGACTGGGTTTTGGGTCAAGAAAAAGGGCAAGAGCTGTGATGAGCTTGCAGCTGTGTCTCTGGTTGGTCCACAGTGCTCACGGTCTTCCTTGGGTTAATCAACAATGGAAAGTGGCTGTGTTCTTCTGAAGCTGCTGTGATGAGCGAGTGGGATCCAACACATGTGAGATCCGTGGGTAGTTTGGTTGCTATTTTATCTGATCAGAGCATGAAGTGCTCATAAAATATCTCACAATGGAGTCCAGAATTAGGATGTTAGAGGCGATCATTGGATTCCAAATCTTGCCATCTGGAGTCTTAAATGGGCTGGGTTAATGCTTGTACGACTCCTTTAATTTAATGTGTTAACCTTTAGTAACAACTTGACTTGCAACCTCCAGGGTAAAGATAGAACTATGAACTAAGGTTGGGAGGCTGAGATCCAATATAGTATACATCAAAGGTGTTAGGGATGAGACTCTGCCCATTCTGTTGTGACTCTTTCCATACAGGATGGCACCTCTTCCTCTCTGCCCCATTAACTTAGCTGAAGGCTTGGAACCTGCAGCCAGCTGCCTCCAGCTGGGACAGCTGAAGCAGAGCTGCAAACAGACAGGATGATGGAAAGTCTAGGTCCATTCCCCAGGATGCCTTGCCTGGGAAACTGTCTAGAGCTGGTGAAGCAGCATGTGGGAAAGCTCCTCAGGTTTGTAAGAGCAAAAAGCATTTTTAGGGATAAATAGCCACTAACAGCTCTGTGACCAAAACTCTAACACAATTCTTTTTCAATTTTCTTTAGTTTCAAATATTAAAATAAAATAAAATAAAATAAAATAAAATAAAATAAAATAAAATAAAGCAACCATTGTTGACTTTTCCCATCCTTCCCTAAAGACACTATGATAATATTATAGATATATATAGCCAGCCCTTCCCAGCCATGGGCTCTGTGTCCACAGATTCAGCTAAGTATCAACAATATTTAGAGAAAAAAATTGTATCTATACTGATAACACTCAGACTTTCTTTTCCAATCACTATTTCCCAAGTGATATGAAGTATTAACTACATACAGGGCAGTTGATTAGGCATCATTAGTAATCTAGAGATTAAGTACATGGAAGGATGGTGCATATTTTATGTAATACTATGCAATTTATAGGAAAGATTTTAGCAGTTTGGGATTTGGATCTGAGGGGCATAGGAAGGTATCCTGAGACCACGGACCCTCAGATCTTCTGTGAAGGCTGGTTTTGGCCTTCCTGGCACATGATTTATAGAATACTTGAAATCTTCAATGTAGTGCCATTTATATCCTTCAGGGTGATCCATGGTGGGCAGACCTGATAACTCAGGGTAGTTCTGATCATGGAAATTACAAGGTAGGGTTAGAGGGACTAGGGGTTGTGGAAACTTCCAGATAAATATATGAACACGTGGGGGTTCCGGGAATGTAGTGAGTCTAGATGATCCGTAGAATTCCACACTCCTTCCATAAACCTGGTACTGTGCGCCTGGTTTTCTGGGTGCTTTATAATAAACCTACAGATATAAGTAGGGTAATATCTTGGATTCTGTGAGTCATACCAATGAGTTAATCCAGTTTGAAGAGGGGGATCATGAAAACCTCGTTAGTCATAAATACAAGGTATCACTCTGGGTCCTGAATCGGGTACCTAATCATGTGTGTGTGCGGGAAGCCATACTGGAGACTAAGCCCTTAGTCTGTGAGAAGTGGTACTGTCTCCAGTGTCATAACTGACATGGATTAGAGGACACCCAGTTGTGTCTATGGCTAAAGCACTTCTTGTGTGTTGGGTAGGGGAAATTGTGTGCTTCCTGTCTTGGAGTTGTGTTATGAGAGTACAGGAGAACTGGATTGTTCCTATTTTCTCAGAGATTCATAGTGGGCTTGTGAGTCACCACTGAAAAAGAGGAGAGATGTGGGAAAACATTGGGGAGGTGGGGAGAGTTGACCTGCTCAGAACACCCTGAGGAAGGGAGAGCATGGGCTGTTGACTTCCAGTTTTTATTTAGTTGTCAGTGTTTTTTTTTAACATACACAATTTTATTACAAAAATTTCTTTAAAAAAAAAAACAATGCAACATCCTAAAAAAAATCTATTAATACTAATCGCTACAAGTTTGCTGTGCTACCATACAAAAGAAATTAAAGAAACCATTAAATATTTAGGAACATTCAACATCAGAAGCTTTAAAAATCTAACTATGTAGTAGCCCCTCAAAAAGTTACAACCTGCATTTAAAAAAAAGTATTTTCTCTACAAAGAATCTTATCAGCTATACAAAAATCTGTACAGTTTTTATACTGGAGCTAATATTGAGCTGCACTTGAATTCACATTCTTAGCAAAACAATTGCCTGGGCACACACGCACATTCCACACACATCATTACAAGATAGCCATTTATTCTTCATCTTCATCCTCTTCCTCCTCTTCTTCTTCCTCCTCATCTTCTGGTTCACTCTTCTTCTTTGAGCCGGTAGGCCTACCAGGACCCTTCTTTCCTGCTTCACTTTTGCCCTTGGCTTGATATGCAGCAATATCCTTTTCATACTTCTCCTTTAGCTTAGCTGCCTTCTGTTCGTAGGGCTGTTTATCTTTGGCTGACTGTTCAGACCACATCTCACCTAATTTTTTTGCAGTATCCCCAATGGAAAGCCCTGGGTGTTCGCTTTTGATCTTTGGATGATGTTCAGAGCAAAACAGGAAGAAGGCAGATGGCAGTCTCTTGGGAGCATTGGGATCTTTTTTCTTTCCCTTCTTGTCTTCTTTGGGGGGGACATAATTTTTCATCTCCCGGTCATAGCGCGCTTTATCGCTTTTGGCCATGTCTTCAAACGTGGACTTCTCCTTGGCAGACAGGGTCTTCCATCTCTCCGAGCATTTCTTCGAGAACTCGGCGAAGTTGACCGAGGAGTCCGGATGCTTCTTCTTGTGCTCCTCCCGGCACGTCTGCACGAAGAAGGCGTAGGAGGACATCTTGCCCCTCGGCTTGTTGAGGTCTCCTTTACCCATGACGACGGAACGGCGGCCACCTGCTGCGACTCTTTCCTCACGAGTCCCGCGGAGCGATGCTTCCTGCCCCGGGCTCCGGCGTGAACTGGTTTCTCGAGTTGTCAGTGTTTGTATGTGCAGGGACTAGCTCGTGCTTGAACAATCAAGGGCACTGTCAAGACCACTGGACGGGTCAGGAATTGAAAAATGGTATCAAAGGGGTGTGCTTCGTGGTCCAGAAAAGATATCTCTGGCTGGAACTCAGAGCATGAAGGAAAGATAGTAAGACGGGCAGATCCTGCGTCGAGCTTTAGGTGTTTGTCCTAAAACTAGAGTCAGCAACTGACCTCATCAGGATCTTCTCAGTTTTAGTACCAAAATATAGACTGCAGAAAACTCCTATTGGAAATGATAGGATTGTTGATTACTACACTTCAGTGTCATCAACGTTTCAGTGTAAATAGCAAGATGAGTTGTATTTTATATCATTTTAAAATATAGAGAGAGACTGGCGGAGAAAAGATAACGATTGTTAAGATCTGAAGCCAGGAGTTAGAAATTTAGTCTAGTGGTTACAGGACCAGTTAGCAAACCTGATCCCTGACTCTGGCTCCTGTCTTCACTCGCCACTTGCCGATCCTGGGAGGTGGCAGGTGACGAGCTGAACAACCCAATTCCTACTGTTGTCGTGGTAGGTGATTCCATAGGAAAGAGCAGGGTTTCCTAGGCTAAGTGAACTCCAGTGACTAAGTGTGAGAAAAACCATAGGTTAACAGGAACCAGGGATATAAGATTAGGGTCCAATCTTCCCTGTCCCAAAGAGGACTCCGTTTCCAAAATCACCTTGAAAGATCTGGCCTGATCCCAAGGGAAATAAACAGACTTTTTCTGGATAACCCACTTCCCATTTTAAGGAAATGCCACCTGGGGGAGGAATGTGCTATATGAGTGGCTTCTTGCCTGAGTCTTGCCCAAGTGTATCTTGCTTCATAAAATTTCCTTCTCACTTGACTTGAGTCAACTCAGCATCCTTTCTCTGACAAGTTTAAGAACAAGAAGTGTAGTGTTGGTTTTTTTTTTCTGCACCAGAATTTGGTAACACTGTCACCCATGGGAGATAGCTAGATTGAATTCTGGCTCCCAGCTTTAGCAAGGTCCCATCTCAGCTACTGCAAATATTTGGAGAGTGAACTAGCAAATAGGAACGCTCTCTCTCTCTCGCTCGCTCTCGCTCTTGCTCTCACTCTCAAATAAATAATGGTTAGGGGTAAAAAATATTTGCGCCCAGGGTATGAACCAAGAATGTAATATAGTTAAGGTGTCAGTTTGGGCAGAGATGAAGAGAGAATAGCTAGTAGCTGCGGCAGATGAAAGGGAGCAGGTGTCATGGGCACCGATGCAATTAATTGCCAAATCTATGGCTTTCAGTGGGTTAGTGAGCGGCAGAACCTTTACCTGAAATAAGATACCCTTGGGGTTAGAAGCAGGGAGTCAGGGGTTAGGTTGGGCATGTGTCTTTCAAACTATTACATTGCTTAGTCAATGGAGCTTAGCTAAAGATGTTTTTATAAAGTCTGACTCTAAGAAGGAAAGTCTAGAAAGATGATACCCACATGGGAGCTATCAAATGCTTACTGAAGCGTTTTGACCCTATTGAGATAAATGAGGGAGGAAGCGTGCATTGAGAATGGGGTCTATGGACAGAGCCAATATGTGAAAATACAGCTGAGTGAGATAATCCAAGGTACAGTGCTGAGAATGTGTTGCCAGGGAGATGAAAGGCACAGAAGAGATATGCTCTCCTGGAATCCGGTGCTCAGTGGATTTCAGGATGGGTGGAGAGGTCAGTGTTCAGTGAGAAAGGAACTTCAAATCTATTCAGGGAATTTACAAAATTTAAATCACAACTACCCACAGCCTTAAAGAGGGTTCTGAATCATTCTCTCCAGCATCAGTTAATAATGTCCATTTCTAGGACATAAGAGCTTTTGAAACCTCAGACATTGTAGGTTACATGTGTAAAGCAGACTAGGATATGATCATTTCTGCAAATTCAATCCAGAAAGTTTCATGGTACGCTACTGTTTTTGTTCTTGTTTCTGAGAAACTTGGGCATGCTGCCACTAACATTACTGAAGTCTTGCTTGGAGCAATACTCAAGGGTAGAAACATATGCTTTCTACTCAATATAATTTTCCATTTTAAAAATATTTGTCATCTTTTTTTGTTTGTTTGAACTGCAGTTACAGAGATAGAGAAACAAACAGAAATCTTCAGTCTGCTGGTTCACTACCCAAATGGCCAGAATGGGCTGGGCAGTCTAAAGCAAGAAGCCAGGAGGTTCATCCAGGTCTCCAACCTGGACAAGGGCCCAAGTGTTTAGGACATCTTCTGCTTTTCAAGGTGTGTTAGCAGGGTGCTAGACTGGAAATGGGTCAGCTAAGTCGGAACTGGCACCCATAGGAGATGCTGGTTTGTTTGGTGGCAGCTTCACCAGTATTCTACAGTGCTGGCCTCCACTCAGTTCATTCTGACTGTAGCAAAACTATTAGCTACAAACTCCACAAAGAAGTATGATTTTTAAAAGTAGTCAGAAAATGTTTTATCTTAAATATGTATTGCACTGGGGACTGGAAAACTGTTTCGATGAAGGCCCAGAAGTGAATATTTTATGCTTCGACCACCAAGCAAAGAAATGAAGGTGACATGCAGGAATCATTACAGAATATAGGAGAAAACAATTTCTCAAATTCAAAAATATAGTAGTAATAACAATATGCGTCTTTTTTTTTTCAGTGAAATGGGTTTACCAGTAACGATTATGTTTTTTAAGAATGGGTAATTTCATTGATATTCAGTTAATATTTTACTATTATTGGGTCTATTGTAAATGTACACCCTTACAATCCATTCTTAGTCTGAAAATCACGCAACCAGGCAGAACAGAATTGGGCCTGTGGGCCATTATCTGCCAACTTGTGTATTATTAATGCAAAGACACATTAATATCTATAGTATTTACATAACAATTTTGCCAAGATCACAGAAGAGCTTTTATCCAAAAAGGTTTTTTTGGGGGGGAAGGGGTTGTTTTAATTTGCTTTTCAAGATTGGTTTTATTTTAAAAAGCAAAATGACAGAGAAGGAGAGACGAGTAAAAGAGATCATCCATTCTCTGATTCAGTCCCCCAAACAGGCACAATGGCCAGGGCTGGTCCAGGACAAAGTCAGAGGCCAGAATCTAGAAGCTCCATGCAGGTCTCCCACGGGAATAACAGGGGCCCAAACACTTGGGACATCTTCCACTGTCTTCCCTAGCATGGTAGCAGAAAATTGGATTGAACTCACACTCTGATATGGGATGCCAGATAGCAGGCTGCAGCTTAACCCACTGTGTCACAACCTCGACACAGGAAGATGTGTGTAATGCCTGAATTTAATGGCAAGGAATTCTATCACTACATAATAGATAAAATGTATTCCAGGCAATTTTAAAAATTATAAAGATAGCAATGGGGGAAAGGACTTGGGGGGAAAAAAAGCAACAGGTTTTCAGGTTCTACCTCTCCTCTTTTCAAAGAGCATTGCTTCAACCACACAGTGTGAGAGACATGCGAAAGTTACCAATACCAAAAGGAGTTGACTGTATCAACTCTGACAAAATGATCAAATAAAGCCAAGAGGTTTTGAACATCCGGTGCTTGCACATGATTGCCTGATGGAAATTCACAAAATTGTGTCAGAAGCACTCCAACAGGCGGAGGTCACTGCAAAGAAATCGACAAAACCATTTGCCAAGCAATTGGTTATTATTCATCGCAGGCAAAGATGACTGTTTTAACATTTATGATAGGCCTTCCAGAGTCGGGGCTGAAAACAGAACCAACCCAGCAATTGCAACCACCAGCTGATTGGTGCGATGGACTGTGCCGGGCCCTGTACTTGCTAGTACATACATGAATCTGCTATGGGAACACCTCAAAGTTTCTTTGGGGATCTCCCCAGTTGAAATGCCAGACTCAGAACCCTAACCAAGAAAAGACAGAAGACAGAACAAGTCAATCAACCACCTCAGCTATATGTTGGCAGCGAAATACTGGGCAAATGGAGACTCTATGATGGACTATGTCAATCAGTGGATTCTTCAGCGACCTCATCGTGCTTGGAGTGGCAAGATTGGCAGCGATTCATAACTGGTCAACTATCAAAACCAATTGAGCAAGTATCTCAGAGCATGCCCCACATCCGGTACCTGGGGTGGTAAGAGACTAGGTGGGGCTTATCCCTCAATATCCCCATTTACCTCAGATATATGAAGGAAACAATATGGAAATAATAGTCTTACCCATTTTCCTGTAGCCCTTGAACCTTTCTACCCTAATTAACTATGTAAAGATTGTCAAAAATATAACAAAAAAGTAAAATTAGAAAGAAATAAAAATTTACAATAGGTCTTCCAGAACCAGAAATTCCATTAAAGTCTCCCACATAGGTGCAAGAACTTAAGCACTTAAGTCACCACCTACTGCGTCGCAGCATGCCTTAACAGGGACCTCAGCTGGAAGCAGAGCACACAGAAACCAAACCAGGCACAACAATGTAAGAAGTAGGCATCACAAAACCCAGTGTCCCCTCCCTCGCTTGTATTCTTTTTATTATTATTATTATTATTATTAATTATTTTGCATTATGTGACAGTTTCATAGGCTCTGGGAATCCCCCCCACGCCCCTCCTCCCTGGTGGATTCCTCCACCTAGATGTAGTATTACAGTTCAAATTTAATCAAGATTCTTTCCTTGCAAACATACCAAGCATAGAGTCCAGCTACTTGTTGTCCAGATGGGTTGAACAGTTTCTTGGGGAGACCATTTCTGGTCCGAAGTTAGAGCTGGTAGAATATCATCCCATTCGATTAAGAGTCCCAACATAACATCAACAGCAGTTTGCAACATTATGGAATTGACATGGTTTTGAGCAACCAGTATGTTAAAAAAAAAAAAAAAACAACAAGCAAGTTCTTAACCACAACCTATGATTAGCTCATTGACATTTCAATTTTAGTTTATGTACAGGACCGGCAGCTATATACCTTAAAATGGCTATAAGGTACCATTCAGCTATCTCGTGTCTATTTCATTTTAGTATTTAGCCAGTTGATGTGTTGAAGTATAATTTTGCTGATCTTGGCAGATTTTAGGATAATCTAGACTAGCTTGTAACTCTAACAAGACATTTGTCGACAATTAAGGTGCAGAACATTTTTTTTTTAATTTTTTGGGGGGTGTGCAGGGAAATCCCCAACACCATGGTGAGGAGTGACTAATCTTTGTGTCCCACCCAGTGAGGCATGAGCCAATCCATGCCAGCTTTTTCCTGTCAGATTCCAAGCTCTACTTTTTGTTGTTTGTCTATTTATTTTAGGTTTTTTTAGTTTATATGGTTGTTTGTTTGCTGTGAGGGGTTTTCGAAGCGATCCCGATGGTCATCGCGAGGGAGGATGGGGGTCCAGAGGTGGAGCCAGGCTCGGACCAGAGAAAGCTCTCCTCCCTGGTCTCGAAGGACATTTATCGTTCTTCTGTTTCTGCGGACCGCTCAGGGCTTCTGGTTGTCTTTCCGATGATGTTGGTTTCTGCATGGTAGTGTTTGGACTTCTTCCATCCCCTGCGGAAGCTCCGGTTGGGGGTGGATGACCTCAGAGTACTCAGCCTCCGAGGGCATCCAATTCCCTGTGGCCTCCTTGGCAGTTGGGGTATAGTCCTTGTTGCTCGTATTAATAGTTTGTGGTGAAGGTCTGGGAGTCTTCATGGTTGGGATCCAAGCTTCCTCCTTACCACCTGCTCCACTCTGGAGTGCCCCCCTGCTCCACGCACATGACCTCCTGTTAAGAGGTTGTCAGGATCCCACCCGGTTCCCACCTCATGCATTGGTATAGTAGTTTTGTTATTGTTTAGTGCCACTTTGAGTCTATTGTCTATGAATTACCAGATTTGATCTTGATAGGCTATATTGTACTTTTTCCTCACTCTTTTTATGGTCCTGAAAGACTTCCCTGCACTCCCTCCCCATCATGGATTAACATAGCGTATTGAGGGTAAAGTAGGTTTTACAGTTTTTTGATTTAGATCTTAAGTATTTTGACAGTAATTGTTGGTTTATAGTTTATATCGCATTATCTTATTACATTGGATACAGGTTGTTATAGATTGCACTAATATTACAATATACAGACACTATCTTCCAAGTTGTCATCTTATCATCTCAGATTAAGGCGAACATATGGTATTTAACCTTTTGGGATTGGTTCATTTCTCTTAGCATGATGGATTCCAATCGGGCCCATTTGGCCACAAAGAACTGCATTTCCTTCTTTTTAATGGCTGAGTAGTATTCCATGGAGTAGATGAACCATAGCTTTCTTATCCAGTCTTCTATTGATGGGCATTTTGGTTGCTTCCATGTTTTTGCGATTGTAGATTGTGCTGCTATGAACATAGGTGTGCATGTTGGTTTCTTGTGTAGGAGATGTTTTGGATATATCCCTAGGAGTGCTATTGCTGGATCATATGGTATGTTGATTTTCAGTTGTTTGAGTATTTGCCAAACTGATTCCCATAGAGGTTGTACAAGTCTGCAGTCCCACCAGCAGTGGAGAAGGGTTCCCTTTTCCCCACATCCTCGCCACCTAGCTTGTATTCTTAACATGCTTATGACATAAAAACTTTTCATCATTTTAAAATTATTTTTAAGCCTCTTAATTTTATTTTAGACCTTTTATTTAAACATATCCTAAGGAAAATTAAACAGCATTTAGCATCTATTTTCTGTAGAGAAATTAACTTGCTTCTGGATTATAAAAAAAGAATCAAGCATCATTTTCTGAAAAGAAAGCCAAGAAATAAGAACCTTAGAAAGAAATCATTGTAATCTTCATTTCATGTTTGTGATTAAGACAGTGTCCAGGATTTAGTTGTGCTAAATTGATGATGGAATGTCTTTAGCCAATCCCCTTGGGCTAAGAAAGAGGAAGACTTATTGATTGTACTCTGCTCTTTAGTAGTGAGTAAGTCAATGGTGACCCCATAGATATGCATTCATAAAGGCCCGAGGAAGTCCATGGCCACAGTGGAAGAGGAGTCTCCCAGCAAGAAGCGGAAGTTCACTGAGGTCTTGTGGGCTAAAGCTGCATAGTACTGGGGACTTCTGTCCTGCAAGCCTCTCAGGCACAAGCAAGTCCTACAGAAAAGGTCACTCAGGAATGGGCGTGTCCCTGGAGTTCTCTCTCTCTATTCCTGTGTCTCTAACAATTTAAAGTGTTTAAGTGTATTGTTTTAATCTTTATAAAGATTTGTTTGAAAGGTGGAGTTACAGAGAGGGAGGAAGACACACAAACAGAGAGAGAGAAGAGAGAGAGAGAGAGAGAGAGAGAGAGAGAGAGAGAGAGAGAGAGAGATCAATCTTCTATCCCCTGACTCATTAATTTACCAGATTGTCCCAATGACCAAGGCTGGGCCAGGACAAAGTCAGGAGCCAGGAGCTTCATTCAGTTCTTTCATGTGGGTACAGGGACCTGAACAATTGGTCTATTTTCTGTTTTCCCAGGGGGATTAGCAGGGAACCCTTTTGGAAGGTGAGCAAATGAAACTTGAAACAATGTCTGTATGGGATTGCAGGCATAAGTTTAACTTGCTATGCCACAAGGCTGGATCCTAAATTATATATATGTGTGTGTGTGTGTGAGAGAGAGAGAGAGAGAGAGAGAGAGAGAGAGGGAGAGGGAGAGGGAGAGGGAGAGGGAGAGAGGTAGAGCTCCTATCTGCTGATTCACTCATGAAATGCCTACAGTAACTGAATGTTGGCTGGGCTGAGGTTGGGAGGAGGGCATTCAATCCAGTTGTAGCATTTGGGTGATAGAAACCCACTAACTGAAGCATCATGACTCTCCCCCATGGTTTGTATTGGCTGGAAACTGGAATCAAGAGCTAGAACCACGGTCTCAGATTCAGGTGCTCTGAAATTGACTGTGAACATCCTTAACCAGTGTCTTAATCACCAGGCTCATGCCTCGTACTTGAGGCTTCTTTTATGTTGGATAATTTCTCATGCCACACTGGAGAAATTCCCATAATGCCAAAACATGAGTCAAAGTTTTAATATTTGCAAAATGCCCTCTTCCTTTGCATCGTTCTGCAATAGTATGTGTACAAGGCGACAGGATTAATGTTCTTAAGCACTAGTTAATATTAAGAAAAAATATTCACACATTCTCTGTATGTGCAAATAGTGGAAATGTGCACCACGCTTGCAGTTGAAGTGTTACATAAATTGGACTTCTGGGCAGCAGGCTAAAACTTTTGTTGCATACCAGTATCCCATTGTTCCTAAAACGAGACTGTTGCAAATGTTACTTTACAGTCCAAATGATCTGTTTTGTAGAATCATTACCCACCGGAGTCCTTAGAGATAAAAGTGTCTTTCTTGGCAAATTAGCTGAAGATGGAAGAGAGATAAAGCAATTTGCTTTTAAAGGGAAGATTCAAGTTTAGCTCTCCAGACTTCTAGTTTTCTCCTAAATCATTCAAATTGCTTTATTCTTACCATTTCATTAGCAGAATCTTCCTTTTTCTTCTCGAATGTTGCCATTTGTCTAGAGGGCAGTGTTATATTTTAAGCCTCATTTAGTTGATAGTGTTCAGGCAAACAGGACATTTTCCCCAGGTGAAACTTTCCTGGTTAAACTCTGGGGGTCGTATTTCCCTTAAGAAACACCCCTTTCACTTCCCACTGAATGTCTCCAGAGCCTAATCCCCAGATACGTCAGGTGAGGGAGAGCATTCTTGGTGCAGGGAGTCAGAGGGGAGATTAGGCTGTTAGGGTCTCCAGTCCCTGGTACAATTATCTTTTAAAATGCGAAAACAGCATTTTCTTCTATTTCCATACCCTTCCTTCTGGGGACAGAACAAAGGGACAGAATCAACATATCAACTCCCCCATCACTTACAGTTGTGCCATGCAAGGCACATGGCCCACACTGATCTCATCTCTCGGTCACTGTCAAAGGGTTAGTTGAAATGCCCGGTGGGGTACTTTCCTCAGTTTAGTATAGAAATAAAAATCTGGGAATCTGTTGCAGACAGAAAAGTTTATTTGCGAAGGGAGAGGGCAGGGGAAAACACTTCCGGAGATGGGGTTCCTCTCGAAAGGGGAGGGAGAGAGAAGTGAAAGATTTGACAAAGGGTCTTGGGATTTTAAACATTTTCTGATCCCTCCTTGGTGAGCAGGAACCTACAGGTAACATGTTGCCCATTGGTCTCTTAATCAGTTAGGAAATGAGAGGACAATGCTGCTGAGGCTGCAGCAAGGATACATTTCTGCTTAAGGCCAGCAGGATCCAGACTGCTTTGTAAGTTCACAGAAAACTCACCTGCCAAGAATGGCATTGTGGCACTGAGTGACAACTCACAGTTAGTGATTCCTGAACCCTGTACTGTAGTATATTCTAACCTTGACTCTAGCTTCCTGGGACAGCATCAAAAGCACCCCAAGTCCTTGGACCCCTTTCAGTCATGTGGGTGCAACAGACAGCTTTAAAGGCTCCTTACTGCTGCCTGGTTCAGTGAAGCTATTTTTTTTATTTTTTACATTTTAGAATTATTATTATCATTTCATGATATAGTTCCATAGGCTCCTGGCATTTCCCTTATCCCCTCCCCAGTTCCCCGCCCCCCAACCTAGTTCCTCTAAATCATAACTAAAGTATAGTTTTTCATACACAGTCATATGTCCATCATTGCAGGCATGGACAATGGCAGAGAGTCCAGCATCCTATTGTCAGGATATGGTGAACAGTTTCATTGTATGTCCTTCTGCGTCTAGAAGTAGAAATGCATACTACATTGTATCCTCACATCTGGATGTTAGTCTCCATTTCACAACTACTGTACATCCCCTCAAATGAAAAGTCATAATAAAAAATCAACAATAGAAAGAAAAATAGAAATTTAAAATGCCAGGAAGTTAAATGACATGTTACTAGATATGACAGTCTCCATTACACAGCTCCTATACATTCACATAAATGAAAAGCCACAAAACAAAATCAACATCAGGAAGAAAAATGAAATGAACAACACCATGAAGTTCAATAACACGCTACTAAATGGCTAATGTGTAGCTGAACAAATGAAAATCAAGAACCTTCTTGAAGAAAATGATGCTACTGTATGATCTGTGAGTCACTGAATGATTTAATGAGAAGAAAGTGTTTTGAAGAGATGAAACTAACAGAAAACAACAAACCCCATGAGACATAGTTTCTGCTGATCTTTGTTGGTGAAGTGTGTCTCTTCTAGACAATAAATAGATGCTGTTTTGATTTTTAGTCCAGTCTACTACTCTATGATGTTTGATTGAGTTTAAGCCATTTACATTCAGAGTTTAATGTGTATGGATGGTACTTTGGTCCTGTCATTTTAGGAATGGGTTGTTCATTGGTTTAGTCTTCTGTTGTGATTTTCCTGGGATGTTCTTCCCATTTGCCTTTGGTTTTGTTGGGTGCTATTCCTCTTCTCTGTCAAGAGAACATCTTGAAGTATCATTTGTAGGGCAGGTTTGAAAGAGGCAAATTCTTGTAACTTTTCTTTACTGTGGAAGAATTGTATTTCATTTTCAAAGACAAAAGAAATCTTTGCTGGATATGTTATCCTAGGCCGACAATGTTTTTTTTCTTTTAGAATCTGGAATATGTCACTCCATTCTCTTCTTGCCTGTAGAGTTTCCTATGAGAGATCTCCTATGGGTTAAATTGGCATTCCTTTATATGTCAATTGATCTTTTTCACATGCACATTTCAGGATCTTTTCCTTATGTTCAATTGAAGAGAGCTTGATGATGATGTGTCTTGGTGAAGATCGCTTTTGATCAATCCTGTTGGGAGTTCTGTGCCCCTCCTGGATGTTGTTTCCCAATTCTTTCTCCAGATTAGGGAAATTTTCCTTTATTATTTCATTAAATACATTTGCAAACTCAGCTTCTCTTTCTGCACCTTCTGGGATTCCCATAACTCTCATATTTGGCCTGTTAATAGTATCTTTCAATTCTTCAATACTTTTTTTGGCCTGATCCAGCTCTGCTTCCAACTTTTTTTTGCTTCCCCCTGATGGCAGGAAATATCTTCCAATTCTGAGATTCTTTCTTCTGCTTGCTTCATTCTACTATGGAGACGCTCCATTGTACTTTTAATTTCTTATATACCAGCCTTGATTTACTTTATTGCTTCCTTAAATTCTTTGAACTCTTGTATTGCTTCTCATTGTTGATCAGATGCTTTAAAATGAGTTTTATGAATTCCGTGTCCCCCATTTTCTCGATGTCTTCCCCAGTTAACTCTGAGGTTGGCATAGGGTTTTGCTCCTTTGCAGGGGTTTTTTGGGTAATATTCATTGTGCCTTTGTCTCTTCTTTTGCTGTTGGTCATTGTACTTCTGATTAGCAGAGTCTTCTCCTTGGGGCAGGTTTCTAAGCTGTGTCACCCACAGGTCTACAAAGCAATTTTACTTATTGCAGTCGGTACACAATCTTTTGCTTGCAGCCAATTGTGCCACAACCTCCAGAGAGTTCCAGCTCTGGGTTCTTATGTTAGATTTCCACCGTGGTCCTAACAGCCCCAGCTCCTGGCTCACCACTCTCCACCTCCTGTTATACCGTGCTGAGGCTGCACCATTGTCTCTGCAAACTTTCTCCCTCTTCTGGTTGGAGCAGATCCCAGGATTAGGGGGACAGTAGGTGTCCTATATAGTTAGGTTATTGGTGGTGCTGGTCTTGTTGGAACCTATTGGAAATTAGGTCTGGGTGCCACACGGACCTATTTTGACCAGTATGATGCCACAGTTGATATTATTTTCTTGCGGGACCAGTCCAATCCACAGAACTCAGTGAGTTCTCATGAGCTCAGCACATGCACAGTTCACTGTTGTCCCCTAAAGTCCTAAAGCGTTTGCCACAGTGTACAAAATGTGCCTGACGTAACACTAATACTAGAATTCTTGATCTGCTGGCCATGAGGTCTGAGGGCTACCCAGACCTGTCTTAGGTGGAACCTGTAGAATGTCATATTGTTGCAGTTCAGTGAGTCAGAAATGAGATCACACCCACCTCAGCATATGCTCAGTCCTTTCCCTTGCCCTTTCCTCCTTATGCAAATGGCACCCAATTCAGCTCTAGGGGGCTGACTGGGCTGTGAAATCCACCCAGTTCTTGCACTGCCCATCTGTGTGATCTGCTGCTCTGTCTCTGCTCCTGGTCAAATCAAATGGACCAGCAGGACGAACAGTTCTTTGTCTGGGTTCACCTCCCAAGCTCCCAGTGAAAGTCCCTTCCCACCTGGTTGCTGGTGGCGTTCCAGCTGCTGCTGGAGTTCAAATTGCCATTAGCTGAATGCTGCTGGAGTATCAGTCACTGCAACACCACACTGTTGTGTCTGCTGCTTTCCTGTGTCTGTCAGTCTCCAGGTACTCCTCTGCTGTTGTTCTGTCCTTTCCTATTTCCTGAAATACGTCCTTTCTGCTTCATCCTGGTTAAATGTTTTTCAGTCCGTTTAAATGTGTCCTTACCCTATTCTGCCACTTTGATTCTCTTTATTGTACATTTAATGTATTTAGTAAAGCTATTTCAGAAGAGTGAACCAGTGTATGGAAGTTCTTTTGTGTGTCTGTGTTTCTTTTTTGACTTTCTCTGTGACGCTCCACCTTTCGAATAGATGAATTGATTAATCATTTTAAAAACATTTGCATGCCAACATGACTAGGAAAGTTTTGCAGTCCTGCTTATATAATCATCTTTTAGAGATCTTTACCACCTAAACGGTCTACATTTGATACGTCTTTCTTTTCTTTCTTTCTTTCTTTCTTTCTTTCTTTCTTTCTTTCTTTCTTTCTTTCTTTCTTTCTTTCTTTCTTTTCCATATTCATTTGAAGGGGAGAGAGACTGACACAGACACTTCCCAGTCTCCGCAATGGCTGTGTCTGTGCTAGGCCAAAGCCAACAGCCTGAACACCTTACAGTTCTCCCATGTGTATGCCAGGGCTCAAATACTTGTTCCGTCACACACTCCTCTCCCGGTCCCATCAGCAGGGAGTTGGATGAGAAGCAGAGCAGTCAGAAATTGAACTGATGCTATTATATGAGCTTCTGACATTGAACCTAGCATCCCAGCTCACTGGGACACAATGAAGTCTTTTACTACCACTGTTTAAGTGGTAGTATAGCCTTTAAAATGGCTTCTGGGTTTGGCTGAGTTATTATTAAACATTCACTTGTCAAGGTAGATTAACACAACTCAGAACTAAGTCTAGGAAGGACATCTCACCTTTTCCTTGGCAGCCCCAGAGCAGCAATAGAATATATAATCAGTTCCTAGAAGTTAGCACTGAGAACCTAAGCATTGTCTCCAAGCACCTCCAAGCACAGCAGCACAGTAGGCATGGGTTTCATGCAGGGTTTTTGTAAGGAGTGATTTGAATATCCCATCTTGGACCTGGCACTATTTCCTGCTTCCCCTGTTCCACAGATCGCGAAACTCACACAAATTCTGGTTATCCACCAATCAGAAGTAACCTGGTGCCTTACCTAATAATCCTACCCCTAATCTCTTCCGGTCCCTCCCCCAACCCAGTCCACTTACCGATCATCCTTAGGCAATCACTTGTGATAATCTCAGGCACCAATCTCCTGGAGCCTGCCCTCAGTCCCTCCCAATCCCTGCCCCCACCTTGCAGGCTTACTGAATGGCATAAAGGGCTCCCAGCTCCCCTCCTCTCTTTTCCTCTTGCCTCTCCCACCAACTCAGTCCCATTCCCTGTCCTCCTCCATTTTCTATTACTTTTTCCAGTGTTTTGTAATGTTCTTCATAGAGTTTTTCCACGTCTTCAGTAAGGTTTATTCCAAGGCATTTAAGTGTCTTCCCCATTGTTTTGAAAGGGATCGTGCTGATTAGTTTTTTTCTGCTATGCAGTTGCTTGTGTATAATACAGACATTGATTCGTATTCATTTATTTTGTATTCCGCCACTTTACTAAGCTCTCATAAATTCTAACAACCACTTGATTGAGCATTTTGATTCTGCTATATATCAAGTTATATCATATGCAAACAGAGACAATTTGACTTCCTCTTTTCCAATTCGAATTCCTTTAATTTCTTTTTCTTGCCTATAGCTTTAGCAAGGACCTACAGTACAATATTGCAGTACAATACTATAGTGGCAATAGCGGACATCCTTGTCTAGTTTGAGATCTTGATGAGAAAGCTTCCAATCTTTCCCCATTTGTGCTTGCTTCAGCAACACATATGCCAAATCTTTCCCATTCAACGTGTTGCTGGCATTGTTTTTCTCATTAACTGCTTTGATTTTGTTGTGGAATGTTCCTTCTGTGCCTATTTTGCTTAGTTGTTAGCATGACGTGGCATTGGTTTTTATGAAATGCTTTGTCTGAGGTGATCATATGTTTTTTTTCCTCAAGTTCTTGATATAGTATCACATTTACAGATTTGAGTATGTTAACCATCCCTGCATGCCATGAATAAATTCCACACAGACCAGGTGAATATTCTGTTTGATGCATTGTTGCATTCTGTTGGCTAGTATTTTGTTAAAGAGTTTTGCATTTATGTTCATCAAGGGTATTGGTCTACAGTTTCTGCGTTGTATCTCTGCTTTGAGTATTCAGGTGATGTTGGCTTATAGGAAGAGTTTGAAAGGAATGTCTATTTTTCTGTTCTTTTGGATAGTTTATGGAGAATTAAGGTCAGTTGTACTTGGAATGTATTTTAGGATTCAGCAGTGAAGCCATGTGGTCCAGGATTTTCCTTTGTTGGGAAGGATTTAATATCTGATTCACTCTCCATCTCAATTATAGATTTATTTAGATTTTTCTGCTGCCTCATAACTCCATTTTGGTACTTTTTTTTCCTTTCTGTTCTTTTCAACCAATGATCTATTTATGTCAATGATGTATTTTTGTGGCTTCATTTGACCATTTAGCTACATTGCTTTGAATTTTCAGATTGCTACAGAGGTTACATAATATTTAATTTACTGCATTTTACCTTTTTAGTTTTTATTTTATATTTTATTTATCTGTTTTGGAGGCACAGAAACAGAGATACCCAGACATAGAGAGATTCCATTAACTGGTTTTCTCCCCAAATAATTATGCCATGCAGTGGTAGGCCAGGGTTAATGTGAGTTAATCCCAATTCTGTGAGCCATCAGCACTACCTCCCAGACTCTGTATTAGCAGGAAGTTGGAGCCAGGCTTTGGAACAGGGAATTGGAACTCAGTATTGCAATTTCAGATGTGTTTGTTAACTGCTGGATTCTTAAATGATTCTTAACTTCTAGTTCCTGGAGTTTATTTTTTTAGTGTTTACTTGTTTATTTGCATCTACTCGAAATGCAAACTAAGAGAGACAGAGAGAAAGAGAGAGAAGAAAGGTAAAATAGAGATTTTCCAACCTCTCTTTCAACCCCCCAAATGCCAGCACAAAATCAGAACTTGTCCAGATCAAAATCAGGAGCTTCCACTTCCCATCCAGCTTCCTGCTTGTGGCCTGGGAAAGCAGTCGAGGACGGCCCAAAGCCTTGGGACCCTGCACCCGCATGGGAGACCTGGAAGAGGTTCCTGGTTCCCGGTATGGGATCGGTGCGTTGCAGCTCACTTGGGGAGTGAAACAAGGGACGCAAGATCTTCCTCTCTGTCTCTCCTCCTCTCTGTATATCTGACTTTGCAATAAAAATAAATCTTTAAAAAAATATCAGGAGCTTAAAGCATGTCTGTAACAGAAGCTTAAACATTTTAGCCATCTTTATTGTCTCTCTGGTTCATTAACAGGAAAATGGATCACCAGTAAATATCCCAGAACTCAAACTGGCACTCCAGTATGGGATAGGGACCTCTCAAAGGTGAACTTACTCATGCAATGCCCAACCTAAGTGTCATTTTAATTGACATCATTGTGTAATGTGAAAGCCTCATAACAGTGCAGATTTTAAGCCCTTCGTATATTACTTTGCTTTCATGTAGCTGTATTTTGAATCCACATGAGTTACACACTCCAGAATACAATGCTTTAAATGATCATCTCTTAATAAATATCAATAAGTCAGGAAGAGGTGTGTTTTAACATCACCTACACAGCTATCATTTCCAGTACTTTGTATCTTTCTGCAGATCCAAGGTTCTTCCACCTGAAAAACTTTTAAGTTTCTTCTTTCTCTGCCCAAAAACACAAGTGGGTAAATTGGTTTATCTTAAAATGTCATTACAGTGTCTTCACTTTCAACAATGATTTCCTTTAGACATAACATTATAGGGTAAGAATTTCCATTCTCTTTCAGGATTTTGTTATTCATTCATTCATTCATTTATTTTGATTTTTATTTGCAAGGGGAGAAAGATCTTCCATCAGCTGATTCACTTCCCAATGTCTAGCACAGCCAGGGGTAGACAAATTCAGGAGTCTGAAACACCCTTGAGATCTCACACACAGAAAACAGGGACCTGCCTCGTAGGATCCAGGAAGCTGGATTGTAACTGGAACAGCTGGAACTCAAACCAAGTACTCCAGCAAGAGGTGCTGATATTTCTAGAGGCATTTTAACTCATGTGCCACTTACCTTCTTGTTTTCAGTCTTTTAAAGGCACAACTCTATCTTCCCTTTGAATTCAAGAATTCTTAGTGAAAGTTCAGCTGCCTTTTTTGTTTCAGCATTCACCATTGTGTGGTTGACTCTCTTAAAGAATTTCTGTATCGTCGATTTTTGACACTCAAAAATATAGCATGTTAAATCATAGACCAATGAGAGCATGCTAATATCCCCAAGCTTTTTTCCTCTCTCAATTTCAGTTCCCGTTACCCCATCTCTAACTTTCTTCTGTTCTAGCTAAACTGATGTTAATCTCATCAGGTTAAAAAAAACTACACAGTGCAGATGCAGACTTTTCCACTAGCTCTTTTTATAAATTGTTTATTTCCATGCAGATCCCCCTCTGTCTTTTTTATCTCTTTTTCCAACTCCTTGGGTACATTTGTTAATGCTTCTTTTGAAACCCTTAACTGAAGAGTCCAGTGTGTCTTGGCCTAGTAAGTTTTTTATGGCTTTCTAAAGACTGTGGAAAGTTGCATAGTTTACCTGATGCTAGTTTCCTGAGCGATGCAGAGCTTTATGAGTTATGTCTAGTCGATTAGTCTTCTCTTCAGGCTTTGGTAGGTTGGCCTCCTGTATCCCTTACTCTAGCTCTTAAGCAGTTCCTTCTAGAGTCTCACTTGGATGGTTGTGGGGTTCACCATGACTGGTGGTCTTTCCAGTATCTCCATTGGGTGGGAAAGACTTCTAACAAAGAAGACAAAGGAAGACTGTTGTCAGTGGGTCTCTTCTCTCCAGGACAACAATACTGTTCTGTCCTTCATGCAACCCACACACATAGTTGCCTCACACATCTTTGTCTTGCTTGATCGTTTCTTGAACTGGGAAGATGTCCACACTTGTAAAATCATGGCTAGAATCAGAAGCAATGAAAATATTTCTAATATAATGAAAATAAGGTTTCACTATGTACGGTTAATAGAGTTGAGATGTACTAGGAGGGCAAGATTCTAAAATTTAAAATAAACTATTAGGAGTTGGGAATTTCCCAACTTGGTAACTTCAAAAAAATCAATCTATCCAAGTCCAAAGTGTGTCATTTAAAAAAAAATTATATATTTATTACCTGAAAAGTAGGGTGACAGAAAAATAATTAAATAATCATGTAAATAAGTGAAAAGTTTCAACTGTAAGATTCTCTAGAAAGAGAATCAGTTTTCGTTGGACCAATGACCCCAATGCAAAAACTACCACTGTAAAAGTCTTAGAAGAAAATGTAAGTGTACATCATTGTGACTCTGGATTGACCATCAATTCTTCATATGATACCAAAACCAGGAGCAAGAAAAAAAAAAAGTAGACAAATTGGACATCATCAAAATTGAGAAATGTGTTCACCCAAAGGGTGTTACCAAGAAAATATTTGAAAGTTATATATTTTATAAAGATTTGGGTTCGGACCCAGCGTGGCGGCCTAGCGGCTAACATTCTCAACTTGAATGTGCTGGGATCCCATATGGGAGCCAGTTCTAATCGCGGCAGCTCCACTTCCCATCCAGCTCCAGCTTGTGGCCTGGGAAGGCAGTCGAGGATGGCCCAAAGCTTTGAGCCCTGCACCTGTGTGGGAGACCTGGAGGAAGTTTCTAGTTCCTGGTTTCAGATTGGCGCAACACCAGCCGTTGTGGTTACTTGGAGAGTGAATCATCGGACGGAAGATCTTCCTCTCTGTCTCTCCTCCTCTCTGTATATCTGACTTTGTAATAAAAATAAAATCTTTAAAAAAAAAAAAGATGGGAGATCTTCCTCTCTGTCTCTCCTCCTCTGTGTATATCTGGCTGTAATAAAAAAATGAATAAAATCTTAAAAAAAAAAAAAAAAGAATATATAAAGGGCTGTTGTAACTCAACCACGAAAAGATAAACAGATTAATGAAAAGAGGTACAATATGTGAATAGGTATTTTATAGAGAACTAGAGAATATTCTATATGATTGATAATAGTATCATGTGCAATAGTCAGATGGTAAAAGAAGAATCTGACTCTCCCGCAGCAGATAAATGGAGAAAGAAAATGTTGAGCAGCCATACAGTTGCGCATTACATAGCCATGTAAAGGAATCAAGAACCAAAATATGCTATGATATGACTAAGCCTTGACAAAATTAGACGAAATGAAGGAAGTCGGGGACAAAGGTCACGTATGTCTTCTGTTGTTCTTCACATGATGGAATCTCCAGATAGTTAAGTCCTTGGAAGAGAAAGCTGGTGATTGGTTGTCAGGAACTGGAGACTGGGAGTCAACTACCTGATACATCTGGAGCTTTGCTTGGGCTGATGACAACATGCTTTTTTTTTTTAAGATTTATTTATTTTTTATTACAAAGTCAGATATACAGAGAGGAGGAGAGACAGAGAGGAAGATCTTCTGTCCGATGATCCACTCCCCAAGTGAGCCGCAACAGCCGGTGCTGCGCCGATCCGAACCTGGGAACCACGAACCTCTTCCGGGTCTCCCACGCAGGTGCAGGGTCCCAAAGCTTTGGGCTGTCCTCGACTGCTTTCCCAGGCCACAATCAGGGAGCTGGATGGGAAGTAGAGCTGCCAGGATTAGAACCGGTGCCCATATGATAGGATCCCGGGGCATTCAAGGCGAGGACTTTAGCCACTAGGCCACGCCGCCAGGCCTAATGACAACATGTTTTAACTTGATGTCAGTGGCAATTATATAATATTAATATCTAAATACCAACAAATTTTATACTTATAAATGATTAATTTAAGGGTATTCAACTTCCACAAAACACGAGATAGAACCTCTCTTTCGATCCTACCAGCCACTGTCATCACACCGCCTTTATTTACTTGCTTTTGTTCTGTTTTTAGCTCTTGCATATAAATGACATTATGCAATATTTTTTCTTTTTGTGCCTGGCATATTTCACTTAGTAGAATATCTTTTTAAAATTACTTATTTCTCATTTCACTGGTTTATGCCTCAAACTCCCCACGCAGTTAGGGATGCAAAGCCAGGATCCAGGAACTCAGAGCTATTCTCCAACACAAATGACAAGGTCCCAATTGCTTCGTGATCACCTCCTAGGATCCACCTTAGCAGAAAGCCAGGATCAGGAGCCAAACCCAGGCTCTCAAATATAGGAGTCAGAAATCTTAAACATAGACCAAATGTCCTACCTAGCAACTCCATCTTCCAGGTTCATACATGATGTCACCAAGGCAAGATCTCTTAGAAAAATGATCTTCATAACATGATAAACTAGGCTTTGATGCAAACTCTTGAAATCCCCCTGCAGTGTATTTTATGCACTTTCTGTGAATGTGTTGAAAATACCTTGTACATTTTCTCATTTTAGTTTTCCAGTGCTAGAGGAAGTTGTGAAGCATCATTTGTCCACATTTCAAAGCTGAAGAAAAATAAACATAGATCATGTAACGGGCTCAGCATCAAAGGGCTAATGAATAAAAACAAAGAAATGCAACTGCAGGCTTGTCTAGCTCCAGAACACACAGTAGTACACCATCGGAGGGAATAAATTCTAAAGGAATAAAGGGAGAATTGAGGGAACTTAATTCCTTCTTAGGAAAGCTAAAGAATTCCACAGGGAGAAGGTGATTTTAACATGGACTTGAGTTTTTTCACATGATTAAAAATGTGCAGAAATTCACAGTGAGACAAAAGAAGGCATACAGTAATAACAATAATTGATGTGTACTCCAGTGTGGCTAGAACGCAAGGAACGCCAGCGGTAGATGACGACGCTTCAAAGCAGATGAGAGAACTTCTTGATTTGAAAGTAAGTTTATCAAATGTCAAACGCTGAGGATAAAGTGTCTTCTCTCCCAGGCAGGATCATGCTCATTTTTAATGAATGAAAACCATTTGGATGGATGCACCATACTATAAAATGGCCACAAGGGGAAATAGTATAAGATACTTTTCATTCTTGGATTCAATGCTGTTGCAAATGAAAAGGTATGAATTTACTGTCACAGTTCTTTGGGGTTTGATCACATAGACCATAAACACTGGGTCACCACAGTGCTTTCAAGGGAACCGTGGAGCTCTTTGCATTGGAGCACACTGTGATTTTCTTGTTTCCAAGGAAGAGATTCTCATATCTGGAGTTTAAAATAAGCTTCTCAATAAAAACACAGATAATGACAAGAAAGAGATGTAGCTATGCCTACTAACAGCATAAAGTTTCTTTTTAGTTTCATTGCTCAACCTAAAATTAAATATAAAGACAGCACTCTGTAAAATAGTCATCAATATGTGATAATACATAAAAAACACATATGCTATTTTTAAGAATTGTTCATCAGAAAGTTCATGCATCTGAAATCTCTCTACCTAAGACTCTAAACAACCTTCTTTAGTTGGTATGAGAATGCCAGATTAACAAGTTGCTTTGAAAATAGCTGCCAGTCATAAGTTTGCCCTCTGTTGGATTAATGGAGTAGTATGTTGGGAATTTGATGTAAGAATCTAAAAGGAGCAGGATACAGAAATTTAAATAAATAAAGCAAATAGGTAAATAAAATAGTTTTGTTTATCTATTAATTTATTTTTTACTTCTTTGAAAAGAAGAGAATGACCAAGTCCAACAAAGAGACCTTCTTTCCCTTGGTTTACTCTTCAGGCACTTTAGGATAGGCAAATGGTGCTGGTAAGGTTCGAGTTCATGTTCAGAACCAGAAATTCACAGAAAATAGTGTTCATCTTAAAATAAGCTTTATTGGAAGTTGGAGGCAACCGAAATGCCCATCAACAGAAGACTGGATGAGAAAGCTATGATTCATTTACTCCTTGGAATACTATTCAGCTATTAAAAACAACAAAATGCAGTTTTTTGTGGCCAAATGGGCCAAACTGGAAACCATGATGCTAAGGGAAATGGACCAATCCCAAAAGGTTAAATACCACATGTTTGCCTTAAGATGAAATGAAGTGAATCCAGAAAATAGTACCTGTATATTGTAATGTTACTTCAACCTCAAACAGCCTGTATCTAATGCAATAAGATAATGTGATGTAATCAATGAATCAACAATCAATGTGAGTCAGACTGCTTGTGATCTACATCAAAGAACTGTAAAACCTAATATACTTTTAATATCCTATGTTATTCCATAATGGGGAGGGAGAGCAGAGAAATCTTCCATCACCCTAGAATGTCTGAGGAAGATGTGAAGTATAACCTATCAGGATCATAACTGGTAACTCATAGACAACAGATTCAAATCAGCATTAGACAATAGTAAAACTGCAAAGGCATATGGGGGAAATCAGGAGCGATCCTGACAACCTCTTAACAGGAGGTCATGTGAGTGGAGCGGGGGACCCCATAGTGGAACAGGTAGAGAGGAGGAGGCTTTTATCCCAACCCTGAAGACTCCCAGATCCTCACCAAGGACTATCAGTACGAGCACCAAGGACTACATCCCAACTGCCAAGGAGACCACGGGGAATTCGAGTGCCTTCGGAGGCTGAGAACTCTGAGGTCATCCACCCCCATTTGGATCTACCACATGGGATGGAAGAAGTCCAAATTCTGCCTTGCAGGATCCAAGGTCTCCAGAACGCTAACCAGGAGCCCTGAACAGTCTGCAGAAAGAGAAGAACAGTAAACTTCCTTCGGGACTAGGGAGGGGAGCTTTCTCTGGTCCTTGCCTGATTCCGACTTTGGGTCCCCACCCTATCTTGGCAATGACCAGCAGGATCGCTCCAACAACCCCTCAAAACAAACAAACAAAGAAGCAAACAAAAAATCTAGAACAGATAGAGAACAATAAGGAAAGCTTAGAATCAGACAGGAAATGGTAAGTGTGGATTCACTTATACCTCACTGGGAGGGACACAAAGATTAGTTACTCCTCATTAGGGTATTGAAGATTTCTCTGCACACCCCTCCTAAAACTATTCTAGAGTTACAGAGTTAGACTACATGAAAAACATCCAGGTTCAGCAAAATCATGCTTCAATGCTATAAACTGCTAAATACTGAAATTAAAATAGACACGAGACAGCTGAATAGTAATCTATAGCCATTTTAAGGTGTATAGAACCTGGCTGTATATAAACTAATAATTAAAATGTCAATAAAGAAGTCACAAGATGTGGTTCAGAACTTGCATTCTTTTTTTTTCTTTCTTTTAACATATTGGTT
This sequence comes from Ochotona princeps, assembly GCF_030435755.1. Taxonomy (NCBI): domain Eukaryota; kingdom Metazoa; phylum Chordata; class Mammalia; order Lagomorpha; family Ochotonidae; genus Ochotona; species Ochotona princeps. Next base: position 2,714,802 of record NC_080839.1, on the reverse strand, counting down.
ACTCAATACCATGTCAATTAATTCCATAATGTTATAAATTGTTACCAATGTTATGTTGGGGCTTTTAATTGATTGGGATGATACTCTGCTGGCTCTACCTTCAGACCAGAGATGGTCTCCCCAAGAAATCGTTGAACTTATCTGGACAATAAGATGCTGGACTTTATGCTTGGTAAATGCTTGCAATGAAAGAATCTCAACTAAATTTGAACTGTGGTAATGCAACAAGGTGGAGGAATCCACCATGGGGGGGTAGGGTTTAGGGAGGGGTGGGGGGGGAATCCCAGTGCCTATAAAACTGTGTCACATAATGCAATGCAATCAATAAAAAGAAAAAAAATAAGCTTTATTGGGAACGATCCCAGGTGAGGTTCACTGGTCCAGTACAGACATCAGGCCAGGGAAGTCGCACCAGGGGAATGCTAGGGGCCGTAAAGATGGGGTTTGGGAGACAAAGGAATGTGTATTGTATGGTTCCTTTTGACCTTGGTGAGTGCATACCTCACTGCCCTGCAAAGGATGAGCCTGTATTCTGCCGGTGTGGCCTGATCAGCCACCGTTCTCAGCCTCCTCCTGGGCTGTCCTTCTCCCACCCCGGCTGGGACTTACTGTGCCTTGGAGAGATTATGAAAGAATTTAGTGGAGGAGAGCAGAGGGAACAGAGACATAGGAAGAGGTTGCTAGTTAATATCAACACAGATCTTAGCACAGAGGAAGAGAACAAAAGCTTCAGTGAAGGAACTAAAAAGAACGTGAACATTATAAAAGCACAACTTCATCAAATAACGCAAAAGGTTACAACATATTCATTAATTGTGAACTTCACTTAGATCTTAAATAAAATACTTTTAAGAATTTGTAAGACATGTAGGGAACTCTGAATATTGACTAAATGGATTTAATTACAGTAAGGTCCTATTGTTTGTTGTATATGTAATGAAAGTGGTAGTCCAGGCTTTTTTTTTAATCCTCTAGAGAAACACTGGAATTTTTAACAAAAATAATATTTAGATTTCGTTTTTGCCCAAGTTAGTAAGGATAAGAAAAGAGGTTAACAGGGTTTGGTTTGGTTTGGTTTGGTTTGGTTTGGTTTGGTTTGGTTTTCCACTTCAGAAATAATTTAAGACTTCTTTATTTATTTGATCTCAGGGTTTCGACCTGCCAGCAGGCCCTGGGGTCACCGAGAGTGATGTGACAGTGCTCTTTGGAGGCAAAAAACACCAGGGACAAGCTGGTGAGGACTGTCTGCTTTATTATGTGTTGGTTAACAGATCACACACAACTTGAAAATAAGAATTAGAGAGAGAGAGAGGAAGGAGACAGGGAAAGTGTTATTCTTCCATCTGCTGGGTCACTTGCCAGATGGCCGCAACAGCCAGGTGTGGGCGGGGCTGAAGGCAGGAGTAAGGAACTTCATTGGGAGTTCTCACCAGGATGGCAAGGACCCAAACACCAGTCATCCTCAGCTGCTTTCCCCATGCCACTAGCAACGAGCTGAATCAGAAGTGCAGCAGCCAGCCCACCAATCTCCATCTGCATGGGGATGCTGGTGTCTCAAGGGGCAACTTTATCCTCTGTTCCTTGTGAACAGCATTTGAAGTTCAACAAGGCTATGTAAAGAATGACTTAAGCCGAAAAGTGATGATTCATCTACACAGGTTTCCGAACAACATTCGTTCTACTTTTGTGTAAATCGGGTTTTTTCCACCAATATTACAAGGAGATCGGTGAGGTCTTGAAAGGTATGGGTAACATTCAGGAGTCAGAGGAACAAGGATTCAGAAGGAAGCATGAACAAGGAAAGATTGGAAGAGAGAGCCACGTGACCCTGCAGAAAGGCAAGAAGAGCAGGAGTGTTAGGGAGGTTCCCAATTCCCGCAGCAAGGCAGATGGCAGCCAGCAAGGTGAGAAGCGGTGGTGGCTCCAGGGACAAATAAAAACAGAACCACGGCCATCTGTGGCACAGTTAGTTAAACCACCATCCGGTGACACCGATGTCCCATATCAGAGTGCCACTGCAGGTCCTGGCTGCTCTGCTTCCCACCCACTGTCTGCCACTATGCGTGGCAATGTGGGCCATTGCACAAGTACCTCGGCACGTGTAACCCATGTGGGAATAGGAATCCGGGTGGAGTTCGGAGCTGTCACCTTCAGCCTGGCCTGATCCCAGCGGTTGTGCCCATGGCAAGGAGTGAATCAGTGGATGGAAGACCTGCTTCTGTGTTTCTCTCTCTTGCCTTTCCTTTCAAATAAATAAACAAATAGTCACACAAATCATGTGGGAGAATTTTAAGAAAGAGCATCCTGGGGGTAGGCACTTAACCTGGCATTTAAGATATCTGCATCCCACATCAGTGTCTGGGGAAAGTCCCAACCCCAGCCTCCTGGTACTGAAGACCTAGCAGGCAGCAACGATGGCTTGAGTGGTTGGGGTTTTGCGCTCACCTGAGTGACCTGGATTGTTCACAGCCCATGATTGCTGCCTAACACAAAGGTCTGTTGGGGTGGACATCTGAGGAGTGAAGCTGTCAGCAGAGGCCCTTCCTGGATGCTGGACACAAGCCTGGCTCGGAGGACAGCCTCAGTGATACGTTATACTTGAGGTGCTTTCCAGTGGATATTATCATGCAAACATTTTTACCAGCAGTTAAATAGATATGTGCACATCTGGTCTGAAACCGTATAGGCCCACATTATTGATCTTCCCTCAAATTATAGCTCTAATGACTGCACAAAATGCAAAGTGAGAAACTACCTGAGATCTGGATTATGGTCTTTAAAGGCAAATTTTGGAAAGGAGTCTAAAAATAGAACAAGTGAAGCCGTTGTGAGAGTACCTCAACCTTGTGGACTGACATAGTAGCTTGGATGACATCATGATGATGACCAAAATTCCATTACAAAGCTCACTGTTCCGGTTGGAAGAGTCAGGTCAAGGCATTGCACATGTATGTCCACTGGAGTTCTGTGACTCATAATACTGGGAGAGACCGTGAGAAAAACAAGCTGCACTGTGTACTTAAACTCACTTCACCATCTCCAGAGTGTTTAAATCATGCAAATATAGATAATACTGAAGGTGCATGAATTTAAGGTGTGGAGAACTGAGCTGCAACCACCAGAGAGGCGAGCATGCCATCCTTGGGTTAATTCCTCTCTAAAGTGAAATGTTTCAAATCAATGAAAAAAAAATCTAGCATTTTCACATTGCTTTTACAATGTCAGGAGTGTAATCTGAAATGGAGTGTACTTAAAAATATAGTGTGTATATACAATCATAACATATACACACTGAGAAAAATCTGAAACTAATAATTCATCTTATTCATCAAAAAGACCTTAATTGATATCTAACCATTCATTTGTAATTATCACTGAGACTGTAAAGTAGCTATTTTAATTTTTCTTAACTAAATAAAGAGGAAACATATGCATACATGCATCCCCACACACTGGGGTTTATACTGAGAACACAGACTGTTCATATATGAAATTCTAAATAACGAACCCGGAATATTAACGGAATAAAGGTGAAACTATAATAATTTAACTAATCATACCTGCAGAGGCAGTGTCTTACCTTCAATTAGTCATTGCCATGCTTATGTAAAGTGCCTAAAATGAGAATTAGAACTTTATTTTCTTAAAAACATCCAAAAAAGAAAAAGAAGAAAAAAAATTAGTTCCCTCATATGAAATGTTGAATAACTGAACACTTTCTCCCTAATATTTTATATAACAATTGCCTCCACTTTATTTAACTTTATACTAGAGTTATAAGCAGCACAAAAGACATAAAGATAAACTTTAATCATGTATCTTTTTCTTGTCTACATAGAAAATCTTCAAACATTAACAAACTATATAAAGGAACTAATATGGCAGACTATGTATATAAGGCCTACACACAAGAATTAACTACAGCAAAATTTACTAGCTTTAAACATGGAATTAAAAAAATCATTTTAATAGTTTTAAAAAATTATCTAACAAAGCATTTAAATGCTTCCCCTGGAAAAAGTACTGTTTTGTACTTTTGGTAACACTATTGTTGGTCCATTAATTTCAATTTACCACAGTGGTAGAATTTATATATATTTGTGCCCAATAATTCCACCTATCTAGCTTAAGTTTATTTGCCAAAAGACTGTTGTAATTTCTCATTCCATGGCTCACAATCTGAGAGAAGGAAAATTCATTTCCGGACATTTTCCCCATTGTTTTACTCCTTTTTTCTCTCTATCACTTGCTAGTGAGACGGCACTCAGCATCACAGGTACGTCAAGCACAGCTGGAGACATCACTTTAGTGTGGCTGCAAAGGCGTTCTAGAGTCCCTGTTACTCCAGTTGAAGGGATACTGATTAACATTGTTCTGGAGAGACTCCAGTGAGATTGTGTCTGATACACAATTTCAACTCGAAAGCCTGGTATAACCCACAGAGACTATATCTCGGGGGGGGGGGGGGGGAGCAATGAAGAGGAATTTTCAGGAAACTGCAGCCTCCCCAAAGCTGATAACATTGTTGAATAATATTTTGATTGAAGAGCTAAACAAAGGTGGGATCTGAGGTAAAACCAAGGTGAGTGCAGCTGCTGATCCCTACGTGAGCAGTTGTATGCTGGTAAAAGCACTGAGGGGCAGTTCCCATCATCCAGAGACTTCTACAAGAGACATGGCCAGGCAGGTGTGGCCCACAGCCAATCAGAGATCGTCTGAGACTGCAGCCCTGAAGCCCTGATGCCCTGATAGAGGGATACAGAGCCATCAGGGCCCTGGTCATAATACCAAGGATCATCAGGGATGAATGTGATTTTGACAAACAGTTCTTACACATACACTGCTTTCTAGAGCATGTTCTACATTTAAAATGCTAGACCAAGTGCTGGAGAGAAAAATACATCATTTAAACAACACAGTTGCATTCAGATGACTGGCAATTTATTAGGCCTAGGTGATTTTTCTACAAAGATGCCAAGGATTTAATGTGGAAAGTCTTTTCAGCAAAAATCTTTGCAGCTACCAGAAATATTTATGTGTGTGGGATTAGCTGTTAACCCACAGGAAACATAAAATGAATTTAACATGGATATGGAACTAAATATAAAAGTTTTTTTTTAAAAAAAATAGGAATAATTTTCATGTAAGATTCACACAGATTAAGGCAATAAAGGCAAAACTTTACAAAAGCAATACAAGATGCACTAAGCAATTTGAGAGATGGTGAAACAACTCCCAGACCAAAAAAATAAGCCATGGGCCTGACATGATGGCATAGCAGAACAATCCTCTGCCTGCAATGCCAGCACCCCATGTGGGGGTCTAATCCAGCTCCCTGTTAGTGGCCTGGGAAGGCAGTGAAGGATGGCCCAAGGCCTTGCTCCTGCATCCATATGGAGACCTGGAGAAGCTCCTGGCTTCCAGTTTCAGAAAAGCACAACTCGGATCATTGTGACCTTATGGGGAATGAAATCGCAAACGAAAGATTCTCTCTTCCCCTCCCCAGCCACCATTTGGTTCAAGTTGAGGCACTCTGGGGAGGGGAATACACCCACATCTAATCCGCACACCATTCTCAGTATAGACAACAGACCATGTGATTCAAAATGCAAGTCCACTCTCTGCTCAGTGCCTGCCTCACCTCTGTGATTGCTGTATCATCTATGTATCATCTGTGATGATCATTTGTGTATCATGAAGGCCCTGAGGCCTAGAATTTTGTCTTTACTTCCAACAGTCCTTGGGTTTGTGGTGGCTAGATTCAGACTAACCTGGGTGAGCAGGAACCCGTACTACCATCACCTCTGCCTCCATGGCTGAGCTGCAGCTGACGCTCGTTTTGTTCCAACAGGAGCACGCCAACTTTCAGCTCCTGGCTTCATCCCATGCACGACCATGCAACCAACTATTCCCATTCTTAGGTGATGTCTGATATGCTTTCACATGAGACACAAATAATCACACATTTGGGACCCATTCCGAAAGATCATCCATGGGCCAGATTTTCTTATGTCCACCGGGCCAAGATTCTTCCAATCTCCAAGTGAATCAAACCATATGTCATTTCTTAAAGTCGTTGTGAGTCCTCTGCTCAAGCTGAATCCCTCTCTGCATCAAGTTGATGCCCAGGTTTACTCCTCCAAGTTCTGGCCAATTGGGAGTCCACACCCCCAGCAGGGATGATCAGGCTTTTCTGGTAGGGGTGTGGCAGGGAAATCAACTGTTTCACTGCAGAATACTAATTCACAAAGTCGACATGAGGGTTTTAATCTACCCTGTGGTTCTAGGGAATTTTTCATGGGACCATAGAGAGGAACTGTGTGGCAGTATAGCAGAGACTGGGACATGGAGATCTCAGCCACCTGTTTGAGGAGCTTACCTGTGTCCTGGGATCTGTCTGGACATTGCTATGGTTTGAATATGGTCTGCTCTTCCAAACACATGCTGGAGGTGAATCCCATTATGACATAAGAAGGGGGGGAGGAACTTAATTTATGATGCTGAGAGGCGGTGCCTTTAGAAAGCTGCTAGGATTAGATGAGGTCATCAAGGTGCCATCCCTGGGGTTCACTCCTGGTGATTTTATGAGAAGGAAGAGTAAAACACACAACTATAAAGGGACACACAGTCACAGCCAGGGTGAGGCGCACCTCACAGGAACCCACTCCTTGCTCTTTGGATTTTTTTACGCTTTGAAACTGTGAGCTACAGAAACTCCTTTTCTTCATATGTTAGGCTACCTAAGGCATCTCATGATAGTAAAGGAAAAGCGGATGGACACATAGATGCTTTCTGCTGTGTGAGAGGTTGCTGTCTTGCTTGTCAGCCTTGAGGCCTTGCTGAAGAGTGGCACCCAGCTCATATGGCCTGGTGTCTTCACGGCTAGTTCCAGGCATTTATCTCCAGCTCCAGTTGTATATCTAAATGGTACTTTTCATCTTGTTCATTTTGGGGGAATAGGAGAACAAAAGCAAAGGGCTGGAAGAGAACAACTGATAGGTTGATGATGAAATTCATGCAGACACGATCTGTACTCTTTTTACACCCAGCACATCAGCTTTCTGGTGGGGGATCTTTCCCAGAACCCAGGAGTGCTAGTGGCCACAAGCGTGTGGTCAGCCTTAGCTTGCATGAATGGGAAACCCTCGATCGGGAAGCCAAGAAAAGATTCGGAAAAAGAGCATTGCTGTCATCAGCCGTGCTGTTTTTGTCTGTGTTACTGAATTGAAACGGTAATTAAAGTTGTCCAGATGCTGTTGTTTCAGGGGAACAGTAAAGTAGAAAACACAAAATTGCTTTAATTGCCTTAAGGTGATTAGATTTGGAAGTAATGGGCTCGCTATCAATCTGGCTTCCTTTTTTAGAAGACGGAACACTAAACTGGTCAGGATTGCAGAAATATTGATCCGTGTGAGCTGTGGGTATGCTTCTACATAACTGTAGGCAGGTTATAAATCGAATCTACGTTCAGCTTCTTAATCAACTGCCTCAAGCTTTCATATCCATCTCTCAATAATACAGTTACTTCCTCATGCTGCCTTCCTTCACTAGCTTCAAACTTCTCACCTGGGTGCACATTGCTGTTGCAGAACTCGGAAGATTAGCTCTCTGAGGGTAGAGATTCCTAGAGCCTCTCCAATGTGAAGCTGGGATTGATAGGGTCAGTGATAAAGTAGTTGCTTCTAATGAGCCGAAGATTCCCATCTGTGCTGTATCCCAAAGCAGGAGAAGCCAGGGAGGATAGAATCAATGTGGTGTGATGGCCTGTACATCAATGTTAATGTAAAGGATAAACAAACAGTAGGCCAGAGGGAGGAATTCAGGCATTGAGGCCTAGCCTAACCATGAAGGTTGCAAATATAAAATTGAGGGATGAATTCAGATATACAGTGCCAAATTTAACTGGAAGAAATGAATTTCCTTGACTCTATTAAACATCAATAAATTCTGCTTTCCCAAAGGAAAGTGGATCTCAGTTGGCAAGTTCACTGTTTCTTGGAAAGTAAGATACACCATGTGTTCTTCCCAGTGTCGGTGGCACATTCTTAGTAATCCATCAATGTTCTTCCAATGCTGGGAAACTTGGCTTCTGCTACTGTCTCTGCTGTCGCTGTGTGCTGGTGTTGTTTGGCGTCCTCCCAGTTGCAAGGCTAAGATGGAGCCCAGCAAAACTGGCTTTAAGATTACAAGTGAATGATCCTAGTGTGATGTTTGTGTTTCAGCCAAAGTTGTATTTCTCAAATGTGTGCAGGAGCAGTATTTACCTGCCTCTGGAATGTTTCCTGGAGGAAATTTGTTAAAAATAAGAATTTTAAAGTTATATGTAGCACCTACTTTAACACAGCAATTTCATTTTGCTAACTAAACTTCAGGATTTATTTGTTCTATTTCAAATGAAGGAGCTGAAAGGATAAGAGCCAGACGGAATGGCAAAGGGATCCCTGACTTTTCTGCATTAACTGTTGCGTTTGGGCTCAACCAGAAGAGTGTGGCTTCACTCTCCAATGCTACTTAATGAAATATTTCAGTGGACTTTAGCACCTACTGCAAACTGATTAGTCCCTCATAGTGGAGTGCCCTGGGCAGTGGTTAATTCAAAGGAAACGTGTACTGTCAGGGCATAAACAGAAGTTCCTTTGTTTATCCACCTCCAGGCCTGTCATCCTCAATGCCAGTTGTTCTCAAGATAGAACAAATGCACAGATCATTAGAAGAGGGAAAAAGAAAAGTAATTTAATAAGAATCCCATGCTTGTAGGAACCCTGGTGCATGCAGAGAAGGGCACACTCCTCACCACCTCTGAGGTTAATGACATTTAAATTGAATATCGTGTCATGATCACAGTATTCCTCCATTCATCACAATGAGCCATACACACAGAAGAGAATTTTTATAATCTAACCGAAAGCAGGTTAATAATGATTTTAAGAATTAAATAGCCAGTCAAATCTTTGTAAAACTTATTTTTGAATGACACAGCATAGCGATTGCATTTTTTCATTGAGAAAATCATGAAATGAGTCATCCCATGCCACCTTGGTAAATGGAAACATTTCCTTCTATTTAAGGTCAGAGTAAGATAAACAAACTTGTGAAAGCAGGAAAGATAAAATTTGCTCAGTTATAAAATAGATTGCCTATAGTTTTTCTGAATCAGCTAAATCAAGCACAACATTAGAGAAAAAGACCAGGGGCATAAGACTGAATTGAAGCCTCAACCTGTTTCAAGCCCATAATTGTTATGCTCTTCCAAGCCTAAGTTTGAAAGAATCATGTGGATGGCTGTTTGGCCAAAACCTTCTTAAAGGAATAGCTCTGGTGTTCTGAGGCCATGAAGAGGATGCCAGTCATTTTAAAGAGGAGGATTCCATGGCAGTGTTGGTCTGATTCTTTTGTCTGTGACTCTAAAAGCATTGATGGGAGAAATACTACCATTCTCCTTTTTATGTGTTAGCTGATAGTCATCGTGACAGAAAATGTATGTTCATTAGATATTCATATCTACAGAGGAACTTGAAAATTCTAGATGTTCAATAGAGTCCTGTTATAAATTACTGAAAAAAAAAAGAAACAGCAAGTAGGAAAAAGCAGAAAAGAAAAAGAAAAGACCATACATTGTGCATAGTGTTTAAGATTGGGATGACTGCAAGCCTTGTTAAGAAAGTCTGGATCCAATCCTGTTTTCAGGCCTTCTATTTTCAGCTTCCTGCAAACACAGACCTTTGACGGTAGCAGGTGCCAATTCAAGCACTTGGCTTCCTCTCATCCAATATGTGAGTTATCAGGTCCGTCGTGACCCGGCCCCAATCATCATGGGTACCTGGGGAGTGAACCAGCAGAAAAGTGTTCTCCTCTCCCTCTCTCTCTCCCCGCCCCCACCCCATGTGTGTGCATGTTTGTGTGTGTGAATGTGACTTAAACAAATAAAATTAATATGATTACCATTTGCTTAATTGAAAAAAGAAGGAAAAGTCTATAGTGCTCAGAATCAAACACGCTGCTTCTGAAACTTGGACTCAGAAAGGTTATAAATTGTCAGTCAAGGGCAGAGGTTGGGCTTCATCTAAGAGCTTACTGAGGAGCATCATGGGACTGTTTTCCACCTCAGTTGCTCCTAGGATGTTTCACTGAGGGAGGACTTCATTCCTTCTTGCTTTTTGGAAGAAGCCATTTCAGCTCCTTGATGTGAGGCTTGTCCACCCTAACTGGCAGAACAAGTGTTCTGAGTTAACACTACAGACATTATTCTACTCAGTTGTTGACACTCTTTTGTAGGGAAAACATTTCCTTGATGTTTAGCTAGTGGACTAACTGGAAAAGGAGCTCCTTCATGGACCTGGGGAGAGGTGCCAGAACAGCAGGACAGAGTGGATGAAGATTTTTGGTATTTGAGGCATATCAGAGTCATACACTGGAAGAAAGAGATTATAAGTAAGGCACAATGTAAAACAAGGGAAAATATTATCATCACATCTGGATTTGTGTATAAATCCACCGCTTCACAACTATGTGTTCCTTGGAAAACTACCAATTAAGTTGTGTGAGCCTCAATGTCCTCATTTTTTAGATCGATGTGGCATCGGGACACTAACTACAGGAAGCAGGGGGGTGACAAACATGTTCTGTAACTGATTGTGACAGATGAATTAATCCGTGGTGAAAGTAAAGAGAGACCAACCCAAAGAGAGCAATGACTGCTTATCCAGGCTTTCCTCTAGCAGAGACGTTAACCACAGTTACTTGTGCTTGGCAGGGAGAGAAATGGAAAATCTGAGAGGAGATAAAGGAAGACATCAGACATGTGCCAGTGGAGCCTCATGGCATGGGGACAGTTTGGGGTTCTTTGTTTTGGCTTTCCCTGTCTGATTCAGAGTCACAGTGAACACTAGGAAAACTCCCCTTCTGATCTTATGAGACTGATTTTACAGAGTTACTGTTTGATAGAGCTAGTAATTCAAGAGGGAGGGTTGGTTCTCTGTACTAGTTCCACCAGAATGGGACAGAGTTCCATTCACACAGGGAGTCTTGCCATTGCGTCTATGTTTACTCATTCTCTTACCGTGAAAATCCTAAACGCACTTGAATCGTACACTTTCAGTGAGTGAACACTATTGGATTACAATTCAGTTTTTCATACAAAAGGAGTAAAATACCTTCCAATACTCTAATTCTTCTTCTTCCTAGAGCACCCAATCCAGAGCCATCTCTAGCTTCTTTAATCCTTCCTCTCAATCACATCATATAACCCATCACCCCTTTGCGTCATGGACTGTAACTGCTCTATCAAATCAAACACTGGGTTTGGGGCTTCTGTTCTATTTCTGGGATCTTTGGGCACCAGCTTTCTGCTGTTTATAATTTTCTGCCTCCAATAATACTGTGTATACCCATGTCCTTCTTTCACTGTGTTGCTACAAAATGTTTCCAGGCAAGTTGAGGGAGGGGTTGTGGCAGCATCAGATCCTCACAGAATCAAGCACCTGCTTCTCCTTGCCTGTTCTTGTCAGGAAATATCCATCAACACAGGGAACAAGCATCCAGGCAGGGAGAGGCACGTTACTGTGTTCTCATAATCAGATTCTCATTTGAGGATCCATGAAGCTAGTGGATGTGTATATAGACCCATACCTTTATAAGAATGCGTATGTATATGGGTATATACAAACTTGCACATTCATATGGTAACAGGGCAGTCGTTGTGGTACAGTTAGTCAGCCTACCATTTAGAATACCTTGTGATGGAGAGGCTGGGATGGAGTCCCATCTCTGCTTCTATCCAGCTTTCTGCTAAGGTGAATGCTGGGAGGTAGCACATATGACTCAAGTAGTTTAGTCCTGACCCCTAGTATGGGAGACTCACATGAAATTTCTTAGCTTCTGGTTTTGGTCAGGCTCAACGCTGGGACTGCTGCAAGAATTTGAGGAGTGAGTCAGTGAATGAAATATAGCTTGCTCGTTCTCTCGCTCTCTCTCTCTCTCTCTTTCTCTCTCTCCCCCTCCTCTCCATCGCTATATCTTTCAATTAAATAAGCAATATAGTACATGTGTATGAATCTGTGTATGTGTACATATGTGCATATAAAGCTCTACTTCAGAGTTGGCTGAGAGCCCATTTTAACTTTCTTAAAACAGCATTCATATGGAAATGGCCAAACGTAAGGAAATTGAGAATCAATGCTGAATAATTTAGGTCAGTTATTAACTTTATTACATTAGCAGTTGCACATCCATTTCAATTATTGATCTAACCTGCGTAATGAAACTGGGGAAAGCTTCTCCTTTTGGCAATATGCCAAATGGGAGAGAGGCCAGGGTGAGAGAAGGGAGATGCTCTCCACATCAGTATGGCCCCTCAGTCTGGGAGATGGAGAACTGTGCTTCTTGGAACCCTCAGGAGCCTTCAGAGATGATCACATTTAAGCTGTCATGTGGCTTCTCTCATGCAGAGTAGCCTGTGGCCATTGGCCTTTCCATTTTTCGTGTTTGTGAACAAAGCCTAAGTGACCCAGTTATGCATGCTGAGAGAGAGAGAGCACAGGCAGGTCCTCCTGCAGAACAGGTGCAGATGCTGAACATGTGACACTGATCTTCTACTTAGAGGATTTGACTGGCCTAAACTGCCTGCCCTTTTCAAACCCCCAGACCAAGATAAGGCCCTAGTCTGGAACTTTTCATAGCCGTATCCTGAACCAACATACTAATGATTCTAGAAGGTGACAGCAGAACACAGCTACATGTCTAACCTGGAATCTCAAGAGAAAGGACATTCAAAGTCTTGCCAGAGTTCCATGTCCTGAAAAGCTGGGTAGGTTCTTTCCTCAGAAGCCTACAGCTGGAAATTGGATACAGACAGAGAAGTTTTATTTGTGAAGTGAAGGCTGAATATGAAAAGAAGAAGGAAGGGGAGATGGAGTGTCTTTTGAAAGAAGAGAGAGGTTTTAGGAAGTGTCTTTGTGTTTTAAGGATTCCCTATTACATCCTCATCTGGGCAGAAACCTGAAGAACTCCATTGCTGGTCTCTAGACAATTAAGAAATGGCTGTGAGGTCACTATGTTCCCCATCTGAGGGCATTGTTTTCCTGGTAACCTGATGAGAGAAACACAGACCACTGGTAAGTGGCAGCTTTCCCAACAAACAGTTTATTTGCAAACATGAGGCCATGAAATGGTGGCCCAGGGAGAATGGCCTTACAAAGTTTGTCACTGGAACTCACACAAGATTTTAGGAGGTTTGGGTGATCTCATTGCATGAAGAAACATTCTCATAACACACCATTCCTCTCACCCGTAAGAGCTACAGAGACAGAAGAATATAACACACAAGTACCCAAGAATACTGGAGACTGCTCAACAGCAGAAGGCTGGGGTATAGGGTTTCAAAACTTGGAACACAGGGTCCTACCACTTCTTCTCTATTCTTCATACTCTATCTTTCCATGTGTTTTTATTTGCCTACTAAATGAAAAACCTTCATACAATCAAACTGCGACGTACTGAACTAAATTACTAACTGCATTAATTGACGTTGTTTTGTGGTCCTTCCATCTGTAAACATGACTAACGCTCTCTACTTATGTATGCTTTAATTCATGTCTTTTGAGAAAAACTCCAGTTTCCTTCATCAATGTCTTACATAATCTTTGCTAAGTTTGTTTTAAAGTAATGTGATATTATTCATTTCTCTACTTGGAGTAACTTTTTGAGCAATTAAAAAAGAGTACAGCATTGAAAGTTTAAAATGAAGTAAAAAGAAGTGGTGCTAGAAACATTCGAGTTGTGAAAGTTGCTGAAGTGTCCACAGAAGAAGAACAAAAGAGCCTCACATTTACACGGTGAAATACTACTCAATCCCGAAAAAGAAGGGGATTCTGTCATTTGTGACATAAATGGACCTAGAAGACATTATGCTAATGTAATAAGACAAGAACTCCATGTTCTTAGATGTGGGATCTAAAATAACTGAACTGAGAGGAGAGCGAGTAGAAAGAGGCTGCGAGAGGTAGAGGACCAGTGTGACTGGGGAGACATTTGGGCAAAGGAGATGAAATTTAAGTTACACAGAAGCATTGAATTTGGTGAGATTATTGGAGAGCATGGAGACTTGTGCCTACAATAATGCAGTGTGTATGCCTATTACAATGCTGTTTTGCACTCTGTAAACACAATAAGCATAATTTCTCAATTTATAATAAAAAAATTTCCAAAAAATATACTAAATAAAAGCAATTTGGACACACACTACCGTCAAAGATTTCTGCAGATTTTCCAGAGAGCAGCAGCTGCTAAGGGGTGTGTGCAGAGCTTCTCCAGCTGGGTAGAAAGGCCACCGTTTTCTAGCGGGGAACAAGGACAACAATGAGAGGGAAGCCATGCAATATCACCAATGAGGGGGAACCAATAGTGCTGTCGATGAACTCAAGTGAAACCCCTGACTAACCCTGAGTCACGGAAACATGCAACAAGCTGAGAACATCCTGCAGCAAAAGTTTACAAATTTGGGCTGAGATCTGAAATCCCAACCTCATCGTACTCTCTGGAGACATTAACAACTTCAGGATGTGTCTAGCCAGCTTAAGTGCCACTAAACAGCAGTTGCCCACACCACACTTTTGGCTATAATTAAGTCATTCCCTGGGATGTGTGACTCCCACATGAGATTATCGCAGTTTTACTCCTCATTGCATCCCTGACTCCAGCTTCCTGCCAAAGTAGACTCTAGGTAACAGTGGTGACAGCTCAAGCATTTCAGTCCATGACACCCCTACTCCCACCTCACCCCCATTGGTACCCAGATTAATCTTGTGTAATGACTTGGGACTCACCCAGATGCAGGCATGGAAGGCATATGGATATTGAACCAGGAGGTAAATGGGAGAAAGTTAGCATAATATTCCTCACTTCCAGATGAACAGATGAGAGCTTTTTCTCCTGGCTCTGATCTGCCCTAGAAATTTTCTGCAGACATGAGTGTATGACTGAGGGAGGGTTTAAAAGTGAATGTATGGCTCTCTTTCTTCCTCTGTCTCCTCCCTGCTCTCCTTTCCTTCATCTCTGTCTCTCACTCTTAAACAAAATAAATAGTACTAAATAAAACAGATAAACGATCAAGTTTTCAATAAAAAAGCGGGACACATGCAAAAAGGAAGGAAGTGAGCCCGACCAGGGAACTGTGAAACCCGTCCTAAAGGAAACTTAGTACACTTGTGACAAACAGATTTTACACCTACTATTAAAAATATGGTCCAAGAACAAAAGGAAATCCTGTCCAAAGAAGTAAATGAAATGGGCCTGGCGTGATGGCTCAATGGCTAAATCCTTGCCTTGCATTTACCAGGATCCCAAATGGGCGCTCGTTCAGGTCTCAGCTGTTCTATTTCCCCTCTAGCCCATGCTCGTGACCTGGGAAAGCAAGATGACCAAAACCCTTGGGACCCTGAACCTGAGTGAGAGATCCAGAAGAAGCTCCTGGCTCTTGGGTTTAGATTGGTTCAGCTTTGGCTGCTTCAGCCACGTGGGGAGTGAATTAGCAGATAGAAGATCTTTCTCTCTGTATCTCTTTCTCTCTATATACCACTTTCAACAACAACAAAAAAAAACTTACACAAAAACCCAAAACAAGCAAACAACACAAAGGATTAAAAGTGTGAGAAGAGTGGGTTATCAAATAAAGAATAACAAGGAAACAGAAATTATTTTTCAAAGAATAAAAAAGAAACAGAAATAATGAGAAAGGCAATGGGAAATGCATCTTACAATGACTAGAAGAACCCAGCACAATGGCTCAGTGGCTAAGTCGTCACCTTGCAAATACCAGAATCCCATATAGGCACTGATTCATATCCTGGCTGCTGCACTTCCCATCCAGCTTGCTTCTTGTGGGCTGGGAAAGCAGCAGTTGATGGCCCAAGTCCTTGGGGAAACTTGGAAGAAGGTCCTGGCACTTAGTTTCAGATTGGCTCAGCTCAAGCCATTGCGGCCATTTGGGGAGTGAACTAGTGGATCGAATATCTTTCTATCTGCCTTTTGCTCCATAAATTTGATCTGCCTTTCCAATAAAAATAAAGCTTTTAAAAATGGCTAGCTCCACTGCTGGTGGGGCTGATTCACTGCTGGTGGGGCTGCAGGCTGGTACAGCTTCTATGGAAATCAGTATGGAGAACATTTAAACAACTCAAAATCAACATACCGTATGATCCAGCAATAGCACTACTAGGAGTATATCCAGAACACTTGTTTTATGAGAAACCAACATGCACTCCTATGTTCATAGCAGCACAATCAGTAATTGCAAAAACATGGAAGCAGCCAAAATGCCCATCAGCAGAGGATTGGATAAGAAAGCTATGGTTCATCTACTCCATGGAATACTACTCAGCTATTAAAAAAAACACAATGCAGTTCTTTGTGGCCAAATGGGCCAAACTGGAAACCATAACGCTAAGGGAAATGAGCCAATCCCAAAAGGTTAGATACCACATGTTTGCCTTAATTTAAGATGATATGATGTTAAGCATAACATGTTATGTTATGGATGTTATATGTTGTATATAAACTAAAATTGAACTGTCAATGAAGAAGTCACAGGATGTGGTTAAGAACTTGCAGTCTTTTTTTTTTAACATATTGGTTACTCAATACTATGTCAATTAATTCCATAATGATGTAAATTTTTGCTGATGGTATGTTGGAGCTTTTAATTGGTCGGGATGATACTCTGCTGGCTCTGTCTTCAGACCAGAGAGGGTATACCTAAGAAGCCGTTGAACTTGACTGGACAATAAGATGCTGGACTCTATGTTTGGTATACTCTTGCAATGGGGGAATCTCAACTGAACTTGAACTGTGGTTATGCAACAAGGTGGAGGAATCCACCATGGTGGGAGGGTTTGGGGAGGGGTGGGGAGAATCCAAGTACCTATGAAACTGTGTCACATAATACAATGTAATTAATGAATAAAAAAAATAAATTAAAATGGCTAGCAATTAAATCTGTAAAACTAGTTTGACATTTGTAATTCAGTGTTAATTCACCGTAATAAGAGGTTATTGGGGGAAAATCATATTATCAATTCAACAGAAAGAGAAAATCCACTGTGAAAAACCAGCATACTTTCCTGAAAAAGGAAAAAGCTCTATCAATCCAACAAGGGTCACTTATAAAATATCTACTTATATTATACTTAACAGCAAAATATTAGCCCTGGAGAGTGTTCTGTCCAACAGTGCAATGGGATAAGCAGGTGGGCTCTCAGCACCTCCTTCGAGCCACCATAGTAAGTAAGTAGTAAGTAGGTTTCTTAACAAGCACACTACGCACATTTTGGGTGGCATGATCCCCTATTGTGCAGGGGTGTGTTGTCTAACACATGGTAGGGCTCTTTATCTGCGCTTCTGACCTCCACCCCTTTGTATCAACAGCAACCCCTCAGTTGTGATCACACACATAGAAAAGAATATGTGTTGTCAGTATCTCCCAAGGATAAAAGATACTTCCCATTCAGTTGTTAACCATTGCAATCACTCAAAAAGCAAAAATGTATTAAAATCTGAAAGTAAGAGGCTGGTGCAGTGGCGTATCAGGCTAATCCTCCTCCTGCAGTGCTGGAATCCTATATGAGCACCAATTTGTGTCTTGGCTGTTCTACTTCTGATGCACCTCCCTGTTTCTAGCCTGGGAAAGTAGAATGTTACAGCTGGCTAGGTAATATGGCTGCTATAGTTTGGATGCTGAGAGTTCTCGAAAGAACCACATTTGAAAGACTTGGCTTCAGGGTGTGAGCTATGAGTAGGTGGTGGGATCTTTAGGACGTGGAGCTTATTGGCAGGTTACTGCAGGCATGCCCCTGAAAGATAATTCTTCTGAGGATGCTAATAGAAACCTGAGTTTGACTCCATCCTTTTTGCTCCTAGATCACATGTGATCCCTGCCCCCCCAAATACTCTGCCATCCACTATGGGGTCTTTGCCAGATTCTGTATCTGCCTTTTTAAATTTCTGCTTCCAAACCTGTAAGATAAAAGTCTCTTTCCTTCATAAGCAATCTGTCTCTAATATTTTATTGTAGTAATGAAAAGCTGATGAATACACCAGCTGGTTAATTTCCATGATGAAATAACTGAGTGACCCTGGATTCCCTAACAGGTGGCAATGAATAGCGCAATGAAAATCAACCAGCATCCTCCTTGTTGCTTTTCTTGGATAGTTAAATGAACTCACAATGTGGTTCCTCTAAACTGGAAGAAACATAAAGTTGACAAAACAAAATAAAAATCTTAAAATCACTTTTGCTTGCAGTAGTCTAACCTAAAATTACTCTTGTGTGCTCAAGTAAAACTAGGTAGTAAAGACAATGTTTACAAATAAAGTGCCATCTGAATGAAACTATGGCCCACAAATCTATCTTTATATCCAGATTTCTCAAACAAGATCCAAGTTTGACAAGACATTTTTTTCTCACTTATTTGTAGAGAGTACCCTTGGTGGGGTCTAAGCTTATAATACTCAATTTCATGTTGTGATGATTTCCTCAGTGTGTTACAGACAGAATGATAGAAGCCAAGGTTTTAAATGGAAGAGACTTAACACTGCTTTAATGAAATAATTTAAAACTTGAAAAGTGATCACAAATTTAGTCTTGGTCTTCCTTTGTGGGGACCCTTGACCTGCTGAATGAAATCAAGCAGGAACAAGCTGTGCTGAGTGATGTCTTCTGGAACTAAACAGCAGAGCCATTCTGCAATGATAAATCAAGGAAAGTCTTTCACACAATGTGATTAGTAATTCCAGGGTCAGGGGCAGCAGCCAGAAATGAATCTGATGACGTAAGCTTATAATCTTCATGGCCTAATCATGTCTGCTGCTAAGGTGGCTTCAATGGTTTCCCATTTATTCTACTAGCAACCAAACCGCAGGAGCAAAAGGAGGACAAAACAAACTCAGGACAATCATGTTCAACCACAAAGTAATTTGCCTGGTTTGGTAGCAAATGAATAACATTTCTGTGAGATGCTAATGAAATGCACTTCTCTTAACATCTAATCAAAATTCACAGCGAGAAGCAACATGGAACGAGTATAACAGCTAAAGCATTAATTATTCTGGTGATAAAACTGTCTCAACAGTGGACCTCAAGCAGGTGCATTTTTTTGCGACCAGAAATGCTGAAAGCATCATGTTTGTCCTTTGATATCTGAACACTGCAAATTAGGAAGTAAGTGAAGCAAAGAAATAATCCATTCCCAGCAGTGCCTAGTGGGCACCGTGAAGATCAGGGAAGAGACAACATGTGAATTTATTGCATTTGTCCTCCAAATATGGAGAAAAATAACACAGATTCTAAAACTCACGAGCATAGGATCTGAGCCAAATTAAAGAGACTGATGACTTCCTCTCCTTTTAATCAAAAATAAGTAGATGGCAGCTATCTTATTCTTATAAAATGTATCTGATAGAACATAAGAATTGGTTAAAATTATAGCAACCTTGTACCTACTCATCCATTGAAATGTTTTTTCTAAATATGGAAATGCCATTGGCAAGGCTGAACATAAATTCTCATAGGCATCATCATCATCAGAAACACAGTTCTATATCCCAGAACACTGGGCAAAGTGATCTGGAAAGAAATCCAATATAATTTGTGTACCATATGGTCTAGTTTCTGCTTGCTTTCATAAGGCAACTGTACATGGCCTTCAACTGTCATTTTATGAACAAATTTGGCATATAATTTAAGACTAATGAGAAACAGTAGGTGCTTGGGTCCTGATTGAGGAAAAGTTAGTTTAACATTAAGGTCAGGAAAGGTACTAATAATTCCTAAGCGTGTACTATGTTGTAGTCAGTTTATGTTAAACATCTAATCCTAACTCTTTTCTTATTAATCTCTCATGAAGAAATATTATGTTTTTTAAATAGACAAATAAACTTAATACCTAAAGAAACCTGTAACTTAACTTAGGTCACAGTGCCAGCAAGTTGGGGAGAGGGTTAATAACTCCTTTTCACACCAGTGCAGAGTTCATTTAACCTCTACCTCATTGACAAAGAAATAACAGCAGAAACAAGTCGAATAGTCAAATGCTCCAAGTCACTTAATTCTCACAGTACTATGAGAGAAATGTTATAATATTGCCTCTATTAGTAGTATTATTTCTATTTTAGCAGAGGAAAGACTTTGCTGTTATGCAGCTATTTAGTGCTGGACTTAGGTTTTTAGAAGTTACGAGCCTCTTTTTAAAAAATTTTTACTTCTTTTTATCATCATCATCATCATCATCATTTTATGATGCAATTCCATAGACCCTGATTTCCCTTGTTCCCTCCCCAAATCCCACACACACACACTGAGTTCCCCTGTATTATTACTATAGTATAATTCTTCATAAATAGTCATATGTCCATTATTGCAGACATGAACAATCTAGAGAGTCCAGCATCTTATTGTCAAGGTCTAGTAAATAGTTTCATTGGGAGTCCATCTTTGTCTGGAAGTAGAGATGTATAGTGCATTATATCCTCATATCTGGATATGATAATCTCCATTACACAGTTGCTGTACATCCCCTTAAATGAAAAGCCACAATACAATATCAACAATAGGAAGAGAAATAGAAATTTAGAACACCATGAAGTTAAATAACATGCTACTAGACATGATGCTCTGCCTGTCACAGTTACTGTATACCATCCATGCTTAATCATTCAATGCAGCCCCACAATCCATTATCCCCTACTTCCTTTCAAAGCTTCTTTGGAAAGGAATATAAACTATAAAAACCTTAATTATTATTTGCAAAATTGTTTGCATTTAGTTTATGCAGCCTTTCATTTATTTATTTTTTTGTATCTCCTAAGCATGATGTCCTTGGTTATAAGACAAAGGAATTATACTAGGGAAGCTTACAGGGACCTACCAGTAAAAACTATGGGCACTTAGTTGATTATGAATATCTTATTATTTTACCTCTAGCCCAGGCAAGGCAATTTTCCTGTTGCACTTCTTTTGCTTGTGTTTGGATACTAATCTAATTGTACTTT
This sequence comes from Ochotona princeps, assembly GCF_030435755.1. NCBI lineage: Eukaryota > Metazoa > Chordata > Mammalia > Lagomorpha > Ochotonidae > Ochotona > Ochotona princeps. The sequence goes on along the minus strand of NC_080839.1, from coordinate 2,693,763 downwards.
TGAATGGATAAATCTTTATCTCCAGGGAAAAAACAACATTAGCATTTAGCACATTTCCTGGACATTTGCTTCAGCAGTGTTTGTAAAATTTTTAAAAACTGTGATTGACAAACTATTTTTTCCTTTAATCTTGAGAACTATTGGCATATATTAATCAAAGGAAAGTACAGTTTCCAATATGAATTCTCTAAAACAACTGGGGATAGAAAGGTCTAATTTAAAAAAAAAAAGATTTTATTTGTATTGCAAAGACAGATCTACAGAGAAAAGGAAAAACAAAGAAAATTATCTTCCATCTAATGGTTCACTCCCCATGTGCCCACAGTGGCTGGAACAAGAACCAGGAGTGTCTTGTGGTCTCCCATTGTGAGTGCAGGGTCCCAAGGCTTTAGGTTATTCTCTGCTGCTTTCTCAAGCCACAGGCAGAAAGCTGGATGGAAAACGGAAGTGCTGAGACATGAATAAGCGCCCATATGGGATTCCGGCACACACAAGGTAAAAATGGAGTTACTGAGCCATCATGCCAAGTGCAAAACTGTGGCATTTTATATCCCCATTCATGGGTGGTCTACTAAAGCCAACTCCAAAAGCTTATTCTCACCAAGAGGCTCACAAGATGTTTGCCAAGAATTAATTAAAGGAATATAGCATTATTGTCTATTTCTTGGGCATGGTTAGAAAAACAGGTCTCAGAAAACAAAGAATGGAAATGTATTTGAGACATAGAGGTTATAAAAACTGTGCTTACTATCGGTAAATTATCCCAGCAAAGTCCAACAGCTCATTTCTGGGTGAACGGAGACTCTGAGGTGGACTAAGTCAGCCCAAGGACCCAAGCAGGATCTCCACATTCTTGGAGCGGTGAGATCAACAGCAACTCAAAACTATCAAAACTGCTTGAGCAAAACCCTTGGAACATGCTGCATATTGGGGACCCTGGGATGAGATCAGGTGGCAGATCCCCTTCCCTGAGTACTGAGCCAGTTAGGTTGTTGGGTGTTGTCTCTCCCCTTGAATTTCCCGCAACCCCCCAACTCCGAAACATGAAGAGGAAAAGGAAATGTGCGTACAATGTGCGCCCACTTTTCCCTGACCCTTGACCCTTATCACGTGACCGACTATGTAAACATCACCAAAAATAAAATCTGAAAATCAGAAAAAAGATGTACTTACTGCTAAGGAAGAAATCTATTGATGAGGGAGTCAAATGAAATGTAGCGTTGTACTCTCTCACACACAGGAATTCAAAAGTCATCAGTAATGACAAGCTTCCTTAAAAGCACGTTTTTACTCTAAAACTACCCCAGGAATGAAATAAATATTTATATTCCCTACTGTAGTAAAACAGAATAAACAAAATATGGAAAGCCAGGGGTCAGTTGAGGAAATATATTCCATCCACACAAAGGAACTTTGCACCATCATTCTAAATAATATTCTAGAAAGAGTTAACAGAAAGTTATTAATGATGTGTTTTAGAGATTGAAAGTAAGTTCCCAAGCAATAACCCAGTTCTGGTGCAGTGTTTGCCTGTCATAGCTGATTACTTCTGAGTGACAAGGTGCCTTATTATTGTATTAATTTATGGATGTTTCCTTATATTCATTAATTAACATATCAATTTTAAAAAGAAAGCAAACATAGTTTTTAGGGGTATGTAAGAGGTCCAACCCTTTGTGCAAGCAAATAGATATGTCCTGTCCCAAATAGCAAACTTACCTAGAACAGGTTATTTGTTGGTGCTGTTCTGAGCCCCATGCTACCAATGTTAGGCTATCAATAAATAACCCTCGCTCGGTCAGCTCAGTACAATGAGCCTTTGGACAGCTGAGCAACGGCTGCCTGGGTGTCCATTAATAACAGTAGAAGAAGAGTTTTATATTGACTCTGGTTTTATTGTCCATAGCATCAGCACCCAAACAGTTCTGAGGATAAAGTGAGCCAATGGGCTTTCCAAAATGACAACTGTAAAAGCAACAACTTGAACCCATCCATGATGCTTAACCCTGTCACTGGAGAGATGAGATTTACAGCTGGAGCTAAAGAGTTTTGTTTTTCTCCCTGATTCACTCTTTAAAAGGCAGAAGCACATAAAAGAGATCAAGATGCACAATTCTGAGAAAGCACAGCTATAAAATAATTCAGTGGCAGAAGCAGTAGACTAGAAAAATAAAAGAAATCAAGATGGACTCCATCACATTAAGGTGGATCCTAAAATAGCTTTCAACTACTTAGAATTTACTTCCCTGGAAAAACAAAAATGATTTGAGGAGCTCTTTCATTTTATCATCTGTAAATTATTTTTCCAAAATGTATTCTTCTTTTTCAAATGAGAATAGAGTAAATAAAACCCATTTATTACTAAAGCTATACAGAAATCAAATGTAGCATGCAACACAAGTCAATAATGCTTAAATTTACATTAAAAGTTAATTTAAAAAGCAAGAATGGGGTCCAGCGGCGTGGCCTAAAGGCTAAAGTTCTTGCCTTGAACATGCTGGAATCCCATATGGGCGCCGGTTCTAATCCCGGCAGCTCCACTTCTCATCCAGCTCCCTGCTTGTGGCCTGGGAAGGCAGTCAAGGACAGCCAAATGCTTTGGGATCCTGCACCTGTGTGGGAGAATTGGAGGAAGTTTCTGGCTCCTGGCTCCCGGCTTTGTATCGGCACAGCACTGGCCGTTGTGCTCACTTGGGGAGTGAATCATCGGACGGAAGATCTTCCTCTCTGTCTCTCCACCTCTCTGTATATCTGATTTTGTAATTAAAAAAAAAAAAGGCAAGGATGCATTTAACAACAGAGGAAGTTAATAGTGATCTCTGGAATTGAACAACAGTGCAGCACTGACATCCTGTAGCTATAAAGTATGTCACAAAACAATTCCCTTCACTGTGCAGAACCCGTTGATTCTAAAACATGCTTAATGAAGTACCTGGAGCAAGCATTATTGTTATCAGTTCAGCTTGTCAAGTAGAGATAACTGATGGTGATGAATTATCAATGACCAGAAGCATTCCAGACTTGAGAAGATTTCTAACCTCAAAGCCGCATCAAACTCTTCAAGCTCAGATGCACCAGTTCACGTTGTTCTGTTGCCCACTGTGTACAACAAGAAAATTCTTGGAATTTTTTAAAACCAAGTTTTTAAAAATACGCTTGTTTTATTTTAACTCAGACAAAATTTATATGGCATATAATAATCTGTTTTAAAGTAGGTTATTCAGTAGTATTTAATGCATTCACTATATTGTGTCATCACCAACTTTAAACAATTCCAAAATACTTTGATCATCTCAAAGTTAAACCCTAAACCATTTAAGCAATTGCTCCCCCACCCCCAATCCCTGACAACTACTCATCTGTATTCTGTCTTAATGGACTTATGTACTTTGGAATAAATACTATATGTTACATAAACAGAAAGATAAAGTATATGACCTATTATGTCTAGCTTATTCCAAATAATATTATTTACACTCACTACATTTTGTTGCTTTTGCTTTATGTTTCATTCCTTTATACAGTTGACTTATAGCCAATCATATATACATACATCTACATAAGTACGTATACACATATTTGCATTGCTCCATGGACATTTGAGTAATTTTCATTTTCTTCGGTTGCTGTGAATAATACTGCTATTACTATGCACAAATATTTGAGTACTTATTTTCAGGAGTTATTTTTTAAAACTAAAGTTAAAGGAAAGGAAAAATTCTCAAATTTTCTTGCAGTTCTTGAACTGATCTCAACAGCTTGTGTGTTTCTAGATATTTATCCATTTATGTTAAACTATCTAATTTGCATGCAAATTTTCATGATGTCTTCTTATAGTCATTTTAATTCTTTGTAAGATCATTTCCAATGTCCTGAATTATATTAATTCCTGGATTTGGTAGGCGTTACACTGCTTCTTTCTTTATCTGTCATTCAAATGAAAAAATTGTCCAATTTCTATTTTTTTCAAAAGGTAGATTTGGGTTATATTGATTGTCTCAATAATTTTCCTACTATATTTCTACTTACTTGCTTTCGATGAGTTTTAGTATAACTGGAACTTAGATTTCTACTACATCAAAATATTGTTATTTCCCTTGTTATTTCTTTGATTCATTGGTTGTTTTGGAATATGCCATGTGATTTCTACAAGCTTTTGTTTTAATTTACACTAGTTTTTTTGGTTAGTGATTTAAGTTCACTTCACTGAAATTAAAAGCTATACTTGGAATGCTTTCAGTTCTTTAAGGTACACTGTGGTTTCTTTATGACAAAGCATCTTAAGTATTCCAGAGACTGTTGTCTTGGGGGAGTATCTTATAATATCTATTTTCGTATTAGTCATGACTTTTATATCCATGTTAAGATTGTGACTAGGTTTCTCTGTTTCTTTATATGGAATTTAGGAATTTCCATTTATTTCAGCCTAGAATCTGCTACCCTTTTTTAATTGTCATATTTTATGTTACAGTTTTGAGGCTTTATTATTAGGCTGTTTATAAATGTTATATATTCTTTACAAACGGACTGTTCAACCATTATGGCATGCTTATCTCCATCTCTTGTGAAAATAGTTTAAGTCTATCTTGCCTGATATTAATATTGTCACTCAATTTTATTATTATTTGTTACATGATGTATCTTTTATCATTTTAAATTGTTGGCCTATGTGTACATTTGAAACTAAAATGTTACTTATAACATACTTCTTAATAGTTTCAGCTCTCTCAGGGCTCGCTCCGCTTCCACCGTTGAGAAAATGCAACTGAGAAAGAAGCTTCTCTCAGGCAGAATCCCCTGCTGGGCTCAGCTGGAGAGGCCAAACCAGAGCCAGCTCAGCGGAATTGGCCAGACAGGTTCTCCCAGCAGGAGCCCGCTCAGAAAAACCTGCCTGCCCAGTGGCGGGAGGCGGTGTTTCACCTTGTTTTATGAGAAACCAACATGCACTCCTATGTTCATAGCAGCACAATCAGTAATTGCAAAAACATGGAAGCAACCAAAATGCCCATCAACAGAGGATTGGATAAGAAAGCTATGGTTCATCTACTCCATGGAATACTACTCAGCTATTAAAAAAAACAAAATGCAGTTCTTTGTGGCCAAATGGGCCAAACTGGAAACCATGATGCTAAGGGAAATGGACCAATCCCAAAAGGTTAAATACCACATGTTTGCCTTAATTTAAGATGATATGATGTTATGTATAACATGTTATGTTATGGATGTTATGTCATATGTAGTATATAAACTAAAATTGAACTGTGAATGGGGGGTCACAGAAAGTGGTTAAGAAATCGCATTTATTTTTAACATGTTGACTGCTCAATACCATGTCAATTAATTCCATAACGATATTAATTATTGCAGATGGTATGTTAGTGTTTTTATTTGACCGGGATGATACTCTGCTGTCTCTGCCCTCAGACCAGAGAGGGTCTACCCAATAAGTAGATGGACTTGACTGGACTATAAGATGTTGGACTCTATGCTTGGCATATACTTGCAGGGAGGGAATTTCAACTGAACTTGAACTATGGTTGTGCAACAAGGTGGAGGAACCCACCATGGGGGGAGGGTGGGGGGAGAATCCCAGATTCTACGTAATTACAACACAATGTAATTAATGAATAAATTTAATAAAAAAAATAGTTTCAGCTCAAACTCATATCACTTCTATTATGACACAGATTTAATAACATGCTGTTTAAATCATTGTGTAAAAAAAAGCTCTTCGAAAAGTGCATGGAAAAAAAATAAAGACAGAAACTGCCACAGCCAAACACACAGCAGTCAGCTGACCATGGGAAAACATGGATGAAAACTTTTTCCTATGAGGTTGAGATACTGAAGAGAAATCAAATTGAAATATTAGAAATGAAGTATTCAGTACGTCAAAGGATAAAACACAGTGGAAAGTCTTAACAACAGAATTGATGAGACAGAAGAAAAATTCTCCATGCTAGAAGGAAAATATTTGGAAAATCTCAGACAAAAGAAGAAGAGAAGAGAAAAAGGAGGTGGAAGAGGAAAAGAAGAGATGAGAAAAACTAAAAACATCATCTGAGATTTATGGAACAATCAAAGAACCTAATATAAGTATCTAGGGAGTTCCTGATGGCATAGAAAGAGAAGGTACTGGAAGGCTTATTCAGTGAAATTACAACTGAAAAGTTCCTTAAATTGAGGAAAGAAAGGGATACCCAAGTAGAGGAAAAATGTGGACCTCCTAGTAGATATCACCAGAAAATATCTTCATCACATTGTAATACACTGTTCCACAGTAAAATGTAAGTAAAACAATGTGCAAGAGGAAAATGCTCAATTATCTTCAGAGAATCTCCAAATAGATGGACAGCTGATTTCTCATGAGAAGCCTCATAGGAGAGAATGGAAAGACGATCAAAGTCATAAACCAAAGTCATTGCCAACACAGAATACATATCCAGCTGTACAAATGACTCTCAAGGATGTTGTACACACAAATATGAATGTGAAGTGATACAGACCCTCCCAACAAAGATAGCCCAGAACCAGATGGCTTCACTGCTGAATTTTTTTATTTATTTATTATTTTTTATTCATTAATTACATTGTATTACGTGACACAGTTTCGTAGGTACTTGGATTCTCCCCACCCCTCCCCAAACCCTCCCACCATGGTGGATTCCTCCACCTTGTTGCATAACCACAGTTCAAGTTCAGTTGAGATTCCCCCATTGCAAGCGTATACCAAACATAGAGTCCAGCATCTTATTGTCCAGTCAAGTTCAACGGCTTCTTAGGTATACCCTCTCTGGTCTGAAGACAGAGCCTACACTGCTGAATTTTACCAAACTTTTTCAGAACTATTCTCAATTCATTTCAAATTATTCAAAACACTTGAAATAGATGGATGCCTTCTAAGTTGCTTCAGTGAGGTCAGCATCACGTTAATTCCAAATCCAGGAAAAGATATAAGAAAGATCACTGATGAATAGAGATGCAAAAACAAGCAAACCAACAAAAAAACCACTAGCTAATAAACACCAACAACACATGCAAAAGATCGTTCAACCAGGCTGACTAAAGAATTTCTCTCTGGCATGTAGGGATAGTCCAACGTAGGCAAATAAATAAATTGGGCATGTTGCATTAACAAATTGAGAATAAAAACCATGTGAATATCTCAAGAGAAATAGAGGAATACATTTGATAAAATACAACATCCATTCAGATAAAATATTAAGCAGATTGTTTATGAAAGGGGCATTCCATAAAACAGACAATATAGCAGAAAGCCACAGTCAGCCTTACTGGGGAATCTGGGAAGCATTTGCACCAAGATCCAGACACAGACATGGAAGTTCATTGTCACCAATGCTATTTGACTGCAGCCATTAAGCAAGAAATACAAATTAAAGGAAAACATTTTTGAAAGGAGAAAGTCAAACTATCCTTGTTTACAAATGACATGATTTTATATATAATATATAATATATAATATATAATATATAATATATAATATAATATATAATATAATATATAATATATAATATATAATATATGATATATGATATATAATATATAATATAATATATGATATGATATATGATATATCATATATGATATGTGATATATGATATATATATCATATGATATATATTATATATTATATGTTATATATCATATATGTATAAACTGGAAGATTCTAACAGGCTATTGGAACTCAAAAGAGAGTTTGTTAATGTGCAAGATACAAAATAAACACAAAATCAATAACTTTTGGTTACACGGAGAATTACATGACTGAGAAAGAACTTGTAAGATTAGTATTACTCACTATAACTTCAAAAACATTAAATAACGGGTAGTAAATCTAACCAAGGAGGTGAAGGATTGATACAATGAAAATTTCAAAATGTTAAAAGAAATAAGAAACAGAAGTGGAAGAATTTATCATGCTCATGTATTAGAAGACAATATAATTCCCTGAGCGGTCCACAGAAACAGAAGAACAATAAACGTACCCCGGGACCAGGGAGGAGAGCTTTCTCTGGTCCGAGCCTGGCTCCACCTCTGGACCCCCACTCTCCCTCGCAATGACCATCGGGATCGCTCCGGAAACCTCTCATAGCAAACAAACAATCATACAAACTAAAAAAACCTAAAATAAATAGACAAACAACAAAAAGTAGAGCTTGGAATCTGACAGGAAAGAGCTGGTGTGGATTTGCTCATGCCTTGCTGGGTGGGGCACAAAGATTAGTTACTCCTCACCATGGTGTTGAGGATTTTCCTGCACACCCCCCCCCCCCAAAAAAAATGTTCTGTACCTTAATTGTTGACAAATGTCTTGTTAGAGTTACAAGCCAGTCTAGATTATCCTAAAATCAGCCAAGATCAGCAAAACTATACTTCAACACAACAAATGGCTAAATACTAAAATGAAATAGACACGAGACAGCTGAATAGTACCCTATAGCCATTTTAAGGTATATAGCAGCCGGTCCTGCATATAAACTAAAATTGAAATGTCAATGAGCTAATCATAGGATGTGGTTAAGAACTTGCATTTTTTTAACATACTGGTTACTCAAAACCATGTCAATTCCATAATGTTGCAAATTGCTGTTGATGTTATATTGGGACTCTTAATTGATCGGGATGATATTCTACCAGCTCTAACTTCAGACCAGAAATAGTCTCCCCAAGAAACTGTTCAACCCATCTGGACAATAAGTAGCTGGACTCTATGCTTGGTATGTTTGCAAAGAAATAATCTTGATTGAATTTGAACTGTAATACTGCAACAAGGTGGAGGAATCCACCAGGGGGGAAGGGCGTGGGGAGGGGTGGGGAGATTCCCAGAGCCTATGAAACTGTCACATAATGCAAAATAATTAATAAAAAAAGAAGACAATATAATTAAAATGACCATATTAACAAAAGTAACGTATAAATCCAATGTCATCCCAATAAAATGCATACAATGTGGGGGTTGGAAGCTGCACCTTTCCACTCTATGTAACTACCTCCTGACTATTTGTCAATCATATGACCCATGCCGCAGGGCATGTTTCCCCCACAGGGTGGGCATAATAACATAAGCACTCCCCTTCCCAAGTATGTGAAGGGGGGTGGGGACATTTCTGTCTCTCTCCTCCCTTTTCCTGCCAGCCCATCACAGTCCCGAATATGACCCATGCATACTTGTGATCTCACTCTTTAATTTTGATTCAAGATAAAGGGCAGCACAATTTTAAAAGGTCATTTTGCTAGCGATAAGAAATGTCTGACTTTTTTCAAAATATTAAATATACAATCGAAATTAGTTCAATTTCCATAATTGCACTGACGTTGATCATTTTGTGGCTTCTCTTGCCATTTCCTCTTGCTGTTTTCATGATTTTTCTTCTGTGTGTGTTTTTCTTTCCATGAGTTACATTTAGTATTTTGAGGATTATTTGTCTATGCTAATAGGATTTATAGAGCTTCATGATCTGTCAGTTAACTTTTTCCTTAAAATGGAGGAATCTCAATCTTCCCATCTCTATCTTTCAAGATGCATAATTTTATAAATGTATCTTCAAGTATCTTCATTCTTTCCTGTGTTAGTTCAAATGTATTGAGTCCTTTAAGTAAAACTTTATTTCTCGTATTTCAGTTGTCACTTCCTGAGTTTTCATCTTATCCTGTGTTAATGATTCCTCTCCAGATATTGGTATTCTCTTTTTGATAACATTTTGTCATCACAGCATCCTTCATTCCTTTAAGAGTGGTGTCTGTGGGAAGGTGTTGGGTGCAGCAGCGAAGATTCAACTTGGGATGATTCATCCCCTAAGTACACAAGCACTTGTGTCCCTAACCCCCATGAGGAAGATCCAGATTGAATTTTAGGCTCTTGGCTGTTGTGGCCATCTGGAGAGTAAACCAGCAGGTTCTCTTTCTGTCACTGTCTTCAAATAAATAAATGTAATTAATTCTTAAGAGAATAATTTCAGTTAGTTCTTTGAAAATATTTATTATTATAACTTTATTATTTTTTTTATTTGGAAGAAAGAGACAGCAAGAGAAATAAAGACAAAAAGATATCTTGCATTGATTGGATCACTCTACAAATCTCCCCAAGGCCAAAGTTTAAGACCAGCACTCCATTCAGATCTCCCATGTAGGTGACAAGTGCCGAACTGTTTCTGTCCGCTTTCAGAGTGTGTATTAACAAGAACCTGGAGTTGGAAGTGGAGTCAGCACTTGAACCCAAGCACTCTAGTGTGCTTGGTACAATGTGCTAAGGTGAGCACAATGGCTTGCTTCTCATGAAATGTCACCTGTTTCCACAGCAGAACACTGGGTGAGTGCAGTAACCTCTACTCTCCCAGTTTGCTTCTCCCAGCATAAAACCACTACCCCATAAGAAAGCCAGATCAAGGGGCATCAGGGCTCTAGTGTTTTCCGTATGCCACATCTAAGTTACAGCCTCCATTCTTCAGTTTCTGATACAGTTGCATAGGCTTAGGGATTCCTCCTTCCATGCTTTCCAGTTGTGTTCCCCCTCACTGTTTTCCCCTGTATTATTGCAATAGTGTAGCATTCAGCAACAGTCAAAAGTCGATCATTTTTCTGTTTAAGTGTATCAGGACAATGTAGGTGTAAGCAATGGTACAGAGTACAGCAACTGATTGTCAAGATATTTCTAACAGTTTCATTGGGGACCCATCTTTTGTTCAGGAGTAGAGATACATACTGCACAGCCTCTATTCTACAGGCAAAGTCTGGGGTTGCACAGAGGGTAGAAGCCACAACCTCTCAGTAACACTTGCTTAGAGTTTAGTCTCTATAGCATTCAGCTGGGAGTAAAGGGAGAAATGCACCTAGCCTTCTTAGGGCTCTGGCATAGCCTTGACCTGGGCATGAGAAAGAAGCCCCAGTGCGTTTGGATGCATCCCTCTAGAGTGGAATGTCTATTGCACTGAGCTCAAAGCAAGAAGGGAGTAGGGGGGTCAGTATTTAAGAGCTACAGATGCCAGCTGTCTTTTCCAAGGTATAGGAGATATTCTTGTGTAAAAGGTTATTTTTGTCTTCATTTTCGTAAGCTCTTGGAACAAATCCCAGAGAGTTATGTGGTTGTATTTTTTGGTATGAATTTCATCAGTTATTGTTTTCTTGGGAAACGAAATGGGAAGCTCCTCACACTACCACTGTAGAATTAAGACTCCTTTGTTTGACATTTTAATGCTATACATAAATCTCATTTTTTCAAAAAGCAACTTTCCATTTTATATTCCACAAGGGTTTTATACATTTTTGATTAACACATAGTGGTTGTGCACATTGGTAGAAGAAAACAATGATATGATTTGCAATGGTTCTATGACAATAATCAGCTTTTCCATTTCCATATCATTCCTTTGTCTGCAGTCTGCAAACTTATGCCTTCCAGTCCTCTATAAAACGTGTGAGGAGTTACTGTGAATAGTCATCACTCATTCTACTGTTAAACACTACAACCTACTCTTTTTCTCTTAATAAATTTTTATACTACTTTTGCAAGCTTCCTCTCTCCAGCATATATCATAAGATGTTTGTAATTGGTAAATTGTAAGAGTTATCCAATGTATTCCTATTGACACCTTGCCTAATATTTTGCAGATTTTAAAAAACATATAAACCTATACATAGCAAGGAATGTGCTAGTCACCAAGCCATTTGATGCCACATATGGCAATAAGAGGAGGTCATAAGTTGGCAAACTTGCTGTGTCCACCTCAGAAAGTATATCCACATGACGTAAGTCTGTGCGTTGTCCCTTCTGACTGTGCACGTCACTTCTGTGCTCAGCTTCCACAAATGATGTCTGCTTAAGTCAATTTTAGACCCCTAATATTTCTCCATTTGTTATTAGCTTTAATGCAGGGATCATGGCTGAAGTCACACTGAGCCAACAAGCCACAAGAAAACACGTTTCAGGCCTTCACAGTCATCTCCTTTATGAAGCAATCACACCATCATATTTGCCAGTGCATTTAAGTATGGCCTGTTATATAAATAGGGAGACTAGATACATGATGATTTTGCTTTCTACCTCTTATAGTCTAGAAAATATGACACTTTTTAAGGAATGTTTAAATTCAAATGTGGAAATTATCTTAGATAGCTTCTTTTCGTATTTTTTTAAATTATTTATGTGAAAGACAGAATTGCAGAGAGAGAGTCAACATTTAATTCCCAAATGATTGCAATGGCCGGGGCTAGTCTAGGAGCTCCAAATCCAGGAGCCACGAGCGTCATCTGCAACTCCCAGAGGGGTAGAAGGGCACAAGAACTTGAGCCAATCTTCTGCTGCTTTCTCAGGCATAGTGTCAGGGAGCTGGATTACAAGACAGACAGGCGAAACTTAAGCCAATATCTTACTGAACTCTGGTGGCAAAAGTTGATTTCTCTGCACACCCCTCCTAAAACTGTTCTGCACCTCAACTGTTGACATATAAGCCAGTTTAGACTATCCTAAAATCTGCCAAGTTCAGCAAAATTATGCTTCAACACTATAAACTGCTAAATATTATAATGAAAATAGACACAAGATAGCTGAATAGTACCCTATAGCCATTTCAAGGTATATAGCAGCCAGTTCTATATATAAACTAAAATTGAAATGTCAATGAAGTAGTCACAGGATGTGGTTAAGAATTTGCATTTTTTAACATATTGGTTACTCAATACCATGTCAATTAATTCCATAATGTTGTAAATTGTTGTTGATGTTATGTTATGGCTTTTAATTGATTGGGATGATATTTTGCCAGCTCTACCTTCAGACCAGAGATGGTCTCTCCAAGAAACTTTTGAATTGATCTGGACAATAAGATGCTGGACTCTATGCTTGGTATATGTTTGCAAAGAAAGAATCTTGACTGATTTTGAACTGTAATACTGCAACAAGGTGGAGGAATCCACCATGGGGGGAGGGTTTGGGGAGGGGTTGGGGGAATCCCAGAGTCTATGAAACTATGTCACATAATGCAACGTAGTTAATAAAAAAAAAAAGAAATTGCATTTTCTAACATATCGGTCACTCAATATCATGTCAATTAACTCCATAATGTTGTAAATTGTTGTTGATGTTATGTTATGGCTTTTAATTGGTCGAGACAAAATTCTGCCAGTTCTTCTTTCAGAACAGAGATGGTCTCCCCAAGAAACTGTTAAATTTATCTGGACAATCAGATGTTGGACTCTGTGCATGGTACATGCTTACAAAGAAAGAATCGTGACTGGATTTGAACTGTAATATTGCAACAAGGTGGAGGAATCCACCATGGGGGGGGTAAGGGGAGGAGTTGGGGGAGCCCCAGAGCCTATGAAACGGTGTCATCAAATGAAATGTAATTTTAAAAAGAAGAAGAAAACAACCCTCAGTAAAAAATAAAAAATAAAAATAAAGATCAATGTAACAGAAATGAAACCCAAGAAGTGAGCCTACATCTGCAATGAACTAATGTTCAACAAGAAAACTAAAACTAATCCAGGGGAAAAGTTTTATCTCTTCAACAAATGCTGTTGAGACAATTGGGTTGCAGCTTGCAGAAGAAAGAAGCAAGCCTCCCACTTGTTGCCTTATATAAAAACCAGCTCTATATGAACCAAGGACCTAAATTTGCACCCATAAATCATCTAACTATTGAATGAAAACAAAAATCACTCTACAAGACACAGTTATAGCTGAAAATTTCTTTAAAAAGTCACCAAAAACACAGGCAGTCAAAACCAAAATAAGTAAATAGGACCAAATCAAACTATACTTCTGTACAGCAAAGAAAATGAACAACAAAATAAAGAGATACCAACAGAATGGGAGAAAATATGTGCACACTAGGCAGCAGATAAGGGATTAATATCCAGGATTTACAATAAGCTGCAAAAACTGCATGACAGCAGAACAAATAACCGTGTAAAGAAATGGGTGAAGGAAATGAGCATTTCTTTTTCAAAAGAACAAATTCAAATGGTTAATAAGCATATGAAAACATACTCCCTAGTTATTAGGGTGATACAAATAAAAACCATATTCATGTTCCAACTGTCTCCACTGTTGGTAAGCGTGTAGGCTAGTGCAGTTACTATGGAAGTCAGCATGGAGAGTGCTCAGAAAAATGAAAATTGACCTACCATGTGACTAAACCAACCTACTCCTAGGAATACCCAAATGAAGCAGAATTTGCATATGAAAAAGCAGCATACAACAGTATATTTATAGTGAAGACATGGAACCAAGCCAGATGCCCATCAGAAGAGGCGTGGATAAAGAAACTGTGATTGCTCTAGTCCACGGACTACTATCCAGCCATGAAAAATTGAAATTCTAGTGTTTTCAACAAATGCTTCCAAATAGAGACCATTATTCTCAGTGAAAAAAGCCAACCCCAAAAGGACAAATATCATATGTTCTTTGTGACATAAGGCAACACTCGTGCAATATACAAAACAAATAGAGATGCACACAAATGCACATATGCTCTCATGATGAAGTGCATAGCAAAGACTAGCATACCAGGAAGCTAAGATATTTTGCAGTAGGCATCTCTATGCCAAAATATAAATAGGGCTCCCAATGAAACAGTTAAACATTCCTTGGCAATATGTTACTACCTTTTTCTGCCTTTCTCTATACCTACAATGCCATGATGCACTTGAATAGCAGAATGGTAAACTAATATTAGAACTACACTATTTTAATAATGGGGGCAGGGATTGTGCGAGCAGAATACTGGGATGGAAATGGGAGAGCTCTGTATACTACAAAACTGTATTGTGGAAAATAATCAACATTTTAAAGAAAATATTCCTCTGTTTGAAAAGCAAGGTTACCGAGAGAGAAAGAGAGTGAGAGAAGGATCATCCATGTAAAGTTCACTGTCCAAGTGGCTGGAATGCCCGGGGTTGGGCCAAAGCCAAAGGCCGGGAACTTGTTCTAGATTTCCCACATAGGCACAAGGCTCAAGTATGATTGTCCCAACCTCCCCCCACCCCCTTTGGTTTCCCAGGCACATTATTGCAGAACTGGATTAAATGTAGGGCGGCTGAGACACAAGCCAGCAGGCACAAGAGATGGCAATATCCCAGATGGCTGCTTCACCTGCATGCCACAACCCTACCCCCAAGAGGCCCTAATTTTAAACCTTGTGATTGTAATATTTCTCAGTATTACAAAGTGAAAAGCATGTAAAAAGGCAATAAAACCCGGTTTTATTTTAAAGCGTTAACATGGATTTAAAGTAAAACATTTCTGCAGAAGGGGGCCACCATGGTGGTGTATTAGGTTAATTCTTCACTTGTGGAGCCAGCATGCCATATGGACACCGGCTTATGTTCCAGCTGCTGCAATTCTATTCCAGTGCCCTGCTTATGAACTAGAAAAACAGCTGAAGATGACCCGAGGGTCCCTGTGCTCACATGGGAATACCGAGGAAGCTCCTGGCTCCCTACTTCAGACCTGCTCAGTTCTAGCTGTTGCAGCCATTTCAGAAGTGAACCAGAAAATGGAAGATCTCTCTCTCTTTCTCTCTCTCTCTCTCTCTCTCTCTCTCTCTCTCTTTTCCCTTCTCTCTCTCTCTCTTTCTGCATCCCTTCCTGTCTAATTCTGCATTTCAAATAAAACGAATAAAGCTTTAAAACATATATCTGCAGTTAACTTTTGTTAATGAGTGAAACATTTTTTACTTCCTGGGTTTGAAATACATATGCAGATGTAATTTTATGTAGTGATGTGTCTGCCACCTACCAACACCATTAAGTCATGTGGAAAGCTATTTATTGGCTATGTGCACAATTCTCAGATATGGGAAATCCATTGAGGAGCAGTATTGTCTTGGTATATACTAATCAATGTCACAAAAAAGAAAGAAAACTTTCCCACATACACTTATTTGGTTTTATCTCTCCCAGTAGGAGAGATGTTACATGGTTTTTTCTAAGTAATATTAATCAAATAAGTTTAATTGAATCATGAAAGGGAATGGGGGGATAGAAGAAGATAATGCAGAAGTTGATGGAGGCAATTAAGGAGAAGAAAAGGAAGAGGAAGAGAAGAAGGAGGAGAAGGTGAGGGGAAGATTCACAAAGCAAGGTTCACTGGTCCAAAAAGTATAACACTGAGATATCAACAACAACAACAACAATAATAATAATACTAAGATTGTCCCTTCTTTCAGCTCTTCCCACTATAAGTTACTATACATACCATTTTAACAAAATATCTATTTCATTGGGATTATATGCCTATTAAAATGTTCATATATAAATATTATTAAAAGCAAATTCAGGAGAATCGTTAGTAGAGTAGGGTAAGGACACGTTTAAATTGATGGAGAAACAACAACCATTGTGAAGCAGAGGGGGCACATTCCAGTAAATAGGAGAAGACAGAACAACAGCAGAGGGGTACCAGGAGACTGACATACACAGGAAAGCAACAGACACAACAGTGCGGAGTTGCATAGACTGATACCCCAGCAGCATTCTATGAATGGCGATCTGAACTCCACCGGCAGCCAGAACTCCACCAGCAACAAAGTAGGAAAGGACTTTCATTGGTAGCTCAGGAGATAAATCCGGAAAAAGAACTGCCCTTCCTGTTGGTCTGTTTGATTTGATCAGGAGCAGAGACAGAGCAGCAGATCCCAGACCAGCAGTGCAAGAACAGGGTGGATTTCACAGCCCAGTCTACCTCCTAGAGCCAAAGGCTATGGACAGTACGGTGAATGCACTGAGCTTGGAGTGAATTAATTTCTGACTCAGTGAACTGCAACAATGTGGCATCTACAGGTTGTACCCAAAATAGGTCCAGGTAGCCCTCAGATAAGACAGTCAGCAGATCCTGAACTCTACTAGTGGCAAATAGGCACCATTTTGTACACTGTGGCAAATGCTTTATGACTGCAGGGGACAGCAGTGAACTGCGCATGTACTGAGCTTAGCAAGTACTCACTGAGTAGCTCAGCACATTGCACTGCTCCCACGGGAAAATAATATCAACTGTGGCTTCACACTGGTCAAAATAGGTCCATTTGGCACCCAGACCTAACATCCAACAGGTTCCAGAAAGATCACCAACACCTTAACTATATAGGACACCTGGTGTCTCCCTAATCTTGGGACCTGCTCCAACCAGGAGTGGGAGAAAGTTCTATACAGACAATGGTGCAGCCTCAGCATGGTATCACAGGAGGTGGAGACTGGTGAGCCAGGAGCCGGGGCTGTGGAGACCATGATGGAAATCTAAAATAAGAACCCAGAACTGGAACATGCTGGAGGGAGTGGCATAAGTGACTGCAATCAAAGAGCCGTGTATTAACTGCAATAAGCAAAACTGAACTGTAGACCTACGGGTGACACAGCTTAGAAACCTGAGCAAAGGAGAAGACCCTGCTAACCAGAAGTACAATGACCAACAGCAAAAGAAAAGAGAGGCACAATGAATATTTCTAAAGACTCCCCTGCAAAGGAGCAAAACCCTTTGCCAACCTCAGAGTTAAATGAGGAAGACATTGAGGAAAGGGAGGATACAGAATTCAAAACACTTTTTATAAAACTTTTTATCAACAATGAGAATCACGTAAAGCAGGAATTCAAGGAACATTTCACACTGGAAATGAATCAAATGAAAGCTGATACATCAGAAATGAAGAATACAGTGGAACAAGTTAAAACTGCAGTGGAGAGTCTCCAAAATAGAATGAAAGAGGCAGAAGAAAGAATCTCAGTATTACAAGATATTTCCTGCCACCAGGTGGAAACAAACAAAGAGCTGGAAGCAGAGCTGGATCAAGCTTAAAAAAAAGGATTCAAGAATTGAAAGACACTATGAAAAGGCCAAATATTAGAGTTATGGGAGTCCCAGAAGGTACAGAAAGAGAATCTGGGTTTACAAATGTATTTAATGAAATAATAAGGGAAAATTTCCTAATCTAGAGAAAGAAATGGGAAACAACATCCAGGAGGGGCAAAGAGCTTCCAACAGGATTGACTTAAAGTATTCTTCACCACGACATATGGTCATCAAGCTTTCTTTAATCAAACATAAGGAAATGATCCTTAAATCTATACGTGAAAAAATCAATTGACATATAAAGGAATGCCAATTAAACTCACAGGAGATCTCTCACAGGAAACTCTGCAGGCAAGAAGAGAATGGAGTGACATATTCCAGATTCTAAAAGAAAAAAAAAAATCAGCCCAGGATAATATATCCAGCAAAGCTTTTCTTTGTCTTTGAAAATAAAATAAAATTCTTCCACAGTAAAAGAAGGTTAAAGGAAAATGCCTGGTCCAAACCTACCCTAAAAGTGATACTTTAAATTGTTCTTTCTCTTTTTGCATAATTGTTTTATTTTGATAATCTTTACATAGCTTATTAGGGCACAAATGGTCAAGAGTTAGGAGAAAGTGGGTAATACCATTGCTTACACATTAATATTATTATTTTTTTCAGTATCCGGGGTAGGGGGAGAGATAAAGAAAAATGTCCCAACCAGCCTCCCACCCACCCCAGGGCATTGATGCGGCGTGTGCTCCGTGGGTCCTGCTCATGCAGCTTTGATAGTTCAACAGTTAGTTGTGAATTTCTGTCAATTTCACCATTCCAAGCATGATGAAATCACTGCAGAATCCACTGAGATAGTCTCTTCATGGTTGGGGTTCTGAGATCAGCAGTTCAGTTGGAGTGATCCCCAAAGAACGTTCGTCTGAGGTCATCAAAGACCTGATTTTTGTGGTGCTTGCCAGTACAGCGTCCAGCGCAGTCTGTTGCCCATGCAGACTGTTGTTTATGTATATGCTGGTGGTTGCAATTGTTGGGTCTGTTCTGTTTCCAGCCCTGTCTTCCACAAGAACCAATGGGTGTTGCAGTCCAACCCAATCCTGCCCACTTCATACTCAGCTCTCACACAAACCAGTGACAACTGCAGTCTAGCCAGAATTGATGTGTCTATAATCAACTGATAGCTGAATAAACATTTGAGAAATTATTATCACCAACAATCTCTGTTACCACAAACTAGGCTTTCTATTTCTTCTCTAAAAACCTTCTGAATTGGAAATATCTGTTGGGGAAAAACCCCCACCAGACCTGCCCCCCACCCTGGTTTCCGTGCTTGCCAGTATGTGCCACAGACTTGTTCAGTCTGTCCCACATCCCATTTTGTTCTTACATGTCAATGGGCATTGAAGCCTAGTTCAACCTAACCAACCCTACCACCCAGCCTACACACTTACTGGCGGGTGTCTTTTTGTCTAGCCAACCCCAACCCTGTCCTAGTTTTCATGCTCTCCAGTGGGAGTGGCAGCCCAAGAGGGAGGTGCCCACTATTTCCCTACTAGGCCACTCCCACCCCTGGATTATGCACTCTCTAGGTGGCTCTGCGGTTTAACTTGGCAGAATTAGCCTCCAGTGCCAGCCTCTGCCAGCTTATGCTGCGGCAAAGCCCAACCAACCCTCACCCGCTTTAATTTATGCTTGCACCAGTAGGAACCATTAGCCCAGCCTGTTTTTTCCCTGATTTAGCTCACATAGGCCCACAGGTGTTATATCCCTGCCTGGTCTGATCTGCCCCCATCCCAACTCACGCTATCTAGTGGGAATGGTTGTCCAGTAGGGGAGCCCACATTCCCCCTGCAGACTTTGCCCCCTCCCTTCCTGGTTCTCATGTGTGCTGTTTTTCGCACTGTGGCCACATCTGATACGACTCACCTCACCTTGGCATTTGCCAGTGGGTGTTGTAGCGTGTCCCGGCCCAACCCACCCCAAATTCCAGCTGATGCTGGTGAGGGTTATAGCCTAGCCCAGCCCAGCAGGCATCCAATCCCAGCTGTAATATACACTGGTATGTGTTGCAACCAAACCTGGCCCAACCTACACTCTGTTCTGGTGCTCAGATTCGCCTGCGGGGGATATGAACTGGTTTGGCCTGGTCTTCCCCTGACCTATGCCAAATGTATGCTAGTGAGTATCTTTCTCTGGCCTGGTTTGGGTTGCGTTCTCTTGACAGAGAAGAGGAATAGCACCTACCAAAACCAAAAGCAAATGCAAAGAAAAAAACAGTAAAATAAAAACAGAAGACTAAATCAATGAACAACCCATTGCTAAAATGACAGCACCAAATTACCACATATTTGTATTAACTTTTAATGTAAATGTATTAAACTCATCAATCAAGCATTATAGATTAGTAGACCGAATTAAAACACAAAACCCATCTATTTGTTGCCTACAGGAGACACATTTTACCAACAAAGATCAGCGGAAACTGTGTCTCAATGATTTTGATTCTTTTTTGTTTGTTTGTTTGTTTGTTTCACCTCTTCAAAACACTTTCTTCTCATTAAATTCTTCAATGACTCATAGATCATAACAGTAACATCATTTTCTTCAAAAAGGTTCTTTATTTTCTTTCTCATTTCTTCAGAGACACATTAGTCATTCAGTAGCAAGTTATTTAACTCCATGGTGTTGTTAATTTTTTCTTCCTGTTGTTAATTTTGGTTTGTGGCTTTTCATTTAAGGGGATGTATAGTAATTGTGTAAAGGAGACTATCACATCTAGTAGCATGCTATTTAACTTCGTGGTGTATAAATTTATATTTTTCTTCCTGTTTTTGATTTTGTATTGGGGCTTTTCATTTAAGGGGATATATAGTAACTTTGTAATGGAGACTGTCATATCCAACTGAGAATACAATGCAGTATGCATCTCTACTCCCAAATCAAAGATGGACTCCCAATGAAACTTTTTACTATACCTTGACAAAAAGATGCTGGACTCTCTGCCATTGTCCATGCCTGCAATAAGGGACATATGATTGTGTGTGAAGAACTATACTATAGTAATACTATAAGGGAACTCAGTGGGTAAGGGGAGGGAAGTGGGGAGGGGATAAGGGAAATCCCAGGGCCTATGGAACTGTATCATAAATTATAATAATTTTTAAAAAGGTTTAAAAAGCAAATTGAGTCAACTTTTTTTTTTCCTGGAAGCCTTTCCAGACTAATTGTACTCCATAATGGCCATTCTTTTACTTTGAATTTGACATGCATACTGCATTCATTCAATACATGCCCAGCTGGTGCTTCAGACTTACTCACTAGCTTGTGTCTGTTTTATCTAGAGTTTGTATGTGACCCTCCTCCTTGAGGATGTCTAGCACTGTGCTGGAAACAAGCCAGTGCTTGGCAAATGAGCAATGCAGTGCTTAGGCATCAATATAAATTGACATAAAGCAGCCTGAGAAAGCATGTTGCTCCATTGTTACTCTTGTTGCAGATCATGAAATGGCCTAGGAAATCTTCAGGTGCTCCACAGATGCAGTTATCATCAAGCTCTGCCTCTGCCCAAGAAAGACATGCTTGCTTGGTCTTATCTACATTCTATTTTTCAGGCCTTGAGTTTCTTCATTAAAACATTCCCATTAAGGTTAGGCGTGATAGCTCAATGTCTAAATCCTTGCCTTGGACATGCTGGAATCCCATATAGATTCCAGCTACACTTCCCATCCAACCCCCTGCTTGTGGTCTGGGAAAGCAATAGAGGATGGCCAAAAGCCTTGGGACCCTGCACCTGCCTGAGTGACCCACAAGAAGCTCTGGCCCCTAGGTTTGCATGAAGAGGAAGGTTCCCTGCTAGGTCATTTGAGACCTGTTGAGGCAACTTAGGGAGTGAACCAGCAGACAGATCTTTTTCTTTGTATTTCTTTCTGTAAATCTACCTTTCCAATAAAAATAAAATAAATGTTTTTTTAATTCCCATTAAAATAGTTCCTGACCTCATCAGTTTCTTTGCTATCAACAACCAACTAGTATTAGAAGAATTTATGTGTCTATAATCAACTGATAGCTGAATAAACATTTGAGAAATTATTATCACCAACAATCTCTGTTACCACAAACTAGGCTTTCTATTTCTTCTCTAAAAACCTTCCGAATTGTAAATATCTGTTGGGGAAAAATTTACAACCCCTCAGACACTACTTATTGCAGCTGCTATTTCATGTAGATCTTGGAGTCACAATAATTCCTTTAGTTATAACCGTATAATCATTGCACATCTTAGAACACCCCTGCAAATTATTTCTGTGGAAGGAAAAGGAGTAATGAGGTTGTCTCAAATACCCCAGAAAGGCATCTGTTACCAGAAGGTGAGGCAATCCCATAACAGTCACAAAGCTCAAAAACAGCAGGTGGGTAATCAAATTTTATGATTCTCCACCACGCAGAACATCACCTTATATTTTAATTTTTTTAGAATGTGAGTGGTGACAACGATTCCCAAAAGGATAGTGTGCCCCTCCTAGGCTTGAGCTGAGTTCTCCTTTGTAGTTATGCTGTGATTTCCTGATGATGTGGTTCCAGTCTTCACATATCATGTCCTTTCAGTGTGTGTTATGCATTTGTCTAGCTCAGATAGACAGCACAGGCCACATGACACATGTTTCCCTGAAGTAAAAATATTCAAGTCAAGATCATCAATGTAAAGAGAGAGGAGATTCCACCAGAAGCTCATTAGATCTTACTTTAGCAGCCTGAATAGTGCTGGTGTAGGGTCGGGGGGAGAGAGAGGGACAAATTTAGGAAGTGTGAGAAGATGAGGGAGAAGAGGAAAATGAAGGCTGTCAGGAGAAATAAAATGTTTTTCCTCCATCCATTCAATACCCTGTTTTCTGAACCTAACTTGGAATGTCATATCTCTGATTACAACTACCGAAGTTTCTTAAAAGATTCTGCAAAGAAATCCACAGTTCCTGATCAGATTCAAGCTGTTTTTAAGTTTCCTAAGAGTTCTCCCTTTGGCCCTTGGATACTGTCAAGGTTCTGCTCTGCTGAAATGAAGGTAAGCCATAACGACTTATGACAAGTGTATCTTACACATCCTAACACCTTTTCTTACATAGGATCAATACTGGATGAAAACAAGTGGCTGTTTATCTGGAGACAGGAATTATTCTTATTATTTACTCAGTATTCAATTAGATACTCACAGGTTTCTTCCCTACTAAAGTATTACTGGGTTTTTCATAAAGGGAAAGACAGAAAGGGAAGGGGGCATGGTGATAGGCAGAGGACAATGCAATGTAGCACAGTTGTTCAGCACCGTGGACAGTGCCATCTAGATTGGTATCATCCAGTACAGTTGAAAAGCTATCAGGTAACAATTCCTCCAAAATTCTTTTTAAAAACATTGAATATCTATTTAGCAAATCATGCCAACACTTTTAATCAACATATTTGAGTTCAGCATTTTCTCAATATTATTGAATACATTTAGTACCTCACACTGATTAATAGACCAGTCCTAATATTAACAACTTTGGAGTAAAGAAACAGCAAGTCCTTTTAAGAATTAATACTATTATATTAGAATTATTCTACACACTCAGACTTGTATTACTGAGCAGAATTATATTTTTTCTTCAAAATCCTTGTCCATAAGTTTCTAAATTAAGTACAATTACTTAAAAGAAATCAATAGCAAAGCTAAGGCACTTTATTCTATAGCTAGTTCCGAAAATAATTCTAGATCTTTTCTTTTTTTACCAGCACAATGTTTAGTCATGTTTGAAGAATATTTTAAGAGACCCTAAATAAGATTAAGTGCTGGCTTTCAGGTCTTGGTATCTCGGAATGCTGCCAGATAGCAATCTCTGCGATTGAGTCATTTTGCATTAGCAAAGCTTGTTCCGTGATGCCCAAATGACTCATGGCTTTAAATCTCTTAAAAAGAGCCATGAGACCTGCAATGTTAATTACATTATCGGACAGAGGGAGGAATATTTAATAGAGCTGAATCTAAATTATGTGTCTTAGACTCCCGTCTGCAGAGTGTTTTGGAGCCCAAGTTTATCCTCACATGGCAGGCATCTTGGTCTCATGATACCAAGGTCATTGGTGTTTCACTTTCCAAATTCTTCTTTAATGAATCAAACACTAACTTACATGATCACAGTAATTAGAATGTGTATAATTTGGCATTATCTGGCCCAGGCTACGGTTGAAGACAGTGGTACCGGGAAGCTGCTGCTCCTGGATGCTCAAAGGGTGAACTGACTGTAGATCTCATTGTGAAAGGAGTGCTTTACAGGAAATAGCTGTTTTCCCTGAGTATGAAGGATAGGTCTGTTGAACAATACACTCCAGACAACGTTTGCTTGCTGGGAGGAGATTTTGCTCTGGCTTAACATGCTGACACTAGGCACGTTAATCATGGACAGTTTGACGTCTATGCCCTTTACAGACTGAAATAAAGCTTTGTTCAGAAATACTTAGATTTATCTATAATGAAACTTTTTAAACCTTTTATTTTACCCGTCTGATTTGGTGGGGTCTATGTCTTTACTGAAACAGAAGAATCAGAAGATTTCCTTAATCAATTGATTTCATCACTACAATTTTAAAAATTGTTCTGACGGTAATATTTCTTAAAGGTTTTTATTTATTTAATGGGGTGTGGCAGGAAGAGACAACTTTCATTTGCTGTCTAATTCCACAAATGGTTGCAAATTGCAGGGCTAAGCCAGGCCTAAGAGCCAGGAACTCTACCTGCATCTCCCATGTGAGTGGTACGGGTTGCTGTCTGCCCAAGCAAAATAGCAGAAAGCTAAATCAGAAGCATTGGATCCAGGGGTCAAATTGGAAGTATAGATCCCAGGAGTTAAATCTGCACTCTGATGTAAGATGCAGTTGCCCCGAACAGTGGTTTAACCCCTTGTGCCACACTACCTACCCCAGAAAATGTTTTTTGAATCTATGCAGGTATTTAAAAGTATATTCATTTTTATTTGAAAGGCGGATTTGACAAAGAGAGAGAGAGAAAGAGATCTTTCAGCCTTTGGTTTACTCCCCAAATGACCATAGCAGCTGGAGCTGAGATGATATGAAGCCAGTAGCCAGGATCTCCCATGTGGTAGAGGGGCTCAAGGACCTGAGACATCCTCTGTTGCTTTTTCAGGTCATAAGCAGGGGCTGATTAGCACTCACTTGACTGGAGCTACAACTGGTGTCCATAAGAGATGCTGGTGCTGTAGGTAGAGGATTAGCCTGTGCTGGCATCACCGCAGCCTCCATGCATGTTTTTCAATAACCAATTTCCCATTAGCTTTTTGATGACCTTTCATGTATTTCTAGTTACTGTATGGTTTGTACAGATATTAGGTGCTGTTTTCCATTTTCCCAGAGCATATCAAAGATCCTAAATGGTGCAATATTTTGATAAGATTGTAGCTTTTAAAAATTATTTTTGAAAACTATTTGAGGAACACACAGAGAAAAGCAAATAAATAAATAAAGGGACTATTCGAATTCACTGATTAACTCCCCCAAATTTCTGCAGCTGGCACTCTGCCAGGCCAAAGCTCGGAGATGGGCCCTGGGGACTCATTCTGTGTCTCCCACACAGCTCGTGGAATCCCAAGTACTTAGCTCATCACTGCCGCCTCTCAGTCACTACTAGTCCAGGAAGCTGGAGTCAAGAGACAAAGGAGGGTATTGAACCTAGGCAATCCGTGGTGGGATGCCCTTCCTGATCTGAGTTTTTTCATAGATTATGTGAAGCAATGTTCTGTTAAATAAGGACAGTCCTATTGCTTATTCTGAACTCAAGAAGCATCCTTAGATGGAAACTGAGCTCCCCACTCATCTCCAGTTTTATTAGGCCACAAAATAATTTCAATACAAAGCTGTGAAACCAGATCTTCAAAGACTGGATTAGTTGAGGAAAGAACCCTACCGCCACAGACCTGCTGAGCAGCAATAGACCAGAATGACTACTCAGAAAGTGCTGTTCCAAGATGCAGGGGACCAACTATGCTGGGAGAGCAGAGGCAAGCACCTGATACTGGTGGAGAATACACAAAGCAGAATTAATGGTAAGAGAACAGCAATGTTCGGGGAGAAAACACTTCAAAGATGTAAGACTGCCTACACATTCCCTAGCTCTTGGGAGGACTGTACTAGTTTTGTTTCATGCTATTTAGGCTACATGAATATCTCATGTAAAGGATTAAACCAGCAGAATAAAAAAAAAAAAGAATGTAAAAGTTTTCCCTAATTATTCTTGCTTTAATTTAACTTCCCCACCTCACCTCCTGCAGACGTCACCACTGAGCAGGAAATAGTAATTGAGTTCAGTTCCCGTTAATGCCTTGCAGAAGTTCAGCTATGTTCATATGTTTGTGTTACTGTAAATACATATTTGCAAATGTATAATATTATGGGTCTGCATATGCATGTATGCTTATTCTTTTGATTTACAAACTTGGTCTATTCCGACACATGATAGACGGGCTTCCACTTGTACCTTTGTGCTCTGCCTTCCAAATGCTCTGGACCTGATGAACACTGACTGGTCATTTCCTACCACCATATTTATATTTATGTGTCACAATTTCCAAAGACATTTACAAGTAATTCACAATAAAAACATGCTCATGCATGTATAGTGCAGTGAAACCTAAAAATATCAGAAACCACATGATGTGTGCCAAAAAAATTACTATGTCAATTAATTCCATAATGATGTAAATTTTTGCTGATGGTATGTTGGAGCTTTCAATTGACTGGGATGATACTCTGCTGGCTCTGTCTTCAGACCAGAGAGGGTATACCTAAGAAGCCGCTGAACTTGACTGGACAATAAGATGCTGGACTCTATGTTTGGTATACGCTTGCAATGAGGGAATCTCAACTGAACTTGAGCTGTGGTTATGCAACAAGGTGGAGGAATCCACCATGGTGGGAGGGTTTGGGGAGGGGTGGGGAGAACCCAAGTACCTATGTAACTGTGTCACATAATACAATGTAATTAATGAAGTAAAAATAATAAATAATTTAAAAAAATCCAATGTGAAATTACACTATAATGTAGAAATAGGTTGCAGTATCAGAATTGTGAAAAAGTCAAAGGCATGAGCTCAATAGATTTTAATTTTGCTTGTGTGTTTCGTGCTAGTCTGAATCTTAATTAAAGCCCTTAATTACACACTTTTTAGTGGGGCCTAAGACACAAATAATGGAAAAAACTAAAATTCTACAGTTTTTGTATGGCAAATACAATTGTGAATTAGGCATGATTTTTGGTTTTGGTATGGACTTATGATAAGAGTTGAAATAAATTAAAATGCTTGTTAAGGGCACCTTTTGGTGATCTAATCTGATCACTTAGAGAAAGTCAGGAATCTACCATCGTCGACAAATCTGACAGTTAATTTTTGATCCTTTGATGAATGAGACACAGCCTAACCATGCAACTGCTATAGTTGATGGTCCAGGACTGGAGGCAGGCAGACAAAGAGTTAAACCTTGAATGTGGGTTAGGGAATTCCTCCCAAAGTGCTGAGCAGGTTCGTTCACTTTTTGACATAAACTACATTGTGTGATAGCTGTCAGTAAAGGCTATTAATGTATGACAGAGAAAGGTAGGCTGGAACTCTTGCTAAAAGACTGAATCCCAATCAAGAATTCTGGGAATGTGATAGATGTTTCATAACCCATCAGTTTTTCTATCACTGAGTTTCTTGCTTGATTTCTGTAAAGCTTTTGACCTCAGTCCAAAAGCAAAATATTTCTGTGATTAAATTAAATTAAATTAATCCATGGTAGGGACAACATTAAAATAAAAGTGAATTTATTGCCAACAAATGCATTTAGAGATTTAAAGATATTTACTGCTTACTAAATATGGCAGGGTCTGCATAATTGGAAAAAATGACAGTTTTCTCAAAGATTTATAGTCAGGTCAACTGGAATGGCCCCCGGAGCATGGAGTACAACTCAAAAGTTGTTCTAGAAGGAAGTGAATATTATATTCCACTTCTCACCCATCAAAGACGGAAGTAACACAGAATGATTTTCTGGACTCAGGCTTATAGCACAGGCCCATGTTAATTATCATATGCATATCCTGACAGGGTCACTGTCCTCTTCCAGCAGGACCAAGCTAGGTTGCACTCCTTGAGTTCCTTGATTGAAGTGTTGCCTTTTTATACATATCATTTTTCATGGCTAGCAGATATGAAAATTCATTTTGAGATCAAAATAGAGCATTGTGATGCTCAGCTTGACATTATCAGTGTCTATAGCTGTCGAAATAAAACTGATGGGATGACAGATATCTTGTTAAAAGAGCCTCGGTTCAGCAGTTTGAAGCTCACCAACAATTTGGCCTCATTGGCCTCCGGCTCCATCTGATATTAGGGCCTTGGTAGAAACAATGCACACGCATTGAATACAATTTTATTGATGGCACGCAGACACAAACACTTTAACTATGGGAAAGAACCAAGTCTCACAGCAGTGAAATCACTTTTAATAGGGATACAAAATTGCTTTCTTATATACCTTTACATCGTGATTTAAAATAAAACTTACATTTTATGGCCTAAGAAGCTTACATAGAAATAAACTTCAAGTATGCTAAGATAATCCATTCCTTCAATACTGCAAATCAATGGTCACATTAAAATTCTCTTAATTCAGATTTTCCATCTTCTTTGTAACTGTCACAATAAAATTTCACAACAGAATATCATATCCACGAGCCATCTTCCCCTTTCATGCATGAGACAGATAAAGAATGCACTCAAGCCATTGACCTCTCGTGATGCCATCACGAATTATGGGCATCTGCCTTCCCTTGAGCTCACCATGTCCCCATGCACTCAGCCCACACACAAATGATGTGTACACTTTTTCCCCGAGGCCTACTATGCAAAGTTCATCAGGTCTTCAGGGGCAGAATTATGGATTAGTTCACACCGGCTCTCTTCTTCATGTCCTTCCTCCACTTTCCAGTTAGCGGGTTTCTCTTCCTCTTTGAAAGGGTAAGGAGAAATATTTATCGTGCTCAACAAACCACAAGTTAGATTCCTTTCTCATGATGTATTACTTCTCACTAATTCATTTGAAAGGTACAAACAGAGACACCGTGGCCAGGGATGCCACAGTAGCCATGGATGGGGCTGACTGAAGCTGGAAACATGGAACTAAGTTTGAACCTTTCACATGAGTGACAGGGACCCAACTGCTTTAACCATTAACTGCTACCTCTTGGGATTTGTATCATAAGGTAAGTGCAATTGAGACCTGAGCCAGGACTCAATCAGGAATTGTGATAGAGGACATAGTAATCTCAAGAGGTATCATAACAGCTACACTCCACGTCCACACCATATGACTGTATGTCTTAAAAAGAACTCTAGGAGAGGAATCAAAGGAAATGAAAACTGTGATGATGAAATTCAGTGTTTGAACTAGTTTTGAAACATTTTTAGCAATTCTTAGGGTAATCTTTAGATTACTTTGTCCATGTGTGTTCTCAATATGGTCAATTTTATAAACCAAATAGAGGATCATAAACCAAATTTCGGCATTTACATTTGGTGACATTTGGAAATGCTCCATGATACCTCACTCTCCCACTGAGCTAGGATCCAATTGAAAGATAAAAGCAAGTGTTTGGAAAGAAAAAGGTAAAAACAACAGATTGGTCCTTGATCACAGAAACTTTCTGGAACAGAAAAGTATGGCTTAAATATTCAGTCACAATGGAGGGTGGGCAGGGTGAATCAAATCCATGTTCTAAAGTACAGGCAAGTGGAAAGACGGACAATGTGCCTGAATGACAACTGAAGCACAGAAGGGGAGACAGGGAAGCAGCCCATGTCCTTGCCATAACTCATCAAATGGACAAGTCATCTTCCTTCCTCCTCCAGGGGGAACAGGAAAAAGTATAGGTACAGAGGGCAAGAGTCTCACTCAGGTCAATTAGTAAAACCAAAGAGATAGAAATGCATCCTTCTCTTGATTTATCTGTTGTATTCTGTCATACATTGGGGAAGGTAAGCTCAGGGAAATACTAAGGTACCCACAGAGCAAAAGCTGGGACTCAAATTCAATGGTGGCCCTGTCAACATCCACATACTGTCTCCCAGCCCTACATCAAGAGAAGGATAAACCATTCTTTCACTGCGCATGTGTTTGACTCCAACTGTAAGTGGATACGATGTATGTATGTATGTCATTTTCCATTTTTATTTCCGACAGCTCTAGATTGTAGACAAATCAGGTCCCTTGGTTAAATAAATTCTCTATCAAGGGGACAAGAGCATCCACAAAGGTAGTCACGCCTCACACTGTGCACTCATACCCTCAAAGCCCACCATGAACAGAAAACATCACATAGATGGTGTAAGAACACCATCTGCCTCACAGCTCACAGCCTCAAGCATTTATCAGTTTCATTAAGCTGCATACAAATAATGGAGACAAATGGGAACATTGCTGTTATGTCTCTTTTCTAAATGAAAGAAACTCACATATTTCAGAAAACACTGTTATGAAGAATGAATGCAGGATGTTAATAGCAGTTAGACCTCTTACGCTCTGAGACAAAAAAAAATAATCTGAGAATTAGAGGAAAAAAATCCAAAAAAATGACCTTTCAATTCAGGTATATAAAATCTTCCGTCTATATATTATCAATATATATTAATTATATTTCAAAATTAAAACTAATACATTGTTAGGATAAGTCAAATCCATGCTTAAAAAAATAATGATTGTTTTGCCTTCAGCAACTCCTGGGAAGCTCATGGACTGTGCTATCTCCATTGCATCTGTTTTCAATTCCCTCCAGGTTAAAAAAAAAAAAATTGATTTGGTCTCCTTTAGCAAGAATGTTCTGTGGGAATGGGCTCAATTACATTGCAAAATCTACTGAACAAATTCAGTGTTAGTGATGAATTGAATAAGGATAAATGAGGCCACAACTTAAAGACGTACTCAAGGGTAATTTGGCAGGGAAGGAATCTGTAACAAAGGTCAAGGAAAGTAATGCCTAAGATGGAAGCCAACAGTCAAGCTTGCAATGATTTTTCTACCTTGGCCAGAAGTAAAAATGTCAGGCAGAAGTCACAAGCTCATGAGCAATAGAAAGATGGGGTTCTGGAATCAGAAAGACCTGGGATCAAAGCCCGATTTCACTCTGTTTACTCGTTAGGAAATGAAAGTATGACCTCACCAGATTGTGGGGAATCGTAGGAGGTCGTAGATGTGTCCAGTACCATAATCAGATCCTAAAACTGCTCTTTCTCCTGCCTTCTTCCTCCTCCAAGCTCAAGCTAAAAAGATGTGTACAAGCAGTAGACCCACTCTGCCTGCACGCAGAAAACCACAGAGACAATGAGAGGTTCCTAAAGTGCCACATTACAGAATTTTCAGGAATATTAATTCCAATGTAAGGAAATATATTTTAAACTTGGAGAAGCAGGAATAACCTTCTCTTAGAAATCACTATCTTAAGGCTCTCTCACACATTATCTTTTGTTCCAACAGCGACCCTGCAGTTGAGCGGGTTCTCTAGTGCTGCACAGATAAGGAAACGTGAACAGAGATTAAGCTCCAAAACACAAAGAAAGTTCCAGGAAGTTCTGGAACTAGATAGTGAAGGAAGTTGCCTTCATCCCACACTGATGTGAGAATATTAAAATGTCCTTTAAACAAAAAGTCATGTCAACATTTAGTGTATCAGACATAGCCAACAAATGAATTTTTTGATAAAGAAATGGTTTTAGGGCCTGGCATGAGAGCCTAGCATCTAAAGTCCCTGCCTTGCGAGTGACAGGATCCCATATGGGCATCGGTTCTAGTCCCAGTGGCCATATTTTCCATCCAGCTCCCTGCTTGTGGCCTGGGAAGGCAGTTGAGGAAGCCCAAAGCCTTGGGACCCTGCACCCATGTGGGAGACCCAGGGAAGGCTCTGGGCTCCTGGCTTCAGATAGACTCAGCTCCAGCCATTGCAGCCACTTGGGGATTGAGTCAATGGACACAAGATTTTCCTCTCTGTCTCTCCTTCGCTCTGTATATCTGATTGTCCAACAAAAATTAAGTAAATCTTTTAAAAAAAAAAGAAATGGTTCCAAGTGTCATTTTTTTTTATTTCTAAGCCAGTTTTTATTTTGAATTTTTATAGTATTAATATGTGAGTAAGGGGGGGAAGGAGAATGGGAAGGGAAGCAGAGTAGGTGAAGACACAGACTGTATGATGGAAATTGATAACAACAAAAAGTTAAGCTTTTACATATAAACTAATATCCAGTAACCTCACAAAAAAAGTAACTCAGCAACAAAAAATTCTATGCATTAGTTCTCTGATTTACTCATCACGTTTTAGTACACAGCAGGGTACAAGGCTAAGTTGTCTGACCAGGGCTGGGACCAAGGTTTATTTTAGAGGATTTAAATGGAGAATCCCTGGTCAAGGCAGAAGACACTTGTACCCAAATGACCGAGTAAAACAAATCCCATTATGGATGTCATTGACCCTCAAGAGGTATGGGCAAAAATAGACCTACGGGGATTAGAGACCCTAGGCCAGACTTGACACCAAGGAGAAGATCAAATGTTAGTGGGTATGGAGGCAGGTTCACAGTGCCAGGCAGGAAATAGAGGGAGAAAGCAATAGCCTAGATTTGAACTGAAATATTCAAATCTCTCAAGGGAATCACCCTCCAAGAGCAAGCCCCCAGTGGCACCTGCTGTCATGAACCATCATTAGACTAAGCGTCCACATGCAGCAAACTATTGATATTAATATTAACTCATCAGATTTTAAGCAGCAGCAAGTGTTTGGAAGAAGAATACTCAGGGGTCAGCATGATGGTACAAGTTAACCCTCTTCCCTGCCTCACCAGCATGCTATATTGTCTCTGGCTCATGTCCTGGCTGTTCCACTTCACTTCAGCTCTCAGCTTTATTTATTTACTTGTTTATTTACTTGCTTCCTTATTTATTTGAAAGGCAGAGTTACAGAGACAGAAGGAAAGAGAGAAAAATGAGAGAAAGAGGGTGAGATCGAGAGATTCTATCTGCTGAATCGCTCCCTAAATGGCTACAACAGCTAAGGCTGGGCCAAGCTGAATCTGAGAGTTTTATCTGGGTCTTGTATGGGGTTCAGAGGTTTGCTGCTTTCCTAGATCATTAGCAAGAAACCGAATCTGAAGTGGAGCAGCCAGGACTAGAGTCTGCTGCACATTAGATACAAGCATCACAGACAAGCGCTTCAATTGTTGCAAAAGAATACCAGCACCAATATATTGGTATTTAAGGATCCAAATCTCCAACTTCTTACTCTGCCTTGGCAAATCACAAAGCATGCTGACTGAAGTAAACAGAAAGTGTCCTGTGAATATGGGCTGTCCCACATACATCAAAGATGCCCCCCTCCAAAGTGGGCCTTTCCCCAGGGTGTATGTCACTAAGCAAGTTAAGAGTCCATGGTGAACATTCCCTATTCCTACAGGAAGCTGAGGTCTTCCAGGCATCTAACCCTGAAACTGAATCCTAGATATTAATTACTAGTGCTTAAGTCCACATCATTTATGGCACTAGAGGCATGCACACACATAGATGAAAGCACATTGTTACATTGGCTTCTCAAAATAACCCTATCCAATTCCTGTAATTGTCCATCTTCTCTTAATTGATGAAATTGAGGCTCAGAACTATTGAGTGATATCTGCACACATTTAAACCCAGGTCTGCATACTATCTCAACTGGCAGGTTGTCTAGCATCTAGGCAGAAGGCTTGTCCTTGGGGCTGACTCTACCATGTTTAATCCTCCAAACCAATGAGAATCAACTTAGCCTAAGGTCAACACTGCATATGTATACCTTGGTATGGTATTTAGCACTGGGCCGAGATGCAGTAGTCAAATAATAAACTGATGACAAAATTAAAGACCAACCTTCCCATATTATCCATCCTCTCAAAACTCAGCAATACCATAAAATCCTCTTAGGGTGCTGCTGAACACCTCTAGGGAATCAGTGCTGAAGCAACTAAGTTTCACACATTACATCTAAGGGATCTGCAAAAAGCATATTTTCAGAGACTTTTGTTCTTTTCCCAGTTCTCATAATGAAACGCCAGTGGATCATTATACCAGCTTCACAGTAAACACATGGCAATAGAGTTGCCATTTCCACACACTGAATACATACCTTCCAAAGCACATTAACTAGGGCATGGGTGGTGGGATTCAGCTTGGCCTAGAATTAAGGGGAGCATGTCTTCACAGGTGCTCAGTGAAGGGAACTGTTCCCAGCATCATCCATTTTGTCTATAGCAATATTTCAGGGCTGAAAAGTTAAAATAATCCAGTTAATGTAAAACACTTCCTCTGCCCCCTCACTGAGCCTACCCTGAATTAGTGCCAAAATAGCTATTAGTGTGATTTGAAAGCACAAGATGACTGAGAAGAAATTCTCTCAGGACAAAAAGAGGAGGACCTTTCCACCCCTGGCTCATCAATACTGATGAAATGCCAGCAAAGAACCATTCACCATTCAGGCGTGGGATAAAGAACCAGGAGAGAAATCGTTCAAGGACATTTTTTTTTTATAATAAACTCATCAGTTGCAGGTGGCATAAAAAAAAATCAAGCAAAGTATGCATTTTTTTGAGCTCTATTGCAATTTTGAATTTTTGAATTTTGTGGTACAATTTCATATAGACTATGATTTCCCGCAAATTCCCACCCCTAACTAATTTTCCCCATGTTGGTACAATAGTATAGTCCTTCATAAGGAGTCATAATTCCATCAATCTGTTATTTAAGTGTGCCCCAGCATTGCCTGTACAGACAATGTCAGGCAGTCCAGCATCTCATTTTCTACACATTTCCAACAGTTTCATTGAGAGTCCATCATTCGTTCGGAAGCAGGGATGCATGTTGCATCGTACTCCCACATCTGGATATGGTAGACCCCAATATTCCATCACTACAAATTTCCATAAATGAGAAGCCATGAAACAAAGTCAACAAATGGTATGAGTTAGAACAACAGCCACAACAACAACGACGACAACAATGACAAACTTCAATACCATGAAAAAACAAGCCCCTGAATAACCAACACATGGGTGACAAAAAGGAAACACAAAAGTCTCTTGGGGAAAAATGATGCCACTGTGTAATGCATGAGCCAGAAATGATTTCAACGAGAGAAAAGGAAGTGTTTGGAATAAATGAAACTGAAATCAAAAACATCAAAACACATGGGATGCACCAAAAACAAAACAAAACAAAAAAACAATCAGTATGGATCGGGTTATTGAAGTTACACTGTCCATGGTGGTTTCCTTATATTAAAGAGAACATATGGTATATGTTCTTTTGTGACTGACTAATTTCACTGAGGATAATGATCTCTAGTTAAGACCATCTAAATGTAAATGGTATAATTTTACTTTTCTTAAGAGCCGAATAATATTCCATGGAGTAGATGTACCACAGTTTCTTTAACCACTCTTCTTTGGACACCCATGTGGATTGTAGTGATAGAGGACTAATATCCAGGATTCACAAGGAGCTTCAGAAACCCAGGGAGAGTGAAAAAAAGCAACCGTGTGAAAAAATGGATGAAAGAAATGAACAGACATTTTTCAAAAGAACAGAATCAAATGCCTAACAGACATATGAAAAGATGCTCAGGCTCCCTAGCCATCAGAGAAATACAAATGAAAACCACGTTGAGGTACCACCTAACTCCAGAGAGACTGGCCTACATTCAGAACTCAACTATCAACACCTCCTGGCATAGATGTGGGGGAGAAAGTCACCCTCCTTCACTGCTGTAGGGGGATAGGCTAGTACAATCACTATGGAAATCAATATGGAGAAAGCTTGGAGAATTGCATATAAATCTGCCATATGACCCAGCTATCCCGCTCCTAGGAATATACCCAAAGGAAATAAAAACTGCATAGGAGAAGGGGATCTGTAATCCTATATTTGCAGCAGCAGTACAATCTACAATAGTATTCATTTTTAAAAGTTGCACTTACTGATGAGGAGCCAGAAGCAAAACAAAGCTGTTTGTTCTAATTGCATTGATTCTACATAGAGGACTTTTTAGTCGGAAGTAAAATAAGTTCAGCTCTTGTGGCTTGTAAGTGATTGATTCTAGCTTGACCCAGTAGTAGATAGCAACCTATGCATGAATATC
Organism: Ochotona princeps; assembly: GCF_030435755.1. Lineage (NCBI taxonomy): Eukaryota > Metazoa > Chordata > Mammalia > Lagomorpha > Ochotonidae > Ochotona > Ochotona princeps. Next base: position 2,657,737 of record NC_080839.1, on the reverse strand, counting down.
AAATCCAAGAGAGACTCATCCGCCAAAGTTGCTACCTCGGCTCACTCTGAAAGTGTCTCAGACTCCCTGCAGCCAAGGGACTGTAAACACGTCAGAGAAGGCCTATTTAGTATTCTTACTTAATTGAGTTTGGGTCCTGACTCAGTAAAATCTCATTCTTTGTAAAAGGCTAATATCATGTCTGTAGCAATTTGTCTTTTCTCAATAAAGCTGAAAAAATAGAAATCAGAAAAACAAAGAATGTTGCATCTGACTTGCTTGTTTACAATACCTGAACATAGAAGCTGGCGGGTGAACATCGGTCCTGTTATAGACATGCTGGGAAACCATGCTTGCCTTCTTGGAGATGGAGAGCACGCATTGGCTGTGTTACTCAGCAGGTGTGCATTGCATATGTGAGAGTGGTCTCTAAGGAATCAGGGCGGTTAGTAGTTTCTGTGTCACCCACTGAAACAAGTTCCATGTGGACTGTTCCCGGTTGTATGCTTCTGTAAGGCTCAGTAGTGCTGACCTCATTAATGCCTGTTGGAGCTTGTGATTTCGGATGCCAGATAGGTGCAATCCTTACTTATTGGAGTACTGTTAACCAGCTTTTTCCTCAATAATGGCAACTACTGGGGACCTAGGCAAGTTTACTAACACCAATTTGTCACTTAAACTTTTCCCAATATTTGACCAAGAAACTCCAGATGAATTCATTACCCTGAAAACTTCAAAGTAGCTTTTTCTAAAATGTTTAAAATGAAGGCAACCAAAGGAAAAATCAGCCAAAAGGACTCAAGATTTTCTGAAGTGAGTCAGACCTTCAGGCAAATGTTCCCACTTGGATAATAACACAAGAAAGACTCATATAAAAGCTACTTTTCACTAATGTCGAAAATCAGAATGTTAAAAATCAGTCACCCTGAATACTTTTACTATGTTTCTATACATAATAGTCCTGGGTTGGGTGTGTATTTACCTGTGAAATAAGAAAAAACTAGTATAATTGAAATTTTCATAATTATGTACAACTCACCAAATTGTGCGGCCCTAACCTTAGAATATTTAGTAACATCCCGCAATGAAATAAAAGCAAAGAAGCACACACACACACACACACACACACACACGCACACCTTTTAGTATCATCTGACACTGTTTTCATATCTCTTGGACTTCATGAAAGTAGACAGAAAACGTCATTAGCCATCAAAACATGGTCACCATGTCAGTAAGTGTTTATCCAGAAAAGTGAAAATCAGCATAAGTATTGCATTTTCTTGTAGCATCAAAGAGCATGATTCAAAGGAACTTACTCAAAAAACACTGAAACCTCACACCCATCGTGGGCCTATGGCTGTGTCTGTTGCTACTACAAGCAAATAATGATTTCCGTTCCTTTCCCAACTCCCACTTATCAGTCAAGTGCTTCTTATTGGTGCAATGTAGGTCAAGAATGTCAGATACGTTTTTTAAAAATGTAGTTTCATGATTTCCAAAAAGTGGGATAAAATTAGAGTACAAATAATTTGAGATGATGTTGTATGTAGATTCCTCCAGTTTGCTCTGGACAAGGAAGTTTTCAGATGTCAGCTTTTCAGGTTATGAAATGTTTTCATAGAATTTACGAAATGAAAAAGCTTCTGTCCACCAAAGGAAACAATTAACAAAGTGAAAAAGCAACCGACAGAATGGCAGAAAATTTTTGCTCACCACACAGGTGATAGAGGACTAATATCCAGGATTCACAAGGAGCTTCAGAAACCCAGGGAGAGTGAAAAAAAAACAACCCTGTGGAGAAAAAAGGGTGAAGGAAATGAACAGACATTTTTCAAAAGAACAGATTCAAATGCCTAACAGACATATGAAAAGATGCTCGGGCTCTCTAGCCATCAGAGAAATACAAATGAAAACCACGTTGAGGTACCACCTAACACCAATAAGACTGGCATACATTCAGAACTCTACTGATAACACCCACTGGCATAGATGTGGGGGAGAAAGTCACCCTCCTTCACTGGTGGTGGGAGGATAGGCTAGTACAATCACTGTAAAAATCAGTATGGAGAATTGCAAATAAATCTGCCATATGACCCAGCTATCCTGCTCCTAGGAATATACCCAAAGGAAATAAAAACTGCATAGGAGAAGGGGATCTGTAATCCTATATTTGCAGCAGCAGCACAATCTACAATAGTATGCAATGATATGGAAACAATGTAGATGTGCATCCAAAGAAGAGTGGTTAAAGAAACTGTGGTACATCTACTACATGGAATATTACTCAGTTATTAAAAAGAATGAAATCATACAATTTGCAACTAGATCGTCCCAAGTAGAGACCATCATCCTTAGTGAAAGAAGGCAAATCCAAAATGACAATTCCCATGTATTCTCCCTAATATAAGGAAGCCATTATGCAAATTAGGCTTTTGTGTTTACTTTTTGTCACCATGTGTTGGTTATTCAGTGGTGCATTTTTTCAACTCTATGGTGATATATATATTTTTCTTTTTTTGTTTTGTCTTGGTTTTAACTTTGTATTTGTTGTCAACCTTTGTTTTTTTTTTGGCTTCTCTCATAAGAGACTCTATAGTGATGGAGTAATAGAGACTACCGTATCCAGATGTGAAGATGAAAAGCAATATGCATCACTACTTCCAAATCCAAGATGGACTCTCAATGAAACTGCTGGACATGTCTAGACAAAGGGATGCTGGACTGTCTGACATTGTCTGTACCAGCAATGTCAGGGCCCACTAATGGAATCATGACTCCTTATGAAGGACTATACTCATGTAGCAAGGCGGGGAAAATCAGTGATGGTGTGGGATTTATTTTGTGTGGGCATACCAGATCTTGCAAACTTGTATTATAAAATTCAAAATTTAAAAGGAAGAAGAAGAAGAAGAAGAAGAAGAAGAAGAAGAAAGAAGAATTTACTGGGCTCAAGGTGATAGCATAGCAGCTAAGGTCCTTGCCTTGAACGCGCCAGACCAAAATGAGTGCCCATTCTAATTGGGCAGCTCCACTTCCCATCCAGCTCCCTGCATTTGGCTTCAGAAAGCAGTAGAGGACAGCTCAAAATCTTGGGACTCTGCACCCATGTGAGAGACCCAGAAGAAGCTCCTGGCTTCTGGCTTTGGATAGGCTCAGTTGAGGCTGCTTGGGGAGTGAAGTATCAGAAGGAAGATCTTTCTCTCTGTCTCTTTTTCTCTCTGAACATCTGCCTTTCCAATAAAAATAAATGAATCTTTGAAAAATTACCAACTGAACTTTATTAATCCAAAAACCTGAAATGCAAAATTTTCCCCAAATCCCCTAGACATTTGGGGAATGAAATCCAATTTTGATCTGGGAATGTTTGCAATTTCAGATTTTCAGACTGTGAGTGTTAAACCCAAACCACTAGGCAACAACTAGCATGTTGTAAAGGCATACAAACCACTCCAAAGAGGCAGGAAGAAGTTGTCTAAACTATACTATTGCAAAGTAAAAATCTAAAAGGAGGGAACTGTTAAAATGAATACACAAATGATAAATTTTATGACAATTAGAACCAAAACTAAAAGATAAAGATGAAAAAGAAGAAAAGAATTAACGCAATTTGGGCAAAGAAAAATAAAAGGAGAGAAAGAAACTGAAAACTCATTCTGAAAGAAATGAAACACTACCCAAGGATGCCGAGCTAGGCTCCTGCACCTACTGCTCTGCATGAGCCAGGGACGCTAAGACACAGTGTCTAAGGCAAGAGTCGAGACAGGTGAGGGCTGTGCCAAGCTGAGTCAGAGCAACCACTGGCATGCACGTGATCTATGGCTGTGAACAGGCCCGGTTGGGGAGCTAAGGGGACACCCTAGCTGGTTGAGGTTCCCACAAAGGGGCGTGTGGGCTGGAATGGGGGCTGCGTTCTGATCAGGATATGGTTGTAATCTCCCTTGGCACAAGTGTGGACTGGGACTGGGCGCACCTAGCTGGGCCAGACTCCAACACCTTCTGGTGTTCTGGAGGACCAGGATAGATGTGGGATGGACTAGGCTAGGTCTCAGCCCCTAGTGAGCCATGTATGAGCCATATGTGGGTATGGACGAGCCGTGGCTGGGCTGAAACATCCAACAGCAAGAACCAGATTGGGTTGAAGGCCAGTTAGGAAAAGTCACTGTTCCTACTAGGACAGGAGGTGAACTGAGTAGTGCTGGTTCATGGACCCCCTGGTATGCACAAAATCTGGCATTGGGAGAAATTCTGATGGAGGAGCCTGAGCAACTCCTCTGGCAGGACACAGTCCCTGCAGGTAAGCGCAAGAAGCATGGTAAGAAACAGAAAAGTTTCCCACTGGCATACATTTGGCATGGGTCGGGGGCAGATCAGGCTGAATCAGTTCACATCATCAACTGGCAAATCCGAGTACCAGAACAGAGTGTGGGTCAAGCCAGGTTTGGTCGCAACAAAAACCAGTGCACATTACAGAATGCCAAGGTGAGGTTATCTGTTCCGGATGTGACCACAGCACCCAACAGCACACGTGAGAACCAGGAAGGGAGGGGGTGGAGTCGGCAGGGAGAATATGAGGGGGTTCCCTTGCAGGACAGCTACTGCCACTGGAGAGCATGAGCTGGCATGGAGGCAGACCTGACTAGGCAGAACTACAACACCTGTGCACCTCATGTGGCCTAGATCAGGGAAAAGCCAGGCTGGGCTATTTGTTCCTACTGGTGCAAACAAAATTAGAGTGGATGAGGGGTGTTTGGGCTTAGCCATAGCATCAGCTGGCAGAAGCTGTCACTGGAGGCTAATTCTTTCAAGTTAAACCACAGAACCACCTGGAGAGTGCATAATCTGGGAGTGGGAGTGGCCTGGGAGGGAAATAGTGAGCTCCTCCCTCTTGGATTATCACTCCCATGGGAGGGCATGAAAACTAGGACAGGGGCTGGGGTGGCTAGACAGAGAGACACCCAACAACATCCGTGAGGGCTGATAGTTGAGCTGGATAGATGGAACTAGGCTTTAATACCCATTGACATGTATGAGAACCAAATGGGGTGTGGGACAGACTGGACTAGTCTGCTACACATACTGGCAAACCACGCTATGGGACGGGCCTGGTGGGGGCTATTGTAGGTCGTTCCAACTAGGCTGCAGCTCCCACTGGTCTATGTGAGGGCCGAGCGTGTGCTTGGCAGAACCAGGCTGGACCAAAACACCCATTGGTTCCAGTGGAGGACAGGGATGAGAACAGAACTAACCCAGCAATTGCAATCACCAGCTGATCAGGGTGATGGACTGTGCTGGGCCCTGTACTTGCTAGTACATACAAGAATCTGCTCTGGGAACACCTCAGACAAAGTCCCTTTTGGGATCTCCCCAACTGAAATGCAGGACTCAGAACCATAACCAAGAAAAGACAGAAGACAGAACAGGTCAATCAACCATCTCAGCAATATGTTGGTAGCGAAATACTGGACAAATGGAGACTCTAAGATGGACTATGTCAATCAGTGGATTTTTCAATGACCTCATCGTGCTTGGAGTGGGGAGATTGGCAGCAATTCATAATTGGTGAACTATCAAAACCACTTGAGCAAGACCCTCAGAGCATGCCCCACATCCGGGACCTGGGGTGAGTGGGAGACTAGGTGGAGTTTCTCCCTTAAATCCCCCTTTACCTCAGATATATGAAGGAAACAATATGGAACTAATAGTCTTACCCACTTTCCTATAACCCTTGAACCTTTCTACCCTAATTAACTATGTAAAGATTGTCAAAAAATAAATATTTTTTAAAAAAGAAATACTGCCCAAGGAATCAAATAAAACCCACAAGTAATTTAAGATAAGAAAAGTTTCAGAATCCAAATTCAAAACGAGATGATAAAGCAAAAAAAATTAGAGTGAAGAAAGCAAGTTAAAAATTCAAAGATCACTAAATATGTGTATTAGAAAAAAATCAAGGAACATATAGACATGTTGAAATTCCACAGAAGCCTAAAATAGCAATGAAGGTAAAACAAATACTTAAGAATTTAGTTTAAAATGTGAGTCCCTGCTGTTCTACTTAAGGAACTCTGCTTGGGTGATCTGGATGAGGTTTCTGGCTCCTGACTGCTACCTGATCTGCTACCTGATCCAATTCTGGCCATTAAACCCTTCTCTTTCTCATTCTCTGTCATTCTCTCTCTCTCTCTCTCTCTCTCTCTCTCTCTCTCTCTCTCTCTCTCTCATTCTGCCTTTCAAAAATATTTATATATTATTTTTACTAGGGAGAGAGAGTCCATTCACTGATTCATTGCCCAAACACCTGCAATTGTCAGGTGGCCAAAACTAGGAGCAGGGAGCTCCATCCATGCAGGTGGCAGAGGTGCATCTACTCGAGCCATCATTTGCTGTTTCTTAGAGTATGCCATGGAAGGAAGATGGACTCTAGCTTGTAGAAGTTGGAATTCAAACTCAGGCAATCCCAATATGGGATGCATGTGCCCAGTTAGCATCTTGTCCACTAGAAAAAGTACATACCCTGACATTTAATTTCCTACACCTGTTTCTGCTTGCAAGAGAAAAGGATAATGACAAAGAGAATGAGCTAAATCACACAGGATGCATACCTGTAGCATGCAAGTGAGGAAGTACAATCTTCAAATGACCCGTAACTAGAGGGTGCAGGTCAGGGAAACCCAAAGCTCTGTCACAACAATCCTCCCGTTACAGGGCACAGGACAGAGGGCCTTAAATAACGCGAGAGGGGAAACTAGTAGTGTACTCTCAAATTAGCAATCACAACAATAATTGATAATAAGGAACACAGGCCAAAACAATGCAGTTTGAAAAGCCACTCAGAGTGGAAGAGGTAGAAAGCGGGTACTTGGAAAGATTTGGAATCACACACAACATGCATCACACCTTACAGACCAGTTAGTGAAGGAAAGGAAGAATGAGGGAAAGAAATGAACTACTGGCAGAAAAAAAAAAAGAGAAGCCTCCCCTTCTCCATTAAGCCACATCAATACCACCATCCATGGAACAAGCTGCACAGAGAGTGAGCAGGGAATCTCTGCTCCGGGGAATGAGCAGAAATGCAAAACATACTGTATGTGAATCAAACAATAGTGACCTGTCAGAAAATGGTGCCTAATAAATAAATAAATCCTCATGTTACTCTTAAAGATGAAAAAAAATATATATATACACACATATATGATAAATGGAGAGATAAGAGGTGCTCCTGCAGCAGAAAATCAACAGAATTTAAAAGAACTATCATTTCAAAGCATAACTTAAGGAAAATTGCACAAAGAAGGCTTGTTCCAACACATATTCTACTCAATCTGCTCAATTCTAGAGCTAAGGAAAATCGGTGTGTCTCTAAGCAAAGAGGAAGTCCGAGAGGGAAGGTTTAGGAGCATTCAGAAGGTTCGCAAGAGTATGGGAGGAAGACAGTACGGGAAGGAGATGCTGTTTTAGTCTTTGATGTGAGTTGCCACTGAAACAGAGGACTCCTTAGAGAAATAATGTGCTACAAGGCTGGGGCACAGCACGTGAGTTTACAATCTGTTGTCCTTCGTATCTGTGGTTTCCAGCCAGTTTTCAATTGAAAACATTTTTTAAAAATGTGTTGGGCCAGTGTTGTGGCACAGTAAGATTAAGCTATTACTTGGTTCAACTCCCAGCTGCTCTGCTGTCAATCAAGCTTCCTGCTTAACTGTTCGCTTCCCACAGGAGAGATCTAGACGGAGCTCCCGGCCTCTGGCTTCTTCCTACCCCATACCTTGAGGTTGTGCACATCTGGGAAATAAATCAGTTGCCAGAGGATCGCTTTCTCTTTCCCTGACTGTCTGCCCTTCAAATTAACAAATGAAGCTTTGAAAATTTGTGTCTATATTGACTACATGCAGAATATTTCTCTTTGTCATCATATCCGCAACAATATAATATAAAAATGACCTAACGTTTACATTTTATATGATCATATCAAGATAGTTCACGGTATTTTGAAGGCGATACATAGATTACAGGTGACGATTATCCCATTTAATATCAGGGGCTCTAAAATTCACAGATTTGCATATTTGAAAGGTGTCCTGGAACCAGTTCCCCAGAGATGCTGTGAGGAATAAAATTAAATAATGCTAGCAGGAAGGAAAACATTTAAGAAAACATTGATAGCATGTCAGAAGAACACAGAAACCAACATAAATGGGCTATTGCTGATAACAACTGACAACCGAAATAATTAAGCACAGAAATAAATTATGAAGTCATTGGAAAAGCATAAAGATCAATAATCCCATTTCAACAATGAATCAACCAATAAATGAAGTGGATGACACGTGTGTGCACGTATGCACAAGTGAATGTATGAATGAGGGAATCGAGTGCTGGGACCTGAACAGTCAATGTGATTACAGCACAGGATTTGGAACCTTATCCATGTGTAGCCATAAAACAGAGTTCAGCCAAGAATCATCAGTGAGGAAGACCAAGTCGAGTGGGAAAGTTTGATGTGGAATAGCACATTTCCACAATCTCATCACATACTGGTTACTCATTTATTTGTTTAGTGAGTTAAACTTTTATTTTGCATTTTTGAATTTTATGGTACAATTTCTTAGAAAGTGGGAGTTCCACCCCGTCCAAATCCCACCTCCGACTGATTTGCCCCATGTTGCTACAACAGTGTAGTCCTTCATAAGGAGTCATACTTCCATTAGTCCATTTTTTAGGTGTGCCCCGACATTGCTGGTACAGGCAATGCCAGTCCAGCATCCCACTGTCCACACATTTTTTTAAGAGAGGGAGAAAGTTAAAAGTCATGTGATCCAACCTTGACTGGGTGTGCTAGACCTCCAAAGAGGTCCAGACATTGCTGCACAGAAACTTGTGAATATGCTACCTCACATGGCAATGGAGTATTTTGCTGGTATGATTCAATGTTTTGAGGTGCAGAAATGTTTCTGAATTATTTATGTCAGCCCAATGTAATCACAACATATTTTATAAGAGAAAGAAAGAGACAAGAGAGCTGGAATAAGGGAAAGCCAGACTACACAAACACAAATTGATTACCACAGGACTAAGGAAAATACAAGCTGGAGAAAGCAAAGAAAATGAATCTTCCTTAAAGCTTACAGAAGAAATACATCCCTACAAAGCTTTTTTAGACTGGTGAGCTGTAACACAATAGATGTTTGTTGGTGGAAGTGATGAAATATCTGGTAGTTTTTAAAATAGGGCAGTAGAAAAATAATACAGATTTTATGGCCAGGACATAAAGAGCTACCTGCCAAGCATCACTTAATTCCATCTTTCTTAAATTAAAATTTATATATATATGAAGGAAGAATGAGAGTGTGGGGAGAGACAGAAATAGTCGATCTGCTTGCTCAGTGTCCAAATGGCTGCAATGACTGGGACTGGTCAATGCCAAAAACAGGGCTCAAGAAGTCCATCCAGTCCTTTCAGCTGGAGGAGCAATCACCTGTCTCATCCCACGTGCGTTAGCAGGAGACAGACTGGAAGCAATGCCTGCGGGTTTCACATTAGCCCTCTGACATGGGATGCCAGCATTGCCAGCAACGGCTTAACCTACTATACCATATCACCAGAACCCTGTACCAATTATCCCAAAGAGGTAGAAATGGCTGTCTTGAACAGTGTTCATAGATGTCAGTAAAATCACTCATGAAGATTCCCCGAAAAAGGGAAGAGTATGGTACAAAAGTATGTACAGTCCTAAAGAGTGCATAAATTAGCATAAACAAAATATAGATAAAAAATGTTAGAGGTTAAAGATGTCAAATTTACATGAGAAACGTGCCACTGGAAATTCAAAGAACATGAATCCTTGTAATACAGTGACTAAAGGCTTAATAAAATTTCATTTGATATTTATGTGGGACTCTCAACCTGTAAATAATGAACTTAGTTATTAACTAAATATAGTTTTAAGCAAAGTGTTCAAGGTGCAGCTGGGTTTCTTCTGGATTTTCGCAGTATTTTGAGAGACTGAGGAATGAAACTCTAAAGGTACTCAGAACTTGGTGATTTGGGAAATCTTTTGCCATTCCATAACAAAACATATTAAAATGATGAAATTCACTTTCTGAAAAGCATTACCAAAAAAGTCTGGCTGTTGGGAATAACGAAAAGATGGATTTTGAATAACACAGAAGATTCTTTAAAAATTAGTTCTGCATTATTCTTGACTAGCCTCAACAACTTTTTAAAAGGTTATTTTTTACTGGAAAGTCAGATATACAGAGAAGGAGAGACAGAAAGGAAAATCATGTGTCCATTGACTCAGTCCCCAAGTGGCTGCAATGGCTGTAGCTAAGCTTATCTGAAGCCAGGAGCCAGGAGCCTCCTCTGAGTCTCCCACATGGGTGCAGGGTCCCAAGGCTTTGGGCTGTCCTCAACTGCTTTCCCAGGCCACAAGCAGGAAGCTGGATGGGAAGTGGGGCTGCTAGGATCAGCACCGATGCCCATATGGGATCCTGGCAGGTACAAGGCAAGGACTTCAGCAACCAGGCTATCCTACCGGGCCCTATCCTCAACAATATAAGAAGAGACTAAAAGTAATGGTGGGACTACTTAGAGTTCTGTGAGAGAATCTCCTGTCAGATAAAGTAAAGCGTTAAGATGTATGTAGGAGGTCCAGGATTCTTCAGCATTTGCTACCAAGATTAGACTAAAAGACAGAAACAGTAAACATGAAAGACTATTGGAATACCAAAAATCCTAAAGACAAGAAACATATTGGTTAGACTGTCGCACGCAAAGTGTGCAATGCCCTCCATGCAATAAAAAGGACTGCCTCCAAGCAAATCCGTAAGCCCGAGGACCAGAATCACGTTTCACCGCCTTTGGAACACAATATGGTTTGCTAGAAGTGACAATTGCTTGGGATTCCTTTATATTTCTATTTTCAATCTATTGAGTATAAATACTGTGGTTTTATACTGCACCCATTGTACCATTTTACGATAACTTGCTTTCTAGTTTCACGGATGCATACAAGGAGAGGAATTTTTCCCAGACTATACTTACAATTTTACCTGTAATAAATATAGATGACGGACAAAATGTACTTTGGAGGTTTGAGCTACTACCCCTGAAAGTAGTTTTATTCGATGCAATAAAGAGTTGAAACTTTGAAGGGCTCTTGCAATGATGTGAATGTATTCTAATATGGAGCAAATGTGAATTATTGTGTGTCTGGAGGCAAACTGTTCTAGGCAAAATGACGTTCCCTCCACAAAAATGGCTTCCTACAAATCTCTAGATTTTGTGAATATGTTCGTTTCATGGAAAAGACGATTTCTCTGGTATGGTTTAAGCAAGGTCCTTGAATGGAGAAATTGTCTAGGAGGAGTAAACCGATCTTTTTTTTTTATTAATTCATTAATTACATTGTATTATGTGACACAGTTTCATAGGTACTGGGATTCTCCCCACCCCTCCCCAAACCTTCCCACCATGGTGGATTCCTCCACCTTGTTGCATAACCACAGTTCAAGTTCAGTTGAGAATCCCCCATTGCAAGCATATACCATAGAGTCCAGCATCTTATTGTCCAGTCAAGTTCATCGGTTTCTTAGGTATACCCTCTCTGGTCTGAAGACAGAGCCAGCAGAGTATCATCCCAGTCAATCAAAAGCTCAAACATACCATCAGCGAAAATTTCCATCACCATGGAATTAATTGACATAGTAATGAGTAACCAATATGTTAAGAGTAAATGCAAGTTCTTAACCACCTTCTGTGACTACCTCATTGACATTTCAATTTTGGTAAACCGATCTTTGTCAGGGAAAAATAGAGTTGTGAATGATAAGAGTCAGAGACGGCCATGGTCAAGAAATGATCTTCAGATTTTCCCAATTTATCAGTGTTTTAAAAGGCAAAGAGTGGCCATCAAGACAAAAGAAGGCACAAGGAACATAACAAATGGAACACCTTAGGTCATCCCAGAACCTGTTCCAGCGAAAGGGAAATGGCAAAATCAGAACTGATGGGATAGATGAAAGATATCTACTATTTTCTCAAAAGTTAACAAAAATTCATTTCTCTTTCACAATATCCTTGTCTCAAGAGATAAAGCTAGAACATTTATAGGTAAGAGCCAGAGGAATATAAATAAATGTAAACGGTTCAGAAATGGGTATTTGTGTTTCTGAGGTTCTCAATACTTACTTACACAAGAAATTAAATATTTGCAAAACACTAACTGAGATTTAGAGGATGAAAACAAACAAAAATTATGGAATGTTCAGGTATTAGAAGAAGATGAGGAACAAAATTGATACAATTGTGATTAATATAAACACACTGGCTCTTGCAAGACCAATTACCACTACAGAAGTCAGAATTCTAGAACTGGCTAGTTTTGACAACATGCAAATTGATGCTTGTGTAATCCAATTATTTTGCTTCAGCACTGGAACTATTAAAAATGCCAAAATTGATATTAAAATTTAATCTATGCGTTTGAATGCATGGAAGAAGCAAATTATAAGGCTGTCAAATTTTTATCAAACACATAACTACCAAGAAAGCGTAATCATCCAATATCTTGATACTTTAATTTTGATGTATAAATTATTCATCCTATTTGTTTATTGAAAACTTCATATTTAAAAATTGTACTATAAAATCATCATGACACTTAAATAATGCATTCATGATGTGGAAAACAACTTCTCCTTTGGGTCATAGTTGAGTAACATTAATTTAAAAAGAAACACAGCAGCCAGATACAACAAAACCTGGAGTAAAATAAAATGCAGTATCAATTACCGCTATATTTTCATCCACCCACCATATTTATTTTATTTATCGGTTTCCAAACTAGTGGATTTCAATAGCACTAAACAAAGTTGCACCTTCTACTCACAGCTTTCCATAGCATTACATGCATAATTATTATTTTCAATTATTCTTAATTTATGATTCATGTCAGCTTGCACTTAAAATTGAAAATTATTTCGGTCTCTTATTCCTCTTCAAGGGCTAAAAAGAAAAGAAAACCATTTGTCATCTGAAGACATTTTAAGAAAATAAGACAACATTCTTGACGTGCTTTTTACGTTCTTCTGCGAGAGTCTAAATTCGGTTCCAGTGCTAGGCCCTACAGTCTTGATTTTTTAGTAAAAAGGCACCTAGGTCATTGTCTGAACAAGCAAAATAGCATTTTACTATCACTTCAAAATGTCAAATAAAATCCAATTTAATCAATGCCTGCTACTAAGAACTGCATTTTAACCCAAGACTTAGAATGTAATCCTTAAGAATAGTATGTTAGTTTGCTACAGTTACACCATCGCCTGTAGTTAGTGATTTAAACAATTCCAGGATAGTGGATCTAAGGCTTCCACCGCTAAGGAAAAGGGTCATGGTATCAAGACAACATTGCTAGGCTATTTTCTAAAACATTTTCCTTTCATCCAGCAGACAAGTCATCCCATTTCAGTTCATCAAGGGACTCTAGAGAACACTGAGTAAGCTCATAGCAAGACACTACGAGTTGCTCAAGGAAGCAGAGCATCTCACACTGGCTTCTTCTAAATTCAGGGTAGAGTTGTTTCCTTTTTCCTGGACTGCCTCTTTCCTTTGGCTGGGTGCTTCCTTTCTTCACTTAAGAAGAAAATACTGAACGTCCTCTTTGAGATATAGGAATAACGAAAACTGTATCCCTAGAGTTAAAAGCATCCAGTTGAAGACACAGACTTAGGCAGTGAGTATCCAGTCAGCTCAGATGAGGAAGAGCCAGCAGGCACACCCTAAAATCCTTCAGTAACCAGGAGTCCGGCTCAATTCCACAAAATTTGAAAGACCTCCTGGAGAGCGCACATTTCAACATCTCTTTTCCATAGAAGTTTGAGGAGAAGGCAGGACTACCATGTGCTGTGTTGAGCCCTGGGAACCAGTTAAAGAGCTAGAACTCCAAGGCCTTCTTACCCTCCATGCACAGATGTTTTTTCCCTCTGAGGGGCACCACCTGCTCCACACGGAGAATGACATCATCTAATTCCCACCCTTTAAATGAGTAAAAATCAGCATTCCAGCTCAGACTTTATAAAATGCATGCAGTGCAATGTCATTGCATCTCAATTCAACTCATTATTTTTATGATTTTCACCCATAAAAACAAAAGTAAATCCAACAAAAGAGCCCAATGAACAAAGGAAACTTAGAAACACTAAAAAAAATGCTTTTGTTCTAATAAAAATCACCATCATAGGATGTTGCAGATAGGGGGTAACATCTTTTACCCTGGAACTAAAACTTTTAAACTTCGTTTATTCTTAGACTTTTGGTTTTCCTGTGTTTTTCTTAATATACCTTGGAAAATTCAAGGGCACATTTACACAATTCTTGGTTTAATAGAAAAGTTCAGATATGCAACTGACTCTAATTAGAGAAAAGTGTCAAACTTCTGAGCTAAGAAATATTTTTACATATTTCAAAATATTAGCTGTCAGCTGAATGGAAATTATGATATTCATTTCAAAACACCTTTTTCCCCCCAGTTAAAAGCAGAGTGGGATGAAGACACAGGCTTAGGAAGCAGATCTATGGGACATAGTTCCTCCAGGCATTCTGAAGAGCCAGGGGAATGGCACTGAAGTCCAAGTCTCACCACACATCTGCTGCCACAGCCTCATGCTCATGTGGCCAGGATCAAGTGTCATGACAGAGCTCAAGATGCCTTTTCCTTTTGTGTACATCAGACAAATGTTCTAATACACGCAATGTCCACAAGGGTCCAGCAACATGATGGCGGACAGAGACGCGAGTGCTTCTCGTTACTCTTTGCTAATATTGCGCCCACTCCCATAGGCTTTCAACAGAAGGGAATGATTTTACGACTTCGGGGAGGAGTATATCTTGACTGACAGATCTGCACCTGTCTGTGCATCACCACCAGAGAATAATGACCAAAAGGTACTTTCTTCCTGTCTTCTTTTTTCTTATATTTTTGTCTTGAATTTTTGAATTTCGTGGTACAATTTCATATGGATTGTGATCCCCCCACACACAAAGTCCCACCCCCCGACAGATTTTCCCCATGTTGCTACAATAATATAGCCTTTCATAAGGACTCATAATCCCATCAGTCTCTTATGTAAGTGTGCCCCGACATTGCTGGTACAGACAAAGTCAGACAGCCCAGCATCCCATTGTATACACATTTCCAGAAGTTTCACGGGGAGTCCATCTTTTGTTTGGACATAGGGATGCATGTCTCATTGTACCCCCACATCTGGATTTGCTTCGTTGACACTTTAGCAGCTGAGGAGTGAAAGCTCTTATTGTTGTGTAGTCAGCACTAAGGAGGCAGCATTCCTTGGCGAATAAGCCCAGCAGGTTTCCCACACCAAGAAACCTCCTGTTTCCCTAAGCTTATCATTCTGGTGCTACAATCACTCATTAGGTACTGGTGTAGTGAAATGCAATCTTAGCACTCACAAGTGTCTTTCTTTGCCGCAACAACATAGAGATCACTTGAGTAATGCTAAAAAAAAAAAAAAGGAATTATTGGTGGGCTTTTTCACACCTATAAATTCAACATATGTGAACTTAATAATTTAAGCTATTTTCTCGCAGATCAGGTTGAACAACAACAAACTTAGAAACCCTAGTTCCCTTTCCAAATAAATATTTTCCTGGAATCCACTATAGTAAAGAAACAGAACAAAACCAAACAACTTATTTCCTACCTCTAATATCGACCATAGATGCTCAATTGTTTCCACCAGGCATTTTGAGGTCTTGAGAAGATCATGTGCAAAACTCCCTCTTTAACCAATTTCCTTTCGATTTCAGAGGGTACTTATCTGAGCATCAGAAATTAGTGACAAAGGTGTTCCAAGTGGCATGCCTTCTGAATACCTTTGGCCATCTTTATTAGAATAGCCACACTCAATCCAATAGGAACAAAGCAGTCCCCAAAATCTCTACCTTAACATAGCAATCACATCACACTTTGGACAAATAGTTGTATCTTTCCATGGCAAACATCCAGAAATACAGAGACTATTTCTTTTCCATCGCCTGGAGAAATCTCAAAAGGAGAGGGATAATACGTAACTGCAGATTTTAAATGATTTATCTCTGTCACAGGTTAAACTAAAATGTGAAAAACAAAATGAAAGTCCACAGTGAAGCCAAGTCTACCAGAAGAAATGCAAAATTAAGAAAGAAGAAATGCAACATCAGTAATGCAGCACTCCACTGGATTAAATGTGCAAGCCACACATCACATTCGGTTGCTGAATTCAGTGTTTTAGCAAAGTGACCTGGTGTTGTTCTCAATTAGAAAGAGCTGCACAGACATGTTTGTCTTAATCTTTTTCTTCTGCTTTTGGCTGAAAGAAGCAATGGATGTAAGAGATACTAAGAGGGGCATTTTATCTGTCAATAGGGCACTGGCTTTGCTGAAAGTCATATAGAATGCTGAAAATATAGAGAAAATTATATTTCTCTCCTCAGCATTGGAATAGTCATTTTAACAAAAATAATAGGGGCCCGGCGGCGTGGCCTAGCGGCTAAAGTCCTCGCCTTGAACGTCCCAGGATCCCATATGGGCGCCGGTTCTAATCCCGGCAGCTCCGCTTCCCATCCAGCTCCCTGCTTGTGGCCTGGGAAAGCAGTCGAGGACGGCCCAAAGCTTTGGGACACTGCACCCGCATGGGAGACCCGGAAGAAGTTCCAGATTCCCGGCTTCGGATCGGCGCGCATCGGCCCGTTGCGGCTCACTTGGGGAGTGAATCATCAGACGGAAGATCTTCCTCTCTGTCTCTCCTCCTCTGTGTATATCTGGCTGTAATAAAATGAATAAATCTTTAAAAAAAAAACAAAAAAACAAAAATAATACAATTGCTTTAAGATTTAAAAGAAAAAAATAAGCTCTTGGAGGAAAATGTGATACATGCACAGAAAGGTTTCATTAAATATAAACATCAAATATAAGCATAAAATAGCCATTCCTTTGCACGCACCCAAGGCCAATAAGCATTGGTGCTCTTCCTACTCCTTGTTGTACTGGGTTTGGGAGCTGGTGTTCTGTGACAGCCACGTTTGTGACTGACAGCTCGCATCTCTTTCTAACTTCCTTCCAACATCAGCAATGCTAAACCCAGAAGTCACTCTGTGTCCTTCTGTGGACCGAGCCCCGAGGAGCCGATGGGTTAGGATCTCAGTAAAACGTTTCTTCCATCCGATAGAGCTGGCTGAGCCTCTGTGTACCAGTTCCAAGTCAATGTAGTGTAGCTGCGTGCTTCTGAGCTGACAGGGCTGCTCAGCTGCCTGATCTTCCTTCAGCATCCTATTGAGCCGTTGGGATTGTATGCTTGTTAGATCTGTGCTGAGTGGTGACTATGTGTCCAGGAGCACTTATCTGTCACCAGGAGGACACACCAGGTAACTGGGGGTAACTTACCTCAGGAATCCATTTCCTCATCCACACCCAGGTCCTTAATGAGCTGTGATCCTAGCTACTAAGTTTAAGTGATTTTTGTCCCAGTCATCCGAGAGCCATGCCACATGTATCTCCCTATACTCTCTCTCTCTCTCTCTCTCCCCCACCCCCCAACTTCTACGCACCACTTACAATGGGCCAGACATGTTCCATGTGCTGGAAGACATTCAGCACATTTACCTTAACTTTTTAAATTATTTTTTTATTTGAGAGATATTTGCAAAAAGAAGGAGATACAGAGAAAGATCTTCAATCCACTGGTTCATTTCCCAGATGGCTGCAGAGCTGATCTGGGGCTGGGTCTCAGGAGCTTCTTCCAGATCTCCTATGTTGATTCAGGATCCCAAGGACTTGGAATATCCTCTATTGCTTTCCCAGGCCACAATGAGAGAGATGGGTGGGAAGTTGAGCATCCTAGACATGAATTGGCACTTATATGTCATGCTAGCATTTGCAGGCAGACGATTAGCCTGTTGAGCTACTGCACTGGCCCTTTAACTTCACGTTTTCATTTACAGATTATGATGATACAAGGACCAAGAGAAACTGTAACCCAAATCTGGCAAGTTCTGATTGAAAAAGGTTCACATTTAAATGAGACAGTTCTTCAGGTGAAACATTCTCCACCATGAATGATGGAGGTCCTTCCTGATCCCCCTGTATCTTACTGAAAAACCTGCTAGGCTCCTGAACAGAAGCAGGGTCAGAGGAGACCACGAGAGATAAGGAGCTCAGAGAAGACATGATGTCTCACCAAAGAAGAAAAGAAATTCTTACTTTGTTTTAGTGACATGGGGAATGGATTGAGAGTTCAAAAGGAGGCTCAATAGGCAATGTCTAGCTATGAAGACTAATTGGAGATACCAACTACAGAGACAAGTTCTGGAGACCAGCACATCTGACTGATTTCTGGTTTTTCATAAGGTAATGGGAATATAAGAGCCTGAAGCTGTGAAGGAGAGGTCTGTGTGTCAGCCAGCAAAGTTAGGTAACTGAAGGCAATGTTAACCGAAGGAGGGTACCATAGAGGTGGTTTCATAGTGTTGACATTCTGACTGACTCCCAGGTAGGTGCAGACATTGTTCATAAACGGGTCTACTAGGAGTGTGAGAATGGTACCCCGCAACAACAAGATGCAAGCTGTATATTCAAAGGACACATCTATGAAGGATCAGAAGAGCCATCAGTTGATGAGACAGGCACTTGGGCTATGTTCCACATCAGAGTACCTGCGTTCAACTCCCCACTCTCACTCCTGATTCCAGTTTCTTGACCATGCATTCCCCGGAGGCAGTAGTGACAGGACACCAACATGGAACACCTGGGTTGAGCTCTAGGCGCCCAGCATCAGTCAGACCCCCCAAGTTGGCCTTGACAGTCAGCTGGAGAAGGAGCTGTGCATGGGAGGTCTCTTTGTTTGCATGGTTCTGTCTTTTCCTCTCTCACAATGATTCTCAAGTAAATAAACATTTTTAAATGAATGCTGTTTGGAAGTGACAAGAGACAGGGAGTATAATGCCAACTTTTTTCTTGTGGACCCTCTGATGTACAGATCTGAGAATAGAACCAGATTCATGTTTAACCCTCAGAGAGCATCCTCTCCATGCATGTGACTCTTTCAAGGCTCTGAGAGAAATCTTGGCACTTGTGAATTCATAACTGTGTATTCTCCTTCTGGAAGCTGAAGCATCTACAGTTATAAAAGCTTCTGCATTGGAAGAGTCTGGACTCATGCTCTTTCGTTTGTGGGTCTCCCTTCCATTTGGTCCCTCTCCCAAACACTCCCCACTCCACAAACTCATTCTTCAGCCTGAAGCTAGAGTGCGTTTTCTGAAATATAAATATGACCACAGGAGTGCATTTCACAAAGTTTGTGTATAATATATATTACGCAAAAAATGCATGGACTTCAAAAAACTTTTTGCACAAAACAAGATTTTTTTTTTTTTTAGTTTTCTGTGACAACTTGGAAATGCGTATGTATAATTTCCCTGACTTTTTGATATTATTTTAACCTCCTTTTGATCTTCAAAATTGAATGAAATGTCTTAGCATAAACAAAACGGTCTGAAGACTGTAGATTTCTTGCCACCTGACACCTTCCCTCATGCTTCAACCCTGGGAATCCTCAGATAATTGAGGTTCTCCTAACTTACCCTCTTCTCTCATGCCTCTCGAGGCAAGACACATCCTTGTGCCTCCTCAAATCCACCAGAAAGTTGTCTTTTCTATCTTCCCTCAACACCCCTTATTTGGATGCCAGCATCACTTCTTCATTCTCTTAACACCAATGAACCGCATTTGCCTCGTTTTGAAATTGTTCCCTCGGTTGTCCAATCTCCCCTCCCCTAACAGATTCTGACTTTCTGGCTGCATGATCTGATTCTTTTGTGTATCCTCAGCACCTAGCAGGCTTCTTCAGGCAGTGAGACTCTCAATAAATGTTAACTGAATGGACTGAGTGGACAGAAATGGATAGCAGCTGATGGAGGCCACACCACATGCCTGCACGTGTCTTGCTGATTGCTGATCTTGCTTAGAAATGAGAAGATGACTCTTTTCTGTTAGAACTCTGCATGGCATGTAGAGGTTTAACATTGACTTGATGACAGAGCAGAGCTTTCTATGTTGTCTTTCCAACTTGTCCTGGGTGCTGGTACTGTTGTCTTTACAAAGGGACAAAGCTGATGTTGGTAAATACATCTTTCACATGGACAAGACCCCATTTGGGATCAAATTCAACAAATTTACATTAAAAGATAAAAGGAAGACACAATCTCTGTTCAGGTCAGTTGATCTGTGGAGATATTCTGAGTGATAACTCCAAGGAAGGGACTGGCTAGGAGGATGTCACTAGAGTTCCACAATAAGGAGACAGAAAGTCACATATTGAAATGGCAAAACTATGAAGGAGGGTGAAGAACATTGAGCAGAAGAGTAACCAGCCCACTGTATGATACAGCATAGGGGAGTCACAAGTTAACTGTTAAGGACTTAAAACACTTGCTTTCTGAATGAAAATGTTTCATGCATGAATCCAAATGTATGTAGAAATGTTAATATTTCAATATGTTGAATGAAATGATGTATTTTTTTTAATTAATTTCACCCTTATTTTACTGTATTTTTTTTTCAGGATGGCTACTGGAAATGTAACACACATGGCTTGTAATACATTTCCATGGAATGATGTTGATCTAAGAGGTAGAAAATATTCTGCTACAATGCTTCTGTCTTTGTAGACTATACTTGTCATTCAAAAAGCCTCATTTTACTCCAGGTTTCCTGCTGAAGTCAACCAAAACACATTCATTCAAAACAGTGCCATCTGCTGGGAGAAAGTAATAATTGCTTTAAAAGTAACGCCACAAGTTCACAAATCAAATATTTACAATTAAGCAAAAATACAGTCAACCTATAAATTGTAAAAATTGCATGATTTTATTTCAGATCATTGTAAAAATTGCATGATTTTATTTCAGAAGGCTCTGAGGATACAGTCAGTTCCTTGCATTGCCAGTATGTTGAAAAGTAGGGGTCTAAACAGGGGTGAGCAAGCCTCAGCCAGGGTCAACTGGCCGAGCCTGGGGGCAGGTGATTGTGACATTCGGCATTTCTTTCAGGGATGCTGTGTACCAGTTGTGTGTTCTTTACTCACAGACCCTCGCGGGCTCATGTCACTGCCAAAACCTGCCTCTGTGGCTAAAATGACTGAATGATTGCAAGTCAAGTCTGCAAATTCACTCCCAACCTTGACAACGTTTCAGATGCCTCAACCCTAATCTATTTCTCAGTGGCACTTAATGGCCTTTTCTTTCTACTTCCTTTCTTTAAAGGTTTGTTTAATCTTATTGGAAAGTCAGATATATAAAGAGGAAGAGACAGAAAAGCTCCTCCATTAATTCTCTCCCAAAGTGGCCACATCAGCCTGAGCTGAGCCAATCCAAAGGCAGGAGCCAGGAGCCTCCTCCGGGTCTCCCATATGGGTGCAAAGTCCCAAAGCTTTGGCTGTGCTCAACTACATTCCCAGGCCCCAAGCAGGGAGCTGGATGGGAAGTGTGGCTACAGGGATTAGAACTGGTCCCCAAATGAGATCCCAGTACATTTAAGGTGAGGACTTCAACCACTAGGCTACTGTGCCGAATCCAGGGACCTTTCCTTTTTAGTTTTCAATCCTTAGTCTAATCACTTGTTGACGTTTTCTTTTTTATTGTATTTCTTTTCATTATTGTCATTTCTTTTTTTTTTTTTTTTTTTTTATTACAAAGTCAGATATACAGAGAGGAGGAGAGACAGAGAGGAAGATCCTCCATCCAATGATTCACTCCCCAAGTGAGTGCAATGGCTGGTGATGCGCGCCGATCCGAAGCCGGGAACCAGGAAACTCTTCCGGGTCTCCCATGCGGGTGCAGGGTCCCAAGGCTTTGGGCCGTCCTCGACTGCTTTCCCAGGCCACAAGCAGGGAGCTGGATGGGAAGTAGAGCTGCCGGGATTAGAACCGGTGCCCATATGGGATCCCGGGGCATTCAAGGTGAGGACTTTAGCCGCTAGGCCACGCCGCCGGGCCATTATTGTCATTTCATCACGCAATTCCATAAGCCCTGGGATTTCCTTTATCCCCTCCCAACTCCCTCCCACCTCACTGAGTTCTATATTATTACTATAATATAGTTCTTCATACACAGTCATACGTCCATCATTGAGGGCATGGACAAAGGCAAAGAGTCCAGCATCCTATTGTCAAGATCTAGTAAACAGTTTCATTGTAAGTCCATCTTTGTCTGGAAGCAGAAATGCATACTGCACTGTATCCTCACATCTGGATAAGATAGTCTCCATTACACAGTTATTCTATATCCTCCTAAGTGAAAAGCAACAATGGAAAATCAACATCAGGAAGAAAAATAAGAAATTTACAATGCCATGAAGTAAAATTACATGCTACTAGATATGATAGTCTCCATTACCCAGTTATTATACATCCTCTTAAATGAAAAGGCACAAAACAAAACCAACAAAAAGAAGAAAACAAAAGAAATTCACAACGCCATGAAGCTAGATAACATGCTACTGAATGACTAATGTGTTGCTGAAGAAATGAAAAAAGAAAATGAAGAACCTTCTTGAAGAAAATTATGCTACTCTATGATCTATAGTTATTGAAGAATTTAATGAGAAGAAAGTTTTTTGGGGAGGTGAAACTAACAAAAAAAAATCAAAATCCTTGAGATATAGTTTCTGCTGATCTTTGTTAGCAACATGTGTCTCCTGTAGGTAACCAATAGATTGTTTTAATCCAGTCTACTAATCTATGATGTTTGATCGATGAATTTAATTCATTTACATTCAAGTTAATACGAATGGGTGGTAATTTGGTCCTGTCATTTTAGCAATGGGTTTCATTAATTTTGTCTTCTGTTGTCATTTTACTGGGATGTTCTTTGCATTTGCCTTTGGTGTTGGTGAGCACTATTCCTTTTCTCTGACAAGAGAACATCTTTCAGTATCATTTCTGAGCAGATTTGGAAGAGGCATATCTTTTAACTTTTCTTTACTGTGGAAGAATTTTATTTCATTTTCAAAGACAAAGGAAAGCTTTGCTGGATATGTTATCCTGGGCTGACAATTTTTTTTTCCTTTAGAATCTGGAATATGTCACTCCATTCTCTTCTTGCCTGTAGAGTTTCCTGTGAGAGATCTCCTGTGAGTTTAATTGGCATTCTTTATATGTCAGTTGATCTTTTTCACGTGCACATTTCAGGATCTTTTCCTTATGTTCGATTGAAGAGAGCTTGATTATCACTTGTTGTGATGAAGATCATTTTTGGTCAATCCTGTTGGGAGTTCTATGCCCCTCCTGGATGTTGTTTCCCAATTCTTTCTCCAGATTAGAGAAATTTTCCCTTATTATTTCATTAAAAACATTTGTAAACCCAGCTTCTCTTTCTGCACCTTCTGGGACTCCCATAACTCTTACATTTGGCCTTTTCATAATACCTTTCAATTCTTGCATACTTTTTTTAGCTTGATCCAGCTCTGCTTCCAACTTTTCATTTATTTTCCCCTGGTGACAGGAAATATCTTCTAATACTGAGATTCTTTCTTCTGCCTCTTTCATTCTATTTTGGAGACTCTCCGTTGTACTTTTAATTTGCTCCACTGACTTCTTCATTCTGATAAATCAGCTTTTGTTTGATTCATTTCCAGTGTGAAATATTCCTTGAATTCCTGCTTTACGTACTTCTTGTTGTTGGTAAGAAGTTTTGTAACAAATGTTTTGAATTCTGTATCCCCCATTTTCTCGATTTCTTCCTCAGTGAACTCTGAGCTTGGCAATATTAGTTACAATTGTTGGGTCAGTTGTCTCCAGCCCTGTCTTCTACACAAACTAATTGGTGTTGAGGGGAATCCCAGTACCTATAAAACTGAGTCACATAGTGCAATGTAATTAAGAAAAAGAAAAAAAAAAACAATAAGAAGTCAAGCATACTGCATTAGATGGACTCCCAATGAAACTGTAGAAATATGCAGACAATAGGATGCTGGGGAAAAAAACTAATTGGTGTTACACTTCAGCCAGACCCTGCCCACCTCATACTAGGCCCCCATGTAAACCAGTGAGATGTTTAACCTAGTTGGAGCAACCTGTAATAACCCCAGCAGGTTTGCCTCCTGCCCCAGTTCCTGTGCTTGCAAGTATGTCCAGCAGACTGATTCTGTCTGTCCTACATCTCATTCATCTCTTATACATATCAATGAACCTTGAAGCCTAGTTCAACCCAACCAGTCCCCTATCATACCCATACACCGGCTGATGGGTGTCAATCATTGTCTAGCCATACCTGTCCCAGTCCTGGTTCTCATGCTCACCAGTCGGAGTGGCAACACAAGAGGAAGGTGCCCACTGTTTCCTTACTGGGTCTACTCCCACTCCTGGATCTTGCACTCTCCAGGTGGTTCTGAAGTTTAGCTCAACAGAGATTTCCCCCCGTGAAAACACCTGCTAGCTGATGCTGTGTCAAAGCACAAGCCACTCTGACCTCCTCTGGCTATGCATGTACCAGTAGATAAGGTCCATGCAGCCTGGCTTGTTCCCTATCCAGCTTACATTCAGGCCAACAGGTGCTGTAACCCTGCCTGGCCTGGTCTGTCCCCACCCACAGTTTTCATGCTCACCAGTGGGAATGGTCAGCAGGGGAGTGCCCTGCAGCCCCCACTATCGGGTTGCCCACTTTCCCCTGGCTCTCGCATGTGCTGTTTCAGTGCTGTGGCTCAGTCTGTTATGGCCCGCCTCACCTCAGCATTTGCCAGTGGGTGCTGTAGCCTGGCTCCGCCTGGCCCGCCCCCAGTTTCAGCTCATGCTGGTGGGGACTACAGCCTAGCCCAGCTCAGCCAACCCCCAGTCCTGGTCCTAATGTGAACAAGTTGATATTGTGGCCTGGCCTGGCATAACCCACACACCATTCTGGCTCTTGGATTTCCCAGCAGGTGGTATGGCCTGACCTAGCCTAGCTCGCCCCAGACCCGAGCCAAAGGTCAGGCTGTAGGTACCATAACCTGGCCTGGTATGGGCTGCTCCCTTTCTTGGTTCTTGAGCTCACCTGCAGGGACTGTGTCATGGCAGAGGAGTTGCCAAACTCCTCCATCAGAACCTCTTCCAATGCCAGATTTCGTGCACACCAGTGGGTCCATGGGCCAACCCTACTTGGTCCACCACCTGTCTTAGCCAGAACAGTGGCCTTTCCTGACCAGCCCTCACCCATTCCAATTCTTACTGTTGGGTGCTACAGCCCAGCCAAGCATAGTCCATATCCAGACACAGCTCGTGCATGACTCAGCAGGGGCAGAGATCTAGCCCAGCTCAGCCCATCCTACATTCATCCTGGTTCTCATGAGCTCCAAAGGATGCCGAAATCTAATCCATTCTTATACACCCAGACCCAGTTGAAACCTATGCCGATGGCAACTGCATCCATGTCCAGACCAGATCATAGCCCCCTCTCTGGCTCCTGGACTCACCAATGGGACCCACAAACCAGCAAGAGCATCTCGTTGGCTACCCAACCAGGCCTGATCCCAACCATAGATCTTGCGTGTGCCAGTGGTTGCTCTGACCCAGCTTGGCATAGCCCCTCACCGGTCCTGGCCTTGTGCTTTGGATGTTGCATCCTGATCTGGTCCAGCCAGCCCCCAGTCCCAACTCTTTGTTGATGGATGTTGCAATCTGGCCCTGCTCAGTCTGTTCTCATCCCTGGTTCATGCAAACCAGAAGGTGTGGCAGCCTAGCATGGCATGACCTGCATTCCATACTGGTTTTTGCACTTGTCAGGGACCTTTTCTTACACTGTTGTGCTGGATTTTGATATCCCAGAAAATCATCAAGTTTGAAGTCGGTGCTAAGGCATAAAGGTGGTTTATTCAGGTTAGCCTAGGTCTCCCATCCACTTCCCCCAGCCTAGCAGGGCTGGGCAGGAGAGAGGCAACCATAGCCAAGGCTGCTGCAGGATCAGCAGGGAGGGCAAAAGAGAAGGAGCAAGAGAGCTTCCCAATTGAACAGCACAGGGTTCTTATACATTTCAGGCTATTAATTATACAGTCATGATTTAGCAGGCTTCTATTGGTGGGTTTGAAGCAAGCAACTTTCAAAAGGTACAAATGGATGAGCTATAGGTTAGTGGGTCTTATCAAACACCAGGGACCTCCTTCCTGAGGAGTGATCTGCCTACGTGACCTGCCAGGTGTCCTGCCAGGTGTCCTGCCGGGTGTCACATAGACTATCAGGTCTGGACTTCCCATAGCCCCCAGCTGAGCAATTAAGGTAGAATCACGAAAGCAGAAAACATCTAGATTCTTCAATACCACTCTAGCAACACCTGCCACTGGAGGGAGAAGGAGAGAGAAGACAGTGCAGATCAATCCTCTAACAGAAAGGACTTGATGACCTGTCGCCCAACCCCATAAAACATTCACAAAGCAGGCACTTGGCCCAGTGCTTTTGATGCACATGTCTCCTGTTGAAGTATTTGTGTTCTCTACTGCCTCAACCCCTGATTTTGGCTTCCTGCTAATTTTAGCAACAGCCATGGCCCAAGCAGCTGAGCTCTCATTACCACATGGGAAACCTGGACTGGGTTCTGTTTGCAGCTTTGACCTGGCCCAGTCCTGGATCTGCAAGAATTTGGACAATAAACTAGTGAATAAAAACTCCTTTTTCAGTCTCTGTCTCTCAAACAAATTTTTTTAAATGTTGTAAATATATTCTTTTTGCTGTTGCCATCAATATATTTTTAAACTCAAAGTAAACCTGACCACAACAGCTTGGCCAAGATACACAAAAGTCAAGCACCTAGAGTCCCATTCCAGTTTTGCATGATGGTGGCAGCAGCCCAAACACTTGGGCCATCATGCATTGCTTCCCATGTTTGCTACTAAAAGCAGGTTCTGCAGAGGAATAACCAGGACTCAAGCTGCTGTTCCAATATGGCACGCCATCATTGCCATCAGTGCCCTAACCTGCTATAACACAACCTCCATCCTCAACATATTTCTTTTTAAAAAGACAGTAGCTTGAAGAAAAGGAGAAGCAAAATGAAAAAATGGGAAGAATGACAATAGGAAGATAAAAAAGAGATAGGTGGTGGAGGGGAGAGGGCGGAGAGCAACAGTTAGCTCAAAGCTTCTCAGAAAACCTATTGTCCTGAAAGCCAATCTTGCTAAGCTTCTAACAAAACTGCCTAATATATGTACACAACAACGACCCCTTCTGTTAGACCTCAGTAAAGCGTGGCCACACACAGAATGAACACCGAAGGGCACTTGTGCTTTGCATGCTCCTTCAAGAAAAATGCTTCTTTGAGTCTTCTAACATTTCCAAACCCTGTCAGTCCAGGAGATCATTTAGAAAGAACCACGATCAAGTTCATAACGGAGTGCCGGAACCTTTTGCCCCCCCACATCCAGGCACCTGCGGATGTTCCGTGGCCATGAAAAACCCATCCCTTCAAGCAGAACACTGACTTGCTGACTACTGACCAGTTTTGCTAGGAGAAAACAGAAGAATCTCGAATTGCAATGCACACGCATGCGCCTCAGCATTTTCAAAATGCACTAAGTGTTAGAATCTTTATCATGCACCCTGACCTTGTGCCTGTGCTCTGGTCACATCGACAGGCAAGGTAGGTTGACATTTCAGGGAGACGGGAGCCATCAGTAGCAATTGCTCCAACCCGGGGCTAAGCCAGTCTGCAAAGCAATGTCTGGCACTGATTGATGGCCTTTTGTCACTCTGCCTTACAGGTCATGACCGTTTGCAACTTCAGAATGGATGAAGTCAAAAGAGTAGGCGTTGCTGTTCAATGAGCCCGAGCAAGCAAGCGTTCTGTCAAAACAGAAAATGTTCTCCCCGGAGTCATCCGTCAGGTTTCAAACCATCTGACATGCTTCATACCCACTGCACGTGAAAATAACTTTGATGACTGCTGGCAAAGCGGCAGCAGATGTTTTTTTTACATGTAAGCATACGATTTCAGTTAAAGAAGTCCTTTAACTGAATCAACATAATTTTAAATACGGATGCTAACTAAATACACAAAATTTAGTCTAAAATTAAGGCGCTCGATCAGAGTACTATTTGGATTTTTAATAGGAAATTAGTTAGTAAATTAACTAATAAAAACAATGGAAAACTATAAAATGAGCACCATAATTCTTTTAACTCAATAATATTTCTATAAATCTATCGTAAAGATAAGATTAAATAATGGGTATGTTAAGAGCTGTTTGCAATCTTTTAATTAAGAAATTTCTCAGCAAATTGTATCTCAGTAAAGCAGCACAATACTACTAAATCATTAAACATCACATTGTAAATAGCTAAACTACACACAAATAATATATAAAATTATTTCCAAATGTATAACAATTTGTATTAAATGTATAATTCACTGCTATAGATGATACTTATAGACTTGGTAACATATGGCATTAATAAAATTACATATATTAGAAAACTGTGTGGGAATGAAATTTAAACAGTGTTTCAAAAAGTTTGAAACTTCTAGACAGTTTTTTCATAATGCCCAATTAGCGTGAGCTTTTTGAAGAGCCCTGCTATGAGTACATTAGTGCATAAAGGCTAAAATGATACATTAGCAATATTGCTAGTGGATGTTCCAGTAGATGAATTTGGAATAATTTCTTGAAAGTTACTACAAACAATAGTGATTTAAATATTGCCCCTTTGCTTAAATAGCTAAACTGATATATTGTGTATCTCAGGTTTTTTTCCTGCCAGAAGGTGTCAATACCACCTGGGGGTGAGGCAATGGTGTTCTTCAACTGTAAGATCTGCCAGGGACAACCTGCACATTTGTTTAAAGCAAACAGTGTTGGGCCCGGCGGCGTGGCCTAGCGGCTAAAGTCCTCGCCTTGAAAGCCCTGGGAGCCCATATGGGCACCGGTTCTAATCCCAGCAGCTCCACTTCCCATCCAGCTCCCTGCTTGTGGCCTGGGAAAGCAGTTGAGGACGGCCCAATGCATTGGGACCCTGCACCCACGTGGGAGACCCGGAAGAGGTTCCAGGTTCCCAGCATCGGATCGGCGTGCATCGGCCCGTTGTGCGGCTCACTTGGGGAGTGAATCATCGGACGGAAGATCTTCCTCTCTGTCTCTCCTCCTCTGTGTATATCTGGCTGTAATAAAATGAATAAATCTTTAAAAAAAAAAACAGTGTTTATATAGACTAGGAAAAGGGAAGGCAAAAAGGCAGTTCCCAATAGTCCTCCCCCAACAAAGACCTTGCAACTGGCTAGACGGCTTGTCCATCTTTCTAGACCCTGCAGCCATGTCACAGGTTGGGTTCCTTTTGCTGCTGGAAGCTCTGCCTCGGGTAACAAGCAGATTAGCACAGAAGCCAGCATATAAGCTAGAAGCTATGCCTCAGGTCATATTCGCCACAAGTGGCTGCCGAAGAGAATGAGGATTGCATTTGACTTCTTTTTTTTTTTTTAAGATTTATTTATTTTTATTACAAAGTCAGGTGTACACAGAGGAGGAGAGACAGAGGAAGATCCTCCCTCTGATGACTCACTCCCCAAGTGAGCACAAAGGCAGGTGCTGCATTTGACTTCTAAGAGTTTGCTTATCAAGGCAGTTCCAGCACAGCTTGTCCAAGGACAGAGAAGAGACACTGGGGTCCAGCCCACTGCTCACTGCATGCACAGGGAACAAGGCAGGTTGAGGTCCGTTAGCTGAAACCATTGTGAGGGTGTTCCCCTTGGGACACAGTGTGCCATATGCCTATGACCTCCCACATAGGACAAGCAGGCAGAGATCCGGGGGCCATGTCCCACATGTGTCATACCAATACTTCTGTGAACTTCGATTTCAAAATATACTCTGTGTATTAGGTAGCAATATTGCCACTGAAGTTTAAGAAGCATTTGCTGTGACTGAGCTTATCTCTTGTGAGAACATGTTCCGTGTCCGTATGGACAGAGCTTCAAAGGCATTTGGACTCTTGGCCTTGATGAGGACCACTGGGATTTAAAAAACAACCCAGGAAGGAAATCTGTAATTCTTTGACAGCATCACACAGAAGTGCTTACAGCAGCAATCAATATATTTATACCATCGGTTCCCATGAACTGGCTAATACCTCCCACACATGAGGCTTCAGCATGAAACTGGAACCTCCCAGGAAGATGACTTCCAGCAGATGTGTATTTAAAGAGAGAAAAAAGAAAAGAATTTAAGAATGCTGATGAAAATTTCCCCAAGACATGTGATGTTACTCCATATGTTGGAGCTGTTGTGGGAAATTTGATGCGGAAGAGCACAACAAGGTAGTTAATTGTCTTACACCAAAGAATTATCAGTAGACAGGTTCAGTGTGCAAGGCAAGATTTATTTAAGAGAGAGAGGAGGGGGGCTCCTGCCATAGCGACAGAAGTGGGCTTCTGTTGCAAAGTGTGAGCAAGATCACACCTTTCATGTCTAGATTTATTAAGGAGTCTTTATTAACTAAGCTTGGTGATAACAGGGCCCACTAGAAATAGCAAATCACAAGTCCAGATGATCAAGACCCCAGAAGGAACAAATGTTCATTACCCTCAAATCCATCCGTTAAAATGAATACCTACATCCCAGCTTCTGCAACAAGATTCCTTATCCTTAGAGAATGCATCGAATAACCTGGGCACACCTACAATGCTGCAGACATTCACTGTTCCCTGGTTTCTCTGCTCTGCCCACATTCCATGACTGCTAGGCCTCACCTCTCCTGGAACTCTCCAAAGGACACACTTTAGAAATACAAAGCATCTTAGCATTAACATCTTCATTGGTCCACCCAAGCAGTGGACAGAGGGTGAGGAATACGGGGGAATACGGGGCCATGGTCAGGGAATACCTGTCCTCAGTCTGTCCTTGGGAAATCAGAGAGCAAGCAGGCACTGGGGAGGCCAAGAGTTGAGAGTGCCTGAGTGATGGGAGCACATGAGCAAGAGAGTGAGCCCCTCCCCATCATGGGCCTTTATGGGAGCTAGTGAGGGGATTGGGTACACAGCAGAGCATTACTGCCCCCTCTCGGGTTCCAGGTGATGATAGGTGGATGTCACAGGCGGGCAGGAGGGAACACCTAGGTGTTGGTGTGGGAGTGGCTTCCAGGCTTGTGGCCCAGAACTATCTGCCTACCCTACCACATTCCAAGAGAACAAAGACTGTGGGAAAAGGTGGAAATGGTGTCTTTCATGCACCATCTCAGAGAAGAGGACAGCTGAGGCAAAACGGAGAAGGGGGAACATTACATGATATAGGCAGGCAGCTACTTAGCGAGCTAGCATACAAGACACATTCCCCTCGGTTTGGTAATCCCTTTTACTCACCTGTGAGCCAAATCATGCTCACTTAGCACCACCTGGAACCTCAGAGGGTGATGTTGCACTGATGTATAACCACTCTGCTCTCCAGACCCCACAAAAGCCCGTTTGGGGAAGGGCTGGGGCTGTCTCTGGGTTATAGGTCTCCTAGCTCCTTGCTCACATGCTAGCAATCTTTCTCCCTTCTCTTCCTCTGTTCTGGCCCACTCTCCCTGAACATGGCCTCTGTATGACAATATTCTTCCAGAGTAAACTTCATCACTGGTTTAAGCCATTTGGTATTTAAAAACCATGAAAGACCTCAGGAACTTCACTTAAGAGACTCCATCTGCTCAGCCTAGGTGACCCTAAGGCAAGGTCTCCCTGAGAAATAAGGCTGTGTAAATGAGGGGTTGATAGTCACAGTTCTAACTGGCCAGACATAGCTAACCAATCAGAAGGTCTCCTTGAGACTGGTTGAGACATAGTTAGCCAATCAGAAGTGTGACTGTGGAATCCTCCTTAACTGTATAAGAAACCTGTCATTTTCTACCTTGGGCTCTGTCGACCAAGGATCGCTGCGTAGGTGACGGTTGGAGGCCAAAAGTCAAGCTAGAATAAGCCACCCTTGTGTGCTTGCATTGAATTTCAACTCCTGCTGGTTCATTTCGGGAAGACCCGAGGCTCAGAGACGGGAGCCTGTTGTTGAGCCTGCTACACTGAGCCACTGCCAGACCCGCAGCCAAGCTGCCAATGCAGCTGTAACACTTGCACGGTGGCTGACACTGCCCCCAGCAGAATCGGAACGTGTCCCAGCTGCATGGCTAGCTGTCTCCATTGCGGCAACTTGTGGCTTCTATGACAAGCAGCCACTGAGCTGTAGCACAGAGGCGCAGAAGGTGCCCTTGAGTGGCTGCGGCAGCTAGCAGTGAGTGGTGGCTGCCACTCCCTGCCATGGCAGGCCTGGGCACAACATCACCTGTGCTTAAAATGCTTTTTAAGTGTGAGACAAGAACCTAGTGAGCAAATATTTAGTCAAAAGCCTAGACTACAACAGCCAGACAAAGTTCCTTGTTGAAGGGTGTGGTAGGCTGCCACCCTCTCTCTCCAATTCTCCTGATAAGCTGAAATCTCAGGTCCTATCTCATAGCTTTGAATAAAAATGCAAAGAGATGTAGGGTGACATTTTGATCTGGTGAAAGGTCAATGGAACTTCCTGACCCTTTTAAAATTTCTGATCAAGCTAGTCCTCTAAGAGGTAGAATCCACATCCCAGAGGAGGGGATCCACCTAGCAGTCCATTTGCTATTCTTATGGAAAATCAGGGGCCTACAGGAACACCTCTTTCCAAAGGAAAGTTTTACTTCCTTTAGAAGTAAAACTAAGGGGAAGCAGTATTTTATGTTTTCAAGAAGGAATTTCACCAGGGACCAGAGGCCCTTACTGCCTATTGGTCCATTTGACTTCTCACAGAGTCATGAAGACAAAAAGTATTCCTTGATCGGATAAAACCTTACCATTCTTAGATATTCCAAATAGGTGCTCATGCTTCATAAATAGAAGTTGTCATTTCTGAGCCTTTAAAACTTCATCTTTTGATGTTACATGTGACTGAAATTTTTCATGAGTCACTGGTTATCTGCCATTTGCATATTGAATACCTCACTTAATAGTACAATGAATTATTTGTACATTCAAAAGAAGTCACAGGGGCCCGGCGGCGTGGCCTAGCGGCTAAAGTCCTCGCCTTGAATGCCCAGGGATCCCATATGGGCGCCGGTTCTAATCCCAGCAGCTCCACTTCCCATCCAGCTCCCTGCTTGTGGCCTGGGAAAGCAGTTGAGGATGGCCCAAGGCTTTGGGACCCTGCACCCACGTGGGAAACTTGGAAGAGGTTCCTGGTTCCCAGCATCGGATTGGCACAGCACCGGCCCTTTGCAGCTCACTTGGGGAGTGAATCATTGGATGGAAGATCTTCCTCTCTGTCTCTCCTCCTCTCTGTATATCCGGTTTTCCAATAATAATAAAATCTTTAAAAAAAAAAAAAGAAGTCACAGGAAGACTGAAATTAAATAACCTGTGTTCTAAATTTCCCACATCCCATTTCTGAATAAAGAAATACTTGTTCAGTGTTATATATTGCTTGTTATCTAATGTAACAGACTGTCACAAATGCTTCAGTAAATTGTTAAAATATTATATCTTAGTCCATTCCAAGATGATCTTGTCAGAATTAAACATTGTGCCATATGCAGTACAGTCCCAAAAGCTTAAATATGAATCAAACTTGAAGTTTTTAGCCTGAATATTTTAACCTTATAATTATGTAACTATACATACGCAGTATGATTAAATTGTTTCAAGTAACTTAAATGTATTTAGCAAACATTCGGCCAAACACTCTTTCAAAGGCTTATCTAGACATCAACTGTCTGGACATAGTGCTATGCCTACAAAAGTTGAAAATCCAAGGAAAATTAGCTGTAATATTAAGAAAAAGAACAGCAATGTTTAACCTACTGAACTTTCTAGATACAAAAATGCATAGCATGACAAAATTACAAAAATGAAAGCTATCTTAAAGGTTATTTGGTTACAGCAATATTAATTATATTCTGTACTTTTGGGTAATTTATAACATTTGCATTTTAAATTTTATATAAATGTCCTCTTTTTAACAAGTTAAAAAAGCGCACAAAAAATAGTTCAAACTATTATCTGTTACTCTTCATCCTGGTTATTAGCTCATCACAAAAAACTAAAGAATGCCTGAATAGTCAACTGTATTAAAATACAATCATCTGACAAGACCCCATCACTTCACCTATTGTTTGCTAGGCTGGACCCTAAAACAGGTTGCCCACAGATCGGACAAGTGCAATTCTCTGAGAGCCACCGGTCAATACAATGAATGTGAAATTCATGCATGCACGGTAGCTGCCTGAGTTTGTTTCCAGTTACGTAGTCACTGATACACACACTGCAGATTTTACCTAGCTCACTATCAACATTGTTATGCTCAAAGTTCCTAGTGGAAAGATTGTCAATCTGCTCTTTGGTTAAGCCACGGATGCGATCACCATCATCACCTTCATTCAGTAAGAAGTGAGCAAGGCGAAGGATGGGGAGTGTCCCAGTTTCAACTAAATTGTTTGAATTGCACAACTGCCTCCCAGCTCGTCTGTTATGGTTGTGAGTATGAGGCTGGGTGCCCTCATTTTCAGCATCCATTTCAATGCTATCATCTTGGAGCCTCAGGTCTTGAGAGGAACCTTCACTGTGCTGGCTGTTGTCATGAGCTGTGGCTAAGTTACTCAGTTCTGAATGCATCTCTGGCAAACGCTGGTCATGACTTTGAATCTCTGACTCAGATTCAGCCTCCGTTAGAGAGCTCAGTTCCCCAAAGCCTGTCATGATCTGCCTTAAAATTGACCTCAGAGCTGTGGATGATGGCTCAACAAGTGCATTCTCAGAAATCCTACGAAGAGGAACTGTTATCATACTAACACAAGTTCGAATATCTGACCGCTCCAAACGAGAAATAGTTCGGCGAAAGCCTCCACTATTGCTTTCAATAGTGACTGTATTTTCTGCTAGCCCTATTCTAGACCGAGTTCTGTTTGCAATACTATCTGCATCTCTATTTTCCCCAGGACAAATCCTTCTCATCTGAAGGTCCAGGGTTATTGTTGGATGCCATCGTACAGCAGTTGAGGATCTGCTGGATTCTTCTCCTGCTTCCACTGTTACCCTTGACACGAGTCTTGAATTAGAGAATGGGGTATAGGCAGTAGCTCTGCGTCCTCTATCTTGCTCAACAAAGACACGCGTTACACCTCTTCCTCTCCTAACAGACCTTCTACTGCTTTGCTGTAAAGGTCTACCTTCCCTTGGGGAATCGTGAGAAACAGTGCCACTCTGTCTCTGGATTGGTGAGCGGCTTCAACTACCGGAAATAGATCATAACCTTATTGGCTCTAACCTTCGGTTTGTATTCCTCACTGTAACATTAGTTCTAGCTCCATTTTCCCAAACATGTGCTGCCCCAAATCGCTGCCCCTCCCTTTGCCTGAGTTCACTGCCACCTGACTGATGTGCGCTGTTGAAACTAGGGCGTGAAGTGGAGCATTTGTTCTGGGAGTACTCATTGTTCTTCTCATGCCATTTCTCAACCTTCCCAATGTTGAGAATGACTCTTCACCTGAATTCTGTCCCCTTGAACCACGCCTAGTCCTCACAGAGTTAGAACTACCACCATTAAAATTCACTGAGGTCTGGCTTCTTGTCCGCCTAGTCACGGGACTGGTTGATCTCTGTTGCCTATTTCTAGTGTGATCTCTATCAGTATCTGAAAATGGACTGTGCATGTAACCTTCGCCATCAATTTCAAGTCTTCTATTTTCATGATTTATGTGGATTTCCAGACTAAACCGAAACTCTCCACTGTTTGGGTTTGTTCGACTCACAGCTCTCCAAGTTTGGTTCCCATTTTGTCCACTGGAAGTTGCATTTCCTGTGCGACGAAAGGTGGTCAGCCATTCAACCAGAGACTCTTCATTTGAACTTCCTGCCGGCACTGCAGAGTCTGCGGTACCTGCTACTGGTCGCAGTTATCGGATCAGGCTGAGAAGTCAGGCGTTCCTTGACTCCATCTAATCGCTGCTGGAGCTCTTCTGATGTTATTTCTCCAGGGGTGCCTAAAAGATTATGATCTCTCGTTAGCCGATAACCTTCATCATTGAGTTCATTAATAAACTGGTAGTAAGGCTTCTTCTCTGTGGAGACGCTCCTGCTGCCACCTTGTCTCATTCTCATGATGACGATGGTCTTGCGATGACACTTCTTCACCTCCACCATTGGGTCCAGATCCAGATTGATTCATCCTGAGCTGCCTTATGTTTATCCCAACATGCTTTTAATATATGCACTGGGATCCATCCGTCCTTTGCTTATGCCTTTTCTGAGAGCTGCCCATCTCTCCAGAGGCCCACCGAGCCTCCAGTAACGCTTCCCTGAGTGACCCAGAGTCTAGTCTCAGTATTTAACAATGTTCACCCTCTTCTCTTGCAAAGGCCAGGGTGTCAGAAGTCTGCGTGCTTCCTAGGTAACATCACACACCAGAGTGAAGCAAGATGCAGAAAAGCATAAGACACAGTAGGGATGAATGGGCCTGTATGGATGATAGACCAGAGAGTGTAATTGACACAGTCCACCATGCATGCCCCTGTGGACTTAGCAAGATTTTTTCTTTCTGAACTGTAGTGAAGTAGGCAGATAGTTCTGGACCATAAGCCTGGAAGCCACTCCCACACCAACACCTAGGTGTTCCCTCCTGCCCGCCTGTGATGCACACCTATCATCATCTGGAACCTGAGAGGGGGCAGTAATGCTCTGCTGTGTACCCACTCCCCTCACAAGCCTCCATAAAGGCCCATGATGGGGAGGGGCTCACTCTCTTGCTCATGTGCTCCCATCACTCAGGCACTCTCAACTCTTGGCCTCCCCAGTGCCTGCTTGCTCTCTGATTTCCCAAGGACAGGTATCCCCTGACCATGGCCCCTGTATGTCTGTATTCCTCACCCTCTGTTCACTGCTTGGGTGGGCCAGTGAAGATGTTAATGCTAGGATGCTTTGTATTTCTAAAGTGTGTCCTTTGGAGAGTTCCAGGAGAGGTGAGGCCTAGCAGTCATGGAATGTGGGCAGAGCAGAGAAACCAGGGAACAGTGAATGTCTGCAGCATTGTAGGTGTGCCCAGGTTATTCGATGCATTCTCTAAGGATAAGGTATCTTGTTGCAGAAGCTGGGATGTAGGTA
This sequence comes from Ochotona princeps, assembly GCF_030435755.1. Taxonomy (NCBI): domain Eukaryota; kingdom Metazoa; phylum Chordata; class Mammalia; order Lagomorpha; family Ochotonidae; genus Ochotona; species Ochotona princeps. The sequence continues at coordinate 2,620,612 of NC_080839.1, read as the reverse complement.
TTCATTTTAACGGATGGATTTGAGGGTAATGAGCATTTGTTCCTTCTGGGGTCTTGATCATCTGGGCTTGTGATTTGCTATTTCTAGTGGGCCCTGTTATCACCAAGCTTAGTTAATAAAGACTCCTTAATAAATCTAGACATGAATGGTGTGATCTTGCTCACACTCCAAAGCAGAGCCTTGCTTTGGACATGTGTTGGAGGTAGGGATAACACGTACATAATTCAGCAGTGCTGTCGGGATTAAATGGAACTGAAGGCAACAGAGAGTGAAGGTTCTGTGCATCCCACACATAACCTGTGTGGACATTTATAGCAGCCACCTCTTGGTATTGTGTGGTCTTGAACAGATGACTCTACGAATCACACAGCCTTTTTCATCTGAAAAAATGGACAATGATACAGCTTTCTATACGTTTCCAAGGAGGATTACTTGAACTGACACAGGTAAATATTTTGCAATGCCTGGCCCATTTATGCTGTTCAATGAATGTTAGCAAGAATAATACTGACAATTGTGATCCTGAAAAGAAACAGCAGAAGTAAAGGCAACCCTAGGTGAGGAAGCCAGGGAACAAAAAACTTCACATGCAGTCCTACCTAGAATCAGATATTATACTCCAAATCTCTCAAGCAGCAGCCTGTATGTCAAAAACATGGTGACATTCCTGTAAGAAACCTGATGCTATTAGGATTGAAGGGGAAAATCTGATTCATTTGAGTTTTTCCAGGATTTATCAATGACTAAGCATATTTTTCAAACATTCCCCCAAATTATCTATTTTGTTTTCTCTTGTGAGCTTGTTGGAAATTCGTACCATACTTTTGCTATAACATTCTGTCTTAGACATTCAAAACCCTCTGGAAGTAAACATGACCAGGCCATTTTACAGGGTTTGATGTTGGGTAAGAAAGATCTATCTAGACACACTCCTGAAAGATAATTATGATACTACTCTAGATCATTCTCACATACCACACACAGATGCCGTGAGAGAGAAGTGACAGCTCTATGCAATATGGGTAAACATCCCAAATGTTGCTAGCTGTACCGTGGATTATACATTTCTCCACACTTTCTAATTTTTTCATTTGTCATATTGTGCTAGAAAAATAACAAAAGAGTTGAACCAAAAGTACTATTTCTCAAACATTTGCACCTACTGTCTTCCCAAGTATATTTATCAGTACATACCTAGAAGGGTCGGAAGGGCCGGTAGTCGATTACTGCACCCAGTCAACAGTATTGAAACTGAAGACACACTTGTATCTCAGTAACAAGGCACAGGAAAAAGGAACAGTTCTAGCAATGGGATCTAAACTGTGAAAGAAACAAACAAATAATTATTTTCTGAATAAAATACACGTGTGTGAGTACATCTTTTTTTTTAGTACATCTTGATTATTACCAAAACATCTCTATATTTATCCTGTATCCTTTCTTCTTTTTTTTTTGGTTAAATTTTTATTTTGAATTTTTGAATTTCATGGTACAATTTCATATAGACTAGGATTTCCTCCCAAAGCCCCACCCCCTACTGATTTTCCCCATGTTAGTACAATAGTATAGTCCTTCATAAGGAGTCATGATTCCGTCCGTCTTGTATTTAAGTGTGCCCAACATTGCTGGTACAGACAATGTCAGACAGTCCAGCATCCTATTGTCTACACGTTTCCAGAAGTTTCACTGGGAATCCATCTTTGATTTGGAAGCAGGAATGCATATTGCATGTATCCCCACATCTGGATATGGTAGTATCTATTACCCCATCAGTATTCATTCCCATAAATGAAAAACCATGAAATAAGGTCAACAAATGGTATGAATTAGAACAACAGCCAGGACAACAACAACAACAACAAAATTACAGCACCATGAAAACATGACTGAGTAACCAGCACATTGGTGACAAAAAAAAAAGTTTCTTGGGTAAAATGGTGCCACCGTGAAATACATGAGCCAACGATGAATTCAACAAAAGAAAGTATTTGGAAGAAATGAAACGGAAATCAACCATCAAAACACATGGGATGCAGAAAAAATGGTATGGAAAAGGTAATGGAAGTTAAACTTTGCATGATGGTTTCCTTTTATTAGAGAGAACATATGGTATTTGTTCTTTTGCGCTTGATTTATTTCACTAACGATGATGGTCTGTAGTTGGCACCATCTAATCGCAAAAGGTATGATTTCATTCTGAAGAGCTGAGTAATATTCCATGGAGTAGATATACCACATTTCTTTAATCACTCTTCTTTGGATGCACATCTGGATTATTTGCACGTCTTTACTATTGTAGATTGTGCTGCTGCAAATATAGGATTACAGATTCCCTTCCCATATGCAGATTTCATTTCTTTTGGCTATATTTCTAGGAGCAGGATAGCTGGGTCACATCGCAGATTTATCTGCAATTCTCCAAGCACTCTCCATACTGATTTCCATAGTAGTTGTATTAGTCTACACTCCCACCGGCAGCAAACAAGAGTACCTTTCTCCCCGACATCTAAGTTACCAGGTGTTGTTAGTAGAGTTCTGAATGTAGGCCAGTCTCACTGAAGTTAGAAGGTATCTCAATGTGGTTTTCATTTGTATCTCCCTAACAGCTAGGGAACCTGAGCATGTTTGCATATGTCTGTTAGGCATTTGAATCTGTTCTTTCGAAAAATGTTCATTTCCTTTGCCCGTTGTTTTACTGGGTTTATTTTACTGTCCCTGTGTTCCTGAAGCTCTTTGTAAATCCTGAATATTAGTCCCCTATCACTTGTGTAGTGTGCAAAAATTCTCTGACATTCTGTTGGTTGCTTTTCACTTTGCTAATTGTTTCCTTTGCTGTACAGAAACTTTTTAGTTTGATGTAGTTCCATTTGTTCATATTGGCTTTGATTGCCTGTGCTTTTGGTGTGTTTTCTAAGAAGTCTTTCCCTGTTCCTATATCTTGGGGAGTGCTTCTTTTGCTTTCCTTTAATAGTTTGGTGGTTTCTGGGTTTTTTTTTTCCTTGAACCATTTAGAGCTAATTTTTGTATAATGTGACAGGTGTGGGTCTTGCTTCTTAATTCTGCAGGCTGCTAACCAGTTGTACCAACAGCACTTGTTGAATAGTCCAGGATTTTTGCCTGGGTTGTTTTCCATTTTCTTGTCAAAGGTTAATCTATTATACGTGTGTGGATTCCCTTCTGGTGTTTCTATTCTGTTCCACTGATCTTCTCTGTTTCTGTACCAGTACCAGACTGTTTTGATGACCACTGCTCTGTAGTGTGTCTTGAGGTCTGAAATTGTGCCTCCTCCAGCTTGATTTTTATTTTTCAGGATAGCTTTGGCTATTCATGGTCTCTTGTGATTCCAGTGAACGTTTGTACCATCTTTTCTATTTCTGAGAAGAATGTTGTTGGGATCTTTATTGGGATTGCATTGAATCTGTATATTACTTTTGGTAATATGGACATTTTGATTATGTTGATTTTGACAATCCAGGAACATTCCTCCATTTTTCAAGGTCTTCTTCTATTTCTTTTTTAAATATTTCATAGTTTTCATCAGAGATGCCTTCCATATATTTAATTAGCATAATCCCTAGGTATTTAAGATTCCTCCCTGCTATTTTAGAGGGAACTGAAATTACATGGAATTATTTGTGTACACTAGTGCCATCGATTTGTGTCCATTAATTTTGTATCCTGCTACCCTGCCAAAGTCTCTTATCAGTTCCAGTAGCCTTTTGACTGAGTCTTTCGGCTCTGCTTTGAAGAGAACAATGTTATCTGCAAATAGAGATCATTTCAGTTCCTCATTTCCAACTTGGATTCCTTTAATTCTTTTTTCTTGCTTAATAGCTCTGGCAAGGACTACAATACTATGTTGAAGAGTAGTGGTGACGGTGGACATCCCTGGCTGGTTCCAGAGTTTAGTGGGTAGGTTTCCAATCTTTCTCCATTTAGTATGATGCTGATACTGGGATTTTTGCAAATTGTTTTGATTGTGTTGTATAATGTTCTTTCTATGCCTGTCTTGCTTAGGGTTTTCAGCATGAAGTAGTGTTGGATTATATCAAATGCCTTTTGTGCATCTATTGAGAGGATCATATAGTTTTTATTTTTTAATTTGTTGATGTGATGTCTCACATTTATTGATTTCTGAATGTTGAACCATCCCTGCATGCCTGGGCTGAATCCTACCTGGTCTGGGTGAATGATCTGCCTGATGTGTTGTTGGACCTTGTTGGCTAGTATTTTGTCAAGGATCTTTACATCTTTGTTCATCAAGGATATTTGGTTTCTAGTTCTCTTTTTTTGTTGTGTCTCTATCTGGCTTTGGTATTAAGGTAATATTGGCTTCCTAGAAAGAGTTTGAAGAATTACCTCTCTATTGTTTGGAAAAGTTTGTGGAGAATTAGGGTAAGTTCCTCTTGAAATGTTTGGTAGAATTCGGCAGTAAAGCCATCTGCTCCCTGATTAGAATGGCTTTAATTATTGATTCAATCTCTGTCCATGTTATAGCTTCATTTAGATTGTTAATTGCATCTTCATTCAATTTTGGCGGATTGTATGTGTCCAAAAATCTATCCATCCCTTCTAGGTCTTCTAATTTGTTTGCTTATAATTGTTGCTTGTAATTGTTCCTGATGATTCTCTGTATGTCGGAGATATCTGTTGTTATATTTCCTTTCTCATTTCTGATACTACTGATGCATGTTTTCTCCTTTTTTGATTAGTTGGGCTAGTGGGGAGTCTATTTTGTTGATTTTCTCAAAGAACCAGCTCGTTGATTCATTGCTCTTATGCATAGTTCTTTTGGTCTCTGGTTTATTTCCTCATTTATATCAATTATTTCTTTTTTCCCTACTAATCTTGGAATTGCTTTGCTGTTATTTTTTCTAGTTTCTTCTACTGTAGGGTTAGCTGATTGACTTGATGCTTTTCTGGTTTCTTAAGCACTGATTGATATTAACTTTCCTCTTAGCACTGCCTTGATTGTGTCCCATAAGTTTTGATATGTTGTATTGATGCCTTCATTTGTTGCAAGCAATTTCTTTTTAATTTCCTCTTTCCCTGCTTAGTGCTTGAGCAGCACAGCTGTCCTCCCTTCAGTCTAACAGTGCCTGGTCCTGTGACACTGCATATATGTGCTACTGATTTAGTGCTTGCACAGTTTACCACTGCTCCTCGTGCAGTTTACCAATGCTCTGGGCCCTTGCCTTTCTGTGCAAGGTGGCAGCAGTAGGGGGCACTGACAGAGACCTATAGCTGTCAGTAATCAGCTCTAGGGACCACATAGACCCTGCATGACACAATGCTACTGCTGCTTTCTCTGTGGTCTCAACTCTGAGCAATTATCTAGAAATAAGCCCACACTGGGTCATCGTTTGAAATCAACACTAGCTGCCTCACTACACAAGATGGGGCCAGGTGGGGTGCTCCTGGAGAATTTGGGCTACTGGCTTTCAGCTCCAGGGGCCACACACCCCCTCCAGGAAGGGAAACTGGTGCTACCCTCCCCACAGGATCAATTCTGTGTGATCAGGCAGAAACAAGCCCCCTCTAGGCTGTTCTGTCAACTCTGTCATCTGCTTCTCCACATAAGATGGCACCCGGAGTCCCCTACTTTTATTTCACTTGTGACTGGTCCAAACTATTTAGTGATATTGACAAGTCTCAGACTGCATTCACCTCCTGAGTTCACTGTATGAACTAAATGACCCACCTGGTTGCCACAAGAACCAAGCAGAGGCCACTGCTGGATGTCTGCCTGGTGCTGGAGCCTGGATCGCCAGAGTCTAGACCACCTTGCAGGCCGCTGGTAGGTTTTCTGTTCATTCCAACATTGCTCTGCCATCTCTGCAGCTTCCCTGTACCCAGGGGGTCTCCAGGTACCCCCTGCCTACCTCCTAACCCCTGCTTTTCCCCTGTAATCTGCTTCACTCTGTCTAAAGATTCTCTGTCATACCAAAAATGTCTGTACTCTATGCCACCATCTTGCCTCCCTAAGCTGCATACTTTCTTGTATCCAAGTATTTCTTATATCCCTGTATCACTTTGCAAAACTAAGCAGTTTATAATTTACTTTTGCATTTATTTTTTTAAATTATGTATTTATTTATCTATTTATTTATTTACCTAAATGTGACAGGGCGAAAAGAGACAGACAGAGAGCCTGGATGGATTGTCAATTTTTTTAAAAATTAAAAACTAAACGAGTTAATGCATTGTCTGGCAAAAATAATAAGTGGCATAATTATTCTGATACCAAGTTTTCCTCTTATATTGTAAAGAATACACATTATTCTTCTATATCACTTTTCAGAAAAACAAGATTAATTTGTTTCACATGTGCTCACACTTGACATACATTCTGTTTTCAACTTTTTAAAGTTTCTGTATCTTTGTTTAACATATAATATTTTGCATTTATTTTTAATTTTATTTGTAAAGTCAGATTTACAGAGAGAAGGAGAGACAGAAAGATCTTCTGTTGATTGATTCACTCTCCAGGTGACTGCAACAGGTGAAGCTGAGATGATCTTAAGCCAGGAACAAAAAGCTTCCTCTGGGTCACTCACATGGGTGCAGGGTCCCAAGGCTTTGGGCCATGCTCAACTGCTTTCCCAGGCCACAAGCAGAGAGCTGGATGGGAAGTGTAGCAACTGGGATACAAACATGCCCATTTGGAATCCCAGCACATGCAAGGCAAGGACTTAAGCCACTAGGCTACCACACAGAGCCAAACTAATCAGTTTAGAAAACTTATCAAATGAAACATCATGGAGAGCAGAGGTTCTTAAATCTTACCCTGCATCAGAATTGACAGAGCTGGTTTTAACACAGATCCCTGGCTTTGACGCCCAAGGTTTCTGGATTTGGTAGATAAGAATGAAAAGGAGATGTTGCCTTGCATTTGAAGTTTACTGTTGGTTCAACTATCACAAGTTCAGAACTGGTGATAATGAAAAACAGACCCCGTACATACTCAGAGTCACAGAATCAGTATAGCAGTCTCGACTCTGCTGCATGACATTTCATCTCTTGGATTGTTTTCTCATTGGAAAATACGGAGTTGGCGCAAGCTGGGTTTCAACATCTCTCCAATATTAATGACCCATGAATACTGTGTTGCTTTCTCTGCAGCCCAGACCCCAGGGAAGACTCGCCATCGCCTGGATACTGTCCATCCATCATGCACAGAATTCTTGCTCTGTCTAGTCTCCATCAATTCTTTTGCAAATGTCATCAGATGCAACCGATAAAGAGGCAAAATTCTTCTTATAAACAGAAAAGATCTTTGCAACTCATTGTGTTCTCATAGACAATTGAAAGGATATGCTGAATGTTTGAATCCCAAAGACAGTAGAACTCTCTCTCTCACACTGGGAGAATTAACATAATAACAACAAATAACAATTAACATTATTAAACACTTAATCTATGCTTGCATTGTAACAAGACCTTTATAGTTATCATTATTAAATCCCCACTGTAAGCCCATAAGACATGATTTCTCGATAGAAAGCTTATACCTTGAACCTACTCAAAGTCACAAGGAGAAAAATTGAGTTGCAAAATTAAACTGCTTCAATTTCAGACCTGGGGCCCTTGACTATCAGGGAGATTAAATTGTAATAGTTCACAACATAGTTCACAACATAGTTCACAATAGTTCACAACATAGCTATAGCATAAATTATAAATGTAACGTCTGCACCAGAAAACTGTGATTATACCCAGAGTATGAAAATGAGGTTCCAAATAAGGGTCAGGTGACTAGACAAGAACCACACTGGGCACAGCAAAGGATCTGAGCCAGAACGAGGGCCAAGCACTAGCCTCAGATCAAGGATGTGGAAGAAATTCCAAGGCTCAAAACTATACATGGAGTCAGAATCTTGGAAGCTTCAAAGTGAATGCTGTGCAAACAGACCAAAATCATACCGGGACAGCATGTGGACAGCTGGGAGATAAGAGAACTGCGGATGACAGCCGTGCCTGTGTGGTTCCTGGGATGAGGACACTGGAAATCCTACATGTCTAAAGGAGTCCTCATTCGCACCCCATCCTGAGTTGTCCTAAAGATCATTACCCCCTCCCTACCTGTGCCACACTGAGGAGAATTCAGTCATCCACAGACACTATGCTGAATCTCCATGGATCTCATCATCCAAAAGGCTTAAGAAAATTGCATTAAGTGATCATGCTGGTAATACGTAATGTACCTCAAACATGGAAACTTTTCACCAGCATGTGGGAAAATCAAGATGCAGCTTAGAGTCCTAAGATCAGAACCCAAGCACCTGTTTGATTTTGGAGCAACGAAGCCAGTTCTTCGCTTCCCTTTCATTTCTTCTCTTCTTGGGGTTCTCCAAACGTTGAAACGAACATACAGATTCTAGTTTTTGTTTGTTTGCCTGTTTGTTTGTTTTTTAAACAGAAACATGTCCCATGCAATCAAAGTGAAGGACAAAGTTAGTTAAGCTCTTACATAGACATATTATCCTGGCAGCATTTGCTGAATCATAGAAATGTACCTGAAAAGGGCCTAGAGTGGTGGCCTAGCAGCTAAAGTCCTCACCTTGAACGTGCCAGGATCTCATATGGGCACCAGTTCTAATCCCGACAGTCCTGCTTGTAATCCAGCTCCCTGCTTGTGGCCTGGGAAAGCAGCCGAGGACGGCCCAAAGCTTTGGGACCCTGCACCTGCGTGAGAGACACAGAAGAAGCTCCTGGCTCCTGGCTTCAGATTGACTCAGTTCCAGCCATTGCCGCTGTTTGGGGAGTGAACCATCGGATGGAAGATCTTCCTTTCTGTCTTTCCTCCTCTCTGTGTATCTGACTTTGCAATAAAAATAAATAAACCTTAAAAACAAAAAAGAAAAGAAGTGTACCTGAGAAGACCTGGAAAATGGTGTGTCAGGGCAATCCTACACAAGAGCCAAAGAGAGAATCATTCATCCACTGCTTCCCATCACTCCTAGAATGTACACTTGCCACTCTCCTGGGCTGCACACACTGTGTATAGTTAGGCAGTTTTCAAAGCAGGAAACCCAGGGATGTCATGTGGGCAGGTGGTAAGGGCAATTAAGAAGCCCCGGCAGAAAAGCTGGTGGAACTCAAACAGCTGGAAATGGGTACTAGGGCAGCCCAGAAACTCTAGCAAGGAGAAGGGGAACTGTTTACAGCACCATTTGCAAATTAGAAATAAAAGTTGTTACTGGGCCAGGTGTGATGACTCAATGGCTATGTCCTCACCTTAAAAGTGCTGGGATCTTCTATGGGCGCTAGTTTCCCATCGAGCTCCCTGCCTATGGAAAGTAGTATAGGATGACTCAGAGCCTGAGGACCCTGCCTGATTCCTGGCTTCTGATCAGCTCAGCTCCAGCTGTTGTGGCCATTAGGGTGTGAACTAGTGGGTGCAAGATATTTGTCTCTCCTTTTCTCCTTAAATCTGATCTGCCTTTCCAGTAAAACTAAATAACTTTTACAAAAATTTTTCTTGCTACTGCAACCAAAAAAGAAAACACATTAAAGAAAACATGCAAAGTATTGTCCTAGAAAACCTAATATCAAATCAATCTGGATTTATCTCAAGTTTGACATGGGTGTATCTATTTGAACACTCTTATTCAGAAAACCCAAAACAAACATGAAGTCTCCCTCTGGTGTCCAAATCTGTGCATTACAATTCTGCTGTAAATTCGTACTGCTGCTTAATCATCTAGGGAAAGAATTTCTGAGTTGCAAACGCTTTGTTGAAACTTCTATCCATGTAAGAAAACTGTTACGGGGTGCGAGCGAGATCACACCAGACATGTCTAAGGTTTATTAAGGAGTGTTTATTAACCAAGTTTGGTGATAACAGAGCGCATTAGAAATAGCCAATCACAAGTCCATATGGCAATCCAACCAAACACGATCCAGCCAAACATAACCCCAAAGGAACAAATGGTCATTACCCTTAAGTCCATCTGTTAAGCTGAAGACCTATGTCCCAGCTTCCCCAGCAATGTAAGTTATCCTAAGAGACATGCAACGAATAACCTGGACACTATGTTCACTGTCCTCCCTAAGCAGTGGGCAGAGGGTGAGGAATACAGACACACAGGGACCATGACAGGGGATACCTGTCCTGGGGCGGCCAGAACAACAGAAGCAGCGAGCCCCTCCATATCATGCGCCTTTATAGGGACCTGTGAGGGGAGTGGTTACACAACAATGCAATACCGCCCCCTCTCGGATGATAGGTGAGAGTCACAGGGGGGCAAGAACCATCACCTAGGTGGTGGGGGAGCGTGGCTGAGGGCTTCTCCCTAAGGGTGGAATTAACATTCCACTTTCAGGACAGAGGGTGGGGGACACAGCCACATTCCATTTGCCCACTGTCAAGGGGTGCTGGCTATCACTGGCTGCACCCCATAATAAAAATCAGTTCATTGGATGTACTCAAGCCTGTCCCTTTGGAGTGAGATGTTGAATTTTTTATTGCAAGGTAAAGGTTAGCAAATATTTCCAGTCAAGGGCAGATGATAAATATTTTAAGTATTACAGAGCACAGCACTCTCTCTTGCATATGTGCCTTTTTTGTTCTTATGTTTTGCTAATAACTCATGAAACATACAAATATTCTTTTAATATGTTTGCACTCATATATATTTGAAAGGCCAAATAGCAGAAACACAGGGAGAGAACAAACTCTTGCATTTTCTGGTTCATTCCTCAGCTGTCCATAATAGCAAGGTTTAGGAGCTCCATCTACTCTGCCTCTTGGATGGGAGAGGCCCAACCACTCAGGCATCATTCATGGCATTCCCAGGAAGGTGGATCAAAATTGGGGCTCAAACTGGTACTCCAATAAGAAATGTGGGAGTCGGGCCCGGTGGCATGGCCTAGCGGCTAAAGCCCTCGCCTTGAAAGGACCGGGATCCCACATGGGCGCCGGTTCTAATCCCGGCAACTCCACTTCCCATCCAGCTCCCTGCTGTGGCCTGGGAAAGCAGTGGAGGATGGCCCAATGCTTTGGGACACTGCACCCGCATGGGAGACCCAGAGGAGGTTCCTGGTTCCCGGCATCGGATTGGCGTGCATCAGCCCATTGCGGCTCACTTGGGGAGTGAATCATCGGACGGAAGATCTTACTCTCTGTTTCTCCTCCTCTCTGTATATCTGGCTGTAATAAAATGAATAAATCTTTAAAAAAAAAAAAGAAATGTGGGAGTCATAAAAGGGGATTAACCTTTGTAGCAAAACAGATCTTTGAAAACAAGCAAACAAACAAAAAAACATGCTGAGTAGACTGCCCATATGCAAACAGGCCAAGTGTTGTTCACCTGGCCAAACAGATGTACCCTGGTATGACAGGTCCACATAGGAGTACCTGGTTTAAGTGTATGGCTCAGGCTCCTGATTTGAGAGTCACACCAATGCAGGTCCCTGGAAGCTGTGGTGATGGCTGCAGTAATCCTGATACCAATGTGGGAGACCTGCACTGAGTTCCCTACTCCTGGCTTTAGCCACATCAGTTGTAAGACTTTATTTTCCCTCTGTCTCTCTGTGTCTCTTGGAACCAACGAACCAACAAACCAAAATCAGATTATTCTAGAGTATGGTTCCCAATTCATATCTTTGGCCAAGCCCAGTGTATTCCTGTTCTCTGTCTCTCTATGTCTCTTGAGAAAATGAACAAAAATAGCAGGGCATACTAGAGTGCAATTTATCAATTTCTATAAGGATTACCTCCCTTACTGAAAGACATGATTTTATATCTATTTTATTTAACAATCCATTTACTAATACTTAATATTTAGTTTAATTACGTATATGTGTGTTGATACATATGACCGTAATGTTATGAAACAACTTGTCTTTAAAATGCTTCAAAGTATTTGTCAAGTGCTTCATGAATATACTTTATTTCTAATGCTAACACTTGGATTCATTTAAACTCTGAAGACGACTAAGGATATTTTGGTTAAAGAACCTCTCACTCAGTGCAGAAATTTCTCGTGTAATATTTCTAGGAGAGACTCTTCCCACTTACCATCAAAAGATTTCCATTCTCCCTCTCTCATTAAGGAGTTACTTATTTTTCTTGAAAGTTAGAATTACAGAGAGGCAGAGAGATCTTCCATCTTCTGGTTCACTCCCCAAGTAGCCACCATTGCACAAGCTAAGCTGATCCAACCCTGGGAACCAGGAGCTTCTTTGAGGTCTCCTACATTGGTGCCAGGTCCAAGGACTTGAATGACCCTCTGCTGCTTTCCCAGGCCATCAGCCGGGAACTGGATTAGAAATGGAGCAACTGGAACATGAACCTGTACCCGTATGGGATGCCAGAGTCACAAGTGTAGGATTGGCTTGTTATGCCACCACGTTGGCCCCTTTGTTACTCTTCTATACAACTTCCAATCACTAGAAGACTAAGTAAATTTCTGAGGCGCATGCGTTATTTGACATTTCTATCCAGGTTTGGAAATTTCCTTCACAGTGAATATTCAAGCCTCGACTGTGTGTTTTTTTGTTGTTGTTGTTTTGTTTTGTTTTGTTTTTGTCATTGTTCTCCCTGTATTTGAAAATTTCAGGATCAGTTTTCTGGCACAACTGGTTAAGCAACATGGGTGTCCCATGTGAGTCCCCGTTTGAACCCAAAGCTGAGTGAGTTTGAAGTCAGAGGCTTCAAATTCCATCTCCATTTCACACATGGCAGGCAGGGACTCAAACGCTCGGTCCATCACCCGCTCGCTGCCTCCCAAAAGCATTAGCAGCAAGATGTATGGGAATAGAAAGTCAAGCAGCTGGGCCTGAACAGGCACCGCTAAACAACAGTATGAACTATTGCACCATAATGGTCTCCCCTAAAAACCATCTTGATGGTCTTATGGGACATAACTCATTGAAATATTTACCCAGTGACTGGCATATAGAAAACTTCCTCAAATTCTTCATTTAATTTATTTTATCAATAATTACTTCCAATGATTCTTGAAAAATTAAAACATAATTATATTTTGATTCAAAACATTTTTAAAGCCATGCATAGCTTTTCCACAATACTAAAGTTCAGAATAGACATTTTACAGGAATTTTTTAAGCATTCCAATAATTAAAATTCTTATAATTATAATTCTTATAATTATTATCAATTTGGGTTTTATTAACATTTCATGTAAACATGTGCTATGACTCATTTAATAACCATTGCACACGATTGAGATGATTTTTAGTGGCCATGTAATGTGTCTTCATAATTATTGAGTCATTGTTCTTCTAGGTATTTGCTCACTTTTAAAGTTAACCTATGAAGTCTTTTTATAGCGAATGCTTCAACTCTGTAGTAGCAGTTTAAGAAAACACAGGTGGGTGGAATTAATTCAGCAATATACCTGCGTGTTAGTTTTGAGCAATATTCAACTATGTATATTCATACATTAAAGCATTTATGATGGTAGTTCAAAAGGTTCATGAAAAATTGAATTAAAAGTAAGTCTATTGTAACGCAAAAATTTTAAATTCCAGGAACACAAGGGGTTTAAAATAAAGCTTATAAAAATGTTTACAAGGGCCCAGCGGCGTGGCCTAGCGGCTAAAGTCCTCGCCTTGAACGCCCCGGGATCCCATATGGGCACCGGTTCTAATCCTGGCAGCTCCACTTCCCATCCATCTCCCTGCTTGTGGCCTGGGAAAGCAGTCGAGGACAGACCAATGCATTGGGACCCTGCACCCACGTGGGAGACCCGGAAGAGGTTCCTGGTTCCCGGCATCGGATCGGCGTACCGGCCTGTTGCGGCTCACTTGGGGAGTGAATCATCGGACAGAAGATCTTCCTCTCTGTCTCTCCTCCTCTCTGTATATCTGACTTTGTAATAAAAAAAAAATCTTTAAAAAAATGTTTACAAGGAAAAAAACTATGAGTCTAAAAATGTTTATACCAAGCTGGGCTGACTGTTCCTACTGGCACAAGCATTAATCAGAGTGTGCGAGCATTGATTGGGTTTTGCCATAGCATCAGCTAGCAGATACTGGTACTGGAGGCTAATTTTGTCAAGTTAAACTGCAGAACCACCTGGAGAGTGCATGATCTGAGATTGGGAGTGGCCCAGTAGGGAAATAGTGGGCACCTCCCTCTTGGGTTGCCACTCCCACTGGAGAGCAGAAAAACCAGGACAGGAGCAGAGGTGGCTAGACAGAAGGGCACCCACCAGCATGTGTGTGGGTTGGATAGTGGGGTTGGTTTGGTTGAACTAGGCTTCAATGCCCATTGACATGTATGAGAGCTGACTGAGGTGTGGGACACACTGGACCGGTCTGCTGTCCATATTGGCAAGCACAGGAACCAGAGCATGGAGGTGGGCCTTGTGAGGGTTTTTGCGAATCACTTTGATTAGGTTGTTTGTGTTAGGGACTAGTGTGTGGTGGGCAGAATCAGACTGGACTGCACACCCATTGGTTTGTATGAAAGGCTGGGCTGGAAACAGAACTGACCCAGCAATTGCAACCATCAGCATATACATAAGCTGATTGGGGCAACGGACTGTGCCAGACCCTGTACTGGCAAGAACACACAAGAATCAGGTCTGGGATCACCTCAAACAAAGTTTCTTTGGGGATCCCTTCAACTGCACTGCTGATCTCAGAACCCTAACCATGAAGAGAATTGCAGGTTCCATAGTCTGACCATGGTGTGCATATGCCAAAGCTGAGCCTCCTCGGTGGCTCAGACAGAGCAATGGACAGCATATCCAGATGCACATGGATGATATGGAAGTCCATCAGAACCTGCAGAAGACACCTGGTACCACAACAGAGGATGGAGAACAGAACAAATCAATCAACTACCCCAGTCACACATTGGCAGTGAAAATATGGGCAGAAACTCTAGGGCGGACTTTGTCAACCAGTGGATTCTGCAATGATTTCATTGTGGTTGGAATGGCAAGACTGGCAGCATTTCAGAACTGTTGAACTATCCACTGGCTCATACCCTAAATGGCTTTAATGGCCAGCTCTGTGCCAGACCAAAGCCAGAAGAAGCCAGAAACTACTTCAAGATCTCCTACATGAGTAGAAGGGACCCAAGCGCTTGATGACATCCTCCATTGCATTTTTGCAGACCATCAGCAGTAAGCTGGACCTGAAGGGGAGTAGCAAGACCTGAGCCAGTGCCCACATAGGATGCTAATAATTTTGTAAAGAATACATAAGATGGGAGGGTTGTCATTTACTATATAAACCTTACAATTACATTAAAGTTTTTCCATTTTTTTACAGACTTATTTTTATTGGAAAGGCAGATATGCAAAGACGAGATATAGAGAAAAAGATCTGCTGGTTCACTCTCCAAGTGGCTGCAAGAGCCAAAGCTAAGCCAATCTGAAACGAGGAACCAGGATCCAGGAGCTTCTTTCAGGCCTCCTACACAGTCACAGTGTCACAAGGGTTTGGGCCATCTTCTAATGCCTTCCCAGGTCACAAGGTTGGGAAAAGAAAGATTTGAACATTTGGGAACCTAAGACATACACTCACTCATAAAAAGTCAGATTGTTGTGATATTCGGAAAAGATTCCACTAAGGGACTATCATAACTCAAGCAGCTTAACAAACTTGCAGGATATAAAACCAACACACATGGCCAGCGCTGTGATATGGTGGGTTAGCCACCATCAGCTATGATGGCATTCTGTGTTGGCAATGATCCACATCGGCTCCTCCACATCCAATCCACTTCCAGCAGCAGAGGATCCAAGTTCTTGGGCTCTTGCATCCATGTGGCAAGCCTAAAGGAAGCTCTGGGCTCTTGGTTGCAGCCTGGCACAACCCCAGCCCTTGCAGGTGTTTGAAGTGAGGCAGCAGATCGTTCTCTCTCTCTCTCTCTCTCTCTCTCTCTCTCTCTCTCTCTCTCTCTATATATATATATATATATATGTATAAAATTCTATACATATGTATATTGTATATACATATGCATGCATGCATATACATACATCTATGCATGCTTCACACATGTATATACATATTGCATATATGTATATATGTGTGTGTATGTGTGTCTCCATGTATCTGCAAAGTTATGATGTTATTCACATGCATGTTTCAGTATCTTCTTTAAATTCAACTGAAGAAAGGTCGATTATGATGTATTGTTACAAGCATCAGTTCTGGTCGAGCTTATTTGAGGTGCTTTGCTCTTCCTATATTTCTTTTCCCTCTTCTTTCTCATTTAGGTAATTCTTTTAAAGATGGATAGATGCAAAGATATATATATATATATATATATATATGTAGATAGATTGATTATTGATTGATAAACTCACACATACATCAATAATCTTTGTATAAGCAAACAATGCCATGACTGTATCCTTCACAATAGCTGTACAATTTTTAAATACCATGGAATAAATCTAACCAAAATGTGAAGATCTCTACAGAGAAAACTACAAAACATAAAAATAGAAGATGATCCTCCCAAATGGGAACATCCTACATGTTTATGAGTTGAAAGAGCTGATATCACAAAAAGGCCCATACTTTGGAAAACAATTTATTCAATGCAATCCCAAACAAAATACAAAGGATATTCTTCTCAGATCTAGAAAAAAACAACGGTGGTTAGAGGAGGGTCAGATGGTAATCCAAATTAGGAAGACTTAAGCGTGAATAGAAAGAGCGTGGCTGGAGAAAGGCAGGTACTGAGAAGGCGCATCACTGTATTGGGCCACTGGAGCTCACAGGTGGTCTGCAGAAAGAATGTGGAACTGTGTAGATAATGAAATGTGGCAGAAAATGCCCAAAGTTGCTGCTCATGGCCTAAGAGGTGGGTGAGAAAAGTGGAGTTATGGACCAGCAAATCAACCCAGCCTGTGGGCAGCAAGCAGACTTTTAAACTCAGAGCTGACACCAAGGGAAACTGACCAGTTGGGCTTCTGCAGGAATTCCACAGGGAGGAAATGTGCAGCTAGAGGCCAGAGAACAAATCACCATTCTCAATGCCTGTGAAGGAAAGCAAAACAGGTTGTAGATTCCAATTCATGCCACTGGAAAACAAGCCATTGGACAGCAAACCATTGAGGAGTGAGTAGCAAGAGGGACTCCAGAGAGCAAAGCAGTGGGCTGGTTCCAGGCCAGCCCGGACAGGTCCATTCCCAGAACCCTGAGAGGCACCAGGATTACCTGAGAAGAGGATGTTGAAACTGAGTGGGGCAGAAACTGGAATTGGAATAGCTCCACAGGCTTTATCCAGTAAACTGAAGTCAGAGACCAAAAGGGAACACAGAAGCAGACATTGGAACATTGTGTGTGTGTGGATTTACAACATCTGCAAACACTCATCTTGCACACGCTGGGATTCCATATGGGTGCTGGTGTGTGTTCCAGTGGCCCTACTTCCCATCCAGCTCCCTGCTTGTGTCCTGAGGAAGCAGTAGAGGCCGATCTAAACGCTTGGGACCCTGCACCCATGTGGGGGACCTTTGGGGCTTATGTCAGATAAGCATCCTATCTATTCAGCCTGTTAATGGACACTGGGAACCCAAACATGTGCTCTCCCTATCCCCACAGAGTAACTCCTAATGGGAAGTAAAAAGACAATCCATGGCCACACAGGAAATAATTTCAAAGAGTCATCATTTAAAGATCATGACCAGGAAACTGCAACATGTTAGGAGGGAAGTCCTCTGTCCCTGGGCCACCTGAGGTGGGAATAAATAGTCACACAGAACAAGGGACAGTGAGGGGAGGGAAGGAGAGAGAATGAGAAGAGAGAATGATCGGATGTAAAAGCTTAGGAAGGACAGGGTGGATCACCTTGCATAAGGGGCTAATACCCGAAGGGTTTGTTCAAAGGAAGTGGAGGAGATTGGAGGAGAGATGCCTCTATGTTCTCCACTCTGCCACCTGCTGAAGCCATCCGGGGAAGGTATGGGTCTGAAAACGCTTCCTGGATGCTTAAATTTAGCAACATAAGTCATGAGAAGTTGCTATACCTTCAACAGCTACAATCTGCCTTGTGTGTTGTTCAGCATCCAAAGCTTCTGGAATTTTGTCTTGTGATTCCTGTTGGGTTGAACACCAGGTCTGTATGCAAGCTCACAAGCTCACACAGGCATCGCTCCAATCAGCTGTTCCTCTTTGGGTAGATGACTTCCACCATCTCCTAAGGGCTCAGGCAACGTATGCTCCATTCTTCCACTTACTTGAGACTCAATGTTCCTTTCTCTATGAAAAACCTGAATGTGAAATTATTGGGTCACAATTTTAAACTGTTTTTATGATTAACTATCTTATATGTTTGAGAGAGTAGGAAGCAGCGCACCCAGCTGTCTCCAGTTTGCTGCTCACATGCGTTCTGGGAGGCAGCAACTCACATCAGACAATCCAACTGAGCCCTCTGCTGCCCTTAGGCCTGACCCAGCTCCATCTGTTGTGGGCTTCTGGAGAGTAGACAGGCAGATGACATAACTCATCTCGCTGTGTTTCAAGTGAAATAAGCAAACATATCTTAATGTGTTTATATTTTTCAAAACAAAGCAGATGTAATTGGTTGGAGACTGCAGACATACAGAACATGAAAAGACACCGAGAGTGACACAGTAAGCATTGCGTGCCACCTCCCAGGATGGAAGCACAAACTCCCGAAGGCCGGCACCGTTTACATCCCCACTCATCATTTCCAGAGTCTTGTTCCCGCTTCTCATTCTCTCCCTGCACCTCCCCTCTCTGCCCCAGTCCCACTGCTGATGCCGCTTTATAGACTTGGTTTCAACTTCAATTTTTGTCCCCACTGTTTCACAGTGTGCTTTCTTGGGATCTGCTATTTCTGCACAAGGTATCTCTGAGGAGCACTCACTTTGGGTCTATGTCATATACTGGAGGAATATATTGAACTGCATTGATCAGTTCTGCTGAAGGCATTGCCATATTTTCACATTGTCAAAATGCTGCTGGTTTTTACATTCTTGCTTGTCTCCTGATAATTTTCAAAAGAGTTTTCTGGCGTCTGCATTGAGACTGCAAGTCTTGATTCGACAAAGCAGCTTTAGGACCTGGTGCAGTAGCCTAGCAGATAAGTCCTTGTCTCGCACACACCAGGGTCCCATATGGGCACCGGTTTTAATCCCAGAGTCCCTGCTTCCCATCCGACTCCCTGTCTGTGGCCTGGGAAAGCAGTAGAGGATGGCCCCAAACCTTGTGACCCTGCAAAAGTTTGTGGCTCCTGGCTTTGGATTGGCTCAGCTGCAGCCATTGAGGCAGCTTGGGGAATGAATCAATGGATGGAAGATCTTCCTCTCTGTCTCTCCTCTCTATATATCAGACTTTCCAAAAAAATTAAATAAATCAAAAAAGGAGAAGAAGGTAGGAAGCAGACACTTTCTTCTAATTCTATTTCCCTTGTGTGGGGGCCAGTTGGGTCGGATGGCATGGGGGTGTGATGAGCACGGCTCCTTGGTTAGCAAGGCTATGAGGAGTTTTTGGCCAGGTGACAAAGCCCGGCAGAATGTCTCTGGTCACCTCGTTACTGCCTCACCCCATTGTATGGACACTCGATCACCTCTCTGATATTTCATGGAATTCACCGGAGGGTGTTGCTATTTTTCTGCAAATGTGAAATCTCTGTAACTGGTTTAATACTAGAAACTGATTTTATCAATCATGTTATGGCAAACTTTCTATATGAGTCTCTCCCTCTGTCTATCTGAGCTAATTTGGGGGCTCCTAATTTGGGGGCTCAGTGCAAGGTAGATGGGGAGCCAGAGCTGGAATTACCTAAGGACTAGAGAAAGCTCCTCTCCTGAGTCCAGAAGGAAATTTATAATTCTTTTTCTCTAAGGACTACCCGGGGCTCCTGGCCATTGTTCCAGTGTCACCACACCTTGTGAGGAGTGTTCTGGGATGATTTGATCCCTTCTGGGAAATCTGATAGGAAATGACTGACCTCAGAGTTCTTGGCCTATGAGGTCGCTCAAATTCCCTGTGATCTCCTTGGCAGTCAGGATATGGTCCTTGGTGCCCATACTGACAATCCTTGATGAAATATTCACTGCTTCTGTGGCGGAAGCACATGGGAAGTCTCCGGGGGTCTCACTGGGTCTAGGATACAGACCTCCTCCTAACAAGAGGAAATCTTGGAATCGTGTGAGGATTAGGAATATTGCTACCTCAAAGCTAACAACCATTCTCAATCTCCTGAGAAGCAAAGGGACTTGTTGATGAGTGTTTGGCAAAGCTGCTGTTTGGGATACCAGCACCCTGTCTTGGACATCTGGGTTCCAATCCCAGCTCTGCTTTCCAGTCCACTTTCTGCTAGCACACACTCCAGGAGGCAGTACGTGATGGCTGAAGTGTTAACATCACTACCACTGAAGGGGAGCCTTGGACAGAGTTCTTGCCTGCTGGCTTCAAGTGTGACCCAACCCTAACTCCTGTAGGCATTTAGGGGGTGAACTAACAGTGAATGAAAGACCACTCACTCTCTTGTTTCCTTTCACATTAAAATATATGTGATACAGGATCCAAGGGCATCAGAACAACAGTCAGGATCCCTGAGCAGTCTACAGAAATGGAAGAACAGTAAACTTCCTTCGGGACTAGGGAGGGGAGCTCTCTCTGGTCATCGCTTGGTTCCAACTTGGGGTTCCCACCCTCTCTTGCACCCTCCATCAGGATCGCTCCGGACACCCCTCAAAACAAATAAGCGAACAGTCAAACAAAAAGTTAGGATAGACAGAGAACAAGGAAAGCTTAGAATCAGACAGGAAATGGACAGCGTGGATTCACTTATACCTTACTAGGGGGACACAAAGATTAGTTACTCCTCACTAGGGTATTGAGGATTTCTCTGCACACCCCTCCTAAAACTGTTCTGCACCTAAACTGTTGACATATGTCTTGTCAGAGTTATAAGCCAGTCTAGACTACCCCCCCAAAAAAGCCAGGTTCAGCAAAATTATGCTTCAATGCTATAAAATGTTAAATAGTATAATGAAAAGAGACACGAGAGAAGTGAACAGTAATCTATAGCCATTTTAAGGTGTATAGAATCTGGTTGTACATAAACTAAAATTGAAATGTCAATGAAGTAGTCACAGGATGTGGTTAAGAACTTGCATTTTTAAAAACATATTGGTTACTCAATACTATGTCAATTAATTCCATAATGTTATAAATTGTTGCTGATGTTATGTTGGGGTTCTTAATTGATTGGGATGATACTCTGCCGGCTCTACCTTTAGACCAGAGAGGGTCTCCCTAAGAAGCTGTTGAACTTAACTGGACAATAAGATGCTGGACTCTATGTTTGGTATATGCTTGCAATGAAAGAATCTCAACTGAACTTGAACTGTGGTTATGCAACAAGGTGGAGGAATCCATCGTGGGGGGAGGGTTTTGGGAGGGGGTGGGGAGAATCCCAGTACCTTTAAACTGTGTCACATAATACAATGTAATTAATGAATAAATGTGTATATATATATATATCTATATATACATATATATATATATATATATATATATATATATAGATATATATATATGATATAGTGAAGCAAGTACAGTTTGTGGACAGTAGAAGGAGACTTTGGGCTGGAATGTGAGTTCCCAAATTCCATAGTTTCATCCACAGAGATACAGGAATGCTTGAAAACTTTATCTAAGCTGTTAACATCCTGAAAGAACATGAGAATCAAAACAATTCAACTGGTTGTTACAGTTAATAAAAATGTGCTTCATTCTTGAAAATCACAGTGAAGACTTTTTTGTATTAAGTGTATTTATTTTATTAATTTAAGATACGGTCCCATAGACTGTGATTTCCCTTCCCCCTCCACACATCCCCTCTCCCTGCACTGACTCCCTCTCTATCATGAAGTGTTACCACCACAAGCAGCAAATCTGGGAGACAAAGGATATTGGTAATCACCTTGATTTAGCCATTCCCCAGAGTCTACATATTTGAAAACAACTGATTGCACATAACCATATGCAAGTTTGATTTCTAAATTCAGAGACATCTTTTTCCACATGATTCAGATGATGAATAGCTTCTTGCAAAATAAAAATTAGCAAGGCCTGCTTGTAAAGACGAAAGTTCAGCCAGCACAAAAGGTATGACCAGGACCAGAACCAAAATGGGAAAGAAAAAAAGGAAGGAAGGAAGGAAGGAAGAAAAGAGGGAAGAAAGGAAGGAAGAAACCCAGCACAGGTGCATGTAACTGAGCACACTGAATCCCTGGGGGAGGGAAGCTCTGCAGACCTCCAGGAACACCCCATTCTGAAGGTGAGATATTTTGACCTGCACGGTGTCTGTAGCTGGGCAGCCTGGGTGCCAAAGTTGCTGGGCAAAGGCCATTGGACCGCTCAGGGGGCACACCCTCAAGGTTAGAGTGTCTTGACGCACAGGGATGATAGGATCACACGGGTAGCAGTAGGAGATGACCTGTGGTTTTTATGCCCTGGTTAGGAATTACAGCTGAGGGACTTCCATTGATATGTCCATGACATGTATGTACCAGAGACCTGCTCCGGTTGACTGGAGAGCTTGCAAAGGATGTGTGGATCAGCAAGGAGATAAGAGGCAGAGGAGGCATGGGCCACTGTGGCATGATGCTCATATGGGCAACTCAGAAAAGTTACCTTCTTTATTTACACACAAATCATCACAAGCTTTTGCACAAACATCCAATTGTTTCATTTTTATTTCATTGCAAAAGAATGATTATAAAAACAATCTTGAAAAACATTATTACTATTTTACTTCAGAGAAAATATTTTCAACAAACTATTACTCATTCAAACTTGCAGTGACCTGGCTGAAGCCAGGAACTCCATGGTTGGCAGCACATGCAGTGACATAGTGACAAGTGGTTTACTTATATCCAAAATCAATTTTCACTAAGCATAAACTATCTAATATTACTTAAAACATCATGAGCACAGAATTAAAAGGAAATCTCATAAATGAAGGTAATTTGTAAAGGCATATATCATAGATTCTTTTTAAAATCTTATCATCAATCATTCATTAACTACCATCACCTTCACCTAGTACTGATTCAATTGTTGTTTGTTCTTTTGTTAAAGGGCAATGAAAGGGATCAGGGCAGCTCAACCTTTCTACAAACAGAGCCTTTACAAGAAACTTCTTTTTATCTTTATAAACTGTTTTCTTTCCCTAAATATGAATGCCAATATAAGTTAGAAGTTTTTAAAAACCATTTTCTTTCCCTAAATATAAGTGTCAATATAAGGTAGAAGTTTTAAGCCATTTTGGGGGAGTTTCACATTTGTCCCTCTTTAGAAGAAGTCCTGCATACTTTTTTTTTAATGGAATAAATTTAACAATGTCAATTTTCCCTGCATACTTTTTGCTTTCCATGGTAAAAAAACAAAATGTGTCATTTCATGTGTTGTAACAGTTCGAGGCTGCATGGTAAACAAGCTTTTTGTACCTCTATGATTGCCATCTGTTTCTAAGATATTATTAAGCCATTTCTTAAGGGGAACATTATATATCTGAGGTGAAGTTTCAGGACAAAAGTGGGCACATAATAAGACATTTGGGAAACACATCCTAGGATACGTTCCAGGACAAAGGTGGCCCCAATTTACTGTTAAGTGCTCATAGCTGCGTGTCATGCCTTAAGTTCCTCAAGATCCTTTTACCATAACATGATTAATAAAAATCAGCTTCAGGTATTATACTAGTTACAGAAATCATTTCACATGTGCATAAAAGCAACACACTTAAGAGAATTTCACGGCCCAGTGCGGTGGCCTAGCAGCTAAAGTCCTCTCCTTGAACGTGCTGGGATTCCATATGGGCACTGGTTCTAATCCCAGCAGCTCCACTTCCCATCCAGCTCCCTGCTTGTGGCTTGGGAAAGCAGTCAAGCACTGCCAAACTCCTTGGAACCCTCCACCCGCATGGGAGACCAGGAGGAAGTTCCTGGCTCCTGGCTTTGGATTGGCTCAACACCGGCTGTTGCGATCTCTTGAGGAGTGAATCATCAGATGGAATATCTTCCTCTCTGTCTCTCCTCCTCTCTGTATATCTGCCTTTCCAATAAAAAATAAATCTTTTTTTGAAAAGAGAATTTCATGAAATATGAGAGGTGATCAAGTCTCCATACAATGGGGTGAGGCAGCAATGGGTGATTAGAGAGACATTCTGTTGGACTTTGCCACACA
Organism: Ochotona princeps; assembly: GCF_030435755.1. Taxonomy (NCBI): domain Eukaryota; kingdom Metazoa; phylum Chordata; class Mammalia; order Lagomorpha; family Ochotonidae; genus Ochotona; species Ochotona princeps. The sequence continues at coordinate 2,596,450 of NC_080839.1, read as the reverse complement.
GCCAGAAACTCCTCATAGCCTTGTCAACAGCAGAACTGTCCTCCTTACACTCTTATGCCATTTGCCCCGGCAGCACGGCTTCCCTCACTGGGCATCCTTAGGGTTTAACTGCTGGCTCCTTCTGTTTTGTAAATACACAACCTTTTTTAATATGCCTGATCAGTAGGGCTCTAAAACCATTGACCTTTGCCAGACCACCCAGCAAATGTTTCCACTGGTCCCCCGCAATATCAGTGCTGAGAAATCCTGTCCATGAGGATATTTGAGAGCTCACCCTCAAATTCACATGAGCTAATCTCCAGTTGCTTTTTGGGGGCCATCTAAGGATCAGAATCCTGCCAATGCACCAAAGGAAAATAAACACCTCCGGCGCCAATCTACCACTGTTGAATACTTCGACATGGTTCTTAATTAAATATCAAGATCTTTTAAGAGGTTTTAATTTTTTGTCTCCCTCCAGTCATTCATCCTGAGATCTCTGCATACAAAGGCTTTGTTCATTCATTAACTACTTGCAATAATCCTTTAGTAAAGTCTTATTAGTGATGTTCAGAGATGTAGTTGTGTTTGTTTGACAAGACATACAAGTAACATATCTTTTCCTAAACATATGGAAGTACGATGGGATGTAGTCGGCAGCTGCTCAAACTTACCAGGTTAGGTAGTTTCCCAAAGACTCATTGCTAATAAGTAGTTGCTTCAGGATTTTCAAAGCCCGTATTTTCTCATTATGACATGTCAAAGAAATAACGGAAGGAATGAAATGAGGGAGGGAGGACAAGAGGAAGGGGAAGATAAGAAGAAAGAAACAGAGGGAAAGAGGAAGGAGGGACATGAGGGAGGGAGATAGAGGAAGAAGGGAAGGGAGGAAGGAAGAAAATTGTACCCATCCCCCAGTTGATGTGAGCTTCATCATTAACATTCTCAGAGCCACCACCTTGTGGCAGGAGAAACCTAGGGGGTGGGTATTTGGTCGAAGGGCTCAGGTGAAAGACCTCAACAGTGTGGCGGCTGCAAAGGGTAACTGAGCCAGGAATGACCCAATGCTTGGGACTCTGGCCATGGACACCATTGGCACACAGTGAGCGAATCCTGGACTTATGGGCAGCCAGTGCACCAAGTGGCACAGGGTTCAGCCAGCTGGCCCCCTGGCAGCGAGCTCTAGGGTATTTGGGGTATGTAGTTGCTGCCTACAGACATCCACGGATAAAGCCAATGTGCATGTAGGTGAGAAATGAATCTGTGTGACACTCAGTGACACTGTCACTGAACTTGCAGGCAGGCGTGGGGACTGAGACCTGGTGGTTTGGAGGCGAGAGTCCATATGATCTGTTTGGGTCAGACTGAATCACCAGCCCACATGGAACTCCTGAGATGAGCTGTTAGCGCAGAGCATTGCTGAATACCACCACAAGCTAGCACACTAGAAAGCTATGGCTGAGGGCCTGTCTGGCAGGGCTAGTACCAATATCTGACTGAGTGTCAGAAAATGGGATGGATCACATTGGGAACGGTCATGACACCAACCCGCATGCTGGAGAACCAGGTCTTGGAGTAGATTCTGTAGGGGATAAATAGGCCCAACCCTGTGTAAATACAATTCCTGCTGGTTAGCTTAATTATTGGAGTGGTGATGGCTGAGCTAGGAATGACTCTGGAACCCACCAATACTCACAGGTGCTGACGCTGGAAACAGGCTGGGCAGGTCCAAGCTGCAGCACCTGCAAGTGCATCCTACCACAGAGTATGAGACGGACCAGGCCAAAATATCCTCCAACTCATACAGAGCTGAAGACGATGTGGCAGGCTATGCTGGGCAAGGACCTGGGACCTGCTGCAGCATGTAAGATCTGGGTCAAGGAGTGGACCAAGTGGGAGAATCTGGGAACCTGGAGAACCTACGGGGGTCATAGCTCCCACTGTTGTGCACATGTTTCAGGCCTGGGTGTTAGGTAGGCTGGGCAAGGTAGCTTCACTTGTTGGTTAATGTGTTGGTTGGTTTTGGAAGGGAGTAACTGGACAGGGTTAAGCCAATCTTACCTCACTGACAAGAGCAGAAACCAGGATGGGCACAGGTCAAGCTCAGCTACCCACACCTACCAGGTTGCATGAGACTGGGATGGGAACTGATAGAGCAGGGACAAATTCCAGCACCAGCAAGTGGTGGGAATTAGTTCAGGCTGGGTCAGGTCAGGCTCTAGCATTCAAAGGCAAAGATCATGACAGGTGAGGGACTAGGCCAAGCTGGATCAGAACAACCACTGCCACATGCAAAATCTATAGCTGGAAATAGACCTGGTGGGAGCTAAAAGGGACGTCCTAGCTGGGCTGTGGTTCCCACTGGTAAATACAGGGCTGGAATGGGGATTATGTTCTGGTCTGGACATGGCTGCAGTGTACCTTGGCACAAGGGTGAACTGAGGCTGAGTGTGGCACACTGCGTTAGACCCCAACACCTACTGGTGCTCAAAGGGACCAGGATAGGTGGGTATAGGAGTAAGACGGTCTAGGCTAGGTTTTAGCCCCTGGTGAGCTGGGTGTGAGCTTTGTTTGCATGTGCATCAGGCTAGACTTGACTGTATAGCCCAACAGTAATAACTGGAATGGGTTAAAGGCCAGTCAGGAAAGGCCATTGCTCCTGCTAGGTCAGGAGTTGGACTGAGTAGGGTTGGCTCTTGGATCCACCTGCGTGCATGAGATCTGGCACTAGGAGAGGTTCCGATGGAGTAGCCTGGGTAACTTCTCTGTCAGGACACAGTCCATGCAGGTGAACACAAGAACCACTATAGGGAGCAGCTCAGATCAGGCCAGCGAATGGTACCCAGTGGCAAGCATTTGGCACAGATCAGGGGTGAACCAGGCAGGACCAGTTCACCTCACCTGCTGGCAAATCTGAGCATCAGAATGGAGTGTGGATTGGGTTGGGTCCAGCCGCAACACATACCAGTACACATGAGGGCTCGGACTGGGTGTTGGCTGGGCTATGCTAGGATTTAGTATCCACCAGCCTGAGCTGTAATTAGGGATGGTCGGGGCCAGGCCAGGCTATAGTACCCACTGGCAAAAGCTTAGGTGAGGCAGGCCATGCCAGACAAGGCCACACAGGCAAGACCCAGGGGAGAAGAAGCAAAGCTGGTAGGGGGAATGTGAAGTGCTCCCTGCTGGACCACCACTCCCACTGGGTTGGGATGGGGCAGACCTGACCAGGCAGGGCTACAACACTTGTTGGCTTCATGTGAGCTGGACCAGGAAAAATCCAGGCTGGGTTGACTGTTTCTATTGGTGGAAGCATAAGTCTGGGTGGGTGTGGGTTGATTGGGCTCTGCCACAGCATCAGCTAACAGATGCTGGCACAAGGGACTAATTCTGTCAATCCAAACTGTAGAACCACCTGGAGAATGTATGATCCAGGAGTGGGCCCGGTAGGAAAATAGTGGCACCTCCCTCCTGGGTTGCAACACCCACTGGAAAGCATGAGAACCAGGACTGGGACAGGCATGGCTAGACAGGGAGTGGCACCCATTAGCATGTGTGTGGGTTGGATAGTGGGACTGGTTGGGTTGAATTCGGCTTCAATGCCCATTGACATGTATAAGAGTTGAATGGGATGTGGGACAGACTGGAACAGTCTGCTGTACATACTGGCAAGCATGGAAACCAGACCAGAGGGTGAGCCTGGTGAGGGTCATTGTGAATTGCCCCAATTTGGCTGCAGCTCCCACTGGTTTACATGGACAATTGTATGGTGGGCAGGATTGGGATGGGCTCAACCCTCATTGCTTTGTGTAGAGAACAGGGCTGGAAACAGAATTGACCCAGCAATTGCAAATGTCAGGCATAGGCTGATGGGGGTAACAGTCAGTGCCAGACCCTGTACTGGCAAGCACACCCAAGAATCAGGTCTGAGATCACTTCAGATGAAGTTCTTTGGGGATCCCCCTAAACTACCAGACTCAGAAACACAACCATGAAGAGAATTGCAGGTGCCATGGTCTGACCATGGAGTGCGTTTGTCAAAGCTGAGCCTCCTCACTGGCTGAGAGAGAACAGTGGACAGCATATCCAGGTGCACATGGAGGATCTGGTGGTACATTGGAGCCAGCATAGGACACCTAGTACCAGAAGAAAGGAGAGAACAAATTGGTCATCTATCCCAGCCAAATGCTGGCAGTGAAAATCTGGACAGGCAAGTGGAGATGCTAAGGTGGACTATGTCAGCCAGTGGATTCTGAAGAGATTTCATCGTGCTTGCAATGGCAAGATTGGCAGCAATTCAGAACAGTTGAACTATCAAATCCACTTCAGCAGTGCCCTCGGAACATCCTGCATATTGGAGACTCTGGGATGGTGGTAAGGATGGGTGTGGCTTCTCCCCTTCCCACAGCTTCAGAAAGGAAAAGACAATGGCGGACATGCGCTGTGCCCTAGCCACTAAAGTCCTCGCCTTGAATGTGCCAGAATCCCATATGGGCTCCGGTTCCAATCCTGGCAGCTCCACTTCCCATCCAGCTCCCTGCTTGTGGCCTGGAAAAGCAGTCGAGCACTGCCCAACTCCTTGGGACCCTACACCTGCACGGGAGACCAGGAGGAAGTTCCTGGCTCCTGGCTTTGGATCGGCTCAACACTGGCCGCTGCGGTAGCTTGGGGAGTGAATCAGCAGATGGAATATCTTCCTTTCTGTCTCTTCTCCTCTCTGTATATCTGAATTTGCAATAAAAAGTTAAAAATAAATAAATTCATTAAAGACAATGGAAACAATGGTCTTACCCAATTTCCTGTAACCCCTGACACTGTGAGCCCTAATTATGTAAAGTTCATTAAAAAATTAACTTAAAAAAGATTAAGAAAAACCTGGGTTTCCAGGAGAGATGCTTGTGGCCTCATGGTATGGATTTAGTGATTGAATGGAACAGTCCTGCACTGGAACAGCTATGTTTTCTCTTTATGACTATGCCATTGTTCAATACACACGTTTTCCTTTGTATCAAATGCACCTTAAGGAGTATGTGGTGTCAGATCACGCTCCCTGTTAGCTAGACTAGCTCCCGTCAGAAACCACATTAAGGCCTGGAGTAAAACAGCAAGCTATCCATAGATAATCAGGCTGTATATGCCAAACATACAAGACCTGGGTCAGAGATGTCAACAGCGTTCATCTCTGGAGCAGACAAGTGCTCAGGGGACGAAGAGTTATTGTTTGGGCCAGGCATGCTGCAGCCTAGTGGCTAAAGTACGCGCCGGGATCCTAAGTAGGTGCAGGTTCATGTCCCGGCTGCTCCACTTCCATCCAGCTCTCTGCCTGCGGTGTGGGAAAGCAATCGAAGAAGGCCCAAAGCCTTGGGACTTGGTACCCACCTGCGTGGGAGACCTGGAAGATGCTCCTGGCTGTGGATCAGATCAGCCACTTGGCCACTTGGGGAGTGAACCAGCCAGTGGGCAGAAGACACTTCTCTTTGTATATCTGCCTTCCCAATAAAAATGGATGAAAAAATGAATGGCTGGATGAATAAATAAATCTTAAAAAAGGAAAAAGTAATTGTTTTTCTGATCAGACATGGAGTAAGAGGTATAAGACGCTCAGTGAAATCAACAGTGGCAGCTCAGAGATCAAAGGAGGTGCAAGACTGCCCAAGGCACTGGGCTGCTGTGTCCTGTCAGTCAGTCCAACACCGATCCAAGCAGAGAACTGGGCCTGGTGCAGGGCACAGGACACAGGCCTAGTATATTCCTGCAACTGTGATCAGCTTGAGCCCCTCCCCCGCCTGCTCCCCCCACCGCCTGCAGACACACATGCGCACATACACAAGGAGAGGCAAGAGGTTCACGTCAATGTTTGGAGTAATACGTTCAGCTGGATTGTTCTGTTGAGAGGGAGGGATGCTTGATGTTGAGCGGTTCTGCTTGTCTGAGTGACAGAAGTCCACCCACAGGTTAATAACGCATGTTCACGTAGTTAAGGTGGTGGACGGAAGAGTGAATCAATACGCCAACGGAAAGACCACATCAGAAGGGAGCCGCTCCTGAGAACCACTCATGGTCTGCCCCATGCAGGTCAGAAAGCAGTGGCCACATCCCATTTCGGACTCCTAGAGTGAAGGGGAGTGCCTGACTCTGGCTGACCTTTGCCCCAGAGAGGCAGATCCTTTCTTTTTTTTTTTTCAAGATTTTTTGTTCTTTTTTTTTTTTTTTTTAATTTTATTTTAAATTCATTAATTACATTGTATTATGTGACACAGTTTCATAGGTACTGGGATTCTCCCCACCCCTCCCCAAACCCTCCCACCATGGTGGATTCCTCCACCTTGTTGCATAACCACAGTTCAAGTTCAGTTGAGATTCCCCCATTGCAAGCATATACCAAACATAGAGTCCAGCATCTTATTGTCTAGTCAAGTTCAACGGCTTCTTAGGTATACCCTCTCTGGTCTGAAGACAGAGCCAGCAGAGTATCATCCCAGTCAATTAAAAGCTCCAACATACCATCAGCGAAAAATTTACATCATTATGGAATTAATTGACATAGCAATGAGTAACCAATATGGTAAAAGTAAATGCGATTACTTATCCACCTTCTGTGACCACCTCATTGATATTTCAATTTTGGTTTATACACAACATATAACATTCATAACATAACTTGTTATACATAACATCATATCAAATTAAGGCAAACATGTGGTATTTAACCTTTTGGGATTGGCTCATTTCCCTTAGCATTATGGTTTCCAGTTTGGCCCATTTGGCCACAAAGAACTGCATTTTGTTTTTTTTAATAGCTGAGTAGTATTCCATGGAGTAGATGAACCATAGCTTTCTTATCCAATCTTCTGTTGATGGGCATTTTGGCTGCTTCCATGTTTTTGCAATTACTGATTGTGCTGCTATGAACATAGGAGTGCCTGTTGGTTTCTCATAAATGGGAAATGAAGAAGTCAAGCTTTCACTATATGCAGATGACATGATTCTTTATATGGAAGAGCCAAAAGGCTCAACACAGAGACTACTAGAACTTATACGGGAGTTCGGTAGAGTGGCAGGGTACAAAATTAATGAACAAAAATCAACAGCCATAGTGTATGCTAACAGCCCCAAGTTGGAAAAAGATCTAACCAGCAAGATACCATTCAAAGTAACAAAGGAAAGCATGAAGTATCTGGGAATTAACCTAACCAAAAATGTTGGAGACCTATTTGAGGAAAACTACAAACTACTTAAAAAAGAAATTGAACAAGATCTAGAAAGATGGAGTAACATCCCATGCTCCTGGATAGGTAAAATCAATATCATTAAAATGTCTATACTGCCAAAGGCAATATATACATTCAACGCAATCCCAATCAAATTGCCCAAAACATTCTTCACAGATCTGGAAACAATGATTCAAAGGTTCATCTGGAAACACAAAAAACCACGAATAGCTAGAACCATTCTCAAGAACAGGAAGTTAGCAGGGGGAATCACAGTCCCAGACCTCTGGACATACTATAGGGCAGTGGTTATCAAAACAGCCTGGTACTGGCAAAAAAATAGAGAAGAAGATCAATGGAGCAGAATAGAAACACCAGATGGGAACCCACACAAATACAGCCAAATAATCTTTGACAAAAAGACAAACGACAACCCAGGCAAATGGGAAGGTCTGTTCAATAAATGCTGTTGGGACAACTGGTTGATAGCCTGCAGAAACAAAAAGATAGACCCACATCTCTCACCATATACTAAGATCAAATCCAAATGGATAAAAGATTTAAACCTACATCCAGAAACCTTCAAACTTTTGGAAGAAAATGTTGGAAACACACTGGAACACTTAGGGGTAGGCCCTCACTTCCTAAAAAAGACTCCAGATGCAGTAGAAATCAAGACCAAAATAAACAAGTGGGACCTCATCAAACTAAGAAGCTTCTGTACAGCTAGAGAAACAATCAACAAAGTAAAAAGGCAACCCACAGAATGGGAGAAGATCTTCGCACACGACTTAGGTGATAGAGGGCTGATCTCCAGAATATACAAAGAGCTACAAAACAACCAAAATGTCAAAACAAACAAGCCACTCAAGAAATGGGCACGGGAAATGGGCAAACACTTCACAAAGGAACAAACCCAAATGGCAAATAAACATATGAAAAAATGCTCAAGTTCCCTGGCAATAAGGGAAATCCAAATTAAAACATCAATGAGGTACCACCTAACGCCAGTAAGACTGGCCCACATGAATAAGAGCACCAACAACACTTGTTGGCGAGGTTGCGGGGAAAAGGGAACCCTACTCCACTGCTGGTGGGGCTGCAGGCTGGTACAGCCTCTATGGAAATCAGTATGGAGAACATTCAAACAACTCAAATTCAACATACCGTATGACCCAGCAATAGCACTCCTAGGAATATATCGAGGCAGATCCTTTCACTGACAAACTCTTGAGAGCACATAAGGTTCTGGGTGGAGTGGAAGAAAAAGTGAAGCCTTTGACAGACAACAGGGCAAACCATGTGCCTTTCAAGGAAGGCAATGAACGAGGCCTCTTGGAAGTGAGTGAGGGGTTTTGTCCCACAGGCCAGTGGCTTCCAAAGGAAAGGCTGCTGTTCCTTGGGGGAGCCCGCGCACACACACACACACACACAGACCCACACACACTCATTCTGACAGGAGGGAGGGTGTGCTCTCCCCCGTACTTCTCCTTACAGGTCCTGGTGCTCTGGCTTTGGCCTGGGATAGGAGATGGGGATGGGAATCTGGACAGAAATGGGTTTTCATCAGCTTTCACCTCCACCCTGTATGTGTGCACCTATATCACAGTGTTTCCCAGACACTAAAGCACAGACTCTGGGGTTGGTTGGCATGGTGGCACGACTTAAGTCCAGGCCGTTCTAGGTAGGTCTGATATGATGCCCCTCTCTCCTTTCCAGCAGAAGCTGGCCCAGTGGTTGGGACCCTGCCCAAAGCACAAGCAGCCAGTGGTGGGGATCTATGTGTATGTGGTCGTCTCACCAGGAGGTGGAGAAATCCCTGACGCATCATCCTCCCTCCCCCTAAATCCCCCAGCAAGGCTAAGCAAGATCCCAGGATGCCAAGGAGAAGCAGGAGGGACTCTCCCCAAGGTCAGCCTGGGGTGAAGGCCAGTCATGTGGTGGTTTGGTAAGGGAAGAAGAGGGGCTGGCATGGGCTGCTCTAAAAGCAGTCATTGGGTCAGTTGAATCCCTAGAAGCACACCAAGCCACCACCGCCAGCCAGCCAGCCAAAACTACGCCAGCATCCACTATGGGTGGTGATTCTCTGCTCCCAAGGCCAGCTTCCTGCTAAAGCAAGCCGAGGAAAGACAGCCTGGAAGCTTGTCTGCTTGTCTATTTGTCAGTATAGCTGCAGGAGAAAGACCAATCCACCCACCCACGTACCCACCAGGATGGCACACTGGTGTGTGCTGGTGTGTGTGTGCATGCACCTGGCTTCAGTGTTTCATCGAATCATCAGCCTCAAGCAGAAGTTAGTGGCTCAGAAGAAAGTTTTATTGACCCGGGGGCATAATGGAAGTGGATGGCGGCAGGAAGGTCAGGCTTCCACAATCACAGCAGTAAGGCAGTCATAGGTAGGGGCACTCAGGAAGCAGAAATGTGGGTGCTGTTGGTGTGTCGGGGGTGAGGGGGCGTACCACTGATGGCAGGGTGGGTCCTTTGGACAGCAGCAGCAAGACACGTCCTCTTCATCCACCTCTTGTTCCCAATGAGGCACTCCCTCCGCCTGGTGTGTGATTGCCCACAGCAGCCTCTTTTCCCTGAAAAAAATGAGCAGTGAGTGCCAGCCACAGAGTTGTTAGCTCTGATCATTGCGTCCATTCATCCCATGAGTGCCCAGATAGCTCCTGTTCCATCCCAGCACCTCTGTTTTTTTTTTTTATTTTCCTTGTGTGTGTGTCCCCTAAAGCACAGGCCACTAAATCATTCCTCCCGGCCCTGGTCCCGGCTCCAGCTACCCGTTTTGCCTGGATTTCTAGGCTGGCACGAAGCACACCTGAGCATCTTGGTGGTTTAGTGTTGGACTAATTAGCGAGCAGGCCGGGTGGGAAGGAGCTGCGGGCAGTATTGTGCTGCCCCAGGTGAGCGAGCAGAGGCAGGTCATCACTCAACGTTGAGCCCAGTTTCCCGTGGTGGGACAAGTGCTCTTGTCTCCAAAGAAATGGGAAAATAAATGCATAAGTCAATCAATGAGTCAGTCAAAAAATTAAATTTAAAATTTAAACAGTTTTTAGAAAGACTCCCCCAGAACACAGAGAGCAAGAAAGCAAGTCAGTTAAAATTAAACATCTGGGGGCCCAGCGCTGTAGCCTAGCAGCTCAAGTCCTCACCTTGAATGCACCGGGATCCCATATGAGCGCCGGTTCTAATCCCGGCAGCTCCACTGCCTGGGAAAGCAGTCGAGGACAGCCCAAAGCCTTGGGACTCTGCACCCGTGTGGGAGACCCAGAAGAAGTTCCTGATTCCTGGCTTTGGATTGGCCCAGCTCCAGCTGTTGCAGCCGCATGGGGAGTGAATCATAGGATGGAAGATATTTCTCTGTCTCTCCTCCTCTCTGTATATCTGACTTCTCAATAAAAATAAATAAATCTTTAAAAAAAATTAAACATCTGAACAATAGAAAAAAACGGTGGAGAGATGGAAAGAGGGGACAGAGAGGAAGGAAGGAATTTTTAAGAAGACTGACAACAGCAAGACACAGAAAGTAAGCGGCTCAGCAGCGACAGCTACTGGCGACAGCGCACGTGCCGGTGCACGCCAACTGCCACAGGGCACCTGGTCGACTGCTGCTGAGGCAGATGAGAGGCAACCAGTGGACCCACCTGTGTGAGACTAAGTGCACCAGGCAACTGGTCGGCTTGCGACCCGGACCGAGCCACTGGTTCCTGACTTTAGACTGGTTCTGGCAGCCACTTGGGGAGTGAATCAGTGACAGAAGGCCTTTCTCTCTCCCCATCTCTCTGTACATCTGACTTTCCAATGAAGATGATCTTTAAAACTTACACATTGACTATAAAATGCCTTTGTAACAAAACCTTTTTAAATTCCATGTTCCACAAAGTTTTTGAAGTAACCCTGTATCATTTCTGACTTATTCTCTCTTTCAAGCACTCAAATACTATAGAAGACTTTCATGAACCAGGAGTTCTCTTAGCATTTGGCTTATGTTCTATCCTTCTCTCCTTTCTTCCATTAAGATGATTTCCTCTTTCATCTTCAAAGTTTGCAAAAGCTCAAGCTTGTCTCTCAGCTGCTTCTTCCTAAGACAGCAGTTTGAAGGCAAATGTGGCCCAAATCATGCTGGTCTCCCCTCTCTGGACTTTCTCCTTGACTCGTCTCTTAAGGACAGATTATGTTGGCAGCACTTGGTTTTTAAGAACGGTTTCTTTTTCTTTTCTTTTTTTTTTTTAAAGATTTTATTGTTATTGGAAAGCCGGATATACAGAGAGGAGGAGAGACAGAGAGGAAGGTCTTCCATCCGATGTTTCACTCCCCAAGTGAGCCACAACGGGCCGGTGCTGCGCCATCCAAAGCCGGGAACCAGGAACCTCTTCCGGGTCTCCCACGCGGGTGCAGTGTCCCAAAGCTCTGGGACGTCCTCGACTGCTTTCCCAGGCCACAAGCAGGGAGCTGGATGGGAAGTGGAGCTGCTGGGATTAGAACCGGTGCCCATATGGGATCCCGGGGTTTTCAAGGCGAGGACTTTAGCCGCTAGGCCATGCCGCCGGGCCCAAGAATGGTTTCTTATGTTTTGTTCAAACTGTCCCCTCATCTTTAACAGGACTGTGTTACTCAATCTACCATGATCAGCATCAGAATCTGCAGTGTAGTTATTTACAACAGGTTCAACAAGCTTTGATCTTCCTTTCCACCAAGATACAAATGGATTATTTCAATTTGTAACAAAACATAAGACATGACTTATATAAAGACAAAATTGATTTCCTTACATAAGACAAAGTCACAAATGAGTGTATGGTCAAATCTGAGGGACCAGTGCCATGGAGTAACAAGTTAAGCCATCCTGCTAATAGTCTGGAAAAGAAGTTGGCCTAAGTGCTTGAATCGCTGCCACCCATGTGGGTGACCCACATGAAGCTCCTGGCTTCTGTCTTCGACCTGGCCCGTTCCCCGTTCCCAGCTACTCGGACTTTGGGGAGTGAACTCGCTGATGGAAGATATCTGCCTCTGTCTTCCCCTCTCCCACTCTAATCCTGACTTCAAATTTTAAAATCAAAATAAAACAAAAAGGGCAAAGACTAGAGGCAGGTATGATCTATACATGCAGATGAAGGCTCCTGTGTCTGACCACAAGGTGCCTGGATTGGATAATCCATGTTCCCAACTCCAGTTGTCTGCTAACGCAGACCCTGAGATGAAGTGGTAATGGCTCAAGTTAATGTGAGGTCCTGCCACCCATGTGGGAGACTTGACCGAGTCCTGAACACCAGCTTCAGCCCAGCCTGGCCCAGCAGGTGCAGGCATTTGAAGAGTGAACCAAAGGATGGAAACTATTCGTCTATCTGTGCTTTTTTTTTCTATTTTTCAAATAATTACCTTTTTAAAGATTTTTTTTTAATTGAAAGGCAGATTTATGGAGAGAAGGAGAGATTGACAGGAAGACTTTGTATTTACTGGTTCACTCCCCAAGTGGCCGCTATGGCCAGAGTTGAGCCAATATGAAGCCGGGAGCCAGGAGCCTCTCCTCGGTCTCCCACACAGGAGCAGGGTCCCAAAGCTTTGGTCCTCCCTTGACTGCTTTCCTAGGCCACAAGCAGGGAGCTGGATGGGAAGCAAAGCAGCTGGGACACAAACTGGCATCCATATGAGATCCTGGCACATGCAAGAAAAGGTTTTAGCCACTAGGCCACTGCATCAGGCCCCAACATTTTTTAAAGTATTATTTCATAATCAGGAAATAAAAACTTTAACATTGAATATCTCTGTAATACTTCCACTCTGTAAAATTTCTATAGCACCATAAACAAGATCAAGGGAAGCTTGATCCATGTTAGGTAATTACTTAAGCATATTAAATTGCTCTAAAATCATTTCAAAAACTAAAGCTACAAAAGAAACTTTCAGTAAAAGAATCTGTACCTTGTTTTATGCTGAAGATCAACCTTACATCTCCATCAGCCTGAGAACAGTTGGTAACCGGGACAAAACAGGCTGTGGAAGAAAAAGAACCAGAGTTAGTTTACATTTGTTTTTCTAAAAATAACCTTTTCTTTGAAAAAAAAAAAATCTAAAAGGCTGTTGCACACATAACACACACACAGAGAAATCTTTCATTTTATTGCTTTTTTTTTAAGATTTATTTATTTTTACTGGAAAGGCAGATACACAGTGGAGGAGGAGAGACAGGAAGATCTTCCGTCTGCTGATTCACTCCCCAAGTGAGCCGCAATGGCCAGCGCTGCGCCAATCCAAAGCCAGGAGCCAGGAACTTCCTCCAGGTCTCCCATGCGGGTGCAGGGTCCCAAAGCTTTGGGCCGTCCTCGACTGCTTTCCCAGGCCACAAGCAGGGAGCTGGATGGGAAGTGGGGCTGCTGGATTAGAACTGGAGCCTATATGGGATCCCAGTGCATTCAAGGCGAGGACTTGAGCTGCTAGGCCACTGTGCCAGGTCCATGCATTTATTACTTTCCAAATGCCTGCAAAACCCTACGCTGTCCTGGCCAAGGCCTGGAGCCCAGAACTCAGTGCAAGTCTCCCAGGCTGGCTAGTACAGATTCAAGTACTTGAGCCATCACCTGCTGAATCCCAGGTACACATACCCAGGAAGCTGGACTTGGAAACAGAGTCAAGTTCAAATATAGGCACTCTCATATTCTCTATGGGAATCCCAAGCAGTGCCTAATTCGTAGCTTTTATGTTCACTTTAATATTCATTTAATTTTTTCTTTAGAACTTGCCTGGAATTGATTTTGCTTTCCTACATAATCCTATAAAGCTATCATATTTTGGGGAACACGGAAGTTATTTGCATGTAAGTTATAACATTTCTTTCAAGTGGACACGTGCCCAGTTGGCCTAATTTTTGATATCACTCCTAGTGAATATGTGATTCAAGTCTAGGTAAAGAACAAACAGTAAGAGAAGAGGGAATGTGAACAGGGGGGTGAGACTTCCAATCAAGACCCTAGGAGAGGCCAGCACTGCGCTGCAGCTGGCACTGTGGCACTGGCATCCATACAGGATTGTTGGGTGTGTTAGTGTGAGCACCCACTTCTCGGCTTCCGATCCAGCTCCCGGCTGTGTGTATCTGGGAAAGCAGAAGATGGTCCAAGGTTTTGGACCTCAGCCACCCGGATGGGAGATCATGATGGAGTTCCTGGCTCCTCTTTTTGGTCTGGCCTAGGGTTAGCTGTTGCTGCCTTTTGGAAAATGGACCAAAATATAGAACACTTCTTTATTTCTCTCTCCATCCTTAGCACTCTTTCAAAATAAAAAACTTTAAGCAATCAAGCAGCCCATCAATCAATAAGAAATGAACATAACATATGCATACATGAAACATGGGTTCTATAATACTCATAGAAAATATGTATTATGAAAATTACTTACACAAATTTTTAAATTCTATTTCCATGAACTTTCTGAAGTATCCTTTCAGATTTCATTTTGCTCTATAAACAAGACCAAAGATAGTAAAGAAGAAAAAAAATACAAACTTTACATGCTCAAAGTAACTTATATTCTACTCAGAATGTAAAAAAACTTTCTGCTTAATTTCACATATCTGGGTGGCACATAGAACTGGAATACTTAAGATGATAGGGGAATACTTTTTCATTTCCTAATGAAGGCACAAGGCAGCTGAGAAAATACAAAGTTTAAAAAATTCTTTGAAATATGGATTCGGTTCAAGATTGAACATATATGAAAGAAATCAGTATTTGGGAAATGACTAAGCTTACAAGGAAATAAAATAGCAAGGTCGGGCCTGGTGGCGTGGCCTAGTGGCTAAAGTCCTCACCTTGAACGCCCCAGGATCCCATATATGTGCCGGTTCTAATCTCAGCAGCTCCACTTCCCATCCAGCTCCCTGCTTGTGGCCTGGGAAAGCAGCCGAGGACGGCCCAAAGCTTTGGGACCCTGCACCCGCACGGGGAAGACCTGGAAGAGGTTCCTGTTTCCCGGCTTCGGACTGGCGCAGCACCGGCTGTTGCGGCTCACTTGGGGAGAGAATCATCGGATGGAAGATCTTCCTCTCTGTCTCTCCTCCTCTGTGTATATCTGACTTTGTAATGAAAATAAATAAATCCTTTAATAAATAAAAAAATAACAAAAAAAAATAGCAAGGCCAATGCACAAACAATGTTCCATGAAATGCCAAAAGCTAAGCTATTCCATTGAATATACCTGCAGTATTCTCAGAACATTGAAGAAATTGTGGACATTTCCAGGTCAATAGTTTTCATTTATCAACCAGAATTACAGCATTAAGGCATCACTTGTAATATTGACATCCCCTATCACTGTACCTTTTTTTTTTTTTGAATCCCAAGTCTGTGCCTAATTCCAGCTTCCTGGTTTGGTTTGCAAACCAAACCAGAAGTAAGAAGGTGATGACTGAAGTATCTGTGTCCCTGCCTGCACATGGGAAACCCAGACTGAACCTGCTCCTCCTCCAGCTGTGACTTCTTGGAAAGTCAATCAGCAAATGGATGATCTCCATTTTCTTCCAGCTCTCTTTCAAATAACTACATTTTGAAGCATTTTGATGAAAAATGAAGAAAGCAAATCTTGGGACCAGTGGCCAGTGCAGTGATACAACAGGCTAATCCTTCCCCTGCCTGTGCCTTCATCCCATATGGGTCCTGGTTTGTGTCCTGGCTGCTACACTTGTCATCCATCTACCTGCTTCGGGTCCAGGAAAGCAGCATATAAGGGCTAAAGTCCTTGAGCACCTGTCCCCATGTAGGAGACCCAGAAAGAAACTCCTGGTTCAGCTCCAACAGTTGTAGTCATTGAGAAGTGAGGACATCTCTGTCTCTCATCCTCTCTCTATAAAATGCACCTTCTAAATAAAAATAAGTTAAAAAATATTCAATGAGCCAACAAGATGGCTTTAAAGGCTACTACTTGGCATGCTAGCACCTTTATCTCACATGGAACCTGGTGTGTGTCTCAGCTGTTCCACTTTTGATCCAGCTCCCTGCTTGCTTATGGCCTGGGAAAGGAGCAGAGGATGGCTCATGTCTTTGGGACCATGCACCAACAGAAATGACCTGGAGGAAGCTCCTGGCTTGAGACTGGCTCAGCTCTAATAGTTGCAGCCATCTGGGGAGTGAACCAATGAATGGAAGATCAATCTCTCCTCCCTATAAATTAGCCCTTCAAAAAAAACTTTATGAAAAAGAAAAAAGAAAATTTCCCTAAAGATAATTCCAATATTTAATGTAATTTTTATAAACTCTCAAAGCACAGAACAGAGAAAAACCACACTGTACTCTTTTCTTTTTTTTTTTTTAAAGATTTATTCATTTTATTACAGCCAGATATACACATAGGAGGAGAGACAGAGAGGAAGATCTTCCGTCCGATGATTGACTCCCCAAGTGAGCCGCAACAGCCGGTGCGCGCCGAACCGATGCCGGGAACCTGGAACCTCTTCCAGGTCTCCCACGTGGGTGCAGTGTCCCAAAGCTTTGGGCCGTCCTCGACTGCTTTCCCAGGCCACAAGCAGGGAGCTGGATGGGAAGTGGAGCTGCCGGGATTAGAAGCGGCGCCCATATGGGATCCCGGGGCTTTCAAGGCGAGGACTTTAGCCGCTAGACCACGCCGCCAGGCCCCACACTGTACTCTTTTCTAAGTCTATGTCAAAAAGTGGTCTTTTTTTCCTTTTCAGTTTTTACTTCAAAAGTAGAGAGACAGAAATCTTCAATCTACCAGAATACTCCCAAATGCCTGCACTAGGCAAGCCATGTGTGGCAAAGTTGTACCTACTTGAGCCACAGTCGGCTGCATGCCATCGTATACATCATCAGGAAACTGGATCTGAGGCAGTATAGCTGGGACTCTAATCAAACACTTCATTGTGCTATGCAGGCATCACAGAGACAAAAAAAGTTTTGAGCCAAATGCTTACTGATACTAAATGGTTTGGGAAGATTTAAGTAAATCCTCCAGATGGGTACTGGTGAAGACATAAGCTCTACACAATCAATATACAGCAAAGGCACAAATGTGACCTTCAGGTCAAAGTCCAGACTACTAAGTGCTGGACAGACACAGTAAGAACTGTGCATATCTTGAGAGCAAATTAAATTCTCACTTTACAAATTTCCTTTTTTTTAAATAAGTTTACTTAGTTGATTATGGTATAAAGGGTCAAGAGCTACAGGATGAAAGTGGGTAATATCATTGTTTCCACACTAATATCATCACTTTTTTTCTCTGTATCTGGGGTCAGGGGAGAAACAAAGGGAGAAGCCCTACCCAGCTTCCCACCCATCCCAGGTCCCGATGTGAGGCATGCCCCAAGGGTCCTGCTCAAGCAGTTTTGATAGTTCAACAGTTCTGAATTGCTGCCAATTTCACCATTCCAATTGTGATTAAATCTATTCAGAATCCACTGGCCGACATAGTCTCTTCATGGCTGGGGTTCCGACATCAGCAGTTCAGTTGGAGGGATCTCCAAAGAAACTTTCTCTGAGGTGATCCCAGACCTGATTCTTGTGTGTGCTTGCCAGTACAGGGACTGGCACACTCCGTTGTTCCAATTAGCTTATGCACATGCTGGTGGTTGCAACTGCTGGGTCAGTTCTGTTTCCAGCCCTATCTTCCACACGAACTGATGGGTATTGTAGTCCAACCTGATCCTGCCCACTTCATATTCGGCCCTCACGCAAACCAGTGACAACTGCAGCCTAGTCGGGGCAACTCCCCAAAACCTCCACCAGGTCTGCTCCATACCCTGGTTCCCATGCATGCCAATATGTACCGCAGACTTGTTCAGTCTGTCCCACATTCAATTTAGCTCTTACATGTCGACGGCCATTGAAGCCTAGTTCAACCCAACCAACGCTACTTTCCAGCCCACACACATACTGGCAAGTGCCTTACTCACTAGCCACCCCTGCCCCTGTCCTAGTTTTCATGCTCTCCAGTGGGAGTGTAACCCAAGAGGGAGGTGCCCACTATCTCCCTACTAGGTCACTCCCACTCCCGGATTGTGCACTCTCCAGTTGGTCCTGGAGTTTAATTGGCAGATCAAGCCCCAGTGCTGTCAGTTAATGCTATTGCAAAGCCTAACCAACCCTCATACACTCTAATTTTTTGCTTGCACTAGTTGGAACAGTCAGCCCAACCTGGTCCTTCCCCGATCTAGCACACATGAGGCCCACAGGTGTTGTAGTCCTGCCTGGTCTGGTCTGTCCCCATCCTGACTCACGCTCTCCAGTGGCAGTGGTTGTCCAGCAGGGGAGCCCACATTCCCCCTGCTTGCTTTGCCCCCTCTTCCCTGGTTCTCACGTGTGCTGTTTGGGCACTGCGACCACATCTGTCATGACTCACCTCAGACTGGCATTCCTTAATGTGCACTGGCTTGTGCTGCAACCAAACCCAGCCCAACCCACACTCTATTTTGGTCCTCAGACGTGCCAGTGAGTGATGTGAACTGGTTCAGCCTGGTCTGCCCCCCCCCCACCTATGCCGTATGTATGCCAGTGGGTATCTTTCTCTGGCCTGGCCTGGGTTGCTCCCTATCATGGTTTTTGGGGTCACCTGTAGGGACTGTGTCCTGAAAGAGGAATTTCCCAAGCTCCTCCATCAGAACCTCTCCCTATGCCAGATCTTGCATGTACTGGTGGTTCCATGGGCCAGCCCCCTTTGCTAACCTTCAGTCCATTCCAGTTCTTACTGTTGGATGTTTCAGCCCAGCCAAGGCTTATTCATGCCCAGACACTGCTCACACATGGCTCAGTAGGGGCAGAGACCTATCCCAGTCCATCCTACATTTACCCAGGTTCTTCAGAGCACCAGATGGTGCTCGTGTCTAGCCCAGCTCGGTGTGCTAGCCCCAGTTCACACTTGTGCCAGGGAAGACTGCAGCCATATCCAGACCAGAACGCAGCCCCCACTCCAGCCTCCACACTGTCCTGTGGAAATCCCAACCCAGCAAGGGTGTACTCTCACAGCTCCCCAACCAAGTCTATTCCCACCCCTAGATTTCACGTGTGCCAGTGGTTGCTCTGACCCAGTTGGCTCAGCCCCTCACCTGTCTCAGCCTGTGCCTTCGATGCTGTGGCCTAGTATCCCTGGCTTAGGCAGAAAAGTTGGTGTAAGAGCCTAGTTCGGCATGACATGTGCTTCATCCTGATTTCTGTTCTCCTCGTGAGTTGAGGTTTGCTTGGCCCTTCCCGGTCCACCCCCTTCGAATTGCAGCTCAGTCCATGCCACATCCTATTTTAGGATGCACCTTCAGGTGCTGCTGCCTTGACCTGCTCAGACTGCTATCGGTTCCTTTACCCGTAAGTGATGGCAGGTGCCATGGTCAAACCTAGCCCAGTCCATTGCCAACCCTGGCCGCAATCTAATCTGTGGGACTTGCATTTCCACAGGATTGGACCCACACTTTCCCCAGAGTCTACCCCCAATCTAGTTCTCTCACGAGCTGGTTAGTGTCTTAACCATGCCAAGTGTGAGCAGTACACTATTCCGCCACCCAGTGAGGTACTGGTGATAGCTAGCCCTGCCAGACAGGCCCCCATTAATAGCTTTGGTGTGGACTGATGTGTGGCAGTCAGTGATGCTCTATGCTAAAACCCCTCTCATGATTCCTAATTGGAACGGTGAATCAACTTGGCTCAAATAGATCTTATGGACACTCCCCTACATTCCTTCTGCCACAGACTGCATGCATTGAGAGAACAAACACAGGGTTAAGTGACCAAGACCTGAGGATGACCAGTGCAACCAGCACCAAAATTCCCAGCAAACAGAGACCACGGCCTCCAGCTTCCATGGATTCTGCTCACCACCTAAGGGCACTTCCAAGGAGGACATAGGCCTCAGAAGAGAAAGCCATTCACGAGATACCTTCCTTCAGCTCAGGCTTATGAGTTTCTGAGCAAAGAACCCTGGCAGGCTGTGCACAGCATTCCGGCCACCAGAACTGTGAAACAGGAAGTGGCTTTTCAAAAATCACTAAGGCTGTGGTGATTGTTACTCAGATAAAGAAAACTGGCAACAGCTTTAAAGGTCTAGAAAAAAAACAAACAAAACGCAGTAAAATCCTAAGGCACCAAGCTCAAGGGAAGAACCCTTCTCACTCCAGTTGCATTATTATCTGGGCCCTAAAATAAATACCACATTTCTTAGCTACTGTGTACCAATAGGAACTGGTGATTCTTTTTTACCAACGGGACTAAGCAGGAGTGTCACAAAGCAATTTCTACAAATCTATGTGAGGAAGTATGTTTCATTATCCCTTCTGCCTCCTCCTTTTTTTTCCCCCCCAATTCCTAAAGAAATTCCCAACTGGTCAAAGCCACACGTAGCTGAAACAAGATGGAAGAATATCAAGTATTTTCCACTTGCTCAAGATGACCTGTCTGGACCTTTTTTTAAAGGACAGAAAAACAGACTATTAACTCATTGCTATTTTAAGTCACCTGTCACTCTAGTTTCAAAGGATAAGCTTTCTAGAGATTAAATGATTAGGCCATCTGTGGCACCAGGAATCAGGACAGTCCGTGACTTGTCCACCACACTAAAAGCTGGAAAGCAGTGACACAATGCCTCTGAAATGGAGGGAAAGTGACTTCCAAACCAGAAATCTGTACTTTGCCAAACTCACTCAAATGTGAAGGGAAGAGGTGTTTTCACACAGTTGATGTCCCACACAACCTCCCTTACAAAGCTCCTGGAGACTGTGCTGCAACAAAAAGGAACCCAGGATTCCAGACAACATTATAGGAAGAACTTCCAGAATGACAGGAATTCAAACTTCACAATGATATTGCCAGGCACAGCTCGGGAAGGCAACTAGTCCCAGTGAGAACAAGAGGACACAAGGAGAAAGCAGAGCTCATCCTTGTGCGAGGTATTTGTGACTCTACTAAGGAACAGGAAAAGGAATTCTTGGAGCTCTTACAGCTCACAGTTATGGGATGAGAAAAAGGCTTCGACTCATGAGGAAATCACACACAATTATTACCTGCAGAAAAAAAATAGTGAACTATGTGAAAAAACAGTTACCAGAACCTTACATGGTTTAAACTAACAAAGCCATAATGTTAATTCAGTCATTACTTCACCTAAACCTAGAAACTGTGAAGAAGAGGGTTTCTGTGAAGAGGTTTCAGTAGGGGTCAAGGCAGGGATAAGAAGCACAAAAATTAAATGCTTAAAGCCAGGGACAAGTCTAAAGAAATTCTAGAAATGAAAGGAAAAAGTCAAGAATCAATGTTAGGGCCCGGCGGTGTGGCCTAGTGGCAAAAGTCCTCGCCTTGAAAGCCCCGGGATCCCATATGGGCGCCGCTTCTAATCCCGGCAGCTCCACTTCCCATCCAGCTCCCTGCTTGTGGCCTGGGAAAGCAGTCGAGGATCGCCCAATCCTTTGGGACCCTGCACCCGCGTGGGAGACCCCGAAGAGGTTCCTGGTCCCGGCTTCGGATCGGCGCGTACCGGTCCGTTGCAGCTCACTTGGGGAGTGAAACATCGGATGGAAGACCTTCCTCTCTGTCTCTCCTCCTCTCTGTATATCCGGATTTCCAATAATACTAAAATCTTTAAAAAAAAAAAAAAGGATCAATATTAGTACGCTTATCAATTTGGAGTAGTAGCTAAACTTCTTAAGAAGCACAATCATCCGGGCAAAGCAGGTATGGGGCAATCCGTTTTCCATGATAAAGTTGCAGCAACTGCTGGCAACTGTGGGTCAGGTCTTGGGGTGGGCCGGCACGGGCAGGTACACAGCACTCACTGGGAGGGGCAAGAGACAGGCCAGGGTGCGGCTCATGAATTCTGCCCACTGTTTAAGGACACTTAGGTGGTGTGAGTGCAACACCCGCCAATTCAATGAGGGCAAGAATTCATGAGGCTGGGCTAGGCAACAGCAACTGCCAGCCAGAGCTGAGGCTGAAGGGGCACCAGGACAAGAAAAGCTGCCGCACCTGCTGAGTCCGGGTGGGCCATGCGGGACTGGACACCAAGAGCCACTGACACACACAAAACCCACAGCTATGAGCAGGCCTGCTAGGAGAACTTCCGGAGGCTCCACAGCTAGGTGGCTTTAGCACTAAGAACTCAGCACTGGCACATGCTCTACTTCCCATCCAGCTCTCTGCTAATGCACCTAGCAAATGGGGAAGGACAGCCCAAGTGTGTGGACCAGTGTCACCCACCAGGAGATGAAGATGGGTTTACAGGCTCTGGGCTTTAACCGTTGCAGCCATAGAAGAATAAATCAGTATGTGAAAGACTGTTCTCTCTCTCCATATCTGTTTCTGTAAATATGACTTTAAAACAAATACCTTAAAATTATTTATTTATTTACGTATTTATTTACTTTTTATTATTGTCATTTTATAATACAGTTCCTGGGCCCGGCGGCGTGCCCTAGCGGCTAAAGTCCTCGCCTTGAAAGCACCGGGATCCCATATGGGCGCCGCTTCTAATCCCGGCAGCTCCACTTCCCATCCAGCTCCCTGCTTGTGGCCTGGGAAAGCAGTCGAGGACGGCCCAAAGCTTTGGGACACTGCACCCGCGTGGGAGACCTGGAAGAGGTTCCTGGTTCCCAGCATCGGATCGGCGCGTACCGGCCCGTTGCGGCTCACTTGGGGAGTGAAACATCGGATGGAAGATCTTCCTGTCTGTCTCTCCTCCTCTCTGTATATCCGGCTTTCCAATAATAATACAAAAAAATCTTAAAAAAAAAAAATAATAATACAGTTCCATAGGCTCCTGGGATTTTCCTAATTCCCTCCCCAATCCCCCCTCCCTCGCTGAGTTCCCCTACATCATTACTAAAGTATAGCTCTTCATACACAGTCATATGTCCATCTTTATGGGCATGGACAATGGCAGAGTCAAGCATTCTATTGTCAAGACAGAGTAAACAGTTTCATTGTAAGCCCACTTTTGTCTGAAAGTGGAGATGCGTACTACATTGTATCCTCACATCTGGATATGTTAGTCTCCATTTCACAGTTACTGTACATCCCCTTAAATGAACAGTCACAATACAAAATCAAAAATAGGAAGAAAAATAGAAATTACAATGCCACGAAGTTAAATAACATGTTACTAGATATGACAGTCTCCAATACACAGTTACTAACACAGCCCCTTAAATGGAAAGCCACAAAACAAATTCAAGAGGAAGAAAAAAAAAATTAAAAACACCATGAAGCTAAATAACATGCTACTGAATGACTAAAGTGTCGCTGAAGAAACGTAAAAGAAAATAAAGAACTTTCTTGAAGAAAATGATGCTACTGGACGATACAGGAGTCACTGAAGAATTTAGTCAGAAGAAACTTTTGAAGAGATGAAACTAACAAGAAAATCACATTTTATATGGCTGTTTTCAAGCCTAAAGACGTTGACAGGTACGTTTCAGAGTACGAGCACTGCAAATGAAACATAACTGTATGTACTGTACATAATAAACTGTCAGCAAGAGAAGCTTACTGTTACTCATACCAAATTTACACCATGTAATTACATTATCTACAAGTAACCCAAAGCTTCTGTGAGATAAGATTACCCTAACTTTTTTCCCTTTCCTTTTTTTTTTTTTTTTTAATTGCTTCTATTTATTTCAAAGACATAGCAGAGAGAGCACCAGCTGGAATGTGCTCACTATCCCAAAGCCCGCCAGGGCCTGCACAGCGCAGGCAGAAGCCAGGAGACAGGAACTCCAACCTGTGCTGCCACCAACGAGGCAGGAATTGAGGAACTTGAGAGATCACCGAATGCCTCCCAGAGCTCACAGGGGCGGCAAGCTACACTCTGACAGGAAAAAAGGAAAAACCCTGACAAGGGAAGAACCTGACATTGGGAAGAACCACAGCACAGGGTGTGGGGGAGCAGCAGAAGGTGAGTTCCTAGATTTTTCATACTGACACTGACACTAACACAAACTTTGGGAGAAAGACTATTTATTTAGGGGCTTTTAGCACTGTCATGAGGGCTACGTCTTCCACTCTACAAGAGGGACAAGGAGCCAGTGGGTTAAATGGCCGGGGCCCATGCCCGAGTTCCGGGCATCTCCAGGCAACAGCTGGTTGCTAACCAACGCCCATTGTGAGCTGCCTATATAAGGCCCAGCATGCACTGCTCCCGTGACACTTTGTGGGACTGTCCGACTGAGCTGGACGCTCTCTCAGCGCTCCAGTCCAGTTCAGCGACCCACAGCCATGTCCTCAGGGATCCGTGGCCTAGGCACCAGGCTAGGCCACTACCTGGGACAGGCAGAGGACACTGGCAGTTATTTCACAGAGAGACTTGGCAAAGGCGTGTGGGGGAAGCACCTGCAAGGATGTGAAGAGCACATGCTGACAAGTCTCTCCACAGACGTGGAAGCACGCTATCAGGCATGGGAGCTGCACAACAACCAGCACAATGCCACTCAACACACCTTACCCAAAACACTGGATCAATTCACAATCGAATCAGAACTCTTCAGCACCAACTGCACCCATCACCACACAGATGACAACACAGAAGCGGGAAAGCTGGGAAAGGAAGGCGTCCAGCACCTGCAAACTCTCGGGCACTTTCCCACCAGAGAGCATCTCCTCAGAGTGCCCGAGCCTCTACCAGAAGCCGCCAACAAGCCAACCTTTCCCGAACAAACTAAACCTCTGGCCTGCCTCGAGCCTCCTCACTGGCTCCTGCAGGAGAACCAAAACCTCAAGATATCACTAGCCACCAAAGATGAAGCAATCAGGCTCTACCGGGAAAGCATCCGCACACTATGTCAGGCCATGATAGAAGCCACACACGTGGACACGCAACACCAGCAAGTGGCCCTTGAGATCAAACGACTCCAGAAGAAGCAACAGTTCTTACACAAGCTAGCCAAGGGCAGAGAGCTCTTTCTCACTGCCAAGAAGAAGGAGGTGCATGCTCTGCAGAATCAGCTGGCACAGATCCAGCAGGGAAACCAAATGCTCAAACAATCCATGGACAAACTCACCCAGTTCGGGAGGCTTCTTGACACCACACAGCACCTCAGCCAGGACACACCAAGTCACACTCACTTGGCACACAATCTCCACAACAACAACATCACAGCCACAGAGTTCGAGGATGAATCCCGCCAAGTCCCACACACTCTTGGCAACTTTTCTTCCACCCAAGAAGATCGCACAAGACACCTCCAAGCTTCTTCCCTAGAAGCCTCCCACACAACACCATCCACACAAGAGTCTCCAGAGCTCACGCAACCTGGGACCTCAAGCGAGTCTTCTCAACTCCTCCAACGGGACAGCCACAACCTCAGAGCATCGTTTGCACCAACACAAGCCACAACCACTCTCCTTCTGGAACAAACACACACAATGCCTTCTTCCAAGAACACCACCACCACCACACTCGACATGCAACCACACCAAATGTCTCTGCAGATCAGGCAACTCAAGGACAAACAGCACTTCTTGCAAAGGTTACTCAAAGGCAAAGACCTGTTCATGCAGGGCAAAAACAATCAGCTATGAGCTCTCCACAAGCACCTCGAAGACAAAGAGCAGGAAAATCACACTTTACGGCAAACCCTGAGGACACTCTCCCACTCCACCACCAACACCATGTCACTGCAGACACAACATGAGCCAGAGTCTTCAGCACTCGAGGAAATGAGGAAGAAACAACAGGAGCTAGAGAAGCTCGTGCGAGGCAAAGGCCTGGTTCTCAGACACAAAACTCAGCAGGTGCGCACGCTCCAGGACACCCTTGTCCAGAAGGAGGAGGAGAACAGAGTCTTAAAGCAATCTGTGACCCAGTTAGAAGAGGCCGTGTCCACACTGCACATGGAGATTCAGCAACACACACAAGAACACGAGAGAAAACCCGACACAGCTCGGGAAACCAAGAAGGCACTCCAAGACTCCAGCATGGAGAGCCACACGTCAATCCAACAGGACCCGTTGGCTGCCTGTGCACTCAGCAAGGAGCTGCATACTCGTGAGCAGCTGCTCAGAGAAAAACAAGACAGATGCCAGCAGCTCTTCAGTGCCACAGAGGTCATCCTGAGGCAGATCCTGCTGTTCTAGCAGGAGAAAGACGCAATGCTGCTGGCCCTGCGTCAGAAACACCTGCAGGAATGGGCCCTACACAGCACACTGGAGAGCTTACAAGACATGGTCAGCCACCAGTGCCACAGGGACCACCACCATCTTTCATAGTCCCAAGAGTCTCACCTGCCTCAGAGCCTGCACAAAGCACATGCATTGGTGGAAGTTCAAGCCAGAGCAGGAGTAGGAGCAGGAGACAGAGCCCTGAGCAGCACCACCAATGCCACAGCACTAGGGACACTACACACTGCGGGAAGCAGCCCATGACACAGACAGCCCTGGATGCTGAAACCAACACCCTGAGAGGCCAGGCCAAAACAGATGCTCACAAGACCCAGCAGCAACTGCCCACCACTCATGAGCCTAAGCCTGAGCCTTAGCCCCAGCGACAGCCTGAGCCCACCACAATTGAGGACAAGAAGCCCAAGAAGTACCTATCCGACCTAGGAGATGACAAAAATGGGCAGATCAACATGGTGCAGGGCCAGAAGGCTGTGCAGGCTGCCAGCATCACAGGCTCCAGAGCACCTGCAGTCCACGGCAGCAGACACCTGCCCAGTGGGGCCATTCCCAGTCATGCTAAGACACAGAGCTCCTCAGAGCCATCTCCCACAGACTCACCTCACCAGTGACAAGCAGGGCTCTTACAACACCTGAGAAGGCCAGGCCCCTCCTCGCTGGTTCCAAGGCTGCCCAAGCCTCCCACCCTACTACCAGTGGCCACCTGACTAGAGCCAAAGGCACGAATCCCACACTCTGCTGCCAGGGCAGGCACAAGGGCTGAAAGCTGCTCAGGGCCCGGCTGCATGCAAACACCAAGGGCACACCCAAGAACAGGGACAAGACACCCAAGCCCAGCAGCCGCCTCTCAGCTGCTCCCCATGCAGACGCCCACACAGCCACAAACACCAACATGGCTCACAGGACAGGGCCGCCCAGTCATCCACCTACAATCCACCTGCTCCCCAACTCTGCTAAGGGATGCCCCACCTTAACAACACCACCCTCATCTCCTTCACTCACCCAGCAACCAAGCAATCACACATGCGAGTCACACACCTCAAACACCACCACTCACCACAAGACCACCCTCAGCACTGAGTGAGGATGATTCGTTGACCACTGAACCCCCAACACATAACTCTTATATGCTTCACGCAGCTGACGTTGACATGAGGCTGTCTCTGTATCATCAACACGGACTTTCTTTCCTCAGGACACAATGCAAGGTTTCCTGAGTGAGTTGTTTCCTATCTGTCCAAGTGGACATTTTGAAGAGATTTGGATTGGGCCCATATGTCATCTGCCAACTTGAACTTACCAACTGTGCACAAGAACATAAACCCATGACAAACACAAGATGATACACTGCCTCACCTCATACCATTCTCCTAGCAGAGGAATGGCTGGCACAGGCTAGTTTGACCCACACAAGAAGTGCAAAGGACCCAGACACTGCTGGCCTCAGGCCATCAATACAGAAACACTTCAAGCGGAAGGCTCAGCAGAGAGACAATGGCCATTACAGCTCTCTGCTTCCCAAGACAAAGACAAGCACTGGAACCTCTCACTCATGCAGGGAGAAGGAAAGCTGACCCCTTCACCACAAAAGTCTACAGAAGAAGATTGCAGGAGAACAACTGCCAAGAGCAGACTGCAGGACCAGCAGCAAGAGTTCCAATGGAAGCACCATGTACTTTCCAGAGACCGATTTGAGACTGACAAGTGTCCACAACACTAGGTGGACAAGGTTCTAATAAAGTTTCTCACATCCCAAAACTGCTGGGAGGAGTATCTGTAGAACCCTTCCATGGGCCCCTCACAGAACACACAGCAAGCCAATTTTTGCTTGAGGGTGGGTGTGGCATGGGAGGGGGAGAGGGGTGGACGGACAGTAGGACTTTCTGGGGAACAGCACACTGTCACCATACATCATGCAGACATCTCCCTGGATGCCAGCATCATACATGGGCACTGAGTATAGTCCCAGCTGCACCTCTTGTAATCCAGCTCCCTACTCCTTGGCATGGGCAAGTAGAAAAAAAACAATCAACTAGGTGCCTGGACACTTGGCTCAACGTATGGGAGACCTGGAAAAAGCTCCTGACCCCTGACTTCACTCTGGCTCACAACAGCCCCTGCCCTGCCTGCCATTTCAACACTCACCCAGCACATGGTACATCTCTGTCTCTCTTTCACTCCCTATATTTCTGCCATACCTATAAAGATCATTTTCTCATTACCAAGATCTACATTTTGTTGGTTTCGCTTTCCTGTTCTATATTGGAAAGGCAGGTTCACAGGGAGAGCAGGAGAGACAAAGATCTTCCATCACCTGTTGGATCATTCCCCAAATGGATCACTCACCAAATGGCCACAGCAGCCACATCCGGGACACTCTGAAGCCAGGGCACTGGAGTTCCCTTTGAGTCTCCTGCGCATGTGCAGGTGTACAAGGACTGGAATCACACTCTGAGGCTTTCTCCAGCACAATGCCAGACAGCTGATTTCTAATTGGAGCTACTGTCACTCAAGAACCACTACCCAGGGGAGGTTTGGACTACCAGACTACACTGCTGGCTCCTCAAATCAATCTCTGTTAAAAACATTCATGTGTACCACAAATGTGTACCACGCAACGAGTGATGTACTATTCCTCAAGGACAGAAAGGTATGGAATGGTAGTGTGCTGTTTAAGGATCAATCTCTCTAGGTCCTGGCCCAACATCCTACTGGCTAAATCCTCACCTTAGGTATCCTGGGATCCCACACAAGCACTGCTTCGTGTCCTAGCCACTCTACTTCCCATTTCCCACCCAACTCCCTGCTTCTTGACCAGGAGAGCAGTAATGGAAGGCCTAACGCCTGGGGAACCCTTACCTGCATGCACGAGCCTTGGCTCCTGCCTTGGTGTGGTTCTCCTTAGTCGTGGCTGTTTCAGATGCATGGGAAGCAAACCAGAGGACACAAGAGCTTGATCACTGTCTCTCCCTCTCCAGTAAACCTAACATTCCTGCAAAAATAATTAGGTCTTTAGTTTTCATTGCTTTCCATTTCAAATGCAAAAGTACAACAGAGAGGGATGGAGAGACTAGGAGATCCTTCCGTCCAATGCTTCTCTAACAATATGTCAGTGGTGGTTGGAGATGAACCAAGCTGAAGAAAGAACTCAGAAGCTTCTTCTTGGTCTTCCTCATGGCTGGAGGAGATCAAAGCCTTAAGTCATCCTCTGCTGTTTCCCAGGCCATCAGCGGGGAGCTAAACTGCAAGTGGCACACCAACTGGCACTCTTATGAGAGGCCAGCACATCAGGCTGAGACTCAGCCTACCCTTCTAGAGCCTAAACGACCTCCCACTGCTAGAATCTTCCTCCAAGGATTTTGGAGTGCTACAGACCCATCACAGCTTCTCTCCTCACTTAATGTACAAGAGGGTCTCCATGCTTGCCTATCCCTTGCATGCAACTCTCTTCTCAATGGATCCCTCTCAGAAGCTCGAGAACTTGCACTCTGTCTTTGTGGCCCCGTTCCTTGCATCTTCATCATCACCCTGTTATCACTGTCTTCTCTGCACAGGATTCAGCCACTGAAGTGATCTCATCAGGCATATGTGTTGTGTGCCAAGGCCAGACCACACACCCACAGGTTCTGGTCCCTGAGACTGGAGATGCACCTGTGCCTGAGGTCAACATGAGATGAAATCATGGGCTCTTAGCCAACTCCAGAAGCCACTGGTGGGTCTAACACTGCTAAACCTTGCAGCAGTCTGGCCTACAGAGGCCTTTGAGGATGCCTGCCCAGCCTGTTCCCAGCTACAGCCCTCTCACTCACTGACAGGTGCTATCTCCTGGACAACACAGGACACAGTGCTGGCTACTCAGACAAACTGCCCTGAAATCCTAGCCCAGATTCTTCTTCTTTTGCTCAGTGCTGCAGCAGGCTGGCTTAGAGTCCTTAGGTGAACCTCTCCCGACTCAAATCTCTCAGTGGCTGAGAGCGTACGCAGCTTCTGCTGCCAAAATAGACAGGGTGTATGTTCGCCTGCATTGTATCACCACATACAAGTAAGTTCACGTGACCATCAGGGTTGGTGATGGGCCTGATGGCACCTGCTACTACTGAGAACTGGCACTATGTTTGCCAAACTCCAGTTGAGATCACAGCAACCACTGCTGTCTGCGAGACCCAGGACTGGAGCTGGGCTTGGGACAGGAACTTGGCTTACTGCACTGGCTGGGCTGCTGCTTCCACTCTTGTGTATGAGAACCACGACTGTGGGCTGGCTGCTCTGGCCTTGACTCCAGCATCTGCCAGCCATCACATCATCCCCTGAAGAGTGACTAACTCCATAGATCAATAGTAAGCCCAGGTTAATCTAGGAACAGACCAATAGTGAAATACACATCACCAATAGTATCTATACTGTAGGAAGGCAAACCATTTCATCTTTCCCTACTCCTAATTTGTGAGCCACCACATCAATTCTAGGGGACACTGAAACAATTTCACAGAAGTAACACAATAGGACATAAAGCACTTTGGAATGCCTTTTCAGGAACATAAAACTGTCACCCATTTCAGTGGCACAACAACGTCAAACAACACTAACATTCATCATCAGTAAGGCATTAGCATGTGTTTCTATAGGCTGAAGAATTGGCAAATGGAAGATATGATTGAAGATAAACCAGTAAAATTATACATGCACACAATTCTCAAATCTTTCCATGAAATCACACAAAAGAGGCTGCTTATAATGTTCCACTTACAAAAACGATGCTTGAAAAGGCAGCCACGAAAGTAGCATGCTTGAGAGGTTCACAATCCCGAATGCCAGCCCTGATGGAATTCCTATTTGTAACAGATCTGAAACTCCATGTTGCATCCAGAAATACCCAAACTATTAAAAAAACAAAGGAGACATATTTGAAGATTGCAGAACATACACAAACACATCAGAAATCACAGCTAATTTATTTGCAGCTGTCTATTCTAGATGAAAGAAGTACAGTTACACTAAGACCTTAAGTTACTAAGTGTTTGTGTTCTTCTGAATCCACCTTAAATAACCCAAACACAACAGGCACACAGCCCTTCTCAGTTGCTGATACCAAGTGAGAATTTGAAGAGACCAGGTTACACATGACCTTCCCAAGGTTTTCTCAAATCATTTAGAAAGGGACTGTAAATAACACTGACCTTGACTATCTTTTTCTTCTGCCCTCTTCTGGCTCTCAATTCTTCAAAACCTGAGCTCATCCCAGGAATTCCCAGTCTTAGTTGATGGACCCACCAATGTTATGCTCAACAGTCCTAGAACCACAGAGGATACACTCAGTCAGAATCCCTGAGCCATGCTCATCATTGCTCTGCCTGAATCCTCCAGCACAGTCACAGGAAAATCTGCCTCTGTTGAACAACTACAAAGGAGAGCTAAGGAGAAATCTCCCAGGGAACACTGGAGGAAATATCTGAAGACAATCAGAGGGAAAGCCGTGAGGAAAGACAAGAGCTGAAAACACCACGGTACTGGCAGCAGGAAGGATCATGCTTTCAGAATTCTAGAAAACGTTGAGAGGTCAGGACAAAAGCACTTCGTGGAGAAAAGGAAGGGAAAAAAAGAGAAATCGGCAATAATATTCAATCTGAGAACATGAAAGCATGCATCAGTAAGGCAAGACTGCAGCACTACAATTATGTCCCCTATTCAAATCTGGAGATTCATATTTTAGTCTACCTAGTAATAAAGAGCAATTGGAAAAACTCTTCCTTGGGTCACATAAATACTCACCCATCTTTTAAGGGACTTTCACTGGGAGCTTGGGAGGCGAACCCAGACAAAGAATTCTCCGTCCTGCTGGTCCGTTGGATTTGACCAGGAACAGAGACAGAGCAGCAGATCCCAGACAGGCAGTGTGAGAACAGGGTGGATTTCACAGCCTGGTCAGCACCCTAGAGCTGAATTGGGCGCCATTTTGCGTAAGGAGGCAAAGGCAAGGGAAAGGACTGAGCATATGCTGAGCTGGGAGTGAACTCATTTCTGACTCAGTGAACGGCAGCAATGTGGCATTCTACCAGTTCCACCCAAGACAGGTCTAGGTAGCCCTCAGACCTGATGGCCAGCACATCAAGAACTCTGGTGGTGGTATGTCAGGCACATTTTGTACGCTGTGGCAATAGCTTTAGGACTGCAGGGACAACAGTGAACTGTGCATGTGCCGAGTTCGCAAGAACTCACTGAGATCAGCAAATTGCACTGGTCCCGCAGGAAAATAATATCGACTGTGGCATAGTATGGGTCAAAATAGGTCCATGTGGCACCCAGACCTAACGTCCAACAGGCTCCAACAAGATCAGCACCACCAACCACCTAATTATACGATACCTGGTGTCTCTCTAATCCTGGGACCTGCTCCAATCAGAAGGGGGAGAAAGGTTGCAGAGACAATGGTGCGGCCTCAGCATGGTATCACAGGAGGTGGAGAGAGGTGAGCCAGGAGTTGGGGCTGTGGAGACCATGGTGGAAATCTAACATAAGAACCCAGACCTGGAACTCGCTAGAGGTTGTGACACAAGTGGCTGCAAGCAAAAAGTTGTGTACCAGCTGCAATAAGTATAACTGCATTGTAGACCTGTGGGTGACACAGTTTAGAAACCTGCCCCAAGGAGAACGCTCTGCTAACCAGAGTACAATGACCAACAGCAAAAGAAGAGACAAAGGCACAATGAATATTACCGAAAAAACCCCTGCAAAGGAGCAAAACCCTATGCCAATCTCAGAGTTAACTGAGGAAGGCATGGAGATAATGGGGCATACAGAATTCAGAAAACTCATTTGAAAGCTTCTGATCACAAATGAGAAACACATACAAGAGTTCAAAGAATTTAAGGAAGCAATAAAGCAAATCAAGGCTGATATATCAGAACTGAAGAACATAGTAGAACAAATTAAAAGTATAATGGAGAGTCTCCAAAACAGAATGAAGCAAGCAGAAGAAAGAATCTCAGAATTGGAAGATATTTCCTGCCATCAGGGGGAAGCAAACAAAAAGCTGGAAGCAGAGCTGGATCAGGCCAAAAAAAAAACGATTCAAGAATTGAAAGACACTAATGAAAAGGCCAAATATAAGAGTTATGGGAGTCCCAGAAGGTGCAGAAAGAGAACCTGAGTTTGCAAATGTATTTAATGAAATAATAAAGGAAAATTTCACTAATCTAGAGAAAGAATTGGGAAACAACATCCAGGAGGGGCACAGAACTCCCAACAGCCTTGATCAAAAGCGATCTTCACCAAGACACATCATCATCAAGCTCTCTTCAATCAAACATAAGGAAAAGATCCTGAAATGTGCATGTGAAAAAAAAATCAATTGACATATAAAGGAGTGCCAATTAAACTCATAGGAAATATCTCACAGGAAACTCTACAGGCAAGAAGAGAATGGACTGACATATTCCAGATTCTGAAAGAAAAACATTGTCGGCCTAGGATAACATATCCAGCAAAGATTTCTTTTGTCTTTGAAAAGGAAATACAATTCTTCCACAGTAAAGAAAAGTTACAAGAATTTGCCGCTTCCAAACCTGCCCTACAAATGATACTTCAAGATCTTCTCTTGACAGAGAAGAGGAATAGTACCAAACAAAACCAAAGGCAAATGGGAAGAACATCCCAGGAAAATCACAACAGAAGACTAAACCAATGACAACCCATTCCTAAAATGACAGGACCAAAATAACATCCATACACATTAAACTCTGAATGTAAATGGCTTAAGCTCAATCAAACGTCATAGATCAGTAGACTGGATTAAAAAACAAAACCCATCTCTTGCTTGTCTAGAAGAGACACACTTCACCTAAAGAGAGCAGCAGAAACTATATCGCATAGGTTTTGTTGTTTTCTGTTAGTTTCATCTCTTCAAAACACTTTCTTCTGATTAAATCATTCAATGACTCACAGATCATACAGTAGCATCATTTTCTTCAAGAAGCTTCTTGATTTTCATTTCTTCAGCTACACGTTAGTCATTTAGTAGCATGTTATTGAACTTCATGGTGTTGCTACTATCTTTTTTCTCCCTGATGTTGATTTTGTTTTGTGGCTTTTCATTTAAGGGGATGTATAGTAGCTGTGTAATGGAGACTGTCATATCTAGTAATATGTCATTGAACTTCATGGTAATGTAAATTTCTATTTTTCTATTTTTGTTGATTTTTTATTATGACTTTTCATCTGAGGGGATGTACAGTAGTTGTGAAATGAAGACTAACATCCAGATGTGAGGATACAATGTAGTATGCATCTCTACTTCCGCACAAAAGTGGACTTACAATGAAACTGTTCACTATTTCTTGACAATAAGATGCTGGACTCCCTGCCATTGTCCATGCCCGCAATGATGGACATATGACTGTGTATGAAGAACTTTATTTCAGTAATGATATAAGGAACTAGGTGGGGGAGAGGGTATTGGGAAGGGGATAAGGGAAATGCCAGGAGCCTATGCAACTGTAACATAAAATGATAACAATAATAAAATGTTAAAAAAATAAACACAGGGAGGGCCCGGAGGCATGGCTTAGCAGCTAAAGTCCTAGCCTTGAACGCACCGGGATCCCATATGGGCGCCGGTTCTAATCCCGGTAGCTCCACTTCCCATCCAGCTCCCTGATTGTGGCCTAAAAAAGCGGTGGAGGACAGTCCAAAGCCTTGAGACCCTGCAGCCAAGGGGAAACCAGGAAGAAGCTCCAGGATCTTGGTTTCAGATTGGCACAGCAACAGCTGTTGCACTCATCAGGGGAGTGAATCATTGGACAGAAGGTCTTCCTCTCTGTCTCTCCTCTCTGTACATCTGACTTTGCAATAAAAATAAATAAATCTTTAAAAAAAAAAAAGAAAAGCTAACTCTAGGGAGGTTCTCAGCACCACTGTCCTAGAGAACACAGGCTGCACTGGGCAAGTTTGATGCACTTCAGTCCTGGATTTCTGTGACCTAACAGAAGATTTAGAGAAAAGAATTTTTTTTTAAGATTGTTTTATTTCTATTACAAAGTCAGATATGCAGAGAGGAGGAGAAACAGAGAGAAAGATCTTCCATCCAATGATTCACTCCCCAAGTGACCACAATAGCCTGTGCTGCGCTGATCCAAAGCTGGGAACCAGGAACTTCTTCCGGGTCCCAAAGTTTTGGGCCATCCTCGACTGCTTTCCCAGGCCACAAGCAGGGAGCTGGATGGGAAGTGCAGCTGCCGGGATGAGAACTAGCACTCTTATGGGATCCCGGTGCGTTCAAGGCTAGGACTTTAGTCTCTAGGCCATGCCGCCAGGCCCAAAAAGAATTGTTTTAAGCAGAGGAAAAAGGCCGGTTCTTGGAATGATCATTTTTAAAGCTTAAAAATCATTTCACCTGAGCCCATGAAACAGATCATAAAAAAACTTAACTGTCAAACACAAGTTCCTACGAACAGAATTAGCTCATTACCCAAACTAAACTTCTTCATGTTTGACCAAATATTCAAAACCATTGACAAGAAATCTACTCTCTAAAGAGCTAAAAACTCGGGGCCCGGCGGCGTGGCCTAGCGGCTAAAGTCCTCGCCTTGAAAGCCCGGGATACCATATGGGCGCCGGTTCTAATCCCGGCAGCTCCACTTCCCATCCAGCTCCCTGCTTGTGGCCTGGGAAAGCAGTTGAGGACGGCCCAATGCACTGGGACCCTGCACCCGCGTGGGAGACCTGGAAGAGGTTCCTGGTTCCCGGCTTCGGATCGGCGCGCATCGGGCAGTTGCGGCTCACTTGGGGAGTGAAACATCGGACAAAAGATCTTCCTCTCTATCTCTGCTCCTCTGTGTACATCCGGCTGTAATAAAATGAATAAATCTTAAAAAAAAAAAAAAAAGAGCTAAAAACTAACATGCAGAAAACTCCTAAACAGACAAGGTTCAAGAGGACTAGAGTTGCTTTGTTCCTTTAGCACTCTCCCTTGGTTGTTCCCCCAAAAGCGCGCAATGAAGCTAAAACTGCACATTCACACAGCAAAGACACACATGATTTCTAGGCCACTCAAGCAACCAGGCTGATTCTTTTTCTTTCTTCCTTTCTCCCTGCCTCCCTTCCTTACTTTCCAGATACCTTTTTTTTTTCTTTTCTGGGAAAGGCAGAGGTAGAGAGAGAGGGAGAGACACAGAGAACCAGTTTCCTTTTGCTAATTACTCCCCTAATGGCCACAGTGGTTTGGGCTGATCCAAGCTGTGACAAACCCAGGAGCTTCCTCCAGGCGCCCACAGATACCACAGACCCATGGACTTGGACCATTTTCCACTGCTTCCCCAAGTGCATCAGCAGGGATCTGTAAAAACAGTGGAACAGCCAAGACAAATCAGCACCCAAAACGGATGCCTGCATCACAGGTGCCAGCTTGACTCACAAGGCCACAGGCCTGGCCCCAACAACACTGGTTCTTAAACGCATTTCTCTCTCTCTCTCTCTCTCTCTCTCTCGCTCTCGCTCTCTCTCGCCGGCTCTCTCTCTCGCTCTCTCACACACATGATCTTCAAAAAACTCATGGAAACTGAGTACTTTCAAAAATTATGCAAGGATTTCAAAATTTTTCACAATAAAAGATATACGCAAATTTATTAGACAAGCTCTGATAACTGAAATTCACTCCTTGTTAATGTCATGTTACTTTATGGGAAAATAGGTACAAGGCATAAGAGAAATAGCTACAGTAAAATAGTACTTTGAACTCAAAAGAGATGTATAGCAGATTCCAGATGTCAGAAGATGTTGAGGACAGCTTCAAACAGAGAAGGATTAGTCAACATATGTAGAATAAAAACTATTACAAACAACTCAGCGCCAACAAATCAGAAGATCTACAAGATATGGATGAATTTGGGACAAGTACAATCTACTAAAATTGATCATCGAAACAGCCCTATGACCAGGATAGAGACTCAATCACTAATTAAATTGCCTCCCTGGACTACACGGTTTCACCAACACTGAATTCTAACAAATGTTTCATGAAGCATTTACCGAAATCCCCCATCAGCTATCTGAAACTAGAAAGGGAGGCAATCCTTCCAAACTCCTGCTATGAAGCCAACATTACCTTAATCTCAACAAAAAGAGAACTACAGACTGATATTCCTGATGAACATAGATGCAAAAATTCTCAACAAAATACTTACCAACAGAAGACAATACATGAGACCATTCACCTGGACCAGGCAGGATCTATTCCTGGGATACAGAGGATAATGAATACATATGATATGCCACATCAACAAATCAAAAAAACAAAAACCGTAGAAATCATCTCAATAGATGCACCGAAGGCACTTGATAAAATCCAACACCACTTCATGCTACAAACCTTAAGCAAGACAGGCACGGAAGGAACATTCTATAACACAATAAAAGCAACAAAGAAAATATTGAAATTATGACCATATCAAATGGGGAAAGGCTGGATGCGTTTCCACTAAGATCTGGAACTAGACAAGGATGCCCACTTTCACCACTTCTATTCAATATAGTATTAGAAGTCCTCACTACAGCTATTAGGCAAGAAAAGAAAATTAAAGAAATTCAAATTGGAAACGAGAAATCAAAACTAGAAAGATGAGATTAAGTTGAAGAAATCCTTTCCACAAATCAAAACACAACAGAGAAGCAGCAAAAAGGGAGGAGAAGGAGGAGAACCTCAGGAGAAACTGAAGAGGAAAAAAGATAAGAAAGTCAATCTAAGAGCTTTATTATCTCATCAACCAGAGTTCCATAAACAGAAAAATGAGCACCTTTTCAGCAGAGGAAAATGAGGCCAAACTAAGGAACCTGATTTTGTGGACCACACAGACAGAACACTCCAATGACTTCCAACAGACCTGCCTGGCGCTCACCCTGCATCATCTTAAAGACCCTACACAGGAACAATACTCTCATGACTAGGGCACATGGTAGGGCACACTTACCTCTGATAAAGGGAGATTGCATGCATGCCTGTGAGGCCTCAAAAGGGGTCACACTCCTTCTGCCACAGACTGCATGCACTGAGAGAACAACACAGGGTTAAGTGACCAAGACCTGAGGATGACCAGTACAACCAGCATCAAAACTCCCAGCAAACAGAGACCACGGCCTCCAGCTTCCATGGATTCTGCTCACTACCTAAGGGCACTTCCAAGGAGGACATAGGCCTCAGAAGACAAAGTCATTCACGAGATACCTTCCTTCAGCTCAGGCTTATGAGTTTCTGAGCAAAGAACCCTGGCAGGCTGTGCACAGCATTCCGGCCACCAGAACTGTGAAACAGGAAGTGGCTCTTCAAAAGCCACTAAGGCTGCGGTAATTCTTACTCAGATAAACAAAACTGGCAACAGCTTTAAAGGTCTAGAAAAAAAACAAACAAAACGCAGTAAAATCCTAAGGCACCAAGCTCAAGGGAAGAACCCTTCTCACTCCAGTTGCATTATTATCTGGGCCCTAAAATAAATACCACATTTCTTAGCTAC
The DNA here is from genome assembly GCF_030435755.1 of Ochotona princeps. NCBI lineage: Eukaryota > Metazoa > Chordata > Mammalia > Lagomorpha > Ochotonidae > Ochotona > Ochotona princeps. Next base: position 2,557,669 of record NC_080839.1, on the reverse strand, counting down.
TGTGTACCAATAGGAACTGGTGATTCTTTTTTACCAACGGGACTAAGCAGGAGTGTCACAAAGCAATTTCTACAAATCTATGTGAGGAAGTATGTTTCATTATCCCTTCTGCCTCCTCCTTTTTTTTTTCCCCCCAATCCCTAAAGAAATTCCCAACTGGTCAAAGCCACACATAGCTGAAACAAGATGGAAGAATATCAAGTATTTTCCACTTGCTCAAGATGACCTGTCTGGACCTTTTTTTAAAGGACAGAAAAACAGACTATTAACTCATTGCTATTTTAAGTCACCTGTCACTCTAGTTTCAAAGGATAAGCTTTCTAGAGATTAAATGATTAGGCCATCTGTGGCACCAGGAATCAGGACAGTCCATGACTCGTCCACCACACTAAAAGCTGGAAAGCAGTGACACAATGCCTCTGAAATGGAGGGAAAGTGACTTCCAAACCAGAAATCTGTACTTTGCCAAACTCACTCAAATGTGAAGGGAAGAGGTGTTTTCACACAGTTGATGTCCCACACAACCTCCCTTACAAAGCTCCTGGAGACTGTGCTGCAACAAAAAGGAACCCAGGATTCCAGACAACAATATAGGAAGAACTTCCAGAATGACAGGAATTCAAACTTCACAATGATATTCCCAGGCACAGCTCGGGAAGGCAACTAGTCCCAGTGAGAACAAGAGGACACAAGGAGAAAGCAGAGCTCATCCTTGTGCGAGGTATTTGTGACTCTACTAAGGAACAGGAAAAGGAATTCTTGGAGCTCTTACAGCTCACAGTTATGGGATGAGAAAAAGACTTCAACTCATGAGGAAATCACACACAATTATTACCTGCAGAAAAAAAAAATACTGAACTATGTAAAAAACAGTTACCAGAACCTTACATGGTTTAAACTAACAAAGCCATAATGTTAATTCAGTCATTACTTCACCTAAACCCAGAAACTGTGAAGAAGAGGGTTTCTGTGAAGAGGTTTCAGTAGGGGTCAAGGCAGGGATAAGAAGCAAAAAAATTAACTGGTTAAAGCCAGGGACAGGTCTAAAGAAATTCTAGAAATGAAAGGAAAAAGTCAAGAATCAATGTTAGGGCCCGGCGGTGTGGCCTAGTGGCAAAAGTCCTCGCCTTGAAAGCCCCGGGATCCCATATGGGCACCGCTTCTAATCCCGGCAGCTCCACTTCCCATCCAGCTCCCTGCTTGTGGCCTGGGAAAGCAGTCGAGGATGGCCCAATCCTTTGGGACCCTGCACCCGCGTGGGAGACCCCGAAGAGGTTCCTGGTCCCGGCTTCGGATTGGCGCGCACCGGTCCGTTGCAGCTCACTTGGGGAGTGAAACATCGGATGGAAGACCTTCCTCTATGTCTCTCCTCCTCTCTGTATATCCGGATTTCCAATAATAATAAAATCTTTAAAAAAAAAAAAGGATCAATATTAGTACGCTTATCAATTTGGAGTAGTAGCTAAACTTCTTAAGAAGCACAATCATCCGGGCAAAGCAGGTATGGGGCAATCCGTTTTCCATGATAAAGTTGCAGCAACTGCTGGCAACTGTGGGTCAGGTCTTGGGGTGGGCCGGCAGGGCAGGTACACAGCACTCACTGGGAGGGGCAAGAGACAGGCCAGGGTGCGGCTCATGAATTCTGCCCACTGTTTAAGGACACTTAGGTGGTGTGAGTGCAACACCCGCCAATTCAATGAGGGCAAGAATTCATGAGGCTGGGCTAGGCAACAGCAACTGCCAGCCAGAGCTGAGGCTGAAGGGGCACCAGGACAAGAAAAGCTGCCACACCTGCTGAGTCCGGGTGGGCCATGCGGGACTGGCCACCAAGAGCCACTGACACACACAAAACCCACAGCTATGAGCAGGCCTGCTAGGAGAACTTCCGGAGGCTCCCCAGCTAGGTGGCTTTAGCACTAAGAACTCAGCACTGGCACATGCTCTACTTCCCATCCAGCTCTCTGCTAACGCACCTAGCAAATGGGGAAGGACAGCCCAAGTGTGTGGACCAGTGTCACCCACCAGGAGATGAAGATGGGTTTACAGGCTCTGGGCTTTAACCGTTGCAGCCATAGAAGAATAAATCAGTATGTGAAAGACTGTTCTCTCTCTCTCCATATCTGTTTCTGTAAATATGACTTTAAAACAAATACCTTAAAATTATTTATTTATTTACGTATTTATGTATTTACTTTTTATTATTGTCATTTTATAATACAGTTCCATAGGCTCCTGGGATTTTCCTAATTCCCTCCCCAATCCCCCCTCCCTCGCTGAGTTCCCCTACATCATTACTAAAGTATAGTTCTTCATACACAGTCATATGTCCATCTTTATGGGCATGGACAATGGCAGAGTCAAGCATTCTATTGTCAAGACAGAGTACACAGTTTCATTGTAAGCCCACTTTTGTCTGAATGTGGAGATGCGTACTACATTGTATCCTCACATCTGGATATGTTAGTCTCCATTTCACAGTTACTGTACATCCCCTTAAATGAACAGTCACAATACAAAATCAAAAATAGGAAGAAAAATAGAAATTACAATGCCACCAAGTTAAATAACATGTTACTAGATATGACAGTCTCCAATACACAGTTACTAATACAGCCCCTTAAATGGAAAGCCACAAAACAAATTCAACAGGAAGAAAAAAAGAAATTAAAAACACCATGAAGCTAAATAACATGCTACTGAATGACTAAAGTGTCGCTGAAGAAACGTAAAAGAAAATGAACCTTCTTGAAGAAAATGATGCTACTGGACGATATAGGAGTCACTGAAGAATTTAGTCAGAAGAAACTTTTGAAGAGATGAAACTAACAAGAAAATCACATTTTATATGGCTGTTTTCAAGCCTAAAGACGTTGACAGGTACGTTTCAGAGTACGAGCACTGCAAATGAAACATAACTGTATGTACTGTACATAATAAACTGTCAGCAACAGAAGCGTACTATTAGTTACTCATACCAAATTACACCATGTAATTACATTATCTACAAGTAACCCAAAGCTTCTGTGAGATAAGACAAGATTACCCTAATTTTTTCCCCTTTCCTTTTTTTTTTTTTTAATTGCTTCTACTTATTTCAAAGACATAGCAGAGACAGCACCAGCTGGAATGTGCTCACTATCCCAAAGCCCGCCAGGGCCTGCACAGCGCAGGCAGAAGCCAGGAGACAGGAACTCCAACCTGTGCTGCCACCAACGAGGCAGGAATTGAGGAACTTGAGTGATCACCGAATGCCTCTGAGAACTCACAGGGGCGGCAAGCTACACTCTGACAGGAAAAAAGGAAAAACCCTGACAAGGGAAGAACCTGACATTGGGAAGAACCACAGCAAAGGGTGTGGGAGAGCAGCAGTAGGTGAGTTCCTAGATTTTTCATACTGACACTGACACTAACACAAACTTTGGGAGAAAGACTATTTATTTAGGGGCTTTTAGCACTGTCATGAGGGCTACGTCTTCCACTCTACAAGAGGGAGAAGGAACCAGTGGGTTAAAGGGGGTGGGCCGGGGCCCATGCCCAAGTTCCGGGCAGCTCCAGGCAACAGCTGGTTGCTAACCAACGCCCATTGTGAGCTGCCTATATAAGGCCCAGCATGCACTGCTCCCGTGACACTTTGTGGGACTGTCCGACTGAGCTGGATGCTCTTTGAGCCCTCCAGTCCAGTTCAGCGACCCACAGCCATGTCCTCAGGGATCCGTGGCCTAGGTACCAGGCTAGGCCACTACCTGGGACAGGCAGAGGACACTGGCAGTTATTTCACAGAGAGACTTGGCAAAGGCGTGTGGGGGAAGCACCTGCAAGGATGTGAAGAGCACATGCTGACAAGTCTCTCCACAGACGTGGAAGCACGCTATCAGGCATGGGAGCTGCACAACAACCAGCACAATGCCACTCAACACACCTTACCCAAAACACTGGATCAATTCACAATCGAATCAGAACTCTTCAGCACCAACTGCACCCATCACCACACAGATGACAACATACAAGCGGAAAAGCTCGGAAAAGGGTCCCAGCACCTGCAAACTCTTGGGCACTTTCCCACCAGAGAGCATCTCCTCAGAGAGCCCGAGCCTCTACCAGAAGCCGCCAACAAGCCAATCTTTCTCGAACAAACTAAACCTCTGGCCTGCCTCGAGCCTCCTCACTGGCTCCTGCAGGAGAACCAAAACCTCAAGACATCACTAGCCACCAAAGATGAAGTAATCAGGCTCTACCGGGAAAGCATCCGCACACTATGTCAGGCCATGATAGAAGCCACACACGTGGACACGCAACACCAGCAAGTGGCCCTTGAGATCAAACGACTCCAGAAGAAGCAACAGTTCTTACACAAGCTAGCCAAGGGCAGAGAGCTCTTTCTCACTGCCAAGAAGAAGGAGGTGCATGCTCTGCAGAATCAGCTGGCACAGATCCAGCAGGGAAACCAGACGCTCAAACAATCCATGGACAAACTCACCCAGTTAGGGAGGCTTCTTGACACCACACAGCACCTCAGCCAGGACACACCAAGTCACACTCACTTGGCACACAATCTCCACAACAACAACATCACAGCCACAGAGTTTGAGGATGAATCCCGACAAGTCCCACACACTCTTGGCAACTTTCCTTCCACCCAAGAAGATCGCACAAGACACCTCCAAGCTTCTTCCCTAGAAGCCTCCCACACAACACCATCCACACAAGAGTCTCCAGAGCTCACGCAACCTGGGACCTCAAGCGAGTCTTCTCAACTCCTCCAACGGGACAGCCACAACCTCAGAGCATCATTTGCACCAGCACAAGCCACAACCACTCTCCTTCTGGAACAAACACACACAATGCCTTCTTCCAAGAACACCACCACCACACTCGACATGCAACCATACCAAATGTCTCTGCAGATCAGGCAACTCAAGGACAAACAGCACTTCTTGCAAAAGTTACTCAAAGGCAAAGACCTGTTCATGCAGGGCAAAAACAAGCAGCTACGAGCTCTCCACAAGCACCTCGAAGACAAAGAGAAGGAAAATCACACTTTACGGCAAACCCTGAGGACACTCTCCCACTCCACCACCAACACCATGTCACTGCAGACACAACATGAGCCAGAGTCTTCAGCACTCGAGGAAATGAGGAAGAAACAACAGGAGCTAGAGAAGCTCGTGCGAGGCAAAGGCCTGGTTCTCAGACACAAAACTCAGCAGGTGCGCACGCTCCAGGACACCCTTGTCCAGAAGGAGGAGGAGAATAGAATCTTAAAGCAATCTGTGACCCAGTTAGAAGAGGCTGTGTCCACACTGCACATGGAGATTCAGCAACACACACAAGAACACGAGAGAAAACCCGACACAGCTCGGGAAATCAAGAAGGCACTCCAAGACTCCAGCATGGAGAGCCACACGTCAATCCAACAGGACCCGTTGGCTGCCTGTGCACTCAGCAAGGAGCTGCATACTCGTGAGCAGCTGCTCAGAGAAAAACAAGACAGATGCCAGCAGCTCTTCAGTGCCACAGAGGTCATCCTGAGGCAGATCCTGCTGTTCTAGCAGGAGAAAGACGCAATGCTGCTGGCCCTGCGTCAGAAAAACCAGCAGGAATGGGCCCTGCACAGCACACTGGAGAGCTTACAAGACATGGTCAGCTGCCAGTGCCACAGGGACCACCACCATCTTTCATAGTCCCAAGAGTCTCACCTGCCTCAGAGCCTGCCCAAAGCACATGCATTAGTGGAAGTTCAAGCCAGAGCAGGAGTAGGAGCAGGAGACAGAGCCCTGAGCAGCACCACCAATGCCACAGCACTAGGGACACTACACACTGCGGGAAGCAGCCCATGACACAGACAGCCCTGGATGCTGAAACCAACACCCTGAGAGGCCAGGCCAAAACAGATGCTCACAAGACCCAGCAGCAACTGCCCACCACTCATGAGCCTAAGCCTGAGCCTTAGCCCCAGCCACAGCCTGAGCCTACCACAATGGAGGACAAGAAGCCCAAGAAATACCTATCCGACCTAGGAGATGACAAGAATGGGCAGATCAACATGGTGCAGGGCCAGAAGGCTGTGCAGGCTGCCAGCATCACAGGCTCCAGAGCACCTGCAGTCCACGGCAGCAGACACCTGGCCCAGTGGGGCCATTCCCAGTCATGCTAAGACGCAGGGCTCCTCAGAGCCATCTCCCACAGACTCACCTCACCAGTGACAAGCAGGGCTCTTACAACACCTGAGAAGGCCAGGCCCCTCCTCGCTGGTTCCAAGGCTGCCCAAGCCTCCCACCCTACTACCAGTGGCCACCTGACTGGAGCCAAAGGCACGAATCCCACACTCTGCTGCCAGGGCAGGCACAAGGGCTGAAAGCTGCTCAGGGCCCGGCTGCATGCAAACACCAAGGGCACACCCAAGAACAGGGACAAGACACCCAAGCCCAGCAGCCGCCTCTCAGCTGCTCCCCATGCAGCCGCCCACACAGCCACAAACACCAACATGGCTCACAGGACAGGGCCGCCCAGTCATCCACCTACAATCCACCTGCTCCCCAACTCTGCTAAGGGATGCCCCACCTTAACAACACCACCCTCATCTCCTTCACTCACCCAGCAACCAAGCAATCACACATGCGAGTCACACACCTCAAACACCACCACTCACCACAAGACCACCCTCAGCACTGAGTGAGGATGATTCGTTGACCACTGAACCCCCAACACATAACTCTTATATGCTTCACGCAGCTGACGTTGACATGAGGCTGTCTCTGTATCATCAACACGGACTTTCTTTCCTCAGGACACAATGCAAGGTTTCCTGAGTGAGTTGTTTCCTATCTGTCCAAGTGGACATTTTGAAGAGATTTGGATTTGGCCCATATGTCATCTGCCAACTTGAACTTACCAACTGTGCACAAGAACATAAACCCATGACAAACACAAGATGATACACTGCCTCACCTCATACCATTCTCCTAGCAGAGGAATGGCTGGCACAGGCTAGTTTGACCCACACAAGAAGTGCAAAGGACCCAGACACTGCTGGCCTCAGCCCATCAACACAGAAACACTTCAAGAGGAAGGCTCAGCAGAGACACAATGGCCATTACAGCTCTCTGCTTCCCAAGACAAAGACAAGCACTGGAACCTCTCACTCATGCAGGGAGAAGGAAAGCTGACCCCTTCACCACAAAAGTCTACAGAAGAAGATTGCAGGAGAACAACTGCCAAGAGCAGACTGCAGGACGAGCAGCAAAAGAGTTCCAATGAAAGCACCATGTACTTTCCAGAGACCGATTTGAGACTGAGACGTGTCCACAACACTAGGTGGACAAGGTTCTAATAAAGTTTCTCACATCCCAAAACTGCTGGGAGGAGTATCTGTAGAACCCTTCCATGGGCCCCTCACAGAACACACAGCAAGCCAATTTTTGCCTGAAGGTCGGTGTGGCATGGGAGGGGGAAAGGGGTGGACAGACAGGAGGACTTCGTGGGGAACAGCACACTGTCACCATACACCATGCAGACATTTCCCTGGATGCCAGCATCATACATGGGCACTGAGTCTAGTCCCAGCTGCTCCTCTTGTAATCCAGCTCCCTACTCCTTGGCATGGGCAAGTAGAAAAAAAACAATCAACTAGGTGCCTGGACACTTGGCTCAATGTATGGGAGACCTGGAAAAAGCTCCTGACCCTGACTTCAGTCTGGCTCAGCATAGCCCCTGCCCTGCCTGCCATTTCAACACTCACCCAGCACATGGTACATCTCTGTCTCTCTTTCACTCCCTATATTTCTGCCATACCTATAAAGATCATTTTCTCATTACCAAGATCTACATTTTGTTGGTTTCGCTTTCCTGTTCTATATTGGAAAGGCAGGTTCACAGGGAGAGTAGGAGAGACAAAGATCTTCCATCACCTGTTGGATCATTCCCCAAATGGATCACTCACCAAATGGCCACAGCAGCCACATCTGGGACACTCTGAAGCCAGGGCACTGGAGTTCCCTTTGAGTCTCCTGCGCATGTGCAGGTGTACAAGGACTGGAATCACACTCTGAGGCTTTCTCCAGCACAATGCCAGACAGCTGATTTCTAATTGGAGCTACTGTCACTCAAGAACCACTACCCAGGGGAGGTTTGGACTACCAGACTACACTGCTGGCTCCTCAAATCGATCTCTGTTAAAAACATTCATGTGTACCACAAATGTGTACCACGCAACGAGTGATGTACTATTCCTCAAGGACAGAAAGGTATGGAATGGTAGTGTGCTGTTTAAGGATCAATCTCTCTAGGTCCTGGTCCAACATCCTACTGGCTAAATCCTCACCTTAGGTATCCTGGGATCCCATACAAGCACTGCTTCGTGTCCTAGCCACTCTACTTCCCATTTCCCACCCAACTCCCTGCTTCTTGACCAGGAGAGCAGTAATGGCAGGCCTAACGCCTGGGGAACCCTTACCTGCATGCACGAGCCTTGGCTCCTGCCTTGGTGTGGTTCTCCTTAGTCGTGGCTGTTTCAGATGCATGGGAAGCAAACCAGAGGACACAAGAGCTTGATCACTGTCTCTCCCTCTCCAGTAAACCTAACATTCCTGCAAAAATAATTAGGTCTTTAGTTTTCATTGCTTTCCATTTCAAATGCAAAAGTACAACAGAGAGGGATGGAGAGACTAGGGGATCCTTCCGTCCAATGCTTCTCTAACAATATGGCAGTGGTGGTTGGAGATGAACCAAGCTGAAGAAAGAACTCAGAAGCTTCTTCTGGGTCTTCCTCATGGCTGGAGGAGATCAAAGCCTTAAGCCATCCTCTGCTGTTTCCCAGGCCATCAGCGGGGAGCTAAACTGCAAGTGGCACACCAACTGGCACTCTTATGAGAGGCCAGCACATCAGGCTGAGACTCAGCCTACCCTTCTAGAGCCTCAACTAATTCTCACTGCCAGAATCTTCCTCCAAGGATTCTGGAGTGCTACAAAGCCATCACAGCTTCTCTCCTCACTTCCTGTACAAGAGGGCCTCCATGCTTGCCTATCCCTTGCATGCAACTCTCTTCTCAATGGATCCCTCTCAGAAGCTCGAGAACTTGCACTCCGTCTTTGTGGCCCCGTTCCTTGCATCTTCATCATCACCCTGTTATCACTGTCTTCTCTGCACAGGATTCAGCCACTGAAGTGATCTCATCAGGCATATGTGTTGTGTGCCAAGGCCAGACCACACACCCACAGGTTCTGGTCCCTGAGACTGGAGATGCCCCTGTGCCTGAGGTCAACATGAGATGAAATCATGGGCTCTTGGCCAACTCCAGAAGCCACTGGTGGGTCTAACACTGCTAAACCTTGCAGCAGTCTGGCCTACAGAGGCCTTTGAGGATGCCTGCCCAGCCTGTTCCCAGCTCCAGCCCTCTCACTCACTGACAGGTGCTATCTCCTGGACAACACAGGACACAGTGCTGGCTACTCAGACAAACTGCCCTGAAATCCTAGCCCAGATTCTTCTTCTTTTGCTCAGTGCTGCAGCAGGCTGGCTTAGAGTCCTTAGGTGAATCTCTCCCGACTCAAATCTCTCAGTGGCTGAGAGCGTACGCAGCTTCTGCTGCCAAAATAGACAGGGTGTATGTTCGCCTGCATTGTATCACCACATACAAGTAAGTTCACGTGACCATCAGGGTTGGTGATGGGCCTGATGGCACCTGCTACTACTGAGAACTGGCACTATGTTTGCCAAACCCCAGTTGAGATCACAGCAATCACTGCTGTCTGCGAGACCCAGGACTGGAGCTGGGCTTGGGACAGGAACTTGGCTTACTGCACTGGCTGGGCTGCTGCTTCCACTCTTGTGTATGAGAACCACGACTGTGGGCTGGCTGCTCCGGCCTTGACTACAGCATCTGCCAGCCATCACATCATCCCCTGAAGAGTGACTAACTCCATAGATCAATAGTAAGCCCAGGTTAATCTAGGAACAGACCAATAGTGAAATGCACATCACCAATAGTATCTATACTGTAGGAAGGCAAACCATTTCATCTTTCCCTACTCCTAATTTGTGAGCCACCACATCAATTCTAGGGCACACTGAAACAATTTGACAGAAGTAACACAATAGACACAAAGCACTTTGGAATGCCTTTTCAGGAACATAAAACTGTCACCCATTTCAGTGGCATAACAACGTCAAACAACACTAACATTCATCACCAGTAAGGCATTAGCATGTGTTTCTATAGGCTGAAGAATTGGCAAATGGAAGATATGATTGAAGATAAACCAGTAAAATTATACATGCACACAATTCTCAAATCTTTCCGTGAAAATACACAAGAGAGGCTGCTTATAATGTTCCACTTACGAAAATGATGCTTGAAAAGGGAGGCAGGAAAGTAGCATCCTTGAGAGGTTCCCAGTCCCGAATGCCAGCCCTGATGGAATTCCTATTTGCAAGGTTTCTGAAACTCCATGTTGCATCCAGAAATACCCAAACTATTAAAAAAAAAAAAGGAGATATATTTGAAGATTACAGAACATACACAAACACACAAGAAATCACAGCTAATTTACTTCCAGGTGTCTACTCTAGATGAAAGAAGTACAGGTGCACTAAGACCTTAAGTTACTAAGTTTTTGTGTTCTTCTGAATCCACCTTAAATAACCCAAATACAATCAGCACACAGCCCTTCTCAGTTGCTGATACCAAGTGAGAATTTGAAGAGACCAGGTTACACATGACCTCCTCCAGGTTTTCTCAAATCATTTAGAACGGGACTATAAATAACACTGAGCTTGACTCTCTTTTCTTCTGTCCTCTTCTGGCTCTCAATTCTTCAAAACCTGATCTCATCCCAGGAATTCCCCGTCTTAGTTGATGGAACCACCAACATTATGGTCAACAGTCCCAGAACCACACAGGATACACTCAGTCAGAATGCCTGAGCCACGCTCATCATTGCTCTGCCTGAATCCTCTAGTGCAGTCACAGGAAAACCTGCCTCTGTTGAAGAAGTACAAAGGAGAGCTAAGGGGAAATCTCCCAGAGAAGACTGGAGGAAATATCTGAAGCCAATCAGAGGGAAAGCCGTGAGCAAACACAAGAGCTGAAAACACCACGGTGCTGGCAGCAGGAAGGATCATGCTTTCAGAATTCTAGAAAACTTTGAGAGGTCAGGACCACAGCACTTCGTGGAGAAAAGGAAGGGAAAAAAAGAGAAATCAGCAATAATATTCAATCCGAGAACATAAAAGCATGTATTAGTAAGGCAAGACTGCAACACTACAATTATGTCCCCTGTTCAAATCTGGGGATTCAGATTTTAGTCTACCTAGTAATAAAGAGCAATTGGAAAAACTCTTCCTTGGGTCACATAAATACTCATCCATCTTTTAAGGGACTTTCACTGCGAGCTTGGGAGGTGAACCCAGACAAAGAATTCTCCGTCCTGCTGGTCCGTTGGATTTGACCAGGAACAGAGACAGAGCAGCAGATCCCAGACGAGCAGTGTGAGATTAGGGTGGATTTCACAGCCCAGTCAGCCTCCTAGAGCTGAATTGGGCGCCATTTTGCGTAAGGAGGCAAAGGCAAGGGAAAGGACTGAGCATATGCTGAGCTGGGAGTGAACTCATTTCTGACTCAGTGAACGGCAGCAATGTGGCATTCTACAGGTTCCACCCAAGACAGGTCTGGGTAGCCCTCAGACCTGATGGCCAGCACATCAAGAACTCTGGTGGTGGTATGTCAGGCACATTTTGTACACTGTGGCAATAGCTTTAGGACTGCAGGGACAACAGTGAACTGTTCATGTGCCGAGTTCGCAAGAACTCACTGAGATCAGCAAATTGCACTGGTCCCACAGGAAAATAGTATCGACTGTGGCATCGTATGGGTCAAAATAGGTCCGTGTGGCACCCAGACCTAACGTCCAACAGGCTCCAACAAGATCAGCACCACCAACCACCTAACTATATAGCATACCTGGTGTCTCTCTAATCCTGGGACCTGCTCCAATCAGAAGGGGGAGAAAGGTTGCACAGACAATGGTGCGGCCTCAGCATGGTATCACAGGAGGTGGAGAGAGGTGAGCCAGGAGTTGGGGCTGTGGAGACCATGGTGGAAATCTAACATAAGAACCCAGACCTGGAACTCGCTAGAGGTTGTGACACAAGTGGCTGCAAGCAAAAAGTTGTGTACCAGCTGCAATAAGTATAACTGCATTGTAGACCTGTGGGTGACACAGCTTAGAAACCTGCCCCAAGGAGAACCCTCTGCTAACCAGAAGTACAATGACCAACAGCAAAAGAAGAGACAAAGGCACAATGAATATTACCGAAAAAACCCCTGCAAAGGAGCAAAACCCTATGCCAATCTCAGAGTTCACTGAGGAAGGCATCGAGAAAATGGGGCATACAGAATTCAGAAAACTCATTTGAAAGCTTCTGATCACAAATGAGAAACACATACAAGAGTTCAAAGAATTTAAGGAAGCAATAAAGCAAATCAAGGCTGATATATCAGAACTGAAGAACATAGTAGAACAAATTAAAAGTATAATGGAGAGTCTCCAAAACAGAATGAAGCAAGCAGAAGAAAGAATCTCAGAATTGGAAGATATTTCCTGCCATCAGGGGGAAGCAAACAAAAAGCTGGAAGCAGAGCTGGATCAGGCCAAAAAAAAAAAGGATTCAAGAATTGAAAGACACTATGAAAAGGCCAAATATAAGAGTTATGGGAGTCCCAGAAGGTGCAGAAAGAGAACCTGAGTTTGCAAATGTATTTAATGAAATAATAAAGGAAAATTTCCCTAATCTAGAGAAAGAATTGGGAAACGAGATCCAGGAGGGGCACAGAACTCCCAACAGCCTTGATCAAAAGCAATCTTCACCAAGACACATCATCATCAAGCTCTCTTCAATCAAACATAAGGAAAAGATCCTGAAATGTGCACGTGAAAAAAAATCAAGTGACATATAAAGGAATGCCAATTAAACTCATAGGAAATCTCTCACAGGAAACTCTACAGGCAAGAAGAGAATGGACTGACATATTCCAGATTCTGAAAGAAAAACATTGTCGGCCTAGGATAACATGTCCAGCAAAGATTTCTTTTGTCTTTGAAAATGAAATACAATTCTTCCACAGTAAAGAAAAGTTACAAGAATTTGCCGCTTCCAAACCTGCCCTACAAATGATACTTCAAGATGTTCTCTTGACAGAGAAGAGGAATAGCACCCACCAAAACCAAAGGCAAATGGGAAGAACATCCCAGGAAAATCACAACAGAAGACTAAACCAATGACAACCCATTCCTAAAATGACAGGACCAAAATAACATCCATACACATTAAACTCTGAATGTAAATGGCTTAAGCTCAATCAAACGTCATAGATCAGTAGACTGGATTAAAAAACAAAACCCATCTCTTGCTTGTCTAGAAGAGACACACTTCACCTAAAGAGAGCAGCAGAAACTATATCGCATAGGTTTTGTTGTTTTCTGTTAGTTTCATCTCTTCAAAACACTTTCTTCTGATTAAATCATTCAATGACTCACAGATCATACAGTAGCATCATTTTCTTCAAGAAGCTTCTTGATTTTCATTTCTTCAGCTACACGTTAGTCATTTAGTAGCATGTTATTGAACTTCATGGTGTTGTTCATTTCTTTTTTCTCCCTGATGTTGATTTTGTTTTGTGGCTTTTCATTTAAGGGGATGTATAGTAGCTGTGTAATGGAGACTGTCATATCTAGCAATATGTCATTGAACTTCATGGTAATGTAAATTTCTATTTTTCTATTTTTGTTGATTTTTTATTATGACTTTTCATTTGAGGGGATGTACAGTAGTTGTGAAATGGAGACTAACATCCAGATGTGAGGATACAATGTAGTATGCATCTCTACTTCCGGACAAAGGTGGGCTTACAATGAAACTGTTCGCTATTTCTTGACAATAAGATGCTGGACTCCCTGCCATTGTCCATGCCCGCAATGATGGACATATGACTGTGTATGAAGAACTTTATTTCAGTAATGATATAAGGAACTAGGTGGGGGAGAGGGCATTGGGAAGGGGATAAGGGAAATGCCAGGAGCCTATGCAACTGTAACATAAAATGATAACAATAATAAAATGTTAAAAAAATAAACACAGGGAGGGCCCGGCAGCGTGGCCTAGCGGCTAAAGTCCTAGCCTTGAACGCCCCTGGATCCCATATGGGTGCCGGTTCTAATCCCTGCAACTCCACTTCCCATCCAGCTCCCTGCTTGTGGCCTGGGAAAGCAGTCGAGGACGGCCCAATGCACTGGGACCCTGCACCCGTGTGGGAGACCCGGAAGAGGTTCCTGGTCCCGGCTTCTGATCAGCGCAAAACCAGCCCGTTGCATCTCACTTGGGGAGTGAAACATCGGATGGAAGATCTTCCTCTCTGTCTCTCCTCCTCTCTGCATATTCGGCTTTCCGGGGAGGGGTGGGGAGAACACAAGTATCTATGTAACTGTGTCACATAATACAATGTAATTAATGAAATGAAATAATAAATAATTAAAAATATATATGTATATATATTTAAAAATAATAAATGAATAAACACAGGGAATAATATCATAAACCCCCAGATGCTGAAAACTAAATGGTGTGTTAAGCATTTGCCTTCCTTCACTTTCCAGTCCTTTGCTCTCAGAAATGAAGAAACTAAAGGCTACATACATTAAACTTTTCCTCCACCATCATTTTTAGACAGTCATGTCATTCCTTAACGCCTGGGTTCTACAACAAAAACTAATATTAATTCTGTTTAAAGTCGTTTTCATTAACCTTAAATAAGTCAATGTTTCTGACAAGTTAACCAAAATACAATGCAAGAAATAGAAAAGGTACAGATGCCACAACAACAGAACAGATAAATGACTCACGTGAATCATGAGCATGTGAAAGTCCATCTACTGGCCGGTGCCATGGCTCAAGCTCATCCTGTGTTCCAAATGCCGACGTCCCATAGAAGCGCCAGCTTGTTTCCCGGGCCGGCGAAAGTAGTGGACAGGGGTTTCCATCCTTTAGATGTCCACAGCATTCAGCACTCAAGCGCAAAATTAAAAAGATGTAAATGGGTGGGCCTTTGGTCCAGTAGTTAAGATGCCTGCATCTCACAGCAGGGTTCCTGGATTGCAGTTCTGGCTCTAGCTCCTAGATTCCAGCTTCGTGCTAATGCAGTTCCTGGGAGGCAGCAGGGGAAGGCTCAGGGCTGGAACCCTCCATGGCATTCCCAGTTCGAGGCTTCAGCCATAGCCACAGCAGACATTTGCTGTGTGAACCTGCAAATGTAAGCTCTCTTCATATTTCTCTTCAAAACCTTGAAGTCTCCAGACTTCTTCAAACATCCCCCTCTGGCCGATATTAAATACACGATAAAAAGGGACTGAACGGGCCCTGGCAAGGTGGCCAGGCAACTAAAGTCCTCACCTTGAACACACAGGGATCCCATATGGGCAACAATTCTAACCCCAGCAGCCCAACTTTCCATTCAGCTCCCTGCTTGTGGCCTGAAAAAGCAGTTGAGGATGGCCCAAAGCACTGGGAACCTGCACCCACATGGGAGACCTGGAAGAGGTTCCAGGCTCATGGCTTCAGATTGGCACACCACTGGCCATTGTGGTCACTTGGGGAGTGAATCATCAGACAGAAGACCTTCCTCTCTGTCTCGCCTCCTCTCGGTATGTTGGACTTTGCAACAAAAAGAAATACATCTTTTTTTTTTGCTTTTTCAAAAAGAACGGGATTGATGGACCCATCATGATAGCATAATGGTTAAGGTCTCTCCTTGAATGCGCTGGGATCCCATATGGGCACTAGTTCTAATCCCGGCAGCTCCACTTCCCATCCAGCTCCCTGGCATGAGGCCTGGGAAAACAGTCGAGGACGGTCCAAAGCCTTGGGAACCTATACCTGCATAGGAGACCCGGAAAGAAGTTCCTGGCTCCTGGCTTGGGATCGGCCCAGCAACAGCGTTGTGGCCACTTGGGGAGTGAATCATCAGATCAAAGATCTTCCTCTCTGTCTCTCTCCTCCTCTCTGTATATCTGCCTTTCCAATAAAAAAAATAAATCTTTTTTAAAAAATGGGATTGGTAAAATTTTACTGTAGTCTGAGGACATGGGTTGAATTCATGTATTTTTATGGGTTGATTTGTATTTATTTGAAAGTCAGAGCCACAGAGAGGGGGAGAGGGAAAAGAGGAAGAGGTCTTCCCTCCCTTGGTTCACTCCCCACATAATTCCAATGAGCCAGACAGGGCCTCACCCAAACCAGAAGCTTCATCCAGGTGCACCACAGGGGTGCAGAGGACTCAGCACTCAGGACACAACCCACTGACTCTCAAACACATCAGCAGAGGACTGCATTACACGTGGAGCAGTTGGGATTCCCATCAGAGCCCATGTGGAATGCTGGCTGTGCGGGCAGCAGCCTTTACCTGACTTCCCACAACACTGGCTCTCGAGTTACAAAATCATCATTTTTACAAATTTAACCTGATATACAAATCACTCCTTTCCTATTACACTGGCTTTTTTTTTTTTTCACAAATGCCATCTGCAGGCTCAGTGCACTGTCCTAGCAGCTAGATAGATTCCTCACCTTAAATGCACCGGGTTCACAAACGGACACCAGTTCTAACCCCGGCAGCTCTACTTCCCATCCAGCTCCCTGATTGTGGCCTAAAAAAGCAGTGGAGGACAGTCCAAAGCCTTGAGACCCTGCAGCCAAGGGGAAACCAGGAAGAAGCTCCAGGATCCTGGTTTCAGATCGGCACAGCAACGGCTGTCACACTCACCAGGGGAGTGAATCATTGGACAGAAGATCTTCCTCTCTGTCTCTCCTCTCTGTACATCTGACTTTGCAATAAAAATAAATAAACCTTCAAAAAAAAAGAATAGCTAACTCTAGGGAGGTTTTTAGCACCATTGTCCTAGAGAACACAGGCTGCACTGGGCAAGTTTGATGCACTTCAGTCCTGGATTTCTGTGACCTAACAGAAGATTTATAGAAAAGAATTTTTTTTAAGATTGTTTTATTTCTATTACACACTGAGATATGCAGAGAGGAGGAGAAACAGAGAGGAAGATCTTCCATCCAATGATTCACTCCCCAAGTGACGACAACAGCCTGTGCTGTGCCGATCCAAAGCCGGGAACCAGGAACCTCTTCCGGATCCCAAAGCTTTGGGCCATCCTCGACTGCTTTCCCAGGCCACAAGCAGGGAGCTGGATGGGAAGTGCAGCTGCCGGGATTAGAACTAGCTCCCATATGGGATCCCGGTGCGTTCAAGCCTAGGACTTTAGTCTCGAGGCCATGCCGCCAGGCCTAAAAAGAATTGTTTTAAGCAGAGGAAAAAGGCCGGTTCTTGGAATGATCATTTTTAAAGCTTAAAAATCATTTCACCCGAGCCCATGAAACAGATCATAAAAAAACTTAACTGTCAAACACAAGTTCCTACGAACATAATTAGCTCATTACCCAAACCAAACTTCTTCATGTTTGACCAAATATTCAAAATCATTGACAAGAAATCTACTCTCTAAAGAGCTAAAACCTCGGGGCCCGGCGGCGTGGCCTAGCGGCTAAAGTCCTAGCCTTGAAAGCCCTGGGATCCCATATGGGCGCCGGTTCTAATCCCAGCAGCTCCACTTCCCATCCAGCTCCCTGCTTGTGGCCTGGGAAAACAGTTGAGGACGGCCCAATGCATTGGGACCCTGCACCCGCGTGGGAGACCCGGAAGAGGTTCCAGGTTCCTGGCTTCGGATTGGCACATACCGGCCCGTTGCGGCTCACTTGGGGAGTGAATCATCAGACGGAAGATCTTCTTCTCTGTCTCTCCTCCTCTCTGTATATCTGACTTTGTAATAAAACGAATAAATCTTTAAAAAACAAAAAAGAGCTAAAAACTATCATACAGAAAACTCCTAAACAGACAAGGTTCAAGAGGACTAGAGTTGCTTTGTTCCTTTAGCACTCTCCCTTGGTTGTTTCCCCAAAAGCGCGCAATGAAGCTAAAACTGCACATTCACACAGCAAAGACAAACATGATTTCTAGGCCACTCAAACAACCAGGCTGATTCTTTTTCTTTCTTCCTTTCTCCCTGCCTCCCTTCCTTCCTTTCCAGATACCTTTTTTTTTTTTCTCATCTGGGATTGGCAGAGGTAGAGAGAGAGGGAGAGACACAGAGAACCAGTTTCCTTTTGCTAATTTACTCCCGAAATGGTCACAGTGATTTGGGCTGATCCAAGCTGTGACAAACCCAGGAGCTTCCTCCGGGCACCCACACAGATACCACAGACCCATGGACTTGGACCATTTTCCACTGCTTCCCCAAGTGCATCAGCAGGGATCTGTAAAAATAGTGGAACAGCCAAGACAAATCAGCACCCAAAACGGATGCCTGCATCACAGGTGCCAGCTTGACTCACAAGGCCACAGGCCTGGCCCCAACAACACTGGTTCTTAAACTCATTTCTCTCTCGCCCTCTCTCTCTCTCTTTCACACACATGATCTTCAAAAAACTCATGGAAACTGAGTACTTTCAAAAATTATGCAAGGATTTCAAAAATTTTCACAATAAAAGATATACGCAAATTTATCAGACAAGCTCTGATAACTGAAATTCACTCCTTGTTAATGTTATGTTGCTTTATGGGAAAATAGGTACAAGGCTTAAGAGAAATAGCTACAGTAAAATAGTACTTTGAACTCTCAAAGAGATGTATAGCAGATTCCAGATGTCAGAAGATGTTGAGGACAGCTTCAGAGAAGGATTAGTCAACATATGTAGAATAAAAACTATTACAAACAACTCAACGCCAACTAATCAGAAAATCTACAAGATATGGATGAATTTGGGGACAAGTACAATCTACTAAAATTGATCATCGAAACAGCCCTATGACCAGGATAGAGACTCAATCACTAATTAAATTGCCTCCCTGGACTACACGGTTTCACCAACACTGAATTCTAACAAATGTTTCATGAAGCATTTACCGAAATCCTCCATCAGCTATCTGAAACTAGAAAGAGAGGCAATCCTTCCAAACTCTTGCTATGAAGCCAACATTACCTTAATCTCAACAAAAAGAGAACTACAGACCGATATTCCTGATGAACATAGATGCAAAAATCCTCAACAAAATACTAACCAACAGAAGACAATACATGAGACCATTCACCTGGACCAGGCAGGATCTACTCCTGGGATACAGAGGATAATGAATACATATGATATGCCACATCAACAAATCAAAAAAACAAAAACCATAGAAATCATCTCAATAGATGCACCGAAGGCACTTGATAAAATCCAACACCACTTCATGCTAAAAACCTTAACCAAGATAGGCACGGAAGGAACATTCTATAACACAATAAAAGCAACAAAGAACATACTGAAATTATGACCATATCAAATGGGGAAAGGCTGGCTGCGTTTCCATTAAGATCTGGAACTAGACAAGGATGCCCACTTTCACCACTTCTATTCAATATAGTACTAGAAGTCCTCACTACAGCTATTAGGCAAGAAAAGAAAATTAAAGAAATTCAAATTGGAAACGAGAAATCAAAACTAGAAAGATGAGATTAAGTTGAAGAAATCCTTCCCACAAATCAAAACACAACAGAGAAGCAGCAAAAAGGGAGGGGGAGGAGGAGAACCTCAGGAGAAACTGAAGAGGAAAAAAGAAAGTCAATCTAAGAACTTTATTATCTCATCAACTAGAGTTCCATAAACAGAAAATGAGCACCATTTAAACAGAGGAAAATGAGGCCAAACTAAGGAACCTGATTTTGTGGACCACGCAGACAGAACACTCCAATGACTTCCAACAGACCTGCCTGGCGCTCACCCTGCATCATCTTAAAGACCCCACACAGGAACAATACTCTCATGACTAGGGCACATGGTAGGGTACGCTTACCTCTGATAAAAGGAGATTGCATGCATGCCTGTGAGGCCTCAAAAGGGGTCACACTCCTTCTGCCACAGACTGCATGCATTGAGAGAACAACACAGGGTTAAGTGACCAAGACCTGAGGATGACCAGTACAACCAGCATCAAAACTCCCAGCAAACAGAGACCACGGCCTCCAGCTTCCATGGATTCTGCTCACTACCTAAGGGCACTTCCAAGGAGGACATAGGCCTCAGAAGAGAAAGCCATTCACTAGATACCTTCCTTCAGCTCAGGCTTGGGAGTTTCTGAGCAAAGAACCCTGGCAGGCTGTGCTCAGCATTCCGGCCACCAGAACTGTGAAACAGGAAGTGGCTTTTCAAAAGCCACTAAGGCTGCGGTAATTCTTGCTCAGATAAAGAAAACTGGCAACAGCTTTAAAAGTCTAGAAAAAAAACAAACAAAACACAGTAAAATCCTAAGGCACCAAGCTCAAGGGAAGAACCCTTCTCACTCCAGTTGCATTATTATCTGGGCCCTAAAATAAATACCACATTTCTTAGCTACCGTGTACCAATAGGAACTGGTGATTTTTTTACCAACGGGACTAAGCAGGAGTGTCGCAAAGCAATTTCTACAAATCTATGTGAGGAAGTATGTTTCATTATCCCTTCTGCCTCCTCCTTTTTATTTTCCCCCAATCTCTACAGAAATTCCCAACTGGTCAAAGCCACACGTAGCTGAAACAAGATGGAAGAATATCAAGTATTTTCCACTTGCTCAAGATGACCTGTCTGGACCTTTTTTTAAAGGACAGAAAAACAGACTATTAACTCATTGTTATTTTAAGTCACCTGTCACTCTAGTTTCAAAGGATAAGCTTTCTAGAGATTAAATGATTAGGCCATCTGTGGCACCAGGAATCAGGACAGTCCGTGACTCGTCCACCACACTAAAAGCTGGAAAGCAGTGACACAATGCCTCTGAAATGGAGGGAAAGTGACTTCCAAACCAGAAATCTGTACTTTGCCAAACTCACTCAAATGTGAAGGGAAGAGGTGTTTTCACACAGTTGATGTCCCACACAACCTCCCTTACAAAGCTCCTGGAGACTGTGCTGCAACAAAAAGGAACCCAGGATTCCAGACAACAGTATAGGAAGAACTTCCAGAATCACAGGAATTCAAACTTCAAAATGATATTCCCAGGCACAGCTCGGGAAGGCAACTAGTCCCAGTGAGAACAAGAGGACACAAGGAGAAAGCAGAGCTCATCCTTATGCGAGGTATTTGTGACCCTACTAAGGAACAGGAAAACGAATTGTCTGAGCTCTTACAGCTCACAGTTATGTGATAAGAAAAAGGCTTCGACTCATGAGGAAATCACACACAATTATTACCTGCAGAAAAAAAATAGTGAACTATGTAAAAAACAGTTACCAGAACCTTACATGGTTTAAACTAACAAAGCCATAATGTTAATTCAGTCATTACTACTTCACCTAAACCCAGAAACTGTGAAGAAGAGGGTTTCTGTGAAGAGGTTTCAGTAGGGGTCAAGGCAGGGATAAGAAGCAAAAAAATTAAATGGTTAAAGCCAGGGACATGTCTAAAGAAATTCTAGAAATGAAAGGAAAAAGTCAAGAATCAATGTTAGGGCCCGGCGGTGTGGCCTAGTGGCAAAAGTCCTCGCCTTGAAAGCCCCGGGATCCCATATGGGCGCCGCTTCTAATCCCAGCAGCTCCACTTCCCATCCAGCTCCCTGCTTGTGGCCTGGGAAAGCAGTGGAGGATGGCCCAATCCTTTGGGACCCTGCACCCGCGTGGGAGACCCCGAAGAGGTTCCTGGTCCCGGCTTCGGATTGGCGCGTACCGGTCCGTTGCAGCTCACTTGGGGAGTGAAACATCGGATGGAAGACCTTCCTCTCTGTCTCTCCTCCTCTCTGTATATCCGGATTTCCAATAATAATAAAATCTTTAAAAAAAAAAAAAGAATCAATGTTAGTACTCTTATCAATTTGGAGTAGTAGCTAAACTTCTTAAGAAGCACAATCATCCGGGGAAAGCAGGTATGGGGCAATCCGTTTTCCATGATAAAGTTGCAGCAACTGCTGGCAACTGTGGGTCAGGTCTTGGGGTGGGCCGGCAGGGCAGGTACACAGCACTCACTGGGAGGGGCAAGAGACAGGCCAGGGTGCGGCTCATGAATTCTGCCCACTGTTTAAGGACACTTAGGTGGTGTGAGTGCAACACCCGCCAATTCAATGAGGGCAAGAATTCATGAGGCTGGGCTAGGCAACAGCAACTGCCAGCCAGAGCTGAGGCTGAAGGGGCACCAGGACAAGAAAAGCTGCCACACCTGCTGAGTCCGGGTGGGCCATGCAGGACTGGCCACCAAGAGCCACTGACACACACAAAACCCACAGCTATGAGCAGGCCTGCTAGGAGAACTTCCGGAGGCTCCCCAGCTAGGTGGCTTTAGCACTAAGAACTCAGCACTGGCACATGCTCTACTTCCCATCCAGCTCTCTGCTAACGCACCTAGCAAATGGGGAAGGACAGCCCAAGTGTGTGGACCAGTGTCACCCACCAGGAGATGAAGATGGGTTTACAGGCTCTGGGCTTTAACCGTTGCAGCCATAGAAGAATAAATCAGTATGTGAAAGACTGTTCTCTCTCTCCATATCTGTTTCTGTAAATATGACTTTAAAACAAATACCTTAAAATTATTAATTTATTTATGTATTTATTTATTTACTTTTTATTATTGTCATTTTATAATACAGTTCCATAGGCTCCTGGGATTTTCCTAATTCCCTCCCCAATCCCCCCTCCCTCGCTGAGTTCCCCTACATCATTACTAAAGTATAGTTCTTCATACACAGTCCTATGTCCATCATTACGGGCATGGACAATGGCAGAGTCCAGCATTCTAATGTCAAGATAGAGTAAACAGTTTCATTGTAAGCCCACTTTTGTCTGAAAGTGGAGATGCATACTACATTGTATCCTCACATCTGGATATGTTAGTCTCCATTTCACAGTTACTGTACATCCCCTTAAATGAATAGTCACCATACAATATCAAAAATAGGAAGAAAAATAGAAATTACAATGCCACCAAGTTAAATAACATGTTACTAGATATGACAGTCTCCAATACACAGTTACTAACACAGCCCCTTAAATGGAAAGCCACAAAACAAATTCAACAGGAAGAAAAAAAAAAATTAAAAACAGCATGAGGCTAAATAACATGCTACTGAATGACTAAAGTGTCGCTGAAGAAACGTAGAAGAAAATAAAGAACTTTCTTGAAGAAAATGATGCTACTGGACGATACAGGAGTCACTGAAGAATTTAGTCAGAAGAAACTTTTGAAGAGATGAAACTAACAAGAAAATCACATTTTATATGGCTGTTTTCAAGCCTAAAGACGTTGACAGGTACGTTTCAGAGTACGAGCACTGCAAATGAAACATAACTGTATGTACTGTATATAATAAACTGTCAGCAACAGAAGCGTACTGTTACTCATACCAAATTTACACCATGTAATTACATTATCTACAAGTAACCCAAAGCTTCTGTGAGATAAGATTACCCTAACTTTTTTCCCCTTCCTTGTTTTTTTTTTTTTTTAATTGCTTCTATTCATTTCAAAGACATAGCAGAGAGAGCACCAGCTGGAATGTGCTCACTATCCCAAAGCCCGCCAGGGCCTGCACAGCGCAGGCAGAAGCCAGGAGACAGGAACTCCAACCTGTGCTGCCACCAACGAGGCAGGAATTGAGGAACTTGAGTGATCACCGAATGCCTCCCAGAGCTCACAGGGGCGGCAAGCTACACTCTGACAGGAAAAAAGGAAAAACCCTGACAAGGGAAGAACCTGACATTGGGAAGAACCACAGCACAGGGTGTGGGGGAGCAGCAGAAGGTGAGTTCCTAGATTTTTCATACTGACACTGACACTAACACAAACGTCGGGAGAAAGACTATTTATTTAGGGGCTTTTAGCACTGTCATGAGGGCTACGTCTTCCACTCTACAAGAGGGACAAGGAGCCAGTGGGTTAAAGGGGGTGGGCCGGGGCCCATGCCCGAGTTCCGGGCATCTCCAGGCAACACCTGGTTGCTAACCAACGCCCATTGTGAGCTGCCTATATAAGGCCCAGCATGCACTGCTCCCGTGACACTTTGTGGGACTGTCCGACTGAGCTGGACGCTCTCTCAGCGCTCCAGTCCAGTTCAGCGACCCACAGCCATGTCCTCAGGGATCCGTGGCCTAGGCACCAGGCTAGGCCACTACCTGGGACAGGCAAAGGACACTGGCAGTTATTTCACAGAGAGACTTGGCAAAGGCGTGTGGGGGAAGCACCTGCAAGGATGTGAAGAGCACATGCTGACAAGTCTCTCCACAGACGTGGAAGCACGCTATCAGGCATGGGAGCTGCACAACAACCAGCACAATGCCACTCAACACACCTTACCCAAAACACTGGATCAATTCACAATCAAATCAGAACTCTTCAGCACCAACTGCACCCATCACCACACAGATGACAACACAGAAGCGGGAAAGCTGGGAAAGGAAGGCGTCCAGCACCTGCAAACTTTCGGGCACTTTCCCACCAGAGAGCATCTCCTCAGAGTGCCCGAGCCTCTACCAGAAGCCGCCAACAAGCCAACCTTTCCCGAACAAACTAAACCTCTGGCCTGCCTCGAGCCTCCTCACTGGCTCCTGCAGGAGAACCAAAACCTCAAGACATCACTAGCCACCAAAGATGAAGCAATCAGGCTCTACCGGGAAAGCATCCGCACACTATGTCAGGCCATGATAGAAGCCACACACATGGACACGCAACACCAGCAAGTGGCCCTTGAGATCAAACGACTCCAGAAGAAGCAACAGTTCTTACACAAGCTAGCCAAGGGCAGAGAGCTCTTTCTCACTGCCAAGAAGAAGGAGGTGCATGCTCTGCAGAATCAGCTGGCACAGATCCAGCAGGGAAACCAAATGCTCAAACAATCCATGGACAAACTCACCCAGCTAGGGAGGCTTCTTGACACCACACAGCACCTCAGCCAGGACACACCAAGTCACACTCACTTGGCACACAATCTCCACAACAACAACATCACAGCCACAGAGTTCGAGGATGAATCCCGCCAAGTCCCACACACTCTTGGCAACTTTTCTTCCACCCAAGAAGATCGCACAAGACACCTCCAAGCTTCTTCCCTAGAAGCCTCCCACACAACACCATCCACACAAGAGTCTCCAGAGCTCACGCAACCTGGGACCTCAAGCGAGTCTTCTCAACTCCTCCAACGGGACAGCCACAACCTCAGAGCATCATTTGCACCAGCACAAGCCACAACCACTCTCCTTCTGGAACAAACACACACAATGCCTTCTTCCAAGAACACCACCACCACCACACTCGACATGCAACCACACCAAATGTCTCTGCAGATCAGGCAACTCAAGGACAAACAGCACTTCTTGCAAAGGTTACTCAAAGGCAAAGACCTGTTCATGCAGGCCAAAAACAAGCAGCTACGAGCTCTCCACAAGCACCTCGAAGACAAAGAGAAGGAAAATCACACTTTACGGCAAACCCTGAGGACACTCTCCCACTCCACCACCAACACCATGTCACTGCAGACACAACATGAGCCAGAGTCTTCAGCACTCGAGGAAATGAGGAAGAAACAACAGGAGCTAGAGAAGCTCGTGCGAGGCAAAGGCCTGGTTCTCAGACACAAAACTCAGCAGGTGCGCACGCTCCAGGACACCCTTGTCCAGAAGCAGGAGGAGAACAGAATCTTAAAGCAATCTGTGACCCAGTTAGAAGAGGCCGTGTCCACACTGCACATGGAGATTCAGCAACACACACAAGAACACGAGAGAAAACCCGACACAGCTCGGGAAACCAAGAAGGCACTCCAAGACTCCAACACGGAGAGCCACACGTCAATCCAACAGGACCCGTTGGCTGCCTATGCACTCAGCAAGGAGCTGCACACTCATGAGCACCTGCTCAGAGAAAAACAAGACAGATGCCAGCAGCCCTTCAGTGCCACAGAGGCCATCCTGAGGCAGATCCTGCTGTTCTAGCAGAAGAAAGACGCAATGCTGCTGGCCCTGCATCAGAAAAACCAGCAGGAATGGGCCCTGCATAGCACACTGGAGAGCTTACAAGACATGATCAGCCACCAGTGCCACAGGGACCACCACCATCTTTCATAGTCCCAAGAGTCTCACCTGCCTCAGAGCCTGCACAAAGCACATGCATTGTTAGGAGTTCAAACCAGAGCAGGAGTAGGAGCAGGAGACAGAGCCCTGAGCAGCACCACCAATGCCACAGCACTAGGGACACTACACACTGCGGGAAGCAGCCCATGACACAGACAGCCCTGGATACTGAAACCAACACCCTGAGAGGCCAGGCCAAAACAGATGCTCACAAGACCCAGCAGCAACTGCCCGCCACCCATGAGCCTAAGCCTGAGCCTTAGCCCCAGCCACAGCCCGAGCACAGCACAATGGAGGACAAGAAGCCCAACAACTACCTGTCCGACCTAGGAGATGACAAGAATGGGCAGATCGACAGGGTGCAGGGCCAGAAGGCTGTGCAGGCTGCCAACATCACAGGCTCCAGAGCACCTGCAGTCCAAGGCAGCAGACACCTGCCCAGTGGGGCCATTCCCAGTCATGCTAAGACACAGAGCTCCTCAGAGCCATCTCCCACAGACTCACCTCACCAGTGACAAGCAGGGCTCTTACAGCACCTGAGAAGGCCAGGCCCCTCCTCGCTGGTTCCAAGGCTGCCCAAGCCTCCCACCCTACTACCAGTGGCCATCTGACTGGAGCCAAAGGCACGATTCCCACACTCTGCTGCCAGGGCAGGCACAAGGGCTGAAAGCTGCTCAGGGCCCGGCTGCATGCAAACACCAAGGGCACACCCAAGAACAGGGACAAGACACCCAAGCCCAGCAGCCGCCTCTCAGCTGCTCCCCATGCAGACGCCCACACAGCCACAAACACCAACATGGCTCACAGGACAGGGCCGCCCAGTCATCCACCTACAATCCACCTGCTCCAACTTTGTTAAGGGATGCCCCACCTTAACAACACCACCCTCATCTCCTTCAATCACCCAGCAACCAAGCAATCACACATGCGAGTCAATACCTCAAACACCACCACTCACCACAAGACCACCCTCAGCACTGAGTGAGGATGATTCATTGACCACTGAACCCCCAACACACAACTCTTATATGCTTCACGCAGCTGACGTTGACATGAGGCTGTCTCTGTATCATCAACACGGACTTTGTTTCCTCAGGACACAATGCAAGGTTTCTTGAGTGAGTTGTTTCCTATCTGTCCAAGTGGACATTTTGAAGAGATTTGGATTTGGCCCATATGTCATCTGCCAACTTGAACTTACCAACTGTGCACAAGAACATAAACCCATGACAAACACAAGATGATACACTGCCTCACCTCATACCATTCTCCTAGCAGAGGAATGGCTGGGACAGGCTAGTTTGACCCACACGAGAAGTGCAAAGGACCCAGACACTGCTGGCCTCAGGCCATCAATACAGAAACACATCAAGAGGAAGGCTCAGCAGAGAGACAATGGCCATTACAGCTCTCTGCTTCCCAAGACAAAGACAAGCACTGGAACCTCTCACTCATGCAGGGAGAAGGAAAGCTGACCCCTTCACCACAAAAGTCTACAGAAGAAGATTGCAGGAGAACAACTGCCAAGAGCAGACTGCAGGACCAGCAGCAAGAGTTCCAATGGAAGCACCATGTACTTTCCAGAGACCGATTTGAGACTGACAAGTGTCCACAACACTAGGTGGACAAGGTTCTAATAAAGTTTCTCACATCTCTAATCTGCTGGGAGGAGTATCTGTAGAACCCTTCCATGGGCCCCTCATAGAATACACAGCAAGCCAATTTCTGCTTGAGGGTGGCTGTGGCATGGGAGGGGGAAAGGGGTGGACAGACAGGAGGACTTCCTGGGGACCAGCACACTGTCACCATACATCATGCAGACATCTTCCTGGATGCCAGCATCTTACATGGGCACTGAGTCTAGTCCCAGCTGCACCTCTTGTAATCCAGCTCCCTGATCCTTGGCATGGGCAAGTAGAAAAAAAACAATCAACTAGGTGCCTGGACACTTGGCTCAACGTATGGGAGACCTGGAAAAAGCTCCTGAAGCCTGACTTCAGTCTGGCTCAGCATAGCCCCTGCCCTGCCTGCCATTTCAACACTCACCCAGCACATGGTACATCTCTGTCTCTCTTTCACTCCCTGTCATTCTGCCATTCATATAAGCATCATTTTCTCATTATCAAGATCTACATTTTGTTGGTTTCGCTTTCCTGTTCTATATTGGAAAGGCAGGCACACAGGGAGTAGGAGAGACAAAGATCATCCATCACCTGTTGGATCATTCCCCAAATGGATTACTCCGCAAATGGCCACAGCAGCCACATCTGGGACACTCTGAAGCCAGGGCACTGGAGTTCCCTCTCAGTCTCCTGCGCATGTGCAGGCGTGCAAGGACTAGAATCACACTCTGAGGCTTTCTCCAGCACAACACCAGACAGCTGATTTCTAATGGAGCTGCTGTCACTCAAGAACCACCACACAGGTGAGGCTTGGCCTACCAGACCACACTGCTGGCTCCTCAAATCAATCTCTTCTAAAAACATTCATGTATACTATGAATGTGTACCACGCAACGAGTCCCATACTGTTCCTCAAGGACAGAAAGGTATGGAATTGTAGTATGCTGTTTAAGGATCAATCTCTCTTGGTCCTGGCCCAACATCCTACTGGCTAAATCCTCACCTTAGGTGTGCCGGGATCCCATACAAGCACTGCTTTGTGTCCTAGCTACTCCACTTCCCATTTCCCACCCAGCTCCCTGCTTCTTGACCAGGAGAGCAATAATGCAAGTCCTAACGCCTGGGGAACCCTTACCTAAATGCAGCACCCTAAACAAGCCTTGGCTCCTGCCTTGGTGTGGTTCTCCTTAGTTGTGGCTGTTGCAGACACATGGAAAGCAAACCAGAGGACACAAGAGCTTGATCACTGTCTCTCCCTCTCCAGGAAACCTACCTTTCCTGCAAAAATAGATAGGTCCTTAGTTTTCATTGCTTTCCATTTCAAATGCTAACGTTCAACAGAGAGGGATGGAGAGACTAGGAGATCCTTCCATCCAATGCTTCTCTAACAATATGGCAGTGGTGGTTGGAGATGAACCAAGCTGAAGAAAGAACTCAGAAGCTTCTTCTTGGTCTTCCTCATGGCTGGAGGAGATCAAAGCCTTAAGTCATCCTCTGCTGTTTCCCAGGCCATCAGCGGGGAGCTGGACTGCAAGTGGCACACCAACTGGCACTCTTATGAGAGGCCAGCACATCAGGCTGAGACTCAGCCTACCCTTCTAGAGCCTCAACTAATTCTCACTGCTAGAATATTCCTCCAAGGATTCTGGAGTGCTACAAAGCCATCACAGCTTCTCTCCTCACTTCCTGTACAAGAGGGCCTCCATGCTTGCCTATCCCTTGCATGCAACTCTCTTCTCAATGGATCCCTCTCAGAAGCTCGAGAACTTGCACTCCGTCTTTGTGGCCCCGTTCCTTGCATCTTCATCATCACCCTGTTATCACTGTCTTCTCTGCACAGGATTCAGCCACTGAAGTGATCTCATCAGGCATATGTGTTGTGTGCCAAGGCCAGACCACACACCCACAGGTTCTGGTCCCTGAGACTGGAGATGCCCCTGTGCCTGAGGTCAACATGAGATGAAATCATGGGCTCTTAGCCAACTCCAGAAGCCACTGGTGGGTCTAACACTGCTAAACCTTGCAGCAGTCTGGCCTACAGAGGCCTTTGAGGATGCCTGCCCAGCCTGTTCCCAGCTCCAGCCCTCTCACTCACTGACAGGTGCTATCTCCTGGACAACACAGGACACAGTGCTGGCTTTCGGATCCGTGCCCTGCATACTGGAGTCTTTTCTACTCTTATGTGTGCCCAGGTTTGCAGCAGGCTGGCCCAGGGAGGCCTTAGCTCAAACTATGCCTATAGCAAAAGCCCTCAGTGGCTGGTACAGGACGCAGCTTCTGCTGGCACAATGAAAAGTTTTAACACGGTGCAGGCTTGTCCATACTGGGTTACCACACACCAGCAAGTTCACATGATGGCCAGGGTTGTCACGGACCTGGCTGGACTAGGCTGCTATATTGCTGACAGTGAGAGCTGGCATTGTGGCCAGAGGATGTCAGACGGAGTCACAACATCCATTGGTGCCTGCCAGACCCAGGGCTGGAGCTGGGCTTGGGACAGGGACTTGGCTGACTCCACCAACTGGGCTGCTGCTTCTGCTTTTGTGCTGGCACACAAGAGTCAAATCTTGGTCAAACCCTCAAGTGAGGTTTCTTACGGACTCCCAGCCAGACCGCACGTAGCGTAGGCTCACAGAAAAGTCCAAGACATGTGGTCTAATCTGAAAGTGCGTGTGTCCTAAAGGGCCGCCTCATTCCTGATGCCTGAGCAGTGGGCAGCAGGTCTGGAGGCACATGCACAACATGATGCCCAGTGCTTCTAGGCCAGCAGGGGATGCCGTGGGTCTCCTCAGAGGATAGAAAGCAGAACAGATAAGACAACTCTCCTGCCCAAGCCTGGCAGCAGGTCCCTGCATTTGTGGAGGCACTGGCATTCACATGGACAGCCAGCAGACCTTGAAAAGAGGTTCCCAACCAAGCTACCACAAAACTCACAATGTCTCAGAAACGGCAAACCCCCTGAAGGAATACGCTCACAACACGCTTCCCCACCTTGGGCTCTCTAAGGCATCATCCCATCACCATCCCCCAACCCTGCCCAGGCACTGATGTGCTGGGACCAAAAGCAGCTGTCTCCTTCCCTTCACCAACACAGGACACAGGAAGAAAAAACAAAAGAACTGAAACAGTTGTTCCAGCCACCTACCTCCATACCTCAACCCTCCCCACTGAATCCGTGGACCACATGGGCATGCAATGTGCTAGATTCGCTGCTCTCCAAAATGTTAGATTTGCCGACCACCAGGGAAAGAATAACTCAGCCGAGCATATAGAAAGAATTCAGATGGCCTTTATTTTAGGGAACCACGGTCACAGGCTTCCCTTCCCCATGCAGCAGACAGACAGACAGATGTGAAGGAGTGAGCTACAGAGGAAGAAAAGTGAGGAAGAGACGGAGAAGGGGCCCTTTTAAACTCTCCTTGACATAGAAGCCAAGACAAGGGTCACCTTCGTACTTACTGGTGAGGGGATATGGGTCTGTGTCCCTCATTGGTGCAACGGTGGCCTCACAGCCTGAGGGGCCCACCAGAATTCCTCCATCCGATCGGCGCAGCACCAGCCATTGCACTCACTTAGGGAGTGAATCATCGGATGGAAGATCTTCCTCTCTGTCTCTCCTCCTCTCTGTATATCTGACTTTGTAATAAAAAATAAATCTTTAAGAAACAATTTGACAGAAGTAACACAATAGGAGATAAAGCACTTTGGAATGCCTTTCCAGGAACATCAAACCGTCACCCATTTCAGTGGCACAACAACGTCAAACAACACTAACATTCATCATCAGTAAGGCATTAGCATATGTTTTCATATGCCTAAGAACTGGAAAATGGAAGACGTAACTGAAGATAAGGCAGTAAAATTGTACA
Organism: Ochotona princeps; assembly: GCF_030435755.1. Lineage (NCBI taxonomy): Eukaryota > Metazoa > Chordata > Mammalia > Lagomorpha > Ochotonidae > Ochotona > Ochotona princeps. Next base: position 2,526,000 of record NC_080839.1, on the reverse strand, counting down.
TATTCACAATTCTCAAATCTTTCCGTGAAATCACCCAGAAAAGAGGCTGCTTATAATGTTCCACTTACGAAAACGATGCTTGAAAAGGGAGGCAGGAAAGCAGCATCCTTGAGAGGTTCCCAGTCCCGAATGCCAGCCCTGCTGGGATTCCTATTTGCAAGGGTTCTGAAACTCCACGTTGCATCCAGAAATACCCAAACTATTAAAAAAAGGAGATACATTTGACGATTACAGACCATACACAGACACATAAGATATTACAACAAATTTATTTCCAGGTGTCTATTCTAGATTAAAGAAGTATAGGTGTGGGCCCGGTAGCGTGGCCTAGTGGCTAAAGTCTTCACCTTGAACACCCCGGGATCCCATATGGGCACCGGTTCCAATCCCAGAAGCTCCACTTCCAATCCAGCTCCCTGCTAGTTGCCTGGGAATGCAGTCGAGGACAGCCCAAAACCTTGGGACACTGCACCCTTGTGGGAGACCTGGAAGAGGTTCCTGGTTCCCAGCTTTGGATCGGTGCAGTACCAGCCGTTGTGCTTACTTGGGGAGTGAATCACCAGATGGAAGATCTTCCTCTCTGACTCTCATCCGCTCTGTATATCTGACTTTGCAATAAAAATAAATAAATCTTAAAAAAAAAAGAAGGACAGGTGCACTAAGACTTAAGTTACTAAGTTTTTGTGTTCTTCTGAATCCACCTTAAATAACCCAAACACAATAGGCACACAGCCCTTCTCAGTTGCTGATACCAAGTGAGAATTTGAAGAGACCAGGTTGCACATGACCTCCTCCAGGTTTTCTCAAATCATTTAGAAAGGGACTGTAAATAACACTGAGCTTCACTATCTTTTTCTTCTGCCCTCTTCTGGCTCTCAGTTCTTCAAAACCTGATCTCATCCCAGGAATTCCCAGTCTTAGTTGATGGAACCACCAACATTATGGTCAACAGTCCCAGAACCACAGAGCATACACTCAGTCAGTATCCCTGAGCCATGCTCATCACTGCTCTGCCTGAATCCTCTAGTGCACTCACAGGAAAACCTGCCTCTGTTGAACAACTACAAAGGAGAGCTAAGGGGAAATCTCCCAGAGAAGACTGGAGGAAATATCTGAAGCCAATCAGAGGGAAAGCCGTGAGCAAAGACAAGAGCTGAAAACACCACAGTGCTGGCAGCAGGAAGGATCATGCTTTCAGAATTCTAGAAAACTTTGAGAGGTCAGGACAGAAGCACTTAGTGGAGAAAAGGAAGGGAAAAAAAGAGAAATCAGCAATAATATTCAATCTGAGAACATGAAAGCATGTATTAGTAAGGCAAGACTGCAACACTACAATTATGTCCCCTATTCAAATCTGGGGATTCAGATTTGAGTCTACCTAGTAATAAAGATCAACTGGAAAAACTCTTCCTTGGGTCTCATAAATATTCATAATACTCATCCATCTTTTAAGGAACTTTCATATTATCAACACTACCACTTTTGGTTGTGTTGTTGCTCTTTAAAGCGTGCGGTAGGGAAGGCTCTAATTGCAACCTAGTTCTCATCAATTCCCAGGAATCACAGGTACCTAACAGCCGTTCTGCTGCTTGCTACGCCGAGGTCTGTTTTACATTTAATAAAAAAGATTCCTCTTACAATTGGCCAATCTTTAAGACCACCTGCCCATTCCCACTCAGTTTTACAGTTATAAAAGCGCTTCTGGTGCCAAAGCCTATGAAACTGTCACATAATGCAAAATAATTAATAAAAAAATTAAAATTAAAAAAAAGTGCTTCTGGAATTTCATTTTCATCAAAGAAATAAGCAGAATCAGACAGAACTGACATCTAGTCACTCAAAAACTACTTTCTCTCTGCCAGGTGGAAAGAAAGGGTTTATAAAGACTAAACACAGGGAATAATATCATAAACACCCAGGATGCTGAACACTAAATGGTATCTTAAGTATTTGCCTTCCTTCACTTTCCAGTCCCTTGTTCTCAGAAATGAAGAAACTAAAGGCTACACACATTAAACTTTTCCTCCACCATCATTTTTAGACAGTCATATCATTCCTTAAAGCTTGGGTTCTGCGACAAAAACAAGTATTAATTCTGTTTCAAGTGGTTTTCATTAACCTTAAATAAGTCGATGTTTTCTGACAATTTAACCAAAATACAATGCAAGGAATAGAAAAGGTACAGATGCCACAACAACAGAACAGATAAATGACTCACGTCAATCATGAGCATGTGAAAGTCAATCTATTGGCCGGTGCCATGGCTCAAGCTCATCCTGCGTTCCAAATGCCGACGTCCCGTAGAAGCGCCAGCTTGTTTCCCGGGCCTGGACAGGGGTTTCCATCCAATACATGTCCACAGCATTCATCACTCAAGCGCAAAATTAAAAAGATGTAAACGGGTGGGGCCTTTGGTCCAGCAGTTAAGATGCCTGCATCCCACAGCATGGTTCTTGGATTGCAGTTCTGGCTCTAGCTCCTAGATTCCAGCTTCGTGCTAATGCAGTCCCTGGGAGGCAGCAGGGGGAGGCTCAAGGGCTGGAACCCTCCATGGCATTCCCAGTTCGAGGCTTCAGCCACAGCCACAACCACAGCAGACATTTGATGTGTGAACCTACAAATTTAAGTTCTCTTCATATTTCTCTTCAAAATCTTGAAGTCTCCAGACTTCTTCAAACATCCCCCTTTGGCCAATATTAAATACACTATAAAAAGGGACAGATCAGGCCCCAGCACGGTGGCCAGGCAGCTAGTCCTCACCTTAAACACGCTGGGATCCCATATGGGAGTTGGTTCTAACTCCGGCAGCCCCATTTCCCATCCAGCTCCCTGCTTGTGGCCTGAAAAAGCAGGCGAGGACGGCAGTCCAAAGCCTTGGGACCCTGCACTCACATGGGAGACCAAGAAAGAAGTTCCTGGCTCCTGGCTTCGGATCAGCGCAGCACCGGCCATTGTGGTCACTTGGGGAGTGAATCATTAGATCAAAGATCTTCCTCTCTGTCTCTCCTCTCTGTACATCTGCCTTACCAATCAAAAGAAATAAATTGTTTTTAAAAAAGGGATTGATGAAATTTTACTGTAGTCTGATGACATGAGTTCATTTTATGTATTTTTATGGGTTGATTTGTATTTTTTTGAAAGTCAGAGCCACCGAGAGGGGGAGAGGGAAAAGAGGCAGAGGTCTTCCCTCCCTTGGTTCATTCCCAACATAATCCCAATCAGCCAGACAGGGCCTCACCCAAACCAGAAGCTTCATCCAGCTGCACCACAGGGGTGCAGAGGACTCAGCACTCAGGACACCACCCACTGACTCTCAAACACATCAGCAGAGGACTGCATTACACGTGGAGCAGTTGGGATTCCCATCAGAGCCCATGTGGAATGCTGGCTGTGCGGGCAGCAGCCTTTACCCGACTTCCCACAACACTGGCTCTCGAGTTACAAAATTATCACTTTTACAAATTTAACCTGATGTACAAATCGCTCTTTTCCTATTCTACTGTTTTTTGGTTTGCTTTGTTTTTTTTTTTTTTTTCTTCACAAATCCCATCTGTGGGCTCAGTGCAGTGTCCTAGCAGCTCTAGTCCTTAAATGCACTGTTGCGCTCACTTGGGGAGTGAATGTTCGGACCACTGATCTTCCTCTCTGTCTTGCCTCCTCTCTGTATATCGGTCTTTGCAATAAAAAATAAATATATCTTTGGAAAAAAAATTTCATCTGCCCATTTTGGTTTGAAAACAGAAAACAGAGGCGAGCATTGTAGCACAGCAGCTTGAGCTACGCATGGGACTTACTTACCCCGTAGACCTGCCTGGGGTTGAGACCTGCTTCTACTTCCAGTCCAGCTTCACCCTTCTGTACCTGGCAAGCAGCAGATGATGGTGCAGGGATTGGAGTCCCTGCCACCCACACACAACACCCACAGGCCTTTCAGGCTCCAGGCTTTGGCCTCAGGCAGTGCTGGCTCTGCCAGGTGTTTGGGGAGTGAACAAGCACATGAAAAACACCTCTTGATCTCGTCATATTTTTTTCTTTGTGTCTTGCACTCTGCATTTCAATAAAGAAAAAAAATGTAAAAATCACACAAAGAAAGAAAATACTGAATAGAATTTTAAATGAGCTCAGTGGGAAAACTTTCCAAGTATAACGATTCGTCAACAGGTTTACAGCAAAAGAATATTACAAAAAAATCTATGTGTGGATTTCCATGTTTGGACAGAAACTTCTCTTTAAATTAATTTCTCCATAAAGTGTTTCAACTATCTATTTACACACTTCACAGCTCTCTACTTAACAGGTACAGTTTACACAACACATGGCATATTCAGCTTCACTCCACCCAGAGGTAGCTAATAAGTTATCTTTGAGCTCAATGGAAAAGCTAAAAAACAAAATACACTTTTGCAAAGCAGTATCCAGTTCGATCCCAACTCAAGAGTTGTACCACCTTCCTGCACAGCCTCTAACATTGATGACATCTACACGCAAACACACACACACACACACTTAATCCCACAGGACCAGACTGAGTCGCTAAGTTCACAACCAAAACTGAAGGCTTTTTCAATAAGTGTGGTGGAAAACACGTAGTTTTTCAGTGTCTTTGTCATATTACTTTTACGAGTGGATTAGAAAGCAGTTAACCTCCCTATTAAATAAAAGTATTTGAATGTTTCAGTCCATGATGCAGTTTCAGGATTAACTAGATAAAAAACGGAGATTCAACTCAGGGAATTTTACTTCATTCCCTCAAATCAAACAAATACTAACCAAATAAAGTGCTTGTCTCCCATTTACACAACCTAAAACTTGTCCTTCTATCTATCAAAACAGAACACCTTACAATGCACATTGGACTCTTACATTCACAACCAAGAAGGATGCAGCAATGACTACACGGGGGCTGGCATCATGCTACAGCACGTTAAGCTGCCACCTAGGAGGAAAGCATCCCAGAGGGTTCATGTCACAGCTGCCCCACTTCGCATTAGTCTGCCTACTAGTGTGCCTGGGAAAGCAGAAGAAGGTGGCCCAAGCATTTGGACCCCTGCATCCATGTGGGCGACCCTGCTCCTGGCTACAGCCTGACCCAGCCCCAGCAGGTGCAGCCACTGAGGGACTGAACCAGTGGACAGAAGATCCATATCTCTTTTTCCTCTTCTCTCAATCTTTTCCTCTGTAATAGATAATATCTTCTACACTAAGGCTTTTCTTATCATTTTGCTTATTGTTGTAGGATATAGTTCCACAGGCTCTGTGATTCCTCTCTTTCTCACTCTGTTTACTCTCTAGTTTTACAATTGTTGGTCCATTGTGAACAGTCCTAAGTTCAACATGCTGGTACTGAGGTGTTTCCCGAAACTGGAGGTGGGGACAATATCGGAGAATCCAGCATCATTAGAAAGTCACATTTGACAGAGAAGAGAGACAGAAAGACCCTCTGTTCACTGGTTCACTCCCCAGGTAGCCACAACAGCAGGAGCTGAGCTGATCCAAAGCCAGAAACCAGGAGCTCCTCCAGGTCTCTCACTTGGGCAAAAGCTCCACCACTTTCCCAGGCCACAAGCAGGGAGTCAGACAGGAAGTGGAGCACCTGAGATATACACTGGCACACAGATGGGGATCCTGGTCCATGCAAAGTGAGGACTCTAGTCACTAGGCTAGTGCCCAGAACCCAAAATAACTCTTTTATTTAAAAAGAGAGAAAAAGAACAAAATTTAAAAAAAAATTGTTAAATCGTGCAGATTAAATCTGCAGCCTGTGATACCTGCGCCCAGACCAGGTGCCTGCTGGGACTTCCACCCACTCTGCCTCCAGCACAGATGCCTGCAGATGCACCTGGAAGGCAGCAGGTGGCGCTTGAGGGGCTTGCATCCCTACAACCCATGGGAGAGACTCCAGTGGAGTTCCAGGTTCCTGCCTGTGGCTTGACCCAGTCCTGCAGGATCAGTGCAGACACCAATACACAAGTCTGTCCCTGCCTGGCCCTCTCACTCGCTCTGCCTTTCAAATAAACAAAGATGTTAAAACATTACTGCTATAAACCAAAATTCAACCATATCACACCATTCACAGAAAACCACAGTAATAACATACCATTTAATTAACAGATATAGAATGTATTAGCTTAAAATTCAACTTCTGGGCAAATGGGTTCAACAAAGATGACTTATTTATCCCTCCAACACAGGCTGTTTAGTGGCTACACAACAACTCAGAATAACAAGGTAAAAAGTAAAAATGTTAAGACAAGGCTTTTCTTTTCAATACGAATCTTCAAAATATTGACAAGTAACAGACGGTTCCACAAAGTTAACCCTCACGAACAAGTCCTTCTTCAGCTCACTGAGAAGAACGTGTTCTTTATCTCAATCCACAATCAGCACACATTCTGTCTAGTCTACAATCACTTTTCTAAACAATCTGCCACCTTTTACGGTACTAGAATAAGATGAGATACTGATGTACGTTTCATAACACTGCAAGATATATTTCACTTCTGAAAATGTTGAAATCCATACTATATACAAATACAATTATAAATGCACTGCAATTCTTCAAAGACCCACATGAAGTGAAAAAGAGAAGATGACATGAATGCTAACTCAAAAACAAAAATGAAGAAAAGCACAGTTGTCATGAAACACCTGGCCAGGAGCTCCACACTCCCCACTGCTCAAAAACCCTTGGGACATTCTTGAGTGGAGCCCACAGGGTTTCCAACAGCAAGGTGCCTCTACCACAGGAGCAGGAAACTCAACTCGCATCTTCTCCAAGGCCTATGCCTACACTACCCAGGGGTCACACACAAAGCAGCTGTCATCTGGCAAAGTGTATTTTCAATCACAAGAGCACTAGATAAACACCAAGAATGAAAGTTCATCTCACATTGTAAGTTCTCAGGGCGTAACAGTTTACCTACCTCTGCCTCTACATCCACATTTTGCTTCCAAGGCAACTTCCAAATGTCAAGACGTTCATGGTGAGTAGCAGCTTGCATAGCTGTAGGATCAGCACACTGCCCATTCTCTGAGTCAAAAAGAAAGGATGGCAACCGTCACAACTCACTGAGAATCAGTATAGATGTACAATAGCTTTGAGTTCAGCACATCATGATTCAATCAGAATGATTTCACAGTCCATGATACAGTTTTTAATTGCAAAGACTTGGTTTTCCATGCATTATACCCCTTTGATTTACAGAACAACGGCACCTTTATTTTGAAAAACAAAAAAACTTCCAATATCCAAAGAATTAGAATTGTGCAGAAATTTGTCAAGTTTTGCCTTAATAATTAGGTCTACACTGTTATCTGATTCAACACTCAAAAAACGAGGCATTACACATGATTGATTTGAAATTCCACTGGATCAGTTCTACAAATTCTACTGCTTCAAAACACGGTTGATAGAAGGAAAAATGGACAACTACAACTTGACAGCCAAAGTGCAATTATCAAACTGCAGAAAATGCAAGCTGTCACCTTCTCATCATAAAATTCCTCATAATTAGGAGAACATGCATTTTAAATGTCCCTCTTCTGCTCACTGCCCATGATAATAATTATTCAAATTGAATGAAAATAATCTATAATCCTGATCATTTACTAATCAGAACTTTCTCTTCAAAAGGAAACTTAAACACAAAATGAAACCATGCAGCTCTTTTCCATGGTCACATGACATGAACATGAACAACACAGTTCAGTCACTATATGGAATTTTCTACTTTGCAGACTAAAAACAAAATAAAAAGCAGACGAATGCATCCTCCACTGAGGACCACTGGCAGGTTTCCTACACTTGCTCACCTCACACAGCCCTCCAGCACTGACACTGCCCACCCAGGAAACACATTTCCAGGGGCCAAGCTCATACGAGCAGTGCAAAGTAACCAAAGTTCCTTGAAACTCAGGCAGCTCCCAGAACAAGAGCAGCTGAGAATACTAACCCCCTCAATTAGACACCAGTTATGAAAACAGGAGCTGCTCATCAAGAACAACTGAACTGCCTACAGCCTAGTCCATTTTCCACTGCCTGACAGGCTGTTGACAGCTGGAGCTGCTAAAAAGACCCGTGACCAATCATTGTCCTTAAACTACATAATGTTTGCCTCCTGGACCCCGTGCAGGTGTCCTGCACAGATCCATGGTCTCCCACAAAAATATTAAAAGTAGACTACACCGTGTTATCATGCAGGACAAACGGGCTGTATTCTTGCGCTCAGCAGTTGGTTCTTACACAGAATCATTCCCTTTCTTTCCATGCTGGGGAAAGACGCTTTTCCTAGAAACAGCCCTGGCCAGGGAGAAATTTCCTAGAAATAGGTGGGCCAGGGAGAAATGAAGTTAAACATTTTCAAAAACGTTGCTGAGCTTCCTCCTGTTTTCCCACTACAGTTTATACAGAGTCCACCAAGCAGTTTAGAATTAGGAACTATACTATTGTGATAATGCAGGCAGGAATGGCAGGAGGGGAAAGTGGGAAGGAGGAGAAAGAGGAGGAGAAAGGGGAGAAATGAACCCCTACAGTTACAATAACATATCTCAGAAAAAAAAATGTTAAAAAGAATTTGTAGATGAAACGAATGTGGGGTTTACAACCACTTCGCTTTTATGAGATACATCATTCTTGTGTGAGGAGGATAGAGAATTTACATCATTATCAGGACAGGAACAGTTAGACCTCAAAAAGAAATCCCTAAAGATTTCCTGCAAAACACACCACTGATCCTAAAGCTGGTTTTCAACTATTAGAAAAGCTTGCTTGCCACACTTGAAATATCTAGCAGTCCACCTTGCAACTGTGTCCAATAACAACTCTTAACAAATGAATACTAACTAATCAACAACTCTTCACAAATGAATACTGTCTGAGGATAACCCAGGGAAGTGACTCCCTAACCTGGCTGCTGGCCCTTACAGACCTTCTAAATCCCTCTGGCTATTTGGTTTCTCCCTTGTGCAGCCAAGCCCACCTGCAGAGTGAAACCAACTGGTCCAGTGAGCAACCCATGACTCCCACTGGGAGGCAGCGCTCATCTCACCACTACCTGAAAAGTCCTGAGAGCCTTCAGCTGTGCACCAGGCAGGTATCCTGGCTGAGGATAGGGCAGATGCCTGCTGCTGACCACCAGGCAGGTGCCAACAAGCACAGCATGCCCACCCATATCCCAGCACGCGAAGCGGCATGCAAGCTCACAAAGGCCCCACTCGGCCACTTCCCACCCACACCCCCGGCCCGCAATGCCCCAAAGCCACGACCCTGGAGGACCACCTTCCTCACAGCCGCTTCCAGAAGCCCACCTCCCTCCACCGCGGGCGCCCAGGGGGCTCCCCGAGCACCACCCAGGAACACAGCCAGAAGAACTCACCAAGGCCGCCCCTCCAGCGCTTCCGGGACTGCGCATCTGTCTGCCCTCCTGTCCGCCGGCTCCTGCAGCCAGCAGGCTAAGGGCCTGGTGGGAGGCGGCCGGATCCATTCCCCGACTGGCAGCAGGAGCACACATGCCAGCACATCCAGACCCTGGCCCACCCCACACCTGACTGTGTGGAGGGCCACACCCCGCCGGGAACGCCCCACCCTCGCGCCGCTCCTATTGGTCCTGGGCAGGCACGCCCCCTCCCAGCCATGAACCTGCCTCTCTGGTTGACACTTGATAGGAAGCATAAATGGAGTTTCTGCACCCTACCCTTCCTGCATCCCCTCCTGCCAGTCAAGTTAACTGCAGGTGCGAAAAGTGCACCCCACCCCTCCTTCCACACCATTCACAACAACTGACAGTCAGGAAATTACTCCACACACTCCATGCTCCTGGCCCCTCCTGCCTCCTGCTGTGCCACCTTAGGTTAGGTGACTTTGGCCTCTGGGAACTCCCTGCCTGCCTGCATGAAGCACTGTTTGTACTGCATGGCTCTCAATCTGATTGGAGGATGACAGCTTTAAAACCCCTGACATTCTGGGCTCAGCACAGTAGCTCCTGGGGTGCAGTGCAGACGGAGCTGCTGTCACCAAGCTTGGGAAATAAAGATTCCTCCCCACATCCTACACTTGGGTCAGTGTGATCTCTCTCTCACCTGCAGCGGCACAGCATCTTAGGCTAAGACCTCAGTGCTGCCATCCCACATGGGTGCCATTCAAGTCCTGGCTCCTCCAATTCCCCTCCAGCTCCCGGATCACTCCTCAGGGAGAACAGCTTAAGCACTTGCACCCCTGCACCCACAGGGCAGACTGAGAAGCAGCTCCTGGTTCCTGGCTTTGACCTGGCCCAACCACGGATATTGTGGTCAGGTACAGAGTAAAACAGCAGACAGAAGAACTTTCCCGATCTCCTTCTCTCCCTCTCTAACTCGGTTAGTTCTTTTCGTCCTTAGCTGTTTTGGCATAAGCCCTTTTTAGTTTGCCACCACAAGTTAAAACACCAGACACAGCAAGCTCTGCAGGAGGTTTTATTCCAGCAGGCAAGATGGCCACAAGGACACCAGCAGAGGCAGAAGCAAGGAGCACAGGATTAGAGAGTGGGTATTAGGAGCACGGGGCCATGAGGGATTGGCAGATAGGGCAAGGGTGGGACACAAGGGATGGGTGGATAGGACTGTCACAGGGCCACAGGGTATGGGAGATGCTACGGTAGGTGAAGACTATGGGGAGGGGACACAAGGGATTGGTGGAGAGGGCCATCAGGCACAGTGCCATGACGTTACAGTGGATTGGTGCAAAGAAGGTTAAGAGTTCACAGTGGAATGAGCAGCAGACAACCAAATTTGAATTTAAAAAGTGTGAAGTGTGCAGACGTGAACCAGGGGAGGAAGGAAGAGACCCAAGGCAAGCAGGTATTCAAAATGGCACCGGGTCCAAAATGGCAGGGTCTTGTCCATCTTTGGGGCCAACATTCGAGTTGCTCCTCACAAACTGTCTATCTTTCCAAACAGTAACATAAGTCTTTAGAAGACAACACAGCCACTTATCCAATCTCCTTCAGAAAACACTCAGCACTGTCATTTTCAGTTCTAGAGCGCTTTTACAATTGCTTTCTTTTGAACTGAGTGAAACTTTCTGCTAACTTCCTCAGCAAGTCCTGGTGCCCTGGTAAAGACCACTGCTCTCCTCTGAGTGAGCCTGAGAATGTGGCTAAAATGATCACACCACGGTCTGTCCACCAGTGAAGCTGCTGTAAAATGTTGAATCGCTATTGCCCATGTCTTCTGCCACTCACCTTCACTACCTATTCACTCTGACTGGGATGCCACACACACCAACAGGACCTGCTCACTGAGAACACATCCCTTCACCTTCCAACATCCATTAAAGCTGCTACAAGGAAATAAGCCTCATGGCTCTGCTTGATAGAATTAACTGCTGTCAGGTTACCTGACTCAATACTCAAGGAGGCATCACACACGATTTGAAATTCCACCGGATTGATTCTAAAAATTCAACTGTTTCAAAACATAATAGGCAGAAAAATGGACAAGTCCACAACTTGATAATCAAACTTGAGGAAACGAAATACTAAAACAAAAGCAAGTTGTTACATTTTAATGATAAAATCTCTCAAAGTTTAGACAATACACATTTTAAATTTCCCTTTTGGTTATTTCCCATGAAAATCACTGCTCAAATCGAATTAAAATCCTGATCAGTTACTAATCAGAGAACTTTCTCTTCAAAGGGAAACTTGACCATAAAATAAAACCAGGCAGCTTTTTTCCATGGTCACATGACAGCAAAATGAACAACACAGTCAATTCACTATATGGATTAATATATATGCAGATTAATACTAATCATGTAGAAAACAGATAAACAAGTGCATCCTCTTCCTAGGACCACGGGACGCCTTCAGACACTTGCTCACCTCACACAGCCCTCCTGCACTGACAGCCCACCCAGGAAACACAACATTTCCAGGGATCAAGAGAATACAAACGACTCAAAATATCATGATCATAAATACACACTGTACAAGATGCTTAACAATCTCTTCTGAAACTTCACCAACGAACTGCTGATAAATGTCCATACCTACGCCGCTAAAGCCTGTCCTCTTTCTAGCAAGTGCAAACACCTCAGAGCCCTACTCAAAGAACTCCCAGGACGTCGGGAAGTTTCACAATGCTCACACTATCCACCTGATTCCCTCCCTTTATGGTATTAGCTAAGCTGGTTCCCACAACTTTCCTCTGTGAATACCTGGCATGAAAACCTCAACTTCCAAAACCGGTTAAAGGTAAGAATTTGCTCCCAAAAGATCTACATTTGAAGTGCTAAGATCAAATATGTGACCATGTCTCTAGGTAAAATAAAGACACACAAAAGAGAATCTGTAATTTAATAGTGTGGGAGGGAACACTGCTTACATCAATAACACTGAGTGTTGACAGTGCAAAGTCAAGCAAAGTCACCTGAAACTCAGACAGCTGAGAATACTAACCAACGACTCAAATAGACAGCATTTACCAAAACAGGAGCTGGTCGTTGAGAACTCAACTGCCTACAGCCTAGTCCATTTGTCACTGCCTGACAAGTTGTTGAGAGCTGGACCTGGTAATAAGACCCATTACTAATCATTGTCATTAAATGCTATACTGTTTGGTGGGCCCTGTGCAGGTGTCCAGCACAAATTCACAGCCTCCCTCAAACATATCAACCGTAGACTACACCGTGGTATCACTCAGGACAAACTGGCTGAATGCTGGCGCTCAGCAGTGGGATCTTACACAGAATCACTTCCCTTTCTTTTCATGCTACGGAAATCAAATCACCTAGAAATAGCCCTGGCTGCTCTGAATCCTCTATAGTTACCAAAAATGCATCTCATAAAAAAATTAAAGAATTCGTGGATGAAAGGAACATGCATTTTGTAGCCACTCTGCTATTATGACAGAGATCATCTCTTCTAGGAGATATCAAATTTAAATCATTATCAAGACAGGAAGAGGTAGCCCTCAACACAAAAGCAATGAGGCACTCACTTTCCACCATGTTCAATGAACACAAGATGTTCCAAATTCAGCAATCACAATGCATCCTCTATTCGGCATATCAGAACAAAATCCCGAAGGATTTTAGAGAAAACACACCGCCAATTCTAAAGCTGATTTAGAACTATTTAGAAAAACTCGCTGCACTTGCAGTATCTAGCAGCCACAGGTTCGACTTTTCAACTGTCTCTCTGACCAAATGAATACTGTCAGGACAACCATGTGTCAGCACACAGGGTAAGTGACTCACTAATGTCACTAAGGTGTGTGATTACACACCTTCTGAATCCCCTCTGCTATTCTTTCACGCTTGTAGAGCCTACCACATCAGGCACAGTGAAAACACACGGTCTCATGAGAAACCCGTTACTCCCATTGTACTGCAGTCGTCATCTCGCCAAAAACTGAAAAGTTACAACAGGCGCACACAAAGAACAGATCGCCAGCAGCGGAGGACCAGGCAGGTGCCCACAGCACAGTGCCACCCAGGCAAGTGAACCAAGCACCCAAGGCAGGTACAAGCACCAGACACGCCCCTGCTGGGCCAAGTAGCACAAGCAGTTCCTATGTTGGCCATTACAGTCCTACAACAACAAACTTAACACTGTCTAGTCCTCAGCCATGTCAGGTTCTATTTTGAGAAATATTTAATGATGACAGGACCTCCAGAACCAATAATAATGGTCCCCTCCTTCATTCTGTCTCATTTTGTAAGCCAGTGCGTGTTTTTTTTTTTTTTTTTAAGAACTATTTTTATTGGAAAGGGAGATTTACAAAGAGAAGAGACAGAAAGATCTTTCATTCACGGGCTTACTCCCCAAGTGGCCACAACAGCAGGAACCAAGCTGATCCGGAGCCAGCAGCCAGGAGCTTCTTCCCAGTCTCCCATGAATGTGCAGGGTCCCAAACTTTGGGCCATCCTCTTCTGTCAAAGTGGAGAAAGAGATTCATAATTCCCAGAAGACAGAGGCTGCTTGGACAGTATTTCCAGCTCAACCTTGTGCTCCATGAAGCGACCTCGATTTTCCCCCTAATATTGTCTGCTTGGACAGTGGGCCCAAAAGCTCCAGCACCCTTCTCAGGAGCTTCAGCCAGGCTTTCCTGTCTTATGATCCTCTGTTTAAGACTTTCTTATGCAGCTAATACAAACAGGAACAAAATCGAGCTAAATCACACGTTTTATTACATGATTCCTGAACACATGCAGACTTTAATTGCTATTATTACTACTACTACTATTTCTGAAGAGCAGAGATTCCCCAACTGCTGGTTCACTCTCCCAGGGCCTTCAACTGCCAGAGCTGAGCCAGGCCAGGCCAGGAGCCAGGAGCTCCATCCAGATCTTCCACTTGGGTGCTAGGCACCCAAGTACTCAAGTCACCTTGTGCTGGTTCCCTTCTCAAAAGGCCACAAAGGTCAGAGTTGGCTCAGACTGACGCCAGGAGCTTCCTGTGGCTCACCCATGTGGGCGCAGGAGCCTGAGCACTTGGACCATCCATCCTCTGTTGTTCTTCCAGGCACATTAGCAGAGAGCTGCATGGGAAACACAACAACCAGGACTTGGAATTGCTGCTCATATAGGATGTCAGTGTCAGATGACTGACATGGCACAAAATGTCAACAATGCTAACCTGCAATCACAAATTTCGAAGAGGAATTCACTCAGGTCCGGCGAACCCTTGGGCAATTTTCTTCAAACAAAGATGATCTGCTAAGACACCTCCAAGTGTTAGTAGAGGCCTCCAGTAGGAAAGCATGCCTATAAGAGTCTCCACAGTTGACAGACCATGTTACCTTAAGCCAACCTTCCAAATGCCTCCAAGAAGTGATAGAAAAGCTAAAAACACCACTGGTAGCCAGAGAAGCCACAGTCAGGCTCCTCCAGGCAGAAATGCACAGAATGGCTTCTTCAAAGGCTCACCCCACCACACTGGAGACAGAACACCAGAAAATGTCTTCAGAACTTAAGCAACTTGGTGTCAAATGACAGCTTAGCAACTACTTGCCTTGCCTCTGCCAGGATCCCATAGGGCAACTGGTTTGTGTCCTGGCTGTTCAACTTACAGTCTAGCTCCCTACTTGTTACCTGGCAAAGCAGTAGAGAATGGCCCAAAGCCTTGGGACCCTGTACCCACGTGGGAGACTCAGAAGAAGCTCCAGGCTCCTGGCTTTGCATCAGGTCAGCTCTGGTCATTGTGATCACTTGGGGTGTGAAACAGCAGATCTTCCTCTCTCTCTCTCTCTCCTTCTCTCTGTAAATCTGCATAACTGAATTTCCAAACACACACACACACACACACACACACACACACACACACACCCCACCTTTTAACAGTAAAATAAAGTAGTAGAGAGTGTAAAAAGCCCACAGACTACTTCCTTATTCTTGGTATGTATCAGATATATGACCTTAGGCAAACCAATGCAGTGGTTTGTTTTATTCCATGGAACTTTCATTCTACCTCCCTCCACTATTTACCTAGGATCAATGGACTATGCTGAGAAAACACAGCCACGTAAGAAAATATCCCTAAGCTAAAACAAAAACACAATTCAAGGGCCTAGCAAGATAGCCTAGTGACTTAATCCTTGCCTTGCCTTGCCTTGCCTTGCCTCCACCGGGAGCCCAAATGGACTCCGGTATGTATCCTGGCTGCCCTGCTTCCCTGTCAGTACCCTGCTTGTGGCTTGAGAAAGCAGTAGTGGATGGCCCAAAGCCTTGGGACTCTGCACTTCTGTGGGAAACCCAAATGAAACTCTTGGCTCCTGCCATCAAATGGCTCAGATGCAGCCACTGCGGCCACTTGGGGAGTGAATCAGTACACACAAGATCTTTCTCTCTGTCTCTCCTTCTCTCCAGAAAGCTGCCTTTCAATAGAATAAGTAAATCTTTAAAATCAATTGAAAGCATACAAAATAAAGATTAAAGAACCAAGGTGCCGCTCACCACATGTCCGTACGTACGTGGTGGCAGGCGTGGGTGTTCCAGGCTTGAGACGAGGCCATCCCAAGGCCGCCGGGCAGCCAGGCGGCTGCCTGGAGGTTGAATCCCTGGGGCCCCAGTCCCGCCCCTCCTGGCTCCTCCCCTAGCTCCAACCTCATGGCGAGCTGGGAAGGTCCAGACCCACTACACAGAGCCCCTGGACTCACCCCAAAAGAGGGTAGTCAACTGGGTTCTGGCAAGTCTGGCAGCCGCCCGGGAGCCGCTCACCACATGTAGGCACGTACGTGGTGGCAGGCGTGGGTGTTCCAGGCTTGAGACGAGGCCATCCCGAGGGGACGATGTGGAGGCAGAGGTGGAAGGTACTGGTACCTGCACAGGCACCTTACAGGCATCATCACATATCTAAGGTAACTGACACCTCTCACCTTTGCTCTAACATGTCACCCATATATCCCTCTGCTAGCAAGGGCTATTTTCTAAAACCCTAGATTCCTTAATTCATCCATCCAGCTACCAAAAAGCAGAAAGTTTAGAGGAGTAATTTTATTTTCTTTTTTAAGGTTATGTTTATTGGAAAAACAGATATACAGAGAGGAGAGACAGAGAGGAACATCTTCCATCCACTGGATCCCTCCCCGAGTGGCTGCAATGGCCGGAGCTGAGCCGATCCGAAGCCAGCAGCCAGGAGCTTCTTCTGGGTCTCCTACACAGGTGCAGGTCCCAAACTCTGGGCCATCCTCCACTGTTTTCACAGGCCACAACTAGGGAGCTGCATGGGAAGCAGGGCCACTGGAACACAAATTGGCACCCATATGGGATCCCGATGTGTGCAAGGTGAGGAATTTAGCCACTAGGCTACTGTGCCAGGCCTGAACAATTTCTACTAGCAAGCAACAATACGTCTTCTCCCTTTCCTGTGTCAGTAACTCTAAGCTTTAGAGATCACAAAAATTTCTCCAGCACCTTGACTGTGGATTTCCAGCTTCTAGAGCTGTGAGAAAATAAGTTCTGTTGTGAAAAAAGACACAAGGAAAAATTTAAAAGCAGAATTGAATAGAAAGTTCCAACTCAACCCTAATTTGATCCAGCACAATGCTAATAAGATTTTAGAGATCAGTCCCACATCCTAATCAATATATCATGAGGTATTTAGTAGTAATACAGCAAACTGTAGCTTAGAAAAAATTTGTTTTGGAAAAAATTAGGACATCAACATTCACTAAAAAGACTTAATAATGACTCACTCTGTGTCTGGCACTCTGCATTTCAGTAAAGAAAAAAATGTAAAAACCACTCAAAGAAAGAAAATACAGAATGGAATTTTAAATGAGCTCAGTGGAAACTTTCCAAGTATAATGATTCGTCAACAGGTTTACAGCAAAAGAATATTACAAAAAAATCTATGTGTGGATTTCCATGTTTGGACAGAAAGAAACTTCTCTTTAAATTAATTTCTCCATAAAGTGTTTCAACTATCTATTTACACACTTCACAGCTCTCTACTTAACAGGTACAGTTTACACAACATCTGGCATATTCAACTTCACTCAACCCAGAGGTAGCTAATAAGTTATCTTTGAGCTCAATGGAAAAGCTAAAAAACAAAATACACTTTTGCAAACAGTATGCAGTGTAATCTCAACTTGACAGTTGTACCACCCTCCTGCAGAGCCTCTCACATTGATGAAATCTCTCTCCACACACACACACACACACACACACACACACTTAATCCCACAGGACCAGACTGAGTCGCTAAGTTCACAACCAAAACTGAAGGCTTTTTCAATAAATGTGGTGGAAAACACGTAGTTTTTCAGTGTCTTTGTCATATTACTTTTACGAGTGGATTAGAAAGCAGTTAACCTCCCTATTAAATAAAAGTCTCTGAATGTTTCAGTCCATGATGCAGTTTCAGGATTAACTAGATAAAAACGGAGATTCAACTCAGGGAATTTTACTTCATTCCCTCAAATCAAACAAATACTAACCAAATAAAGTGCTTGTCTCCCATTTACAGAACACTAAAACTTGTCCTTCTTTCTATCAAAACAGAACACCTTACAATGCACATTGGACTCTTACATTCACAACCAAGAAGGATGCAGCAATGACTACACGGGGGCTGGCATCATGCTACAGCACGTTAAGCTGCCACCTAGGAGGAAAGCACCCCGGAGGGTTCATGTCACAGCTGCCCCACTTCGCATTAGTCTGCCTACTAGTGTGCCTGGGAAAGCAGAAGAAGGTGGCCCAAGCATTTGGACCCCTGCATCCATGTGGGCGACCCTGTTCCTGGCTACAGCCTGACCCAGCCCCAGCAGGTGCAGCCACTGAGGGACTGAACCAGTGGACAGAAGATCCATATCTCTTTTCCTCTTCTCTCTATCTTTTCCTCTGTAATAGATAATATCTTCTGAAATAAGGCCTTTCTTATCATTTTGCATTATTGTTGTAGGATATAGTTTCACAGGCTCTGCAAATTCCTATCTCTCTCCCCACGTTCCCTCCCCTCACATTGATTTCCCCTCTAGTTTTACAATTGTTGGTCCATTGTGAACAGTCCTAAGTTCAACATGCTGGTACTGAGGTGTTTCCTGACACTGGAGGTGGGGACAATATCGGAGAGTCCAGCATCATTAGAAAGTCACATTTGACAGAGAAGAGAGACAGAAAGAACCTCTGTTCACTGGTTCACTCCCCAGGTGGCCACAACAGCAGGAGCTGAGCTGATCCAAAGCCAAAAACCAAGAACTCCTCCAGGTCTCTCACCTGGGCAAAGGCTCCACCACTTCCCTAGGCCACAAGCAGGGAGTCAGACAGGAAGTGGAGCACCTGAGATATACACTGGCACACAGATGGGGATCCTGGTCCATGCAAAGTGAGGACTCTAGTCACTAGGCTAGTGCCCAGAACCCAAAATAACTCTTTTATTTAAAAAGAGAGAGAGAGAGACTTAGAGAAAGAGAAAGAAAGAATAATAATAATAAAAAAAAAAGCACTCTTACCACATGCTCAGTCTACTTGTGCAGACTAAATCTGCAGCCTGTGATGCCTGTGATACCTGCGCCCAGACCAGGTGCCTGCTGGGACTTCCACCCACTCTGCCTCCAGCACAGATGCCTGCAGATGCACCTGGAAGGCAGCAGGTGGCGCTTGAGGTACTTGCATCCCTACAACCCATGGGAGAGACTCCAGGGGAGTTCCAGGTACTGCCTGTGGCTTGACCCAGTCCTGCAGGATCAGTGCAGACACCAATACACAAGTCTGTCCCTGCCTGGCCCTCTCACTCGCTCTGCCTTTCAAATAAACAAAGATGTTAAAACATCACTGCTATAAACCAAAATTCAACCATATCACACCATTCACAGAAAACCACAGTAATAACATATCATGTAAGTAATAGATGTAGAATGTATTAGCTTAAAATTCAACTTCTTTCTGGGCAAATGAATTCAACAAAGATGACTTATTTATCGCTCCAACACAGGCTGTTTAGTGGCTACACAACAACTCAGAATAACAAGGTAAAAAGTAAAAATGTTAAGAAAAGGCTTTTCTTTTCAATACGAATCTTCAAAATATTTACAAATAACAGACTATTCCACAAATAAGTTAACCCTCACGAACAAGTCCTTCTTCAGTCACTGGGAAGAACGTGTTCTTTCTTTATCTCAATCCACAATCAGCACACATTCTGTCTAGTCTACAATCACTTTTCTAAACAATGTGCTACCTTCTATATACTAGAATAAGATGAGATATTGATGTACGTTTCATAACACTGCAAGATATATTTCACTTCTGAAAATGTTGAAATCCATACTATATACAAATACAATCAAAAACGCACTGTAATTCTTCAAAGACCCACATGAAGTGAAAAAGAGAAGATGACATGAATGCTAACTCAAAAACAAAAATGAAGAAAAGCACAGTTGTCATGAAACACCTGGCCAGGAGCTCCACACTCCCCACTGCTCAACTACACTCGGGACATTCCTGAGTGGAGCCCACAGGGTTTCCAACAGCAAGGTGCCTCTACCACAGGAGCAGGAAACTCAACTCGCATCTTCTCCAAGGCCTATGCCTACACTACCCAGGGGTCACACACAAAGCAGCTGTCATCTATCAAAGTGTATTTTCAATCACAAGAGCACTAGATAAACACCAAGAATGAAAGTTCATCTCACATGTAAGTTCTCAGGGCGTAACAGTTTACCTACCTCTGCCTCTACATCCACATTTTGCTTCCAAGGCAACTTCCAAATGTCAAGACGTTCATGGTGAGTAGCAGCTTGCATAGCTGTAGGGTCAGCACGCTGCCCATTCTCTGGGTCAAACAAAAAAGGATGGACAACCGTCACAACTCACTGAAAATCAATATAGATGTACAATCGTTTTGAGTTCAGCACACCATGATTCAATCAGAATGATTTCACAGTCCATGATACAGTTTTTAAGTGCAAAGACTTGGTTTTCCATGCATTATACCCCTTTGATTTACAGAACAAAGGCACCCTTATTTTCAATAACAAAAAAAAAAAGTTCCAACATCCAAAGAATTAGAATTCTGCAGAAATTTGTCAAGTTTTGCCTTAATAATTAGGTCCTACACTGTTACCTGATTCAACACTCAAAAAAGGAGGCATTACACACGATTGATTTGAAATGTCATGGGATTAATCCTACAAATTCTGCTTTAAACATGGTTGATAGAAAGAAAAATGGACAACCACAACTTGACAGCCAAAGTACAATAATCAAACTACTAAGAAAGCAAGCTGTCACCTTCTCATCATAAAATTCCTCATAATTAGGAAAACATGCATTTGAAATGTCCCTCTTCTGCTCACTTCCCATGAAAATAATTATTCAAATTGAATGAAAATAATGTATAATCCTGATCAGTTACTAATCAGAACTATCTCTCAAAAGGAAACTTAAACACAAAATGAAACCATGCAGCTCTTTTCCATGGTCACATGACATGAACATGAACAACACAGTTCAGTCACTATATGGAATTTTCTACTTTGCACACTAATAACAATAATAAAAAGCAGACGAATGCATCCTCCACTGAGGACCACTGGCAGGTTTCCTACACTTGTCCACCTCACACAGCCCTCCAGCACTGACACTGCCCACCCAGGAAACACATTTCCAGGGGCCAAGCTCATACGAGCAGTGCAAAGTAACCAAAGTTCCTTGAAACTCAGGCAGCTCCCAGAACAAGAGCAGCTGAGAATACGGGGTTAGTATTCTCAATTAGACACCAGTTATGAAAACAGGAGCTGCTCATCAAGAACAACTGAACTGCCTACAGCCTAGTCCATTTTCCACTGCCTGGAAAGCTGTTGACAGCTGGAGCTTTTAAAAACACCCGTTACCAATCATTGTCCTTAAACTATATACTGTTTGCCTGCTGGGCCCCATACAGGTGTCCCGCACAGATCCATGGACTCCCACAAAAATACTAACAGTAGACTACACCGGGTTATCACGCAGGACAAACAGGCTGTGTTCTTGTGCTCAGCAGTTGGTTCTTACACAGAATCATTCCCTTTCTTTACATGCTGGGAAAGACGCTTTTCCTAGAAACAGCCCTGGCCAGGGAGAAATTTCCTAGAAATAGGTGGGCCAAGGAGAAATGAAGTTAAACATTTTTAAACACGTTCCTCCTGTTTTCCCCCTACAGTTTATACAGAGTCCACCAAGCAGTTTAGAATTAGGAACCATACTATTGTGATAATGCAGGCAGGAATGGCAGGAGGGGAAAGTGGGAAGGAGGAGAAAGAGGAGGAGAAAGGGGAGAAATGAACCCCTACAGTTACAATAACGCCATCTCAGAAAAAGAATTTTAAAAAGAATTCGTAGATGAAACGAATGTGGGTTTTTACAACCACTTCGCTTTTATGAGATACATCATTCTTGTGTGAGGAGGATAGAGAATTTACATCATTATCAGGACAGGAACAGTTAGACCTCAAAAAGAAATCCCTAAAGATTTCCTGCAAAACTTACACCACAGATCCTAAAGCTGATTTCAACTATTTAGAAAAGCCTGCTTGCTGCTCTTGCAATATCTAGCAGCCACAGGCTCCACCTTGCAACTGTGTCCAATAACAACTCTTAACAAATGAATATTGTTTGAGGATAACCCAGGGAAGTGACTCCCTAACCTGGCTGCTGGCCCTATTTGGTTTCTCCCTTGTGCAGCCAAGTCCACCTGCAGAGTGAAAGCAACTGGTCCAGTGAGCAACCCATGACTCCCACTGGGAGGCAGTGCTCATCTCACCACTACCTGAAAAGTCCTGAAAGCCGTCAGCTGAGGACCTGGCGGGTGCCCACAGTGCAGTTGAAGACCAGTCAGGTGCCCCCAGCGCGGCGCGCTCCCCAGACCCCAGCACCCGCCGGACAAGCAAGCGCACCAACGGCCCCTCTCAGCCACTTCCCACACCTTCCTCCGGAGCTGCTTTAGCCCGCCCGCCCACAAGCCCACACTCCCGGCCCCCAATGCCCCGAAGCCACAACCCTGCAGGACCACCGTCCTCACAGCCGCTTCCAGAAGCCCACCTCCCTCCACCGCGGGCGCCCAGGGGGCTCCCCGAGCACCACCCGGGACCGCCGCCAGAAGAACTCACCAAGGCCGCCCCTCCAGCGCTCCCGGGACTGCTGAGGCCGGGACCACGAGCGCGGGCTCCGCGTCTGTCCGCCCGTCCGCCGGCTCCTGCAGCCCGCTGGCGCACAAGGCCGAGTCGGAGGCGGCCGGATCCGCCCTTCCGTCCGGTGGCTACTGGAGCGCGCGCCAGCACGTCCATTCCGCCGGCCGGCCCAACACCTGACTGAGCGCGGGGCCACACCCCGCCGGGCACGCCCCGCCCTCCTACCGCTCCTATTCGTCCTGGGCCAGCCAGGCCCGCCCTCCCGCCGCTCCTATTGGTTTTGACCAGCCAGGCCCGCCCTCGCACTGCCCCTATTGCCCTGGGCCAGCCAGTTCCGCCCTCGCGTAGCACCTATTGGTTCTGGCCAGCTAGTCCCGCCCTTGCACCGCTCTTATTGGTCCTGGTCCAGCTTCTCCCTTCCCCGTTCCTATTGGTCCTGGGCCAACCAGACCCGCCCTCCCCCGCTCCTATTGGTCCTGGGCCAGCCAGGCCCTCCCCTGTACTTCCTGTACCCGGAAAGGATCTGAGGAACTCACAGGAGCCGAAGTGCTCGGGGCAGGGTCCTCAGGGCTGTCTGCGTCCAGGAGACGGAGGCCCACCCTCCACCCCTCCACCACAGCAGAAGCGAAATGAAATGTCCACCTTCATATTCTGGAAATTGATGAAGCAAATACATCCCTCGTCTTTCCAGACTTTGTGGTTGTCCTTGCTGCCTCTGAGTCAGACTGGACACACAGTCTAGCCGGAGGACTTAGCTCAGTGTATTGCGATGGGAAGGCTCAGTCTTTTTGTCAATAGTCCTTTGCCTACCACGCCATTACAAAAATACTCATATCAGCACCCCGCAAATCCCATACAAAAGCAGGGCATAGTCCCATAGCAACCCCCGATGCTTCCTCTTACAGGCGTTCTGAAATGGCTCCTTTTCCTAGAGCATAAAGAATAACATGAAGCTGACTTTCTCCCACAACATTTCACCTAAAAATACAAAGTACATTGCACTTCTTGGCAGCAACTTCAAAAGTAGCCACACAATGTTTGAGGGAGGCTCGAAATATTACGGCTAATACCAACTACCAACACTCACAGCCGTCTCCATTTCCAAATTTTTGAAGCAATATTCTGTCCAAAAAAAAAAAATAATCTGTCTAGCTTCAAAATAACACTGATATTGAAGAGAGACACATCTTGAAAACTTTTCCAATATACTCCAGAATGCTTAAGGAACTACTTAAAGGGTCCACACCCTGGTAATGCAGACTGATCCTCTATCTTCAAGCACCAGCTTCCCTAGTGTTCAAGTCCCGGCTGCTCTACTTCCCATCCAGCTCCCTCTTTGTGGCCAGGGAAAGCAAAAAAAAAAAACAAAAAACAAAAAAAGTGAGCCTGTGGATGTGTGGATGTGTGTCTCTCTTTCTCCCTATAATTCTTCCTTTTCAATAAATAAATATATGAATAGATAAATAAATGAATAAATCTTTTAAAGAAACTTCTTAAAAAGAATGATGTTGGCATCCATGTAACAACAGTCACAGGGCCCGGCGGCTTGGCCTAAAGGCTAAAGTCCTCGCCTTGAACGCACCAGGATCCCATATGGCCACCAGTTCCAATTCTAGCAGCTCCACTTCTTATCCAGCTCCCTGCTTGTGACCTGAGAAAGCAGTCAAGGACAGCCCAAAGCTTTGGGACCCTGCACCCATGTGGGAGACCTGGAAGAGGTTCCTGGTTCCCAGCTTCGGATCAGCGCAGCACCAGCCGTTGCAGCTCACTTGGGGAGTGAAACATTGGACGGAAGATCTACCTCTCTGTCTCTCCTCCTGTAAATTTTGTTTTATTTAATGATTGTATTTCTTTTTCTTGCAAAGATGGATATACAGAGAGGAGGAGAGACAGAGAGAAAGATCTTCCATTCGTTGATTCACTACCCAAGTAGCTTCAATGGCTGGAGCAGCTGCAATGTGAGGCCAGGAACCTGGAGCCCAGAGTCTCTTGTGGGTCTCCCACATGGGTGCAGGCTCCCAAGGCTTTGGGCTGTCCTGCATTACTTTCCCAGACCACAAGCAGGGAGCTGGATGGGAAGCAGGACCTCTGGGATTAGAACTGGTGGTCATATGGGATGCTGGAGAGTGCAAGATGACTTAAGCCACTAGACTACCACGTCACGCACTAAGTGTAAATTTTTAAGTAACAAATTATTTTTATTTTTTTGTAAAGGCAGAGTTACAAAAAGAGAGAAGGTGAGAGAAAGTGAGTGAATGAGAAAGAGATCTCTCTCCTCCTACTGTGTGACCCCCTGCCCAGGGGCAGGAGGAACTTTAAATAATTCCAGGCACCTGGCTTCAGCTTGGCTCAACTTCAACCACTGAGACCATTTGGTGAGTAAACCCAGGGATGAGGGGACAAAGACATTTTTTTTCTGTCTGTCTCTCTTTCTTTCTCTGTTACTTTGTCCTTGAAATAAATATATTTTTAAAAATATGTAGGCTCTCAGGCCCTGCACAGTAGCCTAATGGCTGAAGTCCTCGCCTTGCATACACTTCGATTCCATATGGGCACATGTCAGCATCCTGGCTGCTCTGATTCCCATCCAGCTCCCGGCTTGTGGCCTGGGAAAGCAGTCAATGATGGCCTAAGGCCTTGGGACCCTGCACCGAAGTTGGAGACCAGGAAGAGTCTCCTGGCTCTTGGCTTCAGATCAGCTCAACTCTGGCTATTGAAGCCACTTGGGGAATGAATGATTGGACAGAAGGTCTTCCTCTGTGTCTCTCCTCCACTTTGCATATATGCCTCTCCAAAAAGATAGATAATTCTTTAAAAATTAATGTAGGCTATCTGTGTAAACCAGATGTGAATTTAAAAATACCTTGTGGCTCAAAAACAGCTACACTGATTCTAATGGAGGCAAAATTTGGATGTATGAACCTGCATTTTAAGCAAACATTGAATGAAAATGAACAGTTAATTTTACATAGCTCAACATGCAATATGAGCTTTTCAAAGAAAGCCTGAGCCCTGAGATTAAAAGAAGCATTTAACAACTTAATTAATTAATTAATATTTTTCTCTAGTCTGCTCTGATATTCTTTCATTAAAACTTGGGACATTCACATCAGAGTGTTATAAATGGTCTAATCTCTTTCCTTCTCCCTCTTACAAGATGAGAAAAATCTCTTTATCAATGCTAAAGCTATGAGTAGTTCTTCTGAGAAAACTTGGGATCAATGTATTTTGGGTTTTGGAACCAAATACGACTGGAGTGAAACCCACCTTCTGTTTGCTTGTCACTTGGTATGTGGCTCTGTGCACTTATTACAGTTGTGCATAAATGAGAAGTAGGTTGGTGATGGAGAGGGGGACATGTACATAGTCATACGTCACATCTCCCATACAGTGGGCATTGTTTATAGACAATTGAATACATCACACACTTATGCATAAGAACGTACTTCAAGAAACTCAGGGAAAAGAAAACAAAAGATAAATTTATTTTGGTGAAAAAAGTGAAATCCATAATTAGCTTTTTTAAAATATATAGTCTCTTTGGACTCTGTGAAGACCATGGATAGATTCATATGCAAACCTGCATGTGAAATATTACATATAATTCTAAATATTTGTTGTGCAAATATCCTTCTCTTCCTCCTCGAAAACTACATTTTTTTCAAACACATCTGTTAACTGTAAGTACATTCCAAGAAATGCTATCAGTTTAATTCCATTTCCTATAGAAATGCTAATATTTTTAAAAGGTAAAAATTATAAAAGCCTTGGCATGTATGAATACCAATGAGGAAGCCATTGGGCGGTTTTTGTTTAGCTTGTATGTTCTAGCAATGCCAACACGTAATGGACCTTTCAGTTGGATCATTATGAGGCCAGAGATAATTTCAATGGCTATGCTTCATACTCCTGAGCAGTTGGGCACAGATGGCCGTGGATTTGAATAACAGAGGACAGAGTGGAGATAAACGAAAAATGAAATGGGCAAATATGTATCAAACACAGAATCATAATCTGTTATATCACCATCCTATAAATACATTTGAATTGATTTAGGTCTTTCCTCTAGCAGAACTGTTTAGCTGTACCTTGAACTCAGAATTTTCTGCTACATAGAGCATTGCTCTTCGGAATAGTATCACATACCATCTGATTTTTTTAGACAATTTAGACTCAATTTTTTTTCTAAAAACCAGCCATTTATATCTGTTTAGGTAAGTTACAGAGGGAGTGTGTTGGTGTATTTACAAGTTGGTTTGTCCAGATATAACTATAACTTAGTGTCTGCATTTAATATTGACAACCAAAAAATATATAAATATCTTACATCTATACACAGCAGGGCAGGAGTGTCCATGTCTTCTTGCCTGGTGAGTTTCTGCCTTGCGGGGCTCTCCCCTCAAGGTGATCATCTGGCCCTCAGTGCAACGGAGGCTAGAACCTGGCAATCCAGCCTGGCTCATCCCCTTCTCCTCCCTGCTCCCCAGTGCTCCCAACTGGTCTCAGGCAAGGAAAGATTAATCTGAGTGGTTTGAGTAGGAAGAGAGAAGGGGAGGGAGGTGGGTGAATCCTATGGGAGCCTGAACCCCGCCCCCCAGGGCAGGGAGAGCCAGGCTTGCAGAAGTAGGTGGCCACAGCCACCTTCTGGGGTTGAAGCCTTGAAGTTCGGAGTTCTATTAGTGTGTCCTGGGTCAGAAGTCCGGCCCTACAGATTAGCTTGGTGGAGAAGGCAAGTGTCTGGACAGGGCTTGGTCCCCACACTCAGGCACTGAGCCATTCAGCCTGCGGTGTAGGGACAGGAGACTCTGGCTGATTAAAAAATAATAGCAAAATCAGTAATAAAAAACTTATAAAACCTAGCCCATTGGAATAGATTGGAGCAACAGTCTTGGTTTTGTTAAAATCCTGGTGCCATGGAAAGTCCTGAATGTGCTTGCGGACATTGCTGCTAAGGAAAGAAGGCCCGGCCTCGCTTGGTTGAGACCTGTCCATCTGGAAGTCTCACCCGGCTGCCTGTGCTCCAGGGAGACCTGGGGGTTGTAGTGAACAGGCCGGGCTGGGGCGTGGGGCGCCTCACACCTGGGAATCAGCCCCCAGAGGGTGGAAGAGCTCCTCAGGTGTCTTGTCGCTCTGGCTAGCTCCCCGCCCCCCCCCCCCCCCCCCCCCGTCGGAAGCCGGAAGCAATCTCGTGGAAGGTCCGGCCTTTAGTCTCGGGGACTTTGAAGTAGGTAAAGAAGAAGAACAGAATCAGGAGCACGGTGAAAATGATGAACACATAGGGACCACATAGTTGCTCCACTTACTGGAAGCACATACCCACAATGAAATTTGATGTCCAGTTGGAGAAGCCAGCGACAGCAACAGCAGCTGGGCGAGGACCCTGGCTGAAGAGTTCAGCCACGATCAACCATGGGATGGGGCCAGGGCCCACTTCAAAGAAGGCTACAAAGCCGAAGATGGCCACGATTGCTCAGATAGGACATCCAGGGAAGCTGCTGCAGCAGGGCCAGTGCAATGGTCATGAACACGGCACAGCCCATCATGCCCGCCAGGCCAATGAGGTGCAGGGTCCGCCAGCCAGCTCGCTCCTCCACAAACAGAGACACAATAGTGAAGGCAGTGCTGGGACGAAGATGACGCTCAGCAGCAGGGGCCACAGATCCTCGTTGCCCATGATGGAGTCAAGGCCAAACACCTGGGCGATGGGCATGCTGATGACAATGCCCAGTTGGTGCAGGGTAACCAGGGCTCCACGCAGGGTGATGGGTGACATCTCCCCCACATACATGGGCACAAAGCCAGTGGTCATGCCACAGTACACGCCAATGATGAAGCAACCCAGAATAAGCATATCGAAGGACTTGGTCAGCTTTGTGAAGCCCCTGAGCACGGCGGATACAAAGGCCAGCAGGTTCTTCATCAGCGTGGAGTTCCACCGGCCAAAGGGGTTAACGAAGAGGCCCACAGAGAAGGAGCCAATCATCCCGCCAACGTAGAAGATGGCTACTGAGAGGGACCAGAACGTGGTGAGCCTGGTGGGCAAGATGTGCTCCCCATAGCGGTGGATCCATGTCTGGTTGTAGAACTCCTCAATCACCTTCTGGGGGCGTTGATGACTCCAGTGCTGTAGCCAAACTGCACGGAGTCGAGCACTGCCCCTCCCACGGCCACCATGAGACTGGCCTGTCACCTTCTTGCTGCTGGGCCCCATGGCTGTGTTGCGCTGGTGACTCTGGCAGTGCCAGGTGCACGGACAGCGATGGGCTGGTGGCTCTCTCCTCCTCCAGGACTCAGACTTTGGCTCATTCCGACTTCAGTCACTCAGCCTCCAGCTCCCTGGTGCGCTCGCTCCTGGACCCGCAGCCTCAATCTCGCAGGCTCGCCCATGCTTCCTCTTAGCCTCCTGCCTCCTGCCTCTAGCCTCCTCTAGATTCAATTTTTGAAAATGGTTGTGTAGCTTCCAGTTTTCACCCATGTAAATGAGGCCCAGCAAGGAAGTCTCAGTCTCTCTCTCTCTCTCTCTCTCTCTCTCTCTCTCTCTCAGACACACACACACACACACACACACACACACACACACTCCTTTCCAAATCTACAGCCTGTGAGAATGTTTGAGGAAGGTGGAAAGGAAGAGATCTAAGTCAAAGTCATCCTTTATTGACTTCTCTGTTTCATGACAAGAGGGCCCCCAGCAACACCAGCCTTCAGAGTCAGACAAGTGTACAAGACTGGACAGAGAGGAGGAGAGACAGAGAAGAGGATATTTCACGAGAAGATTTACTCCCCAGGTGACCGAAACGACTGATGCTGCGCTGATCTGAAGTCAGGAGCCAGGAACCTCCTCCAGGTCTCCCATGTGGGTGCAGGGTCCCAAAGCTTTGGGCCATCCTCAACTGCTTTCCCAAGCCAAAAGCAGGGAGCTGGATGGGAAGTAGAGCTGCCGGAATTAGAACCGGTGTCCATATGGGATCCCAGTGCGTTCAGGGTGAGGACTTTAGCTGCTAGGCCACCCGCCGGGCCCAGTCAATTTCTTTAATAATTCTTGGCATTGGCTTCTGGTCACTGTTAGGAATTTTCCCTGCCATCCCTAGATGCCAGACACAATGAACCACACAGGAGGTCTTTATTTCAGTGGGAGAGGTGGCTCCAGGGAAGGGCTTCATGCCAGCAGGGGAGGTAGCTTCAGGGAAATGAGAGAAAGTAGGGCAGAGGAAGATGGCTGTGGGAAGGGAGACAAGAAAGAGAGATGACAGAAGCTTCCTGTCATAGTAACAGAATGGTGGGGCTCTGAGGGGGGCCAGAGGGCAAGCAGAGAGCCCAGAGCCAAGAACTGGGAATAGGGAGAGCTGAGGATGGGGCGGACGGGGGGGAGAACTAAGGACCCAGATACCTTTATTTTCACAGAGGAAGGTAGCCATATGGAGAAGCAGGAGCAGAGAATGGGAGAACCCATAGCCAAGGCTTGGGATAGCCAAGAAAGCAGAGAGAAGAGGGCTGGGACAGCAGAGGACCCAGACAGAGAAAGGAAGAAAGTGTGCTTTTGTAGCATATGCGCAGGTATTGGGAGTACAGGGCTGAGGGGACTGGTAGGCGCCATGGTAGGAGGGGACCAGGTACATGGGGCCACAAGAGATTCATGGATAGGGCTGTCAGGGAACAAAATTGAGTGTGGACTTAAGAGTCAGAAACTGAAACCAAAACATAAGGGAACTGAAAGCCTAAAAAAATCCAGACTGGAACTTGGGAAGGCAAAGCCTAAGGGAAATAAGCATTTAAAGCAGTGGCAGGTCTAAAATGGTAGGGGTCTCCTCAATCTTCAGGGCTGATGTTGGTGTCATCCTGTACAGTCACAGTTCAGCAAATTTATTACCAAGCCATTTGTAAAAAAGACTCGTTAAAAACTTCAACAAAGAGACTATCTATGTGGTAAAGGAAAATCATTGTTTTGGAACCTAAGAAAAGTAGAAAAGCAAGCAAACACAAAATATGAAGTCAAAATACCACAGTTCAACAAGCGTGTGAATTGTTAATGAAATGCATTGGAGAAAAAGGAGTAAACATTTTAGTTGAAGTTTTTTACAACCCTACTCCAGAAACCTTTCCAGTGCTTGTTCACATACAACTTGTCAGCATCTGTCTGCTGGGATAAAATCTGGAAAGAGAATGACAATAGAATGCATCTATTGTACCCCTGGGGAAGCACTAACTTAATGTCCTTTAACTTATTCTATTTAATGTGAGAGTTGGAAATTTTGTCTCATTTCTTCTGCAGAAGCCAGTGCTTACTGTATTGCAGATATTAGCCAAATGATTTTTAATCATCCGAGATCATCATGAGCTCAGAGAGGCAATGTTATTTAACAGAGACACTTAACAGTGATTTAAAAGAAATGGTGCTGATTAATACAGTTGTTTGGGCTTCTGACTGGAGCTTCAACCTGCTCACATGTTAATTAGCAATGAGAACGCCATGAGTTGAATTCTGAGAGTAAATCTAACCATGTGTCTTAGAGTAATCACACCAATTGTAGCCTACAATCACGCTATGGGTTCAATCACAGATTTTGGGTTCAATTTTGTGTTAAATTTTGTGGACAATGTTGTGGTAGAAATTTCCTTACAAGACAACAAGAATCTCTAATTGCAAGCTTGTTTGGGAAAGGAGAGTTCTGAAGGACTATAACAAACTTGTCCATCTTTTCTAATACTTGCACAGAGAGTACTAGATAAAACCTTTTATGTGGCACTTTCTTAGTTGGTAGTGGAAGGTATTCATTCTTTATTTCAAAGTCAGAATTACAAAGAGTTAGAGATTTTGCATGAACTCATTCACCTCTCCGAACTGTCAGCCAGCATTGGGGGTCCTAAGACAGGAGCCAAGAGCTGCTGCTGGGTCTCCCCATGTAGGTGGGATGGTCCCAAAAACCAGGGTCATCTTCCACTGCATTTGGCAGGCCATTAGCAAGGGACTGCGTCAATTACAGAACAGCCAAGACACAAGTTGGTTACCACATGGGATACGAGCATTGCAGATAGTGGCTTTGCCTGTTACCTTACAGTGCTGATCCGGTCACCTTATGCAAAACTCAGATCTAAATGGACCTAAATATGCATTCAGACACCATCAAACTATTAGACCAAAACAGGAAGCACTCTCCAAGATATAGGGGCTGGGAAAATTTCTTACAAAGGTCACCAAAAGCACAGGCAAGCAAAGCCAAAATAACCAAAAGGGAATACATCAAACTGAGAGGCTTCTGCGCAGCAAAGGAACTGATCCGCAAAGTGAAGAAACAACCAGCTGAATGGGAGAGAAGCTTTGCACTACACCACTGGTCGGAGATTCATATCCAGGATTTACAAAAATAACTTCAGAAACTCAACAGTCAAACAAACAACCCTCTGAAGAAATGGGTCAAGGAAGCATAAATATTTTCCAAAAGAACAAATTTAAAGGGCTAATAATAGATATATGAAAAGATGCTCAGACTGCCTAGCTATCAGGGAAATTCAAAAACTAAACTGACGGGGCCCGGCGGCGTGGCCTAGCGGCTAAAGTCCTCACCTTGAATGCGCCGGGATCCCATATGGGCACCGGTTCTACCCCCAGCAACTCCACTTCCCATCCAGCTCCCTGCTTGTGGCCTGGCAAAGCAGTCGAGGATGGCCCAAAGCTTTGGGACCCTGCACCCACGTGGGACACCTGGAAGAGATTCCTGGTTCCTGGCTTCGGATCGGCACAGCACCGGCCATTGCGGCTCACTTGGGGAGTGAATCATCGGATGGAGGATCTTCCTCTCTGTCTCTCCTCCTCTCTGTATATCCAACTTTCCAACAAAAATGAATAAATCTAAAAAAAAAAACTAAATTGACGGTCCACCTAACTGCCATGGGATTGGCCTACACTCATAACTCTACTAATAACACCTGCAGATGTGGGGAAAAGGATACCCTCCCTCAATGTTGGTTAGTACTGCCACTACAGTAGTTAGTATGGAAGTGCTAAGATAACCGAAAAATCAATCTTCCATATGATCCAATCATTCCTACTTCTGAGAATAAATCTAAAGGAAATGAAATATGCATATGAAAAGTGAACTGTACTCTTATACTTACTGCAGCACACTCTACGATAGCGAAGACATGGAAACAACCCAGATGTCCATCAGAAGAGGAATGGATAAGAAAACTGTGGTACATCTATCTACTCCATGGAATACTACTCAGCCACTAAAAGCAATGAAATTCTATCACTTGCAATAAAATAGTCCTGACTAGAGACCATTCTGCTCAGGGAAATAAGCCATTTCCAAAAAAATATATTAATAATAAAGAAATAAGCCATTTCCATAAGGACACATATATGTTCTCTCTGATATACAGCAATCTCCATGCAAAATCAAAGATCAATAGATATATAGTCAAACATGCCTGTGCAGATATTCACCTAGAGGAACTGTATAACAGAGATTATCATATCAAGACCTGAAGATAATTTTAGTATGCATCTCTACTCCTGAATAAAAGGTGGATTCCAATGAAACTATTAAATATATCTCAACAATAGGATGCTGGATTTTCTACCAGTGCTTATAATGATGGGATACAATAAAACAGCAGAATGATGAGCTTGTGGCTGTTTCTGAAGGATTATGCAATTAAAATAATATAGAGCAGGTCAGTGGGAGGAGGCAAACTGGGGCGGGAAGGAAGCTTGAGCCTATGGAGCTGCATCATAAAAAAATAATAAAATATATTCCAAAAAAATCTTAAAAGTATTGCTTTTTAATTAAAGGACAGATTTTCTAGCAGAAGTAGAGACAGAGAAGAATCTTCCATTCATTGGTTCACTCACTAAGTGTCTATGACTCTCAAAACTGAGCTAATCCAAAGCGTGGATCCATAATCTTCTACTCAGTCTCCCATGTGGGTGCAGGGTCTCAAGGATTGGGGCTATTGCTAATTCTTTGCCAGGAAATAAGCAGAGAGTTGCATGGAAAGTGGAGCAGCTGGGCCATGAACCAGTGGCCATGAGGGATGCCCACATTTGCAAGCAGAGGATTACTCAGTTGAGCATTGTGCTGGGTCCATGTCCATTATTTTACTCAACCATTTCTTGCAACAGTTGGATGTGGGTCAACAGAGCCAGGAACCTGGAACTCATTCCAAGTCTCCCAACCTACAGCTCTGCTATAGGACATGGGAGTCTTACCCAACGACCAAACTACTAGGCTAACCTCCTGCCCTAAGTCTCTGTTGTAGGACACTGTCACCTTACCCAACAACTGAACCAATTGGTTAACTTCCTGCCCTACACCTCTGTTATAGGACACTGTCACCTTACCCAACACCTGAACCACTAGGCTAATTTCCCATCCTACACCTCTGCTATGGGACATGGTCCCCTTACCCATCACCTGAATCACTAGTCTAACCCCTGACTCTGTTCTTTAGGTCTATGCCTCTGCATGGTTTTTTTTGTTTGTTTGTTTGTTTTTTGTCAAAAAACCTGAAGACCCAGAAGCTCCTAGAGATGCCCAGCCTTGATCAACTCAGCATTGGCCAATCTGCCATTTGGAAATTGAATCATTGGATGGAAGATCTTTTTTCTCTCCTCCCTTTCTTTGTAAAACATATCTTTCAAATAAAATAAATCTTAAAAACAAAACAAACCCCCCAAAACAAAGCAGTGCTTGCTGGCTGATCTGCGCTAACAGTCAGAAGTGCCCAGACTCAGCATGTGGAAAAGGATGCAGAATTTGCCTCTCTCAGGTCTTCACCTACAGGGTCAACCCCGCAGGGTTACAACCTCACTTTTGCTCTGCCGTTTACATACGTTCTGCTGAGTTCCCTGTGCCAGGCTAAGAGGGGTTGGCATCAGGGTGCTCTCTCCCTGCCCGTCCTGTCTGCAGTTCCCTTCCCCAGCAACTGACAGTGCACATGCGCAGACTGCAATGCAGCCTATACTTTCTTTCATCTGGAATTCTTTTTGTTTGTTTGTTTGCTTGAAAGATTTATTAACTTTTAAATATTATTTAAAATATTGCCTACACCAGCGAGAGCGGTGCATGCCCATGTGGGCCTCTGATTAGGGTGCAGGATGCCAGGTGCCAGAGAACATGGATGGGACATGTGCTTCAGTCTTATTTTTCCTCTCTAGTATCCTCCTTGTTAAACTACATCAAGACTGGGGTTGGAGACCATCATTTGATGATGCATTAGAAACCCTGACGTGGAGAAGAGTGTTCTGAGGGTGTTACTTGTGTGGTTGTGATACTGCTGAGAAGTTGTTGGTTTGCTGTATTAGGATTGAGAAAATCTTTCCAAGGTCTATTGGTTGACAGCACCCACCTTAGTGCATCCACAAGCCCAGGGACATACCGCAAAGCTTAGCCAGGAAGAGTTGTCTAACCTGTTTTGCTTTCCATCCTCTGAGGAGGCGGTTGACATGCCCTGTTTTCCTAGATGAACTAGCTGATTTGTCCCTCATGTGCACCTGGCCATGCTGTTGATCACACAGGCATCAGCACCTGAGGGCCAGTTCCCATACATGCGCTCAAAGATCACACCACACAGCCTGTGTTTTCCCTGTGGCCAGGGCCTAAGTCCACGATTCTAGTTGAGGAGTCCGCAAAGAAATCTTACCTGGGGTGACCTCAAACTTGACTTTTCTGTATAGCAGCTAGTATGCGGTTCTGTTTAGTCACCTGCATCAGCCTATACACATACTGGTGGATGTAGCTTCCTGGTCAGGTCCGTCCCCAGCCCTGTATCTCACACAAAACAACAGGTGTTGTGGCCCAGCTACCAGAGCCCTTTCAGGAACCTGGGTGCCGATGGTCCCTGGCAGTCAGTCCTCCTCTCCCATGGGTGAGTACCTCCTATGACCGCAGAGTTCTGGGCACCACAGTCTCAGGACCTGGTCTGGGGGAAGCATGGCCAGTACTTGGTACCCATGCTTGTAGTGGCTTTTCCCTAGCAGGACAGTGCAGACACCCAGGGTCAGTAGGTATCTGCATGGGGCTGGGGCCCATGGAGCCTCTGGCTGCTCAGTAGGAACCTTGGGAATCTGCTGCACCTGGGTTCTGGGGGCACAAAATGGGAGCAAGCACATGCTGAACAAACAATTTAGTTAATCATGAAGAGGGTGAAGTCCTAAAAGCTCCTTCAGGAGATCACAAAGGGACATAGCCTGGTGGTGCCAGGCTTAGCACACCCAGACTCACATCCCAAGTCCATCAAGAGGAAGCAGGGAGGGGGTCAGGAACCCCGAAGAGGTGTCCCCTGCAGCAAGGAGGCCACCATGCTTAGGCACAGTAGGTTATTGTCCATTCTGGGGTGGACACCATGGGTTCTCAATGCTTCTTCAAAACTCTTGCAGACATGAAGCTGCCCTGTGGAGTGGCCAACCAGAGACGTCAGGCTTGGAGAGGCCCCAACCCATCAGAGTCACCATAATCCAGGGTACTCCGGTGGAAGTCATGGAGGGAAGCTATCTTCAGGCCTGAACTTGGGGCCTGGATGGCCTGCGTGGGTCCTGTAGCCAGGGGCTTGGAGGAATGCAGAGGAGCACAGAGGCCCTCCTGGCTGCCCATCTCCAGCAGTGGGCCATCTGCACCTGTCACTGGTGCTTGTAGATTGGGAAGACTCCACCACTGGAGTAACCTTCCCTTGTGCCACACGCTCCACGGAGTCTTGGTGATGCTGGGCCCATGTGGAGCCAACTGAGCTTGTACTTGTGTGTCTCGGTTGAGGCATTCAAAGATGTCTTCCTCGGAAGAGTTTTCCTCCTCCTCTGTATCTTCTACCCAATCAACATAGATGGTGGGTGGTTCAGAAAAGCTGCTCTCGGTGAGGGAATCTGAAGACTCAGGGGGCTGCCATGGTGGTCCCTGGTCCTGAGCTGTGTCCCTACCTTGCAGGGCTTTAGAGGCAGGCTTCTCAGGGTTGTGGATCTGCCCATGGTTCCTGCTGCAGGCCTCGCCAGGCTTTGCTGAAAGGAAAACACAGCAAGTTTGCTTCTCCATGGGTACTATGTGGCCTGCAGAGTGCAAGGTCCACACCCAATCCTATGGGTCCCCAACACACAAGTGACATGAGGACAGCCTCTAGGTTGCTGACCCCAAGGGAAGGCTGTGTGTAGCCTGGACCAGAGCAGTGTCAGGGACACCTCTGGCTTCCCTGGATAGTCCCAAGAGATGCACAGGACCTAGGGTCCTGCCTCTTGGTCTCATCTCTGGGGATACTTGGTATCTACTCAGGACTCATGGTGACCCTGTCACCTAACCCCTCGGTTTCCCTGTACTGCATCATGGGAATGACTGACCTATGAGCATTCGGGTCCCCCTTAAATGGCTAGGATGGATCTGAACCCTCCAGTGTTGGTAGGAAGAGCTGAGCGTGTGGGGCAAAGATGCAGTCCCAGGCAGGGCCCTTGGGGACAAGAGATGCTTTTCTCCACAGTGCGGGCTCAGAGCCCTGGGCCTCTGCCCTTGAGCCTCTGCCACCTGAGGACACACATGAACTCATCCTGCTGGGAGATTTGGCCTTCACCATCTCTGCTATGCAAGAGCACAAGGAAGGTACCCATTGGGCAGCCTGACCAGTTCCAGCACAAGCCTGCCCCTAGGTCCATTCTACAATCCCCAGAACTGGGACAAGCCCATCTCTATTCTGCATGCCTGACCCAGGATCTCCAATCATCTCTGGCAGCAACCGCGGGCAAGCTGTGGGGATTCTCTGCATCACATACACAGATGGGTGGTGCTGTGCCCTCAGAGGCCTTGGCGTCAGGCAGGGCCACCCCCCACACATTCAGCTACACTCTGGGTTCTGCGCAGGAACCTGCAGTCCCAAGCCTATAGGTGGAGTCAGGGAAACTGGGCCTTCCAGGTAGGGCAGCGACTTTGTGGGATGGGAGAGCCGACACTCCTGCACCCTCCCCAAATGACCGTATTGGAAGCTGCCTGAGGTCCAGCCTGGCCTTGTGATCAGAAGGTTCTGAAGCAGAGCTGAGGAGCACGGGAAGACAAGGGGTGTGAGGAGAAGGTAGAAATCCCCACAGCTGGGCCCTCCCACTGCTGACACCCCCCTGCCAAGAGAAGTGGACCAGAGCCCTAGGCAGAGCTTACTTTCAGAAGGCAGGAGAAGGCATTGTTTCTTGGCCAGGTCATGCTTCGAGGCTTGTAGCTTCTTGATGACAACATCATTGTCCAGGTTCCAGGCTTGCTTTAGGGTAACCTGCAGGAACTCCCGGATTTGGTTCCGGGGCATCTTCAGCAGGCACTTAGGCATGAGTGTGGATGTCAGGCTGGGAGGGACCACAGAGATGGCCCAGCAGCCATGGCTGCTCCAATCCCTGTCCCTTCACTAACAGCTGCTGGCTGCTGCCATGGGTACCCCATCAGTGGCAAGCCAAGCATGGAAGGGGCTTGTTAGGGACCACACTTCCAGGGAACAACCCCTGCTCATGCATCCCTGTACACTGTATTGGACTGATGGGGGTAGCCCAGGAGGCTTCTCAGTGCCCTCCCCGGTGACCTAGGGCTCGTCAAACCTCCTCATCCCCACCTCTGTTCATTGTGTATCAGCATGGGACCCTCGCTTCCCTTCACTGGCACCCTGGCCTCTCTAGGCCCTGAGAACTTACTTTGGTTCAGTTTCAAGGCCACAGAGGCCATGGTGGTGAGTATGTGTGTCCCTTCTAATATAAAAATGTCCCAAATCCTCAGGGCCAGCGGGAACGGCACCTAGGAAGAGCAGGTGTGAGAGAACTGTTCCCATCCAGGCCTGAGCAGGGCACCTGGGGGCTGTAGGGTGGGCAGTGCACCTGCCCCGCCACAGGTGCAGACCCCAGGGAGCTGTCTCACATGAAGCCATAAGTCCCTATGTGTGGACTCCTCTCACTGGCTGCTGTGGGCATGTCTGTCAGCCACATCTGTGGCCCCAGGTCTAGAGAAAGGAGGGGTGAGGCCTGGCAGGAGCAGACAGCACCAGGGGGACCAAGGTGATGCTCTGTGTGTGTTGGAGGACATGGGAAGGCACATGCCACAGTGACCTGTGTGTGACATCAGCGTGCTGTGAGTCGAGCCAGCAGTGAGGTCATAGCAGCCCAGGTCCACCCTGAGGCCCAACCCAGCAGTGAAAACCCAGCAATCTAGCTCCATGCTGCACGGTCTGCTCAGGCCTTAGGCATCTCTTGTGTCTCCTCCTGCAGACTTGAGGCTTGGTCAGTCTTCTCTGGCAGTGTGCCCAAGGGACCTGTCCCTCCCTGTTGGCCTGACACTCAACCTCAGCTTGGGGGCAGGGTCTCTCTGTATGCAGAGCAGGGTCCCTCCTTCATCTGCTGGGCTGGGGCACTTCAGCCCTGCTGTGGACACAGTGGGTGTATATTGTGTGTGTGGGGGGGAAGCCAGCCCTGCTATGGGACACAGTGTGTGTGTGTCGGGGGGTGAGCAGAAGGTTCCCTGGACAAGGGTCCACCAGGGCGCACTTACTTCATCCAGGAAACCTTGGGTAAACCAGTGGGCAATGGTGTCACTGAGCCGCACTCCCTGCTTCTCCTGAGAAAAAGGCAGAGGGAGCTAAGGACTGGGAGCAGGGTGGACCTCCCATGATGACCCCCTTAGCAGAGCCTCTAAGTGCTGGAATCCCAGTAGCAGGTGCATGCGCATTTCACAGCCGTACAGTCTACTGGGGAGCACCCCCTTACATCTTTGCAAACGTCGGTCACCATGTTCTGGAAAGCAAACCTAACACCCACACTGCTGCAGAGCTGGGTAACCCAGGAAAGCCTTTGGAAGAATAGGACTTCCCAGAATCAGTAAGGACTGGTGACTGTATGGATCCCCATCTGTGTGATGAGAGCCCCAGGGCAGCAAGGAGGCTCACTCACCAGGTGTTTTGCGAGAGTCGGGAGTGTACGATGCATGATGTGTCCCAGGTGCTCCTGGAGTGTCTTCAGCATTGGTGATCCTGGCTTGTAGAGACCTGAGTAGGGTCAGCCCCAGCCCTGGGATCAGCCCCCTGCCAGGAAGCTGGCAGAGCCACAGGCAGGGCCAAAGGAGACTCTCAGAAGATAAGTGGGTTGGACAGATGGCCAGTGAGAGAAACCTCAGAATGTGGGTGCTTGCAGGACTGCGTGGGATGCAATCCAGGCTGCCCCAAATAACTGTGAGAAATGCTACACACCGATTGGGTGTGTCGTGACACGGTCATACACACGATGGAGGAAGGAGTGGCCTATTGGGGATGCTGCCTCCAGGAGTTCCTTAGTGTGCTCAGTGGGTGGGAGGCACAGAGGCCAGTGGGGACATCAGGCACTTGGACACAGACGGGACCCATTGACCTGGAGGCTAGAGCAAAGCTGCAGGGTCTTGGGTGAC
Organism: Ochotona princeps; assembly: GCF_030435755.1. Classification (NCBI taxonomy): domain Eukaryota; kingdom Metazoa; phylum Chordata; class Mammalia; order Lagomorpha; family Ochotonidae; genus Ochotona; species Ochotona princeps. The sequence goes on along the minus strand of NC_080839.1, from coordinate 2,486,020 downwards.
AGGGAGGACAGAATGTGTAGGGGAGGCCTCTGCTGGCCCAGACTTCTAAGGAACCCTCCAAAGAGAGACTGCCCTCCACACCCAGGAGCCAGAGAGGGACACAGACCCAGTCACATGGCTCTATGACTGTGAGTAGACTGGTCTGCACAGGGCCCACCCGTCCCATCCACCTACCAGACATCAAGTATTTCTCATTCTCCATGAGCTGGACCAAAGCCCAAAATGCATCTTCCTCACTCAACCACAAAAGCAACAGTGCCGCTATGTGGCTCAGGCCCTGGCCATAGCCCACCTCCTGCAAGAGTTCAGAACACTGTCAGCATGAACTCAGGTGGGCTGGATGGCCTCCCTGGGAGGGTTGGTGACCTGCTGAAGTGAGTAGAAAGATGGATGGAGCCCCTCCCTATCTTGCTCCTGGTTGTTGGGGCTTTAAGAATTGGAGCGTGTGCCAGATTTCCACGTTTCTGGAGAAAGTCCTGCAGGGCCTCAGCTCAGGCTGTGCCAGAAGGAGACTAGAGGCAAGGACATGTGTGTGCCCCAAGATTTCAGGGTAATGCAATCTGCTGTGCAAATGTAGACCTCACCCTCAAGGCAGCCCCTGGAACTCTGCTCTCTGGGTGCCCTGATGGGTACCATTTCAGACAGGAGGAAGAGGCACCAGGGTCTCTGTCCAAAACAGAGAACAGACAAGGTATGGATGCCTGGCTACCACTCCTACAGGCACCAGGCAGGGTGCCCAGAGGTGAGGCAGACCGTGCTGGAGTCTCGAGGATTCCAGCAGCTGTTCTGAGTGGGACTGCAGGGTCATGGAACTGCATGGAGTGACATTCAGCTCCATAGCACCCGCCATGTGTCTGGTGGTGACCACGGTCTCAAGAACACCCAGACTCAACTGTGACAAGCATAGCAAAGTGGCACAGCTTGCCCATCCTTGTGGAACACTGGTACTCCGATGAGCATCCCCTACACTGTCTGCTCCTGGGGTACAGATTGCAGTTCACAAGGAAGGCACTACTTCTCCATCCAGAACTCAAGGTGGGGTCCAGGGCACATGAACATGGCCCCTGCACCTGCTCTCTCAGGCATGGATGGGAGAGCTCCCAACAAACCAAACTTGGCTGTCTGTGACAAGGCACTGCCTGGATGGATAACCTGAGAACAGGGCCCAGGAAGGATATTCCAAAATACTCACGGGGTTGTACATGGCATAGGCTACCAGCACTTCAAATAAGGCCCGTTGCCTGGAAGAGAGAAGAAGAGGCGCTGCTTCCTTGACTGAGGCTCTCAGTGTGGTCCTGTCCACCAGATCCCGCCAGCCCCACGGACAGTCACTACAGTCCACTGCCCTCCCACAGGAACAGGGTTGTGCTCATGGCACTGGAGTGTTCTGCACTGAGTGAGGGCTACCCAGCAGGACTCACACACATCTAAGGAGTGCAGTGAGTGCAATCTTAGCATCCTTCCGGTGGCTTTCCAATTTACACAGCTGAGCATCTCTGCTGAGGTGCAGTTGGAGGGATTTCCATGCCAGAGAGTCAGCACCCACAAGCCAATGTGGCCATGTAAGAAGCAGCTCCTGGACCCAGCAGTTGCCCATGGAATCCTCTGGTATCTCTCACCCTCCACCAGCCTGGGCCACCCTTGCCTTGTCTTTGCCTCACAGCATGGGCAGACAGGCATTGAGTGCTGGCCTCCTCCCTTTGCAGAACACACCTGAGATCCCTGCAGGTCAGCCCAGGGTCATGGCCCTCCTGCCTCTCCCTGAATGACCATCACACAGGTTCCCTCCATATTTAGTGACTGTGAACACAAGAGTGGACCCTAGCAGGAGATGTTTCTTTGCAGTGAGTTTCTCAGTGTTGGGAAAGTGTGCATGTGTGTGTAGTATGTTCACGTGGGCATTGAGTGTGGATCTCTGTGAGCATCTGCCTGGCAGTGCTGCCAAGTGCCAGGACCTCTGCACCTCCCTCCTAGCAATGACCCAGCCCTGTGCCTGTGTCCCATGCCCATAGCAGCTGGTGTCCTCACAGGCTTCCTTTCAGAGCAGCAAGTGCAGGCACCCATGTTGGTTCAGGCACTAAGTATGTGTACCTTTGGGGATGAGATGAAATGCCTGTGCTTTCATGCAGTATCCCTCCTGAAACTCTGTCCCCGGGATGCTGGGAGGCTGTGCACTGCTCTTGTTAACAACTGAGCTTAAGGGTTCTTTGTAGATTCTGGAAGTCACACCATGATGAGATACGAGTGCAACAGACTCTCTTTCCTTGAATTTCTTTTCCTTTCATTCTCTCCCTGGTGTCTTTGGAGATTGTATATAGTATAAATAAGACCTGTGGGTCTATTTTTTTTTTCCATCATAGCCCCTGTGCTTTAGGACTGCACCCAGTCTCCCCCAGTCCCCTTGTTCCTCCCCAGGCCCTGGGCCCCTGCAGTCCAGAGGTCTCACTTCATTCCATATCTTTCTTGGAATATCAGGTGATTTCTGAATGTCCAGTGCACCGCAGTGTCGATCTCATGGACTTGATCACAGTGCAGCCGGGCCTACTCTTTCAGCACCTGAAGAAGGGACCACTATGGTCAGCATCGGGCCAGGGGTGCTGTCAGATCCCTCTGTCAAACCCTCTTCCTGCCCACAGCATTGCTGAAGAATCCGCCCCAGTCAGGCCCAAGTTCTCCCCGACTGGTGTCCCAGCCACACCCTCATCAGCCTCAATGCTGCCCCGCACAGGAGAGCCTATCCCCAACCAGACAGAGAAAGCTGCTTTGACTTGACAGTGTGCAACGAATTTCTCCAAGCCCTTCTCTTGGGCAGCTACCAACACAACTTGGTGTTGATGGTACGGGAGGTAGTGATGGCAACACCAGTGCACCCTGGTACCTGATGGCAGCCCAAGAGGGTAACAGTTGGTAGTGGTCACCAACCCTCTCAAGTTCTAGCTCCCACATTTCCCAGAAGTTGCTGAGAGGTAAGTGTGACAGGTAGACCAGCCACGACGGGTGTGGGCATTTCTGGGCGATGCAAAGCCAGGAGAAGGTAGGCCCAGGCAAGGGCAGGCTAGTTAATACAGAGTCTATTACAAATCAGGGTCTTGTACTGCAGTCTCCTCTCCCTCATGGGCCCAGCCACGCAGTGCCTGCCCTGTGACAAGCTGCCCAGGTGTGCTCAATGGCAAGAAGGGCAGAGCTGTGGGCAAAAGCTGATGGCCAGGCCTGGCTGGGACTGAGAAACAGTGGAGTGTCCGTGTATCAGGACCCAGGGAGACGATGGCAGATGTGGAGGTGGCCCTGGACTTGTATGCAGGTCCCCTAACCAGGGGCACCCAGGCTCTTGCTAAGGCCTGAGCAGGGCAGGTGCTTGCTGACTGAGGGCACAATCATACCTCAAATGTCCCCGGGTTCTGTGCCTTCTTGATGTCCACAGACAGCATTAGCTTCCATTCTTTGCCCCGCACCTCGCTGGGCATTCCCTTGAAGCATCTTTGCTGGAACTGTAGGAGAGAGTAAGCTCAGGTGTGGGGCCATGGACATTCGGGGAGGGAATGCAGAGGGAAGTTTCAGGAGGGGAAGCCATGGGCTTTGTGCAGCGTCAGCAGAGGGAGGGTCTGCCTGACAACCCACGATGAGAGGAGGGATGGAGCTGAAGGCACAAGGTGGGATGCACTGCCTGCTCCTTGAAGAACATGAGGAAGCAGCTGAGATCTGTATCTGAGGATTTCCACAGGGGTGACCCTGGCTTGTTTCCTAGGATAGTCCCTTGCATATGTGTACATGGGGTTTAAATGAACCATGTTCTTTAGGGCAGGAGTGAGTGTCTGAAGGGCAAGCGCCCAGCCCAGCAAAGGGCACTGCTCATGCCTGCCCTGCTTGCTCAATGTGATCCCCACATTACCTTCTTACTGCCGTGATACTTGCTATAATTATTCAACATTTTGACCCACTTTCTGAGTCTCCGGGACTCTGTCCGTCTTTGCTGAAAAAGAATAGGGGAGGGGATGAGCCCAGTGGCCAGTGTCTGAGAGCGGCCTTCAGGAGCAGCTCAGTGCCCTGCGCAGATTTCTTGAGGCTCCTACTGCCCATTTCCTGCACCCACATGCTCTCCAGCTAAGGACTGGCTCTTACCTTAGTCCCCAGGGCACTGTCCTGGGGCTGTGGCTTCTCCCTGGAAAGGAAAAGGTGGGAAGCAGAGCAGTGAAGCCAGGTCCCAGACTGGGCATTTCTACCTCTAAAGCTGTCAGAGAAGAACCAGCTGCATCATCTCTGTACAGGGTACTGAGAAGGGAAGAGAAGAGGTGGTCATTCCACTGGCAAATGCCAGACAGGCCTTGGTGACCATGAGCACAGGGCTCCAGGGCCAGGACTGTCTGTGGGATCCAGCATTGCATCAGGCCTACACTGTGGGGTGCGGCAGACCCCTATGCAGTGAGGCTGCTGTCCTGAGCAGGCACCGGCTGCCCAGGGAGGAGAGAGCTGTGTGCCCACATCAGCCATCCCCAGAAGGCACCTGGAGTGGGCCAAGCATGCGTGGCCTGCTAAGATCTGCTCAGTTATCAGTGTGTCCCCTGACTCAGGGCACCTGGAACCACCTTTACTCTCCCAAGAACCAGCTCCTCCCCTTACTATCCTTTGCACATTCTGCCTGAGGTGACTTCTTCCAACTCAGATTGCTCCTTTGGCCAAGAACTTGGCCATATCACCCACTCAGGGTCTACAATTGCCTGGGTTCTGAAGCTCCTGGAGTCAAAATCTCCTGCCTAACCCAGTCCTAGGATTGGCAGCTAAGTCCTACTCAGAAATGCCTGGGATCCACTCCTCCTGCTCACTCGCATCGATCTCAGGATCTCTCTCCTGTCACGCACAGCTGGGGAGTCAGCCTCAGAGCCTGATTCCTGAGCCCCAGCCCTGCTCACCTCCTAGTACAGACAAAGGCCAGGACCCTCAGCTGCAAACCCTTCTATCCAGGTCTCTGTTTTGGAGGCCCCAGGCAGTTCATAGTCCTGAGACCATGTCCCTGCCGTCCCTCAGGCCTGGCTCAGCAGGAATTTAGCCTTGTCTCTGCATCTGAGGCGTCTGCTGGACAACTGCTGTCCTGCCAGGCTGGTGCCTGACCCTGTGCACACAGCTCTTCAACGCTGATGGTCAGGCCACATACCCTGGAAGCCATGCCAGACCTTCAGCTTGTTCCGTCTTCAACTGAAACAAGTCTCAGAGGACAGTGCTCAGCACCTGTCCCATGGCCAGCTTTGTCCCTGTCTGTATCCTGAGTCGTTCACTGAGTCATTCTGTTACGGCCAAATCCTGACCAAGGGCTACACTGTGATGGTAGCATGGGTCAAGGTCAGAATCTGGGGACAGGCATGCTGCCTCATAGTGTTTTATTTTCCCACTTTGTAAAGATTTATTTATTGGAAAGAGACAGTTACAGAAGAGAGGGAGATCTTCAATTCACTGGTTCAGTCTCCAGATGGCCGTAACAGGGGTTGGACCAGGGCAAATCCAAGAGCCAGAAACTCCAACTGGGTCTCCCACCTGGGCCTGTAGCACTCAGATTATCTCTCACTGCTTTTTCAGGCCATCAACAGGGAGTTGAATTGCAAGTGAAACAGCCAGAACACAAATTCATGCCCATTTGGGATACCAGTAATAAAACTGCACCACCGTGCCAGCTACAGGGGTTTCTTACACCCATCCATGCTCAGAGATGAGCTGGAGTGTGAACAACTCACCGCAAGAAGCCAAACCTGTCTGAGATGAACTCGTCATTGTCTTTGTGCTCATCACCAATATCAACAAAGAGCCTTTTGCGGGGTCCCTGAAGCCAAGAGAGGATCCTGGTCAGAAGCCTGGGGTGCTCAGAGTCCAGGACAGCTGAGCAGTCCCCTCCCTCTTTTGTGTCCCCAGGGATGCCAGGGCTTGACATCACAGGCATGGGCAATGAGGGAGTGACCCACCTCCTCCCAAGTACCTGCCCTGTACCTGTTCATACAGGGAGAATATCTGAGCTCTCTCCTTGGCCATCAACTGGGCTCTCTCCTGGGCCATCAGTGTCCTCAGGGCGGTCCCGTTGAATCTGTAACACACACACACACACACACACAAACACACGGCACAGTGCAGGTGAGCTGACAGGAACTGATGCTCCACAAGGTCTCTCCCCATGATCAGAGAGAAGGGCAGCCTGAGAGCAAGATGGACAGTCCCAGAGCATGGGGCAGAAGGATGGTGGTACAAAGACAGCCCCTGTGTGGCCTCTCCTAGCAGGGCGTTGGAACCAGGAGTCTCTCTGCCCCACTCGAGCCTCCCATGTACATCTCTGGGGCTCTCAGAGACTGGCCTACTGCCAACACCCCATCAATGCCCCAGACCAGATAAGAGCAGAGTAGAATAGCTGGTTCAGCACAGACACACACAGAGACACGTTCACACCCACTGTGCAGATGCAGCAGAGCACAGTGTAGGAGTGAGGCAGCTGTGCACACGCCCTGCCCACAGGGGCACCCTTCAGGGCTCAGTGGCTCACCCATGGACAATAGGCCTGGGAGGCCAGGGCCACCCACCTGGAAGTGACTGTCCCCATGTCACAGCTCATGTAGAGAGCAAGCCCCACTCACCTCCATTGAGAATCCATTCGTTTTCCAAATGGGTCTCCTACTCTCACTTCGCACAGCTACACAGTTCGCTAGTCACCAGACTACTGGCCACTGGCCACCTCTGCTCGCATGATAAACCTCTCAGTGACTGTGACATCACACAATGCTGCCAGCCACTCCCAAGTGGTGTCTCAGGTGGCAGGAGGGCCAGGGTCCTAAGCCCCACCTTCATCCACAGCCACTACCATATCTACATAACTTCATGTCACCATTCAAATCAGCAATGTCCTAGCATCTCTAAGTCAATACAACTGCCTGTCTATACTCTCCTAAGCTTTCTTCCAACTTCAGTTTCTTCCTTGTAGACATTTTTTGTTTCTTTCATTTCATTTGGTATGATAACCCTCCTTCCAAACTGTCAAGTAATATTGATCTGTGAAGTCACCTCAGTATATTTTGAGCTTCGTAGTTGCTTCAGATGAGACAAATACTTTCACCCTGGTCTACCTGTCATTTAAAATGTTCCATCAACACATCAGCCATGACTCTCAGCTTCCAAGGAAGAAAAATAGACAGATAAAATGACACACACTAGACACGATAGCCAGTAGTCATTTAACAGCTGCTATGATAACACTATGTGAATAAATGACATAAAGGGTAAGGCAGAGTTTATTTAAAACTAGGACAAGTCTTGTGGGAGGTTTCTGACTTGAACTGGAACTTGAGTTCTGGTTGAGATGAGAGCAGACCTGTAGGTATATTGGGGTCATATTTGTTTTCAATGTCTGCTGGGAAACAACTTTGTAAGTCAAATATGTCTAGGGATTGGCAAAAATGTCTCCCACATCGATGGGTTGAATGTGATGCAAAAATAGGACTGATGTGTAGGTTAATATCTGAGGGTGATTTTCATCAGCAGTCGGAAATCCTGGAGGCCTTTAGACATAACACTGCCATTTTGAAGCCCAAGATTCCAGAAAGTGACTCTGTAACTTTGTGTAACATGCTTAGAAGCTTGAAGAGGCCGGAGCAGGGTTATATGTTAGTCTAAAAACATTAGAAATAGAAATTAATATGTTCCCTGTGCCTTTCACAGCTCAGAACACGGAAGTAGAGAACTGTGTCACATGTATCCTATTCCTTATCAGCCAATAAATGCCCCGTAATCGTACAGTGAAGTATTTATAACACATCCTTCACCAGAAAGTCCAAACAAATACACAAAACATGATCTTACCTTCTAAAACACACACTTAGAATACATAAACCTGTTAGGTAGAAGACCTTCACTGGCTTGAGTTGTGTTATTAGTAAAATAAGACTTTCAGATTGTGTGAACCTCAGATTCTGAAGATCAGATTCAAAGGGCCAGAGTTCACAGTATAGACCCAATGATGCAACACACACATAAATAGGCAGTGGTCATCCCTGGGGCTGTGTCACCAGCTGTGATCCCTGCACCTCACGCTGGGATACGTGAGATCAACACCCAGCTCAGACCCCAGACCTCAGTTTCTTGACGTCAAAGACTCAGGGGAACAGTGGTGACAGCCCCAAGTGACCGGTTCTCTGCCATTGACTTGGGAGACATGCATGAGTTTGCATCTTTCAACCTTAACCTGAAATGACCCAGCCCATTGGAGGCGTTTTGGTAGTGCATGGATGAAACAGCACACACGCCCTGTCTCTCTCACATACAAAAATTTAAACATAAGCATTCAAAATATGAATAGAAGTGAGTCATTGTGAAAGCATAATAAGTTACCGAAAATTAGAATCTTGCAAAATCTTCCTGTATCTACTACTGAGTGATTGGAATTGCAAGAATGTTGCTTAACCCTTAATACACACAACATTAATTAAAAGCATTCACATTTGCAGCATTTCTGCGTGAATTTATTTCTAGAGACATCTGGTATTTTTCTCTTTTGGGTTTCATGCCAGTTTTCCTTACATGATAGTCTTAACATCTTTATTTTTATTGTGGGTTAGATTACGACAAAAAAAATCATGTGCTTCATTTTGTTGGCATTTGAGCTTGCTATAGAGCAGACACATAGGTTTCTCAGTGTATCCATGCTGTCTTAGCCAAGAATTTACTAGAAAGTTTTCTCACCTAGGATTTATAACCATATATCCCTGATTGGCGCTAATACGGAAACCAAAAAATACCTAAATACAATTGCTAATCAGTCACAATCACATGCGATATGTTCCAATGAATATTAGATAATCAATTTTTAAATCATCACAATCTTTGCATCCTTCTGTCATCTATAAGCACGTCTAAGAATAAAAGCACCTCCTATTGTTTCTCGCTTTATCCTACCCAGTAGCCTGGATACATGCTTCCTTAAACTTTGTATTTTCATAAAAGTAAATATAGCATTAATGATTCCAGATGTTTTTATTTTTATGCTTAGAAAGGACTTGTTAACACACCAGACTTTTAATTGTCACTAAATAAATTGGCATTCATTAAGCTTTAAAAATATAACAATCTCAACCGAAACACTGTCATGCAAAATAATTAGAAGATGAAGGATAAATACTATAATGTCTAAAGCTTCATGGTACTATATCAATCACATAGCTGTAATGTGTTAATGATTTCTATGAGCAAACATTCACTCGCTTCATTTCACCTGTTCCTAGAAATGTCTTGTGTTCTCATTTGATTTGAGAAATGTAGTTTCAACGCTGATGCTGCTTAAGTTTGAAGTCCACATCTTCCTTTTCTAAGCTAAAGGGTCTTAGCACTGTAATCTCAAGTGTGTGGTACATTGGTTTTGTTACCTCAGCTCAATAAAGAAGGAGTATGCAAAAGGAGATTGTTTTCTCTGCTCTTTTGCTATAACAAACACAAGTTCCCTCAGGTGAAGATGAATGAATGGCAATGCAGTTTGGGGTGTATTTCCTTTATCGTGGCCTCTACTTGAGTTTGGGTCTTTATGGATCTGAGTCTTGCCTGTATAAAAGTTAGGTATGCGTGTTAAAATACTTCTAACAAAGCACCTCTTCAGGTGCCTTGGTTTAGTGATGATGCTTTTCCAACTTTCCAACTTCTTCCTTTTTTTGGGGGGGGGGTTTCCTTGTGTTTAACATTGAATACATTGAAAATAATTCCTTCTGTAACTGATTTTTTTTAGAATGTTTAACATGAAGAGATGTTGGATACATTAAATGTTCTTTTTACATCTTTGAAATAAGCATACATATGATTTTTAACATTCTTTCTTTGATACTATGCCTCATATTGATTTACAGATGCCAAATAATTTTTACATCAATGGATATATCATGTTTAATCGTGATGGATAGTTCTTGAAGGTGCTGTTGTATTCCTTATTGAGGATTTGTGGGGTGTGTGTGTGTGTGTGTGTGTGTGCATGTGTGTGTGTTGATCAAGGGTGTTGGTCTATAACCTGATTTTTGTTTGTCCTCTCTATTTTTATTTCAAGGTAATGTTGGCCACATGACTTTGAAAGAACTATTCCCTGAGGTACTTTAGTTCTGTAATATTTTTTTTTTTTAAAGATTTTATTGTTATTGGAAAGCCGGATATACAGAGAGGAGAGACAGAGAGGAAGATCTTCCATCCGATGTTTCACTCCCCAAGTGAGCCGCAACGGGCCAGTACTCGCCAATCCGAAGCCGGGAACCAGGAACCTCTTCCAGGTCTCCCACGTGGGTGCAGGGTCCCAAAGCTTTGGGCCGTCCTCGACTGCTTTCCCAGGCCACAAGCAGGGAGCTGGATGGGAAGTGGAGCTGCTGGGATTAGAACCGGCGCCCATATGGGATCCCGGGGCGTTCAAGGAGAGGACTTTAGCCGCTAGGCCACGCCGCCGGGCCCAAGTTCTGTGATATTTTTAAAACAGTTTAAATTCTTTAGACATGTTCATTAGTGAAACCATGTGGCCTTGGGCTTTGCTTTGATGGAACCATATTATTAATTCAATATCGACACCCATTATTGGTCCCTTTATGAATTCTGTCCTATCATGATTCAGTCTTGCTAGATATATGTGTCCAAGAATAATCACTCTTATGCCATCAAATTTATTGCTTTATGTTTTATAACAACATGCTAATTCTTTGTATTTCTTTGGAGTTCATTATGACCTTTCATTTTTATTTATTTTTTAAGGTTTATTTGCTTTTAGTGAAAAAAACAGATCAGATATGTGGAAAGAATGAGGGACAGAAAGGTTTCCCATCCGTTGGTTCACTCGCCAAATGGCCACAAACAGCCCAAACTAGGCCAATTACAAGTCATGGGCCAGCAGCATCTCACAGGTTTCCCAAGCAGGTGCTTTCCCAGACCAGAAAGTAGGAACTTCTTCTGGGTCTCCCATGTAGGAGATTTACTTATTTTTATTGCAAAGTCAGATATACAGAGAGGAAGAGAGAGAGAGGAAGATCTTCCATCGACTAGCTCGCTCCCCAAGCAACTGTTATTGGTACCTTCTGTTGTGTTTGTAATCATCCCAGTGTGGTTTCAATCAAAGGATTTCTATTCGGTATTTTTTCTAATATTTTTATCTCTTTGTCACAGCTCTCTGCAAATATTCCCTTTTTTTTTCCTCAGACAATTTTGAAGTTTTCATTAGGGCACTTGATAATTTCAGATGTCAGATAACTGGTTTCTAGAAGACTAGTCTTGCTGGTTAGGTGATGTCATGGTAACCTGAGACTTCTTTTTTTTTTTTTTTAATGTCAACTTCAAGAGTTTTATTTTAGAGAGCTGAATATTAATTTAGTTTTCTGAAACACTGTTTTTAGAAACGATTGTCTCTTCTCATATTCATACTTAATGAGCTCATAAAATATTCAGTTTGATTTCTTTTTTTTTATTACATTGTATTATGTGATACAGTTTCATAGGTACTGGGATTCTCCCCACCCCTCCCCAAACCCTCCCACCATGGTGGATTCCTCCACCTTGTTGCATAACCGCAGTTCAAGTTCAGTTGAGATTTCCCCAATGCAAGCATATACCAAACATAGAGTCCAGCATCTTATTGTCCAGTCAAGTTCCTCGGCTTCTTGGGGAGACCCTCTCTGGTCTGAGGGCAGAACCAGCAGAGTATCATCCCGATCAATTAAAAGCTCCAACATACCATCAGCAGCAATTAACTTCATTGTGGAATTAATTGACATAGTATTGAGTAACCAATATGCTGAAAACAAATGCGATTTCTTAACCACATTCTGTGGTCACCTCATTGACATTTCAATTTTAGTTTATACACAACATAGAACGTAACATACATACAATAACATGTTTTACATAACATCATATCAACTTAAATTAAGGCAAACATGTGGTATTTAACCTTTTGGGATTGGCTCATTTCCCTTAGCATTATGGTTTCCAGTTGGACCCATTTGGCCACAAAGAACTGCATTTTGTTTTTTTTTAATAGCTGAGTAGTATTCCATGGAGTAGATGAACCATAGCTTTCTTATCCAATCGTCTGCTGATGGGCATTTTGGTTGCTTCCATGTTTTTGCAATTACTGATTGTGCTGCTAGGAGCATAGGGGTGCATGTTGGTTTCTCATAAAGCAGGTGTTTTGGATATATTCCTAGGAGTGCTATTGCTGGATCATATGGTATGTTGAAATACTCTGCAAGATCTAGGGGTAGGTCCCGACTTCCTAAAAAGGACACCAAAAGCATTAGCAATCAAAACTAGAATAAACAATTGGGACCTCATCAAACTAAGAAGCTTCTGTACAGCAAAGGAAACAATCAACAAAAAAAAAGCAACCCACAGAATGGGAGAAGATCTTCGCACACGACATAGGTGACAGAGTGCTAATTTCCAGAATATACAAAGTACTACAAAACAACCAAAATGCCCAAACAAACAAGCCACTCAAGAAATGGGCATGGGAAATGGGCAGACATTTCACAAAAGAACAATCCCAAATGGCAAATAAACATATGAAAAAAATGCTCAAGTTCCCTGGCAATAAGGGAAATCCAAATTAAAACATCAACGAGGTAGCACTTAACGCCAATAAGAGTGGCCCACATGAATAAAAGTACCAACAACACTTGTTGGCGAGGTTGCGGGGAAAAGGGAACCCTACTCCACTGCTGGTGGGGCTGCAGGTTGGTACAGCCTCTATGGAAATCAGTATGGAGACTTCATTTTTAAAGATGTATTTTATTTATTTGAAAGGCAGAATTGCATAAAAAGAGAAGGAACAAGACTGATTTTCATCTACTGGTTCACCTCCCAAATGGCTGCCATGGTTGGACTTGGCCAGGCAGAAGTCAAGGGCCACAGGCTCCATCTGAATCTCCCAAGCGCGTGGCAGTGGCCCAACTTCTGCTCCCCTGGATCAGAAGGACTGAAGTGAAACTCCAATAGCAGCTCTGACATGAGATATACCATTGTCTGCAAGGCTTAACCAACTGAGCCACAGCGATGTCCCTGCCTCCTGGAGGTCTTAGCTTTTGTGGTTCTGTGTGTGCAACAGTTATTTATATAACAACAGTATTTATTTATTAATTCAGAAAAAGCTAGATGTACAAAACAATTTGAAAATGAGTTTCAAGCAGCTATTGTTTCACAATAGAGGGAATCAAAAATAATACGTAAACATATGAAAAAGCCTTCAATATCCTTAGTTGTCAAGGAAATACACAGACTACTTAGAGCTCCACCAAGAACTATAAGACTTTGCCGCTGACTGGTTCAAATTTGTTTTATGAAATATACATGAACACTTAGAATACATCAGTCTTCAGCCATTCCTCATTTCCAGAGAGCTTATTTTTCTATTATATGCTTATTTTCATTTTTGTGGGTGTTTTTACACAGTTTGCTTATTTAAAATTAGAGTAACATAAAGAGAGGAAGATAAGGAGAGAGAGAGAGAGAGAGAGAGAATCTTTCATTTGCTGTTTCACTGCTTAAGTACCATCAATTGTGCAGTGGTACACGGGGCCAATTCCATGAGCCAGAAATTTTATCCTGTTTCCAAGCACTTGGGCTACCGTGTGCTGCCTCCCAGGCACCTTAGCAGGAAGCTGCAGCAGAAGCACTTGTATTAATCACACTTGAGCCAGACACTCTGATATGGGATGTGGGATCCCAAGCCGAGGCTTAATTCACTGTGCCACAACACTCAGCCCTATTTTGTTAATATTAAAGTGCTTTTATAGTGTGTGAGTATGTGTCTGCTCATGGGTGCTTGCTTTCTCTTTCACATATTCATTTAATCCTTATTACACTTTATACATTTATCCTTTGAAACATTGGTGGTTTTATTTATCTGTTCAGTCTCTGCTTGGAATTTCAGCCAAATCTAGACTTTTGTACCACTTAGTCCTGGAGCATTTGTATGCTAAATGTCTCTCTCTCTCTCTCTCTCTCTCTCTCTCTCTCTCCTTTGCAAACCTTTTAGTCCAAATGGAATTTCATTTTACACCTTTTTCCAATTAATTTTTGTATTAATATACTTAAGTTCTCTTGAATATTTTCATTTGATGACATTTAACACCTGCCTCGTTTCTGTTTTTTCACTGATAACCGATAATAGAATTTTCAGGAATTGAAAGCACTGATTTCTTCCCTTAACACGGGCTACTTAGAAGGCTTTTCTTTGGTTTTTTGTTTTTGTTTATGTTTCCATGTTTATTTCTTCTACAATTTGAGATTTAGGGGACCATCCACAACCATGGTATCTATAGGAATTAGTAAAGAAACCTCTGTCCTTATTTTAAACAGCTGTATAAATTTTATTTATTTGAAACTTATTATATAGGAAGCAATATTTATTGTGTGTGTTCCAAGTAAATAAAGTGAAAGTCTGTTCTATATCTTGGTTTAGTTAGAGAAGATGGAGTCCATCTTTCATTTGGAAGTAAAAATTCTTATTGCATTGAATCTTCACATCTGTATGTGATAGTCTCCATTATACAGTTACTATACATCCCCTTAAATGAAAAACCGTAAAGCAAAGTCAACAACAGGAAGAAAAATAAAAAATCTGTAACAACATGAAGCTAGAGACTTTGTTACTTACGACCAATGTGTCATTGAAGAAATGAAAAAGAAAATAAAAAGCCTTCTTGAGGCAAACAATGCTACGGTGTGATCTATATATCACTGAAGAAATTAATAAGAAATAAACTTTCTGGAAACGATGCAAATAAAAACAAAACTATCAAAACCCATGAGAATTAGCCAAAAAATAGTTTTAAAAGGGATGTTTACAACAACAGGTGCTTAAAACCTAATGCATCTCAAGGACTTACTAAAAAGAAAAAATAGGAAGTAAAAATGATTTAAAATCATGATAAAAAAATAAATAGAATTGAAAAAAGATAAAGGAATTGAAACTAAGAAACTGCAAATTGTAACAAGAAAGACCATTTTTAAAGAAATGAGATCAACAAACTTTTAGCCAGACTCACAAAGAAAAGAGAGAAAAAAAACAAAACTTAGAGATGAAAAAGAAAATATTCCCAGAAAGTAGTAAGATGACTTCTTCTGCCTGAATGGATCCTTTGATCATTATGTGGAGTCCTTCTTCTCTTTTAGGATTTTTAATGTCAAAGTCTGTATTATCTTGTCTTTCTTTTCCATTAGCTTAAATTGTCTTTTTCCATCCTTTCACTTTTAGTTCCTGCATGTAGTTGTTCACAAGATGCGTCTCTCCTGTAGGCAACAGATACATGGTTTTTGTTTATTTGTTTGTTTTGTTTTGTTTTGTTTTGATCCAGCCTACTAATGCATGATGCTTGACTGATGAGTCAACCCATTTACATTCAGGGTTAATATCAATAGATACTATTGCTTTTTCAGACTTCCACCAGCCGGTTGGACTGAGAGTTTTGGCTCAAGTCCTTTATCTGGTTCTGGGACAGAGTGTCTTTGTCCAGTGTAATCAAGGCTGGAAATGACTGTGGATGTCTCTCTGTGGCCTAGGTTGCAAGAATTAGTGGGGCTGGTGCTGGGAGCGCAAGAACTTTGACAAGTCCCCATTGATGCCTTGTGATGTGGAATTTTAGACTAAGGGATCTCTTCTGCTTTCAGAGCTGACATATCTAAGTACCCACAGCGGAACTGGGACAACAGGAGTGCTTATGAAGCCAGACTTTGAGACTGATGGCCTTGTCACCTTGCTGTAGAATTTGAGAATTAAGGAAGAAATGTACTTTCTAATACATGGGTGGATATAGTGCCCCTGCTAACGTAGGATCTGCTGTGCTGAGGTATGTCCCCAGCCAACTGGGCCTTGCGGTTTGGGGTGCAGTTCTGATGTGTTTCTCTGTTCCTAGTGGCAGAAAGGTAGCTGTGTGTCTCAGACTGGGGGCAGATAGAGCCAGCATTTAGATGGCTGGAGAAACAGGAGTGATCTGAAGGCTGGCAAGCCTGGGAGTCAGGATGCAAATCCACGAGTGCAGGGGAACGATCTGAGATGAAGAGCCACACAGTGTGACTCTGACGTCGAGGATGGCACGGGCTCTGTGGGGTAGGCACAACAGCAGCCAGAATGGGCACCGGAAAAGGGTAGTCACATGGACATTTCTCCTTCCCTTGGTGAATCAGGGTGCTTTAGAAGCTCAGGCCATGGATATTAACGCACTTCTGGGTGTCAGGTCACTCTGGGTAACTGGATTGGATTAAGTACTAGTGCAGCTGTTGGATGACAGGTCACTATGGGTAGATGGACTGGGTGCCAGGGTAGAGCCATTCACCCAAGGCTCTGATGCTCCAAAATCTACAATGCCTCAACTGCCCAACCTCAGGTAATCCACTGTATAGGTGAGTGGGGCTTGCAGATTTAGGAAGGGTGTGAGCACAGTATCAACCATGGCACTGCCGTGCAGGCCCATCATTATACCTGGGTGAGACCCTCTGAAGATACGCATATGTGGAGCACTGCCTTAGTTGTGGTACCCTAGAGTAGCATACATCAATTTACATGAGGACTTAGTGATGATGATAGCTATGCAAATGACAAATGATGTTCCTCTTTCCTTGTAATTTCCCATGTACCTGTTAGTAGATCTTTGTAGGATATTAACATTCATGGAAGCCACAGAAGAGCATATTGTTATTAGCGTTTTACACATTGAGACTCAGTGAGGTTGAGAAATGCATGAGAACCATGAAGCTGATACACAGAATCGTTAGAATTTGAACTCATGGGCTCTGCGCGACGGTCTAGCAGCTAAAGTTCTCGCCTTGAACACTTCAGGATCCAATATGGGAGTCAGTTCCAATCCTGGCAGCCCCGCTTCCCATCCAGCTCCCTGTTTGGGGTCTGGGAAAGCAGTCGAGGGTGGCCCAAAGCCTTGGGACCCTGCACCCACGTGGGAGACCTAGAAGAGATGCCTGGCTTCTGGCTTCGGATAGGCTCAGTTCCAACCATTGCGGCTGTGCTTGGGGAGTGAATCAACAGACGAAAGACCTTCCTCTCTGTCTCTCCTCCTCTCCGTATATCTGACTTTGCAATAAAAATAAATCAACCTTAAAAGAAAGAATTTGAACTTAAGTCTCATAGTCTCACAGGCCTCTATTTTAGACCAATGTGTTTTACTGTCCTGATTAAGGCAAAAGGAAGCTTCAGAATTTAAAAACATTTTAAAAGTCAAATGCAGTTTCATGAGCTAGAAACAAGAAGTGTTTGTTTTTCTTTTAGTACCCTCTTTTACAAACACTTCATATGAACATTTAAATGGGCCTCTTGGTACCTGTGAGTTGTTCTGCCAAATTTCTGGAACAAATTGAGACTCCCTTCCAACCTGTATTGCCTCAGATGTTTAACTTACACAGTAAGGCCAAGAACCCTGACACACTCCAGTGGCTGTGGGAAGAGAGAGCAGATATAACACACACACACACACACACACAATTATGAAACTCTTGTAAGTCAAATACAGCCATCTAAATGTAAAATAGCAATACTCACTGTAACTGACTTTTATACTAAAATTCCAGGTTATAGGTTTTGGTTATTGCTTCTCTGTTGCATACATTCAGACTAAATAATTAGCAATTTAGTTGCCTGACAATAATCTGACAACTGTCTGGGCATTTCCTTTTTAACTAGGCAGCAAAGCAGTCCTAAAAAGTAAGTCCACCCCATGACCCAGGTATTCCATTTGTGGGTATAAATCCAATGCAAACAAAATAACAAATAAAACAAATAGCTGGATTTTCATGTTTATAGCAACATAATTCACAGTAGCCAAGATATGGAATCAGACTAGATGCCCATTCATGAATGAATACACAAAGAGGGTTAGGTACACAAAATGGAATATTAATCAGCCATAAAAACAAGGAAATTCTAACACTGAAAAGATACATGGTATTAGAAATCATTATATGGAATGAAATAAGCCAGAGACAAACACTGAATACTTCTTTTCCCCCAGACATTTAGGATGTCTTTTGTAAATCTGGAGCCTAGACATGTATGGGGCTAGGTGGGCTGGGTACTAAAATGCAGTCAAGTGAAAGTGATGGGTTCTGGAGATCCGGGATTCTGCAGAAGATGCTAACCGCTCTTTGAAATAAAGGGAACGAAGGGCTAATCATACAGTCATGGTTGGCTCATGCTGCTCATCTCGGTTGAAGCATTTCACTTTCCACCCATGTGAAATCTCAGGTCTTGCACACAGAATTTTACATTCCCAAAGCTGCTTCCATATTTGTCTCTGCTGCTCTGATTGTAAAATATTATCCAAACCACCCTCCGTCCCGCACTCACTCGAGCACCAGAGGAGGGGTCCTCCCTCTTCCTGAGCTGATCGCTGCCCCTTTGCTGAAGTTCAGTCTGGTTACTCTTCTCCCAGATTTTTTCCCACCATGTTTGCTGGATACTGCTGAGAAACCTTGGGTAAGAGCCGCTTCAGTCAAATACCCTCTTGTCCAGTGGGAGGTCCACCTGATCCTTGCCGGCAGCCTCACTGTGTGTGGATCACCTGCTGTAGCGGATTTCCAGAACCAATCCTTCCTCCTGAAAACTCGAGGAGAGAGAACTGCGCAGCCGCACACGATTCTCGCGGCATTGCTCAGCACGCTGGTGTGATTACGGATCCCTAACACGTGCGGAAAGACTGAGAGAAGCCTAAGCTTCCATCTTGGAAAATAAGATAGGTATTTGCACTTTATTTAAATCTGAGTCTTTGGAGACAGAACTCCCCCGCCTCCCGCGGGCCTTTAATGGTCACCAGAAAGAACGAAATGCTCTTTCCTGATCCCCACAGAAAAATCTCACACATGCGTGCACACACAGAATCGAGTCAGTGTTAGCAGTATAAGCACCTACGATGTTGGTGAACATCAACTAGCACTTGAACTAAGTTGAAAGATCCCTAGTGTGATTTCAAGGAAGGATGCTCTGGACTTTTTTTTAAAGATATTTATTTATTTATCAGAAAGTCAGATATACAGAGAGGAGGAGAGACAGAGAGGAAGATCTTCCGTCTGATGATTCACTCCCCAAGTGAGCCGCAACGGCCGGTGCTGTGCCGATCCGATGCCGGGAACCAGGAACCTCTTCCGGGTCTCCCACGCGGGTGCAGGGTCCCAAAGCTTTGGGCCGTCCTCGACTGCTTTCCCAGGCCCCAAACAGGGAGCTGGATGGGAAGTGGCGCTGCCGGGATTAGAACCGGCGCCCACATGGGATCCCGGGGCGTTCAAGGTGAGGACTTTAGCAGTTGGGCCACGCCGCCGGACCCAGCTTTGGAGGTTCTTATAGCCTGACGAAGAAATAAACATAAACCTGCAAACACATAAATAAGTTAAATTTATAAAATTTATTTTGTGTTGGGCCCGGTGTGATAGCCTAGCAGCTAAAGTCCTCACCTTTCAAGCGCCAGGATCCAATATGGGTGTGGTTCTGGTCCTGGAAACCCCAATTCCCATCCAATTCCCTGCTTGTGGCCTGGGAAAGCAATCGAGGACGGCCCAAAGCCTTGGGATGCTGCACCTGTGTGGGCAAACTGGAAGACGCTCCTGGCTCCTGGTTCCAGATCAGCGCAGCTCGGCCGTTTCAGCTGCTCACTTGGGGAGTGAATCGTCAGACGGAAGATCTTCCTCTTTGTCTCTCCTCTCTGTGTATTTCCCTTTCCAATAAAAATGCATAATTCTTTTTTAAAAATTTAATTTGTTTCTGCATTCAAAGGGAATAAAAACATTAGCAAAACTGAGTCAAAGGGCTAGAGCTGGCACAAACAGCTTCTGGAATGATTATAGAGCAGACAGAATGAACTGAAAATCATTATATATATATATATACATATGCATATTATTATATAATCTAATGATTTAGGACTGAGGTAAATTTTGCATTGGAGAGTTCACTGCTATAGGGAAACCATATGAAAATTTTCCCTTTGTTAGGAAATGGGTGTTTCAAGAAATCTCCCTTGGAAAGCAAAAATGGCTAGCAGATAAAATAACTTCACACGCTTAAATTTGCTAATCACAAACAGAAATTTTAATCAAAAAACCGGACTCAGATCAATGATTTCCAAGGGCCTATATTCTAAGGGTACAGCACATCCAACCACCAGAAATGCTTTAATGTAGGGGGTGAGGGGAAAGGTGGCATGCAGGGAGTTTCTTGGAAGTCATATTGACAAGTATGACTTTAATGCTATGTACTCACACGCAGAAATCTCAGACCATGTGGTGAAGTAATCCATACGGAAGCAGGATGATATGATGAAGTTCTGCACACAACCAAACTAAAGATATATATATATATATATATAACATAAGATGCTGTGAAAGTAAACATGTTTGTTTAAATAGAGAATAAATATGAAATGTGATCAGTATGTTATGGATTATCATGAAAAACAAAGAATTTGTAAAGAAAACCTGTAGAATGAGGAAAATCCATCTCCAAGGCTTAAAAATGCACAATGCACTTCCACTGGTCTTATTTAATATACTATTGGAAGCTTTAGCAAGGATAGTAATGGACGAGAAACAGACTGTGGGCACCCAATTTAGAAAGCAGGAAGCCAAAGCACCTGTGTTTGCAGGTGACATACTGTACACCAAACAACCTAAGCACACGAATAGGAGGCTGCTGCAAGTGACACATCAATTCATTAAAGTTGCAGGTTGTGGAACAAAGGTACAGTTAGGCAGCTTTTCTTTTGTAGACTAATAGTGAATTTGTCAAAACGGAGATCAAGACCAGTGATTATGTTACTGTGTGCAATGCCAGCACCCCCCACGGCAGCTGTCTGTTCTGTGTGTCTGGGGAAGGAAGAGAGCGTGGCCCAGGTGATCGGACTCCTGTCACCCACAGTAGAGACTGTGATGGAGATCTGTGATCCCAGCTTCCACTTTGATTAACGCTGGCTGTTGAAGCCATTCAGAGAATGAACCAGCAGATGGAAAATCTCACTGTATGCCTCCCTTTCCCTGTGTAACTCTGTTGTTCGAATAAAAGAAAGCATACTAAATTAATAATAAAAAGGAAATTCTGTATACAATAGCAACAAAAATTCAAATATTTGCATATGCTTTAACAAAAAAAAGGAAAAGATTTTAGAAGGAACATTATAGCACAGTAATGGAAGGAATCATCAAACACACTAACACACACACAATGAGAAAATATCCTTTGCTCACGGATTGGATGATTATGGTGACCAAAGCAATCTCTGTGCAGTGATTACGAAATTATCAATGACAATATATGCAGAATGAGAAAAAAATCTTCTAAACTTCACCTGGAGTCACAAAATATACAGAATGACCAAAGTGATCTACAGCAAAATATGCCAAGCTGGAGACATCACAATAGCTGAACTAAAAGTATAGTACAAAGCTATATTAGTTAAAACAGCATGGCATTGACATAAAAATGTTCAGATGACTCAATGGGAAAATATAAAGAGAATGAAAACCAAAGTATATGCATATAACAAACTGATTTTTATCATCTATGTCTAGATCAGACAATGGATAAGGAATAATGTCATGAATAAATGCTGCAGGCAGAAATGAATGCATATATGTAAAAGAAAATTATATTTCTTCCTCCTCTCACCATGCACAGAAGAAGCACAAAATGGGTCAAAGACCTAAATTTAAGATATGAGACAATGAAAATACTAGAAAAAAAACGTAGAGAGAACATATTAGGTAACTACTTCTCTGGTAAGACCTCCAAAATATGGGTAAGAAAAGCCAAACTAGACAAAGGTTTCACATCAAGTTCAGAAGCTCTACTAATCTCATTAATGTTGACATTTAAAGATTTAAAAGACATCTAAAATATTATGAATCAAAAAGAAACATTAGAACAATATAAAAGCAAAATAGTGGCAAAATGTTTGCTAAAATTATGTACGGGTTAACAGCAGGTCACTGAGTCACTGATAATTGCAGTTGCGCAAATTTCTGACCATTTCATGCAGAATTCCACCTCTCTTTGTGACTCAAGTGTCCCTTCAGGGCTAATGTGAGTCGAGTTGAATAAATGGATTATTTCCATGTTTTGGTAGAATATTCAAAATGTGACAAAGGTGTGTGTCACCCTCAGAATCTTGTAAGAATAGGTGAAGAATTATTAAGAGTTTGTAATTGTGTTGCAAACTCATTTGACAATGGTCTGTAGAAGCCTTTGTTACAGACATAGACAGAGTAAGAGTATTTGATCATAGTCAATTTGATCAAGCTTCAATCTGTGGGGTTTGAAGCCAGAAAACAGGAAGCCCAGAGTAGCCATTAAACGCTCAGCTATTAAACGCTGCTTAGGTTGCCTGTGTGTGGAGTAAGATGCCTGGGAAAGGGCCTGGCTCTGCTCTGTGCTTTACATTCATGCTAACACACAACCTGGAAGGATGTTGGTTCTAGGGCAAGGACTAGAGTTCTTGCCATCCACGTAAGAATACTGTATTGATTTCCCTCCTCCTAGCTTTGTCCTGGCCAAATGCTATTGAGAAATGCAATAAAAGATCACACATTTCCATCTACGTGTCATTCCATCTTTTGAATAAACTAGCTGAATCATTTCTTAGAAGTGTAAGTCCATATTGCCTAAAGTCAAATTGATGTCTTTCCTCTGGATAAGTTTTGCATTCAATCAAATGACGTTGTGTTTCCTTCTCAAGGGAGCAACAATCAGGGGCCCTATGTTAGTTAGCATTTCTTGTTTGAGTATTGTACACTTAACCAAATAAAGTCCAAGGCAGGGAAGCCCAAGCAGAGGAGCTCACACAGAACTTTATTCCAAATGTCATGATCACTTCCTCCATGCCACTGTCAGTAAGAACCAGTGTATTTGGAAAAAATAAACAAATAAAAGGATTGATGAACACCTGCCATCCTGAAGTGATGATTGAGATGTTTGGCTGCAGTTCATACAGCACATACTCCTGCAGCATGTACATATTTGAAGGGAAGGTACCCATAAATGGTTTCATTCTAAACAGTCTTTTCACATGCTACTCCCTCGTACTTCTCACTGCCAGCCACCTTAGATTCTTTTACTTCCTTGATGCTGTCAATCATGGCAGGCTTATTAGTACGTTCCATAGGTACTACTGTGGAAGCTACATGGATGCATTTCCTAAACTGATGTTCACTACGTGAGTGATCGATCGTTCATTATTGTCTTCTAAGACCATCTGCTGAGTAGAATCCCAGAGAAGCTAGAATGCTAGCTGCTTTCAACATTCCAGGATATCTAGAAAGTAAGCAGATGGCTTTTTAACTTATCTGTTTACAATTTTTCTATCATACAGTGGCATGACAAACAGTTACAGAACTGCCTAGGCTTTCATAAGCAAACCACTCAAGAAATTAACTATTTGGGATAACTGATTTAATAAATAATTGTGTTCACTAATGGAAACTCATTTATAGTTGATATTATGTGTGCAAATATCTAAAGATAAGTTAAAGTCCAATAAAAAGAATAAAGTTTAAATGTTATGAGCAAACTTAGAAGAGAAATAAATGACGTTGAAATAGCTCCAAAGACTTAACCATGCAATTTTTTCAGGTGATTTATTTACTTTTCTTGGAAACACAGATTTACAGAGAGAAGGAGGGATAAAGAGAAACATTTTCCACACACCAGTTCACTCCCCAAGTGACTGCAATAACCACAAAAAAAGCTGATCCAAAGTCAGAAACTTGTTCTGGGTCTCCCACATGGGTGCATGGTCCCAAGGCTTTGGTCCTTCCTCTACTGCTTTCCCAGGCTACAAACAGGGAGCTGGATGGGAAGTGCAGCAGCTAGGAAATGAACTGGCACCCATATGGTACCCTGGCACACTCAAGGTGAGGATTTAGTCACTGAGTGATTGCACCAAGTCCTTACATATGCATTTTAAGATACATATTCATTGGGCCCAGTGGCAGTACCCTAGCAGCTAAGGTTCTCTGCACTGGGATCCCACATGAGCACTGGTTCTAATCCTGACTGCCCCACTTCCCACCCAGCTCCCTGCTTGTGGCCTGGGAAAGCAGACAGGGATGGCCCAAAACCTTGCAACCCTGCACCCATGTGGGAGACCCAGAAGAGGCTCTGAGCTTCTGGCTTTGAATCAGCTTGGCTCTGGTCTTTGCGGTCACATGGGAAGTGAATCAACAGATGAAAGACCTTCCTCTCTGTCTCTCCTTCTCTCTGTATATCTGACTTTCTGACAAAAATAAATCAATATTTTTTTAAAAATACATAGTCACAGTATAGCACTCATTGAAAACAAAATGCAATCTGGAATTAATTGGCAACAAATTTGCAAGCAAAAATGTATACTTTTGTGTTTTCTACTCAGGTAAGAGCAAACATATGAATGGAAAGGAAGATACAGAGGCACGGATTTTGGAGCTGCTGGTTAAGCCATCACGTGTGTGCCAGCATTCACTATGCAGTGCTAGTTCAGATTGGCTACTCTGCTTCTGATGCAGCTTGCTTTAATGCACCTTGGAAGACCTACAGAAGACAGGCCACATGCTTAGACCCCACCCCAATCATGTGGGCGACTAGGGAGAGTCGCTCTTGTAGGCATTGGGGGTGTACTAGCAAATGGAAGGCCTTTCCTTTTCTTTCTCTTTCTCTCCATCCCTCCCTTTTTCTCTCTCACTTATCCCTCTCTGTTTCTCTTTCTCCCACAACTTCTCCATCCTCTCCACTTCTATTTCCATCTCCATCTCTACCCTCTCTATCTCCATCACTCAGCATCTCCCTCCCTATCAAATCTATCTTTCAAATAAATGAACTGGACAATAAGGGGAAGGAAACGAAACTCAAGCTTAGCACTAAGAGGAGTAATAGAGCAAAACAAGAAGTGCCTTCACATAGTTTTCTCTTAGGAACATACGAACGATGCCTTCTGCATGCAGTGTCCACTCAAGGGACATGGTGGTGCTAAGGTCAGCTAAGATGTTGCACACCAGGCACACTCTGAGTGGGTCTGATCCTGCCTGAGAGGAAATGGGTTCATTTCCTGATGCATGCAGGTATCTTACACTGTATCACTCACGATTCTGTTAGCATTCTCTTTTCTTCCATTGAAAAGAATGGACAATTCTGAGTGGTAAGGAAGCATTGCCTGGGGAGATGCTACAGTTCAATCTTTTGTGGTTGGGAAAAGCTGCCTTTGCCTTTTTGGAAACTTTTCACAGACTCTAGGGATGCCATTAAACAGGCAGCAAGAAGAATCGAACAGAGTTTGACGGTCAAATGTCTAAGGCATGGTTTTATCAGGAACCCTAAAGATGGTGAAACACAAAACATGCACCTTTCCAGACAGACAAGCCTTAAGAAAGCAAAACTTCAAAGTTGAGATGTTTCTGAGTTCTGAGAAAGCCCCTTACTTAGGCATTATATTTTCTTCTGAAAATGTATCTATTTCCACACAAGAAAATTGAGTGTGAATATTTTCATGGTAAAGTAGAGGAAAGACAAAACATAAAAATATAAAAGATATTATTTTATATGAGTGCTCAATAAAGTAGAAAAGTAAGTATTTAACAATGGCACTATGTTCTTTTGTGCTGGGTTTCATTGCTCTTGTTTTTTCCTATGCAAATACTAAGATATAGACATTAAAATTAAGAATGATATTAAGGAGACCCAGTGGAAAGGTCATGGCAGTAGCAGTAAAGTCGGCCAGATGAAGAGGACAAACAGGAGCATCATACATGTGTGGGAGACCTAGAGTCTACAGACATGGGGTTAGCTGGAATTAGAGAACCGGGCTGTATATAAGTTGAGGTGATAAAATCATGCTGAAAGAAAAAGTAATTACAGATTGATATGGATGATGTTTAGTAAATTGGTCTAGCTTAAAAGAATTTAAAATAAAGTAAATAAAATAGTAATCCATATTTAGTTTACCATTCATTGATAACCAATAGCTTCTCTCCAAATATTGGCTGTAAGTCAGTTATATCATGATTTAATTTTTAACTATGATTTTATCTGTTAGTTCTACTTCAAGTGATCTGAGTGGTAAGGGAAATTGGAAAAAAAAACAAGTTGGAATATTCCATCTATACATGTAAGTGAATAGAGGAAGTAGATTAAGAAAGAGCAGAACACGTAGAATCCATCAACAGAAGTGATTATTACTATAGGTGCAGAGCCATGGACATATCCTGGACTTAGCAGAGAAGGATTTCCAGGTGCAATGCAGGGGAGCATTCTGGAAACAAGAGCAAATGTACACGTTTACCATCGAGGTAAGTAAATGAGGCTCGACTCACTTCAGCTGAAGGGGAAGCAGGAAGTTGGAAGATGAAAGCGTAACTCTTCATAATCTGATTTCACACCTTGCGCCTGCATAACAGGATAGACAGATGCTGTGTAATGTAGTCTGCCTTGCTTTTTGCTCATATGAAAACAGATAATTTGGATAGTGGGTCAGTTTTCAGTGGGGAATTTTTTACTTAAACTCCAAATCCTATAGAGCATTCAATTTGCCGAGATTCCTCAAAGGCAAACATTCTGTCCACCAATGCCACATATTTTAGAAAATGTAGCTGTGCTTAAGATGTCTCAATGGTGATGTTTCAAGAAATATTTCTACTTAAGTGTGCAATTAATGAAGAGGCTCATTATGTCTAGCGAAATATTTCTTTGCTGAAGGTCTCTGAAGGATGATATAAGTAGATATTTTAGATGCAAAGCACCTTAGGAAACCTCTTCTAATGAAACAATATGCCCAGAAAAAGAGTCCAGTAAAGAATTTGCAATTATGGAAAAATAATGTAGATTAATTACTATTCATTCATAACAAGTGATAGATGTACAAAAGAAAACGAGCATTGTCAGATGTAAGATCAAAGTGAAACTGCAAAAATGATTGAAATTTGAATATTAAAAGTTTATGTGGCAGACTTTGTGATGCGGTGGATGATGCTGCCACCTGCAATGTCGGCATCCTGTGATCACAATCACTCCACTTCTGACCCAGCTCCCTGAGAATGCAGTAGGGGGTGATGTAAGTGCATGAACCCTGACACCCGCATGGGAGGTGAGGCTAAAGTTCCTGGTACCTTGCTTCATCCTCGCGCACACCAGCTGCATCACCCATTGGAGGCATCAATCAGTAAAATGAGAATATTCCTCTCTGTCTACCTTTCAACACATTACAAATGAATCTCTCTCTCTCTCTTTTTTAAATAAATAACAGATCAAAGTCAGGACTCACAAACTCTACTGTGTTGCCTCCCATGAATGTCTGGTCCCCAGGCACTAGGGACATCGGCTACCTTCTTAGGCTGATGAGCAGGGAGCTCAATTAGAAGTGGAGCAGGTGGGACATGAACTGGCACCCATTTGTAGATGCTAGAATCGCAGCTGAAGCTCAGTATGCTGTGCCATTGCACACACTCCATAAGCTTGTTGAAAATCCCATGTATATTGAGTTTAAGTAAGTGTGCTCCATCAACCATTCTCTGATCTTCAGTTTTCTCTTCTTGCTTAGTTCCAACAACATTGCTAAAAGTTCTGATGATGTGATTCCCCATCTCACAGATGAGAAAACCAAACTTGAGCAGTGTCAGGAAGTTCCGTAGTTCTGCATAGTTCATGCAAGGCAGACAGCACAAAGATATAAATCTAAATCTGTCTTCTTAACATCCAACGGCTATTGTGAAATGCTACCTTTTTCATTTGATCAAAAATCAATAGTGCATGCTCTCACTCTACAGGCTCTGTGACATGTGTCTTTCCAGTTGCTTTTGTGGCAGTTAAGTTTAGTGTTGGAACTCCAGGGTTCATCATCATCATAGGGTAAGGAATAAAGGAGTGTGGCCTGATGCACCTGCATCTGATATGAATGTTAGTTTGAGTCCTGGCTGCTCCATTTCCAATCCGGCTTCCTGCTGATGGCCTGGAAAAGCAATGAAAAATGGTCTAAGTGGCAGAACCTGCGGCATTCACATTTAGAGGACAGGATCGTGTCCTCAGCTTCTGGCTTGAGCTTGGCCCAACCCAAGCACTTGTGGTCATTGGAGAGATGAAGCAGCGGATGATGGTTATATGTCTTCTTCTCACACTGTCTCTAAGTAAATAAAGCCTTAAAATAAACAGTATCCTTAATAGGATCTGTGCTCCTCTTGCTGCATTTCCTATCCAGCTCCTGCTAATGATCTGAGAATGGCAGTGGGAGATAGCTGGAGTGTTTAGGCACTGCCACCCACAAGGGTGAACTAGAGATGATTTATGTTTGCCTTGTTCAACCCGAGCCCATCCTTTGTGGTCTCTGAAGGGCGATTCTTTGGATGGGAGGTATCACTCTCACTTTCTCCCTGTAACTCTTTCAACTAAACAAATACCTCTTAAAAAAATAAGCTAAGGGGGAGAATCAAGATGGTGGAATAGGATAAGGACACATTTAAACAGACAAAGAAATATTAACCAATGTGAAGCAGAGAGGGAACATTCCAGGAAACAGGAGAGGACAGAACAACAGCAGAGGGGTACCTGGAGACTGACAGACACAGGAAAACAGCAAAACCAACAGCGTGGTGTTGCAGTGACTGATACCTCAACGGCATTCAGTAAATGGTGATCTGACCTCCACCCGCATCTGGAACTCCACCAACAACAGGGTTAGAGGGGACATCTACTGAGAGTTCTGGAGATGAACCCAGACAAAGAATTGCTCATCCTGCTCATCTGTTTGATTTGACCAGGAGCAGAGACAGAGCAGCAGATCCCAGATGGGCGGTGTGGGAATAGATTTTAAAACCCAGTCTGCCTCCTAGAGCTGAATTAGGCGCCATTTTGTTTAAGGAGGCATGGGCTTTGGGGCAGGACTGTGCATGCACAGAGCTGGGGGTGAATTTATTTTGGCTCAGTGAACTGTAACAACGTGGCATCCTACAGGTTCTACCCAGGACAGGTCTGGGTAGCCCTCAGACCTGACAGCCAGCAGATTAAGAACTCCAGTAGTGGCACATCAGGGGCCGTTTCTTACAGTGTGGCAAAGAATTTAAGACTGCAGGAGACAACAGTGAGTTGTGCATGCAATAAGTTTGGTGAGAGCTCACCAAGCTCATTGCATTGCACTGATCCCACAGGAAAATAATGCCAACTATGGGATTGTATGGGTGAAAATAGGCCTGTGTGGCCCTTAGACTTAATGGCCAACAGGTTCTGGAAAGATCAGCACCACCACCAGCCTATATAGCTATATAGGACACCTGGTGTCTCCCTAATCTGGGGACCTACTCCAACCAGAAGTGGAAGAAATGTTGTATAGACAATGGTACAGCCTCAGCACAATATCACAGAAGGTGGAGACTGGTGGTCCAGGAGTTTGGGCTATGGAGACCATGGTGGACGTCCAACATAAGAACCCAGACCTGGAACTCGCTGGGGAGAGTGGCACAACTGACTGCAAGCAAAGAGCCATGTACCAACTGCAATTAGTAAACTCGCATTGGAGACATGTGGGTGACACAGCTTAGAAATCTGCCCCAAGGAGAAGAATATGATAATCAGAAGTACAATGATCAAGAGCAAAAGAATACAGGCACAATTAATATTACTGAGTACTCCCCTGTAAAGGGAGCAAAACCGTTTGCTAAGCTCAGAGTTAACTGTGGAAGACATCAAGAAAATGGGGGAAACAGAATTCAAAACACTTGTTATAAAGCTTCTTATCAACGAAGAGAAGCACATAAAGCAGGAATTCAAGGAATTTGGGGAATATGTCACACTGGAAATGAATCAAATGAAAGCTGATATGCCAGAAATGAAGAATACAGTGGAGCAAATTAAAACTACAGTGGAGAATCTCCAAAATAGAAT
Source organism: Ochotona princeps (assembly GCF_030435755.1). Taxonomy (NCBI): domain Eukaryota; kingdom Metazoa; phylum Chordata; class Mammalia; order Lagomorpha; family Ochotonidae; genus Ochotona; species Ochotona princeps. Next base: position 2,456,157 of record NC_080839.1, on the reverse strand, counting down.
GAAGGAGGCAGAAGAAAGAATCTCACAATTAGAAATTATTTCCTGTTACTGGGGGAAACAAACAAAAAGCTGGAAGCAGAGCTGGATCAATCCAAAAAAAGTATTCAAGAATTGAAAGGCATTATTAAAAGGCCAAATATAAGAGATATGGGAGTTGCAGAAGATACAGAGAGAGAACATGGGATTAAAAGTGTATTTAATGAATTAATAAAGGAGGATTTTTCTAATATGGAGAAAGAATTGGGAAACAAGATCCAGGAGGGACACAGAACTCCCAACAGTCTTGAACAAAAGCGATCTTCACCAAGACACATGATAATCAAGCCCTTTTCAATCGAACATAAGGAAAAGATCCTTAAATGTGCACATGAAAAAATCACTGACATAAAAGAATTCCAATTAAACTCACAGGAGATCTCTCACAGGAAACTCTACAGGTCAGAAGAGAACAAAGTGACATATTCCAGATTCTAAAAGCAAAAAATTGTCGGCCCAGGATAACATACCCAGCAAAACTATCCTTTGTCTTTGAAAATGAAATAAAATTCTTCCACAGTAAAGAAAAGTTAAAACAATATGCCTCTTCCAAACCTATCCTACAAATGATACTTAAAGATGTTCTCTAGACAGAGAAAAGGAATAGCGCCCACCAAAACCAAAGGCAAATGTGAAGAACATCCCAGGAAAACAACAGAAGATGAAATCAATGACGAACCCATTGCTAAAATGACAGAACCAAATGACCACCCATCCATATTAACCATGAATGTAAATGGCTTAAACTCATCAATGAAGTGTCATAGATTGGTAGACTGGACTAAAAAACAAAACACATCTATTTGTTGCCTATAGGAGACATATTTAATCAACAAAGATCAGCAGAAACTGTATCTCATGGATTTTGATTTTTTTTATTAGTTTCATCTCTTCAAAACACTTTCTTTTGATTAAATTCTTCAATGGCTGATAGATCATACAGAAGCATCATTTTCTTCAAGAAGGTTCTTGATTTTCATTTCTTCAGCTATGCATTAGTCATTCAATAGCATGTTATTTAACTTCATGGCATTGCAAGTTTCTTATTTTCTTCCTATTGTTGATTTTGTTTTTGTGGCTTTTCATTTAAGCAGATGTATAGTAACTATATAATGGAGACTATCATATCTAGCAACATGTAGTTTAACTTCATGGCATTATAAATTTCTATTTTTCTTCCTGTTGTTGATTTTGCATTGTGGCTTTTCATTTAATGAGATGTATAGTAACTGTGTAATGGAGACTATCATATCCAGATGTGAGGACATATGACTGTTATGAAGAACTATACTATAGTAATAATATAGGGGAACTCAGTGAGGGGAGAGGAAATTGGGGAGGGGGTAAGGAAAATCCCAGGGCCTGTGGAACTGTATCATAAAATGATAATAATAAACAGAAGTAAAATTAACCCTGTCTCTTTTTCCTTCCTAGGCTGAAGTTCATTTATTGGAATCTGTTTTTGTTATCACTGCCCTTGAAAGTGATCCTCTCTGGTTAATCATGGGTGGGACTATTGGTCCCTGACAACTCATTCTTTACTTATTTTGCACAAAAATAAAAGGAAAATCAAACAAACATCTTCAGGGTTTTAAAATTATTATTATTCATATTAACCATAGAAGGGAACAGCCTAGTCAAGTTTGTGCTCCTGCTCATTGATCCAGGAAGAGTTTCTGCCCTTGTTATTTCAGGACGTGCAATCAGGGGAAGCCCATATTTCAGCAGGATTGTAATGGATGCGTCACACACATTGTCCCTCATGTATATGCAAGCCTTCCTGATGGAACATGCTCTGAAGGGCTCACTGATTACTGTGGTCTGATATCTGCAAAAATTTTTCTGCTACTCTTCTGGAACTAGGGCACACTGGAAAGGATTCAGGTGTAGAAATCTCTAGCTTAGGAAAATGCACACATTAAAAAAAGTTAATTTTTTTTTACCTGGTTCCCTGCTATTTGATAAAGGTGTTTCCCCCAAGCACAGGTAATTTCACTCTAATAGCAGCTTCTGAAGTATGATCGCTGCTTCCAACCTTCTTGGTAAATTAGGAACTGCACAACATTTTAGCACTTTTGTGTACAACATCTCCATTCTGAGTACAGGCTCCCTTTACTTTAACAATAGGAACACTGTGTGCTCAGTGTCAGAGTGTTGCCAAGAACTCCAAAATGCTTAATGCTATTAAATCCTCACAAACAACAAGGCAAGGGAGGTAATCAGGGTCAGTATGTGTAGTATATTGTCCCAGGAGGTTAGAAAGGCCAAAGTACCTTATGAAATTACTATAACCCAAAGCCTGGCTTTCAGTCCAATATGTCTCAATCCTAAAACTTGTATCTTTAACCTGGACTTACACTACCAAGAGAAGAATACTAATAGCTGTGACTTTTCTTGTTCTTTCTGTGAGTCACTCTGAGAAACAGTTCACATGTCTAAGTTCAAAAGTTTCCAAAAGTTACACACATGATTTTCAATAGCTACAATATGTAATCCACATGCGTTATTAAAATATCAGCGAAGGGAGCAGTATATAATGGCAGACACATTTTCAAGAGCAGTTCTGGAACTGGAGATTAGCAGCAATGAGAAGAAAAAGAAATAAAGAGGAGAGAGAGAGAGAGAGAGAGAGAGAGAGATGGAATTAACCACATAGCAGCTGAAAATATAACCTTGGTGCTCAGCTTTGACAAGAAACTGCAACAAATTGACCTGAAATTTGCATAGCAGGGGACTTTAAAATATTGAACTTTAAGGAAATAATAAGTAGAATGTCAGACCCTAAAGTAATAAATACTATTCTATTAATCAATTTAAACACTACTATTATCTGATTTTTAAAGGGCAATTCTCTATTCATTATCACCTTTCAAACTTAGGACATTTTCCCCTTATTTTATTCAAAAGTAATGACCCCATTGTACATTTCTGCTTACAAAATTGTCCAGATATTATGATCTCTCAAAACATTAAAAGATTCAAAATTTGGATAAAATTTGGGCTTAGCAAAATTAATGATTTTATCAAGTGATTATATATGTTTTTATTTATGTTTAGCCTGTACAGATAGAAATAAATTTGTGCAGTAGGAAACTTATTCTTCAGAAATTTGGCATTGGTGCTTAGAAAACTTCTTTAATGAGAGAATATCCACTTTCAAATTGTGAGTGGTAGTGATGTGGATGTTGGAGATTGCAACAGCCCTGGTTTAAGGTTTTTGTTTTAATATCTGAGGCGTTAGTGATGCAGTCCATTTATGCCCTACTTCTCACTATTATACCTCACATCATTTATTAACACAGATGCGACATCTTGTCACCTACATGGCTCATACAAATTCACATTGTTCACTCTTACAAGATCCGCCCACAGCATCTTGCATGTCATTGTAACCTCATGGCCCCTATTCCCAGGCCATGAAATTTATTCACATTAATTGCACAAGATGGAATTAATTTTGCTCACAAAAGGCTGCAACTCCTGCCTGACTTTGGAGACTTTCTTGTACTCTTAGAATTGCCTAGGGTGTTCAGGGTGAACAGCTGTTAAATTCCACTTCAGTGAAGCAGAAATTAAAGCTAGGGGAGATGGAATAGTTTATCCAAAGTAATAAAGTCCCGAGTAGGATCCAGATTACCCCAAATCGGTCTTTTTCCTCCCCAGTTTTCCCAGTGCCCCAAAGCAACCACTTGATTGCAAGTGATTTCAGTTTTCCATTATCAAGGACATAAGACAAATCCATGTTTTGAACTCCATTTTGAACCTTCCCGTTTGCTAATAGCAATATAGGAGACTGTTATGTAATAAAGCTGGATAGGCAATTAGAAGGAACCAAGCTAATAGCCACGGAAGCAATCTACATGACAAATGTCAGTTGAAACAGGAACAATACAGTGGATATCCTCCAGTGCTTGTAACTAGGTAGTTGTGTAGGATAGAGCTCTTGGGTCTCACTGGGCACACGTGGAATCCTACAATTGAATGATGTCTTGCATTTTCTGCTTGGTTAGTCTGAGGAACTCAAGTTCAAGAGAATCTTTTGGGATTATGCTGTTTCAACTAAGAGACGCTGAGGAAAATAGGACGAGCAATGAACTAGTGCTGGTGGCATTATGTGCGTCAGCTTCATGCTAAATCCAGTCTCATTGAACATACAAGAACATATTTCATAGTGCTAGCAAAACTAAATTATAACTGGGATGTTGGGCTGATGGTGATTGGCATAGGACACAGGGGATGTGGAATAGACAGTTTAGGAGCTAGAAGCCATAAGCACCTACATGTAATACTATCCCTCTTACTTGTCATTCGAAATGCTCCCTTTGTCAGGATGGATCGACTTCATTCAGGACCTACGCAGGGGAGACACCGTGAAAATATGGATGTTGTGTGCTCCGTGGAACTTGTGGAGGCTCCATTTAATCCCCAGGTAGCTTCACTCTGTAAAGGCCCCACTCCCTACTTCATCGAAGATGTCAATGATGGGAAGCGACTCTCTTTTGAGATGAGGCTGGAGTTGCTGTTTGGGTACAATTTCTGTTATCCTCCATTCCTCCCACCCTCAGGCAACCCTGTTTATTTTTCATTATGGAGTAACCCTTGCCCATAAATGTGTGTGTGTTCACTTTCTCATTCTTTAAATAAATTTTGAGATTACTTTTGCATCTTAAAAATGTGTGAAGGTAGAATGGTTGTCTAATGTGTGAGACAAGTGTCTGGAGTAAAATTTAGTATGCCCTGGTACATACCAAATTTCACAGGAACAGTCAAGAAACACTGTCTAAAAAAATCACTACTTATGGTTAAATATCTCAGACTTAGTGAAGTCACATAGTAATCTGTAAACAGACCATTGAATAGAATTGCAAATGCCAGGCACATTAGGCAAACTTTGTGGCTACACTTTACCTGCCATTGGGAGATGGAGCCAAATGATCTTGTTCCTTGATGAAAATGTCATAACCCCCCAGTTTTAGGCAACAGCCTGGCTTGTATTGTACATAGCAAGTGTTGCACTCCTGGGAGAAAAACAGCTAATAGCTGGTGGGCATCCTGGACCTGGTTAACGCCAAATTTGTGTTAACATACCAGTGTGACAACATAGTTGCCTTTTCTATTTTTTTTTTTTTTTTTTTTTTTAGATATGTAGGGAGTCAGATGCTGGCACACCAATAGATAGTGTCCTGGAACCAGTACGCAAATGTATGTGGGCCCTCTGTAGGCAAGCAGGGCCCCAGGCTGGCACTGCACACTGCCAGAGGACTAGTACAGGGGACACTGTGGATTACTAAGGGAAGTGGGTCCGGACAGGCGTGCGAGGGAGGACTGCTGAGGGAGACTATGACAGGTGAAGAGTGACTTCTGGGGGACTTCCATCCACCTGGCTAATGCACTTGCAGGTGAATGAGGGCGCTGAGACCAGGTAGTTTAGAGGACAGAAACGGGTGGACCTTTTGGGACCAAACCAATATACCCATCCACATGGGAGACCTAAGTTGGGATTGCTGCTATCGATCACAGCCTACCAGTGCACACAAGAGCCATAGCTAGGGGCCTGTTCAACATGGCTCAACTAAAGTACCTGCCAGTGAGTGTTGGGGAAGGGCGTGAACCATCTTAGGCTGGGCCTGACACTAACCAGCTCATGAGAGAACTGGGTCTGGGGACAGATTCTGTGGGTAATCCTAAGCTTACTCCTGAGGGACTGTCATGCCAGCAGCTTTGCTCCAGGGTTGGGATGGCGATGAGCTGAACCAGGCATGACCATGGAACTCAACAACACTTATGGTACTGGGGTTGGGAGTAGGCCAGGCTGATCCATGATATTGTAGCCAAAGGCACACCTAACTATTGGGTGTGGGGCAGGCCAGGGCACAACATCCCCCAGCACACAAAGGCTGATGGTGAGGGTCAGATTGGTGAGTAACAGCTTAGCAACTGATGACACGTGTAACATCTGGTCTGGGATTGGGTCTGGTTGGGAACTTGGGGAACGCCCCTGTAGGGCCATAGCTCCCACTTGTGAGCATGTGAGTTAGGGCTGGGTGTTGGTCAGGGTGAGCAGGGCTGCTCCACTTGCTGACAGATGTGTGGGTTGGCTCTGTAGGGGGGCAGACTGGGCAGGGCGAGGCAAGCCATAGCACACTGGCATGTGCAGGAGCCAGGATGGGGTTTAGATCATGTTGAGCTACGTTGGGCCGTCACACCTACCAATTTGCATGAAAGCCAGGGAAGGAACAGGCTGGGCAAGGCTAGGCTGTAGCACTTACCAATGAGAGTTGGGGGAGTGGGTCAGGTCAGGCCAGGCTGCGGCACCTAATAGGAAAGTACAAACTGGATGATAGGTTATGCCAACCAGGGACTTGGTCAGAACAACCACTGGCATCCCCAAAATCTGTGGTTGGGAGTGAGCTCGATCAGGTAGCTAAGGGGACATACCTGTTGGGTTGTGTTTTGCACGAGTGGGTGTGACAGCTGAAATGGGGGTGGAGAACTAGGCTGGACTTGACTGCATCATCCTTCAACTTGGGTGTGGACTGGGTCTGGAATATACCAGAATGAGCTAGGTTCCAATACCTGCTGGTGCTCACAAGAGCCAGTGTAGATGTAATACAGGATGGGCTACGTCTCTGCACTCACAGAACCACATGTAAGCTGGATCTGGGAGTGGACTGGGGTGGCTGGGCTGTAGCTACCAATAGTAAGAATGGTGTGTGGGGCCCAGCGCTGTGGCCTAGCAGCTAAAGTCCTCGCCTTGGAAGCACTGGGATTCCATATGGGTGCTGGTTCTAAGCCTGGCATCTCCACTTCCCATCCAGCTCCCTGCTTGTGATCTGGGAAGGCAGTTGAGGATGGCCCAAAGCCTTGGAACACTGCACCCATGTGGGAGATCTGGAAGAGGTTTCTGGATCCTGGCTTCGGATCAATGCAGCACCATCCGTTGCGGTAACTTGGGGAGTGAATCATCAGATGGAAGATCTTCCTGTTTGTCTTTCCTCCCCTCTGTATACCTGACTTTGCATTAAAAGATAAGTAAATCTTAAAAAAAACAAAAACAAAAACAAAACAAGAATGGTGTGTGGACCTGTCAGGCAAGGTTGTATTTCCTGCTGGGGCAGGAGGTGGGTCAAGTCAGGGTGTCTCTGAGACCCCCTATTGTGCATGGGACCTGTCACTGGGAGGTGATCTGATGGAGAATATTGGAGAATTCCTCTGTCAGGATACGGACTCTGCAGATGAGTGCAAGAACCAATGCTAGAAGCAGTCCAGAACAAGCAGGTTACAATACTCACTGGTATCTGTGTGGGTCATTTTGGGGGGCGGGCAGAACAAGCTGGACTAGTTCAGAGCATGGGCTGGCAGATGTGCGAACCATGATGGGGTGCAGGACAGGCCAGGTTGGGCTATAACACCAGTCCATTCACATTTGGGCCAGAACTGGGGGGTGGCTGGACTAGGCTAGGCTCTAGCACCTACCAGCATGAGCTGGCCCTGGGGGCAGGCCAGGCTGAGCCAGGCAACAGCACCTGCTGGTGGATGCCAAGATGAGAGACCATGCCAGTCTGGACTGCAACACACACTTGCACAACTAAGATCCAGTATGGGAAGGGTGAAGCCAGAGGGGAAGCTCTGAGGGTTCTCCTACTGTGCCACTGCTCCCATGAATGAGAGTGAGACCTGGGACTGGTGACAGACCAGGCTGGGCAAAGCTACAACACCTGTTGGCCCGCATGTGAGCTAGATTGTGGAGAGAACATGGTTGGGCTAAACGACCATATGCCCTGGTGTATGAATGAGTCCTAGTAAGTGCAGGTTGGTTGGGCTTTGCCACAGCTGGCAAGTGCTGGAACTGGGGGCAAATCCTATAAGACTAGTCCATAGAAACACCTGGAAAGAAAAAGATCTGGTGCTGGGAGTGTGAACACCTCTCTGATAAGCTCTAACTCCCACTGGTGAGCTTGAGAACCAGGGTTGGGGGCAGGACTGGCTACACAGGTTGTGGCACCTGCTGGCATGAATGTGGGCTGGATAGTGAGTTCAGTTGAGATAAGCTAGATTCCAAAGTCCACTGATGTATATGACAGCTGAATGGGTTGTAGGACAGACTGGACCAATTATATATATATATAATTAAATGGTATATATTTCTCATACATGTTACTGTTATGCATGTGATGTAATCTACTGGTTTACAGGTTCTGAGAACAGCAGCAGGTGAGCCAGGCTGAGATTGGGAGCTGAGAACTCAACCCAGCTCTGCCACACGAGGAGCAGAGAACCAACTACTTGAGCTGAGCTACCTCCTGCTGCCTTCCACTGTGCACATCAGCAGGAAGCTGGAGTCAGAAGCAGAGCCAGGCCTTGAATGGAAGCAGTCCAGGTTGGTGTCAGGCATCAGAAACTGGTATCATAATCCTGAATTCTAACATTTAATGTGTGAGTCTTTGTTTATCCAATCAAGTTTGTACAAGGAGACATGCATGTATCATCGAAATGAATATGCATAACCCGAGATACTCAAGAACATGCATATGCTGAAATGCTCCTGTATATGCATACACTGACACACTCATGAATATGCATATCCTGACATACTCATGAATATGCATGTCCCAACATATCATGAATATGCATATACCGGCATACTCCTAAGTTGTTTTTGTTTGCTTTACTGGTAGGCTGTGCCATTAGAAAGTACACAGAGCATCTGTCTGGAGGATTTCTTGGTGCTGTTGTTGAAGATGGCAGAGACGGAACCCTGTGAGAGAAAACCCAGATCATTGCCATAGTCCTCATCATGAGAGGGATGGACAGAACAACGGTGTATCTGAAGGCATAAGTGTGAGGAGTGGCCTGAGTATCAGCCCTGAACGCCGATGACACCCCACCATCTTAGACGTGCTGCCACTTTAAATAATTGGTTCTCTTAGGCTTCACTTCCCTGGAATTTCCACTTGGGTTTCATTTTATAGGTCTCGGGCTTTTCAGTTCCACAGTCAACTTTTTTTTAAAGCTGTATTTACTTTAATTGGAAAAATCAGATTTATAGAGAATAGGAGAGACAGAAAGATTTTCCATCTGCTGGTTCACTCCTCAAGTAGCTGCAATGGCCGGAGCTGAGTGGATCCGAAGCCAGGAGCCAGGAACTTTCTCCAGGTCTCCCACGTGGGTACAGGATCCCAAGGCTTTGGGCCATCCTCTACTGCTTTCCCAGTCTGCAAGCCTGGAGCTGGATGTGGAGTGTAGCAGCTAAGTTACAAACTTGCAACTGTATGGGATGCTAGTGGAATTAGCCACTAGGTTATCCCACTGAGCCCAGACTGTTATTTTCTTTTTATTATAATTTGGGTTCTCCTTATCTGTATGCTCATGTATCTTGCTACACCCCTCATGTATTTGTTGTATGTCAATGCCAGAATACTGTACTTCCAGTACTCAAAATGTCAGCTCCTACTGCCAGCTCTGTGTCTCTGTATGTGTTTCAAACACTCTCTGCACAGTGAGGCATCCTGGTCACTAACTCAGGGAGGAAGCATGGGGTCTATAAGAAGTGTACAGGTCTTCTGCACAGAGAACAGAAGGGTGTGATAATGTATACAGGCAGTGATAATGTATTCCATACCCAGGAGTTGGGGGAAGAAAAAACAAAAAAAGTGAAAAGGTTTGAGTTTTTCACCATAATGAAAAGCTAGATGTTTGAGGAAAGTGATATTTTTTATCTTGATTTAAACATTATAGCATGTATCAAAATGTTATATCCCAAATATGTATATATTCACATATATACATGCTTTTTGTATATGTAACATTATATATATAATTTTTGTAACTAGTAAGTATTCTTTATTAAAGACTTTTCTTGGAAAGGTTGGAAAATCCATGGAGAGATACATGTTGTACAGTATATTTTGGGAATCAAAAACATTTTAAATTAAAACTATGTAGACTGAGATGGGTTAGTGTTTTGCGAACATTTTGAGCAAATGAAATGAAAAATCATTCGGAGACAACAAAGGAATTTCTCCCAGATGCAGGAGAGAAATCTGTGAGCAAGGTGGCACAGCAGTGGGAGAAGGGGTTTTCAGATCTTGTAGAGAAGATGCGAAGATGGTCGGAAGAATGAAGCATGCTCACACACACTGGAATACAGAATGGTTTGATGAACTTGGCTCTCAGCCAGGGTCCTCTAGAGCCATGGAACCACTAAGTCTCCTGCTGAAACAGCAGAGATTTATTATAGCAACAGCTCAAGGTTAAAGACCAACAAGTCCCTCCTGGGCTAGGTGAGAAGCAACCTTCCCTACTCGGAAGGAAAGGGTTGTGAAATGTTTCTACACGATGATGTTGACTTCAAAACTTCTTTCCCACATCCGTGCCTACCTCTGCACCTGCTTGCAGCTACCCACTTCTTTCTCTTGTAGTGTACTCTAAAGTGTGATTCTTGATTAATGCATCTGATGAATTCCCTGAAAAATTGGACTGTGCTGCATTTTCATGTACATTTTAAATTTCAAACTCTTTAATTTGAGCTTCTATTAGACTGATACATTAACTAGTGCCTCCCATGCGTTGCCATGTGTGACATACCACATATAGTGCTGGCATCCTGGACAGTCAAGTATCTGGAACTCAACCTCTTATTAGTTGAAATCACTTTAATTTTATGGACCGATTGATGGAGGAATCCAGACATACAGATTGCTGCATTTTAGGATATATTTAAAAGATAACCACATCTGACTTAGGAACAATGTTTCCCATTCAGTATAACAATTTCAAAACTTGGCATTGCTCATGGCACATTTAAGTTAATGAAGCTAACTCAGCTGGAACCGTCCAAGCCCATTGTCTTAAATGAAACAACCTGCCTATGTGGAAAGATGCTGCAGTGAGAAAGCCTGAATGCACAATGTAGTTCTCTGGTCCATGGAAGCAAATATCATGATCTAGAAATCAAGACATTAAAATACAAATAAGGAAAAAAGAAGGAAGGATTTACAACAATTTCCTAAATAGAACCATTATCTTGAGAAATACAGTCATGCAAAGGAGAGTATGAAACACTGCTGGCTTCTAGGCCTGGCACTCTGACTAACCCACCCCCTTCAAGCACTGGCATTCCTTATTGGCACAGGTTCATGTCCTGGCTGCTCCACTTCCTATCCATGTTCCTGCTTGCGGCCTGGGAAAGCAGTGAAGGATAGCCCATATCTTTGGGACCCTGCACACACATCAGAGACCTAGAAGAAATTCCTGGCTTCTGGCTACAGATCATCTCAGCTTGGCTGTTGTGGCCACTTGTGGAGAGAACCAAAAAAATGGAAGATCTTTCTCTCTGTTTCTACTTCTCTCTGAAAATATGCCTTTCCAATATATCCTTAAAAAATTCAACACTGTTGTGTTTGAAGGTCTATGCATACACCATGCATAATAAGCTAGGACTACAGAATCACACAGAAAAGTCAATACTGTCCTAAGTGAGGTCATAAAGAATTGCGTGAGTTCTTCCTGTAAAATTAAGAAAAGCTGCCCAAGGCAATGCTCATTACAGCTGAATGCTTGATTTTGATCATTGTTGCTAGAGTGTAATTGTATATTAGAAACCCATTTCAGATACAAGAGACTTTTATTAAACAAAATAATTCAATCATATGCTTTCTAATGTAGATTATCGTAATTATACATTCTTTCAACAGGAGAATGTTTGGAGTAAAAGGCGAGAATATATCATTATAGATCTGCATGAAAATGTTTCTGATTTGCCACTGGGTCTGTATCATGATTTACTGTAAGTCTGAAAACCCCAATTCTATCTCATTGAGAGAAAAATGAGCAGACTTGATCTGAATTCATCATTCACAGGCTCCCCTACTGAGCACAATTAATCTTTCTTTGCATTAAGTTTGGCATAAAATAAAGATTATAATTAAGAAAACAAAGAGTCACTTTCAGTATTTGCTGAAGGCTTGCAATGGCTAATTATGACTGTCAAGATGAAGGTGAAGAATAAACTTATCAGTATTGATGTTTGACTTCAGATTTCTTCACAGACATGTACTCGAAGGGTCACCTCCATAAATGTGGAATATGAACACAACCGTATAAACCAAATTATAGCAAGGGATGTAGGTGGTGGGGGAACAGAGCGCAATGTTGGCTAAGTCCTTTAATTTCTCATGCCATTTCTTGGCTGTTATTGGTATTACTGTCTACTTGCCATGCGTTGGTGTCTTAAAGTATGCTACAGTCAAGACTAAAAGAAAAAAATCCATGAGCAAGAGAATTGATGGGGAATGGGGCTATATAGGATGCAGGAGGGGACCAGGGTGGGAAGTATCACTAAGCTACAAAATCAGTATTGTGGTGTATGTGCAATTGGTCCACGTTATTACATTTTTTCTAAAGAACTACTATTAACAGATGAGATTGAGTAAAACCTAGGCATTACTTGATAGTGATTTTTTTAAAGGACCAAGTTAGCACTAAAACTATAGGATGTGTTCTCTCAAGTACATAATTATGTAACAAACAATTATGACTGGATTGTGCTGTGAGGTATTCAATCAATACAGAGACATGCAGAATCCCTATATGTAACACTGGTGACTTTCCAACACAGAAACCGATTGGGAAGCACAGGCCTTGGACCGTAACCCTAACTCTAACACACAGAGGAGACTTGCTGCCTAAACTTTACAAAGATGAAACATGTAACACTCTCCTTGGTGTTAGACTTGCTTTGCAAAACATTTCATCGGTGAGATCCATTCACTTGCAGGATAAGAGCATGTGCAATTTTATTGGCTTTCTAGTACTTCATTTGCAAATATGCTATGATTTACTTTTCCATTGTATTGTTACTAGACATTTTTGTATACCTGTGTTCAAGGCTACATGTCTCAATTTTATGTTGAGAAGAAACACTGGATGATAAATTTATTTTTGTTCATCTTTAATTACCTAACGTGTGTAATTTTGACCGGAAGGCTGATTTACATAAATCCAATGAATCTATAGTACTGACAGTTGGGGATCACAATGCTACATACAATTTTCAAATTTTATTATTTGATGTATTTCAATTACAAACTTATTTTTCAAGTACGAAAAATGTGTACTTTGGAATGTATCAAATTGAACATGTTTCTACTTCAAAAACTTGTGAGAAAGCTTTGTAAATTTGCCATCCCATCAATACAGCAGAAACCAGACCCTGCATTCCCACAGTGAGCTGCATAAAATAAATAAGAAATTGTTTCATTTAAAGTATCATTTTTGTTACTTATTCAAAGTAAGGTCTGGCTTTTAATTTAAAAAAAAATATGTGCTTCATTTGGAGCAGGCATACATCTACACATCTGAGCTATTTCCACATAAATAAGCTTTTCTGTATCATAAGCCTTGGATTCCTGTTGGTGTATTGAAGACCACTGTGCAACCAAGCTCAATCCGAGGTACATCCAGGTGTTAGAAGGAAGTCAATCTCCTTGGGCTGCAAGGAGAGCTTCAACATGGGGCTATGACTAACTTCCAGTGAGTCAGGAGCTCCTGAACTTAACAAAGCCAGACTGACATAATCCCTGTGGGCCAGTCTCGGTTGTGCTGTACCATGGAAACCAAGGACACCAGCTTGGAGCACGTCTATTCTACAGAAAGAGAGAGGCAATAAAAGAAGCGCGGCAAACCTTCACTGAATCTCCATAGATGAAATTGTAGGTGGTGAATGGTCCTCCCATTAGTTAGCTGTGTGCATTCAGGTAAGTAACAATATTCTGAGCCTGAGTTCTCCTTTCTAAAGACTGTTCCTGTCATAGTCTTTGTAGGAATATATGTTTTAAACCTGGTGGACCAACTACTGTTCAAATGGGATATATTTTTTGTTTGAGGTGTGCTGTTAAAATGATACTTTCCAAAGCACTGTGTCATGCATTATTTTATTGTAACATATTTTGAGGATGTAGAGAGTGTATATTACTACCCCACTGTGCAGAAAGAAGCTGTGTAGTAACTTAAATTATGATTTCCTGAGAGCATTGGAGCAAGAATCAATCACTCCTTCTGACATCTGACTTGGCTTTCTTTTTTCTACCCCACCTTTCTTTCTTCGAAATGTTTCATAAGCGAATCATGTTTCTACCGCAAGCTTGTATGTGTTCCCAAGGGTTCTCATGCCTCCCTCCCCCAGGAAACGTTGAGTCCAGGTAAAAGGAGCTCTTTTATGGCAGATACCATAACTCCACTGCAACTCGGCTCTGAAAAAACTAAGTTATCATTGCCAACTTCTAGGTTAGCATTATTTTCATTTTCCACCAACTTGATCAGAGCATGCTTTTTTTTTTTTTTTTTTTTTTTTTTGCACTGGATATACAGAGGCACAGCATTCATATCCTTCTCCGTCACTTTCATTATCGCTCAGATGAACGCAACTTAAAACAAACAAACAAACAAACAAAAAATGAGCTGTACCTGTCACAATGGTTGTTAAAGACCAAACATTCAATACAGTTTTATTTCTCATTTGAAAAGCCCCGCGATTTCCACAGTAGTTAATTTATAAATCAGCAGGTATAATCCCATATGGCATTCACTTACTCAATTTTCTGGAACTTTCTCAGGGTTACATTCTCACGACCGTATGGATGCAAATAAGGGGCAGTCAAGTTTGGAGACAGAGAGCTAGTTACAGAAGACCTATGTGCAACTTACAAACCCAACTAGGTGAACAGGAGATAAGGACTTACAATTAAAAAAACACAGGGAGTAATAGATAAAATAACAACTACAAGATTCAAGAACAGGATGAGACTTCAGGAAAATGGGAGGACCTGAGGGAACTAAACAAGAGATTTGAAAGGCCCCTGTGCAAATTTGTCCACAGCCACAAAGGACACAAATACTTGGACGTCCTGCAGGAGCAGCTCCTTTGTTCCAACACTCTTGGCTTCCCTGCTCACCTGGTTTTGTCAGTGTCTGCGGTTCTTGGAAACCAGACTTGAGCTTGAATTGCTAGAACTGGGTGATGGCTGCCCTTCCACACCTCACAGCCTCTTTTGGCAAAATCAAGGGCAAAGCCAGGAAAAATAAAGTCTCACTGGATAGCAGTGAAGCCCAGGTGTATCCCACATATGCCCGTTGTCAAGAATTTGGAATGACCACTGTTGACTGAGGTTAAACCAATTTTACCTCCTGGACTATGACTAGGACAGAGCCTTGTCAGTAACACACACTTCCTGTTTCCAATAAATGCAAACAGTTAAGATTAGGTATCAAAAAAGGGAAACTGTTGTCTGAAGAGCCGACAGCGTCGGCCATGGTCCCCTTGCATCTTGGAGGAATGTGTCAGAACTGAATTTTGCCCTCCAGTTTCCATTGATCTCATTTATCTTCTTACTATAGTTCTTTTCACCATCATAGATTGCTATGGGTATAATCGTTATGGAGTGCCATGCTCTCAGAATACTGGGATGCATGTCTTAAAAATTGTTTCTGTATCTACATCCTAACACCTTGAGCAGTTTGTTTACTCTCTGTGAGCCATTGTCTGTGCCCAGGGCAGGTTCTCATGCAACCCTGGTATAATCTGCTGGGGCATGTGGCAGCAGCTCCTCCCTTCCTTCAACCCAACCCACATCATTCTCTGATATTGTACATTTCCCATTTTGGTGTTTTCTGGGCTGCCAGGTGTGAGCCTCCAATTTTCTCCAGCTATTTTTTCTTGGTCTATTATTGAATGATAAGCCTGTTTCTATTGGTGTCTTTAAAATTCACCTGCTACCTTGTTTGTTAGAATACTTTGCCACTTTATGTTGTGTCTCAGAGAGATGCTAAAGAGAAATCAGTTTATATTGTCACAGTAATTCAGCTTCAACTACAGAAAAAAAGATGACTACAAAGGTTATTAGATTCTGCGTTATATATTGAGAAAGCTTGGAAGCCATCTCCCCCAGAGACTTCTCAAGAGGAGCTAAGTGAGCCTAGAGCAATGTAGATATTTTTAACTGTCTGGGAGAAATGAAGTGATCCTTATGTTCTGGACCAGATTACATCCATATTGTCCCAAGCCTTTTGGAATGCTGCAAAGCTTGTGAGGGTAGCCAAAAATCTACTGGTCTGGGAAAGATGATTCCAGGATATTCCCTTGGGTCAGTGATGAACGGAACATGAGTACAAGTGCTAAAATTGCCTTGAACTGCTCCACAGTCCTTTGCTGATGAACTAATGCATGAGGGACTGGCGCAGCGGCTCAATTGAATAATCCTCCCATCTCACATCCCATATGGGCACCTGTTTGTGTCCTGGCTGCTGCATTTCCCAGCTTCCTGCTTATGGCCTGGGAAAGCAGTAAAGGATGGCCCAACGCTGTGGGACACTGCACCCACATGGGAGACCTGGAAGAGGTTCCTGGCTGCTGGCTTTGGATGGGCTCAGCTCCAGCTGTTGTGGGCACTTGGGGAATAAAGCAGCAGATGACAAAGTTTTCTCTCTTTATCTCTTTAAATGTGCCTTCCAAAAAAAATAATTCATGTGGGCTGGGTCACTGTAAGGAACTACACCAGTGAGAATATGCATAGATACAGGGGTCTTTTGAACTTTCAGTCTTGGAAGCATTGTCCAGTGCTGCAGCTCAGGGCTTAATGAGTCTTGGATTCAAATTGTGGTACTTTGAGTTTATCTCTTTATGTCCCTGGGACCCTTAATCTCCTTGGAGAAGCAGCAGTGATGTTTTGGAAAACTGATAGAGATACTGCATTCTGCAAATATGTGAAATACCCTGCAAGCAGTGCAGATTCTCTATTCAAGTTATCTCTTTCAAGTTTTCCATTTCATAGTCCCATAATGCTGGTAAGAGACTAGGAAGCTGTAGGGCAGGTTCTGTGGAACACAGTGCTCAAGACTTTAGGAGTCTTGAAATCTCAGGCAGGGACGAAGATGGTCAATGGGACAATAGCAAATGCAGAGGAGTTCCCGAGCAATCTGAAAACCCAGCTTTCAGGAAGCAGGCACCATGGCGTGGCAGGATGAATATGCCCCCGACTGGCTCTGCAAGCACCTGCCAGTGTTCATCCCACATGAAACATTTGTCTTCATTTTAGAATAGGGTTACATGGTCAGGGGAATTATGGGAAAGCAGACCCCAAGGTCATCATTTCAGGTGAGTTAATTGCCTTGTCTGATTTTCAAAGTCCAGAGAAGCTGAGCCCCTCTGAATCTGCAGTTCGCAGGAATTGTATCTCAATGTATGCCATGGAAGTAATAATAATTATGTATTTATCTGAATTCAGAGCTAGAAGAAGTGTCTCTGTCCCGCAGCGATGGGCTTGGTGCATGGAGCCGATAATAACACGCGTGGACCCTGACTGATGGTCAAAGCCGAAGTTTATTAGTGGCATCAGATTTTATACACTGAGGGTCATATGTGATAAGGGAGGAGGTACTGAGCTTATCAACAAAACCCATCAACAGTTTCTATGCTTTTGTTTGGAACTGTCCACTCAACTGTTCTCATACAAATGATATCCAATCAGTTATACAAAAGGTAGCCATTTGATTGTTCTCATGCAAGTATTATGCAATCAACTGTAATCCTGTGCTTGCTGACCTTCTAGGTCACATTGTCTTCCTACAAAGAAGTGTGTGCATATATGTGTTTGTGTGTGTGTGTGTCTGTGAAAGTGAGAGAGAGACAGAGACAGATAGACAGAGATAAAGGGAGAGAAAGACTTCCCCTCACAAGTTTGCTTACCAGATAACCACAATAATCAACATTGAATAAAACCAGGAGCCAGGAACTTCTTCAGTATCTCCCACGTGGTGGCAGAAATCCAAACACTCGGGCCATCCTCTGCTCATTTCCCAGGACATTAACAGGGATCTGGATTGGAAGTGGCCAGAGATAGAATTAGCAGCCATAGAGAATACTGCCTCACGGCTAACGGCTTAACTAAGCTTTTAAGTGAAATGAGCAACTAAGCTTTGTCTAAGAGTCTAGGTTTTTTCAAGGGTCTCAGTGCATTGGGAAAAGGTTCTACCAGAACACACAGTGAGATCATTTATTACAGGTTTTAAAATTAAGCATTAGCAACCCGCAAATACACACTGTACTGAATGCTGATGAATTCAGCCCAAAACTACAGTTCAAATTCCGTAATTGTAATTGAGAAGTGATATTCTCTGGGTGTTTGCTAAAACTTAAAATATGTGTGTGTGTGTGTGTGTGTGTGTGTGTGTGTGTGTGTGTGTGTGAAAGTGCTGTATTTATCCCAGGCCACAAGCTGGGAGCTGGAAGGGAAGTGGAGCAGCTGGGACAGGAATCAGTGCCCTTATGGGATCCCAGCATGTGCCTGTGTTTCAGCCACTGCACATGGCTAAAACACATAGGGCAAGAATTTTAGCCACTGAGCCATTGCACTGGGCCTGCCACTCCAATAATTTTTGGGGTAAATGTCACTTGATCATGCTTTATTTACAGTTTGCATTTACATTTTATAGTTTATATTTATTATTTACATTGAATATACAGTTGGAATCTCTCTCTTTTTCTAGTATTTTTAGAGGATTCAACATTTTCATTGTTTCACCACATTTTTCTTCTCTTAGCCTTTCAGGGACATTTCACTACAATTATCATTTCTGTAAACTTCATTTATTATTTGAAGGTGTGTGTGAGAGAGAGAGAAGTAAGGAGACAGAGAGAAAGAGCTAGAGAGATAAAGAACAAGGAAGAGGAAGAGAAAAAAGAGAATGAGGAATAGAGAAAGGGACAGAGAACAAGGAAGAGAAAGGCAAGCCAGAGCTCTCCCATGCTCAGATACCTACGATTGCCAGAGCTGAGCAAGGGCACAGTTAGGAATAGAGACTACGTCTGGGTCTCCCATGTGGTTGGTAAAATTCCATGTACTGATGCTGTTGTCTTCTGCTTTCCAAGCTATTACTGGTATCAATCTCTCGTCCCTTTTAGCTTACTCCTGATACATATCTGCACTTCCCTGTCTGCTTATGCAAATGTATAGCCAAATGTGTCACGTGATGCTTTTTTCTACCCAGGAAGCTATTCAGTCTCGTGTGGATCACACCTTTTTCTCATGTTTCCGTCTGCTACATCAGGAAAGCATTCCAGCTGTATCTTTAGCATCCATCCATATATCACTTCTAATTAGCTCATTTAGCTCCAAAATATGGCCTCCGCAATTTCTCTGCTAAATTCTTGGCAGTATTTTCCTGGTTTAACCTACCTGGTTAAGCCTCATCTTTCAATATTTCAAGATTTATTTTAAAAATACAGTGCACACAGTGCCTGCAATTTGCTTATCTGGCAGGTTAAGCCCAATATCCGTAACAAGTAAGAGTTCATGAAATATCCATCAAAACTGGCAGCCATAGATCTTCAGGATTTGTGAAAGACTGGTACATGACAGAGAAATCTTAACCTTGCTCAAGATCGAGAAGCAGTGGCTTGATTGAGTGCTTATTGGCAGAAAGGCAGGCTGGATCAAGGAACAGGAGAGATGAGTTAACACATACCTAACAGTAAACCAGCATACATCAAATGAATTTGCTCAGGAACACAGCTGTGAACTACCCCAGGCACTCTTATCTGAAAGACACAGTGGCAGAGAACAAGTGGGAGGACGCCCCCCTCCCCACCCATCCCACTTATTCCTTCCCTGTCCCCAGCCATGTTGCAGCCATATCTGGATGAGCCCAAAGCCAAGAGCCAGGATCTCCAACCAGATTGCCCACATGGGTAGCAGGACATCTGATCATTGTTTACTGACTTCTCAGGCAGATTACCAGGAAGTTGGATTAAGAGTGGAAGCATTGAACCAGCACTCCAACATACACTGCTAGAATCGCAAACCATGGCTTAAGAAGCTCAACGTAATGTAGGTCCTCCCAGACATTCTTCTACTAGGCTACCTGTAATCTAATCATGTTGAATGTTCTCCTGCTTATCTTAGCTATTTGTCACTCCCCTATTCCCCTTTTTTTATATCTTAGCCTTTATTCATTGGTTTTCCATTGTTTTCTCATTAATCTGATGATGCTTATTATTTACATTACCTGCTAGCTCTTTAAATCTTGTCTCTGCCCCTACACTATAAAATAAAACTTCAGCCCATCCTGGTTCTGGCCATCACACACTCATCCTTCACTTAAACCAGTGGTAGGTGTGCTGGTTGGGTGCTGCATTCCTAACCAGCATTGTATTATATACTTTTTTTTTTTTTATTATCGCAACCGAACCTGGCACAGACTTGCTGGTGGATGACACAAGCTAAATCAGCCTGGTCCGCCCCCAACCTGAGCCAATGTATGCAAGTGGGTTACTTTCCAAAGCCTCTTCTGGGTTGTTTACCTCCTTGCTTCCTGCCTTTATTTGTAGGGTCAGTGTCCTGTCAGAGGAACTGTTCAGATTCCTCCATCAGACCCCTTCCTGGTGTCAGGCTTCACGCATACCAGCAGTTCCTTGGGCCAGCTCTGCTCTTCAACCCATTCTGGTTCCTGCTGTTGGAAGTCTCAGCCCAGCCACGGCTCGTTAATACCCACATATAGCTCTTATATGGCTCAGTTGGGGTTGAAACCTAGCCTAGTCCATTTCAGTGGAGGTCGGGGCTGAGAATAGAACCAACCTAGCAGTTGCAACCACCAGCTGATCGGGGTGATGGATTGTGGCAGGCACTGTGCTTACTAGTACATGTAGGAACCTGGTCTGGGAACACCTCAAAGTTTCTTTGGGAACTCCCTTAATCATAATGGGGGAATCAGAACATTAACCAAGAAAAGACGGAAGATGGAATAGATCAAACAACCACCTCAATTATATGTTGGCAGCGAAATACTGGACAAGGGGAGACGCTATGATGGTCTAAATCAGTCAGTGAACTCTGCACCAGCCTCCTCATATCTGGATTGTTGCTGATGATATGTTGGAGCTTCTAGTTGATCGGGATGACACTCTGATGGCTCTGCCTTCGGACCTTAGAGGGCCTCCCTAAGAGGTCGTTGAATTTGGACAATGGGATGCTGGACTCTATGTATGGGATATGCTTGCAATGAGGGAATCCCAGCGGAACTTGAGCTGTGGCTATGCATCAGGACGGAGGAATCCACTGGGGGGGGGGAGGGTTTGGGGTGAAGGGGGAAGAATCCCAGTACCTATGAAATTGTGTCACATAATGCATTGTAATTAATGGGAAAAAATCATAAAATTTTAAAAAAAGAATAAAGTAATCATAACCTGCACGAATTAAAAAAAAAATAAAACTTCAACAGAGCTGGACCAATGCAGTGGTCTAGTGGTTAAAGTCCTTGTCTTGCATGTGCTAGGATCCCATATGGGCGCCAGTTCATGGCCCAGCTACTCCACTTCCCAGTCAACTCCTTGCTTGTGACCTGAGAAAGCAGTAGAGAATGGCTCAAAGCCTTGGGACCCTGTACCCACATCAGAGACCTGGAATAAGCTCCTGGCTCCTGATCGGCTCAGCTCCTGCCATTGCAGCCATGTGGGGAGTGAACCAGCAGATGTTAAATCTTCCTCTTCTCCCCTTCTCTCTGTAAATTTGACTTTTCAATAAAAAATAAATAAATCTAAAAGAAAATAACTTCACATAGCTAATATCTGACCCATGTCTGTATTCTCAGTCTCAGCACAAGGTCTAAGTCTTGATACGAAAAGGCCTAATTCTTGAAGAGGGGATACTGAGAACAAACTATGTAAGATTGAGTTTTCCTCTGCAGCTGACTTTAGGCTTGAAGCCCAGCTTGAGGTAATCACAACGGGCTTACTTCTCTGGAGTCATAGAAGTACTGGTTCTGCCCACCTTTCAGCTTTGAATCATTATGGTAAGATACGATATGGCCTCTGTCAGGTGTGGACTGGCTTCCTTTTCTCTCTGTTTTCAGAGACGGAGTCACGTTTTAACTCCTGGATGTGGTGGTTTGGCATTGTGTTACTCATTCTTTTATTAACCTCACTGACTTCATTTTAATATTCCTAAGCTACAGGAATCAAGAATTTCATCACCTTGGCAGGTGGAGATCACACCACATTCACTCATTTTCCCATACTACAGATCAGTTGTCAACAAGTCTGTATCTGTTGTTCTGGTTTCTTAAAGAGATTGGATGACATTCTAAGTTAGTTGCTGAATGCATAAATAAGTTCATCTAAAATGAGCCAAAAGTAGGGACCTCTCTGGGCAGCTGGGATGTGGTTAGTCAGCTGCTCCTTGGGTTACCCATACCTCATACCACAGTTGTGGTCCCCAGCTCATTTCCTCTACTTCTGGTTGCATTTCTTAACGCACCTGGACTGATGGTGGAAGTTCCATCCGGAGCTCCAGCCTCCCATTTGAGGCTATCCTAGTACTTCCGATTTTCCTTCCAGTGGATTTTGGGAAATATCACAGCTCTTATATGTTGCAGCTTTGTCTCTCTGCTGGCTCTTGTGGCTTCCTGTGCCAAAGGATTTAGGCACAAAGCCAAGGACGAGTGAGCAATGGGAGGGCAGTGTATTAAGTGAAAGCTCCTGGTTATGCCTCATGGGTTTTCCAAAGAGTTTTTAAATGTGCAGCTTTCCTTGATTGGTGGCTAAATGTGCTAATAAGGCAAGAACCTCTAGTATTGGACACCGGGCATGCAGGCAGCAGCTGACCACATTGCCTTTTCTTCATTGCAAGATCAAATTGAAGCACTCCATGTTGGCCACTTGGAGACCAGAGCCAGAGTAGCTTGCAGTGCATAGGGAAGTTGACACAGGGATCAAACAAGTCCATACAGTTCCTCTAGTTGATCTGAATCTCTGGTGTCTCTGATTCCGATTCTATTAGTTGTCCTAAGAGCCCCTTGTCCTTTTCTGCTTGCCAATATTAGGAAGTTGTCTGTCTCATATTTTTATCACTGCCCCAGGTCTTATCTGTTTCTGTGATATTTGGGGAATGAACCAACAAATAGAAGAATCATTCTTGCTCTCTCTAGCTCTCTCATGATGTCATTCAAATAAACATGTAAGTACATTAAAAATAACAGTAGATTTTTTTTTTCCTCCTTAAAATGGCACCTGATTCTGCTCTCAGGAGTGGACTGGGCTGCAAAATCCACCTTGCTCCTGCTCTGCTGGTCTGAGAGCTGCTCTGTTTCTGCTTCTGGTCAAATTCATCAGACCAGCAGGACGGGCAGTTCTTTTTCTGGGTTCACCACCTGAGCTCCTGGTGAAAACCCCTTCCCGCCTTGTTGCTGGTGGAGTTCTGGCTCCGCTACAATTCAGTTCTCCACTCACTGAATGCCGCTGGGGTGTCGGTCACTGCAACACCACATCATTGTGTCTGCTGCTTTCCTGTGTTATTGTTCAGGTGCCCCTCTGTTGTTCTGTCTTCGCCTGTTTCCTGGATTGTGCCCTCTCTGCTTTACACTGGCTAATGTTTCTATGTCCGTAGCAATGTGTCCTTACCATATTCCACCATCTTGATCTTCCCTCAACAGTAGCTCTTTCAACTATGGAAAGTGTAAAAAACATAAAGTTACATATTTGAACATTGACAACAATCTATCTAGCAGGGTTCTAGAATCATGCTTCCATGGGAAGCTTCAGTCCTATTGAGAAAATAATACATCAGTCAATTTTATCTGTCACCAGTAAGCATTCTCCTTTCATTATGTATAATTCAGGAGCCGGTGACTTTCTTTGTTGCTTGGAGTATCTCAGCTGGAGTTTCTATCACTGCAAACCAGAACTGTGCTGAGCAGTGCATTTGAAATCCTCATTTCCAGTTTTTAAGCCTCGGCCTATTCTGTCCAGTCCAATTGGGATTTATGCAAAGAGGATGGAGTTAGAAGACCTGACATCCCCTCTAGTGAATTAGCCCACACTACCCAGCTTCCTTTCTGCAGAAAACAGTCAGTAAAGACACCAGACCTTAACTCACTTTCCCAGAGACAGTGATCCGCTTCTGTTCTTTCACTCAGTCACAAGGACAATTACTTCTCTCCGCACCAGTTTTCTGCTTCAGCGGATTCGCCTATCTGCAGCACCATCTTTTCTCTGACTTCACATCATGTAAACCTATTGTCCCACCATAGCAATTTCCAAGGAAAGTAGATCCTGCGGTGGCCTACTCATACGTGCCTCTCAGAGTCTCACATTCACCCCACCCCTTCTCTGACCACAGCCTTAGTGTTAGCCAGACATTGAAGGTGTTGTTACTCTCTGTGTATTTTTAGTGGAAGAGCAAACCCAGAGCCCAAAAACTTAGAGTTGCTAAGCTCGGAAAAGCACGACCCATTGTCAGAGCTGTCCATCCATTGCTGATGTTTGCAGCAGAGCATGATCCAAGTCGTTAGGAACCCGTACCCACATGGGAGACTGAATGACCCAAGTCCTTAGAAACCCATACCCACATGGGAGAACTAATGACTCAAGTTCTTAGGAACCTGTACCTACGTGGGAGACCGAATTACTCAAATCCTTAGGAACCCGTACCCACGTGGGAGAAAGAATGACTCAAGTCCTTAGGGACCTGTACCAACGTGGGAGACCGAATGACTCATAGGAGTTCCTTAGGAACCCATATCCGTGTGAGAGACCCATAAGATGTTTCCATCTTCAGATCAACTCAGCTCTAGCTATCACAGTGAGTGATACCAGCAGATGGAAAAATCTCTCTTTCTCTCATCTTTCTGTAAAACTTTGCCTTTGAAATAAAAAAAGAAAAAAAGGAAGAAATTATAATCATGCAACACAAAGATGCATCTAAAATTATGTACCTGATATATTTCAATATCTATTTTCGAATAAAAGTGATGTTCTTAAAAGGAAGTATGTATTCAATTATTTGAAATGTGCAGTTATTGACAGGGAGGCAAATACAGAGATGGGGCGAGGGACAAAAAGAATCTCTTTTTTTGTCTGTTCTCTTCCCCAATGATTCTAACAGTCGTAAGGGGGCCAGGCTGAAGCCAAGAGAAAGGAGATTTTACTGGGTCTCCCATATTGGCAGCCAGGGCCCAAGTGCTTAAAGCATCTTCCACTGTTGTCCCAGGTGCAAAAGCAAGGAGTTGGATCAGAAGTGATGGAGTCCAGATTCACCAGCACACTTTTGGGATGACATCTTGACAGGCTGTGGCTTAACCCAGTAAACAGTCAGTGTCAGCTGCCTAACAGAAGTTCTTCCCTGCGGTTAGAGAGGTCACAAATAATGTCCCTTATGTATCTTAATGGTACAAAAGAGACAGTAATATGGCCTATTGATTGGGACATTTCAGCCACTCCTCAGAGAGCCTGGGTTTGGTCCCTGGTTGTAGTCCCTGATTCCAGGTTCTGCAATGAAGTGGTGATGAGTTAAATATCTGAGTCCCTGCCACCATATGGCAGAGCTGGACTGTATTCTCAGCTTTCATTATCAGCCTGGTCCAGCCCTGGTCAATGTAAGTTTCTAGGATGTAGTCTGGTAAATGTGAAATTGGCATCTAACAGCTGGGTCAGCGAGTGGAGCACTCTGCATGGCTCGAAAATGACTTCGTTTGCTATCCCCAAGTCTATTCTCTTTAAAGTTTTGTTAATAAAATCAGTTAAAGAGGCATTGATTTGGAAAAAGCATACATACACATAAAAACAAACGTTATCATGAGATTCATGACTGAACATTCTCTCCTTAGTAATACTGGAATGCGTATCCTGTTGGAATAAACTACAGAGTTGTGTAATCAAGACACTAAACTGTATAATTTTCTTCAATTAATTTTTTCCCTGAGTGGACTCTGATGGTAAAATCAATTCCATTTTAACTTGAATCAGAGAATATGGGAACACTTTGCTGTTCCGTGTTTGTTAGGCTACATCTTGAACATACAGTGACCACTCGCCTCCAGATGTAGGATTTTCAAAGCCCTTTGTCTGATCTCTTATGGTTTCCAGAAGATTCACATATGTTTGCTGGGTCCCCTTACACCCACTGCAGCCTAATTGGCCAAGTGCAGCTGTTGATGACCAAAACAAAACATCCTCATCTTTTTTCTCTTCACTGGGAAGAAAGCTGACATTCATTAAATACAGTGTTTTCCTGTGAACTGCTACGTAGCATGGTCCCTGTCCATCATGACTTGGGAGCTCTAGTGATCATATAGAACTTTGTCAAACCACTCGGAAGAGATCCAGTGCACATACTCGACTCATACTGATGAATAACTGTAACTCTACCACTAGCTTTCATCAGTTTATAAATTTATGCTCTTAGGAACTTTATTACTTTTTATCTTTGTGCTTCCTTCTGTGGGCAATTTTGAGATTTCCTAGGAAGAGGAAAGCTATGAATATTTTTAATGCTTTCCATTTATCATGGCTCCTGCCTACTTCATTTTTTTTTTTTTTTTTTTAGGTTTCCTGCCTGAGTCCAGCTCCAGCCGAGAGTTCGGAGCTCGGGAAGGGTGCGTGGAGTCGGCGATAAAGAAAGACACAGACACTGACACTTGGTGCGTTCTCACCCCAGCCCAAGAAAAAGCTGTCCTTTTTATTTACTCAAAACCTCACAAGCTTCTGCACAAGCAACTAATTATTCTATTTTTTTACTTCAAGACTAAGGGGGCATGTACAGACATTCGGTCATTCCGTCTACACTTCAGGGCTAAGCAGGTGTCCCCAGAGATAATTCTTTAAAACACTGTATTCATATTCTTCAAAGCAAGCCATTATTCATTCTTTAACAGTAGCCATGGAGCAGCAGCCAGGACTCCAAGGCCAAGGCACATGCGATTACCTGCTAATCAGTAGTACATTCCTACCACATTTCTATTTCTACATCTTGCCCATTATTCGATGGGAAAATAGTTTACAAGGGAAAAAATATAATTCTAAAAACAAAAATTACAAATATTAAATCCCCCTACAACTATAAACCCTGCAACTCCATAAACAACAAAACAATAATCAAAAGCACTCTTCTTTAATAAAAGCATCCTTAATTCCTCTAGCTAAAAATTATAGAAGCAGCTAAAACAGCTACATTTTCTATGCTCCAAAAAATTGCAAAAACAGGCTAGCCTATAAAATAACAATAACTATACTTATTGCCATAGCAATTTCAGCTCTCACTCCCATCACTTGTATTCCCGTGGGTCCACTGGGTTCTACCTGACTGGCTAGGCCCTGGAAAGGAGGCAGATCCGCCTCACCTGTGACCTCCTGTCTTCCTGCTGCCTCCTGGCCTTGAACCAGTCATTATTTTAGGGCAGGGCACTTGTGCAGTGCTCCCAACAGTTTCCCATTCGCTCTGGGAAGCATTTTTTAAACCAATCAATCATCCTTTCTGTGCATTTGTTGGATGGCTGTCATCCTCAGAAGCGAGACAGAGGGAAACATCTAGAAGACAAAGTCCCACTTCTCCTTGGAGGTGCAACAGTTCTCAAAGAGCAAGCCCTTCCCCGAAGTGGAAACAGGCCATGTTCAAGAGGGTTTCTGTGAACGGGTTGAGTGGATGGCTGGGTGAATATGTGCAAGAGTCAGAAAATGGAACTAAAACTTTGCTCAAATGCATACGTATTTGCTCATCACTTTTTATATTTCGAAGACCTTTTATTGTGAGGTATACCACCTGGCTTGAACTACACCCCCAGTTTTCAGGAAAACTGAATTTCTGTTAGACTGCCTCAGGCATGTTATTTCTTCTCATTGATGTAAATCACCAAGCACAGGCACACATATTTGAATTGGTTATGTCGAAGTCCTTTCTGTACTTGATTTGAGAAAACCATCTTATTATATAGAGGAACAGAAGATACTTAGAATAATAAAGATCTACATTGGCCAAATTGTCTTCCTGATAGAGTATGGCTGTGAAATTCTCTGTTAAAGGACACGTAAGAAAAATAATGATTTTGGAGGGAAAAATAATGTTTTAATTCAAGCAATTTTCTGGTTCTTGTACTAGTTATCTGAGTGATTTTTAGAATCTATTGTAGTTGCTCCTTTATAAATGAAGTGCTCAGATTCAATGATTAGTGTCCTGTGAAACATTTCCATTTTACAATATAGAAATCCTAGTTCAGAAAGCTGTATAGGGGTATTTGCATGCAGGCAACTTTTGTGCGAATGGAAGAAAACCAATAATAGACCTAAATCTTACTGATGTTTTATAAGAGAGATATTCAGATGATTCAAAACAAATACTTTCATATCTTTGAATAACAGGCAAGGACATTTTCATGGCAACAGAAGCTCAGTGTGATCTTCCTCCTGGTTCTGTCCCAGAGAGGGTGAGGCCTCAAGTGCCTTGAAGACAGCGAATGCAAACAAGTTGAAAAGAAGAAGTGAGACTAAAGGATTTCGCTGAGTTCCCTAGCTGAAAGGTCTGGTCTCAGAAGAACTCTGTACCATGGCATGTCTAATATATTAACATGCCCAAAGATTCATGGATAAGCATGTTTGAAAGGTGCTTGGAAAGCCAATTGCTAAACAAGGTTATTAATACAGATAGAAGCTCCTATTGATGTGTGTGTGTGTGGTGTTGTGGCTCAAGAAACTAGGAGTGATTCAGTAAAATCAGAAAGTGAAAACAGAATAGCTACAAGCGCTACTAAAGGAATGGAAAACTAGAACATTGCTGTGGTACATTATTAAAAAGATAAAAATGATGATGATACCGATGTTTCGCTTTTTACTTTATTTTTAAAATTGTTTTAATTGAGAAGGCATATTAGATTTATGGAGAGGAGAGAAAGAGGAAGATCTTTCATCCACTTGCTCACTCCCTAGTGGCCGCAGTGGCCAGAGCTGAGCCATTCTGATGTCAGAGCCAGAAGCCAGGAGCTTCTTCCGGGTCTCCACATCAGTGCAGTGTCCCAAGTCTTTGAGCCCTTTTCTACTGCTCTCCCAGGCCACAAGCAGGGTGTTGTGTAGGGTGTGGATCAACAAGGACATGAACTGAGCCCCATATGGGATCCCAGTGCTTGCAAGGTAAGGATCTAAACACATTAAACTGTTACACCTGGCCTTACTTCATATTTTCAAGCTACTTTGATAATGACTTGGTTTCTTAACCCTATCAAACAGTTTTGTAAGCTATTACTATTCATTTATCAACACACAGAAGGCTGAGTACCAGGAATTTTCAGTAAGCTATGCGGGGACCGATGCGGAGCTAATAGAGGAGTTGGGACTACTTGTACTACTGTTACAAAGCATGCTTTTCCAAAGGAATAGTACACATTGAGCGCTAAATCTGGGATACCTCCCTCCAAAAGGAAGATTTTTCTTTCCTTTTAGAGATGTTGCAGCTTTCATGTGTGATAACTTTTTGCTCTCTCTGCTAGATTCTTTCTGTCCTGACGAGGCAGGTAGGGCCATGGACAAGGAAATGCATCCTCCAGGAAGGAAGCTTACTAAGGTGAACATGGAAAGCTCTAGGCAGTACCACAGAGATTTCAGAATGGAGAAGCAGAAGCAAAGGTTGTGTCTAGGGGTTTTAAGATGTTTCTTAGATGAGAGACTGCCCTAATTGGTGGCTGTGTATGCTCTATGTAAAGTATGAAGCATTCCGGGAATAGCTGTCAGACTCACCAAGTTTACATGGATGTGCTAATAAGAAACATAGAATCCTCCACACCCTCAGGGTCCAGAGCTTGAGTAACTGGGTTTGAAGAAGGAAGCTTTCAGTGTAGGACAGGTGGGTGGTGGTCGAAGTCTTTAGCTAACGTGACCTCACTGGTCACTCTCATGACCATAGTAGAGTTCTTCCAGTATCGCTACCTCGCTGTACTAAGAACTTGTCTCCTGCCTGTGTCAGAAGAGAATGCTGCTACCCCCATCACATTTGGGATAGTCCTTTTGGAAGATCAGGAAGTGGCACTCTGACTGAGTACTTCAACAGGACAGTGGTTGAGCTCCCTTCTATTCTGCTTCCCTTTCTCAGGAATCTCAGTGGTATCCTAATGTCTCAGGCATCATGGGAAGTGAGGTTGAGACGCATGATGGGAAAGGCCATGCCAAGCCTGCCGCCATGTGAACTGGCCTGGAAAAAGATGGGATTTGTGGTGTGTGTGTGTCTGTGTGGCTCCAGTGGCAGCAGTTCCACAAATGTCCCTTGCTTACTAGCTACTTACGTGCCCACTTTATAGAGTTTGCTCATTCTCCTTTTTTCATAGAAATTCTGTTATTAATTTTTTAATTTTAAAAGAGATAGATTTATTTCTATTGGAAAGGCAGATTTACAAAGAGAAATAGAGTCAGAAAGATCTTCCATCCACTGGTTCACTGCCCAAGATGATCCGAGCTGAGCTGAACCATAGCCTGGAACTGGGAGTTTCTGGGTCTTCCATGAGGATGCATGGTCCTAAGGCTTTGGGCCATCCCCTGCTGCTTTCTCAGGCCACAAGCAGGGAGCTGGATGCAAAATGGGGCAGCTGGGACATGAACCAGAACTTATATGCGATCCCAGCACAGACAAGGCAATGAATTAGCCATGTATTCCCTGTGCCAGAAATAAATCTTGGTAACAAAAACTTGCACTGACAACATTGGTTTTAAATAACTTAATCTGAAACCAAGTCTCTGGCTGGGATTGTGGGATGATTTTCTGGTCAGAGCTGATTTCAAAGTGACCCGTTAAAATGGAGAATCCCCAGGGTACATACAGAGGACAGCATCTTCACTACGGAATTGCTGGAAGGGAGAACAGAACCATTTCACAGCAGCCATATACATGAAGGCCCCAATATATCCTCATGGCTGCAGAGCAATTAATTTGCTTCCTGACATAAGGCTAAGCGTGTCTTAATTGTCTGCCATTTAAATATAGGCGTGCGCATCTGTGAGACAGCCTTGTTACAGCAGCCCTCTGCTTATTCCTGACAAGCTGCTTTTTTGCACCTGAGAAAACGAGTCATTTCCCACCCCCCCCTTACCCATCTGACCCGAATTGAGTCTCTTTATCACTGATACATCACTCCTGGACCAGGAGAACTCATTATGAGTTTTTCAGCTCTATGCATAGAGATTGCAATGACAACATTATTTGTGAATGAACATGAGCACCTGCATGGTATTTCTTCCCTGTAGGTATCGTCCTTGATTCCGGATGTAAGCAAATGCAACTGGCTTTTTATGGCAACATGAGACCACAGCGCTGATGTTGGTCCAATTCTCAAATGCATCTGTTTGCTTTCTACGTTGGGTAGAAGTTTGAGATAAACTTGGTACCTAATGAGAGGGCACAGCTACCGTGATCTGTAAAGTTGTTGGGTCCACATATCCAAAGTCCTACATATGTAATCCTAGAAATATGAGAAGTGGAATTGCTGCTTTGCTAAATAATGAGGCATGTTCTCATTACTCTAACAGGAAAAAAAAAAACAGGTCCCATTTTTTATGTCAAGGAAACAAGCCCGGGACATTGTAATCTGTGACTGAGCGACTTCCCAATAATTAGGTACACTCTCCCCTGCTTCCCCGCTCCTGCCTTCTGGGTTCCCTTCTCTTCTGACTCAAATGTTTTCTTCAGTAAATCTTTTCAGAGAGAACTAATTGTAATGCATTCGCAGAGTCTTTGAGAATACACCTTTGTGTAGGCTGGGGTTTTAGTTACAGGTCAGCAAAATGCAGGATTTGGAATATTCTCAAGGAGCATTTCACTGTATTGTGAACCAATAGTAAAAATAGCAGTTGATGCTGATTTTATGTATTTTGCATTTTCTCTCGGTTTTATAGACTTCATTCTTTTTGAAAATCGAGAGCTTATTTTATTTAGATCATTTCTAGGCTTGCAGAAACATGGAGTGGGAAGAACACAAAGAAATCGAATGTCCTTCCTTGACATCACCTTTTTATTCTGATTATTAATATGGTACACAATTATTAATGTGTTGGGACATCTTCAATTTCCTTCATGGGAACATTAACATGTAGCTGGATAAGAAGTAGATTAGTGAACCCCTTGGTCAGGACCCAGTTCCTACAGGTGAAAGCAAGAACCAAGCCTGGGAACATCCAAGACCAGGCCAGGTTACGGTACCCACTGACATATGTGTGGCTCAGGTCTGGAGACAAGCCAGGCTGGACCAGTTTATAACACACACTGGCAGACCTGAGAACCAAGGCTATAGCACCTGCTGGCAAATGCCAAGCTGAGGTGGGTCATGTCAGACTGGGCCCATGGCACCCACGAGCACACACAAGACCCAAAGGCATACAAGTCTGGTGGTGGGTGTTGTGGGGGCTCCCAGGCTGGGCCACTGTTCTCATTGAAGAGTGTCAGGGCTGTGACTGGGAGCAGACCAGGCTGGGCAGGGCCACAACATCTGTTGGCCTGCATGTGAACAGGGTTGGGGGAGAGCCAGGCTGGGCTAACTGATGGGACCCACTAGTGTATTCATGAGCCAGAATAAGTGCAAGATGCTAGTGCTTTGCCACAGCATCTGCTGGCAAGAGCTGGGACGGGGGGCAAATCCTGTCAAGCTAGGCTGCGGAAACATCTGGAAAGTGCAAAATCCATGACTGGGACTGGGGCCAATAGGACATCAGCGTAGTGTTACAATTCCCATTGGTGAGCATGAGAGTCAGGGCTGGAGGTAAGCCTCCTAGACAAGCAATGGCACCCACCAGCATGAATGTGGGCTGGATAGTGGGGTTGATTGGGTTGAGACAGGCTTCAATGCACATTCACATGTATGAAAGCTGAATGGGATGTGAGACAAACTAGATCAGTCTGGCGCACATACTGGCATGCACACACACCAGGGTTGGGGCCCAGCCCGGTGAGAGTTATTGGAGATCACTCTGACTAGACCGCAGTTTCCACTGGGCCGAGTGTGCAGTAGGCAGGATTAGGCTGTGCCACAGCATCCAGTGGTTTACATAAAGGATGGGGATGGAGACAGAGCTGACCCACCAATTGCAACCACCAATGTGTGTGTAGTCTGATGAATGTAATGGACTCCATACTGTGAAGAACACAGGAGTCAAGCCTGAGATCACTTCAGACAAGGTTTCTCTGGAGATCTCCCCAACTGAACTGCTGGATTCAGAACTCCAACCATGGCAAGAATTGCAGGATCCATGATCTGACCATAGAGTGCATGTGTCAGAACTGGAACTCTTCAGTGGCTTAGATGGAGCAGTGGTCAGTGCCTATATGAACATGGAGGGTATGGCAATCCACTGGGGCCTTCAGAGGACATCTGGTACCAGTTCAGAAGAAAGGGAACAGAATTATCCTAGGCAAGAATTGGCAGCAACTATCTGGGTGAATGGAGACTCTAAGGTGGACTATGTCAGCCAACGGACCTTGGAAACATCTCTTCATCCTTGTTGCAAGATGATCAGCAGCACTTCAGAAATATCAAAACCACTTGAGCAAAACCCTTGAAGCATGTTCCACATTGAGGAACCTTGGATGGCATTGGTTAGCTGTCCCCATCCCTTGGGCAACTGGATGTGCCTTTCCCACCTACTTCTCCCCTTCTACAAAGCACAGGAAGAAGAAAAAGAAAAATTAGAAAAAATGGTCTCACCCACGTTCCCCTAATCATTGACCCTTCCCACCCTAATCAACTACTTATTTGAAAATAGTTTATATTAAAAAATAAAAGGTAGAATAACTTGGACTTGAACCATCACTCTCACGGGATGTCAGCACAGCAGGTGTATGGAAGGGCCCACCCTAATACAATTTCTGGCCTGTATAACTCCATTTTAAGGTATTATTTCCTTTCAGAAATTTTTTATGCTTTTCCTCATGTAGATCTCTTACATATTTTATTTGTTTCTGCTTGTGGTTTTTCCATGCAAATGATTGCGTATTAGCAATCCCTATTCCAATTGTTTGTTACTTGTTTATATATATTAATTTTGTATCTTCCAGTTCTACGATAATTATTTTGTTGATTTTTAAACATGTTTTACAAATACAACATTTTCATATGAGAGTAAAGCCCACTTTCTTTCTTTCTGCCCATAGCAAGTTCCATTTTCCTGTCTTCTTTTGCTATTTTATTAAATTTCCAATATAAAACTAAATTGGGGGCTTAAGTTTAGATACTGTTACCATGCTGCTGATTCTACAGGTAAAATAACTCCAAATGACAATCTATTTGACATGAGCATTATGAGGCAGTAGGCTAAGCCTCCTGATACCTCAGCTTCCCATCTGAGCAATGGTTCCACATGCGATCCAGCCCCGATATGTGCCTGAGAACGCTTCTTAAGATGGCGTACATGCAAGAGCCTCTATTGCTACCTGAGGACGCAGGTCTTATAAAATCTCAGAGGATTTGTCAAAATTCAGCTGTGCTGTACCAATAGAGAATATTTGGCCAAGAATAGCTACTTTGGAAAAGCTATAATGAACACGCACAAACGCAGGCATTTAATACAGTCAAGGTATTGAGACCAACTGCTGTTTAGCTACGTGGAGGGAATGGTGATAAATTCTCAGAGGATTTGTCAAAATTCAACTGTGCTGTACCAATAGAGAATATTTGGCCAAGTTGGATAAATTATGATGCATTCATGTTGTGACTGGTATGCAAATGTAAAAAGAACAAAGGGGAGGTCTTCCTAAAAGGGAAATGTTAATTGTTGTTAGAAAAAAACAGTAGCCACACAATCTATTCACCCACATCAAGAGGATGATACTTTAGAAGTTCATTAAAAAATGAATTAAAATAAGCTTTTTGCTGCAGTTTTCAAACTCTAGTATTTTTTTTCAGAATTGCATTTCCCACAGTTTCTGAAGCACCTCCTACATGCTAAAGACAAAGGCAGGATCTGATCACGTTGCCTTGAATGCATAATCAGGCTACTCCCACATACTAAGTTGATGCTAGTCATTATGAAGTGAGCAGAACTGTCTGAAATATTTGACCAAAATGCTACAACTTATATCTAAGCTCTGTAAAACAACCAAACAAATGCAGACCATCACACATTCCACTTACCAACTGTCTCGTTTTTCAAATCCAACCATCTCCAGTCTTATCTGCAGTACCACAGAAGCAGAGAAAATCCTTGATTACAGGAGACGTAGCAGATAAATAAACCCGTGTCTCAACTCTAAGCGTCTGAGTGACTATAATTACTCCCAGTAGTTTAGCAAAAAGTGCAAGACTG
This sequence comes from Ochotona princeps, assembly GCF_030435755.1. Classification (NCBI taxonomy): domain Eukaryota; kingdom Metazoa; phylum Chordata; class Mammalia; order Lagomorpha; family Ochotonidae; genus Ochotona; species Ochotona princeps. Next base: position 2,421,029 of record NC_080839.1, on the reverse strand, counting down.
AATTCTGTATGCAAATGCATATGTACCCAAGCAGAGTTACATGTGTGTGGATACACATGTGAAGAAGTCTCTTGGTTCACTATTGGTGATTGCAGCCTATCTGATATTTCAAAGTCAAAGCAGAAGGAAATGATTTAAATATTTTCACATAATGCAATTTAAAACTATTGGTTTCTCTAAATTTTCAAATGTTTAGCTTCATTTTGCTGAATTTTAAGAATTGCTTTTCTTTCTAGCCGGTCTTTAGAATTTCCTTTCTTGCATGATCTTTTCTGCTAATGTTTCTTTAAATTTTTTTTTTAATTATTGATTTATTTGAAATTCACAGCTATAGAGGGAAGAGGAAGGAGAGAAAGAGGTTGACAGAAAGATAAACAGAAAGAAAGAGAGAGGGAAAGATTCTTTGATCTGCTGATCACTGTCCAGTTGCCACCAAAGCAGAGACTGGATGGATCAAGGAGCTGTACCTCTTGGGCCATCCTCACTGCCTTTCCCAGACCATCAGCATGTAGCTGGACAGGAAGTGGGGGCAGCCTGTACATTACCTGGCACTCATTTGAGAGGCTGGTATTCCAAGCAGCACTTTGCCCACTATGACACAATGCCAGCCCTCTTTTCCAAGTTTCTAAAGATTAAGGAATAAACCACTGACTTAATATGACTTAGCCAATAAATTGTCCTTTTATAACTGCCTTGGCTGTCTGATATATGTTAATAGGTAGGGTTTTAATTGTCATCGAGCTGAAAATGCTGTATGATTTCTCTGCATATTCATTTTAAAATTTTGAATTTATTCACTGAAGAGCTGTGTACAGTGTTGAAAACATATTCATTTAATTAGGTTGTCTAATTAAATCCTCTCTGTCTTCACTAATTCTGTTTGTTCCACTGATTACCTATGGAGGATCATTAAAGCCTCTAGCTATCATTTTGACAATTTGTTGCTAACTTCAGTCCTATCAAAGCTTGGTTGTTTGGTGGTTATATATTTGAGAATGAAAATGCTTTTTGGAGAATTATGTCCTATATGAACACTTTTTGTCAATAAGGAAGAATGTATCTTCTTCGTGATGATGTTCATTGTCCTGCATCTTCCTGTATCGCATATAAAAGTGCTTAGTCCAACTTTCCTTTCATTCGTTTTTTAACTTTTTCTGGCACTTTTATTTTAAAATTATCTATTACATATGTGTCAATTACGGGTGAATTTTATTGACTCCTTATTCCAATTGGACAATACTTGTCCTTGAATTCCTACTTAAATAATCTTTCTTTTTATTTTAGACAATTATGCATGTCATCTGTACATATTTTATATTTTTCATATCTTTGTTCCCTTTCTGATTATATGAATATACAGTAGCACTGTATTGCATTTATGTACTATTTGGGTGCCTATATATGTTTTCTTCTTCACTTTGTGGTTACTCTAGTTATGCAGGAGTGAAGAATCCTTCTTATTGCAAAAACCATCTGGATATCCATAAGAAGCTAAAAGCTGGATATGGCATGATAGCCTAGTGGGTAAATTCTTACCTTGCACATGCTGGGACTCTATGTGGCTTCCGATGTATATTTCACTGCTCCACTTCCCATCATTCTCCCTGCTTCTGGCCTGGGGAAGCGGTAGAGGTTGGCCTAAGGCTTTGGGACCTTGAACCTGTGTGAGAGACCTAGAAGAAGCTTCTGGCTCCTGTCTTAGGATGGGCTCAGCTCCGGCTATTGTGGCCACTTTGGGGAGTGAACCAGCAGATGGAAGCTTTGTCTCTCTATATATATCTGCATTTCCAATACAAACAAACAAATAAATAAGAAATAAGAAAATGAAAATTTCAAGATTTGCCTGCTACAGATTTCTTAAAATTTTAGTTGTGCCTGAGGTTGCCTTGGCAGGGTAAAATCAAATGGTTCTATCTACAGAACAGCTTAGGGAACGAATACAATCTCCTTTGGCAGCCTACTGAGTTTAACATTTTGGTACTTAGGACATTTGAAAGTGTATAATTCTGTATAAAGAATTCATTGCATTTGCCTTCTTGTGTTAGCAATGGCGTTAAATATAGACTGATAGTTCTGCTCATGTTCTGTGAACTATGGTTCCAATGTTAATTGTCAAAACCATTATTGTGTTATTTTGGGTCTGTTCCAAGCAGACACTAAAATGATTCCTCGTCTCCCCTACGTATGTGTTCCTACCTGTCCACTTGTCAATGAAGGGGAGAATCCATGTCTTAAACAAGCATTATGAATCTTTTTGTGTTTGCTATGATCTTCAATGTGTTTTTTCTGCAGAGTCTCACACATGGTAGAGTTGCTATTTTTTTTTTAAAGATTAATGTACTGTTATTTAAAAGGCAGATTTACAGCGAGACAGAGATACAGAAAAAAAAAATCTTCTGTCCAGTGGTTCACTCCCAAGTGGCTGAAATGACTGGAGCTGAGCCAATTGACCAACCTCAGAGTAGATATGTTTTAAAAACTTACTTGTTTATTTTTTATTTGAAAGACAGAGTTACCGTCCATCAACTGATGCATATACCAAGTGCCCCCAACAGCAAGGGCTGGACCACGTTGTAGACAGGAACCTGAGACTATCATTGTGCGTCAGGACTCAAGCACTTGAGCAGGCATCTGCTTGTTCCCACGTGTGCCTGGGCTGGAGTTGGCCAGGACTGGGGGCAAGATTCAAGTTCAGGCACTCAGATAGGAGATTCAGCATCTGTGGACCCTGGCTGCTTGCCAGGGAGTTGCTTCATGCTGTCCTACTCATTCATACCTGGAATGCTTTCATCGGATTTTGAAGATGGTGGTGATTTGTTTCTTCGCTTGCAGAGTAAGGCTACAGACTGATGTCTGTTCACAACAATGATCCCAGCAGAAACATCCTCCAATCCTCATTGGTGCTCACTGAGTGCCTGGAAGGCAGTCTACAGAAAGATCAGCGTCTGCTGTGTTTCAGGTCAGGGTGCAAAACCAGGAAGGGCCTTTAGCAATTCATGAAAGAATGCCAACATGGTTACCAGCTTGCGTTGTGTCTTACAACGCTCGTCTCAGAAGTCAGAATCTCAGATGTCATATAGTGCCTTGAAGACAGCTGTCTTCCCTTAACTTTCAACTTATTTATTTGCCTCCTTCCTTGGTTTTCTCATGGAGCCATGGAGAGGAACTCGTTCACATCGAATTTGGATTTTCTTTGTTATTATTTCTAGAAATAATATCGGTAAGTAATTTGATGTTATTTTTGTACATAATAAGATAAAATGTAAATGTATTCATTATAGTAAAGCAAGATTTTCTATGTAAGTGGGAATTAATGTAATTTTTAAAGTGAGGGAAACAAAAATCTTTCAATGTTAAGTCTGAATCGGAAATCTTAATGTGAACTTATGCAGAAATATTTTTTAATTTTTTCTAACTGTATCCAATGTTGTGCCCCAGATACGTTTTCTTTTTAACCTAGAGAAGTTAATACAGATTTCAGGGTACATTTAACTCTAAGAATGCTATGTAGATTCTATTCATCTTCTTACCAAAAATATTGAATGTGAAGCTAGTAATTCCTGAATGTGGCATAACAATGAATAATAAGATTAGTACCTCAAAAGGATCCATATCATGGACAAGAAGTTACCAGAACCAATCACCATTAGGGTGATTCAGGCTTTATAAGTAGACTTGTAAGTGATATGGATTTATAAGTAGTGATAAGAAAATGCAAGTGGAATGATGCAGGTGTAACGATTACAGATGTACTGGAAGTCGTCCTGATTCTTAGATGACACCTGCTAAAGTACAAAATATGAAAGATTAAGCGAAGGTGCCATCCAGGCACAGTGGCTTAGGTTACTGCCTGCAATACCAGCATCCCAGAGCACAGCACCCGTTGGAGTCCTTGAAGCCACCCTTGAAGTCCAGCTTCCTGCTGATATGCCTACAAAGGCAACAGAAGGGCTTGGGAGCTCCAGAGGAAGCTCCTGGCTCCTCACTTTGGCCTGGCCAAACCCAGGCCATACAGCTGTTAAGAAAATGAACACGCAGGTAGATTAAGTGAACCTGTAGGTAGATCATTCACTCTCTTTCTCTTGCTCTCTGTTCTCTCTCCTTCGCATTCCTTTCTCCCGCTGTCTCCTTGTTTCCATTTCTCATTCTCTCCTTCTCTTTCTATTCCTTCGTCCCCTCTATCACTTTGTCTTTCAAATGAATAAATGAATCTTTCAGAAAAGTTGAAACAATGCCTGAACTTAAAGCACACACACACACACACGCACACACTCACACACACACATACACACACGCGTTCAGTGACAAATGATTGATTGTGGTAAGCACTACGGTGCCTTTAAGGATAACTGTTTGTACATTGTCCTACTCTTCTGATTTTTCTAAAAGATTTATTTATATATTTATATCTGGAAGGTACAGTCACACAGAGAGAGCGAGAAACAGGGAGATTTTATATTCACTTATTCACTCCCCAGATGGCCTCAACTGCTAGGGCTTAGCCAGGGAGAAACAAGGAGCCAGGAGCCTCCTCTGGGTCTCCCACATGGGTAGCAGAAGCCAAATGATTTGAGCCATCTTTCTTTGCTCTCCCATCATCATTGGCAGGGATTCAGATCAAAACCGGACTAACAGGGAAATGAAATAGTGCTCCTATAAGATGCCAGCATTGAAGGCAGTAGCTTTATCTAGTAAGCCACAATTCAGATTTTGTATACAGATTTTAAAAGATTCCAAAATAAACTTGATAGGTTTAAAATGTGTGAAGTGGGAACTGGAAGAAGCCCCTGACTCCTGGCGTCTGCCTCGGACCAGCACTGTCCATCATAGCCATCTGAGGAATTAATCAGCTGAGAAAAGAGTCTCTTTGAGTCTCTTCCACTCTCTGCAACTCTGAATTCCAAATAAATAGAAATGAACCTCTAAAAAAAATCCATGAAGTATACATCAGTGGAATCTAAACAAGATCATTGTGATCAAATGGTAAGATGGCACAGAATTTCTTTCTTGGAAGAGGTGATGATGTAATCTCTCCCAGGGGATGAAAATTGGCATAATTATTGACACATGCAGTGTATCTTGGAGGCTCCTGTTTTAGCCTTTTTGCTTTGTTTTATTTTGTTTTTAAGATTTATTTATTTGTATTGCAAAGTCAGATATTCAGAGAGGAGGAGAGACAGAGAGGAAGATCTTCCGTCCGATGATTCACTCCCCAAGTGACCTCAACGGCTGGAGCTGAGCCAATCTGAAGCCAGGAGCCAGGAACTTCCTCCAGGTCTCCCATGCAGGTGCAGAGTCCCAAGGCTTTAAGCCATCCTCAACTGCTTCCCCTGGCCTCAAGCAGGGAGCTGGTGGGGGAGCCAGGCTACCGGGACATGCTGGGACAGCGCCCATAAAGGATCCTGGTGTGTGCAAGGCAAGGACCTCAGCCACTATACTCCCACACCAGCCCTTTGTTTTGCATTTTTTATAATGATGGTAGAACTAGCAGATGCTGCCAGGATGGAACGATTCTGATAAAGCCACAGTCTTTATGCTCCTCGCTATGGATGGAATTACTTTGACATTATTTTCTGTTTAAATTCTTTTAAGACGACTTCAATTATGATTCCCTGGAATGCGAGTTTTATTTATTCTATTTAATACCCTAGCTAATGCATCAATAATAAGTGAGAAACATACCCCCACATTTCTTGCACATTTAAACTGATCTGGTATCAGGAACAATTGAAGACAATGGTGTAGAATCAGGGAACCAAGCATGAGAGAACATAAGAGACTTAACACACAAGAAATGATCTGAAAAGCTGTGTGACTTGAATCAAATGAGCTCTTAACAATCAGTCAATACACTGTAAATTCTCAGAACATGGGCTCACGATGAATATTTATTGGAATAGTATTGTATTTGCAGCAAAATTGGTACATATAAACATTTCTTGCTTTTGTTTGTTAATTTTTCATAATGTTTTCTCCCATCGTCTCATTGTCAAGAATATTTGTCTCATCATCTCTAGCTGATTTCACTCAAATACATTTATTTTATTCAAAAATTTGACAAACTTTGTTTTAAACTGTCATCAAAGTGTTATCCTTTTATATGACTAGTTTTACTGATTTGTGACTCTGATTAAATTCACTTTTCATGAGTGTACTTGAACATGCTTAAAACTTTCACTCTGTAGTGCTGCTGAATTATGAGCTTCTGAGATTTCTTTTAAACCTTTACTTGTTAAAATCTTTATTATTACTGAAGCATTAAACTTCTGGGATATAAGTTATGATATGTTGTCTCAAAGCCAATTAATAAAATATTGATTTACAAAGTAACATTTATGGATTCATTGGTTTAAAAAAGCCTGGCACAAACTTAAGATGTCTGTGTAATTAACAATTATATTATTACTATATTTTTAATTTTTGTTTTTCGTGATACTATTTCATAGGCTCAGAGATTTCCTTCTGTCCTCCTCATTGCCCCTACCCATTGTTTTCTCCTATATTATTATAATAGCGTATTCCTTCAACAACAGCAACAAGTCCAACACTCTAAGTGGATCCTAACATTGTAGGCATAGACAAAGTTAGAAATTCCAGCATCCTATTGTGAAGGTCTGTTTAACAGGTTCATTGGGAGTCCATCTTTTATTCAGGAGTAGAGATGCATATTGCACTGTGTCTTTAATTCCACTTCGCTGTTGGTGGGAGTGTAAGCTAGTACACCTTTGAGAAGGACAGTATAGAATGCTAAGACAACTGAAAATTGATCTACTGTACGACCCAACAATCACGCTTTTAGGAATATGTCCAAAGTCATTAAATTTGCATATGAAGATGTGACCTGTAATCCTATATTTACACCAGCACAATCTACAATGGTGAGATATGGCAACCACCCAGAGGAATGGATAGAGAAACTGTGGTGCATCTATTCCAGGGAATACTACTCAGACATGAAAAATAATGAAATTCTATCATTTGCAACCAAATGGTCTCAACTAGAGTCCCTTATGCTCAGTGAAGTAAGTGAAACCCCTCCAAAAAAAAAAACAAATATCATACATGCTTTCTGATATGAGGCAACCTTCACGTAAAATACAAGGTCAATAGACATATGGGCAAACAAGCATGTACATATATTCATCTAGGAGAGCTGTATAATGGAGACTAGCACACTGAGAACTAATGTTTTATCAGTAATGTTTTTTTCAATTCCAGACCAATTCCCTTCTTTCTATGTGTACTATACTTTACACTAATGGTGCAGGGTTAAACCTTGATTGTACACAGGCATCACAGATGCTTCCTTCAAGGATGGCTTTCTGCTGCATCTCTTCTGATGCAGTGCATCTGAGTGAGATCATGAAGACCGTGTGTGTACTAGTTCACTGTCCACATAACCACAAAGGCCAGGGCTGGACCAGGCCTCAGCCAGAAACCGGGAGCACCTGACCACATAACCACAAAGGCCAGGACTGGACCAAGCCTCAGCCAGAAACTGAGAGCACCATCCCAGTCTCCCACAATCACTTGGGCCATTTCCTGCAGCTTTCCCGGTTGCATCAGCTGCGAGCTGGATCAGAAGCAGAGCAGTCAGCTCTTGAAGTGGCATTCTGGTGACCTAAACTCTGGCATAATAAGACCATCCCTGGAATTTGCATCTGCTTAACCAAGAGAAGAAAATTCTAATTCCAGGTGTTCCTAAGCATCATTACTACACTCTGTTTTGATGACTGACTAGATAAATACAATCATAGATTTATATTAAAATAAATGACAACTAAAGTCACTTTTAGAACAATGCCTGGAGCAATTCCTGGGTGGAATTACATTCATTCTAAGAATGTATTGCCGTGAGTGGATCTGCCTTGCATGAATATTTTTCCCTTTAAAATTTCAATTTCTTTACCGACCCAAGGTGATTACACTTTCCACCCTGCCTGAAGCTCCTATTCTTTTAATCAGTTTTGCCTTTCGGTGTCTCCAAAGTAAAGACAGAAGCAGAAAATCTTTCTTCAGATCTTAGAAATTGGAGGAAAGGGTCCTTGGCAGTATTTAACTATACAAAGCAGAAGAAAAAGATCACAGCTCAAGTTAGCAGCTACTATTACAGGAGAGAATGAACGCCTGCATCAAATAGAGGTTGAGGCTTTCAGGCAGTTGGATACCCACTCATTGTGTGCTTACTCCATGTTTTCAGAAATCACTGCAGAAGCAGGGAAGAAAGCAATTTCTCCAACAAAAAAATGCAAAGTTGGGCTTGCTCAGTTGTGCTTCCTGCTCTTGATTTATTAAAATGTGACATTTCAAGGCACCACATTCCTGGCAATTTGTTATAACCATAAAATGCCAGATAACACAATATAATAGAATAATGTCATTTCACACCTAAGGGTTTCCAGGTTGAGAGTTAAAAATTCAGGATCTATGACAGAAACACTTAAATAATTAGCAGGATTTGTGAAGGAAACACAGATACTATCATTATCACGAATATATAGAATATGTGATTAAAAAAGTCACTTTCATTACCTTCTAATGCATGAAGCATCTTTCTATAAATCTAATGAGCTATACCATAGTCTTTCAAAAACAGATTGTTTGGGTGGGTGCTGGCACTATTAAAAAAATTAAACAATTCAGCCACGGCCTGCAGTGCTGTCCATCTCTATGGATTTTGGCACAGATTCTGGTTGCTCTACCTCCAGTGCACCCCTCTGATATTGTGTCAGTGTTGTTACATAATAGATCTGTTGTTACAATCCTGGCATTCCACACTGGTGTGAGTGTGAATCACTGATGCCCTGCTTCTGATCCACCTTCCTGTTAATATGCTTGGGAAGAGAGTGGAAGATGGCCTGAGTGCTGGGGCCACCCACGTGAGAGACTTAAATAGAGATCCTTGCCTCAGCCATGAGCCTGCCTCAGCTGTAGTGGTTGGTGCCACTGGGGAGTGATCTACTGGATGGAAGATCTCTGTCTCACTCTCTCACACCACCACACATTACCCCCCAACACACACCCCATACCACACATACACACCACACACGACATACACACCACACACACATACCACCTGCACACCACATACCATGCACACACCACACTACCACACACACACCACCACACACAACCACACACACACACACGCCACAGACACACCACACACCATGCACACACCATACTATCACATGCACACACCACACACAACCACACACACTACACACTACAACACACACTACCACACACACACCACACATGCATACCACACAAAGCACACCACACACACACCACACACTACCATAAACAACCACACATGCCACACACTACCACACACACACATGCCACACACTACCACACTACCACAAATACCACACACCCAATACACATGCCACTCACACACCACACACACCACACACTACCACACAGTACCACACACACACCACACACACGCCACATGCACACCACACACCCCGCACACACCACACACTACCATGCACACATACACCCACACCACACACCCCACACACACACCACACACACCAAACATCATACATGCACACACACACACACTCAAGACAGGATGAGAGAAAGACTTATCTTTGAAGTCCAAAGGATTCATGCTTCTCTCCAATTTTGTTGAACTCTCACAAAATCCCATTCCAGGTGGAAATTGAAAACCAGAACAGAGGTAATCTTCCAGTGTTGCAGAACTCCAAGTTATCTGAAGAAAAATCATCTGTCATGCTCCTCACTTTGAAACTGTTCAGAAAACATTAGAGGATTTGGCGCAGTAGCCTAGTGTCTGAATCTTCACCTTGCATGCACCATGATCCCATGTGGGGTCCTGTTCGTATCCCGGCTGCTCCACTTCCCATCTTGCTCCCTGCTGTTAGCCTGGGAAGTAATAGAAGATATCCAAAAAGTTTTGGAACCCTGCCACATGCACGGGAGACCTGGAAGAAAGTGCTCACTCCTGGCTTGTGATTGGCTCAGCCCTAGCCATTTCAGCTACCTGGGGAATGAACCAGCAGACAGAAAAACTTTCTTTCTGCATATCTGCCTTTCCATAAAATAAATAAAAATCTTTCTTAAAAAAGAAACAACCCATGACAGGACCATCTTACCACCCATTTGTATTAACCCCGAATGTAAATGGCTTAAACAGATTACTTATATGTCATAGATTAGTAGACTGAATTTAAAAAAAAATCTATTTGTTGCCAACAGAAGACATATCTCACCAACAAAGATTGGGGAAATTATATCTAATGGATTTTGATTTTTTTTTTAGGCTGCTTCTCTTCAAAGCACTTTCTTCCTATTTAAACTCAATGACACATAGATCATACACCAGCATCATTTTCTTTTAAAAGGTTCTTGGTTTTCTTTTTCATTTCTTCAGCGACACATTAGTCAATCGGTAGGGTGCTATTTAACTTCATGGTGCTTTTAATTTCTTCTTTTGTTCCTGTTATTGATTTTGTACAGTGGCTTTTCATTTAAAGGGATGTATAGTAGCTGTGTAATGAAGACTGTCATATCCAGATGTGAGGATATAATGCAGTATGCATCTCTACTTCCAGACAAAGATGGACTCCCAATGAAACTGTGTACTGTATCTTGACAATAGGATGCTGGACTCTTTGCCATTGTCCATGCCCACAATGATGGACATACGACTGTGTAAATGAAGAACTATACTATAGTAATAATATAGGGGAAATCAGGGGTGGGCAGGGGTGTAGAATTCACAGGGCCCATGGAACTATATCAAAAAATGGTAATAATAATAAGAAAAAAATGAAAACACTAGAATTTCTGCCTCACATATTGTAAGCAAATTCCAAAGAATATTTTTTATTCTCCATGAAATCATTTATTCCAACATAAATCAATGAGTACTGGCAAAGACATGTAATGCTATCTGGTTCCTGACAGTGGGATTCCTTTAATGTTGGAAGAGTCACTAAAATTCTTTAAATATTAAGCCAATTGATTACATATCTATATACATAAAACTAAAATATAGCATCTAAACAAATATTTGTATGTTAATATCGCATGCCATCACTAAAATAATTTATGAATATTGATGGTTTTTAAACTAAAACTTCTACTCTGATTAGTGTATGTATCCAGTTCTTTTCATGCTTTCACTTCTGTTTTTCTCAGCAAAATAATTTCCTTTGTAGTCGGCACATAGGCAAAATAGGCAGAAAAGAAGAAACGAGAAATTTGCTTGGTGGAATCCTTTGAGTCATTTTCATTGACAGCTAAATTGAGTGAAGAACACGACTGCGTGCTGTGTTCCAAAGATGATGATTGCAAGTATGTACTATGCATTGGGTGAACCAGGATGAGTTCAAACACACACATACATCCCATCCCCAGGGACAGGAAGGGGCTGCAGATTTTCCCTGCACACCTAGCTGTTAAAATATAATTATAGTAGTGTGTGTTTACCAATGTCTTCACTGTATCTTTACAAGAAATAAAATTCTTCTCATTTGCTTCATCGACCCCTTTTTGCTCTTCAAGGGACCGTTAGATAATTTTGCACGTGCAATTTTTCAATATCTCAAGATCTTTTCCTATCAAACTGGAGTTCTAATATATTTGCCACCATCATTGAGTGAGTACTTGAGGCGGTGACTAGCTTGGCATGCTATGTATTAAATATCATTTGTTACAGCTGACAAATACTACAGGACCCTCTGCTTGACTGTCAATTCCCTAATTGTGGGGACTTTCTGATTTCGTAAAAACAGTGTACATGGCGGACATTACCATTTGTTCTAAACAGTGCACATAGACAAATGTTTTTGTGGACTTAAATGTGTATGTACTTCCTGTCTGTGAGCTCAAGAATATGGTGGCCAACTTAACACATAAAGGACATGCCCAATTTTAAACTATTTCCAATAAGTTCAAGTTAAAATAGAAACTGTGCGCAAGAAAATCAGTTACAGTAATCAGTGCTACTGCTTCCAGGCTTGCTTATGCGTTTCTCTCAGAACGCAGTTTTCATGTCTTGTTTTTCTCATAAAATCTGTGACCATAAGAGAACCTAATCCTTCCTACCATTTTCATGAGATGCTTACATCTGTCAGGAATGTTGAATCAGGTGCATTAAGCAACAGTTCCCAGGAGCGTGAGACTCTGGCAAAGCACCACCATGCAGTCGCTCACCACACCCAGCACATGCCCATCCGTTGGAGCCCCTGTTGCACTCCTTGCTCTCTCTTGAACCCGTGAAGTGCAGCTCAATAGAAAGTCCACACTCACAGTCACATTCCAACATTCAGTGCAGAACCAGTTGACTTTCATGATTGTCACATGAGATTCTTAGAGAAGAGAAGGAAACAGGGTATTACGTGTTCTCATCACGGAAGTGGAGACTTCTGGGTAGTGGCACAAGTATTCATTGGCTAACTTCAATCATCGCACATGGACTGCATTTCAAAACACCATGGAGCCATTTGAGAAACACACACAGTTGCCTATCCAGAAAAAAAGTCACAATTGGTGCTTATTTTGTTTTGGGGTAAAACGTCTCTCCTTTAAATCATTTTGTAATTAAATCACGACGGCCTAATTAACATCTCTGCCTTTCTAGATGTGTGTGTGTGTTTGGGGGCAAGCTTTGTTGTTGTCTTAGTTATAACATTTTGTTACCAATTATGAGGGTCTTTGTGGGATGTCCCCCAAAACACACCTGTACTCCATGCTTGGTGTTGATTTTTCTATTCAGAAATTCTTAAGTATTTCTTCTCATTAAATATAGTACTTACATTTAATGCCTGCTTGTTAAAATGAAGGGCTATTCTACATTCTTGAAACCATGAAGAAGGATGTCCACAAGCTAGAACCTGGCTTTTGAGAAGATGCTGCAGAATAACCCATCTGATGCTTTAATTTCTGCCACTGTTTTCCCTTAGCTGAGATGTTATGAGGTAAGTCTAAACAACTATCAATTTCATGATCATTTCTAATTTGTCATATTCAATAGTGCTATTATTTTTATAAATGTGAGTGTGAAACTTAAGAAGGTAGCACAGCGACGGAAACTCTAAATGCTTAACTTACCAGCAATATACGACATTCAACTGAAATGTTGAGTGGATGGAAGAAAACCATGTTTCTAAGTGTCGGAAAACACTCAAATGAATGAGCAGTGGCTGCCTCTCAGTTTATTTTCCTCAACCTATGCACACGTGAACTAAAACCTCTGTGCTTTCTCATGACAGAATATTCAGAATATTTACAGTTAATGATGCTTTATCACAGCACACAAAGAATCCTCCAAAAGTCCCTGGAAATATACATTGTAAGAAAGAAATTATGCAGGACATTGCAGATTGCTTATACCAGCATAAACGTTTCTTTAATTCTATTTTTCTAGCAATTTTTTGAAATGCCCATATCTGACTGATTACCTACCACAAGCTTGGCAGTCGTCTAGAGGAGTGCTCCCAGGCTAGATGGTGCTTGGCAGCGCTTCAGTTTCCTTGTAGTCACCAGTCCCATTTTCAATGTCGTTGAACCAGAGGAATATATATGTAATGGGAGCTAATGCATCTTTATGGTTTAAATGAAACTGTGGTACACATTATTCCCTTTTTTGAAAGATTTTTTATTTATTTTTATTGAAAATCAGATAAACAGAGAAGAGGAGAGACAGAGAGGAATATCTTCTGTCCAATGATTCACTCCTCAAGTGGCCACAATGGCCGGTGCTGCACCGACACAAAGCCAGGAGCTTCATCTGGATGTCCCACGAGGGTGCAGGGTTCCAAGGCTTTGGGCCGTCCTCGACTTCTTTCCCAGGCCACAAGCAGGGAGCTGGATGGGAAGTGGGGCCACTGGGAATAGAGCCAGGGCCCATATGGGATCCTGGTGCATGCAAGGTAAGGACTTTAGCCCCTAGGCTATCACGCCAGGCCCAGTACTCATTATTCTTATATGTAGCTGTGATTACATTCACCTGTCAGTTCGAGAATTTTTTCATGTCATTTTCGACCAGCGACTAGTCTCCTGGTACTGTCCCAGGCTTTCCCCACATACTTCCTCAATGCTAGCAGTTAAAAAGCTTGAGGAAGGACCTGACAAGGTAGCCTAGTAGCTAGAGTCCTTGCATGTGCCTGAATGCCATATGGACTCTGGTTCATGTTCTGGCTGCTCCACTTCCCATCCAGCTCCCTGTTGGTGGCCTGGGAAAGCAGTAGAGAAGCGTCCAAAGCCTTGGGACACTACATCCATGTAGGAGACCGGGAACAAGCCACTTAGGGAATGAACCAGCAAATGGAATATCTTTGTCTCTCCTTTCTGTCAATCTGTTTTTCCAATTAAAATAAATAATTCATTAAGCTTGAGGAAGGTGGAATTAACAGGAGCTTCAGAATCACTTGATTAACTAAAGAGATTGAGTTTTGAATGATGCCCCTGTTTACAAGAAATGAAAACATTAAGCTATTTTCTGTGTAACTGGAGACGAGAGAGAGAGAGAGAGCAAGAGAGTGCAAGAGAGAGTTTAGAAGTGATTCTGGGCAGAATTCCTCATAACTACTTCATTAGCAACTGGAAATTTTACTTATTTCCTTTTCCTTTCTATCCAGTATGGTAACAGTGAGGGAGGAGGTATGTTTGCCTCTGAGAGATTTCGTCAAATCTATGATGTTGGTTTCGTCTGCTGTCTCTTCAATTTCTATGTTGTAGAAGCCAATAAAGAAGTCAGGATCCCTCTTTATTTATTATTTGTTTATTTGCCTATCTCTCCATTTTTACTGGAAAGACAAAGAGCAGGGTGTCGATGGATGCTGTGGTTCACTCCCCAGGTACCTTCAGTAGCTGCACCTGCATCAGGCAGAATCTGCACAGAGAACTATCTGCAGGTCTTCCATCACCTGCTACCCTCCAGAGTGCATGGTAGCTGGCACTCAGACACAGGCACGTCCACATGGGATCCTGGGATTTCAAACAGCACCTGAGTGCCACCCAAGAGCTGAGATTGAAACAGGATCTGATGGGTGGCCAAGGATAGTAAACCTTCCAACTGGAAAGGCAGATACTACCACACTGGAGAATCAGGCCCAAGATTTTCCCAGGAAGCTTCTCAGCAGGAAACTACACTGTATTCTACCACTCAGGAAACATGCGCCTTGCAGGAATACAGGCGAGGAAGAGGGAAGAAAGTGGGCCGGGACATGATTAGTGAAGAGCATCCTGGGAAAGCCAATTTATATGGTGGATCTTGGAGTACGATAGTTCACAGAGCCAGGAGACTCAAACTAGTCACAGCATTGGCCTCGCTGTATAAATGATAAAACTCTTTCAGATATAAATAACCTAATTGTCTTCCACTTGCAGTACCAGCATCCCACAAGGGGGTCAGTACATATCCCATCTGTTCCACTTCTGACCCAGCTCCCTGATAATCCTCCTAAGTGTAGCAGAGAACGGCTCAAGTCCTTGGGCTGCTGAACCCGGTGGGGCCCCGGGAGGAAGCCCCTGGCTCTTGGCTTTGGATTGGCTCAAACTCCAGCCCCCGTGGCCATTTGAGCAATGTACCAGTGGATGAAAGAGCTCTTTCTCTGTGTGTAAATGTGTCTCTACTTCTCTCTGTAAATCTGCCTTTCGAATAAAAAATAAATAAACCTTAAAAACACTTATAAAATACAACATACAATCTACTTAATCTTAGTTTTTCTTTTTAAGAAAAACTGTCACTTTAATTTAATAGTCTGGAAAGAAATATCTTCTCCACTTGTCATTAATCTAGAGAGAATTGTTCTTTGAGAAGTTATTACATCCCAGTCCCTGCTTCACAGTTTTAATAAATTCAGCCATGTTATAGTTGGAGCATGATAAGGAAATATAGCTGAAAGCAGGCAAAGTACAAATGAATGCATTTACTGTATTCATTGCAAAGAAGTTATTTTTTAAAGACTTATTTATTTAATTAATTGAAAAGAAAGATGCACAGTGACAAGGAGATACAGAGTGAAAGATCTTCTGTCTGCAAATGGATGCAATGGCCGCAGCTGAGCTGATTTGAAGCCAGGAGCATCTTCTGGGTCTCCTCTGCGGGTGCATGGTTCCAGCACTTTGGGTCATCCTTGAGTGCTTTTCTAGGCCACCAGCAGGGAGCTGGATGGGAAGTGGAGCAGCCAGGACACAAACCGGCACCCATATGGGATCCTAGTGCATGCAAGGTAAGGATTTTAGCCAGTAGGTTATCATGCTGGTCCCAAGGTTTTGGTTTTTAAAGCAGTGGCAGGTGAAGGCAGGAAGATGGTGGGTGGAAGTTTCTGGAGAGGTAGAACTCATGATAAAGAACCAAGTATTGCTCTTAGTCCACTGAAGACATATTTAGGAATGAAGAACGGTGGCTGCTAAGGACTCAAGAAGCCCACAGGGAGTTCTGAAAACACCAGGACTTGGTTGCAAGTGAACTAAACCCAAGAAAGAATGTAATTGTCCATGAGAAGCTTGACCACGGTCAGGTTTCATCAAGATGTCTGGCTTTCTGAGAAGGGAACAGAAACTGACCTTGGAGAAAGTCAGTGCTTCACGTGTTAAATCAATGGAGAGAACCAGAAAGACACATCCTGGGGAGAGCATCTACCCAACAGATAAGAGGAGGAAGCCAGATTCAAAAACGACGAACTCAATCCATGTTGAAAACACCTGGGTATCTGCGGTAATGGGTGATTGGCTTTATGAGTCCATCAAAAAGAAGCAAATACTGATTTTCTTTTGTGTCCGTCATGAGAGATGAATTTGTAACCTCGGCTATTGATTCTCACCCGTGTCTTCTGCAATGTGCAGTTCCCAGGCTTATAGCCATAGCTTCAGGCTAATTGAAAGATGTGCCTGACCCATTGCATATTATTCAACTCTAAGTCCTTTGGATTCATAATGGTATAGAAAATGTCTTGAGATACGACAGGGTATTTCATAAAAACTAAATGCTTTCCAAGAAGACAGGTGTTTAGGAGTTCAACACCGGTGGCATTTCATACCTACTGATGTTATATGGATCTCTGTATAGCGTAATCTCATATTTCTGTGCCCTGTTCAGTCCTAAGTCTTTCCAAATGCAGTTCTTGCTGTTAAATCCCATGATAAATAGGCAATCTCCTAAGAATGTGCTTTACATAGATGAAATTCGCTTATGACTGTGTGAAAACCTCATTGGAAATCTCTCCAGTAAAATAACTACTTAATTGTTTAAAACACACACACACACACACACTCACAGTCCAAGAATCTGAAATGTTTGCAAACAGCATGTAGAGAGTAACTGTTAATTCTAGATTCTTGCAAAAATTGATAACACTATTATGTGAGTGTGTGTGTTTATATCAGGAAGATATTTTTAGCCATAATCAGCTACATCACCTAACACGATGGACACCGTTCCGGGAGGCTCTGGCTGGGACAATCAAGCTCTCTCTTCTCCCAGCAGGAGTACTTGTATGCCAGGAAGAGCTGGCAGCCAGAATCCCTCATCTCACACCCATGTCCTGTGTTACACAAGTTCTCGTTCTGGCTAGCTGCAATGAGATGACTTGAGATTTATCACTGCCAAACTCCCTCTCTGAAGGCAGCAGCTGATCCTCAAACATGGTAGGTCAAGATTACTGGGCATTCTTTGCTTCTGTTTCAGCTCTCATTTTCAGAGGTTACACATCAAAAGGGTACCCATCATCCTGTTCACAGAGTAGATACACCCATGTAGAAAAGCAAGTCACTGAACCCACGTCAATGTCATGAATAATCTTTTGAAAGAATGAGGCAGATTGGGACAGCTCAATGGCTCAGTGGCTTAATTCGCACCTTCCAAGCATCAGGATCCCATATGGGCACCTGTTTGTGTCCTGACTACTCTACTTCTTATTTAGCTCTCTTCTTGTGGCCTGGGAAAACAGGAAAGGATGGCCCAAAGGCTTTGGACCCTGCTCCCATGTGGGAGATGGGAGACCCAGAAAAGGATCCTGGCTCTTGGTTTCAGATTGGCTCAGTTCTGACCAGTCAATGCAGCTGCTGGAGGAGTGAACCAGCAAACAGATCTTTCTCTCTGTCTCTTCTTTTTCTCTGTAGATCTTCCTTTCCAACAAAAATTAATAAATCTTTGAGAAAAAAAGAACTAAGACGACCTTAAAAAGATCTCTGAACCTCTTGAAGACACTAGCATTATTGTCAATAGAGTTGGAGATTCATATGCCAAAGCAGGACCTGGATTGGGATCAGGTAAGAGGCTAGAAGCTGCGCTATGGTAGCAACAATAACCCAAACGTGAAGCAGGCTGCATGATTAGCAGAGAGACACAGGGACAAAGGGAGCATTGATGCAGATAAAACCCTACAAGTGCAAAATTGCTCACATTTGTGACTCACAGTGT
Source organism: Ochotona princeps (assembly GCF_030435755.1). Lineage (NCBI taxonomy): Eukaryota > Metazoa > Chordata > Mammalia > Lagomorpha > Ochotonidae > Ochotona > Ochotona princeps. Next base: position 2,402,623 of record NC_080839.1, on the reverse strand, counting down.
AAAGCAACTGACATCACAGCCCACAGTATGTCACCAAGAAGTAAATAAATAAGGTGATACGCTGGTCATTACTAAATGCTAATAGCAGAGAATGAAGGCAGATCAGCCGTGAGCCCAATGAAGAGTCCAGTAAGAAACAGGAAAAGGCTGACTGGGTGCTCATCATGTTGATGGTCGCAGAGCCTGTGCAAGCACCGGCAGTGGCTTCAGGGGAGTCCTTTTGGAAGCTGCACAGTGGAGGGGGACCACAGGTCACAGTCAGTCCAGCCAGGCCTCTGGTAGGAGGTGGAGTGGAGGGCCGCGGTTTCCTGATTATGTGCAAATTTGGGACAACCCTGTATGTACAGAAACTTCCAATGAGAAACCCATCTCTCCAGCCCCCAGTGAAGGAGCTGCCTGACGAAGGTTTCAAGGAGCTGTTAACACACCTCTGGAACACTGGGGCAGGTGTCTGGCTCAGCGGGGAAGCATGCCTTGGGATGCTGAGTGTCTGAGTTCAGGACCTAGCTCCACCTTCCGTTCCAGCTTTCTTCTCGTGTGCACCCTGGGAGTTAGCAGGTGATGGCTCAGCATCCACAGCCCCGAGGCACACGTCCTGCTTCCTCGTCACTCAATGTGAGTGGCCATGTGTGTCCAGCGCCTAACTGTAGCAAACCTTTAAAGAGAACACTGAGGTAGGAGAACCCTACACAGATCAGAGGACAGAGAGACTTTAAGAATGAGATAGAGTTTAAGATCAATGAACATGTGAGTAGTTTTGAAGGAGGTGAAACCACTCTGAGAGTGCAGTTGCAGACGACAGGACACATTTGTCATCACCTATTGAGCTGCGCAGTGTGATGGGGTACAGCCAGTGATGGCCAGCACCCACTGACAGTGGGCAAATGAAATGTGGCTGTGTCCCCCACCCTCTGTCCTGAAGGTGGGTCCTAACAGCAATGGAATGTTAATTCCATCCTCAACCACTTCCCCACCCCCACCACCTAGGTATTTGCTCCTGCCCACCTGTGACTCACCTATCAACTGAGAGAGGACAGTATTGCATTGTTGTGTAACCACTCCCCTCACAAGCCCCTTTAAAAGGCCCAGGAAGCAGGGGCTCTCACTCTCTCTTTCTGGTCTGGTGCTTCCATTACTCTGGCACCTCGACTCTTGGCTAACCCAGGACAGATAATCCCCTGAGCCTGGTCCCTGTGTACTGCTTAGATGGAGCAATGGTTATAATAAAGTTGTTTCTGGTTTGTGTACTATCTGGAGTTCCAGGAGAGGTGAGGCCTAGCAGTAGTGGAATGTGGGCAGAGAAGCCAGGGAAAGGTGAATGTCTGCAGCTTTGTAAGTCTGCCTGGGTTATTCGTTGCATGTCTCTTAGAATAACTTATATTATTGGGGAAGCTGGGACATAGGTCTTCAGCTTAACGGATGGACTTAAGGGTAATGACCATTTGTTCCTTTTGGGATTATGTTTGGTTGGATTATGATTGGTTGGATTGCAGTATGGACTTGTGATTTGCTATTTCTAGTGTGCTCTATTATCACCAAGCTTGGTTAATAAAGACTCCTTAATAAACCTTAGACATGTCTGGTGTGGTCTTGCTCACACCCCGTAACATACAACACTGGGAGATAAATCTACTAGAACATCAGCAAACAGCAGGTGAGGGACAGAGACTCCAGGGAGCATGCAACACGCAGTCATCTCTGCGGATATAGTTCTGAAACGAAGACAAAAGAGACAGCATGGGGGGAAAATGCCCACAGATGAGGAAGGATTCCTGCAAGCAAACTTAGAAAAGACCACACGGAGAGAATTAGCATGCTCTTGTAAGAGCTGCTACACAATTATAACTCCTAGATGACAATTGCTCATCTTAACCTCTAAGTTCCGGTTGTCCTAACAGGAGAGAGCTGTAACAGTTCAGGCCGAAAGGGCTGAATGCCAAGGATGGTAAATGCTTTTTTTAAAAAAATAATTCACCCTTGCACTTATGGGGAAATATTACAAGATAAAATAGTGTCCTAAATGCCTCTCAGGGGAGAAAGGAATGAGCTACTTTGTTACAAAAAAAGTCCCATTAAGCATATAGATATACAGTGATATAACCAGTTCAATGCACAAACCTAAAATACAAATGTAATTGCTTAAATGCATGAATAACAAATAAAGATATTATACAGCACTTGCAGCTAATTACAAGCCTCTATGTTCATTACCCATGAATTGTCAGATGCAGAAGGCCTAGGAAATAAGGAGAAAAGGCAAGTCGAGTGCACGGTGATGCCATTGCATGGCTCTTTCCCACACAATTTCTGGGAAGGACACTTGAAGAGAAACTTCTGCTCATCTAAAACACCTGTGAGATAGCTGGCTTTGGCGATTTGGAATGTCAGATCTACAGAGAGAAGGAGAGACAGAGAGAAAGATCGTCCATCTACTGATTCAATTCCCAAGTGGCCGCAAGGGCCAGAGATGAGCAGATCCAAAGCCAGGAACCAGGAGTCTCTTCTGAGTCTCCCACGCGGGTGCAGCGTCCCAAAGCTTTGGGCCGTCCTCAACTGCTTTCTTAGGCCACAAGCAGGGAGCTGGATGGGAAGTGGAGCAGCCAGGACACAAACTGGTACCTCTGTGGCATCCCAGGGCATAAAAGGTAAGGACTTTAGCCACTAGGCTACTATGCTAGGCTTGGGGTTTTGGTGTTAAAGCTTTATTCGAAGAGAGACAGCTCATTCATCTGCTGTCTCACTCTTCAAATGGCTAGAATTGCAAGGTTTGGCCAAGGTCAAAAATCAAGAGCCACAAACTACATGTTGATCATGGATGGCAGGGACATAAATACTTGGACTATTTCCTATGAACAAAGCAAAGCAAACTCAGAGGAAGAGAAAATATTCAAGTGCATCTAGGAGACAAGCAAATGAATGGGCCAAGAAGCTTGTGTTGCAAATCAAGTAAGCCTTCAGTGTGTGTTTTAAGTAAGCGAGGAGGGCACAAAAGGAACATCTGAAAGGTTTTAAAGTTTGAAATGATCTTCACTGGAAGTCAGAAAGGTTGCATTATGTGTATGGATTCTAGAAAAGGAGACGTAGGTCTAAGACTATCCATGGTTTTATTTTGAACAGAATTCACATGATAACTTCAGTGTTACAGAACTCTTTATTGTGCATATAGAGCAAATGTGGTGTCATTGTTACACTGTTAAAACAAAATTCATGAAAGTCAGTAGAACAAGTGAGTGGTTTTAGATAATTCAAGATGTTACTGTGCTGAGTTATAGAGAGAGAAGTAAGAAAAAATACTATTAAGTTGCTAAAGTAAAATACACACACACCCACACACACACATACATACACACACACACACACACACACACACACACACACACACACACACACACACAGGGGTCCTCAAAGGTTCCTCTGGGTCTGCCAGGTGGATGCAGCATCCCAAGGCTTTGAGCCATCCTCCACTGCATTCCTAGGCTACAAAAAGGGAGCTGGAGTGGAAATGGAGAATTTAGGGCAGGAACCAGCTCCCATAAGGTATCCGGGTGCTTGCAAGGCAAGGATTTGTCTCCTGAAGCATCACACCGGACCCAGGATCACATTTTAACAATGATTTTCAATGCATAGAATACAATGATGCAAACACTTGCTTTTTAGCTTTTGTGTGTGAACTTCACTTTTCAAGTGCTGCTCCCTGTATGAGCATCTCTCTGGGATGCACGGGATAGGAAGGGGGAGACATAACCCATCCCCAAGGTGTTTGTAAAGGCCCTGCTCTGCTGCACCCACCAGGGTCAGTCTGCCCTAAAGGCCAAGTCTCTGGTGCTGGCACAGTGGGCCTCATACAGTCATGACCCCAGGAGCACATTCAAGTGTGTGCAGGAATGAAAACTGGAAGGCCTCCAATAATAAGCCATTAAAGGAGGATGTGTCGGGGATTCAGAAATGAAATTCGTCTGCCTCGAGGAGCAGGGGCAGGAGGACAGAGGGGAAGCTGGGTCTGCGTGACTGCCCTTCATTGGAAGTCCTTAATTGTTTGAAGAATGTGTTCTATCTTTTTAACTGACGCATGGATAATGCACACACTTTGGGGATGTTATGGGAGGATGATGTGTAATGTCCCATGAGGGTAAACGTGCAAACCTCAATCTTGCTGTAGTACTTACATGGAAGCTGTAATTATCCCCAGTGAGGAAGAGGCCTCTGGCTGTGGGCTGAGAAGGAGATTCCGCTGCACGTGGGTCAGAATGGAGTGGGGAGTGTGGACTCCAGTGTTCCTTCCTGGGTAAGGGCCCTGAAACCCTACGAGGAAATGATCATCACAGCACGAGCCAGGCCTTCCCGAAACCAGTTAACTGAGGAGTGAGGAAAAGTGGAACCTGAATTTCAAGTGTATTTTTAAAACTTTTTTATACCAGAACATGAAAAAGACAAAATGGCATTCAGGAAAATGACAAATTCTTCAAAAGATCTATGTAAATATGCATGTAAAAAAATACGCATGAACTTCAAACACGTTTCGGCAAAATGATTTTTTTCACATTTTGAAGTTGGTTTTATTTTGTGTATTATAGGTATGAAACGGGATGTTACAAAAAGCATCACGTGCGTATATAAAATGCTTGTATGTTTAGACATAAATTCAAGTTGGAGAATATTTTAACATGCTGGAAAGTGTCATGCAAAGACATAAAAATGCAAATGTCAATTGTACTTGATTGTTCAGAAGGGTCAGTGCAAATGACGGCACCATCTAGGTGGAAGAAATTACCCCAAGATGTGACATTGTCTGGTGAGATCTGCAGCACAGCCAAGTTCCTTAGCTGAAGGCAAACTTCTGAGAAGACTGTGGTCCAGTTAAGATGTGACTGGTGATGGAGTTGCAAGAACAGTACCCAGAAGAAATTAAATTTACACAACATATTACATTATAAAGCTTCAAAGAAATTCAATATGGTAAAAATCAGGAAAAGCTGATTATATTAAACAACCAAGCCTCAACTGAAACACTTTAAACCCATGAAGATGATTGCAAGGCTTTACGTGGTTGTTTCTCTTTATAATTGTTCACTTTCACACCCAGCGTGGTGGCCTAGCAGCTAAAGTCCTCGCCTTGAACATGCTGGCATCCCATATAGGCACCAGTTTGTATCCAGCAGCCCCACTTCCCGTCCAGTTTCCTGCCTGTGACCTGGGAAAACAGACAAGGACGGCCCAAAGCCTTGGGATGCTGCACCCACGCGTGAGACATGGAAGAGGCTCCTGGCTGCTGGCTTCGGATCAGCTCAGCTCCAGTCACTGCAGCCATGTGGAGAGTGAACCAGTGGACAGAAGATCTTCCTCTCTGTCTCTCCTCTCTGTATATCTGACTTTGGAATGAAATTAAATAAATCCTTAAAAAGTGTGCACATTTTTGACAAAACATTTGCTTTTATGTCAAAAGCAGAGTTTTAAAAAGAAGGAGACAGAGCAAGAGATAGAGAGCTATTTAATATCCACTGAGCCACTCCCCTCACGTCTCTGACGGCTGAGCTGCTCTAAAGCCAGGATCAAGAGCTTCTTCCAGGTGTCCCATGTGGCTGAGGGGTCCCAACACTTGAGCCACCCTCCGCTGCTTTTCCATAACTAGGAAGCTGAACCACAAGTGCCCATATGGGATGCTGCTGCCTCAGGAAGAGCTTAGTCGTTTACATCATTGTGCTGGCCTCCCAATGCTCACTTTAAAATTACATATGTTTCAGAACAGTTTAAATTTATAATACAAACATCATGAATTAGTACCAGGCTCCCATTAGCTTCCACGTGTGCAGTTTCTGGTACTGTGAACACCTCATCTGATGTTTGTTACAATCTTTAAATGATACCTATTTTTCCTGTTATTAAAACCTCATATTTTTCACAAATTAATGACCCACAACCAGATCACCCTATTACTTTAAAGTACAAGCTTCCAGGTCTAGCACGGTAGCCTAATGGCTTAAGTCTTTGCCTTGAATGTGCCAGGATCCCATATGGGCACCGGTTCGTATCCCAGCTGTTCCACTTGCCTTCCAGCACCCTGACTGTGGCCTGGGAAAGCAGCAGAGGATGTCGCAAATGTTTGAGACCTTACACTTATGTGAGAAACCCAGAAGAAGCTTCTGGCTCCTGGCTTTGGATCTGCTCAGCTCTGGCTGTTGTGGCACTTGAGGAACAAACCAACAAATGGAAGATCTGTATCTCTCCTTCCCTTTGTGAACCTGCAATTTCCAATAAAAATAAATAAAACTTATAAAAACATACACATTTTCTCTATCCTCCTCTCCCCTATTCCTTCCCACAAAATTTTCCAAATAACTTCATACATGCACCATTCACCCCTGGTCCACTGCTCTGGAATCCTACAGCCAGGGGCTGGCCAAGCAAAGCCTAAGAATTCCATGAGCATCTCAGGTTGGGCTGCCTGCCTTTTCCCATTTCTCATTCTCTCACAATGGACATTTCAGAGACAGAAACTCTTTACAGACTGCTTGTGGATGAATTTACAGAGGAAGAGAATCACCGTCTTCCAGCCAGGTCTCTACATGAACAGGGACCCTTGAACGTCGTCTGCAAGGGTTTTGCACTGTCATGCTCACTGGTGGCATAGAAGGACATTTAGTGTACAAGCGCTACTCGGATGTGCATCCTTCACACAGAGAGCTGGTGAATGAACTTTGGACATGCACTTGTTGCTGCTGCCTGCAGGCTTGGCAGATGTAATCAAATGCCTCTTATGTGTTGGTCTTGTGAGGCTCAAAACAAAGATTAGAAAAGCATCTGTTTTCAAATCTGTTTAGCTCCACCAAAGCCATGGTGCAGGAGAAAACACCAACCACCTTGTGATGAGGGATTGCAAATCATTCTCCACAGCCCTTAGGAAGTGTGAACCAGAAACCATGGAGCATGTGGCTCTTTACCTCATGCCAATTCACCGTTTCAACCATTGTCCTTCATATGACACTCGGGAAAAGCTGTCTCTGCTTTAGGAGTTATTGTATTATAGTTATACACACCATGAGCATTGTTTGTTTCAGGAAGATTTTTACCTTGGGGCTTTAACTGGAAGAAGTCAATAGTCAATGGCAACATTTTTTTTTTTTAAGATAATTACATGGTTGACCAGGGTGGGAAGGACTCGGGGTTAGGGAAAAATGGGTGAAACTGTTGTTTCCAAATTCTCTATTTCTTCTTGTCTCTGGAGGAAAGGGAAAGATAAAAGGGAGAAGCCACACCAAGCCTCCCACATGTCCGAGTACTCAGAGATGGGGAACCACCATTCAGTACAACCCAGGGTCCTCCTGTAGGTCCTACTGCATGTTCTGAGGGTTCTGACCCAGTGACTTGGATAGTTGTGAAATGCTGTTGGTTTCGCCGATCCAAGGGTGAGGCATCCCTCCCAGTGTCCATTGGCTACCATAGCTGACCTCAGGTCTCCATTCACCCAGATTTTTCTGCCATCGTTTGCTGGGGTAAAAATGGGCATCTGGTTCTCCATGCATATCAGGCTCAGCATCCACTGTTCTGCCTTTTTCACTCGTGGGCAGGTAGAAGGACCCTGGCCAGGCGACCTGAGCCGCTCAATGACAGCATTTTCATCATCAAATCGTGCCCTCAAACAAGCATATTAGCTTGTCTGGTAAGCTGTGGATTCCATGCTGGCTCTGTTGATATCAGTGTACTGAAGTCCAGCATTGATTCCTGGTGATCATAGTGAATGGGGGAAAACAAAATATGGGAGAGCCTCCTTTTCCTTGACTGAGTGTTAGGGGAAGAGCCACCATATCCCCTTTATTGTTGTTATGATGGTTGACCTGGACTCTGTTTCAAAATACATGCACATCAGTACAGAACAGTGTCATGTTGATCTAAACTATGCTTTGAGAAAACATTTGTATCTCGCTGCATCCGGCCATCCCTATAATGTGTAAATTACACTAGACAAGTTATCACTTGTCACAGAAATATCCAGAGGAGGGAGCATGCCCAAGACCACGTAGCTGGTAAAAGAACTGAACAGAGATCAGCCTTATCCACTGAGAGAGATGCTTGCTGTTAACTTCACTTGCAGAAAAACTATGCTTTTTCAGATTGGCTGGTCTCATTCTGAAGCTGGATAACACTTGAAGCCCGTGGAATTCCCCGTGGAATTCCCCAAACATCTTCATTTTCACAAGACCTCCTAGCCTGGGTCTTCACTTCACTAACCACAGAATCAATCCAAACCCAGTTCTTGGCGTGACACTGGGCTGAGATAAGGAGCTGATGTTAGTAGTCACAACTCTACCTTGCAGGTGACGAAGGCCTCAGATCATGAACACAAATTCCCAAGCCCTCACTCAGCACATTGCTCCCTAGGGGTCTGCAGCTGCTTAGCTCGGGACATTTTTGAGACCATTGTTGGTGATTCTCAGGAATCATCATGAGCTGTTGAAGGCTGTGACATTGTGACATTGTAACAGTCTGACATTGTGCTGCAGAGCTGGGATCCTATAAGAGTAACAGCTAGAGACTCAGGTGCTCCACTTCTTATCGACTACCTACGGACAGAAGTGGGGAGACAGCAGAAGCCCCTGGCTTCTGGCTTCTGGCTTCAGCCAAGCCCAGTCCCTGTCCTTGAGGGCATTTGAGGATGAAAAATCTCCCTCACTCACTCACACCCACATTTTCTGTTACTCTACATTTTACATAAGTAAAAACATTTTTTTAAATAACATTCTATTAATTTCTGACTTCAGAAGTTCTGGAGGGGCTTGGAAGCTGTGAAATAACAACACGCCGCCAGGTGATTCTGACAAGTAAGGAAGTTGGAAAATCAATTTTTCTTCGATTTTGTGAATAGAAGTGTCTGGGTGCTTGTGCAGTTTCTGGGCTACAGTATATCTTTTGGAGTTTACCATAGTGCTTCATGCATGGCACATTTTACAGAAAAGAGGCAGAGAGTCCCCCTAGAGGAACCACTCCATCATTATACCATAAATAAATTGGTTACCCAGAATTTTCACCAAAGGGGATTGTACTTCTTGTACTTCTCTCTGTAATTCGTGCACACCTATGTCCTTGGCAAAATAATGACTTGCAAAGATAATGATGTGTAAATTGCAATAGCAAAGATAACATAAAAGACAGGAGACTGTTTATTTTTTTAAAAGATTTGTTTATTTTTACTGGAAATGCAGATTGACAGAGAGAAGAAGAAACACATAGAAAGATCTTCCATCTCCTGGTTCATTCCTCAATTGGCCACAATTGTTAGAGCTGAGCCTACAGTCTTTCGGGTCATTCTCTACCACCTTCCCAGGGGAGAAGCAGGGAGCTGGATTGGAAGTGGAGCAGACATGGGAGGAACTGGAGCCCATGCTAGAACTTACAAGTGTAGGATTAGCCTGTTGAGAGAGTCTCAGACGCAAGGATGCTGCTATTAATTTTTTTAAATTTTAAATCAGTTTTTATTAAGATTTATGTTATTTTTATTAGAAAGTCAGATATACAGAGAGGAGGAGAAACAGAGAGGAAGATCTTCCGTCCGATGATTCATTTCCCAAGTGACCACAACAGCCAGTGCTGCTATGATCCAAAGCCAGGAGCCAGGAACCTCCTCCGGGTCTCCCACACGGGTGCAGAGTCCCAAAGCATTGGGCCATCCTCGACTGCTTTCCCAGGCCACAAGCAGGGAGCTGGATGGGAAGTGGAGCTGCCGGGATTAGAACCGGTGCCCATATGGGATCCCGGGGCGTTTAAGACGAGGACCTCAACCCCTAGGCCACTGCGCCCGGCCCTTAATCAGTTTTTACTATTGTTTTGCATGATACAGTTTTGTAGATATTTAAAACATCTTAATCGAGGTGGGGGACTTTGGCACAGAAGTTATACACCCACATCTTCTATCCGAGCCCTTGGGTTTAAGACCCTGTCTGCTTCTGAGATCAGTTGGCTACTGATTTGTATCAAGTAAGGCAGTAAGGGACTGTTCACCTGCTTGAGTCTTGACTACACATCGCGGAGACCTACACTGAGTTCCCAGGTTCCAGCTTCTGCCTGGATCTTTGTAGGCACTTGATAGTGAACGGGTATTACAAGATCTCTCTCTCTCTCTCTTTCTCTCACTCTCTCATTCTCTCCTTCCATTGCAAATAATTCAAACAAACAAAAATGCTCAAGAGGGATTACAATTTAACAAGCATTTACTGGGGCTACATTTCAGAAGCACTTAAAACCCCATCCCCATGGGCTAGCTAACCAATTCTGTTCCTTGTTGGACAATGAGAGAAGGAACCACTGCTTCACAGTTTTCAAGCAAGGAACAATTAGCTTCTTTTTTCTTTTCTTTTATTTTAAAATTTATTTTATTCTCATTGCAAAGTCAGATATACAGAGAGGAAGACAGACATAAAGGAAGATCTTCTGTCCATTGATTCACTCCCCAAGTAGTCGCAATGGCTGAATGGAGCTGAGCTAATCCGAAGCCAGGAGCCTCTTTCGGGTCTCCCATGCAGGTGCAGGGTCCCAAGGCTTTGGGCCGTCCTCAACTGCTTTTCTGGGCCACATGCAGGGAGCTGGATGGGAAGTGGGGCATCTGGAATTAGAACTGGTGCCCATATGGGGTCCTGGCACTTTCAAGGTGAGGACTTTAGCCAGTAGGCTACCACACCAGGCCTAGACATAGTCTTCTATCTGCAACCTTGTTAACCCTCTTCTTTTTAGATTTGCAAGCTGCATTAGCTTCCGCTGACTTGTAAGGGGGGGGGGGGGAATGATGCAAAGAGTTAGCATGTTCCCTGATAACGGAGACTAGCATACTTAATTTGAAATTCAACCGGACGCTATGAATACATTTTACGTTGTGGGGGTGGTCATTGCTTGGGTGTTAAAGGTATGATTAGAAAGCTCATGGCATGCAATTGATTACTATTAGGAATATGTAAACACTGAAATGTCAGTTAATCATAGGTTAATGGAGAGATAAAAAATGTCTAGTGAATTTCAAAATGAATGAATCATTTTAAATGGTCACAAAGAAGAGATAGACATAATTTTCCACCAGAAAAAAAATCCAAATTCACCCTGTTGCTGTGATATTTTATAGTATAAAACAATGCTTTTCTCCCTGATGGTGTGAAAAAGGGTCACCCCCAATGCTTTTTGGGTAAAACATGAGAAATAACCTGCAATACACAGGACACAGGGAAGCAGAAGTTGGAAGTATGTTTAGTCAAATGACAGGACCAAGGATGTTGAGATTCCTGAAGAATCTAAAATAAGATGCCAAAATGGTTAATGTAACTTAACAATGCTGAGAGTACACAAAGTTATGACAACATCATTGCACTTCTATTTGATGGCAATAATCAAAATGACATCTCAATTTAATTCAATATTTCTAAAATCACCACTTCATAAAGATACATTAGATACACACTTAAATAAAAGATGTACATTTTCTAACATAAAAAATTAAAATCATTGCCACGAACAGGACATAAATGAAAAGATGACAGGTATGTGGCCCAGGCACTTCAGGAGGGCTGGAGTGTCCACTTTCTCTTTTAAATGTCTTCTGCAAATTTCACAGTGTTGAAAGGAAAGTTGCAATTCCAATTGCAGATTTCTGTGTTTACAACAACAGCTTTGCTTGTCCAAGTAACTTTGAAAAAAACTTGATAAATAAATAAAGGGCATATCTGAAGACTTATGAAACCTGATTGCAATTTTTGCTATGAGCGTGAGGTGATGAGTACAATATGGTATAAAGCACAGACACAAAGCACAGTGAAGGACTTAACAATGTTCTTGTGCCTACATGACAGTCCCAAGCACAGCTCTGAAGCAATTATTAGGAAAAGTAAGGTCATTTCCAGCCACACTGATAAGAAAATACACATGAATACAACACACCCAAATTAATTTCAAATTAGTGATGTCTCTAAGCACAAAAGGTAAGTTCTAAAATCTATAGAAAATGACAACCCTTTTGTAATCCTGGAGTAAAAAAAAAATAGATAAAAATTGTAAAAGCTAAAAGCTAAAGTCCTCATCTTGCACACACCAGAATGCTATATGGGTGCTAGTTCGTGTACTGATGGTCCTAATTCCCATCTAGCCACCTGCTTATGGCCTGGGAAGGCAGTCAAGGATGGCCGAAGGCATAGGGACCCTGCACCAACGTGGGAGACCAGGAAGAAGCTCCTGGCTCCTGGCTTCAGATCGGCCCAGCTCCGGTCCTTGTGGCCACTTTGGGTATGAATCAGCAGACAGAAGATCTTTCTGTGTCTCTTCCTCTCTGTATATCTGACTTTGCAATAGATGTAAATGAATCTGGAAGGAAAATACAAAAACAAAATGTTGTAAGACTGACTTTGTCAAAATTGCATGTAGAAAATGATCAGGCAAAAACGAAACAGGAATAAAACATTAATGAATGGCTGAGAAAGGGGTTCTAAACATTGCATGTAACTAGAAATGGGTCAACAGTAAAAATACACGATCAATAAATATGTGTCAAAAGTGGATCAGTGCTGGTGCTGTGGTGCAGGGGGACAAGCCTCTGTCTTTGATGCCAGCAACCCATATGGGACAGATTCAAGTCCTGGAAGTTCCACTTCTGATCCACCTTTTTAATAAAGCAGTTGATGGCTCAAGTTGAAGGGTCTTTGGCAGCCATGTGTGAGACCCGCAGTATGTTTTCCAGCACCGACTTCCCCAGCCCAGCTGCTCTGGCGTTTGGGGAATGAACCAGCAGATGAAACATCTATCAGTTCTCCTGTCTGTGTTTCTCTTTCCTACATCCCAGAACTTCTCTACCCAAGTATTTTCCTGGAAAACGAAATCATATGTAGAGATTGTAAAAATAATTGCAGTCTCTGCTGTCCTAGGAACCCTGCCAGTGTTCAACACAGCTGGCATCTGTGAATGCAGTGGAAAGAGCTGCAACTACGCAATCAAGAGTGGCAGAAAGCTCTTCACCCCTTCATGTACAAAGCTGACTTGCTGTTTTAGCTGGAGCATGAAGGGTACTGGTTAAATGTAGGGAAAGGGGACTCAACTTGAATATTGCAAAGGGTGGGTCTGTATAAATTCACTGGCGATGCCTATGTACTAATTGGGTGCAGCTAAACAGCAAAAACAATCAGCAAGCAGCTTCTCAGCTTCTAAAGCACAGTGGGATACTTGGTTGATCCTACTAAACTAAGCATTTCAAAATAGCGCAGTTCAGTAAGGACTTCAACTCTTCTCAACACAGAGCAATGCCATGTGTCCTGGTTGATGCCTAGACCATTAGATCATCATAAACTGTACATAGGAACTGAAATCTCAGGCTGTGCCCCATGAATACGCATAATTACTAAGAGAACCGCCATGGTAGTGATTTCTATAAATGTTCTCAAGAAAAGAAACTCGGTGTATTCCCAGCTGTTGGTGAGGACAAGTAAGTCGGGCAACACTGAGCATCTGCTGGCAGGCATTTGAGTGGTGGTTGGGTCCATCCCAAAGAACTTGGTCATCGCTCACCACAGAACTTTGAATGGGTGGTCACACATTGAGATTTCTGCAGCTCTCAACGCCATACTGAAATAGGTCAGGTGTCTAGCAATAGAAGATAAAGTAAATGAACTTCAGGGCACTCATACCAGGGATGCCCTCCTCAGCCACACAGAGGACTCAAGTTTTAGCGTTCACTACCGTATGACAACAACAGCAATGATGCTCTTCCACATCCAGTTGCAACTCACTTGCTTGTTTGTACACAGGGTGCCAGCAAAGTTAAAAACAATCCGATGAACGCCCAGCCAGAGGGGCAATTCCTCTTTGTGGCCTGTCTGTGTGGTGCATCTCCTGGTTTTCCACTTAGGTTGGTCTGTGATCATTCCTGGACCGACTCCTCTATGAGTTCATGTGCTCATCCACCATCCAGTACAAGAGTTGTTTCAAGCCCTGGAGTAAGGCTGCTGCTAAAGAAGTCTTTAAAGCAAGCCGGAACCCTTGTCTCACTGAGGTCAAGTAGCGTTTCCATAGCATAGTTTCCCATGTTCTCCTCCTCCTCCTTTAGCATGCTGGGCAGAAGACTTGAGAACGCATCACTCTCTGGATGCACATGTCTTTCTCCACTGACATCAAGTACTTCTCAAGGAGGTACCTCTTCCATCGTTAACTCTCTGGCAAAAAACACATTCAACACAACTCTGATATCCAGAGTTTATGTCCCACCTGGTTTGCTTCTGATCCAACTCCCTGCCAATGTTCCTGGGAAGGCAACAGAAGATGTCCCAGACAATTGAACCCATGCCACTCATGCAGAAGACCCCGTTGGAGTTCCTGGGTTTGGCATGATCTGGACTTGACATTGAGAGAGTCATTCAGGGTAACATAATTTCCCTCTCTCACTACCTCTCTCTCTCTCTCTCTTCTCTTCTCTTTCAAATAAATACAGTAAATCTTTGCAGTAAAAGTTCACTTAATTACCACTTGATTCCAAGGTTAAAGGAAAAGCATAAAATCCAAGAGCAAAATATCTGAGAACATTTAATGGCCCCCTAATTCTGTTGCTCAAACATACAGCCTTGCAAAGACATTTTTAAAGATCTGTTTTTAATTTTATCAAAAGGTTGATTTTTACAGAGACAGTGGATGGAGCTAAGTTGATTGAAAACCAGAAGCCATGAGCTCCTTTCTGGGTCTTCCACATGGGTGCCAGAGCCCCATGCATTCTACAGTCAGACCACCAATCCGGGTCACGCGCCTTCATGTCCCCGCCTGCCCCCACCTGTACCAACCAGCCTGAAGACTACACGCTGAGGCTTCACAAGCATGCTGCCAGGCAACCAGTGGGCTTTACCTGGCATCATTGGCATTCCTGGCCACCTGACTTGGGCCCCATCAGACCTCCCACCCTCATGGCTCATGGACTCAGAACCCACCCACACATACCTTTAGGAGAAAAAAAAATACAACAGGCTAGGTGATTATGCTGACACACTGGTATGATTAAAACAGATTTGACATTAACTAGGCCCAGGATTCCCACCAGATTTTTAGCTGCATTTCTCCTAGCAGTGTGACACTTGCCTATGTACAGTGCAACCTAAGCCATTGTCTACACCTGGGGACATGGTAGATTTTCTTTAAACTAGAAAATATCTCTGTTTTTTAAAATGTGAGTTTTCCACAAGATATGCTTCTTTAGATGATATTACATTGAAGAAATTAAACAGGGAAAAAAGGGGATTCTGGGATTTGGTGCAATAGCCTAAAACCTAAAGTCCTCACTTTGACAGTGCCAGGATTTCATATAGGCATTGGTTCTAATCCCGGCAGCCCTACTTCCAATCCAGCTTCCTGCTTGTGGCCTGGGAAAGCAGTGGAGAACAGCCCAAAACCTTGGGACTCTGTGCCTGTGTGGGAGACCCGGAAGAAATTCCTGACTCCTGGCTTTGGATTGGCTCAACTCTGGCTATTGCAGCCACTTGGGGAGTGAATCAATGGACAGAAGATCTTCCTCTCTGTGTCTGCTTCTCTCTGTATATCTGACTTTGCAATAAAAGTAAATAAATTTTTAAAAAAGAAAAAGAACTGCTATCCAAAAAAAAAAAAAAAAAAAAGATAGGGTTCTTGCCTTACTTGAATTCTCAGGCACAATATATTTATGAAGATAATCAGATTTGTCAACTTCTTCTGAATGACCCCAAAAAAATGAAGGTTCATTAGCTAGAAAGATATATAAAAAAGTGTGAAAGAGCTTGTTAAAGAACACATGAATTGAAACTGATAGGATGGGGAACTTGCGAGTGAAAAGAAAAAGCATTCCATTTGTCTCAACTTTTTGAGAGTGGCCAAGGCAAGAGTTTCCAAGCTGTTGGAGAAGCTAGGCAGACGTTATCATTTCACTCTTTTTTATTACTTGTCTGAAGATTCACACGAAGTGCACAAAGCTGTTAAACTCAAGACACTGGTAACTGGATGAGAAATAGAGCCCAGGGTGACCGACAAGCAAATATCCAAGCTTGTTCATTAAGACCACTTCAAACCCATTCATCTCCACAATGGCCTCTGGGTTATTTCCAATTTTCTTTTCTCTTCCTCTCTGGGTGCTGTTTCTAAGCAATGCAACTAAGTGCGCAAACACGGCTATAATTGATCTGATCTGTGCTTTTCTGGATAATCACAGTGAATGAATGCTGAAGAGTTGGTTCTCATTCTCAGTTGGTACCACAGAAGCACATGGAATTGTTTGCCAGCTGAACTCTCAATTCAAAGCCATGTAGAAGAGCAGCCCTGGTTTTTCCTCTGACCTGCTTTTTTTCTCAATCCCTTATGAATTGGGGTCCCAGCTGCTGCTGGTGGAAGCGCTGACCCAGAACACAGCTGCCATCACCCAGCTCCCCTGTCCCCTCCCAGCTTGCTTCTGTGTGTGCTTTGGGCTGGTTCTTCTAAATGAATGGGAAGTGCTTGACCGCATTTTTGTTCTATTCAGGTCTCTGGTTGGAATTTAAGAAGCCTGAAGAGCTAAAGTTGAGAATGTAAATTGTCCTGGGTGTTGCAAATGAGACAATTTGAAAGGCCTAAATCAGTAACAACAAAAACAACAATAAAACAAAGTCATTTTCCATGGATGAAAGGTCAGCAGAAAGGCCTGTTCCCCTGGTGGCCAACTGACTCCTCCCACTGGTAGGGGGCCCTGGGGCAGACAAGAGGTCAGAAAGGATCCCAGCTGACAGGAGAATCCAGGGAGAGGGCTGAAAAGTCAAATTACGAACTGAGGGGTTTCCTAGCCATGCAATCCAACCAGCCATGCAATACCACCGCTTCTCAGGTTCGGGGAGCATCACAGGTGGGCAGAAAGCATTTTATGGGTAGAGAAAGTGTGGCTTCCAAGTTTGTGACCATGAACTAGTTGCATAAGACCACAACACTGGGAAGAATGCAAACTGAAGGGCCTGTATGAACGGTAGTACAGAACTTCCTCGAAAACTGAAACATGCATTTACCATATAATACAGCAGTTCCCCTCTTAAGGATAAACCAAAAAGAACTGAAACAAAGAATTCAAGTAGTGCCCGGCAGCGTGGTCTAGTGGCTAAAGTCCTAGCCTTGAACGCACCAGGATCCCATATAGACACCGGTTGTAATCCTGGAAGCCCCACTTCCCATCCAGCTCCCTGCTTGTGGCCTGGGAAAGCAGCTGAGGACGGCCCAAAGCTTTGGGACCCTGCACCCATGTGGGAGACCCGGAAGAGTTTCCAGGTTCCCGGCTTCGGATCTGCGCAGCACCAGCCGTTGCGACTACTGGGGGAGTGAAACATCGGATGGAAGATCTTCCTCTCTGTCTCTCCTCTCTGTATATCTGACTTTGTAATAAAAATAAATAAATCTTTTAAAAAAAATGAATTCAAGTAGACATTTTTACATTGTTATTCTGATAAATATTAGCTACAAAACAAAGGGTAGGTAAAACCCTGGTGTTTAGGAATGCAAGGATATGTAAAGTACCGTATTAATAGTCTAATGGAATTCTGACACATACAACACATATAAACTTTAAGACAGGATATTAGGTGAAATTAGCCAATGACAAAGGACAAATGTCGGGAAATCCAATGAGACCTCCCTAGAGTCGTTGATTTCCAAGCAAATGGCCTAGCTGTTGCCAGGGCAGAGAGAATGGGTAGTTAGAATTTAGTAGGTGCCTAGAATATCAAATGGTAGGTTCTGATGACACATACATTAACACGCACCCTTAGTTTAATCTTACAGTACTGCTGTTAGTGTTTCTCTCCACCTCTTCCCCAACTATCACCACTATTATATTAAAGAAACAAACAAACAAAAATAATCTATATATTCTCTTTTTCAAAAACTTTTGAGGCCTAGTGTGATGGCCCAGTGGCTAAATCCTTGCCCTGCATGCAATAGGATCCTATATGGCTCATGTCTCGGCAGCTCCACTTCCCATCCAGCTCCCTGCTTATGGCCTGGGAAAGCAGTCGAGGACGGCCCAAAGGCTTGGGACCCTGCACCCATTTGGGAGACCTGGAAGAAGCTCCTGTTTCTAGTTCCTGATTCCTGGCTCTGGGCTCCTGGTTTTGGGTTGGAGAAGCTCCGGCGATTGAGGCCACTTGGGGAGTGAACCAGCAGACAGAGTATCTTTTTCTCTCTCTCTATAAATCTGCCTTTCCAACAAAAATAAATAAATCCTTTTTAAAAACAGTTTGTGGATCATGACTATTTTTAAAAAGGAGTAAAGGGGGCCGGCCTTGTAGCACAGTTGGGTGAAGCCTCCACCTGCCGTGCTAGTATCCAATATTAGCACCAGTTCAAGTCCCGGCTGCTCTACCTCCCATCCAGCTCACCTATTATGCCCATGAAAGCATCAGATGTCCAAGGGTTTCAGCCTTTCATAGCTAAGCAAATGTTTTCTGAATATATATGTGCAACAATGACACAGCCTGTAGAAGCATAGCATTGGATATAAAAAATCAATGGAAGGGCCCGGCGGTGTGGCCTAGCTGCTAAAGTCCTCGCCTTGAACGCCCTGGAATCCCATATGGGCGCCGGTTCTAATCCCGGCCACTCCACTTCCCATCCAGCTCCCTGCTTGTGGCCTGGGAAAGCAGTTGAGGACGGCCCAGTGCACTGGGACCCTGCACCTGCGTGGGAGACCCGGAAGAGGTTCCAGGTTCCCTGCTTCGGATCAGCGCGCATCGGCCCGTTGCGGTCACTTGGGGAGTGAATCATCGGAAGGAAGATCTTCCTCTCTGTCTCTCCTCCTCTATGTACATCTGACTTTGTAATAAACATAATAAATCTTTAAAAAAAATCAATGGAAGAGAGAGTGAGCATGCTGTGTGATTCAAAAGGATAACTATGGATCAGTCTGTGGGACAGCCTCCTACTGGGCTTTTGTTTCCTTCCTGAGGGACCAATTCTTCAGCTGACAAAGGATGAGGGATGAAGGTCTTGATGCTTGGGGGACAATCAAGAGAATGAGAAACAATCCTTTAGGAAACTGGGAGAGAAATGGCCATGTGGACACATGAAAACATTGCAACTCCCAATTGTGATTTTAAATCCTTTTCTAGTGTATCAAAGTATCTCACTTAACTGGAACAAGTAGAATGATTTATGTTCAATCCTCTCTTATTGGTAATATCCACTGGCCAGCATTCTCCATCCTGCTCTGTTCATCACGTTGGGCTGAAATTTACTTGCATGTGTTCAGCACATTGTCTGGCCACATCCAACAATCAGAATATGAATGTCGGATTGTAGCCATTTTGAAACCTAGCAGTCTCCCAGTGATAGGGAAGCCTGTTAGCATTGCCCAACCTGCTGCAGGCAGGCAACGTTCCAACAACCTGCTGATTTGTCCAAACAGGCTTGACTTTTGGGCCTCAAAATTTATATGACTTGCCTGTTCCCCTGGAATGATTTTAGGCATTTCAGATTCACCAAATTTAACACATAATGAGGCACCATCAACTAGTTCCTGACTCTGCTTTCAGAGTTCTGTGTTGTTCATCAAGGCAAACTTCAGGTCATATAAGACTTTTTTTTTTCAGTTTCTGTGGGGATTAGATGAGAAGCTGTTAGGGTCTCTGGTCCCTGATGAGCTTACCTTTTAAAATATAGCATCTTGGGCCCAGTTCAATAGCGTAGTGGTTAAAGTCCTCACCTTGAATGTGCCAGGATCCCATATGGGTGCCAGTTCTAATCCTGTCAGCCTCGCTTCCCATCCACCTCCCTGCTTGTGGCCTGGGAAAGAGGTAGAGAACAGCCCAAAATTTGGGACCCTGAACCTACATGGGAGACCTAGAAGATTTTACTGGGTCTTGGCTTCGGATTGGCTCAGCTCCAGCTGTTTCAGCTGCTTGGGGAGTCAGTCATCGGACGGAAGATCTTCCTCTCTGTCTCTGCTCCTCTCTCTATATCTGTCTTTGCAATAAAAATAAATTAATCTTTAAAAAAATTTAAAAAATAAAATACAACATCTTTCTTCTCCCTATTTCTTACCCTTCCAGGAATGCATTCTTTGTAGCTTCATCCCCCCCAGTCCCCTTGAGGGTGATCAAAGAGACCAATCAACATACCAACTCCCATCACTCAGAGCAGGTGCCCATGGAGACATGGCTTAAAGTGATGCCCATCTCTGAGTTACTGTCAGGAAGATGGTGCTTACCGGATGGGAGGAGGAATCCACCTGTCACACCTCTATGATGTCCAGTCTGTGCAGAGCAACGTGCCAGACATTGTTGCCCTGTGTGAGGTCCCCTCGCCGCCCCCAGTGACTCATTTTATTCCCACTCCCCTGAGATGGTGCTTAAAACACATACATCACTTTCAGCATTTCTTGGGGTCTTTCCTCTCTTGGACTGCCCTCCTTGGAGTCCTTCGGTCCTTTGAGCCCCCTCCGTCACTATGGCAGCAGATCTCTCTTTTAAATAAACCTAACTTTACACACTGAAGTTGTCTGCAAGCAAATTCTTCTTGCATGTGAGAGAAGAAACGAAATTGTTGCCATCTTTTGTGTCAAATCCCCAACAACATTTCCAAGCTAACAAGTTTAGGTTTCCCAGCAAACCCAGACCTGCTGCAGAGGGTCAGCTTAAGCTCTTCAGTCCAAAAAAAAAAAATTGCTGTTTCTAAAGTGTGGTTGCTATCAGAGAGGGAGGAACTAGCCCGTACTCAGTTACAAGGGAAAACATTCTCTTCTTCAACTCATCTACCACAAAACTTCCATGTAGCTGTTCATGGCAGGAAACCCAGTAAAAAATTATTTAAAGCACATTAATTCCAATCAGTTATGCCTACCTCCACGAGAAAGCTGTTGCATAAAAGGGGAACAGTTCTGCTAATTAAATCTAAAAACTCTACAGCTGTGAAATTATCAATTTTTTCCTCTGTGTTAGCGGTAGTTCGAAAAGTGATTCTAAATAAAAATGTTAACTTTCCGCCCCTACGTACAATAAAAGATTTCAGGCTTCCATGAAATGAATCAGACTGCTCTGTCCTCTCCAAGTGGGTGTGCTGACCTTGGTAGATTTTGCCTTCCTCAGAAGAAAATGTGTAGAACTGACTGTGCGACCTCATATTTTTGACATTTTTGTTGCTGTTGCTTTGTTCCGTTTTGCAGCTGCTTTGTTTGTTTGTTTGTTTTCAGCATAACTCTGCTATTCAGGAAATGAACATTTCATTCTTTTTTTTTTAAATATTCGTTTGTTTTTTATTACAAAGTCAGGTATACAGAGAGGAGAAAAGACAGAGAGGAAGAACTTCTGTCCGATGATTCACTCCCCAAGTGGCTGCAATGGCCGGTGCTGCAAAATTACTGTGAAATACTTTCTGTTTCAGCCATTAGTTCTCACAATGGAATTGTTGGTAAAATATTTAGCTAAATGAGTAGGAAAAAATGCATATGGTAAATAGTTAATCCATGGCCACAGACTGCCATGTGGTGATCACAAGTAGTCTCTGATCAGGTGTCTTCAAAACTTTCTTGCAAATCCAAGAGCTGACAGAAATCAATTAGGCATAAAATTAGCTATCCATTGGTTGATTAACAACCAGAAATGAGAACTTGGATGGGAGAGCTCATATCAAGCTCTCGAAAGAGAAAGGTAGAGAGGAGGCAAGAGAATTACTTCTAGCGAGAGAACACCGCTGACTCAGCTCTCAGAGGGCAAGCAGCATGAGTCACCTTCTCTTGGACTGGCAGATTCCATCCCCTGGACCCAGAGGATACATCAGGGAGAGCAGAAGGGAGGAGAGTGGATTTTGAGATACATTTGAGCTAAGCAATGCATAAGTTAAGCATATATAGAATGAGCTGCTTCGCAGAGATGCCAACTGGAGGTGTTGGACCTGCCAGAGAATTCTGAACAGACTCATCTTGCAAGCTTCATGTCACCCTCTCACCGTCTCTATACCTGCCTGCCAGAGATTCACACACTCGGGAGTCAGAAAAGTTTTCCAATGACTCATGTTTGTGTAACATCTATGGGGCACACCCCAGGTCTTAATAAATGCTTGATTGAGAAATAACTAGAAGCTCATTGGTAATAAGTATGAGGTTAGGCTCACTTGGAAAATTATAATTTTAAGTCTCTTGCTGAAACTTAAATATTTCATCTGAGGTTAAAGAATACACTACAGCTATGAACTTTTGGAAGTTAAGTCATTGAAAATAAGTCAACACACTCCTGAAGGTTATTTCAACAAAGTCAAGATCGCAGACTAAATAATCATATCCTTTCTCATGTGACATAGAGTCAATATTTTATAACATTCATATTTCTCTATTCATCAGCATGAGGGGATTTCAACAGTAATGAAAAATGAAATGCAGAAAGAAGCTTACTCTTCAAAAAAATATATACTTCTTTGAATTTTATTAGAAAGATGGAGAAGACAAAAGAATAACACTGATGAAAACTAAAAGCCAATTAAAAACCTCCCAATTGTATATATGATATATATGGTATATATATCATATATCATATATAAATATATCATATATCATATATAAATATATCATATATCATATATAATACATAATATATTCTATATTCTATATTCTATTCTATATTCTATATTCTATATTTATATATTATATATTATATTATATATTATATATGTAAAATATATTGTATGTGTGATAATACATTATCTTGTAATAGGGTATATGTGATTATAAATGTGATCATATTTATTATATTATAGTATAGTATATAAATTGTGTAGTTATTATGTTGTATATAATGTATATATAATATTTTTCTCCCCACTTCAATGAAATAGGAAGAAAAATCTTTTAAAAAATGCAACTGAACTATGGTACAGCAGGGAAACTTTAGGAGACCAGCTTTCCCTGGGTAAAAGAGCGGGTCACCCTTTAGGAGCCCAAAGCCCTCAGATCTGGAAGTTAGAAGATAAATCTATAACTCCATTTCAGTGGAAACTGAATGCTGAAACCCTAAATAAACCTAACAATCTAAAAGGAACTACCCTTCAACCATTAACTAAAAACACAAACATGTCCACCAGCCTATAAAGCAACACTGCTTTTCTGGGTTTTGTTCTTCAGAAAAGTAAAAAAAAAAAATAAAATTTGCAGTTTTCTTCTGAGATTGTTTTCTATCTTTGTGTCCATTCATTGACATCTCTAGAAAACAATCACCTTAAAACTAGCATATTAGTACTTTTAAAAAAATTCTTTCATTTTTATTGTAAAGTCAGATATACAGAGAGGACGGGAGACAGAGAGGAAGTTCTTCCTCTCACTGATTCACTTCCTAAGTGTCCATCCTAGTCAGAGCTGAGCCCATCTGAAGCCAGGAGCCCAGAGCCTCTTCCGGGTCTCCCACACAGGTGCAGGATCCCAAGGCTTTGGGCTGTCCTTGGTTGCTTTCCCAGACCACAAGTAAGGATCTGGATGGGAAGAGAAGCAGCTGGGATTAAAACCAGCATCTACATGGGATCCCAGTGTGTGCAAAGCAAAGACCCCAGCCACTAGTCTACTGTGGCGGGCCCAGTACCCTTTAATGTAAACCCAGAAACACCATTTCAGTGTATTTACTAAGTAAAAAAAAAAAAAAAAAAAAAGTCAACACAAAGATGTCAGCTTAAGTTTTACTCAGAATAGTTTAAAATTAGGAAGAGACCAACTACTCGTTACTTGATCAACTAATGAACAAACGAAATTGTAAGCACACCACAGAGTTCTCCCAGTATCAGCAGAAAAATCCATGTGGTACTAGGC
This sequence comes from Ochotona princeps, assembly GCF_030435755.1. Lineage (NCBI taxonomy): Eukaryota > Metazoa > Chordata > Mammalia > Lagomorpha > Ochotonidae > Ochotona > Ochotona princeps. The sequence goes on along the minus strand of NC_080839.1, from coordinate 2,378,856 downwards.
TCAGTTAAAATATCCATGCAAACCCACGCAAACAGGTCAACGTCACAGTAAGTGAAGATTTACAAGAGGATATGGGAGATGAAGACATGTGGGGCGTTAGGGTTCTAGCACTGGGTAATGGACACCATCAAAAAAGCATGGCCTGATGTCGTAAGGATAGCAAACGTCATGAAGATTATCAATACCACGGCATGAAAGCACTTGGAAGCCATGGCTTCCTCAAGCTGCAGAGTGGCAAGACTATCAAGAGCTAGAAATACAGAGAATGAAGCCATTCCTGGGCACATGTCAAGTCACTCTGTACGAAAGGTGTTGGGGACACAGGAATCCTGATAGATGGCAGGGACAAAGGATACATTACAAATGCAGGAGCGCAGCCTGCCCTAGGGGCACTGGGACACCAGGACACTGGCATGGGCACACAGCAGCAACAGTCTTCTGGAGGCACAATGGATGCAGAACTGCTTAGTGGGGATCCGCTGCAGGGAGAACGAAGACAGACTTGTGAGAGCTCTGCATGGAATACACAGAGCATTTAAAAATAACACTCAAGGACAACCATGGACGATATTGTAGGAGATGGTAATAATGGAGAAATCAGGTGAGGTTCAAGAATACAAATGGAGACAGCAACCCTGCGCTGACTGTGAGGACGTGAGGGCACACCAACGGAACCCAGGCAGGATCTTCAAGCATGGGACTTGGAGAAAGGGGGAACACAGAAATTGCCAGCTACATCCATCAGTGCTCAGAGAAAACTTGCAAGAATAATAATCAACAATCTCGCACTCCTCCTCAATAATAATAAAAAAACCAGAACATGTAATAAACATAAGAGCATCGGTGAAATAAGACGTCAACAAAATCATCGTAATAACCCACCTACAACAGAAACAATGAGGGCCAGCACTCTGGTACGGTGTGTAAAGCCGTCACCTGCCATGGCAGCATCCTATACAGGTGGGCACATGTATATGTGCCAGCTCTTTCACGTTTCACATTCAGTTCAGCTCCTCTGTAATGATCTGGGAGGGCCAGCAGAAGATGGTCCTTGTTTTTGTTTCCCTGAACCCATGTGGAGACCCAAACTCATCTCCTGGTTCCTGGTTTTGATCTGAAATAGTCCTGGACATTTCCTCCATTTGTGGCGTGAACCAACAGATGAAACATCTCTCTCTCTGTCTCTCTCTCTCTCTCTTTCCCTATCATCACTCTATCTATATAACTACATCAAACCAATCAGTATATCTTTAAAAAATGATAAAGGAATTTAAATCTAGAAATAACATTAGTGAATCATTTATGAAAGAATAAGTAAATTAAACTGAAAACTAATAAATACCCATGTTTCAAATCAAAACACTATTTTTAAGACTTTAGGGATCTTGGCAAGACACCAAAAGCATTTTATGGGACATTGCTAGGGTCCATGCAGTAGGTGTGAATCACACGAAGGTGTGAAGAGAACAGCTCCCCTGCTTGGCAGGGCCCAGGGGAGCTTCCAGTTATTTGGCAGGGCCTGGCGGATTTATCTGACCACCTTGACACAGTTTCACCCCCTTTTTCCATGGATATTCAATCACCCCACCAAGAATTTTGTAATCTGTTGAGGCATTGTTTGCCCCTGTGAGATGGCTTTTGCAACCAACATGAGCTGGAGAGTTAATGTCACTGATAATGTCTTGGTGAGTGGGCCTTTAACTGTGCATAGGAGTACAATTAAGCCAATGCTGTTTCTGGACACCTTATTGTGTGCCTACCCATTGCCCTGAAATCTGGCCCAGACATATAGCATGCCTTCTGGGAAATGGCTTGATAAGAATTTTACAAACTAATGGAAGTGATGAGAGTACGGGCTGAAACTGCTATGACCAAAAATTTAGCTACTGGAACCCTAGAGGCTATCCTGTTACTTGGACCCTAAAGACTGAGCTTGCAGGCCTAAATGGCCAACTTATGTCAATGACCCCAATCTCCAGAAACCAAGGCCCCAGACTTTTTAACCCATACATAATTCAAGGTAGGGGTCTGGTTGTCACAGACGGCTCCAAGGTTAGAGAAAAAGAAAACCTCCTAATATAAAAAATGAATGTAGAATGTAGAATAAAAAGAGACCTTAGAAAATGTAAAGCCCAGTAGCCAATCACATTCACTGGATTGTAACCTGATGCATATTATTGCAACTTAAATATCCTGGTGTGCCTAACTCTTGTTATAGGGCAGTGAGGAACATGATTGGCTCTGTCTTTCGTTCTGCCATGCGGGTTTTGTAGTCATGCAAACCGTCCAATCAGCAGGTGCCTAATCACAATAACATGGAATCTCATGGGGTTACCATGTAGGTAGAAGCCATGGTTACAATGGGCTCCACTGGCTGGCAGGGAAAGGAGGTGAGTGACTCTGGTTTTATTTTCTCTAGTTTTACTCACCCTAGGATCTACACGGGAGGACTCTGGGGCGCCTTGGATGCCAGAAAATCTTGAGAAGGTGAGATAGGGATTCTCATGGGGACAGCTATGTAGCAAGTGACACTTCACTGGAAATGTAACGAGCCTCAAGAATCCCCATGGCCAGCTTCAGTGTTCATACCCAATCTCCTTAATGGGCATTTCATCCCTGGACTCCCTGCAGTCCCAATCCACTGGCTGTGGCCTGGGCCAGCACCCATGCCTCATCACTCAGCAGCAAATCTAAGTCTGTCTTGGAAGGCAGTGTGGACACAACCCTTCCTTCGCCATCATAGAGGGATACAGTGAAATGGGACTGCAGGTGAAGAGTACAAGAAGTGATAAGCTGTGGTAGTGTGGCCCATGGGTCACTCCTTTCTCCCTATGTTATCTGAGTCCTCTGAATCTGCCATTACGTCTCTACCCAGGGACTGAGTCTGTTCTCTCTGCCTAATAACACAATACCATTAACTTGGCATACAGGACAGAACATAGCTTTATTTTGGTGCTAAGTTATGGTCCAAAGTTGAGAGGTAGCATGTTGTAGCTGGCAGAGCCCTGATGTGCGTAGTGCATAATAACATGGACTTGTAAAAAACATGCAGGAAACACTGAGAAAGTTTGCCTTTTACAGCAGACTCCCTGGAGAGAACTCAGGTGGATGCTCTCACTGCCTGTGAGAGGAATCTCCTTTTATTTCTGATAATGAGGATTAAAATTTCAAAAGACATTAAGACATGAATCAATAGAATTAGAGACAAAAAAGGAAATATAACAATGCATCCCTCAGACATGGGTCGAAAAATCAAGAAATAGTATAAGCAACCATATGATAACAAATCAAAGATTTAGAATAAACGGATAGATTTATAACTCATACAATTTAGGAAAACAGAATCCTGAGGTAATTAAAAGTCTAATACACTTGTAATGGGACAGAGATTGAATCAGTAATTAAATCCTTCCCAACAAATAAAAGCCCAGGATGGGATGACTTCACTGCTGAATTCTACCAAATATTTCAACAACTGACCCAAATCCTCCACAAGTTATACAAGACAGTAGAAGGGTGGGTAGTTCTTCCAAAGCCTTTCTTAATACCAAACAAGATTAGAGGCATCACAGAGAAAGAGAACCACAGACTGGCATCCCTAATGAACGTAAATTCAAAAATCTTCAACAAAATACTGGCAAACAGGATTCAACAATAGGCTAGAGAGATCATTTATCCAGATCAGGTAGAATTCATTCCTAACATGCAAGGATGGTTTAACGTATGAGTCAATAAATGTGATATACCATATCAACAAAATGAAGAGTGAAAATCATATGGTCATCTCAATACATGTAAAGGAGACCTTTGCTAAAATCCAACACTAGGTTGTACTAAGAACACTAAATAATATAGGCATAAACAACACCAAATATGAAAAAAAGCAGTGCCAGAATCATATAGAACAGGAAAGCACTGAAATTTTTCCCACAAATATTATGACCTGGAAAATGATGTCCGCTGTAACAGCTGCCACACACCACATTATTGGAAATCCCTGCCAGAGCAATTAGACAAGAAAAAGGAATTAAAGGAATTCAAGTTGGAAACAAGGAAGTCAATTTACCATTGTTCACAGATGACATGATTCTATACATAGGAGAAACATAAGTCCTCAATAAAGAGACTACTGAAATTCACAAAAGTCTCTGGCAGGTAGCAGGAGACAAAATCAAGGAACACAAATTGATGACTTAGTGTACACAAGCTATTCCATGACTAAGAAAGAACTTATAAGAACAGCCACTTTAAAAATATCAGAGAAGGGGCCCAGCGCCATGGCCTAGCAGCTAAAGTCCTCACCTTGAATGCACCGGGATCCCATATGGGTGCCAGTTCTAATCCCGGCAGCTCCACTTCCCATCCAGCTCCCTGCTTGTGGCCTGGGAAAGCAGTCAAGGATGACCCAAAGCCTTGGGATCCTGCACCCACGTGGAAGACCTGGAGGAAGCTCCCAGTTACCGACTTAATAAGAGCAGCAGCATTTTGGGGAGTGAACCAGCAGATGGAAGATCTGTCTTTCCTTCTCTCTGTAAATCTAATCTGCCTTTCCAACAAAAATAAATATCTGAAACAAAAGAAATAAGTACAAAAGCAAATGTCTAAGAAGCAAGAAAATGGATATAAGAAAATTCACATTATAGTCATACATGCAGTGATTGTTACAATACATATCTAAGGAGTTGCATAATTAAACATGCTGGTAACATGTAGCTGCTTAACTTTAATAGTGCTTCATTGCATCTGTTTTATTATCTTTCTACATGTAATCACAAACAACATATATGAAAATATGAAATATGGTGATTTTAGTATGAAACCCATTTGTGCCTCAAACTTTCAAGCATAAGAAGTTGACTTCAAGGCTCAAAATCTTTGGAAGGTCATCCTCTGTGGAAGAAGTACAGATAGGAGACAGAGCAAACACACTACTTTGAAACCAGGATATCTGAGGTGGGCAGCCATTGGAGCCAGACCCCAACGCCTGTCAGCTAAACCCAAAGGCTTCCCTCTGACGGTCTTCTGTATTTGCAAAATGAAAGCAGCCAAAAGCAGCAATTACTAAGGCCATTTTTACAATTTCTGTAATGTTACATAACTGAAAGTGATGTCATGAATCACCATGAAAATTACATATATATATTTTTTATTAGAAAGTCAGATATACAGAGAGGAGCAGAGACAGAGAGGAAGATCTGCTGTCCACTGATTCACTCCCCAACTGGCCACAACAGCTGGAGCTGCGCCAATCCGAAGTCAGGAGCCTCTTCTGGGTCTTCCACGCAGGTGCAGGGTCCCAAGGCTGTGGGCTGTCCTCGACTACTTTCCCAGGCCATAACCAGGGAGTTGGATGGGAGGTGGGCCGCTGGGAATAGAACTGGTGCCCTTATCGGATCCCAGTGCATGTAAGGCAAAGACTTTAGCCACTAGGCCACAGTGCCCAGGACCCAAAGATTACATATTTCTTAAAGCTCACACAGTATGGAAGTGACAATATTCTGTACTATATCAAATAAGAAGTGAAAGTGATATTACTTATTCTCACTTTTAGAGCTAGCTATGCACTTACACAATGCTCAACTCAGCAAGTACCAGGACAGGTTCTCCAAATCACATCACTTTACCAGCAGGCTTCTTCAACCATTGTTCATTATTTACTCACCTTGAATCAGAAATGCTGGTGGTGCAACGTAAACTTCATGCAAATGTGGAATTAACATTTTGTTATCTTAACAAGGAGAATGGAGGAAAGTGGAAGGGCTTAAAAATACATTTGTCATTATGGAATTAATTGACATAGTAATGAGTAACCAATATGTTAAAAGTAAATGCGGGTTCCCAGCCACCTTCTGTGACCACCTCACCTATACTTCAATTTTAGTTTATACACAACATATAACATTCAAAACATAGCATGTTATACATAACATCATATCATCTTAAATTAAGGCAAACATGTGGTATTTAACCTTTTGGGATTGGCTCATTTCCCTTATGTAACTGTGTCACATAATACAATGTAATTACTGAAGTTAAATAATAAATAATTAAAAAAAATACATTTGTCAGAAGGCCTTGTTATCCAGGGTTATGCTCACCATCTGGCTACTGTGACTTTATTTAATCTGCATACAGTTTTAACTATAAATACTTTCACTTTTACGCTACAGGCAGAGAAATTGAGAGCATGAGGGGTGATTTCTCCTCAGCCAGACACTGGCTGTTTACGTAGCAACATTCTCCTAGCCTGTGCCAGTCGGCACATGGAATAAATTTTAATTTCCCAAACCTAGATATGCTGAGTATGTAAAGGTTCCAAACTGATTCAGAGAGAGGGCTGCTGATAATCCACAATGGAGAATTAAGTTCAGGAAGACTACTTTGGATTTTAATCAGCGCGAGTACGCTTTCCTTAGAGATTTTTTTTCATTCATGGGATGCTTATCTCCCACAAAATTTTCCATTCAAAACAAATTTGTGTTATTTAAAGGCTTCTACTTCTTCTGTAATTCTCTGATTGTGTTTCAAAGCATATATTTTTTTCCCCTCCATGCATGTATCTGTCACCATTCATGCTGTAGGTGGACGCAGCCACATGATCTAGATGGTTTTAAACAGGACAGGAGGTGGCCAGCACCCTAACTAGTACTGGGTTTTCAGCGTGGTTATCCACAACTATCTACTTCTGTAAACACACTTGCTAGCTGATTGACATAAGACGCAGGTTGATTAGACTAGACACCACTTGAACCGATTGATTGTAATACGCACCACCTGAGTTGATTGGCGATCCCAGGTGGCCACGCATCAATAGGAGCTTAAACACTCCTGATTTGGGGCTTGTGCTGCAATGGTTCCTGAGGTGTAGTGGGAGCTGCTGTCTCCAATCTTGAGTAAGAATGACTCCTCCTTGCATCCTGCACCGATGTCCGCTCTGGTCTCGCTCACTGTAGCAATATGTGAGACATAACTGAGCATTTACTCATAGAATTTAGACACCAGTCATCCTTCCACAGCCTCACAGCACTTAAGGAAATGCAGACAGAATTAAAATAGGGCACTCTCATCTTATCTGTAACTAAAGAGAAGGAACAGCCTGGAAGATCTGAGAGGGCCTTGTTTTCCAGCAGTTGACTGGTACTGTCATGGCTGCTTTGTGCAGGCGATGACACTAGACTGGCACTGCCAGATGGATCATCATCTTCAGTGGTGGTTGAAAAGAAACCTAGGATTTTCCTTTAACTCTTGTGAGAAAAGGAAGAGTTTGTCTTCATCCATTTTGGGGCTGTAATGTTATAGTTTGGACTGGGTGATTTGTGAAGGACAGACACCTGTTTTTTATCATCTGGCGGCCGGGAGGGCTGGGTGTGTATGGCAGGGGTCTTTCTGCTGCACAGTGGAAAGACACACATGGAATCCCTGCCTGAGAGCAGAGATAGAGGGCCACGGACCTGGCTTGCTCCCTCTAGCTCTTGTGCAGGAGGCAGTGGCCTTATCCCAACAGGAAGTCCTTGTGATCTAATCACCTGCTAGGGGATACGCTTCCAAATGTGTTTGGGAGTAACGCATAATTCAAACTCTAGCTCTTTGGTTCTTCCGTCATGATCAGAGACAATTCTCAAGGCAAAAAGGGGAAAGTATTTCACTTATCCCCACCCAAAGCAAGAGATAGAATAAGTAAGGTGAAAAGGGGTTTTCTGAACATCCTTACATCAATTATTTTGACTCACAATTATGTTCACACGGCCTGAGTATCAATTTTCCCTCCAAATTTATTTGGGTGGCACTGACTACACATTCCTCCCCATCTGTAAAATTCTAATAGACACGGGCCTGGCGGCGTGGCCTAGCGGCTAAAGTTCTCGCCTTGAAAGCCCCGGGATCCCATATGGGTGCCGGTTCTAATCCTGGCAGCTCCACTTCCCATCCAGCTCCCTGCCTGTGGCCTGGGAAAGCAGTAGAGGACGGCCCAAAGCTTTGGGACCCTGCACCCGCGTGGGAGACCCGGAAGAGGTTCCAGGTTCCCGGCTTCGGATCGGCGCGCATCGGCCCGTTGCGGCTCATTTGGGGAGTGAATCATCGGACGGAAGATCTTCCTCTCTGTCTCTCCTCCTCTGTATATCTGACTGTAATAAAATGAATAAATCTTTTAAAAAAAATTTTAATAGACACGGTTCAGGGAGCAGATGTGGGAGTTATGAACCGTGTGAAGGGGCTCTGCTTGATCTATGAATTACTCGGAAGGACATCACAGAGATTTTATTACCTAAGGACAAAAGCCCTTGTAGGAAACAGAGTTGCCAACCCACACCAGGGATTTTGTAATACATCCCTTGGACTTATTCCTGACACAGACAGGCCCAGCCCAATGGCAGCACACATCTGTGTGGCATTCTCCTTGCATACTATCCATGCGCATTCCCTTGCCAAGAGATAGTTAACACATTTCTGCTGTCTGTGGGACTTTGTGCTATTCAGTTGAACTCAGCATCAATAGTGTGACTTTACTCTGGGAGTATGGGCTGGGGAAATGCAAGCTGCCTGCATGCATGTGACCCTGAAGACAGTCCCGGTTCTCCGTATTTCCAATACTTGCAATCACATGGGGATCTCAGGGAGGAGAAAATCTTCGTCAAAAGTTTGCTCCCCGTGTAAAACTTACTTCAAGCTTATACCGAGGCAAGTGTGTCATTGAGTTAGATTTCTCCTTTCAGCGTCCTTTGTCACACTCTTGGTTCTGTTCCTACCTTGGTGTAAGGTCCTCAGCTGCAGGAAGTGGGAAGCCATGCATCCAAGTTTTAGTGAAGAGGAGAAAGTGATTTGAGAGCTACACGATTGTCAGAAGGAAATGAAGAGACTGGTGCAGCCAACAGCAGAGAATCAGGAATCGCTCCCTCTCTCATTCGCTCAGCGTCCTCCTGGTTTTCTCAGTGACTCTGCTTTCCTGTTCCCTTCCTTTCAGCCAGCAATGATCAGATCTCTCTGTGTTCTGGTCCTTGCTGGTGGCCACCATCCCAGAGTTACAGGGTTGCAGAGTTAACGCTGCCTGGGCTGTGCAGTCCACATTCCTTCCCCAAACTCCAGAAGCAGGGAATGTCGCTCTCCAAGCCTGAGGAGCAGAGTGTCCTGTGAAGACATGAGTGATAGTCCTTGTCTATGTGGGGTCGCATCCCTGTGGGGCATAGAGCAGACACAGCAGGAATGGGCTCCCCCTCTGCAGAGGATGCAACGATGGAGGACGCTTTGTGCTACACGATGGTGCTTATCTTCATTCAGTGTTTCTGAAGCAACAGGGTTATCAAAGTCCACTGAATTGCCCGTCGATATACAACTTTCCCCAAAACTTGTGTGTGTGTTGGAGGCTCTGCCATTTCATGGTGAAAAACTAAGCTGTTTGCTCATTCTAGCCCATTCTTTCAAATTTTCCATCGTTCATCTAATTCCTTAAATATAATGATTTGAGATTAACTGTAAAGCGTTTTATTCTATTCTTCATGTAAATCTTTACAATATTGAGCCTAGTGATACCTTCTTTCAGAAGCATATTTGCTCAATATTTCTTCTGCCCTATTCCTGCTACACATCCTTATGAGGTCATATTTGCATGACTTCAAGCATCTTTAAAGTAACCCGTCTTCACATCTTGCTGCTGTAATAACCCATGTTTCATGTTGCCAGTTGAAGAAAAACAATTTACAACAGCATAAATGTAGACTCAGAGAAGGCCAAATGGTGTAGGACTTGAGATTCTAAGAAGTTCACAAAATCGCTGGGTAACCATAGGAACCTGAAGTCCACCATGCTGGCAAGTACATTGGATCCAAGTTTAGCAGAGCTCATGCAGGGATTTCTGGCAAAAAATTGCACCTATTTTATTAACAACTCTCATTTTTAAAATTTTAGAGGTTCATTTATTTTTATTTGAATGTCAGATATATCAAGAGGAAGAGAGACAGAGAGCAAGGTCTTCCAACTGCTGATTCACTCCCCAAGTGGCAGCAACAGCCAGAGCTGGACAGCTCCGAAGAAGAGGGTCAGGAGCCTCTCCCGGATCTCGCATGTGGGTGTAGGGTCTCAAGGTTTTGGGCTGTCCTTGACTACTTTCCCAGGCTACAAGCAGGGAGCTGGATGGGAAGCAGGGCTGCCAGGTCATGAACCAGCACCCATGGGATTCTGGCACATGCAAGGCCAGGACTTTAGCCACTAGGCTACTCTACCAGGCCTACTCCAATTATTTTTGCATTGCTTTTGTCCAAATTACTTAACATCTTTCAAAAGTTGTATTATTTACAATGTTATCATCTGTAACGTTATTTAAAAGTTGTATCACCTGTAATATTGTAATTGTGACCTTCCAAGTTTGTTTGGAATATTAATACTATTGTTAGCATATCGCCTGACACAAAGGGAATTTTGCTGGATATCTTCATTATGCGTTCATTACTTTTCTCATTGAACTTAATGTCCTCCTTGTTCTTATTGAATTAATAATTGACAAGATTAACTTTGCATTGTGTCACACACTTGAAAACACTTTTACAAACATACGAATTAAGCAGGAAAAGTATTTAAATCAATTTTTATTAAAAGGTAAATGAAGACTCATAGGAAATAAAACCACAAGTAAATTTTCCATAATCTATTAAATGAATTTTAATACTATTTACCCAATTAAAAGGAAAAATATTTATCTGGGGTCTGGCACTGGTCTAGTGGCTAAAGTCCTCGCCTTGCATGCACTGGGATCCAATATGGGCATTTGTTCCTGTCTGGCTGCTCCACTTTCCATCCAGCTCCCTGCCTGTGACCTGGGAAAGCAGTCGAGGATGGCCCAAAACCTTGAGACCCTGCACACGCATGGGTCTCAGAAGAATCTCCTGGCTCCTGGCTTTGGATCAGCACAGCTCTGGCCAGCTGTTGTGGCCCTCTGGGGATTGAATCAGCGAAGAGAGATCCTTCTCTCTGTTTCTTCTTCTCTCTCTAAATCTGACTTTCCAGTAAAAATAAATAATTTTTTAAAAGAAGTTCAATACTACATATCAGTTATGATATATATGATGATGATAGGTGATATGATGTCTAAAACAAACATCTCGACTTCAAACAAATCATCTTGATTGTGGTAAGACTGAATTCTACTTTCTTCTCCAGGAATGGGGACAACATCAAAGATTGCAGAACACTACGTATACAAGAAGTAAAAGGCAAGTCACAGCTGCAACACAGATAAATGCGTAATATTTGCTGTGAATCAAATGCATTTTCACACAAATCCCAATTTAATTAAACTTGACTCAATGTCACGTAGTGGAAATTTGAGTAATCTTTATTTTAAAATTGCAAAGAAAGAAATCAAAGAAAATGGATTAATTTCTTTCTCAGAGCTACCGCGGTGACCTACTGGTTTGGCAATTTGCTTTTTAGAGAAACAGAAGCTAACGTTGGACTATCATAGAAACATTTATTGAGAATTTGTTATAGGTGGAAAAGAGAAAGAATGCTTTAGAAGAGAAATCATATATTAACTTCAAAATTCTTTTGGCTTAATTGTTGGGCTTTGAAAGATAAAGGGGGGCCTGGTGGCGTAGCCTAGTGGCTAAAGTCCTCACCATGAATGTGCCAGAATCGCATGTGGGCACTGGTTCTAATCCCGGCAGCTCCACTTCCCATCCGGCTCCCTGCTTGTGGCCTGGGAAAGCAGTCGAGGACGGCCCAGAGCCTTGGGTCTCTGCACCCACGTGGGAGACCTGGAAGAAGTTCCTGGATCCAGACTTTGGATTGGCGCAGCACCGGCTGTTGCGGTCACTTGGGGAGTGAATCATCAGATGGAAGATCTTCCTCTCTGTCTCTTCCTCTCTGTGTATCTGACTTTCCAATAAAAATAACTCTTAAAAAAAAAGATAAAGGGAAATTAACCTTTATTGTAATGCACATAATTAATGGCATCACTCTATAGTTCCTTTGGTATGAAAATGACTTAGACAAAAAAAAGTTTGTATGATGGGGTTGAACCAAAAGTTATCTTAATACTTGGTATGTTTTGTGCCACTAGAGGAATGAGCCAGCCAATGGAAACTCTCCATCTCTCTGTAAATCCGTCATTGTAATAAAAATAAATAAATGTTAAAAAAAAATACTAAGTGTCCTTAAAGGACCCGCTGACCAAATACATACTTTCACAAAATTCCAGGATATATTCTTGCATAATGTGAAATTAGCCATTTCAAAATTTCCAATCTAGTCCTGCCAAATACGTTTGTAGTATTTTAATACTAACTGTGCCCAACAGTTGATTCCAATTGACTCTTTTCACCAGAAAAGGAATAAACACAAAGCAATTGCATCCGTTCCCCACCCCAAAAACCACCAAGTTGCTACGTAGTTCACGGAGTCACTGGTTGTAGATATTCCATGTTATGGAATCATACATGCTGCCAATTCCTGTGTCTGCTTATTTATTAGGTGTTTGGAAGATCCTTCATGTTGTGGCAGAGATCAATATACCTGTTTATATGGCTGAAAAAGTCTTTCATTTTTAGTATGCACATTAGACAACTAATTCATTGAATTAGACTTTGATGAACATTTAAGTAGTTTCTACTTTTCAGCTGGTATGGACAATACAAGTATTTGAGTACTTACAACTTTTTTCTTCTGTGTCCATATCTGGGAATGGAATTGTTGGATCAGATGTAATCCTATGCTTTTGTAAAAATGAATATGTTGGGCCTGGTGGCGTGGCTTAGCGGCTAAAGTCCTCGCCTAGAACATGCCGGAATCCCATATGGGCACCGGTTCTAATCCCGGCGGCTCCACTTCCCATCCAGCTCCCTGCTTGTGGCCTGGGAAAGCAGTCGAGGACAGCCCAAAGCTTTGGGATCCTGCACCCGCGTGGGAGACCTGGAAGAGGTTCCTGGTTCCCGGCTTCGGATTGACGTGCACCGGCTGTTGCAGCTCACTTGGGGAGTGAATCATCGGATGGAAGATCTTCCTCTCTGTCTCTCCTACTCTCTGTATATATGACTTTGTAATAAAAATAATAAATCTTTTAAAAAATGAATATGTTGTCTCTCGCAGATTACATTCACAAAAGAATTGAGCAGAGTTTACATATACAACCTGCTTTACCAGAAACACCCTTTACCAGTAACATACGTTATTTACAATGGCTGAACCCTCAAGGGCACAGCATCTTCCCCCAGCCTCAATTTACACTTTGTGTTAGAGACTTTTTTTAGTGTTGTCCATTCTTTTCTTTTTAATTTTTAAAAAGATTTATTTTTTTATTGGAAAGTAAGATAGACAGAGATAAGAAGAGACAGAGAGAAAGATCTTCCATCCAGTGATTAACTACCTAAGCACCTGCAATGGCTGAAGATGAGCAGATCCAAAGCCAGGAGCCAGGAGCCTCTTTGGGTCTCCCACGCGGGTACAGGGTCTAAACGCCTTGGGTCATCCTCGACTGCTTTCCCAGGCCTCAAATAGGGAGCTGGATAGGAAGTGGAGCAGCTGGGACATGAACCAGCACCCATATGGGATCCTGGTGTATGCAAGGTGAGGGCTTTAACCACTGGGCTACCATACTGGGCTCCATTCTGAGTTTTGACAAGACTTGATGGCATGTGTGTACAGGCATAGTGATACAAAACAGTGCCAGTATCTTGAAAATCCTTTGTGTTCACAGGATGATTTCTCCCTGGAGCCAGGATATAACATTTTGCGTAGATACCAGACTGCTGTCTACAATGGCTAAACCATTTTGCACTTTCACCAATGCATGAAAACTAGTTTTTCCACATCTTCACCAATACTTGTTACTTTCCTGGTTTTTGTTTGAAAATCCCAGTATCTTTGAAATGGATTCTCTTGCTTTTGACCGATACTCTCCCTACTGGCTGAAGATACACAAGGTATTTCCTTGTGCTTACAGATCTCTTCCTGTGGAGTTTCTGTTTAAATTCTTTATACATTTTTATGTGATTTTTGTTGTTGTTGTTGTTGAGCTGCTATGCCTTTAAATATTAAGAATACAGACCCTTATTGAATATATGATATAAAAATATCTTGTAATTCTATAGGATAACTATACATCCTTTATAAGTTATTTGGTTTACAAGAACTATCATTTTGAATTTGAAATTTGTTGTGCTTTCCTTTTGGCCTGAGGCAATGATTCTCAAAATTTGACAGATTTTTTTTCTTGTAGTTTCTTCTAGAATATATATAATGCAGCTATTATGTTATTTCACTTGAATGTTTTTGAATTAACTTTTAATATTCTGCTAGAATTCCAATTACTTTGATTTGGGTAGTGTTTTTTTCTTGACAAATTTTTTAAAACATTCGGCCAGATTCACTGAAAATGTAAGCATTTTACAGCTCAACATGGCTGGGCCTTGACAGCTGGCCTGCTTCTGTTGCTTGTCCCAGACCAGTAGCCGGGAGCTGGATGGGGAGAGGAGCAGCTGGGACACGAACCATTGTCCATACGGAATATCACCCACTATAACACAATGACAGCCCCATCCATACATTTTTAAAGACTTTCCTTTATATTAACATTGGCAAATCAGACAAAACATATTTACGTGTTTAGCAAATTGCCTCAGCATTATTAGTTAAACAAACTCTTTGTATTGAATCACTTTGGTCAAAACCAGTTGGTCATAGATACACGGTTCTATTGCTTTTTCAGTACACTTTTAACTGTCCTGAACACATGACAATTTTGTGAGAACTTGAAAAATAATTTGTCTGTTTCTGTTAAGAATGTATTTAGGGTTTTGGTATGGGCTGTACTGATTTTGTAACTCCAATAGAGAAAAACATAATTGTGTATTATGTTTTATTATTTTATATATCAATATACATATTTAAATTATATTCTCCAATCCGTAAACATAGCATTTTTCATTATTCTAGTTTATAAGCAATTTCTTTTATTTTTACTTTTTATTTATATAAAGGGATGTCATATATTTCATAGATGCTGTTTTAAGAACTTCTTGATACTGCCCGCTCTATTCTCTTACTTCTTATTTTATTTATCTGTTAATTTTTAGCACGACATACTTTCAAGTTATTTTGTAATCACAAGTGAAAGCTTCCACCAGATAAAGGAATCAACAAGTAATAAGTGGAAAAATTGCAATGCCTCCGAAGCACAGACAGAATTATAAATGATAGTCATGCTTCAAACTTCCAATTGTTGTTCATATCCAGTACATTTTTGTGTGTTCTATATATTAGTGGAATCCAGGAAGAATATGACACTTGTCTTTCTGAGACTGGCCAGTTTCACTAAGCATAAATCGTCTCAAATTGCATTAGTTTCATGTTGGAAGACATGATTTTAGTCTTTTACAAATGAGTAGTGTTCCATTCTGCATACATCACCATTTCTTTATGCAGCCTTTACGGGTTTCTTTTATAATTTCCATAGCATTAGCCATTTTTTTCTTAAGATTTATTCATTCTTACTGGAAAGGACAATTTGCAGAGAGAAAAGACAGAGGGAATGATCTTGTGTCTGCCAGTTCACTCCCCAAGTGGCTGCAACAGCCAAGACTGAGTCGATCCAAAGCCAGGAGCCAGGAGCTTCCTCCAGGTCTCCCAAGGGCGTGCAGGGTCCCAGGGCATTGGACCATTCTCCATTGCCCAGCCATGCCACAAGCAGAGAGCTGGGTGGAGTACCTGGGACACAAACATGTGGCCATATGGGTTACAGCCGTTGAGCCATTGCAGTGGGCCCAAGCATAGACTTTTCATTTCTTAGATATTTCATACAAATATTTCTGTTTCAGTTGTTTTCTTTCGAAATTCTGCTTTAGTTGTATATAAAAAGCACACATGATTTATAGGCATTAATGTCATTCCATAGGGTGCTGTTGAAATGGAGTATTAGCTGCAGTAGTAATGAGTTGCATTTCTGCCTTCAATTTTTAATTTTTGAAATGGATCATTTCTCCTAGAGGTAAGTTTAGCTATTTTCCAATTTGGATAGCTTCCATTTGTTTTGATCTGATTACTCTGATTAAAACTTCCTGTAAAAATGCTGAAAAACAGTGTTGATAGCAATCTTGTTCCAAATCTTGGGAGAAAATAATGTTTAGCACGTAAGGTTGAATATGTTGTTACAAGTTGGATTTTATCATAACTGCTCTTGAGGTAAGCAATTTCCATATTAATTTTATGAGTGTGCTTATTGTGAAGAAGATGTTGAATTTTGTGAAATGTTTTGGGGGGCATCATTTGGCATGCCTGCATGTACCTTCTTGATTTTTGTTAATTACATTGATTTTCCTAAATTGCCAATAAATTCCACACAGTTGTGCTGTGTAATCTTTTTACAAGGCAGCTGTATTTGTCACTATTCTGTTTTGAATTTTTACACGTGTATAAATGATGTGAAATGACCCCATATCTTTCCTTATGATGATTTTCTTTCATCTTGTTGTTAGAAAATGATTGGATCCTTGAAATGAATTACCCCTATGGGTAGAAATTTGTGGAAGATTATGAGTTAATATTGATTCTTTTAAAGTTTGTTAAAATTTAGTTGTGAAATCAACTGATTCTGGATGCCCTATTATCAGTATCACATTAAAAGCTAATTCAGTCTGTGCTTGTAGATTAATTTTAATTTTTATTTTGTCTTCAATTACTTCCTTTTCTTGCAATTTTCACAGAATTTTCCCATTTTGTTTTGGTATACTCTTTTGTGGATAATTTCTTGCAATAATTTTATAAGCACTTTTTTCCTTTCTGACAGGTAACACTACATCTAGCTTTATGTCTGATTTTACTATTTTGTCCATTTTTTTCCATTTTCACTAAAAAGTGCATCTGCAGCACTATCAGCTTTTTTGATGTTTAAACAGAAACAAGCTTTCATTTTGTTGATTTTGTCTACTGATTTTCAACTCTCTAGTTTCTATCACTGTTTTTATCTTCATTATTCCCTTCCTTTTTGGATTTGGTTTTAGTTTTGCAGTTTATTCTCTGTGGATTTACAAATTGAACTGAATTCTTGTCTTCTAGTCAAGTGTGCATTCCCCTAAGGAGTGTTGTTTCTAATGCGTTTCAAAAATTGGGATAAATTTTTATTTTCATCCAACTCACCAGGAAATAGCTTGCAATGTTGTCTTTGAGTCCCTTGATGCTTAAGAGTGTTTTAAATGTTCACGCTTGTGGAATTTCATCCTTTATTTTGTTTTGGATCTCCACTTGTTTTGTGAGTGTGTGTGTGTGTGTGTGTGTGTGTGTGTGTGTGCTTGTACAAGTTGCTGAAAGTTTTCTATGGCATAACAGTTTTACTAATGGAGCATGCCCGGGCGTACTTGTCATAGGAACGTGTGTTACCATGCTCGGCGCTGTGCTCTACTTGTATCCTTGGATGTGGTTCATTCCTAATGTTGCTCCAATCCTGCTTCATGCTATGTTCTCACTGATTAGGGTAACCTTTAGTGAAAGTGGTCTCCATCTGTTACTTCAGCTCTGTTTCTCACTTTACTCTTTCTGTATTTGTGTGTGTGTGTGTGTGTGCCCTTCGCCTTCTGGTGAATCTATGTTTGTAATTGTTGTGATCTTGGTCAATTGGCATTTTATCAACATACAAAGCCCTTCTTTGTCTTACCTAACAACTTTGGAAAGATTTTTTTTTTCTAATATTAGAATAAATGCACTGTGGTAGAGGCCTTCCCAAAACAGAAAATAAGTAAACAAAAACCCTGACCCTGGGAGTGTAACGCAGCTATGATCCGTGTGTTTCTAAGGTGTTCAGCTTCAGCCTATTGACACAGAGCAATGGCGTGCCAGACAGTATCAGCCAGTGTGCAGCTCTGTATGTGTGGAAGAAATATTAGCTGTATTAAGAAACACTAGGTAGGTATACTCAGTAACTAGTCATGTAGTTCTGTATCAATTCTTATAGCTACCATGTTCCATTAAGTCGTCAGTTCAAATATGTGTGTAATTATTTATGGGGGCCAAAGAAGCTAAAATCACATATAAAGAAATGCTCCTCTGTGTGCAAGGCAAACCCTTATGGATATATAGGCATTATTGAGCCCTATGCCACCATGACAATACAGACTTTGTGTTTATAGGCCTTGGTGTCTCTTCCTTCTGTTCAGAACTCCTGCTCCAACATTATCATTCTTTTACTTATCATTGTTCAGCACATCTTGTTTAATCTCTCCTCCTTGACCTGTGCATGTCTCTGTAATAAAGACTCTGTTAGAGTACAAATAAGCCATGCTTTTGCAAAACTTTTTCCCGTGTCTTCTGAATCATTTAACTTAATTCACAGTGAGTATTGGTGAGGAACTCTTTATTTCTGGTAATTTAAGACTTATTTTAAAGTACAACGCTTTCCGCAAAATTTACATCTGTTCTCAGCATACATTGCGATTTTTCCATTATTTGAAACATATTTGCAATGCATTGTCATGAAAAAAAAAAGATTTTATTGACGTCTTAAAAATTGGAAAATAAATTTAAAAACAGAGAGAAAGAAAAAGTATAGAGGCCAATCCACGTCCATTGGAGTGTATTTTACCTACTGCAGGTTATAGCAAACTCTAGACCACACTTTGCTAACAGAAACGCGGACACATGTGACCAACAGGAAGATGACTGTGCCCCAACTTCAGGGAGCACCAGGGCCAAGTATGTGGACCTGAGCTTTAAATTGGCCCCACTCTTACTTCCACCGTGTAACGCAGTGTGACCCTCCTGATGACAGGGGAGATTATGACTGGCTGTGTTTTGTTACATCATGGAGCTCCACAGCCTATCAGCAGCTGCAGGATCACAATACCATGGAATTCCTACAGCAATAGCATTCTAGGAGAAGCCATGGTTACAGATGGCATTTGCTGAACAGCTGAGAAAGGTGGTGATCCGCTCAGGCTGTTTTCTGTGGCCTGCTCTCACCATAGGACGTGGAAGGGAGGACCTCTGGACTCTGGGGAAGCCGGGAGTCAGTTAGTGTATCGGGATGGATGCCACCTGGGTGCAAGTGTATAGCAGTGTGAATACACTAGAAATGCAGTGAGGCTCATAACTCCCCACGGCCAGATGCAGAAATGCAGAACTGAAGTCCATGCTAGGACAGCAAGCTGCTCACTGGTTCCACTCTGGTCACCTTGGTGTGGGTTGGGCCAGCACCCCAAAACAGCCTCAGACCATCCCATCCCAACTGTTTTCTATAAGCTCGGCCCCCAGGAGGCTCTCTGGGCAGTACCGCGCCTGCAGCTCATTTATCCTGCAGTGAGTATGAGAGTCACTAAGGAAAATGGGAACAGCATTATAGGGAGGACAGAAGCTGTGATCTGCTGTGTCTTGTGTCACTTTTTTTCCCTAGCACTTACCTGAACCTCCTGAAATTATTATCTTTGGGTTTGAAAGCACAGCTCTTCCTAGGGACTGAGTCCATTTTGACAGCTTAAGAACACAATGAAACACACTGGGTATGTTCGAAAGAAAGCAACCTTATTTTAGCTCCATGTTATGGTCCAAGGGTGAGAGGTAGTAAGTTCTAATTGACTGTGCCCCGAAGCTGTGCTAGGCATAATAACATAGAAACAATGTGCAGGAGACACCCAGCCTGATTAACTTCTACAGAGGCTGCCTTTACAGAATCCCATAGTGCATGCTTTCATCCATTCTTGAGGGAGAGACCTAACAGTACATTAGTGGACTCTCCATTTTGATTTCTGATAACAGGGTAAAGTGTTACTGAAACATTCAAATTGGATGAAGCATGTGCCTCTTCTAAGTTGGTCTCCTTTCATATCCTACTGCTATTTGATCACTCATAGTGCAACAATGTTAGAAATGGTTCTGGGATTCCTGAATATGTCTATCATTTTTTTGGATTAAACCTGTAAGCATGTGGTCAGCCAGATGGAGCACTCCTGGCTTTGGGCTGGCCCACTTACGGTGGCTGTGGCCATTTGGGGAGTGAGCCAACAAATGGAAGCTCTTTCTTTCTTTGTAAAGATTTATTTATTTTTATTGGAAAGACAGATCAGGTTTACAGACAGGAGAGGCAGAAAGATCTGTCCACTGGTTCACTCCCTAGATGGTCTCATTGGCTAAAACTGAGCCCATCTGAAACAGGAGCTCGGAACTTCTCCTGGGTCTCCTACATGGGTGCCCCTCCCAAGGCTTAGAGCATCCTTTACTGCTTTCTTGCTCCCCAAGCATGGAGCTGGGTAGAAATAGAGCATCTAGAACATGAACTGCCATCCATTATGGCAGGATTTAATCATTGAATTCTAGTGCAGGACTGAAAGCTTCTTTTCTACCTCTCTCTCTCTGCCTTTCCCTCAAAACTCTCTCCATAAAAAAAGTCTTTGAACAAAAAGGAAAACCCAGACATAGCAATCTCAGGTGCATTGTAAAAGGCTAAAAAGTTTTTTACTCACAATATGTGTATTGACACACACATGCCTTTTGAAGCCCAAATGTAACCCTGATACTGTTTTCTTTGAACAGTGATATATGAAATCATAACATTGAAGAAACCAATATATAAAATATGTAGGTGCTCATAAAAAGGATCAGAAATCAGGTTTTTAGAGATATCACGTAATTCTCATTTATACTCTCCCAAAATGTCCAGTAACTTTTCCTTGCAAATTACTTTTTCTAGAGGATTCTTTGAATATTTCTAGTACTTCTTGCTTTCTAATTATAAACTAATTTTTGACATCTCATTACTTTTACTCGTATTTAGTCATTCGCTTTTGCTCTGTATAGAAATCTGGATTGACTTACTGTCTTTCATTAGTAATTCCAGTTCCACATTTGATGGCCTCTGAACTTCTGATCAGTTTATCAATCTTTTGTGTAATGCTGCCCCTATAAGTCAATGTCAGGTTTTCTTGGAATATCTTCTAGATATTCTCTTTATCCCCAGATTACAGCACTTAACATATGTATCCTTAGATGTAGGCTGATTTCAGATTTCTTTTTGTTAATGTTGAATTATCTCTTTTTTACTATCAGAAGTGATACCTTTCATAAGTATTATGCTTTCTAGTGTTATCTTTTCAATGTTTTACTAATTTTTATGAGAGTTTTCCGAGACATTAACTATACAGTCTTTGAACACCATTGATTGTTTTCTGGTTTCCACATAGGCTAGGTTCTTTTGATTCTTAACAATGTTCTCTATTCATCATGTCTTACCTTCTGTGAGGGTTACATAGTGGCTTTTATGTCTTTTATCTATTTTTTCAACTCTGAAAAAGTCTACCTCCTTCTTAAAAAAATGTAAATTCCCAAGCCTTTATCAAAAGCTTCTAGCTATTCATGAGTCAAATTATTTAAGTTCTGGATTGATTTGTTTAAATTACTCTCTACTTGTTAACTGGCTAATTATTAATTTGCATTTTTTCAAATGATGTGTATTGACTTTTGAAAAACTGCATTCCTCCCGTAATGATCAAGTGTCCTCTCTTCCATAATTATAGTGGTGTGCTAGGTATGTTTTAGCAATTCTGTGCACCCCCGTTTTCTGTGGAATAAGCCTGTGGATGTCACTGGCTTGATCCACATCCCTTGCTCCATCTTATCTCCAGCAGCTGGCAGCTGACGCGCACTTTCCGCACTGGGCACTTGTCAGCCTTGCGTGAGTACTGGACTCCTGAGGGAACACACCGAAGCAATTGCAATGTATCAATCAGTAAGATGCTTCCTACATTTATTTGTAAGTGGATTTAGGGCTCTACTCTCCTATTAGTCATGCTGTTCTACCACAGCAGCTGCTGATTTTTGGGCTGTCTGACAGCCATAGATTTGAAATTCTGAGGCTTCAGCTCAGGGAGACAGTTTACCCAGCTGCTCACATCCTCAGACAAAAGCCACACATGAGGCCAGTTGCCTGCCTGATTTATACTTTCCAAGTATATCCTTGGTCTCTCTGTAATCATTCTCTAGTTCACCTAAAAAGACTTTACAATATCTACTGTGTAAGAAAGTTATCCTGATGAAAATTTACCGACGGATTATAAATTCTGATTATGCTTCTAGTTTATTCTAAAAAATGATGTTACTTCTCCAATCCAGATCCCAATCCTTTATATGTTTTTAAGTGGTATATTTTTGTTTTTAAGCATTTTTTAAAATTTTGTTGTTCTTTTTATTGGAAAGGCAGGTATACAGAGAGGAGGAGAGACAGAGAGGAAGATCTTCTGTCTGATGGCTGAGCTGCACGGATCCGAAGCCAGGAGCTATGAGTTTCTTCCAGGTCTCCCACTCAGGTGCAGGGTCCCAAGGCTTTGGGATGTCCTCGACTGCTTTTCCAGGCCACAAGCAGGGAATTGGATGGGAAGCAGGGTGGCTGGGATTAGAACCGGCGCCCTTATGGGATCCCGGCACGTTCAAGGTGAGGACTTTTTAACTGCTAACTATCGCACTAAGTCCCCAATCCTTTAGTTTCTTGGCAGCACATCTTTCCTCCCCCCCTCAAAAAAAATCTTTAATCAGGAAGGCATATTTACAGAGAATAGAGTCAGAAAGATCTTCCATCCATTAGTTTGCTCCCCAAATGGCTGCAATAACTACAGCTGAGCCAATCAGAAGCCAGGAGCCAGAAACCAGGAGTAAATGCAGGGTCCCAAGACTTTGGGTCATCCTCCACTGCTTTTCCAGGGTATGAGCAGGAAGCTGGATGGGAAGTGGAACATTTGTGACACGAACTGGCACACATATGGGATGCAGGCACTTGCAGGTGGGGGTTAGCCAATTAAGACATCTTGCCAGCACCAGACGGCAGCTCATCTTTTCTTTATACAAATGTAACAGAGTTTCAGAACTGCTTTTTGTTCAGTGTAGGTATTCTTTTATTTCTGCTGCTCCTCTTGCATAGTAATTTATTCCTTTCTGATTGGGTGATTCTTCTGTTTTTTCCTACTGCATTTATTTGGTAAGTTGTTGGAGATTTGTTTGGCCTGGAGTATGTCTATGTGTGGTTTTTTTTTTTTTTTTTTCAGCATCTAGGCATACAATCGATGTAGGGTCTACCAATTAAATTA
Organism: Ochotona princeps; assembly: GCF_030435755.1. Lineage (NCBI taxonomy): Eukaryota > Metazoa > Chordata > Mammalia > Lagomorpha > Ochotonidae > Ochotona > Ochotona princeps. Next base: position 2,355,811 of record NC_080839.1, on the reverse strand, counting down.
CTCAGTTTGAATATTTGTGAATAGAATTATGAATGGGGTCTATGTGTTCAGCATCGTGAATTAAGCTGCCACCTGGGGCACTGGTATCCCATGTGAACCCTAGTGGCTCTCTACTTGTGGTCCAGTTCACTGCTAATTTCCCTGTAAAGGCAGTGAAAGGTGGTCCAAGCGCAGAAGCCTCTGAACCTAGGTGAGTTACTTGGAAGAAGAAGTTCTAAGCACCTGGATTTGGAGAACAAATCAGTGGACAAAAGATCTCCCTCTCCGTATCGCTCCCTCTCTCTCTACCTAACAATTTTTAAAAACCAGTTATTTTTATTCCAGTGGGAAAGAAAGAGTGAATGACAGACTGTGAAATGTGTGTGTTTGTGTTGTGTTCAGATGCACTAGTTTACTCTGTGCATGCCTGTGATAACCCCTAAGACTGGACCTAGGAGCAGGTAACTCCATCAAGGTCTGCTACGTGCGCAGCAAGAACCTGACGGCTTGAGCCACCACTGTTACCTTCCAGGATCTGCAATTAACAGGAAGTAAAGTCAGGTATGCTAGTCCCCACCAAAACCACCAGACGCAATGGCCACCTTGGAATTGTAAATAAATCTGACAGCAGATTGTCTCAAATTCTCAGTCTTGGTTAGAGTGCTAAAATTGCATATTGCTTAGTACCATATGGGAGCTGACTTCTTCCCTTCGATGAGGTGAAATTGATAGTTCCACTTGGTGAGAGGGGGATTGCCATTAATTCCACGACTACAGAGAGAACCTACACCAAATCATCCTTTCCTTCTTTCCTGGGATTTCAGGAAGACCCAAGTTCAAACTGCTCTGCGTGACTAAATGCCTTGAAGTGAAAGCCAAGGACTCAATTCACCTTACCATATAGGATGTCTAACTTCAGTTCATCCCTATTTTGCAAGTTCTTTATTTACTTACCAAATATTACCTATGCCTTTAAGATTGTTTAAATAATTTTATTTTATTTTTTTTAAGATTTATTTATTTTATTACAAAGTCAGATATACAGAGAGGAGAGACAGAGAGGAAGATCTTCCGTCCGATGATTCCCTCCCCAAGTGAGCCGCAACGGCTGATTGCGCACCGATCCGAAGCTGGGAACCAGGAACTTCTTCTGGGTCTCCCACATGGGTGCAGGGTCCCAAAGCCTTGGGCCGTGCTCGACTGCTTTCCCAGGCCACAAGCAGGGAGCTGGATGGGAAGTGGAGCTGCCGGGATTAGAACTGGTGCACATATGGGATCCTGGCACATACAAGGTGAAGAAATTAGCCACTAGGCCACCGTGCTAGGCCCAACTTGGAAATATTCTTAATAAAATTATTTAAACAATCTTGGGCCTGGCGGCGTGGCCTAGCGGCTAAAGTCCTCGCCTAGAACGTGCCCTGGGATCCCATATGTGCACCAGTTCTAATCCCGGCAGCTCCACTTCCCATCCAGCTCCCTGCTTGTGGCCTGGGAAAGCAGTCAAGGATGGTCTAAAGCCTTGAGACCCTGTACTCACATGGGAGACCTGGAAGAAGCTCCTGGCTCCTTGCTTCAGATTGGTTCAGCTCTGGCTGTTGCGGCCACTTGGGGAGTGAATCATCGAGTGAAAGATCTTCCTCTCTGTCTTTCCTTCTCTCAGTGTATCTGACATTGCAATAAAAATCAAATAAATCTTCAGAAAAACAGAATACTTTCAACTTATTTTCAGATGTGCCTTAAGTTATTATGGAGAAAAAGAATTATGAATGAGAAATACTTCATTCTTTCGATAGTCCTATATTGTTGCACCATGATATAAGATATTAATGTCCCCATTCTAAAAGTAAATGGAACTAACAGCATTAAAAACGTCAAACATAAACAACTTGAGTGGGAAAGCTGTTACTGAAATACATATCTATCCAATATGAAAGTTATTTAATGCTTAAATGAGATCATGCTTGAATACATGGGATAACATTCACCAACTATCTACTGCACTTCCTGACAATGCGTAATTAGTACCAGGAGAAGCTACGAATGTGTAGGTAACATGAATATCATTTGTTTGTGTATATAGTGTCAGTTGAGTCACATTGGTCTCTAAATGGATGTTTCTTGAATGAAAGTGCTCATATAAATGGTAAATAATCCACCATCAAAAGCATGTACAATAGTAGCAATTTCAGTTAAATACAGCAGCCACAACACTGCTCTATTTTTATTTCTCTCAACCATTCTGAAAAATCTGTTCTGACTGGACCACAGTCCAGAGTGTTTGTTTTCCTAGGAGCAGTTTAACCCGTTCTCCAAATATTTGTGCTCTCCTTAGAGAGAGCCGTGGCTGAGTGCTCTGAGCAAGCACACACTGCCGGTGGAAGTCTGATCTTGACAGTGGCTCCCAGTGCTGTTGTCAGGAAGTCACTTAACCTTGGGCTTCAAGTTTTTCATCTGGAAAATTGGGATAAAAACACTTACCTGCCCCTGAGGAAAATGTGAAGATTTCCGGAAGCAAATGGGCTCGAGAGCGCTTTGAAAATGAACGATTCCTGGAATAGCAACAAAGAGAATTCTTTTCTTTCAGTTTTTCCTCCCCACTGGTACCTTCTCCCTCCACCAAGGAGTGGAATTTCATAAAATATGAGGGGTCTAAATGCCAGAAAGCGGGTTTTCAGGAAAGTCTGGCTGTTTGCTGAACATAGATCTGGTTGTTTCCGCTTGCGACTCACTGTTAACTGAAACAGAAAGTTAGGACAAAACTTTGAGTAATATCTGAAAGCCTGGGCTTTCTGAGCTCCATTTACCAGACCTCATCTCACAATATTTTTAGGACCACTTTTCACTCATTCGCACAAGCCCTGGGAATAAAGTTTTCCCCTCACGTGTTTGTTGCACTAGCAACAATTTCTCTTGTGCTATGTCGCTACCATGTGGAAATTTCAGGAAGAGTGGGCAATCATTCACAATGCGTTAGAGTGAGAGCACAGAAAATAACTGGACCAGGAAGTGACAATCAACATTTTTTTTTCTTGCATGAAACTTTGGAGTATGTTGGTTGGTGTATGCCTCAGGAAGGACCAGGGCAGAGATAACACGCATTGTGCCTTCTTCTGGCAGAAGCAGAACCCTGTTTAAATGTCATCCCCAGCTACCTGCAAGCCATGCAGTCTGTGAGTACTCAACATGGTCATGGTCCAGCACGTTGTCCCACAGTGCCATAGTCAGCAGGCAACCAGAGTAGCACAAACAAGAATGAACATGGGGCCAGGCGTGCAGTGTGTCACAGATATAGGATCTTGTTTCCTCTTGAGACAAACCCTCATCATACTGCCTGCCACAGCTCCTTCTGACAGCTTGTCAATGCTCAGAGGCAGTAGAAGTCTGTCAGGATGGAGGCCCCTCATTCGTGGACTAGAGCTTGGCATCCGTACAGTCGAGCCTGGACACTCCTGAGCGGGGTGATGAACAGGCGTCTGCAAACCCCTTAGTACTCAGTAAAATGTTCATTGTCTGGAAGACTATCTGACTATTTACTCTCTGATTCTTCTTTCTATTTGATATACATGCTGTCACACTATTCGTGGAAACCAAATCTCTGGCATTGAAATTTCACCAAGGGGGTGAAGTTATCCCAGGAATAAATGGTGATAGTCATTCTATTAAAGCTTGAAATGAAAATCATGAAAAGATTTTCCAGAGCTAGAGCTTGCTACGATGTGTGCTTCATAAATTGGCCATCGCCCCAGCTTTGCCATGTGTGCATATGGAACAATCAGCATCCCTTGTGATATGCTGCTCTCTCTGTCCCTTTCTCTCTGTCTCTCTGTGAATTAGTCCCTGATACATAAGGACACACAAAAGAAGAAGTACACATTGTTTCTCAGGCCTATGTTGTTGGCCCCAAACCAACAAATTCCATGTAACCCTAGTATAAGAGATAGTTTCCTACGACAACAATATTGATTATTCAAAAAATAGCTGGTTATTCAAAAAACATCTGATTAATCAATGATTCATCATAGCTGGAGCTCTGAATTACCAGCTGCACTAAACATTACAAAACTAAAGCAAATGGGAAGGGGGCAGCCCTATTCATAAAAAGCACTCAAGCGAAGATGAACACCACAGGCCTGTCTTGCGGGACTCAGAAGCTAAGAGGTGTAGTGTGCAGGAAGAAGCACAGGACACAAAGTGTGCAGGCGCAAGAACAGGGTAAGTGTAGAGTTCAGTGTTGCCTTGGTGTTTGTTCTTCCCCCATGATGTGTGACAGAGGTGTGTGTGTGTGTGTGTGCGCGTGTGTGTCAGCCACAGTACTCAGACACTGTTCAGACATCTCCTGTGATGCCAAAAACGAGTAGCTTTAATATAGAAAAGCATATAGACTTCTAACTTCCAGACTAACTCTCAGCTCAACATAAAAAGGATCCGGATAAACATTTACAAAGTGATCTACAAGTGTTCGGCTGATCTTTCTGCTTTTAGTATTACATAACAGTGTACTAAATATATAAAGGGGCGAGTAATATTCAGTGAGGAGGCTTGGTGAATCTCAGAAGCGCAGGATATGGTGAGTCTGTAATCATGAGACCAACACAACATCTCTCAAGGAGAGAAAAAATAATAATGGTCTTTTTATTTTTTGCTTCTTCTTTCCTTGAACACAGTCTTCATTTGTGTTTATCAGGTGTTTGTGTTGTTTGGTTTTATAGTGAAACATTTGAAATCCATTCTGCTTTTCCTTCCCTATATATTTTATAACTGTCTTCTTTTTCATTGCCTTGGGAACATGTAATATTGTCTAGTTACAATGCTCTATTTTAAATTTATACTTTTTGAATTTTATACATTTTACTTTAAAATGATTTATTTATTTGTATTGGGAAGTCAGATTTACAGAGAGGAGAGACAGAAAAAAAGATTTTCCATCCACTGGTTCACTCCCCAAGTGGCCACATCACCTGGAGCTGATATAAAGCCAGGAACCAGGAGCCTCCGCAAGGTCTCCCACGTGGGTGCAGGGTCCCAAGGCTTTGGGCTGTCCTCGACTGCTTTCCCAGGCCACAAGCAGGGAGCTGGATGGGAAATAGAGTAGCTAGGACACGAACCTGCACCCACGGGATCCCAGCGCTTGGTTTTATCAGACTTCCCAAATGCTTGCCACAGCAGGACTGATCTAGGCTGATCTAGGTTCAGATCAGGTACTTGGATCTCAGGCTTGGCATCCCACATGGTTTGAACGGACCAAAGCACTTGAGACATGGCCTGCTGCTCCCATGATGCAGATCAGCTGACGCTTGATTAGAAGAGGAGCTGGAATCCAAATCGAGGATTCTGAAATGGGATGCTAGAGCCCCATGCGGTGTCAGGAAGTATGCAGAACACCTTCCTCAAGTCTTTAAAATATATGAGAAAACACACATATATATTTCATTATGTAAAATTTATATATAAATTTGTATAATTGATATATGATACACCATATATAATTTTCTCAAGTTTTGTAAAAACGAAATAGAACTTTACTCAGTGAATTAGCATTAGTACTACATTTTAGATCAGCGATTGTTTACTTTTGTCTCTTAAATCATGTAAAAGCAGAAGGCACAGGTACACAAAGGTACTGCATCAGTAGTCGATTTTGTATTTTGCTGTGTATTTTCCTCTATTGGAAGTTTGGTTTTGCAGCTGCCTTCTAACCTACTTCTGCACCATCTAACTGCTATGTATGGAACTCCAGGGATCATCTCTCAGGGCCTGGTTTGTTGTGACAACTTCTCTCAGCTTTGCTTTATCTGGGAGTATCTCACATTCTTGCTTGGTTTTAAAGATCTATCTGGTTTGAAAGAAATTGGGGAGAGAAAGAGTGAGAGTGGAGTTTCAGTTCACTACACAGATGACCACGACAACCAACACTGGGCTAGGAGCCTAGAGCTTCCTCTGGGTCTCCCATGTATTGGCAGGAAGGAACGAGTTGGGTCACTTTCTGCTGCTTTTGCCAGGCCATTAGCAGGGAGCTGGATTGGTCATTGAGCATCTGGGACTTGCCCTATGCCTGTGTGAGAGGCTAGTGTCACAGGAATTGGCTTTCCTGACTATTCCACAACTCCAGAATCCTTGCTCATTTTTGTAGAGCAATTTTGCTATACATGGAAGTCTTCGGGGAGAGGTTTTATTCCTCTTCTGACCACTTCAAATATATTGGCACACTGTCTTCTGATCTGCAAAGTTTATAATGAATACTTTGAACACTTTGTGATAAGATTATTAATAACATTTATACATATGATAATGTCTTGCCTGTCACTACTTTCACAATTTGCTATTTTTGTTTTGTTTTTGCAGGCATGAGGGCATAAAACATTGGATTCTGATGTGTCTTGATATGAGTGTTTTTGAGTTTCTTTCATGTTTATTTTCATTAAACTGGAGAAATTCTTCACCATTCAAATGTTCTCTTAGCACCCTCATATCACTCTTCTGGGACTTCATTATAATGTATGGTGCACTACTTCAGGGAATACATACACGTTAGGCTCAAGACCTCTCTCTATATATGTCATCTTATGTGTTTAATGAGTTCTACACCCTGTTTGTCAACTTTGATCATTAGTTCACTGGTCTTACATTTAAGTTGCCCCATCTTGAATCCCTTAAATTTATTATTTACTTATGAAAATGGAGCAGAAGAGAGCGAAGGGTACAGCGATGGAGGTCTTCCATCCTCTGGCTCACTCCCCAAATGCTCGACTGATGGCTCAGCACACACTCTGCTGCCATCCGTTGATCTTTGCCCATATTGTGAACCCTCCTGTCCTCACAGGGCAAGTCTTCTGGGGGCACTTTGTAGCCTCACCAGGTGGTCTACAGGCACTGTGCATAACACTGCCAAGATGCTTAGTGCCTTGGCCTGGCCCAGGGAACCCTGGGGGGCTTTCCTGAGGGTAATCTCACCGGCCCTCTGATACACTACCTTAGGTGTATATGGTTTGCATTCATTGGGTGTGTAGGAGTGTGTTGATTTGTTGTTATTCTTTTTAAATTCTCAGCTCTTGATTTTTTAAAGTTCTCAGCCACCTGTCTCCAGTGAACTTCCACCTCTTCCCTCATGGGCAAGACTGCACTCAGGGCTTCTCCCTTTTAGCATAACCCAGGCCACAGATGGCACACCCCATCTCCCGTGACCTCTCACAATAGAGACTATATTATGTAGAAAATACACATGGCCTTTTATTTACTGTGCCATTAATTCAAAAGTTTTTTGTTTTTATTTTTAAATCATACTGTATGGTATAGCGGCTAAACTATGGTATGTATACAATGAAGATTTATTAAATTGAGCTCATCACCAGCTCTTTATCTTTGCATTCTCCTCTTCTTTTGCTTTCTCACTTTCTCATTCTCTTCTCCCTCCCTCCTCTCTCTTTCTTATAGTAGTACAAAGTCACATAAACAGAACATCTATTCATTGCCAACATAACCTGCAAGCAGTGACGTGGAATGACTTCTTTCCTCAAGTTGTATATTTTTATCAGCAATCTTTATACAGATGCCCCGAAGCAGCGTACAGTCACAACAAATCTCTGTGCTCCCCTAAGTCATCAATCTTTTCAAACGTAATTGAATCAGAGAACAGCTAGAGGCTTGACAGACAGAAAGAGGAAAAGAAAACAGAAGCAAGAGACATAACTGAGCAAAAGTGTTTCCTGGCAAGAAGACATTGTGGCTTCCTGGGGATGTCTCGCTGGTGTTTCCCACCTCTTTAGTTAGATCATTTTGCTTTTGTTTCAGAAACATTTGTCTATTCCCCACACTGTTCCTGATTCTGCACAAGCTCAATGCTTTCAGGCGAAACACAGGCTACTCAGCGATGTCCAATTAATTATCTACGTTACAGTGCGAGGCCAGGTCTGAATGGCACCTTGGGGTGTTTTACTCTGCTGTCAGAGGACAGCGGCACATCACAAGCTTCCAAAACTTGACTTGTGTCTCTATAGAAAGGTTGTTTTTGCTTGGGTCTCAGTGCAGCTTGAAAAAAAAAATCTTCAGATATGACTTAGAAAGTTCTCCTGGCCTCTGCACTCCATGGGATACCCCATGGCCCTCCTGCCAGCTGTTTGGCTCAGGGCTGAGCTAACGGGATACTGAGGTCAGGGTCTGCAATCTGTGGAAAGCCTGCAGAATCAGAGCTCCTCTCCAAACCGGCTTACCTCAATATCCAAAATTAATTTTTCCTTTATCAATCCCTGAACACAGTGGTTACTCATGGAGACCAGATGATACTGAAACACAAGGTGGGATTCTGGTTTATTAAAATGTCCCTTTTCTTGCATGTTGGTTATGGAGGAAGCTATTTCAGTGGCACAATTGAACATTTCTGTCCTCATTGTCCTGTATGTAGAGTACATCAATGACATGTTTTTGAGAGGTATCTGCTTATGAACAAATACTGAAATATTGGAGGTTAAGCCCCACCTTGCAAGGTCCACCTTCCATAGCCAAGTGCCTGACACTGAGATCCTTCTTATTTGGATGTATAGCTAATGCCACGCTGCACACGGGAGAGGTTTCTGTGGCAGAGACCCTGCAGCTGATCTTAGTACTTTTGGTGCAAACATGCAAATGATGTGGACAGTTCCTGCCACGGATGTGGCTTTTCCCTGCGTCCACCTCCAACTGTACCTGTTCTGCTTAACATGAAAATGCTTCCGCATTTCCCTGCAGACCTTTTTAATGGCATTGGCCAGACTAGTTACTTTCACTACTCGGAGGAAAAGCTATCAGAAGTCCTGGTGTCGGCAATGCACATCCAACCGGTCTCTTATACCTGAAAAAAAAAAAAAAACCCCACCAACCAACCAACAAACAAAAAATCCCTCATTCATTTGATTTGCTGCAAACAATGAATCCAGGGAGCTCTCTGCATATGCCTGGGATCAGACATCCATTATAAAAAGTCTACTGATCATACTGAAGAGCTATTTTGTGACCTTAGGGGGTACACACTCACACAAATGTGAGCCAGTTGGACCCACAATCATATTAGCAGATGGCTGGGGCTTTAGGTTTGAGAATGATAAACATGTTTATAAAACTATGACATTCTCTTGCAACCAAGCTATACAAAACGTATAGTAACTCATTGATTCACAGCTGGTCCCAGCAGAAGCTTAACTGTTCTTTGTTGTGTCTCTTTTTGGTGATTTATTCCATTTTATTTGAGCAGTAGAGTAACAGAGATAGAGACAAAGAGATTTTCCATCTGCTGGTTCACTCTCTGAGTGTCCACAGTGGCCAGGGTGGAGCAGGTGGAAGCCAGCAGCCTAGAGTTCCACATGGTTTCCTCTGGGGGTGACGAGCACCTGAGCATGTGGGCCTCATCTCTTGCCTTCCAGGAATGGGTAGCGGGGAGCCAGACCACAACTTAGAGCAGTCAGTACTGAAACCAGTACTCCAATGTGGGACTCCAGTGTGGTAGGGAGCAGGTTCCACTTCCTGTGCCAACGCTGGCCCTGGCTGCTCTCATGATAAGAGAACAGTCTTACTAATGAAGCATCAGTTATGCTAAGGTGGAAATGAAGGAAACAAAAAGAAAAACCAAAATGGAGTGGGAGGCTTACTGAAAGCAGGATTATTTTTCCCCCCATGGCCATTATTACACTGTTTGGTTACATGCCCATCTCACCTCTGTCTCACAGCTACAAGCAGAGTGTGCGATCAGATTGGAAGTGGAATCTGCCCTGGAGTCCAGCTCTCCTTGGCTAAGGAGCACAGGGCCTCGGCAGCATCCTTCTGGCAGACCTGGCTTAGAATGTAGCCCTTCAAAAAAGCCACCACCATGCCCGGCCTCCACATCTACAGTGACTTCACCCGAAACCAGTGGCTCTCTTGAGCCCACTCTACTCTTGCTGTTCCCCAGGTCCTGTCCCCTTTGGCCAGTTTATGCCTATGGTTGCATCATCTGTGCTCACCTCTATGGGTCTGCCTTCTCCCATGTGACCAAGAACAGCATTAAGCAAGCATGTGCTCCGACAGCACCCAACAGCTAAAGGAGCAGAACCAGATTCGTGCTCAGAAATCGGGTCCAGTGTAAACACTGGAGAGTGATCTGGGGCACAAAAAGCCCACTGCACTTCTGCCTCTTCTCTACCTGGAAACACACCACGTGCTCACATACCTGTGATGATGACTTGCAGGGGAGACCGACTCCCACAAGCCAACAGTTGAAGTTTTATGTCAGCCCATAAAAGGGAAAAGTATCACTAAACATCCACATGGCAGGTCAAACCACCACCTGCAACGTCACATCCCACTTTTCTGGTTCTACTCCAGCTCCCTGCTAATGCACCTGGAAAGGGACATGGCAGACCCAAATGAACTTTCTGGCTCCTGGCTTCAGCTTGCCTAGTCGTGGCCATATGTTCATTTATGGTGTGAATGACAAAAGAGTTCTCTTTCTTTCTGTAACTCTGCCTTTCAAATGAATTCACAACATTAAAATAAACTAAAAAAGGATGCACATTTGGTTCTTAGTGTCTGCCTTCCTCCCTGCTTTCCGGGGCACTCTGTGATATGCTGCAGCTTCCTGGAAGAATGAAGAGAGTCTAATGAATGCCTACTCATCCCAAGTACATCTACAATAGTCTGGGAAGCAGGGAAGATTCAGCTTGAGGAACAGCACACCACCACCTACTGCCTGTGCTTGAGATGTGTAATAGCCAGAAAGATTTATTAGTGGCTTCCTCTTAGGCCTCATAACCAGACAGAACGAGTCACCAATTGTCTGAAGAGCCACGAGATGAATTCCTGCTCTCTCAGAAGAAATGTTTTTGGAGCTTTTGAACACCAAAGATTTCTCCCTACTCCTCCCCTTTCCCAACTCCAAACATTATGTCACGCTAAAGATAAAATCTGCCATGTAGCAAAAGGTGCTGAGTGCCTGGTGTTTGGTTTTAACATACATTTTAGAAAACGCTTTAAAATGTAGAAGAGAAATGAGTGGAAACTTCCACGGAGCTGTTTCAGTGGCTAAAATGTGGCTTGGGAAGAATACAGATAAAAAATAAAGAGGAGATGGACAAGTTCTGGTCATTTCATGTGTATGTGAAGAGTATTTTTTGACGAATATAGACGCATGGCTTCTTTTTTTAAAAATTCATTTTTTTTATTCATTGATTACATTGTATTATGTGATACAGTTTCGTTGGAACTGGGAATCACCCCACCTCGCCCTCCCCCCATGTGGAATATTCCACCTTGTTGCATATCCACTGCTCAAGTACAATTGAGATTCCCTCTTTGCAAGCATAAACTAAACATAAAGTCCAACATCTTATAGTCCAATCTAGTTCCTCAGGGAAGCATGGCTTCTTATAACATCTGATGAAGCGTCAGCAGTTGGCCTAGGCCTCTGTGAAGGCTTTTTTTTTTTCTTTTTGCTTCTCCCTCAAGACTCCTTTGTGAGTGGATGTTCTCAGGGTTTACTGTCTGCAGGTGAGGGGGAAGTAGAAGGAGCAGGAGGAGCAGGAGGAGGAACAGGAGGAGGAGAAGCAGGAGGAGGAGGAGGAGCAGGAGGAGCAGATGCAGGAACAACAGTTTGGGGAGCCTGAGAGTGCCCCAAGAGTCATGGGGCTCCTAGGGCTGACAGCAGGACTCAGCACCATCCAGCCTGCCCCAGGGGCCGGGACTTAATTCCTGCTTCGTCTTGCTCACTCCACAGAGAGACAAGACAAGCACAGGAAAGCAGGCTATGATGAACCCTGTTGAAGGACAGTTTTGAAAAGAGCATAACATCCTGGCAGTCACCAGCTCGCACTGCCAACAGCCCACCTGTGCAGAGAGCCCACACGTGCCAGACTGCTCTAGAATTCTGGCTGACCATGGAGCATTGCGGGGCATGAGTTGATCTGCAAAGGTAACCAGGATGATGCCCGACAGTCCTGTGTGTCCCTATGACCTTTTGAGACTCTGTCACGATGCCATGCTGTATCTGAGAGAGAGAGGATTTAGCTGTGCTGAGGTCCAGTTCCACCCAGCAACACACCATAGAGCAATAGTCGGCACTCTGGAAAGCAAGTGCAGCAGCCAGAGCACAGCCGGGAGCTCCAAGAGGGGACCCAGGGCAATGCAGTTTCCCATGTGGCTTACACCCTCATTCTGGTATTCTCCCCAGGGGTGGGGCTCATGCCAAGGCTGCACAGGGCAGCAGTGGTCAGAACAGCTCAATCCCCATGAAGGCCTGGGATTCAGCTCTAAGCAGGGGTGTGTGAGTGCGAAGAGCTCACAGCAGCACTGGAAGGTCTGTGAACTGTGATTTAAATGTTGGCATCAGGTGTTGGCACTGTAAAATAGTAGGCAAGGCCATGTTTATGGTGCTGACATCCTATAAAGGTGTGGGTTTACGTCTCAGCTGTGCCACTTCCACCCCTGCTCCCTGCTAATGTACCTGGGAAAGCAGAGGAAGATGGCCAAAGTGGTTGGGCCCCTGCACCCATGCGGGAAACCCAGACGAAGCTCCCTGCTTCAGGCTGGTTCAGTTCCAGCCATTTAGACCATTTGTGCAGTGATGCAGAGGGTGGAACACGCTCTCTCCCAAACTCTGGCTTCCAAATAAGAAAAAAATATTTAAGACATGACAAAACAAAGTACTTCATCAGTCTCTGATTCAACTCTTACATTGTTGGAAAACGTGGGGAAGGCAGACCAACAATGGGAAATCAAATTGGGGTGCACAGCTTCCGTGCCCCCAGATCTAGATCTACCTGGCAGGTTAGCTTATTTTTTCCCAGGAAACCATAACGACTCCCCGAAACTGTATAACAGAATGTTCACGGTATTCAGGACAGGCAGCAAATGTAGGCGGTCTATAAATAAGACAGAAGTGATGGGGTCATCAGGAGAAACACAATCAACAGACACCTGTCAGCACCAAAATAAGTGTGGTGGACAAATCCCAAACACAGAGCCTCTCCCACAGCCGGCTGCTTCAACAGCTGGCCTCCACAAGAAACACCCGGGGAAACTCAGAAACCTAACCCTCCTGACTGAATAACAGAAATCACGATAAAGAGAATGAGGGGATATCTTCATAATCAACAACAAAAAATAAAAAGGGAAAAAATTAACTCAGGGGACTAGCTAAACAGCCTAACAATAAAAGAGCAGTTAGGGATCTTGAAACTAAATTAATAGACATGAAAAACAGGGAAAACTTGGGGCTGTTATGGCGGTACAACAAACTAATCATTCATGCTGTGGCACCAGCATCCCCAAAGGGGGTTGGGTTCTGTCCTGGCTGCTCCACTTCACACTAAGCTCTCTGCTTAAAGCCTGGAAAAGCAGTAGAGGACGGTCCAAGCCCTTGGCTCTCGGCATTCATGTGAGAGACCTGATGAAGCTCCTGGATCCTGGCTTCAGATCAGCTCAGCTTTGGGCATTGAAGCCATTTAGGGAGTGAACTGTTGATAGAAGATCTTTCTTACTCTCCTGCTCTCTGTCAAAAATGTCATTCTAATAAAAACAATTTTTTTAATGAGGAAAATGGGGCCTGGCGTGATAGCCTGATGGCTAAGGTCCTCATCTTGCATGTGCCAGGATCCCACATGGGCACTGATTCTAATCCCGGCAGCTCCACTTCCCACCCAACCCCCTGCTTGTGGCCTGGGAAAGCAGTCAAGGATGGCCCAAAACCTTGGGCCGCTGCACCTGTGTGAGAGACCCAACGAGGCTCCTCGCTCCTGGCTTTGGATCGGCTCAGCTGTGGCCATTGCAGCCACTTGGGGAGTGAATCAGCAGATGGAAAATGTTTCTGTCTCTCCTTCTCTCTGTAAATCTGACTTTCCAATAAAAAGAAATCTTTAAAAACGGGGAAAATGCTGCTAAAAAAAAAATCAGAGCCTCAGAGGCTTCCCAAATGCTTTCAAAGCCTAAGACATTTGCTAATTACTAGTGCCGGAGGATGTATGCGGTCCTGGAAAACACACAGTTAGAGGACCCAGCCCATTCTGGGATGGGAATCTCAGGCCCTATCTCACACAGAGTCCTCCTTTCAGGGACCAGCTCTCCACGACAGCCTGGGGTACTGCCCTCTTCTACCTGGGCATCCTTGTCCTTCCTCCCAGTTACCTTAAGGGAATTGCAGGGAGAGCCAATAGGCACCTGTAGATGGCACCCTAACTCCAGGATGAGACACCATTCTCATTAGCTAGGCAGTGACACAGACAGTGGAGGGCAGCCAGGGCTGAGTGGAAGCTGAAGTCTACAGCCAGAGGATGGCAGGGAGCCAATGGCCTGAGCCGTCATCCGCTGCCTCCAGGCTGGGAATGAGAAGGAGGCTGGAGTCCCGAGTCAGAGCTGGATCTTAAACCTGGGCACAGCGTCTTAGCAATCAGGCCCATCCACAGCTCCAGGGTCATGCTCAAGCTACACGAGGCAGCACCAACCTGGACACACTTTCTGGAGAATGTTTTTCTGTTTTTTGTTTTTGCATTTTTTTAAAAAAATTATTTATTCGAAAGGCAGAGTGACAGAGGTGACAGAGAAGGAGAGAAACCTAGACATTAGTTTATTCCATTTGCAGCAGCTGGGGGCTGTGCAGGAGCTCTCTCAAGGTCTCCCACATGACTGGCAGCAGCATAACACTTGGTCCAAGTGTCCCAGATGCGCACGAGCAGGAAGCTGTGTTGGAGGCAGAGGTGGGACCTGACCCCAGGCACTCCCATGCAAGAGGAGGGCATCCCAGGCTACGCCACAATGCCCACCCCTGGGAACTATCTGTCATTGCTTCTTTCACTCCTTCCCTCAGTCACTGCTCGGACATGGTCAGCCTCATCCTTGGGAAAGGAAAGAAGAAACCAAAGACTGTCCCTCCACCCCCTTCCTTAGATATCCTGCTAACAGCCCAGTGATAGTCATGATTCCACCAGCTTGGTGGAAGGGAAAACAGCCAGGTACACTGCCTCTACTACTTTAGCTCTGTCTCTCCCACCAAAGGTGAGAAGACACAATAGGCAAGAAGAGATGCAGCCAAGATAGGCACTGGTGACAGATGAGGCATGGATTTGGGGGGCCTTTTACAGCCCTCAGGCCAGACCTTCCTTACCCTGTCAAAGCAAGAGTGGGACCAGAGACACCATGGGCCTTCATGTCCGAGCACTAGCCTTGATCCTGGAAATTTCAATCTTCCCGTACCTTTATAGGAGCACCAGGGGTAGGATGGAGTCACAAGGAAGCCTGTCTTGCCCACCTGTGTAAAGGCGGGACCAGGCAGAAGCTGCTGGGACGTTAACACATGTTCAATCAACTGCCACCCTCTATGTATTTGTCTGAGAGTCAGAGAGAAGCTGTCTGGCTTCCCTCTCTGCTGCAGCACTCCATAAACACCTGCAGCCACCGCCGTCCTGAGTAGAAACCAGGTCTCCAATGCAGACAGATGGCAGAAACCCAATTGCCTGAGCTGTCAATCACCACGGCCTCCTGAGGTCTGCATCGGCAGGAAGCTGGAGCCAAGCTCAGGCTGCTAACGGGGACACATTGTACTACCCAGTGGGACAGTGCCTAGCCCTACTTACATCTGCTTCCATAAAGTGACTCCCTAGCCTCCAAAAACTTAGACTTCAACCCTGACAGTTCACTGTGCTGATGGCCTGGATGCCACCGGGCACTGGGATAGGTGCAGTCTCTCTTGTCTAGGCTGCTTAGGGCCAGAGACACTTAGGACTTTGGTTTCCTTAATGATCTGTATGTATATAATCAGATGCCTTGAGGAGGAGACGACATCCCAGCAAGGACTCCATTTATTTTCCCCATATGCATTTATACACAGCCTGGAGGGAACATAAAACAGCATTTCCAAGGAGGTTTTGCTGAATGTACCGTCACAGGAGTCTGGTAGAATTTCCCATTTGAGTACCAGCAGAGTCCTAGAGTTCTAGATTTTGGATGTTTTGGGTTTCTGGCTTAGGTCGGTTCACCCTGCACCATGCCGCTGCCTGGAAGCGAGTACACAGGACCATCTTCAGGAAAGCTCATCTATGACGTACTTCACTGATGGGCATGAGAACCACAGATCTGGCCGTCCCCTCTCCACACAGCTTCCAAGAACACACCACCAGCATCTGTACCTCCTGGGTAGCTTGGAAGGCTCTGCATGACAGGCACAAAGCAGAGCAAAAGATGGCATCATACACAAGGCGGACAGGCGGCCTTCCAGATGTGGGCCCTCTGGCTCACCAGCTCCAAGCACACTGCACCTGGAAGCCACTGCTGACTCCTTCCCTGGTTTCCTCAGAAGGACTCGCAAGCGCCAACACTCACCAACCAAGACGACCAGCCTGTACTTTTCGTGTGTCTGTCGCCGGTATGGCATCACCTCCTCGTAGGTGGGCACGTCAGCTGTATCATACTGGTCACTCTTCTTGCATTCATACATGGATTTATTTGTTTTCTTATCTTTTCTACTTAGCCGGAAACTTCTTCTAAAGCCAGCGCTGCGGACACAGCAAATACATTCTTTTGAGTCACAACCACGCCACCCTCAAAACTCCAAAAAACAAAAATAAAGGCAGTCTGAGTTGGACTGGGATTTTATTCACCATAACACTGAAACAACTGCATCGAGCATGAGAAAAAAAAAAAAAAGTAAGCACCTAACGTTCAATTTCTGTAGCTGGAATACTAGACATATTTACTGCATTCTAAATCAAGTGTTCTTTTCAAAAATTATAAAGGAATCATAAGTCATGAATGTAATTCACTATGAACAAATGAACACACTTGCTTTAAGAAAACAATAAAAATACCCATGCATAAGTATTCTAAGCACCATCCCAGTGGCACAGGCACCAACTATTGTTAATAAAAAGAAAAGTAAATGAGGGACACTGGTGTTAAGTATGCCCACGCACAGCCCAGGTCAAGTGAGCCAAGTTCAGTGAGTAACCCTGACATCATTCAACTCAAATTCTGTTTTCATTGTGGAAGCATTTGCAAATGAAAAACTCAGCTTCATAGTCTCCTCTGGGTGCTCGTCTGATTACATTAAAATTTACAAAAGCAATGGTTAAAGCCTTAAATTCATTTTCTGTCTGTGCGAAGAATCCACCCACTCTACTGCTCTGCTAACTGATATCTTGTTCTGGTTTCATTTCCTTTCTAGAAGAGTGGAGATCATCACACCTGCCAACTAAGAATTCAGGAAGACACCCAATCAGTTCTCCACCTAACCCTCATACTCTCATAAATCCAGCCTTTGAAAGCTGTCTGTTTACTGAAACACAACATATAATAGCCTAATCACATGTTACAGAAGTATACATTCTCATTTAAGAGTGTAGACATTTGATAGGTATGATCTTTTTCTCTGTCTCCCCCACTTTCTATAAATATGACTTTTCAATAAAAATAAATCTTAAAAAAATGCTTGGAAAGAAGGGTGTTGCTTTTGGTCAGTAAATGCTACAGGCACTTATTAAACATATACGTGTGTGAGTCTGTCTGTGTGCATGCGTGTGAACCAGTGAAGACTGTCCACCCATGGCTACTCTACCACTCCGGTTGTCTCCTGAGAGAAGAGGACTCCTGCCCTGGGGAGCCACATTGGGCTGGGTAAGGATGAGCACTTGCTTCAACAAAGTGTCACTCAGAGATTCTGTCCCTGTGCCCTGATGGGACAGCACCCTCAAACAAGCTAAGATGGTTCCCACATCACCACAAGGAAGTCTCATGGGGTTCAGCGTCTCTGTCTCTCTCACTCACACACACATCACCACAAGGAAGTCTCATGGGGTTCAGCGTCTCTGTCTCTGTCTCTCTCACTCACACACGATCACTCACACACACACACACACACACACACACACACACACACACACACACACATGCTGACTGGATGTTTGTTAGGCATGTCATGACTATCTGAAGACTTTTCAAACAGTTGATTAGCTAAACCTTCACAAAATACAAGGATACTTCAGAAAAGTATGTGAAGGGACCTGGCATTGTGCTGCAGCAGGTTAAGACGTGTGGGTAAAGTCAGCATCCCCACACCCTCTTGTAATGTCAGCTTCAGCTGCAGCTACTCGGTTTCCAACCCATCTCCCTGCTACTTGCATCTGTAAAGTGGATGGGGCACCTGCTACAGATGTGTGGGAGGCCAGATCGAGTTCCTGGCTTTTGGTATCAGCATGGCCCAGCCCTGACTGGTGGGGACACTTAGGCCTGTCACTCAGATAAATAAATATGTTTTCTTTTTTTAAGATTTATTCATTCTATTACAGCCAGATATACACAGAGGAGGAGAGACAGAGAGGAAGATCCTCCATCCGATGATTCACTCCCCAAGTGAGCCCCAACGGGCCGGTGCGCGCCAGTCCGAAGACGGGAACCAGGAACCTCTTCCAGGTCTCCCACGCGGGTGCAGGGTCCCAAAGCATTGGGCCGTCCTCGACTGCTTTCCCAGGCCACAAGCAGGGAGCTGGATGGGAAGTGGAGCTGCCGGGATTAGAACCGGTGCTCATATGGGATCCCGGAGCTTTCAAGGCGAGGACTTTAGCCGCTAGGCCATGCCGCCGGGCCCTACACACTGACACTTGTAACACGTATGCTGTTAAAAGTTACGAGTGGGAGCAAACTTTTAAAGCATACTATATTTTATTTCATTTATTATCATTTATTTGGAAGACACAGTGAGAGAGATAGAGTATGCCTTCCATCTGTGATTCCGGCCAGAACAGCTGGGGCCGGGCCAGGCCAAAGTCAGGAGTCAAGAACCTCCTCTGAATCTGTCATGTGGTGGCAGGGCCTCAAGCCCTTGAGCTGCCTCTACTGCTTTCCCAGGTGCATTATCAGGCGGCTGAATCAGAAGTGGGGCAGCTAGGAGTTCAACCAGCCCCCACACGGGTATGGGCATTGCAGGCAGTGGCTTAACCCAATGGACCACAATGCCAGCCTTAGCATACCAGATTTTAAATGCGGAGTGAACTTAGAATTGTGTGGGGTCAAGGGATAAACAAATTCTAAGTGTGCCAGGCACATCTCCATGTAAACCTGAATGAGGACGTCAAACGCTTGAGCGGGCTGCACCCATGGCTTTATTCACACTTTCTATCCAGCAGACTCTAACGCTTTGCTATGTTTCGCCTTTCTGCCTGTGTAGGACAGTGGATCTTGGGTAAAAGGAGGATGGGGAGGGTGTCTGCTCCGTGAGTGCCTGCAATGACCCCCAAACCAGACAGCTCTAGATCGGTGGCTCTGTGTACCCTGAGGCTCAGCACACCGCTGGATGCAGTCGGTTCCTCCACCCCTCTGCGCCAGCTGCATCAGAGCAAGGCTGGAGGGCCTGGCAGCTTCACACGCCGCCAGATTCCAGACAATGCAATGGCCTGCAGAAAACAATGATGTCACAGGATCTGCCACAACACTGGCATGAAGTTGCAAGAGGCCAAGTCAAACTGCCCTGCGGAGTTTCAGGACTTTCATCAAAGTCAACCAGGGATCTGACATACTATAGATTTTTCAAATGCGGCAGAAATCAATACATTAAGGCTGTAATGTGTGATTTAGAAATAGGCACCGTTGGAATCACAAAATAAACAAGCAACCTGGAAAGAAGGTAGACAGCACTGAAGGTTATTCAGGCTTCTTCACTGTTTGCTTCTGCGGAGACTAAGCAGCTGCAGGGAGCACATGCACAGAGCCTCAGCTCACACACACCTGCTCAGCCTGGGACACCAGGGAGCACAGGCACAGAGCCTCAGCTTGCACGCACACCTGCTCAGCCCGGGACACCAGGGAGCACAGGCACAGAGCCTCAGCTCACACACACCTGCTCAGTCTGGGACACCAGGGAGCACAGGCACAGAGCCTCAGCTCACACACACCTGCTCAGCCCGGGACACCAGGGAGCACAGGCACAGAGCCTCAGCTTGCACGCACACCTGCTCAGCCTGGTATACCCATGTCCCCAGTCTCTCCTCCTACGTGGCAATTCCAACAGTCAACTCCGTCTCTACCATCTGAACCAAGACTCCGCAGGCCTGGCAGAGACTTGTCAAGAAGCAGTGGCAGAAAGTTCATTTCCTAACGAAGACAAAATAATACTTTACATCAAGTTCCAAAGGAGAAAAACAAATATAATGAAACACAGAACTTAATTTTTTAAAAATAAGGCTTTCTGAGCTATAGAAATCACGCCAGAAGCTGACTGCTTCTCGGGTATCTAATTACTTGTGTGTGCCAAATCCTGAGTCAACGGTGATAAATTAACTTGCTCACCATGTTCTCCTTTTAACCACTGCCAATTTTAATACTTTATTCAGATAATGACTTCTGGTGTTGAGTGGAATGAACATGGAACTTTCCAGTTACTAGTAATTATGAAATTAGCAACTATTGACTGTGTGTCCCATACTATGTCAATCCCTGTCACCTTCTCAGTAACTCTGTGACTACAATGATTTCCACACCACTGGATGCCCACTCATCACAGGTTTCGTTGAAATGAAATAAATAAATGGTTTCTTTTTGATTTTTAAAAACATTTTATTTATATATTTAAGAAGCAGGGTTACAGAAAGAAAGAGGAGGGAGAATCTTCCATCTGCTGGCTCACTCTCCATATGGCTGCAACTGCAGCAACTGAACCAGGCCAATGCCAGGAGCCAGGAGCTTTTTCTGGGTCTCCTGTGTGGGTACCTGGATCAGAAGTGCAGATATGGAATCTAGCACTACAGGTACCTGCTATGCCTCAGTGGCAGCCCCACAATAAAATGTTTCAATGTGCTTTTAAGAGTAAATAACTAAAACAGAAGCAAAGGGATATCAAGAGGAGCCACCAGATGGAAAGAGACCACTCTGAGGCCACAGCTCTGGACTCCTTGGAGAGAGGAGGCTCTAGGCCTAAAAGTGAGGGATAATGACAAGACCAAAAGAAATCATAGCAAAAGAGACAAAGAGAACCCCCCATCATAATGGCACCCCACACTTGCACTAGAGATTCCAGACTGAGCCATAAGGTCAAAATGACAACACACAGGCAAGCAGAATATGAGGCAGGTGAGAATGTGTATACTACCAGGTGTGGGTAAAGATGACCTTACCTCAAATGGTGCTGGGGAAACTGAAAACTCACATACAAAAAAAGGCACTCTGATCCTTGCCCTGCCTCACACCACAAATGAAAACCAATAGAATGAGGCCAGCACTATGGCATAGCAAGTGAAGCTGCCACATGTGACACTGGCATCCCACACAGGCACTGGTTCTAGTCCTGGCTACTCCACTTCCCATCCAGCTCCCAGCTAAGGACCAAAGACTTGGGACCCTGCACCCACATGGGAGACCTGGAAGAAGGTTCTATCTCCTGGCTTTGAATAATCTCAGTTTCAAGCACTGCGACCAGTGAACCCGTAGATGGAATACCTCCCTCGGTGTTTCTTCCTGTAACTCTGTCTTTCCATCATTTGGTTCAATCCAGAGGACCAAGAATAAGAAGACATTTGCAGAAAGCGCCCACAAACGAGTTGATTACTTATTCAGCCAAAGCGTGCCTCTAGCTTTACAGTAGCAATAAAGTGAAGTATGTTGGGGCTGATGTTGTGGTACAATGACATAAGCTGCTGTCTACAATGCTGGCATCCTATATGGGCCTGAGTTTAAGTCCTGGTTATCATACTTCTGATTCAGCTCCCTGCTGATGCACCTAGGAAAAGCAGCAGAAAATGATCCAGGTGTTTGGGTCCTTGCCAATCATGTAGGGAAACTAAATGGAGCTCTTGACTCCTGCCTTGTCTGGGGGGGGTCTTCTGTCCAGCAGGCCCCGAGACCACCGAGGGGTAAGGCAACACATTCCTTGGCAGCAGAATCCCAGAGGACAATACTGGTGAGGGATGTCTGTTTTTGAGGGAAGTTACAAGCTCACATAGAGTAGGAAAAGATGGCAGGCAGAAGGACGGACTGACAATACTCCCACCTAACAATTGAGTTGTGACTGACTAGTAAGCACGTGTGTATCTCTAGACCCTCCAATGGAGTTAAAGATCATGTTTTTGCATGCAATACAGGAGCTGTGCCTCAAGGCAAACTCATTACATATAGCTGAAAAACAGGTTGAGTGCAACACTTGACTTCCGAGAGTTGTTTACCAAGGAAGTCTTATCATAGCTCCTTTCACGTGACAGAGAAGAGAGACTGGGGTGCAGCCCACTGCTCTTGCTCCATACCCAGTGAACGGCCAGGTGGGGGTCTCAGTGGAGACTCCTGTCAGGGGTTCCCCTAGGGGACATGGTGTGCCCTGTCCCTATGGACTCTCACAAGGCTAAGCAGGCAGAAATCCAGGGGCAATCTCCTACAGGCTGGTCCAATCGTAGCTGTTAGTCATTTGGGGAGCAAACCAATAGATGGAAGATCCTCTCATTTCTCTCTCTCTCTCTCTACACACACACACACACAAACACACTTTCAAACAATTAAAGAAAGAAAGAAAAAGAAAAAACAGGTGCCTATCTCTGAGAGCTGCTGGCAGCACTCAACAAGGCATTTGGAACTCTGAAAGGTGCTGGGACCAAGAGATCCATCAGTACTCAAGGGGCTCATCTGAATTGTTCTCAGAAAGCTTCTGCAGGACACTAGCAGAGTGTTATGAAAAAAGAACAGAGGCACCCCACCCAGACTGATGAGAATTCACATTTTGACAATAAGTTTTTAAGCATTAAACCAGCAGCTGAGAAGTGACAGCTAAGGGGGCTGTCAGCAGGCAAAAGGAAAAGATGAAAAAGCAGACTCCTGTTGCACAAAGACAGAAGATGTGACTCAGACGGTGTCCACAGCAGCAGGGGAGAGTAGAGGAGACACTAAGGCAGGAGGGGCTCAAGGACGCTGGGACCCAATGGTTACAAGGGCTGGGATGCAAACCAGGAGCCCCAAAGCACTCCATCACTTCCATGGGTAGTTACTAGCACCATGGGTGAAGGCTCAAACAGCCTTGAGATGGCATGTCACCCAGATCTGAGCAAAGGCCACCACCTGTTCCAGCAACAAACACCTACCTGTATGAATCTCAGTTATAATTTTACACTTCTGCAACCAATGATTTGAGGACCAATAGTGAGAGAATACCATGCGAGTTTTTTGGTTGTTATTATTTATTTGCAAGGCAGCCTTACAGAGAAAGAGAGAAAGAGAATCTTCCATCTGTTGGTTCACTTCCCAAGGGCTACAATAGCTGCAGCTGAGCCAGGCCAAAGCCAGAAGCCTGGAACTCCAGCTTGGTTTCCCATGTAGGTACAAGAGCCTCAGCACTTGAACTATCATCCACTGCTTTCCCAAGCCATCTGCAGGGAGCTGGGTGGGGTTTGAAGGGAGCAGCAGGCACTGAGCAGGTGCCCACATGTAATGCAAGTGTGACAGGCATTGACTCAATGCATCACAATGTCACAATGTCAACCATATGCATACTTTCACTGCTGTAGGCCCACCATCCAAAATAACAATATAATGTGTATTTAATGTATTCTACATGGATGGGTCCCATAATAATATCTGTGATCCCCTGGAAGTAGAATAAATTGTTAATCATAAATACTTTTCTGGCAAAGTTCTTTATGGGACATAAGATTTCACAAGTGCTTTTCATACTGCTGTGGCTTGAGTTTTGTCCTTTTCTTTTTCTTTTTTTTTTTTTAAGCTTAATCTTTTTTTTATTTATTATTTTTACTTCATTAATTACATTGTATTACGTGACACAGTTTCATAGGTACTGGGATTCTCCCCACCCCTCCCCAAACCCTCCCACCATGGTGGATTCCTCCACCTTGTTGCATAACCACAGCTCAAGTTCAGTTGAGATTCCCCCATTGCAAGCGTATATCAAACACAGAGTCCAGCATCTTATTGTCCAGTCAAGTTCAACGGCTTCTTAGGTATACCCTCTCTGGTCTGAAGACAGAGCCAGCAGAGTATCATCCCAGTCAATTGAAAGCTCCAACATACCATCAGCAAAAATTTACATCATTATGGAATTAATTGACATAGTAATGAGTAACCAATATGGTAAAAGTAAATGCGAGTTCCCAGCCACTTTCTGTGACCACCTCACCTATACTTCAATTTTAGTTTATATACAACATATAACATTCATAACATAACATGTTATTTATAACATCATATCATCTTAAATTAAGGCAAACATGTGGTATTTAACCTTTTGGGATTGGCTCATTTCCCTTAGCATTATGGTTTCCAGTTTGGCCCATTTGGCCACAAAGAACTGCATTTTGTTTTTTTTAATAGCTGAGTAGTATTCCATGGAGTAGATGAACCATAGCTTTCTTATCCAATCCTCTGTTGATGGGCATTTTGGTTGTTTCCATGTTTTTGCAATTACTGATTGTGCTGCTATGAGCGTAGGAGTGCATGTTGGTTTCTCGTAAAACAATTGTTCTGGATATATTCCTAGGAGTGCTATTGCTGGATCATACGGTATGTTGAATTTGAGTTGTTTGAATGTTCTCCATACTGATTTCCATAGAGGCTGTACCAGCCTGCAGCCCCACCAGCAGTGGAGTAGGGTTCCTTTTTCCCCGCAACCTCGCCAACAAGTGTTGTTGGTGCTTTTATTCATGTGGGCCAGTCTTACTGGCATTAGGTGGTACCTCATTGATGTTTTAATTTGGATTTCCCTTATTGCCAGGGAACTTGAGCATTTTTTCATATGTTTATTTGCCATTTGGGTTTGTTCCTTTGTGAAGTGTTTGCCCATTTCTCGTGCCCATTTCTTGAGTGGCTTGTTTGTTTTGACATTTTGGTTGTTTTGTAGCTCTTTGTATATTCTGGAGATTAGCCCTTTATCACCTATGTCATGTGCGAAGATTTTCTCCCATTCTGTGGGTTGCCTTTTTACTTTGTTGATTATTTCTCTAGCTGTACAGAAGCTTCTTAGTTTGATGAGGTCCCAATTGTTTATTTTGGTCTTGATTTCTATTGCTTTTGGAGTCTTTTTTAGGAAGTGAGGGCCTACCCCTAAGTGTTGCAGTGTGTTTCCAACATTTTCTTCCAAAAGTTTGAAGGTTTCTGGATGTAGGTTTAGATCTGTTATCGATTTAGATCTGATCTTAGTGTATGGTGAGAGATGTGGATCTATCTTTTTGTTTCTGCAGGCTATTAACCAATTGTCCCAACAGCATTTATTGAATAGACCTTCCCATTTGCCTGGATTGTCGTTTGCCTTTTTGTCAAAGATTATTTGGCTGTACCTGTTTGGGTTCCCTTCTGGTGTTTCTATTCTGCTCCATTGATCTTCCTCTCTGTCTTTGTGCCAGTACCACGCTGTTTTGATAACCACTGCCCTATAGTATGTCCAGAGGTCTGGAACTGTGATTCCCCCTGCTAACTTCCTGTTCTTCAGGATGGTTCTAGCTATCCGTGGTTTTTTGTGTTTCCAGATGAACCTTTGGATCATTGTTTCCAGTTCCATGAAGAATGTTTTTGGCAATTTGATTGGGATTGCGTTGAATGTATATATTGCTTTTGGCAGTATAGACATTTTAATGATATTGATTTTACCTATCCAGGAGCATGGGATGTTACTCCATCTTTTGAGGTCTTGTTCAATTTCTTTTCTAAGTAGTTTGTAGTTTTCTTCAAATAAGTCTCCTACATTTTTGGTTAGATTTATTCCCAGATATTTCATACTTTTCTCTGTTATTTTGAATGGTATCTTGCCGGTTAAATCTTTTAACCCATCTGGGGGCAGAACGGACAAGCTCCTTCAGGTGCATCTGGGCTTTCCTAAAGCAATGGGCACCGCCTAGTGGAAGCACCTGAGACTAGAAGGTAATTGGAGATACCACCCCAATTCATCAAGCACCCAAGGGTGGCCAGCTCCAGACTTACTCAAAGGGATGGCCAAAGACACACGTCAACTGCACTAAAGGCTCAAACCTTTGCCATCTGCATCATTTTGTGGCTCTTCATTTACGGGGATATATAGTAGCTCTGTAATGGAGACTGTCATATCTGGTAACATGTTATTTAACTTCATGGCATTGTAGATTTCTATTTTTCTTTCTATTGTTGATTTTGTATCATGACTTTTCATTTAAGGGGATGTACAGTAGTTGTGAAGCAGAGGCTAACATCCAGATGTGAGGATACAATGCAGTATGCATTTCTACTTCCAGACAAAGATGGACTTACAATGAAACTGTTTACTATATCTTAACAATAGGATGCTGGACTCTCTGCCATTGTCCATGCCTGCAATGATGGACATATGACTGTGTATGAAGAACTATACTTTAGTAATGATATAGAGGAACTAAGCGGTGGGGGGGGGGGGATTGGGGCTGGGATAAGGGAAATGCCAGGAGCCTATGGAACTGTATCATAAAATGATAATAATAAAATGTAAAAAAATTAAAAAAATAAAACATACCAATTTAAAAGGACAAATTCATAAGCAAAGTTTTTCAAGTTAGCAGTTACCACTACTTAATTCTGAAAAGTACTTTCAGAAAAACTAAGCCAAAGCACAAAAAAAAATGAGGTCATAATTAAAATATAAATTGCATATGACAAAAGCATTTTTTTGTATAGTGAAAAGTCATTAGGCATACTCTTCATCAGAGGTGTGTGTGTGTTTATAGTATTTTGATTCTAAAAACCCTGGCTTAAAAATCTACCATGTGAAATTCAGTTACAAAGCAAGGGAGAGTAGGAATACTTTCAGATACGGTTTTTGTCTACCATCTGCTGCCTCCCAGGTACGTTAGCAGGAAGTTGAACAGGAAACAGGGCAGCCAGGACTTGGACCAGGCACTCCACTATGGATGCAGGCCTCTCCAGCACTGGTTTGACCCCTGTGGCCATAATGCCCAGCCCTTTCATTTGACTGTCAATGAGAGAGAACAGGATCCAAAGAAGGTGTAACCCAGCACAACACACCTCTGTGCTAGCGTGTCGCTGCTAGCCCAGCACAACAGCAACACCTTGTCATACACTTCACCCTTTCTTCAGCTTTACCAGCAACTAGGTAGGTGATGTAATGCCCATCAAAAAAGGAAATAAAGAAGGTAGGAAGTTTTAATAAGGAAATGGATGCTAACTTTTTACAGGGCAGGGGGCCGATCAACAGTAACTGCCTAAAAACAACTATCCTTAAAATGGGTGCTGTGGCACAGGGAGGTAAGCCACTGATTACGACACCAGCATCCCACATCCGGTGCTGGAGCCCAGCTCCTCTGCTTTGCTCCAGACTTCAGCTAATGTGCCTGGAAGGCAGCAGAGGATGGCTCAGGGATTTGGGTTCTTATGATTCACAGTGGACCACCTGGAACTTCTTTTATTTCCACAAAAGCCTATAACTTCACTTTGTTTTTCATAATTAACAGAAGTTACACTAAAATTTTATATAATGTAATATTTAAATAACATTTTGAAACTTTCAAAAATGTTAAAGATCTCTTAAATATATTATGTGAAAATGGAAAGAAATATAAAGACCAATGTAATTCAATTCCTTTGTTGCATAGTGTGATCACTTCTAAACCATAATCACCACACAACACCCCTCCCCCCTTCCTTCATTGGCCTGTGAATTACAGGACACAGCACTAACTGATCAACTAACAGTAACCTTCCACTTCAAATAAGTTGGGTTTTTTAACAAGGCCACTTTTTTTGTCATCTATGTATGTCATAAAGATGTCTGAACCTAACTAAGCTGAAAAACCAGCCTACAGCCATCCATTATCCATGCATTACCATGATGCTTCAATAAACAACCCCAACAGGGTATGAGCATGAACAGAGGGCCACACAGCAGCCTCTTGGGCTTTTGTGAAATGAGTGGAAAACATGAGTGGAAAACATGCCCACCTCCTGCTAATCAAGCAATCTCTCTCCAACAACCAGGACATTTAGAAGCGATGTGAGCATGCAAGAAGAAATCACACACACACACAAATTACACACACACACATACAGGTGATGAAAGCATGCAGGAAAAAATCACACACACACACACACACACACACACACACACACACACTCTCTCTCTCTCTCTGCCCAGAACACACAGTGTCAAACACTCATACCATGCCCAGAACATATACTCTCACACACTTAAATTCACATCCCAAGCAGAACACACAATCTCAGTTACACTCACATCCTGCCCAGAACACACACTCACACATACACACATTCATACAAACACACCCTGCCTCAAAGAACACATTAACACACACGCTCACACCCTGCCTAGAACACCACACACTCTCTCATACTAACTCACACTTATACTCACATACACACACACAAACACATCCTGGCCAGAAGAACTTTACTCTCCAAACCACCATACACATAATCAGACCAGGTGCTAAAAGCAGGTTCTATAGATACTTCCCACCAAAGGGGAATATTAGAACAGGGCACCGGCCCCAGGAGCCCCTGGGGGCCAGCATATAAAAATAAACCAGACCTCAGACTTGGCTTGGGGCTACACATACCTCAGCCTCTCAGACAGGCTCTTGGGGAGGCCCAGCGAGCCAAGGAGCCCATGCTGGACGGGGTCTCGCTACAGACATGCCTTTCCTTCTGCCTCCAGACAGAAAGCAGACTTTCCGTGTGGATGTACATTTTCACACTACGGCAAATGATCAGAATGAGGAAGCGTGAGCACACACCTGCAGGTATTCATGATATATAAACAGAGACTTGGGATCCGAACATAGAAAGGAATTCCTACAAATCAACTGTAATGAGGCAGATACCCCAAATGGGCAAGGCAAACAGGCCAAGGGTATAGAAAGGAGACGGGCCCCAAAACACATGCTCAGCCTCTGATATTGGAATTAATAGAAACAGAAACCAGGAGACGCTCCTGCACACAGATCCCACCGGCCCAAACCAAAATCAGCGTGTTTCAAGTGCTGACATGGCTGGCAGGCCATCAGAGTGCTCCAGCTGAACCCTGCTGGATTACATGTGAGGTGTGGGGTGTCCCAGGGAGGCTCACAGGCGCCAGTCACCGCATCGCCTCTAACAGTGACATACAGACAGCGTGGAGAAGATGTCATGATGTAGCAGGTGAAGTGGCTGCTTTTGATACAGACATCCCACACAGGCACCACTTTCACTCCAGCTCTGCTGCTAATGCACCTGGGAAAGCAACGTACGACAGCTAAGTGCTGGGCTGCTGCTAACCATGGGGAGACCTGCATGATGCTCATGGGCCCTGGTTTTTGGTCCTGATACTGCAAACTTCTAGGGAGCACAGCAATAAATGGAAGATATCTCTCCTCCTCCTCACTCTTCCACACAAATAAAACTTATTTGAAAATTTAAAAAAAAATTAAAAAGATGGTCTTAGGATATGGGACTCATGAAAGCACAGACCAGCTTTCACCGAAAAGACCATTCCCCAGCAGGAGAGAAAGAGAAAGAAAAAGAGATCTTCCAAAGAAAAAGAGACCAGGATAGCATGCTTGGTTCCTAGCCTAGAGCTGCCCCAGGCTTCATTTTTTGTAGGCAGTTTGGAAGTAAATCAGCGAATGAGAGATCTCTCTGTCAATCTGTCTTTCAAATAAACAAAAATCAACAAAGAAACATCAGAAAAGTTCAGGGCATGCTTCAGAAGAACTGGCTATTCGGATCACAAACATAGTTACTCCCTGATATTAATTGGTGGGAACTTCATTTACCTTATAAATAAACCAGGAATCTGTTTTACTCCCCTCTCTCCAGGAGCACTCTTCTTGGTGCCAAGACAACATCATGCCACCTGCAAGTGTCACCTGGACGTGGCTATGTGTAGTCCTGTGGTTTACAGTAAGCTAGTAAGCACACGACAGAACTTACCCACAGCCAAGGGAAAGAAAGATGAATCATGGCATGGCTATGATTTCTTCTACGAAGGTGAGTGGAGCTCTCTGAGCAACCTCCTTGTTCTCTTTGAGCCAAGTAGATCAAAACAGTAAGCCAATGAAGTTTCTTGTAGCTTAACCAGCAGAGTTTTCAAGTTCAGAAAGAAACCCACCATAAAAGAAAAACAATAACTTGCACAATGGGAAGGGATCTTTGACAATCGTTCACCTGATGAAGACGTTATGTCCAGCATACGAGTCAGTCCGAGGAAAAACAACCAAACAGGAAAGCTGGCTCAGGCATTCGTCTGAAGTCAGCTCAAGTCATCATGCTGGTCCTCGGAACAAAATGGACCAAGCAAACTGAAAACCGTAATGAGGCAGATACCCCAAATGGGCAAGGCAAACAGGCCAAGGGTATAGAAAGGGAACAACACATACAGGGTAAACCCACATCCTGAAACCCAGAGAAATGGGGGCGGGGTGGATGGGGCATGACCAAGGACAGTTCAGCAGGTGCGGAAGCAGGAGCATTGAACACAGATTTGAAGGAGCAGATGGGGGCCACCCTTGAAGGGCCCCTGTACATTTTCTTCCAGGTGACCAAGTTCTTGCAGGTGAATAAAGGAGAAAAACCTTAACTTTCAACCAGAGTTCACAAGCTGTGATAAAAAGCAAGGAAAATACAGTTTGGAGAGACAACCTAGAAACTGATGCCAATAGGACACATGTTTTAAAACCATGGAACAGGGAGTTGAAAACAAGTAGGACTGGGATGCTGGAAGCTCTAATGGAAAATGCAGACAATGGGTAGAAAGGAGGAGTAACACAGACAGATGGAAACTCCCAGAAAGGAGCAATGTGAAGTATGAGAAATAAAAAACACTGTGACAGAAATGAAGGCTGTTGGGGATGTGCAATCAGGAGCCTGCACAGGCTTGAAGATGCGCTAAGACAAGCTTCCCTGTCATGCAAAGAGGAAAGATAGCACCCAAGAACTACAGGACCATCACAAAAAGTGTGACATACACTGAATGGGAACATCAGAAAGAGAGACAAGAGCAGAAGAAATATCTCAGCTAAGAATGGTTGAGGACGCTCCAATGTTAACAACTAATACCAAGTCACAGACCCAGGAAGCTCAAAGAACGCCGAGCAGAGTAAATGCCAGAGACGCCACACCTTGGCCTAATATTCACACTGCAAGAAACAAAACACAGGAAGATAAAGTCTCAACAGAAGCCAATGGGAGACCTCTGAAAAAGTGACAGTCACCCTAGATGTCTCATCAGAAAGTAACAGTCAGCATGACTGCAATACTTGCAGTGTTGAAGAAAATCACTCCCCTGAAACTCTGTCCAGTAAAATTATACTTTGAAAATGAAGGAGCAATGAAAATGTTTTTCTGAAACATTTATTTATGGGTTTTGAAAGGGTTACATAGAAAGAGAGGTAAATCTTCCACCCACTGGGTTATTCCAAGGTGGCTGCAACAGCCACAGCAAGACCAGAACCAGTTCAACAGCTAGGAGCTTCACCAGGTCTCCCTCATGGGTGGCATGGACTGTCATCTGCTGCTTTTCCCAGAAGCTGGGCCGGCAGTAGCGCTGCCGGGACCTAATGACACCAGCCAGTGTGAGGTAGCAGGTGTGACATTACCTGCTATACCATAATGTCAGTCCCAAATAAACACATTTTTACACAACTAAAAATCAAGGAATTTACTGCCAGTAGACCTTTCAATATATGTTAAAAGGAGGTTTTTTATTTTTCCAGAGAGGAAGACAAGATCGTAAGCCAAACACTTAGATACACATAGAATGGAAGATCAAAAAAGAATAAATGAAGATAAAACAAACTCTTTGGTTTTTATTTTAATTGATCTAATAGCTGTTTGTTCAAAACAACAGTAAAAAAAAGTACTGAGCTTCTACAGTATAGAGGAGTAAAAGAATGACAGGGATAGGAGAATACTTTGTTAAACAATAGCTGTACTACCTGTGAAACAGTGGACTGTAGTTTGAAAGGGCACCCAGGACATGTGTTTGACATACAACAAACACTTAAACCTTTAACTTAAAAAGTGTATCGAGGGACAGGTGTTTGGTCTAGCAGTTAAAATGCCAGCTATCAGGCCTGCGGCTCACATTGAAAGACCAAAGCCCGAACCCCAACCCTGCTGCTGACACCTGGGTTCTGCTGACACATACCAGAGGGGCAGTGGTGATGGTTCATGTAACTGAATCCTGGCATTCACATGGGAGACAAGCTGGGGGCTACACACGCTGGGCACCTGGGAAACGAACCAGTGGATAAGCTAAAATAAACTGATATGCTATGAGAGGAGGATGAATGGAATCAAAAGATTTCAACTAAAAGTAGAAAAGAGAAACAGCATCATGAACATACATAAATGTAGTATACAAAAATCAGTTGCCAGGATCGGAGCAGTAGCACATGGACAACCTGCAATTTCCAGCCATATGGGTACTAGCTTGTCTCCTGACAGCTCCACTTTCCATCCAGCTCCCTGCTTGTGACCTTGGAAAGCAGTTGAGGATGACCCAACGCCTTGGGACCTTGCATGGGAGACCTGGAGGAAATTCCTGGCTCCTGGCTTTCGATCAGCGTAGCACCGGACATTGTGGTCACTTGGGGAGTGGAATTATTGGACGGAATATGTCTCTCCTCCTCTCTGTATATCTGACTTAACAATAAAACAAAATCTAAAAAAGAAAAAACAAAACACCGCTAGGTCCTGGCTTGGGATCAGCTCAGCAACAGCTACTATAGCCAATTGGGGAATAAGCAGCAGATGGAAGATCTCTCTGTCTCTCCCAGAAATTAGCTCACACATCCACAGTCAACTAACTTTTGACAGACTACCTGAAAGGAATCCAGGCAGAAAAGGTGTACAGAAGCACGAAACTGGACCCCCTACTGTACACTGCATACAAAAATCAACTCAAAATGGATCCAGGGTCTAAACCAAATTACTAGTGGACAACACCAGGGACACTCTACAAGACACAGGCATAGGCAAAGACCCCAGAACCACAAGCGATGAAAGAAAAGTAAACAAATGGATTCAATCAGGCTATAAATGTCTGCATTGCAAAGGAAACTGTCAATAAAGTGAAGAGGCAGCCAAGAGAACAGGAGACTATATTTACACATAATGCAACTGCTAGAGGATTAATATCCAGGATCTATAAAGAGCTCAAGAAACTCAACAACAAAACATACAACCTAGTTAAGGATGTGGCAAAGGACAAGAACAGGCAATTTTCAAAGGATGAAACAAAGATGGCCAACTAGCATGTGAGAAAAAATGCTCAAGATCTCTAGCCAAGGGGAAATTAAAAACAAAAATCACAATAAGGTTTTACATCATCCACTTAGAATGGCTATCATACAGAAACCAGAAAACAATAAAGGCAAGAAAGGCTATGGGGGGGAAGGACCTTAATTCATTGTTGGTGGGAATGTAAACCAGTACAATTGCTTTGGAAAACAGCATGCAGATTTCTCAGAGAGCTGACAACAGATCTACCTTATGACTCAGCTACCCTACTCCTGGGAATTTACCCAAACGAAATGATGTCAGCATATGAAACAGTCCTTGGTACAACTGTGTCTATCACACAATCTTGGTACAATTGTGTCTAGCACAGCTCACAATAGCTAACCTACTGGGATCAACCTAGGTGCCCAGTGACAGATGAGTGAATAAAGAAAGCGCAGTATACAAACACTGTGGAATACTACTCGGCCATAAATAAAGAGCAAAATCCTATAATTTGCAACAAAATGTATGCAACTGGAAGCCATTATGCTTAGTGCAATAAGTGAATCTCAAAGATACAAATATCATATCTTCTCTGATATGTGACAGCTAATATAAAACACAAAAAAGACAGGAATGAAATGGTCTCTTTGGGACCAGGCTGTTGTTTACATGCCAGTGGAAATGTGGTCGTGCCGTCTTTTTACTTTTTATTTATAAAATATTATGATTAGTGGCAAATCACATGTGTGAATACAAGTGGATTAAAATGATGACTGTGAGACACAAGATGGCAGAACAGGGTAGTAACACATTTAAACAGAGAATCATCAGCCAGGGTAACGCAGCAAGGCTGTGATTCTGGGAAATAGGAGATGGCAGGCTGACAGCGGAGGGACACCTGGAGATCCGTGGACACGGGGGAGCAGCAGAGATAGCAGAGTGGTGTTGCAGTGACCACAACCCCAGTTATGGTTTGCAACTGGCAGTCAGATCTACCAGCAGCCAGGTGAGAAGGGGATTCACCAGGAGCTGAAGGAGGGAACCCAGGCCTAGGACTGCCCGTCCTGCTCATGTGCTTGATTCAGTCATGAGCAGAAGTAGAGCAGCAGAGCCCAAGCCGGCAGGTGCAGGAACAGGGTGGATTTCATGGCTCAAACCCCCACCAGTGCCACACTGGGTGCTCTTTTGTGTACTGAAGAAAAGACTGTGGAGCTGGAGGGACAACAGTAAGCTGCACATGCGCTCAGCCAGGAGCAAGCTCTCATTTCCAGTTCAAAACATTGCACTGGTCCCACAGGGAAAAACAGTACTGACTTGGCATCCTATAGGTTCCACTCAAAATAGGTCTGGGTGGACCCCAGACCTAGCAGCCAGCAGGTCCAGACCCTCACCAGTGCCATGCCAGGTGCCATTTTGTGTACTGAGGGTGGGGTGGATCTGGTGGGACAACAGTGACCCCCACATGCACTAAGCTGAGAGAACCCACTTTCAGCTCAATGCATTGCACTAGTCTCACAGGGGAAAATAGTACCGACTTGGCATCCTACAAGTTCCATCTAAAATATGTCCGTGTGGCCTCCAGATGGTCAGCAGCTTCTGATAATACCAGCACCACTGACAATCCAGTGATTTACGACAGCTAGTGTCTCTCTAATCCTGGGCACTGCTTAAATCAAGAGTGGGAGAAAGGCTGTGCAGGCAATGGCACAGCCACAGCATGGGATCACAGGGGGTAGGAGAGGGTGAGCTAGGAGCTGGGGCTATGGATACTGTGCACGGAAGCCTAGAAGAAGAGCCTGGGACTGAAACTCATGAAAGAAAGTGACAGCAGTGAATGCAAACAAAGAATCAGGTACTGAACACAATCAGTAAAATCAATCTGTAGACTAGCAAGCAATATAGCTGAGAAAACTGCCCCTAAGGAGAAGAATCTGCTACCTAGAAGTACAATGACCAAGAGCAAAAGAAGAGACAGAGGCAAAATGAATATTATTGATGCCTCCACCACAAAGGAGCAAAAGTCTTTGTCAGCCTCAGAGTTAACTGATGAAAAAAATCAAAGAAATGAGGGATAAAGAATTTTAAAAACTTGTTATAAAATTTTTTAACAATGAGAAGAACATACAGGGGTATTTTTGCCCCCCACTCAGCTGGCAGCAGCAGGGGTGACTCTGGGCTGGGCCTGCCTGGGGTCACCTGGACCCCGCGCGCTGTGGAGCACAGGCAGACTCAGAGGCCCTGCTAAGGGGTTCTTTTGCACCCGCCCAGCCAGCGTGGCAGCACAGGTGGCTCTGGGCTGGGTGGCCTAGGGAGCCAATGGCTTGGGTGCAACCCCTTGGGCCACCCAGTGGCATACTCTGGGAACTTGGGGTTGAGGATTTACAGTGAGACTGGGGAATCGCACAGGTGAGGGAGAGTGATGACCTATGCATTTATGCTCAGGTGAGGTATTAGTACTGAGGAACATCCCTGGAAAAAGCCACAGTAAATGTAGGTGAGGAATGACTCCAGAAGGACTCCCAACAACAAGTTCACTGTGCCTGCAGGTAAGCGAGAGACAGACCTGGTGGTCTGAAGGAGAGAGTGTAGAAGACCTTTGTGGGTCAAACCAATGCTCCAGCCCACATGGGAGTTCTGAGCTGGGTTTGTTATCATGGAACATTGCTGACCACCACATGCCAGCCCACACGAATGCTAGGGCTGGGGGCCTGTCTGGCAGGGCCAGATTCAAGTATATGACAGTGAGTGTCGGAACAGTGAACAGGTCACAATCTGCTGGGCTATAACACGAACCACCACACAACAGAACCAGGTCTCGGGGTAGATTCTGTAGAAGATATGTGAGCCTAACCTTGTGGAAATACAAGTCCCACTGATTAGCTTAAGAATTGGGGTGGTGAGGGGCTGAGCTAGGCGTGACCATGGAATGTGCCAACACTCATGGGTACTGGGGCTATGAACAGGCTGGGCAGGTTCAGTCTGCAGCACCCGCATGGGCACACTCAAGTCGTATCCATCTACCAGCTCATACAAAGACTGGGTCGAAGGGGGCAGTCTGTGCAGGGTGGGAGCCTGGCACTTGCTGGCATGCTTGAGATCTGGGCCTAGGAGTGAGGCAAGTGGAAGACCTTGGGAAACTTCCCCACTGTGTCATAGCTCTCGTAGGCAAGCACATGGTCCAGGCCCAGGTGTTGGGCAGGCTGGTCAAAGAAGCTCTATCTGTTGGCAAATGTGTGGGCTTGTGTTGGAAGGGGGTGGAATGGACAAGGCCAAGCAGACCTTAGCCCACTGACAAGTGCAGGTTGGAGTGCAGATCATTTTGGGTTAGGAAACCATACCTGCTGGTTCGCAAGAACCAGGGATGGGAACAGACTGAGCAGGGCCAGGCTGTAGCATCCACCAGTGAGAGTTGCGACTGGAGGTGGCCGGAGCAGGCCAGGCTGCAGCATCCAAAGGCAAAGGCCAAGACAGGTGGGAATCTGTGCCAAGCTGGGTCAGAGCAACCACTGGCATGCACAAGATTTGTGGCTGGAACCAGGCCTGGTTGGGGAGCAAAGGGGATGCCCTGGCTGGATTGTGGTTCCCATTGGGTTGTGGGGGGTTGGAGTGGGGGCCACAGTCTGGTCTGGACATGGCTGCAGTCTCCCTTGGCATGGGTGTGGACTGGGTCTGAAAATGCGCCACACTGGAGTAGACTCCAGCACCCACTAGTATTCATGAGAACCAGGGTAGGTGTAGCACAGGCTGGGCTATGTCTCTGCCCCTGCAGAGCCATGCATTCACTGTGTCTGGGTGTGGATCAGGCTTGGCTAGGCTGTAGCACCCAACAAGAACCAGAATGGGTGCAGGCTGGTCAGGAAAGGTCACTGCTCTTCTTGTACAGGAGGTGGACTAAGTAGGATTGGTCCATGAACCCAGCAGTGTACACAAGATCTAGCATTGGGAAAGTTTCTGATGGAGGAGCTTGGCAACTCCTCTGTTGGGACACAGTCCCTGCAGGTGAGCACAAGAACCAAGACAGAACAGCCCAGACCAGGTCCAAGATACAGTACCCACCATCATACATTTGGTTAAAGTCTGGGGCAAGCCAGGCTAGACCAGTTCATATCACCGGCTGACAAATCCAAGAGTCAGACTGGTATAAAGGTCAGACAGGTTAGGCCACAATACCAGTTTACATTATGGTTGGGACTGGGGTCTGCCTGGGCTGGGCTGGGCTAGGCTGTAGCCCCCAGCAGAGAGTTGGAACTGTGGGCAGTATTGGGTCAGGCCAGGCTATAGCACACTGGCAAAAGTCAAGGTGAGGTGGGCCATGCCAGAATGGGCCACAGCGCCCAACCAGCACACATGAAACCCAGGGGGTAGGGAGTGAACACAGCAGGATAGCTGCATGGGGCTCCCTTGCTGGAATACTATGCCCACCGGTGAACGTAAGAGCTTGGATTGGGGGCAGGCCAGTCTGGGCAGGGATACAACACATGGTGGCCCACATGTGAACTGGATCAGGGGAAAGCCAGGCTGGGTTGACTGTTCTGGTGCATGCATAAGCCAGAGTGGATGTGGGTTTGTTGGCCTTTGCTACCGCATCAGCTGGCAGATGCTGGCATGGGGTGCA
This sequence comes from Ochotona princeps, assembly GCF_030435755.1. Lineage (NCBI taxonomy): Eukaryota > Metazoa > Chordata > Mammalia > Lagomorpha > Ochotonidae > Ochotona > Ochotona princeps. The sequence goes on along the minus strand of NC_080839.1, from coordinate 2,318,070 downwards.
AATTACATCAAGTTAAACCGCAGAACCACCTGGAGAGTGCAAGATCTGGGAATGGGAGTGGATCCAATAGGGAAACAGTGGACACTTCCCTCTTGGGTTTCCACTCATGCTGGTGAGCATGAAAACCAGGACTGGGACAGGCATAGTTACATAGAGTGTCACCCACTGGCACATGTGTGGGCTGGATAGAGGGGCTGGTTGGGCTGAACTTGGCTTCAAAGCCCATTCACATGTATAAGAGCTGCATGGGATGCATGACAGACTGGACCAGTCTGCTTGTACATGTTGGCAATCATGCGAACCATGGCAGCGCCAGGCCTGGTGGGGGTTATTGAGGATAGCCCCAGTTAGGCTGCAGCTCCCACTTGTTTATGTGGCCAGATATGTGGTGGGTGGAACCTGGCTGGGTTCCCATTTGTTTGCATAGAGGACAGGGCTGGAGATGGAACTGACCCAGCAATTGCAACCACCAGTGTGTGAGTAAGCTGATTTGGGTGATACACTGTGCCATACCTTGTATTGGCAAGCACACACAAGAATCAGGTCTGGGATCAACTCAGATGAGGTTCCTTTGGGGATCCTCCAACTGAATTACCTGACTCAGAACTCCAACCATGGAGAAAACTGCAGGTTCCATAGTCTAACTATGGAGTGTTTTTTGTCAGAGCTGGACCTCCTCAGTGGCTTAGACAAAACAACAGACAGCATATCCAGTTGCACATGAGGACACAACAGTACATTAGAACCTACAGAGGACACCTGGTACCATAACAGAGAATGAAGGAAGGGCACATTGATCAACTATCCCAGCCAAGCGTTGGCAATGAGTATCTGGACAAATGGAGACTCTACAGTAGACCATGTGAGCCAGTGGACTCTGGAGAGATTTCATTGTGCTTGGAGTGGCAAGTCAGGCAGCATTTCACAACTGCTGAACTATCAAAACCACTTAATCAGTGCCCTTGGAGCATGCCCCACATTGGGAACCCTGGGATGGTTGGGAGGCTGGGTGTGGCTTCTCCCTTTATCTCCTCTCTTCCCCCAGAAAGAGAATCTGGAAATAATGGTCTTACCTGCTTTCCTCTAGCCCTTGATCTTTTACACCCTAATCAACTATGTAAAGATCATCATAAACAAATAAACAAACAAAGAAGAAGAACATACAGGAGTTCAAGGAATTTCAGGAATATGTCACACAGGAAATAGCAACACTGAAACAAAACCAAGCCAAGTAGAGCCAATTAAAAATTCAAAAATAGAATGAACAAGGTAGAACAAAGAATCTCAGAATTGGAAGACATTTCCTTTAACAATGGGGGGAGAAATCAAAAGGCTGGTGTAGGAACTGAGTCAAGCTAAGAAAAGTATTCAAGAACTAAGGGACACTATTAAAAGGCCAAATGTAAGTGTTATGGGAGTTCCAGAGGCACAGAAAGAGAAGCTGGGTTTAAAATGTATTCAACGAAAGAATAAAGGAAAACTTCCCTAATTTGGAGAAAGAATTGGGAAACAAAATATGGGAGGCACGCAGATAATGATACTCAAGCCTCTTCAGTTGAACACAGGAATATAACCTTAAAAGCATGTAAGAAAAATCAATTAACATATAGAGGAACGGCAAACAGACTCACTGTAGCCCTCTCAGGAAACTCTACAGGCCAGAAGAGAATGGAATGATATATTCCAGATTCTAAGAGAAAAAAAAAATATTGTCAGCCCAGAATAAATTACCAGCAAAGCTTTCCTTTGTCTTCAAAAATAAAATAAAACTATTACACAGTGAATAAAAGCTCAAATAATTTGCCTCTTTCTGACCTGCCCTACAAATGATACTTAAAAAAAAAAAGCTGTTCTATTTATAGAGAAATTGAATAGTACCTACCAAAACCAAAGGCAGACATGGCGAACACCCCAATTAAAAAAAAAAAAAAAGACTAATTCAACAATGAACAACCCATTGCTAATATCATAGGTCCTATCAACATTAGCCCTGAATGTAAATAGTTTAAACTCATCAATTAAGCATCACAGATTAGCTGACTGGATCAAAACACAAAACCCACTGATGTGTTACCAACAGGAGATACACCACACCAAAAGAGATATGCAGAAACTGAAAGTCAAATGATGGAAAAATATTCCAGGCTAATGGAAAAGAAAAACAAGTTGCTGTAGTCATTCTTATATCAGTTTGATGTGGAAAATTTTAAGAGAGATGAAGGACACCACACAATATCAAAGGATCCATTCAGCAAGAGGAGATTGCCATACTAGTCTCTTATGATGTTTTTTTTTTTTTTTCATTTCTAATTTTACTTGTCTTTTTTTTCTCTTGCTTTTCTTTGCTTGTCTGGCAAAAATCTTGTTTTGCTCATCTTCTTAAAAAAAAGGCTGTTTCTTGTCAGAAGTTTTAGTTTTATACTTTCAATTCCATTTTATTTTGCTGTGATTTTTATCACTCCTTGTTACCACTGGTTGCTTCTTCACTTTCTTTCCTTTGCTGTACAAAAGCTTTTTAGTTTGATGCAGTCTCATTTGTTCATTCTGTCTTTGCCTGTGCTTCTGGCATCTAAGAAGTCTTTCCCCACTCCTATTTCTTGGAGAGTGCTTCCTATGTTTTCCTTTAATAGTTTGATGGTTTCTGGGTTTAGATTTAGGTCCTTGAACCATTTAGAGCTGATTTTTGTATACTGTGACAGGTGCAGGTCTTGCTTCTTAATTCTGCAAGCTGTTATCCAGTTGTTCCAACAGCTTTGGTTGACGAGATCGGGCTTTTTCCCTGGATCATTTTCAGTTTTCTTGTCAAAGATTACTTGTCTATACATGTGCGGGCTCCCTTCTGGTGTTTCTATTCTGTTCCACTGAACTTGTTCTCTGTTTCTGTACCAGAGTATTTTGAACCTCACTGCTTTGTACTATGTCTTGAGGTCTGGAATTGTGATTCCTCCAGCTTGGTTTTTATTCTTCAGGATAGCATTGGCTATTTGTGGTCTCTTGTGTTTCCAGATGAACTTCTGTATCTTCTTTTCTATTTCTGACAATGTTGTTGGGATTATGATTGGAATTGCACTGCATCTGTATATTACTTTTGATAATACTGACATTTTGGTGATGTTGATCGTGCTAATATAGGAATATGATAAGTTTTTCCATTTTTCAGTATCTTCCTCTATTTCTTTTTTTAATTCTTTATAGTTTTTTTAATAGGGGTCTTCCATATATTTAGTTAGCATAATTCCTAGGTATTTAAGATTCCTCTCCACGATTTTAAAGGGGACTGTACTTAAAATTTCTTTCTCAGCCATGGAAATATTTATGTACACTAGCGTCATCAATTTGTGTTCATTAATTTGTATACTGCTACCCTGCCAAAGTCTCTTATGAGTTCCAGTAGTCTTTTGACTGAGTCTTTTGGTTCTCCTATGTAGAGAATCATGTCATCTGCAAATACAGGCAATTTCAGTTCCTCGTTTCCAATTTGAATTCTTTTAATTCCTTTTTCTTGCCTAATAGCTCTGGCAAGGACTTCCAATACTATATTGAAGAGTAATGGTGACAGTGGACATCCAGTCTAGTTCCAGATTTTAGTGGAAAAGCTTCCAATCTTTCCCCATTTAGTATGATCCTGGCATTGGTGCCGGAGACCAGCTCCAGCCAAGCTGCTCATTTACTAACGTGTTACTCAGTCTCCATGTGTTCATCTGTCTTCCAGGTGTTTTTGACTTTTTGGTCTCTAGTTATACTCCATGATGGTCTGAGAAGATGCATGGTATAATTACGATTAAAAAAAAAAAAACTGCTGAGGCTTATTTTGTGGCCTAAGACATGGTCAGTTCTGGAGAACATTCCATGTACTGATGAAAAAAAAGGGTTTTCTCTGTGTGCAGGATGAAAGGTTCAGTAGATATCAACTAAGTCTAGGTGAGTTGTGTTGTTTCTTTGCTGAGTTTCTGTCTTGTCTATCTGTCCACTGATGTTAAAGAGGTATTAAAGTCCCCCACTATTATTGTACTGGAGTTCACTTCTCCATTACACAGCTATACGCCTTGGCATTTGGCGTATATACATTTACTGTGGTGATCTTTTCTTGCCGAATGGATCCTTTGATCATTATGGTTTTTTTTTCCATTTATTCAGTGACACATTGGTCACACAGTAGCATGTCATTTAACTTCATGTTGTAAATTTTCTTTTTCTTCCTGTTGATTGTTTTATGACTTTTCATTGAATAGGATGTACAGTAACTGTGTAATAGGGACTATCATATCCAGATGTTAAGATACAACGAGGTAGGCATCTCTACTTCTGAATCAAAGATGGACTCCCATTGAAACTGTTAAATATATCTTTGAAAATAGGATGTTGGACTGACTGTCATTGTCCATAATGATGGGTTTATGACTGTTTACGAAGAACTACACTATTGCAACAATATAGGGAAAATCAGTGGTGGGGAGGGGGTCTGTGGATGAGGAAGGAGAAATGCTAAAGTTATGGATCTATACCATAAAATAAATCAATTAATTACTTTTTAAAAAATGATGACTGTGTAAATACAGAAGAGAAAGAAGGGTTGAGGCCATGGGGAAGAAGCAGGAGAGCAAGGGAAACAGGATTATTTTTTTCGAACTGTGCCTATGGAGTGAATGGAATCTGTTTTAAAAAGTCAGTTGGGTCCGGCATGGTAGCCTAGTGCCTGAAGTCCTTACCTTGCACATGCCAGGATCCCATATAGGCACCAGTCCTAACCCCGGTAGCCCCGCTTCCCATCCAGCTACTTGCTTGTGGACGGGGAAGCAGTCAAGGATGGCCCAAGGCCTTGGGATCCTGCACCCACGTAGGAGACCTGGAAGAGGCTCCAGGTTCCTGGCTTCAGATCAGCTCAGCTCCAGCCGTTGCAGCCATTTGGGGGGATGGAAGTTCTTTTTCTCTGTCTCTCCTCTCTGTATATGTGAGTTTCCGATAAAAATAAAATCTTTTTCAAAAAGTAGTCAATTGACTCCCTATATACCAGCAATGAACAGTTGAAATCTGATATTGAAAATATAACAGCAATTTTGCAGTTCATACTTACACTTAAAAAAACTCATGTGTCTGAAATTCCAATTCAAGTGGATGCCCTATATTTCCCCTGGCAGTCCTATTCCTGAGTTCATTATCTCTAACCTAGGACATAATCACACTCAGTTCAAGACTGATTTATCCAACTACATAGCAGGCTACTCACTCATGCTCCAGATCACAAACACACATAAGGAAAACTAAAGTCACCCGTCCTCTCCTCTGCTCAGAGTCAGCACAGGGAAGCTGGAACTCTGGGACTTCTGGGGTCTCTGTGGAGCCCCCTCTTCACTACCAGCAGCTTCTCACAACCACCAGCTGGTTCTCCCAGCACAAGGTGGTTCAACATGTTCATAATCATCACACACACACTGATGAGTCCAGGTTGAAGATCGGAGCCCCTCTCTCAAGCTCAAACCAACTCCCCTGCTCCAACACTCTGACCTGGACAGCTCTCGCCCCTAGAGGAGACAGCAAGTCAACTGACTTCTACAGGGAAAACTGCTCTCTTCACTCCCTTGCTCTACGCCCTCCACTCCAATGCCATCCTCTCTCTTAGGATTAAGTCTGTGCCTGTAATGCAGCTTGTGTGTCACTGAAGGGCTGCTGTTTGCTCACCTTCCCTGCTAGACTCTGCTGCCCGTAGCCCTCCCCACTGCACACAGCAGCCCCCAGAATCTGCGTGCCTTTGCCAGGAAGACACTATGCTCATTCCTATGTATCTCCCCCAGTCCCATCCATTACACAGTCAGGTTCTAGGCAGACAACAGAATCACAGGCCCCAGATGGGGCAGTGCGTGCCTCTCGCAAACAGCTCTAAATATGTCCCAGCTCCCTCCATCCAGGGAACTGGAGACCATACAAGGCACAGAACTGAACCTACCATGTTGCACATTTTAGCTGTAGGGTTCCAGTCAGTAACAGTACAGGCAGCAACAAATGCTACACAAATCAATTAGTATTTACTGCTTGAAGACCTCACAAAGGAAACAATAATTCAATCGTAAGAGAAATATTCTCTCAAAAATATCAATTTTGTTTGTGTAGATACTTAAAAAATTCAAAAAATAAAAAAATCAGCTTACTATTTTTCTTTTCCTATCCTCAAACACAGATAAAAGTATGTACAAGGTAGAAAACACACACAACTACTTAGCACCTACTAACAGTTTCATAGTCTTATGCTAGAAATCCAACACAACGGTGGGTTCACAACAAAAGCTTCTTGCACAAACAGAACCATCTCTTCATTATTTAAGCAAGTCATTATGCCACATCTTATTCTAAAACAAGTTTAAACCAGGTTACAAAAAAGGAAACACAAACAGACTTTAAAAAGTCATGGGAAGGCCCCGGCACAGTGGCCCAGCGGCTAAAGTCTTCACCTCGAACGCGCCAGGATCCCATATGGGCGCCGGTTCTAATCCTGGCAGCTCCACTTCCCATCCAGCTCCCTGCTTGTGGCCTGGGAAAGCAGTTGAGGACGGCCCAAAGCCTTGGGACCCTGCACCCGCGTGGGAGACCTGGAAGAGGTTCCAGGTTCCCACTTCGGATCTGCGCAGCACCGGCCGTTGTGGCTCACTTGGAGAGTGAAACATCGAATGGAAGATCTTCCTCTGTCTCTCCTCCTCTCTGTATATCTGACTTTGTAATAAAAATTAATAAATCTTAATAAACAAACAAATAAATAAACAAATCTTTAAAAAAAAAGTCACGGGAAAAATAAAACAGTAAGTTTATTTTTGCTATGAAAAATTTTGAAATCCATGCACTAGATTTATCCCACAACCAAGCAAAATAAAACATAAATCAGGCAATCTCAGCAGGGACAAGCACAAGTAGAGGCTGAACTGACACAAATCTATGTGTTATGGGCCTGTAGGTTTGCGAAAGATGCACCAGTACGTACTTTTTTTTTTTTTAAAAGGCCACTGTGCCGGGCCCTGCCAGTATGTACTTTTTTTCTTAAATTGGTTACATTGCATTATGTGACACAGTTTAATAGGCAGTGGGATTCCCCCCACCCCTCCTCAAACCCTCCAGCCCCTCCCCCATGGTGGATTCCTCCACCCTGTTGCGTTACCACAGTTCAAATTCAGCTGAGATTCTTTCATTGCAAGCATCTACCAGGCATAAAGTCCAGCATCTTATTGTCCAGAGAAGTTCATCAGTTCCTTGGGGAGACCATCTCTGGTCTGAAGGTAGAGCTGGTAGAGTGTTTTTGACATTTCAAAGGATCTGAATTGCTGCCACTCTCACCACTCCAAGCGCAATGCGGTCGCTGGAGAATCCACTGATTGACATAGTCCATCATAGAGTCTCCATCTGCCCAGCTCTTACATTGCCAACACATAGCTGAGGTGGTTGATCAACCTGCTCTGTCCTCCGTCAACTGATGGTTATGTACTTTTAAAATCTTTTCTCAGCACTGATACTTCCAAAATCTTCTCAAAGGCTTCAATTTTTTAATCTGAAATGTTTCCTTTTAAAAAAATATCCTCAGATAATACCCTATAGGATAATCCCATTTCTCATGGCTTTCCACTGGCAGCCTTGTATGCTACACAATTCCTTGACAGAGAGTTGCCCTGAGTGGAAGCATTCCATGCACCTGTCTCCGTTACCCTGACCATCACACACAAATGCCTTTTTTGAGCATATCTCATGTTACATGAAGAGTACTTCTTAAGACTGAGTGATAATTCATGATTTGCTTTTTCATAAATACAAATGAAGCCATATGATGGCTATGGAAAATGTGTGCTAGCCTAAAACCCAGGGCTGCATCTGCACACGCAGTTCTATATCCCAGCTTCTGGCACAGGCAGGAGGGCCTAGAACTGAAGCACATTTCTAACTCAAGTCATACTGCTCTACAACAAGATTTATGCGCAGAAGCCTGAAGGTTTCTATCCTTCAGCCTTAAGTAGAGACATCTGGACTACTAAGTGGCTTGTTCCAGCTATTTCACGCTGCAATCCAATCTTGCTTCCTATACACATTCGGACTCCACGTATTTGAAACTAATAGACGGGTTAATCAAGATGCACTTGATATGCATCTCTCCTCAAAGCTAAGGCTGCACTAGTGGCCTGTAATAAAACTAGCGTTCCAAGTACACTTGTTGGTAACTACAGGGAAACATTCAGGTGGATATTAGTGTATTCTCTAACTCCTGGAAACATCGACTGATGTGCTCTGTAGCTTGTAAGAAGCTAGACAGCAACACCCTCCAACTCACGTCCCACCCACATATCACTGACACACTGAGAGAAACAGCCAGTGTAGCTGGGGAATGAATTCACTGAATAAGAACAACCATTTCTGCATTTTCAAGCCATTTTCAACACTTAATGAGGCTTAAACTTTTCTGAACTCATGTAACGGGGAAAGAATTCAGATCTTTTCTTGTTTTCTGTTAAACTCACCAGCAACGTTGCTGAGGGGTATTACAACTTCCCACTTTACAAGTAAGAAAACTGAGGCAGTAGCCGTGCTGTAGCTAATTCAAACAACCATGCATCTGCTATGTGGGCGGGAAGGGGGTGGCTGAAGGATGACAGCAGCCATTCACATAACTTCATTCCTCTTCTCAAAACCTCAAATCATGATAAATAAGTCCATGGCTGTGGACCTTCTCAACATTCTTCCCAGGACTGCTTTCGGGGCTGACCTCACGGGTCACCAGCATCATTACAGACAACTCCAACCCCCAGACAGCAACTCATGGTTTAAAAGCACTCAAGGCACAGAGCACCCTGGCAACTCCACCATCACAGCAAAATGAGCAACTGGCCAGGTGGCAACCGCGCTGCTGCTCCATGTATTACACTAGGAAAGCCCCCTGTGCTTGACGCTTTCACTTGCAGATAAATGTCATGACACGTGAAGTTCAGAAAGCCTGACAACAAGGAAAAAAGGAGGGAAAGAATTCCCTTATTCTGCTGACTTGGAACTTGCTCACTCTCCAACACTACAGCTACAGCTCGAGGGCAGGCCCTGAGCCACAGCAAACTGAGCTAAATTCAGCCCAAACCCAAAGATGCCTGAGGCTGAGGCATGTGCCCAAGAGGGGCCCCAGGAAGCAGCCTGAGTGAAAGAAAAGCAACACGGTCCTATTTCCAGAAGCAAGAGGAGCTGCTGGTTCTTGTTTTACTATAATAGGCCTGATGACTCCCAGATCTGGTTCCTGGTGACTGATCATACTCAAGCATGAGGCTCTCTCACCACTGGCTAAAAAAAAAAAAAAAAAAAAAAAAAGTTTTTCTTCTTCAGCCTTCACTTTGGTGTCACTTATCTACAAAACACCATTTCAGGAGAGTTGTGCCAAGGAAAGGAGCAGCATGCTAGGATTTCAGTTGACTTTGTTAAAGGAAATTATTTTAAATGAATGTGGCTCCTGAACTGCTGCCATTCTTGACCTTAAAAAATATATTCCTTCTCATTTGTGCCATGAACACTTATTTATGGAAGCTGGATCCCAGCTCGTGAACACTGACCTACCAGGGGCTCGACTCCTTCAGCGGCTTTCCCTAAACCAAAGTGATCCAGGCTTGCTGCACAGTCAGACCCCCACCCTCACACTAAGTGGGCTCCTCTCGGTCTTTTTGGGAGATTCCTGAATGGTGTCCTGCCCGTGGGAGAGCAACAAGGCTGGGCTGTGTGCAGAGTGACAGTTCCACCTCGGGTTGACTTGATGGCGCTCACAGTGTTTTTCCACATTGCTTGCTAGTGTAAACAGTATCTGACATCGGTAGGGCTTTACCTTGACCAGTGAATGCAGGCTCTTTTCACCAAACACGTCCCAGAGGAAGGTCAGGTCTTCCTGGCTGTCCACGTGTGGCTGCAGCTGTGCTGGCAGCGCAGCCAGCAGCTCATACAGACCTATAAAATGAAAACAAAACACAGAGCGTCATCACAGAGGGACCCCGTTCAACTCGCTGGACGTGTGTGGCCACGACGGCAGGAGCCCACCGTTTTTCCTGGATTCGCACTTGGAAGTCACCACATGAAACCCTTCTCCGAAGCGCCAAGGAAGCCTTTTCGATTTGCAAATTCCAGAGAACTGTGCATTCACGGGATTTTTTTTTTTAACTTTTCATAGTTGTCAACATGCTGCGGTCGTCCAAGTTTACACAACCCAAGACAGACAGAGTGGTGCACAGGTTTTCAAAACAAGAGGAGCACGGACATTCCTTCCCCCTGATCGTTATTACATGTCCCTCCGCATTAGCCAAAGAGTAAAATGAGTCATAAGTAGGAAAAATCTTCCTCAGAAGAATAGAGATGCAATAGAGTAGTCCAGGAAAGGGCTGAGTAGCTTCCAGAGAGTTCCCCAGAACACGCAGCTCCAAAAACATCCACGCGATGGAATGGCTGGCTGAAGTCAGCCACACACATAGCGAGCCATCGACATGCAGTGGTAACACACGCACGCACCGTGAGGCTGGACTGGCCTGAACAGCGTACTCCTAAAGAGTCGAAGGACAGCTATGAGGCCCTGGCAGGGCTCCTCCTCTCCTTCGCCAAGGTGCCCTGGGGTATACAAGGGTGCACCGGCACACAGCAGCAGCCACCTAAGCCAGTTGTGTCCATCGATGCCACCAGCCTACGGGCCAGTGTGCTACCTGAGACTCTGAGAGCAGGTGGCTTGCAGGGAGTCCTAGCCACTCCGAGCACGTGTTTCATTTTCCAGCAGGATCACATGAGATATTGAGAACAGAACTCCTTCTGTTTTCAGTCTGCTGTCAAGGAAAACACCAGAACTCTGGCAGTGCTGAGGGTCCCACCAGAATCAACACTGCTGTCCACCCAAGGGACAGCCTTACAAGAGGTTTTGCAAGCAGAGAAGGTCAAATTACTGGCTTCTGGCTGCACAGTGATCTTCCCCATGAGTAATTTCTACGGCTGTGCTAATCGCTGCTTAGTCGCCACCAAACATGTTAGGTGCCACAATCAAAGTGAGACACACAGCTTGGGAGATTCAGTCCTGGGCACTGCACTGAGCTCCCCACAACCACCAACACGCAAATGTCTCCCAATCACACGCTCCAGTCCTCCTGGCCGTCTGCCCATGTCCACTCTCATTTACAACTTCATAAAGCTATTTATAAGTGATCTCTACCTAACTCCATCTGTAATCATGCATTATATTTTTACATAAACAAAAGTTATCAACAACTGCCAAGATCAGTGATACAGGTCAAAGGTTCAAAACATGAAATTGTGCACAAAGAGACTGGAGGTTCAGCATTTTATAGCTGATTCCAGGAGCTGTAACGATAATGACTTATTCCTTGGCAATATGTGAGCTTAATTAAAGAGACTAATTCAACTGCGACATAATGTGTCCATGGAACACATATTGGGTGGACTTAAATGAATCGATAAATTATTGTGGTACCAGCCACAGGGTAAGTTCTTGATATGTGTAACTTGGAGAGTTTCAGATGCTGTTTTTAATTAGTATTGCTATTAATCATGTTTTTACTAAAAAGTTAAAAACTTGGGTCAGAGCTACACAAAGAGCACCGCATGAAACTTATCCAAGCCTTGCCTCTCTCACATATTTAAAAAAGAAGTGGTAGGGCCTGGCACAATAGTCTAGTGGCTAAAGTCTTTGCCCTGCACGCACCAGGATCCCATATAGGAGCCGGTTCATATTCCAGCAGCTCCACTTCCCATCTAGCACCCTGACTGTGGCCTGGGAAAGCAATTGAGGATGGTCCAAGGCCTTGGAATCCTGCGCTGATGTGGGAGACTCGGAAGAAGCTCCTGGCTCCTGGCTTCAGATCAGCTCAACTCCAACCATTGCGGCCACTTGGACAGTGAATTAGCGGATGGAAGATCTTCCTCTCTGTCTCTCCTCTCTGTATATCTGACTTTCCAATAAAAATAAACATTTTTTTAAGAAAAAGAAGTGGCAACATACACTTATGGCAAAACTGCACTGAATTTTAAATATAGGGGCCAGTGCTGTGGCACAGCAGGTAAAGCCTTTACCTACGATGTCAGCATGCCACATGGGTGCAGGTTTGAGCCCTGGATGCTCTGCATCTGAGTAGTTCCCTGCACCTCAGAAGGCAGTGGGAGATGGCCCAAGAGCTTGGAGTCTGGCACATATTTAAGAGACCTAGAGGAAATTCCTGGCATTGGTCTGGCCAGGCTGTGGCTGTTGTGGCCATATAAGCAGCTAACAAACTAGCAGATGGGAGATTTCTCAATTAATCAATCAATCTCTCAATTCTCTCTCTCTCCCCCACTCCATCCCTCCATCCTTCTCTAACTCTGACTTTCAAATACATAAAATACATCTTTTTAAAGAAAGAACTTTAAGTGCACACACACAAGCATACACACAATGAGTACACAGAAAGCTGGTGAATCTGAATGAGGGCCATACGCAGTACGTGCTAAGCAGCTACAGCAGAGTATCACAGAACAGATCCCTTACTAACAATAGAAGCCTAGGTGGCTCACGGGTCTCCAAGGTGGGAAGTCCCACATTAAAGGCACAGCTGATGAGGGCCGTGTCCTGTACCATCCATGGCAGGGAGCAGGAGCACAGGGAAGCCAGCAAGAGAAGGCACAAGCAGAGCTGACTCTGCCGCCGGACAGTCCACCGCTGTGCCACCACTGTGACCTCAGTGAGGCAGGCAGTGGGGAGCCCTGTTAGCCAGTCATCATTCACGGGATCCCACTTGCTGACATGCTGCGATGCTAGGGGCTGCAGCAGGTGAATGTCCCTGAAGGCCACCTTGAACCCCAGGGCTCAGCACTGCCGACAGCTCCCCAGTTGTGACTCTATATGACAGCCACCTGAGAAGTCCCTGTCACAGGAGGCAGAAAACGCCACGCAAGGTTTTTCTGTATTATTGTTTTTTTAATATTTAGTTGTTTTACTGGAAAGGCAGATCTTATAGAGAAGGAGAAACCTGGAGAAAGGTCCCCCATTTGCTGGTTCACTTGCCAAATAGCCGAAAAGGCTGAAGCTTAGCTGAACCAAAACCAGGAGCCAGATCTTCTACATGGGAGCAGGGCTTTGGGCCATAAACTGTTGCTTTCCCAGGCCACAGACAGGGAGCTGCATGGGAGGTAGAGCAGCCAGAACCAGCGCCCACATGGGATACCAGCTGGGAGGTGCAGGATCAGCCCACAGCCCAACACTGCTCCTCTCTGTGCAGGGTCGCACACAGTGCGGGACTCACTGGGATCTGGGAAGAAGTCCTGGTGTAAAAGCAGGATCTGAGAGGAATTCAGCTGTTTGTAAGTCCGACGGGATATCCACATGGCGCCAAGCACCAGGCCAACCCTGGGCAGGAGCTCAGTGAGAAGTCCTGCTATGCTATCCTTTGCCTAATACCACTTCCTTGGTAACAAATACAGCACTTGACTGCAAGGACTCAATATCAATGCAGTAGCACAGCTATGCATCGCCACTGGATCCAACACCACACTGCGGAGTAACGCACGCCACCCTCATCTTGGTGGATCCAACACCACACTGTGAAATAACCCACGCTACCCTCCCTCGTCTTGACATGCGGAAAGCGGTAACTTCCCCCAAGTGTTGCTTACACTTGCTGAGAATAAGCATTACTGCAAGGGCAACCTGCACATGAGGGTCTTCAAAATGCTTATGGGAAAGTAAAAAAGTACGCACGCATTTCAAGAGCTTTGTAACAAAATAAGCCTTTTAATTCAACTTTTCCAGAAAAATCTCAAAGCAGCCTCGTAGGTTTTAAACTTTCTAAAATGATTTTCTTGCCACTGGTCACTCACAAACCTAAGTTTGCAGTACTCTGAGGCAGTCCTAACTTATTAGCCACTACAAATCGGCTTTCTAGGAACAGTAGCGGTCCTGCCCTTCAGCTGCCACATCTGGAGCTCTGTTTGAGGTTGCCAGAGGACTGTGCCCACTGGTGATGACCAAAATGGTTTACAAGAGCCATCAGCCTAGAGGGGCATACAGCCACAGTGCAGGGACCCCCAGGGCAGCCACTTCAACACAAAGATCAGAGAGGCTCTGAAAGTCCCCACAGTCCAGTCAAGAAAATGGGCCGTGCGCTTTCAAACTCTTTGAGATTCCATTTCTCCATTTCCAACAGTGAACTGGACCAGAAAATCCAACTTGCAAATGCAAATAATGGGAGTTTAGATAGCCAGGGATATTGTTAGAGTTTTGCCCTAAGCTACCTAGCTCCCCACTGTCCTGTCAGTCCTTTAAGCTGGTGAAACCGACAGAGATGACTGAGTACTAGTCAAACTCGGGACTCAGTAAGACACAGCAGCCCTGGGGCCTGTCCACAAGAGCACACACTTCACAAGGCCAGTGCACACAGGTGCACAACAGCCACTACAGCACACTCAGGCAAGGCTGGGGGGGAAGTGCTGCAAAGAACAGCGTGCTGGGGAAAGGCTTTGAAAAACTTGGAGCAAATGGCTTAAGGCTGTATGAGGGTGGGAGTGCATATGCCCAAAGTTCACCCTAACACAGCGGTGCAGGCAGGTGGGGACCGTGGAAAGGTAACTGGCCTGAGGGTTCCATCCTGAAGAACAGATTAGGGATTGATTCGGTGGCATAATGAGTTAACCCATTGCCTGAAGCACTGGCATCCTATATGGGTGCCAGTTCAAGTCCCGGCTACAGCACATCTAACCCAACTCTGTTAATCTACCTGGCAAAGCAACGGAAAATGGACCAAGTGTTTGGGTTCCTTCACCCAAGTGGGAGACCTGGATGAAGCTCCTGCCTCCTAGCTTTGGACCCTGCTAAGTACTGGAGGAGGGACCACTGCCCTCTTGGAGGTGATAGGGATGCCCTAGATACTAGGGGTGTTAGGGAAGAGTGATGGGTCTACGGCAATGATGCCACACGATAAGTGAGGCAAGTACCCCAAGTCCTGAGAAAACGCAATGGATATATTTAACTTGCGAAGAGGGAGAGGTATGGAAGAGACACAAAGAGAGATGGAGAATACAGCCAACTCTCACAGCAGTTCTGGTGTGAAAGCAAACTTCTCTAGGGAGTCAGGGAAAGCCACTTCCTGAAGACAACAAGAAATCAGTATACAAACACAAGGATGCAACTCTGAGCGTGTGGGGCAGAGGGTGGATCTGGAGAGTTGCCCCTTGGCAGGCAGGAGGGTGGAAGCAGGTGCAACCGGGACAAAAAGCACAGCAGCTCACCTGGGTGCCAGGCAGGGAGGCAGTAGATCAGGAGGGAGCGTGCCAGGAGAGCCAGGCCAGGAAGAAAGCACAGGCCAGCCACTTAAGAGAGGAGAGACTGGAGTGCCTGCGCCCTGTCTGCTGCCTCCCAAGGTACGCAGCAGCCACAGGCAGGACGCTGGAAACTGTCAGGGGCAGAGCTGGAACTCAGGAGGCTTCAGCACTGTGTGCCAACCACGTGCTCCCACAGCAGGTGTGACACCCAAGAGTTAGCTATGTTTTATCCAGAAGCCCAAAGCGACAGAACACAATGTTGCTGCACATTTCTATACAATTTAAAACAATACTTTGATCACTTTAACATGACTCTGGCGGGGAGGGTTCTAACTGGGTATAAACCCTTTTCCAACAGCACAACTCAGAGTTTCCCATCCAGGCATTCCCTGAGGCGTCAACCAGCTTCCCCTCAGCTGCCACAGCCTGCTCCTTTGGGACCCCATGGGATGACCCCAAAGACAACCAACAGACTTGTCCCAAGTCCTGCCTGAGGCTGAGCACACCGGATAACACACCACACTGTGCACACAGGAAGCTGGCACCCCTGACCTCTATGCTTCCCAGCCAGCCTTGTTTCTGCCTGCAGTACCGGCCCTGTGCCAGGCACCATGAGACTGGGGGGGGGGCAGTGCTGAGAGGAGGGGACAGAACAGGCATTAGGAAGCGCAAGCAGAACTGCGAAGGCAGAACTCTGAAAAGCATCCGAGGTGGGGCAGGAGGGGGGCGGGGGCGCCGGGAAAGTGACCAGGTTGCTGGGCTCTGGAGGACGGCAGAGACGGTTCGCCCAAGGCAGGGACGGCCATACCCAGAGGGAAGCAGTGAGGACATGAGGCAGTGCCCATGGGGGTGCTGGAAACCCCTCCTTAGCCCCAGAGTTAGGTGCCTAGACTCGGGTCAAAGGGCACAGATACAGATGCCAGCTTATACTTAAACTCACATGAGGCAGTATGCAAGTCCAAGAATATTTTAACCAAAACTAACGGACAACATAGAATGGCACCCACTCCCCTCTCTTTACCCCCACTGTCCTTTCCAAAGAAACCCATCCTTGTGCACACATCAACACGTACCTCCTCCGAAAACCCAAGGGGGAAGATGGTCAGCAAAGATCGCATATCCACTTACACGTGTTACAAGAAACTTCTGGTTAGAAAGCTTGCTTTTCTCTGTTTTATCACTGTATCTGGGCAAACGGAAATTGGTATCGAATCTAGGGAAATGAAAATAATGCCTATGATATTAATTCCTCCAAACCTACTTAATATACAAAAGCACTAAAACAAACAAACAAACAAGATACAGAAGCACAAAAAGAGCGAAGAAAGTTTTCCAATTTTAGAAAACTGCTTCAAAAACAAAGCCCAAAAGCCCAGGGTACCGTACAGAAAGAGAGGAGCTGCTCCTGGGAAAGTCTGTGTCCCCACAGGCAGGCACACTCCTCAGCCTGCAGATCCCGGATGCCCCACATTCCTGACAGCAGAATGGAAAAACTTACCGCAAGTCTAGAGAAACTGAATACCACCATTCTTGTCATAACCCTCATAGCTTCGTTATTAGGACAAGTCTGGGGAAGCCATAAACCTGTGCTCAATGATAAAACAAGACGCTGTCTGCATTCAATCACGTTAGATAGCACAAGCGACCAAATACTTAGAGACGACGGAGGAAGAGGCTCCAGAAGCTGAAAAATCAAAAGGTATTTACTGAAGGTTTTTCTGATTTTTTGTTACTATTACTCAGGTTCTGTACAATGCAGACAGCCCTAGGACCCAAACACTTTACTGTAACCTAGGGCTAATAAACACTACAGAACATATATTGAAGCCCAGAACAACACTATAAAACTTTATTATATTAATAAAACGGGATACAGCAAGCTTTCAATTTTCCACTTTGTCAAAGGTAAAATAATCAGCAGTATTCAGTGCCATTCCTAGCAAACTTTGCTTTTTCTCATTTAAAGCCCGACTGGCTTCCAAATGCAGCTATACTCCCGACAGAAGCACCATTTGTCTCACACCATCCCTCCACAGCAAACGGCTTGTGAAAGCACTTCGCAAGTGGGGTTGGGAAATGTGCAAAATCACTGAAATAAATAGTGCAGTTGGCTTAATGACACATTATACAAGTGCCTTAAAGTCTATAAAATCAGAATGAGTTAAGAGAAGGCAAGTGGATATACCTGGGTGTGACTTTCATTTTCATCTCTGAGTTTTAAACATCAGTTCCAATTTGTAATCAACTAGTCTAGCTTGCTTTTTTTCGGGAGGAGGGGACAAAAAGCAATTATCAAATGTATGACGGAATATTAGTATTCAGCAGTCCTCATCCCAAAAATAAAGTCACAGCAGAGAGAAAACTATTCCTAAAATCCTTACAAATAAATGATGGCCTAGAGCTGTCTTTCCCAAAAGCTGATTCCATTTATGCTACATTAAATCAATTCTAGAACTAACTAGACTTGATATTTGGCTAGAAAAAGCAAACAAATAAAAACACATTGTACTTGCCTTATGGCAGTAAGCAGTAAGTTGAGACTTATTTCCATTTTTCTCCATTTTCATTACATGTTTAAAATCTGGCACATCTTGCAGTTGGATCAGATGAAAAGTGAATCTAGATCTGCTGTGACATTGCAGGGAGCAACCTGGAGCTCACGGTGGGTCACGTGGGAAGTAACACATTAACGGCAACCATGTCACAGAAGCACGCAGCAGCCTTCTGGCGGCACACCACGCTACAGGGGAACAGAGCTTCCCCCAGGACTGCAACAACAATCAATACAAAGAATGATGAGTGTAGCCAGCGCTGGCATCTCATACGGGAGTGTGAAGAGCCCACAGCTCTGCTTCTGAGCTGGCTTCCTGCTCACACACATGGCTGGGAGGCACAAGATGAAGGCTCCAATGGCTGCAGTCCTGCCACCCATGCGGACAGAGCTCTTAGCTCTGGCTTGCCCCAGCCCCAGCTGTTGACATCTGGGCAGTAAACTAGCACTCGGGCCACATGAAAGGAAGAAAGGTCAGTCTGTCTGTCTCCTCTCTCTCTCTACTTCTCTCTCTCTCTCTCTCTCTACTTCTCTCTCTCTCTCTCTCTCTCTGTCTCTGTCTCTCCCTCTCCCCCTCTGCTTCTGGGACCCAAGTACATAAACTGATTTTTAAGAACTCTTACAGATTCAAGAGCATTCACATGAATCCTTAATGTGAATGTTCTCAAGTATACTTTGATTTGTCACCAGATCATTGCCAGCTGAACAACAGCTACTGAACTAAATCACTCTAGAGCCTCGATATCCAGTGTCACTGGAACAGCTCCTGCTGCGACCCTAGAGTTCTCTTCTAGAAGGAAAAATAGTCATGTCTTTTCAATGACAAAGAACAATCTACTGAAAAAAAAATATTACAGAAGCTGGTGTTGTGGCACAGTGGGTTAAGCCACGATCTACAACTCTGGCATCCCATAGGAGCTCTAGTTCAAGTCCTAGCTGCTTCACTTCCTAGGCAGCTCAAATGTGAGGTCTCTCTCAATCATTTTATTCCATGAAAGTCTGGTCCACTACACTAACATCATAGTCTTATCTGGGATGCCACACACAAAGCTGAAGTGGCCAACATGATGACATAACAAGTTAAGCCTTTGCTTGCAATGCTGGCATCCCATATGGGTGCCGGCTCAAGTCCCGGCTGCTTCACTTCTAATCCAGTTCCCTGCTAATGTGCCTAGGAAAGCAGCAGAGGATGGCCCAAGTGCGTGGACCCATGTGCCACTCTGAAAGCAACTCTTGGCTTCAGACCAGTCTTGCTCTGGCCATTGTAGCCATGTGGGGAGTGAACCAGCAGATGGAAGACTGCTCTCTCTCTCTCTCTCTCTCTCTCTCTCTCTGTCTCTCTCTCTCTCTCTGTCTCTCCTCTCTACATAAATATGCCTTTCAAATAAAAATAAATCAATCTTTAAAAAAAACACTGCTGAAAAAATTCCAAACATAAGCAAAAATAAAGATGACAAATTAGTCTATGAAAGAGCTTGGCCAGTTAACTAAGCAAGGAAAAAAACTACCTGGCTTTACAACATACTGCTCTTCGAAAGAGAAATACTGTGAATACCAAAGTTAGCAGAACTAGAGAAACCAAGGTCTCCAAATGATTTCGTTAAAAGACAAATTCCATTATTGCCAGAGAAGCCAACCAAAGTGCTACTAGAAAATGTTGGGGCCCTGTGCGATGGCTCCAGCTGGCTAATCCCACCCCTTCAAGCACGGGATCTCATGTGGGTGCTGGTTCGTAACCCCGCTACTTCACTTCCCATTCAGCTTCCTGCTTGTGGTGTGGGGAAGCAGTTGAGGATGGGCCAAAGCCTTGGGACCCCGCAACCGCTAGACGAATCTCCCAGCTTCTGGATTTAGATCCGCTCAGCTCCAGTCATTGTGGTCATTTGTGGGGTGAACTAAGGGATATAAAATCTTTCCCTCTGTCTCTCCTTTCTCTGTAAGTCTGCCTTTCCAACAAAGATAAATCAAGAAAGAAAGAAAGCAGGAGGGAGGGAGGCAGGGAGGAGGAAGGACATAAATGACAGCGGCTTACACAGTTTGCCATTCTTCATTCTTCACCCACTCTGTATCTTCTTAGCACAGAGTTGAAACCATAACCTAAAACTATCCCATTTAAATTAAAAACGCAATCACATTTTTGCTTCCTTTATCTGGATGAAGTGCTGATGGTTCTCCCCTCATTTTCTCCCCTCATTTTCTAGGCTCACCTAACCTGTTTCATGTGCTTTAGCCCTTCCTGTTATCCAAATTTATTAGACAACATGGGCCTCCAACTGAGAGCACCAATGAAAGGAGAAAATGATTAGAACTACTGAAGTTGACACTGCTTTTGTAATGAACTTCGTAATTCACTCAGGAGGCAGGCAATGAGAACCTTCCATCCACTGGTCCACTCTCCAAATGACCACCAGGCTGGAGGTGGGCCAGGCCAAAGCTAGGAGCCAGGAACTAACTTCTGGTGTCAGTGTGGATGGCAGGAAGTCAAGTACGTGAGCCATCACTGCTGCCCCCATGAGTCTACACTAGCAGGAAGCGAGAACTGGGAACTAGGCTGGATACTGAGCCCAGGCGCTTGGATACAAAAAAGATTTATCTATTTTTATGCAAAAGGCAGATTTTACAAAGAGAGGAGAGACAGAGACAAATATAAATACCTTCCATCTGCTGGTTCACTTCCCACATGGCTGAAACGGCCAGAGCTAAGCTGATCCCAGACTAGGAGCCAGGAACTTTTGCTGGGTCCCCCTTGTGGGTGCAGGGTCCAAGCAGTAGGGCCGTCCTCCGCTGCTTTCCTAGGCCACAAGCGGGCAGCTGGATCAGAACAGCTCAGCTCTGGGTGTTGTGGAGCAGTGAACCAGTAGATAGCAAATCTTTCTGTCTCTCCTTCTCTCTGTAAATCTTTCAGATAAAAATAAATAAATCTTTATAAAAGAGAGAGAGAAAGAAAGAAAGAAGAAAAAGAAGCGGAGCATCTGGAATGCAATTTAGTGCCCATATGGGATTCAGTGCCACAGACAGGTTGGAGGATAAGCGTGCTGTGCCACTGCGCTGGCCTCCAAGACAAGGTCTCAGCCACTACCTAAACACCTGCCAAAGACCCTAACCTTGAAACACAGTATGGACCTACCTGTACTGGGAAAAGTAGAAACAGAAGCACATCTCATCAACCGAAAGACTACCAAAGCAGTAAAAAACAGAAAACACAACAGTGAGCATAAGGTTTCATTTAACCTGACCACCAGTTTTCCACTATCTGCAGAGCTCTGCTAGTGAAAAATCGCTGACCAACAGTGGCATAAGCCCACAAAAACTTTCTGGTGATTCTAAACAAAGGATCCTGAAGGCTCTGCAAACAGCCTCAGGTAAAACACCAGTAAATGCCCTCTAAGTTGTCACTGAACAGAGCTGAGCACTACAGAAGGAGAATGGAACACAGGATGTCCAGGGGTTGAAAAGCTGGACCCCTTCCTCACACTGCACACAAACAGGAATTCAAACTGGACCAACAATCTAAACGTCTGAGAGTAAGAACCAGGAAACAGAGGAAAACACAGAGGACGCTAAGTAGGACCTTGGGTTTGGTAATGGATCCTGAGACATGAGATAAGAAGCAATA
Source organism: Ochotona princeps (assembly GCF_030435755.1). Taxonomy (NCBI): domain Eukaryota; kingdom Metazoa; phylum Chordata; class Mammalia; order Lagomorpha; family Ochotonidae; genus Ochotona; species Ochotona princeps. The sequence continues at coordinate 2,296,621 of NC_080839.1, read as the reverse complement.
CATGAAAATAACAAGCAAAGCTTCACTAAATTAAAGCTTTTGTGCATCAAAGGACAACATCAAGAAAATAAAAGCCTACAGAATGAGAGAAAATGCTAGCAAATTATAAATGTGACTTTTAATATCTGTAAGAGACACACAATTCCTAAAACTCAGTATCAAGAAGACAACTCTATTTTAAAAATGGAGAAAGGACTCGAACAGACATTTCTCCAAAGAACGAAGACAAACACCCAGCAAGTACATGAAAAGACATGCACTGTTGTTGGTCACCAAGGAAATGCAGGCCCATGTTGTACCTACTAGAATGGACACCATTAGAAAGAAATGGGAAATAAAAGAATGTTTATGAGAATGCAAAGACACTGCTTGTAGAAATGCTAAATTTCAGAGTATGCCAATTCTAACCTCAGAATGCCCAAATGGCCAAGAAGCTGCAGCTCCGGGTTTATGGCTCAAACAAGCTGTATCAAGGACTTGATTGGGCACTCGCGCAGCCAGGTCCACTGTAGGGCCATCCACAGTGGCCCGAAGAGGAAAACATCCACATGTCCGTCGCAGAAGCACGGACACACTAAAAGCAGGATGGGACAGACCACGGGGCACTCTCTAAGCAGAAACAGGACCCACTTTCTCACACCACAGGCTACACACCACCTGGGTGGAACCTCCCAAATACACAAAGTGGTGCAAGTCGGCCCACATGAGGGACAGGAGTCACAAGACTGCACTTCACCAGTGCCTGCAGCAGACCACGTCTGCAGACAGCTCAGAGCAGTGCCTGCCAGGGGCTGCAGGCAAGGCAAGAGGGACTCCTAACAGATGCAATGCTTGTCCTGGGACAGCAAGAGCTTCTGGAAAAGAGAATGGTGACACTGTCAAAAGAGTGAGCAATGCTCCTGAGTTGTCTGCTTAGAAACGGCTAAAATGGCAAACTGTATAACATATATATAAATAGAGAGAGAGAGAGTGCGAGCGCAATGTTTAAAATTTAATTGGAAGGTAAACTACATAAACATCAATAAAGGTTGCATTGGTTACAGCAAAAATAGAAGTCATGACATTTGAAAAAAAAGACAAGAAAATGAACATCAAAATGCAACGCAGATACTGTACACTGAATGAAAGTCACCAGCAAGGGACTGTGCGATGGTTCAACTGGCTAACCCTCCACCTTCTCAAGACCAGCATCCCATACGGGCACCAGTTCATCAAAGTACAACTGCGGAAACACGGAAGTAAATAAATAGATAGACAAATAAAAAACACAAAACAAAACTTACATATCCAGAGAAAGGACAGCTTACTTTGAACCCGCAGCCCTGGGTATGGAACCTCATTGTCTCAGGCGGCCAGTGCAGCAAGGGAAACACAGCTTTGTGCGCTAAGCAGCTCCGAATATAGAACTACACTGCCTCCGGCTTCTGACGTGCTATACGCAATGTTCAGAAAGGAAAGCAGATCACATGTTCAGATAGCCAGCATCAGGGACAGTCTGATAGCAAAGGATCTTTTTACTCAAGACAGAGGGAAAAAACTGTGATAAAAATGCTGCCCTACAAAAACGGAATGAGAAACAAGCACAAAGAAGATGGAGACAAGTACAGAACCAGACACTCGGACTGCAGAAAGCTGTACCAGGATGCCTTTCCAGAGAGAGGAGTCAGAGATCTCACAGCTGCATGTGGGCTGGGGGCAGGAGGGGTGCAAGCCTGCTCCAGTTCCAGGAGAGCGGGCAGAAGGAAATGGTTAATAATGGGTCTCAATGAAGACTCTGCATGGCCTTGCCTCAGATGACCACTACCGTAATGCCAAGACAATGCGCGGGAGGAAAACCCTGTGCAAACCACACTAAATACACACAACACAGACAGGAGGGGCTAGGGAGAGAGACCATCAGCACAAAGAGAACCATCCCTATGAGGAGACTCAGTCACACAGTGCCCTGGAGCAAGTAACTCCCAATAGGAAGACAGAGAGACAGGACAGATGGCACTCACACAAAAAGGTGAGCTCACACATAAAAAACAAAAAACGAAAAACAAAACAAAACAAAAACCCTAATTCCACAGCAAATCACAAATGAAAACCCATAGCAGGTAAAATCACAAGACAAATCCACAATTACCAAGGTTTTTTGTCTTGGGGTTTGTTTGTTTGTTTGGGGAGGGTTAATGCTTCTTGGAAATCTAAAGAACAGGCAGAAACAACACCAACAAACAATAAAAACATGTTCTTAGATGATCCAATTAAACAGAAATGCCCAGATACATACAGACAGAAATTACACTGACCAACTCAAGAACATTACAAAGTTGCAAAACTGTGAAAAAGTTAAATTAAGGGCTAAGATTATTCTGGTATCAAAAAAAAAAGTGAAATCCATGCACACAAGGCATCTTCACTTGTCAGAGTGCCAGTTCAAGTCCTGGCTGCTCTGCTTGCAATCCAGCTCCTTGCTCATGTGCCTGGGAAGGCGGTGAAGATAATCCAAGTGCTTGGACGCCAAGAAGGAGCGCCTGGCTCCTGGCTCCTGGCTCCTGGTTCCTGGCTCCTGGCTCTCACTCTCACTCCCACCCTTGCTCCGTCACTCACTCTCACCTTCAAATAAATAAATATTTTTTTAAATTGCAACAAAATAATCTTAATTATGTTTTCTGTGAACTTCCTGAAGCACTCTCACAGACCTATTATTAAACACATACAGAATACTTGGCAAAAAAATCCGTCCACAAAAATTTCAAAGAACTAAAATCATACTAATACAGTTTCTGAACGGAAAGCAACTGAAGCACAAATCAGTAACAAACAAAATTCTTCCAAGCCTTATTTGGATATTTTAAAACATCCCAAATATCCAATTGCTAATTAACTATGAAATAGGGCAAAAACTAAACGAAATCAGAAACATTATGAACTGACGTAACACAAAATTTTGAAATACCTAAATGTGAAAAGAGGAAACAAACTGCATATTTATGAAAAACAGTATTTCAAAGAATTACAGAATGGCAAAAAATTAATGACATAAAAGTACATGCACAGTAGAGAAACTGATAAAACTAAAAGTTGTACACACAAAGACTAACCCATAACAAAACTAATTGAGAGGAGGAGGCAAAACCATCCACACTGACCCCAACCAAAAAGAAACAGTGTGGGAACTACGGACATAACAAATTCAAGGAGCAATTATTTCACCACAAAGTTACAATTTTGGATGAAATGAACTGAGTCTTTGAAAAATACACATCATCTGGGCCCGGCGGCGTGGCCTAGTGGCTAAAGTCCTCGCCTTAAACACCTCGGGATCCCATATGGGCGCAGGTTCTAGTCCCAACAGCCCTGCTTCCCATCCAGCTCCCTGCTTGTGGCCTGGGAAAGCAGTCGAGGACGGCCCAAAGCTTTGGGACCCTGCACCCGCGTGGGAGACCTGGAACAGGTTCCTGGTTCCCGGCATCGGATCGGAGCGCACCGGCCTGTTGCAGCTCACTTGGGGAGTGAATCATCGGACAGAAGATCTTCCTCTCTGTCTCTCCTCCTCTGTGTATATCCGCCTTTCCGATAACAATAAAAATCTTTAAAAAAAAAAAGGAAAGAAAAGAAAAATACACATCATCAAAACTGACTTCAGAAAGAAACAGAATGTGATCTTAGAAGAATATTTAAACTAAATGAACTGGTTGCCAAAAATCTTGCCAAAAAGAAAAACTTCCAGGCCCAGGTAGCTCATGGAGGAAGAAAGACCTCTCCCCGACACAGGGGAAGAGGCTCACCACACTTTGCGAAAAACGGTGGGAAGCAGGCTAGAACTCACTGATGAACACAGCACCAATCCCCAACAGAACACAGCAGTCTCCACAAAGAACAGTGCAGGACTGCAACCCAACGGGGCGAGCTGGCTTAAGGTACACACATCAGTGCAGTTTACTGGGTCAGGGGGCTGATGGGAAGCCAAGGGGATGGTCACCTGAAACATGCACTTGATTAAGATTTACAGGCTAAAGACTAAGCACTTAGCATAAAGGGGGAGTGGGGGAGTGAGGAAACAGCCAACAAGGAGTCCAGGAAACCTTTCCTCATAAAGAAGATAAATGGGGAAAACCAGAGCAAACAGGACAAGAAGGAAATGCTGAAACAATGACTTTGAGACCCAAACCAAGGATGCCCACTGCCTCCCTTGGCATTCAGGCCCGGTGGCACAAGCCGGGGAACTGCCTGGCATTACCCAATGCCACGGGGAACAACCAGATGTTGGCATGGGAAAACATGAATGTGGAACCCTGGCCCACATCTCACACAAAACCTACTGGAGAACATTTTAAGAAGAAAAAATAAAAGAATACAGAAAAGGCAAAAAGCAAGACCTTCACGACCACAAACTAAGGAAATGTTTCAGGAACAAAACGCCCAACTCTCTAATCCCAAAGGAAAAAGATGATGGGGGGACAGGGAACAGCAACTTGTGGGCGGGGAAAGTTACAGAGGACCATGCTGAGAATACGGGCTGCTGGCAGTGAGCAGGGAGCCCAGTTAAGGACGGGTGATTTGAGGCTTAGAGTTAGAGAGTTGCTGAGTGCTGTGTGTTTAAACTGCTGCTAGGCATCTTCTGGGAAGTTTCCAGTCCACTACAGCAGCCCTATAGCAGCCCATGGAGTTGACCAGGGGCTGCACCCAGCACAGGGGCCAGGTAGACGTGGGGTAGCCAACATGCACTGTTCCCTGAAAGCTATGACTCCACAGGCAGAGGACTCTTCTCTCACACCTCGTCAAATGCCACCGCTGCTTCGGTGGGTACACACTCTAGACCACACCACAGGACTGAGTTCTCAGTGAGTTCTCAGTGCTCAGCTTTGGCTTACACCAACCCTAACTGCCCGGAGCATGTGGAGACTGAACCAGCACACACAAGACTTCGCATTCTTGCTCTCTCCTAAAGAAACAAATGAAAAGTGCAAAATAAACAAAACAAAAAGAGTAACCATTCAACTTAAACATTAAAAAGATGGGTGGATTTCTATTTATAAAGTACAACAACAAACAAAGCTAAAGTATTCTGCTTAAAAATGCTTACAAAATCTGGGCTCAACACAGTAGCTCAGCAGCTAAAATCCTCACCTTGCATGCACCAGGATTGCATGTGGGCGCCGGTTCTAATCCCAGTGGCCCCAACCCATCTCCCATCCAGCTCCCTGCTTGTGGCCTGGGAAAGCAGTGGAGGGTGGCCCAAAGCCTTGGGACCCTGCACCTGTGTAGGAGACTCCTGGCTTCAGACTGATTCAACTCCGGCTGTTGCAGCTGCTTGGGGAGTGAATCAGCAGATGGAAGACACTTCTCTCTGTCTCTCCTCCTTTCTATATATCTGACTTTGCAATAAAACAATAAATAAACAGATCTTAAAAAAAGCAATGCTTACAAAATGCTAACTAGATTAAGCATCACTGTATGGTCATGTTATTTACATTAAAGGCAGAGAGACAAAAAGAGTGACACAGTGACAGAGCGAGATCTTCCATCTGCTGGCTCACTACCCGAATGTTCACAATAGCTGAAGCAGGAACAGGGTGAAGCCAAGAGCCAGGAACTCCTCCCAGGTCCCCATCAGAACCCAAGCAGCTGGACAACCTTCTTTAGCCATCCCAAGTGCATTATCAGGGAGCTGAATTGGAAGCTCAGCAGCTGGGTGTCAAACCTTCCATACAGGATAGCTGTGCTGCAGGTGGTGGCTTAAGCCACTGTGCCACAGCATTGGCCCCAGAATCGCTTTTTCTGCCCTTGCTATCCCTGTAAGGGGTGCAGAGGTAGTAACTGAGAAGGAAAACGGGGTGGCTTTCAGGGTGTTTGATTCTTCAGCCAGGCGGTGGTCACCTGGACATGGGTGTTACAACCACTTTCAAAACCGTGCTTACAAAAAATTTACAGGCGTTTCTGCACAAGTATTATGTTTCACATTATATGATGTTTGAAAAAATCATACCTAATGAAATTATAAAAGTAAAAAGAGGCATTTGTACGGGAAGGGAATCAGTCCACCATCAGATTACCAGCAGCACAGCATTATACCAGAATAAAAATAAGAGCTACTCCCTTGCTGAAAAGAAGACCATTCCCTATGTGTTACCAAGTCTGGACTTATGAAGAGGGTTCCTCAAGAACTTGGTAGAAAAGGAATCGTGGCTGGTGCTGGGCATAGTGGGTAAAGCTGCTGCTACGAGCCAGCCTTCCATGTGGCTGTGGGTTGCAGTCCTAGCTGCTCCACTTCCGATCCAGCTCCCTGCTAATGTACCTAGGTGGTCAATGGATGGTGGTCCAAGTACTTGGACCCTGAACCCATATAGGAGACCCAGATGAAGCTTCCAGCTTCTGGCTTCCACCTGGCCCAACTCTGGCCACACAGCCAGTCAACCTGTCTCTCCCCACCCCGCCCCAGCAGGAGACTCCATGCACACTCAACGTGTGTGTGCAAGTGCGGGACAACACCCCCTTCTGGAAATACTCAGTCTCAGCATCTCTGAGTCTGTCGCTCAGTTGTAACTGACTCCCTTCATGGCCCACATTCATTTCTGCAGAGTTTTCAGGCCTGGAGATACAGATCGTGTGCGTGTTACAAGTAACTGCCACATGTGCAGGGAACGGGTCTCGTGTGCATGTTACAGTAACTGCCACACTGCTCTGCATGAGCAGACACTCAAGTGTTGCCCTTCAAACACACACCATCGTCCCAGCTTGGTGGGACAGCAGGTGCCCCAGAGCACTGGGGGAGTGCAAGGGGGCAGGGAGTATCCACAGGGCAGGTCCAGCTGAGCTCCCAGCCCTCCCATTAGCCACACCGAGACAATCTGGAACCCTGGCTACACGTGCTCAACACAACACTTGTTCCAGTGGGAAGGAAATTTCAGTCAAGGGGCTTGCATACCTGTGTCACTGCCAGATCCCATGGCCAAGGCTGGCATGATGCCACCGCTCCACCCACCAGCCTCAGTGAGCCACACGGGGTCCAATGCACGGCCTGCAGCCACGCCGGCTGCCAAGACTCACGGATCTTGGAAGCTGATGCTAGAAAGCAAAGAAAGATTTGCATTAAAAACTGTTATGGCTAAGAGGACATTGTGTAACAAATTCGCCGTTCCAATTTCAACACACCACCTGGGCCCTCACAGTCTCTTCTCTTTCTATTTTCTCTCCTACAGGCTACAGGCTGAGAGTTCAATGAATGGAAGAGCTTCTGCTACTGACATGTGCACTTCTCGCAGGAAGCCTAACCGCACCTTGCGCTGGGTACCCAGGCCTCCTGCAAGGTTGGGGACTGCTGACTGAGCTGGGGAACCCGAAAGAGCTTCTGGACAGTCCGTGCTGTCTCGGAGTCCTTTCCCTGCCATTAGCGCCCCGTTGCTGAGCCACACTCCTCACTGCAGAGCAAGGCCCCTGACGGCCGTAGGCCAGCAGCACGCAGGACGGACTGGGCGTGTTTCCGGGGCGTGGCAGAGGTCTCTAACGGAGGAACCTGCAGAAGCAGCAGGATGGAATCCCAGATTCACACGTGTCCTAGTCAGCCGAATGACACCTGACGATGCAAGCTGATACTCCAAAGTCTAGTCTTGCCAGAAAAACAAACCTTTGCTGTGTCTCAGAGAGTTTTAATTATATATATATATATATATAAAATACATAGTAACTACTATATACTATATATATTTACTATGCTGATGAATGCTTATCTCAAAGCCATCAGCTTCAGGCAGTGAGGACCTGGCTCAGCTCTGATCCTGTTAGTGTTAGGGTGTTATAAAACCATTAAACACTCGAGATCCCTGCCCCCGAGCAGCGGGCCCAGGAACTCAGACTGCTTCAGAACAGCAAGTGAGGCATACGGCAGATTGGGCAGCACACAGCAACTAAGCAATTACCACTGGCTATTAGCACCAGGATTTTTAAAAAAGAAGTTTTCTTGAACAACCCAAAGATGCGCATGTAAGGATACGGAGAGACAAGTTCTCTGCACTCGGAGCACACTCGTAACCAATAGCCTGTGCAAGAACAAAACTTCAAGTACCCAAAACTCCTCGCTCGACGCCTGGGATTTTCAAAATATGGGTAATGAGATTGTGAAACAAAAACAGAAGAGAAAGGGGCAAGATGAAAATTTACATTGGCCTAACACCTAGAAGGTGGCCATGTGTTTTAAATTTGGTTTTCTGCTGCCTAATAACGGAAAATCCACTCCGTTTTTCCAAAAAAAAAAAAAAAAAAAAAAAAAAAAAAAAAAAAAAAAAAGCCAAGAACCACACAGTCTTTAAGTTCACTCTCTAATGGTCTGCCCCTAGATCTGAGCACAGTGAAAGCAGCAGTCTGCAGGCACCCTGTGACACCCATTAGCAGGAAAGCAGACTCAGCCTGCATGGGCACGCTGGCCTGCAGCAGTTCCCCCAGCCTGCAAGTCGCCGGTTCCCTTCACAGAAAAAAGAAAAGTGAGCAGACCAACCCAGGCTTGGGGGAAAAACAAACAAATAAGTAAATACACTGCAGACTCAGATTCTGTGGAGGTCCTCTGAGTTAGCTTTCTGCCTGCCCAGGGGGCTGCGGGAACGGCCTGTCCTGGGCCAGGCACTGCGCTGTGGCGGCCCAGCTTTCGCAGCCTGCCGAAGGCCATACAGGCAAACCCAGCCGCAGAGCAGGCCCGCGAAAGGGTGGCCGTTCCACACCAAGTGTAAATACAAACTCCCAGGGTGAAAACACGAAACCAGTGTAGAGGTGGAGGCGCAGGTGTGGGCTCAGGCGAGGGGGCACTGCTGCTGCTCTCCCCAGAGCTGCTGCCATCAACTCTAACCAACTGTCCCTTGGGTGAATTCAGGGGGACAAAGCCATTCACACCCCAGGAAAGTCAGAAATACCACTGGGTGACTGAAAGAACGCGCTGAACTAGCCGCTGGCTCTGCGTATGGGAACAGCCAACAGGAAAAGCCATGCAACTGAGCCGAGGTGTAAGACATATGCCTGCCAGGGAAGAACAGAGGGAAACTTACAAAAACTTGTACAACTTGCACATACACACGTTCACACATACACGTGTACATACACACATACAGGGCAAAGCACATACACAGCTGGGGTGTGCTACGTGTGTGTGTGTGTGTGTGTGTGTGCAACCGAAGCTCTGTATGTCATCAGAGCAGCCCTTGTGAGTGTGTGAGTGGTGCACACTGTCCCTACGTATATGGAAACACGCATACTCTATAGTCTATACGATGTACTATATAATCCATACCATGAAAAAATGGTTAAAGAATCTAGTTGCTATACCTTTATATGCACATATGCCATATAACAAGCTCATTTATGCTGACAGCAGACACAATTAAAATTGGGTATATCCACATTCCATTCAAACTGAAGATGAAAACAGCTTCCTGTACTGGCCTGGTCATACCCAAAAGCCCTGAGCATCTCATTTCTTATTTCGTAAGGAACACCCAAGGTTACATTTTTCCAAAGCTACACCTCATTCTGTGATGAGATCATCTTCTAGGAATAAATATTACAAACAATCTACTCATGGTGTACGAGTTCGATTTATTACTTTGAAAGGCACGGGGTTGGGGGAGAATATGAATGAATGAATGAGACTGACTGTTATGGGCAGGTTCTACCCCTGAAATCTTGAAATGCCCACAGGAGCTGCAGCGGGCCAGGATGGAGGCAGGAGCTGGGAGCCCGGCTGGGTCTCCCCTGTGGGCGGCACAGTGGCAGGCAGCTGGAATGGGACGGGGTGGGACCCCAGCCCACAGGGGATTATTCCTGGATTAGAAAACTCAGTATCCGAAGAAGTCTGGTTTCTCTGAATTCATCTTACATTCATCAGTCATGATTCTTCAGGATTTTCCCCCTTTTTGAAGGAACTGACAAGGCTGACCCTAACAACCATTTCAACATATAAAAGACCTAGAATAGCCAAAGTTTAAAACACAATACTGGCAAACTCCTACAACGATCAAGCCAGTTGTAGTATTGGTATAAAAACAAGTGTGGGGCCCGGTGTGGTAGCCTAGTGGCTAAAGTCGTCGCCTAAATTTGCCAGGATCCCATATGGGCACCGATTCTAACTCTGGCAGCCCAACTTCCCATCCAGCTCCCTGCTTGTGGCCTGGGAAAACAGAGCCTTGGAACCTGCACCCACGTGGGAGACCCAGAAGAAGCTCCTGGATCCTGGCTTTGGATAGGCTCTGCCCTGGCTGTTGTGGCCACTTCGGGAGTGAACCAATGGATGGAAGATATTTCTCTCTGTCTCTCCTGCTCTCTGTAATCTGCCTTTCCGATAAGAAAACAACAATAAATCTTAAAAATATATACATAAGATCAAAGGTAGAGACTGGAGTGTACAGATATAAATTCTTACACATATCTAAAGCTGATTTCTGATAAAGATATAAAGATAATTCACTGGAAAAGATGATGGTTTTGCTTTTTTTGATAAATGGTGTTGTAACCAACCAGATATAAACTTTGATCCAAGAAGAAAATAAGATTCATCTTTGTGACAATGGGTTTGCCAAGATTTTTTATTAGATCAACACTGCCAAAAAAAAAAAAAAAAGAAAAAAACACATTTGAGTACATGAAATTACCAGACAATGGAGCATGAAAAAGCAGGACTTGAACTAGAAACAAGAATTTATCAGTCATACACCTGACAGACCATACATGCCAGCAACTACATATGCTCTTGCAACTCAAGAATAAAAATTAAACAACCAAATTAAACAACCAAAACTGCAAAAGACCCAAATAATGATAAAGATACACAGGCAGGAGGTGAGCCTAAGAATGATTGCTGTCAAGAAATGCAAAGTAAGAGCATGCCTTTGGTACCGAGGTTTACATGTCTGCTCGAGCCAGCTTCCTGCTAATGTGCCTGGAAGGCAACTGATGAGGGCCCAAGTGTGTAGGTTCTTATCACTCCTCTCCGGGAGCCAGACAGAGCGCTGGGCTCCTGGCTTTGTCTGGTTCATCCATGGCAATTGCCTCTACGGAGCGAACCGGCAGATAGAAACTTTCTCTTCCTTTCACTTTGCCCTTCAAATAAATAAAAGTTTAAGAGATACTATTACCAACATACTAACAGAGAAGATATTACACACATGAAACAAGTCTCAAATTTTTAACATCAAAAAAATTAACAAGATGAAAGCTTTAAATTTTTGAACGTTGGGTTACATACAATGAGACATAAAGGCAATGCTGAAGCCAGGAGCCAGGGACACCACTCCAGTCTCCTATGTAGGTGTATGGGACCCGGAATACTTGGGTCACCATCATGTGCTACTGCTGCCTCCAGGCACATGAGCAAAGAACTGCATCAGAATATGGGATGCAGGCCGCCTGAGTGGCAGCTTAACTCACTGCACCACGGACCCAACGTGGAATTCCTTCCTGAATGTAATATCCAAACAGTCAGATACACTTTAACACTCAAAATGCACTGTGTCTCTATAAAATTGTAGCATAAAATTCAAAAATTCAAAATAAAAAATTAACAAAGAAAATTTTAAACACACTGTGCTTCTATGTGCTAGCAGTGAATAACTGCAGATATTAATAAAATAATTCTATTCTCAGCAGCATCAAAAATAATAACACAATTAGGGCCCGGCACAGCGGCCTAGCAGCTGAAGTCCTCGCCTTGAATGCACCAGGATCCCATATGGGTGCCGGTTCTAATCCCAGCAGCTCCACTCCCCATCCAGCTCCCTGCTTGTGGCTTGGGAAAGCAGTTGAGGACGGCCCAAAGCTTTGGGACCTTGCACCTGCGTAGGAGACCTGGAGGAAGTTCCTGGCTCCTGGCTTCAGATTGGCTCAGCACCAGCCATTGTGGTCACTTCGGGGAGTGAATTACCCAATACAGGATCTTCCTCTCTGTCTCTCCTCCTCTCAGTATATCTGACTTTGCAATAAAAATAAAAATGAAAATAAGTCTTTAAAAAAATAATAATAATAATACAATTAGTAAACCTGATGGAGGAGAAAGGCTTGTGTATGGAAAACTACAAAATCTTAATGAAAAAAAATCCAAGATAAAAACAAAGATATCTCTTACTCTTGGATTGGAAGATTCAATATTGCTAAGATAACAAGCCACATAAAGTTTACAAATTAAGTGAAGTGCCTATCAAAATCCCAGGGGCATTTTTTTTTTTCTCAAATGGCAAAACTAAATCCCCAATTTATGTAAAGACTCAACAAATCCCGAAAAGCCAAAGCAGTACTGAAAACTAAACAAAGTGTGGGGACTCCCCTTTCCTTTCTCTCAAAACTGCCTGAATTGTCATAATGTACAAAGCATGGCACCAGGACCATGCACCAAACCATTGTCGATTAATTGATGGTTGGCAAGATCTGGGGACACTCCATGGGCGAAGACTCCCAACACACAATGATGGGACAGGCAGATGTCCACAGGCTGAAGAAGCTCATCCAACAATCAGAGCGAACTAAAGACCCACAGCTTCAGGGCTAAACTTCAAAATCATTAGCGAAGTACAAGAGAAAATCTTGATGATTTGGATTTTGCAATCATTTCCCAAATACGATACCAGAAACAGGCAATACAGCAAAATAAAATAACAGCTAAATTAGAATTAACATTAAAATGCCTACACATTGAACGTCATTATAAAGGTTAAAAGACAATTTACAAAACAGAAGAAAATATTTGAAAAATCGTCCACGTGATAAAGAATATATTAAAAACTCCTGCAACTTAACAATGGGAAATAATTCAGTTTTTTAGGCGGGCAAATGACTAGAATAGACATTTCTTCAAAGAAGATACACAACTAGTCAGTAATCATATGAAGAGAAGCTCAATATTACTGTTGGTTAGAGAGCTACAATCCAAACCCACAGGAGAGTCAGTAACCCAAAATGACCAAAACGAGGACACGTTGGCAAAGATGCAGACCAACTGGAGTGCTTGTCTTTTGTTGGTGATTCCTCCCAAAATTAAACAATCACAATTGACAAAAAAAATCCTCAACAACCCAAGTGCCCTTTGACAGGTAAGTGGGTCAATAATGGGAACATCTGTAAAAGGGGCATTGTTCAGTTATCAAAAGGAATGCAGTTCTGATACCTGCCCTCCCACATAGTTGAACCCGGAAAGCATTATACTAAGTGGAAAAGGCCAGGCACAAAGGGTGATTATCATGTGATTCCACTGAAGCAAAATACCTAGGACAGGCACATTCACAGCAAGAGTCCATGGGCTGGGGCAAGGAGAAACGGGCATCACTCAGTCCTCACGGTGACCATAACTCCCACAGGAAAAGAACTCAACTCCCTGAACTCTTTGCTGCTGCCTCCTAGATACACCCCCTGGGTAAGGAGGCTGGGACCAAGAGCAAGCAAACGACCAGGACCCAGGCTCTATAATACGGAGAAACATGTCTAGACAGGTCCTGTGCTCAGAGCCAGAGGTCTACCTTGGATCTCCTTGTCTTACCACCATCAGCTTCATCCAATCTTGCTTCATAAAATCCCGTGCCAACCGATGTTGCTGCCTTTGTCTAGCACTATTTCATAAAACAGGAAAAAAATATTCAAACGCAGCACAATCTTTGTGCATCAATAGAACAGTCCTGTAGGCCACTTCCCTGGAGGGACAGCAAGGATCAAACCATCACCTTGTCCAGGCCTTCATATAGAGCCCAGGCTTCTGTCACTACACTCTGGCCCAAAAGGAAAGATGAGAAGGGCCTGTACAGAAAGTCACTTGCAGTATGAGAGCTATCATCTGGAAAATCAAGGGACATTTTGAAAGTGCTACAAATCAATGGAACTTATGTGAAAAACACTCTAATAATTAAAAGAAAAGTTCAGAAAGAGGCAAAGTCATTCTGCACATTTTTGATGGCATAGAAAAGTCTTGACTGACTAATATGGATGTTTAAAAGCAACTATGTAAACCTACCTGTTTAGACCTATTTCCTGAAATTTTTGATTTTTTTTTCTCTTAAAAAAGGTAACATCTTCGAAATGTCAGCAGGTATTTTTTATTCTAAATCATTCCCTTCTTTTCACTTGCTTTGCCCTTTGGGAGTAAACATGCGCTGTGATTAATGCAGGCAGCATCACAACCCAAGCCAGGAAGTGAAGGACTCGGACATGAGCTCCTGACCAGACCAGGCATGCACAGGCAGAGCCCCACCCCAACTCAGTCCTTCACTCCGCAGGCCCTCCCACAGGTACAAAGGGCCCTCTGCAACCCAGCTGATAACTCACAGACCCTGCCTTCTGCTGCATCCTGAGAGGTACACCGGGACCGCAAGAGCCTCAGGGGGGAGTCAGCCAAGGCCAGCAGAGCTGAGGCCCCCCCAGAAGACAGTTGCGTCTGCTGTGACATTCTGCTCTGCTCTATGTGCAGCACGGCTACCACTCAGACACCTTCCCATGGCACTGTTTCTCGGGATCTCTCTGTCCCCCACCTGCTGCCTCCATCCCTCCTTCTTGTCTCACTCCTGTCATCATCTCCTTTTTCTACCCTACCCTCAGACAACACGTAGTACAGATGTACATGCATCTCGTGCCACTACACATAACACACAAAGCCAAAAGCTCAGGAAAGCAAAATACTAAGGTAAAAGTGTTTTTAGAATCCATGCATATTTTGCCACAATACACATTCTCCAAACACCTTCTGAAATCCTGTATATAATGGTAATGTGTCAGATATAATTATGTGTGTGTATGTAACATGTAAATGTACATACAACTGAAGTGCACTTCAAAAGCTGTTACATCTTGAATCAGTTTCATGGTCTTGTCATTAGTTTATAAGTGACCAGAAACACCCAGACATTTCTAGACCTGTGAAGCTGGGTGTGTGAATATCAATAGCGTTCAATAGAGACAAAGATTACTGCTCAGCTCTAGAAAGTCAAAGAAAACAATTTGTTTTTTACCTCGCTTTCTAATTAAAGATTTAATGTCTCTAGGCTATTAAAGCAAACATCAGAATCCTACTCAGGTTGTCTCCTACTTCCTTCAGAAGTAAGCACAGTGTAACAGCACTAAGAAAAGCAGGGAAGGCTGGCACAGGAGGTGCCTACAGGGATGACACCCCACAACGGGGTGCCCACACTCCACACCAAATTAGGCCAGATTCAAGACTCCCAGCAGAGCCCTGCAGCAGTAGGCCTACCCTGGAAGGACAGCCATGACTGGCATGCTCATGTGGGAGGGCCCAGGCAGGAGGGTGCCCCAGCTGATGGCAGGGTTCACAGGATATGGGCGTGTGCAACCAGGACGAGGAGAGCCCTTTCTGTTTCTTAGGCCCAAGCCCACCTGTGCAGACTCTGTTTTGTAGCGTTCACTAGCCTGGGAGTCCTCAGCACTGCCTCCCTCCTGGGCCAGGTCGAGTTGGGCTGCCAGCAGGAAGCTCAAGGTCAACGTTGCACCTGCAGTCAGAAGCAGGAGCAGCACCTGTCACGGGCCCGGGCACCCCAACAATGGCCCCAGCCTGGAAGTGGCAGGTGTGCCAGTCCTGACAGTTGGTTCCAAAGGTCAGGTGTTCTTTTTTTCCCTGGCCCCAGAGCCAGCGTTCCCCAGCCCCTGGGAAATGTCCTTAGCAGCCGCCAAGGGTACCATCTGCAAAAGCACCCCATCTGAGTGACTGAGGGGCCACTATTCAGCAGCAGCACCCACACCTCACTGCTCTGGGTTCCAGCTTCATGGAGACCAAGGGCCTGAAGCAGCAGCACCACCACAAGCAGCCCTGCAAAGGCCTGGGTCCCAGCCTAGACACAGGGCATCCCTGCTGGCGATGTCACGGCTTCGCTTTCTCCTCCAGTTCTCAGGATGGTTGCTGCAGTCACGTCTACCTTCCTCCATTTCCTTTTGTGGTTTTGTGCCATGGCTGCATAACTAAGTAGGGAACTGATGAATCATAAAAACATTTCCATTCTTTAAATGGAGTGGCCATTTGGTTACCTGTTCCTCAGGAGATTAGCTTCAACCTGCTACTTTTAAAATGCACCTGCTGGCCTTGCCCAGGACCCTGCCCCGACCTGCCAAACAGCACCTCCTCCCCTGTCGGCCTTGAGACATTGTCTACCCAGCATCTGTGGACACATCACCAGGAACCCAGTCAACCAGCTTGCTAGATGCCTTTTGAACAAGCAAGTTATACCTTCACCATCTATGAGCATCCCTCTGCCCAGCAAGGCAGGTGCAAGGTCTCAGTGCCAGGTGGCATCCCCAGCTCCCAACCAAGCCGTCCATGGCTCTCTCTGAGATGACCCTTCATCTGCCTGAAGAGTCATCATCTGAAACCACTCACTCAGCAACGAACAGGCTCAGTGCCACATGCTGGCCTCCGCAGAGTCCACAGTGCAGACACTGTGCTTCCTCTGTTGCTTGACAACACCGCCAGGGGGAGCACCTGGAGTCTGTAAGCGTGCATAAGTAACCAGAGATGAACTTCAGGGACACACACCTGTGGCAGAGTACGTGGGGGTGCTGCCTTTCTCCTGGAGTCACTCACTGGCAGCTGCTCTGTCCCCTGCAGCCCAGACCCCTGAAATGAATGTTGGAAATCAGTGTAAATGCCTGCAGACAGAATCTACAACAAACATATGCACACATTCCAGGACATCAGGGTGAATATCAATTTTGTAATTAAAACTGCAGTTGACACATTACGGAATTAGCATATAACAATGCATAACATTAAATCTATGCAATCTGAAAATTACATCTTTAATCAAAAAAGGTATCAAAAAAACTACAAAAGAAAAATTGTTGACACACTCCCTAAATAATATTTGTACTATAAGTTACCCAATGGTATCAAAGAGTTTCTGAAAATAGCAAGACCACTGAAGGTCCCCTGAGCTGAATGGTAACTAAATTTTTTTAAATTTTAGAATTAGCCTAAATGCAACCAAGACAATTTTATCCCATTAAAATAAAATGATAATTAGCAGTAACTTTCAGAATTTATTTTGTTTCTGCTCTAACATTCTGAAATTTTTGCAACAAATATTTGCAGGTTTCCTTTAAGATTTTTTTTTTATTTGAAAGTAAGAGTTATGGGCCCAGTGTGGGGGCCTAGCAGCTAAAGTCCTCACCTTGAACACATTAGGATCCCATATGGGCGCCAGTTCTAATCCTGGCAGCCCTGGAAGAGGCCCTGGGGTTCTGGCTTCAGATTGGCACAGCTCTAGCCATTGTGGTCACTTGGGGAGTGAATCATTGGATGGAAGATCTTCCGCTCTGTCTCTTCTCTGTATATCCGACTTAGCAATAATAATAATACTAATACCAATCTTTAAAAAGTAAGAGTTACAAGACAGTGTGATAAAGAATGAAATAGAGAGAGAGAAGGATAGGAATCTTCTACTGTTTCACTACCCAAATGGCTGCAATGGCTGGAGCTGAGCTGATCCCAGGAGGTAGGAGCCAAGAGCTTCATCTGGGTCTCCCACATGGGTGCAGGGTCCCATGGCCTTGGGCCATCTTTTGTGCTTTCCCAAGCCATTCGCAGACAGTAGGATCAGAATTGCAGAATCAGGCACATGGGATGCCCGGCACCTCAGGCAGAGGCTTAACTTGCTTTGCCCCAGCGCAAGCCCCTTGAGGGTTTCCTTTTAAAATAGAACAGCTGTACAAGCACTGGCCTAGACACTCCAGGCCTCTCATCTCCCTTCTACCCTCAGAACTACCATGCTTTGTGATTTTATCAAGAATCCCAGTACCTGTGAAACTGTGTCACATAATACAATGTAATTAATGAATTAAAAATAATAAATAAAAAATAAATAAATAATAAAAAAAGAGTATTTAGTGGAGGGCCTGGCATGATGGCTAAATCCTCACCTTGCAAGTGCCAGGACTCCATATGGGTGCTGTTTTGTGTCCCAGCTGCTCTACTTCCCATTCAACTCCCTGCTTGTGGCCTGGAAAAGCATTAGAGGATGGTCCAAAGCCTTGGGACCCAGTACCCATGCAGGAGACCTGAAAGAATTTCCTGGTTCCTGGCTTTGGGTCAGCTCAGCTCCAGCTGTTCTGGCCACACAAGTATACAGAATATTTTTCTCTGTATCTCCTTCTTTTTGTAAATATGCCTTTAAAGGAGAGAGAGAGAGAGAGAGAGAGAGAGAGAGAGAGAGAGAGAGAGAGAGAGAGAAACAGAAGGAAGGAAGGAAGGAAGGGAAATAGAGGGGGAGGAAGGATGGGAGAAAGAAAAGAAGAATGGGAAAAAGGAAGAAAGAATGTTTAGTGAAGTCGGGTCTTCCTCCACTGTGCGCTAATCTGAACTCTGCATGTTTACTACGGAGTCCCTGTTAGCTGGTAGAAGTGAAAATTATCCTCTCGTCTTCTGAGACAACAAACATAGACTAACAGATCCCTCCAAGCCACTTCGCTATGTTTTTGCACTAAGCTTTCTCTGACGGATGCAGTTAGAACTCACAGCATTCCTGCAATTTCACTGAATCTAAGTCACTGATGCTGGTCTTCAGGTGCCCTACCTGGTATCATGCATTTGTACCTTCTCCTTACTAGGACAGAGCAAGACATTCTTTGTAAGTTGGTAAAGTCAGTGTGAAGTAAATACACTGAGAACGGACATGAAGAGGGAAATGATGTTCTGGAAGGCTCAGGGCTCTGTGCTCCCCCCACTGCAGACAGGCGGATCCACCTGTTCCAATGCTGCCCCTTCTCAGGGACTGCTGGATGTCAGGGAGAAAGGCTTGACAAGCCAGGATCTGCACGCTACCGAAGTGACAGGGAAAACCTTCAGCACCAACCCAGGATGGAGGCTGAGGAGGCAGAAATAAAGGGGAGATCTGAACCAGGAGACGCCAAAAACAGAATTCTGGTAAATGCCAACTAACAGCATGTTGGAAAAAGAAAAAAGAAAAGAGGAAGAACCTTGCTCAGAGTAGAGAAATTCAAGAAAGACAAAAATACATCTGCACTGAGAGAGGGAGGGGAGGCACCTGCAGGATGAATTCTGAATGCTGGGCAGGGCTGAAATGAAAGGACATGCAGTGATGGCATTAATTCCATCAGGAACAGGGCTACGCTACAGGAAGAACACTAGGGCTGCAGGTGAGGAGAGACCTGAGTGAGGAGGGGGAGCCAGGGACCAGAGGCAGAGGCAGAGCATGTCAGCTTCACAGATGTCACCTCTTGAAGACCAACAGCACTGCTCACAAGGAGAATCCAGGGAAAGACACAAATACAACTTCCAAATTGCTATTCTTTAGGTGTTTCAGAATGACGTCAATGCAAACCAGGTGGACCCAGGGCAATGCAGGAACCTCTCTGCGAAGTGATAATGCACCATGCAACCTGAACCTCAAACTAAGGGCTGTAACCAAACTCTTGCAGAAGCAAAATGCAAGAACACGTTCAGCCAAAGCAGATACACAGCAGCCTGTGCACTGTATTTATCTATTGAGTGGAATTTGATGGACTTCTATTATGCATCCTATCAAAATTTCATCCCTCCTCAGGAAAGGAGCCTGGTGGGCAGAGAACATGCCAATGAGGAAGTACAAACAGAGGTTGTAAAAACAAAACCAAACAATAAAAAAGCTGAGGTGGCTCTCCTTTCCATCTCCCAAGAACTGAGCCTACCTCAGGGACCTCAGTCTCCTGCCTGGGCTCCCTGGGGCCTCCTAATTACCCAAAAGGGGAACCCACTAACACCTCATTCCCTGGGATTAGGGGTCTCTACTCTTTAGGAACATCTACAGGCCATGACAGCAGCCTGCCATGTGCATGTTGGTAGGTGTTCAAGGAAGGGAACAGTGTCCCCTGAGTTGAATTAATGTAATTACTCCAGGAAGGCTGTGACTGCACAGGGATGTGGCTTAGAGAGGGAATCCATGGAGGGCTCTCCCTGCACATCACTGCCCCAACTCCCAGGCACAGGCAGAGGCCAACCACGGCCTGCCCCTCCTCCCTTTGCTCCCAACACGGACCCCAAGGGCCAGTGGGCTTCCAGAGCCAAGACAATTCTCTCTAAGCCACACACCAAAATGAGAAACCGAGACATCTACCGGTGGTAAAGGAGCAGATATGTAATAGGAACTTAGCATGACAATCAAGGAGATTGAGTGCTATTTTTATGACATTGTATATAGGACATTTTAACCTCTCAAGTTGTGGGATTTTTTTTAAGAAACCATAACAAATGATTCCCTGACAAGGTTGCCATTTCTAGAAGTTCTAATCGCAGACTGGGGTATCGGTATCACCTTCAATACAAACTTGGATTTCTTTCAGCATTGTGTCCCTAGCAGCAAGTAATAAGTGTGACAGTCACCCAAAGTTCCTCATTTGAATTTGTGGTACAATGAGAAATAACAAAAATCAATATTGTGGGTCCAGCAAGAAAGCATAGCAGTTAAAGTCCTTAACTTGAACGCACAAGGATCCCATATGGGTGCCGGTTCTAATCCCAGAAGCCCTGCTTCCCATCCACCTCCCAGCTTGTTGCCTGCGAATGTAGTCAAGAATGGCCCAAAGCCTTGGGCCCCTGCACCTTCATGGGAAACTTGGAAGAGGCTACTGGCTTCTGATCGGCTCATTTCCAGCCGTTGCAGTCATTTGGGGAGTGAATCATTAGACAGAAGATCGCCCTCTCTGCCTCTCCTCCTCTCTGTGTATCTGCCTTTCCAATAAAAATAAATAAACTCTTTTAAAAATCTATGTTCTTATATCAACTTTTGGTTTTTGTGTTTCACTTAAAAAAAATGAAACCTTATTACTCTGACAATAGGCTGAAGTTAAAAATGAAGGTATTAAAAAAGACAACTGATTATACAAAACAGAGAAAATTAAATACCTGTACCTAGAAACTCAACCGTTTTCCTACTTTCATCTACACTCAAATTTACCAGCAACCATGGCAAACGACAGACTGCATGCAAGACAACTGCAGGCCAGTTTTTAAATTCATAACTGAATCCATATCACTAGTCTTCCTTTTTGTTTCTTAAACAATCTCTTGGCTTCTGAAATCATTTTTTTCTAATTGCTAGCTCTAGAGAATCATTCATGCTTTGTGGATGTCTAGTGTTATCTTATTTATACAATTTTTACACTACAGTGATTAGTGGTTTTCTTGGCTATGCTGATATGACCAAAATAGCCATGAAAACGAGCAGGGTTCTTTTTTTCTAAGATTTTGTTTATTTTTATTACAAAGTCAGATATACAGAGAGGAGGAGAGACAGAGAGGAAGATCTTCCATCCGATGATTCACTCCCCAAGTGAGCCACAACAGCCGGTGCTGCGCCAATCCGAAACCAGGAACCAGGAACTTCCTCCAGGTCTCCAACATGGGTGCAGGGTTCCAAAGTTTTGGGCCGTCCTCTCCTGCTTTCCCAGGCTACAAGCAGGTAGCTGGATGGGAAGTGGAGCTGCCGGGATTAGAACCAGTGCCCATATGGGATCCCGGTGCATTCAAGGTGAGGACTTTAGCTGCTAGGCCGTGCTGCCGGGCCTTCTCTAAGGGTTCTTTTCCCGCTCTGAACTCCCTAATTTGGTTTACTTAGGATAATATAATTTTTCGAAATGGATTTTTGTGATCAGAAAGTAATGGGTGACCTAGATTTACAATTCTGTCCATTTTAATGGTTCTTGTGCTAGTTATTTTTAAACATTTAATCATTTTTATAGTAATGATATTTCTACAGATTTCTACCACTTACCAGGTTAATTATATTGTCCATATTTTTTATTACATGATGATAGTTCTGACACAACTATCCACATGTTAAAACCTGACCTAAAATAGTTTTCCGTTTATTCTTAAAAAGAATGCTGAAATGCATTTATTTGAGACACAGAGAGAATGCACATACTCCCGTCCCCTACATCATTTCTCAATCACTGGGGCAGAGCCGGGCCAAAGATGAAAGTGAGGATCTCAATCCAGGTCTCCGGTATGGACGGCCCTGGAGCCATCCCTGCCGGGCTTCACAGGGTCTACATTAGCAAGGGGCTGAAGTCAGGAGGGGAGCCAGGAGTTGGCTGTCACCCTGTCACTCTGATGTGGGACGTGGGTGCCTGAATCCGCAGTTGCAATACAGGTCAACAGGCATGAGTCATTACTAATTCCTCAGAAGGTCCACCCAATACTCTACATTACCTACTTCTGGCAGAGGTTCCCAGGGAGAGACACCAGCAGATATGGACTGTGGGAGGCAGAATGTTCCCCACTACCACCAAATGCCCGTATCCTCTTCCTAACACCTTCCCTGACAAAACGGATGCTCCACCTGGAAAGACAGATGCTTCTGGGTCGTGTGAGTGAGACAGACATTTTTACAGGGGTTTTTAACAGAGGCAGGGCCGAGGGTCGGGTTCTAAGCAGTGATGTGATGACAGAAGCAGAGGTCACAGAGATGTGGGGACCATGAGATAAGGAAGAACCAAATTTCCCTTTAAACCCAGGAGCCCAGCCTTGTCAATAGCATGACTCTGCCCTGTAGATTCTCCTTAGACTTCTGATGCCCAGAATGAGTCAGTGCTAACGGTCTGCGCCTTAACGCCACTGAGTTCAGGGGAGCACCTCACGGCAGCAGTTGGAAGCTGATGCAGGCACTGGGCCAGCCTGGCCTGCCTGGTCCCAGCGAGTGCCTGCTCCGCTAGCAGTCCTGGGGGAGATCTTGCACACAACAGGCACTCAAGGGAATATACAGAGGAAAGATTTCTGAACTCACTGATGACATACCTCAAGTGAAAAAAATCAGCATTTTCTCTACAGTGGAGCCTCTGCAGCAATGTCCTTCGGGACTGAGGATCCTTAAAGGTCGCTTGGTGCAAGGGCTGCACTCCTGCTTGGTAGATGGTGAGGGGGCTGTGTCCAGGGTTGGCTCACCCTGTCAGCCCACACCCACCACATCAGCCTGCTCAATTTCAAGAGAATATGACAGTCCTGGTGAAAACCTGGGGCCCACATCTGGCCACCTGAATGTGAGCTCTTGCGAGGGAAACCTTGGCAGTTGCATGGAGGAGGTCAGGATTGTGATGCCAAGACCCTGGAGCCTGGAGAGGTTAGAAATACTCTGATTCAATCAAGTGAGAGTGCGGGCACAGGCGTCTTTTCCCTCAACCCCCAGTAGTCTAGTATAGGATCCGGAACAACAAGTGCCTCGACAGCAACACAGCACAAGCCCACAGTTGAGAAAAGATTGAGCATGTTCCAAGGATGACCAAGAGCTCAGCTGTAAAACCTAACACCACTGCTCTGACTCCCACGGCCTGGAAGCTTCACCAGAACACAGCTGTCTCATCAACACACACATTTCAAGGTTGGGTGTCACCCCAGAGATCACAAGATGAGGCCTTCACAACAATGACCAGAAAATCAAGCAGCTATGAGCTGAGCTGGGAGGGGGCATTCCTGGGAAGAGGGCGCTTCTGCTGCTGCTCAGCCTGACGTGCATGTAGCAGCTAACTATACCCTGACACACTCTCTCTCTCTCTCTCTCTCTCTCTCTCTCTCTCTCTCTCACACACACACACACACACACACACACACACAACAGGAAGACAGCAGAATGAGCTACCAGGAAAACAGCCCACTGGAGCAGACAGGACTCAAACTCCCTAGCTCTGTCAGAGATGACAGAGAACGGGCGAGCCTAATCTTCCATGCTGCTCCAGTGACCTCCGGTCTCTAAGTTGTCCAAACCCCCATTCTAGAAAGTCCAAGTGCACCAACTCTGTGCATGGCTCCCACGCGGTATTTCCACAGAGGGGTGTCACATACTCTGACCTTCTAGTGAACTTGGCTTCTGGCCCATGTGCAGCAGAAAGGTTACTCATCTTCCCCTTCTGATGAGGACAAAGGCAACTTTAGATGGCAATAAGAAAAAAATGGGATTATTCTGTAAACACGAGAGATCGTTTCCCCCAAAGAAAGCAATGTGGAAACATGACAATTGATGTGCTCACAGGAAGCACAAGTCAGGAGAGCCATGCCACACGTGCAAGGTACCACCTGCCTGTGCCATTAGTGATGGCCTGCACACAAGGAACGCAGCTGACTGGCAAGAGGCAAACCTCCTGAGGGACCAGCGGCACAATCACCTGGGCTAATTTGTACTGACGGGAAAGAGAGTGCATTGGGAAGAAGGACAACATCAGTGAGAATGAAGGCCACATACAGAAGCAAGTCCACTCCCATCAGGACTTGCAGAGACAGACAGACGGCTTTCTTGCAGCATAAGAGGCCTGAGATACTGCACGTCCACAGAA
This sequence comes from Ochotona princeps, assembly GCF_030435755.1. Classification (NCBI taxonomy): domain Eukaryota; kingdom Metazoa; phylum Chordata; class Mammalia; order Lagomorpha; family Ochotonidae; genus Ochotona; species Ochotona princeps. The sequence continues at coordinate 2,272,351 of NC_080839.1, read as the reverse complement.
CACACTTCTGACTCTTTCTCAAACATTGGAGACATCCCTGCTAGGACAGACGCGAGCAGAGATGTCACATTCAAGTCCTTATGTCGAGTTTGGCCTCATACATGGACACCCAGACTGGAAACCTGTCTGGATAGAGCTGCTTCATTAAATAAATGTCTAAGGCCTGTCACGGTAGCCTAGCGGCTGGAAGTCTTCACCTTGCATGCTGCCGGAATCCCATATGGGTGCTGGTTCTAATCCTGGCAGCCCTGCTTCCCATCCAGCTCCCTGCTTGTGGCGTGGGAAAGCAATCGAGGATAGCCCAAAGTCTTGGGACTCTGCACCCACATGGGAGACCCGGATGAGGTTCCCGGCTTCGGATTGGCTCAGCTCCGGCCATTGCAGCTGCTTCGTGAGTGAATCAGCAGACAGAAGATCTTCTTCTCTGTCTCTCCTCTTCTCCGTCTATGTGACTTTCCAATAAAAGCAAGTGTAAATTCTTTTAAAACTAAATAAGTGTCTAAACAGTGCACTAACAGCCAGCGGTTACGCCTGAACACTGCATGTAGGAAGGAAGTAGTGAGAACAATTGTAAGAATGAATTCTAGTTAATGCTCACCGTGTGCGGCAATAGCTAATGGCTCAAGTTCTTGGGTTCCTGCAACCCCCATGGGAGACCTGGACTGAGTTCCAGGGTCCTGGTTTCTGCCTGGCCCAGCCATGGCTGTTATTTACATTTGGGGAGTGAACCATGAGATAGAAAATGTTTAATTCTGCCTCTCTCTTTACCTCCCAAATAGATAAAAACTTAAAGGTAAAAATTGACAAAATAGAAAAATTATCACAAGAAAAAAGGTGCACAGAAAATTTGCTAGAAGTAGGACAATCAAGGAGTAGTTGTATCCAAACACACCTGGAGTCAAAATGTCAACTCGTATGGCTTAGGAAGGAACGCTGTGTAAATGATGGCATGTGGAGATAAAAGAACGGAAATACAGTAGAAGGAACTTGAATAGACAGTGGCATGTTGGAGAAGTATGTGGTGGGTATTGTGGATGCAGAGAGGTTGGGAACGAAGCAGCAGGGCATTAGGGTGGCATGCTGACCTGCAGAATGCTTCCCTTGTCAACGGAAATTTAACTCCAATTTCAAATGAAGCCTCAGATTTTGCCAGTGCTCTGTTTGCAATCCCTGCTTGAAAGGGTTTCTGAGACTTAGAGAATAACTAGGAAATTTGCTCCAAGCCCAGAACCAATCAGGAAGAACACATGGCAGGTGCCAGATTCATTACCTGGCTGAGCTGACAACACATCCTCACACATGGGCTGAGGGTTCCCAACTGGTCTCCAGCCGAGGAGCTCTACAAAGCAGGTGTAGCCTCATGCAGACGTGACTCCACCACACCGCTAACAACCTCCTTCAGTAGTGCTGCATCCACAGGGCACACCCAGATGAGGACTCCAGGCCCTGTACCTGACTGCTTTGCGCCAATCTGGTCAAGGCCATGCCTGTCAGGTCCCCAACACTCAGGTCCCAGCAGAAAGAGAAAGAAAGTAAGAGCAGACCTGCCTTTTCACCAGCACGTCATCTATTTTCAAGACTTAAAGCCAGTACTACCCAACTCACATCCATGTATTCATCCCAGAGGCTGATTTCTAAATTGTCTATTTACTCATCAGTTCACCAAGACAGTCAGCTAGCCCTAGATTCAACTGACTGATACCAAAGGATTTTCCAACATCTGCCTGTCCTGAAATTCCTTCCTTCCTATTCTGCTGGGTGGGAGACAGAGAATTCAAACAGCTGGGCAGAAAACTTCCGGGATGAAGGGAAGATGTGGCAGAGGTGGGCAGCTCTGGCTCCTGACTCTGCCAGGGTGAGGATTAAGTGATACTCCTGCAAGCTGGGCCGCACAGCACCTAGACGTACCCTGCAAAGCTGAGGCGGCCTTCCTGCTTCCTAACAGCCATGACAGCCTAGCAGTGAGGTGATGATTGCTGAATGCCAGAACTCTCCATGCACCTTCTGGATTAATCAGAAACAGGCTAAGAATGCTGCTATGAAATGGAGGTTTTTCATTAGTACAGGACATATCAATACTATACTAGGGTTCTACATTATCAATATTGTCAAAACATTTGTGACCTAACTGTATTTCCTGCCAATATAGTCTGTCCATAGCAGTAACACTCTTCTGTAATTCATAGTTTTCTGAGAAGCAAATGTGAGAAGATGTAAGAATAAGTTGAAAGATTTTTTTTTAGCCTGTTTATCCAAATTGGTTATCAAAACTTAGTCTAGAATAAAACTTAAACTCAAATAAAACAAATTTCAGCCTGGCAAAATAGGAATTAGTCTCCAAAAGATCTGTTAAAAGCTATTATCTATAATGTAAATGCAGGCCTTTTGCTAACACATTCTGACATCAATTTAGAACTAACATATAAGGCTATTCTCCTGTCTCCAACCCATGCAAAAAAAAAATGTAAACTTGTTTTCTAATCTGTAATAACATTGACAATGCACCTTTTCCCTCCTGCATTATCACAAGGGCTCATCAGCAGAAGGCTTCTACAGCTGCCTGTATCCGGGCTGGAGGTAAGGCAGTGTTTGCTGCCCAGGTGATGTCTAGTCCCTAAGGCTAACAGGAAGGGGCACTGCTGGCACTGGGGTGATGAACACCAGAGTGGTGAGAGGTTTGTCAAGGACTAATTTCCCACTAGCCACCAGGCATCTGGTAGGTGAGAAACTCATACCAAAGCCAACAGACACTGCAAAAAAATTGCAATCTAATTTTTTCCCCTACAGGTTTCACATCCATTGAATTTTCCAGGTTGTATCTATTACACAAATGACAGAAAGGCACTTTGTTTTACATGAAACTTTGCAAGAGCTCAGCATTTTGGAAGGCCACACCATTGATGGAATTGCTACTGAAGCAATCTAAGCAAAGCCCAGGAGCCTGCACCTGGACTCATGCACTCCTTCAGGGAGCTATATGCCAGAGTGACCAGCATGTACCTGCTCATGTCATACTTTATGACAATTATTCTCCTTTTGATTCTCCTTCACTCTATAGGCAGACCACAATCCTGCCTGTGTGCTGCTATTAGCTAGGACCCTGATTCCTAAACAATTAGCCCTGCAAAACATGGGTGCAGGTAGCATTGAGAACAGCTGATCTAGGGGTATGTGGGTGACACTGAAAATACAATGTAGACAGTGGACCAACCCTCCTGTGCCTTTCCTTCAGGTTCCAGCAGCACTTATGGCTAACTGTTGACAAGTGCTTTAGGTTCAATCATGCAGACATGCACTGATGTGTGTGTAGGTGACACTCTTGGGCTTTCCAGGGTCAGCAGGGTGATCTAAGAGAGTGCCTGCATCTTTGCTCCTGGGGAGCAAGGCTCAGGCAGGAAGTCTGGTGTGTATCTTGAATATAACATGTGTTTTCCTGACCCTACACAGTGTCTGCAGCATTTTGGGCTTGCATTGTTCTAAATAAAAACCAAAATGACACACACTCCCTACCACACAGCAGCAAATGTTAAGCGGGCCACTTCTCAGCCACTTAGAAAAAGATGTAAAATGGTCTTATTTTGTCATGGCAGATTGGTCTAGAAATCTCTAGTGTTCCCTCACATTTAAGTCTACTCAAAGTGTTCGTTTGAGTCAGGGGCCCTGAAGTCACAGCAGACAGGCTTCTTTCTAGAAGGCCGAAGGGAGCCTTTGGAGCTATCACAGGAACATTATCAGGGGAGTTTAAGTCAAAGTGTTCAAAAATAAGCAAAAATAACTCGGGTAAAAATACGTAAACTAGCGTGAGCTGCCACCTGGTTTCTTCTTGGCACCCTGTGTGAAAGACAACCTACAATCAAAGTAAACAACTTCCAGCAAGACAGAGATTTCAAGAAAAATCCACTTAAAAATGAAAATGGGCATTTCCAACCTCAGTGTCTGACATCCACTGTGACGCCCAAACCTTTGTCCCATCCCTAGTCCCCCATAGACACCAAAGGAGGCACACTCCCCAGTTAAGACTCCAGGACCCTGGCGGAAGCTGCACTGGATGCTTGAAAACACTGGTCTGAGGGCCACTGGGATGGAAAACTAGTAAGAGGGCATCCAAGGAAGCTAAAAGCAGGGTAAACTGAGAATCCTCTATGCTTCTGTTATCTGTACTGTGAAAAATAAGAAATCAACTCATGTTTGAAAATGACTCCAGAGTGGTGATTGAACTGAAGCTAGTCAATTAGAGTCCTGGTGGCAGCTTGACCAAGGACATTGTTAGTGAAATCAGGAAGGTAGGTAAAAGTTGTTGGTTCCTACTTGGATTGATAAAGAGTAATCCCCAGTTTCCAGCATCAGCGATTAGGTAGATGAGTTTGCAAGGAGACTGAGTGCTTGGGGAAAAAAATGAGACTTGAAGAAAAATTCCATTCATTTGATACATAATGAATTGTGGATTTCTGAATAAGAAGAAAAACTCTGTATAGATGAAGAATAGCACTGGGAACTTGAAGATGTCTGGGTTAGAGAAAAGAGATATGGAATGAGAGCCACAAAGTTATGTGAGCTCACAAGAAGCAGGTTGGATAGAAACAGAATCCAAATAGAACTCAGAGAAATTTCAAGCTCAAGAATGCTCAGATCAAGAGGCCAAACAGAACTCATGAGACAAACATAAAGAAAATCAAATAGTAAGTATGCTTTTCCTAGAAACACTGTGGATTGTATTCGAAAGAATTGGTGAGCATGACAAACTGTTGCTGAGGAAACCCTAAGTGGAACAGCATCTAGTAGGCTTCCTGTGCCTTGGCACAAGTTCAGAGAGACTCGTGCATAGAAGATTAATTCAAGAATGACTCTCAGCTAAGTACTCCAAGTAGCGAGGATCAACATCTGCCCTGCCAATTTCAGTGATAAATTTTTTTACTAGTTACCAGGACAGATGAATCTGAACAAGTGGAATTATGTGCACAACCCACACAAATAATTCTGCAGTTTCCACATGTCTGTTTAACAAGTGCTAAACAGGATACATATGAGATTAGACATGTACTGCTGTGAATATAAATCACTAAAATTAGAATTGTGTGCCCATGTGAAAGCAGCATGTCAGGTAATAAATGCCGAAATACAAGCAGCAAAATGTAAGGAACAGGAACAACGAAAGAAATATGACTTCTCAAAAGCAACATAACATTTCAATGAGGATGTGATGATGAGGAGGTCTATGAAATGCTGAAAATGAATTCAAGAGCATGACCAAAAGATTACCCAGAAAACAATTCAGGAGATAAAAAAAATACATATACAACATGGAAGAAAAAGTCTGCATACTGAAAAGAAATCAAAATGAAATATTAGGAATGAAAAGTTCAATATGTCAAACAGAAAATACCGTGAAAAACCTCAACAAAAGATTCAATGAGGCAGAAAATAGAATATCCCAACTAGAGGGCAAAACTTTGGATACATCCCAAACAAAAAACAAGAAGAAAAAATGAGAAAAAACAAAATATTGTAAGAGATTTGTGAGATATTACCAAATTACCTACAATGTGTGTCATAAGAAAAACTGAAGGCTTTGAAAGAGAAAATGAGTGAAAAGTAACAATTTTGGAATAATAGGAGAAGCATGCCTCATTTGGGAAAAGGAAAGAAACAGCCACACTCAGGAAAAACACAGAACTCCTGGTACACACCATCAGAAAGGTTTAAATTAAAGAATTGTAAAATATGTATAAGAGAAATGTCAGTTTACCTTCAAAAGATGCGCAGTTAGACTAACAGCTGATTTCTCTCACAGGAACTCTATACGCAGAGACAACCAAGAGACATAGTTGAAGCCCTAAAGGAGACAGCTGGGACTTGGGTAGTGGCACAGCAGGTCAAGCTGTCGCCTGAGATGATGACATTAAACCTGATCCAGTTTGAGTCCCAGCTGCTCCACTTTCTGATCCACTTCTGTGATAATGTCCAGGGAAAAGAAGCAGAAGGCGGCTGAGGTGCATGGGCTTGGACAACAATGCAGAAGACTAAGAAGAAACTCCTAGCTCCTTACTTTGGACCAGCTCAACACCACATAAATCAATAAATGCTTATTTGAAAAAGAAAAGAGAAACAGTTAACTCAGAATATTGTATCCTGCAAAGTTCTCATCTATAGAGCAAGGTGAAAGAAAAACCTTCCAAAACAAGCAGAAATGGAAAGAATGTCACCACATGTCCAGACTTGCAAATGATTCTTAAGGATGTGCTACACACAGAAACAGATGATAGTCATTATTATCAAGGACCGTGAATGCATGCAATGTGCTTGGAAAAGTCCAAAGATAATCCAAAGTAAACAAAAGAATACTTTCCAAGAAATGGTAAGACCAAGTTGTTACATATCAATAATAACCTTGAATATAAGTGGATTAAATTCTAGATTTAAAAGATACAGAACTGATGAACAGAACAATAGTAATAATAATAATAACAATAATAATAAAAGACCCAGCTCTTTCTATGCACAAATAATACACCTTACCAACAAACATACCACAGATAGAAAGTGAAACGAGGGGAAATAAGATATTTCATGCTAACAGAAAGTGAAAACAAAATAGGGTGCCCAACCTAATATCAAATAAAATAAAGTGTAACATAAAAACTTTTTTTTAAAGATTTATTCATTTTATTAGAGCCAGATATACACAGAGGAGGAGAGACAGAGAGGAAGATCTTCCGTCTGATGATTCACTCCCCAAGTGAGCCGCAACAGGCCGATACGCGCTGATCTGAAGCCGGGAACCTGGAACCTCCTCCGGGTCTCCCACATGGGTGCAGGGTCCCAATGCATTGGGCCGTCCTCAACTGCTTTCCCAGGCCACAAGCAGGGAGCTGGATGGGAAGTGGAGCTGCTGGGATTAGAACCGGTGCCCATATGGGATGCCGGGGCTTTCAAGGTGAGGACTTTAGCTGCTAGGCCATGCCACCGGGCCCTAACATAAAAACTTCTAAAATAAACAAAGAAGGACTTTGTGATGAGTAAGGAATCAAACAGCACATATGAATATAGTAGGTGTATACATACACATAATACCAGGGCACCTGGCTAATTAAAGCAAAAACTTTAAAAAAGATTTAATTTTTAGCTGAATGGCAGAGTTATATAAAGAGACGGACAAAAAGAGATGCAGAGAAAAAGAGTGACAGAAAGAAATGTCTTCCATCCACTGGTTCACTTCCCGAGTGGCAGCAATGGCCAGAGCTGAAAACAGAGCTAGCCTATGATCCAGACATCCTACTCCAGGGCATTTATCCAAACTAAATGAAATCAGCATATCTGTGACACCAAGTTTAAAGCAGCTGAACCCACAACAGCTAAGCCATGGAACCAAAACAGATATCCACCAACAGATGACTGGTAAAACAGCTAAGCCATGGGATCAACATAGAGATCCACCAAGAGATGACTGGTAAAAGAAAATGTTGTGCATAAACATTGTGGAAGACTACTCAGCATTAAAAATAAATTAATCAAGGGATGAAATCTGGTCTCTTACAACTCAGTGGAAGTAATTGGGAACCATTATGCATTGTGAGAAAAGATAGTCTCCAAACGACACTATATATCTGCCATAATCTGTGGGAATTAATTCACAGAGTTATCATAAAAAGCAATCTATAGATATGAGAGAGGAACTCAGCGATCTGAATAACGTGTGCAGCCTTTACTTACACACCTAATGAAAACAAGAATTTTTTTTTTTTACAAATTTTGGTCTGCTTATTTTTTCTCCATCATTTGATACAATTTATTCTTTCTAATTGGCATCTGTGGATACTATCACATAATAGAGTGTTAAACATACAGAAAAAAGGTATGAAAAAAAACATAACTCTAATGGCACAAAAACATGTAGATCAATGGATTAGGTAGTCCACAAATGAATCCACCTATCTACATTAAGCTAATCTTTTACAAGGGAGTCAAAATCAATACTGGGAGAAATGACTAACTTTTTTTTTATTTTAACATAAGTACATTTATTTACATTTAAAACTAAACATTTTATCAGCTTAAGAAAATCATTAAGCTTACAGTAACTTCATAGATTAGGTGGTTGTTTTCATTAATGAGAGAGATACTAAATTTAGCAAAAATATCTTTTAAAAAATGCTGCAATCCATGGAAGTAAGGAGTGAAGATGTTTCTACCATAAACGTTATATTTTACAGAACTAAAACCCCCAAGGAAACTTAATGGACATTACATGCAACTAAATGCATGGCCACTTTGGTGTTATGCATTTTAAATTTATGTGCATTACAACTAGACAAAGTATGTTTCAGAGTCTTTGCACTGTTCTGTGATGCATTTGGCAAGTTTTTCCTTCAGAGAATCAGAGACCAAATCAGATAAAATGAAAGAAAAACTCAGCCACTTACATTCTTGGGAATTGAACAATAGGCCTATTAATATGGGATAATATTCTTAACCAGGATAATATTCTTAACCTCAGTAAAACAGTGAGATCATCTGACATTTTCATGGTAAACTAACACCTTCCTCCACAAGGTACACAAGTTCTACACAGCACGGCTGAATCTCCAAGAAGAACCTGCAGCTCCCATCGCTCCAAGCTCCAGGATGCAGAGGTATGCTGGTGCACACCATGAAAGGCAGCCAACTAAATGTATAGTTAAAGAATTGCTTTTATTTGCAGCAAATATAAAACATTCTTCCAGGAGTATTACTGAAAACAGTAAATCACAGAACCCATCAACCAGTGGAGCCTAACTCACACACTGGAGGAGTAATATATAACAAAACAGTAGGCCAGACAGAAATGAAAGGAGACATAGTCCTAAGTACTCTGTTAAGATTCCAATTATCCCTAGTTAAGTACATATAAAAGACTGTGTACCTCTGCAGAACTATGTCCAGAAACGAGCGACAGAAAAGGGAATTTATGAATCATTGCACAAGGAACACTTTCAAAAAAATTTGCAGACGCTCAACATCTAAATTCAAACTAAAGGCACATGGAGATCTACTGGGAGAGTATGGAAAGTTTATCCAAAGCATAATTTCTGACCTACCACTGGCTGATCACTAACTTTTGATGGCTTGAAAACACAGGCATACATGTGTTTGTACAAATGTACATGTGTATGCACATGTTTCAAATTCTGTACACTATGTAGACAAAACAAATGCACAAAAGTTGTAATGAACAATTAACATATAACATACAAATATAAAATATAAATGAACCACAACAAGTTCTTGAGAGTGGGATCACATTTGAGATTCGTAACACACATAATTTAGTGTCTCTGTAATTATTAAACAGTAGCGGGTTACGTGGTATTATGAATTAAGTTACTGCTTACAATGCCCACTTTCCATGTCAGAGTTCCTGTTTGAGTCCTGGCACTGTGCCTCTAATCCGACATCCTGTTCACGCACCTGCAAAACCTGCTGACAAACACCCAGACACCCGAGTACCTGAGAGTCACATGGGAGACACGGATAAAGTTCCCAGGTCTTGACTTCTTCTGGCCCACCCTTAGTGTCGGAAGCATTAGAAAGTAAACAAGCCAGCTCTTTGTATGCACTTTCCTTTCACATAAATAGTCTTTTCAAAGTTAGGGAATATCATGTTAAAGTATGTATTATTCAGACAGTGAGTAAATGTGGAAGCAACAGAAATATCCTTTTGAAGGAAGGTATTCAGCTAATGGATTTATCCAAACACTTTAAATCAGATTTTGTCAATATGTTTAAAGTACCAAAAGAATTATTAAATAAGAAAAATGGTATTATCATGAACTATTAATAAAGGGACAGGGATTATTATTTCAGCAAATATGTGCTCTTCAACTGAAAATAACAGAAACCAAAACCTTATGCAGAACACAATAGTTTATATGATCAAAATTTGTAAAAATATAGAGAAACCATGACATTTATCTGAGATGTAAAAAATAAAATAAAATGAATGTCTCAACAATTTAGGGAAAGTAATTGGGCAAAACGACATAGGTATCATCACAATTGCAACATGAGAGACATGATAGAATGAGGCAGAATAAAAAAAAGAATAAAGGGCAAAATCATTTTGAGTTATGTGAAGAATTTCACACATTGCAAGAAATTCAACAAACTGCAACAGGGTAAAAACAAAGATACATATCCTAGTTGAAGATTTGAAATCAAAGACAAGGAGACAATACTGAAAGTATCAAGAGAAAAAATGACTTCTCAACACAAGTCAGATTAACACCTGATTTCTCATGAGTAATGGAGGACACAATACAGGGTGTCCTATCAAAAACACTGAAAGAAAACAACAAAAATTGTCCACCAACAATACAGAAACTCATCTTTCAAAAGTAACCTCAAAATAAACACACAGACAGATGAAGACTGAACATTCATGACTTGAAAACCTACTTTATAAAAAACACCAGAGGAATTAACTCTGTCAGAGTTAAGTGCATACGACACCAATGAGTGAAACTCAATCCTGCACACTAAAAGTTTTAAATATATCTAATTATAAATGATTCATTTAAAAACATTAACAGCAAAGACACAGAAACCACCGAAATAACAGATAATCAGATTTTTTCATATTACACAAAAACATACATTTCTTTGCAAAAGACAAAAAAGGTCCAACTTTATAGGCGACACTATCATCCTTCGTGCTATAGAACTCTAAACCTTGTTATTTGTCTCTGATCTTGTTGAGGTAGACACGATCCATCACCCATTCAGCACCAACATAAATTTAAAATTTAATGCTAATTATAATGCCTTTTTTTCTGATTTTTTGTGCTCTACTTCTCATTCACCTCTCAGTTTATGGTCTGGGAAAGAAGAAGAGAAATGTCCAATTGTTTGGGCCCCTGCACCCATGTGGGAGCCCCAGAAGAAGCTCCTGGCTCCCAGCTTTGGATCAGCTCAGCTGTGGCTGTTTTGGCCATTTGTGTGGTAAGTCGGCAGATAAAACATCTCTTTGCATCTTTCCTTTTCTCTCTGTAAAAATCTCCCTTTGAAAGACAAGTAAATAGATTTATTTTTCTTTTAAGGATGTAATATCTATTAGAGCCTTGATTAAAATGCTGGCTGCATGATAGTTGAAACACACGAAATGTAACAGTACTTCATTGATAATTAATGTAATTCCCTTTACTTATTCAGCAGGCATGTTCATGTCATTTGCCATCTCCACCACAAACCTGGCTCATTTTTGTTTCAGGGTTTTGGCATTTTCTATTACCTCTTTGAGAAGTGGAAAGATTTTTATCCTCACCAATTTCTCTTCAACGGCTTACTCCCCTCATTCAGAATTTTCTCAGAAGTTAAATGCTAGTTCTTTCTATATTCTACTCAACATATCATCCCTTTTCTTTTTTCTATCATTTTATACCTCACCGGATACACGTATATGAAATACTTACAATCCAGAAATACATCATTTCTACCATTTAGAAAAGATATGAATATTGGTATAGAACTTATCTCACTAGTAGAAACTATCTGATTTTTTTAGTCAATATAAATATTTATTTCCTTCAATATTTAAGGGAAAACATGTTTAATTGTTAAGAATAATTTTATTTTCTGTCATTAGTCTATTACTTTTTGATGGGTACATTGTCAAATTTTGCATAGAGCAAGCATCTGAAACAGTAACAACTCACTGTTTGAAAAGTACCAGCTAGAGCATCTGATTTTCTTGGCAATTTCTGAGCTTCATCATTCAGAAAGCTTTAAAATTTTACTCTATCACTTAAGTCCTGAGAACCACATAGAGGTAGGCAACTTAGTTTTGTGCCATCAGCAGCAATTCTTCTTTATAATCTTTTTTTTTTCTGGGTGGGGATGTGTGTTACTCTTTAATTTACACTATTTCCATGATATGGATTTTCTAACACAAATTACCCACCTCCACCTCCAATTCCTTCCTCCCCATTTTCCCCTCACACTCTATTTCCCTCCATGTTACTGCCATTTTCTAAGTCATGGACCCAGCATTTCCTACACAGTAACTAATGTTTGAAGACGACAACACAGAAACCTATGGATTCAATAATTTGATTTAATATAATATTAAACCTAATATATATATATATATATTTGTATTTTACTGCACAAATTGATTTTAAAGTGGGGAAATTTTGCCTCTCCATGGACATTTGTACGTTTTGGACACACTTTCATTGTCACCAACTCAAGATTATTAGAAACAGGATTTTTTTTTTTGAGACAGCTTCTTACAGCAAAGAATTTTGTGGTGCCAAGTGGAAATGACTAACTCTTTAACAGCTGGTGCTAGAAACATTGAAGCTAAACACGCCCCTCTACTTTACACCTTTGAAACTAACCCAAAATGGATCAACTAGCTAACTTTCTGCATAGGGGAACCTGCTAGACAGTGCAACAGGCAAAACATCGAAACCAAACAGCTACGCATCTGCCTCTGAAGATGGATCCGAAGGAGAAAAGTAGCAGATACAAGTCACACATACGCCCCTCAGGTGCACCCCCACAGTTGGAACAAAGGGCCCCAGGGGGAGGCCTTTTCAAGCTCCACAAAACAGCTACAGTTGCCCTGAGGCCCCTCTGGCTGCTTTATTCTACCAGTGACACCAAACCCACCACAATCCAACAAGCTCCAGCCAAAGCAATGCTTAACAGTACACCATGTCCCTCAGCTAGTGACTCTGACTCCAAATACCAGGACCACGTGTGGGCCAGATTCCACGCCGGGTCAGGAGGCTCACACACCAAGCACACGAGGGTAGACCCTGTTCTGTGGGCACGGAGCGAGGAGGACTGGTCAGGGACCCCAAAAAGCACATCAGAGGGAAGGACCCCCAGGGACTCAGCTTGGAACGGCGCAGAAAAACCACAAGCAGGGTACTTACTGTGCTTAGGGCAGGGACTTCCCTTGCAGGCTGGTCCGGATCAGCTCCTCCTGTGGGACTCCAGCATGATCCTCAGGGCCGTTGCCTCCCCAGCTCCATGGCCGTCTGCACAGGCCAGCACCTCAGGACTGAAGGTGTCAGGCAGATGGCAGCGTGCGCTGGTCCGGAGAGTCTGGATCTTCTTCCCCAGCTCCGTGGCCGTCTGCACCGGCCAGCCCCTCCGAGCTGAAGGCGCCAGGCAGATCGCAGCCTGCGCTGGTCCGGAGAGTCTGGACCTTCTTCCCCAGCTCCGTGGCCGTCTGCACCGGCCAGCAGCACCTCAGGACTGAAGGCGCCAGGCAGGAAGCAGCGTAGATGAGGAGCTTCCGGTCAGCAGCCCTGGTTGAAACTGCCTGACCAATCAGGGCCACAGAGGAGGCGGGACTAACCTTTCCCGCTCACAGTGGTCCACCTATCACAGGAACACACACTAAAGCTGGCCAGGCGAGGCTAGGCCAGCGGTAAGAATGGGCACTGGGAAGACCCGTAGGTAGAAAGATTAGTCCCGCCTTCTCCGTGGTCCTGATTGGTCAGTTAGTTTAAACCGATAGGCTGCAGAACGGAAGCTCCTCGCCCAAGCTGCTTCCTGTTTGGCGCCTTCAGTTCTGAGTTGCTGGCCGGTGCAAACGGCCGCGGAGCTGTGCGGGAGGAAGACTCTCCGGACCAGCGCCGTGGCCGTCTGTCTGGCACGTTGGCGCCTTCAGCTCGGAGGGGCGGCTGGTGCGGGAGCTGTGCGGGAAGAAGACTAGACTCTCCGGACCAGCGCACGCTGTCTGCCTGGCGCCTTCAGCTCTGAAGTGCTGGCCGGTGCAGACGGCCTCGGAGCTGGGAGGCAACAGCCCTGCGGATATTGGAGCTGCGCAGGACGAAGAAGATCCGGACCAGCTTATATAAGGGAGGTACCTGCCCTAAGCACAGTGAGTGTTGCACTTTATTTTATGGCTACACTGTTTTGTTTTCACTATCAGTTAAGCGTGAAATATCTTATTTCCCCTCGTTTCACTTTCCATCTGTGGCATGTTTGTTGGTAAGGAGTATTATTTGTGCATAGAAAGAGCTGGGTCTTTTATTATTATTATTATTACAATTATTCTGTTCATCTGTTCTGTATCTTTTAAGGCAGGGTCAGGCACAGTCTGGGAGCCAGGAACTTAGTGCAGCTCTCCCATGTGAGTGTCAGTACACAAGTTCTTTTTTTTTTTTTTAAAAGATTTATTCATTTTGTTACAGCCAGATATACACAGAGGAGGAGAGACAGAGAGGAAGATCTTCCGTCTGATGATTCACTCCCCAAGTGAGCCGCAACGGGCCAATGCGCGCCGATCCGAAGCCGGGAACCAGGAACCTCTTCTGGGTCTCCCACGTGGGTGCAGGGTCCCAATGCGTTGGGCCGTCCTCGACTGCTTTCCTAGGCCACAAGCAGAGAGCTGGATGGGAAGTGGAGCTGCTGGGATTAGAACCGGCGTCCATATGGGATCCCGGGGCTTTCAAGGCGAGGACCTTAGCCGCTAGGCTACGCCGCCGGGCCCCCTTAAGACATTGCCTACTTCTTCCCCAAGTGCATGTTACTAGGATGTTAGCACTGAAAGCAATACAGGAGTTTGAATTCAGGCAGTCTGATATGTTTTGTGAACATCAGAGCTAACACCTTTGCTGCTGTACCAAATATCCACTTCTACCCTTCTGTCTTTTGAGCATAATTCATAGGTCTTCATATAGTTTCTAAATTTTTGAAATTTTTATTTCCTTTTTTAGTGTGTTTGGGATGTGTGTGTGTTTGTCTGTGTGTGTAGGGGGAGGGAAATGAGAGAGAATGAGATCGATTTCGAGAGCGCATGTGAGAGAGAGGGAGAGAGGCCCTCCTCTGTGATTTACTGCCTTTAGTTCTTGGAATGCTCAGTGTTGGTCTAGTAGTGTACAACCCAAATAGGTCTACCACGTGATTGTCAGGCTCCCAAGTATTGAGCCATTGCTTGCTGTCTCCAAGGGTGTATTTTTAGTACATTGCAAACATTGAATATGGAAGCTTTTAAGGTGTTGTGCTGTTTTACTTTCAAAAAAAAAATAATAAGCCTGTTCTTTATCTGGTGAATGTCTCATATCTTAGAACTGAATTAAGCTGGAGCATGTTCAATATAAACCTTTCATTAGGTTGACTTCTCATATGGTTTTTGTGATCTAGCATTAGAAAGAGAATTCCAGCATCAGTGCCTGGATCTGTGATCTTGCATTGCTTAAAAAATAGTAGGAGAAAGCAAGAGAGAGTAAGCACTCCCTACTATTGATTCACACCCCAAGTGCCCAAAATGTCCAGGTCTGGGCCATGCCAAACTGGGGAACTGAGATCTCAATCCAGGTCATCCATGTGTTTGGTAGAGATTTGATTTTATGAGTCATTGTTTACTTCCTCTAAGGTTATCATCACTAAGAAGGCAAAGTCAGGCGCCAAAGCAGCGTGCAAACTTAGACGTTCCTCCTGGGATGCAGAATTCTAACCACTTACTTAAGCACTAGGTTCTATGCCTTTAATCTTGCAGATACAATTATTTATTTTCAAATCATGTTGACATTTTGATTCAGTTCACCACACAAACATACATAATACACTGACTCAGCTTTCGAGCAGAGTTTCCAAGTCTGTGTGAGGACATTTATTTGTTCATTCATCTTGGGTAATAGAGCAGAGATAGTGGCTTACATTTTAAATGTTTAACTGCCAAACTATTTCACCACATAGCCTTACAGTTTTATATTCCCACAGACTGTGAATGAGAATTCCAGGGGCTTTTCATTATTATCAGAGACTGCTGTTTCACCGTCTTTTAAATTTGTGTCAATCTAGCAACTACACCTATTTTTATACCATATTCTTGGCAGCATTCCGATGGGGAAGGATGTGGTTGGAGACAAAAATGTGTGGATTGAGTTATGACTTTTGCTTTGGAAACTGTCCACATTTCAGTCCATATGCAGGGCTAACTGGCTGTTAGAGGCTCACTTGGTTTTCTTCATCCTTTATCGTTTTATGGCACTGGAAGCCCTCCCACCTTCTAGCGTTCCCATTTAAGGTGTGGAAATGGCACTCTGAGTTCATCTGTGACGTGATTGTTCCGTGGAGTTCAATCTACATGTCTTTCTTGTGTTCTTTCAGATGGCAAGGAAAAGTATGTACATTCTCGTGTATTTTTCTTGCCTTATGGCTCTCTCTACAACCTCTAGAACTTGTGCATAATAATGGTGTGAAAGTAGGCATCCTTAGCTGGTTCCAGATCTAAGTGGAGTTGCTTCCAATAGTTTCCCATTCAGAATGGTGATGGTTTTGGAGTTTTGAATTTTGTCTTGTGTGGAGGAGTGTCCTTTTCATACCTAGTTTACATGAAGTTTTTATAATGAAAGGATGTTGTGTTTTAAATTATTCAGTCTCTGCATCTGATGAGATAATCATATGGTGTTTATTCTTCCATTTACCAGTGCTGTGTATCAAATTTATTAAATTGCTATTTTAAACCATCCCTTGGTCCAGGGGAATTATGTTAGATTTTTATTTATTATTTATTGTTTAAAGATTTGTATCGTTTTATTAGAAAGTCAGATATTCAAAGAGGATGAGAAGCAGAAAGAAAGACCTTCCATGCATTGCTTCATCTCCCATGCAGCCCCAATGCCTGAAGCAGAGCCAATCTGAAGCCAGGAACCTGGAGCCTCTTCCTAGTCCCTCATGGGAATGCAGAGTCTCAAGCCTTTGGACCGTTCTCCACTGTTTTCCCAGGGCACAAGCAGGGAGCTGTATGGGAAGCGGGGCTGCCAGGATTAGAAGCGGCGCCCATATGGGATCCTGACGTGTGCCAGGCAAGGACTTTATCTGCTAGGCTACTGTGTGAGCCCATGATGGTGGATTTTATTAGCTAGTAGATTGTTGAGGATCTTTGTACTTTGCATCTGTGTTCGGAAGACATATTGTTGTGTACTTCCCTTTCTGTTTTCTGTCTTTCCATCTTTGACTTTTTTGGTTTGGTTTTGAAAGCTGATCTAGGAGGATACGCTCCATTTAACTTCTTTTCAGTAGAACACTTTTTAAAAATGTATTTACTAATACAGTTCCATAAGCTGTGTCCTTTAGTTTCCTCAAATTCCCTGCCCTGATTGAATTTTCCTATATTGTTTTAGTGTAGTTGTTCAAAAAGTCCTAAGTACAGCATTCTGCTGTTTAAATTTATCTTGACATTATAGTAATAATGTCAGTCCAGCTTCCTGTTGTCAACATATGTTTTTTTTAAAGATTTATTCATTTTATTACAGGCAGATATACACAGAGGAGGAGAGACAGAGAGGAAGATCTTCCGTCCAATGATTCACTCCCCAAGTGAGCCGCAACGGGCCGATACACGCCGATCCGAAGCCGGGAACCTGGAACCTCTTCTGGGTCTCCCACGCGGGTGCAGTGTCCCAATGCATTGGGCCATCCTCGACTGCTTTCCCATGCCACAAGCAGGGAGCTGGATGGGAAGTGGAGCTGCCGGGATTAGAACCGGCGTCCATATGGGATCCCGGGGCTTTCAAGGCAAGGACTTTAGCCGCTAGGCCACGCCGCCGGGCCCTGTCAGCATATGTTTTAAAATTTTTTTGCTGAATTTTTATTTTAAGCATTTGAATTTTAATGGTATGATTTTCTGGAGACTGGGCGTCGCCTTCCCCCAAATCCCACTCCCCGACTGATTTTCCTCTTGTTGCCTCCATAGTATAGTCCTTCACAAGGAGTCATCATTCCATCAGTCTGTTATTGAAGTGTTCCCTGACATTGCTGGTACAGACAATGCCAGACAGTCCAACATCCCATTGTTTACACATTTCCAGCAATTTCATTGGGAGTCCATCTTTGATTGGGTAGCAGGGATGCATATTGCGTTGTATCCCCACATCTGGGTATGGTAGCCTATATTACTCCATCACTATACATCCCCTTAAATGAGAAGCCACGAAATAAGGTCAACAACTGACCTTTCACATGTCTGTGAGTCATTTGAATATATTCTTTTGAAAAATGCTTGTCCATTTCCTTTGCCCATTTTTAACAAGTAGTTTTTTTCTCTTCCCTGGATTTCTGAAGCTCTTTATAAATTCTGGGTATTAGTCCCCTATCACTTGTGTAGGATGCAAAAAATTTCTCCCATTCTGTTGGTTGCTTCTTCACTTTTTACCTCGTTCCCTTTTCTTTACAGAAGGTTTTTAGTTTGATGTTGCCTGATTTTTTGATTTTGGCCTTGACTGCCTGTGCTTTTGGCATCTTTTCTGTTTCTGGAAGGTTTATTTTATTTTGTTTTCTTTCACAGTCAGATCTACAGAGAAGAGAAGAGATAGAGAAGAAGATGTTCCATCCATTGATTCACTCCGCAAGTGGCCAAAGACTGGAGCTAAGCCAAACAAAAGCCCAGGAGTCAGAAGACTTCTGGATCATTCACGTGAGTACAGGGTCCTAAGACCTTGGTCTGTTCTCCACTGCTTTCCCCAGCCACAAGCAGGGAGCTGGATGGGAAGCAGAGCTGTCAGATTGGATCCAGTGTCCATATGGGATTCAGGTGTGTGCAAGGCGAGGGCTTCACCTGCTAAGCTATCATGCCAGGCCCTTGCTGTCTTTTCTAAGAAGTCTTTCCCCATTCCTATTTCTAGGAGAGTGCTTCCTATATTTTCCTTTAACCGTGTGCTGGTTTCTGAGTGCAGATCTCAGTCTTTGATCCATTTGGAGCTGATTTTTTGTATAGTGTGACAGTGTGAGTCTTGCTTCTTAATTCTGCAAGCTGCTATCCAGTTGTACCAACAGCATTTGTTGAATGTACCTGGCTTTTTCCCGGGATTGTTTCAGTGGTTTTTTTTTTTTTTCCCCAAAGTTATTTTGAGGTATTTCTTTTTTTTTTTTTAAAGATCTATTTTTTTATTTTTATTACAAAGTCAGATATACTGAGAGGAGGAGAGACAGAGAGGAAGTGGAGCTGCCGGGATTAAACAGTGGCCATATGGGATTAAGGCAAGGACCCTAGCCACTAGGCCATGCTGCCGAGCCCTATTTTGAGGTATTTCATCAGTCTCTAAATTTTCACATCCTGATATTGACATGTTCCTTTAGAGGAGTTATGTCGTCTCTTTCTTTCTTGTCTTTCTACGTTTGTAGGCATTTGTGGAAAGAGTTGTTTTTCTCCATTTCTGGTTTTTAAAAATGATTTCATCCATATAAACAGAACAAATGCTGCAGATGTCACAGCACAGTTTCAGAAGCGTCATGATACTTTCCTCATGACCCTCCTGCTGTGTTCTCCCTCCTCCCTCCCAACTGTTTCCTTTCACAGATTTTTAGAATGGCATACTTTGAGTTCACTTCTCAGTCAGCTATACTACTCTCAACAGCTAGAAAATAGAAAACAAAACCAAGATAAGAACCTAATGTTCTTTCGGAATATAGATAAAGGCTGAATTTTCAATGTCCATCTCACTTCTCCATGTTTAAAAAGATTTATTTGCTTTTGTTGGGAAAGCAGATTTGCAGAGAGAAGGAGAGCCAGAAAGATCTTCTATCTGCTGATTTGTGAGGCTGTGGAAAACAAGGAACTAAAGTGAAGTTAATGGCAAAAATATGTAGGAGTTAAAAGATAACATTAGGTGTTTATACAGATGAAGGTCAAGGGATAGCATTAAATAAGGGATAGTTTTAAAGGTTTATTTCATTTTATTAGAAAGTCACATATTCAAAGAGGATGAGAAGCAGAAAGAAAGATCTTCCATGCATTGCTTCATCTCCCATGCAGCCCCAAAGCCTGAAGCAGAGCCAATCTGAAGCCAGGAGCCTGGAGCCTCTTCCTAGTCCCTCATGGGAATGCAGAGTCTCAAGCCTTTGGACCACTCTCCACTGTTTTCCCAGGGCACAAGCAGGGAGCTGTATGGGAAGCGGGGCTGCCAGGATTAGAAGCGGCGCCCATATGGGATCCTGACGTGTGCCAGGCAAGGACTTTATCTGCTAGGCTACTGTGTGAGCCCATGATGGTGGATTTTATTAGCTAGTAGATTGTTGAGGATCTTTGTACTTTGCATCTGTGTTCGGAAGACATATTGTTGTGTACTTCCCTTTCTGTTTTCTGTCTTTCCATCTTTGACTTTTTTGGTTTGGTTTTGAAAGCTGATCTAGGAGGATACGCTCCATTTAACTTCTTTTCAGTAGAACACTTTTTAAAAATGTATTTACTAATACAGTTCCATAAGCTGTGTCCTTTAGTTTCCTCAAATTCCCTGCCCTGATTGAATTTTCCTATATTGTTTTAGTGTAGTTGTTCAAAAAGTCCTAAGTACAGCATTCTGCTGTTTAAATTTATCTTAACATTATAGTAATAATGTCAGTCCAGCTTCCTGTTGTCAACATATGTTTTTTTTTAAAGATTTATTCATTTTATTACAGGCAGATATACACAGAGGAGGAGAGACAGAGAGGAAGATCTTCCGTCCAATGATTCACTCCCCAAGTGAGCCGCAACGGGCCGATACACGCCGATCCGAAGCCGGGAACCTGGAACCTCTTCTGGGTCTCCCACGCGGGTGCAGTGTCCCAATGCATTGGGCCATCCTCGACTGCTTTCCCAGGCCACAAGCAGGGAGCTGGATGGGAAGTGTAGCTGCCGGGATTAGAACCGGCGTCCATATGGGATCCCGGGGCTTTCAAGGCAAGGACTTTAGCCGCTAGGCCACGCCGCCGGGCCCTGTCAGCATATGTTTTAAAATTTTTTTGCTGAATTTTTATTTTAAGCATTTGAATTTTAATGGTATGATTTTCTGGAGACTGGGCGTCGCCTTCCCCCAAATCCCACTCCCCGACTGATTTTCCACTTGTTGCCTCCATAGTATAGTCCTTCACAAGGAGTCATCATTCCATCAGTCTGTTATTGAAGTGTTCCCTGACATTGCTGGTACAGACAATGCCAGACAGTCCAACATCCCATTGTTTACACATTTCCAGCAATTTCATTGGGAGTCCATCTTTGATTGGGTAGCAGGGATGCATATTGCGTTGTATCCCCACATCTGGGTATGGTAGCCTATATTACTCCATCACTATACATCCCCTTAAATGAGAAGCCACGAAATAAGGTCAACAACTGACCTTTCACATGTCTGTGAGTCATTTGAATATATTCTTTTGAAAAATGCTTGTCCATTTCCTTTGCCCATTTTTAACAAGTAGTTTTTTTCTCTTCCCTGGATTTCTGAAGCTCTTTATAAATTCTGGGTATTAGTCCCCTATCACTTGTGTAGGATGCAAAAAATTTCTCCCATTCTGTTGGTTGCTTCTTCACTTTTTACCTCGTTCCCTTTTCTTTACAGAAGGTTTTTAGTTTGATGTTGCCTGATTTTTTGATTTTGGCCTTGACTGCCTGTGCTTTTGGCATCTTTTCTGTTTCTGGAAGGTTTATTTTATTTTGTTTTCTTTCACAGTCAGATCTACAGAGAAGAGAAGAGATAGAGAAGAAGATGTTCCATCCATTGATTCACTCCGCAAGTGGCCAAAGACTGGAGCTAAGCCAAACAAAAGCCCAGGAGTCAGAAGACTTCTGGATCATTCACGTGAGTACAGGGTCCTAAGACCTTGGTCTGTTCTCCACTGCTTTCCCCAGCCACAAGCAGGGAGCTGGATGGGAAGCAGAGCTGTCAGATTGGATCCAGTGCCCATATGGGATTCAGGTGTGTGCAAGGCGAGGGCTTCACCTGCTAAGCTATCATGCCAGGCCCTTGCTGTCTTTTCTAAGAAGTCTTTCCCCATTCCTATTTCTAGGAGAGTGCTTCCTATATTTTCCTTTAACCGTGTGCTGGTTTCTGAGTGCAGATCTCAGTCTTTGATCCATTTAGAGCTGATTTTTTGTATAGTGTGACAATGCGGGTCTTGCTTCTTAATTCTGTAAGCTGCTATCCAGTTGTACCAACAGCATTTGTTGAATGTACCTGGCTTTTTCCCGGGATTGTTTCAGTGGTTTTTTTTTTTTTTCCCCAAAGTTATTTTGAGGTATTTCTTTTTTTTTTAAAGATCTATTTTTTTATTTTTATTACAAAGTCAGATATACTGAGAGGAGGAGAGACAGAGAGGAAGTGGAGCTGCCGGGATTAAACAGTGGCCATATGGGATTAAGGCAAGGACCCTAGCCACTAGGCCATGCTGCCGAGCCCTATTTTGAGGCATTTCATCAGTCTCTAAATTTTCACATCCTGATATTGACATGTTCCTTTAGAGGAGTTATGTCGTCTCTTTCTTTCTTGTCTTTCTACGTTTGTAGGCATTTGTGGAAAGAGTTGTTTTTCTCCATTTCTGGTTTTTAAAAATGATTTCATCCATATAAACAGAACAAATGCTGCAGATGTCACAGCACAGTTTCAGAAGCGTCATGATACTTTCCCCATGACCCTCCTGCTGTGTTCTCCTTCCTCCCTCCCAACTGTTTCCTTTCACAGATTTTTAGAATGGCATAGTTTGAGTTCACTTCTCAGTCAGCTATACTACTCTCAACAGCTAGAAAATAGAAAACAAAACCAAGATAAGAACCTAATGTTCTTTCGGAATATAGATAAAGGCTGAATTTTCAATGTCCATCTCACTTCTCCATGTTTAAAAAGATTTATTTGCTTTTGTTGGGAAAGCAGATTTGCAGAGAGAAGGAGAGCCAGAAAGATCTTCTATCTGCTGATTTGTGAGGCTGTGGAAAACAAGGAACTAAAGTGAAGTTAATGGCAAAAATATGTAGGAGTTAAAAGATAACATTAGGTGTTTATACAGATGAAGGTCAAGGGATAGCATTAAATAAGGGATAGTTTTAAAGGTTTATTTCATTTTATTAGAAAGTCACATATTCAAAGAGGATGAGAAGCAGAAAGAAAGATCTTCCATGCATTGCTTCATCTCCCATGCAGCCCCAAAGCCTGAAGCAGAGCCAATCTGAAGCCAGGAGCCTGGAGCCTCTTCCTAGTCCCTCATGGGAATGCAGAGTCTCAAGCCTTTGGACCACTCTCCACTGTTTTCCCAGGGCACAAGCAGGGAGCTGTATGGGAAGCGGGGCTGCCAGGATTAGAAGCGGCGCCCATATGGGATCCTGACGTGTGCCAGGCAAGGACTTTATCTGCCAGGCTACTGTGCCAGGCCATGATGGTAGAGAGGGGTAAGGGCAAAAGTTGCAAATGTTCAATAAATGTACCCTGTTTTGGTAAAAATGTACTTTTTTTGTTGGAAATCTAGATTTTCAGAGATATAGAGGGACAGATCTTTATATCTCTGGTTCACTCGCAAAATTTCTCAAAAATGGAGATAGGCTGATCTGAAGCTAGGAGCTAGGAGTTTCTTCCAGGTTTCTCACATGGGCTCAGGAACCCTAGGATTTAGGCATTCCTCTATTGCTTTGTCATGCCTTGAACAAGGAGATCTATAAGAAGTACAGCCAGAACACCAATCAATGCCCCAATGTGTTGTAAGCAATTGGAGGTGAAAGGTTAGCCGGTTAAGCCATGATGCCAACCACATCAACTGTCTTTTATTAGACAGAGTATTACTATCACCAAGTGGGTAAAAATCCTCATGCTCTATCACATTAACTATTAATTTTCTGCATCAATTTCAGAAGGTACACAAACATTAAAAATCTAAGATGTACTATATATTTTTCTTTGGAAACTTGCCGTTTTAAAATTTGTTTTTGTTTACTTATTTGAAAGACAGAGCAAGAGAAGCATATACAGCCTTTTCCTTCCTCACATGAAAAGTCAGGTCTGGACCAGGCCAGAGCCAGGGGCCTGTGACTCCATTCTGGTGCCCTATTTGGGTGGCAGAGACCAGAGTACTTAGCCATCACCTGCTACCTCCCACTTGTGCAATGGCAAAAAGCAGGTTCAGAGGTAGAGCTGGGGCTGCATCCCAGGCATGCCAGCATGGGATGTGGGGATCACAGTTGGTGGCTTAGTCCTGGCACCACAATTCCTGGCAAACTCCCACTCACACACACACTCACAGGCACCAGAATGTCTGCCACATTCACATACAGATGTACACACAAGAAAAACCTGGCACCACAATGCCACACACATGCACTGACAACACTGCCATACACAAACCCTGGCACCACAAGGCTCCTGCAAACACACACACACACCCTGACAATGTAATGCCTGCCACCCACACACCCTGGCACCAAGATACCTGTTCCCCCACGCACAATGGCAACACAATGCCACACACACACATACATACACACACACACACACACTGGCCCCATAATGCCAGTCACACACACACATACACCCTGGCATTACAAAGCCTCACACACACACAGCCTGGCACTACAATGCCTTGAACACACACTCACACACCCTGGCACCACAGTGCCTCCACCACACATACACACTCTGGTTCAACAATGCCTACTACACACAGACACACAAACACCCTGGCACTACAATGCCTGCTCCTCCCCACACACCCTGAACCACAATGCCACACACACATACACATTCTGTTACCACAATGCCACACACACACACGCACACACAAACACACACAGTAAGCCACACTGACGCGAGCACACTCCCTGGCATCACAAGGCCTTGAACACACACACACAGACACACACACACACACACACACACACTCTGGCACCACAATGCCTCGAATACACATACACACACAGTGGCGCCACAATGCCTTGAACACACATACCCTGGTTTGACAATGCCTGCTACACAAAGACACACACAAACACCCTGGCATTGCAATGTCAATCCTCCCCACACACATCCTGGCAACACAATAGCACACACACATACATACAGTGGCACCACAATGCAGACCACACACATACTCTGGTACCACAATGCATGTTGCACACATACAGACACACACACACACTTTCACCCTGGCATCACAATGCCTGCTATACACACACACAAAAAAACCTGGCACCACAGTGAGTTCTATACATACATGCACACTCAAACACTCAAACATAGACATACACATCCTGGCACCACAATGCCTTACCCCTAGCACTGGCATCACAATGCCTTGAACACACACACACACACACAATGGCGCCACAGTGCCTTGAACACACATACATACCCTGGTTCAAAAATGCCTGCTACACAAAGACACACACAAACACCCTGGCATCGCAGTGCCAATCCTCCCCACGCACACTCTGGCACCACCATGCCACACATACACAGACACATACACATACACAGATGCACACACACACCCTGGTACCACAATGCCTGTTACACACGTACAAGCACACACACACACACACACACCACGTGTACCACAAAGCCTGACACACTCACAAACACTCTGGCACCACAATGCCTGAAACACACACACACTGGCACCACGATACGTTCTACACACATACACATGCACATGCAAACATAGACACACACACACACACACACTGGCATAACAATGCCAGTTGCACATACACATACACACACCCTGGCACCACAGTCCTTCACACACACACCCCCAGGCAGCACAGTGCCACATAAACACTTAGAAACACACATCCTCGCACCACAATGATTGCCCCTGACACACACCCTGGCAATGCAGTGCCTCCCCCTTTACATCCAGGCACCAAATGCCACAAACATACACACTGTGACACCAAAATTCCTGCTACAGACTCACACACCAAGGCACCACAATGTCTGCCCCCCACACACATCCTGGTACCACACTGCGTCACACACACACACACACACACACAGACACACACAGTGACTGCACCTCCACACACATTGGTATCACTCTGCCTGCCTCTGCCCAAGCACACACACCCCAACACCACAGTGATGTTCCCCCCACACACTGGCACCACAAAACCTAACACACACACACACACACACACACACACAAAAAAAACACACACTGTGGCACCATAATGCCTCAAACACACATACACACACAATGACTGCCCATCCCCACACACAGCCTGGTACCACAATGCCACACACACACACACACACACACACACACACACACTGGCACCACAATCTTTCTCTCTCTCTCTCTCTCACACACACTCAAACACACACACACACACACACACACACACACACAGGTAATATCACCAAAGAAGTATGCAGAAATTGTTCTCATTGCATTTTCTTTCTCATTTTCTTCTTTCTCTTTCCTTCCTCCTCTTCCCTTTCTCCTTTTCTCCTCATGCCCCTCTGTTCTGTTTACTGCTGGAGAATATTCCACTGTGCCGATACATACTTGTGTAGTTACCTAATCATCTGTCAGTAGGTCCTTGTTTTACATCTCTGGGTCACAATAAAATATGGAATGTAAAACTATATGTGTGGATAATCCTACATGTGTTTAGATGTACCCATGGCATATACATTTATATTTTATATTAAAAACAAACAATACAAATTGATTGCCATTGTTTTAATACTTTCTGAAACAGATACCTAAATATGCCTTTCACAAAAAGGAAAGGATTAAATCATAACAACAAAAGCAATGTAAGTGAAGACTGTTAAGGCCAAGCTTGCAGTTTCTTAGGTTCACACACAGCCATATAAAGGTAAATAAGTCATTTTTTATGTAATACATTTTTTTTAAATTAAATTTATTCATTAATTACATGTGTATGGAGACAAAGGATGTCAGAATATTTACAAAAACCGACGGTGAGGGAGGCTATGTGAGAATCTGGGACTATGGATCTGGGCTAACACCCAGACCCTGGCCCCGGCCCACAGTCAGACTGGCATGCTGAAGCCAGCAGCCAGGACTGTCTGTGACCACAGCATGGACTCAGGTTGTATCTGACAGCCTTGGGAGAATCTGTTCCACAGGCCTGGTGAGAAATCCTGTAGCTTTCTTGTCCCGCCTCCCTCCTGCCCAGGGGACTTCCCAGGCCCCCCAGGCCAACTCAGGAGTTTCTGGGAAGCACTGACGGTGGGGGGAGGGTCAGAGATGACCCAGCCGGCCCAAACTGAGACACATACACACAGAGTCCCTTCACAGAACTTCATGGAGAAAATGCCTTTTTTCTTTCTTATTCTGCTTTTTTGCTTGTAGTTTTCTACATCTCCATGCTTATGGTATTATTCATGTTTGCTATTATGTTTTGTTTCTTCAACAGTGACACACATTCATTGAGACAAACATCTGTGAACAGCCCACTTCCTAGAGCATGCAGAGGATCCCAACGCAGCCAACAGCGGCAGTGGTTGTAGCAGAGCCCTGATCTGGTTCTAGTCCTGCTTAGAGGTCAGTCTGGGGGATCTGAACCCAGGGGGCTGGGGTGCAAAACTGTGGTCCCTTCCTGACACTAACATCCTGGACACCACCACCAAGGAACCAACTCCAGAACAGGATCTTAACCAGGTGTGTGTGTGGGGGGGGGTTGCTACATATGGACTGTTGGAATCACACTTCCTTGTTATTATAGGAAATAGCAGGATATAGGGAGGCCTAAGGCAAAGGGAGAAGTCACAGTTGGGAGAGGATTCAGCTGTAATGAGAAGGGGCCTCCTTTGAGACATGGTCCTTGACAGGAAAAGTGGTTTTCTGCTTACCTAGCATGTGGAGGGCCCCATGCTCCCAGGAAAGAGAAGTGCCAAGCCCTGGGGCAGCTGTAGAGCTTTTAAACAGGACTCAGGCAGGGTTAGGGAGGACCTGTAGCTCTTTGTGTGTTGGGAATGAGGGGTAATCCAGAGAGGCAGGGACCTTCCGGCCCTTGAAAGCCCTTGAAACCGGCCTGAGCCTTCAGTGCACCAGAACCCAGGATGGACCCTGATAGGGTGGGCCTGGGACTATGAGTGGGATGCAGTCAGGGTAATGGTGCAGCCTCACCCATGTTGAGGTTATTACAGGAGTACCAGTCCTCCAGAGAGGGCAGGGGGTCACGTGGGAGCACTGGGTGAGTCTGAGCTCCTCTCCTCTCAGTTTTGTTGCCTAGGGGCTTCAGAGACCCTGAAGGTACCTTTGTGCTGCCTAGGTGTCCTCTGAGAGAGATGGGGTCTTCAGAGGCAGCTGGATGTATAGCTGTTGGAATGTCTAAAGAAACACACACCGCTTGGGGAGGAGGTGGCTTGTCCTTGGGTGCAGGGTCCAGCTGATAAGGCGGCGGCTTGTCCTTAGATGCAGGTCCAGCTAGGGAGACAGTGGCTTCCCCTTGGATGCGGTGTCCAGCTTTGGAGGCGGCAGTTTTTTCATTGGGTGCTGGTCTAGATGGGAGGCGGCAGCTTGTTCTTGGGTGCTGTGTTCAGCTGGGAAGAAGTTAGCTTGTGGTTGTTTGCGGGTCCTTCTGGGGAGTTTGCAGCTTATCCTTGGGTGCGGGGTCCAGCTGGCGAGGAGGTGGCTTGTCCTTAGGTGCAGGGTCACCTGGGGAGGTGGCGGCTTGTTGTTGGGTTCGGGTCCAGCTTGGGAGGGAGTGGCTTGTCCTTGTGTGCCAGTTCAGCTGTGGAGGCAGCGGCTTTTCCTTGGGAGCAGGGTCAGCTGGGGAGGTGACGGCTTACCTTTTTGTGCGGGATCCAGCTAGGGAGGTGGAGGCTTGTCTTTGAGTGCTGGTCTAGATGGGAGGCGGCAGCTTGTCCTTGGGTGTGGGTCCTGCTTTCCAGGCTGTGGCTTGTCCTTGAATGCGGGGTCCATCTTGGGAGGCGTCAGCTTGTCTTTGTGTGCAGTGTCCAGCTGTGGAAACAGCGGCTTTTCCTTGGGTGTGCGTCTAGCTGTGAAGGGGCGGCCTGTCCTTGGATGCGGGTCGAGCTTTCGAGGCTGTGGCTTGTCCTTGGGTGCAGGGTCCAGCTGGTAAGGCGGCAGATTGTCCTTGGGTGTGGGGTCCAGCTGGGGAGGCAGTGGCTTGTCCTTGGGTGCGGGGTTCAGATGGGGACCAGGTGGCTTGTCCTTGGGTGCTGGGTCCAACTGGGGAGGCCGTGGCTAGTCCTTGGATGCGGGTCCAGCTTGGGAGACAGTGGCTTCTGGTTGGGTGCGGGGTCCAGCTTTGGAGGTGGCAGCTTGTCATTGGGTGCTGTTCTAGATGGGAGGTGGCAGCTTGTTCTTGGATGCTGTGTTCAGTTGGGAAGAAGTTGGCTTGTGGTTGTTTGCGGGTCCTTCTGGGGAGTTGGTGGCTTATCCTTGGGTGCGGGCTCCAGCTGGGGTGGTGGCGGCTTGTCCTTTGGGTGTGGGGTCCAGCTGGGGAGTAGGTGGCTTGTCCTTGGGTGCTGGTCAGCTAGGGATGTGGCAGCTTGTCCTGGGGTTCGGGTCCAGCTTGGGAGGGAGTGGCTTGTCCTTGTGTGCCAGTCCAGCTTGGCAGGTGGCGACTGTCCTTGGATGCAGGTTCCAGCTGGGGAGGCGGTGGCTTGTGTTTGGGTGCGGGGTACAGCTAGGGAGGCAGCAACTTGTCCCTGAATGTGGGATTCATCTGGGGAGGCGGCAGCTTGTTCTTGGAAGCGGGTTCCAGATGGGGAGGCGGCAGCTGTTCCTTGGGTTCCAGTCAGCTGGGGAGGCAGTAGCTTGTCCTTGGGTGCAGGTGTAGCTGGCTAGGTGGCAGCTTGTCTTTGGGAGTGGGTATAATTGGGGAGGCAGCAGCTTGTCCTTGGGTGCGGAGTCCAGCTAGGGAGACAGTGATTTGTCCTTGGGTGCGGGGTCCAGCTGGGGAGGAGGTGGCTTATTCCTGGGTCCGTGTCCCAAATGGGGAGGTGGCAGCTTTTCTTGGGTGCGGGTTGCAGCTGGCAAAGCGGCAGCTTGTCCTTGGGTGCGAGGTCCAGCTGGTAAGACGGTGGCTAGACCATCAGCACAGGGTCCAGCTGGGGAGGCGACAGCTTGTCCTTGGGTGCGGGTCCAGCTGGGGAGACAGTGGCTTGTCCTTGGGTGCAGGGTCCAGCTGGGGAGGTGGTAGCTTTTCCTTGGGTGCGGGGTCCAGCTGGGGACTAGGTGGCTTGTCCTTGTGTGCGGAGTCCAGCTGGAGAGGCGGGGGCTTGTCCTTTGATGCTGGTCCAGCTTGGGAGACAGTGGCTTCTGGTTGGGTGCGGGGTCCAGCTTTGGAGGAGTTTGCTTGTCATCGGGTGCTGGTCTAGATGGGAGGAGGAAGCTTGTTCTGGGGTTCGTGTTCCAGCTGGGTAGGAGTTGGCTTGTCCTTGTTCGGGGGTCCAGCTGGGAGGCATTAGAGGGTGCGGGTCCAGGTGGGGAGAGATTGGCTTGTCCTTGTGTGCAGGTCCAGCTTGGGAGGCGGCAGTTTGTCCTTGAGTGCGAGTCCAGCTGTGGAGGCAGTGGCTTGTCCTTGGGTGCAGTATAGCTGGGGAGGCAGTTGCTTGTCCTTGCGTGTGAGATCCAGCTGGGGAGGCAGTTGCTTGTCTTTGGATGCGGGGTCCAGCTGGGGAGGTGGCAGCTTGTCCATGGATGCGGGGTCGAGCTGAGGAGGCGGCAGTTTTTCCTTGGGTGCGGGCTGCAGTTGGAAAGGCGGAAGCTTATCCTTGGGTGCAGTGTCCAGCTGTGGAAACAGCGGCTTATCCTTGGGTGTGTGTCTAGCTGGAAAGGGGACAGGTTGTTCTTGGGTGCAGGGTCCAGCTGGTGAGGCGGCAGCTTATTCTTGGGTGTGGAGTCCAGCTGGGGAGGCGGTGGCTGGTCCTTGGATGCAGGTCCAGCTTTCGAGGCTATGGCTTGTCCTTTGGGTGCGGGGTATAGCTGGGGAGGCGGCAGCTTGTCCTAGGGTGCAGGTTCAGCTGGGGAGGAGTCAGCTTGTCTTTGGGTGCAGGTATAGCTATGGAGGCGACAGCTTGTTCCTGGGCTCGGGGTGCAGCTGGGGAGGTGGCCGCTTTCCTTGGGTGCAGGAGTCCACGTGCGGAGGGAGTTGCTTTTCTCCGTGTGTGGGGTCCAGGCAGTAAGACAGCTTTCTGTCTTTGGGTGCGGGTCCCACTGGGGAGGATTCAGTTTGTCCTTGGGTGAAGGGTCCAGCTGGGGAGGCAGCAGCTTGTCTTTGTGTGTGGGTCTAGTTGGAGAGATGGTGGATTGTACTTGGGTGTAGTTCCAGCTGGGGAGACAGTGACTTGTCCTTGGGCACAGGGTCCAGCTGTGGGAGCAGTGGCTTTTCTTTGGGTGCGGCGTCCAGTTGGGAAGGCGGCGGCTTGGACATCAACATAGGGTCCAGCTGGGAAGGTGGTGGCTTGTACTTTGGTGTGTGGTCCATGAGGTCTGGCCTCAGCTGGACCTTTGTTCGGCGTCCAGGAAAGCCTTCTGTGGCTTGGTCATTTGTGCGGGGTCCAGCTTGAGGGCAGGTGATATCTTGGTCATTGACGGTGTCTGTGAGTGCAGGCCTCTCCTTTGGTCTGCATTGGGATTTTGAAAGGCAGGTGGCGACTTGGCCTTCTTCTTGAAGTCCCCCACAGCAAGGTTAGCTTGGTCATCAACTCAGGTGCAGGAGGGTAGGTGGGCGCTTGCCTTCATGCAATATTAATGAGGGCGGGCCATGATTGAGCACTCAGTGCTGGTTCCTAGAAGTGAAGTTGCAGCTTGGCCATCTGCCATCCCAGGGTGTTGCCTGAGTGGTTTGGGCAGTTCTGGCACTTTGTTAGCTTTATTGCATCAGGGTTGGGAAGATCTTTTCCAGATCCGCTGGCTGATCAAGTCCACCTTAGTGCATCCCCAGACCGAGGCACTTGCTGCAAAGCTTGACCAGGAGAATATTCTGTTCTGTTCTGCTTTCCATTTCCTGATGTGGCACTTGATGTCCCCAGCTGGCCTAGATGAGCTGGCTGCCATGTCCCCCATGTGCATTGGGGTACACTGTCCAAATACTGCACAGGCCTCAGCACCTGAGGAGGCCCTGTCCCCATTCTTGGGCTTTCATGAGTTTGTTTCTCTGCTTTTGAGTACGCTAATGCTTGTCATTTTGGATTCCTTTTAGGACAACTTACCAGTCTCTTGTAACAAGAGAGG
Organism: Ochotona princeps; assembly: GCF_030435755.1. NCBI lineage: Eukaryota > Metazoa > Chordata > Mammalia > Lagomorpha > Ochotonidae > Ochotona > Ochotona princeps. The sequence continues at coordinate 2,240,437 of NC_080839.1, read as the reverse complement.
AAGGGAGTGAAAGAGAGAAGCAGGGAATTGGATACCAAATGTAGCAGCTGGAGCCTGAAACCTTCAGCCCTAATGGGTCCTGGTGCTTGCAAGGTGAGGATTTAGCCATTGAGCCATTGTACCAGGACATGGATCTCTCTCTCTCTTTCTTTTTGAGATTCACTTATTTTTTCTTTTCGAGTAACACAGAGAGAAGGAGAGACAGAGATCCTCCATCCGACATCAGATTTGCCAAATGACCATAATAGCTGAGGCTGAGCCAGTCCTTCTGGGTCTCTAGCATGAATGCAAGGGACCAAGGACTTGATCCTTCCTTTATTGCCTTCACAGCCACAAGCCGGGAGCTGGATGGGCAGTGGAGCAGCCAAGACACCAGCTGGCACCTGTATGGGATGCCAGCACCACAGGTGGAAGCTTAGCCTACTGTGCCATAATGCTGGCCCCCGTTTTATCACATTTTTGTTGAGTTTTTGATTAACTCAGTTATTCCAGTGATTTGTTTTCACTGAAAATTTCATTCTCTCTCTTGTTCTCTGGATGAGTGGTTTTCTAGATATAAGTAGTAAAAAGTCAGAGTTCTGCTACTATTCTGGTTAAAGTGTATGCGAGGGCTGGTGTTGTGGTGCAGTGTGCTAATCTAACATTTGTAGTGCCAACATCCCACATGGCCATGTTGCTGTTTGCTGGAGTTATCTTTACTGCTCACTGCAGATTAGCTGTTTTGAAGGTTAGCTATGAGGCTAGAACTTCTGGGGCTTTCCTTTTGCTTCTTCCTTTGTTGCAGGTCTTTGTTTTCCTTGGTTTATTATGTTTTTGATGGATGGTTTCTTCTAGTCTAATGAGAAAGAAGGTCAGTGGGAAATGAATTAGAAACTTGCTTTTTGAGGCCTGTGTGGTGTTTTGGATGAAATTGCTGCCTGTGTTGCCAGTGTGAGTCCTGACTGCTCTGCCTTCATCCAGCTCCCTGATAATGACCAGAGGGGACAAGTTGAAGATGGCCCAGTTCCTTAGATCCCTGCCCCCATGTGGAGACCCAGATGGGGTTCCAGTTTCTGGCTTTAGCCTGGCCATTGTGGCCAGCTGCGGCGTGGACCAGTGGATGGAAGACATGTGTGTCTGTCTCTTCCCTGTGTGTTGCTTTTAGTTTTAAAATATACGCATACATGCATATTTTTAGTAAAAAGAATCTTGCTTTTGTGGAGAGCTCTTGTCTTTAGTTTGGTGATGTTTAGAAATTGAAATGATGTGAGACTGAGTTGGGTTCGTGATGAGTCGAGCTGCTGCCTGCACAGCCACCAGCCCGTTGCTCAGGTCCTGGCTGTGCTACTCCATCCAAGCCCTGCTGGTGGCCTGGGAAAATCCGCGGAAGATGGTCCAGGTTGTTGAGCCCTTGTCACCTATATGGGAGACCTGGATGAAGCTCCTGTGGAAGAGCTCTTCTCAGTCCACTTTCAAAGAAGAGTATCAATTTTAAAAATTAAATTATGGACCATTTTAGTTCAGTGAAATGATGTGAACGCTTATTTGTTTCTTTGTTTCTATTATTGCTGCTGCAAGTGTATGCTAATTCTTATTGCATTGTGATTTTTTTGAGCCACAGAGAATCAGAAACAGGGAGACCTCCCTTCCACTGATCGCTGTGCACATGTCTGCAGTTGCTGGTACAGGGCTCAGCCACATCGAGGAGTCAGGAACTCAGTCTGGGTTTCCATGTGAGTGGAACCCGGCAGCTGAGCCTCATCTGCTGGTTTTATGTTATATATTATGAAGATGTTAGTTAGATACAGAAATTAGTCTGTTTTTCAAACCAGGCAAGGGGTACAAATTGAGTAAATCTGTTAAATGTCTAGTTTCAGTGTAGGCACTATAATATGAATTAAAATTTAGAGTTTAAAACTTTTGAGAGGGGGTCCAGCATGAACCTAGTGGCTAAATGTGCTGTGATCCCATGGGGTGCCGGTTCTAATCCTGTTAGCTCTGTCTTCCATTCCCCTGCTTGTGGCCTGGGAAAGCAGTCAAGGACGGCCCAAAGTTTTGGGACTTTGCACCCCATGGGAGACTGGGAGGAGTCTTCTGGCTCCTAGCTTTGGAATATTGGCTCAGTTCCAGCTGTGGAAGCCTCTTGGGAAGTGAATCAGTGAATGGAAGATCTTCTCTGTCTCTTCTCCTCTCTGTAAATCTGACTTTGCAATAAAAATAAATAAACCTTAACAAACAAACAACAACAACAACAAAAACCTTGAGAGGGACTGGTGTGATGGCTCAATGACTAAATGCTCACCTGGAAGTGCCAGGATCCCTTGTGGTTGAGTGTGTCATGGTGGCTCTACTTCCCATACAGCTCCCACTCGTGGTCTGAGAAAGAGGAAGAGGGTGGTTCAAAACTTTGGAAACTTATGCCCCTGTGGCAGACTCAGAAGAAACTTCTGGCTCGCCTCATTGTGACTATTATGGCCACTTGGGTAATGAAGCAATGGATGAAGATCTTTTTTGCCTCTCTTTCTCTGTAAATCTGATCTGCCTTTCCAAAAAATAAAAGTTTTTAATTAATTATTCTTTAGGAAAGTCAGATATACAGAGGGAAGGAGAAACAGAGGGAAAGATCTTCTGTCTGCTGGTTCATTCCCCAAGTAGCTAAAACGGCCAGAGCTGAGCCAATCTGAAGCCAGGAGCTTCTTACAGGTCTCCCACACGGGTGGAGGAACCCAAGGCTTTGGACCATCTTTGACTGCTTTCCCAGGCCACAAGTGGGGAGCTGGATGGGATGTGGAGCAGCCAGAACATGAACCAGTGCTCATATAGAATCCAGGCATATGCAAGTCAAGCACTTTAGCCACTTGGCTATTGCTCTGGGCCCAAATGTAAATAAAACTTTTTTTAAGATTATTTATTTTTTTATTACAAGTCAGATATGCACAGAGAAGGAGAGACAGAGAGGTAGATCTTCTTTCTGGTGATTCACTCCTCAAGTGACCGCAAAGCCTGGTGCTACATGATCCGGAGTCCGGAGCCTCGAGCCTCTTCCAGGTCTCCCACATGGGTGCAAGATCCCAAGGCTTTGGGCCATCCTCATCTGCTTTCCTAGGTCACAATCACGGAGTAGGATGGGAAACGGGGCTGTCAGGATATGAACATGCACCCATATGGAATCCTGGCTCGTTGAAGCCGACGATTTTAACCACTAGGCCACTGTGCTGGTTCCAATAAATAGATCTTAACAAGAAAAACAACAAAGAAGCTTCAGTAATCATTACCTGATTTTTTGTTTGCCTGTAGATATTACAGATGTCACTGTTGTCATTTATTTGTGGAACTCTAAAATCCCAGCCCAGAGTAATTTATGTATTTATCAGATAATGCTTGCCTCTACTTAAATAATAATTTTTACTTTTTTAAAATTTAGATTGTTGCCAGCAAAGGAGATTTTGAAAAGGTCACCAAAGAAAAGAAGTGGTCTAAAGTCGATAGCTGCTTGGGATATCTGCCAGGAAAAGAAACGGGTCTCTCTTCAAAATCTCACTGTGAAAGAATTCTCTACCCATATGAGCTGTTCCAGTCTGGTGTCAGTCTTATGGTGAGTTGCTGCATTGTTCTTAGAATTGGATAAATTGGTCCTGACGTGGTAGCCTAGTGGCCAAAATCCCCACTGTGCATGTTCCAAGATCCCATATGGGCAACAGTTTGTGTCCCAGTTGCTCCACTTCCCATCCAGGTCCCTGCTTGTGGCCTGGGAAAGCTGTTGAAGACGGCCCAAAACCTTGAGATCCTGCACCCGTGTGGGAGACCAGGAAGAGGCTTTCTGGCAGCTCAGCTGCGGCTGTGTGGCCTCTTGAGGAGTGAACCTGCAGATGAAAGATCTTTCTGTAAATCAGCCTTCCCAATAAAAATAAAACTTGTTGGGGGAGAATGTGTTAAAATTATTTTTTTGTTGGAAAGGCAAGTTTAGAGAGAAAGAGAAAGCTTTTACATCTACTGGTTCACTCCCCAAGTGGCCGCAGTGTCCAGAGCCGAGGCAGTCCAAAGCCAGAAGCCAGGAGCTTCTTCTGGGACTCCCACATGGGTGCAGGGTCCCAAGGCTTTGGGCCATCCTTGACTGCTTTCCTGGGCTACAAGCAGGGAGCTGGATGGGAAGTTGGAGCAGCTAGGGCCTGAATGGTGCCCATATGGGATTCTGGAGCATGCCAGTTAAGGATTTAACCGCTAGACTGCTGTGCTGGGCCCCACTTCATTTGTTTTTATTGGTGAATAATGTTCCCTTGTATGTATGTACCTTGTTACTTGTTTACTAGTTGATGAGCAGTGGATTGTTCCAGTTTTTTATGTTAGGAATAATAATATGCCTGTTTAGGTATAATGCTTCATGTGGACATATGTGTTCACTTCTCTTAATAGAGTGGATTTGCTAGGTGTTGTGTTACATTTATGTTTATTTTTTAAAAACTGTCAGAATGTTTTCCAAAGTGGCTGAACCGTTTTACATTCCCCCCATTAACGTAGAGGCTTCCAGTTTTTCCATGTCCTGGCAAACACGTGTTGTCTCTTGTTTTGGTTATAACCATTTTATTAGGTATGTACTTGCATTTCCTTGTAGTTTTCATTTGCATTTTGCTAAAGCCTATGGATGATGATTTGCATTGTTTTATGTTCATTTTAGCCGTAAGTGTATCTTCCTCAGTGAAGTGTTTATTGGGTTGGCTTTGTATACTTGTAAGAGTTTGTTATACTAAATGCAAGTCCTTAATTAGATGTTGATTTGCAAAAAGTTTATGCTTGTCTATAATTTATGTTTTCCTTTTCTGATATTATCTGCTTGAAGAATGCTTTGCAGATTCCTGTTTTCCTTTGATGGATTTTAGTTTTCGAATCATTTAGGAAGTATTTTCCTTATTGGTGACTATAGTCATTTATTTGTCTCTGTGTAGAAGTTCTGTGGTTTTAACTTTAGTTCCAAAGCATTTCCTTTGGTGTTCACTTATTCCCTTATTTTCATTTTATTTGGAAGAGAGGAGAGAAAGCGTCCATGTGGTGGTTCACTCCCAGCCTGGGTAAAGCCAGGAACTCAATCCGGATTTCCTTTGTGGGTGACAGGGATTCGAGTACTTACATAGTCATCTGTTGTCTGCCAGGCAGGAAGCTGAGTTAGGAATGGCACTAGTACTTGACCTCAGGCACTGCTGTGTGGGGTGTGGGTCTCACAAGTGGTGTTGTAACTATTCGCTTTTACATTGAGGTTCATGGTGCTGCTTGAACTGTTTATCTTTGTGTTTGTATGACATAAGAGGTAAATACGCAGGTTAGTTTTTTGGGATGGAGGCCATATGAATACTCAGTTGTGATGAGCACTGTTTAAAACAGTATTGTTTTTCTGTTGATTTAACTAGGCTACATGTATTGAGAATCAGTTGACCATAAATGTACAGTATTATTTGTTTTTTTTAAGATTTATTTATTTTATTACAAAGTCAAATATACAGAGAGGAGGAGAGACAGAGAGGAAGATATTCCATGCGATGATTCACTCCCCAAGTGAGCCGCAACAGGCCGCTGTGCGCCGATCTGAAGCCGGGAACCTGGAACCTCTTCTGGGTCTCCAACACAGGTGCAGTGTCCCAATGCCTTGGGCTGTCCTCAACTGCTTTCCCAGGCCACAAGCAGGGAGCTGGATGGGAAGTGGAGCTGCCGGGATTAGAACCGGCGCCCATATGGGATCCCGGGGTTTTCAAGGTGAGGACTTTAGCCACTAGGCCACGCCGCCGAGCCCGAATTTTCGCAGTGTTTTAACAAAGTGTAATTTTTAGAAATACGGCTGTCAGTTTAACCTAAGAAGTACACATTTAATATTGATAAAATTGTTTGGCATAGTATAAAATGAACTTTTTTTTTTAATTTTGAGTTTCACGGTGCAATTCCACAGGATCTGGGATTTCCCTTCCCCCTCCTCAAATTCCTACCCACTGATTGATTTTTCCCATATTATTACAATAGGATAGCCCATCATTAGCAGTCATAAGTCCATCAGTCTGTTAGTTAAGTGCGTCCCAACATTGCCGGTACAGACAATGTCAGACAGTTCAGTATCCCATTGTCTAGAGCTGTTCACCAGTTTGGTTGGGAGTCCATCTTTGATTTGGACATAGAGATGCATACTCATTATATCTTCACATCTGAATATGATAGGCTCTGTTCACGGTGTCACTATACATTCCCCTGAATGAGAAGACATGGAACAAAGCCAACAACAGATATGAAGTTAAAACAAAAAATGTACAGCACCATGGAGTCAAAAAATGTGCCACTGAATAACTAGCACATGGGTGAAGAAATGAGAAAAGAAAACACAAAAGCCTCTTGGGTAAAATGATGCCAGTATGTGATCCATGAGCCAGCAATGAATTTGACAAGAGAAAAAGACTGTTTGGTAGAGATGAAAATAATTTAAAAAATAACATCAAAAGAGAGAGGATGCAGAATAGCCTTGGGCTCCTGCACCCGTGTGGGAGATCTGGAGGGGGCTCCAGGTTCCTGGCTTCGGATCGGTGCAGCACCGGTTGTTGAGCTCTCTTGGGGAGTGAATCATCGGATGGAAGATCTTCCTCTCTGTCTCTCCTCCTCTATGTATATCCGCCTTTCCAATAAAAATAAGTAAAATCTTAAAAACAAGATGTACATTATCTCCAAGGAGATCCGGGTGCCATCTGCAGCCAGTGGATAGCTCTTAAGGAGCTTTTGAGAAGTTCACAAGTGATGCTGAAATGAATATATGAGTGTGAAAGGCCTAGGATACTGAAAATAAGTTGGAAAAGAAGAAAGCACTTGATAAGTTTTGAAACTAATTTCTTGGATTCATATAAAAGCAGCAGTGATCAAAGCATGATGATATTGGTTTTAGTACAAACAGGACTATGACACGCAAAAGACATGTTCACTGTTAGTTGGCTTTTTGAATCAGGTACCAAAGGTATACTGTGCTAATGGATAACCTTTTTTTCTTTCAAATTTAGTTATTTTTGTTGGGAAATCAGATTTACAGAGAGAAGGAGACAGAGAGAAATATGTTTCACTGCTGGTTCACTCCCCAAATGGCTGCAACAGCTGGAGCTGAGCTGATCTGAAACCAGGAGCCAAAGCCTCTTCCAGGTCTCCCCAATGGGTGTAGTGTCCCAAGGATTTAGGCCATCCTCCCCTGCTTTTCCAGGGTCCCAACAGGGAGCTGTATAGGAAATAGGGCAGCCAGAACTTGAACTGGCACCCATAACATCCTGATGCTTGGTGGTGAAGGATCAGCCAACTGAGCCACACATTGGCCTGGGCACTTTTTTTGTAGATAAACCTCCGACATGGCTGTTACAGAAAACAAAGGAACCTTTATCAGTATCTCCCAACAATTACATGTTTTTGAATCATGGATGCAAAATATAAGTTAACGTGATTAATTTTATAAAGAAAACAGATGAAATTTTAGAAATCCTGGAGTAATCACAGTTTATAGAGAGGGCACATTAACCATTAAATACCAATAAATGACAGACACTACATAATTGTACCATAAATTTAAAAAATTTAAAAAAAGAGAGGGGAAGATTTTCCATATTCTGGCTCACGCTCTGGGTGACTTCAGTGGTCAGAGCTGGGTTGATTTAAGGCTGGGAGCCAGGACCTTCCTCTGGGACTCCCCTGGGGCTGCAGGGCCCAATGGCTCAGGCCATCCTCCACTGCCTTCCCACACCATAACCAGGGAACTGGATCAGAAGTGGTACAGCTAGAACACGAACCAACACCTATATGGGATGCTAACAATTACAGGTGAAGGATTAACCTGTTATGCCACCATGCCAGTCCCTCAAGCCTGCATTTACACAATCAGTTAAGAGTCATCGGATCCAGTACAGTAGCCTTGCATGGGTTGAGATCCCATAAGGGCGCCAGTTCTAATCCTAACCATCCCGTTTCCCATCCAAGTCCCTGCTTGTGGCCTGGGAAAGCAGTTGAGGATGGCCCAAAGCCTTTGGGACCCTGCACCTTCATGGATGTTCTATGACATATGTCAGGAAAGATTTAAAGGAAATTCAGTAAACTTCAGACGCGTTCTGGATAGTGTCAGAAATAGGAATTAGCCACATTCACCACAGAAGTCACTTTGCCTTCCCCCACCTCCTGCCCCTGAAAACACACTATAGCAAAGGTTTCAGACTCCAGCAGCACTGCCTGCCATAGTTGGGCAGAAATCTAGCAGGCTCAGATTTATCTAAAAGAAAGGTATTAGGTGGACATGTGACTGTGTCTGAAGAACTATATGCTAGTAATGATATAGAGGAACTACGTGGGGGGAGGGACTTGGGGAGGGGATAAGGGAATATGGAACTGTATCAAAAATGATAATAATAGTAATAAAATGTAAAAAAAAAAAAAAAGGAAGAGAGAGAAAGGCATTAGGGCCCGGGGTGATAGTGTAGTGGTTAAGGTCCTCCCCTTGCACGTGCCAGGATCCCATGTGGGCGACAGTTCTAATCCTGGCATCCCCACTTCCCATCCAGCTCCCTCCCTGCTTGTGACCTGGGAAGGCAGTCAAGGACGGCCCAAAGCCTTGGGACCCTGCATCCTCGTTGGGGACCCGGAAGAGCTCCTGGCTCCTGGCTTCAGATTAGCTCAGTTCCAGCCATTGCGATCACTTGGGGAGTGAATCATCAGGCGGAAGACTTTCTTCTCTGTGTTTCTTCCTCCTCCCTGTATATCTGATTTTCCAGTAAAAATAAATAAATCTTTAAAAAAAAAAAAAAAAAACAGGCATTACATAAGGTCCTCAGTGCATCTCTCCCCTCGGCCTGCAGGGCCCAGTCAGCGAGGAGCCCCAGGCTCTGTCGGGCCTCACAGAGCCTCCCCAGGCCAGGAGAGGAAGCACAGCCTGGCGAACTGGGGTTGGGGAGGAGGAAGAAAAGGGTCCACTATGGCGGAGGAATCCTGCGTGGTGCTCCCGCGGAGGGATTGGCCGCAGGGTCACTTCCTGTGAGGTGCTGCGGCCCCGCACCATCAGTCATCGAAGAAGAAGCAGAGGGAGAGGACGCGTCGCTGGACTCTCCGTGGAGAGCAGTTGTCCTGGCTGAAGATGTGCTGCGGGGCCCAGAGAGGACGTGAGGAGCTCGTGGACTCCAGCGAGCCCTCGTCCCACCTGCTGTTGACCTGCACGGCACCAGGGGAGGGCCTCGTCGTGGCCGCCATGGTGGACTTGGGGCCGGCTGTGTGCGAGGTGGGGTTGGTGCCGCCCCCAGAGTGCTTATCTTTGAGTCTTGCTGGAGGAGTTCAGAGACCCACTGAGTTTCATCAGCACCATTCGATCTGTGGCGGAGAACACGGACATCTACAAGGTAAGACCGCACAAGGTACTGGGGTCCCAGAAGGGGAGGTGGCTTGGCTCTAGCACGTGACCAGGAGTGCAGGTGGCAGCTTTTCCTTGGATGTGGTTTCCTGCTGGGGAGGCAGCGACTTTTCCTTAGGTGCAGGTTACAGCTCAGGAGGCAGCGGCTGGTCTTTGGGTGGGTGGGGGGGATCCAGCGAGGGATGCAGCGGCTTTTCCTTGGGTGCGGGGTCCAGCTGGGGAGGCAACAGCTTGTGTTTCCATGAGGGTTTCAGCTGGGGAGGAGGCGACTTGTGTTTGGGTGTAGGGTCCAGCTGTGAAGGCGGCAGCTTGTTCTTGGATGCGGGGTCCAGCTGGGGAGGTTGCAGCTTTTCCTTGGAATCGGGGTGCATCTGGGGTGGTGGCAGCTTGTCCTTGGGTCTGGGTCCAGCTGGGGAGTCGGCAGCTTGTCGTTGGGTTCGGGTTCCAGCTGGTAAGGAGGTGGCTTGTGCTTGGGTTTCGGGTGCAGCTGGGGAGGTAGTGGCTTGTGTATGGGTGCAGGTTCCAGCTAGGCAGGCGGCAGTTTGTCCTTGGGTGCAGGGTCCAGCTGGGGAGGTGGCGGCTTGTCTTTGGGTGCGGGGTCCAGCTGGGGAGAGGGCAGCTTGTCCTTGGATGCAGGTCCAGTTGCGGAGTGGCAGCTTGTTCTTTTTTACGGGGTCCAGCTTGGGTGGAGGCGGCAGTTTTCTTGGGTGCGTGTCTAGCTAGGGATGTGGCAGCATGTTCACGGGTGCTGGTCCAACTGGCGAGGCAGTGGCTTGTCCTAGGGTGGGGGACCAACTGGGGAGGCAGTGGCCTGTCCTTGGGTGCGGGCCAGCTGGGGAGGTGGTGGCTTGTCCTTGGCTGCGGTGTCCAGCTGGGAAGGAGGCAGCTTGTCTTTGGTTGTGGGGTCTAGCTGGGGATGCGGCAGCTTGTTCTTGGGTGCGGGATCCAGATGGGGAGGTGGCAGCTTTTCCTTGGGTTTGAGTCCAGCTGTGGAGGCAACAGTTTGTCTTTGGGTGCAGGTATAGCTTGGGAGGCTGCAGCTGTTCCTTAGTTGCGGGTCCAGCTGGGGAGGCAGCAGCTTGTGCTTGGGTGCGGGTCCAGCTGTGGAGGTAAGAGCTTGTCCTTGGATGCGGGGTCTAGCTGGGTAGGTGGTGGCTTGTCCTTTGGTGTGGGGTCCAGCTGAGGAGACAGTGGCTTGTGTTTGCGGTCCAGCTGGGGAGGCGGCGGCTTGTCTTTAGGTGCAGGTCCATCTGGGTAGGTGGCAGCATGTCCTTGGGTGTGAGTCCAGCTGGAAAAGCAGCAGATTATCTTTGGATGCGGGGTCCTGCAAGGATGGAGGTGACAGCTAGTCCTTGGTTGCAGGGTACAGCTTTGGTGGAGGTGGCAGTGTCCTTGGGTGCGGGTCCGCTGGGGAGGCGGCAGCTTGTCCTTGGGTGTGGGTCCAGCTGGGGAGGCGGCAGCTTGTCCTTGGGTCTGGGTCCTGCTGGGGAGGCGGCAGCTTGTCTTTGGGTACGGGTCCAGCTTGGAAGGAAGCAGCTTATCCTTGGATGCGGGTCCAGCTGGGCAGGCAGTGGCTTGTCTTTGTGCACAGCGTCCACTGGGGAGGCGGTGGGTTTTCCTTGGGTGCAGGGTCCCGCTGGGGAGGCGGCGGCAATTCCTTGGGAGCAGGTTCCAGCAGGGGAGACAGTGGCTTGTCCTTGGGTGCGGGTCCAGCGGGGGAGGTGGCAGCTTGTCCTTGGGTGCCAGTCTAGTTGTGTAAGTGGAGGATTGTCCTTGGTTGAGGGATCCAGCTTGGGAGGCGGTAGCTTGTCCTTTGGTGTGGGTCCAGGTGGGGATGCGGCAGCTTGTCCTTGGGTGCTGGTCCAGCTGTGTAGGTGGCAGCTTGTCCCTCGGTGTGGGTCCAGCTGGGGAGGCAACAGATTTTCCTTAGGTCTGGGTCCTGCTGGGGAGGCGTAAGCTTGTCTTTCGATGCAGGGTCCAACTGGGGAGGTGGCAGAATGTCCTTGGATATGGGTACTGCCTGGGAGGCGGCAGCTTGTTTTGGGTACAGGGTCCAGCTGGAGAAAGCAGCTTGTCCTTGGGTGCAGGTCCAGCTGGGGAGGCAGTGGTTTGTCTTTGTGTGCATGGTCCAGCTGGGGAGGCAGCGGCTTTTCCTTGGGTGCAGGATCCAGCTGGGGAGGCGGCAGCATTTCCTTGGGAGCAGGTTCCAGCAGGGGAGACAGTGGCTTGTCCTTGGGTGTGGGTCCAGCTGGGAAGGCAGTGGCTTGTCCTTGGGTGAGAGGTCCTGCTGGGAATGCGGTGCCTTTTCCTTGCTTGCGGGGTCTTGGTGGGGTGGCGGTGGCTTGTATTTGGTTGCGTGGTCTAGCTGGAGAGGCGGCGGTTTCTGTTGGTTGAGCGGTCCTGCTTGGGAGGCGATGGCTTTTTCCCAGGTTCAGGGTCCAGCTGAAGAGGCAGTGGCTTGTCTTTGGGTGGGGGATCCAGTTGAGGAGGCGGCAGCTTGTCTTTCGATGCCTGGTGCAGCTGGAGAGGCAGCAGCTTGTGTTTGGGTGCAGGGTCCAGCTGTGAAGGTGGCGGTTTGGCCATAGGCACAGGGTCAAGCTTGGGATGCTGCAGCTTGTTCTTGGGTGCGGGTCCAGCTGGGGAGGCAGCGGATTTTCCTTGGTTATGGGGTCCAATTGGTGAGGAGGCAGCTTGTCTTTGGGTGCGGGGTCCAGCTGGGGTGGTGGCAGGTTGTCCTTCGTTTTGTTGTCCAGCTGGGGAGGCAGCGGTTTGTGTTTGGGTGCGGGGTCCAGCTTGGGAGGTGGAAGCTTGTCCTTGGTGCAGGTGTAGGTGGGGAGGCGGCAGCTTGTCCTTTTCCTTTGGTGTGGGTCCAGCAGTGGAGGCAGCGGTTTGTGTTTGGGTGCGGGGTCCAGCTTGGGAGACGGTGCTTGTCCTTGGTTGCAGGATGGAGCTGGGGAATCAGTGGCTTGTCTTTGCGTGCAGGGTACTGGTGGGAGGCGGTGTCTTGTGATTGGGTATGGAGTCCAGCTAGGCAGGAGGGAGCTTGTCCTTGGGTACTGCATCCAGCTGGGGAGGCAGCGACTTGTCCTTGGATGCGGGGTACAGCTGGGGAGAGAGTGGCTTGTCCTTGGGTGCAGGGTCCAGCTGGGGAGGCGGCTGCTTGTCCTTGGGTGTGGGTTACAGCTGGGGAGGAGGTGGCTTGTGTTTGGGTGCAGGGTCCAGCTTGGGAGGTGGAAGCTTGTCCTTGTTGCACGTGCAGGTGGGGAGGCGGCAGCTTGTCCTTTTCCTTTGGTGTGGGTCCAGCTGAGGAGACAGTAGCTTGTCCTTGGGTGCAGAGACCAGTGGAGCAGGTGGCAGCTTGTCCTTGGGTGAAGGGTCCAGCCTGAGAGGCAGCGGCTTGTGCTTGGGTACAGGACCAGCTGTGGAGGTGGTGGTTTGTCCTTAGGTGCGGGGTCCAGCTGGGGAGACAGTGGCTTGTCCTTGGGTGCGGGGTCCAGCTGTGGAGACAGTGGCTTGCCCTTGGGTGCGGGGTTCATCTGGGGAGGCGGCAGCTTGTCCTTTGGTGAGGGTCCAGCTGGGGTGGTGGCAACAGCTTGTCCTTGGGTACAGGTCCAGCTGGGGAGGCGGCAGCTTGTCCTTTTGTGCAGGTCCAGTTCGGAAGGCGGAAACGTTTCCTTGGGTGTGGCTCTAGCTGTGGAGGTGGCAGATTGTTCTTGAGTGCGTGTCCAGCTGGGGAGGCTGCAGCTTGTCTTTGGGTGCGGGGTCCAGCTGGGGAGGTGGCAGCTTGCCCTTGGTGCGGGATCCAGCTGGGAATTCAGTGGCTTGTCCTTGGGAGCTAGTGCAGCTGGGCAGGCGGCTGGGGCTTGTGTTTGTGTGCAGTTCCAGCTGAGGAGGCAGTAGCTTGTGTTTGGGTGTGGGGTCCAGCTGGGGAGGCGGCAGCTTTCCTGGGTGAGGGTGCAGCTGTGGAGGCGGCAGCTTTTCCTTAGGTGAGTGTCCAGCTTGGCAGGAGGCAGCTTGTCTTTGGGGATGGGGTCCAACTGGTGAGGAGGCAGCTTGTCTTTGACGACGGGGTCCAGATTGGGAGGCGGCAGCTTGTCCTTGGGTGTGGGTCCAGCTGGGTAGGTGGCAAGTTGTCCTTGGGTGCGGGTCCAGCTGGGGAGACAGTGGCTTGTCCAGGAATGCGGGGTACAGCTGGGGCGGCGGCAGCTTGTGTTTGGGTGCAGGGTCCAGCTGTGAAGGTGGCAGCTTGGACTTCAGCACAGGGTTCAGCTAGGGAGGCGGCAGATTGTCCTTGGGTGCATGGTCCAGCTTGGGAGGCGGAAGCTTGTCCTTGATGCACGTGCAGGTGGGGAGGCGGCGGCTTGTCCTTTTCCTGTGGTATTGGTCCAGCTGGGGAGATAGTAGCTTGTCCTGGGATGCGGAGACCAGCTGGGCAGGCGGTGGCTTGTCCTTGAGTGAAGGGTCCAGCCTGGGAGGTGGCGGCTTATGCTTGGTTGCAGGTCCAGCTGTGGAGGTGGAGGTTTGTCCTTGGGTGCGCGTCCAGCTGTGTAGGTGGCGGATTGTTCTTGGGTGCGGGGTTCGGCTTGGGAGGCAGCAGCTTATCCTTGGGTGTGGGTCCAGCTGGGGAGGCGGCAGCTTGTCCTGGGGCCTGGGTCTAGCTGGGGAGGCGACGGCTTATCCTTGGGTGCAGGTCCAACTGGGTTTGGCCGGGGCTAGTCTTCTGAAACGCGTTCCAGCTGGGGAGGCGGCAGGTTGTCCTTGGGTACAGGTCCTGCTGGGGAGGCGGTGGCTTGTCCTTGGTTGAGCTTTCCTGCTTGGGAGGCGCTGGCTTTTCCTTAGGTGCTCAGGAGGTAGTAGCTGTCTTTTGGTGGGGGATCTAGCTGGGGAGGCGGCTGTGGCTTGTGTTTGGGTTCGGGGTCCAGCTGGGGAGGCGGCAGCTTTTCCTTAGGTGAGAGTCCATGCAGCTTGTCTTTGGCGATGGGGTCCAACTGGTGAGGAGGCAGCTTTTCCTTGGGTTCGAGTCCAGTTGTGGAAGTGGCAGCTTGTCCTTGGTTGCGGGGTCCAGCAGGGGAGGCAGTGGCTTGTGTTTGGGTGCGGGGTCCAGCTGTGGAGGTGGCAGCTTTTCCTTGGTTGCGGGATGGAGCTGGGGAATCAGTGGCTTGTCCTTGGTAGCGGGGTCCAGCTGGGAGGCGGCCTCTTGTGTTTGGGTATGAGGTCCTGCTGGGTAGGAGGAAGCTTGTCCTTGGGTGCAGGTCCAGCTGGGTAGGCGGCGGCTTGTCCTTGGGTGCGGGGTACAGCTTGGGAGGCAGCAGCTTGTCTTTCCATGCGGGTTACAGCTGGGGAGGAGGCGGCTTGTGTTTGGGAGCAGGGTCCAGCTTGGGAGGCGGCAGCTTGGCCTTCAGCACAGGGTGCACCTGGTGAGGCGGCAGCTTGTCCTTCCGTGCGGGTTCAGCTGTGTAAGCGGCGCCTGTCCTTGGGTGTGGGATCCAGTTGGGCAGTCGGCAGCTTGTCCTTGTGTGTGGGTCCAGTTGGAAGGTGGAAGCCTGTCCTTTAGTACGGGTCCAGCTGGGGAGGCGGCAGCTTTTTCTTGGTTGCAGGGTTCAGTTGGGCAGGCGGCAGTTTGTCCATGGGTGCAGGGTCCAGCTTGGGAGGTGGTGGCTTGTCTTTGATTGTGTGGCCCAGTTGGGTAGAGGTCAGCTTGTCCTTGGGTGCCGGCTCCAGCTTGGGAAGCGGCAGCCTGGCCATCAGCACAGAGTCCAGCTGGGGAGTTAGCAACTTGTCCTTGGGTGCGGGTCCAGCTGGGAGCCGGCAGCTTTTCCAGCTTTGGTGGAGGCGGCAGCTTCCTTTGGTGCGAGTCTAGCTGTGGAGGTGGCAGCTCTTTCTTGGGTGCGGGTCCAGCTGGCGAGGCAGTGGCTTGTCCTTGGGTGGGGGACCAACTGGGGAGGCAGTGGCTTGTCCTTAGGTGTAGGCCAGCTGGGGAGGTTTCGGCTTGTCCTTGGCTGCAGCGTCCTGTTGGGGAGGAGGCAGCTTGTCCCTGGGTGCAGGGTTTATCTGGGGAAGTGGCAGCTTGTTCTTGGGTGCGGAGTGCAGATGGGTAGGCGGCAGCTTTTCCTTGGGTTTGAGTCCAGCTGTGGAGGACAGCTTGGGAGGTGGCAGCTATTCCTTGGGTGCGGGTCCAGCTGGGGAGACAGCGGCTTGTGCTTGGGTGCGGGTCCAGCTGTGGAGGTAGGAGCTTGTCCTTGGATGCGGGGTCTAACTGGGAGGCTGCAGCTTGTTCCTGGATTCGAGGTTCAGCTGGGCAGGTGGTGGCTTGTCCTTGGGTGCTGGTTCCTGATGGGGAGACAGTGGCTTGTCTTTGTTTGCGGTGTCCAGCTGGGGAGGCGGCCGCTTGTCCTTGGGTGCGGGTCCATCTGGGGAGACCATGGCTTGTCCATAGGTGCGGGTTCCAGTTGGGAATGAGGTGGCTTGTCCTTGGTTGCAGTTCCAGCTGGGAGGTAGAGCTTGTCCTTGGGTGCCGGGTCTAAATTGGAGGCGGCAGCTTGTCCTTGGGTTCGGAGTCCAGCTGGAGAGACAGTGACTTGTCCTTGGGTGCAGGTGCAGCTTGGGGAGCATCAGCTTGTTTTTGGGTTCGGGGTCCAGCTGGGGAGGCTGCGGCTTGTCTTAATGTGCGGAGTCCAGCTGGGGTGGCAGCAGCTTGTCCTTGGATGCGTGGTCCTGCTTGGTAAGTGGCAGCTTTTCTTTAGATGAGGGTCCAGCAGTGGTGGTGGCCGCTTCTCCTTGGGTACAGGGTCCAGCTGTGGAGCAGGCGGCTTGTCTTTGTTTACGGGGTCCAGCTAGGAGGCGACAGCTTGTCTTTGGGTGCGGGATCCAGCTAGGAGGCGGCGGCATGTCTTTGGGAGCGGGGTCCAGTTGGGGAGAGGGCAGCTTGTCTTGGGTGCGGGGTCCAGTTGGGAAGGCAGCAGGTTGGCCATCAGTACATGGTCCAGCTGCGGAGGTGGCAGATTGTCCTTGGTGTGGGTCCAGCTGGGGAGGCGGCAGATTGTCCTTGGATGCGGGGTCCAACTTGGATGGGTGTGGGTCTAGCTGGGGAGGCGGCAGCTTGTTCTTGGGTGTGGGTACATCTGGGGAGGTGGAGGCTTGTCCCTGAGTGCGGGGTTCAGGTTGGGTGGAAGCGGCAGTTTCCTTGGGTGCGGGTCTAGCTGGGGAGTTGGCAGCTTGTTCTTGGGTGCGGGGTCCTACTGGGCAGTCAGTGCCTTGTCTTTGGGTGGTGGTCCAGCTGGGGATGCGGCAGCTTGTCCTTGGGATCGGGTTTAGCTCGGGAGGCTGCAACTTGTCCTTGGCTGCTGGTTCCAGCTCGGCAGGAGCCAGCCTGTCCTTGGGTGCGGGACCAGCTGGGGAAACAGCTGCCTGTCCTTGGTTGTGGTCCAGCTGGGGATGCGGTGGCTTTTCCTTGTGTGCTGATCCATATGGGGAGGAGGCCACTTTTCCTTAGGTGCAGAGACTAGCTGGGGAGGTGGTCTCTCGCGCTTGGGTGCAGGGTCCAGCTGAGGAGGCTGCGGATTGTCTTTATGTCTGGGGTCCAGCTGAGGAGGTGGTACCTTTCATTGGGTGAGGGTCCAGCCTGAGTGGTGGCAACTTGTCCTTGGGTGCAGGTTTAGGTGGGGAGATGGCAGCTTGTCCTCGGGTGCGAAGTCCAGCTGGGGAGACAGTGACTTGTTTTTGGGTGCGGGGTCCAGCTGGGGAAGCGGCGCCTTGTCCTTGGGTGCAGGGTCCAACTGGGTAGGTGGCTGCATTTCCTTGGGAGCAGGGTCCAGCTGGGGAGGTAAAGCCAGGAACTCAATCCAGATTTCCTTTGTGGGTGACAGGGATTCGAGTACTTACATAGTCATCTGTTGTCTGCCAGGCAGGAAGCTGAGTTAGGAATGGTGCTAGGACTTGACCTCAGGCACTGCTGTGTGGGGAGTGGGTCTCACAAGTGGTGTTGTAACTATTGGCTTTTACATCGAGGTTCATGGTGCTTCTTGAACTATTAATTTTTGTGTTTGTATGACATAAGAGGTAAATACGCGGGTTAGTTTTTTGGGATGGAGGCCATATGAATACTCAGTTGTGATGAGCACTGTTTAAAACAGTATTGTTTTTCTGTTGATTTAACTAGGCTACGTGTATTGAGAATCAGTTGACCATAAATGCACAGTAGTATTTCTAAAGTGTTTTGTTGTATTGGATAGAGATGGTCTTCCCCTACCCCCAATCCTGAGTCAGTCTATGGTTTTGTAGATTTTTCTGTGGTTTTGAATACCTTCAGTCAGTTGCATTAAATATTGCATGGAAAATTCCAGTATTAATTGATTTGTAAGTTTTTAGTTGGGTGGTGTTCTGATTAGTGTGATGAAATGTTGCTTGTGTGGGTCACTGTCCTGTCTGGAATGGGGTTTATCCCTTGCCCCTGTTCAATATCCATCTTAATTATCGAACTGGCTCTCATGGCATTCCAATGCTGGTAACCAGGTATGCTTTTCTTCTTCTTCTTTTTTTTTTTTTTTTTTTTTTTTGAATTTTATTTTTTTGTGAAAGGTAGAGTAATTAGAGACACAGATAAATATCTTTTGTTCCCGGGTTCATTTCCTAAGTGGCCGCAATTGCTGCAGCTTAACTGATCCAAACCCTGGAGTCCAGAGCCTCTTCCAAGTCTCCCACATGGGTGCAGGTCCCAAAGGCTTTCTAAGGCCGCAGACACAAGCTGGGTGGGAAGTGAAGCAGCTGGGACACAAACCGGTGCCCATATAGGCTCCTGACATGTGCAAAGTGAGGATTTAGCCACTGAGCAATAGCATCAGGCCCCCTAGATATTCTCTTATTTTACAAAAATGATCCCAAAATACAGTAATGATGTTGGTAATTTGGATATGCTCGAGAGAAGTCAGAATGTGTTTTCTCTCACAGGAAAAGTGAAATTACAATAAGATTTTTTTTTTTAGATCAATGACCACATTCACCTAAGTTTTATTGTAGCATGTTATTGTGATTATTCTATTTAATAATTTTAATCTGATAACCATACCTAATGTATAAACCAAACTTTTGTAGAAAAATACTTAGCTTTCTTCTATTTCCAACATCCTTTGGTGGTCTTGGAATACCTAGTCTGTGTTGTGGTCCTACTGTACGTGTCTGTGCAAATCTCAGTAACACACTACTTTGAGTACTGTAGCTTTAAAATAACTTTGGTATCTGGTAGTGGGAGTCCTGTGTTTTTTTTCCAAGTTTCCCAGCCCTTTATGCTTCCACGTGAATTTTAGAATGATGTTTGAATTTCTACTGAATAAAAAATGCTGAAATTTTGATAAGGATTACCTTTTGTCTGTAGATGAAATTGTAGTGGAATTGTCATCTGGTTTTATGAAGTTTTAGGAGGTTTATTGGGAATGTGTTGTTCTCCACTGTGAAACTTGATGTTTCTCAGGAAACTCTTTGCTCTGTTCTTTTAGGGTGTACAGATGCCTAATTTGGATCTTAAGCAAAAAGTGAAACCTGATGTTCTTCTGACTGATACCCAGAGTTCCCCAGATGCTGGCACCAGGATGAATCATTGGCCAAAGGGGAGAAGACTCCTAAAATCTCAGGTATCAATGCCCATAAGCCATTTTTCCCAAGAGTTTTGGTTTCCTTGACTCTTGAAGAACAGCTGACTGGTTATGGGAGGCCATTCGTGTAGTGTTTAAAACTTTAAGAGATACTGTCTTTTCTTTGAGATGAGTTCTAGAAGAAATTGTGAAAAATCCCTTTCATCTGATTTAGAAGGCTCTATGAATTCTGAAGTGGGCTGAGTGGGAGAACCTGGGAAACTCTGCTAGTGGGTCATAACTCTCACCGCTGATCACATGGTCCAGGCCTGGGGTTGGGCAAGCTGGGCTAAGTAGCTCCAACTGTGGCTAATGTGTGGATTGGTTATGGAAATGGTGGACTGGGCAGGGCTGAGCAAGCCTTGGCTCACCAGCAACAACAGAAATCAGGCTGGAGCACAGGCCATGCCAAGCTGCCAAGCTAGGCTCTTATTTACATCGACTGGGTTGCATGATCCAGGGATGCCAAGCTACAGAATCTAAGGCAAAGGCCAAGATAGGTGAAGGGCTATGCCAAGCTGGATTAGAGCAACCACAGGCATGTTTAGGGAGCTAAGAGGACACCCAGGCTGTGTTGGGGTTCCCATTGGTATGTGCTGGGGCCGGAGTCGGGGCTGTGTTCTGGTTTGGCTATGGCTGCAGTGTCCCTTGGCACAAGTGTGGATTGCGGCTGGCTGCACTGAGCCGGGCTAGACTCTAGTACCAGCTGGTACTCTGCAGGACAAGGTAGAAGTAGGACGAGCTATGTTAGGTCTCTGCCATTCCTGAGCCACATGTGAGCTATTTCTGTGTGAGGATGAGGCTTGACTGGGCTGAAACATCTGACAGGAAGAACCAGAACAGTTTGAAGAGCAATTAAGAAAGGCCACTGTTCCTGCTAGGACAGGAGGTGGACTAAGTAGGGCTGGCCCATGGACCCACCAGTGTGTGTGAGATCTGGCACTGGGAGAGATTCTGATGGAGGAGCCTAGAAAACTCCTTTGTCAGAACAGTTCGTGCAGCTGAGGACAAGAACCATGATAGGGAGCAGCCCAGACGAGGCAGTGAAAGGTACCCACCAGCATACATTAGGCATAGGTTGGGGGCAGACAAGGCAGAACCATTTCACATCACCCACCTGTGAATCAGAGCACTGGAATAGAGTGTGGGTGGGACCGGGTTCAGTTGCAACACATATCATTATGCATAAGGGCTAGGACTGGGTGCCAGCTGGGCTGGGCTAGGCTGCAAAGTGCACCAACAGGAGTTGGAATTGGGGGTGGGCCAGGCTGGGCCAGGCTATAGCACCCACTGGAAATGCCAACATGAGACAGGCCATGCCAGACGGAGCCATAGCATTCAACAAGGACACATGAGAAATGGGGGTGTACAAAGCTGTTAGGGGGAATGTGGAGTGCTCCTCTGCTGGACCACCACTTGACTGGAGAGCATGAGTTGGGATGGGGGCAGACCAGACTGGGCAGGGTTGCAAGATGTATAGGCCTCATGTGAGCTAGATCAG
Source organism: Ochotona princeps (assembly GCF_030435755.1). Lineage (NCBI taxonomy): Eukaryota > Metazoa > Chordata > Mammalia > Lagomorpha > Ochotonidae > Ochotona > Ochotona princeps. The sequence continues at coordinate 2,219,937 of NC_080839.1, read as the reverse complement.
GGAAAAGTCAGGCTTTGCAAAAATTTGCACTCCAAGTATCCATTTTTATTGTGAGTGTTTTATTTTATGAAACTACAGTTGGGAGGAAGGGCCTGGCATTGTGACCTAGCAGGTGCAGATGTGACTGTGATGGTGGCAATCCACAGGGGTGCCCATTCAACTCCCATAAGTGTCCTCTGATCCAGCTCCTGGCTACTGGCTGAGATAGCCTAAGGACTTGGGCCCTTTCTACCCTGTGTGAGATGTAGATGAAGTAATGGGGAGTGAACCAACTCTGCTTCTCCCACTGTTTAATGTTTGAAATAAGCACATCTCCTGGTAATGTCTACAGTGACAGAAACATTTAAACTTATCAGAGGGGTTGGGTTCTGAGAAGCTCTCTGGGTTCAGTAGAGCTAAAAGCACTGGGTGCCAACTGACAGGTGGATAGACTTTGGAAGGGGAGTTGTTGCTAAGGGGGTTTATCAGGAGGAGCTAGGAGCTTGAGTGGCAACTTGCCAGAGGTAAGAGGGAATGTCAGATCGTGCTGGAGTTTACTTGGAAGTTGAATGAAAGAAGATGGATAAAGACATTAGGCTCTTTTTATTTAAGATTTATTTTATTTTTATTGTGAATTCAGATATACAGAGAGGAGGAGAGACAGGAAGCTCTTCCATCCACTGATTCCCTCCCCAAGCAGCCACAACAACAGCTGGAGCTGCACTGATCCAAAGCCAGGAGGCAGGAGTTTCTTGAGGGTCTCTCACGTGGTTACAGAATCCCAAGGCTTTAGGCCATCCTCGACTGCTTTCCCAGTTCAGAAGCAGGCAGCTGGATGGGAAGCAGGGCTGCTGGAATTAGAACCGGCGCCTGTATGGGTTCCCAACGTGCACAAGAAGAGGATTTTAGGCGCTAGGCTATGGTGCCAGCCCATCATTAAGTTGTTAATGGCATGGCAATGGTTACAATTAGATGGAAAGATCATTTTATTAATTTAGATTTAATCCTGCAAGCTGATTTGCAAACTTTGAAAAATGTTGTATATCATTTTGTTAAAAGATTATCTTGGGCCCGGCAGGGTAGCCTAGTGACTAAAATCCTCACCTTGCACACACCAGCATCCCTTATGGGCACCAGTTCTGATCCAGGCAGCCCTGCTTCCCATCCAGCTCCCTGTTTATGATCTGAGAAAGCAGTCGAGGGCAGCCCAAAGCTTTGGGACCCTGCACCCGTGTGGGAGACTCAGAAGAAGCTCCTGGCTCCTGGTTTCGAATTGGTGCAGCTTTGGCCATTGTGGCCACTTGGGGAATAGGTGGTTTAATGCAGTGGTATCATTCACAGGTCAATGTCATTCTCTTTGGGATTTTGTGAGGGCATTTTTGTTCAGAGATTGAAAGGTGTTGCCATTCATTGCGTGATGCCTGCATGCTAGATGGTTAGTCCTCAGGCGAGTCCCAACAGTGAAGAATTGTGTTCATCCTAAGAACTTTCAGGTTGGTCAAGGAGATTCCTATGTTAATTTAAATTCAAATTCAGTTTTATGCATATTTACATATAAACATAAAATAAATTTTGCAGTGTGTTTTTTTTAAAGATTTATTCATTTTTATTACAGCCAGATATACACAGAGGACGAGAGACAGAGAGGAAGACCTTCCATCCGATGATTCACTGCCCAAGTGAGCCGCAACGGGCCGCTTTGTGCCGTTCTGAAGCCAGGAACCTGGAACCTCTTCCGGGTCTCCCACGCAGGTGCAGTGTCCCAATGCCTTGGGCTGTCCTCAACTGCTTTCTCAGGCCACAAGCAGGGAGCTGGATGGGAAGTGGAGCTGCCGGGATTAGAACTGGCACCCATATGGGATCCCAGGGTTTTCAAGGTGAGGACTTTAGCCACTAGGCCACGCCGCCGGGTCCGAATTTTGCAGTGTTTTAACAAAGTGTAATTTTTAGAAATACGGCTGTCAGTTTAACCTAGGAAGTACACATTTAATATTGATAAAATTGTTTGGCATAGTATAAAATGAACTTTTTTTTTAAATTTTGAGTTTCACGGTGCAATTCCACAGGGTCTGGGATTTCCCTTCCCCATCCTGAAATTCCTACCCACTGATTGATTTTCCCCATATTATTACAATAGGATAGCCCATCATTAGCAGTCATAAGCCCATCAGTCTGTTAGTTAAGTGCGTCCCAACATTGCCGGTACAGACAGTGTCAGACAGTTCAGCATCCCATTGTCTATAGCTGTTCACCAGTTTGATTGGGAGTCCATCTTTGATTTGGACATAGAGATGCATACTCATTATATCTTCACATCTGAATATGATAGGCTCTGTTCCCGCTGTCACTATACATTCCCCTGAATGAGAATACATGGAACAAAGCCAACAACAGATATGAAGTTAAAACAAAAAATGTACAGCGCCATGGAGTCAAAAAATGTGCCACTGAATAACTAGCACATGGGTGAAGAAATGAGAAAAGAAAACACAAAAGCCTCTTGGGTAAAATGATGCCAGTATGTGATCCATGAGCCAGCAATGAATCTGACAAGAGAAAAAGACTGTTTGGGAGAGATGAAAATAATTTAAAAAAATAACATCAAAAGAGAGAGGATACAGAATAGCCTTGGGCTCCTGCACCCGTGTGGGAGATCTGGAGGGGGCTCCAGGTTCCTGGCTTCGGATCGGTGCAGCACCGGTTGTTGAGCTCTCTTGGGGAGTGAATCATCAGATGGAAGATCTTCCTCTCTGTCTCTCCTCCTCTATGTATATCCGCCTTTCCAATAAAAATAAGTAAAATCTTAAAAAAAGATGTACATTATCTCCAAGGAGATCCGGTTGCCATCCGCAGCCAGTGGATAGCTCTTAAGGAGCTTTTGAGAAGTTCACAAGTGATGCTGAAATGAATATATGAGTGTGAAAGGCCTAGGATACTGAAAATAAGTTGGAAAAGAAGAAAGCATTTGATAAGTTTTGAAACTAATTTCTTGGATTCATATAAAAGCACCAGTGATCAAAGCATGATGATATTGGTTTTAGTACAAACAGGACTATGACACGCAAAAGACATGTTCACTGTTAGTTGGCTTTTTGAATCAGGTACCAAAGGTATACTGTGCTAATGGATAACCTTTTTTTCTTTCAAATTTAGTTATTTTTGTTGGGAAGTCAGATTTACAGAGAGAAGGAGACAGAGAGAAAGATGTTTCACTGCTGGTTCACTCCCCAAATGGCTGCAACAGCTGGAGCTGAGCTGATCTGAAACCAGGAGCCAAAGCCTCTTCCAGGTCTCCCCAATGGGTGTAGTGTCCCAAGGATTTAGGCCATCCTCCCCTGCTTTTCCAGGGTCCCAACAGGGAGCTGTATAGGAAATAGGGCAGCCAGAACTTGAACTGGCACCCATAACATCCTGATGCTTGGTGGTGAAGGATCAGCCAACTGAGCCACACATTGGCCTGGGCACTTTTTTGTAGATAAACCTCCGACATGGCTGTTACAGAAAACAAAGGAACCTTTATCAGTATCTCCCAACAATTACATGTTTTTGAATCATGGATGCAAAATATAAGTTAACGTGATTAATTTTATAAAGAAAACAGATGAAATTTTAGAAATCCTGGAGTAATCACAGTTTATAGAGAGGGCACATTAACCATTAAATACCAATAAATGACAGACACTACATAATTGTACCATAAATTTAAAAAATTTAAAAAAAGAGAGAGGGGAAGATTTTCCATATTCTGGTTCACGCTCTGGGTGACTTCAGGGGTCAGAGCTGGGTTGATCTAAGATGGACTCCCCTGGGGCTGCAGAGCCAAATGGCTCAGGCCATCCTCCACTGCCTTCCCACACCATAACCAGGGAACTGGATCAGAAGTGGTACAGCTAGAGCACGAACCAACACCTATATGGGATGCTAACAATTACAGGTGAAGGATTAACCTCTTATGCCACCATGCCAGTCCCTCAAGCCTGCATTTAGACAATCAGGTAAGAGTCATCGGATCCAGTACAGTAGCCTTGCATGGGTTGGGATCCCATAAGGGCGCCAGTTCTAATCGTAACTATCCCGTTTCCCATCCAAGTCCCTGCTTGTGGCCTGGGAAAGCAGTTGAGGACGGCCCAAAGCCTTGGGACCCTGCACCTTCATGGATGTTCTATGACATATGTCAGGAAAGATTTAAAGGAAATTCAGTAAACTTCAGACGAGTTCTGGACAGTGTCAGAAATAGGAATTAGCCACATTCACCACAGAAGTCACTTTGCCTTCCCCCACCTCCTGCCCCTGAAAACACACTATAGCAAAGATTTCAGACTCCAGCAGCACTGCCTGCCATAGTTGGGCAGAAATCTAGCAGGCTCAGATTTATCTAAAAGAAAGGCATTAGGTGGACATGTGACTGTGTCTGAAGAACTATATGCTAGTAATGATATAGAGGAACTACGTGGGGGGAGGGAATTGGGGAGGGGATAAGGGAATATGGAACTGTATCAAAAATGATAATAATAGTAATAAAATGTAAAAAAAAAAAAGGGAGAGAGAGAAAGGCATTAGGGCCCGGGGTGATAGTGTAGTGGTTAAGGTCCTCCCCTTGCACGTGCCAGGATCCCATGTGGGCGACAGTTCTAATCCTGGCATCCCCACTTCCCATCCAGCTCCCTCCCTGCTTGTGACCTGGGAAGGCAGTCAAGGACGGCCCAAAGCCTTGGGACCCTGCATCCTCGTTGGGGACCTGGAAGAGCTCCTGGCTCCTGGCTTCAGATTAGCTCAGTTCCAGCCATTGTGATCACTTGGGGAGTGAATCATCAGGCGGAAGACTTTCTTCTCTGTGTTTCCTCCTCCTCCCTGTATATCTGATTTTCCAGTAAAAATAAATAAATCTTTAAAAAAAAAAAAAAAAAAAAACAGGCATTACATAAGGTCCTCAGTGCATCTCTCCCCTCGGCCTGCAGGGCCCAGTCAGCGAGGAGCCCCAGGCTCTGTCGGGCCTCACAGAGCCTCCCCAGGCCAGGAGAGGAAGCACAGCCTGGCGAACTGGGGTTGGGGAGGAGGAAGAAAAGGGTCCACTATGGCGGAGGAATCCTGCGTGGTGCTCCCGCGGAGGGATTGGCCGCAGGGTCACTTCCTGTGAGGTGCTGCGGCCCCGCACCGTCAGTCTTTGAAGAAGAAGCAGAGGGAGAGGACGCGTCGCTGGACTTTCCGTGGAGAGCAGTTGTCCTGGCTGAAGATGTGCTGCGGGGCCCAGAGAGGACGTGAGGAGCTCGAGGACTCCAGCTAGCCCTCGTCACACCTGCTGTTGACCTGCACGGCACCAGGGGAGGGCCTCGCGGTGGCCGCCATGGTGGACTTGGGGCCAGCTGTGTGCGAGGTGGGGTTGGTGCCGCCCCCAGAGTGCTTATCTTTGAGTCTTGCTGGAGGAGTTCAGAGACCTACTGAGTTTCATCAGCACCATTCGATCTGTGGCGGAGAACACGGACATCTACAAGGTAAGACCGCACAAGGTACTGGGGTCCCAGAAGGGGAGGTGGCTTGGCTCTAGCACGTGACCAGGAGTGCAGGTGGCAGCTTTTCCTTGGATGTGGTTTCCTGCTGGGGAGGCAGCGACTTTTCCTTAGGTGCAGGTTACAGCTCAGGAGGCAGCGGCTGGTCTTTGGGTGGGTGGGGGGGATCCAGCGAGGGAGGCAGCTTGTCTTAATGTGCGGGGTCCAGCTGGGGAGGCGACAGCTTGTGTTTCCATGAGGGTTTCAGCAGGGGAGGAGGCGACTTGTGTTTGGGTGTAGGGTCCAGCTGTGAAGGCGGCAGCTTGTTCTTGGATGCGGGGTCCAGCTGGGGAGCTGGCAGCTTGACTTATGTGCGGGGTCCAGCTGGGGAGGTGACAGCTTGTGTTTCCATGAGGGTTCCAGCTGGGGAGGAGGCGACTTGTGTTTGGGTTTAGGGTCCAGCTGTGAAGGTGGCAGCTTGTTCTTGGGTGCGGGTTCCAGCTGGGGAGCTGGCAGCTTGACTTATGTGCGAGGTCCAGCTGTGAAGGCAGAAGCTTGTCTCTGGATGCGGGGTGCAGCTGGGGAGTTTGCAGCTTTTCCTTGGAGTCGGGGTGCATCTGGGGTGGTGGCAGCTTGTCCTTGGGTATGGGTCCAGCTGGGGTGTCGGCAGCTTGTCGTTGGGTTCGGGTTCTAGCTGGTGAGGAGGTGGCTTGTGCTTGGGTTTCGGGTGCAGCTGGGGAGGTAGTGGCTTGTGTATGGGTGCAGGTTCCAGCTAGGCAGGCGGCAGTTTGTCCTTGGGTGCAGGGTCCAGCTGGGGAGGTGGCGGCTTGTCTTTGGGTGCGGGGTCCAGCTGGGGAGAGGGCAGCTTGTCCTTGGATGCAGGTCCAGCTGCGGAGTGACAGCTTCTTCTTTTTTACGGGGTCCAGCTTGGGTGGAGGCGGCAGTTTCCTTGGGTGCGTGTCTAGCTGGGGACGTGGCAGCTTGTTCTTGGGTGCTGGTCCAACTGGCGAGGCAGTGGCTTGTCCTTGGGAGCCGGGTCCAGCAGGGGAGAGAGTGGCTTGTCCTTGGGTGCGGGCCAGCTGGGGAGGCGGTGGCTTGTCTTTGGCTGCGGTGTGCAGGTGAGAAGGAGGCAGCTTGTCTTTGTGTGTGTTGTCTAGCTGGGGATGTGGCAGCTTGTTCTTGGGTGCTGCTCTCGGTTGGGAGGCGGCAGCTTGTCCTTGGGTGTGGGTCCAGCTGGGGAGGCAGCAGATTTTCCTTAGGTCTGGGTCCTGCTGGGGAGGTGGCAGATTGTCCTTGGGTATGGGTCCTGCTTGGGAGGTGACAGCTTGTTTTGGATACAGGGTCCAGCTTTGGAGGAAGCAGCTTGTCCTTGGGTGCAGGTCCAGCTGTGGAGGCAGTGGCTTGTCTTTGTGTGCATGGTCCAGCTGGGGAGGCAGTGGCTTGTCCTTGGGTGTGGGATCCAGCTGGGGAGGCGGCAGCATTTCCTTGGGAGCAGGGTCCTGCAGGGGAGACAGTGGCTTGTCCTTGGGTGCGGGCCAACTGGGGAGGCTTTGGCTTGTCTTTGGCTGCGGTGTCCAGCTGGGAAGGAGGCAGCTTGTTCCTGGATGCGAGGTCCAGCTGGGTAGGTGGTGGATTGTGCTTTGGTGTGGGGTCCAGCTGAGGAGACAGTGGCTTGTCTTTGCAGTCCAGCTGGGGAGGCGGCGGCTTGTCTTTAGGTGCAGATCCATCTGGGGAGGTGGCAGCATGTCCTTGGGTGAGGGTCCAGCTGGGAAAACAGCAGATTGTCCTTGGATGCGGGGTCCCGCAAGGATGGAGGTGACAGCTAGTCCTTGGTTGCAAGGTACAGCTTTGTTGGAGGTGGCAGTGTCCTTGGGTGTGGGTCCAGCTGGGGAGGCAGCAGCTTGTCCTTGGGTGTGGGTCCTGCTGGGGAGGCGGCAGTTTGTCCTTGGCTGCCAGTTCAGCAGCGCAGGAGAAGTCTGTCCTTGGGTGTGGGTCCAGCTGGGGAGGTAGCAGCTTATCCTTGGGTGTGGGTACAGCTGGGGAGGCGGCAGCTTGTCTTTTTGTCTGGGTCAGCTGGGGAGGCGGCAGCTTGTCCCTGTGTCTGGGTCCTGCTGGGGAGGTGGCAGCTTGTCCTTGGGTACGGGTCCAGCTTGGGTGGAAGCAGCTTATCCTTGGATGCGGGTCCAGCTGGGGAGGCATTGGCTTGTCTTTGTGCGCAGGGTCCACTGGGGAGGCGGTGAGTTTTACTTGGGTGCGGGGTCCAGCAGGGGAGGCGGCGGCAATTCCTTGGGAGCAGGGTCCAGAGGGGAGACAGTGGCTTGTCCTTGGGTGCGGGTCCAGCTGGGGAGGTGGCAGCCTGTCCTTGGGTGCCAGTCCAGTTGTGTAAGCGGAGGATTGTCCTTGGTTGAGGGATCCAGCTTGGGAGGCGGTAGCTTGTCCTTGGGTGTGGGTCCAGGTGGGGAGGCAACAGATTTTCCTTAGGTCTGGGTCCTGCTGGGGAGGTGGCAGAATGTCCTTGGGTACGGGTCCTGCCTGGGAGGTGGCAGCTTGTTTTGAATACAGGATCCAGCTTTGGAGGAAGCAGCTTGTCCTTGTGTGCAGGTCCAGCTGTGGAGGCAGTGGCTTGTCTTTGTGTGCATGGTCCAGCTGGGGAGGCAGTGGCTTGTCCTTGGGTGTGGGATCCAGCTGGGGAGGCGGCAGCATTTCCTTGGGAGCAGGGTCCAGCAGGGGAGACAGTACTTGTCCTTGGGTGAGAGTTCCTGCTGGGAATGCGGTGCCTTTTCCTTGCTTGCGGGGTCTTCCTGGGGTGGCGGTGGCTTGTATTTGGGTGCGTGGTCTAGCTGGAGATGCGGTGGCTTCTGTTGGTTGAGCTGTCCTGCTTGGGAGGCGATGTATTTTTGTTAGGTTCGGGGTCCAGCTGAGGAGGCAGTGGCTTGTCTTTGGGTGGGGGATCCAGTTGGGGAGGCAGCAGCTTTTCTTTCGATGCTCGGTGCAGCTGGGGAGGCAGCAGCTTGTGTTTGGGTGCAGGGTCCATCTGTGAAGGTGGTGGTTTGGCATAGGCACAGGGTCCAGCGTGGGAGGCTGCAGCTTGTTCTTGGGTGCGGGTCCAGCTGGGGAGGCGGCAGCATTTCCTTGGGGATGGGGTCCAATTGGTGAGGAGGCAGCTTGTCTTTGGGTGCGGGGTCCAGCTGGGGCAGTGGCAGCTTGTGTTTGGGTGCAGGGTCCAGCTGTGAAGGTGGCAGCTTGGACTTCTGCACAGGGTTCAGCTGGGAGGCGGCAGCTTGTTCTTGGATGTGGGTCTAGCTGGGGAGGCAGTGGCTTGTCCTTGGGTGAGAGGTTCTGCTGGGAATGGTGTGGCTTTTCCTTAGTTGCGGGATCTAGGTGGTGTGGCGGTGGCTTGTGTTTGGGTGTGTGGTCCAGCTGGGGAGGCAGCGGCTTGTCTTTGGTTGAGCTTTCCTGCTTGGGAGGCGGTGGCTTTTCCTTAGGTGCTCAGGAGATAGTGGCTGTCTTTGGGTGGGGTTCCAGCTGCAGAGGCGGCAGTTTGTCATTGGGTTCAGGGTCTAGCTGGGAAGACAGCGGCTTGTCCAAGGATAGGGTACAGCTGGGCAGGCTGCAGCTTGTGTTTGGGTGCAGGGTACAGCTGTGAAGGTGGTGGCTTGGCCATCAGCACAGGTTTCTCCTGGGGAGGCGGCAGCTTGTCCTTGGGTACGGGTCCAGATTGGGAAGAGTCGGATTGTTCTTGGGTGCGGGGTTAAGCTTGGGAGGCAGCAGCTTGTCCTTGGGTTTGGGCCCAGTTGGGGAGTCGGCAGCTTGTCCATGTGTTTGGGGTCCAGCTGGGGAGGCGGGAGCTTGTTCTTGGTGTCGGGCCCAGCTGGGGAGACAGCAGCTTGTCCTTAAATGCTGGGTCCAGGTGGGGAGGTGATTGCTTGTGTTTAGGTGCGGGGTCAGCTGGGGAGGTGGCAGCATGTCCTTCCATGCGGGGTCCAGCTGAGGAGACAGTGGCTTGTCCTTGGGTGCAGGGTCCAGCTGAGAGCTGGAGGCTTGTCTTTTAAGTATGGGTTCCAGTTTGGGAGGCGGCAGCTTGTCCTTGGGTGAGGGGTCCAGCTGAGGAGGTCGTGGCTTTTCTTTGGGTCAGGATCCAGCAGGGGAGACAGTGGCTTCTCCTTGGGTGTGGGGTCCAACTGGGGAGGCGGCGGTGGAGCTTGTTCTTGGAGGCCGGGTCCAGCTGGGGAGACAGTGGCTTGTCTTTGGTTGCAGGGTCCATTTGGGAGTCGGCGGCTTGTCTTTGGGTACGGGGTCCAGCTGGGGAGGAGGAAGCTTGTTCTTTCTGCCGGTCCAGCTGGGGAGGCGGCGGCTTGTCCTGTGTGTGCCGGGTCCAACTGTGTAGGCGGCGGCTTGTCCTTGGGTGCAGGGTCCAGCTTGGGAGGCGGAAGCTTGTCCTTGGTGCACATGCAGGTGGGGAGGCGACAGCTTGTCCTTTTCCTTTGGTGTGGATCCAGCTGGGGAGACAGTAGCTTGTCCTTGGGTACGGAGACCAGTGGAACAGGCGGCAGCTTGTCCTTGGGTGAAGAGTCCAGCCTGAGAGGCGGCAGCTTGTGCTTTTGTGCAGTTCCCGTGTGGAGGCCGTGGCTTGTCCTTGGGTGCGGGGTTCATCTGGGGAGGCGGCAGCTTGTTCTTTGGTGAGGGTCCAGCTGGGGTGGTGGCAGCAGCTTGTCCTTGGGTAGAGGTCCAGCTGGGAAGGCAGCAGGTTGTCTTTGGCTAAAGGTGCAGCTGGGGATGCTACAGCTTCTCCTTTTGTGCAGGTCCAGTTGGGAAGGCGGAAACGATTCCTTGGCTGCGGCTCTAGCTGTGGAGGTGGCAGATTGTTCTTAAGTGCGTGTCCAGCTGGGGAGGATGCAGCTTGTCTTTGGGTGCAGGGTCCAGTTGGGGAGGCTGCAGCTTGTCTTTGGGTGCAGGGTACAGTTGGGGAGGTGGCAGCTTGTCCTTGGGTGTGGAATCCAGCTGGGAATTCAGTGGCTTGTCCTTGGGAGCTAGTCCAGCTGGGGAGGCGGCTGTGGCTTGTGTTTGGGTGCGGGGTCCAGCTGGGGAGGTGGCAGCTTTCCCTTAGGTGAGAGTCCAGGCGGCTTGTCTTTGTGGATAGGGTCCAACTGGTGAGGAGGCAGCTTTTCCTTGGGTTCGAGTCCAGCTGTGGAAGTGGCAGCTTGTCCTTGGTTGCGGGGTCCAGCAGGGGAGGCAGTGGCTTGTGTTTGGGTGCGGGGTCCAGCTGTGGAGGTGGCAGCTTGTCCTTGGTTGCGGGCTGGAGCTGGGGAATCAGTGGCTTGTCCTTGGATGCGGGGTCCAGCTGGGTAGGTGGCCTCTTGTGATTGGGTATGGGGTCCAGCTGGGTAGGAGGAAGCTTGTCCTTGGGTGCAGGTCCAGCTGGGTAGGCGGCGGCTTTTCTTTGAGGGGTCCAGTTGGGGAGAAAGTGGCTTGTCCTTGGGTGCAGCGTACAGCTGGGGAGGCGGCAGCTTGTCCTTGGGTGAGCAGTGCTACTAGGGAGGCGGCAGCTTGTCCTTGAATGCGGTTTACAGCAGGGGAGAGAGTGGCTTGTCCTTGGGTGTAGGGTCCAGCTGGGGAGGCAGCTGCTTGTCATTGTGTGAGGGGTCCAGCTGGGCAGGCGGCGGCTTGTCCTTGGGTGCGGGGTACAGCTTGGGAGGCAGCAGCTTGTCTTTCCATGCGGGTTACAGCTGGGGAGGAGGCGGCTTGTGTTTGGGTGCAGGGTCCAGCTTGGGAGGCGGCAGCTTGGCCTTCAGCACAGGGTGCACCTGGCTAGGAGGCAGCTTGTCCTTGCATGAGGATCCAGCTGTGTAAGTGGCGCCTGTCCTTGGGTGTGGGATCCAGCTGGAGAGTCGGCAGCTTGTCCTTGTGTGTGGGTCCAGTTGGAAGGTGGAAGCCTGTCCTTTGGTACGGGTCCAGCTGGGGAGGCGGCAGCTTTTTCTTGGGTGCAGGTCCAGCTGGCGAGGCAGTGGCTTGTCCTTGGGTGGGGTACCAACTGGAGTGGCTTGTCATTGGGTGCGGGCCAGCTGGGGAGGCGGCAGCTTGTCTTAATGTGCGGGGTCCAGCTGGGAGGCGGCTGCATGTACTTGGGAGCGGGGTCCAGTTGGGGAGAGGGCAGCTTGTCTTGGGTGCGTGGTCCAGCTGAGAAGGCAGCAGCTTGGCCATCAGTACATGGTGTAGCTGCAGAGGTGGCAGCTATTCCTTGGGTGTGGGTCCAGTGGGGAGGCGGCAGATTGTCCTTGGATGCGGGGTCCAGCTTGGATGGAGGCGGCAGCTTGTCCTTGGGTGTGGGTCTAGCTGGGGAGGCGGCAGCTTGTTCTTCGGTGTGGGTACATCTGAGGAGGTGGAGGCTTGTTCCTGAGTGCAGGGTCCAGCTTGGGTGGAAGCGGCAGCTTGTCCTTGGGTGTGTGTCTAGCTGGGGAGTTGGCAGCTTGTTCTTGGGTGCGGGGTCCAGCTGGGGAGCTGGCAGCTTGACTTATGTGCGAGGTCCAGCTGTGAAGGCGGAAGCTTGTCCCTGGATGCGGGGTGCAGCTGGGGAGTTTGCAGCTTTTCCTTGGAATCAGGGTGCATCTGGGGTGGTGGCAGCTTGTCCTTGGGTATGGGTCCAGCTGTGGAGTCGCCAGCTTTTCGTTGGGTTCGGGTTCTAGCTGGTGAGGAGGTGGCTTGTGCTTGGGTTTCGGGTGCAGCTGGGGAGGTAGTGGCTTGTGTATGGGTGCAGGTTCCAGCTAGGCAGGCGGCAGTTTGTCCTTGGGTGCAGGGTCCAGCTGGGGAGGTGGCGGCTTGTCTTTGGGTGCGGGGTCCAGCTGGGGAGAGGGCAGCTTGTCCTTGGATGCAGGTCCAGCTGCGGAGTGACAGCTTCTTCTTTTTTACGGGGTCCAGCTTGGGTGGAGGCGTCCGCTTTTCCTTCGGTTCGGAGACTAGCTGGGAGGCGGTCTCTCGTCCTTGGGTGCAGGGTCCAGCTGAGGAGGCTGCGGATTGTCTTTATGTCTGGGGTCCAGCTGTGGAGGTAGTACCTTTCATTGGGTGAGGGTCCAGGTGGAGTGGTGGCAACTTGTCCTTGGGTGCAGGTTTAGGTGGGGAGATGGCAGCTTGTTCTTGGGTGGGAAGTCCAGCTGGGGAGACAGTGACTTGTTTTTGGGTGCGGGGTCTAGCTGGGGAGCGGCGCCTTGTCCTTGGGTGCTGAGTCCAACTGGGTAGGTGGCTGCATTTCCTTGGGAGCAGGGTCCAGCTGGGGAGGTCGCCGCTTTTCCTTTGATGCGGGGTCCAGCTGGGGAGTTGGCGGCTTATCGTTGGCTGTGGGATTCATCTGGGGAGGCGGCTTGTCTTTAGTGCGGGTCCAGCTGGGGAGGCCCCGGCTTGACCATCAGCACAGGGTCCAGCTGGGAAGGTGGTGGCTTGTCCTCTGATGTGTGGTCCAGTAGTGCCGGCCTCGTCTGGGCCTTCAGTGCAGCGTCCAGGAAAGCCTCCTCTGGCTTGATTATCTGCACAGCTTCCAGCTTGAGGGCAGGTGATATCTTGGTCATTGGCGGTGTCTGTGAGCACAGGCCTCTCCTTCGGCCTGCATTGGAATTTTTAAAGACAGGTGGCGACTTGGTCTTCTTCTTGAAGTTCCCATAGGCTAGGGTAGCTTGGCTATTAACTCAGGTGCAGGAGAGGAGGTGGTTGCTTGCCTTCATGCAAAATTAATGAGGGCGGGCCATGACTTAGCACTCAGTGCTGGTTCCTGGAGGTGAAGTTGCAGCTTGGCCATCTGCCATCCCAGGGTGTTGCCTGAGTGGTTTGGGCAGTTCTGGTACTTTGTTAGCTTTATTGCATCAGGGTTGGGAAGATCTTTTCCAGATCCGCTGACTGATCAAGTCCACCTTAGTGCATCCCCAGACCGAGGCACTTGCTGCAAAACTTGACCAGGTGAATGTTCTGTTCTGTTCTGCTTTCCATTTCCTGATGTGGCACTTGAGGTCCCCAGCTGGCCTAGATGAGCTGGCTGCCATGTCCCCCATGTGCATTGGGGTACACTGTCCAAACCCTGCACAGGTCTCAGCACCTGAGGAGGCCCTGTCCCCATTCTTGGGCTTTCATGAGTTTGTTTCTCTGCTTTTGAGTATGCTAATGCTTGTCATTTTGAATTCCTTTTAGGACAACTTACCAGTCTCTTGTAACAAGAGAGGAAGGGAGTGAAAGAGAGAAGCAGGGAATTGGATACCAAATGTAGCAGCTGGAGCCTGAAACCTTCAGCCCTAATGGGTCCTGGTGCTTGCAAGGTGAGGATTTAGCCATTGAGCCATTGTACCAGGCCATGGATCTCTCTCTCTCTTTGTTTTTAAGATTCACTTATTTTTTCTTTTCGAGTAACACAGAGAGAAGGAGAGACAGAGATCCTCTATCGGTCATCAGATTTGCCAAATGACCATAATAGCTGAGGCTGAGCCAGTCCTTCTGGGTCTCTAGCATGAATGCAAGGGACCAAGGACTTGATCCTTCCTTTATTGCCTTCACAGCCACAAGCCGGGAGCTGGATGGGCAGTGGAGCAGCCAAGACACCAGCTGGCACCTGTATGGGATGCCAGCACCACAGGTGGAAGCTTAGTTTACTGTGCCATAATGCTGGCCCCCGTTTTATCACATTTTAGTTGAGTTTTTGATTAACTCAGTTATTCCAGTGATTTGTTTTCACTGAAAATTTCATTCTCTCTCTTGTTCTCTGGATGAGTGGTTTTCTAGATATAAGTAGTAAAAAGTCAGAGTTTCTGCTACTATTCTGGTTAAAGTGTATGCGAGGGCTAGTGTTGTGGTGCAGTGCGCTAATCTAACATTTGTAATGCCGACATCCCACATGGCCATGTTGCTGTTTGCTGGAGTTATCTTTACTGCTCACTCCAGACTGTTTTGAAGGTTAGCTATTAGCCTAGAACCTCTGTGCTTTCCTTTTGCTTCTTTTTTTGTTGCAGGTCTTTGTTTTCCTTGGTTTATTATGTTTTTGATGGATGGTTTCTTCTAGTCTAATGAGAAAGAAGGTCAGTGGGAAATGAATTAGAAACTTGCTTTTTGAGGCCTGTGTGGTGTTTTGGATGAAATTGCTGCCTGTGTTGCCAGTGTGAGTCCTGACTGCTCTGCCTTCATCCAGCTCCCTGATAATGAATGACCAGAGGGGACAAGTTGAAGATGGCCCAGTTCCTTAGATCCCTGCCCCCATGTGGAGACCCAGACGGAGTACCAGCTTCTGGCTTTAGCCTGGCCATTGTGGCCAGCTGCGGCGTGGACCAGTGGATGGAAGAAATGTGTCTGTCTCTTCCCTGTGTGTTGCTTTTAGTTTTAAAATATACGCATACATGCATATTTTTAGTAAAAAGAATCTTGCTTTTGTGGAGAGCTCTTGTCTTTAGTTTGGTGATGTTTAGAAGTTGAAATGATGTGAGACTGAGTTGGGTTCGTGATGAGTCGAGCTGCTGCCTGCACAGCCACCAGCCCGTTGCTCAGGTCCTGGCTGTGCTACTCCATCCAAGCCCTGCTGGTGGCCTGGGAAAATCAGCGGAAGATGGTCCAGGTTGTTGAGCCCTTGTCGCCTGTATGGGAGACCTGGATGAAGCTCCTGTGGATGGAAGAGCTCTTCTCAGTCCACTTTCAAAGAAGAGTATAAATTTTAAAATTAAATTATGGACCACTTTAGTTCAGTGAAATGATGTGAACGCTTATTTGTTTCTTTGTTTCTATTATTGCTGCTGCAAGTGTATGCTAATTCTTATTGCATTGTGATTTTTTTGAGCCACAGAGAATCAGAAACAGGGAGACCTCCCTTCCACTGATCGCTGTGCACAGGTTTGCAGTTGCTGCTGCAGGGCCCAGCCACATCCAGGAGTCAGGAACTCAGTCTGGGTTTCCATGTGAGTGGAACCCGGCAGCTGAGCCTCATCTGCTGCCTTTTATGTTATATGTTATGAAGATGTTAGTTAGATACAGAAATTAGTCTGGTGTTCAAACCAGGCAAGGGGTACAAATTGAGTAAATCTGTTTAATGTCTAGTTTCAGTGTAGGCACTATAATATGAATTAAAATTTAGAGTTTAAAACTTTTGAGAGGGGGTCCAGCATGAACCTAGTGGCTAAACTCTTTGGCTTGAATGTGCCATGATCCCATATGGGTGCCGGTTCTAATCCTGTTAGCTCTGTCTTCCATTCCCCTGCTTGTGGCCTGGGAAAGCAGTCAAGGACGGCCCAAAGTTTTGGGACTTTGCACCCCATGGGAGACTGGGAGGAGTCTTCTGGCTCCTAGCTTTGGAATATTGGCTCAGTTCCAGCCGTGGAAGCCTCTTGGGAAGTGAATCAGTGAATGGAAGATCTTCTCTGTCTCTTCTCCTCTCTGTAAATCTGACTTTGCAATAAAAATAAATAAACCTTAACAAACAAACAACAACAACAAAACCCTTGAGAGGGACTGGTGTGATGGCTCAGTAACTAAATGCTCACCTGGAAGTGCCAGGATCCCTTGTGGTTGAGTGTGTCATGGTGGCTCTACTTCCCATTCAGCTCTCACTCGTGGTCTGAGAAAGAGGAAGAGGGTGGTTCAAAACTTTGGAAACTTATGCCCCTTTGGCAGACTCAGAAGAAACTTATGGCTCGCCTCATTGTGACTATTATGGCCACTTGGGTAATGAAGCAATGGATGAAGATCTTTTTTGCCTCTCTTTCTCTGTAAATCTGATCTGCCTTTCCAAAAAATAAAAGTTTTTAATTAATTATTCTTTAGGAAAGTCAGATATACAGAGGGATGGAGAAACAGAGGGAAAGATCTTCTGTCTGCTGGTTCATTCCCCAAGTAGCTAAAACGGCCAGACCTGAGCCAATCTGAAGCCAGGAGCTTCTTACAGGTCTCCCACATGGGTGGAGGAACCCAAGGCTTTGGACCATCTTTGACTGCTTTCCCAGGCCACAAGTGGGGAGCTGGATGGGATGTGGAGCAGCCAGAACATGAACCAGTGCTCATATAGAATCCAGGCATATGCAAGTCAAGCATTTTAGCTACTTGGCTATTGCTCTGGGCCCAAATGTAAATAAAACTTTTTTTTAAGATTATTTATTTTTTTTATTACAAGTCAGATATGCACAGAGAAGGAGAGACAGAGAGGTAGATCTTCTTTCTGGTGATTCACTCCTCAAGTGACCGCAAAGCCTGGTGCTACATGATCCGGAGTCCAGAGCCTCGAGCCTCTTCCAGGTCTCCCACATGGGTGCAAGATCCCAAGGCTTTGGGCCATCCTCATCTGCTTTCCTAGGTCACAATCACGGAGTAGGATGGGAAACGGGGCTGTCAGGATATGAACATGCACCCATATGGAATCCTGGCTCGTTGAAGCCGACGATTTTAACCACTAGGCCACTGTGCTGGTTCCAATAAATAGATCTTAACAAGAAAAACAGCAAAGAAGCTTCAGTAATCATTACCTGATTTTTTGTTTGCCTGTAGATATTACAGATGTCACTGTTGTCATTTATTTGTGGAACTCTAAAATCCCAGCCCAGAGTAATCTATGTATTTATCAGATAATGCTTGCCTCTACTTAAATAATAATTTTTACTTTTTTAAAATTTAGATTGTTGCCAGCAAAGGAGATTTTGAAAAGGTCACCAAAGAAAAGAAGTGGTCTAAAGTCGATAGCTGCTTGGGATATCTGCCAGGAAAAGAAACGGGTCTCTCTTCAAAATCTCACTGTGAAAGAATTCTCTACCCATATGAGCTGTTCCAGTCTGGTGTCAGTCTTATGGTGAGTTGCTGCATTGTTCTTAGAATTGGATAAATTGGTCCTGACGTGGTAGCCTAGTGGCCAAAAGCCCCACCGTGCATGTTTCAAGATCCCATATGGGCACCAGTTTGTGTCCCAGTTGCTCCACTTCCCATCCAGGTCCCTGCTTGTGGCCTGGGAAAGCTGTTGAAGACGGCCCAAAACCTTGAGATCCTGCACCCGTGTGGGAGTCCAGGAAGAGGCTTTCTGGCAGTTCAACTGTGGCTGTGTGTTCTCTTGAGGAGTGAACCTGCAGATGAAAGATCTTTCTGTAAATCAGCCTTCCCAATAAAAATAAAACTTGTTGGGGGAGAATGTGTTAAAATTATTTTTTTGTTGGAAAGGCAAGTTTAGAGAGAAAGAGAAAGCTTTTACATCTACTGGTTCACTCCCCAAGTGGCCGCAGTGTCCAGAGCCGAGGCAGTCCAAAGCCAGAAGCCAGGAGCTTCTTCTGGGACTCCCACATGAGTGCAGGGTCCCAAGGCTTTGGGCCATCCTTGACTGCTTTCCCGGACTACAAGCAGGGAGCTGGATGGGAAGTTGGAGCAGCTAGGGCCTAATACTGTGCATATGGGATTCTGGAGCATGCCAGTTAAGGATTTAACTGCTAGACTACTGTGCTGGGCCCCACTTCATTTGTTTTTATTGGTGAATAATGTTCCCTTGTATGTATGTACCTTGTTACTTGTTTACTAGTTGATGAACAGTGGATTGTTCCAGTTTTTTATGTTAGGAATAATAATATGCCTGTTTAGGTATAATGCTTCATGTGGACATATGTGTTCACTTCTCTTAATAGAGTGGATTTGCTAGGTGTTGTGTTACATTTATGTTTATTTTTTCAAAACTGTCAGAATGTTTTCCAAAGTGGCTGAACCATTTTACATTCCCCCCGTTAATGTAGAGGCTTCCAGTTTTTCCATGTCCTGGCAAACACGTGTTGTCCCTTGTTTTGGTTATAACCATTTTATTAGGTATGTACTTGCATTTCCTTGTAGTTTTCATTTGCATTTTGCTAAAGACTATGGAGGATGATTTGCATTGTTTTATGTTCATTTTAGCCGTAAGTGTATCTTCCTCAGTGAAGTGTTTATTGGGTTGGCTTTGTATACTTGTAAGAGTTTGTTATACTAAACGCAAGTCCTTAATTAGATGTTGATTTGCAAAAAGTTTATGCTTGTCTATAATTTATGTTTTCCTTTTCTGATATTATCTGCTTGAAGAATGCTTTGCAGATTCCTGTTTTCCTTTGATGGATTTTAGTTTTCGAATCATTTAGGAAGTATTTTCCTTATTGTTGATTATAGTCATTTATTTGTCTCTGTGTAGAAGTTCTGTGGTTTTAACTTTAGTTCCAAAGCATTTCCTTTGGCGTTCACTTATTCCCTTATTTTCATTTTATTTGGAAGAGAGGAGAGAAAGCTTCCATGTGGTGGTTCACTCCCAGCCTGGGTAAAGCCAGGAACTCAATCCAGATTTCCTTTGTGGGTGACAGGGATTCGAGTACTTACATAGTCATCTGTTGTCTGCCAGGCAGGAAGCTGAGTTAGGAATGGCACTAGGACTTGACCTCAGGCACTGCTGTGTGGGGTGTGGGTCTCACAAGTGGTGTTGTAACTATTGGCTTTTACATCGAGGTTCATGGTGCTGCTTGAACTGTTTATTTTTGTGTTTGTAAAAAATAAGAGGTAAATACGCAGGTTAGTTTTTTGGGATGGAGGCCATATGAATACTCAGTTGTGATGAGCACTGTTTAAAACAGTATTGTTTTTCTGTTGATTTAACTAGGCTACGTGTATTGAGAATCAGTTGACCATAAATGTACAGTATTATTTGTTTTTTTTTAAGATTTATTTATTTTATTACAAAGTCAGATATACAGAGAGGAGGAGAAACAGAGAGGAAGATATTCCATCTGATGATTCACTCCCCAAGTGAGCCGCAACAGGCCGCTGTGTGCCGATCTGAAGCCGGGAACCTGGAAACTCTTCCGGGTCTCCCACACAGGTGCAGGGTCCCAATGCCTTGGGCTGTCCTGAACTGCTTTCCCAGGCCACAAGCAGGGAGCTGGATGGGAAGTGGAGCTGCCGGGATTAGAACTGGCGCCCATATGGGATCCCGGTGTTTTCAAGGTGAGGACTTTAGCCACTAGGCCACGCCGCCGGGCCCGAATGTTCGCAGTGTTTTAACAAAGTGTAATTTTTAGAAATACGGCTGTCAGTTTAACCTAAGAAGTACACATTTAATATTGATAAAATTGTTTGGCATAGTATAAAATGAACTTTTTTTTTTTTTTAATTTTGAGTTTCACGGTGCAATTCCACAGGATCTGGGATTTCCCTTCCCCCTCCTCAAATTCCTACCCACTGATTGATTTTTCCCATATTATTACAATAGGATAGCCCATCATTAGCAGTCATAAGTCCATCAGTCTGTTAATTAGTTAAGTGCGTCCCAACATTGCCGGTACAGACAATGTCAGACAATTCAGCATCCCATTGTCTAGAGCTGTTCACCAGTTTGATTGGGAGTCCATCTTTGATTTGGACATAGAGATGCATACTCATTATATCTTCACATCTGAATATGATAGGCTCTGTTCCCACTGTCACTATACATTCCCCTGAATGAGAAGACATGGAACAAAGCCAACAACAGATATGAAGTTAAAACAAAAAATGTACAGCACCATGGAGTCAAAAAATGTGCCACTGAATAACCAGCACATGGGTGAAGAAATGAGAAAAGAAAACACAAAAGCCTCTTGGGTAAAATGATGCCAGTATGTGATCCATGAGCCAGCAATGAATTTGACAAGAGAAAAAGACTGTTTGGGAGAGATGAAAATAATTTAAAAAAACCCATCAAAACAGAGAGGATACAGAATAGCCTTGGGCTCCTGCACCCGTGTGGGAGATCTGGAGGGGGCTGCAGGTTCCTGGCTTCGGATTGGTGCAGCACCGGCCGTTGAGCTCACTTGGGGAGTGAATCATTGGATGGAAGATCTTCCTCTCTGTCTCTCCTCCTCTATGTATATCCGCCTTTCCAATAAAAATAAGTAAAATCTTAAAAACAAGATGTACATTATCTCCAAGGAGATCCGGGTGCCATCTGCAGCCAGTGGATAGCTCTTAAGGAGCTTTTGAGAAGTTCACAAGTGATGCTGAAATGAATATGAGTGTGAAAGGCCTAGGATACTGAAAATAAGTTGGAAAAGAAGAAAGCATTTGATAAGTTTTGAAACTAATTTCTTGGATTCATATAAAAGCATCAGTGATCAAAGCATGATGATATTGGTTTTAGTACAAACAGGACTATGACACGCAAAAGACATGTTCACTGTTAGTTGGCTTTTTGAATCAGGTAGCAAAGTTATACTGTGCTAATGGATAACCTTTTTTTCTTTCAAATTTAGTTATTTTTGTTGGGAAATCAGATTTACAGAGAGAAGGAGACAGAGAGAAATATGTTTCACTGCTGGCTCACTCCCCAAATGGCTGCAACAGCTGGAGCGGAGCTGATCTGAAACCAGGAGCCAAAGCCTCTTCCAGGTCTCCCAAATGGGTGTAGTGTCCCAAGGATTTAGGCCATCCTCCACTGCTTTTCCAGGGTCCCAACAGGGAGCTGTGTAGGAAATAGGGCAGCCAGAACTTGAACTGGCACCCATAACATCCTGATGCTTGGTGGTGAAGGATCAGCCAACTGAGCCACACACTGGGCCTGGGCACTTTTTTTGTAGATAAACCTCCGACATGGCTGTTACAGAAAACAAAGGAACCTTTATCAGTATCTCCCAACAATTACATGTTTTTGAATCATGGATGCAAAATATAAGTTAACGTGATTAATTTTATAAAGAAAACAGATGAAATTTTAGAAATCCTGGAGTAATCACAGTTTATAGAGAGGGCACATTAACCATTAAATACCAATAAATGACAGACACTACATAATTGTACCATAAATTTAAAAAATTTAAAAAAAGAGAGAGAGGGGAAGATTTTCCATATTCTGGTTCACGCTCTGGGTGACTTCAGGGGTCAGAGCTGGGTTGATTTAAGGCTGGGAGCCAGGACCTTCCTCTGGGACTCCCCTGGGGCTGCAGGGCCCAATGGCTCAGGCCATCCTCCACTGCCTTCCCACACCATAACCAGGAACTGGATCAGAAATGGTACAGCTAGAACACGAACCAACACCTATATGGGATGCTAACAATTACAGGTGAAGGATTAACCTGTTATGCCACCATGCCAGTCCCTCAAGCCTGCATTTACACAATCAGTTAAGAGTCGTCGGATCCAGTACAGTAGCCTTGCATGGGTTGGGATCCCATAAGGGCGCCAGTTCTAATCCTAACCATCCCGTTTCCCATCCAAGTCCCTGCTTGTGGCCTGGGAAAACAGTTGAGGACGGCCCAAAGCCTTGGGACCCTGCACCTTCATGGATGTTCTATGACATATGTCAGGAAAGATTTAAAGGAAATTCAGTAAACTTCAGACGAGTTCTGGACAGTGTCAGAAATAGGAATTAGCCACATTCACCACAGAAGTCACTTTGCCTTCCCCCACCTCCTGCCCCTGAAAACACACTATAGCAAATGTTTCAGACTCCAGCAGCACTGCCTGCCATAGTTGGGCAGAAATCTAGCAGGCTCAGATTTATCTAAAAGAAAGGCATTAGGTGGACATGTGACTGTGTCTGAAGAACTATATGCTAGTAATGATATAGAGGAACTACGTGGGGGGAGGGAATTGGGGAGGGGATAAGGGAATATGGAACTGTATCAAAAATGATAATAATAGTAATAAAATGTAAAAAAAAAAAGGGAGAGAGAGAAAGGCATTAGGGCCCGGGGTGATAGTGTAGTGGTTAAGGTCCTCGCCTTGCACGTGCCAGGATCCCATGTGGGCGACAGTTCTAATCCTGGCATCCCCACTTCCCATCCAGCTCCCTCCCTGCTTGTGACCTGGGAAGGCAGTCAAGGACGGCCCAAAGCCTTGGGACCCTGCATCCTCGTTGGGGACCCGGAAGAGCTCCTGGCTCCTGGCTTTAGATTAGCTCAGTTCCAGCCATTGCGATCACTTGGGGAGTGAATCATCGGACGGAAGACTTTCCTCTCTGTTTCCTCCTTCTCCCTGTATATCTGATTTTCCAGTAAAAATAAATAAATCTTTAAAAAAAAAAAAACAGGCATTAAATAAGGTCCTCAGTGCATCTCTGCCCTTGGCCTGCAGGGCCCAGTCAGCGAGGAGCCCCAGGCTCTGTTGGGCCTCACAGAGCCTCCCCAGGCCAGGAGAGGAAGCACAGCCTGGCGAACTGGGGTCGGGGAGGAGGAAGAAAAGGGTCCACTATGGCGGAGGAATCCTGCGTGGTGCTCCCGCGGAGGGATTGGCCGCAGGGTCACTTCCTGTGAGGTGCTGCGGCCCCGCACCGTCAGTCATCGAAGAAGAAGCAGAGGGAGAGGACGCGTCGCTGGACTCTCCGTGGAGAGCAGTTGTCCTGGCTGAAGATGTGCTGCGGGGCCCAGAGAGGACGTGAGGAGCTCGTGGACTCCAGCTAGCCCTCGTCCCACCTGCTGTCGACCTGCACTGCACCAGGGGAGGGCCTCGTGGTGGCCGCCATGGTGGGCTTGGGGCCGGCTGTGTGCGAGGTGGGGTTGGTGCCGCCCCCAGAGTGCTTATCTTTGAGTCTCGCTGGAGGAGTTCAGAGACCCACTGAGTTTCATCAGCACCATTCGACCTGTGACCGAGAACACGGACATCTACAAGGTAAGACCAACCAAGGTACTGGGGTCCCAGAAGGGGAGGCGGCTTGGCTCTAGCACGTGACCAGGAGTGCAGGTGGCAGCTTTTCCTTGGATGTGTTTTCCTGCTGGGGAGGCAGCGACTTTTCCTTAGGTGCAGGTTACAGCTCAGGAGGCAGCAGCTGGTCTTTGGGTGGGTGGGGGGGATCCAGCGAGGGAGGCAGCGGCTTGTCCTTGGGTGCGGGGTCCAGCTGGGAAGGTGACAGCTTGTGTTTCCATGAGGGTTTCAGCAGGGGAGGAGGCGACTTGTGCTTGGGTGTAGGGTCCAGCTGTGAAGGCTGAAGCTTGTTCTTGGGTGCGGGGTCCAGCTGGGGAGCTGGCAGCTTGACTTATGTGCAAGGTCCAGCTGTGAAGGCGGAAGCTTGTCCCTGGATGCGGGGTGCAGCTGGGGAGTTTGCAGCTTTTCCTTGGAATCAGGGTGCATCTGGGGTGGTGGCAGCTTGTCCTTGGGTATGGGTCCAGCTGGGGAGTCGGCAGCTTGTCGTTGGGTTCGGGTTCTAGCTGGTGAGGAGGTGGCTTGTGCTTGGGTTTCGGGTGCAGCTGGGGAGGTAGTGGCTTGTGTATGGGTGCAGGTTCCAGCTAGGCAGGCGGCAGTTTGTCCTTGGGTGCAGGGTCCAGCTGGGGAGGTGGCGGCTTGTCTTTGGGTGCGGGGTCCAGCTGGGGAGAGGGCAGCTTGTCCTTGGATGCAGGTCCAGCTGCGGAGTGGCAGCTTGTTCTTTTTTACGGGGTCCAGCTTGGGTGGAGGCGGCAGTTTCCTTGGGTGCGTGTCTAGCTGGGGACGTGGCAGCTTGTTCTTGGGTGCTGGTCCAACTGGCGAGGCAGTGGCTTGTCCTTGGGAGCAGGGTCCAGCAGGGGAGACAGTGGCTTGTCCTTGGGTGCGGGCCAGCTGGGGAGGCAGTGGCTTGTCTTTGGCTGCGGTGTGCAGGTGCGAAGGAGGCAGCTTGTCTTTGGGTGTGGGGTCTAGCTGGGGAAGCGGCAGCTTGTTCTTGGGTGTGGGTCCAGGTGGGGAGGCGGCAGCTTGTCCTTGGGTGTGGGTCCAGCTGGGGAGGCAACAGATTTTCCTTAGGTCTGGGTCCTGCTGGGGAGGTGGCAGAATGTCCTTGGGTATGGGTCCTGCCTGGGAGGCGGCAGCTTGTTTTGGATACAGGGTCCAGCTTTGGAGGAAGCAGCTTGTCCTTGGGTGCAGGTCCAGCTGTGGAGGCAGTGGCTTGTCTTTGTGTGCATGGTCCAGCTGGGGAGGCAGTGGCTTTTCCTTGGGTGCGGGATCCAGCTGGGGAGGCGGCAGCATTTCCTTGGGAGCAGGGTCCAGCAGGGGAGACAGTGGCTTGTCCTTGGGTGCGGGCCAGCTGGGGAGGCAGTGGCTTGTCTTTGGCTGCGGTGTCCAGCTGGGAAGGAGGCAGCTTGTCTTTGGGTGCGGGGTCTAGCTGGGGATGCGGCAGCTTGTTCTTGGGTGCGGGATCCAGATGGGGATGCGGCAGCTTGTTCTTGGGTTCGAGTCCAGCTGTGGAGGTAGGAGCTTGTCCTTGGATGCAGGGTCTAGCTGGGGAGGCTGCAGCTTGTTCCTGGATGCGAGGTCCAGCTGGGTAGGTGGTGGCTTGTGCTTTGGTGTGGGGTCCAGCTGAGGAGACAGTGGCTTGTCTTTTCGGTCCAGCTGGGGAGGCGGCGGCTTGTCTTTAGGTGCAGATCCATCTGGGGAGGTGGCAGCATGTCCTTGGGTGTGGGTCCAGCTGGGAAAACAGCAGATTGTCCTTGGATGCGGGGTCCCGCAAGGATGGAGGTGACAGCTAGTCCTTGGTTGCAGGGTACAGCTTTGGTGGAGGTGGCAGTGTCCTTGGGTGTGGGTCCAGCTGGGGAGGCTGCAGCTTGTCCTTGGGTGTGGGTCCTGCTGGGCAGGTGGCAGCTTGTCCTTGGCTGCCAGTTCAGCAGCGCAGGAGACAGTCTGTCCTTGGGTGTGGGTCCAGCTGGGGAGGTAGCAGCTTGTCCTTGGGTGTGGGTACAGCTGGGGAGGCGGCA
Organism: Ochotona princeps; assembly: GCF_030435755.1. Classification (NCBI taxonomy): domain Eukaryota; kingdom Metazoa; phylum Chordata; class Mammalia; order Lagomorpha; family Ochotonidae; genus Ochotona; species Ochotona princeps. Next base: position 2,194,844 of record NC_080839.1, on the reverse strand, counting down.
GCTTGTCTTTTTGTCTGGGTCAGCTGGGGAGGTGGCAGCTTGTCCCTGTGTCTGGGTCCTGCTGGGGAGGTGGCAGCTTGTCCTTGGGTACGGGTCCAGCTTGGGAGGAAGCAGCTTATCCTTGGATGCGGGTCCAGCTGGGGAGGCAGTGGCTTGTCTTTGTGTGCATGGTCCAGCTGGGGAGGCAGTGGCTTTTCCTTGGGTGAGAGTTCCTGCTGGGAATGCGGTGCCTTTTCCTTCCTTGCGGGGTCTTCCTGGGGTGGCGGTGGCTTGTATTTGGGTGCGTGGTCTAGCTGGAGAGGCGGTGGCTTCTGTTGGTTGAGCTGTCCTGCTTGGGAGGTGATGGATTTTTGTTAGGTTCGGGGTCCAGCTGAGGAGGCAGTGGCTTGTGTTTGGGTGGGGGATCCAGTTGGGGAGGCGGCAGCTTGTCTTTCGATGCTCGGTGCAGCTGGGGAGGCAGCAGCTTGTGTTTGGGTGCAGGGTCCAGCTGTGAAGGTGGTGGTTTGGCATAGGCACAGGGTCCAGCGTGGGAGGCTGCAGCTTGTTCTTGGGTGCGGGTCCAGCTGGGGAGGCGGCAGCATTTCCTTGGGGATGGGGTCCAATTGGTGAGGAGGCAGCTTGTGTTTGGGTGCGGGGTCCAGCTGGGGCGGTGGCAGCTTGTGTTTGGGTGCAGGGTCCAGCTGTGAAGGTGGCAGCTTGGACTTCAGCACAGGGTTCAGCTGGGAGGCGGCAGCTTGTTCTTGGATGCGGGTCTGGCTGGGGAGGCAGTGGCTTGTCCTTGGGTGAGAGGTCCTGCTGGGAATGGTGTGGCTTTTGCTTAGTTGCGGGATCTAGGTGGTGTGGCAGTGGCTTGTGTTTGGGTTTGTGTTCCAGCTGGGGAGGCAGCGGCTTGTCCTTGGTTGAGCTTTCCTGCTTGGGAGGCGGTGGCTTTTCCTTAGGTGCTCAGGAGACAGTAGCTGTCTTTGGGTGGGGGGTCCAGCTGCGGAGGCGGCAGTTTGTCATTGGGTTCAGGGTCTAGCTGGGAAGACAGTGGCTTGTCCTAGGATAGGGTACAGCTGGGCAGGCTGCAGCTTGTGTTTGGGTGCAGGGTACAGCTGTGAAGGTGGTGGCTTGGCCATCAGCACAGGTTTCTCCTGCGGAGGCGGCAGCTTGTGCTTGGGTGCGGGTCCAGCTTGGGAAGAGTCAGATTGTTCTTGGGTGCGGGGTTAAGCTTGGGAGGCAGCAGCTTGTCCTTGGGTTTGGGCCCAGTTGGGGAGTCGGCAGCTTGTCCATGTGTTTGGGGTCCAGCTGGGGAGGCGGGAGCTTGTTCTTGGTGTCGGGTCCAGCTGGGGAGACAGCAGCTTGTCCTTAAATGCTGGGTCCAGGTGGGGAGGTGATTGCTTGTGTTTAGGTGCGGGGTCAGCTGGGGAGGCGGCAGCATGTGCTTCCATGCGGGGTCCAGCTGAGGAGACAGTGGCTTGTCCTTGGGTACAGGGTCCAGCTGAGAGCTGGAGGCTTGTCTTTAAGTATGGGTTCCAGTTTGGGAGGCGGCAGCTTGTCCTTGGGTGAGGGGTCCAGCTGAGGAGGCCATGGCTTTTCTTTGGATCAGGGTCCAGCAGGGGAGACAGTGGCTTGTCCTTGTATCAGGGTCCAGCAGGGGAGACAGTGGCTTCTCCTTGGGTGTGGGGTCCAACTGGGGAGGCGGCGGTGGAGCTTGTTCTTGGGGGCCGGGTCCAGCTGGGGAGACAGTGGCTTGTCTTTGGTTGCAGGGTCCATTTGGGAGTCGGCGGCTTGTCTTTGGGTACGGGGTCCAGCTGGGGAGGAGGAAGCTTGTTCTTTCTGCCGGTCCAGCTGGGGAGGCGGCGGCTTGTCCTGTGTGTGCTGGGTCCAACTGTGTAGGCGGCGGCTTGTCCTTGGGTGCAGGGTCCAGCTTGGGAGGCGGAAGCTTGTGCTTGGTGCACATGCAGGTGGGGAGGCGACAGCTTGTCCTTTTCCTTTGGTGTGGGTCCAGCTGGGGAGACAGTAGCTTGTCCTTGGGTGCGGAGACCAGTGGAGCAGGCGGCAGCTTGTCCTTGGGTGAAGAGTCCAGCCTGAGAGGCGGAAGCTTGTGCTTTTGTGCAGTTCCCGTGTGGAGGCCGTGGCTTGTCCTTAGGTGCGTGGTCCAGCTGGGGAGACAGTGGCTTGTCCTTGGGTGCGGGGTTCATCTGGGGAGGTGGCAGCTTGTTCTTTGGTGAGGGTCCAGCTGGGGTGGTGGCAGCAGCTTGTCCTTGGGTAGAGGTCCAGCTGGGAAGGTGGCAGGTTGTCTTTGGCTACAGGTGCAGCTGGGGGTGCTGCAGCTTGTCCTTTTGTGCAGGTCCAGTTGGGAAGGCGGAAACGATTCCTTGGCTGCGGCTCTAGCTGTGGAGGTGGCAGATTGTTCTTAAGTGCGTGTCCAGCTGGGGAAGCTGCAGCTTGTCTTTGGGTGCAGGGTCCAGTTGGGGAGGTGGCAGCTTGTCCTTTGGTGCGGGATCCAGCTGGGAATTCAGTGGCTTGTCCTTGGGAGCTAGTCCAGCTGGGGAGGCGGCTGTGGCTTGTGTTTGGGTGCAGGGTCCAGCTGTGGAGGTGGCAGCTTGTCCTTGGTTGCGGGCTGGAGCTGGGGAATCAGTGGCTTGTCCTTGGATGCGGGGTCCAGCTGGGAGGTGGCCTCTTGTGATTGGGTATGGGGTCCAGCTTAGGAGGAGGGAGCTTGTCCTTGGGTGCAGGTCCATCTGGGTAGGCGGCGGCTTTTCTTTGAGGGGTCCAGTTGGGGAGAAAGTGGCTTGTCCTTGGGTGCAGCGTACAGCTGGGGAGGCGGCAGCTTGTCCTTGGGTGAGCAGTGCTACTGGGGAGGTGGCAGCTTGTCCTTGAATGCGGTTTACAGCAGGGGAGATTTTGGCTTGTCCTTGGGTGTAGGGTCCAGCTGGGGAGGCAGCTGCTTGTCATTGTGTGAGGGGTCCAGCTGGGCAGGCGGCGGCTTGTCCTTGGGTGCGGGGTACAGCTTGGGAGGCGGCAGCTTGTCTTTCCATGCGGGTTACAGCTGGGGAGGAGGCGGCTTGTGTTTGGGTGCAGGGTCCAGCTTGGGAGGCGGCAGCTTGGCCTTCAGCACAGGGTGCACCTGGCTAGGAGGCAGCTTGTCCTTGCATGAGGATCCAGCTGTGTAAGTGGCGCCTGTCCTTGGGTGTGGGATCCAGCTGGGGAGTCGGCAGCTTGTCCTTGTGTGTGGGTCCAGTTGGAAGGTGGAAGCCTGTCCTTTGGTACGGGTCCAGCTGGGGAGGCGGCAGCTTTTTCTTGGGTGCGGGGTTCAGCTAGGCAGGCGGCAGTTTGTCCATTGGTGCGGGGTCCAGCTGGGGAGGCGGCGGCTTGTCTTTGATTGTGTGGCCCAGTTGGGGAGAGGTCAGCTTGTCCTTGGGTGCTGGCTCCAGCTTGCGAGGCGGCAGCTTGGCCATCAGCACAGAGTCCAGCTGGGGAGTTAGCAACTTGTCCTTGGGTGCGGGTCCAGCTGGGGAGCCGGCAGCTTGTCCTGCTTTGGTGGAGGCGGCAGCTTCCTTTGGTGTGAGTCTAGCTGGGGAGGTGGCAGCTCTTTCTTGGGTGCAGGTCCAGCTGGCGAGGCAGTGGCTTGTCCTTGGGTGGGGGACCAACTGGAGTGGCTTGTCATTGGGTGCGGGCCAGCTGGGGAGGTGGTGGCTTGTCCTTGGCTGCAACATCCTGCTGGGGAGGAGGCAGCTTGTTCCTGGGTGCAGCGTTTATCTGGGGAGGTGACAGCTTGTTCTTGGGTGCGGAGTGCAGATGAGGAGGCGGCAGCTTTTCCTTGGGTTCGAGTCCAGCTGGGGAGGCGACAGTTTGTCCTTGGGTGCAGGTATAGCTTGGGAGGTGGCAGCTATTCCTTGGGTGCGGGTCCAGCTGGCGAGGCAGCAGCTTGTGCTTGGGTGCGGGTCCAGCTGTGGAGGTAGGAGCTTGTCCTTGGATGCAGGGTCTAACTGGGAGGCTGCAGCTTGTTCCTGGATTCGAGGTTCAGCTGGGCAGGTGGTGGCTTGTCCTTGGGTGTTGGTTCCAGATGGGGAGACAGTGGCTTGTCTTTGTTTGCGGTGTCCAGCTGGGGAGGCGGCCGCTTGTCCTTGGGTGCAGGTCCATCTGGGGAGACCATGGCTTGTCCATAGGTGTGGGTTCCAGCTGGGAAGGAGGTGGCTTGTCCTTGGGTGCAGTTCCAGCTGGGAGGTAGAGCTTGTCCTTGGGTGCCGGGTCTAAATGGGAGGCGGCAGCTTGTCCTTGGGTTCGGAGTCCAGCTGGTGAGACAGTGACTTGTCCTTGGGTGCAGGTCAGCTGGGGGAGCGTCAGCTTGTTTTTGGGTTCGGGGTCCAGCTGGGGAGGCGGCAGCTTGTCTTAATGTGTGGGGTCCAGCTGGGGCGGCGGCAGCTTGTCCTTGGATGCGTGGTCCTGTTTGGTAAGTGGCAGCTTTTCTTTAGGTGAGGGTCCAGCAGTGGTGGTGGCCACTTGTCCTTGGGTACAGGGTCCAGCTGTGGAGGAGGTGGCTTGTTTTTGTTTGCGGGGTCCAGCTAGGAGGCGACGGCTTGTCTTTGGGTGCGGGGTCCAGCTAGGAGGCGGCAGCATGTCCTTGGGAGCGGGGTCCAGTTGGGGAGAGGGCAGCTTGTCTTGGGTGCGGGGTCCAGCTGGGAAGGCAGCAGCTTGGCCATCAGTACATGGTGTAGCTGCGAGGTGGCAGATTGTCCTTGGGTGTGGGTCCAGCTGGGGAGGCGGCAGATTGTCCTTGGATGCGGGGTCCAGCTTGGATGGAGGCGGCAGCTTGTCCTTGGGTGTGTGTCTAGCTGGGGAGGCGGCAGCTTGTTCTTGGGTGTGGGTACATCTGAGGAGGTGGAGGCTTGTTCCTGAGTGCGGGGTCCAGCTTGGGTGGAAGTGGCAGTTTCCTTGGGTGCGGGTCTAGCTGGGGAGTTGGCAGCTTGTTCTTGGGTGCGGGGTCCAGCTGGGGAGCTGGTAGCTTGACTTATGTGCAAGGTCCAGCTGTGAAGGCGGAAGCTTGTCCCTGGATGCGGGGTGCAGCTGGGGAGTTTGCAGCTTTTCCTTGGAATCAGGGTGCATCTGGGGTGGTGGCAGCTTGTCCTTGGGTATGGGTCCAGCTGGGGAGTCGGCAGCTTGTCGTTGGGTTCGGGTTCTAGCTGGTGAGGAGGTGGCTTGTGCCTGGGTTTCGGGTGCAGCTGGGGAGATAGTGGCTTGTGTATGGGTGCAGGTTCCAGCTAGGCAGGCGGCAGTTTGTCCTTGGGTGCAGGGTCCAGCTGGGGAGGTGGCGGCTTGTCTTTGGGTGCGGGGTCCAGCTGGGGAGAGGGCAGCTTGTCCTTGGATGCAGGTCCAGCTGCGGAGTGGCAGCTTGTTCTTTTTTACGGGGTCCAGCTTGGGTGGAGGCGTCCGCTTTTCCTTCGGTTCGGAGACTAGCTGGGAGGCGGTCTCTCGTCCTTGGGTACAGGGTCCAGCTGAGGAGGCGGCGGCTTGTCTTTATGTGTGGGGTCCTGCTGTGGAGGTAGTACCTTTCATTGGATGAGGGTCCAGGTGGAGTGGTGGCAACTTGTCCTTGGGTGCAGGTTTAGGTGGGGAGATGGCAGCTTGTTCTTGGGTGCGAAGTCCAGCTGGGGAGACAGTGACTTGTTTTTGGGTTCGGGGTCTAGCTGGGGAGCGGCGCCTTGTCCTTGGGTGCTGAGTCCAACTGGGTAGGTGGCTGCATTTCCTTGGGAGCAGGGTCCAGCTGGGGAGGTAGCGGCTTTTCCTTTGATGCGGGGTCCAGCTGGGGAGTTGGCGGCTTATCGTTGGCTGTGGGATTCATCTGGGGAGGCGGCTTGTCTTTAGTGCGGGTCCAGCTGGGGAGGCCCAGGCTTGGCCATCAGCACAGGGTCCAGCTGGGAAGGTGGTGGCTTGTCCTTTGATGTGTGGTCCAGTAGTGCCGGCCTCGTCTGGGCCTTCTGTGCAGCGTCCAGGAAAGCCTCCTGTGGCTTGATTATCTGCACAGCTTCCAGCTTGAGGGCAGGTGATATCTTGGTTATTGGCGGTGTCTGTGAGCACAGGCCTCTCCTTCGGCCTGCATTGGGATTTTTAAAGACAGGTGGCGACTTGGTCTTCTTCTTGAAGTTCCCATAGGCTAGGGTAGCTTGGCTATTAACTCAGGTGCAGGAGGGGAGGTGGTCGCTTGCCTTCATGCAAAATTACTGAGGTTGGGCCATGACTTAGCACTCAGTGCTGGTTCCTGGAGGTGAAGTTGCAGCTTGGCCTTCTGCCATCCCAGGGTGTTGCCTGAGTGGTTTGGGCAGTTCTGGCATTTTGTTAGCTTTATTGCATCAGGGTTGGGAAGATCTTTTCCAGATCCGCTGGCTGATCAAGTCCACCTTAGTGCATCCCCAGACCGAGGCACTTGCTGCAAAACTTGACCAGGTGAATGTTCTGTTCTGTTCTGCTTTCCATTTCCTGATGTGGCACTTGAGGTCCCCAGCTGGCCTAGATGAGCTGGCTGCCATGGTGCATTGGGGTACACTGTCCAAACACCGCACAGGTCTCAGCACCTGAGGAGGCCCTGTCCCCATTCTTGGGCTTTCATGAGTTTGTTTCTCTGCTTTTGAGTACACTAATGCTTGTCATTTTGGATTCCTTTTAGGACAACTTACCAGTCTCTTGTAACACGAGAGGAAGGGAGTGAAAGAGAGAAGCAGGGAATTGGATACAAAGTGTAGCAGCCGGAGCCTGAAACCGTCAGCCTTATGGGGTCCTGGTGCTTGCAAGGTGAGGACTTAGCCATTGAGCCATTGTACCATGCCCTGGTTCTCTCTCTTTCTTTTTAAGATTCACTTATTTTTTTCTTTTCGAGTAACACAGAGAGAAGGAGAGACAGAGATCCTCTATCCGACATCAGATTTGCCAAATGACCATAATAGCTGAGGCTGAGCCAGTCCTTCTGGGTCTCCAGTGTGAACTCAGGGGACCAAGGACTTGATCCTTCCTTTATTGCCTTCACAGCCACAAGCCGGGAGCTGGATGGGCAGTGGAGCAGCCAAGACACCAGCTGGCACCTGTATGGGATGCCAGCGCCACAGGTGGAAGCTTAGTTTACTGTGCCATAATGCTGGCCCCCGTTTTATCACATTTTTGTTGAGTTTTTGATTAAGTCAATTATTCCAGTGATTTGTTTTCACTGAAAATTTCATTCTCTCTCTTGTTCTCTGGATGAGTGGTTTTCTAGATATAAGTAGTAAAAAGTCAGAGTTTCTGCTACTATTCTGGTTAAAGTGTATGCGAGGGCTAGTGTTGTGGTGCAGTGCGCTAATCTAATATTTGTAATGCCGACATCCCACATGGCCATGTTGCTGTTTGCTGGAGTTATCTTTACTGCTCCCTGCAGATTAGCTGTTTTTAAGGTCAGCTATTAGCCTAGAACCTCTGTGCTTTCCTTTTGCTTCTTTTTTTGTTGCAGGTCTTTGTTTTCCTTGGTTTATTATGTTTTTGATGGATGGCTTCTTCTAGTCTAATGAGAAAGAAGGTCAGTGGGAAATGAATTAGAAACTTGCTTCTTGAGGCCTGTGTGGTGTTGTGGATGAAACTGCTGCCTGTGTTGCCAGTGTGAGTCCTGACTGCTCTGCCTTCATCCAGCTCCCTGATAATGACCAGAGGGGACAAGTTGAAGATGGCCCAGTTCCTTAGATCCCTGCACCCATGTGGAGACCCAGACGGAGTTCCAGCTTCTGGCTTTAGCCTGGCCATTTTGGCCAGCTGGGGCGTGGACGAGTGGATGGAAGAAATGTGTCTGTCTCTTCCCTGTGTGTTGCTTTTAGTTTTAACATATACGCATACATGCATATTTTTAGTAAAAAGAATCTTGCTTTTGTGGAGAGCTCTTGTCTTTAGTTTGGTGATGTTTAGAAATTGAAATGATGTGAGACTGAGTTGGGTTCGTGATGAGTCGAGTTGCTGCCTGCACAGCCACCAGCCCGTTGCTCAGGTCCTGGCTGTGCTACTCCATCCAAGCCCTGCTGGTGGCCTGGGAAAATCAGCGGAAGATGGTCCAGGTTGTTGAGCCCTTGTCGCCCATATATAAGACCTGGATGAAGCTCCTGTGGATGGAAGAGCTCTTCTCAGTCCACTTTCAAAGAAGAGTATAAATTTTAAAATTAAATTATGGACCATTTTAGTTCAGTGAAATGATGTGAACGCTTATTTGTTTCTTTGTTTCTATTATTGCTGCTGCAAGTGTATGCTAATTCTTATTGCATTGTGATTTTTTTGAGCTGCAGAGAATCAGAAACAGGGAGACCTCCCTTCCACTGATCGCTGTGCACATGTCTGCAGTTGCTGCTGCAGGGCCCAGCCACATCCAGAAGTCAGGAGCTCAGTCTGGGTTTCCATGTGAGTGGAACCCGGCAGCTGAGCCTCATCTGCTGCCTTTTATGTTATATGTTATGAAGATGTTAGTTAGATACAGAAATTAGTCTGGTGTTCAAACCAGGCAAGGGGTACAAATTGAGTAAATCTGTTTAATGTCTAGTTTCAGTGTAGGCACTATAATATGAATTAAAATTTAGAGTTTAAAACTTTTGAGAGGGGGTCCAGTATGGACCTAGTGGCTAAAGTCTTTGGCTTGAATGTGCCATGATCCCATATGGGTGCCGGTTCTAATCCTGTTAGCTCTTCCATTCCCCTGCTTGTGGCCTGGGAAAGCAGTCAAGGACGGCCCAAAGTTTTGGGACTTTGCACCCCATGGGAGACTGGGAGGAGTCTTCTGGCTCCTAGCTTTGGAATATTGGCTCAGTTCCAGCCGTGGAAGCCTCTTGGGAAGTGAATCAGTGAATGGAAGATCTTCTCTGTCTCTTCTCCTCTCTGTAAATCTGACTTTGCAATAAAAATAAATAAACCTTAACAAACAAACAAACAACAACAACAACAACAACAAACATTGAGAGGGACTGGCATGATGGCTCAATGACTAAATGCTCACCTGGAAGTGCCAGGATCCCTTGTGGTTGAGTGTGTCATGGTGGCTCTACTTCCCATACAGCTCCCACTTGTGGTCTATGAGGAAGAGGGTGGTTCAAAACTTTGGAAACTTATGCCCCTGTGGCAGACTCAGAAGAAACTTTTGGCTTGCCTCAGCTGTTGCCATTATGGCCACTTGGGTAATGAAGCAGTGGATGAAGATCTTTTTTGCCTCTCTTTCTCAATCTAAATCTAATCTGCCTTTCCAAAAAATAAAGGTTTTTAATTAATTATTCTTTAGGAAAGTCAGATATACAGAGGGATGGAGAAACAGAGGGAAAGATCTTCTGTCTGCTGTTTCACTCCCCAAGTAGCTAAAATGGCCAGATCTAAGCCAGTCTGAAGCCAGGAGCTTCTTACAGGTCTCCCACACGGGTGAGGATCCCAAGGCTTTGGACATCTTTGACTGCTTTCCCAGGCCACAGGCGGTGAGCTGGATGGGATGTGGAGCAGCCAGGACATGAACCAGTGCTCATATAGAATCCAGGCATATGCAAGTCAAGCACTTTAGCCACTAGCCTGTCTCTCTGGGCCCCAAAACAAATGTATCTTTTTTTTTAAAGATTACTTATTTTTATTACAAAGTCAGATATGCACAGAGAAGGAGAGACAGAGAGAAGATGTTCTGTTCGGTGATTCACTCCCCAAGTGACCGCAAAGCCTGGTGCTACATGATTTGAAGTCCAGAGTCTCGAGCCTCTTCCAGGTCTCCCACATGGGTGCAAGATCCCAAGGCTTTGGGCCATCCTCATCTGCTTTCCTAGGTCACAATCACGGAGTAGGATGGTAAACGGGTTGTCAGGATATGAACATGCACCCATATGGAATCCTGGCTCGTTGAAGCCGACGATTTTAGCCACTAGGCCCCTGCGCTGGTTCCAATAAATAGATCTTAACAAGAAAAACAACAAAGAAACTTCAGTAATCATTACCTGATTTTTTTGTTTGCCTGTAGATATGAGAGATGTCATTGTTGTGAATTATTTGTGGAACTCTAAAATCCCAGCCCAGAGTAATTTATGTATTTATCAGATAATGCTTTCTTCTACTTAAATAATAATTTTTACTTTTTTAAAATTTAGATTGTTGCCAGCAAAGGAGATTTTGAAAAGGTCACCAAAGAACAGAAGTGGTCTAAAGTCGATAGCTGCTTGGGATATCTGCCAGGAAAAGAAACTGGGTCTCTCTTCAAAGTCTGACTGTGAAAGAATTCTTTTCTCATATGAGCTGTTCTAGTCTGGTGTCAGTCTTATGGTGAGCTGCTCCATTGTTCTTAGAATTGGATAAATTGGTCCTGACGTGGTAGCCTAGTGGCCAAAAGCCCCACCGTGAATGTTTCGGGATCCCATATGGGTACCAGTTTGTGTCACGGCTGCTCCACTTCCTATCCAGGTCCCTGCTTGTGGTCTGGGAAATCAGGCCCAAAACCTTGAGATCCTGCACCCGTGTGGGAGACCAGGAAGAGGCTTTCTGGCAGTTCAGCTGCGGCTGTGTGTTCTCTTGAGGAGTGAACCTGCAGATGAAAGATCTTTCTGTAAATAAGCCTTCCCAATAAAAATAAAACTTGTTGGGGGAGAATGTGTAAAAATTGTTCTTTGTTGGAAAGGCAAGTTTAGAGAGAAAGAGACAGCTCTTACATCTGCTGGTTCACTCCCCAAGTGGCCGCAGTGTCCAGAGCCGAGGCAGTCCAAAGCCAGAAGCCAGGAGCTTCTTCTGGGACTCCCACATGAGTGCAGGGTCCCAAGGCTTTGGGCCATCCTTGACTGCTTTCCCGGGCTACAAGCAGGGAGCTGGATGGGAAGCTGGAGCAGCTAGGGCCTGAATGGTGCCCATATATGATTCTGGAGCATGCCAGTTGAGGATGGGAAGTGGAGCTCCCGGGATTCTTACCGGCGCCCATATGGGATTCCGGGGCATTCAAGGCGAGGACTTTAGCCGCTAGGCCATGCCTCCGGGCCCTAGAATGTTTTTCAAAGTGGCTGAACCGTTTTACATTCCCCCCATTAACGTAGAGGCTTCCAGTTTTTCCATGTCCTGGCAAACACGTGTTGTCCCTTGTTTTGGTTATGGCTATTTTATTAGGTATGTAGTCGCATTTCCTTGTAGTTTTCATTTGCATTTTGCTAAAGGCTATGGAGGATGATTTGCATTGTTTTATGTTCATTTTAGCTGTGTTTGTATCTTCCTCAGTGAGGTGTTTATTGGGTTGGCTTTGTATACTTGTAAGAGTTTGTTATACTAAACGCAAGTCCTTAATTAGATGTTGATTTGCAAAAACTTTATACTTGTCTGTAATTTATGTTTTCCTTTTCTGATATTATCTGCTTGAAGAATGCTTTGCAGATTCCTTTGATGGGTTTTAGTTTTCGAATCATTTAGGAAGTATTTTCCTTATTGGTGACTATAGTCATTTATTTGTCTCTGTGTAGAAGGTCTGTGGTTTTAACTTTAGTTCCAAAGCATTTCCTTTGGCGTTCACTTATTCCCTTATTTTCATTTTATTTGGAAGAGAGGAGAGAAAGCTTCCATGTGGTGGTTCACTCCCAGCCTGGGTAAAGCCAGGAACTCAATCCAGATTTCCTTTGTGGGTGACAGGGATTCGAGTACTTACATAGTCATCTGTTGTCTGCCAGGCAGGAAGCTGAGTTAGGAATGGCACTAGGACTTGACCTCAGGCACTGCTGTGTGGGGTGTGGGTCTCACAAGTGGTGTTGTAACTATTGGCTTTTACATCGAGGTTCATGGTGCTGCTTGAACTGTTTATCTTTGTGTTTGTAAAAAATAAGAGGTAAATACGCAGGTTAGTTTTTTGGGATGGAGGCCATATGAATACTCAGTTGTGATGAGCACTGTTTAAAACAGTATTGTTTTTTCTGTTGATTTAACTAGGCTACGTGTATTGAGAATCAGTTGACCATAAATGTACATTATTTGTTCTTTTTTTTCCCACTCCAGATATTTTATTTTTTAATGTAGTCCAAGATTGTTGTATTCAGTAATAAAATGAACAGAAGAAGACTAGATCCAAGTCATAATTCTGATGAATAACAAAGAAAACAGATTTTGTTATGCCTTTTTCTTCACTAACAATGAAAATTACATCCTGAAAGACAATCCTAAAAGATAAAATGGCATCACCCTCTTTTCAAACAAATAACATTGCTAACATATAATGAATTTACTTTCATCTTGAACTTCAAAATTGCCTCTTTTTTTAAATGCCAGATCCTCCTTTGTCTTTTCATGAGGAGTCTATATTTGTGTCCAAGTTTACAATCTTGCATTTAACTTCATGCCAATGAACCTCTGTGTTTCCTAGGTTTTTATTTAAGGTTAAATTAAGGTTCAAAGTTTATAGTAGTGAACTCTGCATTCTCATACTTTTCGAAAAACATTACACTTTGTTCCTTCTAGTATTCCAACTGTTTCATTTTCATTACGTTTGGCCTCATTCATTGTCTTCTTCTATAACATGTTTTCCACTTGGAGAGTAATGAATCACTCCAAGAATAAACTCATTACTATGCCAACTAATTCCTTAATGATGTAAATTTTTGCTGATGGTATATGGGAAGGGTCTGCCTAAGAAGTTGAACTAGGCCGGACAGCAAGATGCTGGACTCTATGTTTGGTATATGCTTGCAGTGAGGGAATCTCAACTGAGCTTGAACTGTGGTTATGTAACAAGGTGGAGGAATCCACCATGGTGGGAGGGTTTGGGGAGGGGTGGGGAGAATCCCAGTACCTATGAAACTGTGTCACATAATACAATGTAATTAAATAAAAAATAATAGAAAATATAACACTGATGATAAATGGAAGAAAAACAAACAAAATTTATATAACACCTGCTTGATTATTGTTAAACTCATAAAGAAGATCAAGCATTACAAACTGGCATTTGTCAAACTAGCAACCTAATGAAAAGCCTGTCAGGGACAACAGGTGAAACAAAGAATGAGGGAAAATATAGTTTACTGAAATTGGCGGGTTCTTATTACATAGCAAAAATGTGCATAAACTAAATTTATTTTACTTAATTTTAAAAAGATTTATTTATTTTGATTGGAAAGGCAGATAGATATGCAGAGGAGGAGAGACAGAAGGGAAGATCTGTCTGCTGATTCACTCCCCAGGTGACCACACTGGCCAGAGCTGAGCTGAACTGAGCTGAACTGAAGCTAGGAGCTTCTTCCAGGTCTCTAGCATGGGTGCAGGGTCCCAAGGCTTTGGGCAGTCCTCGACTGCTTTCCTGGGCTACAAGCAGGGATCTGGATGGGAAGCGGGACTGCTGGGGTACAAACCGGCGCCCATATGGGATCCTGGCGCGTGCAGGGTGAGGAGTTTAGCCACTAGGCTACCACGCCGGGCCCAAAATAGACTTTTATAAGATATATTCTAGGCATAGATTTGGTATAGAGCTCAGTTGAGCAAATTTACCCATCCTTTTTAGTATTTGGGTAGTATGAAAAGTGCAGATAGTATTTACTCTCTTCATACATTACAATTAGCTGTGAAGGCATAACAATATTAAATGCCATAAAAAAAAGATGGTAGGGGAATTTCAGGGATCTTCAAGAAGAGAACTCATTCCCTTGATGAGACTTAAGTTTCCCTTTAAAGGTACAGGAAAGAGATAGTAGAAGACATATAGTGTCTGTATATTAGAGAAATTATACATTTGTGTAATAGGTATTTGATGTGTGTGTGTGAAGGGGGGTGTGTAGTAGGGGCAGGAGGGAGCAATAAGCCTACCAGAAATTTCAGATGTTCTATTTATTTTCATATTTTATTATTGATAAGGCTATTATGAAAAACATTAGGCTTATGTGCATAGAGAAACAAACTTAGCCACTCAGGAATATCTGTGCAGTCTTGGCAGCTTTACTTTAAATAATATTCCAAATTCAATTTTTCTTCGTGTTTGCGTCTCCCAAAGTGTCTCAGTTTCCCACAAGACTGATGATTTCAGCAATAGATTCAGAAAAAAATGGAAATAACAAAAAAGAAAACTCTAGTATCTTACATTTTCAAGAGAACCAACAGAGGAAGAATTAACAGCTTGATCTCATTGGTATACTCCTCATTCAAAATGAAAAAAAAAATAGATGTTTTGATATTTTGATTCTTTTATAATGAGGTAAATTATTTAGATCATACATTACCTAGCCAATGTTTGAGCAGATATACTTTTTTAAAAAGATTTATTTATTTTATTACAAAGTCAGATATACAGAGAGGAGGAGAGACAGAGAGGAAGATCTTCCATCCGATGATTCACTCCCCAAGTGAGCTGCAACGGCCGGTGCGTGCCGATCCGAAGCCGGGAACCAGGAACCTCTTCTGTGTCTCCCACATGGGTGCAGGGTCCCAATGCATTGGGCCATCCTCGACTGCTTTTCAAGGACACAAGCAGAGAGCTGGATGGGAAGTGGAGCTGCTGGGATTAGAACTGGTGCCCATATGGGATCCCAGGGCATTCAAGGTGAGGACTCTAGCCACTAGGCCACGCCACCGGACCCAATGTACAGTGTTATTTCTAAAGTGTTTTGTTGTATTGGATAGAGATGGTCTTCCCCTACCGCCAATCCTGAGTCAGTCTATGGTTTTGTAGATTTTTGTGTGGTTTTGATTACCTTCAGTCAATTGCATTAAAATGTTGCATGGAAAATTCCAGTATAATTGGTTTGTAAGTTTTTGGTTGACTGGTATTCTGATTGGTGTGATGAAATCTTGCTTGTGTGGGTCACTGTCCTGTCTGGAATGGGATTTGTTCCTTGCCCCTGTTCAGCATCCGTCTTAATTATCGAACTGGCTCTCATGGCATTCCAATGCTGGTAACCAGGTATGCTTTTCTTCTTCTTTTTTTTTTTTTTGAAGCCTTTTATTTTTTGGGAAAGGTAGAGTAATAGAGACACAGAGAAATATCTTTTGTTCCTGGGTTCACTTCCTAAGTGGCCACAATTGCTGCAGCTTAACTGATCCAAACCCTGGAGTCCAGAGCCTCTTCCAAGTCTCCCACATGGGTGCAGGTCCCAAAGGCTTTCTAAGGCTGCAAACACGGAGCTGGGTGGGAAGTGAAGCAGCTGGGACACAAACCGGTCCCCATATAGGCTCCTGACACATGCAAAGTGAGGATTTAGCCACTGAGGAATAGCATCAGGCCCCCCCAGATATTCTCTTATTTTACAAAAATGATCCCAAAATACAGTAATGATGTTGGTAATTTGGATATGCTCAAGAGAAGTTAGGATGTGTTTTCTCTCACAGGAAAAGTGAAATTAAAATAAGATTTTTTTTAGATCAATGACTACATTCACCTAAGTTTTATTGTAGTATGTTATTGTGATTATTCTATTTAATAATTTTAATCTGATACTGTGCCTAATGTATAAACCAAAGTTTCATAGAAAAATACTTACCTTTCTTCTATTCAAACATCCTTTGGTGGTTTTGGAATAGCTACTCTGTGCTGTGTTCCTACTGTAAGTCTGTGCAAATCTCAGTAACACACTACTTTGAGTACTGTAGCTTTAAAATAACTTTGGTATCTGGTAGTGGGAGTCCTGTGTTTTTTTTTTTTCCAAGTTTCCCAGCCCTTTATGCTTCCACGTGAATTTTAGAATGTTTGAATTTCTACCGAATAAAAAATTCTGAAATTTTGATAAGGATTTCCTTTTGTCTGTAGATGAAATTGTAGTGGAATTGTCATCAGGTTTCATGAAGTTTTAGGAGGTTTATTGGGAATGTGTTGTTCTCCATTGTGAAGCCTGATTTTTCTCAGGAAACTTTCTTTGCTGTGTTCTTTTAGGGTGTACATATGCCTAATTTGGATCTTAAGGAAAAAGTGGAACCTCACGTTCTTCTGACTGATACCCAGAGTTCCCCAGATGCTGGCACCAGGATGAATCATTGGCCAAAGATGAGAGGACTCCTAAACTCTCAGGTATCAATGCCCATAAGCCATTTTTCCCAAGAGTTTTGGTTTCCTTGACTCTTGAAGAACAGCTGACTGGTTATGGGAGACCATTTGTGTAGTGTTTAAAACTTTAAGAGATATTGTCTTTTCTTTGAGATGAGTTCTAGAAGAAATTGTGAAAAATCCTTTTTTTTTTAAAAGGTTTATTCATTTTATTACAGCCAGATATAAACAGAGGAGGAGAGACAGAGAGGAAGATCTTCCATTCACTGATGTTTCACTCCCCAAGTGAGCCGCAACGGGCAGATGCTGCACCGATCAGTAGCCGGGAACCAGGAACATCTTCCGGGTCTCCCATGCAGGTGCAGGGTCCCAATGCATTGAGCCGTCCTCAACTGCTTTCCCAGGCCACAAGCAGAGAGCTGTATGGGAAGTGGAGCTGCCGGGATTAGAACCGGTGCCCATATGGGATCCCGGGGCTTTCAAGGTGAGATCTTTAGCCGCTAGGCCACGCCGCCGGGCCCAAAAAATCCTTTTAATCTGATTTAGAAGGCTCTATGAATTCTGAAGTGGGCTGAGTGGGAGAACCTGGGAAACTCTCCTAGTGGGTCATAACTCTCACTGCTGATCACATGGTCCAGGCCTGGGGTCGGGCAAGCTGGGCTAAGTAACTCCAACTGTGGGCTAATGTGTGGATTGGTTATGGAAATGGTGGACTGGGCAGGTCTGAGCAAGCCTTGGCACACGAGCCAGAACAGAAATCAGGCTGGAGCACAGGCCATGCCAAGCTGCCAAGCTAGGCTCTTGCATCGACTGGTTTGCATGATCCAGGGATGCCAAGCTACAGAATCTAAGGCAAAGGCCAAGACAGGTGAGGGGCTATGCCAAGCTGGATTAGAGCAACCACAGGCATGTTTAGGGAGCTAAGAGGACACCCAGGCTGTGTTGGGGTTCCCATTGATATGTGCTGGGGCCGGAGTCGGGGCTGTGTTCTGGTTTGGCTATGGCTGCAGTGTCCCTTGGCACAAGTGTGGATTGGGGCTGGCTGCACTGAGCTGGGCTAGACTCTAGTACCAGCTGGTACTCTGGAGGACAAGGTAGAAGTAGTACGAGCTATGTTAGGTCTCTGCCACTCCTGAGTCACGTGTGAGCTATGTCTGAGTGAGGATGAGCCTTGACTGGGCTGAAACATCCAACAGTAAGAACCAGAACAGTTTGAAGACCAATTAAGAAAGGCCATGGACCCACCTGTGTGTGCAAGATCTGGCACTGGGAGAAGTTCTGATGGAGGTGCCTAGAAAACTCCCTTGTCAGAACAGTTCGTGCAGCTGAGGACAAGAACATGATAGGGGGCAGCCCAGACGAGGCAGTGAAAGGTACCACCGGCATACATTAGGCATAGGTTGGGGGCAGACAAGGCAGAACCAGTTCTCATCACCCACCTGTGAATCAGAGCACTGGAATAGAGTGTGGGTGGGACCGGGTTCAGTTGCAACACATATCATCATGCATAAGGGCTAGGACTGGGTGCCAGCTGGGCTGGGCTAGGCTGTAAACCACACCAAAAGAAGTTGGAATTGGGGGTGGGCCAGGCTGGGCCAGGCTACAGCACTCACTGGCAAATGCCAACATGAGACAGGCCATGCCAGACTGAGCCATAGCATTCAACAAGGACACATGAGAAATCGGGGATACAAAGCTGTTAGGGGGAATGTGGAGTGCTCCTCTGCTGGACCACCACTCCCACTGGAGAGCATGAGTTGGGATGGGGGCAGACCAGACCCGGCAGTGTTGCAAGATGTATGGGCCTCATGTGAGCTAGATCAGGGAAAAGTCAGGCTTTGCGAAAATTTGCACTCCAAGTATCCCTTTTTTATTGTGAGTGTTTTATTTTATGAAACTACAGTTGGGAGGAAGGGCCTGGCATTGTGACCTAGCAGGTACAGATGTGACTGTGATGATGGCAGTCCAAATGGGTGCCCATTCAATTCCCATAAGTCTACTCTGATCCAGCTCCTTGCTACTGGCTGAGATAGCCTGAGGAGTTGGGCCCTTTCTACCCTGTGCGAGACCTGGGTGAAACAATGGGGAGTGAACCAACTCTGCTTCTCCCACTGTTTAACGTTTGAAATAAGCACATCTTCAGTTAATGTCTACAGTGACAGAAACAATTAAACCTGTCAGAGGGGTTGGATTCTGAGAAGCTCTCTGGGTTCAGTAGAGCTAAAAGCACTGGGTGCCAACTGACAGGTGGGTAGACTTGGGAAGGGGAGTTGTTGCTAAGGGGGTTTCTCAGGAGGAGCTAGGAGCTTGAGTGGCAACTTGCCAGAGGTAAGAGGGAATGTCAGATAGTGCTGGAGTTTACTTGGAAGATGGATGGAAGAAGATGGATAAAGACATTAGGCTCTTTTTAAGATTTATCTTATTTTTATTGTGAATTCAGATATACAGAGAGGAGGAGAGACAGGAAGCTCTTCCATCCACTGATTCCCTCCCCAAGCAGCCACAACAGCTGGAGCTGCACTGATCCAAAGCCAGGAGGCAGGAGTTTCTTGTGGGTCTTTCATGTGGTTACAGAATCCCAAGGCTTTAGGCCATCCTCGACTGCTTTCCCAGTTCAGAAGCAGGCAGCTGGATGGGAAGCAGGGCTGCTGGAATTAGAACCGGCGCCTATATGGGATCCCAACATGTACAAGAAGAGGATTTTAGCCGCTAGGCTATGGTGTCAGCCCATCATGAGGTTGTTAATGGCATGGTCATGGTTACAATTAGATAGATCATTTTATTAATTTAGATTTAATCCTGCAAGCTGATTTGCAAACTTTGAAAAATGTTGTATATCATTTTGTTAAAAGATTATCTTGGGCCCGGCAGGGTAGCCTAGTGACTAAAATCCTCACCTTGCACACACCAGAATCCCTCATGGGCACCAGTTCTGATCCAGGCAGCCCTGCTTCCCATCCAGCTCCCTGTTTATGATCTGAGAAAGCAGTCGAGGGCAGCCCAAAGCTTTGGGACCCTGCACCCGTGTGGGAGACTCAGAAGAAGCTCCTGGCTCCTGGTTTCGAATTGGTGCAGCTTTGGCCATTGCGGCCACTTGGGGAGTTAATTAACAGACAAAAGATCTTCCTCTCTGCCTCTCCTCCTCTCTGTATATCTGATTTTCCAATGAACATGAATAAACTTGTAAAACAAGAATATCTTGTGCAGAATCTCAGTATGTAAAATGGAAAATGAAGCACTGAAGATTGCTGTGGGCAATTAAATTGTTCATGCTTAAGTGAGAGAGAAGTCTGATCTAGTTTTAGAGCAGGCCTGGTATGCCATCTGTTTGCTGTAAGTATTGATTGAATGGAAAAATAATCTCTGCAGAAAATTTATTTTACTTTTGGTATAGAATGTGCAAATGGGAATCACAGACAGAAATGTGAGGCCAGGTAAGAGATAACAAAACATAAAGAACATTGGTGTGGCCACGGTAGCCTGGTGGCTCAAGTCCTTGCTTCGCACATATCTGGATCCCTTATGGAAGCCAGTGTGCATCCTGGCTACTCCACCTCCCTTCCAGCTCCCTGCTTGTGGCCTGGGAAAGCAGATCAGAATGGCTCAAGACCTTGGGACCCTGCACATGAATGGGAGACCCGGAAGAGGCTCCTGGCTGCTGGGTTCAGATCGACTCAGCTCCTGCCGTTGAAGTCATTTGGGGAGTGAACCAATGGATGGAACATTTTTCTTTCTGTCTCTCCTTCTTTCTGTAAATCTGACTTTGAAATAAAAATAAATCTTAAAAAAAAAAGATTTGCAGTACAGAAAGTGTATGAGATCAAATGAGAGCCTGGCTATGGATCTAGGGACCAGGTTACTGGAAATACGTGACAGTGGCTTGTGAGAGTAGGTGGTTTAATACAGTGGTATCATTCGCAGGTCAGTGTCATTCTCTTTGGGATTTTGTGAGGGCATTTTTGTTCAGATTGAAAGGTGTTGCCATTCATTGCGTGATGGCCTGCATGCTAGATGGTTAGTACTCAGGACAGTCCCAACAGTAAAGAATTGTGTTCATCCTAAGAACTTTCAGGTTGGTCAAGGAGATTCCTATTTTAATTTAAATTCAAATTCAGTTTTATGCATATTTACATATAAACATGAAATAATTTTCTCAGTGTTTTAACAAAGTGACGTTTTTAGAGATACGGCTGTCAGTTCAACCTAGGAAGTACACATTTAATATTGATAAAATTGTTTGGCATAGTAAGAAATGAACATTTTTTTTAAATTTTGAGTTTCACAGTGCAATTCCACAGTGTCTGGGATTTCCCTTCCCCCTCCTCAAATTCCTACCCACTGATTGATTTTCCCCATATTATTACAATAGGATAGCCCATCATGAGCAGTCATAAGTCCATCAGTCTGTTAGTTAAGTGTGTCCCAACATTGCTGGTACAGACAATGTCAGACAGTTCAGCATCCCATTGTCTAGATATGTTCACCAGTTTGATTGGGAGTCCATCTTTGATTTGGACATAGAGATGCATACTCATTATATCTTCACATCTGAATATGATAGGCTCTGTTCCCACTGTCACTATACATTCCCTTGAATGAGAATACATGGAACAAAGTCAACAACAGATATGAAGTTAAAACAAAAAATGTGCAGCACCATGGAGTCAAAAAATGTGCCACTGAATAACCAGCACATGGGTGAAGACATGAAAAAACAAAACACAAAAGGTAAAACGATGCCACTATGTGATCCATGAGTCAGCAATGAATTTAACAAGAGAAAAAGACTGTTTGGGAGAGATGAAAATAATCTAAACAAAAAAACATCAAAACAGAGAGGATACAGAATAGCCTTGGGCTCCTGCACCCGTGTGGGAGATCTGGAGGGGGTTCCAGGTTCCTGGCTTCAGATCGGTGCAGCACCGGCCGTTGAGCTCACTTGGGGAGTGAATCATCAGATGGAAGATCTTCCTCTCTGTCTCTCCTCCTCTCTGTATATCCAACTTTCCAATAAAATAAATAAAATCTTTTTTATGTTTATTGGAAAGCCAGATATACAGAGAGGAGGAGAGACAGAGAGGACAATCTTCCATCCGATGTTTCACTCCCCAAGTGAGCCGCAATGGGCCAGTGCGCGCAGATTCGAAGCCAGGAACCTGGAACCTCTTCCTGGTCTGCCATGCTGGTGCAGGGTCCCAAAGCCTTGGGCCGTCCTCGACTGCTTTCCCAGGCCACAAGCAGGGAGCTGGATGGGAAGCAGAGATGCCGGGATTAGAACCGGCGCCCATATCGGATCCCGGGGTGTTCAAGGTGAGGCCTTTAGCCGCTAGGCCATGCCGCCGGGCCCAAAAATAAATAAAATCTTAAGAAAAAAGATGTACATTATCTCCAAGGAGATGCAGGTGCCATCTACAGCCAGTGGATAGCTCTTAAGGAACTTTTGAGAAGTTCACAAGTGATGCTGAAATGAATATATGAGTGTGAAAAGCCTAGGATACTGAAAATAAGTTGGAAAAGAAGAAAGCACTTGATAAGTTTTGAAACTAATTTCTTGGATTCATATGAAAGCACCAGTGATCAAAGCATGATGATATTGGTTTTAGTACAAACAGGACTATGACACGCAGAAGACATGTTCACTGTTAGTTGGCTTTTTGAATCAGGTACCAAAGGTATACTGTGCTAATGGATAACCTTTTTTTCTTTCAAATTTAGTAATTTGTATTGGAAAGTCAGATTTACAGAGAGAAGGAGTCAGAGAGAAATATGTTTCATTGCTGGTTCACTCCCCAAATGGCTGCAACAGCTGGAGCTGAGCTGATCTGAAACCAGGAGCCAAAGCCTCTTCCAGGTCTCCCAAATGAGTGTAGTGTCCCAAGGATTTAGGCCATCCTCCCCTGCTTTTCCAGAGTCCCAATAGGGAGCTGTATAGGAAATAGGGCAGCCAGAACTTGAACTGGCACCCATAACATCCTGATGCTTGGTGGTGAAGGATCAGCCAACTGAGCCATCACACTGGGCCTGGGTACTTTTTTTTGTAGATAAACCTCCGACATGGCTGTTACAGAAAACAAAGGAACCTTTATCAGTATCTCCCAACAATTACATGTTTTTGAATCATGGATGCAAAATGTAAGTTAACGTTATTAATTTTATAAAGAAAACAGATGAAATTTTGGAAAACCTGGAATCATCACAGTTTATAGAGAGGGCACATTAACCATTAAAAACCAATAAATGACAGGCACTACATAATTGTACCATAAATTTAAAAAAAAATTAAAAAAAAAGGGAGAGAGAGGGGAAGATTTTCCATATTCTGGTTCATGCTCCAGGTGACTGCACTGGTCAGAGCTGGGTTGATCTAAAGTGGGGAGCCAGGACCATCCTTTGGAACTCCCCTGGGCCTGCAGGGCCCAATGGCTCAGGCCATCCTCCATTGCCTTCCCACACCATAACCAGGGAACTGGATCAGAAGCGGTACAGCTGGGACATGAACCAACACCTATATGGGATGCTAACACTTAAAGGTGAAAGATTAACCTGTTATGCCACCATGCCAGTCCCTCAAGCCTGCATTTAGACAATCAGTTAAGAGTCATCGGATCCAGTGCAGTAGCCTTGCATGGGTTGGGATCCCATAAGGGCGCCAGTTCTTTTTTTTTTTTTTTTTAAGATTTTTATTCATTTTATTACAGCCAGATATACACAGAGGAGGAGAGCCAGAGAGGAAGATCTTCCGTCCGATGATTCACTCCCCAGTTGAGCCGCAACGGCCGATGCTGCACAAATCCGAAGCTGGGAACCTGGAACCTCTTCCAGGTCTCCCACGCGGGTGCAGTGTCCCAATGCATTGGGCCGTCCTCGACTGCTTTCCCAGGCCACAAGCAGGGAGCTGGATGGGAAGTGGAGCTGCCGGGATTAGAACCGGCACCCATATGGGATCCCGGGAAGTTCAAGGCGAGGACTTTAGCCGCTAGGCCATCGTGCCGGGCCCAAGGGCGCCAGTTCTAATCCTAACTATCCCGTTTCCCATCCAAGTCCCTGCTTGTGGCCTGGGAAAGCAGTTGAGGACGCCCCAAAGCCTTGGGACCCTGCACCTTCATGGATGTTCTATGACATATGTCAGGAAAGATTTAAAGGGAATTCAGTAAACTTCAGACGAGTTCTGGACAGTGTCAGAAATAGGAATTAGCCACATTCACCACAGAAGTCACTTTGCCTTCCCCCACCTCCTGCCCCTGAAAACACACTATAGCAAATGTTTCAGACTCTAGCAGCACTGTCTGCCGTAGTTGGGCAGAAATCTAGCAGGCTCAGATTTATCTAAAAGAAAGGCATTAGGTGGACATGTGACTGTGTCTGAAGAACTATATGCTAGTAATGATATAGAGGAACTAAATGGGGGGAGGGAATTGGGGAGGGGATTAGGGAATATGGAACTGTATCATAAAATGATAATAATAGTAATAAAATGTAAAAAAAAAAGGGAGAGAGAGAAAGGCATTAGGGCCCAGGGCAATAGTACAGTGGTTAAGGTCCTCGCCTTGCACGTGCCAGGATCCCATGTGGGCGCCAGTTCTAATCCTGGCATCCCCACTTCTCATCCAGCTCCCTGCTTGTGACCTGGGAAGGCAGTCAAGGATGGCTCAAAGCCTTGGGACCCTGCACCCACGTTGGAGCCCCGGAGAAGAGCTCCTGGCTCCTGGCTTCAGATTAGGTCAGTTCCAGCCATTGCAATCACTTGGAGAGTGAACGATCAGACGGAAGACTTTCCTCTCTGTGTTTCCTCCTTCTCCTATCTGCTTTTCCAGTAAAAATAAATCTTTTTTTTTTTTTCAAAAGGCATTAAATAAGGTCCTCAGTGCATCTCTGCCCTCAGCCTGCAGGGCCCAGTCAGCGAGGAGCCCCAGGCCCTATCCAGCCTCACAGAGCCTCCCCAGGCCAGGAGAGGAAGCACAGCCTCCTTCCCACGGAGAGGAGGCCATGGGGTCAGGGAGGAGGAAGAAAAGGGTGCCCTACAGCGGAGGAATCCTGCGTGGTGCTCCCGCGGAGGGATTGGCCGCAGGGTCACTTCCTGCGAGGTGCTGCAGCCCCGCACCATCAGTCATCGAAGAAGAAGCAGAGGGAGAGGATGCGTGGCTGGACTCTCCGTGGAGAGCAGTTGTCCTGGCTGAAGATGTGCTGCGGGCCTGTGAGAGGACGTGAAGAGCTCGAGGACTCCAGCTAGCCCTCGTCCCACCTGCTGTCTACCTGACCCGCACCAGGGGAGGGCCTCGCGGTGGTCGCCATGGTGGACTGGGGGCCGGCTGTGTGCGAGGTGGGGTTGGTGCCGCCCCCAGAGTGCCTATCTTTCAGTCTCCCTGGAAGAGTTCAGAGACCCACTGAGTTTCATCAGCACCAATCTACCTGTGACCTTGAACACGAACATCTACAAGGTAAGACCGCCTAAGGTACTGGAGTCCCAGAAGGGGAGGCGGCTTGGCACTAGCACGTGTCCGGGAGTGCAGGTGGCAGCTTTTCCTTTGGTGCGGTTTCCTTCTAGGGAGGCATCAACTTTTCCTTAGGTGCAGGTTACAGCTCAGGAGGCAGCAGCTTGTCTTTGGGTGCAGAGGGGGTACAGTGAGGGAGGCAGCAGTTTGTCCTTGGGTGCAGGGTCCAGCTGGAAGACAGTGGCTTGTCCTTGGGTGCAGGGACTAGTTTGGGAGGCAGCGGCTTTTCCTTGGTTGCGGGGTCCAGCTGGGGAGGCAACAGCTTGTGTTTCCATGAGGGTTGCCGCTGGGGAGGAGGCGGCTTGTGTTTGGGTGTAGGGTCCAGCTGTGAAGGCGGCAGCTTGTTCTTGGGTGGGGGTCAAGCTGGGGAGCAGGCAGCTTGGCTTTATGTGCGAGGTCCAGCTGGGGAGGCAGAGCTTGTCCCTGGATGCGGGGTCCAGCTGGGGAGGTTGCAGCTTTTCCTTGGAATCGGGGTGCACCTGGGGTGGTGGCAGCTTGTCCTTGGGTATGGGTCCAGCAGGGGAGTCGGCAGCTTGTTATTGGGTTCGGGTTCCAGCTGGTGAGGAGGTGGCTTGTGCTTGGGTTTCGGGTGCAGCTGGGGAGGCAGTGGCTTGTGTATGGGTGCGGGTCCAGCTAGGCAGGCGGCAGATTGTCCTTGGGTACAGGGTCCAGCTGGGGAGGTGCCGGCCTGTCTTTGGGTACGGGGGTCCAGCTTTGGGAAGGCAATTTGTCCTTGGATGCAGGTCCAGGTGGGGGGTGGCAGCTTTTCCTTGGGTACGGGGTACAGCTTGGGTGGAGGCGGCAGTTTCCTTGGGTGCAAGTCTAGCTGGGGATGGGCAGCTTGTTCTCGGGTGCTGGTCCAGCTGGTGAGGCAGTGGCTTGTCCTTGGGTGGGGGACCAACTGGGGAGGCAGTGGCTTGTTCTTGGGTGCGGGCCAGCTGGGGAGGCGGTGGCTTGTCCTTGGCTGCGGATTCCAGCTGGGAAGGAGGCAGCTTGTCCTTGGTGCTGGGTCTAGCTGTGGAGGCAGCAGCTTGTCCTTGGCTGCGGGATCCAGATGGGGATGCGGCAGCTTTTCTTGGGTTTGAGTCCAGCTGTGGGGGTGACAGTTTGTGCTTGGGTGCAGGTATAGCTTGGGAGGCTGTAGCTGTCCTTGGGTGCAGGTCCAGCTGGGGAGGCAGCAGCTTGTGCTTGGGTGTGGGATCCAGATGTGGATGTGGCAACTTTTTTTTGGGTTTGAGTCCAGCTGTGGCGGCGACAGTTTGTCCTTGGGTGCAGGTATAGCTTGGGAGACTGCAGCTGTTCCTTGGGTGCGGGTTCAGCTGGGGAGGCAGCAGCTTGTGCTTGGGTGCGGGTCCAGCTAGTAGGTAGGAGCTTGTCCTTGGATTCAGGGTCTAGCTGGGGAGGCTGCAGATTGTTCCTAGATACGAGGTCAAGCTGGTTAGGTGGTGGCTTGTCCTTTAGTGTGGGTTCCAGATTGGGAGACAGTTGCTTGTCTTTGCGGTCCAGCTGAGGAGGCGGCGGATTGTCTTCAGGTGCGGGTCCATCTGGGGAGGCGGCAGATTATCCTTGGGTGCTGGTCCAGCTAGGAGGCGGGGGCATGTCCTTGGATGCGGGGTCCAGTTGGGGAGAGGTCAGCTTGTCTTGGCTGCGGGGTCCAGCTGGGAAGGCAGCAGCTTGGCCCTCAGTTGGCAGCTTGTTCTTGGCTGCGGGTTTCTACTGGGGAGTCAGTGCCTTATCCTTGGGTGCGTGACCAGCTGGGGAAACAGTGGCTTTCCTTGGGTGGGGGACCAACTGGGGAGGCAGTGGCTTGTCCTTGTCTTCTGGTTCCAGACGGGCAGGAGACAGCCTGTCCATATGTGCGGGTTCAGCTGGGGAGGCGGTAGGTTTTCCTTGGTGAAGGTCCAGCTAAGGAGGCGGCAGCTTGTGTTTGGGTGTGGTTCCAGCTTTGGAAACAGTGGCATGTCCTTTGTTGCCGGTTCCAGCTGGGGAGGCGGCAGCTTGTCCTTTGGTGAGGGTCCGGCTGGGGTGGTGGCAGCAGGTTGTCCTTGGATACATATCCAGCTGGGAATGCGGCAGGTTGTCTTTGGGTATGTCGTTCAGCTGGGGAGGCGGCAGCTTGTCTTTTTGTGCAGGTCCATTTGGGAAGGCAGAAACTTTTCCTTGGTTACGGCTCTATCTGTGGAGGCGGCAGATTGTTCTTGAGTGCGGATTCAGCTGGAGAGGCTGCAGCTTGTCTTTGGGTGCAGGGTCCAGCTGGGGAGGCGGCAGCTTGTCCTTGGGTGCGGGATCCAGCTGGGAAGGCAGTGGCTTGTCCTTGGGAGCGAGTCCAGCTGGGGAGGCAGCTGCGGCTTGTGTTTGTGTGCAAGTCCAGCAGTGAAGGCAGTAGCTTGTGTTTGGTTGTGGGGTCCAGCTGGGGAGGCGGCAGCTTTCCTTGGGTGAGGGTCCAGCTGGGGAAGCGGCAGCTTGTGTTTGGGTGCAGGGTCCAGCTGTGAGGGTGGCGGCTTGGCCATTAGCACAGGGTCCAGCTGGGGAGGCTGCAGCTTGTCCTTGGATGCAGGCTCCAGGTGGGAGGAGGCGACTTGTGATTGGGTATGGGGTCCAGCTGGGGAGGAGGCAGCTTGTCCTTGGGTGCTGCATCCAGCTGGGGAGGCGACAGCTTGTCTTTCCATGAGGGTTCCAGCTGGGAGAGCAGCAGCTTGTCTTTGGGTGCGGAGTCCAGCTGGGGAGACGGAGGCTTGTCCTTTGTGTGCGGGGTCCAGCTGTGTAGGCGGCGGCTTGTCCTTGGGTGCATGGTCCAGCTTGGGAGGCAGAAGCTTGTCCTTGGTGCAGGTGCAGGTGGGGAGGCTGCAGCTTGTCCTCTTCCCTGGGTGTGGGTCCTGCTGGGGAGACAGTAGCTTGTCCTTGGGTTCAGAGACCAGTTGGGCAGGCAGTGGCTTGTCCTTGGGTTTAGAGTTCTGCCTGGGAGGCAGCATCTTGTGCTTGGGTGCAGGACCAGCTGTGGAGGCGCTGGTTTGTCCTTGGGTGCGGGGTCCAGCTGGGGAGATAGTAGCTTGTCCTTGGGTGCGGGGTTCAGCTGGGGAGGCTGCAGCTTGTCCTGTTCCCTGGGTGTGGGTCCTGCTGGGGAGACAGTAGCGTGTCCTTGGGTTCAGAGACCAGCTGGGCAGGCGGCGGCTTGTCCTAGAGTTTAGGGTCCAGCCTGGAAGGAGAGGGGAGGTGCAGGACCAATGTGGAGGTGGTGGTTTGTCCTTGGGTGTGGGGTCCAGCTGGGGAGACAGTGGCTTGTCCTTGGGTGCGGGGTTCAGCTGGGGAGACCACAGCTTGTCTTTGGGTGCAGGGTCCAGCTGAGGAGGCCGTGGCAGCAGGTTGTCCTTGAGTACAGGTCCAGCCTGGAAATCTGCAGGTTGTCTTTGGGTATGGCATCCAGTCACAAAATGTTCCACTGAATAACCAGCACATGGGTGAAGAAATGAAAAAAGAAAACACAAAAACCTCTTGGGTAAATGATGCCAGTATGTGATCCATGAGTCAGCAATGAATTTGAGAAGAGAAAAAAAACTGGGAGAGATGAAAATAATTTAAAAAAATCCATCAAAACAGAGAGGATACAGAATATCTTTATGGAAAGAGTTATTGATCTTAAGTTTGCATAAGGCTGCCTTTTATGAGAGAGAACATATGGTGGTTGTTTTTTGAGATTGACTTGTCTCACTGAGCACAATGGTCTCTAGTTGGGACCATCCAGCTGCAACTGGTAGAATTTCATTCTTTTTAACGGCTTAGAATTGGGCTTAAAATTTTTTTTTCAATTATTGAATCATTCAAAACTTATCACATTACTTATGCAAAACTGTATTTGAACCTACAATTTTATTCATTTTGGAGTTACTATTTGTCTTATAGTGAGATTATGCCTAGACATTTACATTTTAAAGTGCGCTTTTAATGTTTTTTTGCTAAGTCTCCTTTGTTTAAAATTAACATATTTATGGGTGTGTAGGAAGTTTTACTGACTATGAATTTCATTTCAATATGAAAAATAGAAATTGTATTCAGTGCTTTATAATGAAGAGAGCATTGTGTCTAGAAAGTTGTAAGGGTGATTTGATATTCTGGCTTGGTGATATACCTACATGTTATTACTGTTTCTTGAGATGAGAAAAATTGAAAGAGTGTTGTATCTGAGGGACATATTAAGTTTGTGGTGTACGTGGAATTTTAAATTAGAGTTGTTTAGTAGGCATTTGTGGATGGAGATGTGGTATTCCGGAGAGAGTTCTTGAACTTTTATGGTGAGGAAAGGGGGGTCAGGAATCCGGATTCTGGGGTCAGAATGGGCTTGTTGCCTGGTGTGAGGCTCTGTATCTGTGTGATGGTGGACAGTTTTCTGAAACAGCCCTTGCACTCAGTTTTCTCATCGTTAAAGATTGGGTAATGGTATCTATTCAGTGTGTTAATGTGAGAATTAAGTACTTTAAAACTTGTAAGATGCCCAAATGGTATTGAAGTTAGCTGTTACTATTTGAACATCATTTGTGTCAAAGAAATATGAGTTGAAATAAGGATTGGCCTTTACAAGACAGTATTATCATAAGAAAATTGAAACTTGGGATTTAATATCAATTTGGGGGTCATCAGTAATATAATAAGTAATCCTAAATAGGATAGGATTGGATGAGATTCTACAAGTCCCTACATGAAAGCTGTAAGCTTTGATGTGTGCGCCATTGCCTTCAGGAGCTCTGAGCTGTGAAGTTCAGCAGCAGATCCGGAAGAGGTTGAGGGCTCATGAGCAGATATCGCCAAAGGCCTAGGAGTTAGAACACAGTGTCATCCTGGCTCTAGGTCCAACTTTTGGCTTTTAGACACTGGCAGACCTCTTTATTCTGGATTTCAATTTTCTCTGTTTTTTTTTAAGGTGAGTCAGATTGCCTTTTGACTATTTTATGGTTAAGTTCAAGGAATCTTGGCAAGATGCTTCTGAAGGATGCTTGGAGTTGATGGGTTGGTAATTTTTGAGTGGGGGATCAGCATAAGGACCTTCAGGAATGAGGGTAAAATTGTGTGATTTACTGAATTAAATTTTAGTATAATTTCATTTTTTCTGAATTGTCAGTATTTACATTTAGGATCTAGAAAGCTTAAAATTTTAAGAAATACATTCCTTTGGTATCTGTTCAAATTTTGTGCCCTACATTTAATGCTGGTATAGAATTTTCCATTCAAGACAAATAAGGGTGGAGATTGAGTGCACACAAGCAAGCAAGAGCGCTTCCATCTGCTAGTTTATTCTCCACTTGTTCCCATGTGGGCCAGGCCAAAACCAGGAACCAGGAACTCCATCCTGAGTCACCCCACGGGTGGCAGGGACCCAACCCAGCTACTTTCTTTTTTATTTAATTTCTTATTTTCTTTTTTGTTATTGTTTACCTAGTTGAGGGATGAACACCCATGTGAGCCTCTGATCAGGGTGGGGAGGTTCAGGTTCAGGCATTGAGGAAAGTGGGTAAGACAAATGTTTCCTTTTTTTTTCTTCTCCTGTGTCCACAGAGGAGGAGGGCAAGAGGGTCACTCCTTGTCAAACTACATCAGTACTTGGTGATGGGGGAGATGATCATTCAGTGGGGTCAAGGAGACCCCATTGTGGGAGAGTATTCCAAGGTGTTACTTGAGTGATTTTGGTAGTTCTGAGAAGTCGTTGGTTTCAGTGCACCAGGGTTGAGAAAATCTACAAGATCTACTGGTTGACAAACTCTTCAGTGCATCCATAGACCCAGGAACATGTTGCACAGCTTGGCCAGGAAATTGTCCAGTTGTTTTTGTTTTCCCTCTTCTGACCAGGCATTTGAGGTCCTCTGCTAGCATAGGTAAGCTTGCCATCATGTCCTCTGTATGCATCCTGGCATGGTGTCCACTGTGCAGGCGTCAGCACCTGAGGAGTCCCAGCCTGATATATGCATGCCAAGGTCTGACCACACATTCTGTGATGTTCCATGTGGCCAGGGTCTGAGTCCAGCAGTCTAGTCGGGGATTCCCCCATGAAACCTCATGTGGGGTGAGCTCAGACTTGATTCTGGCATGCACCAGCCAGTGTACATGCTGGTGGATGTAGCTGCCTCATCAACTCGGACCCAGCTCTGTATTTCATGCGTATTAAGGCCCAGCCCAACCAGCCTGCCACCGACCAGATCCTCAAGCATAGCAGTGTGTGACATGGTCTAGTTGGGGCAATTCTGAGTAACCTGCACCAGGCCCACCCCACAGCCTTGTTTTTGTATATGGCACCATCTGGTGCAGCCGAGCCCATATCCCATCGAGCTTTTATGGGCATCCATGTGTGCTGTGGCTTAGCTCAGCACAGTATGGTCCTCATGTGTGCTGATAGGTGCCACCACCTTGTCCAGCCTGGTCCACCCCAGCTCTGGTTCTCTGACAAGGTTGTAGGTGCAGCCTAGCCTAGCCAAGCAGGGCCCACAGTACCCCTACCAGGCATGCTCCAAAAAAGATCTTGAAGCTCTTGCACCCAGCCTTTTACATGCCAACTGGTGCTGCAGCCTAGCATGCCCGTTCTGGCTCTCATGCACACTAGAGGGTGCAGCGGCCTTGTCCTACTGGCCCACCCCCAGTCCCAGCTGTCACGCTCACCAGTGGAAGCAGTAGCCAACAAGGGAGTCCTTGAAGTTTTCCAACCAGGCCTACTCCCAGCCCCAGGTTTTGCATGTGCCAGTGGGTGCTACAGCCTAGTCTGAGATGGTCTGTCCCTGGACTTGGCATTTGCTATCAGGTGCTACAGCCTGGCTCAACCTGGCCCAGCCCCAGTCTCAGCTCTCCCAGTGGGGTAATGCAGCCTGTATGAGCCTGGCCAACCCCCAGTCCCAGCTCTGATGCTCTCCAGTTGTTCCCATTAGGCCTGTTCCCAGCGGCAGGTCTTGCATGGGCCAATGGGTGCTGTGACCAGTTTGAGATAGTCTGCTTGCGGTCTTGGTATTTTGCAGCAGGTGCAGCAGTCTAGTCTACTTTACTGAGTGGGTGATTCCCAGAAGTACATATTAGCAGAAAGCAGGATCAAAAGTGTTGTCAAGCCTGGGGACTCTGAAGGGAATGTGGGCATTCCAAGCAGCAACTGAAGCTGTGTGCCAATTGCCTTCCCCCTCAGGTCAACATTTTATGTGGACATATTTAATGTTAAATTCCAAACTATTGTGTTTTTTTTTTAATGTAATTCCATAAGATTGGGCCCACATATTCCCCACAGAATTCACCCCCAGACCTGGTTGGTGTCATGGTTTAGCATAATGTGACCCATTCCCTTATCCGACACTCACTGTCAGATACTGGAATCTAGCCCTGCCAGACAGGTCCCCAGTCATAGATTTCATGTGCACTGGCGTGTGGTGGTCAGCAGTGTTCCATTGTATCAAGCCTAGCTCAGGTTTTCCATGTGGGCTGGTGCATCAGTCTGACCCTTAAAGATCTTTAGGTCTCTCCCCTCCAATCTACTGGGTCTCATTCCCCTTGCTTACTTGCAAGTACAGTGGCCTTGTCGTTGGAAGTCCCTCAGGATCCATTCCTCATCTGCACGATACTCCCAGGATGGTCCTTCCTACCCCATATCCCTTTGTTCCTTTCTCTAATCAAACCACAAGCCTTGTGCCTAGCCCAGTCTTCAGAAGCCCAGTGGGTGGTGTGGTGATCCTATATTCTGCCATCCACCAGGGTCCCAAGCTCCTGTCATATGTGCTGGCCTGGTGCCTTACCCCTCTACACACCCAAGATCCAGGCCCATTGCGGTTTCCAGGCCTGGTCTGCCAGCTCACCAGAGCAGCATGCTGACCTGGGGCTCTCCCCTCCACTCTCCTCACCTCACCCAGGACACATAAGGAAATTCCCGGGTTCTGTCCACCTGCCTAGTGGTGAGCTCCCAGTTACCCAAATGCCCACCTGTGTTACACCACTAACCTTCCCCTAACCCAAGCCTGCAGCCTCGGCCCCCTCACTGCCTTCTGGTGGGTTAGGAGCATGTCAACAGGATGACACTTTCCCCTGGTGTTCCTAAAATGTTTTTAAAAACTTTTAACTTCCGTGTGGTTAATGTATTTCATGTATTTCCAATATATGGTTTAAGAATATGATATGGTCCTCCTTTACCTTCTCTCATCTATTCTTCCTCCTTTCTTACTTTTCTTTTAATTTTTTTTCCATGTGCTTTAAATGGGCAGCTTATATTGCAGAAAGAAACCTCGAAGACCTAAACAAAGAAAACATTTCTGATAGGCAAAAGTGAGTATCTTAGTGTTAACATTTAAAACATACTTTGTTTTGTTACTTTCTTAACTATGTAATTTTGTCATAAGGATTTGTAATAGATTTTCCAGTGAATCTGGCCTATTTCATTGTGAATTATCTACTAGTTATTTTTCCACTTGAAATACTTAGCTACCGAAATATGACTTGGAAGAAACTTTTGTCACATATTTGTATAGAATTTTGCTTTTCACTCTTTGTTAATGATTTGGTCCTAAGTTCGCAGTTTGTGTAGGATCACTGATTCAGAAGCCACACTTTGCCCACCTATGTAATGTTATCTGCTCACTTGTCAAATTACTCCTTTCCAGGGATTCCTCTCTGCACGTGGGACCTGAAGTGGCACTGTCATGTACTACTCTCCTTCATGCCCCCTTAGAGCCCAGGCTGAAGAGAAACGCACAGTCTTGCAAGAGATGCAGCAACAGACATGCAGGAAAATGTAGGATTGTCAAGCCAGAGTTGCCGGAGTCAGAGGATGGAATGTGAACAGACGAAGCTCTGACACAGTTATGCTTCCAAGTAACAGCATCTTTTGATGACTCTATGAAGAACAATCATATTATCTCAAGTCCTAGTTTTGGTGTATGAAGACTGCAGCCCAAACCAGCAGAACCTGGAACCAAGTCTGGAACACTAAAGTGCCTCATTGCGGGGAGGCGAACAAGACCAACCCTTGGAAGATGAAGCCATGGGCTGCCAGTGTCTGTGGGTGCTGGGGAAACTGGCCGAGCCCTTCTGGCTCTGAAGTGGCAGGCAAGATGATTTGGGTATGGGGAAGCTGGCAAGCTGGCTCTGGAAAGGATGGTGATAGGGCTGTGGGCACAGGAGGCACAGGCAGAGCCAACCTGGCTATGGAAGGCCTGCAAACTGGAGGCACCGGCCCAGTCAACATGGCCCTGGAGCAGCCAGCTGCCAGGTGGTGGCTGTGGGCACTGGCTGAGCCTGCCTGGCACTGATGGTTGGCAGGCAAGCTAGGACTCAGGAGGTGCTACCAAAGCCAGCCTAGCCCTGAACAGTGGGTGTGGTGGCAGGGCAAGCAGGCTAGATGAGCTGGGGAGCCTGTGCTTGCTAGCCTGGTCCTGTGGACAAGGGTTATTGTGCTGTGAGCAAAGGGGGCACCAACTGAACTGACTTGTCCCCAGAGTGGGAAAGGTGCTGCGGAATGGATGTGCAAGGTGTGCCATGGACCTGGTGCTGGAGGAGCAGGCCAGTGAATTGCCTGCTGGGGCTGCTGGATCACTGGGCTAGCCCACCTGATCCTGGAGCAGCTGGCAGGATGGCAGGGTAGAGAGGTAGGAGTGCGGAGGGGAGGGGGCCCAGGAAAGTCGGGCTGGCCATGAAATGGATGATGACAGTGCTGTGGGTGCAGGGATACCAGTGGAGCCAGCTTGGCAATGAAGCAGGTAATGGGTGGACTTGGGACACAGGGTGATCTGACCTATTAGGCTTGACCTTGGAGCAGTCAGCAGATGGCTTGTGGGCTGGCCTCTCTCGTTGAGCAACCCCTGGCCCTGGAACATACTGCATGCATGCTAAACATGCTTATGGCACTAGGTGAACTTCCTGCAAGTCACTGGAGCAGTGGGTGGGAGAGTGGCATGGGCGAGCTAGAGTTATGGTGGGAAACAGCTGAGCCTGCCTGGCCCTGTAGCAGCTTATAGGCAAGCTGGGAAAGAGAGGGGTGTTCTGTGGGGTGGATGGAGGGAGTCAGGTGCACCGGCCAATGTGGAATGATCCTCAAGCAGCTGGGGGTGGTAGTGGGGCAGGTGGACATTAGGAGCTTGGTAAGCATCGGCAGAGCCCACTTGTTCTTGGAGCAGCTCATGGTACAACAGGGTGGGTAGGCTAAAGACATAGAGGTTTCCAGTCCAGTTGTCCTGTGCCTGGCTGCCTAGAATATCAGAAGCATGGTAGTCCTTGGGAGAGTGAGCCTGGTCCTGAAGTGCCAGGAGGAATGACAGAGCATGCCAGCCTTGGGCCCAGTCTCTGACAAAATGGTCCAGGTGCTAGAGCAGCAGGTGGCAGTGCTGCCTGCGGAGGGAGCATGGTCACTGGGTGATCCCATCCTGCCCTGAGGCACTGGATGGACAGTGGGGCTGGCAGGCTAGGGTTCACGCCTAGTGAAGGGCAGCAGGACCTGGCCCTGAAGCAGCAAATGGGACAGTATGCAAACCTGCTTTGTGTGGACAGGATTCAGTGGAGCTGGTCTTGAGGTGTTGCAATGAACAGGTGGGCTGGGGATGTGATGGATGCTGCCCTAGCCGGCGTGGCTCTGCAGCAACAAGTGGGGTGGCAGGGTGGACATGGTGGCAGGGTGGGCATGCTGGATGTGGCTGTGTGCTAGCCAGCTGGTGTGGGCCTGGAGTGGATGGCAGGTATCTGTAGGCAAGGGGTGGGGTGGGGAGGGTTGCTTATGGAAAAGCATGCCTTACCCAAGAGCAGCAGGGGCCAGCGGCTTGAGGTGCATGACGTGTTGACCAAATTCAGCTGACCGTAGAGGGGCTGGTAGGCAGGCTGGGAACATGGGAGGTCACATATGAACCATTTTTTTTATTGCTGAAACAGGTAAGTGTGGCAGTGAGGTGGACATTCTCTGGGCCGGGGGATTCAGATCCTAGGGACTGGTGCTACAGATTGCTGTCATATGGGCCCAGTTCTACATCAGTGGGCAGCCAAACAGCCTGCTGAGGGAGCAGGTGGGTGGCTGAGTCTATTGTGTACCTGGAACGGTTGGTGGGGAAGTGGTGCTGGTGGCTAGAGTCCAGGTGGCAGGCTGGGACCTGGAGGGGTGTCGGCCAGCTGGCCTGGCTCCAGAGTGGACTGTGGGCAGGCTTTGGGTTCCAGAGGGTGGGTAGAACCTTCTGAGCCTGCCTTGTCCTGGAGCACACTGCAGCGCAACCAGGCAGGCAGGATCTAGGAATATTAGACATGCCAGCTGTCAGGAGTCCAGATCCTCTTTAGGGTCTCCCATGTTGGTGCAGGGTCCCAAGGCCTTGGGCCATCCTCAACTGCTTTCCCAGGCCACAAACAGGGAGGCGGATGGGAAGCTGGGCCGTTAGGATTAGAACCAGTGCCCATATGAGATCCTGATGCATTCCTGCGAGGACTTTAGCATATAGGCCACTGTGCCGGGACCCTGAAGTAATTTTTTATTTTGGAAGAAGTTGTCTAGAAGGTGTGTTTTACAAACATTGAGCGTGAAACTATAATTATAAACTGCACATTTCTAAAATTATATTTTAGCAGTTAGTGCATGTTTGTGATTGAAATGTCAAAAAAAACCCTAAACTAACTATGTGACAAATTTTATTTTGAAATGTGCTATTTAAATCTTAATTTTCCAGATTCTGGGATCTCTTTCTAAAGTGTGTTCAGTATGTTACATATGAACATTCTAAAGCTTAATAGAGAAAATTATGTAAATGAATTCTGATTTTCTGAATTACAAAATTATATTTGGGATGCAGAGAAAGAGAGAAGTACATACAGACAGAAACTGCATCCACTGGTTTACTCTTCAGATTTCTTTAAATAGCTGGGATTACACTGAACTGGAGCCAGAAGCTGGACTAAGTCCAAGTGTCCCACAGGGGTGACTGGAACCCTGATTATTGAGCCATCACCGTTGGAGAGCCAGAGTCAGGAGTCAGTAGGTGGGAATTGACTCTGGCTTATGGATTGCAATCATTTATTGGAAAGTCAGATATACAGAGAGGAGGAGAGACAGAGAGGAAATGTCGCGGCTAGCTGAGCCGGCATAGTAGGCACTGCGAATGTCCGAGCAAAAAGCACCGACACACGGAGACCATGATGGTATTACAGGTGCTGGGAGCCATCTCTCCGAGCTGTCTCTCCACAAGCCTCTTTATTACCATATTATCTCCTCTTTCCCCCAAGCCCATCAACAGGACAATAGGACACCAATGAGTCTGCAAAGGCTAGGTGCTACTGCCCTAGGCCAATTCCTGAGTGCTCAGCTTAAGGAATGTAAATCAACTCCTCAGCCCACAATAGGAAGATCTTCCATCTGCTGATTTAATCCCCAGAAACTGCAATGGACAGAGGTGTGCTGATGGGTTGCAGGATCTAGGAGCTCTTTCCAGGTCTCCCTCGTGGGTGCATGGTCCCAAGGCCTTTGGCCACCCTCCACTGCCTCCCCAGACCACAAGCAGGGAGCTGGATGGGAAATGGGGAGATTAGATCCAGTGCCCATATGGGATCCTGGTCATTAAAGGCGAGGACTTTAGATACTATGCTACTGTGCTGTGCCCTGGGGCTACTATTTTTTCTTGCCAACCTCTTTTTCTCCCCACCCAGACCTAGTTTTTAAAAAGATTTATTTGCTTTTATTTGAAAGGCAGATTTACCAGAGAGAAGGAGATAAAGAGAGAGGTCTTCCATCTGCTGGTTCAATACCCCAGTGTTCACAGTGGCCAGAGCTGGGTTGATCTGAATCTGGCTGCCAGGAGTAATTTCTGAGTCTCTTATGTGTGTGCAGGGACCATCCAATGCTACTTTGCAAGTGTTGAAATTTTTTGTATCTTTACACCTAAAGTGAGTCTCTTGTACCCAGAATATAATTGGATTAGGTGTGTGCCTTTACATATTCTTCCCGTTATTTGTTTTGTTTCTATTTGGAACAGTTGCCATTAAGGGAAGACTTAGGTGCATACTATTTAAGTATTTGTTCTTTTATGTTTTTTAGTATACATTTTATTATTATTGCTATCACTTTATGATATAACTACATATTCCCTTATCCCCTCCCCATTTCTCTCCCCCCACACCTAGTTCCTCTATATCATTACTAACATATAGATCTTCATACACAGTCATATGTCCATCATTGCAGGCATGAACAATGGCAGAGAGTCCAGAATCCTATTGTCAAGATATAGTAAACAGTTTCATTGTAAGTCCATCTTTGTCTGGAAGTAGAAATGCATACCACACTGCATCCTCACATCTGGATGGTAGTCTCCATTTCACAGCTACTGTACATCGCCTTAAATGAAAAGTCATGATACAAAATCAACAACAGAAAGAAAAGTAAAACTTTACAATGCCATGAAGTTAAATGACATGTTACTACATATGACAGTCTCCATTTCACAACTACTGTACATCCCCTTAAATGAAGTCATGATACAGAATCAACAGTAGAAAGAAAAATAGAAATTTACAGTGCTCTGAAGTTCAATGACATGTTACTAGATATGACAGTCTCTCCTTGTTCTTTTATGTTTAAAGGCACTTTTCTCTCATTTCTTCCATTATTTTTCACTGTTTCATTTTTTGAATTTTTTAAAAGATTTATTAATTTTTATTACGAAGTCAGATATACAGAGAGGAGGAGAGATAGGAAAATCTTCCGTCTGATGATTCACTCCCCAAGTGAGTGCAACGGCTGGCACAGTGCTGATACGGAGCTAGGAGCCAGGAACTCCCTCCAGGTCTCCCACACTGGTGCAGGATCCCAAAGCATTGGGCCATGCTCAATTGCTTTCCCAGGCCACAAGCAGGGAGCTGGATGGGAAGTGGAGCTGCCGGGATCAGAACCGGCACCCATATG
The DNA here is from genome assembly GCF_030435755.1 of Ochotona princeps. Lineage (NCBI taxonomy): Eukaryota > Metazoa > Chordata > Mammalia > Lagomorpha > Ochotonidae > Ochotona > Ochotona princeps. The sequence continues at coordinate 2,156,536 of NC_080839.1, read as the reverse complement.
GGATCCCGGGGCGTTCAAGGCGAGGACTTCAGCAGCTAGGCCACGGTGCCGGGCCCCATTTTTTTTTAAGTTTGAACTATGTTTTGTTCCTTACTCATTTCTTTGTGTGTACTTGATTGATTAGTTTGAGATGAAAGACAGCAGAGGAGGGAGAGAGAGAGAGATTGGAGAGATAAAGAGACCCCATCTAATCATTTGGTCCAAATTGCCTGCAGTGGCCAGGGCTGGAACACCAGCCGTGTCTTCCTACATAGTCAGGATGCTGATGCCGCAAGCAGAGGCTCAGCCTGCTATTCAGTCACAAGTGCATCATACTTCTATTTAAGTGTATCTTACAATTTCAAGTTTGTAACATTTGCATGTTGAATTTCTGTTTCGATCTACAATCCCTTTATAAAAGAAGAATTACTTGTGTTTTCATTCATTTGAAGCTTGCATTTCTTGAGACTCACTGTGTCCATACACTGTAGTTCTTATTTTCTGTTTTGCTTCCTTTGGTTGTTTTATGGTCATTGTGACAATGTACTGAGATTGATAGAAATCAACTCCAATATTCTAATAGTTGTTCAAATTAGGAAAGCAATCTCTGTGCATCCCTGCGAGTCTGGCTAGCTTGTAAAAATTCCATAACTATAGTAGGTGGAAAGAATTTTGTTTGGCTCCTGTCTGGATTTCTCTGTAGGCTCTGGGAACTCTCTCTCTCCATTTGAGAATCCAGTTGCGACTTTTAAGAAGTGAAAACCACAGAAAGGCCATGTCGAGATCTTCTGGCAGGCAGCCCCACTGTGCATATCTGCAAGGGATTAAGGATCTAGACACTGATGTCCTTGGAAATTAAAAAGTACTTCTTACTCTAATAGCAGTAAGTCTAACAACCAATGACATTAGGGTATCTTACAATTATTTTATCTTCTTAGATACTTCCTATGATGATGCTAGTTAATGTTTATAGAACTGACAAATTTGCTGAATTGGTTCTTGGGTATTTTATTCATTTCAATACTATTTCAAATTTTTCTTAGTTTCATTTTCCGAATATTCATGGCTATTGTCTAGAGATGCAGTTGAATTTTGAATATTGATTTTGTAATCAGAAATTTACTAAAGTTTATGAAATAGGATTCCTGTACGTTTCCAATTCTCATGATAATGAGAGTTAATGCAAAAACATCAGATTGACATGATTCATGGACACAGATTTGAGAATATGGTGATCCTGGGGCTGGATCCATGGCACAGTAGACTAAGCCTCCAGCTAGAGTGCCAAGATCGCCTGAGGGTTCTGGTTTGTGTCCCAGCTCCTCCACTTCCCATCCAGGTCCCTGCCTATGACCTGGGAATGTTCAAGTCCTTGAGCTCCTGTACCTACTTAAGAGACCCAAAAGAAATTCCTGGCTCCTGGCTTTGGATTGCCAGGCTCCTCTCATTTTAAAAGCATTTGGAGAGTGAACCAGCAGATAGAATTTCTTTCTGTCTCTCCTTCTTCCTCCAGCTCTGCCTTTCCAATAAAAACAAAAAAGAATATCCTGGTAATGCCCTTCCTCCCCCTCCTGCACACACTCTTCTGCTCATCCCATCCTTCCTTCTGTTTATTTCTCTTTTTAATCTCTGTACACGCTGTTCTTATATTTTTCTGTAAATAAAATCTACAAATTTGAATCATTTCTTCTGTCTTTGAAACACGAATACTTTTTATTTCTTTATGTTGCCAGGTTCCCAGGATAGAATATTTGTTGCATGTTAAAATAGAAGTAGTGAAAACAAAAATCATTTTCTTATATATCTTAGTGGTGATGTGCAGCACTTACCTTGCTGTTCATTTTGTGGGGTGTTTGTACATGATTTTACTAGTTTGCTCTCACTAATTTGCTAGAGAGTGCTTTTTAACTTACTGAATAATTTGGCTATTGAATCTTGTTATATATTTTGGGCGGTGAAGTACTTTGTCCTATGAATAGTATGTAATATGTTGATTGATGTGCCTTAAAAATGTATTTGCTTGAAAGGCAGAATGATGTGGAGAAGTGAAGGAAAAGAAACTGGAAAAACCTGAGAGAAAGAGAGGGGAAGAGAGATTGCAATAGGAAGTGTCCATCTGATGATTCACCCTCCAGCCGTCCTGCAAAGACTGAGTCTCAGTCAGTTGAAGCCAGAAGTCAGAGCTGCACACAGATCATGAAGTGAACCTGCACCCCTATGGGATTCCAGCACATTTGAGGCAAGTAATTTAGCCACTAGGCTACTGTCCTGGCCCCTGCAGTAGTTTTCTTATTAACTATATGTGTGTCTTAGTCAAATCACTAAGCAGCTGTAACATTTAGTTCATTGTGTCTCATGATTACTAGCAGACATTTAAATTGTAATGTTTAAAATTTTAATAATTTTAATAATGAAATTTTAATAATCACTATAGTTCTTCATCATTTTAAAATAGGCTGACCAAGTGAGGTAACACATGTGACACCCTCAAATTCAAATGTTCAAATTAAATTTAGAACTAAAGTAACATTTGTTTCTATGGAGAGTGAGCCAGAACAACTGAGAAATTTGATTGGAAGACATGTATTAAAGAATGAACTAAAGACACAACCAAAGCTAAATTAAGTAATTATTTAAATTAAGATAAAATAGTAAATTAAGTAATATGTAAGTGAGTAAGTAATAAAATGGGTACTAAAGTTAGAACAATCTTTAATTTCATGGGTGATAGCAAAAGGTAGTCATCTTAACAGAGCAGTTAGAGCAAGGGGCACTCAGGAGAGAGCGTACACCAAAGGTGGCAAGACCGGAAGTGCAGAATGGGCTTCGGGAAGACCCTGGGTAGGTAGATGTAGGAGATCCACACAGGTTGGCCTTGGGGAGACCTGATACATACCCGTGGTTCCAGCGCAGTTAGTCTGTATGGCTCATAACCTCCTTTGGTGTGTGCTCCTTTGACAGGTGGACCACTGCGAGCAGTTTGGAGTCCCGCCTCCTCTGTGGTCCTGATTGGTGAGACAGTTTCAAACAATTGGCTGCAGGATGGAAACCCTTCACCCCACACTGCTTCTTGCCTGGCACCTTCAGTTCTGAGGTGCTTACCAATGCAGATGACCACGGAGCTGGGGACGCAGCGGCTCTGAAGATCCTGGAGCTGTGCAGGACGAAGAAGATCCGGATCAACCTGTGAGGGAGGTCGCCATCCTGAGCACAGTGAGTGCCCTGCTTCCAGTTCTCCTGCCCTGTTCCTAGCAGAGTCCCTAGTGTCCTTCCCTCTGATTCCCTTTTTGGGGTCCCTGACCAGTCCCCTTCACTTCATGCCCACAGAACAGGGTCTACCCTCATGTGCTTGGTGTGTGAGCCTCCTGACCGCACGTGGAGCATGGCCTCACGTGGTCGTGATATTTGGAGTCAGAGTCACTAGCTGAGGGACTTGTTGTCAGCTTGACCATTGCCTTGGCTGGAGATTGTTGGGTTTCAGTGCATTTTGGTGGTATGGGCAAAGTAAGGCAGCCAGAGGGGCCTCAGAGCACCTGTAGCTGCGTTGTGGAACTTGAGAAGGCCTCCCCCTGGGACCCTGGTCCACCCGTGGGGTACAGCCGAGGGCCGTATGTGTGACTTCCATCTGCTGCTTTTCCCCTTCGTAGCCGTCTTCAGAGGCAGATGTGTAGATGTTTGGATTCTGACACTGTGGCAAATCTTTGTTCCTCTATTTTATTAAGGCATAATGTCAGAAATCATCAAAAATGGAGGAGCATGGAGGCTTCAAGTTCTATTACACTCCAGAACTTACAAATAGATTCAGATTGCCTGGTATTTGGTCTCTAGTAAGGCAGGAAGTTGTTTTGTAAAGTCATAGAGGGTGCTTCTTTTTGTTAGACACTTCTTTTTTTCCCCTGTTTTTTAAAACATATTTTTATTGCATTTCATTTTTTAAAATTAATTACATTGCATTATGTGATACATTTTTTATGCACTGGGACTCCCCCCACCCCTCCCCAAGCCCTCCCCCCATGGTGGATTGCTCCACCTTGTTGCATTTCCATAGTTCAAATTCAGTTGACATTTTTTCATTGGAGGTATTTACCAAGCATAAAGTCCAGCATCTTATTGTCCTGGTAAGTTCAATGGTTTCTTGGTGAGACCATCTCTGGTCTGAAGGTAGAGCCGGCAGACTATCATCCCAATCAATTAAAAGTCCCAACAAAATATTTCCAACCATTGACAATATTATGGCATTAATTGACATGGTATTGATTAACCAATATGTTAATAAGAGAATGCAGGTTCTCAACCACAACCTGTGACTTCTTCATAGACATTTCAATTTTGGTTTATATTCAACTGTGTTCTATACACCTTACAATGGCTTACGTTGCTATTCAGCTGTCTCATGCCTATTTTAATTTTAGTATTTACCAGTTTATAGCATTGAAGCATGTTTTCGCTGAACCTGGCTGTTTTTCAGGTGGTCTAACTCTATAATTCTAACAGGACATATATCAACAGTTTAGGTGAATGTTTTTGGGAGGGGTGTGCAGAGAAATCCTTATCACCCCAGAGAGGAGTAACTGATCTTTGTATCCCACCCTGTGAGTTATAAGTGCATCCCTGCTGACTGTTTCCTGTCTGTTTCTAAGCTTTCCTTGTTGTTCTCTGTCTATCTATTCTAGTTTTGTTTGTTTTGAGGGGTTTCTGGAGCGCTCCTGATGGTTATTACGAGAGGGAGTGGGGACCCAAAATTGGAAGCAGACAAGGACCAGAGAAAGCTCCTCTCCCTAGTCCCGAAGGAAGTTTACTGTTCTTCTGTTTCTGCGGACCGCTCAGGGATCCTGGTTGTTGTTCCCTGGTTGTTTTTCCCTGTTTTTTAAGAAACAATAGTTGACAGAAATGTCAGTGACGCTGCAGTACTTGACTTGAGTTGATTTCTTGGTAATAAAGGTTGTGTTTTCAGAATGTTGAAAGACATATTTTTCTAGGTTTATTAAGTATATGTTCCATGGTTTGTTGTGTCTTCCTAAGAATTTGGGTACTGCTTAAGTGTTTTCATTTTATTTTATGTTACTAGAGACATTTCACCAAGTTTGTTGGCAAATGGAACTTTTGATCTTTCCACCCTGAGGTTTCATTTGTGTGAACGGCTTTTCCTCTCCATTTTTTACTTCAGCTGTTGATTGTTATCCTATTCAGTTTCTCTTCAGTTAGAGGAATTAGTTATTTTGATGTGAATAAGAGTATTTCTGAATTAGTTGTCTATGACATTCTTATAATGGCATTGGCCCTGCAATGATGTTATTTTTATACAATCAAATTTATAGTGGTTTGTGCTGGTTGTTTTGTTAAATATGGAGTTTTTTGCTTTGCAATGCTAGGTGGCATCATCATCAGTCAAACCCCAACTGCACTAGTGTCCTCTAGCTGTTATTGTTGTTTTGTTTCATGTTGGACATTTAATTTTTTGATGACGATAGAATTTATTTTGATGGGAGGTGGGACATACCCATCTTGTGTTCTATTCTGGTTCCTGCTTCTTCTCTTGGCCTAATTTGATCCTTAAAGAAGGGATTAAATTATCATGGCACTGACGCAAGTTTTCTCTGTACAGTCTTGATGTGAAAACTTTTAATTTTTAAAAATCCTATATAGTAGTATAGCCCTTTAGAAACAATTACAAGTTTAACTTTGAAATTTTGTCAAGAAATTCCCAGCAGATGAAATATGCCCTTACTCTCTGTTGTCACATTTTGAAATACTTAATTTTGAAATACTTAGTAATACTTAATATTTCACACTTAAATTATGATGGTTATCATAATACTGCTTGGGTAGCAACACTCAAATATTAGTAAAACTTAATATCTTAGGTATCGTAATGCTAATACCTATATCTTAAAAATGACCTTTAGGGACATTTTACATACATAGGTAAATTTACAACCGCTTTTGTGTTTCAAGAATTTTTCTTCCAGAATCTAGCATCATTAAGCCTTTGAGGTATTCAAAATATGTTGATTGCATGTTCTAAAAGTATGGATTTAATTATTTGTTTTCTAATATTTTATGAAATGTTTGCACAACCCCAGGAAACAAATCATATAGTGGACAATGATAATAGAAACAGAACATTTGAAGTAAGAATGCTGGGGATTCAATCAGGTCATAAAATCTTCAAAATCTGCCAGAGCTGTACAGAAAAAAAGATATTTTGTGTATTTTAAGGATACGTTATTTTTCATTTAGAAAATGAGAAAGTCCTAGTTTGAATTGTAAATGTAATTGTGTGCATCAGCATTTAGATTTAATATGTATGTGTGTTTATATATACCCACACATTATATATAATCTGCAAAAAGTTATAGCAGCTCATCACTACACCATGGGTGTGCTTCCCAAATGAATATGTCATTATGTGTGAGACACAAGCTTATGTATTTTTTCCTCCTTTACATCTTTATATCTAGGCACTTGGCACTGCAAGGCAGGCAAGAAGAGCCAGAAACTTTGAGTCTGGGTATACACAAACACCAAAATGTAGCCTTTCATTATTTTCTGATAACTTTCAATTTTTTTTCACTGGAAAAATTTGTTAACCTTGGAATTCATTGGAGGAAGAGTTTTTCAGAAGCAAATTTTTAAAATTCAAATTTGAGACTCTGAACAAACTAACTTCAGACATGAAAATGAAGGCAAAATTCAAAGAATCTTTAGCCTTTTATGTAGAATGTTAATTAATAATACTAAATATGTATTGGAGTAGGTAAAATACAGGCAAAAGTGTTAATGTTTGAATAAACTCCCATGGGGATGAGAAGGAGTGTTGTTTCTGGAGATAGACTCTTCTGTGGTTCATTTCAACTTGAGATTTGGAGATGGCAATGATGGAAGGTAGAACGACTTTTTGAGCTCCAGGTGTGAAGGAGGATCTTTGAGGTGTTATGATTGTAAAGTCCAGGAAGAAATTAAAGCTAAATGTCAAGAGCAGAGTTAATGCTACAGGTGCAGCGTCAGGACACTGAGAGGGCAGAGCCTCTAATGCTGTGTATGGTGGAGATGATGTTGTCAGGAACAGAAAGGCTCATGTTTGTTGATGACTTCTTATGTTCGGACCTTTTCCCTGATTTGTGTACCTGTGTTAGTTTAACCATTTTTTAATCCTAATTATTTGGTTGTTTTAGCTTGTTCTCAGTGAGCATCCATCCTGAGGTGGCTATGTAAAATGGAAATAAAATTCTTGATACTTTTGTTAACATTATTTTTTCCCCTAGCGATAGATTGACCCAGGGCAGTGTGCAGGAATTCATTGTGACGATTGGGATAAGGTTAAAGTTATTCTTGCATCTGAAGTCTTTGTCATTTGGAGGCTGCTTTTAGGTTCACTGTGGATATCAGCCATTTACTTTGTACATAAGGTTGTTTCCTTTATCAAGCTCATTGTCCCTCTTTAGGTTAACGTTTGTCCTTATATTCTTTTCATCATTTATTCAAAGTGCATGTCTTTGGCTTCAAAGATATTTTAGCCAGTCCATTTCCCAGAAGTCCATTCTTGCATAACCTTGATTTATATCTCCAAATGCTTGGGGGGTCTGTGCAGACTTTCTGATTTCTATGCTAGACTTGCCCCATTGTGTAGGGAGCTATTAACTTGTAATGACATAAAGATATTTCCAGCAGCTGGATTTAACTAATCTAAAAAGCATTTGTGCTTCATATAGATTTTTTCTTTATGATGGACACAATCATTAATCCCGGCTACTGCAAAGTTGAAAAGCAACACTGAAATGGAAACTTTCTTACATAAGAATAATACAACTGTACCCAAACCCAGTATTTTATAAGGATTTCTATTGTTGGTAAAGTCAGTTCTGTTTTTTTTAATTACTTATTTTATTGTTTCATGATACAGTTCTATAGGCTCTGGGATTCCCCTTATTCCTGCCCCAGATCCCTGCTCCTCCACTAAATTCCAGCATGTCATTACAATAGTGTAGTCCATCACAATCAGTCGTATGTAAAAGATTATGCTATCTAAGTGTATCCTGATATCGTAGGTATGTACATTGGCAAAGAGTCCTGCATCCTGTTGTCAAGAGACATTCAGCAGTTTCACTGGGAGTCCATCTTTCATTGAAAATTAGAGACGCACACTGCATTGTATCTTCACATTTCTGTGTGATACTCTCTACTGCACAGTCACTATATGTTCCCTTCAATGGAAAGCCATAAAACAAAATCAACAACAGAGAGAAAAATAGAAAATCCATAACAACATGAAGTTAAATAACATGCTACTAAATGACCAATGTGCCGCTAAAGAAATCAAAAAAGGTGATATCAAACACCTTGCTGAAGCAAACAATGCTATGGTGTGACCTATGAGTCAGTGAGGAAATTAATCAGAAAAAAACCCTCTTTTTTGAATGAATGAAAATAAAAACATCAATTTACTTTGATGCTTTAGGAAGAATAAAATCTGTAAGGCTCCATAGCTCTTTATGTGGTCTGGCTGTGTATGTGTGCTTGTAGAGCTTGATAACATTTTACAAAGAAATTCGCCAATAAGAGTATTACAGAATGGCTCACAAAGGGCATGGTAGATCAATTTTCATTTCTTTGAGCACTTTTCATACTTAGAGATATATAGATTCCTCCTTAGTGGCTGTGCTATTTGACACTCCTGCTAACAGTTAAGTAGGGTGCCTTTCCCCACCACGTCCTCACCAACGGATTCTGTTAGTTGATTTTTACATGTTGACCATTTTCATTGTTGTTAGGTGGAATCTCAATGTGGTATGCAAGGTATGATCTTGAGTTTTTGGAATTTGTTGAGGCTGACAAATGAAAGGAAAAATGAGCTGATGTGGCAAATCAAGTATCAGGTAATAGAAACTTCAATGATGAAAGGATCCATCCAGTAAGAGGAAAGAATGAATAAAATTTATACACATCTAATGGCAGGTTCCCTTTCTGTGTGAGACAGTTGCAGGTGTATTTAAAGGGAGAGATATAGGATTCATTTCAATAGGATTGTGGGACCTTCGTGCCTCATCAATTTCATTGGAAAAATTGATGAGATAGAAACTCAGCAAGGAAACAACAGTGCTCATCCAGAAAGCAGAACAAATGAATTGATTTGGTAACTACAGAAACTTTCATATTTAGACACAGAATATCCTTTTTTTTCATCACACAGGAATCTTCTCCAGGACTGATCACATTATAAGCCACCAAGCAAGCCTTTACTTGTGTGGAGTGGCTGTATTACTCTTTCACTCCAGGGTCTGTGAGGGGCCCATCCCTGATGTTTGGACTGGTGTATAGTGCAGACTTCCTGCATGGACATTGCCCCCAGTGACACTGGTGTCTCTTCTCTTCTCCTCTGTTGTTTTTTGGATGTGTAGTTTGTAAGGTAGACTTGAGGTACTGTGTCTCTCAGCTGTCCATTTCCAGTGTAAACTCACCATGAGTTGTTATGCTGTGATGCTCCACCCATGCTTTTATGATGACCATGTGAACACACCTCTGTTCCACCCCGACTCTGCTTTTCCACGTCCTAGATGGCTTGGTTAGGTGGTAATGAGTTGGCTCCTGCACATAGCGCTGCTCCACATCTCCTCCTGTCCCTCCTCCTACCTTCTCCCTCTTGTCTGCTATCTGTCTCTGTGGCCACTTTGTTGTCTCAACAGAGTTGCAGGCTCAGGGCTCTGTGAGCTCTTGCAGGTACATATGGCACTGGCTATGCTTCTAGTGTTCCCTGTGGAGCCTCCTGGTGCTCCCAGTTTGCCTGTGTCTGTGATTTCAGGAAGTCCTTATTCTGACATTGCAGAACCACTGTCCACTAGGCAGCTTTGGTGAACAGGCCAGATCCCCAGAGACCATCAGCTGGCTTCCTGATTGGTAACACTGGCCCAACAGGATGATCTTTTTGTCCAGAGGGACCTCCTTTGAAAGGTTGGATCATGTTGCGAAAATGAATAACTGCTTGAGAGGGTGACACAGGTGCAGGCAGGTCCACTGGGAGAGGTGGTGACACAGCTGTGTCCCCTGAGGAAGTTCAGTTTTGTTGTCCCTGTTCCCTTCCTTTGTCCTTGAGTGGGCTGCCTCTGTGTTTGGGCATTGTTTGCTGTTGTTGTGGTCATGGCATCTCATGGAGTAAGGGAGTACATTGTCCCATCTCACAACAAACAGGTTGAAGAGAACATCTTAAAAACAAGAAAGGGCCCAGCACGATAGCCTAGTGGCTAATGTCATTGTCCTATATGCACTGGGGGATTTCATATAATTGTTGATTCTAGTCCCAGAGGCCCCAATTTTCATCCAGCTTCCTGCTTGTGGCCTGAGAAAGCAGTCAAGGAGAGCCCAAAGGCTTGGGACCCTACACCCGTGTGGCAGACTTGGGTGAAGCTCTAGCCTCCTGGCTTCAGATAGGCAATGCTCCGCCCATTGTGGCAGTGGTGAGTGAATCAACAGACAGAACATCTTCCTCTCTGTCTCTCCCTTTTGTATATCTGACTTTCCAATAAAAATAAATGTTTTTTTTTAAAAAGGAAGAAAAAATAACTCTTCATGTAAATGTGAACTAGAGTAATTAATAGCCTAGGCACTGTGATGACACATTTGACATACTTACAGAAGCAGTGTGAAATCAGAATCTTGTGTCCTGAGGACACTGGCCATCACAGACTTTGAAAAGCAGCCCAGAAGGAACAGAGAGCACCATGCCACCAGTGCTACTGCTGCTCTTAGCTAGACACACAGCCAGCGCATGTAATCTTGTAAGGAGAAGGCAAGCTGAAAGGCACTGATCGGAATATAAATTAGTGCACCCAATGGAAAAACATGAATTGGGGTGTTTTTTCTTTGTAAATTAAAAAAAGCAGCTGCTGTATGATCTGGTCATCTTATACTAGGTATATATCCAAAATATATCAAATTGTATCAAAATGATTTTTGTCCCATCGTGTTTTTTTGCAACACTGTTCATAACAACCAAGATATGGAACCAAGCAAGGTGTCATTAGATAAATAGTTTTAAAAGAAAGATGATGGGGTGTATACAATCACAACGGAATACTGTTCAGCCATAAAAAAGAGTGAAATGCTGTCATTGCCACAAAAATTGCAGTGAAATGAATGGAAGTGGAGGATGTAGTGAGCGAAATAAGCCAAACACGGAAACACAATAGCACAAGACAGAGCAGAATACGAACAGAAAATGTTGATTGCAAGGTGTCTGAAGGAGTGGGAGGTGTCGAGGAACACTATTTTAAGTTTAGAATTGAGTAACCTACTTAGGTAACCCAAATCAGAGAGTGAATTCAAATTTTCAGTCTGTAGATGACATGATCTTACACACAGAAAAATCCCAAAGGCTACAGGGAAGTCATTAAAATGAATCAATCCAAAAAAGTTGCAGGATGGTAGGAATTTGCCAGGTCTAGGAATCCAGGACAGCACAGATTGATTAATAGCAGTTTATTGGCAGAATTTTCCTTCACAAAAGGGCTGTGCCTTAAAGAATCAACAGTGGGCCTGGCAGAGTAGCCAAGTGGCTCTAGTCCTCACCTTGCATGCCCTGGGATCCTGTGTGTGTGTTTTGGTTTGTTACCTGCTGCTGCATTTACCATCCAGCTCTCTCCCTGTGACCTGAGGAAGCCTTGGGATGGCCTTGGAACCCTGCACTCATGAGGGAGACCAGGAAGAATGTCCTGACTTTGAATCACCTGAGCTTCAGCCATTGACAGCCACTTAGGGAGTGAGCCAGTGCATGCAAGCTCTTTCTCTGTGTTTCCTTTTCTCTGTATATCTGCCTTTTCAGTAAAAATAAATAAGTCTTTAAAAGAAAGAAGCAACAACATTAGGACAAAATGGAGAAAGAGAAGGCTGTGAAAGATGAGCAAATGTGTAAGGAAAATGATTACAGCGTACCAAAAGACTGGAAGGAAGAGAGGGAATAGAAGTAACTGGCTTCACAGTGCAAGGACTGCGAAGGGATGTGCTTCAGCGATAGGGCTTGAAGAATGGTGGTGTAGTCTGGCCTTACAGCTGCATGAGGTTGTCTACATTTGTGGTGTGTCTTGGTGGTCACATATGCATCCACCAGGCCAGAAGTTCTCTAGATGGGGAGGAAACTGGTCCTGTTGGAGACATACCAGGTATGAAGAGTCTCCTTGAAAGACTCCTCAGAGGGAAAGAAAAACTAGCTGACATGCACATTTTATTAGGGGTTCATTGGGGCAGGAGTCCATTTTCCCTAAACAGAATACAAAATCAGTAACTGCATAAATCTAGAATATTGTGTGTCATCTGAAAAAAAATGATTGCAGTCTCTATGAAACAAGACTTATAGCTCATATGAAAATCAACATGAAATAAATCAAGGATCTTAATCTAAGACATGACACTATCAATTTACTATAGGAACATATCGGGGGAAACTGCAACACACTGGTACATGCTTACTTTTTGGAATTGTTCCCAGAAGTACAGGCAATTAAAGTAAAACTAGATACATGGGATTACATCAAGAAAAGAAGCTTCTTCACTGCAAAACAAACATTCAGATAAGTGGAGAGGCAACCAACAGAGTGGGAGAAAATATTTACAAATCATTCTCTGATATAAATTTAGTATTCAGGATCTACAAAGAACTCAAGAAATTCAACAACAAAGCAAAGAATCCAATTAAGAAATAGGCAAGGGACATGAAAAAACAATTTTCAAGGAGAAAATACAAATGTCCAACAGAACATGAAAATTTCTCAGGAGTATGAGTCATCGAAAAAATGCAAATTAAAAACCACAATAGGACTTATTTTTTTACCAACTGATTTTTATTTTTATTTTTACATTTACTGTTGTTATTGTTGTGGTGGTGGTAGTGGTGGTTTTGATATAGTTTCATAGGCTCTGAGGTTTCCCTTGTCCCCGTCCCCAAATCTCCTCCATTCCCATTGAATTTTTGTATGTTATTATAATAGTGTAGTTCCTCATAAATAGTTATATGTCCATCGTTGTGGGCATGGACAATAGCAGAGAGTCCAGTATCCTGTTGACAAGGTATATTTAACAGTTTGTTGGGAGTCTATCTTTGATCTCAAAGTAGAGATTCATGCTGCATTGTATCGTCACATTTGGATATGGTAGTCTCCATTATATTGCTACTATACATCCCTTTAAATGATAAGCCTCAGAGCAAAATCAACAATAGGAGGAAAAATAGAATTTTACATCACCATAAAGTTAAATAACATGCTACTGGATATGATAGTCTTCATTACACAATTACTATACATTCCCTAGTTACTTTGTCATGACGTATAGGGTGCCAAAGTCAGTATTATTTTCCCTCTGGACCAGTGCAAAGCACGGAGCTGGAAGTGAGTTTGCTCCCAGCTCAGTGCATTCATGACTCACTGTTGTCCTGCCTGTCTCAAAGCCTCTGACACACTGTGGATGTGTTACTGGTGTCACTGATGTGTCACTGGTGGAGTTCTGGATCTGGTGGCCATTCAGTCTGGGGGTTACCCAGACCTGTTTTTGGTGGAACCTGTAGAATGCCACGTCACTGAGCCAGAAATGAGTTCACTCCCAGGTTGTTGCATGCCTAGTCCTGTCCGAAAGGTTTTGCCTGCTTACACAAAGTGGTGCCTAATGTGGCTCTGGTGTTGGTCTGGGCTGTGAATCACACTGTTCGTGCACCACCAGTTTGGAATCTGCATCTCTGTCTCTGTTCCTGGTTGCATCAAATAAATCAGCAGGGCCAGCAGTTCTTTGGGTTTACCTACTGAACTCTCCTTCCCACCTGGCTGCTGGTGTATCTCTTGCCCATAGTGGAGCTCTATTCCTCAGTCACTAACTACCACTGTTGTATCTGGTCACTGCAACACCACACTGCTGCCTCCATTGCTTTCTCATGTCCGCCAGTCTCCAGGTTCATATCTTCCTTCAGCCTATCCTCTCCCATTTCCTGGAATATGCCCTCTCTGCTTCACCCTGGGTAATGATTCTCTATCTGTTTAAAAATGTCCTTGCCCTATTCCACCATCTTGTTTCTCCCACAGTGAGGTTTCACCCAAGTTCGAATGACTATCATTCAAAAATAAATTAGGTAAAAGCAGTGCTAGCTAGCATGTAGGTTGTAGTGTAGAGATGTACCTTAATTCACTGTTGGTGGGAATGTAAATTCTTACACCCGTTATGGAGAACAGTATAGAGATTCAAGGATCTGAAAATATATTTACCAAATGACACAACCAGTTAACTCGGAATTTAGCCAAAGAAAATGAAATCAGAATTTGAAAGAGATCTTTATACCGCAGTTGGGTTGTACCTAAGCTCATATCTGGGTTGATCAAGAATCTGTCAATGCATGACTAGGTAAAGAAAATGTGATATATTTACACCATGGATTATTACTCTGTTATTAAAATGATTCAAATCTCATTCTTTGCAATAAAATATATGCAACCAAATATACTATGCTTAGTGAAACAAGCCAGGCTCAGAAGTGCAAATATCTTGCTTTTTCTGATATGTCAACTAATAGAGAACACACAAAAATGTGTAAGAACAGTTAGTTTTAGCCATTATTATACTCCTGTTGAATATTTGTTGAGTAACATGATTAGTGGTGAATGAGACTTAAAATTATGTGTTTGAAAAAAACTGAAAAGAGGGGAGGGATATTGGGGAAGAACAGGGTAGTAAAGAATTTGGTTGAACTATGGCTATGGAACATGTAAAGTTTGTTTCCTATGCACTAATATAAAAATTTTTAAGGAATGTAATCTCATTTCAGTAGCTGCAAATACAATATATTCTCAGTTATAAGTGTAACCAGAGTTGTGAAAGATCTATATGATGAGAATTATAATAACTAACAAAAAAAATCAAAGGGGACAGAAGGACATGGAAAGACATTCATTGTTCATGTGCTAGAAGAATAAGGATTGTTAAAATATGTATTTCAGCTAAATGATTACAGATGTCATGTAATTCTTATAAGAAATGGCAACTATATTTTATATAGGACTGCAACATGCTTCAAAAACTTGTATAGCTGGAGTAGGTGTTTGGTACATCATTTGAGATGCCTAATATTAGTGAAACTACTCCTAGAAAATATAGAACAAGCAGTTCAGGACATTGTATTAGGCAAGATGGTGTTTTCTTTTAGATTTGTTTATTTTTTATTGGAATGGCAGATACACAGAGAAGAGGAGAGACAGAGAGGAAGATCTTCCATCTGATAGTTCGCTCTCCAAGCAGCCACAATGACTGGAGCTGAGCCAATCTGAAGCCAGGAGCCAGGGGTTTCTTCCAGGTCTCCCACATGGGTATAGGGGCTCAATGCTTTGGGCTGTCCTGTGCTGCTTTCCCAGGCCACAAGCAGGAAGCTGGATGAGAAGCGGGGCAGCCGGAATTAGAACTGGTGCCCATACGGGATCCTGGCACGTTCAAGGCAAGGACAATAACTGCTAGGCTATTGTGCCGGGCCCTAAGGCTTATTTATTTTTATTGAAAATTCCAATTTACATAGAGAAGGAGAGACAAAGATCTTCCATCTGCTGGTTCACACCCCAAGTAGTCACAATGGCAGGGGCTGAGACAAGCTGCAGCCAGAAATTTTTTCTGGGTCTCCCACATGGGTACAGGGTCCCAAGTCTTTGGACTGTCTTCCACTGCTTTCTCAGGCCTCAAGCAGGGAGCT
Organism: Ochotona princeps; assembly: GCF_030435755.1. Classification (NCBI taxonomy): domain Eukaryota; kingdom Metazoa; phylum Chordata; class Mammalia; order Lagomorpha; family Ochotonidae; genus Ochotona; species Ochotona princeps. The sequence continues at coordinate 2,140,848 of NC_080839.1, read as the reverse complement.
GGATGGGAAGTGGGGCTGCCGGGATTACAACCAAGCCCCATATGTGATCCCTATGTGTGCTAGGTCAGGACACTAGGCACTAGGCTACCACGTGAGGCCCAACCCATATTTTTTTGTTTGTTTTGTCACTGGACTTAGTAGTAATTTTGAACACAAACTTTGAAATTACATGAGAAATCAAATGGAAAGGGACTCAGTCCCAGTGTTGGCAGCAGTGTAAATGTACCTGCTTCTCCTCTCTGGGTAGAGAAATACACATTCTAAATGCACTTCAGAGGACACTGTCTCCAAACTCACAAGATTATTTTATTCATTTACAGGAATTATACTTTAAAGTTATGTAACCTGAAAAGAGCTAATGTGTTTTGGAGGGCTTATAATTTCTATCACACTATATCTTTCTGTGATACTGATTTGTGAACAAAATCATATTCTACATTTTAAAATCTATATCTATATATGAATTTTTAATATGACATTCCTTGAAAACTGTAGCTATAAATCCTCCAACATGATTTCAGTTTGTACAGGAAGTAACATTTTACAGAAAAAACAATGGTTATGCAATTTCAAATTAACCATTTTGCATCAATATTGTCATTACATAGAAATGTAATATTGTTAAAAATCATTAAATTCTCTAATCCTCAATAAAGTGAGGCAAAATGATTGTTCAGATTGCTTCTAATTCAAGGCTTTTTTGCTTTTGCAATGCAAACTTTTTAGATCATTCTTCTTTAATAACAAATACTCATTAACTTGTCACTGCCTGTATATATCACCCAGCACTCACACACAGAGAGAGTAAGAGAGAATGAGAAAGAAAAAACACTTTAACTTTTAAAATCATTTTTGGGATGTGTTTTATTTTTATAGAGTCTACAGAAGAACGTGACATAGTTTATTGGAAAAGGTGTAAGAAGGGAGCCTTTCAGGACACAGTTCAAGAGACACAAAGGTAAGGACAAGAATTTTCAAGTCTACCATTCGTTTTAACTGAATTTCTCTAGAGGTAAGGATGGATATTTGATGCAACTCTGCAAGTTAGTATTACGTAGAGAGATGTCTTCATGAATTCTTTCTGTGATTAATAGAATTCTATCATTTACTGTCAGTAGATTGTTTCCTAAGTTATGTAGGTTAAAATCTATCCACTCATGAAGAAAGTAATAAGAAATAGTGTTACTGGGCCTGGTGGGGCGGCCTATCAGGCTAATCCTCCACTTGCAGCATCAGCATCCCGTATGAGTATCCGTTATAGTCCTGGCTGCTCCACTTCCAGTCCGTCTCCATGCCGACTGCCTGGGAAGACAGTGAGGGATGCCCCAAACATTTGGATTCTTGTAAAGAATGTAAAATTGCATGTGAAAGTCCCAGATGTTGAACATAATAGTGATAGATAACAAGGTTGTTATAAATAAAAAAAAAGTTGTTACAAATATACTGGGAGTAATTTTTCAAAACATTGAAAACAGAAATAGGGAATTGAGAATGTGTATCAAGCTAGCAGGCATTTAAATACCAAAGAAAATGTTCAACAAAGTCAAAAACAATCATAAAACCAGGAGAAAATATTTACGGAGTATGCAACTGGTGAAAGATTAATATCCAGGATCTATAAACATCTCAAACTCAACAACAGATTAACAACCAGTCGAGAACTGAGCAAAGGACATGAACAGACTTTTTTTTTTACTGATGCCAGACATGTTTTAAATGATACCAACACAGAGATGAGAAAAAAAATGTTGAGCATCACTAGGCATCAGGGAAATGCAAATAAAAACCACAATGAGGTTTAACCTCACCCTAGTGAGAATGGCTATCAAATAAATGTCAAAAAAGTATAAATGCAGAGAGGATGTGATGAAAAGGTATTCTTGTCCATGGTTTTTGGTAATGTAAACTAGTATTGTTATCGTGGAAGACATTATGGGGAATCTCCAAAGATCTGAAAATAAATCTGTAAGTATGCTAGTGAAATATATCAACTCCAACAGTAAAGTTGATTCTCTGTGTCAATACTGGTGTCTAACCTCATGTATGTACCAGTGTTCAGCGTCAAATGTTAGGTCCATCAGTTGTTCCAAGTTCCTGGTCCTAATTATTCCTTTTTGATATGAATTCTACTGTAATATTTTCATGTATTTTGAAGTTTTAAAATCTAGCAAAATATTCTTATTCAATAACTCAAATGAAATGTAGTTCCATCCCAATGCATTTACTCACCTCATTTTTTTTTAAAAGATTTATCATTATTGGAAAGCCGGATACACAGAGAGGAGGAGAGACAGAGAGGAAGATCTTCCATCCGATGTTTCACCCAAGTGAGCCGCAACGGGCCAGTGCATGCCGATCCAATGCTGGGAACTAGGAACCTCTTCTGGGTCTTCCACATGGCTGCAGGGTCCCAAAGCTTTGAGCCGTCCTCGTCTGCTTTCCCAGGCCACAAGCAGGGAGCTAGATGGGAAGTGGAGCTGCCAGGATTAGAACCAGCACCCATATGGGATCCCGGGGCGTTCAAGGTGAGGACTTCAGCCGCTAAGCCATGCTGCTGTGCCCTGACTCACCCCATTTTCTCTAACTACAGTGTTTATAAACTCAGGAGAGCTGGTAAGCCCTTTCACCATGCAGAATCATTTATCATTCTGTATCATTGATCTTTACTTGATTCCTAATTTCTGCCTTAAAAATACTTTAAAATCTCTTAATTCTACAGAGACTGAAACAGAACCTGTAGCTGATGTTGGAAGAAGTACAATAAAGGGGGCCATCAAATTACGCTTAGAGTTACCATGGTAAGAACAAAACATTTTCAAGTCTAATATCTACGTTTTCATTATATATCCCTGAAGCTAAATTGCCTGAGACTCTTAAATAATAAGTGTAATTATGTTTACTACTACATAGGTAGACTTATCAATGAATAGTTACCTGTACCTTCTTGTTTACTACCATTGGAAAATTAGAAATATAAATTTAAGCATTTTTCATTTAGATATACAGAAAATACTCAATGTGGAGATGTTTTTTTTTAAACTTCTTTTCCACATACTGCTTGTATGTATAGGGATTCTTGCCTCCCCTTTCTCATTCTCCTTCCCCATTTTTCCATTCCCCATTTGTTATCAAAATAATCTAATGCCTTAGTGTGAATTATGAGTCTGATTTCCTTCTATGTAAATGTACCATGACATGGTAAGTATAAACAAAGGAAGAAAATCTAGCAATGTAAAGTTATGTTTATAAGCTTCATTTGGGATCTTACTTTTATTCAGGAATATAGCCTCATACTGTACAGTACCTTTACTTTCCAGTAGCAAAACAGTATATGCTAGTGTCCCTAGTATAGTTCCTATGTATATTCTTGGCATATTGACTGTCTTATATAACAGGGAACATTGTATTGTCCTTTTGGTACTGGCTTAAGTCAGGAAAAAAACATTGGTTCCCAGCTGGGACCATTTTATTCAAATAGTAAGATTTTATTCTTTTTTTATGGCTGGGTAGTATTCCCTAGGGTAGATATACCAGCATTTCTTATCCATTCCTCCGGTGATGGGTCACTGTGTTGGTTCTATATCTTTAGTAATGTGAATTTTGCTGCTAAAATCTAAGAGTTGCCAGTCGATCTTTTGAATGCAGATTTCATTTCAGTTGGTTTTTTTTTCCAGAAGTGGGGTGGCTGGGTCATATGGCAGATTAGTTCTCAGGTATCTAAGAACTTTTCATACTTACTTCCATAGTGGTTGCTATTTCCACTAACAGTTGCATGTGGGATATTTCCTCACTTGTCCTCACCAGTAATTAACTGTTTGTTAATTTCTACACATAAGTCATTCTTAAGGGGGTTAGGTGAAGCCTTCTTCGTGGATTTTAGTTGCATTTTCCTAATGGCTAGATAACCTGAACTTTTTTTCTTATGTCTGTTACCTCTGAATTTCATCTTTTAAGAAATACATATTCATGTTACTTTCCATTTCTTAATCTGGTCACTTGTCGTGTTGTTAAATTTCTGGAGTTTCTTGTAAATCCTGGATATTGGTCATCCATCTGATGTGTAATTAGAGAATATTTTCCCCCCTTCTGTTGGCTACCTGTTCACATTATTGTCTGTTTCCCTTGTAGCACAGAAGTTGCTTAACTTGAAGTCCCATTTGTTAATTTTGTCTAGTTGTCTGTGTATGTGGGGTCTTCAGTTTGCCTATATCTGTGTCTTTTAAGAGCTCTTCATGTTTTCCTCTAGTACTTTGATGGTGTCAGTTTGAAAGGTTAGATTCTTGATTTATTTAGAGTTTATTTGCTATAAGGTGAAAGGTAGTGGACTTGTTTTTCATTTCTACAGACATGGTTACATTTTTACCCAGCACCATTTGCTAGAGTGTCCTTCCTTTCTGGCTTGATTTTTTGTTTGTTTGACAAAGAGAGAAACATCTTCCATCTGCTCATTCACTCTCCAAGTGGCTGCAATATCTGGGGCTGAGCCAATACGAAGCCAGGAGTCAGGGGCTTCTTCTGTATCACCAGTGTGGGTTCAGGGTCCCAAGGACTTGGACTTTCTTCTACTGCTTTTCTATGCCATAAGCAGGGAGCTAGATGGGAAGTGGAGCAGCCAGGACATGAATCATTGACCATATGAAATGCTGACACTTGCCAAGTGAGGATTTAGTCATTGAGCCATTGTGCCATGCCCTTCAGGTCTGTTACCAGTTACAATGCTGTTCGGATTATCATTGTTCTGCAGTACATCTGGTTTTGTGATACCTCTTCTTTGTTTTAACTGTTTTAGATTAGATTAGCTATTCAACATCACTTGCATTTCTATGTGAATTTCAGCACTTCTTTCTATCTTAGAAGAATGCCATTCAACTTTGGATGGAATCAGATTGACTCCATAGATTATTTTTGACAGTTTGGGCACTTTGATGATATTAATTCTACCAATCCAAGAACATGACACAGTTTTCCGTAATTTGATGTCATCTTATATTTCTTTCTTCAATATTTTGTAGTGTTTCTCATAGAGCTCCATCACGTCCTTCGTTTGGTATATGCTAAACTTTTGAAGGTTTGTTTATGTGTTTGTTTTCTGCCACTGTTGTGAACAGGACTGATTTTACAAGTTTTCTCACACCCATGAAATTGTGTATACTAAGACCATTGATTTATGTGTGTGGTTTTTTTATCCTGTGGCTTTGCCAAACTCTAATGAGTTCCAGGAGGCTCCTAGTTGAGTCTTTTGGTTCCTCTGCAAGAATCATGCCATCTGAACAAAGGACTAATTTAACTTTCTCCTTTCCAGTTTACATTCCTTTTACTTCTTTGTCTTGCACAATTGCTATGGCTAGTACTTCTAGTACTATGTTGAATAGCAGTGGCGAGATTGGGCATCCTTGTTTAGTTCCTAATATTGGTGGAAATTCCTTCAGGCCTGATTTGCTTAAAGTTTTTAACATAAAGGAAGTTGAATTTCTCCGACTCTACATCTGCATCTGTTGAGATAAGCATCTGGTTTTTCCTCTTCAGTTTCTTGATGTGGTGTATCCCATTTATTGCCTTGCATATCATACCTGAAAAACAAGGAAGATGCTCTTTGTCATGTGTTGTTGGATTGTGTTGGCTAGTAGTTTGTTAAGGATTTTTGCATTTGCATTTGTCAGGGATATTGGTCTATTTTCTCTCTCTCTGTTGTATCTATTTTTTTTGGTATAGGAATTAAGATGATGTTGGCCTCATAGAATAAACTTGGAAGGATTATCTCACTTTCTACTGTTTCTGAATAATTTTTGAAAAATTGGAGTTACTTCTCGAAACATTCAGTAGAATTGAACAGTGAAGCCATCTGGTCCCAGACTTATTTGTTGGAAGAATCTTTATTACTTATTCAATCTCTGTCCTAGTTATTGGTCTGTTTGGTCTCCACTGTCCTGATGATTCACGATTGATAAATTGTGTAGAGAATTTTATTCTTCTGGACTTCTCAATTTATTGGCATATCTTAAGGTCTTGGTAGAAAGCATTTATAGTAAAACCTACTTACCTCATATTTCTTGGCTTAGAACATTTGTTTTTAATTTGAAGTTCCATAAATGCTTATTGATAAATGTTGTAAACAAGAATATAATAGTTCCTCCTCTCTGTATATCCGGCTTTCCAATAACAATAAAATCTTAAAAAAAAAAGAATATAATAGTTATTTGATGGCTACCAGTTCTAATTGAGTGTTAAGCTTCTGATGCAGACAGAAGGGAGGATAGGGATAGAAACTAGGCTGCTAAATCTGTATTGTGAAATACAGGAAATTTGTTCACTTTATTTAAAAAGGGCCCATGTCTATCTTGTAATTACAATGCACCCATTCCACCCTCCAGTGACATAAGGACCTCCCCCTAAGCCCACCTCTTTAAAGACACCAGAAATGCCAACCTGAGGACCCAGCTATGACAGCTGGAACCCTAGGAGTTCTACAAAATGAGGCATTCAGCCTGACAGAGATTAAGTGAAGTAGATGCTCAAAGGAATCTGCTAAAGAGAATGTCAGAGATAACTCCAGTGTGCTCTAAGGATACACCAGTGTGACTGCCCTTCCAGCCATGGAACATGACTGTCACTCCAAAGCTTATGTTGGCATTTATTGCCCAAGAGGATGAGAACTTCATGCGACACTGGTGTGATGTGATCTTTCAGAGGTGATTGAGATATTAGATGAGATCATCGGATGCCCTGATTCAATACCAGTGACTTTATATGAAGAGAGCTAAAATAAAGAAATGCATGTTCTCCCAGTCTCCTGCCATATGATTACCTGTAAGGCCAAGGCCTTCACCAGGTGAGTTCCCTGGAATTGTCATAACTGTGAGCTGAACAAACCTCTCAGGAGATTACAATAAGACCAGAGCTGACTCAGACACTCCAGCACACACTTCACCACAGAGATACCAATTTGAGCAGCAATTCAAGCACCAGTTCACTTTCAGAAGAGTTATGGAAGCTGGGTAAGAGAGAGTGTCTTATTTCTCTTACTTTAGCATAATTATGTCTTGTTAAAGAATGCCACAAAGAGTTGCCTTGCCACCCCTCCCCCAATAAGGATAGGAACTTATAGACAACTATTCTTTAAGCAGGTGGGGGCGTTAAATCCACAGATTTATCCCCAAAGCCAGATCTAATGTGATAGCATTCAGGTTAAGACAGAGTCATGGCCATTGCTCCTCAGGAACTATATGCAGAATGAGTACTTGAACTCTACGTAGCCACTGCCCCACCACCAACGCCCAACAGAAATCAGGGCAAAATTCCTTCTTCTCCAAAGTAGAAGGGAAGAGGGACTTAGGTTTGAGGTCAGATCATTGTGCACCATGATGAGGCCCAGTAGCTGTAAACCAAGTCTCTACTCCTGGGATTTTGCTCATGGATGGAACTTCTTGATTTGGCTAACACTGGAAATAAGCCCATATTCTGATGGGGCAGATTTGCCTGACATGTAATACCAGTGTCCCCACGCAGGCTGATATACACCCATAGAAACTCATGGAAACTTGTGATTATGGAGCTCATACATTACTGAGGCTGGCGCCACGAGAATGGCTGGGGGACTGGTGCTAGCATCTTCCTTCAACCTTAGGTAAATAGGAAGGAGCCATAGAACTCTGTGTGTGTGTGTGTGTGTGTGTGTGTGTGTGTGTGTGTGTGTACACACACTCACATACGTGCACGAACCTAATCTCAGCTGGTCTGCCTAAGAGACCCATTGACCAATGCCAGTTCCCCATACGGTCACATAGCCGTATTTCCCCTGGGGCAGAATGAAAGGAAACATCATGACAAAGGAAAAGCTTGCCCAATTGTGGGTACTGAGTGTCTTTAGTCCTTTGTGAGCTGGTCATCAGTCACACTAGGGTTTTTGTGCCCATGACATGATTCTGGGCACAGAGGTGGCTCTCCCCTCATGGTGCAGGGGCTTGCGGCACCAGCAGCTATCGCCTCACCAAGTGTTATGTTTAAGATCTTTCCCAGATCCTGCCAGGTGGACTTAACAATGGGGGATAGAGCACCAGGAACCCACGTGCCAGCACTGGGGGATGTTAAGGGACTTGCCTTCCACTCTGAACATCTATAAGATCAAGTTTACAGATGTTACATTTGAATGGGATTATGTGTTATTTGTCTTTTCTATGCTTGGATTATTTCACTCAATAATATAACGTTAATTCCAGACATGTTTTAGAAAATGACAACAGTTCTTCCTTAATGTGTTACTTCCTTAATGAGTTGCTTAATATGTTTCTTGGCTGTTGTGACTGGTGATAGGAAATGTATGAGTTAGGTGGTACTTGAGTGATGTTTTTATTTGGATTTCCATTATTACCAGGGAGCTTGAGCATTTTTTTCATATGCCTGTTAGCCATTTGGATTTGTTCCTTTGTAAAAGTGACTGGGCATTTCCTGTGCCCATTTCATGACTGGTTTGTTTGCTTTGTTGTTTTGGTTGTTCTGGAGTTTTTTGTATATTCTGGAGATTAACCCCCTGTCTCCTGTGTAGTGTGCAAATATATTCTCCCATTCTGTTGGTTGCTTTTTTTACTTTGATGATTGTTTCCTTTGCTGTGCAGAAATGTGTTAGTTTGATGTAGTCCCATTTGTTTGTTTTGGTCTTTATTGCTTTTGCTTTTGATGATTTTTGTAGGAAGTCAGAGTCTACATCTATATATTGCAGAATGTTTCCAACGTTTTCTTCCAAAACTTTGATGGTTTCTGGGTGTAGGTTTAGATCTTTCATCCATTTAGATTTGATCTTTGTGTATGGTGAAATGTGTGAGTCATGCTTCTTATTTTTGCAGGGCATTAGCCAGTTGTCCCAACAACATGTGTTGAAGAGACCTTCATTTTTCCTGGATTGGTTTCTGCTTTCTTGTCGAAGATTAGATGGTTGTGCATGTGTGGGTTCCCTTCTGGTATTTCTATTCTATTCCATTGGTCTTCCTCTCTGTTTCTGTGTCAGTACCAGGTTGTTTTGATAACTGCCATCCTATAATATGTCCGAAGAGCTGGAATTGTGATCCCTCCTGCTAAGTTCTTATTCTTCAGGATAGTTCTGGCTATTCATGTGTTTTTTTCTGTTTGTTTGTTTCTAGATGAACCTGTGGATCATTTCTCCAGCTCTGTAAAGAATGCTCTTGGTATGTTGATTGAAATCGCATTGAATGTATATATTGCTTTTATTGATATAGACATTTTGAAGATGTTGACTCTACCCATCCAGGAACATGGTAGATTTCTCCACTGTTTGAAGTCTTCTATTTTTTGTCTTAATGTTTTGTAATTTTCATCATAGAAACTTCCCACATCATTTGTTAAGTTTATTCCCAGGTATTTCTTTTTTTTTGAAAGATTTTATTTATTTTATTACAAAGTCATATATACAGAGAGGAGGAGAGACAGAGAGGAAGATCTTCCATCTGATGTTTCACTCCCCAAGTGAGCCGCAACGGGCCAGTGCGTGCTGATCCGAAGCTGGGAACCAGGAACCTCCTCCGGGTCTCCCATGCGGGTGCAGTGCCCCAATGCATTGGGCCGTCCTCGACTGCTTTCCCAGGCCACAAGCAGGGAGCTGGATGGGAAGTGGAGCTGCCAGGATAAGAACCGGCACCCATATGGGATCCCGGGGCATTCATGGTGAGAACTGTAGCTGCTAGGCCATGCTGCCGGGCCCTTCCCAGGTATTTCATTTTCTTCTCTGTTATTTTGAAGGGTACCATGCTAGTTCTTCTTCAGGGTTGGGTTTTTTTGCATACACTATAACTTTGAATTTCTTTTCATCATTTTGTACCCTGAAAGTTTGCCAAATGCTTGTTTAAGTTCTAACAGTGTCATTATTGAGTATCTTGGTTCTCCTATGTATAGAATCATAGAAGAAACAAGTCAAAGTTCTTGAGAAATAATAAACTACAAAGTCACTCTTGTTTATGGTATGGTATGTAATGAAAGAGATATATAAGTAACTCTAAAATACTTGTTTCTTTTGTTGAAAGTATTTCCATGAATGATGCAGTTAAATGGTATATTTGCCTGAGTGATTAAAGTCTAGGTAACAAATTCAGGAAAAAAAATTATGATTTTTTGTGTATAAAATTGTATTTTATGGAATTTTCTAGTTGTGCAAGTCACAACTAATTTAGTGAGTTAAAACTTCACAGTTTCAGTGCATTGGGAGGCTGGACACAGCAGCTGTGTTTATGTCGCAGCCATGATATTTGCCTCTGGCATCTCTGTCTTCCCCTGGTCCTCTCCAAGGGCTGTGCTGCTGCTGAACTCTGTCCTTTGGTTTCAGTTGTAAAGGTTTAAGCTGTCTATCAGCAATGAACTTGGCCCAGAGAGGACTTTTCTACACTTTTAAAATACTATTTTTATTCCAGAGTCAGAAACACAGAGAGGAGGAGAGACAGAGGAAAATCCTCAATCCTCCCTAGTGATTCACACCCCAAGTGGCCTCAGTGGTTGAAGCTGAGCCAATCGAAAGCCAGGAGCCCAGAGCTTCTTCATAGTACCATGTTAGCTAGTTCTTCTTCAGGGCTGGGTTTTTGTTTTTTTTTTTTTTTTTTTTGCATACACTATAGCTTTTAATTTCTTGTCATTATTTTGTACCCTAGAAGTTTGCCAAACGCTTGTATAAGTTCTAACAGGGTCTTCATTGAGTCTCTTGGTTCTCCCATGTATCATTATCATCTGCAAACAGAGACAGCGTCCACATTTCTAATTTGAATTCCTTTGATTTCTTTTTCTTGTCTGATGGCATTTGTGAGTACTTTGAGTACTATGTTAAATAGCAGTGGTGATGGTGGACATCCTTGTCTGGTGTAGATCTTCTAATCTTTCCCCATTCAATATGATGCTGCCTTGCGTTTTTCATATATTGCCTTGATTATGTTGTGGATTGTTCCTTCCATGTCTGTCTTAATTTGCAATTTTTTGCATGAAATGGTGTTGGATTTTGTAAAAAGGTTTTTCTGTATCTATTGAAACTATTGCATGATTTTTGCTCTTCAGTTTTTGATGTGATGTATCACATTTATAGATTTGTGGACATTGAACCATCTCTGCATGCCCAGGATGAATTCCACTTGGTCCGGATAAATAATCCATCTAATGTGTTTTTGCATTCTGTCAGCTAGTATTTTGTTGATGATCTTAGCTTCAGTATTCTTCAGGAATATCAGTCTGTAGTTTTCTTTTTCTGTTGAATCTCTATCTGGCTTTGGTATTAGGATGATGTTTGTTATTAAGAACGAGTTTGGAAGAGTTGCTTTCCCTTCTATTTTTTGAAGAATTTACCTCTAATACTGCCTTGGTGGTATCCGAGATGTTTTAATATGTTGTGTGTGAGTCTTCATTGGTTTCAAGCAATTTTTTATTTCTTCTTTAATTTCTTCTCTGATGCATTGTTCATTTAAATTGTGGTGTTCTTCCTCCAAGAGTTTACCAATTTCCTAGGGTATTTGAATTTATTGATTTCCAGCTTCACTCTGATAGTGTGAGAAGATACATGGTGTGATTTCTATTATTTTGAAGTTGGTAAGTTTTGATTTGTGCCCTATCATGTGGTCAGTCTTGGAGGTGGTACCATGTGCTGCTGAAAAGAATGTATTATTCTGTGGCCATGTGGGTTTTATTGCTTCTTTGCTTAGTTTTTGTTTCCTTGATCTATCTATTGCTGTTAATGTCTCCCTCGTTTATTGTATTAACATCAATGTCTCTGGTTAAGTCAGTCAACAATTGATTCATATAGCTAGGTGCTCTTGTGATTGGCATGAAAACGTTTATTATTGTTATTTCCTTTTGGTTGATGGCTCCCTTTATCATTATGTAGTGTCCATTCTTATCTGTTTCAATGTCTTCCATGGTGAAGTCTATAGCATCTGAAATTAAGAAAAGCTACATTTGCTCTGTTTCCTTTCCAGTGGTGTGAAATGTTCTTTTCCATCCTCTCACTTTCAGCTTCTTTGCAGCTTTGTTGATTAGGTGTGTCTCTTGTAGGCAGCAGATGCTTGGGTCCTGTTTTTTAATCCGTTCTGTTAATCTATGTCTTTTGACTGATGAGTTCAGGCCATTTGTGTTCAGAGTTAGTATTGAGAGGTTGTGATATAGCCGTGTTGTGTGTGTGTGTGTGTGTGTGTGTGTGTGTGTGTTAGTTATCTATGTTTAATTTTGTTTCCTTTTATGTGTCTTCTGGAATGCTTATAATTCTGATATTTGACTGTTTGATGATATTGTTCCTTTCTTGTATAGATTTCTTGGGTTTGTTCATATTTTCTTCCAGATATTTTATTAATTGTGTGTATTCATTTTGGTTATCTTCTATGTCTGATATTCTTTGTTATGCAGCAATCATTCTGTTGGTCAGGCTTTTTGCATTGTTTTTCAGTCATAATATTTCATTTTGGACCAGCTTATTTTCTGTGATAATGCTCTTCTTGAATTCCTTAATTTTTCCCAGTGTTTCTCATTGTCTCTGAAGAGATTCATGATGATTTTTTTTTTTATTCCTTATCTGCTAGTTCCCCGATGTCTTCATCTTGCAGCTGTGAGCTTGAGGATATTTTTTGATCATTTTTGAGGGAGAGTGCTGACTGCTTAATCTGAATAATTTTTTTTCCTGGCGCCTCTTCCCATGTCTGTGTGCTTTCTTTTCATTTTGAGATTTTAATCTCTGATGTACCTTTTGGGTTTCTGGAACAGCTGTGTCTTGTTGCAGATCTGGGGGTTGTGAGACCCTTAGGATGGCCAATCAGGGTGTTTGTCAGCTGCTGCCACCTTGTGGACGACTGGTTCCTTCACTATCTCTGGGCCTCGTATTTCCCAGCCTCAGGTAGGTATGCAGCTGGGGGATTTCTCTGACCACAGCATTGCATCTCAAGGCCTGCACATTCCAGTTCTGTATGCAAGCCCCCTGCCGCCCACCACCTTCATGGCTTCTGCCCACTGGGCAGGTGCCTAGAGCAGGAATGACCTAGCCACTGCTGTCCAGTGTGCAGTCAGTATCTAAACTCAACACGCTCCAGGGACACCATGCCTTCCCTCACCTCTAACAGACAAGCGACAGTGGGGAGTTATATGAATTTGTTTTGTCCTGGAATTCGAACCTCCACTGCTGAATTCCCTTGCACTCTGCCTGGCAGTCGTTCGGTGCTGTCATTCTCCCATGCACCTTCAGAATTAGCCCTTACATTCCCGGGTCACTGAGAAAAACCTCTGACCCTGAGGGACCCTGCATCTCCATTTCATGTGATTCTGGTGTCACTCTGGTGGCCCAGGTCTGAGAGCCCTTGGGTGGGGATGGGCTGAGATCTTGCCCTTTGTGTCTCTGACACACATGCTTCACTTCCCCAATGGCATTCCCTCCTCTAGCAGAGGGTGCCTGGGTATGTGCTTGTGATTTCCTCCTTGGGCTGTTTTTCTGCCACAAATGTTCTGATCTAGGTGTTCTTTTGCCTCCCTATCTCTCTTATGGGGAGGCTAAGACTTCCACCAGCATCTTTCCTGCATCAATACCTAAGTCACCAGGTTTTATCTGAGTCCCGGTTTGCCCCAGATGGTATCTGCCTTCCCCCTCTCAAGCTGCAGATTGCCATCTAGAAAGCTTTCCGTGGTCCTTTGTTGTCTGCATGGCACCCACTTCAGTACTACTGACTCCAATGAGCCTTGGGCACATTTCCCCGCAATTATGCTCCTCCTGTTCTCTGTTCTACCAAATTCTGCCTCTATCTCTCCACACACGTAGCTACACCAACCTTCTGCTCTCTGCCATCTTCCTGTCTCCTGTTTAAGAAATTAAAACAAGGATCAGCACTCAGAAATGAAGACAAAATTTAGAATGTAAAATATAACATCATAGTTTTTTTCCTATTGACTTTCAGAAAATCTGCTTGGAAATTATTTTATCTCTATGAAATGGTGTCATAACTGCCTAGAAATAAATTTTAATCTAATTGAGTTATTAATACCTTGAATTTTCACATGATGTTTATATTCTCTATTTTTCAAATATTAAACATCCTGATTCTTTGTCTCTTCCTTAAAAGTTTTCTTTCTTAACAAGAGATTGTGTTGATCTTTCAAGTGTTCTTTTAAGGATACATTCCTTCTCTATTAATAAGCAACATGAAACTAAAAAAATCTGAAATTCCTCTGAAACAACCTGTGCAGTGTGAGCTGTGTTTCCTGGCAGTGAGCTTGTGCTGCTGCATGAACTCTGGGGCAGTCTTTTGGATACAGAGCTTATTTCTTTACTGAAAATTGTGGGAGTGAGAGAGCTTAGATCCATTCCTAATCAGGATTCCTTTGAATCCTCCATGGGAGACCGTTTTCTGCCTACAGACTAACAGGGCTTTTGGGCAAGAGCAGTGTTTGCTGACAGCTGTTGACTGGTTGGATCCTTACTTATTGGACTTGATCAAAAGTTCCTTTTGTCTTCTGTGGATGATATTGCAGAGTGTTTTTTTAAATTTTATTCTGATCAAATGCTTATTTGTCAGTATGTTAAGTTGACGAGGAAGAAGAAGGTATTATGTGTGTGCCATGAATTAAAGTTGTTGACGACATCAAATATGGCAGTCCTGTGCCATGCAGTTCTTTCTTCTCCTCAGCTGAGGTTCAGAGACATGAATTATACTTGATCATTACAGTATCTTCTCATGAGATTGTTAAGGGACTGGCATGATTTAGTGGTTCTTTACACAGACCCTCCTGCTTCACTGTTTCCCTTCTGACTTTTCTTATGCAATCGCTTTATTCTCAACTTTTTAAAATTTTGAATCAATATTTCTGATAAAATAGTTTCACACTTGTTTATGTATGGACATGCATTAGAAGAGAATCCAAAGGTGTTGAAACAGAAAAGATGAGATTACCCATAAAAGTAATTTTGGGGAAGTCAGTCAGTAAAAAGTAGGTTATTTAGGGGGATCTCTTGACACAAAAAATATGTGAGTGGTGTTTGGTGTATCGTTTTGTTCATTCACTAGATATTAGTAGGAAATCTGACTTAAAAAAAACATAGATTGTCGTTGACTTAAGCAATGCCTTTTGTAGTTTGGGCACTTTGCCTGTTAACTATAAATGCTGAGAGTTTGGTTCTGATGGTATGCTTCAGTAGGTTACAGGAAAAGAAAATTTCCCCGGGAGTTCAGGGACTCACAGCACTCCTGAAGTGGCCGAAATGCTTATGCAGTTGCATAAATTATTTCCCAGTAATTTGGGGAAGTGTCATGACAGGTTGTTTCAAATATTGACAACTGCACAGATAATGTACATTTATTGTACGAAGCAGAGAAAATACATGCAGGTAAGCAATGAGAATGAAAATTATGAAGAAGTAAAGAGAGACAAAAATCAGAGAAATGAGTACCATTAATCTTTTGATCTATCTTCTTCCAGACTTGAACCTCTGGATTCTTTCAAAACTGTTCATGCTATATATGTTTTATTAATTATTTTGTTTTAGTAAATACATTTTTTGTGTGCTGTGCTTTTCAACATCTAATAAATCATGCTTTGTCAAGTGTAGCTTTAACTTTTTTCTATCTTCCTAATTAGCAGATCCCGTTTCTAAAAACATTTTTATCATTTTTTATGTTTCCTCCATTGCTTATTTATATAAGTACAAGCAATACAAGTTAAAATTCTTGTTTCGTTCCTTTCATATAACAAAAGGTAACATTCTGCTGCAGTCGTTCAAGCTTCTATAACACAATACCTGGTACTGGGAGTGTATAAACAACAAATTGTTTTGTCCTCAGTTCATAAGGCTAGAAGTCCCGGATGAAGGTTTCAGCTGGTGAGAGCCCATCCACCATGCTCCCATGATGGGGAGAGGGCAAAGTCCAAAAGGTGCAAATGTTCAATAAATGTACCCTCTTTTGGTAAAAATTTACTAGATTTTATTAGCTGGATTTTCAAGAGATATAGAGACAGATCTTTTTTTTTTAATTATTTATTATTTAACTTCATTAATTACATTGTATTATGTGACACAGTTACATAGATACTTGGGTTCTCCCACCCCTCCCCAAACCCTCCCACCATGGTGGATTCCTCCACCTTGTTGCATAACCACAGCTCAAGTTCAGTTGAGATTCCCCCATTGCAAGCGTATACCAAACATAGAGTCCAGCATCTTATTGTCCAGTCAAGTTCAACGTCTTCTTAAGTATACCCTCTCTGGTCTGAAGACAGAGCCAGCAGAATATCATCCCAGTCAATTGAAAGCTCCAACATACCATCAGCAAAACTTTACATCATTATGGAATTAATTGACATAGTAATGAGTAACCAATATGTTAAAAGTAAATGCGAGTTCCCAGCCACCTTCTGTGACCACCTCACCTATACTTCAATTTAGTTTATACACAACATATAACATTCATAACATAACATGTTATACATAACATCATATCATCTTAAATTAAGGCAAACATGTGGTATTTAACCTTTTGTGATTGGCTCATTTCCCTTAGCATTATGGTTTCCAGTTTGGCCCATTTGGCCACAAAGAACTGCATTTTGTTTTGTTTAATAGCTGAGTAGTATTCCATGGAGTAGATGTACCATAGCTTTCTTATCCAATCCTCTGTTGATGGGCATTTTGGTTGCTTCCATGTTTTTGCAATTACCAATTGTGCTGCTATGAGCATAGGAGTGCATGTTGGTTTCTCATAAAACAAGTGTTCTGGATATATTCCTAGGAGTGCTATTGCTGGATCATATGGTAAGTTGAATTTGAGTTGTTTGAATATTCTCCATACTGATTTCCATAGAGGCTGTACCAGCCTGCAGCCCCACCAGCAGTGGAGTAGGGATCCCTTTTCCCCGCAACCTCACCAACAAGTGTTGTTGGTGCTTTTATTGATGTGGGCCAGTCTTACTGGCGTTAGGTGGTACCTCATTGATGTTTTAATTTGGATTTCCCTTATTGCCAGGGAACTTGAGCATTTTTTCATATGTTTATTTGCCATTTGGGTTTGTTCCTTTGTGAAGTGTTTGCCCATTTCTCGTGCCCATTTCTTGAGTGGCTTATTTTATTTTTTTTAAAATTAATATTTAGCATTATGTGACAGTTTCATAGGCTTTGGGAATCCCCCTCCCCCTCCCCCTCCCTTCCCCCCTGGTGGATTCCACCACCTTGATGCAGCATTACAGTTCAAATTCAATCAAGATTCTTTCCTTGCAAACATATATTAAGCATGGAGTCCAGCTACTTATTGTCCGAATGGGTTGAACAGTTTCTTAGGAAGACCATTTCTGGTCCGAAGTCAGAGCTGGTATAATATCATCACAGTCAATTAAGAGTCCCTATATAACATCAACAGCAATTTGCAATATTATGGAATTGACATAGTTTTGAGTAACCAGTATGTTAAAAAAAAAAAAAAGAACAAAATAACAAAAAACAAGTCCTAACCACAACCTATGATTTAGCTCATTGACATCTCAATTTTAGTTTATATACAGGACCGGATCGGCTGCTATATACCTTGAAAAGGCTATAAGGTACCATTCAGCTGTCTCATATCTATTTCATTTTAGTATTTAGCCATTTGTTGTGTTGAAATATAATTTTGTTGATCTTGGCAGATTTTGGGATAATCTAGACTGGCTTGTAACTCTAACAAGATATTTGTCGACATTTAATGTGCAGAACATTTTTTTTTTGGGGGGTGGTGTGCAGGAAAATCTTCAACACCATGGTGAGGAGTGACTAATCTTTGTGTCCCACCCAGCAAGGTCGTGCCCATTTCTTGAGTGGCTTGTTTGTTTTGACATTTTGGTTGTTTTGTAGCTCTTTGTATATTCTGGAGATCAGCCCTCTATCACCTATGTCGTGTGCGAAGATCTTCTCCCATTCTGTGGGTTGCCTTTTAACTTTGTTGATTGTTTCTCTAGCTGTACAGAAGCTTCTTAGTTTGATGAGGTCCCAATTGTTCAGTTTGGTCTTGATTTCTACTGCATTTGGAGTCTTTTTTAGGAAGTGAGGGCCTACCCCTAAGATCTTTAAACCTCTGGTTTACTCCCCAATGGCTCAAAACTGGAGATAGGCTGATCTGAAGCTAGGAGCTAGGAGTTTCTTCCAGGTTTCTCACATGGGCTCAGGAACCCAAGGACTTATGCATTCCTCTGTTGCTTTCTCAGGCCTTGAACAAGGAGATGTATAAGGAGTGAACAGCCAGAACACCAATAAATGCCCAAATGGGGTATAAGCAATTGAAGGTGGAAGATTCGCCGGTTGAGCCATGATGTCAACCACATTAACCCTCTTTTATTAGACAGAGTACTACTCTCACCAGGTGGGTAAAAATACTCATGCTGTATCACATTAACTATTAAGTTTCAACATCAGTTTCAGAAGGCACACAAACATTCAAAGTCTAAGATGTACTATATGTTTTTCTTTGGAAACTTGCCTTTTTAAAATTTATTTTTGTTTATTTATTTGAAAGACAAAGCAAGAGAAGCATATACAGCCTTTTCATTCCTCAAATAAAAAGCCAGGTCTGGACCAGGCCAGAGCCAGGAGCCTGGATCCATTCTGGTGCCCCATGTGGGTGGCAGGGACCAGAGTACTTAGCCATCACCTGCTACCTCCCACTGTGTGCAATGGCAAAAAGCAGGTTCAGAGGTAGAGCTGGGACTGCATCCCAGGCATGCCAGCATGAGATGTGGGGATCACAGTCAGTGGCTTAGTCCTGGCACCACAATTCCTGGCAAACTCCCACTCACACACACACACTCACAGTTACCAGAATGTCTGCCACATTCGCAATCCGACACACAAGAAAATCCTGGCACCACAATGCCACACACACCGACAACACAATGCCATACACAAACCCTGGCACTACAAGGCTGCTGCAAACACACACATCCTGGCAACATAATGCCTGCCACCCACATACCCTGGCACGAAGATACCTGTTCCCCCCCACACACACAATGGCAACACAGTGACACACACACACACACATACACACACACTGGCCCCGCAATGCCAGCCACACACACACATACACCCTGGCATCACAAAGCCTCACAAATACACTTCCTGGCACCACAATGCCTTGAACACACACACACACACCCTGGAACCACAATGCCCCCACCACAATACATACACACATACACACCCTGGTTCGACAATGCCTACTACACACAGACTCATAAACACCCTGGAACCACAATGCCAGACACACACATACACACTGTGGCACCACAATGCCTCACACACACGTCTGTATGACACACAGACGTGAACACACTCCCTGGCATCACAATGCCTTGAACAAACACAAATCCACAGAGAGACATACACATGCCCTGGCACCATAACAGTGTCCCCAACTCACAATCTCTCTTTCACACACACACACACACACACACACACACACACACACAACCTGGCCTCACAATGCCTGCTACAAACACACACATACCCTGGCACCAGAATGCCTCGAACACACATACACAAACACAGTGAAACACACACATACCTGAGCACAACAATGCCCCAGACTCTCACACATGTATACACACACACACACACACACACCCTGGTACCACAGTATCCCACACACACATACACACCTTGGTTTTTCACTGCCTGCTACACACAGACACACATACCCTGGCACAAAAATGCCTGCTCATCCTAACACACACCCTAGGACCACAGTGTCTCGAACACACACACACTGGCACCACAAGGACACACACACACACACACCATCCCACCACAATGACTATAAACGCACTCACACCCCCTGTCACCACAGTCTGCTACACACACAACACACACTCTGGCACCACAGTGCCTTGAACACACATACAGAAACAAAGAGACACACACAAACCCTGGCACCACAGTGCCTGCACCCCTCACACACCCTGGAACCACAAAGCCTCACACACACAGCCTGGCTCCACAATGCCTTGAACACACACAACACATACACACACTCTGGTACCACAGTGCCCCCACCACACATGCAAACACACATACACACCCTGGTTTGACAATGCCTATTACACACAGACTCACACAAACACACACACACCCTGGCACCACAATATCACACACAAACACACCCTGGCACAACAGTGCCCCAAACTCACTCTCTCTCTCTCTCTCTCTCACTCACACACACACCCTGGTGCCACAATGCTCCCCCCAGATGGATACTCACATACACACCCTGGTTTGACATGCCTGCTACACACATACACACATACACACCCTGGCACAAAAATGTTTGCTCCTCACAACAAGCATCCTAGGACCACAATGCCTGCCTCCCAACACACTGGCACCACAATGCCTCGAACACTCACACACACAACTTGGAACCACAGTGCCACACACACATATACACACAGCATGGTTTGACAGTGCCTGCTGCACACAGACACATACTGGCACCACAATGCCTCAACCACACATACACAAACACACACACAATGGCGCCACAATGCCTTGAACACACATACACACCCTGGTTCAAAAATGCCTGCTACACAAAGACACAGACACCCTGGCATCGCAATGCTGGCCCTCCCCCCACACACCCTGGCAGCACAATCCCACACACACATACACACTGTGGCACCACAATGCCTCACACACACAGATGCACACACACACTCTGGCACCACAGTGCGTGTTGCACGCATGCAGACACACACATGCATTCGCCATGCCTACCACACAGACACAACCTGGCACCACAATGAGTTCTACACACACACGTACACTCAAGCATAGACTCACACACATCCTGGCACCACAATGCCTTACCCCTAAGCACACTGGCACCACAATGCCTTGAACACAAACACACACACATACAATGGTGCCATAGTGCCTTGAACACACATAACACACCCTGGTTCAAAAATGCCTGCTACACACACACAAACACCCTGGCATTGCAGTGCTGGCCCTCCCCCCACACACCTTGGTACCACCATGCCACACAGATGCACACACACACCCTGGTACCACAATGCCTGTTACACACATACAAACACACTCGCACACCACAGACATGCTGACACACACCACAATGCCACAACATACACACTGTGACACCAAAATTCCTGCTACAGACTCACACACCAAGGCACCACAATGTCTGTCCCCCACACACATCCTGGTACCACAGTGCCTCACACACACACACACACACACACACACACACTGACTGCACCTCCACACACATTGGCATCACTCTGCCTACCTCTGCCCAAGCAGACACATCCCAACACCACAATGATGCCCCCCAAACACACTGGCAACATAAAACCTCACACACACACACACACACTCTGGCATCACAGTGCCTTGAACACACACACACACACACACACACACACACACACACCATGGCATCACAGTGCCTTGAACACACACACACATACACATCCTGCTTCAATAATGCCTGCTACACAGAGACCCTCACAAACACCGTGGCACACACAATGCCTGCCCGTCCCCACACACAACCTGGCACCACAGTGCCACACACACACACTGGCACCACAATCACACACACACGCACTCACTGGTAATATCTCCAAAGAAGTATGTAGAAATTGTTCTCATTGCATTTTCCTCCTATTTTCTTCTTTCTCTTTCTTTCCTCCTCTTCCCTTCCTCCTTTCCTCCTCATCCTGCTCTGTTCTGTTTACTGCTGGAGAATATTCCACTGTGACGATACATGCTTGTGTAGTTACCTAATCATCTGTCAGTAGGTCCTTGAATTGTTTAACATCTCTGGATCATAATAAAATATGGAATATAAAAGTGTATGTGTGGATAATCCTACATGTGTCTGGATGTACCCATGGCATATACGTTTATATTTTATATTAAAAACAAAACAATACAAATTGATTGCCATTGTTTTAATACTTTCTGAAACAGATACCTAAATATGCCTTTCACAAAACGGAAAGGATTAAATCACAGCAACAAAAGCAATGTTAGTGAAGACTGTTAAGGCCAAGCTTGCAGTTTCCTAGGTTCACACACAACCGTATAAAGGTAAGTAAGTCATTTTAAAAATGTGTATGGAGACAAAGGATGTCAGACTATTTACAAAAACCGAGGGTGAGGGAGGCTATGTGAGAATCTGGGGCTGTGGATCTGGGCTAACACCCAGACCCTGCCCCGGCCCACAGTCAGACTGGCATGCTGAAGCCAGCAGCCAGGACTGTCTGTGACCACAGCTTGGACTCAGGTTGTATCTGACAGCCTTGGGGGAATCCGCTCTACAGGCCTGGTGGGAAATCCTGTAGCTTTCTTGTCCTGCCTCCTGCCCAGGGGACTTCCCAGGCCCCCCAGGCCATCTCAGAGGAGTTCCTGGGAAGCACTGATGGGGGGTGGGAAGGGTCAGTGATGACCCAGCCGGCCCAAAGTGAGACACACACACAGAGTCCCTTCACAGAACTGCATGGAAAAAATGCTTTTTTTCTTTCTTATTCTGCTTTTTTGCTTGTAGTTTTCTACATCTCCATGCTTATGGCATTATTCATGTTTGCTATTATTTTTTGTTTTCTCAACAGTGACATTCATTGAAACAAACATCTGTGAACAGCCCACTTCCTAGAGTGGGCAGAGGATCCCAATGCAGCCAACAGTGGCAGTGATTGTAGCAGAGCCCTGATCTGGTTCGAGTACTGCTTAGAGTCCAGTCTGAGGGATCTGTCCCTAGTGGGCTGGGGTGCAAAACTGTGGTCCCTTCCTGACACTAACATTCAGGACACCACCACCAAGGAACCAACTCCAGAACAGGATCTTAACCAGGTGTGGTGGGGGGGAGGGTGGGCGCTGCTACATATGGACTGTTGGAATCACACTTCCTTGTTATTACAGGAAATAGCAGGACTTAGAGAGGCCTAAGGCAAAGGGAGAAGTCACAGTTGGGAGAGGCTTCAGCTGTAATGAGAAGGGACCTCCTTTGAGACATGGTCCTTGACAGGAAAAGGGGTTTTCTGCTTACCTAGCATGTGGAGGGCCCCATGCTCGCAGGAAAGAGAAGTGCCAAGCCCTGGGGCAGCTGTTGAGCTTGTAAACAGGACTCAGGCAGGGTTAGGGAGGACCTGTAGCTCTTTGTGTGTTGGGAATGAGGGGTAAGCCAGAAAGGCAGGGGCCTCCCAGCCCTTGAAAGCCCTTGAAACTAGCCTGAGCCTTCAATGCGCCAGAACCCAGGATGGACCCTGATAGGGTGGGCCTGGGACTGTGAGTGGGATGCAGTCAGGGTAATGGTGCAATCTCACCCATGTTGAGGTTATTACAGGAGTACCAGTCCTCCAGAGAGGGCAGGGGTCACGTGGGAGCACTGGGTGAGTCTGAGCTCCTCTCCTCTCAGTTTTGTTGCCTAGGGGCTTCAGAGACCCTGAAGGTACCTCTGTGCTGCCTAGGTACCCTCTGAGAGCGATGGGGTCTTCAGAGGCAGCTGGATGCATTGTTGTTGGAATGTCTAAAGAAACACAAACCGCTTGGTGCACACACAGCCTTATGCACATGCCAGCACCCCTCCCCAGTTCCCCCACACCACAGCCACAGCTTCTGGTATTCTCCATTAACAAAGGAGAACACAGGAAAAGGTCAGCCCAGCTTTGGAGGCTGATGCGTTGGATGCCAATGTAAACCCAGCAGAATCCCAGCCTGAGATCAGCTTGCTGCTGGCTGGGAAGGTCAATGGAGGGCCTTGAATCTGGGGGAGTGACAGATAAGGGGAGCTGGATCCCCAAGGGGTGTGAAAACATCCCTGCCCTAGAGCCCTCAGGACTATGGGTGGGCACAGGCATGAGGTGGAAGGAGGAGGGCTATGGGAGCTCTGCAAAGTCAGTGGCGTGATGCAGTCACCCTTCTTGCAGGGCCTGAGACCGGGAGTAGTAGTAGTCACTGGGGGCTATGCTCCCTGTAGGACTGGGGACCATGCTCCCTGCAGGGCCGGGGACAGGGCCACGCAGTAGTTACTGGGGGATGTGCTCCCTGTAGGACTGGGGACCATGCTCCCTGCAGGGCTGGGGACAGGGGCACACAGTAGTTACTGGGGGCTGTGCTCCCTGTAGGACTGGGGACCATATGCAGCTATCAGTTTTCAGTTTAAAATAAAATAGGTCTGTAATAAAATAGCAAAATCGTGGTAGACTGAAAATGATTTGGTAAACCATCAGGGTGAGAAGATGGAAAAGGAAAGATCTGTCTTAAAATGTTAATGAGATTTCTGTGATTTAAGAAACAATGGATGATAGTATTCATTGTAAGTGTATTTCTTTCAGTTTCTCTTTTAATATAAATAAGGAGACTAGATACATTCTCAGGACATCTTAAAAGATATTTATTCTTTATTGTATAGGTAGATTTACAGGAAGAAGGAGACACGGAGAGAAAGATCTTCTGTCAGCTGGTTCATTCCCCAAGTGGCTACAAAGGTCAGAGCCAGCTGATCCAGAGCCAAGCACTTCTGGGTCTCCCACATGGGTGCAGGAGTCCAACTGGCCTGGCTGTTTGCCGCCCTTCCCATCCCAGTGGGCTCCAGATCCACACCTAGGAAAGGTGAAGGCTATGCCCCCTGTTTGCAGAACAGAGCTCCTCTAAGGATCTGCGTCCCTCTTCCCTGGGTAGGGGTGGCCTGCAGGTCGCTCTGTGCCAGGGAAGCCCACCATGACCCCATGAGGGACTCCACAGCTGCATGCTGTGGCACAGAGCTCCTGGGTTGTCCAATGAAAATGCAGGCATGGAAGGGAGGGAGTTGGGTGCAAGGAAGATAGTTCCTAGTGGGAGCTGCAACCCATGCCCCTGCCCTTGCAGTCTCACTGGAGGCAAGTGCCCAGCCATGGCCACAGGCCCAGCACCCTCCTCATGCCCGTCCCCACAACCTCACTGAAAGAGGCTGCCCAAACCCAACACCCACCTCATGCATGTCCACGCAGTCTTGGTAAGAGGCGACCGCCCAGCAGTGACCACAGGTCCAGCACCCCAATGTGCCCATCAACAGCCTCAGTGAAGGAGGCCGCCAAGTCGTAACCACAGGCCCAGCACCCCCAGCGTCCCTGACCAGCGGCTGGGGAGACTGGAGGACGCTGATCTACATGACTGCCTCTAGGACTAGGGCGAAAGCACCTCTTCCTGGGAGACCCACTCCCAGGGCTCTGCCTGCAAGAGACCCCAAAAGGACAGCAGGTCTAGGGAGAGCATGAGCGGGGAGTCAGGTTGAACTTTCCACACCCACCACAGCTGCAGGGGCCCAAGGCATCTCCCGGGTTTTGCTGGGGACTTTGCAGATGAGGGCAGTCACCCCTGCACGGACTGCCAACTGCCACACCGCCCACAGCTGCACTGGAGGCCAGTGTGCAGGCCACAGAGGTGAAATTGGCTGGGTGGTGCAGGTGAGTGGGCGGGGCCTCGGAGCGAGGGCGGGGCCGCGTGTCTGCGTGAGGGTGGGGCATCGTGAAGGAGGGCGGGGCTGCGTGGGTTTGCGTGAGGGCGGGGCAGTGTGCGTTTGCGTGAGGGTGGGGCTGTGGGTCTGCATGAGGGCGGGACTGTGTGCTGCGTGAGGGCGGGGCATGGCACTGTGCGTGAGGGCGGGGCCTCGTGAAGGAGGGCGGGGCCGCGTGGGTCTGCCTGAGGGCCGGGAAGCGTGGGTTTGCGTGAGGGTGGGGCTGCGTGGGGCTGCGTGAGGGCGGGGCATGGAGCGTGGGTCTGCGTGAGGGCGGGGCTGTGTGGGGCTACGTGAGGGCGGGGCATGGAGCGTGGGTTTGCGTGAGGGCGGGGCTGCGTGGGGTCGGTGCAGGGCGGGACTACCTGCGTCTGCGTGAGGGCGGGGCTGCGTGTGTCTGCGTGAGGGCGGGGCTGCGTGGGTCTGCGTGAGGGCGGGGCTGCGTGTCTGCGTGAGGGCGGGGCCGCATGGGTCTGCCTGAGGGAGGGGGAGCGTGTGTTTGCGTGAGGGCGGGACTACGTGCGTCTGCGTGGGGTCGGTGCAGGGTGCGTGTGTGCGTGGGGTCAGCGTGGGGCGCGTGGCGGTGGGTTCCTGTAGCGCTGGGTGCGTGATGTATCGGAAAGCAGTTTTCTGCAGCCACGGAGAGAGACCCAGGTTGAGGCCTGAAGAAATGTTCTTCACTAGGAGGAAACTTCCCCAGGCGGTGCCGGGACGGAGCAGCGAGGTCCGTGCAGGAGCGGGGGTGGTGGGGTTGGTGCTGAGCCCCCGCGTGCAGGCGGCCTGCGGAGACTCTCCAGGAAGCCGAACTGAGGCGCTGAGCTCTTTGAGGGCCGCCAAGGGGAAGCGGGAAGTGGAGGAGGGTGTGTGGGCCTTGAATACTGGCCGGGACATGTGGGAGTGTGGTTGGCGGGAAGTGGAGTCTGACAGGGACAGGGCGGCCTGGTGGTGGAGCTCGGGTTTGGTGCTTGGTGCTGGTGAAGCACAGGTCAGCTGGAGGGCGGTGAGGAAGCGCGGGTCTTTGTGGGAGGCAGCAGCGGGTCAGTGGGCACTGTGGGCACGGACGTCCAGGCCTTGTTGGGGGCTGTGAGCGAAGCATGGTCTGTATTGGGTCAGCAGGGCAGTGCAGGGCTGCCTGGAGCAGGACTGGAAGCTGGGGTGAGGGGGGTCTGTGTGCAATGGGGGAAGCTGGGGTCTAAGGGGTCTGCGTGGAGCAGGGGGAAGGAAGCTGGGGTCTAAGGGGAGTCTGGAGCGGGGCGGGAAGCTGGGATGTGAGGTGTGGTCTGCATGGAGGCAGGCATGGTGGTGGTGGCTGGTCCTGTGTCCAAGGTGGTGAACTCGGTCACCCAGGAGGCTGCTGCAGGAAGCCCAGATCTGCTCCTTAGGTGGAGGGTTCCTACGAGGCAGCAGTGAAGCTTCTGAGATAGAGGCAAAGTTTGGGGAGAAGTGCGGGTGTATTCTAGCTCAGCAGGACAGAGACAGGGTCTGGGTGCTTGTAGAGCTGGGCAGGGAGGCAGCATGAAGTGTGAGTGCCTCCATCAGCAGGAGAAACGCGTGGGTCATTGTTGGCAGAGATGTGCAGGTTAGCAGCAAGGCAAAGCACAGGTCTCTAATGCAGGGATGAAGCCCAGAGCTGAGGTGCTTGTGGGGTGGACAAGCTCCTGTTCTGAGAGGCACCAGCGTGGATCTCCAGGATCAGCGATATCCATGGCCCTTGTGGTTGAGACAATGGAGACAAGCAGTTGTGCTGTGTGCATCTGGGAGACCTGCAGTAGGAAGCCGTGATGGATTGGGCACAGGCGCAGAACTCGGGTCCATGGTGAGGGCTCAGCTGTGAGAGTCTATGCATCTTGTTGGGGGCCATGCACTTGGTCCTGGGCCCAGAGCTGTGCACAAGTTGAGTTACCTCATCTCGTGAGGGTGCTCTTCAGGATGCTGAGATTCCTGGACTTCTGTCTCAAGCAGGCCAGCTGCGCCTCCTTCCACCTGCTGAATTATCCTTGTTGGATGGTGAGTCAAGGGTTTGGGTGGGCAGTGAAGGGATCACCCTCCCGTGGGAGCAATGGCAGTGATTAGAAGATGTGCTTTTCCTTGTAGCCCATGAGTATGAAGGAAGAGTTTTCGCAGTCAGAAAGAAGAACTTCAAGCACTTGATGGTGGAGGTGATGCAAATCTGGAACTTTCTGCCTAGGATCCTCAATCAGGAAGTCCTGGAGAGCTCCCAGAAGTTGAGGATTGTCAACAGAAGTGAGTCTCCCTGCATTCTCAGCAGGCATCGGAATTGGGAGGTGTATAGTTCATTCTGCACAGGTTCACCCTAGATGAACAGCAGCAAAGTAACTGTGAGTGACCAGAGAGACTATGAGTGACAAGAGTTACGCTCGTGAGAATGGGTGCCAGGCAGAAGTGGGCTACTTTCTGAAGCACCTGACATGACCTCTCCCGTTCTCCTTTGTGCTGGCTCTGGTGCCCAGCAGATGATGTTTAGACATCTGAAAACTGGAAAAAGTTAGGTGTTTTACTTGTGTAAATGAAGGACTTTGCCGTGTTCTCATCTGGCAAGGAGTTACTGGCTGAGCCATGTCCAGTGCAGACTTTAAATCACAGTGGAGTTGCTGTGAGAAAGCCATCCAGGATCCTGGTGACATTGGAGATTACCCTGAGGAAGACTTGACCCTGGCATCTCTGAGAGCAAAGTAGGATAAAGGTGTTCTTTTGTGGTTGAGACTGATTTACCAGCCCTGTTGGACAGGTTGCCATCATGGCATGACAACTACATGGGCAAGGAGATGTCAGAGGTCAAGGGTGTGATTTTGTGGGCTGAGCAGATAAATGACTCCATCAGCACAAAGCCAGAGGCAGAATGCTGGTGATTGCTGTGTGAGGACAGCCTTATGCTACAGAGGCCGATTTCTGCAGTGACGACCTTGGCTCCTCAGGGGCCTGTGGGTTTAGGCACAACCTCAGGGATAGCTTTGCTGGACAGGGTCAGTGGGGGCAGAGATGGCCTCATGTGACAGGATTCCATGGGTAAAGTCACGACCTTACCCATCTGGCGCCTGTAGGTGCAGATAAGGTATTGCAGAACAGAGATCAACGCATGCAGGGGTGGTCTTGTGTGACAGGGAATATGGGTATAGGATGGCATCCCACCATGTGGGATGTTGTGGAGTTTGTTGTCAATTTCCTTTGGATGTGATTTGGCCTTGCAAGCCAGGGCCCATGGATGAGGGGCAGGGTATGTGTGATTGTGGCCTGTGTTGTGGACTCCCCCACCATCTGATTCCTGTGGGTTCAGAGATGGCCTTGGATGACAGAGGCCTGTGGGTGTAGAGATGGCCTTACACAACAGGGATCTTTGGGTTCTGGCAGGCATGATGTGTTAAGGGCCTGGGAGGAGCAGCATTGTACAAAAGGCATCAATGGGTGCAGGATGACATCTCATGCCACAGAGGCTTGTAGCTACAAGGAAGGCCTCATGTGTTGGGCTCTTAGATGTGAGTACAGCCTCAGTGTCTGTGACCTGTTTGTGCAGGCCACTCTTGCGTGATGGAGGCCTGTGGACTACAAGGTAAAGAGCTTTTGGGTGTAGGGACAGCCTTGCCTTCCAATGGCTTGTGAGTCTGGGGAGACCTTGGCTTGTGCATGTGTTCACAGTTTACATGCCCAGGGCTGCTGTGTTCATGACAGCCTAAGATATCTTGGTTTTTTTAGGTGCAGGAGAGCCTCTCACAATATGGATCTGTGGGTGCAGGGTCTGCCTCAATGACAAGGGTGTGTAGGTGCAGGGTCTGTCTCAATGACAAAGGTCTGTGGGTGCATAGATGGCCTCGTGCATCTGGGCCCTGTGGGGACAGGGAAGGCCTCAGGTGACTGGGGCCTTTGGTTCTGGGATGGTCTTTCATGTCCAGAGCCTCTGGGTGCAACAAAGACCTCACACACATCTGTGATTGGCTGCAGCAATGGCAAAGCATGACAGGGGCCTGTGGGTGCAGGGATGGATTCACATGAACAGGGTCTGTGTATGGTAATGGCCTCACGGCTCCAGGACAAATAGGAGAAGGGATGGCCTCACCCATCATTTTTATAATCAGGGATGACCTCTAGCAAATGGTGCTTGTGTTTGTATGGGGCGGGGGGAGGATGACCGTGTGTATCCAGGGTGTCTGGGTGGCCAGAATGCCTTGTGTAACAGTGGCCTTTGGGTATAGAAGTTACAACACATGTCTGGGACCTCTGTTGTGGGGTTGACCTTACACATCAAGGGGCTGTGAATGTAATGATATTTTTGCACATCTGTGGCCTGTGGTTGCAGGAATGTTAAGGCATGAGAGGTCCTGTGGGTGAAAGGATGGCCTCATAGGCCCAGGGTCCCTGAGGTCATGGATGGGCTTATGTAACAGGGATTATAGGAGATATAGGGCTGGTCTCTCTCAAAAGGGTCCTGTTGGTTTAGCGATACCCTGGCACAGTGGGCCTGTGGGTGCTTCACATGTCTGGGGCCTGTTCATGCTGGGACAGGCTTGTACATCCATGGTCTATAGATGCATGGATGGCCTTGTATGGACAGGGGCTTGAGGTAGTGATGGCCTCTTGTGACAGTTGCTTTTGTATGCCATGATGGCGTCATGTGACAAAGACCTGTTGCAGCATGGCCTTTTACTACGTTGGCCATTGGTTGTAGTAATGGCCTTCTTTGACAGAGGCTGTGTATGTGTGCCTGGTGGGCTCCTTTGACTTGGTCCTGTGATCCTGCATGGCATCAAGAACTGACCCTTGTGTTTTATCAGTGTATGTGCGTTCAGGTACAGTTTGGAGTGACAGTTGCCTTGGGTATAGGCTTGGTCCTACATGAAATGCAGGGATGGGTTTATGTGACAGGGGCCTTTGTGTGCAGTTATGATCTCAGTTGACAGAGGTCGTTGGATTAGGACAACCTTATGTGACATTGCCTGTGTGTGCAGGGAGGGTCTCATGTGACTTTTGCCTCATGTACAGATGTGGCCTCACGTGATGGTGGTCTTTGTGTGCAGGGATGGCCGCACAATGAGAGTGGCCATTGGATACAGTGATTGCCTTATGTGACAGGTCCTTTGCATGCAGAGATGACCTCATGAGTGTGGGATCTGTAGATGCAGATGAGGTCTGTGAGTGCACTGATGAGCTTGTGTGACAGAACTGTGGGTCTAAGATGACTTCATGTAACACTGGCCTTTGGTTCTGGAGATGACCTTGTGCAACCAGAGCTTGTGGGCACAGGGATCGCCTCATGTTACAGAGATCTGTTGGTACAGAATGACCTCATGTGTCCAAGTCCTCTGGATGCACGGATAGCTCACAAGATAGTAGCCTTTCTGCTCTGGGATGGCGTCATGTGAGACATATCTGTGGCTGCAGGATAGGCTGGTGAGATAAGAGCCTGTAGGTGCTAGAATGGCTTTGTGTGACAGAGACTTGTTGGTGCAGGACAGACTCCTGTAGCATAAGCTCTTCTTGCAGGGATGGCCTTGTGAGAAAGAAGCATGTGTGTGCTGCAGAATGGCCTCATGTGACATTTGTCTTTGTGTGCAGGAAAAGTCTCTCCTGACAGGGGACTTTGGGTGCAGGGATAGGCTTATGTGAGAGAGACCTGTGTGCAGGATGCCCTCATCTGGCAGGTATCTATGGGTATGGCATGGCCTCCAGCACCAGTGGTCTTTGGGTATGGGAGATTGCCCCTGGATCTCTTCCTGTTTGACCTATATGGGAGTTCATACGGACATGGCATACTGAGTCCCCAGGGGAGCCCCTGTCAATGATATTGGCAGCCTGAGACTTCAGCTTGACCTGATCACTGGCCATACATGCGAGAACAGTGGGCTGCACCCCAGCCTTCCTTCTCTGTCCTTGGATGAGCTGTGCTGGGTCTTCCTTGATAAGCAACTGACAAGTTGGTGTGGTCCGACGTTACCTGCCAGGCACATGTGGTTTATGTGACCTGCATCAGGATTGGAGGATCTAGAGAGGTAGAGCTGCCTTCTCGCCAATTACATGCCATTGGTGGGTGAAAGGATTGTCGGGGGATGCCCTTCTGCCTTCCCTTTTTGTTTTTCTATGTAAGTTGTACTTGCTTTATGATAAATAGACATGCTCAACCAGACTGTATCTGGTGATTCTTGCTGAGGAACACTGTCACCTCATCTCCTTGGTGGTCATGGGGGGCTGCTAGTCAGAAACCCCTTAGATTTAGATACAGGGAAGGCCTCTGGTGATAGTGGCCTGTAGTGCAGAATGACTTCATGTGACATTGATTTTTGTTTGCAGGAATGACCTCAACCAAAAAGGGTTCCTTATGTGCAGGGATGACCTCATATGACAGAGGCCTATGTGTGCAGGATGGACTTAATGTGTCAAGGATGTTTGCATGTAGGATAGCCTTGTGTCACATTGGCTGTTGCTACAGGGATGGCTTCATGCAGCACCGACCTGTGAGAGTGGTTGGTCTTACAGCGCTGTTTGCTGAACTGTTTAGAAGAAAAGAGTCCGTGGGTTTATGGACAGTCTCATGACAGGACCCTTGAGTGCAGACATGACCTCATGGGTGGGATTCTTTAAGTGAAGGGATGTACTTGTGCAACAGGACATGTGTGTTCCAGACGACCTTGTGTTACTTTGGCCATTAGCAATGGGAAGACTTCATTCAGCAGAGGCTTGTGTGGATGGACGGCCTTGTGTGACATTGGGCTTTGGGTTCAGGGTGACCTTGTGTGGGAGGGCCTGTATATATTGCAGAGATTACCTCATACATGAAGAATCCATGGGTGCAGAATTTCCATGAGTGACAGGGGCCTTTGGATACAGCAATGGCATCATGTAGCAGAACTGTAGGCATAGGTTAGCTTCATGTGACATTTGACTTTGCATATAGAAATGGCCTTATGCTACCAGGATTTGTGGAAAAAGTACTACCTCATGAGTCGTAGGGCTGTGGTTGCATGGTGGCCTCATGGACCAGCGTCCTTTCTGTCCTGGGATCACCCCATGTGATAGGGACCATTGGATGCAGGACAACCTCGCACCACATTGGTCATTGTAGCAGGGGTGGTTTCATGCAACAGAGGCCTGTTTTTGCAAAATGTCCTTGTGCAAATTGGGCTTGTGATTAAGGACGGATTTGCAAAACCCCTCTCTCATTGTGTCTGCCAGATCTGCCTAGAAAACAGGATGGTGAGGGTCCAGGAAAGTTCCTGTGCAAAAGGGCACTTAGAGTCAGCCATGGCCTATGTCACTGTGGCCTTAGGTGCAGGGATGACCTCATGCTAGATGGATCTGCATGTGTAGGATGGCCTGAAGTGAGATACTATTATGCTTCAGGGTCCCTCAGTTTAGGATGGCCTCGTGGAAAGGAACTTTGTGTGGAGGGATGGCCTTGTGTGACATTGGCCTTTGTGTGCAGGGATGTTTTCATACGACATTGGTCTTTGGATACAGGGACGTCCTCACCAAATGGATGAAGATAGAGTCATATGACAGGCTTGAGTATACAGGAAGCCTCATGTGACAGGTGCATTTGGGTGCAGGGATGGCTTGTGTGACAGATGCCTTGTGTACAGGATGAACTTGTGCAACTGGCTATTGGTACAGGGGTATCCTCATGTGACATTTGTCATTGAAGGCAGATGTGGCCTTGTGTGAAAGGGTTGTTTGTATGCTGAAATGGCCTCATGCGTGAGGGTCCTGCGGGTACAGAAAAGACTCTAATATCAGGGACCATTGGGTACAGGGATGGCCTCATGCAGTGGAGAACTGTGGTTGCAGGAAGGCTTGACTCAACCTTGGCCTTTGGTTGCAGAGATTTCCTCATGCAACAGAAGCCCATGGGTGCAGGTATGGTCTTGTGTGATAGTGGTTTTGTAGGAATGACCTCATGCAAAGGAGCCTGTGAGTGCAGGGTTGGCCTCATGAGAAAGGGGCTTTTGTATTCAGGGAGTGTCTCATGGGAGAGGGATCCATGTGTGCAGGATAATCTCCTCCCCCATCCTTGTTGAGATCGAGGCAGCTGCTGTCTGGGAGCGAAACTGTATCCTGAGCCAGGATTCCAGGCTGTGCCTCCCCCACCCGGAGTGATGGCCTCACGCATGGAGCATGCAAGCAGCCATGAGGTCTACTATCCACACTAAAGGCTCATTTCACCCAGAAGCCTGTTGGGAGTTCCAGGAAGCTTCAGTCTCCCATCTGAGATGCAATTCCAGCAGAAGCCCTTTCTCCACAAATGAAGATGTCACCAACTCTAAAGATGAGATAGTCTCAGTGGCAAGATCAATTTCCCACCTTATTTTAGTGAGTCCACATTCTCTTTGAAACCCTTTCCCTTTGTCTTCCTTGTGAAAAGCAGCAACCTGCAGGGCTCTGGCCGCTGGCACATGCTGTGAGTTGGCTATTGGCACAGACCTTGTCCAAAAGGTACAGTGGCACTTGTCGGTGCAGGAGAGAAGCAGTGTGCACTCCCAGCAGCCTTCGCCTTTGCAGCAGCTCTGTTTAATTCCCTGATTTACTGAGGTACTACAGCTGGAAAAAAAGACTATTCCCTGTGCGTTACAGTCATAAGATTTGGTGAATACTCTGTCCTGACATTTGATTTTGGCAAAGGACTGTCCCATTCTGAACATTCATAAAGTTTCTATCCCTGGTGAATTTCCTATTTCATGAGAACAGATTTTCATAAAAGGCATTTTGAAATCACTACTCTCATGTCTGTCCCCCTTTTCTGACTTCACTGACGTCCATAAGACATGGTTTATACAGAAATCTTTTCCAGAGCCATATATTCATGAGGTCTCTCCCCTATGTTTGTTCCATGATGTATTCTAAGTTGTGATTTCTAGATAAAGGCTTTTCCAGTGGTGGAATTCATAAGGTTTCTCCCTGGTGGGTGTTTGCCAATGTCTTACAAAGGATGACATATGGCAAAAAGTTTTTCCACACTCATTACATTCGTAAGGTTGTTCCCCTTTTGGAGGATGAAGTAGGTGATTGTACTTACACTACCAAGGATCCTGTTTCCCAAGTTGGATACCAGGGCCAATTAGTAACAGGATCCAGAAATCATCATCCACTACATAGAAAGGAAAAAGCAAGGTGCCTCCCTCTGGTGAGGATGCAAGTTCATTCAAAGGTTCAACCTGTCTTACATTTGGTCCTAAAAGTATATCAATCAGTGTCAGAGGCAGGAAGAGAGATGAGCACTTACTACACTGATGGAATGGCAAGTCCGTTCTGAAGCCCTAATGCTTCCCAGAATCCAGCCAGTGGCTGTAATCAGCC
This sequence comes from Ochotona princeps, assembly GCF_030435755.1. Lineage (NCBI taxonomy): Eukaryota > Metazoa > Chordata > Mammalia > Lagomorpha > Ochotonidae > Ochotona > Ochotona princeps. The sequence goes on along the minus strand of NC_080839.1, from coordinate 2,106,055 downwards.
CTGACATTGCAGAAGGAGTCAAGAGATCCAGTTTGGAAGGTGATTAGAAATGGAGTGTCCTGAACTAACTGCTATGAGCCATCTGGAGGGAAAAAGATCTCATAGAAATGACCACTCACAGAGCTGGTTAGATGGAGTTACACTGGCCATGCACATCTGCTCTCTGTCCACTCTGTATTGCTCACTTAAAACAGCAAGTATTTTAACTAGTTTAAACTCTCCCCATTTCTGAAAAACTGCATTTTTATTTGCTTCCTTAAAAATTAGAGGAAAAGCTGCATGTCAACCTGCGCGCGCACGCACACACACACACCATCCATCTGCTACTTCTCTCCCCAATGGATGACAACAGCTGCAGCTGGACCTTGCTGACTCCAGGAGCCAGTGTTTGGCCCGTCACATGCTCCTCTTATTCCTGTGCATTAGCAGGAAGCTAAGTTAGAGCGACATTGCAGAGGAGACAGAACTAGATCAGATCACATGTATTCCAACATGGGATGAGGGCATCCCACACAGCAACCTAACACACTGCAGCACAACAAAGGCTTCTGATCTTTATTGTTAATTTATCTAAAAAGTCCAAATTAGAGAAAGACAGATGCAGAGAGAGATTATTCTGTCTGCTCCAATTCATGCCCCAGTTTGTTGTAATGACCAGGGCTGGGCCAGGCGAAAGCTGGAGCTAAGCGCTGCATCTGTGTCTCTCTTATTGGGAGCAGGAACCCAAACACCATGCCAGCTAGATTGAAAGTGGAGCATCCAAGGTTTGAACCAGCATCTGCATGAGATGCAGGCACCACAGGCTGCAGCCCTACCTGCTGTGTCACAATACCAGTTCCAAGGCTTTCCATTTTTACATTTATATTCTCTTTACTCTGTGGCCTACAACCAGCCCGTTATTTTTGAATGGTGAAATTGATATACCTATCTCAAGCATTTAAAAAACTTTTTTTTGGAAAAGGAAATTGATTTGATAAATAAAAAGACTTTGTGAGCACCTGGTTCTCATGCTGAGAGCTCTTCATCCTAGGAAATGGGGAGGGCTTGGGGAGGGGCTGTCTTCTTGCCCATCATTGTGGGGACCTGATACTGAACTGGTAGATGACCTTGCTGTGGATCTCAAATCCCTTCCTGAGATCCATTGAAGTTTCTCAACACAAGTGTTTGTTGGTATGCTGGACCATGTCTGTGATCATTGGTTGGGTCCTGGGTCTTCCCTGTGGTTCTGTAGGGCATTGGATACCCTCATCTCTCCTGCATTGCTTCCTCCCCTGGTGCCAGAAAGCCCCTCCAGGCAACGCCCAGAGCAGGTGATCATGCTGATGCCAAGTGGAATGTCCAGCTTGGATGGAAGAAGTGGCTCAGGGAACATCTAGAAGAGGGTGGCACCATGGACAAAAGCCTCTCTAACTCACCACATTTTTTCTGCAGGGAGCTCAGCAAGCAGGTGTCGCATGCCACACTCCCTCAGCCACTTGATCAGCCGGGAGACTCCTGTGTCCTGATCTGTGTGCATGGTCAGGCAAGTGGGCAGGCGAGTGTTTGAGGACTCAGGACTAGAGAGCCGGAGACTTTCAACAGAAGTCAGGCTTCCCATTTCTGTGCTCTGGCATGGTCCTAAATCTGGCTCTAGGCTCAGAGCTGGAAGTACAGTGGCAACACATCCTCAGATGGCAAGAAGATGGCTCTTAATGGGTCCCTGCCAGCCCCTTTCCCAGAATGGCCACATACAGAATGGAGCTCACAAATTCCTCCCACCCCCTGAGTGCCATGATTGACCAGCTTCCTGATAGCACTTGGACATTTACAGACTGTCCCTGTGTTGTGCCTCTGTTACTGTTGACCAGCTGCTGAGGCTCAGGCCTGGGCTGGCTTGGGCTGCTGGGTCAAGGCGGGTACACTGTAATCACCCCATGGAGCTGCACCGTGAGACCCTTGGAAGTAGCTTGGCAGCCACCACCACAGCTTCCCAAGGCCTGAGTTTCTGAGCCACAGCCCCAATCTTTCTGGCTGTGTAGCATACACTACAGCTCAGGACCTGAGGCCCAATTAGATTCTCCAGGCCCAAATACTTTATCTTCCTGGATTTGGGGGGGAATACCCAGGAATAGCATCTGCCCATTTAAGAGAGCCTCCCTCCAAGATGGAGGGGCCAGCATGTGCTTCTGACCTCACAGTGGCAGTTGGATGATTCCATTTACATAGGGGAGGGGGTGGGATGGTGGGAAGGGGGTATGCCACAGGCACTAGTGGGATGGATTCAGACCTGCATTATCCTGAAATAGAAAGTTTAATAGAGGGGCCATGACACCCTAGCAGTTGTGTGATGTGACACCACAGGCCTGTGGGATCCATTTTCCCTGGCTCTCACTGGTTCCCCATAGCTGGCTCTGCAGTGGTACGCTCCGGTTGCCAGGTTTAGATTTCAGAAAAAAAATCAGTGTTCTTTGCTGCGAGGCCGTGGATGTGGTGGTGACCACTGAAGCTGCCTTGCTTCATGGAGCCGCCAGGGGCCACCCCGCATTCATATGTGGGGTGGTTCCTGGATGAGCTACACGACGTGAGTCTGGGCGCCATGAGGGTTTTGTGATCTGAGCCACTGTTGCCACAGGGTCTGAGGCCAGCCCTCTCCTATGGCCAGGTGTATTGGGTGGTTTATTCCTATGGTAGAGCAGGACCTGGGTATCAGGAACATGAAGAGGGAGCTTCATTGGTTTATTGGTTTATTGGATATCACAAAGTAAGGGAATGGTTTCAGAGTGCCAAATGAAGTGACCTTTTTGTTATGTTTGTTTTAAATTTTGGGCAGGGATCCATGACACATGATTTTTCCAACTGTGACAATTTTGAGGACAAATCTCCCCAAATCAATTTAGTGATGAAACCTCTTGTATTGAAAGGACACTTGAACTCAGTTGAAAGTTTGGGATTATATCTCATTATCTTCAATGAAGAGTGCCCCTGTGGTGCTTTTCAGTGAGATTCTTCACCCTGTTTCATCTTTGTCTTAACAGAAAGGAGATTGTTAAAGCTTAGTGATTGTCAATTCCCAGAGTTACTTTTTTTTTTTTTTTGGTTCAGTTCATTATGAGGTAACAGAGACCTCCTCCCTTTCAGAGTGTATAGTTGTCTTTGTTGCATATTTCCAAGTTTAAAAAAAACACTAATATTTTTAAAAGACTAAACATTGAGGCAGATGTAATTATGCTGTTCTTTCATTTATTGCACTGTAGCGTGAGGGAGGGGTGTGTGTGTGTGTGTGCGTGTGTGTGTGTGTGTGTGTTCTGACTGAAGTAACAAAGTTTTGGCCACCAGTATCAAGGTGTCAAGGAGAAGACAACAGTTAGAACAGATCACTAGTATTAAAAAATCAAATGCTTACTGAAGCATACACACACCTGCTAGGGAAACTTATAGGCTGGGCAGCTGACATTCTCCTGAATATGGAAGTCTGTAGGCTGAGGAAATGTTTTAAGCAGTGCAGGCATGAAGCACAACAGTGCTTTAAGGTAAAAAGCAGCTGTGTTAGTGGCAAGTGGGCTCAGGAACTGATATGTTGGCATGCTTGCTGGCATTGGGGAGCTGTTTGAAGCCTTTTCAGGAGTTAGACCTGGGCCTTCCTGAGCCTAGGTAAGGATGTAGGTTAGATGTCAGAGAAGCAAAACTGAAGATAGAGCTGCAGTGATAGGGGACAATGAATGAGGACATATTTAAGCTTTGGAAATTAAAATGGATATTGCTTTAATTAGGGATGAGGGAGAAAAAGGATCTGGAATAACTGCCAGCTTTCTGGCTGTGGCATTCTAGGCATCCAAGTGCAGGCATTTGGAGAGTGAAAAACTAGGTGAGAACTAGTTTGGTTTTTCTTTCTTTTTTTGTTGTTGTTCTTTTTCTGTCTCCCCCCCCCCCAATAAAAAAGCTATAATCAGGTTTATTTATTTGGTATAGGCTAATGAACTATAGACAGCAACCTGGGTGTGGGGATTAGAGTTAGAAAAATGATTTTGGAGGGGAGAGTACTTATTAAATGGTATTTTTTTAGGCAGAAAGTTCCTAGCAAGTGAACAGTTGCTGTAGAGATTTTGGATTGAAACCTGGAAAGAACTAACCTTGTACTTCAGAAGACTCTTTAAAATGTATTTTCATTCTCCTTCTTTCTCCTACCTGCCTCCTTTGTTTTTGGTAGAGTAGCATCTGGGGCTTGGCAAAGAAACAACAGAAAAATCTTACTGAGTGATGATGGGTGATAAGCTGACCCAGAGAAAGTTGAAGCACAGAAACAATGTTGGAAGTCTTGAGCTGTGTTGTGCTCAAGACCTATGGTGGGGGTGTGGGAAGAAATGATTTACAAGGTCACAGTTATGGCATGACTACCATGAATGGGGGGGAGGGAACGTTCACCCTCTGAATTACCTGAGTGTTCCAAATGTTTCATTCCCATCATAGATAATCAGAGAAACCGATAGAGTTTGGATGCAGGGGTTCAGAATCTAAACACAGGGACCAGAATCATGACATTGCCATTCTATGCTGAAATACTGGCTGTTCCACTTCTGATGTACTTACTCTGATGTACATGGGAAAGAAGCAGAAGCTGGCCCATGTGTTTGGACTGCTGCAGCCCATGTGGGAGACCCAGATGTTGTTGTAGACATTTGATTTGGTCATTCCTAGCTTCTGTTTTTGTGATTGGGGGAAGTGGATAGAAGAGTTATCTCTGTTTCACTCTACTTCTGAAGTAAATAAAATGAGTTCTTTAAAACAGAACTTCAAACTCAAGCTTGTCATTGGTTTTTAAACTTTTTAATTGAGATATTTGTTTGAGAGTTGTGGAGATCGAGTCAGAATGAGAGTGCTTTCACTTGCTTGTCTGCTGCCTGAGTGTCTGCTGTGTCTGGGGCTGAAGCTGGGAGTCATAGATACAACTTAGGTTTCCCATGTGGGTCAGGAACTCAGTTACTTGAGCCATCATTGCTGCCTCCCATAGTCTGCATCAGCAGCAAGCTGGAGTCAGTACCTGGAACTGGGAATTGAACAAGGTAACTCTGTGGAATGTGAGTATCTTAATCATTAAACAAAAATATCCACTCCCCAACGTCTATTTGCAAGCTTCAGATAAATGTTTTCTTTCCAGTAGGAATATATTTTGTGTAAAATACAGTATAATTTATATATAAAACCCCATTGGTGTTAAAAAAAAAAGTAACAGAACTTAGGTCACTCAGCTTCTTTTTTTGGCCTTCTTTGTTTCTGTTCTTTTCTTTCGAAGCTATGGGAACACATCTGTATGCTTCCAGTTTAAGAAATCATTACCTTGGGGCTTGGCAGCGTGGCCTAGTGGCTAAGGTCCTTGCCTTGATCCCATATGGCCACTGGTTCTAATCCCGGCAGCTCCACTTCCTCTCTATCTCTCCTCCTCTCAGTGTATCTGACTTTGTAATAAAAAAATAAAATAAATATTTAAAAAAAAAAGAAATCATTGCCTTTCCCTCTATTGCACTTCTTTATTGTAGAGTGATAGTAGGTAGAAGTTTGCAGAAAAATATCCTGTGGTGCCTTCTGTGTGGTGATTTTGTTTCCTCAAAAGAAAATGAGGGAATTGACTATATAGAGTTGTAACTGTGTTTGTAATCAGTACTTATTACCTAAATTGCATTTTAAGAACTTAATTTCCTTTGTCCTAAGGTTTTGATTACGCTACCTGATACTATTGGACAAAGCCAAGATTCTCGTGGTTTTCCATGGGACTGGAAGATCTATGTAACTGTTGTTGCATGGTTTCTAATTTTCATGTTTTTGTGGAGAATTTTTCAATGTGTAAGTAAACAATGCTATACTAAAAACAGTTCATCCTTTTAGCTGAACAGTTAATATAAGAAATGTGCATTGCTTTTAGGAAAGACAATCACTTATGTTCTATGTCTAATATAAAAACCAAAGGCATTCAGAACAATTTTGTAAGTACAAAATTTTGAAAGAATTTCCTGTAGAAGTTTTCTGTAATATTAAAATACCAAAATTCTTTCATTTCTTTTTTTCTCTATTTTTAAAACTTTATTAGACAGTGAGATAGAGAAAGAAACACAGAGAGACGTACAGACCAAAAGAAATGTCCACTCTGCTATTTCACTGCTCAGATGCCTCCAACAGCTAGGGATGGGCCAGCTGTGGTTGTGAGTTGAGAACCCAATCAGAGCCTCCTGCATGAGTAACATGGCCCGAATACGTGAGCTGTTGCTGGTGCCTCCTGTGGTTGGTTTGTATTTGCAGGACCATGGAGGCAGGAGGTAGAGCTGGAGATTGAACCCAAGCCCTCTCCTTTGGATTGTGACCATCTTACCAGACTGTTTTCCATCAGTAGGTCAAGTTCAGAAGTTTATTATGGTTACTGATAATTGATGTACTTAGTTTCTTCAAGCTTAGTTTATTAACTTCTTCCACTTACCAAAAACAAACAAACAAAAAAACACATTTATTTGAAATGTAGCAAGAGAAATAGAGGGAACAAGCAATTAATCTTGTAATGACTGGTCATTCTTCAAGTGGCTGTAATAACTAAAGCCTGGGTCAGAATGCAGCCCAGAAACTGCATCTGTGTCTTCCCCCGTATGTGCCAGGAATTCAAATTCCTGAGCAACCATTTGCTGCTTCCCAAGTCAGTCATGGAATTGGACTGTAAATGGAGCTGCTGATCTCTTGGAGAAACTGATCCCGTTTCCAGGATATGCTCCTTTCCTGTGGAACTTGAGGGTGACATCATGCAGCCACTCCCTTTCCTGGGTCAAGAGAGCCGTGCAGCAGGAAGGAGTGCACTCTCTCCTGATGAACATAGATAAAAACACAAGCTTCTCTTTTTCTCACTTTCCTCATGCTGCACATCTATCCCCAAATGTGTCTGTGATCTCTTCATCATTAACATAAACATTACAGAAAATAGTCTTAAAAGGTATGGTGAAAGAAAGATTTACTTGAAAAGCATAGTTGGAGGGGGAGATGAAGACTGAGGGAGGGGAGTTATTTTTTCATCTTCTGGTTCACTCCCAAAATTTTGGCTACAACCAGTGAGGCTGAGCCAGGCCAAAAGATGACAGGAGCCAGGAGCTTTTTCCAGTGTCCTAAGTGGGTGCATGGGCCCAATAACATGGGCCACCTCTTACTGCTTTCCTGGGTGCATTCACAAGGAGCTGGATTTGAAATAGAGCAATCAGTGTCCATATGAGATGCTGCTATCACAGATGATAGCATAACATACTGTGGCATCATAAGGGCTCTCTAAGGGTCTTTTAACTTGTTATTCTGCTTTGAATATAATGCGTCTAGCCATAAAATTCCTTTTCTCTATCTTTTAGACTTCTGCAGACTCAAAGTTAGGATTGTCTTTTTGTAAACATGGAGAAATTTTTTCTTCATTTTAAAAATTATTTTCTCTTTTTGAACTAATGTTTTTCAGGTATTGCTTTTCTTTTTCTTTTTCATTTTTTTAGTTTTGAAGATTTATTTATTTTTACTGGAAAGGCAGATTTACAGAGACAAGCAGAGAAGAGGCAGATCTTCCATCTGCTAGTTCACTCTCCAAATTGTACCCATGGTTTGAATGGAGTTGATCAGAAGCCAGAATCCAAGCTCTTCTTCTAGGTTTCCCACATGGGTACAGGTGCCAAGCCTTTGGACCATCCTTCAGTTCTTTCCCAGGCCACAAACATAGAGCTGGATGGGAAGTTGAGCATCCAGGATGAGATCTGGCACCCATATGGGATACTGAGTGCTGGCAGGCAGAGGATTAAGCAGTTGGGCTGATTTTTTTCCTTTAAGCTTGAGGGAGTTTCTCAAAATAATGTTTTGATTCACTAATTTACCATTGTAGCATTCTATTATACCCTATTTTTCCCTGTTTAGTTTTATTTGTATCCATATTTTATAGCTGAATTAAGTTTTCTTTTATTTTCTTCCTCATCCCTAATGGGGCTGTTGAAAATGGATTTTTTTAACTTTATTATTTGATAAAGATCAAAGAAAAGTAAGGTTTGCTTTACTGTTTTCTTTACAATCAGTTCAGATGTGTCCAATTGATGATATTTATCATATTTATTTTGAATGTTAGCATTAGGAAATGTGATAATAGTTTTCTGAAAATATTTCTTTTAGTGCCAGGTTTGTTTTGGGAAAATAAATCAGTGAAATGAAACAGGAATCTTTACAAAAAACTATTTCAGAGCTGTTTATATACTACTTAATTTAAGAATTTGAAAGGAAGACTTTCACATGGAGATTTTCTCATTGGAAATAGAGCATTTGTCATGGAGAAATTATTTGTAACATTTACATTGGCAGAAGTTAACTTGGATTTACCTAAATGTATATTTGCTTTAACATCTTTTGTTCAAAATTTGTTTCAGGTTAAGAATTGTGGTTTTACAGGTAAGTTTTTTTTATTGTTCTATTTTTAGATCTCATAATTTTTGTGTATAATCTGAAAACTTACAGTTTTCTATATGTTTTTAGTGAAAAACAAAAAGTTTGCTGTAGAAGTTTCTGGAACAATGCAAGAAAAACGTGAACTACTTGACAAACATAGCTTTACGGATAAAGAGGTAAGACAGTTTTGAAAATAAAAAATAAGAGCCAGAGAACTAATTATTATGTTCATAGTTTTATGTAAATAGTTTATTTGGAGTGTAATACAGCATTATGCTGTTCTTCACTTCAACATTTAACAGTTCTTACTAATTTTAGCCATTGTGTTAGGAGTGACATTGTCTCATTCTGGTTTTACCCTGTGTTGTCCTAATGAGTTTGTTTATATATCTTTGAACCACTTGAATTTCCTTTTTATGGACTTGCTTTTTCACATTTAAAAAAGCATATTCATATTTTCCTTTTAATAATTTTCATACATTTTATAAGGGAGTCCTTTTTTCATTATGTGTATTTCAGTTATGGTTTTCTAATCTGGCTCTTGCAAACAGGTGTTTTCGTAAGTCCTCTCTGTGTGAAGCCCTGCCTTCCAAACAAATAAGTAAATGTTTACTAGAATAATTTATAGTTTGTGCTCACGGTGTTGGTTTGTTTCAGAATGAGAATTTAGAGCCATCTTTGAAACATTCCAGCGTTGAGGAGTCCAATAAAGCGCAAGCTTTGAAGGTAAAGAAACCAAATGACCTCCTTTTGAAAGCTGAGGCAAATATTGTTGCTGATGACTAACATAGACTTTATAGATAATATATTGTCAGTAAAGTAAGTTACAAAGAAGTGTGAAAGAATAATTTAGCTTTTATAACTTAAAAATGGTTAAATATTAGACATAGCTCATTGCTAGGTAGCATGTTTTGAGTGAGGCATATTCAGTTCACGGTAGAGCTCAGTAAAAGCTGTTTGTTCTTCCTTCCTGGAAAATTCCTGAAGTGACCTTTGCTTTTTTGGACCCAGTTTACTCCACAAGGAGACGAATAGTTGTCAGCAATAAATTACCTAAACTGTGTAATGGTATTTACCTTTCTGTAATCCTCAGAACACTGGGAATTATTCAGAATCAGATCAGGGATTTGCATTGTAAATATTGATATGCTGCTAAGTGTTTCAGAACTGGCTGTCCAAAAATCATTTGCTGAATTCTGAGGAAAAAAGAATGTTCCCCCATGGCTGGTCTCAAGTTACCAACCTGAGGTTACTGAATGAGGAGTATTCTCATGATTCAGCTTTCCTGAGCCTGGTGTGATTCAACTCCTTGTAAGGAAAATATGCTACACTTTAGTTTAATTAAGATGGATTAAGTTAAGTGACTAGAATATGCCACTACCACTTGAAGATCGGGATGTGAAAAGCAGGGAGTAATAACGCAGTACGGAAGAGGTCTGCTTCCACCGATGTGAAGTTAGAAGGTGGTAGTCATTTTAATTTGATGTAGGAGTTCAATTCCATGTGGCAGTTTCAATCACTGATGTCTTTCATCATCAGAACATCTATTTGTCATTAATTTCCTTGTGCAGTGCAAAGGATGGTATAAATTGTGTTGCAAATATGATATATCTATCAATGCTTTCTTCCTGTGTTACCTAATAATATCAAAAGCATATTGATAACCTCTTATACTTGCTGACCCTTTAAAACACCATCCTAGTAGTAATTGACTAGTAGTTTGACAGAAGAATTTTAGAAGGCATTTGGCTTGCTAACAGAACAGGAAAAACTCAATAGCAAACACATTTACTCAACCTGGAGTATATGTGTAGACAAACTGAAATAATGGAATATGCCAGCCTGTTGTGAAGGCATTTCAGTTATGTAACATATCAGAAAAATTAGCTAATTGGATATTTTGGAATGTCTTTTTCTTGTATTACTAATTAAGAAGACATAGCATTTATTTTCAGGGGTGGTAGTCATAATTGAATACAAACTGTGTGAGAATTTTCACAAATTTATTAGTTGAATCTAGAAAAAAAATTAAACCAGTAGAGCAGGTAGAGTATTTCTGATTCAGGTCAGAGAATTGCTTTAAAAATAGCCAAATTTAGAGAGAGAGGAAAAATAACTTTTTTTTCAGCAGCACAATAGAGCTTTTTTTTAAAAAAATTATTTTTGCTTGCTTTACATTTGAAACTTTTGATTTTGTTTTTTCAACTTTAAATAAGTTTGTTGAAGTTTCACAAATGGCAGAGGCATATTTATTACATTATTTGAAATTCAGTAGGAATAATTAATTATTTAAAATTTTTAATTGCACAATTATTTTAATTCAATATCAAATATGAAGAAATCTTGATTTTATTGAATTTTGATGTTATTACATTATAATGAATTAGGTTATTTCACCTTTTTTGTTTTAGAATGCTTTAAAGCAAAGGTTGGCAAACTCTACACAGTGGATTCTCCACCAGTTTCTTTTTTCTGTTTTATTTTTCATGATATAGTTCTGTAGGCTCAAGGATTTCCCCTCTCACCCCATCTGTTTTTGTTAAAAAAAAAAAAAAGTTCTATGGCACAATGCTGCTCATTCAGTTAGAATTATCTTTGTTTCTCATTAACATAGTATGTGTGAATAACTGTGATAGAGATTGTGTGGCCTGCAAGCCTGAACTGTTTATTCTCTGTGAAGAAGCTTGTTGGCACCTGCTTGTTGGCACTTTGTTCTGAAAATCATTAGGATCTATGAACTAGACTTAACTTATACTCCGTATGTTTGGATGCAGTCACCTGATTTCCCTAACTACAAATTCCCACATATGTCTTACAAAGTTGACTTTTCTTTTAGGAAACGCATGAAAAGCTGGAGAGTTGCAAATTCAACGTACAGGATGACATTTTCTTTTTAGAAAAACAATTAGAAAAAGAGAAATCTAAACATTTTGAGCAACATGCATTGGTAAGACTTTTTGTATTTAATGAAAATATTATAAAATGCTAATGGGTTTCAAAATGTAATGTTATTGGCCAAAGTATAACATATACTATGCAAAAAGGTAAGGAATATAGAGGTCAAAAAATGGAGAACACCATTTTCCAGATCCTCTGTTTTCCCTTCCTTAGATGCCATATGTGAAGTAGGGGTTTTTTTTGCATATTTTCTTTTTTTTTTTAAAGATTTATTTTATTTTTATTACAAAGTCAGATACACTGAGAGGAGGAGAGACAGAGAGGAAGTGGAGCTGCCGGGATTAGAACCAGCGGCCATATGGGATCAAGGCGAGGACCTTAGCCACCAGGCCACACCGCCGAGCCCTTTTGCATATTTTCTTACAGAACTTTCTACATTCACTACTGATGTAGGCCATATAAATCATTTATGTTGAATGATCACATACACACTGTATAGTTTTTATTCATTAAAATTTTGGTTAGGACATTGTAAATATGAACAGTTAAAATCATGATGTGTGTAAGGTGTAATGTACATTATGTACCTTAAGTGTTGTGAAGTATCAAAGTTGAGATGTGGCATCTTGAAAATTGGAGGGGTTTAGTAAATACTTCTCTACTAACTGATACTTTCTTTCCAGGCAAAACAAAGCATCCAGACCCTGGATGATGAAAGAAAACTCCTCCAATCACAAATTGCTGCAGTAAGTTGAATTTGTCTTAACACTTGTAGGTCTGTTGCTTTTGCAAATAAATTAAATTTGATTGTTGCTTTTATTACTCAGGAATACTATTTGATGTTAGGGTTTCAGAGGTAGATGATCTTCAGTTTACACACACACACACACACACACACATAAGGCACTTGATGAAAGTTTATTGTAACACTGTACACATATTTGAAAAGCTGTTGCTATATACTGAGTCCTGTTGAAGATGCTTGGTGTTTAACATATTAAGGCAGAAAAACTCTCATAAAGTTAGCTTTTAGTGGATGAGATACAGAATACATTGTTCACAAAATTTGCTATGCAATACATGGACATTGATAACAGGTAATGTCATTTGTCCAAGGTTACATGGCAAATTGATGGCAGAACTATACTCTGATTCTAGGTTTTTTCTTCCTGCTATGCTGGGCTGCCTCTGTTGGCATGTTGTTTCCATGCTTTAGGATGCTTTAGCTGTTGTCCACGTGGATATTCTAGGGAGTCCATGAAGATGATATATTGTGTTATGTTAATTGTTACTGACTTAATATGTTTTATACTTAGGCTATAAGAACAACCAAGAGCTTTCAAACACATTTGGATTTAATTAAGGTATTGTTTGAAAATTTGCAGCTTCACGAAAGCTTGAAACAGGTTTGTACTCTATAGAGACTCTAGCTTTCAGCTATGTCATTAGAAGCACTTTGGGCATACTTGTGACCAACAACATATTAAGACCTAGAGTAGATATTTTTTTCTTGTTATTATCAGAGTAGGACACTTTCTTTACCCACTTGCAAGTGTATATTTTAGGGAGGGGTACACAAGTGTATATTCTTCTGCTACTCTTTCCTGGGAGTGAAAGTAAACCAGCATATTTTATACCTTGGCAATCACAGCAGATAGCAGTTACATCCAAACCTTATCTGAGGTTTAATGGCACATGTGATTCTGGAGGTAGATAAAATGAGGACTTTATATTTATCCTTTTCTTCCCCATTTATATAGGTAAGATACACTCATTCACATGTATTTTTTCCCAGTAACTTGATAGTTTTTCAGTGGGAAACTTTACATATGATCAGTAATTGTATTATCATAATTCTGTAAGTGCTGTATCTGGGTCTTGTAATAGGATTACATTTTCTGTCTCACCAACATTTTCTTTAACATAATTATTTTGTTTCCTATATAGCTATTCATAATTCATCAATACACTGTTTTCAAGAGATGTAAATCTTATAAAATGTGTTTATTTGAGAGGTGGAGATAGAGAAAGTTCTTATCTTCTTGGTTACTCCCCAAATAGTTGTAATTTTAGGCTGAGCCAGGCCAACACTCAGAACTGGGAGCTCACTCTTGGTCTGCCATGTAGGCAGCAGGGATCCACCTTCACAAACCATCACCTACTGACTCTTCAGGGTCATATTTATTGGAAAGAGGAAACTGGGTGGACAGAGACTTGAGCTGCTTCATTATCAGAGATATTGGATGTGGATGTCGAGTGGTGCCTTGTTACATGAGAGGCTCAATCCAATTCTTCTTCTTTTTCTTCTTCTTCTTCCTCCTCCCTCCTCCCCCCTCCTCCTTCCTCCCCCCTCCTCCCTCCTTCCTCCCCCCTCCTCCCTCCTTCCTCCCCCCTCCTCCCTCCTTCCTCCCCCCTCCTCCCTCCTTCCTCCCCCCTCCTCCCTCCTTCCTCCCCCCTCCTCCCTCCTTCCTCCCCCTCCCCTCCCTCCTTCCTCCCCCTCCCCTCCCTCCTCCTTCCTCCCTCCTCCCTCCTCCCTCCTCCTTTTTTTTTTCTCTGATGCTCTTGCTGGCTTTTTTTGCCTTCAGACTATTCAATTTTTGCGGAGTGTTACCAAATTAATCTGCCTTTAGGCCTTCCCATTTTTATGTCTTAGCTTCTGAGGTCTACTGAGTTTATTACTATTTTTCTGTCACTTTCCATGTTTTGTTTTTACAGTCATCTTTGATGCATTTCCTATTTTACCTATTAAACACTATGCCTCTAAAATAACAAAAAGCAGCAATCTTTTGTCATCTTAATGTCAAGAGCAAGTGATGGTCAACCCAGTGTTAAGCTTCTGATAGAATCAAAAATACACTTTTATATTAAAAAAAATACTTAGATGGCATTACTTGTTAGAACTATTTTTATATAGTTTTAATTATCAGTGTTCCTGAAACAAATTATTGTAATAATGATCATTCACTAACCTTTTATTACTGCATGTTTACATCACTTTTTAGCAGTGTATTAGATAGCATCTAGTCACTAAATTTGATGATTTTTCCTTGGTTTCAATTTTTTATTATTTTTATTGCAAAGTCAGATACTTTGAGAGGAAGGGAGATAGGAAGATCCTCCATCCATTGATTCATTCCCCAAGTGGCCGCAATAGCTGGAGCTGAGCTGATCTGAAGCCAGGAGCCAGGAGCCAGGAACCTCTTCTAGGTCTCCCACACAGGTGCAGGGTCCTAAGGCTTTGGGCCATCCTTGCCTGCTTTTCCCAGGCCACAAGCAGGGAGCTGGATGGGAAGTGGAGCTGCCAGGATTAGAACCAGTGCCCATATGGGATCCAGGCACATTCAAAACAAGGACTTTAACTACTAGGCTATCACTCCAGGCCATTTAATTTCAGTTTTTTAGGGCTTACTTTTATTTGAGAGGCATGTTTACAAGAGAGACATGTAGTGTTATAGAGAAAGAGAGACCTCCTCCTCTCTGGTTGACTCCCCAAATGGCTGCAATAGCTGGAGCTTCTTCTGGGTCTCCTGTATGGATTCAAGGGCCCAAGAATTTAAGCCATCCCAGACTGCTTTCCCAGGATATAAGCAGGGAGCTGGATCAGAAGTGGAGCCACCAGTACTTGATTGGATACCCCCAGGGGATGCAGGTCTTTCAAGTGGAGGCCTGACTGGCTGTGCCATAGCACGGGCCCCAGTATTCATTTTATTTTTTATTTTACCTGTTAGCCATCATCTGATTCTTTTGTAATTTTACAGAAAATTATTTTTGGGGGTGTGATTGTGTAGGATATTCTCCAATGAAGGGCTAGTTTGACAGAGAAATTTGATGTTTATTGTTTGATGGTAAAGTTATGAAGTGTAAGATGTTTCTTTCATATGTATATGGAAAATTTCTTTCATGAATTTATACCTTTTTTTACTTATCCACATAGTCTCTTTTTTCAGCCTAAGTTTGTTACTTTTAAATAAAGAATTTTCTTTCTAGGATAGACAAAGTAACAGAATGGCAGAGGGATAGAGGGAAATGGAGAGAGATGTGTTCCCAACCATTTTATAGGAAAAAATTCATACTATTAAAAATTTGCATGGATTTTAAAGAATTTTTAGTGACAAACTTATCCCTAGTCATTTTACATGAACTTTATAAAGTATCTGTGTTTTTGTCTCAGAAAACTTTTGATTTTATATACATATGTAAATGAGTTAAAGAATACTTAAGCCTATTATTTTATACTACCCCAATTTGAAAATTCTTTGCAATAGGAGTCATCTTTCCTGTCTTTTTGATGTCTGGTATTGACATACCAGCCTTGTAAATGCATCTGTTTACAAACATGTATGATGAATTGCATTTTTTGTTGCGATTTCAGCTTATTGGAGAAGCTAAAATATCAAAACAAGAGCTGAATGGACTTAAAGAGAAAAAGACATTTATATGCACTACAATACTGACAGACCAACCTATCAATGACAATGAAAATCAAATTGAGGTAAATGACTCTACTGATGTGTGTGACTGAGTTGGATAGAATTGTATCTTAACTTAGAAACTTAAGAACTTTATTTTCCAAACAAAATAAACTGAAGCAAATCATTGCAATGGCAAATTATGAATTAAATTGCTAGGCTGGAATCTTGACAATATTCTTACTGTCATATAGCTTGCCCTCTGCACCCACAATTTCCACAGCTATAGATTCAGCAAACTGTGCATCAGATCTATTTGAAAAAAAAAAAAAATGTATTGTGTCTGACAGATTCTTCTTCTTGTGCTTATTCTCTAAATATATAATGCTATCACTGTTTCCATAACAGAGTTACTAAGTATCACTAGCAGAATAGAACTGGGTTAAAATGTAGGCATTTATGGACTGTTTGTGAATAATGCACTATTGTGCATAAGAGACTTGAACATATGTGGATTTTTGCATTTGTGAGTTAGAAGGCTTGTCCTTGAACCCTTCTTTTTGTGGATGCCATGTGAGAAATGTATTGTTTAACTTTTTCTCTAAGCTCAAAGATTGACAGACCTTGAAATACATGTTAAACAGAACAATCCTAGCACTGTGTGCAAAGCTGTAGACCTTTTCGTTTGGTGCCTCAAACTCTTAAAAGTGTGAGGCAACTGAAGGATGGAAATTGTAGAGCAGAATAGATTTAAGTGGGGCTTTCCAGAGAAATATACGACACAGTCATGTGATATTTTTGTTACAGTGCTAGAAAATTTTTCTGCAATCCAAGAAAAAACTACCCAATGCTGGGAAACGTCTCATGTTCTAATTTGAATACTTCTTAAGAATGTATTTTATCTCAGTTGGACTCCTCACTTATGTTTTCTTTTTAATACATTAAAATTTGTAATCTTTATATCAGATTGGTCATTATATAAAATATATACTTTATGTTAATGATCACTTTTATTTGTAGCAGATAATCATCTCATACTACATTGTGCCATTTTAAAATATGGATTTAGCAAGAATGAACTATTATAAGATGTTTCATTAAGAATCACTAGTTTTGGTTTTATCTTATAGAACTTAATAGCCACAACAGCCTTGCCTGGACTTTGTTGTAGCCAGCAGCCAGGAACTTCATCTGAATGTCCAATCAAGGTGGCAGGGATGCTTCTACTTGCACCACCTGTTGGTGCGGCGTTTAGGGGTGAATATGGTCATGGAGGAGAACTAAGAAGAAGTTGGAATCAGGAGATGTAGTGAGGATGGGAACCCAGGCATTCAGATGAGAATATGGGCATCTCAATGGGCTTCTTAACTATTGTGCCAAATACCTACTCTAGGTAGATTTATTTAAAAAGTGTAATTGTACATCCACAAGAAATACATTTGGGCTGGTATTGTGGTACTGTAGGTGAAGCTACCACATACATGAGCATCTCATAGCTCCTTGGTGCAGTGTACTTGGAAAGGCAACAGAAAGATGGCCCAATTACTTGGACCTCTGCCACCCATGTGGGAGACCCAGATGGAGGTCCTGGCTCCTGGCTTCAGAATGTTGTGATAATTTGAGTAGCAAACCCGTAAATGGAAGAGTGTTTGTCTTCTCCTCTCTGTTGACTTTGAAATAAAGAAGTAAATCAATCTTAAGAGAAAAGAAATAATAAATGCACTAGTGTAAGTTATTACCTTCTTTTTTTTAAATCTCTGAACACTTTCTAAAGATGGAAAATTGCTCTGCCATCCTTGGAGAAGATATTACCGATGATGACAGTGTGGAACAAGACATGACGAGTGACTCAGAAAACGGTACTCCCTTAGGTATTAAGTCAGGATTCATCTTTTTGATAAAATGATGGCTACTTCTTTGGGTTGTTCGCCTGCAGTCCTTGTTTTTGATACACTGTGCTTTGGCATGTCTGCAACACGGTGTCATTGTCTCCCTTTACATTTACCTTCAGCTGGAACAGCTTCAATCAATCCCTTCAACTCCTAAGAGAGACTTGTAGTCTCCTTCCCTACTGTTCTCCTCACAGCTGATACATGTCTTCCTTACAGCAGTAAGGAAAAAATTAATACCATAATCATTTCAGTGCTTGTTTCTCTCCCTATTGTAGGCTAAACAAATGGGTAGGTGACATGCTCAAAATATGAGTGCTACATAAAGCACTAATTCATAGCTCAAGATTTTTATTAAGTTAAATCGTTACACTGCTTTGGATCATCACAGTAATTTTTACCATTACCCATTGCAGTCGACCTGCCAAATATTGGGTTAGCTGAAGCCATTCACTGTGTTCTCAAACCAGTGACTTTGTTATTTTTCTTTAAGTGACATCTAGGGGCTGGCATTGTGGCACAGTGTTTTAAGGTGCCACCTGCAATGCTGCCATCAATATGAATACTTGTTTGAGTCCAGCCTGCCATACTTCCTCTCCAGCTTCCCGCTAAAGTAGCTAGAAAGACAGTGGGAAATGGAAGATGAAAGCACCTGTGTCCCTGCTGCCCACAAGGGAGACCTGGAGAGAGCTCTGCGTTCCTGGATGCTGTTTGTCCCAGCCCTGACTGTTGATGTGTTAGGGATGTGAAGCAGCAGAAGAAAGTTTGGTCTCTGTCTCTGGTTCTCCTTTACTCTCCCTCACTCTCTATAACTCGGCCATTCAAAGAAATACATCTTAGAAAATATTTTATTTTGAAATTGTTAGAGATTTACAGGAAATTTAAAAGTAATATAGACAGATCTCATGTTCCTTGCAACAAGTTTCCTTCCTTGATGGTTCTTCCAAATGTTATGCTTTTCCCCCCCTGAACTACAGCACAAGTAATAAATAGATTCATGAAGAAAGATGTGATTTTTAAATTGTGAAGTATTTATGTATTCATTTACTGAAAATGAACAATGACAGACAAGAGATGGGTGTTGAGAGATCTTTTATTACTGATTCAGTCCCCAAATGCCCATATCAGCTGGGGTTGGACCAGACGGAAGACCAGGAATTGATCCAGGTCTCCTAAGTGGTTGGCCAGAACCCAAGAATTTGAACTTTCATCTGTTGACTCCCTGGTACATTAATAGGAAACTGGACTGGAAGTGGAAGGTGTACTTAAAATGGTGTGTGTGTGTGAGATACAGCGATATTATGGCAAGAGAAAATTGCTTCTCATAGTAGGCTTGTTTAGTAAGGGGCATATTGCATGATTTTAGGCTTGAAACTGACTTGTTCTGAATCTCACATTTATTATGTCCTTTTTTCCCTGTAAATATACAACTTATAAAAAAGCTGAATTTATGGGTGAGGCAAATTAAGAGGTTAACAAAAAAGCTAAATATAAAGCAATATTTATAACATTTATTTTATAGTCAGTTTTAAGTTTGAAGTTTTAAGTTGGGTTTTAAAAAGCATCTCATTTAAAAATTTTTAAATCACAGAATTTATATTAGTAAAGTATTGAAGGAAATATTTGAATGTCAATAATGATCATTTTTGAATAGAGAAGCATGGGCAGTTTATAATCTAATCTGTATTTTCAAAATTCTACACTAAATGAGCATTATCTCTAATAATGAAACACTGTTTTATAAATAATTCTCGGGCCTGGTGCAGTGGCCTAGTCCTCACCTTGAACCACCTGCATCCCATATGGGCTCCGGTTCTAATCTTGGCAGCTCCACTTCTTCTCCAGCTCCCTGCTTGTGGCCTGTGAAAACAGCCGAGGTTGATCGAAAGCCTTGGGATCCTGCACCCGCATGGGAGACCTGGAGGAAGTTCCTGGCTTCTGAGTTCATATTGGCTCAGCTCTGGCCATTGTGGTCACTTGGGGAGTAAATCATTGGACAGAAGATCTTCCTCTCTGTCTCTCCTCCTCTCTGTATATCTGGCTCTGCAATAAAAATAAATAAATCTTTAAAAAAAAAGAAAATACTCAACATCAATTTAATAAATAATTGTTTTTAGCAGTGGAATAAGTAGCTTAACTTTTAAAATGGGTTGCAAAAGTTTTTTAAAAGTACAGATATACATAGTTTTGTGTGTATTCAATCATTTATTTTTAAGATATTTACTTAAAAATTCCTTGCATTTTCATTTAAATAAGTAGTGAGTATTTTAGGATAGTTATATACTCAATACATGTAATTACTAAAATTTTTGACTTACTAATACGATTTTGTATTTTTTCTTTTCATTAAGTTTGTGGTAGTGATTTAGTTTGTGGTAGTGATTCATGCCACATTTTGGAAAATATATCTTTCCTTCATTCTATCATTAAATAATACACTGATTTTGAAGCACTCAGATTATTTAGAATTGTTAGTTTTCATTTTTATAGATTACTGTAGGTGAATTAGCAGTTGAAGGTAGGTTAAAGTTTATACTTTTCTCTCAGGCATAGTTTGGTTTAAGTCTAGAGGACATCTGAGTATTTATTAGCCAAAAGGTCTAAATTCCTTGTATGATTTATAACACATATTATGTTTAAGCCTAAAAGTTATTGCTGAATAGAAATATAATACTATTGAGAGGCAAATTCTTTACTAGGTAAAATGGATATTACTGATTGTTATGGAAATAGTTTAAGGAACTATTGAAAAAATACTTTTAAAAGCCTTTTTTATGCATTTTAGCTTCTAGGTTGAATAATAGATGCTAAATTCAATGGGGTTTTTTGAGGATTTTATACGAAAATGTGAAACAATATTTAAAATAGTAGATCTAGATCTTTAAACTATTGAAAAGCATTAGATGTTCTATTGTTGGAGCCATTTTAATTTTGTTAATTTTGTCATTAACTTATTAATTTGGTAACTTTTGCCCTCAGATGTTAGTGTGTAATTTAAAATATTCCTTCTGTTATGACTTAAAATTTTCTTTAGAACATATTGAAAATGATCTGAGTGAACAAATACCTTTGAAATCAGAAGGGACACAATTTGGAAGTGAAATTGGAACACATCCACAGGAAGTCCCAATAATGACTGAAGTATATCAAGGAAATGACATGATGCCATGCAGGTAATAAAAATCATTGCCAACTCCATTGGATGACAAGTAAAATAGCCTTTGAAAGCAGAGTCATATATTGTATGTTCAAATTTCTGTGATTACTGAATATTCTTAATTTATGATTAGATTTGCTCATTCATTTTTTAAGGTGGAATACTGTTTACCCATTGGAAAGTCTGATATTCTACCATCTGCAACAAAGTGGTCCCAAACCATCTACCATTATGCTCACTGAAAAAAAGCCAGTACCAAAGGGAACATGTGTTTTCTCTGACATAAAGAAACTTTCATGCAACATAGACGTTAAATAGCTATATAGGTAAACATGTGTATACATACATTCCCTCTGATGAACTGTGGAATGGAGAGTAGCATAGTGGGAAGTGAAGATCCACTGCACAATGTGTCTCTACTCCTGAATAAAAGAATTCTCAATGAAAGTAGTTAAATATACCTTGATAATAGGATGCTGGACTTTCTACCATTGTCTATACTTACAATGTGTGATACATTTAAATTGCAGAATGTTGGATGTGTGATTGTTGCTGAAGGGCCATACTGTTGTCATAACATGGGGGAAAATGGTGGGGAGGGGGACTGGGTAGTGGGAGAGTGGAAAGCATTTGCCTATGGAACCATAAAAATAAAACACATGTATGTGTGTGTGTGTGTATACACACACACACACACATATCTATCTATCTATCTATATATATATAATAAATTTTAAAAATATTATTTGACCTTAATATAGTTTCTTTAAGAGAGAAACTGGGGCAGATAACAGAAAGAAAGTGTTGAAAGTACTATTGGAAGTTTTGAACTAGTTCATAAAATCTTGTGTAATTTCCAGGAATTGGCTATTCAGTATGTGATTGCCTTAAATTAAATGATATTTGAGACTACATCAGGGAATCTGAGCATGTCTGGTTTCAGTATCCTTTATACACATCTCCAATGTATGGAATATCTCATTTAGAAAAATTTTTAAGTGTCAGTTTAATTTTAAATCCCGTATACACAACTCCAATATATGGCAAACTGATTCCTGTACCCTGTACGAATTGTTCCTATGAAAGTATTCCTTGTCTTCATTAACTAAAAGGAGTTAATTTGCCTAATTGATCAGGGTGACTTCCTAAGCCATTGCTGGCTTCTGTTTTGTTATATCCTGTATTGATAGGTATTTTATGGCTTTATTTAAAATACTGGAAAGGAACTTCTTAGGAAGGAAGAATTATTTTTGGCTAATATGCTGTAGGTATAGTATCCACATTAAGTAGCCTCATAGGTTCAGAATCTGGTGAAGAGAGAGAACAGTGGAGGGCTATTCATTACACAGTGGATGATGAAGCAGAGATGGGATGCATGCTCTGCTTTTATCCCCCATCCTCTCTAGAGGATTGCCTTCCCAGGGTGACCTTAGGCCTCTCATGTTCAACTAACTCCTAGATTACATGATTAAATTGATTGATTATGTTAATGGCTTTTAAAAACTGTTTCCACATGTAAGGTAAGTTTCATGATAGAACTCTTTTATTATGTTATCTCAGTGTCTAATGCTGTGTAGGACACATTGTAGATATTCAATAAATATTTCTGATTGTATAAATAAATATGCTTAGTACATTTATATATTGGAGAAAGTGTGTGTGTGTGTGTGTGTGTGTGTGTGTGTGTGTGCTGATGTCTGAATGTAGAAGTATAGGGAATTCCTTTGAGATAATGTATTTGGAGAATCATATTTTCTATTTGTTAAGATTTAGTTTTATTTATGTGAAGGTAGAGTTACAGAGAGGGAGAGTGAGAATTAATCTTCCATCATCTGGTTCACTCTCCACGGGGATACAGTGGTCAGGAACTCAGATTCCAGGAGGTGACAATGGCCAGGAACTCATATTTTTTCAGGTTTTCCATGTGGCTTCAGGGGCCCAACCACTGGTACTATCTTCTGATGCTTTCCCAGGTGCATTAGCAGGGAGCTGAATTGCAAGTGGAGCAGCCAGGTCTCCAACTAGCACTGATATGGGATGTTGGTGTCACAGGCCACAGTGCCAGGCCCAGAGACTCTGATTTGCTAATATCTCTATTAGCCCATGTTTTCCATCATAAAATGCAGCATTTTAAGGCCTCACTTGTTGCTTAATAGAAGTCATTCCGGTCTGTCATTATTTTTAGGTTCCATTTTCTAAAACTCCCTGCTTGCTAAAATTTGTTTGTAATTTAACATTATTAGTATCGACTGAGCTTTTGTGTACCTGCTGATAACTACAATAAATTTGAGCTACTTAGTGCACATATGTATTTCCACCTGAGAATGAGTAAGGCAGCCGTGTTTCAATCCTCATTGTATAAGCAAGTATGTTTTTCATAGTATGTGTAGTGCCACATTTTGGTGTGTGTTAGTCATTTAGGTGTTTATGATGATCCCAATCGTAGTGCTGAAATGATGTTTAGTGTTCCTAAGCATAAGAAGGATATGTTTTTTTTTTTTGTTGGGTTTTTGCAGATAGTATATGTGTCAGACACATTTTATTTAGGCCTTAGCTACAGATCTGTAGAGTGTGAGCTCATGTTAATAAGTCAATAATATATTAATGTATTGATACTGAAGTAAACATATAACAATGGTAGAAATGGTTGACTGATGAACGTATTCTGGTTAGAAACTATCAAGAATTTGCCAGTATCGCTTCTAGGCCTTTTGACTAAGATCAAGGGAAGAAATTTGCCTGTATTTTCCTTATGAGCAAAGGTACAATATTTGGCACTTAAGAATTTTACTTCAAGAACAGATTTATTAATTTATTAAAACTCTAGGGGCCTGGCACCATGGCCTAGCGGCCAAAGTCCTCTACTTGAACACACCTGCATCCCATATGGGTGCTGGTTCTAATCCCGGCAGCTCCACTTCCCATCCAGCTCCTTGCTTGTGGCCTGGGTAAGCAGTTGAGGATGGCCCAATACTTTGGGACCCTGCACCCGTGTGGGAGACCTGGAAGAGGTTCCAGGTTCCCGGCTTTCGGATCGGCACAGCACCGGCCGTTGTGCTCACTTGGGGAGTGAATCATTGGACGCAAGACCTTCCTCTCTGTCTCTCCTCCTCCCTGTATATCTGACTTTGTAATAAAATAAATAAATCTTTAAAAAAAATTCTAGTTTTAATGTGGGGTGAGATAGGGACCTTTTTATAAGATTTATATATTTGATAGGCAGAATTAGTGATGGAGGGAGAAAGAAAGGAAGAGAGAATGAGAATGAGAGTTGTATTTTCCATTCTATTCCCCCAAAACCCTGTAGGCCAACTAGTTGGTCCCAAGGAAAGAGATTGAATATCTGCTGGTATATTTCTAGGGAAGCTGAAATCAGGAGAACTGATTCCAGGCCAAAGCCAGGAGTTGCAGCTGGGTCTCCCCTTTGGGTGAAAGGAGTGGAAGCATTTCTGCCTTCACTCTGCTTTCCCCAGTCCATTGGAAGGAGCTGGATCTCAAGCAACTGGGAAATGAGCCAGCATTCATATGAGATGCTGGCTTTAAAGGTGTCACTGTATCTGCTGCATCACAATGTCGTCTTCAGTGACTTTGTAGAATGTAACTGGCACAAATAAGGAGAAGTCTGTTGTATATATCCGGAAAATTGTAGGGAGTAAACTAGGATGGTTGGTGGCTAGTTAGGTTCATTCACTGTCAAGTTGTAGTACCTCAACACCAGCTTTGGATTCAATTCAGCATTTAAAAAATCTCTGCAATTCATCATGTACCTCTTCCCTATGGGATTCTTCAGGACATGAAAGAAATGACTAAATGGATTAGTTGTAGTATAGCTGCCATGTTTCAGTTAGGAAAATCTGGAACAGGTCCTTCATTTTATATGCATGAAATATAACTAAATGATTTGGATGTTGGATTATGAGAGGTGCAAAAAAATACTTATGAATGCACCACTGGGATGAGCACAATGTATGTTGTTGATTACTGAATCTAAAGATGATGTTTTCAAGATTTATTTATTCATTTTATTACAAAGTCAGATATACAGAGAGGAGGAGAGACAGAGAGGAAGATCTTGCGTCCGATGATTCACCCCCCATGTAACCGCAGTGGCTGGTGCTGTGCCGATCCGAAGTCTCCCACACGGGTGCAGGGTCCCAAAGTCTTGGGCCATCCTTGACTGCTTTCCCAGGTCACAAGCAGGGAGCTGAATGGGAAGTGGAGCTGCCGGGTTTAGAACCGGTGCCCATATGGGATGCAGGTGTGTTCAAGGCGAGGACTTTGGCCGCTAGGCCATGGTGCCGGGCCCGAAGATGATGTTTTAAAATTTCCAAGTGAAAGGTGTTTTTTTGTAGATTTTAAGAAGTGGATTCTGGATATGTGTGGTTTTTAGAGTGTGATTTCACTTAATCATATTGGAATGTTTTGAATTTCCCAAAATATTATACCTCATTCTTGCCCTCAGCTGTTTACTACTGAGATTCAGTGGATGTTGCTGCTGACAGTTTTCTGGAGCTAAAATGGAGAGTTGGTAGTGCTGACAAAATGTTAAATTGTTGCATACATATGGTATAATTTAGACTCATTAGTATTCTCTATGCTGGATTGATATTTCTTACTACTGTATAGGAAATATTACTAGTATATTACTAGCACTTTTCCAAATTTATTGTTGGAGAGACTGAAAGGCTAGAACCTGATAGTTAGGTGTGCTGCTTTAAATATTTGAAGTAAGATACGACCATGTATTGGTCATATCATCAGGGTTTCTTTTGCATTGATACTCTAATAGGCCCTTTCAAAGTCAAGAAGAGGGTACATAGATCTCTTGTCTCATTGGAACGGGTGTCAATTAATGACCATCTGCAGGCTATGGAGTCTTCAAAAACACTCTTTTCTCCCATATCCATATTCATGATAAGTTGTTTCCTAATGAAGTGATTTCATTTTTTTATACTCGCATGATGCCTCATATATAGTATCTTTTTTTTTAAAGATTTTATTATTATTGGAAAGCCGGATATACAGAGAGGAGGAGAGACAGAGAGGAAGATCTTCCATCTGATGTTTCACTCCCCAAGTGAGCCGCAACGGGCTGGTTTTGCGCCAATCTGATGCCAGGACCAGGAACCTCTTCCAGGTCTCCCACGTGGGTGCAGGGTCCCAAAGCTTTGGGCCGTCCTGGACTGCTTTCCCCGGCCACAAGCAGGGAGCTGGATGGGAAGTGGAGCTGCCGGGATTAGAACTGACACCCGTATGGGATGCAGTTGTGTTCAAGGCGAGGACTTTAGTTGCTAGGCCACGCCGCTGGGCCCTATAGTATCTCTTTCTAACTAGTATTTGCTATAGTGTGTAGGATGTAATACATTTATGAATCTCCCTCAGGATTTCTTCCATAATTAAGTCACTAAGATTCAATCCAGATGGATAGTGTAGTATCAAAGAATCACTACCTGTGAGCCCTGCATGTGGATCAAATCACAGTCATGCATTGCACACTGTTGTTTGGGTCAGACAGTATATATGTGGGTGGTCCCTAAAGTTTAAATTACCTGGTGACATGATAGCTATGTCCAGTTTAGTGTATTTTCACTGTTCTATAGGCACAGAGATTCCCGCTTCATACCTCATTCTGAACTACTGTATTATAACAATAGTATCCTATAGCAACAATCACAAGTCTGTGATTCTTCTATTTAAGTTTATCTTGGTTTTGTAGGTATACACAATGCTAGAAAATCTGATATGCTATTGTCAAAGTATATCTAACAGTTTCATTGTGAGCTCTTTTATTAGGGAGAAGAGGTGCATATTGGAAAGTATCTTCAATGATAAAAATATGTATATGTTAGCCTAAATATTGATCTGGTATTTTGCATGAAGGTTGACATATCAGAGAGAATATGTGATGTTTGTCCTTTGGGGATTGACTTATTTCACTGAGAATAATGGTCTCTAGCTGGGACCATTTTGCAGCAAATGGTAGAATTTGATTCATTTCGGTGTCTAAGTATTATTCCATGTAGTAGATCTGCTACAGTTTCTTTATCCATCTTTTGAAAGGCATCTGGGTTGTTTCCATGCCTTCACTTGTATGGATCATGCTGCTATAAATATAAGGTTACAGGTCACTTTTTCATATGCAGATTTCACATTATTTGGATTTTTTTCAGTATTGGACTAGCTGGACAATATGGTAGATTCACTTTCAGTTGTCCTAATACTCTCCATACTGACTGACAAAGTGATGGCACTAGGTTGCATTCCCACCAATGGTGAAACAGGGTACCATTCTTCCCACATCCATGCCAGCACCTGTTGTGAATAGATTGGCAAATATAGACCATTCTCACTGGTATTTGCTGGAATGGTAATGTGGTTTTTATTGGCATTTCCTGAATAAATAGGGAGCAGAACCCTTGGAGCCTGTGCCACACTGGGGACCCCAGGATAGCATTGGAGGGCCATTCCCTATCCCCAGGTACTGAAGCAGTTGAGAGTCTGGGTGTTGCTCCCCTCCCATTCCCTGTTTTCCAAGACACAGAAAGTAGAAAAAATTTGAAACCATGGTCTCATCTACTTTCCCCTAATCCAGGACGCTTCCCACCCTAATCGACTGTGTAAACAAAATAAAAAATAAAATGTATATAAAGAAAAAAAATGTATCTGCATTTATCATGATACAAGACCTGACTTAGTTTCTTGCATTCATATATATATATATGAGTTAAACAATATATATACATATATTGTTTAATGGATTGTAGTATTTTTGTAGTGCTGTTTCAGTCTTTAAGCAAGATCATTCCATGTAAGGCCTAAGGATAGATTCTGGTACAATCTCAGGGCTTCAAAAGCCACTTATCATTACAAGAAGTATGCACACTAATAAAAATATTACTGATGATACTACTAACATAATTAACTTTGGGTACAGTATGATTTTGTTACTTTCTGATCAGACCCAGAAGCCAACTCAAGATTTAAAACTGATATAAAATGATTCATTTTCTTATTTGAAAATCAGCATTAGAGCGAGGGAGACGGACCTTGCATCTGCTGGTTGAAACTTCACATACCTGCAGCAGCCAGCACTGTGCCTGGCTGAGGAGCTGCATGAGGGATTCCCACATCATTAACCACCAATCTAAAATGACTTAAACATGGTTTATTGTGACTTACTCCTGTGTAACAAATATAATGTTGCTTTATATGGGAAGTCTGGATAAATGTTATGTATTCTCATAATTTCGTTTTTGCACCTTTTAAATTAATATCTATGTGAAATTCCTACACAAAACTTTGGCATCTGTTGTGATAGCAGTAGTATTTTAGATGGTTTGCATTAAAATTT
This sequence comes from Ochotona princeps, assembly GCF_030435755.1. Taxonomy (NCBI): domain Eukaryota; kingdom Metazoa; phylum Chordata; class Mammalia; order Lagomorpha; family Ochotonidae; genus Ochotona; species Ochotona princeps. The sequence goes on along the minus strand of NC_080839.1, from coordinate 2,077,936 downwards.
GAGTTTATAATGTTAAATACTATGTTTATATAGCAATTTTATGCCGTGTTTGTAATGATAAGTATGGAAATACTTTTGGGAATCACCAATTTTGATATAGTTAAGTAATTAAATTTAATAAAATAGTGTTATGATGCATATTAAGGGAAATGTGTAATATTTTGCTTAAGGAAATTGCTGGTAGAAGAAAATTGCCAACTAAAGAAAGAAGATCATATTTTCAAAGTGGCTGATAATCTTAACTGTGAAACAACAGCAGCAGTCAACAGTTACCGGTATTAAACGCTTTTTCTTTTGTGAGTTGGATAGTAGCTAAAAGCTCACTACCAGAAAAATCAGAGAAAATGCACAGTCAGTTAACATTATTTGGATAGGTATATGAAATTTTTTAGAATTTATTCAATTTTCTTGGAAAGGCAGATTTACAGAGAGGAGATATAAGGAGTAAAAATCATTCATCGGCTGGTTCACTCAAGTAGCTGCAATAGCCGAGCTGAGCTGATCCAAAACCAGGAGCTTTCTGAGTCTTCCACATGGTTGTAGGGGCCCAAGACTTTGAGCCACCCTTCTTTTCCAGGCCACAGGTAGAGAGCTGGGTGGGAAGTGGAGCAGCTGAGATAGGAACTGCTGCCCATATAGGATCCCTATGATTTGCAAGGTGAAGATTTAGCCATCACACTAGGTTGTTTAAAAGTCTCTTTTCATTTATTTATTTTATTTGAAAGTTAGAGGTACAGAAAGACAGATAAAAGTTAGATTGGCTTGGCCACATGACCAGAAATAGAGCTCCTGTAATCTGAATGAGTGGCCTATATGAGATTATGAGATTATGGTGTCTCAGAGGGAGACTTATCCCATTATGCCACGGAGTCAGCTTTGTTTACAAGATTTTAATTCCAGCTTTAACCTTGGATCCTTCTTCAGTTGACCCAAGGAAATAATATAAAAGCTATAGATAAAAGGCAAGATTCAGCTGTATGTGAATAGTTGTGCATGACACAAAAAGCAAAGTTGGGTTTTATCTGAAAGATTTAGCTTGATAGTCTTTTTTAATTGATTCATGTATTTGAAAGGCAATGAACAGAAATGAGGAGAAACATGGAGCAAGGAATAGTTAGAGAAAGAATGAATGAATGAGTCTTTTACCTGCTGACTCATTCTCAATGACCACAGCTGTGGGTGGGACAGTCTGAAACAAGGAGCCAGAAGCTTCCTGAGGGTCTCCTACATGGGCCCAAACACGTAAACCATCTTTCTCTGCGCTCCCAGGCACGTTAGCAGGGAGCTTGATAATGTGGGGCAGGTGGAACTTAAATGAGTGCCCATGCGAGATGTGGGTGATGCAGGAGCATAGCAGCCTTTGACCACCTCGTCACAGTGCTGTCCCCATCATTTTAATCTCGCAAAGGTAATGAATAACATTTGTCAAATAGAGGACATTAATTTTCTATGATCACATGAAGATTTCAGATGTCCAAATAAGCCTCCCTTGATCAGACTTAAAGCAGATATGCACACAGTCTAAATCTTGGGATGACCTTTGTTTCAGGAGTGCCTAAATACTAGAATATTAACATCAGATCATGTTTTTTTGGAGAACGTGATAATTCCTCATGTTTATTTCTCAATATATATAGTTTTGGGAGTTTTTTTGCTAAGAATAGAAAACTCTTGATGTAAATAATGTTTTATGATGGCCCAGTGCTTATACATTAATGTCAAAATAATTTTTCTCCATAGATGGAGAGTCAAAGACCTTGAACAAGAATTGGAAAGAACAATTGATTATTTTCAATTTCAGGTATGTGTGTGTGCATGCACATGTGTGTACCATTCATTATTACCAGGTACAGGTGTGTGTGTGTTCATGTGTGTACCATTCATTATTACCAGGTACAGGTGTGTGTCTGTGTGTGTGCGTACATGGATGTGTGTACCATTCTTTATTACCAGGTACAATGTGTTGTGTGCACACATGCACGTTTGTACCATTCATTATAAACAGGTACAGTGTGTGTGTGTGCACACGTGCATGTGTGTATCATTCTTCATTACCAGCTGCAGGTGTGTGTGTGTGTGTTTCTGTGTACCATTCATTACCAGGTATACATATGTGTGTGTGCATACATGCATGCATGTACCACTCTTTATTATCAGGTACAGGAGTATGTGTATGTGTGTGTGCACATGTGCATGCATGCACCATTCTTTATTACCAAGTACAGGTATGTGTGTGCACACGCATGCATGTGTCATTCATTATAATCATGTTTAGGTATTGTGTACGTGTGTGCAAGCACATGCATATATGTAGGTCCTAACACCTGAGTGTTGAATCAAAAGAGAAAATGAATTGCTCCATCAGTTGTACACTTTTGTTTAGAATGTCACATGTGGCTAAGACAATTCAACAGTTTCAGGATTTCAAGGAGCTTGACACAAGAATTCTTAGGTATCATGTCTCCTGCTTTGTTGTAAAAGTACATCAGATTTCACAAATGAAAATTATTGACTAAAGAACCTAAAGTGGAAGTGTACTAATTATATTTTAATTGTCTTCACATATACCTATAATATGTGATGTGTACATGAAAATTTGCATCAATATTGTTGTTACTGATGTTAGTGATATTTGGAATAGTTTTGAATTGAGTTATTTCCTAAGCAAATGATAGGTATGTTTTTATACAAGAAAAGTATACATTTAAAATATTCTGTTTTTCAGATTATTTATATGAAGAAAAATGCAAATGACAATTGGGTAAGTATCAAATTCCCATAAAACTTTTTACCTTTTATAAATCAAGTTATGATTTTACTTCTAGAAGATAATCCTGAGCAACTAAATTGAAGAAAATAAATTACTGTGTAAAAGAATCACTTTATTCTAATTGCACCAAAGGTGGAATTACCCTTCTTGTGAGAATTAACACATTGACCAATCCATACAGTCTAGTTTTAGCACGTTGCTATTTCGAAAGGAACCTATACTGTCCGCAAGGGTCAGAAGGATGTGATGTGCATATACAAAGATCATGGTCACAGATTCACATTTTTGGGGCATTGGATTACCCCTTGTTATTTATGAAGAAACAAAGTTCTCTGAATCATTTTAATCGTTTGTAAACAATGAGGTGGATAAAGCGCTAAGTTAACTAAGCCCCTCCTAGTTCTAAAATTCAGAGTTCTTTAAATATTTATTGAGTTACTCACTACATATTAAGAAGTGGATGATTGTGAACACTGCTCTGTGCTGCAGAGGAACTGCATGAGGTTATGAGGTGTCTTTCGGGGAGTCCCTGACACAGGTGGAGGAGGCTACTTTTGCGCCTTTTAATGTTCTAGGCACTGTACTTGAAAATAGTGTGAGATAACATCCATTAAGTCCACTTAATAACTGTGAAGTAGATTTTATTATTACAGATTTTATAGATGAGACAACAGCCCAAGGTCACATGACTAGGAAGTGAAAAGTAGAGATTGCAATCCTGATCTTTCAGAGCCTAAGTCTTGTGCATTTTCTGTCACTTTGCATTGAATTTATTATTTAGTAAGTTTGACTTTAAGTTTAAAGATACAGAAAGTGTGCCATCTAGATTTCAATGAAGCAGTATTTGTCACATCCACTACAAATAGCATATACTTACTGAAAGTTCAGATCAGGGCAGTTATTTGACCTAGCATTGACATAGCATTTTGGATGCCAGTTAGAATGCCTGCATCACATACAGGGTATTTCTCTTGAACTGTTCCTTCAATTTCCTTACTTCCGTCTTTGCCCTGGCCCAGTTCCAGCTCATGTTGAATTTGGGAAGTGAAGCAGAGTATAAGGAGTTTATTCCATCGATCTGCCTCCTCACAAAAATAAATATGGCAACCCAAATTCAGATGATGTACAAAGCATGCATTTACACACATTTTGAAAATATTTCTAAGATTTGTTTACTTATTTGAATGATAGAGGGGGATGCAGAGAAAGACATTGAGCATTCTTCCATCGGCTTGGCTGGTTAACTGTCCAAAATGGCCACAAAATGTGTCTAGATCTGATTGTATCCAGGATCTAGGAACTCCCCATGCAATCTCCTATGTGGTTGCAATGAGCCATCATTCCTTGCCTCTAGATCACATTGGCAGGAAGCTCTGAATGAAACTTAGAGTAGCTGTGACTTGAACCAAGTTCTCTAATATGCATGTTGTCTCTAATCCTGTGGTGCCATGAGGATTACTAAAAGCTCATATGAGCATTTCACAAAAAGTGGAGTACATTATATCCTATCTTTGTAGCCTTATTTCTTAATGTGTTACAGGTGTATTTTTGCCTTTCTAAAACCGTTTTTATATCATTTTATGCTACAATTCCATAGGCCCTGAGATTTCCCTTACCCCTTTCCCAAGTTCCCTTCCCCTACTGAGTTCCCCTATATTATTACTATAACACATAATACATAAACAGCCATATGTCCATCATTGTAGGCATGGACCATGGCAAGGAGCCCAACTGTGTAGCCTTATTTCTTAATGTGTTACAGGTATTTTTTAAACAAATATTTCATAATTTATTTTAAAAAGTCATGTTCAATTAATCTGTTCATTTTTCATTCTTTCCCTTGTAATTTCAAATAATTTTGGTTCCACATATCAATAGGTCAGTAGTTTATTTTAGTAATTATCTTTGGCATGATTTCTTAGTAAAAATTTGTTATATCATTACATGTAGGAATAATATTTACACATGTATTTTTATATGATGGCAAGGTTTACAAATAAGTGATTCATTTTGTAAATATTTATGTGGTTTATTTCTGCAAGCTGTTTCTACCATGCAGTTCACTTTTTAATAAATACCAGAGTAATTACTTTTATTTTTTAAAAATGCAGATTAATTTCTTTTTATTTGTAATAAATTATAAATTAAGTGACTTTAACTATACTTATGTGATAAGCCTAGTGAATCATATGGTTTTCCCAGTCCAAAGTTTCACAAAATGATTGTGCAAATGATCTGGAGATCTCTCAGAATGAGGTTAACCTTCCACATGAATGGTTGTGATTATTGCCTGCTGTTGATATTCACTTGGTTGTGCAAGCTTTGTTCTCTGTAACATTTGATTTTATCTTTACCTCGTACTGAATAAAATGGGATATGATTTATGCGGCACCATGAACTTACTGGAAGTACAACATGCATTGATAATTTCATCTACTTTTTAAAATAGCATTTAACCACATGCTGCAAAACTGTTTTAGACCTTTATGGTTTCACAGAATCATAGTGAATTTTCTGTAGAGATGATCTCCTTGAGGCAAATATACAAAGCTGCCATGTGTAATGATTCTGAGTCTCTGTTGCCATTGCCTGAAGCTTGCATCCTCCCACATTGCCCTTAGCATATTACTTGACTAATCAAACAGTCCTCCATCTCACATCAGAGAGCAGCATTCATTGGCAAGTGCACAAGTCATCTCCAGTTTTAGGCCCATGTCATCTGCTTACCTGAAATATTTCCTTTTCCAAAAGATCCTTCAACTCAAAATGTTTTATCTGCATTTCATTTCAGTGGATGCATACATTGACAGCAATATTTGTATGCTGTAGGATGTTCATGCTCATTTTCATCTAACATTTGTCTGCATGTTTCTCCATCTTTTGTTATTTTTCAGTGGGCAGCTCGGTTTGCCGAGAGAGAACTCCATGACTTAAAGAAAGAATATGTTTGTAAAAGGAAAAGGTAAGTTTCTTAATGGTAACACTTAACAACTTTTAGCTCTTTTATTGTTACTTTCTTGATTAGATAATATTATAGGCTAAATAATGAAATTTCAGTGATTCCAGCATTTTTTCATTGTAAAGTATTTACAATTTTTAAATGCTCAAATTACCTGACATGTAAGTTGAAAGAAACTTTTTTGATTTTTATGTATACTTTTATGTTTTTCAGTATTTAATATGGACTAAGCTAGTCATTTATTCTAGGATTACTAATTGAGAAACATGCTTAAATCTCCAGACTGAGCAAGTATCTTTGCAGTGAAAAAGGCAAAAATTCAGAAGCTTCAGGAAAAACTTAAATAATAAATGTATAAAGAAAGTGAAACAAAATGTCATCAGTGACAAAGAGTATAGGACAAGCTGCACTGGATGCCAAGAAAACTAGACTCCAAAGCCTAAGTGTATATTTCATATTCTGTTTCTGTGATTACTAGACATTCACAATTCATGATTCATTTATAAAATATTATTTGATCTTAAACACTTTCCTCAAGAAAGTATTGAAAGTAATATTTGACATTCTAATCTATTACACAAAGGCTTGTGTAATCATTTTCATGTGAATACTTACTGTCTGATCACCTTAAATTAGATCACAATTGATGCTATCTGACTGGGTCAGGGGATTCAGTTCCATTTAATTTTGCATGCATCCATCTCTAATATGTATAAAGCTGACACCTCTCCTTTGTGCTAATTGCTCCTGCTCAGGTATTCTATGTCTTAGTTATGTATTCATTTGTCTAGTTTGTCAGAGTGACTCCTCAAGCTATACTAGACTTCAGTTTTTCTATCCTGTATTAATAAACTCTTTATGACATTTTAAATGCTAGAGAGGAACTTCTTATTAAGGAAGATTTATTTTGCCTAATGGGATGGAAGTACAGTATTCAAAATTGAGTGGCCTCATGGGTTCTGGCTTGGTGAGGGTGGAGAACAGTGTAGAGACCATTTATCATGGAGTGGGTCAGGAATCAGAGAGAGACTGGAAACATACTCTGCTTCTATAACTTTCTCTCTCTAGAGATCTGCCTTCTCTTGGCAACCATTCAGGGACCTACAACCTTTCTTTAGGTGCAACTAGCTTCTAGATGATATGATTTGATCCTGCCTCCACCATCAATGAGCTATCATTAATCATTAGCCTTTCTACTTTGAAAATGGAAGATTGAATTCAGGGAAGGAAATAATAACATTTTTACTCATTTTATAAATGTATTTTGACCATTTTTATGGTCTCTGCCCTCTTTTTATGTGTTTATTTGGAGATTCCCAGTGCCGCTCTCCTTCCTCTCTCCTCATTCTCCCCCATACCATTTTCTCCTATATTATTACAATAGTATTACTCTTTAGCAACAGCCATGAGTGCGTCATTTGTTGTTGAAGTGTATAATGGGGTTGTAGGTATAACTAATGATATAGAATCTAGTATTAGACTGTCACGGTGTACTTGACAGCCTTACTTGGAGTCCTCCTTTCAGTTGGGAGTAGAGATGCAAACCAAAACATATCTTACATTACTGGTGTGCCATCCTCCATTTTCAAATTCATCTATTGGAATATATGTCTATACTTTTTACCCATATTTCTATTCTTTTTGTATTTTGTGTGAGTTTTTCTCATCAGAGAAAATATATTATTTATTTTGGGGGAAACTACATCCAAAAAGTAGATGCACCACATTGTTTTTGTTTTGTATAACCAATTCCACTTTCAAAGGATATCTGGATTGTTTCCAATTCTTTGCTATCATGGATTGTGCTGCTGTAAATATAGGTATGCAGGTCACTTTCTCATATTCCGATTTCAATTCATGTGGATATATTCTCAGAAGTGGGATACTTCAATCATATGGCAGATCAGTTTCCACTTGCCAAAGCACTCTCCATACTGATTTCCATAGTGGCTTTACAAGGTACTCTCCCCACCAAAATGGAGCAGGTGTGCCCTTCTCCCTCATTCTTATGAGTGGTGGTATTAGTAGATTTCTGTGTGTAGGTCTTTCTCACTGGAGTGAGGTGGGACCTCAGTACGGTTTGTATTTGCTTTTCTCTAATGGCTATGGAGCCTGAGCGCATTTTCATATGTCTGCCGGCCATTTGAATTTTTCCTTTTGACAAATTCCTGCTCATGTTCTTCATCCATTTCTTAATGGAGTTGTTTGTTTGGCTATTGTTTGAGTATCTGATGCTCTCTGTAAATCTTGGATGTTATTCCACTATCTGTTGTATATTGTGCAAAGATTTTTTTTTTCCATTTGGTTGATTTACAGACTGTTTTTCTCCAAGCTGCCTACTATTATTCTGGTGTAATCCATTACCACTTACACCAGAGTCATTCCAATAGCTTCATGAGATCTTCCTGTTTTCATTGTTGTCTTCAAAGAATCATTCCCTGGCTACATAATTAAAACATTATGTGAAACCCCTTTCCCTGTTCTATCCTTTATATTTTTCATAGCCCTTATTATTTTTGTTTGTTGTCCTTACTGTCCTGTGAATGTTTGTTAAAAGCCTTTTCACTTTTAAGGTAAACTTTATGAGAGAATGGTGTTCTCCTGTTTTGTCTGTGTCTAAAGCTATGCAAGCCTGAATATATGTGAGACTGAAGCCAGAAACCGAGAGCTTCTTTCAGAGCTCCAGTTGGGTACAGGGACCCAGCTACCTAAACACTCTTGTGCTGTTTTCCAGGCTGTATTAGCAGGGAGCTTTATTGGAGACCTGGAAATAGCCAGGTCTCAAACAAGCACCCATATGGAATGCTGGTGTCACAGGCAGAGGCTTAACATACTATACCACCGTGCCAGCCTCAGAGATTTCAATTATGAAATATTTCTGTAGCTCATGGTTTTCATCATAAAGGGAAATAAAATACAATTTGATGCTTCATTAGTAAATTAATTAGTAAATTAATGAAGGGTATTCCAGGCTAATTTTTAGTTTCTGTTTTAAAAAATTTCCTGCTTGCTAACATTTGTAATATAACATCAGTGCTAACTAGTAATTTATTAAGCATATATTTCCAGCTGAGATTGAGCAAGGCAAAATAAGTTTCAGTTCTCATTGTATAAACAAGTGTCTAATACACAGTATGTATTGTGCCACATTTCGGTGGTTGTTAGTTAATTAGCTACTTACTGTAATCCCCAAGCATAGTACAGAAATGTCTTCCACTGCTCCTAAGTGTAAGAATGATACTATGTTTTTTAAAGAGGATGTATCTGTGTCAGATAAATATTGTTTTGGCGTTAATTACAGGGCTATTGACTCTGAGCCCAATGTTAATAAGTCAATAATACTATATTAAATGAATCACAACTAAAGCAAACCTGTAACATAGTAAGTATTGGTTGACTGATGAAAGTGTTTTGTTATAATCTAGCGTGAATGTTGCCTTGTGTTATCCTTAGAAGTACTGATACACCATTTAACACTTCAGGATTTTATCACTGATAAAGTATTTTCTTAATTCCTTTTATGGTCTAAAGTTAGATACCAGGGAACGCAGAATTACTGAGAGAAAGAGAACGAAATTTATCGAAAGAGAGCAAGGAAGATGAACTTGCTGCTGGTTCATTCCGCAAAAGTCTGCAAGGCAACAGAACTTCTCCCGGAACAGAGATCTATCTACTGTTTCTCCTCCTAGGATAGCTGAATTAGTCAGGGCTGGGGCAGAGCATACAAGCTTCAACCTGGTCTCCCATTTGGGTACTAGGCATCTCAGATATCAGCTACCCTTCTACAGGAGCTGCTTTAGTCATTAAGATGAGTATCTGCAAGGCATATGGGCAGCTTATGTTAAAATCTAAGGGCCCTATAAGTACTTATTATTGCAAATAGTATGCACACTAATAAAAATAGGCAGCACTGATTATACTACCAGCAGAATTTACTTTGGGTGTTGTATAATTTTGCTTCTTTCTGATTTGAACCAGAAGCCAACTCAAGATTTAAAACTGATATAAAATCATTTATTCATTTACTTATTTGAAAATCAGCATGAGAGAGAGAGCGAGAGAGAGAGAAACCTTGCATCTGCTGGTTGATACTTCACATACCTGCAGCAGCCAGCACTGTGCCTGGCTGAGGAGCTACATGTGGGATTCCCACATCATTTACCACCAATCTAAAACAACTGGAACCCAGTTTATTGTGGCTTACTCCTGCGTATCAAATATAATGCTGCTTTATATAGGAGTGGAAAAATAGTATTTGTATATGTTATTTCATTTCTTTTATCTTTTTAAATTGCATTTCTTTTATGACACAATTTCAAAGACTTTGGGGTTCCCCCAACCCCTCCCCGTACCCTCCCCCATGGTGGCTTCTTCCACCTTGTTGCAGTATTATAGAAAAATCCAGTCATGATTCCTTCATTGCAAGCATGTACCATGTGTAGAGTCCAGCATCTTATTGGCCATATAAATTCAACAGTTTTGAGAATCAAGATGGCGGAATAGGGTATGGACACATTTAAATGGACGGAAAAACATTTAATCAGATGAAGCAGAGAGGACATATTTCAGGAAATAGGAAAGGACAGCGCAGCAGAGGGGTACCTGGAAACTGACAGACACAGGAAAGCACTGGGTACAGCAGATTGGTGTTGCAGTGACTGATACTCCAGCACGGCAATCTGAACTCCACCAGCAGTCAGAACTCCACCAGCAACCAGGTGGGAAGGGACTTTCACTGGGAGCTCGGGAGGTGAACCCAAAGACCTGTCCGTCCTGCTGGTCTGTTTGACCAGGAGCAGAGACAAAGCAGCAGATCCCAGACAGACAGTGTGATAACAGGGTGGATTTCACAGCCTGGTCAGATCCCTAGGGCCGAATTGGGCACCATTTTGCATAAGGGGGAAAGGGCAGGGGACAGGATGGAGCATGCGCTGAGCTGGGAGTGAACTCATTTCTGACTCGGTGAACTGCAATGATGTGCCATTCTATGGGTTCCACCCAGGGCAGGTGTGGGTAGCCCTTGGATCTGACAGCCAGCAGATGAAGAACTTTAGTAGTGATACATCAGGCGCCATTTTGCACACTGTGGCAATAGCTTTGGGACTGCAGGGGACAACAGTGAACTGCGCGTGTGGTGAGCTCATGAGAACTCACTGAGTTCAGTGGATTGCACTGGTCCCGCAGGAAAATAATACCGACTGTGGCATGGTATCGGCCAAAATAGGTCCATGTGGCACCCAGACCTAATGTCCAACAGGTTCCGACAAGATCAGTGCCACCAACAACCTAACTCTATAGGACGCCTGGTGTCTTGCTAATCCTGGTACCTGCTCCAACCGAAAGTTGGATAAAGGTTTCAGAAACAACGGTGCAGCCTCAGCACTCTATCACAAGAGGAGGAAAATGGTGAGCCAGAAGCCGGAGCTATGGAGACCACGGTGGAAATCTAATATAAGAACCCAGACCTGGAACTCACTGGAGGTTGTGGCACAAGTGGCTGCAAGCAAAAAGTTATGTATCAACTGCAATAAGTAAAATCACATTGTAGACCTGTGCGTGACACAGCTTAGAAACCTGTCCGAAGGAGAAGACTTTGCTAACCAGAAGTGCAATGATCAAGAGCAAAATAAGAGACAGGCAGAATGAATATTACCGAAAACTCCCCTGCAAAGGAGCAAAACGCTATGCCAACCTCAGAATTCACTGAGGAAGACATCGAGAAAATGGGGGACACAAAATCCATAAGACTCATTTTAAAGATTCTGATCAAAAATGAGAAGCTCATGCAAGAGTTCAAAGAATTTAAGGAAGCAACAAAGTAAATTGAGGCTGGTATATCAGAAATTAAGAACACAGTAGAGCAAATTTAAAGTACAGTGGAGAGTCTCCAGAATAGAATGAAGCAAGCAGAAGAAAGAATCTCAGAATTGGAAGATATTTCCAATCATCGGGGAAGCAAACAAAAAGCTGGAAGCAGAGCTGGATCAGGCCAAAAAAGTATTCAAGAATTGAAAGACACTATTAAGAAGACAAATATAAGAGTTATGGGAGTCCCAGAAGGTGCAGAAAGAGAAGCTGAGTTTGCAAATGTATTTAATGAAATACTAAAGGAAAATTTCCCTTATCTGGAGAAAGAATTGGGAAACAAGTTCCAGGAAGGGCATAGAACTCACAATAGGCTTGATTAAAAACGATCTTCACCACGACATATGATAATCAAGCTATCTTCAATTGAACATAAGGAAAAGATCCTTAAATGTGCACGTGAAAAAATCAATTGACTTATAAAGGAATGCCAATTAAGCTCACAGGAGATCTCTCACAGGAAACTACAGGCAAGAAAAGAATGGAGTGACATATTCCAGATTCTAAAAGAAAAAAACTGTCGGCCTATGATAATATATCCAGCAAAACTTTCTTTTGCCTGTGAAAATGAAATGAAATTTTTCCATAGTAAAGAAGTTAAAAGAATTTTTCCTCTTCCAAACCTGCCCTACAAATGATACTTCAAAATGTTCTCTTGACGGGGAAGAGGAATAGCACCCACCAAAACCAGAGGCAAATGGGAAGAACATCCTGTAAAATGACAACAGAAGACTAAACCAATGAACAACCCATTCCTAAAATGACAGGACCAAAGTACCACCCATGTATATTAAACTCTGAATGTAAATGGCTTAAGTTCAATCAAACAGATTAGTAGACTGGATTAAAAAACAAAACCCATCTGTTTCTTGTCTGGAGGAGACACACTTCAACAAAGATCAGCGGAAACTGTATCACATGGGTTTTGTTGTTTTCTGTTAGTTTCATCTCTTCAAGACACTTTGTTATGATGAAATCATTCAGTGACTCGTAGATCATGCAGTGTCATCATTTTCTTCAAGAAGGTTCTTGATTTTCATTCTTCAGCTACACATTAGTCATTTAATGGCTTGTTATTTAACTTCTTGGTGTTGTTAATTTCTTTTTTCTCCCTGACGTTGATTTTGTTTTGTGTCTTTTCACTTAAGGGGATGTATAGTAGCTGTGTAATGGAGACTGTCATATCTGGTAACATGTCATTTAACTTCATGGCATTGTAAATTTCTATTTTTCTATTGTTGATTTTGTATCATGACTTTTCATTTAAGGGGATGTACAATAGCTGTGAAATGGAGACTCCCATCCAGATGTGAGGATGCAGTGTGGTATGCATTTTTGCTTCCAAAGGTGGACTTACAATGAAACTGTTTACTATATGTTGACAATAGGATTCTGGACTCTGCCATTGTCCATGCTCACAATGATGGACATATGACTGAGTATGAAGAACTATATGTTAGTAATGATATAGACGAACTAGGTGGGGGAGGAGGGAATTAGGAGGAGTAAGGGAATGTGGAGCTGTATCATAAAATGATAGCAATAGTAATAAAATGTAAAAAATAAAAAATATATAAAAATTCAACAGTTTCTTGGGGAGACCATCTCTGGTCTGAAAGCAGAACTGACAAAATATCATCCTGACCAATTAAAAGCCACAGCATGACATCAGCAACAATTACTACATTATGGAATTAATTGACATAGTATTGAGTAACCAATATGTTAGAAAATGCAGGTTCTTAACCACATCCTGTGACTTCTTCATTGACATTTCTATTTTAGTTTATTCACAACTGGCTGCTATGCACCTCTAAATGGCTATAGGGTACTATTCAGCTGTCTCGTGTCTATTTTCATTTTAGTATTTAGTAGTTTATAGTGTTGAAGCATAAATTTTACTGAACTTGGTGGATTTTAGGATAGTTGAGACTTGCTTATAACTCTAACAAGGCATATGTCAACAGTTGAGGCACAGAACCGTTTTAAGAGGTGTGTGCAGAGGAATCTTCAATACCTTAGTGAGGAGTAACTAATCTTTGTGTCCCACCTAGTAAGATATATGTGAGTCCAAGCTGACCATTTCCTGTCTGGTTCTAAGTTTTCCTTGTTGTTCTCTGCCTATCTATTCTAATTTTGTGGGGGAATGGCTCCATAGTGATCCCGATGGTCATTGCAAGAGAGGGTGGGGATCCAAAGCTGGAAATAAGTAAGGACCAGAGAAAGCTCCCCTCTTCAGTTTCGAAGGGAATTTACTGTTCTGTTTCTGCAGACTGCTCAGGGCTCCCAGCTATTGTTCTGATGACATTAGATCCTGTGAGGAAGGATTTGGGCTTCTTCCATCCCATGTGGGAGATCCGAAAGGGAGTGGATGACTTCAGAGTTCTTTGACTACAAGGGCAGTCCAATTCCCCGTGGTCTCCTTGGCAGTTGGGATATAGCCCTTGATGCCTGTACTGATAGTCCTTGGTGAGGATCCAGGAGTCTCCAGGGTTGGGATACAAGCCTCCTGTCCACCTGCTCCACTCTGGGGTCCCCCCCCTGCTCTGTGCATGTGATCTCCTGTTAAGAGGTTGTCAGGATCACTCTTGATTCCTCCTATATGCCTTTATGGTTTTGCTAATGTCTAATGCTGATTTGAGTATGTTATCTATAAGTTATCTGTTATATGCATTTTATTTTGCCTTTTAAATCTTGATTCTGTGCCAGATTCATATACAAAACTCTGGAGACTGTTATGATAGCAAGATTATTTTGAGAGTTGTTGCTTTGAAATTTGAGTGTGTAGTGTTATTTCTACATCAGAAATGGTTGCATATTAGTTTTTCATGTTGTGTTTGCAGTGATAATTATGGATATTTTTATCGGAGACTCCAGTTTTGATACAGTTAAAACAATGTAAATCTTTATGACATGCTTTGAATACATTATAAATTTTCACTTTTCCTTTGAGGCACCTGATGATCGAGGAAAACTCCCAGCCGGAGAAGAAAGCTATCTCGATTGTTGATGCAAATTTCAAATCTACAAGAGAAGTTGACTTATATTGGTATTAATGTTTTTTCTTTTGTGACCTGGAGAATAGCCAGAAAAATATTTAAGCAGCCAAATATAAATAGCATATTTTGCTACTTTTTAATTTCAAATCCTTGCTGTTATGAAATTTCATAGAAAACCTTAAAAGGAAAAGCAATATCCTTTCGGCATGTGTAATTTTTTTAATCTTGTTTGAGTATGGACCAGTCTTACCTATTACATCAGGGAATTTATGGGTAGACATTTCATTTAAGGTTTTTACTCTTTAGTTCCAATGGAGAAGAATGTGTAGGATATGAAGGGATTTGGCATATGGCTCATACATATAAAGGAATGTATGAGCCATAATTAATATTTGTATAGGTTTATAAGAGAGTAAGTTTAGTTTTTACCTTGAAGCGTTCCTTACTTCACAAAGGGGACACTGGAAAACCTAAACACAAAGGGTAAGATTCAGCTGTATTTGCATACTTGGGATACTTCATTATATGTCAGGAAGAGTAGTGTTGGGTTGGTCTGGTCTTATTTTAATGAAGGAAGTAGCTGATTTGTCTTCTTTTTTGATTTATTCACTTGAAAGACAGAACAAAGATAGAACCTGGAGGTAGGGGGAGAGAATTACACACACACACACACACAAAGAGATACACACAAAGAGATACACAGTCACACAGAATGGGAGAGACTGACCCTTCCATCTGCTGATTAACTCTCCAAATTGTCACAACACCCAAGGCTAGGTCAGTCTGAAACCAGGAGCCAAGAGCTTCCTTTGGAACTCACCCGTTAATACAAGGGCATAAGCATAAAGGTCAGCATCCTTTACTTTTTCAGGCACATTATCACAGTGCTGGATTGTATGTGTAGTAGTAGCTAGGATTTAACAGGTATCCATATGGGCGTCAGGTGATGTAGGTTGCCCTCTGTGCCACAACACCAGGCCCTCATGTGCAGTCTGGTAAGGTCTATAATTTTGTGAGGGAAATAATTCATTTCCTTTAGTCATTTAAAGATTATAAATATCTGGATGAATCTTCATCATATACTTACAATACTGTATGTACTGTTGTTTTAGGAAAGCTTAATGAGTAGAATTTATATTAGATCAAGAAAAAATGAGAATTCTATTTGGTATTTCTCAGCATGTGCAGTTTTTGTTATTTGTTCCAGTAAATAGGTTGTTCTTGATGTATGTTTTTTAGGTAGAGTATATTATTTTATTATGGTGATTACATATGAATAATTGAAAATTTATATCTTCTAAATAGTAAAAAAGCCAAAGATACTGAAGAAAGAGTGCAAAGAACCACTATTTATTACCAAGGAAGGGTAAGTGTGTGTTTGTGTTTGTTGAATGTGTGTGTTGTGCATGTTTAGGAGTGTGTGTATGTATTTATCAGATCCTGTGCCTTTATGTAGAATGGAAAGGGAAAAGTGATTCCTTTACTGGTTTTATATCTTTCTTTAAGTGCTAAATGTGGATTCAGTCATTTCCATTTTTTAGTGATTCAAAGAATGTGTAATAAAAAAATCTCAAGTCACCATGTCTCTTGTCTTTGACAAAAGGAATTCCATTGCAGAAATAAAAATAGATTTTAAATCACCAGTTGGGTCTCATATTCAACCAGGCTATTTATCTGTTAACTGAAAGTTCCTTTTGTGGCTGAATACTGACAAGGGAACATAAACCAAAAGCTTTATGAATTACAAATTTTAGCTGCCTTTAGTGTACTTACACACGATAGATGATGTGTTCATGAAATTTTGGAGAAAATTGTGTTTACAGACACAAAATGTGCTTGGATTATTTCTTAACTTGTGAGTTACTTCCTATGTTAAAGACAGATATTCTTTTTGTTTAAGAAAACTAATTTTCAAGCATTCTGTTTTCAGGTTATTCATTGTAAGAAAAGAGCCCACCATAATTGGGTAAGTTAAAAATTGCCTTAAAGATTTCTCTGTTTCTTAGAATAAATTTTGCTTTTCCTTCTGGAAGATAATGCTAGGGATTTAAATTTATAAAAAAGATGGTATTTTAAAAAATCAGTAGTGGTATTACATTCCATTTGGAGAAATAATACCTTATCAAATGGTGTTTATTCCATCAGTCTTCTTTTAGCATTTTCTTCTTCCAAAGTAGCCTAGAAGAGGTGAGAGGGTTAGAGGAACTTGGGGCATGTGCTCATGTTTATGTATTTACATTTTGGGACACTGGGTTGCCCCTTGTTATCTAGAAGAGCCTGAAAGGTCTCGATCATTTTACTCATTTGTCAAACAAATGGGATTAGAAAAAGAGCTAGCTAAAGCCCTTTCTAGTTGTAACATTGAGGGTTCTCTTACGTGATTCTGAGTGTTGGTACAAATTAAGAAAAGGCTCATCTGGGGAACTAATTGTGCTGCATGATGAGGAAGTGAAGTGGATGTAGACTTTGAGCAGTTAGAAGGAAGAGCAGAGCTAGAGCTGTTGACAGTAGCTGTCTACTGGGGAGTGCCTGTCACAGGGAGGTGGAGACAGCATTCAGGGATGTTTGTCAAGTGCTTGACACTGATAAGCATTAAGTCAATGTTAACTGGTGTTACCATTGTTATTATAGTGAAGACTTGCAAGTCTGAGAGGAGCATAGAATGAAAGAGTGGTGTGTTGACAGGTCCCTCCCCTCTCTGACGTTCTGTTTGTTTTGGTTTCCAGAGTTTAAGTGAAGATTCATTAGTGAATTAGCTAACATCATTATAGATTCGTTTTTCTTCACCATTTCTCAGCACTTTCTAAATACATATGCATATTATTATCAAAATTTAGTCATTTTATATTAGAGAGCAGGGATACAGAGAGAAAGATCTTCCATCAGCCAGTTGATTTCCCAGGTGGTTGCAATGGCTGGACCTGAGCCATTATGAAGCCAAGAGGCAGGAGCTTGTTTTGAATCTGCCATGAGATTGGGTGGTCCCAAGGCTTTGGGCCATACATTACTGGTTTTCCCAGGCCACAAACAGGGAGCTGGATGGGAAGTGGAGCAACTGGAACATGATCTGGTACCCAGATGAAATCCTGATGCGTGCAAGACAAGAACTTATTTTAAAAGATGAAGATGGTGTCTATTAAATTCTTGCTATTTTAGGCAAGATACTTAAAAGTAGTGTGCACATGTTCCTTATTAAACCCATTTAGTAAGTATAAATTAGATTATACCGTTTCAGGTTTTATGATGAGAAAACGGCCCAAGATCACATAATTAGATAGTGAAGGCTAGAGATAGAAATCATAGTCTTTTAGAGTCCAGTCTTATACATATTCTATTAGTTTTTGTAGAATTCTTGTTTGGTAAGTGTGACTTTAACATTAGTACATATAGAAGGTGTGGCATCTAGATTTGAGCAAAATGCTATTTTCCAGATTTAAGAAAAGTACTATAGATTTACTGAAACAATCAAATCAGTGCTGGCATTTGGTCTGGTGTTTTAGAATGCCAGTTAGGATGCCTGCAACACAGACAGGGGTAACTTGGTTCGACTGCTGATTGCAGCTCCTGAAATTTCCTTACTTGTATTTTGCCCTGGGCCAGTTTCACTGTTGTTAAGTATGCAGAGTGAAACATTAGTTGAGTGCTCATTATGTGGATCTTATCCTCACATAAATGACTACACAGATCATCGTTCACATGAAACAGAAATTGTGTGTGAGTGCTGCGTTTGTGTGTACTTTTTGAAAACCTTTTTCAAGGATTATTTACTTGAATTCTGGGAAAAGGGATGAAATGAGAAAGAGAGAAAGAGAACCATGATTTATATATTTTTTACTCTCCAAAGACCACAAATCAAGGAGTAGGACCTTCCAGAATGCAGGAGCCAGTAGCTTCAGGGCTCCTAGGTGTGTGGCAGTGATCCATTCTCCCCTCCCTGTAAGGCACATTGGCAGGAAGTTCTTTGTGAAGCTTAGAGTAACTGTGACTTGAATCAAGAACTCTGATATGGGATGATGGTAAACATAGAGATGGCTGAACCTGCTGAGCTACAAAGTTTATGAAAATTTAACAAGAAAGGGGCTGTGCTATATCTTATTATTTGCATCCTGAATTCTTTACTTAATATATTATAGAATTTCTAAAAAATATTTCACAATTTATTTTTCTTTACAAAAAGGCAGCTGTCACACTTAATGAACTTTGTTCTGTTTCTACTCCATTTTCCTTATAATTTCAGCTGTTTATTACTTGTTTGACCTTCTTTCTCCACCCAGTTAGAATTATTGCCTTCTTCCTTTGAACTTACTTACTTGTATGTCTGGTGATGAATATGTCTTGTATGCGTGGTGGTAAATTACTGAGGTCATTTGTACAAAACGTTTTAAATTAATATACCTAAAATTAAGAAATTTTCTGTATTCCAACGCACATTTTAAAAGCATGGTACTATCCACATTATTTTTCCCTCCATCCTTTCTTATTTTTCCATTTTAGCTTTTGCAGTGATTTACCTTCCATTTAACTTTATAATAAATTGTACCTTCCTCTAAATAAAAAACTCCAAAAATAATAAATAGAAAAAGTAGTGTTCCTCAGATGCACAAAGGCCATGAAAATGACCCAAATTCAAAATATCATGTATATATGTGTGTGTGTGTGCATATATATATATATTTTTTTAAAAAAACAGATTTATTGAATTTATTACAAAGTCAGATATACATAGAGGAGGAGAGACAGAGAGGAAGATCTTCCATCCGATGAATCACTTCCCAAGTGAGCCGCAACGGCTGGTGCTCGCCAATCCAAAGCCGGGAACCTGGAACCTCTTCCAGGTCTCCCACACAGGTGCAGGGTCCCAATGCATTGGGCTGTCCTCGACTGCTTTCCCAGGCCACAAGCAGGGAGCTGGATGGGAAGTGGAACTGCTGGGATCCCGGGGTGTTCAAGCTGAGGACTTTTAGCCGCTAGGCCCCACCGCCGGGCTCTATCTGTATCTTTTAGATATAGATATGTAACATACATACATACATATATGTATATTTTTCAGCTGTCAATTATCTACAAATAATTGAGCACATAACATATATTCGTGGGACCTTTTTTTTTAAAGGGTAATGGTCTCCATTTCTGTATGTATTGGGAAAGACGAGGTTTCATTTTTTTAAATAACTGAGTACTATTAACGTTGTATCTGTGGAAGTGAAAATATTTCTAAAAACTATTTGAGAGAATAATTAGGATATTAATAAAGGAGAAAGAGGGGAGGAAGGACATAAATACGAATAAGAGTGAAAGTGCTGTTTCAGTCCACTGAAAGTAAACTAGTCAGAGCCCAGATGGTTGAAGTTGAGAGCTTGGACCTCAGTCTACATCTCCATTTGAGTGACAAAGGATCCAGGTACTTAACAGTTATCATTGTCTCCTAGGATTTGTTTAATCAGGAATTCAGAACAAGGAAATGGAGCCACGAATTGAAACCAAGTTCTCCAAAGTGGGACATGGCTGTCTTTAGTGGCAGCTTGCCTTCAAGGCCCAACAGCAGCCCTTACTGTGATCATTCTTTGTGTCTTTACCCTGAGAGAGTTTCAAATTCCATTAGTGAGTGAATGTCACTTTCTCATCAGCAAACCTCTTAGAAGGCTTTGTAGATGTGAGTGCTCAGTGTTTGAACATAGTGTTTTGCAGTATAACATAGTGATTGGCTGAAATTTGTCTTAACCTTTGAGAATGAGCTGTAGACTCAGAACTAGGTGTTCAGTTCATGTGGCAGTAAAGATGCTGCTTAGGATACCTGGTCCTCTGTTGGGCTGCCTGATTTAAGTCCAGGCTCCTCTGCTTCTTACCCAGCTTCCTGCTAATGTACACCTTAGGCTAGAGCAGCTGATGGTTGAAGAACTTGGTCCCTGAGACCCATGTGGGAGACCCAGATTGAATCCTGGGTTCTTCTTTAGTCCGTCCTGTCTCTGGCTGGGTGGCAAATGAGGAGTGAACAGGTGTTGGAAAAAAATGTCTCGTTATTATTCAAATAAAAGAATAAGAGAGGTCTTAACTATTAGTACTGACTTTGTATGTATGTATTTTTGACCATATGTCTTTAGTGTTGGTTCTTTATTATCTGTGATGCTTCTCTGCCTAGTACATAAAGACAGATGTGTTTTATTAATTTTACAAAAGATTCACAAATGGACCTAGTAAAATACACTAGAGGCTAAAGTCCTGGCATTGCATTTGCAGGGATCCAAGTTGGGTACAGGTTTATGTGCTAGCCACCCCACTTCCCATTTTGCTCCCTGCTTGTGGTCTGGGAATATTGTTGATGGCCCAGTCTTGACCCTGTACCTTCAGTGGAGACCCAAAAGAAGCTCCTGGCCCCTGGCTTTGAATAGGCTCAGCTTGGGCCTTTGTAGATGCTTGTGGAGTGAGTCAGTGGATGAAAGATAGTCCTATCTGTATATCTGACTTTCAAATAAAAATAAACAGAACTTTATAAAAATAAACAAAAGATCAAACAATTTTGATTCCATATTATTACTCATCCAATAATTTGTTGATTTCGATAACAATGATTTTGGCATAATTTTTCACCAAATGTTGATATGAAGGATAGTAATGAATGAGATATGTTTTTTGTGCTTCTTTAATTTGGGGAGTCAAGTTTCTTTCTACATTGGAATTCATTTTAAAGTAAAAATTTGTTATTGGATTCCATTTTATTTGTAGAAATTGCAGATTAAGCTAAATGCCTCTACCATGATTGTAAATTAAGTGACTGTATCTATCTTTAAATGTTAAGACTAATTGATCGTAATAGTTTCTCCATTCCAAAGTCTCACATAATTGTGTAAATGATCTGGAGATCTCTCAGAATGGGGTTGACCTTCCACATGAATGGTTGTGATTATTGCATGCTGTTGATATTCACTTGGTTGTGCAAGCTTTGTTCTCTGTAACATTTGATTTTATCTTTACCTCGTACTGAATAAAATGGGATATGATATATGCAGCGCCATGAACTTACTGGAATTACAACATGCATTGATAATTTCATCTGTTTTTTTAAAATAGCATTTAACCACATGTTGCAAAACTGTTTTAGACCTTTATGGTTTCACAGAATCATAGTGAATTTTCTGTAGCGATGATCGCCTTGAGGCTAATATACAAAGCTGCCATGTGTAATGATTCTGAGTCTCTGTTGCCATTGCCCGAAGCTTGCATCCTCCCACATTGCCCTTAGCATATTACTTGACTAATCAAACAGTCCTCCATCTCACATCAGAGAGCAGCATTCATTGGCAAGTGCACAAGTCATCTCCAGTTTTAGGCCCATGTCATCTGCTTACCTGAAATATTTCCTTTTCCAAAAGATCCTTCAACTCAAAATGTTTTATCTGCATTTCATTTCAGGGGATGCATACATTGACAGCGATATTTGTATGCTGTAGGATGTTCATGCTCATTTTCATCTAACATTTGTCTGCATGTTTCTCCATCTTTTGTTATTTTTCAGTGGGCAGCTCGGTTTGCCGAGAGAGAACTCCATGACTTAAAGAAAGAGTATGTTTGTAAAAGGAAAAGGTAAGTTTCTTAATGGTAACACTTAACAACTTTTAGCTCTTTCATTGTTACTTAATTAGATAATATTATAGGCTAAATAATGAAATTTTAGTGATTCCAGCATTTTTCATTTTAAAGTGTTTACTCGTTTTGTCCTTTGTTTTAAATACTTAGGTTACCTGAGTGTTTAATTTTCCTACATAATGCTTATTTGCCTTATGTGCAAGAGACATTTATATATATTATATATTTATATATAACCATTATATCTATGCATTTTGCTGCGGCCCAGTTATTCCTTGTCTTCATGAAAAACGTCGTTTGCCTTATTGTCAAGTTGACTGCTAAAGCCATGCTTTTCTTCTGTTATGTGTATTAGTAAGATTTTTATGATGTTCTTTATAACACTTGAGAAGAGTTTCTTAGGAGGGTAGTTTTATTTTGGCTCACAGGAGAGACATCATCAAAAATTGTGTGATGTTTTGGGTTCAAGATCTGTTGTGGCACTGTACAGTAGAGTAGCCATTCATTACACAGCCAAATAGTCTCTTACTCCATCACTATACATTGCCTTAATTGAGAAGCCACAAATAAGTTTGATAACAGATATGATGTTAAAGCAAAGACAAAGCAAAGCAAAAATACAGTACCATAGAGTTAAAAAATATGCCATTGAATAACCAGTTCATAGGTGATGGAAAGAAAACACAGAAGTCTAATTTTCATAATGGTTTTCTTTTATTAGAACATATGGTATTTGTCCTTTTGGGATTTACTTGTTTCACTGAAGATGATGGTGTCTAGGTGTGATCATCTAGTTGCAAATGATATGATTTCCTTTCTTTTATTGGCTGAGTAATACTCCATAAAATAGAGTTACCGCTCCCTATTTAACCACTGCTCCTTGGATGGGCATCCTGATTGTTTCCATATATTTTCTACTGTAGATTTTGTTGCTGTGAATATAGGATTACAGCTGCCTCTCATATATGCAGTATTCATTTCCTTTGGGTATATTCCTAGGAGTGGAATACCTGGTTCATGTGGCAGGTTCATTTGCAATTCTCTAAGCACTATCCATACTGATTTCCATAATTGCCGTACTAGCCTGTACTCCGACCAGCAGTGAAGGAGGATATCTTCTTCCCACTCCCCTGCAAGCAGGTGTTGTTAGTTGAGTTCTGAATGTAGGCCAGTCTGAATGGTTTTAATTTGTATCTTCCTGACAGCTAGGTAGCCTTAGTATCTTTTCATATGTCTGTTAGCCTTTAGATCTCTTCTTTTGAAAAATCTCTGTTCATTTCCTTTGCCCATTTTTCACAGGGTTGCTTTATTGATTGATTGATTGATTTTTCTGTCCCTGGGTTTCTGAAGCTCTTTGTAAATCCTGGATATTAGTCCCTATCACCTGTGTAATGTGCAAAAATTTTCTCCTATTCTGTTAATTGCTTCTTCATTTTGTTAATCATTTGCTTTGCTGCATAGAAGATTTTTAGTTTGATATAGTCCCATTTGTTTATTTTATCTTTGACTACCTATGATTTTGGGGTCTTTCCTAAGAAGTCTAGTTCCATTCCTATTCCTAGGAGAGAGCTTCCTCTATTTTTCTTTAATACCTTGATGGTTTCTCGGTGTGTATTTAGGTCCTTGAACCATTTAGAGCTCATTTTTTTTTTTTTTTTTGTATAATGTGGCAAGTGCAGGTCTTGTTTCTTGATTCCGCAGGCTGCTATCCAGTTGTCCGAACAGCATTTGTTGAATGGCCAAGAATTTTTTTCCTGGATTATTTTCAGTTTTCTTGTGAAAGAGTAGTTGGTAATACATGTGTGGTTTCCCTTCTGATGTTTCTATTCTATTTCATTAATATCCTCATCTGTTTCTGTACCGGTACCAGACTGTGTTGATGACCATTGCACTGTAGTATGTCTTGAAGTCTGGAATTGTGATTCCCTCTGCTTGATTTTTCTTCTTCAGGATAGCTTTGGCTATTCGTGGTCTCTTGTGTTTCCAGACGAATTTTTGTATCTTGTATTTCTGAGAAGAATGATGTTGGGATTTTGATTGGGATTGCATTGAATCTGTATATTACTTTTGGTAATATGGACGTTTTGATGATGTTGATCCTGCCAACCCAGGAATATGGTAAATTTCTCCACTTTTCAATGTTTTCTTCTATTTCCTTTTAAAATGTTTTATAGTTTTCATCATAGAGGTCTTCCACATATTTGGTTAGCTTAATTCCTAGATATTTAAGATTCCTCTCTGCTTTAAGGACTGTACTTACAACTTCCTTCTCAGTCATGAAATTAGTTTTGTACACTAGTGCCATTGATTTGTGTTCATTAATTTGTATCCTGCTACCCTGCCAAAGTCTCTTATGAGTTCCAGTAGTGTCTTGACTGAGTTTTTTGATTCTCCTATGTAGAGGATCATGTCATCTGCAAATAGAGATACTTTCAGTTCCTCATTTCCAATTTGAATTCCTTTGATTCCGTTTTCTTGCCTAATAGCTTTGTTATGAACATCCAATACTATATTGGATAATAATGGTGACAGTGGACATCCCTGTCTAGTTCCAGATTTTGGTGGAAAGGCTTTCAGTCTTACTCCATTTAGTATGATGCTGGCATTGGCTTTGATTGTGCTGTAGAATGTTCCTTCTATACTGATCTTGCTTAGGGTTTTCATCATTTAGTGGTAGTGGATCTTATCAAATGCTTTCTCTGCATCTATTGAGATGATCATATTTTTTTCAATTTGTTGATGTGATGTATCACATTTATTGATTTACGAATGTTGAACCTTTCCTGCATGCCTGGGCTGAATCCCACCTGGTCCAGGTGAATGATCTGCCTGATGTACTGTCTGTTCCTGTTGACTAGTATTTTCTTGAGGATCTTTGCATCTTTGTTCATGAAGGATATTGGTGTACAGCTCACTTTTTCTGTTGCTTTTCTATCTGGCTTTGATATTAAGGTGATATAGGCTTCATAGAGCTTATAAGGATTGCCTCCATTTTTATTGTTTGGAAAAGCTTGTGGAGGGTTGGAGTAAATTCCTCTTGAATAGTTTTTTAGAACTCAGCAGTGAAACCATCTGGTCTAGGACTTTTCTTAGTTAGAAGGGCTTTAATTTTGCATTCAGTTTCAGTTCAATGTATAAATCTATTTAGGTTGTTAATTATCTCTTGATTTAGTTTTGGTCCAAAAGTCTGTCCATCTTTTCTGTGTCTTCTGATTTGTTTGCATATAATTGCTTGTAATAGTTCCTAATATTTTCTTGTGTGTCTGAGCTATGTGTTGTTAGATTTTTCTTCTCATCTCTGATACTACAGATGCTCATCTTCTCACTCCATTTTTTGATTAGTTGGGCTAGTGGGGAGTCTATTTTGTTGATTTTCTCAAAAAACCAGCTCTTTAATTTATTGTTCTCATATATAGTTCTTTTGGTCTCTGTTTAGTTAATTTCATTCCTTATTTTGATTATTTCATTTTTCCTACTTATCTAGGGATTACTTTGCTGTTGTTTTTTGTATCCTTCAATTGCAGGGTTAGCTCATTTATTTGGTTCCTTTTTAGTTTCTTTTTTTTTAATTATTTATTATTTAACTTCATTAATTACATTGTATTATGTGACACAGTTACATAGATACTTGGGTTCTCCCCACCTCTCCCCAAACCCTCCCACCATGGTGGATTCCTCCACCTTGTTGCATAACCACAGCTCAAGTTCAGTTGAGATTCCCCCATTGCAAGCATATACCAAACATAGAGTCCAACATCTTATTGTCCAGTCAAGTTCAACGGCTTCTTAGGTATACCCTCTCTGGTCTGAAGACAGAGCCAGCAGAGTATCATCCCAGTCAATTGAAAGCTCCAACATACCATCAGCAAAAATTTACATCATTATGGAATTAATTGACATAGTAATGAGTAACCAATATGTTAAAGATAAATGCGAGTTCCCAGCCACCTTCTGTGACCACCTCACCTATACTTCAATTTTAGTTTATACACAACATATAACATTCAAAACATAACATGTTATACATAACATCATATCATCTTAAATTAAGGCAAACATGTGGTATTTAACCTTTTGGGATTGGCTCATTTCCCTTAGCATTATGGTTTCCAGTTTGGCCCATTTGGCCACAAAGAACTGCATTTTGTTTTTTTTAATAGCTGAGTAGTATTCCAGGGAGTAGATGAACCATAGCTTTCTTATCCAATCCTCTGTTGATGGGCATTTTGGTTGCTTCCATGTTTTTGCAATTACCAATTGTGCTGCTATGAGCATAGGAGTGCATGTTGGTTTCTCATAAAACAATTGTTCTGGATATATTCCTAGGAGTGCTATTGCTGGATCATACGGTATGTTGAATTTGAGTTGTTTGAATATTCTCCATACTGATTGCCATAGAGGCTGTACCAGCCTGCAGTCCCACCAGCAGTGGAGTAGGGATCCCTTTTCCGCGCAACGTAAGCATTGATTGAGATGAACTTTCCTCTTAACACTGTCTTGATTGTGTCCCAAAAGTTTTGGTTTGTTGTGTTGATGCCTTCATTTGTTTCAAGCAATTTTTAAATTTTCCTTTTGATTTCCTCTCTAATCCATCAATCATTTAGTAACATATTATTCAGTCTCTATGTGTTTGCAAGTTTTCTTGGGTGTTTTGACTTTTGGTCTCTAGCTCCACTCCATGATGGTCTGAGAATATTCATGGTATGATTTCAATTTTTTTTTTTTTAATTCAATGAGGCTTGTTTTGTGGCCTGTAACATGGTCCGTTCTGGAGAAGGTTCCATGTAGTGATGAAAAGTTTTGTAGGATGAAAGTTTTGGTAGATATCAAGTAAACCCATTTGTTCTAGAGTTTGGATGATTCTGTTGTTTCTTTGCTGAGTTCAGTTCCATCAAACTGTCCATTGATGTTAATGAGGTGTTAAAGTCCTCCACTATGAATGTATTGGAGTCTGTTTCTCCCTTTAAATCCATCAATATTTGTTTCACATAGCCAGATGCCTTAGCATTTGGTGCATGTGCATTTATTATATTGATCTCTTCTTGCTGAATGGATCAGTTGATCATCAGGTGGTTTCCTCCTTCATCTCTTTTGATGTTTTTTACACCAAATCTATAACATGTAATATAAGAATGGCTTCACCCACACGTTTTTCTTTACCATTTGCTTGGAATATCTTTCCCATCCTTTCACTTTCAGTTTCCTCTGATCTTTGTTGGTGAGATGTGTCTCCTGCAAGCAACAGATAGATGGAATTTTTTGATCCAGTCCTCTAATCTATAGTGTTTGATTGATAAGTTTAAGCCATTTACATTCAATGTTAATATGGATAGGTTGCAGTTTGGTTCCGTCATTTTAGCAATGGGTTGGTATTTGATTTAGTCTTCTGCTAGTCTTTTAGTGGAATGTTCTCCACATTTGCCTTTGGTTTTGGTAGTTGCTATTCCTTTTTGCTTTCACGAGAACATCTTTCATACCATTTGCAAGGCAAGTCTAGAAAGCAATTTCTTGCATTTATCTTTGCTGTGGAATAATTTTATTTCATTTTCAAAGACAAAGGAGAGTTTTTCAGGATATGTTACTCTGGGCTGAAAATGTTTCCCTTTTTGAATCTGGAATAAGTCACTCCTTTCTCTTCTGGAATTAAGTGTTTCCTCTGAGAGGTCAACTGTGAGTGAGGGGGTTCCTCTATAGGTCATTCAGTTTTGTTTTTACATGCACATTTAAGGATCTTTCTGAAGAGAGCTTGATTACATGTGTCGTAGTGAGGTTTGTTTTTGATTAACTCTGTTGGGAGTGTTATGACCCTCCTGTATATTGTTTCCCGATTCTTTTCCAGCTTTGGGAACTTTGCATTTATTATTTCTTTGAATACAGCTTTAATCCCAGCTTCTGTTTCTGCACCTTCTGGAACTTCCACTAACTCTTAGGTTGGGTCTTTTAATCGTATCTTTTAATTCATGTAATTCGTGGATACTTTTTTTTTTAGTTTGACTTTGCTCTGCTTCCAGCTTTTTGATTGTTTCCCCCTGTTGACAGGAAATATCTTCCAATTCTGAAATTCTTTCTTCGGCTTCATTCATTCTATTTTATGAGAGTTTCCACTGTACTTTTAATTTGCTCCACTGTATACTTAATTTCTGATATATCTGCTTTCATTTGATTCATTGCTGTTATTTACTTTCCAACATATTCCTTAAATTCCTTGTGCTTTTCATTGTTTAGAAAGTTTATGAGTTCTCTGAATTCTATGTCTCCCATTTTTTTCAGGGTCTTCCTCAATTAACTCTGAGGGTGGTCAAGGCTTTTCCTCCTTTGCTGGAGAGTCTTCAGTAACAATCATAGTACCTCTGTGTCTTCTTTTGCCATGTGACATTGGATTTCTGGTTGGCAGATTCATCTCCTTAGTGCAGATTTCTAAGATGCATTACCTGGCTGCCACAAGAGTTGAGCCATGGCTGCCGCTAGATCCTTGGCTGTCACTGGGGACTGTATTGTTGTTCACCAGCCACTGGTAGGGATTGCCGTTCACTACAACACTGCTCCAGCATTGTTGCCATTTCCCCTTGTCAAGAGGGTCTCCAGGTACCCCCTGCGAACTGCCTGACCCCTTTTTCCCCTTGTAATCTGTCTCTTGTGCTTCATCCTAATGGTTCTCTGTCATCCAACACTAATTTTTCTGTCAGCTGGTTAGGTAGTCAGGATGTTTGTTGGCTGCTGCCACCTTGTGGGTGACAGGTGCTTTCACTTTCCTGGGTACTCACCTTTCCTGCTGTGGGGCAGATATGGGGCTGGTATAGATTAGATAGTTCTGACAGTGGAGTGGCTATTCAGAGTGTTCTGGCTGGCAAAGGTCCCCCACCGCCTTGTGCTTTTGCGGCCTCTGCCTGCCCTACTGGTGCCTTGAGTGGGAGTGGTCCAGCTCCTCCCACACTGTGTGTGATCAGAAACTAGCCTTTCTACGCTCCGAGGGCACTACATCTTCTCCCAGTTGTGATAGGCCAGTGATGGCAGTTCACTGTGCTTTTGTTCTCACGCACCCACTGCCACCAGCCAGGCGGTTCACTTTGCTGCATCACCAGTCTTGTTTTCTCCTGGAATCTGCCCTCCCATTTCTGGGTTGCCAAAAGAAGCCTTAGTCTCTGAGAGAGACCTTTATCCCCTAGGATCCTCTGTTTTGGATGATTTAGGTGTCTGTCTGAGTGGCCCCAATCTAACAGAGCATTCAGGAGGGGATAGGCTCAGATTCCACCACATGAGACTTCAAAGGGTGTCTCACCAGTTCCTCTTTTTATGTTTTTCTTTGTCTGCAACAGTGTTTACCCTAGATGGTGCCTGCTTCCACCAGTTCAAGTTGCCATTTGCTGTCTTGGGAGGTTGTTTTTTTTCTTTTTTTTTTTTCAGTCCTCTATGTCTGCTCATCCCCTGCCTTGATCATGCCAACTCCGGGGAGTTTCAGATGACCTTTCCAGCAATTCTGCTCTTCCTATTCTCTACTCTGCCAATATTTGTCTCTATTTCTGCATGTGCTTAGCTACACCAACCTCTACGTTCTGCTACCTTCCTAGACTCCGATCATTAACTTTCAAATTTCAGGTATAATTTGATGAAATCAGTGAGCCAAATCACAGCACTTTTTATTCATTCTGTAATTAAATTTTGGCAGCTTTCTTATACTCATTTTTGTGTGTGTGTGTTTTTATTATTATGATCTTTCTTGACACAGAGAAATTCCCTGTTCTACCTCTGCTTTCT
This sequence comes from Ochotona princeps, assembly GCF_030435755.1. NCBI lineage: Eukaryota > Metazoa > Chordata > Mammalia > Lagomorpha > Ochotonidae > Ochotona > Ochotona princeps. Next base: position 2,048,004 of record NC_080839.1, on the reverse strand, counting down.
CCCTCAACACCTTCCTTCCATCAATTTCCCCGGTATTATTACAGTAGTACAGTCCTTCAGGAACAATTACTTGTCAACACTCTGCTTTTTAACGTAGACATCCGTATCTATTTTCAAGATAAGTTTATTGACTACGTTCTCCTTTTGTTTGACTGTATTGATAGATACTGCAACATATCTTCTAATCTTCTGTATGTTAATCTTCATTATATAATTCTTCCTGTATGTATAGACACATATATATGTATGCATATGCATACATCTAATGTGTATATATATATACACATATGTGTGTACACACATGCACACTCTGGGCTTACCTGCATATCTGTTTAGTGTTTTACCTGAAAGTTGCTTTGTATCAGAGAAAAGACATGTTATTTTCCATTTTGGGACTGACTTAATTCACTGGGTATGATGATCAACTTTTGCAAATAATGGAATGTTGCAAATGGTAGAATCCCTTCATTAATGGCTATATTGTATCCCTGAGGTAAATGTAGCAGTTTTCTTACTCATCCCTCTTTCAGTGGGAGTCTGTATTGTTTCAATGTCTTTGCTATCATAGATTCTGGTGCTATATATAGGGAGGCAGGTTGATTTGCCATGCACAGATATCACTTCATTTGGATATATTCATAGGAATGGGACACCTTGGACATATGGTAGATCAACATTCAGTTGTCTGAGCACTCTTCACACTGTCATAGTAGGTATACTATTCTGTGATTCTACCAACAACGGGGCAGGTTATTTTTTTCTCCTTATACTCAGCAGCAAGCATTGCTAGTAGATTGCTGCAGATGCAGGAGCCTCGTTTTGGTCTTCCAGCTAGGGGGCAGGCATACAAATATGACAATCATTTTTACTTATCTCAGTGTATTTCAAGGGAGGTTATAAGTGAAGCATGTGGGCCATGATTCAGCATCTATAGAGGGTGCTGGTGTTGCAGGTGTCTCCTTAAAGGCCACAACACGGCTGAATCACTCTTTCATGATTTGTGGTGACTTTATACAATGGAACCAGCACAAATAATAAGTGTATTGAATGTATTTAGAACCTAATAGGGAACATTAATATTCTGTTGAGTTTAAAATGTTGGTAGTGTTTAGGCTCATTCAGCCTCCTGTTATAACACCTCAACTCTAGCTTTCGATTCAATTCAAATTTTTTTTTAAAATGTCTATTCATCATGGACTTCTGGACATATGCAGTTCTTCATGATATCAAATAAGATTAAAACTGGCAAAATGCATCAGCTGACGTATGGCTGCCATGACTCAGATAGTAAAACCTAAAGTAAGTTCTTCTTATTAGACTCGTGAGAAAATTAAGTGAGTTGAATGTTAAATTAGTTAGGTGAAGGAACTTTTTGACTCTATCATGAAAACATTAAAGAATGTTGTTGATTAATGAATTTTAAACAGTGTTGATTTGAAATTCTATCAGGACATGGTCAGGTGATCCTGACTATGTGTGTTCTTTCAGTGATTTCACACTCCCAAAATTGGATTGTTGTGAATTGATACTAATACTAATGTGTCATTCTTGCCCATAAACTGTTTCCTAATGGGATTCAATGGATGTTGCTGCTAAAATTCTGTAGCGTGCAAATACAATCAATAGTATAGGTAAAATGTTAATTTTAAATTCTTGAAAACATATGGTGTATTTTAGCTTCATTGATTTTCTATATGCTGGCTGTCTATTTATCATTACCAGTTTTGTGATTTAGTAACACATTTCCAAATTTAATACTGGAGAAAATGAAATGAAAGTATGTGGAATATAAAACATTTACTGAGCAAGGTCCAGAGTCATCTGTTTGGGATTTCAAATATTACGTCAATCAAGATGGATAGTGTAGCATCAAAGAACCACTATCCGTGAGCCCTGCAACTGGATCAAATCACAGTCACATATTGCATACTGTTGTTTGGGTCAGACAGTGTATATGATGATGGTCCCAAACATTTGTGTTACCTGGTGACGTGATAAGTATACTAGTTCAAGTATATTTTCAGAATTTGTGCTTGTTTTTCAGTGACGCACGGCTTGACTTCATTTCTCTGTTTCATTTGCATTTTTATTCAACAGGAATTTTAGAACCCTCTGTATCCCTGTTCAGTCCTTAAGATCAGGCTTAAGACATTTTCTGGTCAGTCTAAGGGCTCCATAAGTACTTATCACTGCAAGCAGTATGCACACTAATAGAAATAGGCAGTACTGATTATACTTTGGGTGTAATATAATTTTGTAAGGCAAAATTTACTTTGAGTGTAATATAATTTTGTTGCTTTCTGGTCTGACCTGGAAGCCCCATCAAGACTTTAAAGACTGGTTTGAAAATGATTTATTCATTTACTTATTTGAAAGTCAGCATTGGAGAGAAAGAGAGAGAGAAACAGAGAAAGAGAGAGAGAGAGACCTTGTGCTTGCTGGTTGATTTCTTCAGATAGCTACAACAACCAGGGCTGTGCCTGGCTGAGGCACTGCATGTGGGATTCCCACATCATTAACCACCAATCTAAAATGACTGGAACCCAGTTTATTGTGGCTTACTCCAGTGTAACAAATATAATGCTGCTTTATATAGGAGTCTGGATGAATATTTTATGTATTATATGTAAGAATATGTTAAGAGGAGTTGCTTTGAAATTTAAGTCTGTAATGTTAATTCTGTAACAGAAATGCTTGCATATTAGTTTTCATGTTGTGTTTGCAGTGATGATTATGGATATTTTTATGGGAGGCTCCAGTTTTGGAACAGTTAAAAGCATATAAGTCTTTTTTAATGACATGCCTTGAATATATTATGAATTTTCACTTTTGCTTTAAGGTGCCTGATGGTCGAGGAAAACTGCCAGCTAGATCAAAGGGCTGATGTGTCACTTGTTGATGAAGATTGGGAGTATAAAGCAACAGAAATCTTGATCTATAGGTATTAAATGCCTTTAGTCTTGTGGATGAAGCATATCTAAAGCTCATTTCCAGAAAATAATGTTAAAGGATCTAGAAACAAGTGGGACATTTTTGTCAGTCAGTTCAAGTTTCTTCATATTAAATCTAGTTTTTGCCTTGACTCCTTCTTCAGTTGGACTAAGGAGATACTGGAAAGCTTAGAGACAAAGGGCAAGAATTGTCTGTATATTGAGAGTTTTGGTACTTCTTTTTATTTAGGTAGACTAAGATTAATGTTTACCAAAAAAAAACTTGGAATGATGTATTTACTTGAAATGCAGAATTAGAGAGTTTGAGAAAAGGTGAAAAGATAACAGAGAATAAGGCAGACAGTGAAGCTTCCATCTGCTGATTCACTCTCTAAATGGCCATAACAATTGTGGCTGAGCCAGCTTGAATTCTGGAGCCAGTAGCTTTCACTTGTTTCCTACATGGTACAAGGGTGCCAAGCACCAGGCTCATCCTCCACATTCCACAAAACATTGTCTGGGTGTTGGAATTTATGTGAGCAGCTGAACTAGAACAGTTGCCACTATGGAATTACTGTGATACAGGCAGTAGGTACAGCCCATTGTCTCATGGTGCTGCTCTATCTTACTAGTATTTTTAAGGTGATCAGAGCTTTATGGGGGATTTCATTAATATCCTATGATTATATTAATATTATAGATATCTATATAAGGGTAAATCTGTGAGCATTATTCATGTTAATACAAACATACACTATACTACACTTAGTATAAATCTTGAGCTTTGTTTTAGGCTAGCATAAACAACAATTAATGTTAGTATTTTTTAAATGGGCATAAAGACTTAGTATTTTGATTACATTTAAATATTGGAGTAATTCTTTGTTCCTCACAGAAACAGAATCAATGATCTTGAAATAGAACTTCAAAGAACATTTCATTATTACCAGCAAGAGGTAGGTGTGTGCCTGTGTGTGTGTGTACACATGCATTTACTTGTTCCTGTGAATTTACGTTGGATAGAAAGGGACAAGTGATTCCTTTACTAGTTTTATATCTTTCTTCAGGTGTTACATGTGGTTTTCAGACACTTCCATAATTCAGTGATTCAAAGAATATGAGATATGAAATTTTAAGAGTCATCATGTCTGCTGTTTCTTTGGAAAAGTGGAATTACATTGCAGACATAAAAATAGATTTTAAATCACTGATAAGGTGTCACATTCAGCCAGGTCAGTTATCTGTTAATTGATAGTTCCTGTTGTGGCTGATTGGTGACCAGAGAGAATAAAGTAAAAATTTATTATATAAATTTTAGCTGTGTTTAAGTGTAGTTACAATAGATGATGGAAATTTCCGTAAAAGTGTGTTTACTGACACAAAGTGTTCTTGGAGTGTTTCTTAGCTTGTGAGTTACTTCCTTTGTTACCAATAGATATGCTTTTTTTTAAGAAAACTAATTAATGTCTCAATGATATTGTTTTAGATCGTTTCTGTTCAGAAAGAAACCCACGATAATTGGGTAAGTTTCAAATGCCCTTTTTAATCTTTTCTTCAAACCAAATTGTGTATTTAATTCAGAGAGCTAACATTGGGGAGTTAAGTTTATGAAACGTAGTGTGTAAAAGATTTGGCCAATTTTATTTGCATCAATGATGGAATTATGTTTACTGTGAGCTTTAAATTCTAAGTTGTATCCTGGTTGTTTTCACAGTCTTGTTTTAGTATTTTTCTTCTTCCAAAGTAGAGGAACTTGGTGCATGTGCTCATGTTTATGTATTTACATTTTGGGACATTGGATTGCTCCTTGTTATCTAGAAGAGCCTGAAAGGTCTCTGGATCATTTTACTCATTTGTCAAACAAACGGGATTAGAAAAAGAGCTAGCTAAAGCCCTTTCTAGTTGTAACATTGAGGGTTCTCTTTTTTTAATTAAATTTATTCATTAATTAGATTGTGTTGTAATTACATAGAATCTGGGATTCTCCCCCCACCCTCCCCCCATGGTGGGTTCCTCCACCTTGTTGCACAGCCATAGTTCAAGTTCAGTTGAAATTCCCTCTTTGCAAGTATATGCCAAGTATAGAGTCCAACATTTTATAGTCCAGTCAAGTCCAACTACTTATTGGGTAGACCCTCTCTGGTCTGAGGGCAGAGTCAGCAGAGTATCATCCCGGTCAAACAAAAGCACTAATATACCATCTGCAACAAGCAGTCAACATGTTAAAAATAAATGCGATTTTTTATCCACTTTCTGTGACCTCCCATTCACAGTTCAATTTTAGTTTATATACTACATATGACATAATATCCATAACATAACATAACATGTTATGCTTAACATCATATCATCTTAAATTAAGGCAAACATGTGGTATCTGACCTTTTGGGATTGGTTCATTTCCCTTAGCATTATTGGATAAGAAAGCTATGGTTCATCTACTCCATGGAATACTACTCAGCTATTAAAAAACAAAGCAAAATGCAGTTCTTTGTGGCCAAATGCGCCAAACTGGAAATCATAATGCTGAAGGTTCTCTTAAGTGATTCTGAGTGTTGGTACAAATTAAGAAAAGGGTCATCTGGGGAACTAGTTGTGCTGCAGAGGAATTGCATGATGGGGAAGTGAAGTGGCTGTAGACTTTCAGCAGTTAGAAGGAAGAACAGAGACAGAGCTGTTGACAGTAGCTGTCTACTGGGGAGTGCCTGTCACAGGGAGGTGGAGACAGCATTCAGGGATGTTTGTCAAGTGCTTGACACTGATAAGCATTAAGTCAATGTTAACTGGTGTTACCATTGTTATTATAGTGAAGACTTGCAAGTCTGAGAGGAGCATAGAATGAGAGAGTGGTGTGTTGACTGTCAGGTCCCTCCCCTCTCTGACTTTCTGTTTGTTTTGGTTTCCAGAGTTCAAGTGAAGAATCATTAGTGAATTAGCTAGCATTATTATAGATTCAGTTTTCTTCACCATTTTTCAGCATTTTCTAAATACTTATACATGTTAATTTTTAAAGATAATTTTTTTTAAATCCTATTATACTTGGCAAAGTACTTGGAAGTATTTTGCATATATAGTTTTTTTTAAAGATTTATTTTATTTTTATTACAAAGTCAGATATACTGAGAGGAGGAGAGACAGAGAGGAAGTGGAGCTGCCGGGATCAAAACCAGCGGCCAAATGGGATCAAGGCAAGGATCTTAGCCACCAGGCCATACCGCTGAGCCCTGCATATATAGTTATAGTTATGAAATCCATTTAATATCTGTAATTGGATTTTATAATTACAGATGTTATAGATGAGAAAACAGCCCAAGGACATATGATGATTTAGATTCTTGTCTTGTAGAGTTTCTATTAGTTTGCATTTAATATTTATTTAGTACGTGTGACTTTGTGTTAAAACATTTAGAAAGTGTGTTCCCTACTTCTGGCCTAGAAAAGCAGTGCAGGTTGTCCCAGTGCCTTGGAACTCTGCACCTACATGGGGGACTGTGAGGAAGCTCCTAGCTGCTAGCTTCAGATCAGCTCAGCTCTGGACATTGTACCTCTTAGGGAGCAAAATCCTGGATTGAAGATCTTTCGTTCTCTGTTCATTTCTCTGTGTAAATCTGCCTTTCCTAGAACATTAAGTAATGTGTGGATACTTTGAAAGTACCTACACATTTGATTAAGCTTGCTTTGTTTCCACTTTTTTACCTTTATAATTTCAACTGTTACTTTCTTCATTGGCCACTACTTTGTTCCATCCTGTTGGATTAACTTAATTTGCTTTAAACTTACATAGTAGTCTCTTTCATGTGCTGTGGTGAATACAGTGTTCTTTACTGAGGTCATTTTAAATGTATTATTCACATACACAAAATTAAGAAATTTCATGTATTTCACATGCATGATTTTAAAATATGCTTTCTACATTATTCTTGTCTCCTCTCTCCTTCCTACTTTCTTATTTTTGCTTTAGTTTTAAAAATTATATACTTTCCATTTTGTTTACAATCATAAGCTTTGCCTTTCCTTCGTTAATTGAATAATTCAACCTATAATAATTAGACAGTGTTCTTCAGGAGAATTGACCACGGCTATAAATGATAGTGAAATAATAAAATATCTATATATTTGTTGCACTCTGTTTTTATGCAAAATTAGGGAAAGAATCAATGTCTCTTGGTGACTGAAATAACAAGTATGCGTAATGGTCACCAATTCCATAATATTTTTGTGAAAGACAAAGTTTAATGTGTGAATGCTGTTCCATTATATGTGTGTATGAAATGAGCCTAAAGACTTCAGAAATAATTCGGTGGAGAAAGACAATGAGAAAGAAATGGAAAAAGAAAGAGGCAGGGACAGAGAAATACGCATGCAAAAGTGAAGTCATTATTTGGTTTAGTTCTCTGAAAGCTAATCTACTTGTGCAATTTTCTGAGACTACTGATGGTCAGCTTGGAATTCAGTCCATGTCTTTCATGCAGGTGGCAAGGGATCCAGATGCTTAATTCATCGCCACTGATTTCCAGTGTTTGTGTGTTCAAGAAGCCAGAACCAGTAGATGGAACCATAAACTGAACCCAAGTTCTCTAAAGTGGGACATGGCTGTCTTTAGTGGCAGCTTGCCTTCAAGGCCCAAGAACAGCCTTACTGTGATCATTCTTTGTGTCTTTACCCTGAGAGAGTTTCAAATTCCATTAGTGAGCGAATGTCACTTTTTCGTGAGCAGACCTCTTAGAAGGCTTTGTAGATGTGAGTGCTCAGTGTTTGAACACAGTGCCTTGGAGTATAACATAGTCATTGGCTGAAATTTGTCTTAACCTTTGAGAATAAGCTGTAGACTCAGAACTAGGTGTTCAGTTCATGTGGCGGTAAAGATGCTGCTTAGGATACCTGGTCCTCTGTTGGGCTGCCTGGCTGTGTGGCAGATGAGGAGTAAACAGGTGTATGGAAAAAGTTTCCATTGTCATTCAGATACAAGAATAAGAGAAGTCTTAACTATTGGCTGTGATTTTGTATGTATTTATTTTTGGCACCATGTCTTTGATATTAGTAGTCTATTGCCTATATAGTTTTCTGCCTTGTAATTAACAAGTAGCTATCTTACAGTATTATAGAAAACATTCAGAAATCATTTTGTTTCCATATTATTATTAGTTCAAAAATTTGGTGATTGTAATAACAGGATGATTGTGACATAGTGTTCAGAAAAAAAAGTGATGACATCATTTTGTGTTGGGGAAGGATTTTTATATGTAATCTTTTTGGATGGAAAGTACTACAAAAAATTTGTGAATGTTTGCTCTATTCTTTGGCCAAGTTCCTTTCTACCATTTGATGCATCATAAGTTAGATAATAAATTTGTTATTGTGTGTCCTTACATGTGTAAAAATGTGAACTGTGTGATTTTCAGTTGTATATTACAAAAGTATGTACTAAGTGATTTTACCAACCTTTATGTGACGAACTGCTGGATTGTGATAGTTTGGTTAGTCAGATTTTCTAGGTAACTACTGCATCTAACCTCCATATTCCTCCGAATGCATTTAACTTTTTCATGTTAATTTTTTGTGGTTATTGAATATGGTTGATATTTACCATGTTGTGTAATTTTTTTGTCAGTAACATACTAAATTTTATCTTTTGTGAAATAAATGGGTTAGTATTTACACAATAGTATATACTTAATGGAAATGTGGCAAGCTCTGATTATATTAACTGTTAAATAGCCTTTAGCCACAGGCTGTGACACTGTTTTAAACCTTTATGATTTCACAGAATTATAGGGAGTTTTTTCTAAAAATGATTGTCTTGAGGCAAATAAGCAAAGCTGCCATTGATAATGACTTTGGGTCTCTTATTTCCATTGCCATAGCTAATGGAATATTTCTTGATTAATCAAACATCCTTCATCTGACATGGGGAGCTTAACATTCACTTACAAGTGCACAATAGGCTTCAGTTTTATGTTCAGATTATTCTCTTACTCTAACTCATTTCCTGTTTCAGTAAATCCTTAAAATGAAAATCTTTTATTTAGATAAGATTTTAATAAAAATGATATGTGCACTGACTATGATATTTGTACACTCTCACTAAGATGCTGTTGCTCATTTTAATCTAAAGTTTGCATATCTTTAAGTTGGCAGCTTGTATTGCTCAAAGAAGCCTGAATGACTTGAAGCAAGAAAATAAAAGGAAAATGTAAGTATATCAGTGATAACACTTGAAAACTTTGGCTACTTTATTCTGCTTTATGAAATAGTTAATTTTTTTGTAAGCGTAAATAGGAAAGGGTATGGTGAATCTTGCATATTTCATTTTGAAGTATTTACTCATTTTGTGGCTGTTGTTAAGTTCTTGGGTCACTGGAATATTATTTGAAAGATTAAAGCTTTCCTACAAAATTTTAAAGTTTTCCATCTTTGATATGTATATGAACGAAGTTAGGTAGCTAGTTCATTGCCATTATTTTGAAAGCACATCAAAAATATCCAAACCAAGTGGAAAAGGCAATTAAAATTTGTGCATTTTGAAAGTGAAATTCCAAAGATATTTCCATTATTCTCTAAGTGGTATAAAGAAAATGAAAAAAAAAATTCACAAATAACAAAAAATATGTTGATAGCTCCAATAAACAGAATGAAATAAAGCTTGGAAATTCTAGTCCTATATTGCACATTCAGTTTTTGTGATTACTAGATATTCTCAGTTTCTGATTGAATTTGTTCATTCATTTCTTGGGATATTATTTGATCCTAAACTATTTTGTGGGGGGGGAACTGTTGAAGTAATATTTACACTTTTAAGGTAGTGTTATTTCTATTATGTGAATATTCAGTATATTTTTGCTTTAAATATAGTTATACTGTCAGGGCAGGTCAGGGAAATAAAGAGGACATGCATGATTGCATTATTCTTTACATGCATCTCTGATTACACACACATCACTGATTGAACTTTCTTGGGTAGATTGCTCCTGCTGTTGTTGGGTTTTTGACCCCGATTATAGCAGCAACCTCATTTCTTGTCTCATAGGGAAGAATTTTCGTGCGGATACAATTTAATTTTAAAGCAAGATTTATTAGAAAAGTTGAGAAAGGAAACTCCCGTCCTAGTGACGGGAGGGGGCTCTGAGATAGAAAGGACCCTTACCTCCTGCCATAGTAGCAGGAGAAGTGGAGAAAAAAGAGACCCTAGTCCTCTACCATAGTGGCAGGAGGAAAAATGGAAAAAGAAACCCATATTAATGGTGGAGAAAGCATCTTTTAATGGTTTACTTCAAAGGGGCTCTCCAAGGAAAAAAGGAAATTCCTGGTCCCCCTGGTATCTGGCTTTGGGGCAAAAGACCAGACAGGTGTCAGACATTGGACATTCCTAGCGATGAGTACTACTTCCTCCAGTCCTTCAATGATAAGGAGACCAGTCTGAGGCCCTCCCACACAATGGCCAGAGATAGTGACTGATACTTCAGGTTGAGGAATTGATACGCTAAAGCACCTTTGTTCCTTGGAAGAGACATGTTCTGGTGAATCCAAGAAATTGTAGGGGGAAATAATCTTTTATATTTGAGTAAAAATGGCTTGAGGACCCAGCATACTCTAACTTACTACTACCCAGTCTAACTCCTCTCACACTGCCAAGTATTCCTTGACTCATCAAAGAGGGTTCATTTGCTTGGTTGATCAGAGTGACTGCTCAAGGCATCCTTGACTTCTGGTTTTATATTGTGTTTTAGTAAGCTTTTAATGACTATTTGAAGTACTGACTAGTAATAGCTTAGGAAGGAAGATTTATTTTGGCCAACAGGCTCTAGATAGGCTATGCAAAATTGAGTCCAGAACTGGTGAGGGTGGAGAACAGTGGAGAGCCCATTCATTACACAGCAGACAAGGAAGCAGAGAGCGATGTGAAGCATACTCTGCCTCTGTAACCTACCTGCCCTCTCTTGAGAAGCACCTCCCCATGGTGACCCGTTAGTGCCTTGGGATTTCTCATTAGGCTCATGCACAGCCTAGTTGCCATGAATAGATGTAATCTCCACCATCAATTCATTATTGTTAGTCATTGAATATTGGAATATAAATGGCATGAATTTAAGGATCTAAATTGTAAATTCTGTATTTATTCTATTGCTGAATATTGGCAGTTTTCTTATAAACCTTATTCCTCTATTTTAGTGGGTTTTTGTTTTCTGTGATGATTTTTTTTTCAGCTTTAAGGATTCTCCCATCCTCTTCCCCATTCCTCCTAACCATTTCTCCCGTAGGTTCACAATGTTATAGTCCTTCAGGAGAAGTCACAAGTCCATCATTCTGTCTTAAAATATATATCCTGGCACAATGGGAATTTACCCATGTGGGAGTCCGTCTTTTATTCAGGAGTAGAGACGCATACAGGAATATTTATTCACTCCCAGTATTCTAGTCTCCATTATGCAGTTGATACACGAGAAAAGACACACACACACACACACATATATATACACTCATCTGTTTACCAATACATGTATTTGTTTTGTGTAGTTGCATAACATTGCCTTATTTCAGAGAGAACATATTGTGTTCTTTTCCTTTTGGAACTTGTTTATTTCACTAAGCATAATGCTCTCCTCTCCAATTACAAATAGTAGATTGTTGCTATTGGTAGATTTTCATTATTTTTTATGGGTATATATGTTTTGATGAAGTAAATATACCACTTTTGTAACCATCGCAGTTTCTATGGATATAAGATTATTAGTATATGATTGCTATCATGGATTGTGCTGCTGTAAATATAGGTATGCAGGTCACTTTCTCATATTCTGATTTCAATTCATGCGGATATATTCCCAGAAGTGGGATACCTCAATCATATGGCAGATCAGTTTCCACTTGCCAAAGCACTCTCCATACTGATTTCCATAGTGGCTTTACAAGGTACTCTCCCCACCAAAATGGAGCAGGTGTGCCCTTCTCCCTCATTCTTATGAGTGGTGGTATTAGTAGATTTCTGTGTGTAGGTCTTTCTCACTGGAGTGAGGTGGGACCTCAGTACGGTTTGTATTTGCTTTTCTCTAATGGCTATGGAGCCTGAGCGCATTTTCATATGTCTGCCAGCCATTTGAATTTTTCCTTTTGACAAATTCCTGCTCATGTCCTTCATCCATTTCTTAATGGAGTTGTTTGTTTGGCTATTGTTTGAGTATCTGATGCTCTCTGTAAATCTTGGATGTTATTCCACTATCTGTTGTATATTGTGCAAAGATTTTTTTTTCCATTTGGTTGATTTACAGACTGCTTTTCCCTGTGCCATATAACTTCAAGCACACTGCACTGTCCCAAGTCAGAAATTTCTATGCAATTGTTTGCTCCACAGATAGATGTAATAGAGAAGTGAGAAGTTGATCCAGCAGCTTCAAGTGGATTTTTCCATGTGGATGGCTAGGGTACAAACAATTATGACCACTACCTTCAGCTTCTCCCAGAAATTGAAAGGGAGCAGGATCTCAAGGGCAACATCTGAGACAAGGGCCAGGAGCCATGTGGGTATCAACATTGCAGCTGTTATCTTTACCTGCAACACCACAATGCCCAATCCATATGTCAGGATTTGTGTTGACTTTATATAATAAATCCACTGCAAATAATGACAAGCCTACCATGTATATTTGGACAGTGGTGGAAAACATTAGTGCTCATTTATTGTATAGTTGCAACATTTCAACTCCAGCTTTGGTATAGCTGACTTTGTAATAAAAATAAATCTTTAAAAAAATTGCAAATTATCATGGAAGTTTTGGGATTTTTCAGGATATGAAAAATAATGTGGATAAAATGGCAGATTTGTGGTGTACCTGCAGTGTTAGAAAACATTGAGCTATTCTTGTTAGGTTAAAATGAAAAATATTCTACAGGTATGGGATTAGAAGTGTGGATAGAGAAATCCCAGAGCTTGTGGTACTATGCCATAAAATAATAAAATAAATAAATGAACTTTTCACCTCTGACAATGCAACTCACAACAAAGTATTGAATGCCCCGTATGTCACTGAAGTAATGAAAACAAAATCAAAAACCTTCTTGAAGAAAATGTTGCTAGTGTATGACCTGCATGTCACAGAGAAATTAATAAGAAAAAGGTTTTTGAAAGAAATGAAAATAAAAATAAAAATATTAAAACCCATGAGATGCAGCAAAACGAGTATTGAAAGTGAAATTTATAACATCTGGGCTTACAAAAAAATAGAAATATCTCAAATAAATGACCTAGCGTATCTTCAAGGACTTATTGAAAAATAAAGTGGGCCGGTGGAGTGGCCTAGTGGCTAAAGTCCTCACCTTGAACAGGCTGGGATCCCATATGGGCACCGGTTCTAATCCTGACAGGCTGTCTTTAAAAACATTCTTCTCTCCCATATCCATGGTCATCATAGTTTCATGTACTTCCAAATGTGGTGGCTTTATTTCACTTAATGCTTGCACAACACCTGATATGGTGAAATGCTTCCTAAGTGACATTTAATATAGTATGTGGAATATAAAACATTTACTGAGCCCCTGAGTTCCATAGTTAATTCACTAAAGGTCATAAAGGTCCAGAGTCATCTGTTTGGGATTTCAAATATTACGTCAATCAAGATGGATAGTGTAGTATCAAAGAACCACTATCCGTGAGCCCTACAACTGGATCAAATCACAGTCACATATTGCATACTGTTGTTTGGGTCAGACAGTGTATATGATGATGGTCCCAAACATTTGTGTTACCTGGTGACATGATAAGTATACTAGTTCAAGTATATTTTCAGAATTTGTGCTTGTTTTTTAGTGACGCAAGGCTTGACTTCGTTTCTCTGTTTCATTTGCATTTTTATTCAACAGGAATTTTAGAACCCTCTGTATCCCTGTTCAGTCCTTACGATCAGGCTTAAGACATTTTCTGGTCAGTCTAAGGGCTCCATAAGTACTTATCACTGCAAGCAGTATGCACACTAATAGAAATAGGCAGTACTGATTATACTTTGGGTGTAATATAATTTTGTAAGGCAAAACTTACTTTAGGTGTAATATAATTTTGTTGCTTTCTGGTCTGACCTGGAAGCCCCGTCAAGATTTTAAAAACTGGTTTGAAAATGATTTATTCATTTACTTATTTGAAAGTCAGCATTGGAGAGAAAGAGAGAGAGAGAGAGACCTTGTACCTGCTGGTTGATTTCTTCAGATAGCTACAACAGCCAGGGCTGTGCCTGGCTGAGGCACTGCATGTGGGATTCCCACATCATTAACCACCAATCTAAAATGACTGGAACCCAGTTTATTGTGGCTTACTCCAGTGTAACAAATATAATGCTGGTTTATATAGGAGTCTGGATATATATTATTTGTACGTGTAATTTTTTTTTTTACCTTTTAAATCTTACTCCTGTACCAAATTCATACACAACTCTGCAGACTTTCGTGATAGCAAGACTATTTTAAGAGGTGTTGCTTTGAAATTTGAGTTTGTAATTTATTTCTATTTCAGAAATGCTTGCATATTAGTTTTCATGTTGTGTTTGCAGTGATAATTATGGATATTTTTATGGGAGGCTCCAGTTTTGGTACAGTTAAAAGCATATAAGTCTTTTTTAGTGACATGCCTTGAATATATTATGAATTTTCACTTTTGCTTTAAGGTGCCTGATGGTCGAGGAAAACTGCCAGCCAGACCAAAGGGTTGATGTGTCACTTGTGGATGAAGTCTGCAACTATACAAAAAAAGAAATCTTGATCTATAGGTATTAAACGCCTTTTGTTTTGTGGCTGTAGCATGTCTAAAACTCATTTTTATTTTTAAAGGATTGCCTAAATGATAGCAATATTAACATTAGTGAAAGAAGAAAAAATCAGATCTCTCATTTAATTCTTATAGTGTGCTTTTATGATGTCAATTTTATCAGGCATTCTCTTGGTGTTTTAATTAATATTTAGAAATAGGATATTCCCGTAATTTCATATTAATAGTCGAATAATTACTTTTTGTTCATAGAAAGAGAGTTGAAGATCTTGAACAAGGATTGGATAGAACCATTCGTAATTCCCAAAGATTGGTATGTATGTGTGTGTGTGTGCATTCATTCATTCATATAGTTTTTTAATATCAGTGTGTTTATCTGAATTGAAAGAGAAATGGAATACATTGACCAGTTGGATGCATTTCTTTTGTGTTTAGAGATATTTTCACATTTTCAGGATTCAAATAATGTGAGATAAAAAAATCTTAGAATTATATCTGCTTGGAAAATGAAACACATTGCACTCAACATAGGAAAGATTTTAGAACATCAGTGGGGTCTCATATTAAAGCAGAATAGTTATCTGTGGAAAGACATCTGTTTTTGTGGACCTTTATTCCAGGAGAACTTAAAGTAGAAGTGTACCATTTAAAATCATTAATTACCTTTACATGTAAAGCACAATAGATAATATGGCCATTGAGGTTTACATTAGAGGTGTTTGTGACTTTGGAGTTGCTTGAAGTATTTTTTTTAATTTGTCAGTTATTTCCAGTGTTTATGATAAATGTACTTCTTATATTATAAAAAAACATTGAATTTTTTGTTTTTTAGATACTTTCTTATGACAAAGAAGCACAAATCACTTGGGTAAGTTTCACACTGCTTAAATGTTTTGTCTGTCTTTAATTAAATTTTGGTTTTCTGTCAAGAACTTAGGCATGGCAATTGGTGGAAAAAGCGCTATGTTAAAAAAAAAAGGTAGTAAAATTATGTGTCTCTGATAAATAATGCATTGTTCAATTATGATTATTCATTCAGTCTACTTTCAGCACAATGCTACTTCAGAAAGAACTTGTATTCTGCTAGGGGTTTAGAGGAACTTGGTGTATATGCTCATGTTTATGCATGTACATTTTGGAACATTGGATTTCCCCTTGTTATCTAGAAGAACCAGAAAACTCTGTGGATCATTTTATTCATTTGTAAAACAAATGGGATTAGAAAAAGAGCTAGCTAAATCCTTTTCTAGTTCTAAAACTGAGGGTTCTATTAAGTGATTCTGAGTGTTGGTACAAATTAAGAAAAGGATCATCTGGAGAACTCGTCTGTGCTGCAGAGGAACTGCATGATGAGGAAGTGAAGTGGCTGTAAACTTTGAGCATTTAGAAGGAAGAGCAGAGATAGAGCTGTTGACAGTAGCTGTTTACTGGGGCGTGCCTGTCACAGGGAGGTAGAGGCATCATACCCTGTAGTTAAATGTGTTGCATCAAAAATCAGTCTGTCTTGGTTGTATGCACTCTTTATGACAATTCCCTGTTTTTCTTACCTATAAAGTAGAGATACTAATAGTACTCATTTCTTGGCTTATTGTGACAATTAAGAAATATATGGATGTTTGTCAAGTGCTTGACATGATTAGGCATACGTGTTACCATTGTTGTTATCTGAAGACTTGTAGATGTTAGGCAAGTCTGAGTGGAGCATAGCATGAGAGTGGTATATATTTATTTACATTGTCCTGACTCAGTTACACCGGTTGTTAGATTTTGGAGATAAAGCAAAGGTCTTGAGCTCATTTGTTAATGTCTTCACCTAAATAACTATAACAACCAGTGTTCAGATGATGCAGAAAGGTGCCATAAAGTCATCCTCAATATCACTGTCATTGGATAAACTTTTTTTTAGCACTCTTAGGCATATATACACACATATAGCAACACATGAGCATACATACATATATACATGCACATGCACTTTTTGAAAACTTTGTAATGTTTATATATTGAATTGACAGGTGGAGGGAGGGATAGACAAAATTAACCTTCCATCAGATGGTACCCTTTTTTTAAGGATTTATTTATTTTTATTTATTGGATGAGCTCATCTTAGGCAATTGTGGACAGTTGGGGACTGAATGGGCAGAAGTGCTGTGATCTTTTTAAAATGTTTTTAAAAATTTTATCTTCCACATAGTTTACGTATTTCATATTTTTCAAATATATGGTTTTAAGAACATGATAAAGTTCCCCTTTACATTTTCTGCATTGTTCATCCTTTCTTATTTTTGTTTCAATTTTTTCATTTTCTTTAAATGTGCAAGATTTCCCTTTCCTTAAATAAATATTTGAATATATATGTTAAGTAGAAAAATTACTGTTCATGAGGAGTTTAGACAAAGGCAATAAGTATTTGTTCAAAAATATATTATTATTACTGTTATTATGTATATTTGTGGGATGTTGCCCCTGGATCTCTGCCTGCTAAGTCCATGCTGGAAGCCATAGGCACGTGACACACCATATCCTTGGCTGAGACCTCAATCTGGCCTGTTCACTGGACATGCAGCAAGAATGATGAGCTGCATCCCAGTCTCTCTTCTCTGCCGCTTCAATGAACTGTGCTAGGACTTTCTTTATAAACAACTCTAGGAAGTCAAATGTTACATTCATCCTGCTTTTCAGCAGGTAAGGAGTTTGCCCTGAGACACAGCCAGCTTTCTGTGCTTCCTGACCTTCAACTTTATTGGAGGGATCAAAGAGACAGGCATATCTAGCAGCCTGTCACAGTATCGTGGTTGGGTGAAAGTGTTGGCAGGACCACCTTTCTGCCTGCCCGTTTTCCTACTCTTTATAAGCGTGTGACTTCTTTCAAATAAACCGACATCCCCTACTATTAGTTTGTCTCCATTGTTTCTGCTGCAGAGGATCACTGTGACCTCATCCCCGAGATTAGTTACCCCATAAAGTGAAAACATGTCCTTTGGAAACTGATTATTAAAACTGAATGTTCTCCATTTGCATGCATTTTGTTATGAAAGATGTTTAATACTTTTTTGCCTGAGTAGTATTCGTGTATGTGTATGTCTGTGTGTGTGTGTATGTGTATGTGAGAGAGAGAGAGAGAAAATGTTGTAAAGTTATTTGAGGGCCCAGGGATATAAACATTGAGTAAATTCTCATCTTGCATGCACCAGGATTCCATAGCGGTGACAGCTAATGACCTGCTTGTTATACTTCCTATCTAGCTCCCTGCTTGTGGCCAGGGATAACAAAGGAGTAAATCCAAAACCCTTAGGATTATACACCCATGTGGGAGAGCTGAAGGAGACTCCTGGCTCCTGACTTTGGATGAACTCAGCTTAGGCAGTTGTGGACAGTTGGGGACCGAATGAGTGGTCAGAAGAACTTTCTCTTTTCTGTCTACTCATTCACTCCTTCCAATAAAGATAAATTAATCTTGGGCCTGGCACATTGGCCTAGTGGCTAAAGTCATCGCTTGGAACGTGCCAGCATCCCATATGTGCGCCAGTTCTAATCCCTGCAGTTCTACTTCCCATGAAGCTCATTGCTTGTGGCCTGGGAAGGAAGTCGAGGATGACCCAAAGCCTTGCCTTCCTGCACCCACGTGGGAACCTGGAGAAAGTTCCTGGCTCCTGGCTTCACACTGGCACAGCACCGGCCATTGTGGTCTCTCAGGGAGTGAATCATTGGATGGAAGATCTTCCTCTCTGTCTCTTTCTCTCTGTATATGTAACTCTGCAATAGAAATAAATAAATCTTTTTTAAAAAGATAAATGAATCTTAAAAAACGTTATTTGTGTAAGAATTGCCAGGGAGAGAAGAAAAAGGAGAAAGAGACAAAAAATCCTGCACATAACTGCTTTTGTCCTGAGAACCCACAATGATTGTGGCTGGGCTGTGGCCGAAGCTGAGAGCTTGGAATTCAGTCCATATCTTTCGTGTAGATGGCCAGGAATCCAGATGCTTAATCCATTACCACTGTTTCAGAGTGCATGATCAGGAATCCAGAACAAGGAAATGGAGCCATGAATTGAACCCAAGTACTCTAATGTGGGACATGGCTGTCTTTAGTGGCAGCTTGCCTTCAAGGCCCAACAACAGCCCTTACTGTGATCATTCTTTGTGTCTTTACCCTGAGATAGTTTCAAGTTCCATGAATGAGCGAATGTCACTTTTTCATGAGCAGACCTCTTAGAAGGCTTTGTAGATGTGAGTGCTCAGTGTTTGAACATAGTGTTTTGCAGTATAACATAGTGATTGGCTGAAATTTGTCTTAACCTTTGAGAATAAGCTGTAGACTCAGAACTAGGTGTTCAGTTCATGTGGCAGCAAAGATGCTGCTTAGGATACCTGGTCCTCTGTTGGGCTGCCTGATTTAAGTCCAGGCTCCTCTGCTTCTTATCCAGCTTCCTGCTAATGTGCACCTTAGGCTAGAGCAGCTGATGGTTGAAGAACTTGGTCCCTGACACCCATGTGGGAGACCCAGATTGAATCCTGGGTTCTTCTTTAGTCCGGCCTGTCTCTGGCTGGGTGGCAAATGAGAAGTGAATAAATTTATGGAAAAAAATCTGATTCCTTGTCTTTCATAATAAAATAAATAATCTCAAGAATTTGCCATTGGTTTGTATAGATTTTTTTTCATATATAGCCTTAATATTACTAGGTTACCAGTGATTCAGTTTTTTCTTCTACTTAACAAGCAAATCTGTTAAAGTATAGAAAAGCATTTTGAAACAATGTGTTTCCACATTGTTAACAGTTTAATATGTTATGTATTTTCTTAATCTGTTTTGGTATAATTTTTTAGTAAAAATTGATGACATCATTACATACTGGAAAAGATTTTACACATGCACGATTTTTTGAAAGCAAGGCCTACAAAGAAGTAAGGTATCATTTTTGTAAATCTTTATGTGACCTATTCTTTGGCCATTGCTCTTTTTAGCATGTACTTAAATTTTAGGCAAGTATAAGTTTGATATTATATTTTGATATTATATTTTCTTTTATTTGTGAAAAGCTGCATACTGTGTGTTCTTTTAACTTGTAGAAAATTATAGACCACAGTTTTGTCCAGAGGGATTTACTTGGGAGAATTTCACATCAGAAACTCCTCCCCTAACCCCACTAACACTTTCCCACATGAGGAAATCAGGGGAGAAGCAGGGACTCATACTCACATCCATTAAAAGGGCAGTCTGAATGCAGACCGCACTGTCGGCCCTTTGCTGAGACACTTGCCTGCTCTATCAGGTGCAGAAATTTGTGTTTCCTCATTTTTTCCAATAAACTAGGTTAAAATTGATTAAAACATTATAGACCAAGTGGCAGTACTTACATTTATATGAATAAGCTAGTAAATCTTTTTTTTTTTTTTTTTTTTTTGGACATTGCTGCCTTCCACAAAAATGCATGTAATCTAAGTTTTCTAAGAATAACATACTTTGAGTTTTAGCTTTTTATCAATACAAATGTAATATGATGTATAGAATTCTGTGGGCTTCATTGAAGTCCAACAGACATTGATCATATCAGCTATATTAAAAGGTGTGTTTTTTACCAGCAAGCTGTAAAAGTGTCTTAGACCTTTATGGTTTCACAGAATTGCAGTTTGTTTTCTCTAGAGATGATTGCCTTGAGGTAACTGACCAAACTTTCCAAGCTCTACGACTCTTAAGTCTTTTTCCTTTGCTTGAAGCTTGCAACCTGTTAAATAGCCCTTAGCTTATTACTTGGCTAAACAATTCTTGATCTTACATAAGAGAGCACCATTTGTTGGCAGGTCATTTGCTTACCTGAAACTCATTTATTTTTCAATAATTTCTTAAATACAATGTGTTTTACTTAGAATTGGTTAAAATTATATGTGCATTGGCTGATACATTTCTGCTCTGTGATATTTGCTTATTTTTTGCATAGATATTTTAATAATATTTTGTTGTCTTTAAGTGGGAAGCTTTTACTGCTAAAAGAAACATCAGTGACCTAAAGAAAGAAATTACTGCTGATATGCAAATGTGAGTATTTTAGTATTAACTATTAAAAAGTTTATTGCATTGTTATTTTATTAATTAGGTAATTCTGTCATAAGGACATGTAGCAAGTTTTCCAGTGAATCTGGCATATTTGATTGTGAAGTATCTACTAGTGTTTTTCCAGCTGAAATACTTAGGTTCCTGAACTATTACTTGGAGGAAACTTATGTGATATAACTGTATAAAATCTTGTTTTTCACATTTTCATATTGATATGGTCCTGAATCAGCAGCTTGTGTTGGGTTATTGATTTGGAAACCACATTTTTCCCCACGGATGTGGTTAGATCTGTTCACTTGTCAGTCAAGTGACTCGCTTGTAGAGATGCCTCTCTGCACATGGAACTTGAAGTTGCACATACCACTCTCCTCCAAGCCCCCACTGGAGCCCATGTTGAAGAGAAACTCACACTGTCTTGCAGGAGATGCAGCACAGACATGTATAGAAAAAAAAAGTAGGTTTTCAAGCCAGAGATGCTGGAGTCAGAAGGATGAAATGTAAAGGGTGAAGCTCGACACAGTTATGCTCCAAATATCAACATCTTTTGATAAATTTGTGAAGAGCAATCTTATTATCTCAGGTCCTCATTTTTCTGCAGAAATTGACATTGTTTTGCAATATTAAGCTGGATGGGAGAATAAACATGTGATGTACAATAGGAGGGGGAAAATAAGTGTACTGTGAGAATGGTCTTTGTTTTCCCAGAATTGATTTCTTACCATAGTGTGCATTCTTGCTTGTTTTTCTACTCTCAGCAATTGAATTTTTAATGCTTGTTTCAGCTCTGATGATCAAGAACTAAGAAAATTCTTTTACAAGTTACATTTGTAATATAAAATGTTTAAGTAATAAAGTAGTAGGAAGATTTTACAGAATTGCTGATTTCAAAAATAAATTACCATTGTGATCAAATGGGTCACATTACAATGAAAAGCTTACGTTTCTCAGACCCATGAAGTTTGTGTTTTAATCCTGGCACTTGTCATTTCTTATACTTCATTTAAACAACTTGCTCAGTTGCAAAATGATGGAGTGGGATCGGCTGACTTTGATAAGCTCTTCCATTTCAGTAATTTAGCTCTGTGTCATAGTATTCATGGTAGTCTTATTTTGAAGTGGAATAAAATCAATTCCAAGCTTCAGTAGAACACACTATCCTTCAGTAACAAATATTGATTTTCCCAAGATAAATACTGGGAGATACGAAAGAGTGTTTTGATCAGAATAATCCTAGAAGATCTGCTTTTACAAAGATACTGTGTTATTTAGAGTAGCTAATTTATGACAGTGGTAATTTTCTTGAAGTATGGGTGGTTTCTCTTGGAAAAGTAACTTAGAGCTGCTTTTTCCTATTTGCAGTTTATCTGAAAGTGAGTTGGAAACTTTACAAAAAGACCCTTATGTGCTTGAAATTCCAGCTAAAAACTTTGACAGAGGTACAGTATTTTTCTCTGTACACTATAAAACCTGTTATAAAATACATGTTAAGTCTTTATATATTCTGATAGTTAATTTATCTTACTAGAAATTAATATGGTTATTTAGAAATATTTTAGATTTGGGAACTATGAAAGCTCTGTTCTAAGCTCTCCTTGAACTACAAGGTTTGAGGTTTTATTTCCATAGCACTAATGGAAAATATTTCTGTCTTCCTTTCTCAGTGGGGCTTCGGAGGATGACAAATGATCAGTGCTTTGACCTTTAAAAGCCAAATTCTTGACATGTTAGTTATTACTAGCTTTTGGATATGCATTAAAGGGTCCTTAAGTGGAAAAGCATTAGATTGTTTATATATTAGATGCATATTAAATTTTCATGCATATTGAATTAAATGCTTGAATTTTCATAAAGTAATTATCCTAAACATGAGAATTAAAATAGTTGGCTTTTAATTTAAAAGGTAGAAAAGCTTAATCTGAGTCTGGCTGCAATAATTAAAGCAAGAGAGGACTATTATATGATATATTTTATATTGCTATTGTAAGATGTATTTTATGTCTCTATCCATTCTTTGTTGAGTTAGCATATTTAATGATCTCAAACTATTTTAGTAAGTAATTAAAATATGGGGCTTAACTCAATTTCTGTGGCATTGAAAATAAATTTATAATTATATAGAATCACATTTTAATAACCTTAAAAAATTACAAAATTCATTTTGGGGAGACAAGCTTCATTAAAATTAGTCTTTTTCTGTATTTTAAAAATACCAAATTACGAATTTGAAGCAGCAACAAGATTGAAAAGGGGAAACCACATAGAATAAATTTTTATCTGAATCTAATGAATAAGTCCTGGGGAGGGTAAATAATGTTTCAATATGTTGTAAAGGACTTAATGTCAGTCACACTGAATGAAATATTGCATGCTTAAAAATTGTTATTTTTGTAGTGTTTAATTTTGATTTTTATCATTGAATTTTACTTTGGAAGGATAACCATTATTTCAGAGTAGTTTGCAAAATGGTAAACCTTTTGGTTGTTTACAGAAAAATTGCTTAATTAGTATGTATAAATTGACTATTCACTGATGAATCAAAAGTAGTTTCTGTTGCCTTAGAGTATATTTTGTGTTTTGTATTTTGCAAATCAGAAGCACTTCATAAATGGCGCAGATGTGCTTCCGTCTTGCAACCTTTATCAACTGAAACATATAAAAGCATGCTGCCATTAAAAACTAAACAAAACCAAACTGCATGTCCCCTAAAACTTCCTACCACTCTGAACTATCTCCAGCACATTTTTGCTTAACCTCTATGTTAACTTAAGTATAATAATTATTTTTTGAACAAAATTTGATTCAGTTCTGTCTGGTAGCAACATAAATCAAGTTAGTTAATGGTCAGAACATACCTTAACCTTTAAAATGGCAATAGCATAACTCAATGGTAATTGTGGAAATGGGATTCCAACTTTGTAGTATAGCTAAATGAAGCTATGAAAGAACTAGTGCTTTTGTGGAATCCCAGCACATCAAAGGGGAGGTTGGAGCCAATTGAGCCATCATGCTGGAACACTTTCCTTTGTATTTTCATCCCATTCTTAAAATAATATTTAAAATATACATCTGGAAAACACAGATTCCTTACACTTGCTGTGAGTTAGTTACCTTTGGAAAAAGAGCTGTATGACATCAAATATATACACATATTTATTTTTCCATTATATATATATATATATTGCACATATATACATTTTTCTTAGAGGTTATACTATAGTACATTTTTTATCTTTTTGCCCATTACCTGTTTCTATCATCTTTCTCCATCTTCAGTTTACTCCTATTAATTCTTCCCACTTTACAGTCCTCTTGCACATTGGGACCACAATGAATGATCAGCTTGGAAGGAGCTATGAATCTTTTGTGTGTAAGGTTTTTGGTCTGAATAACAAACTTAATCTTTCAGGATCTTTGAAGTTGTAATTTTTACTTAGTAGCTAGTTGATTTGTAGCTTTAGTCCTCTGAGTAGACACATTAGGGAGAAATCCTTTGAATCTGTCGTTATTTGGAACTATGCCTCACTCCAGATTTCTGCACATTTTCTACTTTCTCTGGTTTCATCTTCTAATAAGCAAAGTAGAAAAATGAATGGCTTATAAAAAATGATGTGGTCCATTTAATACAGCACATCCATGAGGAATAGTTGGTCTGACATGCAAGTCAATTGACCTAACTTTATAATAGGAACCATACATTATTTCAAACAGATTAATACAAATTAAATAAAGAACACTTACATTGTTTTGTAGAAGTTAATAAAGAAATGGTCAAATTAATTTTGATTTCTTAAAAGGTGCTAAAATAGATGAACATTTTAATGTCAGGCTTCCATTGTAAAAAAAAAAAAAAACTTGAGCTACTCTTGAAGAGTAAGCTTTCATCTTAGGAGACAAAGATATTCAGGATAATACAATTTAATAGATAAATAAGCTACATTATTTTGTCTAAATGAAAATATATTATTAATCTTTATATCTTATTCAAGCATGGATTTATCATGTTGCTTTTATTTTTGAATATGTGATTGAAATTAAAATACAATATTTTCTGTGGTCATCAAAACAATGCCAAAATTATTCCCATAATTATAAATATTTTTTCTCCACATAAATTTTTAAAAAATACATATATGTTTATATATATATATATACATATATATATATATATATATATATATATATATATATATATATATACTATTATTGTCTCTTCCTTTATTAAGGCTCAAGAAACTGAGATCATACTTTGGACCCTATGATTTCAATTGAGAGAGGAGAATCAAACTATGATAAATCCCCTAATTTTGACAGAAAATTTTCTGATATTGACTGCTGTTAAATTGTTGGCATCTGAGTTTGTTCCTTTGTGAAATGTCTGCCCATTTCCCGTGCCTATTTCTTGAGTAGTTTGTTTTGGTGTTTTGGTTGTTCTGGAGTTCTTTGGATATTCTGGAGATTAGCCCCCTATCACCTATGTAGTGTGCAAAGGTCTTCCCACATTTTGTGGGTTGCTTTTTTACTTTGTTCATTGTTTCCCTTGCTGTACAGAAGCTTCTTAGTTTGATGAAGTCCCATTTGTTTATTTTGGTCTTGATTGCTATTGTTTTTGGTGTCCTTTTTAGAATGTCAGGGCCTACACCTAGATCTTGCAGGGTGTTTTCAACATTTTCTTCCCAAAGTTTGAAGGTTTCTGAATGTAGATTTAGGTCTTTTATCCATTTAGATTTGATCTTAGTGTATGGTGAGAGATGTGGGTCTATCTTCTTGTTTCTGCAGACTATTAACCAGTTGTTCCAACAGCATTTATTGAAGAAACCTTCCCATTTGCCTGGATTGTTGTCTGTCTTTTTGTCAAAGATTATTTAGCTGTATCTGTGTGGGTTCCCTTCTGTTGCTTCGATTCTGCTACATTGTTCCTCCTCTATATATTTGTGCTAAGCCAGGCTGTTTTGATAACCACCACCCTATAATATGTCCAAAGGTCCGGAACTGTGATTCCCCCTGTTAACTTTTATTCTTCAGGATGTTTCTAGCTATTCGTGGTTTTTTCTTTTTTTTGTGTACAAAGACATATAGGGAGAATCGGCAGCAATCCTGATAACCTCTTAACAGGCGGTCATATGCACAGAGCAGGGTGGACCCAAGAGTGGAGCAGGTAGACATTAGGAGGCTTGTATCCCAACCCTGGAGACTCCTGGATCCTCACTAAGGGTTATCAGTACGCTCATCAAGGACTACATCGCAACTGCCAAGGAGACCACGGGGAATTAGAGTGCCTTTGGAGACCAAGAACTCTGAGGTCATCCACCCCCATTTGTCTCTCACACATGGGATGGAAGATGCCCAGATCCTTCCTCACAGGATCCAGAATCATCAGA
Source organism: Ochotona princeps (assembly GCF_030435755.1). Classification (NCBI taxonomy): domain Eukaryota; kingdom Metazoa; phylum Chordata; class Mammalia; order Lagomorpha; family Ochotonidae; genus Ochotona; species Ochotona princeps. The sequence goes on along the minus strand of NC_080839.1, from coordinate 2,021,891 downwards.
ACAACAGGCAGGAGCCCTGAGCAGACCTCAGAAACAGAAGAACAGTAAACTTCCTTCGGGACTAGGGAGAAAAGCTTTCTCTGGTACTTACTTAATTACAGCTTTGGATCCCCACCCTCTCTTGCAATGACCATCAGGTTCACTCTGGAGCCCCCCAAAACAAACATACAAGAAAATTAGAATAGATAAAGAACAACAAGGAAAGCTTCGAACCAGACAGGAATCGGTCAGCGTAGATTCACATATACCTTACTAGGTAGGACACAAAGATTAGTTACTCCTAACTAAGGTATTGAAGATTTCTCTGCACACCCCTCCTAAAATGGTTCTGTGCCTCAACTGTTGACATATGCCTTATTAGAATTATAAGCCAGTTTAGACTATCCTAAAATCTGCCACATTCAGCAAAATTATGCTTCAACACTATAAACTACTAAACACTAAAATGAAAATAGACACGAGACAGCTGAATAGTACCCTATAGCCATTTAAAGGGGTGTATAGCATCCGGTTGTGTATAAACTAAAATAGAAATGTCAATGAAGAAGTCACAGGATGTGATTAAGAACTTGCATTTTCTAACATATTAATTGCCAATTAATTCAGTAATGTTGTAAATTGTTGTTGATGTTATGTTGTGGCTTTTAATTGGTTGGGATGATATTCTGCCAGCTCTACCTTCAGACGAGAGATGGTCTCCCCAAGAAATTGTTGCATTTATCTGGACAGTAACATGCTGGACTGTATGCTTGGTATATGCTTGCAATGAAAGAATCATGACTGGATTGTTCTGTAATATTGCAACAAGGTGGAGGTATCCACCATGGGGGGAGGGCACAGGGAGGAGGTGTTGGGGGAATTCCAGAGCCTTTGAAATTGTGTCACGTAGTGCAATGTAATTAAAAAAAAAATGTAGCAAGAAAAAAATTGTTTGGAAAAGGAACAGAGAATGGAGATTGCTCAACCAGGTATGCAGTATTACCAAAAAGTTCAACTTAGGCTATTAGTACTATCCTTGTTAGCTACTGAATTAATCGGTAACTTGCACTTATTGCTTGCAACCTGTGAGAGTAGACATCAAATGTAAGTATTGAATATATATTGATTATCCAAATGTATTTATGTAATTCAGAGTAAAATACATTTTCACAGATGAATATACACATGCATATGCAACAAAGGTACCTTATTTAGTCAAACTACCAGCAGGGATAGTATCACGAAAAAAGAAAGTATTTTATTCATTTTTATATAACAGGCATAAATAAAGATGTGACATGAGGTTTAAAGTGTTCATATGTAATTAATTCTTATTTACCTTTGAAGAAAAGATTTCTAACTTTTGTACAAAGCTAGGTCAGATAACAGAAAAAAAAATTGTTTCTCCCTAAAATTAGCAGCAACAGCCATATCCACTATGAAGTTAGGAGAAAGAAGCATCTCTTAGTTTAGCAAAGAGGTGCATATAAAAAGGAAAGGACCAGGCTTTACTGGACAACCAGACAAATTCGAAGATAAAAATAAGGAGAAAAAAACCACTCCAAATGCAATACAGTCTGATGGTTGAAGGATTTTCTCAAGTGATACATTGAAAATAGTTGAACTGATTGAATTAATAACAGTAATTAAAATATAAAAACCACATTATACCCAGTGTCCACTAATGATTGACCCAGTCCTAACTGCATTTAAATAAGATTTCCTGAAAAAACCTGCTGCTTTCATGTCACACAATTCTTTCAACAAACATATTACCACTGTCTGAAGTTAGGCAATCTATGGTTGTACTTATTCACAGGGTATCAACAGCAGGTAGAACATTCAAAAGTCATTAAAATCTTGGTGAGTGATGCATGGTTATATCCAGTGGCAATATTTTTCTGTGTTATGTGTTGTTGGTTTTGGATTTAACTGAAAGGCAGTATTAGAGTGAGCATGAGACACAGAATTGATCTTAGATCCCGTAGATAAGTCCGCTCATGGCTGCGATGCCATGGTGTGTGGAAGGATGAAGCCAGGAGCAAGGAGAATCTGGCATTTTCCAAAGGAATGTCCAGGGCTTGTGGACTTGAGCCAATTTAACTAATTTCCAAGGTGCTTGAACAGGGAGGGCGTGTTAGTTGCACCACATGACACACAAAATTTCAAAACAAGCGATGCAGCCATCTCTAGGGCGTCTTCACTCTCTGTATCATTGGACAAGCCATGGCATATTTGTTTAGGAAATCGGGGATTCGGTAAGGCTCATTTTTCCTTATCTGAAAAGCAGGACTACAGGGAAGAGGCGGCAGGGGTGTGTGGCTGCATGTTGGGTTTCTGGATTCTTGTGTGTGTTTGTGTTTTGGAGAGTAGCTGCTGTTTAGGGGAGAGGTAGCAGAGTCACACAGAGGAAAAAAAGTGCCAAGAGAGCTTGCATCCTCTGCCCGACTCCACACAAACCAGAGCCAAATCGAGGCCGTTGTGATGGTGGGAACCAGGAGTGTGTTCCGAGTTTGCCGTGTGTTTGCAGGGTCCGCTGGCCTTGGGCCCGCCTCTGCTGGTTTTCCTGGTTTGGAAGCAGGAAGCGGGATTAGAAAAGAGAGCAGCAGCCAGTGCTCCCCATGGTGGCCATTAGTATGTTGGTGAAGTGTGTACTTAATGGATATGAAGCATCTGACATGTTGTGCATTCAAAATGTGCCATCTCACACTCTTCACCATTCAGTGGCCACATAGCGAGTGTAGGTGCGTTTCAGGAGGATGGATGTTGTCAGTTGTTGAGGAGGAACCTTGCTTCCATGTCAACAGATGGAAGGCCAGGCACTACGAAGCTGGCAGTATGTTGAAGGAGATGATCAGGTTGAAATGTTCAGGTTCCAGTTGTCATCGATGTGGGCTGTTGTGAGTGAGTGAGTGAGTGAGTGAGTGAGTGTGTTTTCCCAGGGCGGGGAGTTTGAGGGCTCTTAGTTTTCCATCTCTTCTGGCTGTCCAAGTGGCTCAGGTGTAGGTAAAGTGATGTGTGAGCCCCAGATTGATGTAGGCTTAGCACGGTGTCAGTCAAGTACAAAATGAACATGACTTCTAGGACAAGGCTGTTGGCAAGTGGCTGAACTGACGGATTGTGGAGTCTGGTGAATCGGGAGAGGATTGAGCAAGTGAGGACGCTGAGAGGTCGGAGAACTAGCCCTTTGGTGCGAGCACCAAGTGAGCTGCAGTGTGACTGAGTAGCCGAGAAAGCAAGGGAAGGGTCAAAGAGTTGTATTCCCAGGAGGGATGTGTGAATGGATGTCCTCGGACGCTGAGCAGTTCCCGATCATAGAGTCCAGGAACACGTATTGCCCAGTGGGGTCTCGTGTTGGCCAGTATTCATTGAAGGAAGAATCAGGAAGCAGGAGCAGAATGTCAGGAAGAAGAGAGGTGCTACTCTCTCGACAGCTTCTCAATGCTGCTGCAGCAGGTGGGTTGCTAAGTGCCAGCTGCAGAGACCTCAACTTCATTTGGCTGTAGAGCATTTGGCATAGCAGGAGTTCCAGCGGCCTCAGGGTATTCTTGTGGCTATGGATAAGGAGGCAGGTGTCAAGCTGGCTTATGCACCGACCTGGATGTGGGAGATATCACAGTGTCCCTTGCGATCCAGAAACGTCCCGAGAGCAAAATGCTAAGACCCACGATGTTCATGGTTTCCTTTTTCTCTTTCTTTCTTTTTAATAATGTGTAGGTCCAAACCTATTTTCCGAGCGAGACTCCAACCAAGCAGCTAACGAAGACAAACTGGAGGTAAGTCCTCACAGTGTAATTTTACCCGTGTGTGTGCGGGAGCTTTGTGATCCCTCCTTTTTTTGCAGAACAGACATGCCCCTGGTCATTTGTTTTCTCTAGAAATCTGTTTCTTTTCTGAGTCAACACCTCTCAGGGAGTACACCAGTGTAGCAGGGCATTTGGTTCCCCCCTTCGGATGTACATTGGAATCATTGGGCGTAATGTTGTGAGAATCTACTTTCCTGAGTTTCTCAGTTTGTTCCTCAGCCACATCTGGAGTAAGCTGCCCACTTGTTCTTCGCCTTCTCGGGATAAGCGTGCTAGGTAGTCTACATCGGGGTTCTCCTGGCCTGTGTCTGTGCATTCTCCTTAGCCAGAATATTGCTGTGTTGACGAAACCTGCTTTCTGTTCTTTCACCACACAGTTGTGATCGCTAAAACCCATCTGATGTTTCTCTGGAGCACTTTCTCTGTATATCATGGATTTCTTTGCATTCTGTCCCTAACTATTTGTGTATGAGTTTTGCATTTTTTTCTTGTTAGTGATGTTGGATTTATGTGATTTTGTTACAGAGCAGCACCATAAGTACATCAGCAGTTCCCTGCGAGGGGAAAGAACCAGGTGCTGTCCAAGTAGCAACAACTTCGGCTCATCCACCCCCAGGGCCAACCGGTCCTGAGAATCCATTCCGGAGGGTAGGGCCTCCTCACGCTCACCCCCCTGCAGGAACGCAGCCAGCCACCCCTGCTTCCACAGTTTTGCCTATGGGTGCTCCTGACATGGGGCCACTACCACCGCGTGTAGGAGGTATGTGATTTGGTTTGTCAGGGCTTTTTTCCCCCTCTTCCTTGAAAGCTACGGAGTTGAAACACTAGTTTTGTACGTGAAGGAGATGCTCACTTGACCGTGGCTCATCTAGTCACAAGAGGGTAAGCAAGAGCCAAAGATTTTGGCTCTAATGCCATGGGAATGAAGCGTGACTTTTCAGATTGGGAAGGGAGCCAGCCAGCCATAGACAGCCTTAACGTGAATCACCTGAATGAGGGGCAGTTGCATACAGATTGTAATACTTGAGAAAACCACTTGCTTCCTTTTTCCCTCTTACACTAACACGGGCATTATTTCACTGTCTATTAGTTGATAGAAACCAATTATGCTGGCTGCTACTGAAGATGATCCTGATTTCCCTTGTCCACAAAAGGACTGGGTGAAATGGTCTTTCGTGAGCAGCTGCTGTGCAGTCCTAGTCTATTTACTACCTAGTGAGTGTAAGGCTGCTTCGATCGTGTTTGGCCTCATTATTCCTGACTCTTTTGGCTTTTGTGGGTAACTTGAGATAAGCAACAAACAAAGAGAAAGCTGTGGGGTGGGTGGCGCTGGGGGAAATTGATTGCTTGACTCTTCTCCCCTACCATTCACAAAGAACCAGGTGACTGGAGAATGAACGGTCGTGTGACAAATGCTGGGCCACGGCCCGTGAACTGTCTTGTCTGATGTCATTTCTGCCCGTGCTTTGGAAATGGAAGGCCAAGGAAAATGAGTTTTGTGGAAGGGGCTGGGGGATTTTTTCAGATACACTTTTGGATGCAGCCAAGTGTTTGCCCACCTTTCAGCCAGTCCTACTTGCATTTGGCTAAGATGTCCTGAGCCAAACTACTGCTTTCCCTTCACTCATTTCCTTCAACAGCCTCATGGCACTGTCTGAAGTTGGTCAGTCTAGGTATGTGGGTATCCGTGGTGAGTGGACAAGAGGAAGAACTTTTGAAAGACAAGGAAAACATTGATAAAAGATTCCCTCGGGAAAGGCTGTGTATTGGCGAGGGAAGCATGCGGAGATCCGGTGGCCATATTGGGCTTCTGTTGTGTTGTTGTCGGTTGTACGATTTAACGGACAAGCATTATGAGAGTGAGCATGAAGGTCAGAGGTGATCTTGGACCCTTGGATCAGTGTGCCCATGGCTGCGATGGCATGGCGTAAGAGGTGATGGCATCACAGTGGGCACGTTCACACACTGTATCGTTGGACAAGCCATGGCATATTTGTTTAGGAAATCGGGGATTCGGTAAGGCTCATTTTTCTTTACCTGAAAAGCAGGGCTACAGGGAAGAGGCGGCAGGGGTGTGTGGGCTGCGTGTTGGGTGTCTGGATTCTTGTGTGTGTTTGTGTGTTTTAGAGAGTAGCTGCTGTTTAGGGGAGAGGTAGCAGAGTCACACAGAGGAAAAAAAGTGCCAAGAGAGCTTGCATCCTCTGCCCAACTCCACACAAACCAGAGCCAAATCGAGGCCGTTGTGATGGTGGGAACCAGGAGTGTGTTCCGAGTTTGCCGTGTGTTTGCAGGGTCCGCTGGCCTTGGGCCCGCCTCTGCTGGTTTTCCTGGTTTGGAAGCAGGAAGCGGGATTAGAAAAGAGAGCAGCAGCCAGTGCTCCCCATGGTGGCCATTAGTATGTTGGTGAAGTGTGTACTTAATGGATATGAAGCATCTGACATGTTGTGCATTCAAAATGTGCCATCTCACACTCTTCACCATTCAGTGGCCACATAGCGAGTGTAGGTGCGTTTCAGGAGGATGGATGTTGTCAGTTGTTGAGGAGGAACCTTGCTTCCATGTCAACAGATGGAAGGCCAGGCACTACGAAGCTGGCAGTATGTTGAAGGAGATGATCAGGTTGAAATGTTCAGGTTCCAGTTGTCATCGATGTGGGCTGTTGTGAGTGAGTGAGTGAGTGAGTGAGTGAGTGTGTTTTCCCAGGGCGGGGAGTTTGAGGGCTCTTAGTTTTCCATCTCTTCTGGCTGTCCAAGTGGCTCAGGTGTAGGTAAAGTGATGTGTGAGCCCCAGATTGATGTAGGCTTAGCACGGTGTCAGTCAAGTACAAAATGAACATGACTTCTAGGACAAGGCTGTTGGCAAGTGGCTGAACTGACGGATTGTGGAGTCTGGTGAATCGGGAGAGGATTGAGCAAGTGAGGACGCTGAGAGGTCGGAGAACTAGCCCTTTGGTGCGAGCACCAAGTGAGCTGCAGTGTGACTGAGTAGCCGAGAAAGCAAGGGAAGGGTCAAAGAGTTGTATTCCCAGGAGGGATGTGTGAATGGATGTCCTCGGACGCTGAGCAGTTCCCGATCATAGAGTCCAGGAACACGTATTGCCCAGTGGGGTCTCGTGTTGGCCAGTATTCATTGAAGGAAGAATCAGGAAGCAGGAGCAGAATGTCAGGAAGAAGAGAGGTGCTACTCTCTCGACAGCTTCTCAATGCTGCTGCAGCAGGTGGGTTGCTAAGTGCCAGCTGCAGAGACCTCAACTTCATTTGGCTGTAGAGCATTTGGCATAGCAGGAGTTCCAGCGGCCTCAGGGTATTCTTGTGGCTATGGATAAGGAGGCAGGTGTCAAGCTGGCTTATGCACCGACCTGGATGTGGGAGATATCACAGTGTCCCTTGCGATCCAGAAACGTCCCGAGAGCAAAATGCTAAGACCCACGATGTTCATGGTTTCCTTTTTCTCTTTCTTTCTTTTTAATAATGTGTAGGTCCAAACCTATTTTCCGAGCGAGACTCCAACCAAGCAGCTAACGAAGACAAACTGGAGGTAAGTCCTCACAGTGTAATTTTACCCGTGTGTGTGCGGGAGCTTTGTGATCCCTCCTTTTTTTGCAGAACAGACATGCCCCTGGTCATTTGTTTTCTCTAGAAATCTGTTTCTTTTCTGAGTCAACACCTCTCAGGGAGTACACCAGTGTAGCAGGGCATTTGGTTCCCCCCTTCGGATGTACGTTGGAATCATTGGGCGTAATGTTGTGAGAATCTACTTTCCTGAGTTTCTCAGTTTGTTCCTCAGCCACATCTGGAGTAAGCTGCCCACTTGTTCTTCGCCTTCTCGGGATAAGCGTGCTAGGTAGTCTACATCGGGGTTCTCCTGGCCTGTGTCTGTGCATTCTCCTTAGCCAGAATATTGCTGTGTTGGCGAAACCTGCTTTCTGTTCTTTCACCACACAGTTGTGATCGCTAAAACCCATCTGATGTTTCTCTGGAGCACTTTCTCTGTATATCATGGATTTCTTTGCATTCTGTCCCTAACTATTTGTGTATGAATTTTGCATTTTTTTCTTGTTAGTGATGTCGGATTTATGTGATTTTGTTACAGAGCAGCACCATAAGTACATCAGCAGTTCCCTGCGAGGGGAAAGAACCAGGTGCTGTCCAAGTAGCAACAACTTCGGCTCATCCACCCCCAGGGCCAACCGGTCCTGAGAATCCATTCCGGAGGGTAGGGCCTCCTCACGCTCACCCCCCTGCAGGAACGCAGCCAGCCACCCCTGCTTCCACAGTTTTGCCTATGGATGCTCCTGACATGGGGCCACTACCACCGCGTGTAGGAGGTATGTGATTTGGTTTGTCAGGGCTTTTTTCCCCCTCTTCCTTGAAAGCTACGGAGTTGAAACACTAGTTTTGTACGTGAAGGAGATGCTCACTTGACCGTGGCTCATCTAGTCACAAGAGGGTAAGCAAGAGCCAAAGATTTTGGCTCTAATGCCATGGGAATGAAGCGTGACTTTTCAGATTGGGAAGGGAGCCAGCCAGCCATACAGACAGCCTTAACGTGAATCACCTGAATGAGGGGCAGTTGCATACAGATTGTAATACTTGAGAAAACCACTTGCTTCCTTTTTCCCTCTTACACTAACACGGGCATTATTTCACTGTCTATTAGTTGATAGAAACCAATTATGCTGGCTGCTACTGAAGATGATCCTGATTTCCCTTGTCCACAAAAGGACTGGGTGAAATGGTCTTTCGTGAGCAGCTGCTGTGCAGTCCTAGTCTATTTACTACCTAGTGAGTGTAAGGCTGCTTCGATCGTGTTTGGCCTCATTATTCCTGACTCTTTTGGCTTTTGTGGGTAACTTGAGATAAGCAACAAACAAAGAGAAAGCTGTGGGGTGGGTGGCGCTGGGGGAAATTGATTGCTTGACTCTTCTCCCCTACCATTCACAAAGAACCAGGTGACTGGAGAATGAACGGTCGTGTGACAAATGCTGGGCCAAGGCCCGTGAACTGTCTTGTCTGATGTCATTTCTGCCCGTGCTTTGGAAATGGAAGGCCAAGGAAAATGAGTTTTGTGGAAGGGGCTGGGGGATTTTTTCAGATACACTTTTGGATGCAGCCAAGTGTTTGCCCACCTTTCAGCCAGTCCTACTTGCATTTGGCTAAGATGTCCTGAGCCAAACTACTGCTTTCCCTTCACTCATTTCCTTCAACAGCCTCATGGCACTGTCTGAAGTTGGTCAGTCTAGGTATGTGGGTATCCGTGGTGAGTGGACAAGAGGAAGAACTTTTGAAAGACAAGGAAAACATTGATAAAAGATTCCCTCGGGAAAGGCTGTGTATTGGCGAGGGAAGCATGCGGAGATCCGGTGGCCATATTGGGCTTCTGTTGTGTTGTTGTCGGTTGTACGATTTAACGGACAAGCATTATGAGAGTGAGCATGAAGGTCAGAGGTGATCTTGGACCCTTGGATCAGTGTGCCCATGGCTGCGATGGCATGGCGTAAGAGGTGATGGCATCACAGTGGGCACGTTCACACACTGTATCGTTGGACAAGCCATGGCATATTTGTTTAGGAAATCGGGGATTCGGTAAGGCTCATTTTTCTTTACCTGAAAAGCAGGGCTACAGGGAAGAGGCGGCAGGGGTGTGTGGGCTGCGTGTTGGGTGTCTGGATTCTTGTGTGTGTTTGTGTGTTTTAGAGAGTAGCTGCTGTTTAGGGGAGAGGTAGCAGAGTCACACAGAGGAAAAAAAGTGCCAAGAGAGCTTGCATCCTCTGCCCAACTCCACACAAACCAGAGCCAAATCGAGGCCGTTGTGATGGTGGGAACCAGGAGTGTGTTCCGAGTTTGCCGTGTGTTTGCAGGGTCCGCTGGCCTTGGGCCCGCCTCTGCTGGTTTTCCTGGTTTGGAAGCAGGAAGCGGGATTAGAAAAGAGAGCAGCAGCCAGTGCTCCCCATGGTGGCCATTAGTATGTTGGTGAAGTGTGTACTTAATGGATATGAAGCATCTGACATGTTGTGCATTCAAAATGTGCCATCTCACACTCTTCACCATTCAGTGGCCACATAGCGAGTGTAGGTGCGTTTCAGGAGGATGGATGTTGTCAGTTGTTGAGGAGGAACCTTGCTTCCATGTCAACAGATGGAAGGCCAGGCACTACGAAGCTGGCAGTATGTTGAAGGAGATGATCAGGTTGAAATGTTCAGGTTCCAGTTGTCATCGATGTGGGCTGTTGTGAGTGAGTGAGTGAGTGAGTGAGTGAGTGTGTTTTCCCAGGGCGGGGAGTTTGAGGGCTCTTAGTTTTCCATCTCTTCTGGCTGTCCAAGTGGCTCAGGTGTAGGTAAAGTGATGTGTGAGCCCCAGATTGATGTAGGCTTAGCATGGTGTCAGTCAAGTACAAAATGAACGTGACTTCTAGGACAAGGCTGTTGGCAAGTGGCTGAACTGACGGATTGTGGAGTCTGGTGAATCGGGAGAGGATTGAGCAAGTGAGGACGCTGAGAGGTCGAAGAGCTAGCCCTTTGGTGCGAGCACCAAGTGAGCTGCAGTGTGACTGAGTAGCCGAGAAAGCAAGGGAAGGGTCAAAGAGTTGTATTCCCAGGAGGGATGTGTGAATGGATGTCCTCGGACGCTGAGCAGTTCCCGATCATAGAGTCCAGGAACACGTATTGCCCAGTGGGGTCTCGTGTTGGCCAGTATTCATTGAAGGAAGAATCAGGAAGCAGGAGCAGAATGTCAGGAAGAAGAGAGGTGCTACTCTCTCGACAGCTTCTCAATGCTGCTGCAGCAGGTGGGTTGCTAAGTGCCAGCTGCAGAGACCTCAACTTCATTTGGCTGTAGAGCATTTGGCATAGCAGGAGTTCCAGCGGCCTCAGGGTATTCTTGTGGCTATGGATAAGGAGGCAGGTGTCAAGCTGGCTTATGCACCGACCTGGATGTGGGAGATATCACAGTGTCCCTTGCGATCCAGAAACGTCCCGAGAGCAAAATGCTAAGACCCACGATGTTCATGGTTTCCTTTTTCTCTTTCTTTCTTTTTAATAATGTGTAGGTCCAAACCTATTTTCCGAGCGAGACTCCAACCAAGCAGCTAACGAAGACAAACTGGAGGTAAGTCCTCACAGTGTAATTTTACCCGTGTGTGTGCGGGAGCTTTGTGATCCCTCCTTTTTTTGCAGAACAGACATGCCCCTGGTCATTTGTTTTCTCTAGAAATCTGTTTCTTTTCTGAGTCAACACCTCTCAGGGAGTACACCAGTGTAGCAGGGCATTTGGTTCCCCCCTTCGGATGTACGTTGGAATCATTGGGCGTAATGTTGTGAGAATCTACTTTCCTGAGTTTCTCAGTTTGTTCCTCAGCCACATCTGGAGTAAGCTGCCCACTTGTTCTTCGCCTTCTCGGGATAAGCGTGCTAGGTAGTCTACATCGGGGTTCTCCTGGCCTGTGTCTGTGCATTCTCCTTAGCCAGAATATTGCTGTGTTGACGAAACCTGCTTTCTGTTCTTTCACCACACAGTTGTGATCGCTAAAACCCATCTGATGTTTCTCTGGAGCACTTTCTCTGTATATCATGGATTTCTTTGCATTCTGTCCCTAACTATTTGTGTATGAGTTTTGCATTTTTTTCTTGTTAGTGATGTTGGATTTATGTGATTTTGTTACAGAGCAGCACCATAAGTACATCAGCAGTTCCCTGCGAGGGGAAAGAACCAGGTGCTGTCCAAGTAGCAACAACTTCGGCTCATCCACCCCCAGGGCCAACCGGTCCTGAGAATCCATTCCGGAGGGTAGGGCCTGCTCACGCTCACCCCCCTGCAGGAACGCAGCCAGCCACCCCTGCTTCCACAGTTTTGCCTATGGGTGCTCCTGACATGGGGCCACTACCACCGCGTGTAGGAGGTATGTGATTTGGTTTGTCAGGGCTTTTTTCCCCCTCTTCCTTGAAAGCTACGGAGTTGAAACACTAGTTTTGTACGTGAAGGAGATGCTCACTTGACCGTGGCTCATCTAGTCACAAGAGGGTAAGCAAGAGCCAAAGATTTTGGCTCTAATGCCATGGGAATGAAGCGTGACTTTTCAGATTGGGAAGGGAGCCAGCCAGCCATAGACAGCCTTAACGTGAATCACCTGAATGAGGGGCAGTTGCATACAGATTGTAATACTTGAGAAAACCACTTGCTTCCTTTTTCCCTCTTACACTAACACGGGCATTATTTCACTGTCTATTAGTTGATAGAAACCAATTATGCTGGCTGCTACTGAAGATGATCCTGATTTCCCTTGTCCACAAAAGGACTGGGTGAAATGGTCTTTCGTGAGCAGCTGCTGTGCAGTCCTAGTCTATTTACTACCTAGTGAGTGTAAGGCTGCTTCGATCGTGTTTGGCCTCATTATTCCTGACTCTTTTGGCTTTTGTGGGTAACTTGAGATAAGCAACAAACAAAGAGAAAGCTGTGGGGTGGGTGGCGCTGGGGGAAATTGATTGCTTGACTCTTCTCCCCTACCATTCACAAAGAACCAGGTGACTGGAGAATGAACGGTCGTGTGACAAATGCTGGGCCACGGCCCGTGAACTGTCTTGTCTGATGTCATTTCTGCCCGTGCTTTGGAAATGGAAGGCCAAGGAAAATGAGTTTTGTGGAAGGGGCTGGGGGATTTTTTCAGATACACTTTTGGATGCAGCCAAGTGTTTGCCCACCTTTCAGCCAGTCCTACTTGCATTTGGCTAAGATGTCCTGAGCCAAACTACTGCTTTCCCTTCACTCATTTCCTTCAACAGCCTCATGGCACTGTCTGAAGTTGGTCAGTCTAGGTATGTGGGTATCCGTGGTGAGTGGACAAGAGGAAGAACTTTTGAAAGACAAGGAAAACATTGATAAAAGATTCCCTCGGGAAAGGCTGTGTATTGGCGAGGGAAGCATGCGGAGATCCGGTGGCCATATTGGGCTTCTGTTGTGTTGTTGTCGGTTGTACGATTTAACGGACAAGCATTATGAGAGTGAGCATGAAGGTCAGAGGTGATCTTGGACCCTTGGATCAGTGTGCCCATGGCTGCGATGGCATGGCGTAAGAGGTGATGGCATCACAGTGGGCACGTTCACACACTGTATCGTTGGACAAGCCATGGCATATTTGTTTAGGAAATCGGGGATTCGGTAAGGCTCATTTTTCTTTACCTGAAAAGCAGGGCTACAGGGAAGAGGCGGCAGGGGTGTGTGGGCTGCGTGTTGGGTGTCTGGATTCTTGTGTGTGTTTGTGTGTTTTAGAGAGTAGCTGCTGTTTAGGGGAGAGGTAGCAGAGTCACACAGAGGAAAAAAAGTGCCAAGAGAGCTTGCATCCTCTGCCCAACTCCACACAAACCAGAGCCAAATCGAGGCCGTTGTGATGGTGGGAACCAGGAGTGTGTTCCGAGTTTGCCGTGTGTTTGCAGGGTCCGCTGGCCTTGGGCCCGCCTCTGCTGGTTTTCCTGGTTTGGAAGCAGGAAGCGGGATTAGAAAAGAGAGCAGCAGCCAGTGCTCCCCATGGTGGCCATTAGTATGTTGGTGAAGTGTGTACTTAATGGATATGAAGCATCTGACATGTTGTGCATTCAAAATGTGCCATCTCACACTCTTCACCATTCAGTGGCCACATAGCGAGTGTAGGTGCGTTTCAGGAGGATGGATGTTGTCAGTTGTTGAGGAGGAACCTTGCTTCCATGTCAACAGATGGAAGGCCAGGCACTACGAAGCTGGCAGTATGTTGAAGGAGATGATCAGGTTGAAATGTTCAGGTTCCAGTTGTCATCGATGTGGGCTGTTGTGAGTGAGTGAGTGAGTGAGTGAGTGTGTTTTCCCAGGGCGGGGAGTTTGAGGGCTCTTAGTTTTCCATCTCTTCTGGCTGTCCAAGTGGCTCAGGTGTAGGTAAAGTGATGTGTGAGCCCCAGATTGATGTAGGCTTAGCACGGTGTCAGTCAAGTACAAAATGAACATGACTTCTAGGACAAGGCTGTTGGCAAGTGGCTGAACTGACGGATTGTGGAGTCTGGTGAATCGGGAGAGGATTGAGCAAGTGAGGACGCTGAGAGGTCGGAGAACTAGCCCTTTGGTGCGAGCACCAAGTGAGCTGCAGTGTGACTGAGTAGCCGAGAAAGCAAGGGAAGGGTCAAAGAGTTGTATTCCCAGGAGGGATGTGTGAATGGATGTCCTCGGACGCTGAGCAGTTCCCGATCATAGAGTCCAGGAACACGTATTGCCCAGTGGGGTCTCGTGTTGGCCAGTATTCATTGAAGGAAGAATCAGGAAGCAGGAGCAGAATGTCAGGAAGAAGAGAGGTGCTACTCTCTCGACAGCTTCTCAATGCTGCTGCAGCAGGTGGGTTGCTAAGTGCCAGCTGCAGAGACCTCAACTTCATTTGGCTGTAGAGCATTTGGCATAGCAGGAGTTCCAGCGGCCTCAGGGTATTCTTGTGGCTATGGATAAGGAGGCAGGTGTCAAGCTGGCTTATGCACCGACCTGGATGTGGGAGATATCACAGTGTCCCTTGCGATCCAGAAACGTCCCGAGAGCAAAATGCTAAGACCCACGATGTTCATGGTTTCCTTTTTCTCTTTCTTTCTTTTTAATAATGTGTAGGTCCAAACCTATTTTCCGAGCGAGACTCCAACCAAGCAGCTAACGAAGACAAACTGGAGGTAAGTCCTCACAGTGTAATTTTACCCGTGTGTGTGCGGGAGCTTTGTGATCCCTCCTTTTTTTGCAGAACAGACATGCCCCTGGTCATTTGTTTTCTCTAGAAATCTGTTTCTTTTCTGAGTCAACACCTCTCAGGGAGTACACCAGTGTAGCAGGGCATTTGGTTCCCCCCTTCGGATGTACGTTGGAATCATTGGGCGTAATGTTGTGAGAATCTACTTTCCTGAGTTTCTCAGTTTGTTCCTCAGCCACATCTGGAGTAAGCTGCCCACTTGTTCTTCGCCTTCTCGGGATAAGCGTGCTAGGTAGTCTACATCGGGGTTCTCCTGGCCTGTGTCTGTGCATTCTCCTTAGCCAGAATATTGCTGTGTTGGCGAAACCTGCTTTCTGTTCTTTCACCACACAGTTGTGATCGCTAAAACCCATCTGATGTTTCTCTGGAGCACTTTCTCTGTATATCATGGATTTCTTTGCATTCTGTCCCTAACTATTTGTGTATGAATTTTGCATTTTTTTCTTGTTAGTGATGTCGGATTTATGTGATTTTGTTACAGAGCAGCACCATAAGTACATCAGCAGTTCCCTGCGAGGGGAAAGAACCAGGTGCTGTCCAAGTAGCAACAACTTCGGCTCATCCACCCCCAGGGCCAACCGGTCCTGAGAATCCATTCCGGAGGGTAGGGCCTCCTCACGCTCACCCCCCTGCAGGAACGCAGCCAGCCACCCCTGCTTCCACAGTTTTGCCTATGGATGCTCCTGACATGGGGCCACTACCACCGCGTGTAGGAGGTATGTGATTTGGTTTGTCAGGGCTTTTTTCCCCCTCTTCCTTGAAAGCTACGGAGTTGAAACACTAGTTTTGTACGTGAAGGAGATGCTCACTTGACCGTGGCTCATCTAGTCACAAGAGGGTAAGCAAGAGCCAAAGATTTTGGCTCTAATGCCATGGGAATGAAGCGTGACTTTTCAGATTGGGAAGGGAGCCAGCCAGCCATACAGACAGCCTTAACGTGAATCACCTGAATGAGGGGCAGTTGCATACAGATTGTAATACTTGAGAAAACCACTTGCTTCCTTTTTCCCTCTTACACTAACACGGGCATTATTTCACTGTCTATTAGTTGATAGAAACCAATTATGCTGGCTGCTACTGAAGATGATCCTGATTTCCCTTGTCCACAAAAGGACTGGGTGAAATGGTCTTTCGTGAGCAGCTGCTGTGCAGTCCTAGTCTATTTACTACCTAGTGAGTGTAAGGCTGCTTCGATCGTGTTTGGCCTCATTATTCCTGACTCTTTTGGCTTTTGTGGGTAACTTGAGATAAGCAACAAACAAAGAGAAAGCTGTGGGGTGGGTGGCGCTGGGGGAAATTGATTGCTTGACTCTTCTCCCCTACCATTCACAAAGAACCAGGTGACTGGAGAATGAACGGTCGTGTGACAAATGCTGGGCCAAGGCCCGTGAACTGTCTTGTCTGATGTCATTTCTGCCCGTGCTTTGGAAATGGAAGGCCAAGGAAAATGAGTTTTGTGGAAGGGGCTGGGGGATTTTTTCAGATACACTTTTGGATGCAGCCAAGTGTTTGCCCACCTTTCAGCCAGTCCTACTTGCATTTGGCTAAGATGTCCTGAGCCAAACTACTGCTTTCCCTTCACTCATTTCCTTCAACAGCCTCATGGCACTGTCTGAAGTTGGTCAGTCTAGGTATGTGGGTATCCGTGGTGAGTGGACAAGAGGAAGAACTTTTGAAAGACAAGGAAAACATTGATAAAAGATTCCCTCGGGAAAGGCTGTGTATTGGCGAGGGAAGCATGCGGAGATCCGGTGGCCATATTGGGCTTCTGTTGTGTTGTTGTCGGTTGTACGATTTAACGGACAAGCATTATGAGAGTGAGCATGAAGGTCAGAGGTGATCTTGGACCCTTGGATCAGTGTGCCCATGGCTGCGATGGCATGGCGTAAGAGGTGATGGCATCACAGTGGGCACGTTCACACACTGTATCGTTGGACAAGCCATGGCATATTTGTTTAGGAAATCGGGGATTCGGTAAGGCTCATTTTTCTTTACCTGAAAAGCAGGGCTACAGGGAAGAGGCGGCAGGGGTGTGTGGGCTGCGTGTTGGGTGTCTGGATTCTTGTGTGTGTTTGTGTGTTTTAGAGAGTAGCTGCTGTTTAGGGGAGAGGTAGCAGAGTCACACAGAGGAAAAAAAGTGCCAAGAGAGCTTGCATCCTCTGCCCAACTCCACACAAACCAGAGCCAAATCGAGGCCGTTGTGATGGTGGGAACCAGGAGTGTGTTCCGAGTTTGCCGTGTGTTTGCAGGGTCCGCTGGCCTTGGGCCCGCCTCTGCTGGTTTTCCTGGTTTGGAAGCAGGAAGCGGGATTAGAAAAGAGAGCAGCAGCCAGTGCTCCCCATGGTGGCCATTAGTATGTTGGTGAAGTGTGTACTTAATGGATATGAAGCATCTGACATGTTGTGCATTCAAAATGTGCCATCTCACACTCTTCACCATTCAGTGGCCACATAGCGAGTGTAGGTGCGTTTCAGGAGGATGGATGTTGTCAGTTGTTGAGGAGGAACCTTGCTTCCATGTCAACAGATGGAAGGCCAGGCACTACGAAGCTGGCAGTATGTTGAAGGAGATGATCAGGTTGAAATGTTCAGGTTCCAGTTGTCATCGATGTGGGCTGTTGTGAGTGAGTGAGTGAGTGAGTGAGTGAGTGTGTTTTCCCAGGGCGGGGAGTTTGAGGGCTCTTAGTTTTCCATCTCTTCTGGCTGTCCAAGTGGCTCAGGTGTAGGTAAAGTGATGTGTGAGCCCCAGATTGATGTAGGCTTAGCATGGTGTCAGTCAAGTACAAAATGAACGTGACTTCTAGGACAAGGCTGTTGGCAAGTGGCTGAACTGACGGATTGTGGAGTCTGGTGAATCGGGAGAGGATTGAGCAAGTGAGGACGCTGAGAGGTCGAAGAGCTAGCCCTTTGGTGCGAGCACCAAGTGAGCTGCAGTGTGACTGAGTAGCCGAGAAAGCAAGGGAAGGGTCAAAGAGTTGTATTCCCAGGAGGGATGTGTGAATGGATGTCCTCGGACGCTGAGCAGTTCCCGATCATAGAGTCCAGGAACACGTATTGCCCAGTGGGGTCTCGTGTTGGCCAGTATTCATTGAAGGAAGAATCAGGAAGCAGGAGCAGAATGTCAGGAAGAAGAGAGGTGCTACTCTCTCGACAGCTTCTCAATGCTGCTGCAGCAGGTGGGTTGCTAAGTGCCAGCTGCAGAGACCTCAACTTCATTTGGCTGTAGAGCATTTGGCATAGCAGGAGTTCCAGCGGCCTCAGGGTATTCTTGTGGCTATGGATAAGGAGGCAGGTGTCAAGCTGGCTTATGCACCGACCTGGATGTGGGAGATATCACAGTGTCCCTTGCGATCCAGAAACGTCCCGAGAGCAAAATGCTAAGACCCACGATGTTCATGGTTTCCTTTTTCTCTTTCTTTCTTTTTAATAATGTGTAGGTCCAAACCTATTTTCCGAGCGAGACTCCAACCAAGCAGCTAACGAAGACAAACTGGAGGTAAGTCCTCACAGTGTAATTTTACCCGTGTGTGTGCGGGAGCTTTGTGATCCCTCCTTTTTTTGCAGAACAGACATGCCCCTGGTCATTTGTTTTCTCTAGAAATCTGTTTCTTTTCTGAGTCAACACCTCTCAGGGAGTACACCAGTGTAGCAGGGCATTTGGTTCCCCCCTTCGGATGTACGTTGGAATCATTGGGCGTAATGTTGTGAGAATCTACTTTCCTGAGTTTCTCAGTTTGTTCCTCAGCCACATCTGGAGTAAGCTGCCCACTTGTTCTTCGCCTTCTCGGGATAAGCGTGCTAGGTAGTCTACATCGGGGTTCTCCTGGCCTGTGTCTGTGCATTCTCCTTAGCCAGAATATTGCTGTGTTGACGAAACCTGCTTTCTGTTCTTTCACCACACAGTTGTGATCGCTAAAACCCATCTGATGTTTCTCTGGAGCACTTTCTCTGTATATCATGGATTTCTTTGCATTCTGTCCCTAACTATTTGTGTATGAGTTTTGCATTTTTTTCTTGTTAGTGATGTTGGATTTATGTGATTTTGTTACAGAGCAGCACCATAAGTACATCAGCAGTTCCCTGCGAGGGGAAAGAACCAGGTGCTGTCCAAGTAGCAACAACTTCGGCTCATCCACCCCCAGGGCCAACCGGTCCTGAGAATCCATTCCGGAGGGTAGGGCCTCCTCACGCTCACCCCCCTGCAGGAACGCAGCCAGCCACCCCTGCTTCCACAGTTTTGCCTATGGGTGCTCCTGACATGGGGCCACTACCACCGCGTGTAGGAGGTATGTGATTTGGTTTGTCAGGGCTTTTTTCCCCCTCTTCCTTGAAAGCTACGGAGTTGAAACACTAGTTTTGTACGTGAAGGAGATGCTCACTTGACCGTGGCTCATCTAGTCACAAGAGGGTAAGCAAGAGCCAAAGATTTTGGCTCTAATGCCATGGGAATGAAGCGTGACTTTTCAGATTGGGAAGGGAGCCAGCCAGCCATAGACAGCCTTAACGTGAATCACCTGAATGAGGGGCAGTTGCATACAGATTGTAATACTTGAGAAAACCACTTGCTTCCTTTTTCCCTCTTACACTAACACGGGCATTATTTCACTGTCTATTAGTTGATAGAAACCAATTATGCTGGCTGCTACTGAAGATGATCCTGATTTCCCTTGTCCACAAAAGGACTGGGTGAAATGGTCTTTCGTGAGCAGCTGCTGTGCAGTCCTAGTCTATTTACTACCTAGTGAGTGTAAGGCTGCTTCGATCGTGTTTGGCCTCATTATTCCTGACTCTTTTGGCTTTTGTGGGTAACTTGAGATAAGCAACAAACAAAGAGAAAGCTGTGGGGTGGGTGGCGCTGGGGGAAATTGATTGCTTGACTCTTCTCCCCTACCATTCACAAAGAACCAGGTGACTGGAGAATGAACGGTCGTGTGACAAATGCTGGGCCACGGCCCGTGAACTGTCTTGTCTGATGTCATTTCTGCCCGTGCTTTGGAAATGGAAGGCCAAGGAAAATGAGTTTTGTGGAAGGGGCTGGGGGATTTTTTCAGATACACTTTTGGATGCAGCCAAGTGTTTGCCCACCTTTCAGCCAGTCCTACTTGCATTTGGCTAAGATGTCCTGAGCCAAACTACTGCTTTCCCTTCACTCATTTCCTTCAACAGCCTCATGGCACTGTCTGAAGTTGGTCAGTCTAGGTATGTGGGTATCCGTGGTGAGTGGACAAGAGGAAGAACTTTTGAAAGACAAGGAAAACATTGATAAAAGATTCCCTCGGGAAAGGCTGTGTATTGGCGAGGGAAGCATGCGGAGATCCGGTGGCCATATTGGGCTTCTGTTGTGTTGTTGTCGGTTGTACGATTTAACGGACAAGCATTATGAGAGTGAGCATGAAGGTCAGAGGTGATCTTGGACCCTTGGATCAGTGTGCCCATGGCTGCGATGGCATGGCGTAAGAGGTGATGGCATCACAGTGGGCACGTTCACACACTGTATCGTTGGACAAGCCATGGCATATTTGTTTAGGAAATCGGGGATTCGGTAAGGCTCATTTTTCTTTACCTGAAAAGCAGGGCTACAGGGAAGAGGCGGCAGGGGTGTGTGGGCTGCGTGTTGGGTGTCTGGATTCTTGTGTGTGTTTGTGTGTTTTAGAGAGTAGCTGCTGTTTAGGGGAGAGGTAGCAGAGTCACACAGAGGAAAAAAAGTGCCAAGAGAGCTTGCATCCTCTGCCCAACTCCACACAAACCAGAGCCAAATCGAGGCCGTTGTGATGGTGGGAACCAGGAGTGTGTTCCGAGTTTGCCGTGTGTTTGCAGGGTCCGCTGGCCTTGGGCCCGCCTCTGCTGGTTTTCCTGGTTTGGAAGCAGGAAGCGGGATTAGAAAAGAGAGCAGCAGCCAGTGCTCCCCATGGTGGCCATTAGTATGTTGGTGAAGTGTGTACTTAATGGATATGAAGCATCTGACATGTTGTGCATTCAAAATGTGCCATCTCACACTCTTCACCATTCAGTGGCCACATAGCGAGTGTAGGTGCGTTTCAGGAGGATGGATGTTGTCAGTTGTTGAGGAGGAACCTTGCTTCCATGTCAACAGATGGAAGGCCAGGCACTACGAAGCTGGCAGTATGTTGAAGGAGATGATCAGGTTGAAATGTTCAGGTTCCAGTTGTCATCGATGTGGGCTGTTGTGAGTGAGTGAGTGAGTGAGTGAGTGTGTTTTCCCAGGGCGGGGAGTTTGAGGGCTCTTAGTTTTCCATCTCTTCTGGCTGTCCAAGTGGCTCAGGTGTAGGTAAAGTGATGTGTGAGCCCCAGATTGATGTAGGCTTAGCACGGTGTCAGTCAAGTACAAAATGAACATGACTTCTAGGACAAGGCTGTTGGCAAGTGGCTGAACTGACGGATTGTGGAGTCTGGTGAATCGGGAGAGGATTGAGCAAGTGAGGACGCTGAGAGGTCGGAGAACTAGCCCTTTGGTGCGAGCACCAAGTGAGCTGCAGTGTGAGTGAGTAGCCGAGAAAGCAAGGGAAGGGTCAAAGAGTTGTATTCCCAGGAGGGATGTGTGAATGGATGTCCTCGGACGCTGAGCAGTTCCCGATCATAGAGTCCAGGAACACGTATTGCCCAGTGGGGTCTCGTGTTGGCCAGTATTCATTGAAGGAAGAATCAGGAAGCAGGAGCAGAATGTCAGGAAGAAGAGAGGTGCTACTCTCTCGACAGCTTCTCAATGCTGCTGCAGCAGGTGGGTTGCTAAGTGCCAGCTGCAGAGACCTCAACTTCATTTGGCTGTAGAGCATTTGGCATAGCAGGAGTTCCAGCGGCCTCAGGGTATTCTTGTGGCTATGGATAAGGAGGCAGGTGTCAAGCTGGCTTATGCACCGACCTGGATGTGGGAGATATCACAGTGTCCCTTGCGATCCAGAAACGTCCCGAGAGCAAAATGCTAAGACCCACGATGTTCATGGTTTCCTTTTTCTCTTTCTTTCTTTTTAATAATGTGTAGGTCCAAACCTATTTTCCGAGCGAGACTCCAACCAAGCAGCTAACGAAGACAAACTGGAGGTAAGTCCTCACAGTGTAATTTTACCCGTGTGTGTGCGGGAGCTTTGTGATCCCTCCTTTTTTTGCAGAACAGACATGCCCCTGGTCATTTGTTTTCTCTAGAAATCTGTTTCTTTTCTGAGTCAACACCTCTCAGGGAGTACACCAGTGTAGCAGGGCATTTGGTTCCCCCCTTCGGATGTACGTTGGAATCATTGGGCGTAATGTTGTGAGAATCTACTTTCCTGAGTTTCTCAGTTTGTTCCTCAGCCACATCTGGAGTAAGCTGCCCACTTGTTCTTCGCCTTCTCGGGATAAGCGTGCTAGGTAGTCTACATCGGGGTTCTCCTGGCCTGTGTCTGTGCATTCTCCTTAGCCAGAATATTGCTGTGTTGACGAAACCTGCTTTCTGTTCTTTCACCACACAGTTGTGATCGCTAAAACCCATCTGATGTTTCTCTGGAGCACTTTCTCTGTATATCATGGATTTCTTTGCATTCTGTCCCTAACTATTTGTGTATGAATTTTGCATTTTTTTCTTGTTAGTGATGTCGGATTTATGTGATTTTGTTACAGAGCAGCACCATAAGTACATCAGCAGTTCCCTGCGAGGGGAAAGAACCAGGTGCTGTCCAAGTAGCAACAACTTCGGCTCATCCACCCCCAGGGCCAACCGGTCCTGAGAATCCATTCCGGAGGGTAGGGCCTCCTCACGCTCACCCCCCTGCAGGAACGCAGCCAGCCACCCCTGCTTCCACAGTTTTGCCTATGGATGCTCCTGACATGGGGCCACTACCACCGCGTGTAGGAGGTATGTGATTTGGTTTGTCAGGGCTTTTTTCCCCCTCTTCCTTGAAAGCTACGGAGTTGAAACACTAGTTTTGTACGTGAAGGAGATGCTCACTTGACCGTGGCTCATCTAGTCACAAGAGGGTAAGCAAGAGCCAAAGATTTTGGCTCTAATGCCATGGGAATGAAGCGTGACTTTTCAGATTGGGAAGGGAGCCAGCCAGCCATACAGACAGCCTTAACGTGAATCACCTGAATGAGGGGCAGTTGCATACAGATTGTAATACTTGAGAAAACCACTTGCTTCCTTTTTCCCTCTTACACTAACACGGGCATTATTTCACTGTCTATTAGTTGATAGAAACCAATTATGCTGGCTGCTACTGAAGATGATCCTGATTTCCCTTGTCCACAAAAGGACTGGGTGAAATGGTCTTTCGTGAGCAGCTGCTGTGCAGTCCTAGTCTATTTACTACCTAGTGAGTGTAAGGCTGCTTCGATCGTGTTTGGCCTCATTATTCCTGACTCTTTTGGCTTTTGTGGGTAACTTGAGATAAGCAACAAACAAAGAGAAAGCTGTGGGGTGGGTGGCGCTGGGGGAAATTGATTGCTTGACTCTTCTCCCCTACCATTCACAAAGAACCAGGTGACTGGAGAATGAACGGTCGTGTGACAAATGCTGGGCCAAGGCCCGTGAACTGTCTTGTCTGATGTCATTTCTGCCCGTGCTTTGGAAATGGAAGGCCAAGGAAAATGAGTTTTGTGGAAGGGGCTGGGGGATTTTTTCAGATACACTTTTGGATGCAGCCAAGTGTTTGCCCACCTTTCAGCCAGTCCTACTTGCATTTGGCTAAGATGTCCTGAGCCAAACTACTGCTTTCCCTTCACTCATTTCCTTCAACAGCCTCATGGCACTGTCTGAAGTTGGTCAGTCTAGGTATGTGGGTATCCGTGGTGAGTGGACAAGAGGAAGAACTTTTGAAAGACAAGGAAAACATTGATAAAAGATTCCCTCGGGAAAGGCTGTGTATTGGCGAGGGAAGCATGCGGAGATCCGGTGGCCATATTGGGCTTCTGTTGTGTTGTTGTCGGTTGTACGATTTAACGGACAAGCATTATGAGAGTGAGCATGAAGGTCAGAGGTGATCTTGGACCCTTGGATCAGTGTGCCCATGGCTGCGATGGCATGGCGTAAGAGGTGATGGCATCACAGTGGGCACGTTCACACACTGTATCGTTGGACAAGCCATGGCATATTTGTTTAGGAAATCGGGGATTCGGTAAGGCTCATTTTTCTTTACCTGAAAAGCAGGGCTACAGGGAAGAGGCGGCAGGGGTGTGTGGGCTGCGTGTTGGGTGTCTGGATTCTTGTGTGTGTTTGTGTGTTTTAGAGAGTAGCTGCTGTTTAGGGGAGAGGTAGCAGAGTCACACAGAGGAAAAAAAGTGCCAAGAGAGCTTGCATCCTCTGCCCAACTCCACACAAACCAGAGCCAAATCGAGGCCGTTGTGATGGTGGGAACCAGGAGTGTGTTCCGAGTTTGCCGTGTGTTTTAAGGGTCCGCTGGACTTGGGCCCGCCTCTGCTGGTTTTCCTGGTTTGGAAGCAGGAAGCGGGATTAGAAAAGAGAGCAGCAGCCAGTGGTCCCCATGGTGGCCATTAGTATGTTGGTGAAGTGTGTACTTAATGGATATGAAGCATCTGACATGTTGTGCATTCAAAATGTGCCATCTCACACTCTTCACCATTCAGTGGCCACATAGCGAGTGTAGGTGTGTTTCCGGAGGATGGATGTTGTCAGTTGTTGAGGAGGAACCTTGCTTCCATGTCAACAGATGGAAGGCCAGGCACTACGAAGCTGGCAGTATGTTGAAGGAGATGATCAGGTTGAAATGTTCAGGTTCCAGTTGTCATCGATGTGGGCTGTTGTGAGTGAGTGAGTGAGTGAGTGAGTGAGTGTGTTTTCCCAGGGCGGGGAGTTTGAGGGCTCTTAGTTTTCCATCTCTTCTGGCTGTCCAAGTGGCTCAGGTGTAGGTAAAGTGATGTGTGAGC